>NC_064632.1:468874351-471374351 GCF_023864275.1 Schistocerca cancellata | reverse complement strand
TTCACTTTTCTGGGAATTTGGGACTTGGGGGGAAATCTTTGGGGTATTGGGAGCTAATTTTTGATTTTGATTTCTCGTCGGAGGAAGTGGCATTACAAGGAGTATGCGGAAAACACTGACAAGGAGAAGGGACAGGATGACAGGACATCTGTCAAGACACGAGGGAATGACTTCCATGGCACTAGTGGGAGCTGTAGATGGCAAAAACTGTAGATGAAGACAGAGATTGGAATACATCCAGCAAGTACACTCCTGGAAATTGAAATATGAATTCATTGTCCCAGGAAGGGGAAACTTTATTGACACATTCCTGGGGTCAGATACATCACATGATCACACTGACAGAACCACAGGCACATAGACACAGGCAACAGAGCATGCACAATGTCGGCACTAGTACAGTGTATATCCACCTTTCGCAGCAATGCAGGCTGCTATTCTCCCATGGAGACGATCGTAGAGATGCTGGATGTAGTCCTGTGGAACGGCTTGCCATGCCATTTCCTGGCGCCTCAGTTGGACCAGCGTTCGTGCTGGACATGCAGACCGCGTGAGACGACGCTTCATCCAGTCCCAAACATGCTCAATGGGGGACAGATCCGGAGATCTTGCTGGCCAGGGTAGTTGACTTACACCTTCTAGAGCACGTTGGGTGGCACGGGATACATGCGGACGTGCATTGTCCTGTTGGAACAGCAAGTTCCCTTGCCGGTCTAGGAATGGTAGAACGATGGGTTCGATGACGGTTTGGATGTACCGTGCACTATTCAGTGTCCCCTCGACGATCACCAGTGGTGTACGGCCAGTGTAGGAGATCGCTCCCCGCACCATGATGCCGGGTGTTGGCCCTGTGTGCCTCGGTCGTATGCAGTCCTGATTGTGGCGCTCACCTGCACGGCGCCAAACACGCATACGACCATCATTGGCACCAAGGCAGAAGCGACTCTCATCGCTGAAGACGACACGTCTCCATTCGTCCCTCCATTCACGCCTGTCGCGACACCATTGGAGGCGGGCTGCACGATGTTGGGGCGTGAGCGGAAGACGGCCTAACGGTGTGCGGGACCGTAGCCCAGCTTCATGGAGACGGTTGCGAATGGTCCTCGCCGATACCCCAGGAGCAACAGTGTCCCTAATTTGCTGGGAAGTGGCGGTGCGGTACCCTACGGCACTGCGTAGGATCCTACGGTCTTGGCGTGCATCCGTGCGTCGCTGCGGTCCGGTCCCAGGTCGACGGGCACGTGCACCTTCCGCCGACCACTGGCGACAACATCGATGTACTGTGGAGACCTCACGCCCCACGTGTTGAGCAATTCGGCGGTACGTCCACCCGGCCTCCCGCATGCCCACTATACGCCCTCGCTCAAAGTCCGTCAACTGCACATACGGTTCACGTCCACGCTGTCGCGGCATGCTACCAGTGTTAAAGACTGCGATGGAGCTCCGTATGCCACGGCAAACTGGCTGACACTGACGGCGGCGGTGCACAAATGCTGCGCAGCTAGCGCCATTCGACGGCCAACACCGCGGTTCCTAGTGTGTCCGCTGTGCCGTGCGTGTGATCATTGCTTGTACAGCCCTCTCGCAGTGTCCGGAGCAAGTATGGTGGGTCTGACACACCGGTGTCAATGTGTTCTTTTTTCCATTTCCAGGAGTGTAATTGAGGACATAAGTTACAAGTGCTACTCTGAGATGATGGGGTTAAAACAGGAGAGGAATTCGTGGTGGGCCGTATCAAACCAGTCAGAAGACTGATGACTAAAAAAAAAAAAAAAATCTTGTGTATTACTCAGCTGCCCGACAGTTTTCGGTGCCGTACAGTGTCCGAGCGTCGGAGCGGGTTCATTACTCGATGCGCCGCCGGCACTGTGTATTTCTCAACCGATCCGCCGCCTCTGGCCGCTCCTGCATTACTCGCAGCGGACGCGGCTACCTGCGGCATGGGTCGGCCCCACGTGTTCACAGAGGGAGCGCGGCGTCCCCTGGGCGTCGCGGCGCCGCCCTCGGCCCCAGCAGCCGCAGAAGCAGCCGCTGCCACTGCGCAGTCGCCGCCCAGCGGCCGCCGCCCATGAATACTGGAGTCCGTGCGGTCGGCCGCGCCTCACTTATGGATGAGTCGCCGGCGTCCGCAAGGATTGCTCTGTCCGGAACGGCGGCTCACAGCCCAGAGGGCTCGCTGTACAGCGCTCTGCCCGCAGCAGGACCTTGTTTTTACTTAACACACGAACAGCAGTAAAGATAAGTGTGTATTTCAAACGAAATGGAATACGGAAGAAGTGGAAATTCTCTGACACAGTGCACAATGGCCTTGGTGAAAACATGTACAGTTCAAATGGCTCAGAGCACTATGTGACTTAATATCTAAGGTCATCAGTCCCCTGGACTTAGAACTACTTAAGGAGGTAGGACGTCAAACGGGCCGACTTGGAGCAGGAGAGGCATCACAGGACATTTTAATTTCCACTGTCTGCACTTTTACAAACAAATTCATAAAACTTTGTCAGCATCACCAGGAAGGATTCAGGATTCACACTCATTGCAGTGGAAGATCGAAAACATAACAAAATAAACTTTTTTTACGTGTGAAGTTTCATCATTCTTGCACTTACTAATGCTTGCATTTGTTGCTATAGGTACACTTTTCTTCATAAATTAGAGGGATTCTTCGATGAATTTTGCACAGCATACAAACCATACTTACAGATGTATGAAACTCTAGAATTTATTTAATTTACGAAAAAACGAAAGAGCTGTTATATTTTAAGCTTCATGTTTAGAAAAAACATAAATTTTCTAGTTGATCACATCAACTTTTACCACAGTTTTTAATAGATTTGTAAAATTCTAGAGTTTCATACACCTTTGAGTATGGTTTGTATGCTGTGCAAAATTCATCGAAGAATCCCTCTTACTTATGAAGAAAAGTGTACCTATAGCAACAAATGCTGCCATTAGTAAGTGAAAAAAATTATGAAACTTCACATGTAAAAAAAATTTATTTTGTTATGTTTTCGAACTTCCACTGCTGAGTGTAAATTCTGAATCCTTCCTGGTCATGCTGACAAAGTATTATGAATTTATTTGTAAAAGTATAGACAGTGGAAATTAAAATGTCCTGTGATGCCTCTCTCACCCCAAGTCGGCCCGTTTGACGTCCTACCCCCCTTAACCCCAACCAACCTAAGGGCATCATACACATCGAAGCCTGAGCAGCAGCGCCGTTTCAGACTGAAGCACCTAGAACCGCTCGGCCACAATGGTCGGCCCATGTACAGTCGCGCAGTGGTAGTCGAACATCATCCACACAATTCTGAAGACTCGAAGAGCCAATATCTGCGAGAATTGTTGGACAATTATCAGCTCATGCATTCAAGCTGCTGACAAGAATAACACACATAAGAAGGTAAGACAAAATTGAGCCTGTATTAGATGATTATCAGTTTAGCCATAGGAAGGCACCAGAGAGACAGTGTTGACATTGGACTGTTACTGGAAGCAAGGCTAGAGAAAAATCAGGACAGGTTCATATGACTTGTCGGCCTGACAAAAGCGTTTGACACTGTCAAATGGCGCATGATGTTCGAAATTCTGAAGCAAATGAGAGCAATTTGTAGGGAGAGACGGGTAACACGCTGGTATGAACAGTGTCCAAGGAGGAGCAATAAAACTTAATGTCCAAAAAAGGCAGCACGTTTTGTATTATCGCGAAATATGGGAGAGAGTGTCACAGAAATGATACAGGATTTGGGCTGGAAATCATTAAAAGAAAGGCGTTTTTCGTAGCGACGGAATTTTCTCACGAAATTCCAGTCACCAACTTTCTCCTCCGAACGCGAAAATATTTTGCTGACACCGACCTACTTAGGGTGGAAGGATCACCACGATAAAATAAGAGAAATCAGCGCTCGTACGGAAAGATATAGGTGTTCATTCTTTCCGCGCGCTACACGAGACTGGAATAATAGAGAATTGTGAAGGTGGTTCGATGAAACCTCTGCCAGGCACTGAAATGTGATTTGCAGAATATCCATGTAGATGTAGACATAGATGAAGTGCTCGGTTTAAAATGGGCTTAAGACAGTGATGTAGTCTGTCGCCCCTACTGTGCAACCTGAACTTCGAAAAAACAGTGGGAGAAGAGAAAGAAAACTTCAAGAGTGGAATTAAAATTCAAGGTGAAAGGATATCAATGACAAGATTTGCTGTTGACATTGCTATCCTCAGTGAAAGTGAAGAATAATTACAGGATGTGATGAATGAAATGAAGATTGTAATGAGTAAAGAATGTGGATTGAGAATAAATAGAAGAAAGATGAATGTAAGTCGGAAAAGGAGAAGGTCAAAAGGAATCCGATCAAAAGACTGATGGCAAGGAAGAAATTAGCTGTATAAATACTGTACATCTCTTGTGAGTTTATAATAAATTATATAGCATGATCCCGTGATGAAGTTACAAACTTTGTAGGATGGTGGACAAGGGTAGGGTATCAATTTGAGGTAAGGGACCCTAGTCCAGAAACGACCGAGTTGGAAGTTCTTAACGGAAGTGGAATATAAACACCGCTACTGTTATTGCTAAGGTTGAGGGATTGGCAACTCTCAATGTTGGCAACAAGAGAAAAAAAGTAGTAAATATGGGCTCTGCAGTTCATACCTTAATGGCTATGAGCATTTGTTCATCCTCGCTACTGTGAAATACATCCCTTTTACTGAGTGTCCCAATGTTATTCACATTTCTAAACATGTGGCTAAAACATAATATGCTAAAAAGACAACAAAAGTTCATGTTTAGGCCTAATTGAAGCGATGTAGTAAATCTAACCGATCAAGCCCATGACTTCTAAAAACACAAGTTGGCTCAAATAAAGAAGTAAATAACATCAAACACCATTTCAGGGCTTTAAGGAAGAATGTGTTTTACGAGAGTTTTATTACGATGTAACACTTATTTGCGTATGTTTATAACACATAAGGAGTACCTCATAAAACTAAAAGTTTACATGCTTAACTACACAACACGACCAAAGATTGTGGTGAAAAAAGAGAGAGATGAAAGGTCTGCTTTTTAAAAATACAGTCTTTGTGGCCGAAATAAAATTATTTGTCGTTATAAGAAAGAACTGCGAGTAAACACACACATGCACACACACACACACACACACACACACACACAGTTTCATTACAATTACTCTGATCATGAAAGAATGAAAGAAAAGCCAACACTGAATTGAAATAAAACTCTATAATATGTCAAATGTTAAATACACTGCAAAATCGATGAGTACTATTGTATATCTAACATATACCTTAAAATGTGTGGAGCTACTGCTCTAGTTCTTAGCATCAACACCTCTATATCATGGGTTCAGAGGTTGGATTCATAGATGGATTGGACATTTTATCCTCCCAGGTACAGTGGGCAGTGCAGTCTTCATCTTCATTTCATCATCATCATCATCGATCCATATGTCGCTAAAGAACCCTCAAATAAAACGACTTGCAGTAGGTGACCCAACAACCCCAGATGGCGTCTCACAGTCAGTAATGTAATAAGATCATTTCGTTTAAACTTTTCACTCCACTTGTCGACGAGAATTATTAAAATAACCAATGTTATTTCCACATCTAAATTCGTCAATAACTCGCCTGTAAAACTGATATCACAGACAGCCAAACTTTATTATGACCACATTCTATGGAAGTAACTTCATCTTGTAGATCAGGAGATACTCAAATTCTGCTGTCACCCAGTGGAATCTACATGACACTTGGATGAAGCAGCATGCCAAACAGTAGTAACACACAACAGATATGTAAGAAACGAGGTTTGTCATTATTTCAAATACTCCGATTTCAAATCACTCTAATATTACAGCAATTCCATGCTTGGGTATTAAAAGGTTTGTCATCTACTACTAATATTGATAGGCAGGCAAGGCTGTGATAGTTGATACAAAGAATTAGCAATTCATAACTGAAACAGTATTCTAAAAACAGAACCTGACAATGTATGTTCCATAATTTGTCACTGACGTGCTATAATTTGACTGTGGAGATCACTCACAGGAACATAAAGCTGTATCGTAACACCAGTAGCTGACAGTATGTGTATGTAGTGGGTGTCCATTACTGGAGTTTCGGCTACTGTGGGCGGGGAGGGGGGAGGGAGGGAGGAGGGGATCAGATAATGGGGCTGCCTTCCACATTTCATAAAAACTGTAGCAATTGACCTATGTCACATTGAAACCGTAACAAGTTACACTCTGTGCTGCAGCCGAACCATAAGAAGTGACCTTTTGTTTCAGTGAAGTTTGGAAGGTAGGAGACGAGATATTGACAGAAGTAAAGCTGTGGGGAGGGGGCATGAATCATGGTTGGGTAGCTCAGTAGGTAGAGCACTTGCCCGCGAAAGGCAAAGGTCCCGAGTTCGAGTCTCGGTACTGCACACAATTTTAATCTGCCAGGAAGTTTCATATCAGTGCACACTCCACTGCAGAGTGAAAATATCATTCTGGAAACATCCCTTAGGCTGTGGCTAAGCCATGTCCCCGCAATATCCTTTCTTTCAGGAGTGCTAGTCCTGCAAGGTTCGCAGGAGAGCTTCTGTAAAGTTTGGAAGGTAGGAGACGAGATACTAGCAGAAGTAAAGCTGTGAAGACGGGGCGTGAATCGTGCTTGGGTAGCTAAGTTGGTGGAGCACTTGCCCGCGAAAGGCAAAGGTCCCGATTTCGAGTCTCGCTCCGGCACACAGTTTTAATCTGCCAGGTAGTTTCACTGTAACAAGTTACTTGTCACATTACAGCTGAGCCGTGCTGGCCCCGGCTTAAATCGTTGGTTTAAACCTTAACTGTTACTCTGAGTTTGGTTTCCTGGGGTTATTGCGGTTATGCCGTGGTTCTTCCTCTTTCTACGTATGGCAGCAGCGGTGTGTATCGATATTCGCACCTAGTACTATCTTTGGTGTAGTGCTTATAGATTCCGACTAGCCGGGTGCGACAGTCGGTTGGTTGGTGTGGATCTCGGAATTTTCGCTGTAATGTTTGGGCAAGTAAATAAAGTTATACGTGTTCGAGTGTAACTGACAGGTGCTCATTTTTGGCCCCTTTCCACAATTCCAATTACCTGTTCTGTCTTTCGGATTTAACCTAGCCTTTCAACAGCAACTGTAACGAGTTGGCCCATGTAACATTTTTTAATGTAATGTTTTACCATGGCAACTTGAGCCATGTGTGAGCCTATCTGAGTCGCACGCATTTGATATCGATAGCTGCTGCTGTATAGAAACATCTTCACTTGTTTGCTTGGTAATCGTCAGACGTGCTTCTGCGTGGGGGCAGCGATGTAGCGCCGACAGGGTGTGCACAGCAGGCGTTGGGAAGGTTGGCTTATTGGAGACACATTGCGGTGTTTGGTGTTTGCTGTTCCTTTGTACATGTTTAGCTTCCCTCCACGCTAATAATTGTGGCAGGAGCAACAGTCTGGTCTGAGATTGCTGGCGTTGAGAAGCCTAACAGAATTCGACCCACCAGTCGCTCAACCATTTCGCATATGGCAACGTGGTATTGGTGTTTGTACGGTGAGTATCTACTTTCGGCACTGGGCAGCAATTCGAACTTGTTTAAGTAGTGTCTTTAGTCTCGTCATTCTGATTATTGTAGACTTTTCAAGTGTGCTTCTTATACCTTGCATACAACTCGATAAGGGTGCACTCTTCAGTTAACTGTATTAAGCTCTTTGTGGCTGTACTGAGCAAGCACCGTGAACTGCTGCATGCGTGTGATACTTAATGGTTTTTTTTTCATATCAACTGCACCAGATAAGTGGTTGCTATTCCTACTACAATGCAACGTTCGTTGTTGCTCACGCAAGCTTCACGTGCTATTTTGTTTTCCTTTAAGTGCAGAGGGTGTCAGATAGAGGTTGGCGTTAGCTACTGGGGGCAGCTACTGGTGCATATCAACTACTGGGAGTGTGTCAGCTGTTGGGGGCTGTCAGATACTATAGGGAGTCATACTGGATCTTACAAATCTATTATACACATCAGATGACACCCCACTAGTTGTCACTTCTCCCTTTGCCCCACCCCCACCGCCATAACTAACAGCCCATGCAGTGCCAGACAGCCACTGCAGTAGCTGACGCTACCCAGTGACTGACATTCTATCGACAGCAGAAATCCTTCAGCTTCTGGTGATAAAATACAATTTACTATCCAGTAGCCATGTAGAACTTCACTGTAACTTGGCGCAACTTTTAACAGTTTAACTGTAACATGGAGGCAACTTACTACAGTTTTGCAGTAACATGAGGTTCATTGTTTAAAATTACCCTTCGCCATGAGGGAAGTGCTTCAGTTTCGTTGTAACATGGGCAAACTCGTTACCGTTTTGGTGTAACCTGAAGCAACTTGTTACCGTATCATTGTAACATGTGGAATTTGTTACAGTGAAAACTTCGTACCGTTTTGCTGTAATGCGGAGGGCAACATGTAATAGTATCACTGTAACATGCAGCAAGTTGTTACAATGTGGGCATTGCCAGAACAATTCTCTACTTTCTTTATTGATGTCATTATTAGACATGCTGAAGTATACACATGGATATTGAAACAATCTCTAAATGTGTCATTTTTTGGCAAGTGAGATAAATGCTAGTCGTAGGTTAATGACAGTCGCCATGTCAACTGATCACCATTGCCTCACCTGACTATGTTTAAATTGGTTGTGTGAGAAACGGTTACTCGGCAAAACGTTCTAATTTGGCCCAATTTCTTAAAGTTTTGTTTCCACATGGGACAACTTGTTACAGTTTGTTATAATATGGAGGGTAACACCTGCAGCTGACCCCAGTAGCTGACACCCACTGCATGTACACATTGTCAGAAGATTAAGATCCAGAAGAAGCTAGTGTCAAATTAAATCATGTACACTGTCGATTTATGGCATATGCACTGTCAGCTTCTGGATTTAGAATATTATTTCAGTTGAGACAGGCTATCTGTTTGTCTCAGCTATCACTGCCTTACCTGCCTCGCATTATTAGCAGCAGACAAAAACTTTTTGTGCTGCAATGTAAAATTAATACCACACCATGCAGTTCCCCTAATATTTGTGTGTCTTTGAAAGTCAGTAGTTGATAGCACAGTAACCCTCGTTTATTATCTGTATGAAATTGTATTACTGCTATTAAGTATGCATTTTCTTCGGAGTGTGATGATGTTTCCATTGTGTGATAGCAGAGCAGCGCAGATTTTTGAATTGCAATATGAAGTTAGCACACTAGTACGTGGACACTATAATGTTTGGGCAAGTTGGACTGCTACTCGTGTTTTAGACATCACTTTAACGCGAATTTGAACTTGGGCACAAATGTTTTGACTAGGTAATAGTCATCAACAAATGCATGTGAAACTGAACATTAGAGCAGCTGCAATGCTCATATGTTTTGCAGTATATATGCATTTTGTTGAATTTAATGCATGTTTTTAATGTCTGGTAAAAAGGGTGAATGACATTTATCAACTGACACTTCATTTATTTCAGTACTGCCGAAGTGAACTATGTGTGTCTTAGTAACTAATACAGACAATTTAACTGTAAAAATATGTAATATGAAGGTCCATTGTGGTTGCAAAACGTAGTGTAATAATTGAAGTTTGTTTGTCAAAAAGTGCATCTTAACCTCTAAGTTTTGTCAGTACAAAAAAAAAAATGCCATTACATTGCAAAACCAGTGTCACATGTGTTTTGGGCTGTAAGTCATACACATTTTGAGAAATTTTGGAATTACATTTTCCTGCAGAGTTTGATTTTTTGTCACAATTAGAGATTTGTAATTAGTGTGTGTGTGTGTGTGTGTGTGTGTGTGTGCGCGCGCACTGATGTATGATAGATTTCGAAATTTTGTAAGGTAAACCTTTTACATAATTTTTGGACAAACCCTTTGTAATGTAGTGCAAAAAGCTTGGATCACTAGAATGCCTTTAGGCAAGCCATATTTGTGCATCTGCGAGGTAATTTGTGGCTAAAACCTATCAGATCTGCGTCTTGTGTCTCATACTAAAATATTCCTTCTGTGTTGTCCAAAGTTTTTTCTGAAGGGAAACTCTGGTATAAAAAAGAAACCCCATGATCAGGTCATGAAGAGCACGTGATAGTCGATCGATTGCTTCATCATCATGAGTCACTCATCTTCAGATGTGGTATAGACAGGCATGGGGTCAGCACGCCCCACTCGTGGCTGTCGTCTACTATTCGCGTTTGGAGCCGTTACCTGTCGATCAGGTTGCTCCTCATTTGGCTTCGCAAGGCTGAGTGCACCACAGTACAGTTCTCCGATCAAGGAAAAATCCATAACACTTCTGGAAATCGATCTTGGATCCCGCACATTAGCGTCTATCACAATGACCAATCAGCCATGGAGGTTGACGACTCTCTAGTGGTAAAACTTAATTACACCGTTTCTCTTGACGGCACATCCACAGCTGTTATTCAATGTCAATGGTAAAATCCGTCACAGCTGTAATAATTATCTATTTCTCAAATGGAAAGCAGTAAACAGTTTCAGGACATACGGTCCATCTCCAGGTGCATATTAAAACGTGAATGCGCAGAGGGTACAGAACTAAGTTTAACAGTTCAAAAGTGAGGTGTGCATCCTTTGTAGACTCATATTTTAATATTTACCTGAAGAGGGACATATCCTGTAATCAGGTAGTGCTTTCTTTTACAGAAATAAATAATGTTACCGCTGTAGCGGATTTAATCATTGACCTTAACTTCATTAGCTGACAGAAATTGTCTGTTTGAAAATCGATATCTAGGTATAACAGTACCTAGAAATCACTGAGGTAATATTCCTTTCTCTCTCCTTAGATTGAATGGTACATTATACACAATAAAAAATTCACATTAAAAAAATACCTAGTAATGGAAAATCTAAATCCTAATGATATATCTTTGTTTGAAAGACACTCTATTTTCTCGATTCGAGCCAGTGAAATGTGTTGTCGCACCTTATATTACAGGTTTACCAACAAAATTAATGATCATTCAGTTTCATAGAAGGTGCGACGCTTCAGTATCTACAGTGTTATTCCGTTTTCAGTGTCATTACATTAGTTAAACGAAACATTGATTACAGTCCTCTGAATTTTTAGGTGCAAGTAGGAGAATTGAGAACATTAGATTAAAATAATTCACAATTGGAACTACAATAAAGTCTTTTAAAATTTTCCAAAATCTTAAGACACTCTGGCAAGAAAGAACTTGTTTTAATCGCAGGAGAATCATTTATGGAAACTCAAGATTGTAATATACGTCTGGGTTAGTAATCCATGAGGAATCAACCAGTTAAAAATTAACACACTATTTACAGACCTTGGAACAAAGGAAATATTGAAAACTTATGCCACAAACAAATGCAGTGACAATGGTTTATACCAGTTATTAAATGCGAGGCTTCAAAAAATGTAACGTAGTTTCCAGTGAGTAGACTTCAGGCAACACAGTCAAGCTGCCCGAGTCTGCTCTGAGCCTGGTGTGTCAGGCGCGTTTCCTTGCATAATCTGGAAACTGTCATAATCACATTGGAACTGATAAACACCGCAATTATGAAGTCGTAAGATAACTACAATGACAACATTGACGAGGATTCTGCTCTCAGATTCACTTATCATATTAATCTCCATAGCCAATTAAACACTCACACAGTGTTAAGACCTATATATATGCCCATACTTACATACATCCACAGAGTTAAGTCATGCAGCAGTCCTTCCATAATATTGTACTTAATGTAACTAGCGAGATCCTATTTTAAACACAGTAAAGAAATTTCTTTGTTCATAAACTGACGCAATAATACTAGGTTTCCGATTCACATCAATTTTCCCGCACACAATACCATGTGCGGTATGTGATCAACAGGATGTGGCCTGTGATGCAAAATTCAGAATGGCTATGGTGAGATGAGATCAATATAACGTAGCACAATATAACACCAAAGACTTATAGTGTGAATTCTTTATTACCTCTACGACCATCGGAGGTAAGTTTCACAAAGAGAAAAATCTATCGCCTTCTGATACAACAATACCTTAAGCCACCAAAATTCTGCATGTTTTTAAACACAAGACTAATATTGGTGATAGGAATGTAGAAGTTAGGGTGCCAAATCTGTTCTTTGCCGGCTACAAGAATGACGTGGTATTACCCTCGTAAGGAAGCCCAGTAATCTTCAACAACCTCCGCTTCAGTCAACAATTACTAGACGTCCCATCAAGCAAATTATGCCATGAGTACAGGTACTTAATGTCATATCATCAAAACCAAACCAGTGCCCTGTACGGGACAATCACGATTAACGCATTAGTATTGCTCATATACTGCGGACGTCACCATCTTGCCACAGTGGTCTTCACTACTCGACACCAGTCTTCCTACACGCTCCAATCCTCTATGACTCCCAACGGTGCCACCAGCGTAGGGTCAAGGAGGCGATAATTTTCAGGTTTGCGACTCACCGCAAACGTCATAAAAAAATGGCTCTATGCGCTATGGGACGTAACGCCTGAGGTCATCAGTCACCTAGACTTAGAACTACTTAAACCTATCTAACCTAAGGACAACACACAGATCCATGACCGAGGCAGGATTCGAACCTGCGACCGTAGCGGTCGCGCGGTTCCGGACTGAAGCGCCTAGAAGCGCTGAGCCACATCGGCCGGCCAAACGTCATAGATTCCAACGAATATAATAAAAAATTTTCTTATTACTTTATACCAGTTTGCCACAATGTGTTACACTGAAGTACAAGAGAAACTGATAACTGACAGTCAGTTTTCGAACAATACAGAATTCTAAATTAGAAATATAAAAGAATTTCGAACAATACAAAATTCTAAATTAGAAATATAAAAGAAATGCTGTTTCGGGAAAAGATATTTATCAGTATATTCACGCTTAAATAGCTTTAAAATTCGGAAAAGTGTTAGCTGCCTCTAGGAGGCTATACTTATAAAGTTAATAGTAGTCATAAGCATTGTTTACATAGCCACTGTTATTGTGATATTCAAAATAATTGTTATTAAGTTATACTTTCAACGCTGAATGGATTATTCATTTATGAATATATGAAAATAAGAAAAGAACATACGTAAATGAAGAGAGTTACTGCGTACAGGAATTACACATACGCAACTGCAGCCTGGCTCCATGGATCGGGTTGTAAACCAATCTGAGTGTGGCACACAGTCCCAATTCAGCACATCGTCCGGCCCTAACTAAATTGAAACGACCACATAAAGTAGCTATAGAAAAACATGACATAGTTGTAAGTAGTTTAAAAGGCCATTATGTAATATTTTATTAAGAATTAACGGCAAGCACACAATGCTGTAGTCAAGTGACTGTGGCTCCCTGCAAAATGGCGTGTCTATAGTTTCTAGTTGCTGCGTGTATGCGGACGCTGATAACCTCGTTGTTGTGCGCCCTAAAACATTAATAATCATCATCATTGCTGCGTGTTTCCTGCCTTTTGATAATAAATACGTTTCCGTATGAGTAAGCAGTAAAACAGGTTCTATCGTTAAATGAACCTAGAAGACCCAGAAGGTTAGCTGTTAGTAACTCTTTTATTTACTTGACGTGCTTGTCTGGAAGCAAGTTGTGATTTGCAGGACCGTAATTATAAACGTTCGAAGTGTGTGTGAGAGCGTGCGTATGTGTGTGTGTGTGTGTGTGTGTGTGTGTGTGTGTGTGTGAACAAGCTTATGTCCCCACACAGCACGGAACAGGAATTAAATGCACACTTCACCAAAGCTATGTAAGTGGTTAACAACAATTTTAATATGCAAGTATAATTATGTTCAGCAGCGAGTCTTACTTATACAGTGTTTTCTTGGTATTATATTGGCAAATATTAGAAAATGAGCAAAGGCTGAGCAAATTGGCGAGTATATAAATACCATCATCGAATTATAACTTTATTCTCTACTGTTAAAATTCGGCAGGCGCACGGTGCGACGAGGGTGAAGCAGAGTCCTAAGCAAAGGTCACGAAAAGACAACTACCTGACATTAAGTGAAATCCAAGCGTTTCCAGAGGCTAACCGACCAATGCTTTCCCTACTTCCTACTAATAAATGGAATATAAAATAGGGGAAATGGTAGTGGAATCTTAATGCACCACACACGTGAGATGGCTTGTGAAATACAAATGAAGATTTAGGCATAGAAAAGGAAGTGTTGGTGCTTAGAATAAATATCAGCAGCAGTTTATCAATAAACTGCCGTCGCAGTCTGTTCAGTAACAAGTTCACAGTTGTAACAAGCAAAACCACGACGTCAACCACCGTTTGCCTCATTTAAGGATATCATGGAGAATGGAACGGTAGCAAACTCCGTGTCAGAGATATCTCGCACTTTTCATTGAATGTATTAGATAACCATTTACAACGTGACTCTTTCCTAGTCTCTAGCAAATTCATTTCCTATGGAAGTTATTAGGTAACACCATGTTATCGTTGCTACAGATTATTAATTTGGTGGATACCAGTAACATGCGGAAATCCCATGTAATATCGACAGGCTATATTTCCACCACCGCCATAACTAACTAGGGTATCTTTTTCAGCTATATTGTAACATTCCATTTCCTGGTACGCCCCTGTGGCAATTGTACATATGCGGGAATCTGTTTCTGATCTGTGGGAGAAGGAAACTTCAGTCCTTGCTACAGAGGATGGTCTGGCCTTTCCATAATCTAACCAGAAGGCTTGTATGTGCTCTGAGTAGGGCTGGTTATGAACTCGTGGCTCCCCAGTTGGTATCTTCGAATACCAGTTAGAAATGAAATGTCTTGGCAGGGATTAGTTCGTGGAGGCCAATCTCTACAAGTATGAGCAGGAAATGCAGACTGAAATCCCAACATCAGCTCTTGAAGCAGATTGGCAGTAAGGCGTCAATGTACTGTGTTTTTGTGGAATCGTTTGGAGTTCGAGAAAATGAGAATCAGTCCCGCCTGGGGCAAGTTGTTGAGTGTATGTCAGTAGGCATTTATTTTTTGAGCCATCATCAGTATTGTGACTGGTTTTATGAGACCTGCCATGAATTTATCTCCGGAATCGACCTCTTCATCTTGGAGTAGCACTTGCAAACAACCTCAGTTATTAGCTGGATGTATTCCAGCCTCTATCTTCTTCTACAGTTTTTATCCTTTACAGCTCCCTCTAGTCCAATGGAAGTTATTCTTTGATGTCTTAACAGATTTCCTACCACCCAGTCTCTTCTCCTTACCATTGTTCCCACATATTCCTTTCCTTAACGATTCTGCGGAGTACCTCCTCGTTCGTTAATTTGCGAGTCAACCTAATTTTCAACATTCTTCTGTAGTAATACATCTCAAACGCTTCGATTCTCTTCTATACCGGTTTTATCACAGGCCACGTATCACTACCACACAACGCTGTGCTCCCAACATACATTCTCAAAAGCTTCTTCCTCAAATTAAGGCATATGTTTGACAGTAGTAGACTTCTCTTGACCAAGAATGCCCTTTGTGTCAGTGCAAGTCTGCCTTTGGTGTCCTCCTTGGGTTATTTTGCTGCCTAGCCAGCAAAATCTTTAATTCCATCTGCTTCGTGACCGCCAATCCTCATGTTAAGTTTCTCCCTGTTCTCATAACTTTTGTTTTTTCAGTTTATTCTCAATCCATATTCTGTACTCATTAGACTGTTAATTCCATTCAGTAGCTCCTATAATTCTTCTACACTTTCACTGAGGACAGCAATGTCATGACTGAATCTGCCCATTGATATTCGTTCAGTTTGAGTTTTAATCCCACTCTTGAACATTTCTTTTATTTCAGCCACTTCTCTTCGATGTATATATCTGAACAGCAGAGGTTGAAAGATTACCGTCTAACCTCCTTGCGTAGGGACGTCAGATGAAAGTTGATGTCGTCAAGCCCTGAATGAAAATTGCGCAACGGATAACTGGGGAGGGGAGCTTGAGAGCGCTACCTAGAGAGCTTGCCCTTTCTGTACGATACTAGGCAAGGGGCTGGAGGGCTCACACACTGATGTGTGGGTCCCTGCATTCTATATCTTCTATTTTTTAAATTAATTCCTTTAAATGGACTCCTATGTGATTTTTGTAAGGTATGTTAAAGATTTATGACAATTGATTACCTATTTACACTCCTGGAAATTGAAATAAGAACACCGTGAATTCATTGTCCCAGGAAGGGGAAACTTTATTGACACATTCCTGGGGTCAGATACATCACATGATCACACTTACAGAACCACAGGCACATAGACACAGGCAACAGAGCATGCACAATGTCGGCACTAGTACAGTGTATATCCACCTTTCGTAGCAATGCAGGCTGCTATTCTCCCATGGAGACGATCGTAGAGATGCTGGATGTAGTCCTGTGAAACGGCTTGCCATGCCATTTCCACCTGGCGCCTCAGTTGGACCAGCGTTCGTGCTGGACGTGCAGACCGCGTGAGACGACGCTTCATCCAGTCCCAAACATGCTCAATGGGGGACAGATCCGGAGATCTTGCTGGCCAGGGTAGTTGACTTACACCTTCTAGAGCACGTTGGGTGGCACGGGATACATGCGGACGTGCATTGTCCTGTTGGAACAGCAAGTTCCCTTGCCGGTCTAGGAATGGTAGAACGATGGGTTCGATGACGGTTTCGATGTACCGTGCATTATTCAGTGTCCCCTCGACGATCACCAGTGGTGTACGGCCAGCGTAGGAGATCGCTCCCCACACCATGATGCCGGGTGTTGGCCCTGTGTGCCTCGGTCGTATGCAGTCCTGATTGTGGCGCTCACCTGCACGGCGCCAAACGCGCATACGACCATCATTGGCACCAAGGCAGAAGCAACTCTCATCGCTGAAGACGACACGTCTCCATTCGTCCCTCCATTCACGCCTGTCGCGACACCACTGGAGGCGGGCTGCACGATGTTGGGGCGTGAGCGGAAGACGGCCTAACGGTATGCGGGACCGTAGCCCAGCTTCATGGAGACGGTTGCGAATGGTCCTCGCCGATACCCCAGGAGCAACAGTGTCCCTAATTTGCTGGGAAGTGGCGGTGCGGTCCCCTACGGCACTGCGTAGGATCCTACGGTCTTGGCGTGCATCCGTGCGTCGCTGCGGTCCGGTCCCAGGCCGACGGGCACGTGCACCTTCCGCCGACCACTGGCGACAACATCGATGTACTGTGGAGACCTCACGCCCCACGTGTTGAGCAATTCGGCGGTACGTCCACCCGGCCTCCCGCATGCCCACTATACGCCCTCGCTCAAAGTCCGTCAACTGCACATACGGTTCACGTCCACGCTGTCGCGGCATGCTACCAGTGTTAAAGACTGCGATGGAGCTCCGTATGCCACGGCAAACTGGCTGACACTGACGGCGGCGGTGCACAAATGCTGCGCAGCTAGCGCCATTCGACGGCCAACACCGCGGTTCCTGGTGTGTCCGCTGTGCCGTACGTGTGATCATTGCTTGTACAGCCCTCTCGCAGTGTCCGGAGCAAGTATGCTGGGTCTGACACACCGGTGTCAATGTGTTCTTTTTTCCATTTCCAGGAGTGTATTTTAAACATTATCACTCGATTTTACAGCGATTGCAGCAATTGTTCCAGTTTACAGATATTACAATTTTACAGCTCGAGTACATTATATACTAATCTGCACGCACATTTCTACGGGAAAGACGGAATTGCGTTGGCCAAATGTATACCACCAAAGTCTCGCAGTATTTTACATGGGACATCCACTATGTGAGGAGAATAACGGGCAAACTGGGGACCAGATACGTTAACACAGGGGGTCAAGTTTCCGAAATTTAACAAGAACATTCATTTCCTTACACAAACCAAAGCTGGAAATAAAAGAATTAGTACAAATATTCGAATACCTCTCTTCCATGCCCGAACATTGAGACAGACGCACTGAGGGCACATCTGCTCACTTACCCGTCTTCTGTAACACTCCCAGAATATGGCGGGCACCCGGAGGTCTTCCTGGGCCCCGGTGGAAGGGGTGGTCGAACCACTTGGCCGTGACCAACTTCTCCACCCCAAATCTTGTGACACTCGAAAGTCTTTGACTTTTACCTGCCTGTGCTGTCTCTCTGATCCCCTACCCAGGAGTAAGGTTGGCACTACTATACTACAGATCTACTTCCAAACTAAGATTTGGCCACGCTTTACGGAAAGGTGTGAGGAGCATTAGGAAAGTTCATGTGCAGATTCACATTCACTTATAAGAAATGCATAATACACGACACATATAAATACTTATTATGAAGCCTGAAACGTTTCCTTCCACACGTCCACGTGGGTTCTGTTGCACCCGCGGCCGGCCGCGTCATGCAATAAAATTGGCGGCGGAGCCGCCACTGTTTGCATTTCCCGGTGCGAGCGAGCAGCGAAAACTGCTGCTAACAGAGCGGAAACTACATTACCGTTTCAAGGTGAAAGGATACATCACTGTCTTACACCCATTTAAATCCAGGCACCTCATTCTAGATCTTCCAGTCTTATTGTTCCCTCTTGGTTCTTGTAGCTATTGTACAGGGTGATTCAAAAAGAATACCACAACTTTAAAAATGTGTATTTAATGAAAGAAACATAATATAACCTTCTGTTATACATCATTACAAAGAGTATTTAAAAAGGTTTTTTTTCACTCAAAAACAAGTTCAGAGATGTTCAATATGGCCCCCTCCAGACACTCGAGCAATATCAACCCGATACTCGAACTCGTTCCACACTCTCTGTAGCATATCAGGCGTAACAGTTTGGATAGCTGCTGTTATTTCTCGTTTCAAATCATCAATGGTGGCTGGGAGAGGTGGCCGAAACACCATATCCTTAACATACCCCCATAAGAAAAAATCGCAGGGGGTAAGATCAGGGCTTCTTGGAGGCCAGTGATGAAGTGCTCTGTCACGGGCTGCCTGGCGGCCGATCCATCGCCTCGGGTAGTTGACGTTCAGGTAGTTACGGACAGATAAGTGCCAATGTGGTGGCGCTCCATCCTGCTGAAATATGAATTGTTGTGCTTCTTGTTCGAGCTGAGGGAACAGCCAACATCTCCAGATACTGTAGTCCAGTTACAGTAGCACCTTCGAAGAAAAAGGGACCAAAAACTTTATTGGCTGAAATGGCACAGAAAACGTTCACCTTAGGCGAGTCACGTTCATACTGAGTTGTTTCCCATACTTCGTTCGAAATGCACGCTGAACAACTGTCGTCGATTCACTTCTGCCGTACTCAATAACACAAAAAGCTTTCTGTTGAGCGGTCGCCATCTTAGCATCAACTGACGCTGACGCCTAGTCAACAGCGCCTCAAGCGAACAAATGTACAACTAAATGAAACTTTATAGCTCCCTCAATTCGCCGACAGATAGTGCTTAGCTCTGCCTTTTGTCGTTGCAGAGTTTTAAATTCCTAAAGTTGTGGTATTCTTTTTGAATCACCCGTTTTGGCTATAGCTATTTTTCTTAGAATTTCGAACATCTTGCACCTTCCGACATTCTCGAACTTTTCTTTAAGATCAACATATCATGTAATGTGTCTATTCCTTAATCTTGTTTCCATTGTCATCCGCTACGTCAGAATTGCCTTCCTGTGGCCTTTACCTTTCCTAAAGCCAACCTAATCTAATACTTCCTTAGCTGTCTCTTCCGTTGTTATTGTCAACAGCTTGGAAGCAATTGTAAATATTTTTGTGATGTACCACAGCCATATGCTAAATAAATAAACCACAAGATTTGTATAGCAGCGACAGTTGTGTCGCAGTGATTCTTGCAGTTGGAGATGCTAAAACACCCCCTGCGGGCCGATACGGGGGACGCTGCAGTTTCATTTGCGGTGCTGCGGTGCCTCAATGCAGCGTGCAGCGTGCAGCAGATGCAGTACGCACTGCGGCGGCGCCCGGATTTTAAATTCCGACTCGAGTAGGGCGGCAGGGAAGCGCCGCGGCCTCCTCCATGAATACGTGAGGGCCGGCCAGGCGGACGCGCCTTATTTACGGCCAGCCGCATTGTGGCAGGGCCAGCCGCGCCCTCCATTTGTAGATTGTACTCCGCTGTACTGTGCGTGCCTGTGGCGGCGCGTGGGTGGGGGGAGACCACGTGGCTGACGACTGCGTCACTGCCCCAGGGGGCAGGGGCCGGCGAGCGATGGCTTCCGACTGCCCCGACTGCTGCAGATGTCGCGCTCAAAATGTTTACGAGGTGTGGTGTCTCTGGAACAAAACAGTCGTCGAAATGAATGACATTAAGTGAAGTGGGACTACAGTTAATCCACCAGTACCAACACAGTGGCACTTCAGGCCAACCTTGCACTGATGTGACAAAAGTCGGGAGACAGTGATACGCACATATACAGATGGCAGCAGTATTGCACGCGTAAGGCATAAAGGGCAGTACTTTGGCGGAACTGCCATTTGTCCTAAGGTGATTCATTCGAAAAGGTTTTCGACGTGATTATGGTCGCACAACGGGAATTAACAGACTCTGATCGCGGAATGGTAGCTGGAGCTAACTAAACGCATGAGAAATACCATTTCGGCAGTCGTTTGGTAAATCAGTATTCAGGGATCCACAGTATCAAAAGTGTGCCGAGAATGCCAGATTTCAGGAAATACACTACTGGCCATTAAAATTGCTACACCACGAAGATGACGTGCTACAGACGGAAAATTTAACCGACAGGACGAAGATGCTGTGATAAGCAAATGATTAGCTTTCCAGAGCATTCACACAAGGTTGGCTCCGGTGGCGACACCTACAACGTGCTGACATGGGGAAAGTTTCCAACCGATTTCTGATACACAAATAGCAGTTGACCGGCGTTGCCTGGTGAAACAGTGTTATGATGCCTCGTGTAAGGAGGAGAAATGCGTACCATCACGTTTCCGTCTTTGATATAGGTCGAATTGTAGCCTATCGCGATTGCGGTTTATCGTGTCGCGACATTGCTGCTCGCGTTGGTCGAGATCCAATGACTGTTGTTAAGTAGGCTGTTTAGGTTTTCTTATTGGTAACGCCACGTAGCGCTCTGTATGAAAATCACTGACTGTGCTGTGTGCAGTCTGTGGCTGTTTGACATTGTTGTAATACTCGCCATTGTAGCGATGCGCAGTTGGAGGTGAGCCGCCAGCAGTGCTGGATGTGGGGAGAGAAATGGCGGAGTTTTGAAATTTGTAAGACTGGATGTCAGGAACTGCTATGTATATTATGATGTTTTCAACACTGTTAAGGTAAATACATTGTTTGTTCTCTATTACAATCTTTCATTTGCTAACTAAGCCTATCAGTAGTTAGTGCCTTCCGTAGTTTGAATCTTTTATTTAGCTGGCAGTAGTGGCGCTCGCTGTATTGCAGTAGTTCGAGTAATGAAGATTTTTGTGAGCTAAGTGATCTGTGAAAAGTATAGGTTAATGTTAGTCAGGGCCATTCTTTTGTGGGGATTATTGAAAGTCAGATTGCGTTGCGCTAAAAATATTGTGTGTCAGTTTAAGCACAGTCATGTATAATTGTTTAAAGGGGACGTTTCATATGTCGACCCTTAGCTGAGGATACCTCACTGGAATCTTCTGATTTTTTCTTGTAGTTTGTGCAATTAGTGCAGCCTTTGTTTATTGCTAGCGTGTAATTGTAGGGAGAATTTCCTTTGTAGTTGTAGTTTTTCATTGTTGTACAGTAAAACAGTTGTGGCATGCATGTAGATTTGCACCAAGTATTTCGGAGCTGCGCTTGCAACTAACTAGATATTATTTTCAGTGCTATGTTAATGTGTTCTCATTTTTTTTGCTCTTCAAATTGTGTTTTTCTGTGTTGTCGTGTGAAATATTGTGAGAATAATGGCGTGTGAAAAACGTAATACTAGGCTCCAAAGTAAACTGAGACATGGCAGTGAAGACGAAAGCAGTGTGTTAGCGCCACCGTGTAATGAATTAACTAATGTTCAAAGTAGTAATTTGGTAATTGTGCATAGGGAAATGGAGCGGGCTGCAAATAATGGTGTACGCAGTAAAACAATTAGTGAACAGGGAAGCATTATCGATCGATCGGTCGGCAACAGCTTGCTTCAGGAATCTGAAAGGACAGGACACAATCTCGCAAATACTGTAGATTCAGGTTTTGGGTCCTCACCGTTTTCTCAAATAAGTCAAGACACATTTTCTGCTTGTCAAAATGTGAATGTTGCCGGTGCAAATTCACTGCCGAAAAGCACTGAGGAATCTGTTTCAGACACCAGTGCACTGTTGTTACAATTAATACAACAAATGGGACAAACACAGCAAACGCCTCAAAAGTTAGACACAATGGAACAAAATCTTCAAAAGTTAGATTCAATGGAACAACACCAGAGACAAACACAACAGTTAGACGCAATGGAACAAAATCTTCACATCACGCTTGAACAAACACGTGAAGATTTAACTACTGAGTTACATAAAATAGAATCGAAATGTCAAAAAGTCTGTAATGACGTAAAAACACAAAATTGTGAGCATTTCCAACCTATTTTTTCGGGTCATGAAAATGCATTTCAGAATCACGAAGCAGCCATAAAAGAACTGCAAACTATTGTTCATGAAAATCATGAGACCTTGCAAGCCAAAATTGACTCAGTTGCATCTACCAATTCAGGTACGCAACTTGCAAAAACTCAGAAAAACTTTAAGGACACAGTAGATACTCTGAAAATTGATTCAGAAAGACACATGGAGGAAATTAGTTCATTATCAGAGAAAAATAGTTGAACTTTCGGATCAGCTAAATGATTACTCTACGAAGGTAGATGATAATCTGAATAACACAAAACCGGTAGTCTTTAATCACACAGAAGAGTGCGAACAAATTAGGAAATTCAAACAAAATCAGAATCAAATTAATACGCAACACCAAAGAGAAATCCGGTAAGTACAAGATCAGTTGACACACGTAACACTGGAATTACATATTTTAGAGGCCACTCGTGCTCCAATATGGGAAGAGGGACATAGAAATACGGAACAGCCACAAAATAATAACACAGCGTATTTCGGAAATTATGAAAGAAATTGGCAAGGTGCACCAAATTTTGAAATGGAACCGCCGAAACGACGTAACAAGGACCGATATGCGACTCGTCGACATGATTATTTTGACTATAAGCTGTTTATTACTACACGTAAATTTAAAACATTTAAGAATTCTGGCAACGACATTCATCCCCAGCGTGGCTCCATCAATTCTCTTATTGTTTTCCTCCCAGCTGGTCATTAGAGCACAGATAAGAATTTATGTGTGGCTATTTAGAGAATGAACCAGCTGTAAGAATGCGATCGGTCATGCACGATTGTCACAGTGACGGAGAATTTTACCACGCCTTCCTCTCAGCATATTGGTCTCAAGCTACACAAGACCGAGTAAACATAGCATCATGATGATGAAACACTTTGAACAATCTGAATGTTCCAGTCTTGTCAAATATTTTGAAGACATGTTGCATAAGAATCAATATCTTTCAAACCCATACAGACCTTCAGAACTCATCCGCATTTGCTTAATGAAATTGCCTGAACATTTAAGAAATATTATTTTGGCAGGACGATGCAAAGACGACATTGAAGCTTTTCAGGGACTCTTACAAGAATTAGAAATTGACACAGACACTCGCGGGATGCAAAAACAGGAAAACAATCACTACAGGTCACATCCGTCACAACTCCGTGACGACAGAAACAATAACTGGAGACGACAAGTCTATTCTTACAACCCAAATCGTGACCAAAACAGACACCACCAATATGACAACCACTGGCAGAGTAATAATAGTTACAAAGAAAGATCGTATTTCCATAGTAATGAATATGACAGAGATTACCATAGAAACAGACAATATGGGAACAAAAACAATTATTATCAAGGGAGACCGAATTACTTCAGATGCATCAGTTCAGCGCGCAGTTACGATTCTGGGAGAAATTCTCCACCACATGACCGACAAACAAGAAACTATGTAAACTACCGACAAAACGACAGACCTAAATTCCATCAGAACTGGCGGGATTCAAACAGAGCAGGGCACTCTCGACAAGGTGAATTTGTAGAAGTTAGATCTCCTAATCCCAATAACGACGCACGCCAACAAAGACACAATAGGCAATGACTCATACTGCTGGCAGCCACAAAACGTACTTCTAACTGGCTCTGAGCACTATGGGACTCAACAACTTAGGTCATAAGTCCCCTAGAACTTAGAACTACTTAAACCTAACTAACCTAAGGACATCACACACACCCATGCCCGAGGCAGGATTCGAACCTGCGACCGTAGGAGTCCCGCAGTTCCGGACTGCAGCGCCAGAACCGCTAGACCACCGCGGCCGGCCAAAACGTACTTCTGAAACTGACGACGCCGCTGCCATAGCTAGTAATTACGTAAAAATGGAAGACATTAGGGACATCTTACTCCAGGAACACGACGTAAAACATAACAACACTGCATATCCTGTGATTCACATTACAGCAAATGACGTAAAATTTACGACAGTACTTGACTCTGGCAGTCCCATTTCAGTAATTAGTGAAACAGCCTTTAGCAAATGCAACAAATCGAACGATTGTCCCACACTTCCGTTACGTGAGATTAAATTACAAGGTGCAATCTTTGGAAAAAGTGTAGATGTACGCCAACAAACCAACTTAGAATTCTTTTGTCAAAGCCACAGCTTCTCTATGAACTTTCTTATTGTTCCATTATTGTCGACGGAAATTTTATTGGGAATAGACTTTTTGAATGAATACAAAGTAATCTTAAACTTTCACGATGCTGAAATAAGTTTAGAGAAAGAAAGCAGGTCAACAGCTTTGAAATTTGAAGATTGGCTCTCAAACTATGACAAGGAAATTAATCAGCTTTACCTTCTGTTAGACAACAGTTCGGAATTTTCTATGGAACAAGACGCTAACAACCACTCTGCAAGTACTGACAGGGATGATATCGACGGCATATTTGAAACTAATTAGTTAATTCAGAATAAAATTCAAACAATTGAGAATTGTAATGACACTGATAGGCAGAGCCTTATTGAGATTTTTCAAGCACATTCCACAGTTTTTACTCACAAAACAGGAACAATCAAGGGATTTCAATACCAATTTCGTGTTCGTGAGCATACTAAATTCTGTGTTAGACCATACGTAATTCCAGCACATTATAGAGACCGTGTTAGAACAGAAATACAATCTATGGTTGACGAGGGCATTATTGAGCCTGCAGTAAGCTCTTACAACAATCCATTACATGTTGTTGAGAAGAAAAATGGATCGATCAGGCTTGTCTTCGATTCGAGACAAATCAATATCATCATTATTCCTGAAACAGACAGGCCGCAAACATTGGAAGAACTTCTTCAAAATTTTAATGGTGTAAAAGTGTTGACTTCCATTGATCTCAGAACCAGCTTTTATCAGATCAAACTTCATCCAGAATGTAGAAAATACACAGCTTTGCTTTGTTTCGGCGTTTGTTATCAGTTTCGGAAACTTCCATTTGGTTTGAACATTTCTTCGGCAGCATTCACTTGCGGGCTAAATTCCATATTACCTGAGTTCTTAAAACGTCACATCACCTTATATGTGGACGATATTCTGATAGCAGAAGCCTCATGGGAACAACACAATCGCATCCTCAACAGCGTGTTACATATTTTTGCAGAATCTGGAATCACAGTTAACTTGGAATAGTCTGAATTCTGAAGGTCAGAGGTGAGGTTTTTGGGACATATTATTTCTTCTGAAGGCATTCAGCCGGATCCTGAAAAGTTAGAAGCAATCAGAGCCATTCCTGTTCCATCCACAAAAAAACCAGTCCGCAGTTTTCTAGGTCTCGTAAATTTTTACCGTCGTTTTCTGAATATGCAAATTCTTGTTACACCAAAACTTTGTTCTCTCACTGGAAAAAATACTATTTGGAACTGGGACGAACAAGCACAGTTGGAATTCAATTCTTTGAAAGAATCGCTACTTAACGCGCCAATACTAGCTCATCCAGATCTGTCACAAGATTTCTGCCTTAGCACAGATTCTTCTAAAGTCGGTCTTGGTGCCCATTTATTTCAAGAAGCCACAGAAAATGACACTACTGTTCAGAAAACCATTGCTTTTGCTAGCCGAGTGCTAACAAAATCTGAAAAAAAATATTCCGTAACTGAATTAGAAGCCTTAGCTATTGTTTGGGCATTTAACAAATTCCGTTTCTTTTTTTTCTGGTAAGCACGTAAAAGTATACAGTGATCATCGTGCATTAGAATTTCTTATGTCTTCAAAATTAAATCATGACAAGTTAAAACGTTGGGCATTGTTTCTGCAAGAATTCCACTTCACAGTAGTCTACATTCCCGGCAAGGAGAACATTGTTGCGGACGCACTGTCACGCGCACCGGCTGGGCTTGAGAAAAGTAACACAGAAGGCAACCTCGAGAAAAATTCCAGTATTCTTTACATTCAGGAAGTCGCCTTTGAAAACTTCATCACCACATCTTTAAAGGACATTACTCATGAACAAGATAAAGATCCGATTTGGAAAGACATCAAAAGTAAATGGCATGAAAAGACACACACTCAGATTCGGCATTATTATCTGGTTAGAAACAACATACTCTTCAAAGGCTGCACTGTTGATGACAAGCTATGGGTACTTTGCATTGTAGATGATTTCGTTAATAAGTTCATTTGGTACATTAATTTCAGCTACGCACATTTTGGTCCACGAAAATGTTATCATATTCTTCGAACGACTTGTTAATTTAAGAATATGAAAGAGAGAATTCGGAGAGTCTTGTCTATTTATAAACTTTGTCAAAAGGCGAAACCATCTACTATCTCACATCGTGCTTCGTTGTTTCCCATCATTCCTTCTAAAATAAAAGAATTTGCTGCTGTTGATCTCTTGGGACCCCTTGTCAGAACATTGAATGGATTTTCGTACGTTCTAGTCGCTGTTGAACTTACTTCAAAATTTGTTTCTTTCACTCCGTTGCGTAAAGCCACTGGACGGTCTGTATCCGACGCCTTTGCTAAAAATTTCTTACGTTAAGTTGGCCACGTTGCTAAAGTCATTTCAGATAACGGACCGGAATTCAGATCTGCTGTTTGGTCATGCATGCTTCGGAATCATAAAATCAAAACTGTTTTTATTTCATTGTACTCACCACTTTGTAATATGTCTGAACGGATTATGAAAGAAATCAATAAGCTTTGCAGACCTTATTGTCACAGAAAGCATCAGCATTGGGACAGATATTTACACTTATTTCAAAATGTGCTGAATGAAATGCCTCATGATTCCATTGCTTTACCACCTACTCTTGTACTGAAGAATGAAGAACCACCGAACAGAATCAGAGAGCTTGTACCTTTCCCGAATACACGTAAACTTCGACACAAAGACCTAATTGATTTTGCTCCTGAAAATATAAAATCTGCAGCAGACAAAAGGAGAAAACTACACGGTAAAGCAAAAGCAAAGAAATTATATATTGGTCAGAAAGTTCTCATTAAAGCTCATTCATTGTCACACAAAAAGAAACATTTGAGTCACAAATTCTTTCTAATTTACAATGGACCTTACAGAATCCGACGTATAGCACATGATAATTGCGTTGAAGTTGAAACTCTGCGTACTAGGAAGAGTAAAGGTTTACACAACATTTCACACGTAAAACCGTTTATTGAAAGATAATCTGCTTTTTAACTTTGTCTTTGCCATATAACTTTTCACTTTACATTACTAGTATGCATTGTCAGAATTAGAAACTGTTACCATGCAACATTGTTTGAAGTTAAATATCCAGTCAAGAACCTAGAGAACTTATTTAAACAGAAATTACGAATGTATTGTTATAGTGAACAGACGACACAGTGTTATTGTGTGTGTACATTCTTGCTTGTTAGTTGCACGATTACGTAACGACTATAAGGCTTACATACTTAGAACATATACAGGTACTGCTAATGAGATTTTAATGCAACATTTTGGTTTACTTGAAAATACATTCTGGATTTAAAGTACTTTCTGTGAGATACCAGATGACACAGTGGTTAGTTTATGTGACAGCTACACGATTGTATCACGACGCTACTAATGAGTGACAATTTACAATGTTGCTTTTGCGGTGTTTCTGTTTCATATCTGCACTGTTTTTCTGAATTATTCTGGAAAGTAAAACATGTTTTAGTAGTAACTTTTGTGGTATAGCTACAATGAGACAGCCTTTTTCGTAGCACAACAATACGTTACATTATAGTACTTTCTTGATCATGGTAAGGTACGTAATAACTACGATATCTATACGCAAAGCATTTCACTTTTGTTTATGATGAGGTGAGTACATTGACTTCAGCAGAACTTTGCTTACAGAGGACGATAACTACGACACTTCCACAGAATTATCTTACAGCAAGACACACTTTTAGCGCTACAGGACACGCATTTGAGTGATTAATTTTGTACTTAAACCATTTACTTTTCAAGAATTTTGAATTGCAAAGAAAGTTTTCCATGATACATCTCATTCCATTGCTGTAATCGGTAACACCTGAGGGTATAATTACATTAATCCTCAGGGGGGTACACTCCTACTTTGTGTACCATGTGTTAGGCAAGCACAAGGAGCCCTAGCTAATATGGTATTTGCTTATACAACTTTACACATCGGTACCATATTTCTCCAACACAAAATACACAGCTACCTGATCATTTAACTGAGAGAGACAAACATTTATTTTACTACATCAGTGACGGATGTTTACGTAATTACACTGTTGGATAACTTCACACTTACGAAATTGTATTTTGTCTGTACTTTGTGAACTGTTCATATTTTTTTGGAACCATTGTGATACTATAAGAGCTTTGAATGATGTATTTGGTATGGGGTCATGATTTTTCAAGTACGTTGGAGGTAGATGACACTATTGAAATGAGCAGAGAATTTTTTTTAGGTTTTGACATTATTGCAAAAAGCTACGCCTTTTTTGAGGTTTGGCTGAGATTTTATGATATTATGATGACGATGTGTATTACGCTGTTGCGGTATGTTTATGATCAATAAGCAGATGCTATATGAGGAATTTGATTATGCTACGTATTTATTATGATGAAATATTGAAGAAGTGTCGACGAATATGTATATGTGTAATAAGGTAAGGAATAATGAGTAGTGGTTAGGGACTCTGACTTGTGAAAAAGTCTGTTGGACACCAAGAATCGTACTATAAGAGTCATGAAATGTGTGTAAATGCCTGAATGTACCACAATGCCGACGAAAATTTTTTGGACGCTGTTATATTTACAAGATTTTGTTTCTACAGATTTGTAACGCAAATATTTCGACCTGTGAAATTTTATTTGTATCCAACTGCCACTGTAGCGGAAACTGATGTCGTAAATATTTGGGTAGGTCACTGTAAGCACTAAGCTGTGTGACAGTCGCCTGGAAAAAAGCCATTAGTGTGTTCCTTTCAGAGGCACAGGTAAAAAAAAAAAAGAGGCCATTATCCTCGCCATTGACATTCCTTTAGAGAAAGCATTGCAAATACGACACGCTCATTACTTGGAAAGATACTTACATCTGCACACCTGATTATGACAAGCGTCTTTCTACAAGAGTTGAGAGATTTTCTACTAACTTATGAAATGTCACATGACTATTGAATGATATTTTTATGCTTTGCCTTTCATAGTTGCTTATTTCATTTGATATCTGTTTTCCAGCTGTGTTGCTGCATTGGTTTTATAAAATAAATGCATCTGCTAATGTGAACACTTTCTGTTAACAGATCTATTAAATAATTATGTTCTGATCCACATTCTTCGAAAAAGGAGCTCTTGGAATGGAAAGAACAATAAGAAGGGAATAATAACAGTAACTGCATATATAACTTTCTTTTCAAGTACTTGGTAATTTTTTGTAGAATTAGTTTTTGTGGTGCACCACTTTAATTACATAGACATTAAGATGTGAATATACATTTCCCTTATCTGCGTTGTTGTCTTTAGTGTACTATTTTTTTTGCTTGTGCGTTTGTCATGTTTAGAGTTATTACATTTACTGCTGCTAGCTTTGCCAATTTGCATTTTTTCATTGCTGTGTCTATTAATTGTTTTGTGCTGCTGCATTGTCTCGTCCCTTAGTTTAGCATCAGAGCTCAGTCGATTTAAGTTAGCTTAAGAGGGTTAGACTATATAAGAGAATGAGTTGCAATGAATTGGAAGAAATGCATTGAGAATTTATACGAAAAAAGTACAGAAAGCAGGTATAGGTAGGATTTACTTGGAAATAAATGAAGAGGTAAGATAATGGAAAATAAATAATGAGGTAAGAAATATGTGAACATATAAATACAGAAAGCATGCTTGGATAGAATTTTTTTTTTGGTGAAAACAAATGTTGAAATAGGACAGAAGATCTATGGAATGAAGTTTTGGGTTGGATTGTAGTATCAAATGTTACAATGAAAACAAACCCTGCCCTTTCCCCTTGTGTTATCCCACTATGTGTTTGTGTACCCTTGGGAATTTGTTTTTTTCCTGTCTTTATGTGTTTACCTAATAAGATTTATGTTGTAGAATTTTTCTGATAATATGTTATTTACCTTGTAAAGATGCATAGACATTATTTATTCTGTTTTATTTTAATGCTCATGTGTGAAATTGATGTTTTAAAAGTTACTCTGATCTTTTGTGTATTTACTTATGTCATAATTTCTGTAACACTGATGTATATGTTATTTCTACTCTTTTGTAAAGCTTGTATTACAACAAATGTTATCTGTATTCTTATGTTCTTTAATGATGTATTTTGTACCTTTGTTATTGTATTCTCATGTTATAATTTTGTAATTGACACCAGTTCATCAAATTAAGTAACTTGTAAGCATTCATTTCACTGCACACATTTCTGTTGGTCATAGTATATGCACAATATGTGAAAAAAGAGGACTGTTAGTGTCTGGACATGTGTTGATAATTCAGTAAGGGATTGGTTAACAATACTGCTGGTTCTAAGGACAATTAAAAAAAAAACTTTGTGAGTGCACAAGTGGTGGTTCATGGACTTGCTATATTGTCCACAAGACTCTTCGATGGTGATTGTGCACCTGCACAGTCGCAACAGATGGCTGCTAGCCATCTCTACAAGGACTACAGTGGGTCTACACCTTTGATGACTCACCAACACCATTATTTCTACAAGGACTGCAGTTGGTCTGCACCTCTGGTGGCCCACCAATACCATAATCTCTATCAGGGCTACAATGGGTCAGCTCTGTGATGACCTACCTACCAGTATCCTTCAAAACTTCGACTGACTCTGCTGTGGGTTTGCGCTGTTGTGGCCCATTACCTGTCTGCATGTCAAGAGTCAACACTGTCTTTCCGTTGGAAGGACAACACTACTTCTTCAAGACTGCATGGAAATCCACTACTTCCATGTGCATTTTCTTTTACTGCTCAGACTTTGAGAAAAACACTGCTATTTTACTGTGATGAATGATCAGGACGGTCTGTATGGACTGTGAGAAAATTTTAGCTTTTGACCTACATTATATCAATAAGTGTGTGCATTTGATATCTTTGTTACTGTAATTATGAAAAATTTTATCAAATCATTATTGGCCACTGCCCAAAACGATTTGTAAAATTTTTTGTGGGGAGCATGGGGGCTATGTAAGTAGGCTGTTTAGGTTTTCTTATTGGTAACGCCACGTAGCGCTCTGTATCAAAATCACTGGCTGTGCTCTGTGCAATCTGTGGCTGGTTGGCATTGTTGTAATACTCGCCATTGTAGCGTTGTGCAGCTAAATGTTAACACCGCGTAGCGTTGCGCAGTTGGAGGTGAGCCGCCAGCAGTGGTGGATGTGGGGAGAGAAATGGCGGAGTTTTGAAATTTGTAAGACTGGATGTCATGAACTGCTATGTATATTATGATTTTTCAACACTGTTAAGGTAAATACATTGTTTGTTCTCTATTAAAATCATTTATTTGCTAACTATGCCTATCAGTAGTTAGTGCCATCATTAGTTTGAATCTTTTATTTAGCTGGCGGTAGTGGCGCACGCTGTATTGCAGTAGTTCGAGTAATGAAGATTTTTGTGAGGTAAGTGATCTGTGAAAGGTGTAGGTTAATGTTAGTCAGGGCCATTCTTTTGTAGGGATTATTGAAAGTCAGATTTCGTTGCGCTAAAAATATTGTGTGTCAGTTTAAGCACAGTCATGTATAATTGTTCAAAGGGGACGTTTCGTACTGACAGCAGAATATGGAATCGGTGGGTTCAGGAGGGTAATACGGAACGCCGTGCTTCATCCCGACGGCCTCGTATCACTATCAGTCGAGATGACAGGCACCATATCATCATGGCTGTAACGGATCGTGCAGCCACGTCTCGATCCCTGATTCAACAGATGGGGACGTTTGCAATACAACAACCATCTGCACGAACAGTTCGACGACGTTTGCAGCAGCACTATCAGCACGGAGACCATGGCTGCAATTACCCTTGACGCTGCATCACAGACAGGAGCGCCTGCGACGGTGTACTCAACGACGAACCTGGGAGCACGAATGGCAAAACGTCATTTTTTCGGATGAATCCAGGTTGTGTTTACAGCATCATGATGGTCGCATCCGTGTTTGGCGTTATCGCGGTGAACGCACAATGGAAGCGTGTATTTGTCACCCGGCGTGATGGTAAGGGGTGCCATTGGTTACACGTCTCGGGCGACTCTTGTTCGCAATGACGGCACTTTGAACAGTGGACGTTACAATTCAGATGTGTTACGACCCATGGCTCTACCCTTCATTGGATCCCTGCTAAACCCTACATTTCAGCAGGATAATGCTCGACCGCACGTTGCAGGTCCTCTACGGGCCTTTCTGGATACACAAAATGTTCGACTGCTGCCCTGGCCAGCACATTCTCCAGTTCTCTCTCGAACTGAAAACGTCTGGTCAATGGTGGCCAAGCAACTGGCTCGTCACAATATGCCAGTCAATATTCTAGATGAGCTGTGGTGTCGTGTTGAAGCTGTATGAGCAGCTGTACCTGTACATGCCATCCAAGCTCTGTTTGACTCAATGCCCAGGCGTATCAAGGCCGTTATTACGGCCAGAGTTCTGATTTCTCAGATCTATGAACCCAAATTGCGTGAAAATGTAATCACATGTCAGTTCTAGTATAATATATCTGTCCCATGAATACCCGTTTATAATCTGCATTTCTTCTTGGTGTAGCAATTTTAGTGACCAGTAGTGTACCTTTCACCATGGACAACGCAGTGGTCGACGGCCGTCAGTTAACGACGGAAAGCAGAGACGTTTGCGTAGAATTGTCAGAGCTAACAGCCAAGCAGCACTGCGTGAAATAACCGCAGAAATCAGTGTGGTATGCATTGCGAACGTATCCGTTAGGACAACGCTGCGAAATTTGGCGTTAATGGGCTATGGCAGCAGACGACCGACGCGAGTGCCTTTGCTAACAGCATGAAACCGCCTGCAGTGCCTCTCCTGTGCTCGTGACGATATCGGATGGACACTAGACAACTGGGAAACCGTGGACTGTCCAGATGAGTCTGATGGTAAGAAGTCATGGTAAGGTTGAAGTGTGGCGTGGCCCCTCACGAAGCTCCGTAATGGTGTGCACTGTATGTACTTGGAATTGAGTAAGTCGTCCAGTACGATTTGCTACTTGGAGACCATTTCAGCCACTCATGAACTTCACGTTCCTAAAAAACGCTGGATTTTTTATGATTGGCGAAGCAGTTTATCACTGAGCCACAGTTGTTGTGATTGGTTTGAATAACATTCTGGACAGCAGGAAATTTTAACTCTGCAGCGGAGTGTGCGCTGATATGAAACTTCCTGGCAGAACAAAACTGTTTGTTGGACAGAGACGAAGGTAAGTGACGAGATACTGAGGAAAATAAAGCTGCGGGGACGGGGCGTGAGTCGTCCTAGGGTAACTAAGACGGCAGAGCACTTGCCTGTGGGAGGTAAGTATCCCGAATTCGAGTCTCGGTCTTATTTGTGTAAACATTTCGTTTTTGTGGACCTCACTTTCAGCGACATCCCATACTTACAAAGAGTTAGGAGGCTCTCACTCTCCTTTGCAGATGTTATCTGTGACGTCCACTATCCCAAAGAAACACAGCTTTCTAAGTTTTGTACAAAACAGTACTTTTCCTGCGCGTTTCTAGAAAGAGCATTTCGCCTCTTTCCACGTTCAAGTCGTAAAAAGCCACTGCTGGAGCCCTTTCGCCACAGGAGATCGTATCTATATTACCTGTGGGCTGCCGGCATCCAGTTACAACATCTCAGAAGGAAAGTCTGGTCAGGCCAGAGAACATTGACGTGTGGCTCATCTGGTGTGCCCTGCTGAGAATTCAGACATGCATGGGCACTCCGTCTGCCTACAGTCCCTCTCTGCTCATCTGAAAAGTGGCATCTCATCCTATTGTGCTTCCAATTGGCATTTTACTTACACAGACCGCGAATATCTGAATAATAATGCAAATTAAGTTAATTAACTATTGACATTCATTAGTAGTAGTAATACTCAATTCACTTCTTGGTGCTGATTAATTATTCTGATTTAATGGGTCTTAATCTTCTGATTTTACATTAGTTATGGGATAATTTTGGATGATATGATTGCATAACACAGAAATGGTCTTGGTGATGATGTCCCATACACCTTGACAGAGCGTAGGGAATGATGTGGGAGACCCGCACTGCCGTACTTGGAAAGATCCTAGCGGAGATGGTTTGCCAGTACCTTCCTCCGACCGTAATGGGGATGAATGACGATACAACAACACCCAGTCATCTCGAAGTAGGTGAAAATCCCGGACCCCACCGGGATCGAACCCGGGACCCGTGCTCGGGAAGCGAGAACGCTATCGTAAGACCCCGAGCTGCGGCCGAAATGGTCGTAACAATATGCATAAATATTTATCTTAAACCGTGCTCTGTCAGAAGAGACTAGTATTTTGGGTTTCAGACTTGTCTAGTGATGTTTTTTCTAGACGATTTGCATTTTATCTAGTGTTCTGAAAATTTAGAAATGTTTTAGAGTTTAGATGAAAGTGCTGATTCCGAAAGTGTGTTGGATGATATTGTTTTTACTTATGGACTGGCGTAAAGGGAAATCCTAATGCTCGACGACTTGGGGCTGCAGATCATGTAAGCACACATTGAAGAATGAGCTAGAAAAAATGTAGGACTGCAGAAGTCTGTGGTTTCGTCTGTCTAAGGCATTCTTGGACGGGCGAGAGTTTCGTGCAGAAGAAAGCCAAAGAAATAATGATCTATGTGATTTATGTACTAGTAAAACCTTGTGAAAAGCAGAGAAGTACAACACAGTGGATGAGAGAACAGTAATATGCAACAGCTACAACCGATATGTTCCAAGGGTGGAGTAGATTCTGAAGAAAGTGATGAACACTGAATTGAACAAGTTTACTGTTGCCACACCGTTTTTATTTCTACAATGCAATTCCTTGTTTTAAACCTCCATCAGCAGGTGGATTTTTGTTCATTAATATGGAATGTAAGTCTTATGTTACGACTTAGGAGCAGTTATTAATTTCTAAACACCATCTTTGTCCGCTTAGTGTTTACAAAATGTGTTGATGTATGTGGTTAGCAAAACAGTGAAAGGAGCTTGAGAGCACTTGAGACACTGCCACAGATAGCTCCAGAATCGAAACACTACACATACATTCTATCTTAATCTGATAAATGCACTTAGTGACAGAGGTTTGAACATTCAGATCGCGAAAATAAATAAACAGTGTATGGCGCCAGTGGATTTGTTGTTTTATTCCATACCAATCACGTACATGGTAAAACCTTACCAAAAATGATCGCATTTAAACTGATGAACAATTTTACTCAGAAACTGTGTTACTTCAAATATTTGAATTTTACCTTAGCATATTTTTGAATTGTAGTGCAGTTTTCTATAACGACTTTTACTATTAGTTTAGACGTAAGTCACTCAAGGTAATAAATGTAAATGAATTTAAATAACTCAGTTAAACGTAACAGAAAACGCGTGTTTCACGACATTACTAAAGGATGTTTTAGGTTTTGCACACTACATACACATCAGTGATCATATGGATTATATCCTTAAGAAAATTCAATAAGAATTACCGAAATTTGTTGCTTTTTCAGTTTTTGAGGTGGTCAAGAAGTGCCCCCCTCACCTAACGAGATTGCTTCTACATGTTGTACAAAATGCGTTGTTATTGCCAGGGTAAGACGTTGGGAGAGAAGTTAATCGTCCTGTGTCTGTTAGATGAGATGAGGCATAAGTCTGGTCTGTGGGGCAAAGCTTAGGAAGGAACTTCTCCATATCCTTTTCAAAGAGACAATCCTCGCAGTTAGTCTAAATGATTGAGGAAAACCATGGGAAAATTTAATGTTGGTGATCATAAGGAGACTCGTATGTTCAATGAATTTCTACCATTCCAATGAATATTATTTTAAACTTGGACTTCAATTATCAAGCCTTACTAACACAGGATGCAAAGAGGGTTTCAGTTAAGAGGCAGGAAGTGTCCAATTTTATGGTCAGTAATGGTAACCCACCCTTCGAGAGAGGCAATCCTTTGGTGCTGACAGGCTTACGTTTATGGAGTCATGAGAAAGACGTCTTGGCCATTAAGCACAGACTGACAGAGATCTCCACAACCCTTGACGTTAGTTGTGGCCTTCGTAATATTTAAAATGGGTTTAGAACCAAGAAGCTGAAACTATTTTGCAAATTTAAAAACATGAGCGTTACTTATTAAATAGAGTCACGAAATATCTTGTTGCCACCACAGCATTCTTTGTGGTAAAGCATTTAGTGATGCATCGGATCTGAAGCATCGTTTTTGTTTTGTGTGTGATAAGGTGAACCCCTGAGAAAGAATTGATGACACTAGTCTGCGAATGCAAGTTATATAAGAAAAACACTCCATAACATTTCCAATAAAATGGGATTACTATGGAGACTGACACTCTGAGCCTAGAAAATGATAGCTTCGAAAAAAAAAGAGTTGGAGACTTAGACTGAAAAGGAAACAAATTCCAGCATGCTCCAGGAACAGTTAAAGAGGATGTCTACAGAGCACTGTGGTTATAAAATGCTTCACCATCCCATCCCCAAACGTGTCACAATCACATGGCTTTTAGAGCAAGTAGGACTAACAGTGAATATTAACCCAATTTCAGAACTGGCTTGTACAATGTCACATGGACTCCATACTCTGCTGCCACTTTTCGGCTTGCGAATTAACAAATGGTCCCTACATGTGACAGAAGCAGTCAGTGCAAGAAGAAATCATCACACAAATGTGGGAATGAACACAGACTTTTAGAACAGTAGACGAGCTACCACTCACTGAATCACTCTAAAGAATGGAGTGACAAGGCAAGGTCGTTACCGTGTGACTGAACCATAAGTAAACTTAGTCGCTACTAGAAGGAATGGAAAATGAGATATTGTGGTGTGGACACTAAAACGCGAGTTTCCATAAGGCACGGCATCACCTCGCTTATTTATGACTGAACGCAATAGCTCAGTCTGTAACCGTCGCCAAAGGCGACAACATATCCTCCCTACCAGCTGTGTAATAGTTCTGTTAGACCATAATAAACACTCAACACATTCGGCTGGATATGGATTGTTGCAAAAATAACTATTTCCTAATATTCAGGATGTAATAATGTAATGTAATATTTTATGTGTTGGTATGATCTCAGCCACCTCTGGGAGAACCAGCTACTGTACCAGTGAACGTCATTTCATCGTATGCAATAAATGATGACGACTCTGGTCGACACAGAATTTACTCACCTCAGCATAAAGCCAGCGGTGATGTGTGCAGGTTATTCTCGTTTGATTTGAGTGTTTTGATGTTTTCTGCGTCCTCTATGATGTGTAAAACCATGTATGAGCTGCCATAGATAATTTCTCTAAGCGAAGTAGTTCAGTTTTTGGGTGCAGCAGGTTGTACAAGTGTTATTCATTCTCCAACAAATGAGATGACTCAGTTACTATCACAACAAGCAGCACTGTTAGTAGTTCATGTTACTGGTTACTGTACCCAAGTTTCACTCATTCAGTAGAAAAGAAAAGGATTGGTGGGACCATCAGTTACAAATGGAGCACTATTTCACTGCATACCAACAGGTATAAAGGTATAGTGTGCAATGCTTCTTTCCTTTCAATGGTCAAAGCCAAAGTGTACCATCAGCTTCTAAAACTGTGCTGCAATTCTCATCCAGGAACTGTGAAAGTAGATGAAAGTTTCTGGTCACACCCCACAGACTGGAACATGGTCTGCTACAACCAATCTTAGTTCCATGCAAACCAACCCTAAAAACTCATTTAAAAAATTTATTGAAGCATGTAATTTAAAAAATAAATAAAGTACAAGGAAAATTATAAATATTTACCAAGTATGGAATGTCTTGAAAATCACTTAATTATCAATTTTTTAACTCAATATAAAAATGACAGAAAATCAGTATTTCACTGAATAAAAAGATTTCGTCCATGAAAAAAAAATTAAAAATTGACAATAAATTTTAAAGATATAACTTACCATATTTTAAATACAAACGCTAAACAATGTAAACCTAAATAATTTAAATCCTTTTTCATTTTTAAAAGTCTAATACATTTTTTATCTCATAATTTAGATTAAAAAAACATAACAAATGTATGGAATGAATTTAAATGTGACCAAAATAGCTTTGTTGAAGTGAACTGCAAACGAAAAGAGAAATAAGTTAATTGGGATACTAGCAAAGAATTACTTTAAACCATCTTTAACTACAGAACATTTCAGAAACATGAATGTAATGACCATATTAAATTTAAAAGGACATTACATAGCTGAAACTGATCAAGAGATATAGAAATATTCAAACCTTTATCATAACTCTAAAAATTTTTCTGCATTATCATATAAATTGTCTTTATGTAAATCTGTGATCATACTGATGGAGTTTCATTATATATTATTTATGATTTACTTCTTGATTTAGTCATGATTATTATCCTTTAACAAAAATATTACCAAATTTTATTTGTCCTTAAGTATTATTTTTAAGAGTTTCTTACTTGATAACCAAATATCTAATAGAGATTTAGAATCAGTGAGTACAGTAAAAACAGTTACTATATTTAAGTAGTTCTTTAAAAAAATTTGCAATAGACATTTAATTTTTACCTTAGAAGACATACAAAACATGGTTTAATTACATTTTACAAAATTTTATTAAATAATGACCAAAAAATATAAATATAGGAATTAAAATTATCTATAGAGGAAAAAAAATATTTAAAATTTCTCTGATAATATTATAAGCTGCGAATCAAATGTTAAGTTTTTTCTATATAAAACTTTATAAAATGGAATTTTATCATAAAAGTAGCATATACTTACTTAACAGTCTTTTATGTTGCTACAATACTTTTTCTTTGAGTTGCATGTATAACATATAAAGGAAATATGTAAAAAATAATATGAGTTTATGTAAATATGTCATTTTAATTGTGTAATAGTTTAAAATAATGAAATGAGTTATAACCTTTTAAAAAGATTTTGTTGGGTTAAGTTTCACATTTATTGAAAAAAAGTTTATCCTCTCTATTTTTAAATAAATATTCTGTATCTTAAAATTAGCAAATAATGAAGTATTAACAAATTTAAAAAAGCTGATGAATCAATAATAGTGTGTGTTCTACTGTTGATAATACTCCCCTTTTTTATAGTTACATAATTAAATATTTTTCAAACATAGTTTTTATTCGATTTTCCAACATGTATCAGCTTGAGAACTTTAAAACTCATATATAAACCATTATCATTTGGATGAAGCCATTGATGACGAATATTTAGATTACTTTTACACATTTTTAATGAGAAATATGTAAAACTGTTCTACTTTTTTCATTCTCTGCAAAAGAATTAAATTGATAACTCTCAATCTTCTTCAATTACGATGATTAAAATTTGTAAAGACTAAAATTTTCCAAAGATTATATTGTAAGATCACTTTCAAATAGCAACTTCTAAGAGAACTACCAAGAACAAGACATTTAACAAACAATTAGTCTTTCTTTACATAACTTTTTAATATATATATATATATATATACTAGCTATAGATGAAACTACTAAAACAATGCAGAAGCTTTTGAAAAAATTTTAAAGATATGATCTCTAAGAAACTTAAAAAAGCGCAATGACAAAGAATTTTATGGTACAGAATTTCAAGAGGCTTTTAAAAAATATCAAATTAATCATGACTGAACTTCTACTGAATTAAAGGTTTCACTTGTTGACAGATATTATAGAACACTAAACGAAAATGTTAGGAATAAAAATGAAACCAATATAAGGTAAGAAATAAAACTTAAAATTTTCACTGTATATAATAATGAACTAAAACACATAACAGCAGATAAGATTTTAATAAACAAATGAAATTTTTCAAATACACTACTTAACTAGCTGGTCAAGAGAAATGTTTCTACTTGAGGGTACTATCTATTCAATTCCAGTTACACAAAAATCAAAAGGTAAAAAAGAAAATTTTATAAGGATAAACTGCAAAAACTATATATAAAAGAAAATTTTGAACAAAAACTAAACAAAAGTAAGTTTTAGAATTTGTTTTTCTAAGCTTTCTTTATAAAATGTGGTTTATAACTTTCGATTTTTGTGTAGCTGGAATGAAAAACATAATATCTTCAATTATGAAAACTGCTGTTGATCAACTAGCTACATAGTATATTTCAAAACAACATTTAAATTTACTGTTTCTCATTTTACCTCATGTTTTATATTTTGTTTAACACTATATACAGTGAAAAGCTTTTAAAAACTGGTTTCATTAACTTCTGTTGGATTCATTATTAATCTTGAATATAGTGTGTTATTATGTTCATAAGTTAGTTTTTTAACTAAATCTACATGTTTATATTTGCCTTCAGTAGTAAACATTTTCGTTTAGTGTTCTATTATACTTTTCAATAACTAAAGCCCCTAATTCTGTGGAAGTTGAGTTGTGATTAATTTTACAATTTTTAAAAGTTCTTGATAATCTACATAAAAAAATCTGTGCCTTTGTGTATTTGTAAATATCTCGAAAATATTAGTATTTAATTCATTTCAAAAGCTTCTGAAATGTTTCTATTAGTTTGAACTGTAACTAGAACAGCCCATACAAATTTTGAAAACACATCACTAACAGTTAATAAGCAATTATAACCCTTACTAGTTTTAGAGATTCCTTTTTAGTTCCCTGAACATATTTCTACTAAATATACTACCCATAAATCACCTACATAGTGAATAATATTTCCTGTTGTAATATTTTCTCTTATTGGTTTATGTGATTCACAAACATTATTTTTTTAACAATTTCACTTCTTATAGTCTTTCATACTGTACAAACACTTCCATTTCTTCATCTTCTAATTTTTAAGGTTTTTTTTAATGATGTGCATCAGTGACCAATTTACATTTCAGACACCAGATTTGATTGTTGAACAGAACAAGCTTTGTATGGTGAAATTGCAATAAATAAAAAATTTTCAATCAACTGGTATACTGTTAACTTGATTTTTTACCTTCACACTTACAAAATTTGGTAAATGAAATATTTTTATTGACAGGTCTCACAGTAGTTATTTTGTAAAAACCATTACATTTAAGGAAATACCAAAATCATTGAATGATGCATATTTATCAGCATTTTTGCCAACAACAATAGCATTTTTAATGATAAATACATATTGTTTTTTTTCCATCACAGGTCATAAATTAAATTTTAAATATTTATCATGAAACTTAATTTTAGTCCATTACGCTTGTCAAAGCATAATTAAGTGTTGTAATTGTGTACCTTTTTATGACAACCTTCCATAATACTAAAATTTATTAAATTTGCTTCATTAAATTTTATTAGTATACTAAGATGGTACCTAATAGGTTTGTTTATAAATAAATAATATGCTACCAGTCACGATTTTTTCTTTATTTTATTATTCGCACGACGCGTTTCGAGAAATAATTCTCATTTTCAAGTGCGTTTTTTATGTGTGTTAATCCATTTCTTTTGATGTTGTCAGTGTGTGTGAGTCTGCTTCATTTTGTTGACTTTTACTGTAATACATAAGAAACGCGATTTTTAGTTGGGTATCAATTCTTTCTGTGAGGTTAGTGGCTAAAGTTTGAGAACAATTTGTACTTACAGTTTCCTAATGGTCCATTTGTGTAGAGTCTCACACACACTTAACATCTTACACAACTTGTACACTTTACACATCGAAAATATCTTATATAAACAAAACAGTTACAAAGATCTTCTTACATGTAGTTCACAGAGATAACATTATAGGTCTTCCACAGATTATGATATGCTTTTGTACAGAGGTTATTTATCTTAACAATTTGGCTTATGAATTACTTATATTGATTTTACAGTTGTGCTTATTTCTATGTTTTACTATTTTTATTTAAGTATATTATCGAAACATCTGAAGAAATTAACTGATTCACTTTCAAGTTTTTCATTTAATATTTTATCTTCATATTTTCTGTGATGTGAATATATCTCCAGTTCTTCAAGCAAATCCATTTTATGTCCTTTATTTAGTCGGTGGAGTACTTTGACACTTTGCTCTATTTTTCCAGTTGGGTGCCCTGTATTATGTATGTGTGTTGCTATTGCTGATGTAGTGTGTTTGTTGTGTGTGTATGCTCTAATGTGCTCTGTGTACCTGGTGTTGATATTTCGGCCTGTTTGTCCTATGTAGAACTTGGAGCATTCTGGGCATGTTATCTGGTATACTCCAGAGTCTGAATATGGATCATGATTACACTTTACATTATGTATTAGTTTTTGGTGTAGTTTATTGGATGTAGAAAACCCAATTTTTACTCTGTGATTTTTGAAAATATTTGCAATTTTCTGTGATACATTTCCTATGTATGGAATGCTAGATATATATTTGTTTTTATCTTTTTCTTCTGTGGTGCAGTTTGTACCTGGGTTTCTCTTCACTTTGTCTAAGATTGTGTCAACCATGGAAGCATTGTAACCATTGGCAACTGCAATCTTCTTCACTGTGTTTATTTCTTGTTGCATATTTTCTTGGTTCAATGGTACTTTTGTTGCCCTATGCAGCATTGACCTGTATGCTGCCTGTTTATGGATATTTGGGTGACATGAGGTTGCAGGGATTGTGGTGTCAGTCGTTGTGTTTTTCCTATAAATTTTGAATGTGCATGTGTTGTTGTGTCTTGTAATATTTAGGTCCAGGAAGTTGATACTTTTATTTTGCTCATGTTCCACTGTAAATTTGATTTTCTCATTTAGATTATTGAAATGATTAAGAATGTCTGTGATGTCTTTGGTATCTCCTTTCACTAACAGTAGTGTGTCATCTACATATCTCCTATAAAATTCTATTTTCCTTAGGCAAGGTTCATGGCTGTCAAATAATTTTTGTTCTAAGTGATTTATGTATATGTCAGCTATGGTACCGGATATACATGATCCCATTGCTAGGCCATCTGGTTGCTTATAAATGTTGTCATTAAAGGTAAAGTAGTTGTAACTTAGGGTTAGCTGAAGGAGTTCCATAAATTCGACAATCTCTGTGTATGAAAGTTTCTTGTGTTGCATAAGGTTCTTTTGTATTACTGTTAGAGCTTCTTGTATGGGTATGTTTGAATAAAGGTTGATGATGTCAAGTGATATAAACTGTGCATCTTGGGGGAGCTTTCTGGTTCTTAGTTCTTTGGCTAGAATCATGCTGTTTTTTATGGAATATGTTGTTTCATATGTATAATTTTTCACCAGTATGTTATTCAGTTTTTGTGACAGTTTGTATGCTGGGCTGTTTATAGAGTCGACCACGGGACGTATCGGGTATCCATTTTTGTGTATTTTTGGCTGTGCTCTTAGGCGTGGTGCTTTTGGATTCATACATGTAAGGTATTTCTTTTCAGTTTCTGTCAACAGGAAATGTGTGTTCTTTAGTTGTTCCTTAATTTTACTTTGGAATTGTTTGGTTGGGTCTTTTTCAATGTGCTGAATGTTATTAGCAGCAAAAAATTCATTTGTTTTGTCTATGTATTCTTTTTCTTTCATCACAACTAATGTATTACTTTTGTCTGACTTTACAACTATGGATTGGTTGTTTTTCAGTTTATTATTTATAGATTTTAATGTTTTTGTATCATTTATTGTATATTTAGATCTAAACTTATCTTTATTCATTTCTGTCTCAAGAAGCTTGCTTACTTTGTGACCTATTGCTGCTTTTGTATTTGAATTTAATTTTGCAGCATCTGCTGCACTTTTTGTTGCAGCTATAACCTGTTTCAGTGTATGGTTGTTGAGGTTAGGTTTTACGTTGTATTTTAGTCCTTTTTGGAGTAGATCGTTTTCTCTTTGGTTGAACTTTATGTCAGTGTTGTTCACCACTCTACTGTAAAATGTGTGTTTGCTTTTGTCAGTTATCCCAAGGTTGGATCTCTTGTCTTGTTTGGATGTCAAGTTCTGTAGTTTCTTGTTATGTGTGTTGCAAATCGTCAAGTACTCCTTGTCGACTATGTCCTGGATATGCCTGCAAATGCTGTCATAATCTGTAGGTTCCATGTTGTTTGCTGCTTCTATCTGCATGTTGAGTAGCTTTCTGTTTAGTAAGTCCTTTTTCTTATGTAACTGCCTTATTTCGGTTTTCAGCCAGAGTTTTTCTGCTTTGTGTTTTATAAGTTTTGCTATGTTGCTGCTAGAACATATTTTCACTTTTATATATTTCGGAATTATGCCTAGTTGTTGACAGTGCTTGTTGAATCTTATGTGTGCAACTGTTTTTAGTACTTTCATTTTGAGGTTTTTGTATTTATATATAGCTTTCATTGCCTGGCTTGGCACTAATAATCTGATTAGATCCATTATAAATGGTTTTTGAAAGCCTGCGACTGTAGATATAATAGGTTTGTTTATAAATAAATAATATGCTACCAGTCACGATTTTTTCTTTATTTTATTATTCGCACGACGCGTTTCGAGAAATAATTCTCATTTTCAAGTGCGTTTTTTATGTGTGTTAATCCATTTCTTTTGATGTTGTCAGTGTGTGTGAGTCTGCTTCATTTTGTTGACTTTTACTGTAATACATAAGAAACGCGATTTTTAGTTGGGTATCAATTCTTTCTGTGAGGTTAGTGGCTAAAGTTTGAGAACAATTTGTACTTACAGTTTCCTAATGGTCCATTTGTGTAGAGTCTCACACACACTTAACATCTTACACAACTTGTTCACTTTACACATCGAAAATATCTTATATAAACAAAACAGTTACAAAGATCTTCTTACATGTAGTTCACAGAGATAACATTATAGGTCTTCCACAGATTATGATATGCTTTTGTACAGAGGTTATTTATCTTAACAATTTGGCTTATGAATTACTTATATTGATTTTACAGTTGTGCTTATTTCTATGTTTTACTATTTTTATTTAAGTATATTATCGAAACATCTGAAGAAATTAACTGATTCACTTTCAAGTTTTTCATTTAATATTTTATCTTCATATTTTCTGTGATGTGAATATATCTCCAGTTCTTCAAGCAAATCCATTTTATGTCCTTTATTTAGTCGGTGGAGTACTTTGACATTTTGCTCTATTTTTCCAATTGGGTGCCCTGTATTATGTATGTGTGTTGCTATTGCTGATGTAGTGTGTTTGTTGTGTGTGTATGCTCCAATGTGCTCTGTGTACCTGGTGTTGATATTTCGGCCTGTTTGTCCTATGTAGAACTTGGAGCATTCTGGGCATGTTATCTGGTATACTCCAGAGTCTGAATATGGATCATGATTACACTTTATATTATGTATTACTTTTTGGTGTAGTTTATTGGATGTAGAAAACCCAATTTTTACTCTGTGATTTTTGAAAATATTTGCAATTTTCTGTGACACATTTCCTATGTATGGAATGCTAGATATATATTTGTTTTTATCTTTTTCTTCTGTGGTGCAGTTTGTACCTGGGTTTCTCTTCACTTTGTCTAAGATTGTGTCAACCATGGAAGCATTGCAACCATTGGCAACTGCAATCTTCTTCACTGTGTTTATTTCTTGTTGGATATTTTCTTGGTTCAATGGTACTTTTGTTGCCCTATGCAGCATTGACCTGTATGCTACCTGTTTATGGATATTTGGGTGACATGAGGTTGCAGGGATTGTGGTGTCAGTCGTTGTGTTTTTCCTATAAATTTTGAATGTGCATGTGTTGTTGTGTCTTGTAATATTTAGGTCCAGGAAGTTGATACTTTTATTTTGCTCATGTTCCACTGTAAATTTGATTTTCTCATTTAGATTATTGAAATGATTAAGAATGTCTGTGATGTCTTTGGTATCTCCTTTCACTAACAGTAGTGTGTCATCTACATATCTCCTATAAAATTCTATTTTCCTTAGGCAAGGTTCATGGCTGTCAAATAATTTTTGTAATAAGTGATTTATGTATATGTCAGCTATGGTACCGGATATACATGATCCCATTGCTAGGCCATCTGGTTGCTTATAAATGTTGTCATTAAAGGTAAAGTAGTTGTAACTTAGGGTTAGCTGAAGGAGTTCCATAAATTCGACAATCTCTGTGTATGAAAGTTTCTTGTGTTGCATAAGGTTCTTTTGTATTACTGTTAGAGCTTCTTGTATGGGTATGTTTGAATAAAGGTTGATGATGTCAAGTGATATAAACTGTGCATCTTGGGGGAGCTTTCTGGTTCTTAGTTCTTTGGCTAGAATCATGCTGTTTTTTATGGAATATGTTGTTTCATATGTATAATTTTTCACCAGTATGTTATTCAGTTTTTGTGACAGTTTGTATGCTGGGCTGTTTATAGAGTTGACCACGGGACGTATCGGGTATCCATTTTTGTGTATTTTTGGCTGTGCTCTGAGGCGTGGTGCTTTTGGATTCATACATGTAAGGTATTTCTTTTCAGTTTCTGTCAACAGGAAATGTGTGTTCTTTAGTTGTTCCTTAATTTTACTTTGGAATTGTTTGGTTGGGTCTTTACAATGTGCTGAATGTTATTAGCAGCAAAAAATTCATTTGTTTTGTCTATGTATTCTTTTTCTTTCATCACAACTAATGTATTACTTTTGTCTGACTTTACAACTATGGATTGGTTGTTTTTCAGTTTATTATTTATAGATTTTAATGTTTTTGTATCATTTATTGTATATTTAGATCTAAACTTATCTTTATTCATTTCTGTCTCAAGAAGCTTGCTTACTTTGTGACCTATTGCTGCTTTTGTATTTGAATTTAATTTTGCAGCATCTGCTGCACTTTCTGTTGCAGCTATAACCTGTTTCAGTGTATGGTTGTTGAGGTTAGGTTTTACGTTGTATTTTAGTCCTTTTTGGAGTAGATCGTTTTCTCTTTAGTTGAACTTTATGTCAGTGTTGTTCACCACTCTACTGTAAAATGTGTGTTTGCTTTTGTCAGTTATCCCAAGGTTGGATCTCTTGTCTTGTTTGGATGTCAAGGTCTGTAGTTTCTTGTTATGTGTGTTGCAAATGGTCAAGTACTCCTTGTCGACTATGTCCTGAATATGGATCATGATTACACTTTATATTATGTATTAGTTTATATTATTTCTCGAAATGCGTCGTGCGAATAATAAGATAAAGAAAAAATCGTGACTGGTAGCAGATTATTTATTTATAAACAAACCTATTATATCTACAGTCGCAGGCTTTCAACAACCATTTATAATGGATCTAATCAGATTATTAGTGCCAAGCCAGGCAATGAAAGCTATATATAAATACAAAAACCTCAAAATGAAAGTACTAAAAACAGTTGCACACATAAGATTCAACAAGCACTGTCAACAACTAGGCATAATTCCGAAATATATAAAAGTGAAAATATGTTCTAGCAGCAACATAGCAAAACTTATAAAACACAAAGCAGAAAAACTCTGGCTGAAAACGGAAATAAGGCAGTTACATAAGAAAAAGGACTTACTAAACAGAAAGCTACTCAACATGCAGATAGAAGCAGCAAACAACATGGAACCTACAGATTATGACAGCATTTGCAGGCATATCCAGGACATAGTCGACAAGGAGTACTTGACGATTTGCAACACACATAACAAGAAACTACTGACCTTGACATCCAAACAAGACAAGAGATCCAACCTTGGGATAACTGACAAAAGCAAACACACATTTTACAGTAGAGTGGTGAACAACACTGACATAAAGTTCAACCAAAGAGAAAACGATCTACTCCAAAAAGGACTAAAATACAACGTAAAACCTAACCTCAACAACCATACACTGAAACAGGTTATAGGTGCAACAAAAAGTGCAGCAGATGCTGCAAAATTAAATTCAAATACAAAAGCAGCAATAGGTCACAAAGTAAGCAAGCTTCTTGAGACAGAAATGAATAAAGATAAGTTTAGATCTAAATATACAATAAATGATACAAAAACATTAAAATCTATAAATAATAAACTGAAAAACAACCAATCCATAGTTGTAAAGTCAGACAAAAGTAATACATTAGTTGTGATGAAAGAAAAAGAATACATAGACAAAACAAATGAATTTTTTGCTGCTAATAACATTCAGCACAATGAAAAAGACCCAACCAAACAATTCCAAAGTAAAATTAAGGAACAACTAAAGAACACACATTTCCTGTTGACAGAAACTGAAAAGAAATACCTTACATGAATGAATCCAAAAGCACCACGCCTAAGAGCACAGCCAAAAATACACAAAAATGGATACCCGATACGTCCCGTGGTCAACTCTATAAACAGCCCAGCATACAAACTGTCACAAAAACTGAATAACATACTGGTGAAAAATTATACATATGAAACAACATATTCCATAAAAAACAGCATGATTCTAGCCAAAGAACTAAGAACCAGAAAGCTCCCCCAAGATGCACAGTTTATATCACTTGACATCATCAACCTTTATTCAAACATACCCATACAAGAAGCTCTAACAGTAATACAAAAGAACCTCATGCAACACAAGAAACTTTCATACACAGAGATTGTCGAATTTATGGAACTCCTTCAGCTAACCCTAAGTTACAACTACTTTACCTTTAATGACAACATTTATAAGCAACCAGATGGCCTAGCAATGGGATCATGTATATCCGGTACCATAGCTGACATATACATAAATCACTTAGAACAAAAATTATTTGACAGCCATGAACCTTGCCTAAGGAAAATAGAATTTTATAGGAGATATGTAGATGACACACTACTGTTAGTGAAAGGAGATACCAAAGACATCACAGACATTCTTAATCATTTCAATAATCTAAATGAGAAAATCAAATTTACAGTTGAACATGAGCAAAATAAAAGTATCAACTTCCTGGACCTAAATATTACAAGACACAACAACACATGCACATTCAAAATTTATAGGAAAAACACAACGACTGACACCACAATCCCTGCAACCTCATGTCACCCAAATATCCATAAACAGGCAGCATACAGGTCAATGCTGCATAGGGCAACAAAAATACCATTGAACCAAGAAAATATGCAACAAGAAATAAACACAGTGAAGAAGATTGCAGTTGCCAATGGTTGCAATGCTTCCATGGTTGACACAATCTTAGACAAAGTGAAGAGAAACCCAGGTACAAACTGCACCACAGAAGAAAAAGATAAAAACAAATATATATCTAGCATTCCATACATAGGAAATGTATCACAGAAAATTGCAAATATTTTCAAAAATCACAGAGTAAAAATTGGGTTTTCTACATCCAATAAACTACACCAAAAACTAATACATAATATAAAGTGTAATCATGATCCATATTCAGACTCTGGAGTATACCAGATAACATGCCCGGAATGCCCCAAGTTCTACATAGGACAAACAGGCCGAAATATCAACACCAGGTACACAGAGCACATTAGAGTATACACACACAACAAACACACTACATCAGCAATAGCAACACACATACATAATACAGGGCACCCAATTGGAAAAATAGAGCAAAATGTCAAAGTACTCCACCGACTAAATAAAGGACATAAAATGGATTTGCTTGAAGAACTGGAGATATATTCACATCACAGAAAATATGAAGATAAAATATTAAATGAAAAACTTGAAAGTGAATCAGTTAATTTCTTCAGATGTTTCGATAATATACTTAAATAAAAATAGTAAAACATAGAAATAAGCACAACTGTAAAATCAATATAAGTAATTCATAAGCCAAATTGTTAAGATAAATAACCTCTGTACAAAAGCATATCATAATCTGTGGAAGACCTATAATGTTATCTCTGTGAACTACATGTAAGAAGATCTTTGTAACTGTTTTGTTTATATAAGATATTTTCGATGTGTAAAGTGTACAAGTTGTGTAAGATGTTAAGTGTGTGTGAGACTCTACACAAATGGACCATTAGGAAACTGTAAGTACAAATTGTTCTCAAACTTTAGCCACTAACCTCACAGAAAGAATTGATACCCAACTAAAAATCGCGTTTCTTATGTATTACAGTAAAAGTCAACAAAATGAAGCAGACTCACACACACTGACAACATCAAAAGAAATGGATTAACACACATAAAAAACGCACTTGAAAATGAGAATTATTTCTCGAAACGCGTCGTGCGAATAATAAAATAAAGAAAAAAATCGTGACTGGTAGCAGATTATTTATTTATAAACAAACCTATTATATCTACAGTCGCAGGCTTTCAAAAACCATTTATAATGGATCTAATCAGAAGATGGTACCTGTTCTTTCGGACATGTCCAAAAGAACAGATACCATCAGTGACCAAGCAGCTCATTAAAATGAAATTACAATGAATGACAACCCTTAGCTGCTTACAGGCGTTGACATACGTCAACGGGGACAGATGAAAATGTGGGCCCCGACCGGGACTCGATCCCGGGATCCCCTGCTTACATGGCAGACACTCTATCCATCTTAGTTACCGAGGACACAGAAGATAGTGCGACTGCAGGGACTTACTTTGGGCACACCTCCCACGACACCCACATTCTCAACGTATTGTCCCGCACTACATTCGTAGTGCCCCCACCCATTATACTCCTTACTCGCGGCGCGTTGCCGATTCCCGTAAGAGTTTGTGCACTTGTTGTGCATCCGCACAGAATAAGAAGATGGTCAAGTGGCCGGTGAGCCGTAACTATATATATACTAAGATAGTATCTGTTTTTTTCGAACATGTCCGAAAGAACAGATGCCATCAGTGACGAAGCAGCTCATTAGAACGAAATTACAATGAATGACAACCCTTAGCTGCTTACAGGCGTTGACATACGTCAACGGGGACAGATGAAAATGTGTGGCCCAACCAGGACACGAACCTGGGATCTCCTGCTTACATGGCAGACGCTCTATCCATCTGAGCCACCGAGGACACAGAGGATAGTGCGACTGCTGGGACTTATTTCTGGCACGCCTCCCGCGACTCCCACATTCTCAACATATTGTCCCGCACTACATTCGTAGTGCCCCGCCCATTATACTCCTTACTCGCGGCGCGTTGCCGACTCCTGTAAGAGTTCGGGCACTTGTTGTTCATCCGCACTGGTTGGTCACTGATGGTATCTGTTCTTTCTTACATGTCCGAAAGAACAGATATCATCTTAGTATATATATATATATATATATATATATATATATATATATATATATATATATACACACAGTTAAGGCTCACCAGCCACTTGACCATCTTCTTCTTCTGTGCGGATGCAGAACAAGTGCCCGAACTCTTACGGGAATCGGCAACGCGCCGCGAGTAATGAGTATAATGGGCTGGGGCACTACGAATGTAGTGCGGGACAATACGCTGAGAATGTGGGTGTCAGGGAGGCGTGCCAGAGATAAGTCCCTGCAGTCGCGCTATCTTCTGTGTCCTCGGTGGCCGTCAGCCGTGCTGTGCGGACGTGTGCTGAGTTTCGTGCGCCGCGGTCTGCTGTGCTTCGGCGTGGTAAGTCGCAGTGCTTCTTGCATCGTTGCAGAAATTCTACGCATATTGAAATTTGAAATATGAATTCGTGATGGCCCACTTGAACAGACAAGAATCTTTGAAATTCTCGTTTGATCGTAATTACGCCCGACCTAAACTGCACGAAATCGAAGATTGGTTGGAATACGAAGTGAAAGTTGATTCAGAGGATGTCAGTGGAATGCATCTTTCGATAGTGAGCAGCGTTGTATTTGTGAAACTGAAGAATGCTAACTTACGTGGCAAAATAGTTGAGTCTTGCGGAGGAATTATGAAGTTTAAACATTGTGATGGAAACGTAGGCGAAGTCACCGTAACACATGCAGGGTTTGGAATACGAACGATCAGGATATTCGAACTATCATTCGAAGTACCGGCGGAACAAATAAACGCAATGATAGCGCCGTACGGTAAAGTTCTCAGAAATGTTGCAGAACGGTGGTCCAACGCACGCAAATTCCAAGTTCTCAACGGAGTGAGATAATTAAAGGTCGATTTGGACAAGCATGTACCGTCATACATCAGCAAGACCGCCGGCTATGACTGCGCTGCCAGCGACTTACGCCACGGCTGCCCGCGGCCAAGTCCTGACCCCAAGCCCTGATGTGAACACGGAGAACCATCCAACCCGAGAAGAAGCCCACATTGCCACTACTGACACAACAGAAGCTAGACCACCCGAGCCTAAGGAAATCGTGACATCTGTAACGGTTTCAATACAACAGACACAGAAAAATATTGGGAGCCACAGCAAATTCTCCGAATATTCTGCCATTGAAAATGACATGCAAGAACCATCCCGGAATGAGCAATCTCATAGTGAACCGATATCTCTCTTGACACCATCATCCATCAAGAGCACGGTCGACAATTTGGCTCGAAACAACACCCGCTTAGAAGATTTGAAGAATGCTGAGGAAGACAACATCAGACAGCAGCCGGTGAAACCTAAACGGCAATCACGAAAAGAGCCTTTAAGAGATTCAAGAACTGGAGAAAAAACTCTCCCGTACCAAAAAAATTCTTGAAACAGATCGAAGCGGAAAGCAAGGCGCAGACATCGGAAAACCAGACATCCCCAACCCGAATGAGGACGTACAGATGAACATCGCCCCACCAATTGAAGAACCAATGGACACTGTTGACCGCTGCGGAACTGATACTGGGACAGCATGGTCTGACGACACTGAAAGCGCTTAGTTGGACTACCGAATGACGCAGGCGTATAAAATCGCCACGCTCAATGTAAACAGAATAGTTTCGGAAGTAAAGTTACAATCTGTGAAGGACTACTTATATGCCGCCGACATTGACATAGCGATGTTACAAGAGGTAGTTACGACCGAAATAGCGGATGTGTACGGATATGAGGCGATCTTAAACATAGGCAGTGAATGTGGAACGGGAATATTGTTCAAACACGGCGTACCATGTACAGCAAAAGCAATACTTGAATCTGGACGAGGCATCACTGCACAAATATATGATCTGCTTCTTGTTAATATATATGCTCCCTCTGGATCGAGCGGAAAACGAGAAAGGGGCAACCTGTTCCGGGACGAAATTGTCCCATTAATAACGGATCCTCGACTGCACATAATTTTGGGTGGAGATTTTAACTGCGTATTGCGTCCAGAAGATCAAGTCCCGAACTTCAACTTTTGTGAGGAGCTGTTGATGTTAATTAACGGACTATATATGATAGATGCTTGGTGCCATCTTCGCCCGCACACCCGAGGATGCACGTACGTATCCAGTACTTCGGCAAGCAGACTAGACAGGCTGTATGTAACGAAAGGTTTTATTCATAATGTAACTGACTGCAAAATTTGGCCTCTTAACTTCTCGGATCACTGCGCATTTCATATAACCGTGCAGCACACTCAACAAAAGCATTCCTGGGAAGGGGCGTATGGCAGCTAAACGTGTCACTTTTGGAGGACGCAGTACTGAAACAGGAGATCCATGATACATGGCAGCGTTGTCTTCGGACGCAATCCAGATATACAACACCTATCATGTGGTGGCTACAGTCTGCGAAACCACAGATAACAAAATGCATCGCACGATGTGGTCACACGAAAGCGTACTGGTGAAAACGCACCTTGGAATATCACTTACTTTGCCTCCGCAAACTATATGATTAGTAGCAAACAGCTCTAGAATAAAACGCAATATAGCAAGAATAACGGCGTTGATACGACAATCACTAGAGGGGAAAAAAGTTCGATCACGACCTCCGATTCAACTGACGCAGGAGAATATGTCCGTATATCACGTGATACGGGAAGCCAAGAGAGGTAAATAAAAGTTAAACCACAATCTCAGTGATGAACAGGGGAACAAATACGATCAACAAGTCAAAGTAAAAAACTACGTGCTGCAACATTATACAGATTTTTACGATGCGTCGGCGACTGATGCGTCGGCAAGTGAGCTGCTTTTATCCACATTCAATCCACGGTCCATCCGACTGACAACGCCGACAGTTGTAGCCCACATAACTGAGGAAGTAGTATGTGCCATAATCAAAGATTCGCCTACAAAGAAATCTGCTGGTTTAGATGGCCTACCCATGGAATTTTATGCTTGTTTTTGGCACATAATAGGACCAGAATTCACCAAAATCTGCAATGAATTAATGGGAGACGTGCAGATGCCACCTCAGTTTACCGAAGGACTGATTGTCCTGATTCCCAAAAAACCACGTAGCACTACGCTGAAGGATTTTCGACCACTATTACTGCTCAATTCCGACTATAAAATCTTCACCCGCCTCATCAAGCCGAAAGTATTTGGCCCTTATCAAATGAGTGCTGTCCCAGGGAGATCAATGTCGAATGCATTATGTGAGTATAGGTACATAATATATTGGTCGTGTCTATGTAAATGCAATGTTGGTCTCATGTTTTTAGACATAGATAAGGCTTTTGACCGCATCAGCCACCACTTTCTACTAACTATAATGCAACGGATGGGATTCAGTGCTCATTTTATTCAGATCATACGCAAATGTATAGTCGGAACTTACTCTCGAATCAAAATTAATGGTCAGCTAAGTTCACCAGTCCCGATCAAGCAATCAGTGAGACAAGGATGCCGCCTTTCTATGGCACTATACGCAATCGCCGTAGAACCGTTACTGTTAACCTTGCATCACAGGTTACAAGGTCTACAGGTGTTGAGTACAAAAACCGTGTGTCACGCTTATGCTGATGACATCAGTGTAGTAGTAAACACGCACTCAGAAATGGAAGTCGTTCAACAAATAATCCACGCTTACGCCACTTCTTCCAGAGCCAAACTCAATTAACACAAATCGATAGTTTTACCTGTCGGACCCCATATGGAGACAATTCAAAGAACATGGCTACAAAGGACAGAGAAAACGAACCACTTAGGTATGATTCTAATGGCCAACCCAAGAGAGATGACAGTAGCCACGTAAACTAAATATATTCAGGGCTACTCTCCGTGAACACAAAACCAGAAGGCTCAATCGGATACAGAGAGCTCTCTTGATTAACAGCTATGCGCTAAGCAAAATGTATCACATCGCAGCAGTGTTACCAGTACCCCAGGATACAGCTCAAAAGCTTTTAGCTGCAGCGTATTGGTTCTTATGGAACGGAAACATCTTTAAAGTCACCATGCCAACCATAGTGTTAACCCGCGCCGCTGGTGGTTTGGGCATCAAAGACATTAAGAACCAATGCACTGCCATATATATGGACCGAATCCGCAGAATACTGCAGACACCCCATTCGACAATTACGAAAACGTTATTCATCAGGTTAGCCCCAACGAGCAAAAAGGCCCCAGTCGATGCTGGTCGCATCAGCGCTCAACACGATCACGTCCGGACTTACTACCTGGAAATGAGCTATATTCAAGATACTTCACAGGAGCTTAACACCAGAAAGACATGTTACCACCTCACGAGACACCATAGGCAAAACCCAGTGGAAGCGAAATATCCAGCAGTCAACTGGAGTAATGTCTGGAAAAACATTAACAATCCCATCCTCCACTCCAAAGTAGTGTCCACATGGTATGACATTGTAAACGAGAAGGTCCCCACAGGTGAAAAGCTGCACAATATCAAAATGGAGCAGAGTCCATACTGCGATCATTGCCATACTGTAGATACCTTGGCACACATTCTCATTTGCCGAGACCAATACCACATATGGAACTGGACTAGAAAGAAACTCGCAATAATTACTAGAACTACAGACTCTGCTATAACACTTAAAGATGTCCTTCAACCAGAATGGCATTTCTTTCCTGCAACAAAGCACAATAGCTACACTTGGATTATCAGCCAGTTTGCATATTTTGCAGTTACGAATACATATGCAAGCATAGACAAGTGTATACAGTATATAATGGCAGAGCACCACAACCTTAAAACGAGTCGAAAATACAAAGTTTTGTTTCAAAATTTCTTACTTCACACTTTGCCATAATGAAGCGGCAATTTTGGTTGATGCACAACACTACAGCGAGGCGATACTGATTTTGCTTCATTATAATTAAGTTGGAATTCATTTATTTCTTTATTTTTGTACTACAGCAATCAAAGTGTCTCAGGAAAACTAATTTTGCCAGAAGCTGTAACATAAAACAAATCAGAAGTGCTTGCTTGATTTCGTGTTCTTCTGTCTTACGGGTATTGGACAGATTGTCATGGAAAGAAGATTTATTCAGTTTCTTTCTATATTATTTTAAAAAAATAAAAGAAATAAAAATAAAAACAGAGTAGGTTAAGTTAGGGTGAAAGTATTCATAGTATTGTATACGTGTGTGTAAATGTCTTCCAATGCCCACTCAAAGAAGATAAGGATACAGAGTCTAGCTACAGTGTTATAAATACACCTCAGTTCGAGGATGCACTCAGACTTAGGTTGATAATCATTTTGAATATTTAGCAGTACTGTACCCATTGATGATAAACTCGTTTTCAGTCAATAATTCCCACAGATACAGAAACACTAAAAAAAAAGATGGATAGAGCGTCTGCCATGTAAGCAGGAGATCCCAGGTTCGAGTCACGGTTGGGGCACACATTTTCATCTGTACCCATTGATGTATGTCAACGCCTGTAAGCATTGTAAAAAATTTTATTAGGATGTTGTGATACTCATCCTTTGTAATAAAAATAATTCCTTTTTATATGTAATATCTATTAACAAAGTCATTGTGTTAAAAAGAGTGTGTATTCAGATAAAATAGTTCTTCTCAACATCTTCTGTTCTGTACTTCATTTTTATCAGTTGTATAATTTACAACTAATAATACTTTATTATTAAAATTAATGTAACTTGCAGCTAATATAAAAATCCTGAGTAAATCTTCGTAAAACTTTGTATTTTTATTTCCTGTTTTCATATATTTCATGTTCATTAATTCTTTTATAATTTTTTTTCACTTTCTCCTAAATCAGTTTTTGTATTGATTTTAAATTCTAACACTTTATTAATTTTTTATTTATTCCTAATTCACTTTTATTGTTTTTTCATTTTAATTCATTACTAACTTGTTTGTTCTTCTTTCTTAATCTTTGAGTCTGTTTCTCGTAAATATATTTTTGAAAATAATGTTTATTAGTCCTAGATCTGAAATTTTTTCTCATTCTTCATATCTTAATCTATTGGTAAAACGTCTATTAAATTCTAAATATTATTAAACTTATAATTACCTAAAAACGTCTTTAATACCATTAACACACATACAAAATCATCAAAATTTTTCTCCTTTCAGAATTACATTCTGAATCACATTTCCCAAATAGTTAATTAATTATTTTGATTTATTGACACCAAATAAATTAAATTCAGATTTTATGCTTATGCTTTACAATAACCAATGGACTGAGTACCATGTTTAGCAGGAATATTTTATCTACATAATTTGATAAATTTGCAGAAGTAAATTTTAACAATACACCATCCATAGTTTTTATTTAAGAGATTCGTTAATCCTTATTTACCTACACAAGTGGTATCACTGATGGTTCATTTAGCTCCATAAAATTTCTTTGATAGTTTCCCAACAGATTGAAAATTGTGACCCAGTCATAATCCAAACCCTTGATTTATCTTTTAACGTTTTTCTGTTTTTAACCTCTTCATATTTCTTTAATGAACTTATTATTTATAATTTAGTTTTTAACCTCTTTAATCACTTTCAAATTGTTTCATTGATAGTCCTTAAATTAATCTAACTATTGGTTTTAAGGAATAGTAGGAACATTTTTTTATTTCCACTTCCCTATTTTCTTCTATAGACCTCATCAGCCCCTAAAGTTTCGATTCCATGCTGAACTTTTCATGTTGTATCATTTATTCTCTTTTAATTGTTCTTATTTGGTTCTAGTCGGTTTTTCCTATTTTTATTTTCTTGTTTTAATTCTCCTTTAATCTCACTCACTTAGCCTCTTTAACAATTCAGGTTCATATTTTGCAAACGTTTAATAAAGATTCAAAACATTTATAATTTATATTTTAAAATTTTTGTGTTCTGTATTTTATGTGTTTGTGGTTTATAATTGTATAGTTTCTGAGTTTTATGACTTAATGTTCTCTGTTGTTAAAAAACTTTAATTTTGTTTCTACACTTTTTGTCTAATCTACTGTAATAAGGTGACATCTACCATTATTCCAACATTTACTAAAAATTTCTTTAGTATCATCAAATTTTAAATAACACCAATGAACTTGTAAACATAATGTAAAATTGTTTTATCAAGCTTTAAAATATTCTAAAAATTTAATTAATATCCAAGTAATTGTTTTTGATATTTTTTACATACTAGGCCTAAATAAATATGATCTATTCCTTTATCTCTGCCTCCAGTCAAATATAGTCAAACTACATCTTGATTTTGGAGATTTCATTTTCTTGCAACCTTACATAAATGTTTGGTTTGATGTAAACTTTTAGAATAGGTACATAAGTGGTTACTTTGATCCTCATTTAAAAACTGGAAGGTAAGATGTAATTATCAATTATTTTAATACGTCTGTTTCATTCCATTTTAGAGCACTGAATAGCATTTGGGAAGATCTTATCACACTTATATTTTAATTTCCTTTTTGGAATTCTTATTCTTCATTATCAATCAGTTCTCATTTAATTAAATATTTTCGTATTTTTATAAAATAAGTCACTTCAATTAAATAGTAGTTCAACTGTACACAGAAAATTATCTATTGCAGTAAAGAGAAAGTTATAAAAATATTAGGGTAGTCGAAAAATATCTACCTGTCATATCTCCGAACACAGGGATCACTCCAAAAGAAATGCACACAATTTTTTAAAAAATCATTCTTTTATTCTACATGTTTGACAGTTTTACAGTGTGTTGATCAAGGCTTAACAACTGCCCGGTTTTGAGTGCGAGTACTCGCTTCTGCTCAGACACGTGCTCCCAAGCAGGTGCAAGGTCATGGAGTAGGGAGGGAGGAGAGGGAGGGGAAATGCGCACGCATGTTTGAATAGGGCCACAGCGTGCCTATTGAATTCGCGCCGACTGTGTAACGTTTAAAGTACTACAATCAGCTCTAACAGTCACTTCGCTGGTTAAGAATCATGTCAAGTCGCCGTTGTGTAACCCCAACCATGCTTTCGCACTTCAACCCCATTGGGAGGAATTGTATCTCTTTACAGAAAAAGATGGTGTTGCAAAATGTTTAGTATGTCACAAAACGCTGAATTCTTTTAGGAAATTTAATTTGCAGCGACATTATATGTCGTACCACGCGAAAGACTACGGAAGTGGAAAATGTGATGGACCAGACCGTGCACATGAAGTTATTTAACTTAGAAGGAAGCTATCGAAAGAAGATCTGGACGACAAAGAAAAATCAACTGAGGCAGCTCTCAGAGTAAGTTACAAAATTGCTTTGCTTCTAGCAAAAACCCTGCACCCCTTCACTGATGGCGATTTAATAAAAGAATGTTTGGTAGTTGCAGCGGAACATTTGTGTCCATCTCAAGTTGAACAGTTTCGGATTGGGCAATTATCTAACATGACCATTATGCATTGCATACAGGAGATGGCAGACGACGTCCAGAGCCAGCTTGCAAATATCTGTAAGGATTTTATGGCGTATTCTCTAGCTCTGGACAAAAGTGTTGATAGCACTGGAACAGCGCAGCTTGCCATATTTATTAGAGGTGTTAATAGCGATCTTCAGGTGTTGGAGGAGCTCCTCGATGTAGTAGCTATGAAGAGCACTACAACCGGAGTTGATATTTTAAGTAGTGTTGAAGAAAGTGTTAAAAATATAGGATTGTCGTGGAATTCTTTGGTTTCAGCGTCTACAGACGGTGCACCAGTGATGACAGGGAAAAAATCAGGTTTCGGTGTGCTATTGAAGGAGAAAATGCAAAAACTGACCATGCCAAATGAAATAAGAGGCGTTCACTGTGTGATCCACCAGGAAAACTTATGTGCAAAAAGTATCACTCTAAAAAATGTGATGAGTGTGGTTGTTCATACAACCAATTATATAAGAAAGCATGGGCTACAACACAGGCAATTTAAAAGCTTTCTTGAGGATGTGGAAAGCCAGTATGGTAGCCAGCCTTATTACAGCGAGGTCCGCTGGCTTAGTCGTGGCGAATTAGTAAATCGATTTTTTTTGCCTATTAGATAAGATAAATATGTTCATGGAAATAAATAACATGTGTGTTCTTGAATTGAAAGAGCCTTCATGGAAATGTGATCTCGCGTTCTTAGCAGATTTAACTAGCCATCTGAATGCTCTGAACATCTCGCTACAAGGTAAAGATCTGCTAATTACTCATTTCATAGATCGAATACGAGCTTTTAAAATGAAATTGACACTTTGGGTGAGTCCGCTGGAAACGGGAAATCTAGCTCATTTTCCTAATTTATCATCCATGCAATATGTTCACAAAGACTGTTAACATTATTCACATAGTTTAATTGCCATTAAGGAAGAATTTGATCAACGCTTTCAAGATCTGATACCACTAGACAGTGATTTTGATCTGTTCTCCTCTCCATATTCAGCGAATATTGAAGAGACTCGTTCTGAGCTGCAACTAGAAATTATTGACCTGCAGTGTGACAGAGAATACAGAGAAAAATTTCACAACAAGAAAAACATTTGGGAATTCTGCAGACACTTCCCTCAGGATAGGTTTCCTCGTTTGCACAAACTGGCGGCTACAATACTATCAATGTTCGGTTCCACGTACGTTTGTGAACAACTGTTCTCTGCAATGAAATATAACAAGACGCACCTGAGAAACGCATCGTCTGATCGAAATTTAAACTGCACGCTGCGCCTACAATGCACAAGAACAATTACTCCGAACATAGACGCAATTGTAATGGGCAAAAAGTACAAGATAACCAAGAATCTCACACTTCAGTGACACCTTTTATTGTGTAACAGTCCACAAATTAATACGAATGTAGAGGCATACACTAAGCTAATAAAGTTATGTGGCAAGTATACATTCTCCTTTATTTTATTTGTCGCAGTAATAATTCGTGAGTGATATCCCTTCAGTTGGCCGCGGATTTACATTGACTGGCGGCAGCTGTTGTATGCCCCACGTGACTCTCCCCACTCTCCACTCTGTTCCAGTAGTGTGGGTAGCGTGCTCGCGCTGCCCCGTGCACGCGCCTTGCTGCTCAGAGCTTGCTCTGCGAGCACATATGTTGTGAAGCACATAATGTCCATCCCTCTCAACTGCCTTAGGCCATCTTGGAACCTGTACCTGTATACCAACATGGTAAAATTCTGGACCAACCTGTTGGAGCCTCTGTTTGGCAGCATGCAGAAGGGAGTCATCATCTTCAAACCTTGTCCCACGAAGAGAGTCTTTCAGTTTCCCAAAGAGATGATAATCACATGGAGCCAGGTCAGGACTGTAAGGTGGGTATTTCAGTGTTGTCCATCCGAATTTTGTGATCGCTTCCATGGTTTATGACTGACATGTGGCTATGCATTGGCGTGCAACAGCTAAACATTCTTCTTTTGCCGATGTGGTCGAAGTCGAACTTCAGGTTTCTTCAGTGATGTGACATATGCATCAGAATTTATGGTGGTTCCACTTGTCACGATGTCCCCAAGCAAGAGTCCTTCAGAATCGAAAACCACCATAACATAACTTTTCCAGCAGAAGGTGTGGTTTTGAATTTTTTTTTCTTGGGTGAATTCGCACGATGCCACTCCATTGATTGCCTCTTCGTCTTTGGTGAAAAATGATGGAGCCATGTTTCATTACCTGTCACAACTCACCTCCACAATTCTCAGACTGTCCAAAAGTTCACTTCTTTCTTTGTGCGCCACTGTCAACAGCCTGGGAACCCACCTGACGCAAACCTTTTTAACGCCAACACTTTCAATAGTCTGCTAACACTACCGTCCCCTATACCAACAAAGCATGACAATTTGTTCACTGTGGTGCGTCTGTCAACAGACACCATTTCGTTAACTCTCTGCACATTGTCTGAAGTGTGTGCAGTACGAGGCCTGCCACTGTGTGGACAATCCTCAATACTGCCGTGCCCACTTTCATTACGAAACCTGCTTGCCCACCGAGTGATGTACTACAATCGACAGCAGAATCTCCAAACACCTTTTTCAACCTCTTGTGGATGTTTCCCGCTGTCTCGTTTTCAAAGCACAGGAATTCTGTAACAGCACATTGCTTCTGACGAACGTCAGGTGTAACAGCCGCCTTGAAGACATACTGTGACGGCGCCACTCATGGGAACGGATAACTTTCACCCATGCAGAATGAAAACTGAATTTTTACAAAAATAATGTGCATTTCTTTTGGAGTGACCCTCATATATATATATATATATATATATATATATATATATATATATATATATATATATATATATATATATATATATATAGGGTGAATCACCTAACATTACCGCAGGATATATTTCATAAACCACATCAAATACTGACGAATCGATTCCACAGACCGAACGTGAGGATAGGGGCTAGTGTAATTGGTTAATACAAACCATAGAAAAAGCATGGAAATATAATTTTTAACACAAACCTACGTTTTTTTTAAATGGAACCCCGTTAGTTTTGTTAGCACATCTGAACAGATAAACAAATACGTAATCAGTGCCGTTTGTTGCATTGTAAAATGTTAATTACATCAAGAGATATAGTAACCTAAAGTTGACGCTTGAGTACCACTCCTCCGCTGTTTGATCGTGTGTATCGGAGAGCACCAAATTACATAGGGATCCAAAGGGAACGGAGATGGACCTTAGGTACAGAAGAGACTGGAACAGCACATTACGTCCACATTACGTCCTTTCTATTGGTATTTTTCACTGACGCACATGTACATTACCATGAGGGGTGAGGTACACATACACACGTGGTTTCCGTTTTCAGTGACGGAGTGGAATAGAGTGTGTCCCGCCATGTCAGGCCAATAGATGTTCAATGTGGTGGCCATCATTTGCTGCACACAATTGCAATCTCTGGCGTAATGAATGTTGTACACGCCAAAGTACATCTGGTGTAATGTCGCTGCAGGCCGCCACAATACGTTGTTTCATATCCTCTGGGGTTGTAGGCACATCAAGGTACACATTCTCCTTTAACGTACCCACAGAAAGAAGTCCAGAGGTGTAAGATCAGGAGAACGGGCTGGCCAATTTATGAGTCCTCCACGTCCTATGAAACGCCCGTCGAACATCCTGTCAAGGGTCTGCCTAGTGTTAATTGCGGAATGTGCAGGTGCACCATCATGCTGATACCACATACATCGACGCATTTTCACCGGGACATTTTCGAGCAACGTTGGCAGATCATTCTGTAGAAACGCGATGTATGTTGCAGCTGTTTGGGCCCCTGCAATGAAGTGAGGACCAATGAGGTGGTCGCCAATGATTCCGCACCATACATTTACAGCCAACAGTCGCTGTCGCTCTACCTGTCTGAGCCAGCGAGGATTGTCCATGGACCAGTAATGCATGTTCCATAGATTCACTGCCCTGTGGTTTGTGAAACCTGCTTCATTGGTAAACAGGTTGAACTGCAACGCATTCACTGTTAATGCCCATTGACAGAATTGCACTCGATGATTAAAGTCATCACCATGTAATTGCTGATGTAGCGACACATGAAACGGGTGAAAGCAGTGAAGATGCAGTATGCGCATGACACTACTTTGACTCAGTCCACCGGCTCTCACAATGTCCCGTGTACTCATGTGTGGGTTCATGGCAACAGCAACTAACACACCAACTGCACCTGCTTCTCCTGTGACGGGCCTGATACGGACCCATTTGCATGCTACGACCATATCCTTTGCATACAGTTGTTGGTAGATGTTTTGCAATGTGCGGCACGTTGGATGCTCTCCGTCCGGTTACCGTTCTGCATACACCCTGCAGTCTTCAGTTGCATTTCATCGACACTCGCCATAGATGAGTATCATATCCACCTTCTCAGAGTTCGAATACACCATGGTCACAGTTCCTACAACACTACACTATCACAGACGTCTGGTAACACAGTGTACTACAGTTGGTCTGCGTGTGGAGACGAATGCAGAATAACAATAGCAGCAAGTGCTACGTGCGGACACTGCGACAGCTATACCAAACCACAACAGTGCACTACAGCCATACTTGTAAACACAGTCATCATCGTAAACATGTCCCTGCAGATTCTGCTCGCCTACCGTGGCCCGTGTTTGTTGCAACACGCAACACAACGTCGGAGGTTTCAAGCGTCAACTTTAGGTTGCAATATCTCTGGATGTAATTAACATTTTACAAAGCAACAAATGGCACTGATTACATATTTGTTTATATGTTCAATGTCCTAACAAAACTAACTTGGTTCCATTTAAAAAAAACGTAGGTTTGTGTTAAAAAACATACTTCCGTGCATTTTTGTATGGATGTATTAAACAATTACACTAGCCCCTCTCCTCTTGTTCGGTCTGTGGAATCGGTTTGTCAGTATTGGATGTGTATTTGAGTTAATTAGTATAAATTTCCATTTAGCTGATTGATTGTTTGTAGAAAAAGATTATGTTTTCATCAAGAAACTAATATTATCACTTCTGTTAGCGTAATTTAGAATTAGGTGCTCCTATAATTTATGAATGAAAATATCCTTTATTTATTTTAATTCATGATATAAGAATTCAGGATTCAGGATTACTGATGATAATAGTTGTGTGGTAGCTTTTAATGGTGCTAGTGAGTCAGTTATCAAGGAAATCATACTCAAATATTAATTATTCGATTTATTATATGGTTTATGGAATGTATTAAAATAATTATCATGAAATTCAATTCTTAATATTCTTTAATTGTATGCCAAAAATTTATTGACTTGGCGCAAATTCTGCATCTTAATATTTGCTTACAGTTTGATGTGTATTTCTCATTTCATTTATTTCTAGTTCCTAATCTCTTCATTTGTGTTCCAATAACTGAATAACCTCAAAACAATCTCAAAATAACGAAATTTGATCTTAAAAAGTAGTCATCAGTGTGATGTACAACATATAAATTATTTACTTGAATTACATTTTTATGTCTTCTATTTAACATTTATGTAATTGTATTAATTAATTTTTAATTTTATTTTCTCCATCTTTACAAAATTATGGTAAAACTTCATGTGTAATCTATTTTCTGTATTGTTTCACTTCTTCCTTCAGTGATTTAAAAATTATGAATATAAGCAATGTCCACCAACAAATATTAATGATTCTTCATTTCTTTTTAATTCCAATAATGCTTCCAAGTTAATAAGTTTCAAATACTATTTTGTTTTCCATTTCAATGTGCTGGCTAATTACATTGTTAGTACCTTTATATTCTAGAATGTTGGCAACATCTATGTCTTTAAACTGAGGATTATTTGCTTTGTTGGTTATCATTAAATCTTGCATATCAGTACATTTAAGTCTATTATTGACAAGCGATATGAACAAGTATAGTTATTCGAAAAAGTTTTATTCGAAATTTTATATTTTTAAAGTTTCTCATTTTTAATATTATAACCTTTTTTCGTTTTTATTTTTCCTAGCAATTGTTTTGTAAGTAAGCAAAAACCATCAAATCTAAAATTTATACAAACTGTAGGGTCGTGAAAATAAATTAATACATAAACTTCTCCAAACTATACAATAGAAGGTTACAGAAAATTGTGTAGATATGGTCTGAATTAATGTCATAAAAATATATTTATAATAATAATAAAATTATTTGTGTGTACAGAAAATATGTTCCTGATTATCATTATGGAGAACACTTAAGAATAATTATGGCTGAAGACCACTTGAAAATCAATTGGAATGATGAAAAATAAATTCTGAAAATATACATTCAAGAAAACTATGAAATGGTAAGATTTTACAGAAATAATTTGTTTTCATAAGAATCCGACATCTGAGTACAAATATTCTAATAAATATAAAAAATGTATTCTAGAATATTACACAAGAATAGTTACTGCAATGTTACTTAATTAATCAGCATAAGCAAAAAAATTTTTCTTCAGAGTTTTGGATGAGTTAGGGACTTGTAATATAAAACACATTTTAAAAAGAACATTGAAAGTATTATTTCGTAAACCTATAAAAACTGTAACTGTCACATACACATCCTACATTAAGAATATTGATTAATAATGTTTTGAAATATTTCTGATGTTGTGGGTTTAAAAGGTAATTATGACAGTGGAAATATATCTCAGGAACAATGAAAATATAATAGATTTATTTTTTATGAAAAACATATACATATTAAATATAAATTTAATAATAATTTAATATAGTTAGTTAATTATATAATGCCACATGCCAATTCATATATTTTATTTCTTAAAATATATTCTTTATTGCTGTAAGTGCTTAAACGTTTGTTAGTTAGCAGAGCATAAATTTTATATTTATAGCTTCATATTAAATTCATAGTTCTATATTTTTCTTTATCGTAAAATGAACAGTGTTTATAATTTAGTAAACTTGTTTAATTTTTACAATATTATTGTCTCATTTTATCACCACCTTTTAAGTCATACATTTTTGCTCTTAAACAACAAAATTCTGCCATTACTTTTCCATTACATTCATCTTCCAATTCTCTTAAAACTTTGTTATTTACCTTAAGTACATTATAAATACAATATCCTGGATGATCACAAGTGGCTAAACTATCCAATATAAATTTTATATAATTCAAAACTCCATTTTTCACTATAGAAATAACTGTGAGTAGCTCATTCATGAATTCAATAGTTTCTCCATATTTTGACATCATATTATAGTGAGTTGTTCTGTTTCTAATATTTTCCATTTTCTCCAGACATTGAATTACTCATGAATTTTGTAGAAATCTTTTACAAAAACATTTTTTGCTTTAATCCTCACCTGTGTATTACATCTATAAACCTTTTTTTATCAAACATATCGTTTAAATTTTAAATATTTAACTATTTTTATTTTATTTTCACTCCTAGACATAAATATAGTTTAAGATTTTTATAGTGAACAACTTAATTATATTACTTACCTGAGCAATATTTTATAAACCTTCCTATTAGATGAATGTGATGAAAAATGTGTTATGTTTTTGCATAGTGTTTTCTACACCAAGAAACATATTACATTTGTTGTGTCTTGACTGTTCTTCAGAATTTAGAGGTTTAATTTTTTCTTCTGCAGTATACACAAATGGATTTTTACATCATCCATCTTTATATTTAATATAATAACAAAAAAGTGAAATGGAAATGATCATATGGCATTGTTGCCCAGGAGGCCCCATTTGGGTGAGTTTGGCAGACATATTACAAGTCATTTTTGGGATGCCACATCTGCAACTTGCAAGTTAATGATGATGATGAAGCTCATGATGAAGGATACACAATACCTATTAACCTCTAATTAAACATGGGCCCCCTGCATAGTAGGTGGTAACACTACTGTGCTACAGAGGTGGACAATATAATAACAAAAACTGCTTGGTCCATGTTCTTGATATTTTATAGTGTAAATCTGATTATTTATTTTCAATTAAAATTCATTTGTTTATCTGTCATTATGATTATAAGTATCTTTTAATTTTTTTCTATGGAAAACATTTCAAATATCGATATCAGTTGATTGTGGATATTTTAATTACTTTTAATAACATGAATTTCTTCATAAAATCTGCATAAATAAAAAAAACATACTTATAACTTTTAAATATTGTGTATTCACGAATTTGTTGTAGTATACTTTAAAGCGTTCTTAATTAAAGAAATATTTCAGTCATTGCCTAATCTTTTATTAAAATGTAATAAACAGAAATCACAATTGAATTTCGATGCTCCTTTGTGTTAATTGGACTTGAAACAAGTTTAGATAAATCTTTTATTCAGTAGTAATGTTGTTTAAAGTATGATAAATTAATATGTTTTTCTTTATTAGATTTTGTTATTTCTAATCAGTAAACTTTATTTTTTACATCAAAAGAAAAAACATTAATAGATACATTAATTTAAAAATAAATTTTTTGTAATATCGCCAGATTCTGTAGGAAAACAAATTTACATAATTCTTTCTTCTAGCTCCATATCAGTTTTTTATAGAACCCTGTTCTATTTTTGATTTTTAATTCTAGATTTAATACAGCAGCAATAGACCACAGAAAAGATTTTTGGTCATTATTTTTAACATAAGTAAAATCCTGTTTTTCTTTTATTTTACTGTTGTTGCAATATAACATGAACCTCATAATGGAACATGTCTATTAACTGTAATCAAGTATTTCTATTTAGTGTCCAGTAAGAGCCATGAGTTTGATATATCTGTTAAAATATTTTGGTTCCCTTTCTTAAATTTTTTCTCTAGTAATTCTGTAATTCTGAGTTTGACACCACAAATACAATAATTAATTTTGAGTTTGAAGCCCAAATTCCAAGACTTTGTCTTTTGTCTTCATTTTGTACTGGCAATAAAATATCAAATTTATTTTCAATCCACTGTGTAATTTTAATTTTTCTTTCACTACCTACATAGTTTTTGCTTTTGACATATTTAGGAAATAATTAGTGTCAAGTGAGTTAATGTTTTTTTCAAAACTTATATTTTTTAGTTTCTTAAATGAATTTTCAATTACTTATGAATGAAATGTTTTTCTATTTCTTGTTTTCCCAAAAAATATGTTAGCAGAAAAGGGAAATATAATTTCAGTTGTTAGCTCCATTATTTTTAAAAACTCATAATTGTTTCAATATTATAACCATTTAATCATTTCCAATTTTTCTTTCGGTTCTCCTCTTGCAGATGCTCAGATGCACATTGCCACAGCAAGTCTTAAATTTCTCCATCTCAAGATTCTGCTTGCACAAACTTTAAAACAGTTGATTACTGAACTTGAAGTGTTTACAAGACTTTGCAGGATTAAGTGTTCTTGTGGACTCAGAAATAATGATGTCATGTTAACCAAATGTGTCAGATGCCCATATTCATAATGCTATTCTCAAATTGTCAGACTCTTATCTATATGTTCGGGAATCCCAAACTAAGCTACACCCAACTGGATCTAACTTTTTGCCTCCATTTACTTCTATTGTTAAACATGCACATGGCACTCAGTCTAAGGTTCATGATAATATTAAAGTGAATAGAAATAGGGCTCAGCCTAACAGTAAACATAGATGTAGAAACTTTCAGTCTTGTGGTATATGGGATGTAGTACAGAAGGCAATGAGGAGGTCTTGTCCCTAGAGCATTTCAAATCGTTTCAGAAAAGCTTGTCCTTGTCATGGTGCAAAATGTTTCCAGTGTGATTGGCTAGGTCATTTTCAGACAATATATTTACAAGACAGTCTGACGTTTGGCAAGGAATGCCACTAGGCAGGTGTACATCGTCAACGAAGCCATCAACAAGTGTACATAATTTCAGCATTGGCATTGGAGCCAGAATAAGTGAGGGTCCATATTTCTGGGTTGCAATAATATTCTGTTATATTGTACAGATAGCAGACCAAATTTTTTGTTCTAATAAGCATGGCTCAAAAGTCAATTAAAGTTAATTTAGACATAGATGCTTTTTGCTTCACATATTAGTACAGACACATATGAAAGGATCGACAGTCCACAGGTACAGTAGCCTGCCTCTGTTTTTAATGCACATAAAAGGTAAGAAGTAGTAGTACATGGAATATGCAGTTTTCCAGGAATATTTCATGCAGGTATGAAATGTATTCACATCATGTATTCAGTATGTAACAGTGCAATCATTTTTGATTTATACATGTTTAACTTGTTCAGGCTGTGCATACAAGACAGTATGTTACAAATCGTTGTGTCACTGCCTCAGACTAATGTTTGTGGCTTGTGTAGTAAGTACAGTGAACTGTTTGAACCAGGTTTATGAAGGTTTAAAGATTCTGAAGCACAGATTACTGTTAAACACGATATACAAGCTCAATTTTTTTCGCACATGACCTGTCCCTCAAACAATATGTCACCAAGTTGCTCAGCAACTGCAAACCAAGAAAGAGAATGGGTTTATCAAGCCTGTTTCAGGTCAATGGGAATCACCTTTGGTCATTATCAATCAGACATCATGGCAGTTCTAAGAATAATTTAGGTAAGGCGTACTTACATCTGACGATGGACGAGCAATCCAGGCAATATTTCGTGATCAACACTCAACTGCATTCGTGCTAGTTACAAAGACTGTAGTTTGGAAGTGTTTCAGCTCCCGCTTTTTGTCAGTATCTCCCAGAACAATTACTAGCAAAGGTGTTCTCTTGTACAAACTATTTGAACTATATTGTTGTCTTGTGTTTCCTACCTGCTGAACATTTGGCATATTTAGACTGCTTGTTTCAAGTTCTTTCCACGGCTGGCTGAAAGTGCAAGAAGGAAAAAAAAGCTACTTGTTCTATGAAGAACTTGAATATTAAATCTATTAAATGCACACGGTTTTCATCCTTCTCATGCTCACTTGTCTACTATTAAAGATCTACCAGCGCCCTTCAACTTTAAGGAGTAGCAAGTTTACTCATTAAATTACATTAACTGCAAACATTGTGCAAATAGCTACTCCGCTAAACCAGCTGCAACGGAAAGGTATTTCCTTTGTGTGGCCCAAAGAATGTCAGGATGCATTTCAGAAAAAGTCATCTTTGTGTCATTCATTTTGATCCAGTTAGGATTGCTGTGTTACCTATGGATGCAATTTATTACAGGGTTGGAGCTGTGGTTTCCCATACAATTGCTTCCTCTAATTCCCTTATTACTTTTGCTTCGAATACTCTTTAAAAAAGGTGCGGTGTAATTACAGTCAGCTTTAAAAAGAAGCACTCACTGTTGTCTACGGTGTTACGAAATTCCATCAATATTTGTGCGATAGAATGTTATATTTGCTTACATATCATCGGCTTTTTATGACCTTGTTTGCCGGCCCCCGTGGCTGAGCGGTTTTAGGCACTTCAGTCCGGAACTGCACTGCTGCTACGGTCCCTGGTTCGAATGCTGCCTCGGGCATGGATGTGTGCGACGTCCTTACGTTAGTTAGGTTTAAGTAGTTCTAAGTCTAGGGGACTGATGACCTCAGATGTTATGTCCCATAGTGCTAAGACCTTGTTTAATCCTTCCCAGTCTGTCTCACTATGAACAGCACCAAAATTGGAACGTTGGCTCTGAAACTGTCTAATTACAAGTACGATTTTCCTAAGGCCAGCTCCTCAACATTCCAGCATCTGCCTGAAGCGATTAAGGAAAATCACAGAAAACCTAAATCAGGATGTCCGGACGCGGGTTTGAACCGTCGTCCTCCCGAATGCGAGTACAGTGTGCTACCAGCTTGCCATCTCGCTTTGTAAGATGAAATGACGTACATAATACCGTTTTGGACGCTAGTATCTTTACAATCATTCACGAAGTTTTTACAGATGTGTTTTGGACGTTATTCTTTCAAAATTCGATTTGTAATTTTATGTAGAATTTGTACTCTTTTAGTTTTGTGTGTTGGAACTGCAAGTCACTTACTGTGACGTTACCCGTTGTAGATCAGTTCACTGCAACGCACGTTGCGGAATTTCACTTCATCTACATGGATACTCTACAGAACACATTTTAGTGCCCTGCAGAGGGCAAATGTAGAGACTCTTCGTGCTCGTATGGACGGCTGTGATACAATACGCCATTCTCCAGGGCTGCATCAGCGCGTCAGGGATTCCATGCGACGGAGGGTGGATGCATGTATCCTCGCTAGCGGAGGACATTTTGAACATTTCGTGTAACAACGTATTTGAAGTCAAGCTGGTACGTTCTGTTGCTGTGTGTTTCCATTCCATGATTAATGTGATTTGAAGAGAAGTAATAAAATAGCTCTAACATTGAAAGTAAGCGTTTCCGGACACATGTCCACATAACATATTTTCTTTCTTTCTGTGTGAGGAATGTTTCCTGAAAGTTTGGCCATACCTTTTTGTAACACCCTGTATGTAGTATGACAAATACTCGAGTCTTTAAACATATAACACGTCAGCCTCTGTTGCAAATAGAAACCAATCTTTACCCAAGATTCAGCCAAAATAATTTGGCCTTCTTCAGAAGTTATTGACACTAAACTATTGCATGCCAAAGTCTGGCCATGTCAAGTATAAGACTATAGCACCGTAGTACCCAGTCATCAATCTACATTACTTAGCTGAAGAGAAACAGCAGGTCCCACTGCGCTAACGAGGTCGGTAGGCAGCGAGAGCTACTCCAGAACTAATCGCGGTGAACGGATATTGAGCGAGCACCGCTGATGGTCATGCGCTTGCGTGTGTAGAAATATAGATGCATAAGAGTAGTTACCTTTACGTTAGGAACTGGATTAATATAACCATTAAAACTGTTATTGGCTTAATATGTAACCGAACTTTCTTCTGAGGAGAACGAGAACCCTATAAACGGATTCAGAGCGCGTAAGAAAGACTAGCTATTACTCAGCAAAATTATTCCTCAATTTTGAATACATTACTATTCGTCTAAAGAAAGTGGAGTCAGGCGTCAGCGACTGCAAAGGCAACGTAACATCAGGACCGGCGAAGCAAAGGTTGAAGACCTTGGAAAAAGTTCTTATTTCTCAATTGTAGCTGGTCATTAAGTAGGTTTTCTTTATCATGCAACAGGTGTTTAAAGATTTGCAACTCCTCAAGGATGTCAAGCCTTTAACCTCGCAATTTAATAGCTCTGTGTTACCGGATGGGTTAGGAGCATGGGCCAATTGAACAAGATGCTCGGCAGAAGTCGAGCCACGTGTGCCATCACCAATTTTCGTTGGTGTATGTTTTTTATACCTAGCTTAGAGGGCTCTCCCTGTCTGGCCGATGTGATAACTCGGGCAATCACTACAGGTGATTTTGTACACTACAGAACGAGATAATTTGTAACCGAGCGAGGTGTCGCAGTGGTTAGACACTGGACTCGCATTCGGGAGGACGATGGTTCAATCCCGCGTCCGGCCATCCTGATTTCGGTTTCCCGTGATTTCCCTAAATCGCTCCAGGCAAATGCCGGGATGGTTCCTATGAAAGGGCACGGCCGACTTCCTTCCCTATCCTTCCCTAATCCGATGAGACCGATGACTTTGCTGTCTGGTCTCCTTCCCCAAACAACCCAACCGCCCGAGATAATTTGTCATTAGTATTCTTTAACGAGTGGACCAAGTTCTTCTTGAGACTGTTATTCGTAGAATATGCAATCTTAAAGCCGTGGCTCTTTAAGAGTTGACATATTTTATAGGATGTTTTGGCTACGAAGGGAATAGAAATGAAGCTATTGGAGTCCTCTGGTGCGACACCTAGTGTAGGTGAGGTCGATGATTTTCTACCTGTTTTCCAGTTAAAGAACTGTCTCACAATTTCTCGTTTATATGCATTATTATAGGCGATAACTTCTAGGGTTTATAACTCGTTCTCCATTGCGTCTGCTGAAAGAGGAATGGTGAGCGCTTGGTGTATGCAAGAATGGAAGAAAGCCATTTTGAGGGCTTGGGGGTGTGTAGAGTCGGCTGGGATGATATCATCGGAAAAGGTATTTTTCCGAAAAATGTTAAACTAATACGGTTGGCCTCTATTGACAGATTTAGGTCTAAATAATTCAGAGATCTATTCGGAGATTTATTTTCCAGCGTAAAGCTTATTTTCTCGTGGAGTTTATTATAAGTTGTGAAAAATTTTTCTATATCATCTTCAGAACCGTTACTTATGAAGAGTAAGACGTCTACATATCTTGCATAAAAGAAAATTTTGCTCGCTAAATCTGTATTATTTTGAAAGAAAAGGCGTTCCATAGGATTTACAAGGATTTCAGATAAAATATCTGCCAGAGGGCTTCCCATTGCTAGATCAAATGGTTGGAATATGTTCTTCCATTGAAAGAGAAATAGTTATACTTCAGGATAATGCGAAAGAGAGTCATTAATTCATTTATCTCACTATCGGATAATTTTTAGTGGAAACGCAAGTTAGCTTCTAAAATTTCTAAAGTTTGGTTTATTGGCACGTTAGTGTGCAGACTTGTGATGTCAAAGGCAACGAGTTTAGAAACATGAGAGCAATACAAAATTTTCTTTTCTTTTATAATGCAGACATCTGGCTAATTTATGATAAGCGCTGTTGGTGCTGTCCGCTGTCGGACGGATCGGATGATTAATATTATGGACCTTAAATTGGCTCCTTAAGACTGGCGGAATCGGATTCATATTTATGAGCCATTTTTACGAGATTCCCCTACAAGTTTTTTAGTGTTGTGAAGTCCTACACTTATCTCTTTTCGCAAAGTGGCGGTGGGGTCTTTTTCGATAGGTACAATACAACTTTCCCCCATATGAACCATGGACCTTGCCGTTGGTGGGGAGGCTTGCGTGTCTCAGCGATACAGATGGCCGTACCATAGGTGCAACCACAACCAAGGGGTATCTGTTGAGAGACCAGACAAACGTGTGGTTCCTGAAGAGGGGCAGCAGCCTTTTCAGTAGTTGCAGCGGCAACAGTCTGGATGATTGACTGATCTGGCCTTGTAACACTAACCAAAACGGCCTTGCCCTCTATGATTAAATGATGATGGCGTCCTCTTGGGTAAAAAATTCCGGAGGTAAAATAGTCCCCCATTCGGATATCCAGGCGGGGACTACTCAAGAGGACGTCGTCATCAGGAGAAAGAAAACTGGCGTTCTAAGGATCGGAGCGTGGAATGTCAGAACCCTTAATCGAGCAGGTTCAAATGGCTCTGAGTACTATGGGACTTAACTTCTGAGGTCATCAGTCCCCTAGAACTTAGAACTACTTAAACCTAAATAACCTAAGGACATCACACACATCCATGCCCGAGGCAGGATTCGAACCTGCGACCGTAGCGGTAGCGCGGTTCCAGACTGAAGCGCCTAGAACCGCTCTGCCACCACGGCCGGCCTAAATCGAGTAGGTAGGTTAGATAATTTAAAAAGGGAAATGGATAGATTAAAGTTAGATATAGTGGGAATTGGTGAAGTTCGGTGGCAGGATGAACAAGACTTTTGGTCAGGTGAATACAGGTTTATAAATACACAATCAAATAGGGGTAATGCAGGAGTAGGTTTAATAATGAATAAAAATGGGAGTGTGGGTAAGCTACTACAAACAGCATAGTGAACGCATTATTGTGGCCAAGATAGACACGAAGCCCACACCTACTACAGTAGTACAAGTTTATATGCCAACTAGATCTGCAGATGACGAAGAAATTGTAGAAATGTATGATGAGATAAAAGAAATTATTCAGGTAGTGAAGGAAGACGAAAATTTAATAGTCATGGGTGACTGGAATTTGAGAGTAGGAGAAGGGAGAGAAGGAAGCATAGTGGGTTAATATGGATTGGGGGAGAGAAATGAAAGAGGAAGCCATCTGGTAGAATTTTGCACAGAGCATAACTTAATCATAGCTAACACTTGGTTCAAGAATCATAAAAGAAGGTTGTATACATGGAAGAATCCTGGAGATACTAGAAGGTATCAGATAGATTATATAATGGTAAGACAGAGATTTAGGAACCAGGTTTTAAATTAAGACATTTCTAGGGGCAGATGTGGACTCTGACCACAATCTATTGGTTATGAACTGTCGATTAAAACTAAAGAAACTGCAAAAAGGTGGGAATATAAGGAAATGGGACCTGGATAAACTGACTAAACCAAAGGTTGTACAGGGTTTCAGGGAGAGCATAAGGGGACAATTGACAGAAATGTGGGAAAGAAATACAGTAGAAGAAGAATGGATAACTCTGAGGGATGAAGTAGTGAAGGCAGCAGAGGATCAAGTAGGTATAAAGACGATGGGTAGTAGAAATCCTTGGGTATCAGAAGAGATACTGAATTTGATTGATGAAAGGAGAAAGTGTAAAAATTCAGTAAATGAAGCAGGCAAAAAGGAATACAAACGTCTCAAAAATGAGATCGACAGGAAGTGCAAAATGGCTAAGCAGGGATGGCTAGAGGACAATTTTAAGAATGTAGAGACTTATCTCACCAGGGGTAAGATAGATACTGCCTACAGGAAAGTTAAAGAGACCTTTGGAGAAAAGAGAATCACTTGTACGAATATCAAGAGCTCAGATCGAAATCCAGTTCTAAGAAAAGAAGGGAATTCAGAAAGGTGGAAGGAGTATATAGAGGGTCTATATAAGGGAGATGTGCATGAGGACAATATTGTGGAAATGGAAGAGGATGTAGATGTAGATGAAATGGGAGATACGATACTGCGTTAAGAGTTTAACAGAGCACTGAAGGACGTGAGTCGAAACAAGGCCCCGGGAGTCCACAACATTCCATTAGAAATACTGACGGGCTTGAAGAGCCAATCCTGACAAAACTCTACCATCTTGTGAGCAAGATGTATGAGGCCGGGAACTATCCTCGGACTTCAAGAAGAATATAATAATGCCAATCCCAAAGAAAGCAGGTGTTGACAGATGTGAAAATTACCGAACTGTCAGTTTAATAAGTCACATCTGCAAAATACTAACACGATTTTTTTACAGACGAATGGAAAAACTGGTAGATGCCGACCTCGGAGAAGATCAGTTTGGATTCCGTAAAAATATTGGAACACGTGAGGCAATACTGACCTTACGACTTATCCTAGAAGAAAGATTAAGGAAAGGCAAACCTACGTTTCTAGCATTTGTAGACTTAGAGAAAGCTTTTGACAATGTTGACTGGAATATTCTCTTACAAATTCTGAAGATGGCAGGGGTAAAATACAGGGGGAGAAATGCTATTTACAATTTGTACAGAATCCAGATGGCGGTTATAAGATTCGAGGGGCATGAAAGGGAAGCAGTGGTTGGGAAGGGAGTGAGACAGGGTTGTAGCCTCTCCCCGATGTTATTCAATCTCTACATTGAGCAAGCAGTGAAGGAAACAAAAGAAAAATTTGGAGTAGGTATTAAAATCCATGGAGAAAAAATAAAAACTTCGAGGTTCGCCTATGACATTGTAATTCTTTCAGAGACAGCAAAGGACTTGGAAGAGCAGTTGAACGGAATGGACAGTGTCTTGAAAGGAGGATATAAGGTGAACATCAACAAAAGCAAAACGAGGATAATGGAACGTAGTCGAATTAAGTCGGGTGATGCTGAGGGAATTAGATTAGGAAGTGAGACACTTAAAGTAATAAATGAATTTTGCTATTTGGGGAGAAAAATAACTGATGATGGTCGAAGTAGGGAAGATATAAAATGTAGACTGGCAATGGCAAGGAAAGCGTTTCTGAAGAAGAGAAATTTGTTAACATCGAGTATAGATTTAAGCGTCAGGAAGTCGTTTCTGGAAGTATTTGTATGGGGTGTAGCCATGTATGGAAGTGAAACATGGACGATAAATAGTTTGGACAAGAAGAGAATAGCTTTCGAAATGTGGCTCTATAGAAGAATGCTGAAGATTAGATGGGTAGGTCACATAACTAATGATGAGGTATTGAATAGAAGTGGGGAGAAGAGGAGTTAGTGGCACAACTTGACAAGAAGAAGGGACCGGTTGGTAGGACATGTTCTGAGGCATCAAGGGATCACAAATTTAGCATTGGAGGGCGGCGTGCACGGTAAAATTCGTGGAGGGAGTCCAAGAGATGAATACACTAAGCAGATTCAGAAGGATGTAAATTGCAGTAAGTACTGGGAGATGAAGAAGCTTGCACAGGATAGAGTAGCATGGTGAGCTGCATCAAACCAGCCTCATGACTGAAGACCACAACAACAACAACAACAACAATACCACTTTCTTCAAAATACTTTTCTGTCTTCTCTACGTACTCATCTTTACTGGAAATAATCAGGGAGGCGCCTATGTCCGCGCAGTGGGGCCTGCTGTTTGTCTTCAGCTAAGTAACGTAGATTTATACTTGACATTGCAAAACTTTGGCATATAGTAGTTTAGTGTCAATAGCTTCTGAAGAAGGCCTAACCATTTTGGCTGAAACCTAGGTAAAGATTGGTTTCTATTTGCAACTGAGGCGGATGTGTTATATGTTTAATTATCACAGTTGTTGACGGGGTTGCACGATGTTAAAAATTCTTAAACTCGAATCTTTTTTGTTCAGTGAGATATGGACAGGCACACAGATGTCCATAGCTCTGAAGGAAAACCCAAGCAGCTCACGTACATATGTCCATAGCACTTGGCGAACAGCATAGCAGGACATGTGTATAGGTTCACATCATCGAAAAGATTAATCACGTTTCGACAACCAATTTGTCTTTCATGAACTCATGATAAACTAGGTGTAAGAAAGTAATGCAGTGATAGCTCTGCCTGGATATATTAACACTTTTAAAATCAATCCTTACAAAACCCGTCCCCAAAAGCAAAATCCTCTGCGTTTATATCTCTGTGACCAACTTCAGACTCTGTCATTTAACTTCGCACTATACACTGCTAAATCTTTTATCGACATGGAGTAAGAGTTACAGGTTTCACATTTATAGATACTTAAGCATGCGCTAAACATAGCATTTTTTCTCTTGCACATAACAATAATACACTGAAGAGCCAAAGAAACTGGTAAATCTGCCCAATATCGTGTAAGGCACGCGGAAGTGCCACAGCATGATGTGGCATGGACTCGACTAATGTCTGAAGTAGTGACAGAGGGAACTGGCACCATGAATCCTGCAGGGCTTTGCCCAAATCTGTCGGAATGGACAATGGACATTAATGGACACAGGTGATCAGACAGGATGCTTTCATGTCACCTATGAGAGTCGTATCTAGACGTATCAGGGGTCCCATATCACTCCAATGCAGACGCCCCAAACCCTTACAGAGCCTCCACCAGTCTGAACAATCCCCTGCTGACATGCACGGTCCATAGATACATAAGGTTTTCTCCATACCTGTAATCGTCTATCCACTCGATAAAATTAGAAACGAGACTCGTCCGACCAGGCAAAATGTTTCCAGTCATCAACAGTGCAATGTCGGTGTTGACGGAACCAGGCCAGGCGTAAAGCTTTGTGTCGTGCTGTCATCAAGAGGGTACACGAGTGGACCTTCGTCTCCGAAAGCCCTTATCGATGATGTTTCTTTCAATGGTTCGTATGCTGACACTTGTTGATGGCCCAGCATTGAAATCTGCATAACTTTGCGCAAGTTTTGCACTCCTGTAATGTTGAACGATTCACTACAGTCGTCGTTGGTCCCGTTCTTGCAGGATCTTTTTTCCGGCCGCAGCGACGTTGGAGATGTGGTGTTTTACCGGACTCCTGATTTTCAAGGTACACTCGTGAAATAGTCATACGGGAAAAATCCCCACTTCATCGCTACCTCGGAGATGTTGTCTCCCATCGCTCGTGCATCGTCTACAACACCATGTTAAATCTTGATAACCTACCATTGTAGCAGCAGTAACCGATCTAACGTCTGCGCTAGACACTTGTTGTCTTACACAGGCATTGCCGACCGCAGCGCCGTGTTCTGCCTGTTTACACATCTCTGCCTGCATGCCAATATCAACTTCTACGGGGTTTCAGTGTAATACTGATAATGATACAACTTTTTTAACCTGTTTCGAGATACACAATAAGATTCCCAGTTGAGTTTAAAGCTACAGTCTTGCATTGATAAACAGTCGGTCAATTCCTAAAATCAGTGCCCTTGAGTTTGGCGAGAAGAAAGGTCGAGTGTCCAACAAGCCATGCAGCCGCACTGCATTTACCATTAGGAACAATTTCCAAACTGGTCGCCGAAATTCGTCGACCCTTAACTTAATTACATCGGAGAGCTTTTCTCTTTCGCAGTTCCAAATCCTAATGTGTTCCACATTCTCTTCAAAACTGAACACTTCGTATTAAGAGTGAGGGGGCGAGTTTGATTTTTTTTTTCTTAGCAAGAGATGGTTGGGTTTCAGTGATGACATCTAGCTGCATAGCCCTTATATTTGCGGATAGTATCTATACTTGTGATTTTCTGCAAATTTGTCGACCAATTTTGGATGAGGATACGTGAGTTCCTTAGGATGCTTACGAGTTCGTCGGATTACTTGTTGGTACATTCTTGCTGAGAACTGTTTCACTGTATCCTTTGATAAATAACTTGTTTCTATACGGTACACACCGACATAGCTATAAATTTTGCATTCGTTATAATTCGACGAATTTACATCAGAATGTCGTTACATTGGGAAGATCTTTCCTGTTATGTTTCCTGGGCCTACTCGCTGTGTCTTGCTTGTATGTTTTAGGAATATTGTCGAGATAAGGTGGTAGGAACGTCTCAGCCTAAATCCACTGTTGATACATAGGGCTGCTGTGTTGGGAAGAAGCAGTTTTAACAAAGTAAGCCTCCAGACTGTCACGCCATGTCGGAAGTCCACTATAAGACAAAAAAAAAGAAAGACAGGAAGAAAGAAAGAAAGAAACCACGCAGCATGAAGGAATTATCCGAATAGGACGGAAATCGGTAGATGTAATGTACATGTAAGGATAAACATTTGTTTTCAGTTTTAGGAGAAATGAATGACTTTTTCAAGAGAAAGAGCTTCAAAACTTCAGCACGTCAATAACGCGTTGGTTCACCTGTGGCCCTTACGTAAGCGGTTTTTCGGCTTGGCATCAATTCATGCAGTTCTTGGATGCAATTATAAGCTATATTGTGCCAAATTATGTCCTATCGGCGCGGGATGGTTGGATGGCCCTGTCCATAATGCTCCCGTGTCCATAATGCTCCCCTGCTGACATGCAGGGTCCATAGATTGATGAGGTTGTCTCCATACCCGTAAACGTCCATCGGTCCGATACAATTTGAAACGAGACTCATCTGATCAGGTAACATGTTTCCAGTCATCAACAGTCCAATGTCGGTGTTACCGCACCCAGGCGAGGCGTAAAGCTTCGTGTCATGCAGTAATCACTACACGAGTGGACGGACCTTCGGCTCCGAAAGCCCATATCGATGACGATTCGCTAAATGGGCTTTCGTTGCCGAAGGTTCACTCGTGTACCCTTGATGACTGCATGACACAAAGCTTTACGCCTCGCACTGGGAGAGATCGAGTTACCTTGTTGGCCATGGTGGCGTTCGGCAAGCGCGAAGACAAACTTTAGATATTATCTTCGTGTGCAGAACAGTATTAACTTGCTGAAATATAAACACAGGATGTCTTACCACGAAGAGCAATGAAACATCTGTAACGTTCCGCTTCTGAAATCGTGCCGCGGATGATAATGAAAGAAGTCCTGCTTTGAAAATATGTGGCACCGCAGAACATCAGTACTGGTTGTCAGTTTGTATGGCGGGCGACCGTCGGACTGGTATGCCGCTACTGCCAGGGAATCTCGAGATGTGCCTTCAATGAACATTGGGGCTCAGTTCGAACTGGAACTCATCACTAATGACAATTCTGCTCCACCAATCAGATACCAGGTCGACTTTGAAGAGCGCCAGTTGGGCAGAAATATGGAACGATATCGCTTAGGAGGATATCCAACATCTCTGTCAATCTACGGCAACAGCCAGAGGCGGGCCAATGCGTTATTCAGTTGCTGAATTCGAGACGTTCTTTCTCTTCAATAAATCATTCCGTTTTTTTTTTTTTTTTGTAAATTGTAATCATTTGTTTGTCTGTACATGTACAGCACAGCTAGCAGTATCCATCCCATTCAGATAATTAATTCGCGGTGAGTGTTACTTTTTTTTCTCAGAGTGCTCATGGTGTATTCTCCCAAAAATCTCAATAATGCTGAGAGGACCTCGTCTACTGCAGTTGCCTTGTTTCGAGAGAAGTCTTCTAGTGGACTGTTACACTTATAAAACCTTTTTACATACTCCAGACAATTGTCACCGTGGGATAGGAGTAGTGCCTTTGACTGGCATCGTGTAAGTCCTGCCTCTCTTTTCTTTTGTGCGTTATCTACGGCTGGATCCACTTCTCCGCCTCCAGTCACCATCTTCTTGTGTCTTCACAGTTCTCAACGCTCATAATCGTTGTTTTCATTGCCTTCAGCGTATCGTTATGCCAGTTGCGTAATGGACTACCATTTTTCTATCGCTGGGATGGTATCCATTGTAGTACCATATTTGGTATAGTTTCTTCATTCATCCATGTCCCATGGTAATGTCGTCACAGATACCATTATTATGTCTCCTATCCAACCTAGTACAGCTTGAGCTTCGTCTAAAGTAAGCTGTCTCAGTGGAAAGCAGTTTAATATTTTTGCTGACGTCCCTGGCTTCTGCTACGGACAAAACCACGGTCTGGACCATAGTCTTTTTCATTCTCTCCTTCGTTGTTCTTCTTGTGTTTTTGTTCCACATAACAGAATTCATTGCTCCTTTTACGCGTCATCCTTTACTAACTTTGCTAGTGAGTTCATCACTGCTTGTGCCCTGTTTATTAAATAATTGCACAAGATATTTTGCCTTTTCCACACCTAGAATTACTCCTCCATCTCCCTCCTAATTATTTACTTCTTCCGTTCCAACAACCAACTATTCACACTTCTTCGCGTTCATCCTCAGGCTAGCGTCATAGTATTCCTCTTTAGGCTTTCTTACCATACAGCTCAGTACATCTTCATCTTCTGCTAATACACTAGTGGCCATTAAAATTGCTACACCACGAAGATGACGTGCTACAGACGCGAAATTCAACCGACAGGAAGAAGATGCTGTGATAAGAAAATGATTAGCTTTTCAGAGCATTCACACAAGGTTGTGCCGGTGCCGACACCTACAACGTGCTGATATGAGGAAAGATTGCAACCGATTGTTCATACACAAACAGCAGTTGACCAGCGTTGCCTGGTGAAACGTTGTTGTGATGCCTCGTGTAAGGAGGAGAAATGCTTACCATCACGTTTCCTACTTTGATAAAGGTTGGATTGTAGCCTATCGCGATTGCGGTTTATCGTATCACAACATTGCTGCTCACGTTGGTCGAGATCCAGTGACTGTTAGCAGGATATGGAATCAGTGGGTTCATGAGGGTAATACGGAACGCCGTGCTGGATCCCAACGGCCTCGTATCACTAGCAGTCGAGATGACAGGCATCTTATTCACATGGCTGTAACGGGTCGTGCAGCCACGTCTCAATCCCTGAGCCGACAGATGGGGGCGTTTGCAAGACAACAACCATCTGCACGAACAGTTCGACGACGTTTGTAGCAGCATGGACTAACAGCTCGGAGGCCATGGATTCAGTTACCCTTGACACCGCATCACAGACAGGTTCTGTTTACAACATCATGATGGTCGCATCCGTGTTTAGCGACATCGCGGTGAACGCACGCTGGAAGAGTGTATTCGTCATCGCCATACTGGCGTATCAGCCGGCGTGATGGTATGAGGTGCCATTGGTTACACGTCTCGGTCACCTCTAGTTCTCATTGACGGCACTTTGAACAGTGGACGTTACATTTAAGATGTGTTACGGCCCGTGGCTCTACCCTTCATTCGATCCCTGCGAAACCCTACATTTCAGCAGGATAATGCACGACTGCATGTAGCAGGTCCTGTACGGGCGTTTCTGAATACAGAAAATGTTCGACTGCTGCCCTGGCCAGCACATTCTCCAGATCTCTCAGCAACTGAAAACATCTGGTCAATGGTGGCCGAGCAACTGACTCGTCACAATACGCCAGTCACTACTCTTGATAAACTGTGGTATCGTGTTGAAGCTGCATGGGCAGCTATACCTGTACACGCCATCCAAGCTCTGTTTGACTCAATGCCCAGTCGTATCAAGGCCGTTATTACGGCCTGAGGTGGTTGTTCTGGGTACTGATTTCTCAGGAACTATGCACACAAACTGCGTGAAAATGTGATCACATGTAAGTTGTATAATATATTTGTCCAATGAATACCCGTTTATCATCTGCATCTCTTGTTGGTGTAGCAATGACCAGTAGTATATAAAAAGTCGAATCAATAACCAGTATTTCTATTGATGACGTAAACGATGTATTCTCGGCGACATTTCGTATGAATGTTAAGAGTAATTGAGTTTTGCTATCGATACATGGACTTGAGGGCTGAGGTGGACGACCTCATAGCGCCCTTCGAACCGCTGCACGTGGCACGGAGAGGGTCGGAAGAGATGGATGGCGAAACAAGGCAGTGGGAATGGTGGTGGCGCTCCGAGCCAGCCGGGCTAATCCTGTAGCGGGCCGCTGAAATATTCACGCCGGCCAATTGCGATAATGGTTTTTTGTGTCGGGCCGGCGCGCCCGTTAGTATCTGGATGCAAGTTTAATCAGCGCGCACCACACAGGCCGACACACAAGAGCGCAGCTCTGCCGCACACGTCGATACACACGCTCCTCTTTTGTCAGACAACGCGACCAGTGGTGCTGGCGAAGCCAAACTGCTGCGTCCCCCTCCCAGCGAGCTCTGGGCGCTCGGCTGTGGGTCCGCACAGCCAGGCGGGCACTTCGAGTAGGCAGAAAACTACACATTAACATTAAAACACAGCAAGTCACAAATCCCTTGAAGTAAGGGAACGGTAATATGTCGAAAGGCGTCTGTTTGAACCATCTGTCGTGGAAGTTTTGTTTGGAATTATTTACTTGGCTTTACGTATTCCAATGAAAATGTTAACTGGAATACTCTCTTTCAAATTCTGAAGGTGACAGGGGCCAAATACAGGGAGCGAAAGGCTGTTTACAATTTGTACAGAAACCATATGGCAGTTATAAGACTCGAGGGGCATGAAATGGAAGCAGTGGTTGGGAAGGGAGTGAGACAGGGTTGTAGCCTATCCCCGATGTTATTCAATCTGTATACTGAGCAAGCAGTAAAGGAAACAAAAGAATTAAAATCCATAGAGAAAAAATAAAAACTTTGAGGTTCGCCGATGACACTGTAATTCTGTCAGAGACAGCAAAGGACTTGGAAAAGCAGCTGAACGGAATGGACAGTGTCTTGAAAGGCGAATATAAGACGAAAATCAACAAAAGAAAAACGAGAATAATGGAATGTAGTCGAATTAAGTCGGGTCATGCTGCGGGAATTAGATTAGGAAATGAGACGCTTAAAGTAGTAAAGGAGTTTTGCTATTCGGGGAGCAAAATAACTGACGATGGGCGAAGTAGAGAAGATATAAAATGTAGACTGGCTATGGCAAGGAAAGCGTTTCTGAAGAAGAGAAATTTGTGAACATCGAGAATACATTTAAGTGTCAGGAAATCTTTTCTGAAAGTATTTGTATGAAGTGTAGCCATGTATGGAAGTGAAACGTGGACGATAAATAGTTTAGACAAAAAGAGAGCCGGCCAGGGTGGCAGGGCGGTTCTAGGCGCTACAGTCTGGAACCGCGCGACCGCTGCTGTCGCAGGTTCGTATCCTGCCTCGGGCATGGATCTGTGTGATGTCCTTAGGTTAGGTTTAAGTAGTTCTAAGTTCTAGGTGACTGATGACCTGAGAAGTTAAGCCCCATAGTGCTCAGAGCCATTTGAACCATTTGAACAAAAAGAGAATAGAAGGTTTGGAAATGTGGTGCTACAGAATGTTGCTGAAGATTATATGGGTAGATCACGTAACTAATGAGGAGGTATTGAATAGAAGTGGGGAGAAGAGGAGTTAGTGGCACAACTTTACTAGAAGAAGGGATCGGTTGGTAGGACATGTTTTGAGGTATAAAGGGATCACCAATTTAGTACTGGAGGGCAGCACGGAGTGTGAAAATCGTAGAGGAAGACCAAGAAATGAATACACTAAGCAGATTCAGAATGATGTAGGTTGCAGTAGGTACTGGGAGATGAAGAAGCTTGCACAGGATAGAGTAGCATGGAGAGCTGCATCAAACCAGTCTCTGGACTGAAGACCACAACAACAACGTAAGACACCAGATTGTTTTCTGCTACTTGCTAACCACATAACCAATGCAAAGAAGGGGTACCTGAAAGGCGGAAAGAGTGTACAGAGGTCTATACTAGGGAGATAACCTTGAAGGCAATGTTATTGAACTGGAAGATGTTGCAGATGAAGATAGGATGGGAGATTCGATACTGCGAGAAGTCTGGCAGAGCAGTGAAACACCCAATTTGATACAAGGTCCAGGAGTAGGCGATATTCTTAACTATTGCTAGCCTTGGGGGAGCCAGCCATGACAAAACTCATCAGTCTGGTGAGGATGATTTGTAAGCTAGGAGCCGGCCGGAGTGAACGAGCGGTTCTAGGCACTTCAGTCTGGAACCGCGCGACCGCTCTGGTCGCAGGATCGAATCCCGTCTCGGGCATGGACGTGTGTGATGTCCTTAGGTTAGTTAGGTTTAAGTAGTTCTAAATTCTAGGGGACTGATGGCTTCAGATGTTAAGTCCCATAGTGCTCAGAACCATTTAGTAAGCTAGGCGAAATATGTTCAGAGTTCTCGAAGAATGTAATAGATCTAATTTAAAAGAAAGAAGGTGCTAGGTGTGAATATTAGTGAACTGTCGGTCATGGTTTCACATTCAAAGGAGAATTTCTTATAGGAGAATGGAAAAGCCCAGAAGCCAACATCGTGGATCATCGTCTGGATTCCCGAGAAATACGGAAACACGTAGGCAATACTAACCCTGCAGCTTATCTTAGAAGATAGGTTAAGGGAAGGCGAATCTAGCATTAACACAATTAGAGAAAGCTTTTGGAATTGTTGACTGGAGTTCTATCTTTGAAATTCTGAAGGTAGCAGAAGTACAATACACGGAGCGAAAGGCTATTCACAACTTGTACAGAAACAGGACAAAACTTATGAGTCGAATGGCATGAGAGAGAAGTAGTAGTCTGGAAGAGAGCGTGGCAGGTTTGTAGTCTATCTCCGATGTCATTCAATCTGTGCATTGATTTAAAATGAACATCGACAAAAGCAAAACAAGCATAATGGAATGTAGTCGAATTATATAAGGTAACGCTGAGGGAAACAGGTTAGGATATAAGGCTCTTAAAGCAGTAGATGAGTTTTCTTATTTGGCCAGCAAAGTAGTTGCTGATGGCCGAAGTAGAGAAGATATAAAATGTAGACTGGTAATGGAAAGAAATGCGTTTCTGAGGAAGAAAAATTAGTTAACATGGAATATACATCTAAATGATAGGAAATCTTCCCCGAAAGCATTTGTAAGGAGTGTAGTCATGTATGAAAATGAAACATTGACAATAAACAAATTAGACAAGATGAGAATAGAAGCTTTTGATATGTGGTGCTACAGAAAAATGTTGAAGATTAGATAGCTTGATTAACTAATGAGGAGGTACTTAGCAGAATTGGGGAGGCAAGAAATTTGTGGCACAGCTTGACCAAAAGAAGGGATCGGTTGGTGGGACACATTCTGAGACATCAAGGAATCACCAATTTCGTACTGGAGGGAAATGTGCGGGGTTTTATTCGGAGATGAAGAGCCTAGCACAGGGAAGAGTAGCTTGGAGAGCTGTATTAAATCATTCTCCGGACTGAAGACCTCGACAACAACATAACCATGCCTGGCACAGGGATTGTGTGGGCAAACCGCTTTATTGATTATATTTCCTTTCATCTCACATCAGGTCACAACCTACCCTTCACCCATAATCGAATCAGTGTTTGCCCTGTTATGTACGAATGAATGGTCAATTGGGAGTGCACGTCGGGTCGTAGAAGGAGCACAGCTTTCTTGACTTGTGTTATAGAAATGTGAGAGCGTCAGCTGAATTTTAGCTTCTAAAACTAGTTAGTAACGTGACTGGAGTGGATACAGCTGGTCTTGCTCTTTTTAAAAGTACCTCTATGCGATCGTAAGTCAGATAAAGTGCAGACTGTGGAATTTTCCACTGAATTCTCGTTCGAAATTTTTTTCGCTAAATCTTGTGGAACTCTGATTAAGGATCACTGGCAGTTTTAGCTTCCGCCCAATTGGGCAAAGTGTTTGGCCCCGCAGGGTCGATTCCTATGACGGTTGCGAGTCGGCCAAACCACTTTGGGTGGCTGCACCAGAGCACGGCGTCTGGGGTATTTTCAAAATAGTTTTAAAGGACATCAGATACGCCGTTCACTGTAGAAATTATTTATTTCACATTTGGAATCTCAGCCAATGAGCCATTTTCAAACGGACTCCAAAAGATTTTGCTTCAGCACATGTCAGACTTTAAAATCCTACTAATGTTTACACGTCATCGTCAAAAATATGACCTGTCACTGTAGAAACACAGTAACATCAGACTGTACGAAGCTTTATACATCGTGAAATAGTTGGTTACAGCAAGTAGAAGTCTGACCCTGTGGTACGGAAACTGGGGCACATTTCCTCGGATATCTTCGCGGAATTTTTATTTTCTTTTGTTTAGATTTATTGTTTTTAAAATATATTTATTAAACTACAACATGGTGTATATAGTACTTCTAACTCAACTTTACTTTTAAGAGTGCAAAATAACTTTGTGTATGCTCAGTTCGAGTGCAAGAATGTTCCCCGGGTGTAAGCATGCACCTATGGGAACATATTTTCGCATGTCACATAGCACAATAATGTGTAAATAAAACACACAATTAAAATAGGAAAATATGTTTTATTGCCATTAAAGTAAATTAAATACTTACTTACACCAATTAACATGGTAAAATACAAAAATTTTACCGGCAGTAAACACGTTTTTTGATGAACTTTCACCTTTTACCACAATACGTCTACATTAATTGAACGCCTCTTCATTGTCAAAGCCAGAGTTGCAAATAGTGCACAGACGAAGTATTGTGCTTATTGTAGGACTGTCGCCGTGAGCCCACCTTTCTACATCTAGGGCACTGGAACCATTCTTGATTTCATTTTGTCTGGTGGTTCTGTTTCAAGCTGTAAATACAAAGGAAAGTTTCATGCTGTTTATAAGACTGCTGCAGTTTGTAAGGGAATGGTAGCAGAACAGTGGGTGGGGGCATTCGTTGAGACGGGGTTCAAAATGGTTCAAATGGCTTTGAGCACTATGGGACTTAACATCAGTGGTCATCAGTCCCCTAGAACTTAGAACTACTTAAACCTAACCAACCTAAGGACATCAGACACATCCATGCCCGAGGCAGGATTCGAACCTGCGACCGTAGCGGTCGCGCGGTTCCGGACTGAGCGCCCAGAACCGCTAGACCACCGCGGGCGGCTGAGACGGGGCTGCTTCATAACAAACGCTTTGCAAGGAGGTGTTTCCGAGATAAGATTGAGGGGAAGGACGAGATACATAATGACAGAAGCGGAAACGTCGCGGAGCTGAAGCGGATGGCTGAAGACAGCAGAGAATGGAGAATAACCGTGTGAAAAACATGTCTTTGGACAGAATGCTAAGGATAACATCAGGAGTAGGCCTATCCACATTATTTAATGTTCTTGGTTTTAGCAATTCCTTTCCCTTACCTGTCCTTGATATCAAAGAATTAACTATTTCTGATTTATATTCGTTACTTTCAAACATATCTTTAGCAATTTTTACCTGTTATTCTCCTGCGCCTTAACGTTTTTAGAAAACGTTTCCAACTGCTGTCTTGATTTTTCCTCGATTAGGATACCAGTTACGATGCCAGTGTTCCGATAACAGTGCAAAATAGTGCGTAAACGTGCCCCAAAAAACTTGTGTGAACGTGCCTGTTATGTTTGAATTACTTTCGAAACTACAGAAGAGATTTTCAGGCTTTCAGATTATTCAGTGGTACAATGTAAAGCAGAACAATCTCCTGTAAACGAATATACATTTATCTATTCTCAGTTCGGAAAGGTATGCTCCCTAGGAGATTCCAAATTTGAGAAATAGAATGTTCTCACCTTGCACAAAAACCTAAAATATCTTTTCCGCTCTAAGCTGTTCCCTCAACGAGGACGTGAAGTTTGTTAGAACCCTCAGTAAAGGGCGGCACTAATCTACTGATGATGATGCTATAGAAATAATGGTTCCCGAGAAATTTGCTCTCTGTAAAAGTGCACCAGCCTGCCGTATCATGTGCTACTACTAGGCATACTTACGACAAAATATTTGGTTTGGAAATCCAGTTAGTCGTTTTCGTTTCGTCATGTAGGTAAGCTGTACAGTAATTACACTCATGTTCAGAAAAAAACAGAAAACCCTGATCAACTAGACATGTTGTTGTTGTTGTGGTCTTCAGTCCTGAGACTGGTTTGATGCAGCTCTCCATGCCACTCCATCCTGTGCAAGCTTCTGCATCTCCCAGTACCCACTACAACCTACATCCTTCTGAATCTGCTTAGTGTATTCACCTCTTGGTCTCCTTCTACGATTTTTACTCTCCACGCTGCCCTCCAGTACTAAATTGGTGATTCCTTGATGCCTCAGAACATATCCTACCAACCGATCCCTTTTTCTAATCAAGTTGTGCCACAAATTCCTCTTCTCCCCAGTCCTACTCAGTACCTTCTCATTAGTTATGTGATCTACCCAGCTAATCTTCAGCATTCTTCTGTAGTACCACATTTTGAAAGCTTCTATTCTCTTCCTCTCCAAACTATTTATCGTCCATGTTTCACTTCCATACATGGCTACACTCAATACAAATACTTTCAGAAACGACTTCCCGACACTTAAATCTATACTCGATGTTAACAATTTTTTTTTCAGAAACGCTTTCCATGCCATTGCCAGTCTACATTTTGTATTCTCTCTACTTCGGCCATCATCAGTTAATTTGCTCCCCAGATAGCAAAACTCATTAACTACTTTAAGCGTCTCATTTCCTAATCTAATGGCCTCAGCATCACCCGACTTAATTCGACTACATTCCATTATCCTTGTTTTGCTTTTGTTGATGTTCATCTTACACCCTCCTTTCAAGACACTGACCATTCCGTTCAACTGCTCTTCCAAGTCCTTTGCTGTCTCTGACAGAATTACCATGTCATAGGCGAACCTCGAAGATTTTATTTCATCTCCATGGATTTTAATTCCTACTCTGAATTTTTCTTTTGTTTCCTTTACTGCTTGCTCAATATACATATTCAATAACGTCGGGGATAGGCTACAACCCTGTCTCACTCCCTTCCCAACCACTGCTTCCCTTTCATGTCCCTCGATTCTTATAACTGCCATCTGGTTCCTGTACAAATTGTAAACAGCCTTTCGTTCCCTATATTTTACCCCTGCCACCTTCAGAAGTTGAAAGAGAGTATTTCAGTCAAAAGCTTTCTCTAAGTCTACAAATGCTAGAAACATAGGTTTGCCTTTCCTTAATCTATCTTCTAAGATAAGTCGTAGGGTAAGTATTGCCTCACGTGTTCCAATATTATCATCCGGAATCCAAATTTATCTTCCCTAGGTCGGCTTCTAGCAGTTTTTCCATTCGTCTGTAAATAATTCGCGTTAGTATTTTGCAGCCGTGACTTATTAAACTGATAGTTTGGTAATTTTCACATCTGTCAACACCTACTTTCTCTGGAATTGGAATTATTATATTATATTCTTCTTGAAGTCTGAAGTATTTCGCCTGTCTCGTACATCTTGCTCACCAGATGGTAGACTTTTGTCAGGGCTGGCTCTCCCAAGGCTATCAGTAGATAGTACAGATAGGACGTTCATATTCACAAGATGTGTACACTGACATGTTTTGCAGAGATGATTAGCATTTGAACCATGTCGGCGCTCGGTTTCAAGGACAACATCGATATCGCTGCATAACGCCACCTACAGGTAAAAATGTGCCAGCGGCTCTCATTGTTCTAACAAACCGAAGGTAATGGGTCAGTGTGACTTGAGCAGATATGTAGGATGCCTCGCAGACATTTGCGCGAACCGTATCGTGAAATAGGTAAGTTTGAAAGATGTCGCATTATTGGCATGAGAGGATGTGATGTGTGGTGTCACCGCCAGACACCACACATGCTAGGTGGTAGCCTTTAAATCGGCTAGTATACGTTAGTCCGTTAGTATACGTCGGACCCGCGTGTCGCCACTATCAGTGATTGCAGACCGAGCGCCGCCACACGGCAGGTCTAGAGAGACGTCCTAGCACTCGCCCCAGTTGTACAACCGACTTTGCTAGCGATGGTTCACTGACAAAATACGCTCTCATTTGCCGAGACGATATTTAGCATGGCCTTCAGCTACGTCATTTGCTACGACCTAGCAAGGCTCTATTACGAGTTACTATTGATACTGTCATCATGTACCGTCAAGAGCGACGCTCATCATTAATGGATTAAAGTTAAGTATTCCACCAGCTACGTCCTTATTTCTAAAGTCTAATTTCCTTGTCCTGTTCCAGACCTCACGCCCGCCTGCGTGACCTAAAACGCGTGCCTTTCGGCTTCCTCTAATAATACGGTGTTGGCTCTCCTGCCAACCCACAACATGATGCATCCATCCGGCAAACTGATGCTCACATGGGACTAAGTGCTCCGGCAGTGCAACGGATGCGTGCAGAATTGTTCACAGAATGCCGTGGAACACGACGATTTGTATCAGGTCGCGCGACTGCTACGGTCGCAGGTTCGAATCCTGCCTCGGGCATGGATGTGTGTGATGTCCTTAGGTTAGTTAGGTTTAAGTAGTTCTAAGTTCTAGGGGACTGATGACCACAGAAGTTAAGTCCCATAGTGCTCAGAGCCATTTTTGTATCAGGTCGCACCACACAGACCACCACCCGAGAAGATCGACACCTCGTCCTAATGGCATTGAATGACAAATCTGTGACCTCCTCGGCTCTGGCGCTATACATTGTACACCGTCAAAGGTGACAGATCGTCGCCGTTTATGACGGCATGGGTTTCGTGCGCATTGTCCACTTGTCCACCTGCCTTTGACGAATGTGCGGTAGCATGCTAGACGGAAATGGTGTATAGAACGACGTCATTGGGGACAGGAATGGCATCAGATAGTGATCGGACAAACCTGTTTTCTTTTTGTATGGAAATAATGGCCCAAATTTGGTTTACCGCTTACAGGGGAGTGGTATCACAGTGACTGCGTTCGCACAAGACGTACAGTGCCAGCTCAATGACTTATGGTGCGGGGTGCTACTGGATACAACCACGAATCATAGCTGGTGCATGTTGAGGGCATTCTGAACAATATGACCTACGTGAATGACATCATGCGACCCGTAACCTTACCCTTTCTTCACAACACACCAGACGCCATTTTTTAGCAAGGCAATGCATGACCACAAGTTGCTGCAAGAACACGTGCCTTCTTGGTGTCGCAAGATGTCAGTCTTTTGCCCTGGCCCGCCAGATCACCAGACTTGCAGGCAATATGTGTGGGATATGGTGAAACGCCTTATACGCTTCCATAGCATCATGCATGGAACAATGGCCCTTGGCGGACCCTGTGTCTACTAGACAACAGGACACATGCTGCACCGAGGTGAGTGAAATGCTAATCGTTTCTGCAGAACATACTAATGTACATGTCCTGTGAATATGAACGTCCTATCTCTAGTCGTTTAAGGTGTTATGATTCTTTTGAACGTGAGAGTAAATTCAACAACCAAGGGGGTTATCACACTAAATTTCACGTGTGTAGGTTTTTATCAATTTTCAGCTTGGTTTTTGGGAGAGAGAGTTGTGGTTTTTCGTCAACCAGCCTATTAGGATTTCATAATTGTGCTGTACAATTTTTCTTGAACAGAATGAATGGTCACAAGCCAGATTTGACGGCTACTGCGTGAAAAAAGTGGGCATTATTGGTGAATTTACTGTATCTTCGAGTGTTTTCATTCCCACTTCTGTAGTGTGTGCTCGAGTTATTTACTCTGTTCACAAGAAACACCGCACCTAATCTTTCCGGTGGAACGATCCTCTGCTACGACAATCACGTCCTTACAATTTTTTAAGACAGCAAACCCCATCATTAACGATAAAGTTAAGATGAATCTCAGTTATTAAATGAGTGCTAAACTTCGAGGACAGAATATCTCATTTCAATAAACGTCTTTCTAATAGAGTATGATTCGCTAGTCTTTTCGTCTACTTGCATTCCACCACTCCTTTTCACCTCATGTGTTTAATGAGAACAGCTTGCATGAAAAATGTTGTTTTAAATCATCAACGAAATTAAATACATGATTCGTCGTACTGAAGTCACTTAGTCAGATTCTGTTGTGTATTTTCAGATAAATCAAAGGGTTACACATTGCTTCGTTTTCTTGCTGATTTCAGGCGATATCACACTCAGCGGAATTCACTGGCTCCTCTTAATAAGTAGGTCAGTACAGCCACCAAGTCCATTTAATTTTGGTATATCCGTCTTTTATGCGGAGTGGGACGATGGCTGGTAAGTATGTGAGGACTGATGGTAACACCTTCAGCTGCGTGTTTAAATTTATTTAGTAAAATGCATCTGAGTTAAGAAATTTAAACATTCCGATGAATGCGTTACCATCGATCTTGTAAGTCCATTTCAAGTGGCAAAATGTGCATCCCAAAAACAAAATACATGTAAGGTTCGGAATTTAAATTCACTCGGTCAATTGATAAAAAACATGAGTGCCATCTTTTAATACAAAATCTGTCTCATAATATGATGTATCACTCGACGCCAGAGCACAACTCTTAAGAGTCTAAGAATATGAGAGGGGGGAAGATAGTAAACGAGAGAGGAGTAAGGCATGGTTGTAATTTGTCTCTCACGTCACTCTGTGTACAGAGTAAAGAGAAAAGAAAACTCAGGAAGCGGGAAATAAAGTTCAGTGTAAAAAAGAAAAAGTTCTTTTCGTGTGTCAACTGCAACTTTGCATATCCATTTTCACACAATGAAAAATATTGCCACACTTGTTGAGCCAATAACGACAGAAATAATACGTTATAGTTATGGATAAGAAGTCATTTACAAACGAACATGTATCCGCACACTGACGACTAGGATTGACTCACATAGAGCTTAAAAGGTCTAATGTGGTCTTCCATCCAATGTGACTGTGGAACAAATGTTGCGTGTCCTAGTTTATAAAATAGTGTAACTAAGAAGTTACCAAAAAGAAAAATCCCTTAGTAAACCACGAAGCACGCCACCTCAGGTAGTGATGACTCGATGATTAACAACCCACGGTGAACGGTGACAATCTACGACACACCAAAACCCGTTTTCGCCCATACCATCTTGCAATGATTCTTCTCGATTTCGGTACACAGAAGTATATCCTTTACGTTGTGATATATTTACAGACGCAGATTTTACAAAAAGCTGCGTGACCGACGAAGAGCTTGCGAACAAGCTTCAACAAAAGCTTACAAAGCAGCTTACAATGCAGCCAAACGAGAAGCTTCTGGAATTGTTTTAACTCAGATGAACCTCATCCTGAGTCCAGCAACGTGTGTAACGGCCTTTTAATGGTATAACCTTCACCAACGCCAAACGTTTGCAAAAATACAGATGAAAATAACTCCTGAAGAAGAGATACCGCAATTTAATATATTCACATGTTATAAGAAAACATGGAGAACTAACTGAAAATGGAAGTAGGAAAAATGAACGAAATATCTATTTAGAAAACGGACCGAAAAACAAGAAGAGTGAAAAAAACATAAAAGAGGTAAAATAAAGAAGGAACAAAGAATCACAACCTGGGAGGGGCAGGATGAGGATGACTTTGTTTATTACTTGTGGGCAACTGGCTACGTTTGATATCCGTGATTGTGCAGATTAATAACTTATTTGCATTTTCCGCTACCAGACACTTTTAATTGTCTTGTGTTAAATTTGACATATTACAATATTCCGGGCATATTCTGCTCATCTTCAGCAATTTACACATACTGAAAATGTTTACCTAAAAATAAAATATCTTAAACTGAACTAACATATCACTTTTGTTTATTGGTCGTTGTTAGTGTGGCTGTTGGGCTTTCTCGAGGGAGGCGGTCAATCGTTGGCCAGAAACTGACTTCCACTGACGTCTTCTACTGGTGCTGCCGGTGTCGAGCAGTGTCTCGTGGTTTATTATAAAGGATACAACAGCTTGAGTGGAATTCAGATATTTTCACATCAGTTGTTACGGTAGGAAAATCGTGTAATATATTTTGATCTATTTTGATATTTGTTCACTTGCGATTTCCCAATCCAAAAATTTGTGCAGTTAATTACGTCGAAAAACGGCAACAAAAATAAATAATGCGATTATGTTATGTCTCACAGCAGCTCCAACATTGAACCAATGATGCAAACAAAACTTTGGGAGACCAGAATCGTAATTGATCAAACGTCAAACAAAAAATTGTAGCCGGCCGCGGTGGTCTAGCGGTTCTAGGCGCTCAGTCCGGAACCGCGCGACTGCTACGGTCGCAGGTTCGAATCCTGCCTCGGGCATGGATGTGTGTGATGTCCTTAGGTTATTTAGGTTTAAGTAGTTCTAAGTTCTAGGGGACTGATGACCACAGATGTTAAGTCCCTTAGTGCTCAGAGCCATTTGAACCAAAAAATTATATCACGCGATTTTCGCACGTTAGGAACTGATGTGAAACTATCTGCATACCAAACAGCTTGTGGCGTCAGTCATAATAAAAAACGAGACACACCTTCGCACCAGAAGAAGACTTTTCTGCACTCAATAACTGGCCAACCAATACACTCCTTACCTCCAAATACCCACACAGCAACACCAGTAGAGAACAATAAACAAGAGGTCATACCTTAATTTAGTTTAGGACATTTTACTTTCAAATAACAATTTTCTCTGTGTATAAACGACTCAGTATGCTCGAAACGCGTTGCAATATGTCAGCATAAAATACAAGTAAGTAATTCATTTTTCTAATTTGTCTAGAACAATTTCCAAACAGGAAAGCTTAGGAAAAGTAGATACAGTGTGCAGAATACAAGAAGTGGTCACATGCGTTTTATATCTCTGCGCTAAATAATTTTTATGCATTCCAAAATTGTGAGAACATGCACCGAAGTTACTAGGCTAACAATGAACATTTCTTATACGGTAAATCACTATTTCTGTGTCTAAATAGGCCTTGAATGTGTATTAGCCCTTTAACCAAATCGTTTACTGATTTATGTATTCTTAATATAACGTTATTGGAGCTAATAATTTCTTTTTTAACAATGAGAATAATCTTTGACAACCAACCCTAGTGCCTGTGTCAACCAACCGAGAATCAGGACAAGTTATAACAAAATATAACTCTGGCAGAAAAGGTTCTGAAAGCCAAGCACAGATAATAATATATATTATGAGATACACTAATGATACTCGTAGAAAGGGAAACTGGAGGAAGTACCTATTCGAAAATTAAAAATCATTAACTGTGACAACCTTCCACGGTCTTCTCCACATTTTGTTTATATGGAAGAAATAAAACCAACAGAAAAATGTTTCTATCGGAACGCAGAAACTGAGTATATTTTCATGTTTATTTAGAGACTCAGACTGAAAAGTGGGGTACCAGCTATATCATTCTGCCCTCCACGGAACCTTTAAAAATTTTCCCCAGAATTTTGGCCTGCAAACATATTAGCGCTTTTTTCACCATGCAACCCACATCCAACTACCTCAAGCACCACTAAATGAAATTCATTCACACCCACTAACCCATCACGTAAAGTCGCTCATACCCATCCACTCCCATTTGCCCTTTCTCACTCACTCTTTCAGCTCACCTCATTTCCATTATCTCTTTGTGTCTCTGTGTCATTGTTTCCTGTTTCATAGCCACAGTCATCTACAATCTGTTCTACTATTTCAGTAGCTCTCACTGTCACTTTGTCCATCTTAATGTTTATCTCTCATTCCTTCTTTTCCATTGCTGGCCATCGACACCCACGGTACGGGACTATAAGTCCCACCGCCATACCTTCACCTGCACATGTTAGGCAATAAATTCTGCCCGACTCATGTAGTACTATCACCGTCAGAGGGTGGTACGGGACCACAAGTCCCACCGCCACACCTCCAAAGTGAATTGCAGTGACGCAGTCACTGCACAGTGGAAATTTACTGGCTCACCAACACAGTTAGACCGCAATAGACCGGTGATGCTGTATTGTAACCTATCACCCCGGACTACAAGTCCTTTAAAAAAAAAAAAAAAAATCCATTGCTGGTGTGTCTTTTCACACTGTGACTATCTCACTCTTCTTCATTGTCATATATTCTGTGTATCATCACTGACTCCCTCCCACTTCTACTTTCTTCTTATTTCTTCCCTGATTTCCTCATCCAAGGCACTCTCTTCTTCTGTCTTTACCTAGCACTGTTCTGTCACTGTGTTCCATTGCTTCTGTGTCCCTTTCTTCGTCTCACACTGGCATTGTCTCCTTAGTTCTTTCTATAACGCAACACCATCTACTGTCTTGCAGTGTTTGTTACTATTCCGCATCCCTGCCACTGTAACGTCTTCATTTCTCTCCGCATAAAAAAGTGCGAATACCATCCTAAAATAAAATTCTTCGGAGAGCCTTTAGAGGTCTGAGGGAGGTATAATGAGGCGGCTGGAACCCATTTTTCAATCACTCTTTTAAATAAACAGGAACATAGTCGAGTTACTTGTGTTCCGTTAGGAGAATTTTTCCGCGGGTTTGCTTCTTTCCCTGCTGCATATGAAAAGAAATTTAGTGGACAGAACATTTAGATAGCTTACTTTTGTGAAATTAAAATAACGCAAAACTTATTTTACAGATCAGACCAGATTTTACGTGAGAAAAAATCTTGCATGTGTTTCAGTACTGCACCATAGGGTTCGCAGTTCATAACGGAAACACCTTACAGCATTTTTCTCCGTGCGATATTACTTCGTAAACTACGTTTTCGCCTCACACCGAATTTTATGTGTGCATTTTACGTGTACAAGTAGAATAACTCTGGACCTCTCTAGCTTGGAAACTGATAAAGATATGGAACAATTTTCAAGGTTGTTGAAGATCAGGTAGTTTAGGAAAACAGCGTAAAAATTGCAGCCATTTACTGTGCATAACCGTCTCGGAATCCGCGGCTGAGTTTTGGTACCAAAAAAAAAAAAAAGTTTTTGGGGTGTTTCTCGATAACGCATAAAGATTTTGTAATACGGGTAGGTGGCTATTCTACATAAAAGCCTAGAAAATATACCGTTAAATTTTAACAATTTGCTGCGATTGTTTATTATTTAGATTTCACCCCACATCGGATTTTACGTATAGTAACAGAATAACTTTGAACCTCCGTATCTTGTAAATAGATAAAGACATCAAGAAAATTTTCAAAGCTGTTCAAGACTGGAATCTCAGAAATAAATCGTAATAAATTCAGCCATTCACTGGACATAGCCGTCTCGGAATCCCCGTCTAGGTTCTGGTCCGTTGGTGACGTCGAAAACATAGAAAAAAAATTTCTTTGGATTTTCGGAAGAACCACCCATGATGTAATGGTGCCTCCGTAACTCTCATGAAGAGCACCGTAAACCGTATCAAGTGCAAAAATAACCAACTGATTCGTTCGATTTGCCTAAGCAAGAGGAAGTGTGGCTTATTCATACTTTGATCCTGAACCGTGGGATAGTGACACGAAGAAGATCCTTCTGTTAGGTATACAAATGGTCCTCATCCAAAGGGTTCAAATGGCTCTGAGCTCTATGGGACTTAACTTCTGAGGTCATCAGTCCCCTAGAACTTAGAACTACTTAAACCTAACCAACCTAAGTACATCACACACATCCATGCCCGAGAAGGATTCGATCCTGCGACCATAGCGGTCGCGCGATTCCAGACTGTAGCGCCTAGAACCGCTCGGCCGCCCCGGACGGCCTCCAAAGGGTTGTCCCGTGTACTTGACCCTACCTTTTTGTCACCAATAGAGCCTGAGGTACAAAAAGCGGAAAGTCCCTTTTCTATGCGCAGCGTTTTGGAATATATTAGGTACGCGTGTTGTCGCGTACATTCTAGAGATGGGTTGTTCGCTAACTAACTGGTCCAAAGCAACGGTTCACCAAGACGAAGGGGAGGAGTGGGGAACGAATTCTAAGGAACGATCTTTCATAGTTCACTGCGGTCGCGGCTTTCTACCTATAGTTCCCGGGAACGGGAAACGGTCGCTCTCGATCCTGCAACGGGACGTCGGCCGGTCTCGTTCCAGCCTCGGTCCCGTTCTCTTCTCTGTCAATGTCTCCCTCGGCCGGACTGGTCGTTCTTCGCTTGGCCACTCGTCGCAGTTCCACTGCCGACTGTTCCTAGTTAGTTTAGTATCGAGTTATTTTTCGTTTCGTTCACTGTGCACGCCCATACTAGATCTGTTTCAAACCTTTCTTGAACTCTAGACTTCTACTTCTTTTCGTATTCTATTCAGCGTCCACGATCGGTAACTAAATGTATTTTATAACTACGTAAATTACATTAAAGTTACGTTTTTTATCTAATACATAGATCTTTTCAGGTAACAATAGAGCATATCAGCTTAATTAATTATTTCGATGAACAGCAAAAAATGGTTTAAATGGCTCTGAGCACTATGGGACTTAACATCTACGGTCATCAGTCCCCTAGAACTTAGAACTACTTAAACCTAACTAACCTAAGGACAGCACACAACACCCAGCCCTCACGAGGCAGAGAAAATCCCTGACCCCGCAGGGAATCGAACCCGGGAACCCGGGCGTGGGAAGCGAGAACGCTACCGTACGACCACGAGATGCGGGCGATGAACAGCAGAAGACATAGTTATGAAAGGGCAAGATTTTTTTTTTTTTGTTGCTCCACATGCAAAGGAAATCGGCACTGCACACACGAGTGGCCATTTTCCGTCCTTTTTCATCCAAGGTAAAACAGCATGTTCATTGTTATGGAAGGCAGACCGACTTACAACCGAATGAAGCCGCGCTACACAATCGAGTGTCTGGTCTCATGATATCTTGTACAATATAAATTCAGTGGCACACGGTTTAGCACGAAAATTCGGTCCGAGTACTAGACTGCTCGTTGTCGCCCGCCAATCGTCACCCTATTGTTTCGAAGTTGTTGTTAGCATTAGCTTATTTGTTATTTCTTTAGTGCCTAGCTTAACAAATCGTGAGTAACTGGCGAGCAGTCTGTACTCGGAGCCGGTTTTGTGCGCCACCTTATAATGTTATATATTATATATTCACTGCGATCAGCCACATAACGCTACAGTTGGCTAAACGAGAAGTTTTAGAGAATCACGGATATTACTTCTACAAGTGTGTGAGAATTCTGTTGTGAATAAAAGCTGTGTACTTCAGCAGGGGGGGGGGGGCGCAAGTGCTTCCTCTTCGCGCCTTCCATCCTTCAGTCACCTATGCCACTAATTTTCAGTTTTTCGTAAGAACCTTATACCACGCACAAATGAACGGTGAAGGAGTAAAACTGAACGGTTCCCAAAAAAGAGCGATCACCAGTGAACTAGTTCCCAAGGATGAGCGAGTTTGCCCATCTCTAATGCGAGGCGTGTTTTTTTTTAAGTACCGTTTCGCCACACCGCGGCCGCAGCACTGTGGTCGGCGTTCTGCGCATGCGCACTGGGTACCTACATCTGTTGTCTACGCACTGACGCCATTACAGTCTGGTTCTTCCTTGTTTACGTTGTGTACTGAGTGTTTAAGATGCCTCCGATAATCTTAAGTCCCGCCGACTGTGAAGTATAGGCTGTTATAAGATTTCTTGGTGCTGAAGGCCTAAAAGCTATCAACATTCATCGTGAGATCTGTTCAGTTTAGGGAGAAAACATTATGAGTGATGCAATGATAAGAAAGTGGGTGAGAGCATTTAAATGTGGCCGCACAAATGAGCGTGATGAACAACGGAGTGGGCGTCCTTTAGTCGTTATTGAAAGTTTGGTACAGGAAGTGGACAATAAAGTGAGAGAAAACAGACGCCTTACGATTTCCTCCTTGCCTGATGACTTTCCTAATGTTTCTCGTAGTGTTTTGTATGGCATTGTGACCGAGCACTTGAATTACCGAAAATTGTGTGCATCTTGGGCACCGAAAATGTTGACGGATGTGCACAAAACCAAACGCTTAGACAGTGCATTGACTTTCCTTGAGCAGTACCACAACGACGGTGATGATTTCTTAAGGCAAATTGTTACGGGCGACGAAACATGTGTGGCCTACGTCACGCCAGAATCAAAGCCCATGGAATTGCGGCATTCAGATTCACCCATAATAGTGAAGTTTAAGCAAATAGTTTCTGCCCGGAAAATCATGTGCAGTTTTTTGGGCCAGAAAAGGAGTATTGCTTGTGGAATTTTTGCCTCATAGTGAGACAATCAATGCAGCAGCTTAATGTAAGACATTGCACAATATGCGCCGTTCAATTCAGAACAAAAGGCATGGCAAGTTGAGCAAGGGCATCGTTTTGCTGCAAGACAATGCCCTTCCGCATGTGGCGAATCAGACCAAAGATCTCATCACATCTTTTCCATGGGAAACTCTAGATCATCCTCCGTACAGCGTCGATCTTGCGCCCAGTGACTGTCATGTGTTCCTGCACTTGAAGAAACACCTGGGCGGTCAGCGTCTTCAAGACGATGACGAAGTCAAAACAGTGGTGATGCAGTGGTTAACAAGTTAGGCGGCAGAGTTCTATGAAGAGGATATTCAAAAACTGGTACAACGTTATTACAGGTGCCTCAGTATTGTCGGAAATTGTGAAAAGTAGATTAAGGTACAGGCTTTCATGTAAAAATAAAATTATTGAAATATCTTAGCACGTCTGTTTTTTTTTTTAATTTCAAAACATTACTTACTTAAAAAACACGGCTCGTATATACCGATTACGAGACAGGGGAATTGTAGACAGTACCTCTTAAGAAATTAAAAGTCATAAACTGTGGCAACCTGCCCCGGTCTTCCACACATTTTTCATGCAGGAGAAATAAAACACTTGTGTGCGAACGTGAACGTGCCTCAGTAGCAACGTGCGTCACGGGGAACGGTCCACGCACCTGTTAGCCCGGTAGCAGGACGGACTATTTGGTGTTACTGTGTATGAGGCGCGCTGCAGGCAGCCAGCCACCACCGGCTGGCATGGCAGTCGTTAGAGAGCCCTCCAGATGCCGCCTCTGCCACCGGGCCGCCATTACCGCTGCGCCGGCAGTGGCGGTGGCCGTGTCTGCCTGCCGGCGTCTCAGACCTGCGTGGTTCGCAGCAGGTGCTCAACCCAAAGACGTAAGTAGCAGCCGGAGAGGTCTTACCTGCATCTGAATACATCAGCCGGTTCCTCTTTTGATACCATCATGTGACCTCTAACGTTACCGCACGCAAGTTACGAGCTTTTCGCTTGCTTAACTCCATCATCAAAAGTGAACATTCACGAGACCAGGTATCACGTTATTCCACTTCCTTTTTAATTACTACTAGCTGTGTTATGTGTAACCGTAAATACAGATTCAGTGTTAGTAGAATTCATCAAAATGGTTCAAATGGCTCTAAGCACTATGGGACTTAACATCTGAGGTAATCAGTCCCATAGAGTTAGAACTACTTAAACCTGACTAACCTAAGGAAATCAGACACATCCATGCCAAGGCAGGATTCGCACCTGCGACCGTAGCTGCAGCGCGGTTCCGGACTCAAGCGCCTAGAACCGCTCGGCCACAGAGGCCGGCAAAATTCATCAATAATAGACTTAGTCTATTAATCACACTTGTTATGCTGATAAAGTTACTGAATATGTAATTCAGTATTTGTAGCGAAATGACAATCTAATGAGCGTGACAGAGTTGGAACAGGTAGGAAGGGAAGTAATACACTTCCCAGTGCTGCGTCTGACCTTCTTTTCCCCTGCGTAGTACAGCAGCGTAACGTGACATGGACTCAACAAGTCGTTGGAAATCCCCTGCATAAATATTGAGCCATTCTGCGCTACAGCCTTCCATAATTGTGATAGTGTTGCCGGTGCCGTGCTTTGTGACCGAGCTGACCTCCAGGTTATGTTCAATAAATTTTCGATAGCATTTATGTCGGCCGATCTGGGTGAACAAATCATTCGCTCTAATTGTCGGGAATCTTCTTTAGAGAAATCGCAAACGATTGTGACCCACTGACATGGCACATTACATCCATAAAAGTCGTTTGTGAATATGAAGCCCAGCAATAGTTGCAAATGCTCTCCAAGAAGCCGAACATTACAATTTCCAGTCAATTACCGGTTCTGTGGGACCAGAGGACCCAGTCCATTCAATATAAAAGGCCCACACTTCAGCCAGCGTGTACAGTGCCTTGTTGACAACTTGGGTCCATGGCTTCGTGCGGTCTGCAGGGCACACTCGAACCCTATCATCAGCTCTTACCTACTGAAATAGGCACTCATCTCACCTGTCCACGGTTTTCCGGACGCCTAGGGTCCAACCGATATGGTCACGAGCCCAGTAATTGTAGGCTACAATTACTGTAATTAGTAATAATACAACCATAGTATGGTCATGGAAGAATGATAATTGCTCAATTAATAGCGAACCTCCATCTTGAAGCGATAAATTTGATCACGTTGCCATTGTGGATTTCTAATAAAAGGTCAAACCTTTAATTGTAGAGCTTAAATCTACAGCACTAATCCGCCATATTTGAATAAATGGTTATGGGAGAATATGAGTTTGGTAGTGGCGAATACTCTATTCAAGAATCAGAAGAGGAGGAGGTATGTTGGAAAATGCCCAGATATGCGGAAAGTTTCAAGTTGGATTACGTCATAGTTAGACACAGATTCTGAAATTAGATATTGTATTGTGAGGTGTACCGGGAGGAGATATATCCCTTTCAGACCCGATACGCACAACTGTGTGGGTGCGGTTTATTTGCGTTGCAGCATCATATTATTCCGCTATGCAGTTGAGTCCCAAGTGACACGAGTGTGCAGGAATCGCTGTTTCGTATACAACTCGATTTATATCGATATCTCGTTATAGACGCGAGATATTGTGTCTTAATCTTTGGTAATTTTCAAGATGGCGGGTAGAAAGCATGTCTGTTTATTGAGCTTTACTTATTGCGTTTTGACATTTGGAAAAATGTGTTTGAGATTCCGAAAGGTGTACAGAAGTAAATAAAAATATGTCCGCCACAATTATTTGAATACTTTCATAGCTACAATGACTGTAATATCTACACGCACAATTGTGCGTATTGGAACTATTTTACCGGCATGTGGTCGTTTTCGATCGATGTTTGTGGTTACGATTCGGAACAAATTACGGAATAGATAAGTCATTTTACTATTGTATTTACGCATTATTTTCACAGTTCGTTTGTTTGTTTCGTTTTAGGGCTTACTGATGAGGAAATTCTAGCAATATTAGATGACTCTGAAGTGGAAGTCTTCAGTAGTGATGACGAATTGTTAGATACAACTTGGACTCTTCCAACAATCAAACCTAGACTTGGAGAAAGCTCTGAATCTTCTGAGGAGGAGGAAAATTGTAACAATGCTTATACAACAATACTACCAGTTGCTCCAGAAGTTCAGGACAATTTTCCCAGTCAACACAGTAGAAAGAATTCTAAAAGAACAGTTGAAACATATCGTCGTTTGTCCACTTGGAGAAAAAGACCATACACCTCCAAAATTTTCTCGCACTCAGAGAGTGAGGTAAGACAGGAAATTAACACTCCAATGAGCTATTTCAGCGATTACTACCCAGAAGATTTTTTTCAGCTAGCATTTGACTGCACTAACAGTTACAACTTTTCGAAGAAAGGGAAGTTGCTTCATACAAATACTAAAGAGATAAAAAAAGCTGTATGGCATGCCTGTACTTATGGGATGCATTAGATATCCTCGTACACATGTACTGGCAGAAGTCATTGCGCATGCCAACAATTGCAGATTGTATGCCTAGAGACAGGTTCTTCACTCTCAGAACAGCACTGCATGTTGTGGACACTAACAACATTCCACATGAATGAGAAACTAATAGATTGTGGAAAGTACAACCTGCAATTAATTTTGTACACAGTGCTTGTTTGAGACTTCCACGCCCCTCTGAAAATGATTATTCCACTGATGAGTAAATGCTACCATTTACTGGACACTGCACATTGTCTCAGTATGTTCCAAACAAACCGCGCCCTTTGGGAACTAAAATCTTTGTTTTGGCAACAACGAAAGGTTTAGTACTTGATTTTGAATTTTGTCAAGGTAAATCAACTCCTCTGCCAGATGTTGGCCTTGGTCTTGGGCCATCTGTAATACTTCGCCTTGCTCAAACATTACTTCAAGGTGAAAGACTATATTTTGACAGATATTTTACAGCTTTGTCATTATTGCAACAGTTACTTGACCTAGGGCTGGAAGTAACAGGAACCATAATGAAAAACAGAAGAAAAAAGGCTGAAGAGAGAAGATATGGCAGAATTCTGCAGGGACGATGATAAAATAGTCATTGTCCAGTAGAAAGATTCAAAAGCTGTGACCCTTGCCTCTACTTGTACAGGATGTGAACCTGTAAGCAATGTTGAGAGATGGAGTAAACCAGAAAAGAAGTACATCTTAGTGCCATGTCCTGCAGTCGTAGTGAAGTACAACCTGTGTATGGGACGAGTGGACCTCTGCATCAAATGATGGAGACCTAAAAAGTGGACTTTATAAAGTTTTGATTCATTTACATGATTTGGCTTGCGTCAATTCCTGGTTACAATACAAAGCTGAATTAGAAGCCAATAAAGTACAAAAGAAAAAACACTTTAGATCTTCTTGGATTCCGACAAGTGATTGGGGAAGCGCTAATTTCTTCATCTTCAGGACAGGAATATGCATGTGAATTCGATGAAGAGCCACCAAATGAAATGTACAAACCAGCAAACACACCATGTGACGAGAAGCGGCTAGACAGATATCAGCATTGGCCAACTGTTGATGATTTGCCTTCAGCTCGTTGCTGCAGGCAAAAAAATTGCAAGAAGAGGACGAGAACAAGATGTCTGAAGTGTAATATTTATTTGTGTTTGTCAAAAGACAGTAATTGCTTTCGTGAATATCACTGCAAGAAATGACATAAATATATAAGATAATCCTGACCCACACAATCGTGTAGGTTCAAAATTTGTATCAAAATTAAAAAATAAAGTTTTCTAAGCAGTTGGTCCAGGATTCTATAATTTTTTAGTTATAAAAATGCATTTATTTCAAAATTTTCATTTTAAGTTGTGGTGGGGGGCTAAAAGGGATATAGCAGCTTAGTATGATGAAGAGGAGACTGAAGTTGGAGAGAACCGTTCGCAAGAATCGGTGTGGAAGGAAATTGGCAGTGAAATAGTGAAGAATGATGAGACGCAATTAAAATTTGCTAAAGTTGTGGATTCTGCAGTAAAGAAATACTGTAGGCATTTCAGTGGAAGAGATGTGGCCATATTTAATAAGATCAGTAACAGATGATTGACGGACAATCACTGGTACAAGGAAACTAACTGCGAAGAAACGCTAGACAGCAGAAGAAATACTTCAGTTGACCGACAGAAGACGGAAGTACACAAATACAGCAATATAAATAATTTAGAAACTTGGCCCAAGGTCTAAGCAAGGTACTGAGTTACAGGAGTTCTTCTGGAAGTTTCACTTCTTTCAAAAAAAATTTTTACTTCAATAAAAATAGACTGAAGGTTATACATTAAGCAAGAACAGTGTTAAGGCCTAAGGACAAATCAAAGATTTTGAATGTAAATTCTAAATAGGCTGAAACCAGCTGAAGACCGCATATCAACCAAACAATTCAACGGGCTCGACCGCTGCTCCGTCCCCGACTGCACTGCTGGTCCGTCTCCAACTGACTTCCAGGCACACGACGACCCGGAAATACTGTCGGTCGCTCCAGAGATGGTATGATAGTGCACTTATCGATAAGCGCTGCAGCTGGCACTCACGGCAAGTAAGGCAGGAAGTTAGCGACTCCAATAAATGGAATAAGAAAACGAGGTGTCAGCACCGTAAGAGAAGATGACAAACAATAAACGGCATGAACACGAGCCGCGCACAGCTCAGCTCGTATCTTCGTTACCAGCACTGTGTCAAATGCTTTCCGGAAATCTTTAAATATGGAATATACCCGTTGCCCTTCATCCATAGCTCGCAGAGTATTATGTGAGAAAAACGCAAGCTGAGTTTCGCATGAGCGATGCTTTCTAAAACCATGCTGATTCGTGGACATAAGCCTCTCAGTTTCAAGAAGGTATTATATTCGAACTATGAAAATGTTCAGCGATTCTGCAGCAAACAGAAGTTAGGGATATTGGTCTGTAATTTTGACGGTCCTTTCTTTTACCCTTCTTAAATACTGGTGTAATTTCTGGGAAGCGTACGTTTGTAGAGCAGCGTTTTATGGTTGTGAAACAGCGAAGAAGGAACTTATGTAAAACACTGGCACGAAGAAGAGGCAGAATGATGAGACACGTGTTAAGACATGAAGGACTAATCTACTGAGTAATATACAGGGTAAAAACTGGAAACACATATACCGAAATACATCCAGCATGTAACTATTGACGTGAGATGTAAATGCTACTCTGAGATGAGAAGTTGGCGCAAGAGGCATATTCATAGGGGCCGCATCGATGTAGTCAGAAGAGAGATGACTCAAAAAAGAAACAATAATGTAAGAATGATGATTATTAGTTCCGCTTTAGGAGAGTCACCAGAGAGATAATTCTGACGTTGTGGTTGAAAATGGAGACAAGACTAGAGAAAAATCAAGACCCGTTCGTAGGATCTGTCGATCTGAAAAAAGCTTTTGACAATGTAAAGTGGTGCAAGATGTTCGAAGTTCTGAGAAAAATAGGATTACGTTATAGGGAGAGACGGGTAATATACAATATGTACCAGAACCAAGAGGAAGTAGGAATAGTGGACGACCAGGAACGAAGTGCTCAGATCAAAAAGGGTGTAAGGCAGGAATTTAGTCTTTCGCCCCTACTGTTCAATCCGTACATCGAAGAACCAATGATCGATATAAAAGAAATGATCAGGAGTGGAATTAAAATACAAGGTGGATGGATATCAAGAATAGGATTCACTGATGACATAACAATCTTGAGTGAAAGTGGAGAATTACAGGATCTGCTGAATAGAATGAATTGTCTAATGTGTACAGAAAATGGATTGAGAGTAAGTCGAAGAAAGACGAAAGTAATGAGGAGTAGCAGAAATAAGAACAGCGATAAACTTAAGATTAGGATTGATGGTGACGAATCAGATGAGGTTAAGGAATTCAGCTACGTAGGCATCAAAATAACCAATGACGGACGGAACAAGGAGGACATCAAAAGCAGACTACCACTGGCAAAAAGGGCATTCCTGGCCAAGAGAAATCTGTTAGTATCAAACCTAGGACTTGAGGAAGAAATTTCGGAGAATGTACTCTCGAAGCACAGCATTGTGTGGTAGTGGAACATGGACTATGGGAAAACCGAAACAGAGGAGAATCGAAGCATTTGAGATGTGGAGCTACAGAGGAATGTTGGAAATTAGGTGGACTGATAAGGTAACGAATGAGGAAGTTCTGAGTGGGGAGGAAAGGAATACGTGGGGAACACTAACAAGGAGAAGGGACAGGGTGGTAGGACATCTGTTAAGACACCAGGGAATGTCGTCCATGGTAGTAGAGGGAGTTGTAGAGATAAAGAACTGTAGAGGAACACAGACAATAATTGAGGAAGTAGGTTGCAGGTGGTACTCTAAGATGAAGAGGTTCGAACAGGAGAGGAATCTGTGGCGGGCCGCATCAAACCAGTCAGAAGACTCATGACAAAAAAGGGATAATTCGGTTATCATTTAATTCAGTTGCAGATCCAAGAGTAGAAGGGATCATGAATGTCAAGACACATTTTAGTAGAAGCATTTATATTTATGAGTACATTCATTTCGTAGTATACCAATTACTTTTCCGAGAATCAAGTAACATAAAATCTACGAATACGGTAATGAAGTAAGGAAAATTATGGATTACGTTTCACACAGGATACTTTTCAGTTTTTAGTCCATGTGAATCGATTAGTACCCTGAGCGTCTGTGAAGAACATTCCAGCCATCTAAAGGCACCGACTAACCTTTTATTGTATTGTGTTGTATTGAACTGGGGACCTAGAAACGATGGAGAGTCTTCGTCCCCTCCATAGCCCTCAGTGGTTCACAACCCCACAACAGGCTACAGCAGTCCACTCACCCCACCGCTGCCCCACACCGAAACCAGGGTTATTGTGCGGTTCGGCCCCCAGCTAACCGGGCGAGCCGACTAACCATACTTACTAACAATAACAGATGTAGTATGGCTTGTGGGTTTGCAGTTAGCCCTGGTAAGCCACAGCATGGGCAAACGTTTTAAATGGCAAGACAATCCATCCCCCTCACCTCTCCCACACAAGCAAAAACACTAGGGAAAATAGCCCAGAAACATTGATTTCCTGTAGCAGAGATGACTTACACACTCATACAGCCATAGTCTGGAGACCTGTGTTCACAGTCGTAGTGATGAATGAAATATTGGCATCAACGAATGATCATTTCGACTGTATATCGTGTAATATTGTCGAACTAATGAGACTTTGTGGCTAAAATAGTTCCTAAATAGGATGACTGCACTCTTATTTCTCACATTTTCAGACAAATGCTTTTCAAATCCTGCATTTTCCTGGAAAGTTTATGCTGGACAGATGTACCAAGACTGATCTACATTAATAATAATAATAATTGCTATTATTATTTACAATACACACACACCTGTAAAAAGTGGATATTCATGAGTTTCGTCATGAGTGCCATAGGGAAGTGGGACAAGACTGCTGTTATTTTCGTTATGCATGAATGATCTCGTGGTCAGAGCGAGCGCAGTCTACAACTGTTTGTTGATGATGGTGTGGTGTAAGGGAAGGTGTCGTCGATGAGTGTTTGTACAAGGATACAAGACTACTAAGACAACATTTGAAGTTGGTGTCATGACTGGTAGCTAGTTCCAACAGTAGAAAGATGCAAGTTAATGCAGATGAGTAGGAAGACCGAACCCATGATGTTCGAATACATCTTTAGTAAATTGCTCTTTGACAGAGTCACATAGACTAAACATCTAGTCATAACGTTGCAAAGCGATATGAAGTGGAACGAGCATGTAAATATTTTAGTAGAGAAGGCGAATGCTTTAATGGGAGAATTTTAGGAAAGGAGAGCGCATATAGGACACTAGTACGACAGATTCTTCAGTAGTACTCGAGTGTTTGGGATCCGCACCAATCCCGAGGCGAGCTGCTAGACTTGTTATCAACAGGTTCTAACAATACGCAAGTATTGCAGAGATTTTTCGGGAATTCAAACGGGAATCCCTGGCGGAAAGACGATGTTCTTTTAGACGAACACTACTGAGAAAATATAAGACAACTGGTGTTTGAGGTGACTGCAGAATGATCGTACTGCCACCAACGTACATTTCGTCTAAGGACCAAAGTGATAAGATAAGAGAAATCAGGACTTGCATAGACGCATATAGACTGTCGTTTTTACCACTCTCTATTTGCTAGTGGAACAGGAAAGGAAATGAGTAGTAGCTGTACAGGGTACAGTCCACTGTACACCGTGCAGTGGTTTGCGGAGTATGTACTCGTATGTGGATGTAAATGTAAATGGTTATAATTACGTAAATCATAACAACCCTTTTTACATCAAAACTGGGGGACACAGCAAGTGAAATCAGGAAAGGGGGAGGGGCATTGTTGGGGAAATGGAATGTAGCAAACTATCGCCCCATTAGAAGCGAACACTGGATCGGCGTGTTTTTCTGCTGGCATGCTTTCAATCTGTGATGAAACACCTCTTTTAGGTAATGTACCATTCATAGAATTTTTATTAGCACAAGTTAGGCAAGCCATTGCATGAAGTCGTTAAGTGTAGTTATTCTCTAATTCTTTGGTAATCAGGAAGAGACAGATACATGTTAGGATCGTTTCAACTGAACGCACTAATAGTCAAACAGTATGATCACTTTCTTAAAAAAGTCACAATACACTTGCAGTAAACATTGCCTAACTAGTCTCTACAACCATATCGTCATCAAGGTCCGTCAAATTCAGTTAAGGTCATATATGTCAAAGTGAGCAACAGCCTTTGTCAAAGTGTTATTATTATTATTATTATTATTATTATCACTATAGATATTGTAGTTTGGAATGTTGTTTGCAACCTTTTGTGTACATTTCAATACAGTTTATCATTTCAAAGTCCTAATAAAGTTTTCTAAATATTGTTTGTGTTTTATATATGCTTGTACATTTCGGATATTTTGCAGGTTGATTTTTAGTTGTGGATAAATATTCATTTCTTCTTATTCATGCTGATTTCTTTTGAAATTTTATGTAGTACCTGTATTGCTGTTTCTGTATCTTCTGTTTTATGGTTGTGGATTTTTAGATGCCAAAACGAAGTGGATGTGGTATTGTCAGAACCTCTTGTGTGTTCTCTACATCTGATATAGGAGCTACATCGTGTTTCTCCAGTGATATATTTTTTAAATATATTGAAATATTTTTAAATTTTACATATTCCATGGTATGAATATTTTGGTATTGTGGTTTCTGTTGAATGGATCTTTTGCTTAAGTTTTTAGACCTTTGATAGCTAGTTGTATAGAGATGTTTTTTAATGTGGCATTACTTCATTTGACATATTGTATACTTAAATGGTAGGTATATGTGGCTGCACTTTACATATGAGTGCTATTTTTCTCGTTTATAGGCTGGTGTTTGATTTTGGTTTTTTCGTTGTATAATGGTTGTAATACGCCTGGATCGAAATCATTATATGTGGTATATATCCTAGTGTCGTCATTTTGTTCTGTATGGCTTCTTTTTTGAGTGGTAGATGTATAATTCTATTTTTCATTGAGTTGAAATATGCTTATTTTGGGATTTTCAATGGCAGGAATTGCAATTTATTATTGTGTCAGTTGTAGTCGGTTTTCTATAAATTTTGAATGTGTGTTGATTGTGTTGATTACTTTTAGGTCCAGAAAAGAAATAGAACTGTTCATATCCATTTCCACAGTAAATTTTACTTTACATTGTATATTTTTTTAAACGCTTGTTGACTTAGTTTTGAGTCCCTTTCCGTTTCTTCTATGAAGAGTAGTCGACTGTAAGAATATATGACTTTATTGCTTTTATAAGTTTTCAGCTAATGTTGCTGCTATTCTGTTACCTATAGGTACCCCTTCGGCTTATCTGTATATTTTGTTTTCTTAAATGTGAAGTAGTTCAAGGGGTTATGTCATATTTGTGTTGTCGGTAATTTTCTGCATTTGAAGTGGTTCTCTTCAATAATGTCCATTGTTTCTTGTATGGGAATATTTGTATATAGTTTTATAATCTAGAATGATTCAGAGTTGGCATTGTTTGCGATGTGTAATTATTTCATTTTTTTATTTTTTTTGCTAATGTCTTGGAATTTTAATTGTAAATTTATCTTTGTAAGTATTGAATTTTGTTAGAATAGTTTCTAGATTATTCATAATTTGTTATGTTTGGCTACTGACACTGTTACCTATTCAGCAACCAAAACACTAACAAATAATTAACATACGCTACTAATAAAGTATGAAACGAAACAGAAGTTCAAAATAAATCTGCAAACACACCCGCTTGGAGGTCAGCCGAAGGCATACACGACATTATTCCAATAATGAGTGAAATCAGTAGTCCAATCTTCCAAGTAATCAAAAAACTAAACGCAAGAGTAACAATATTCTATATACACTCCTGGAAATTGAATTAAGAACACCGTGAATTCATTGTCCCAGGAAGGGGAAACTTTATTGACACATTCCTGGGGTCAGATACATCACATGATCACACTGACAGAACCACAGGCACATAGACACAGGCAACAGAGCATGCACAATGTCGGCACTAGTACAGTGTATATTCACCTTTCGCAGCAATGCAGGCTGCTATTCTCCCATGGAGACGATCGTAGAGATGCTGGATGTAGTCCTGTGGAACGGCTTGCCATGCCATTTCCACCTGGCGCCTCAGTTGGACCAGCGTTCGTGCTGGACGTGCAGACCGCGTGAGACGACGCTTCATCCAGTCCCAAACATGCTCAATGGGGGACAGATCCGGAGATCTTGCTGGCCAGGGTAGTTGACTTACACCTTCTAGAGCACGTTGGGTGGCACGGGATACATGCGGACATGCATTGTCCTGTTGGAACAGCAAATTCCCTTGCCGGTCTAGGAATGGTAGAAGGATGGGTTCGATGACGGTTTGGATGTACCGTGCACTATTCAGTGTCCCCTCGACGATCACCAGTGGTGTACGGCCAGTGTAGGAGATCGCTCCCCACACCATGATGCCGGGTGTTGGCCCTGTGTGCCTCGGTCGTATGCAGTCCTGATTGTGGCGCTCACCTGCACGGCGCCAAACACGCATACGACCATCATTGGCACCAAGGCAGAAGCGACTCTCATCGCTGAAGACGACACGTCTCCATTCGTCCCTCCATTCACGCCTGTCGCGACACCACTGGAGGCGGGCTGCACGATGTTGGGGCGTGAGCGGAAGACGGCCTAACGGTGTGCGGGACCGTAGCCCAGCTTCATGGAGACGGTTGCGAATGGTCCTCGCCGATACCCCAGGAGCAACAGTGTCCCTAATTTGCTGGGAAGTGGCGGTGCGGTCCCCTACGGCACTGCGTAGGATCCTACGGTCTTGGCGTGCATCCGTGCGTCGTTGTGGTCCGGTCCCAGGTCGACGGGCACGTGCATCTTCCGCCGACCACTGGCGACAACATCAATGTACTGTGGAGACCTCACGCCCCACGTGTTGAGCAATTCGGCGGTACGTCCACCCGGCCTCCCGCATGCCCACTATATGCCCTCGCTCAAAGTCCGTCAACTGCACATACGGTTCACGTCCACGCTGTCGCGGCATGCTACCAGTGTTAAAGACTGCGATGGAGCTCCGTATGCCACGGAAAACTGGCTGACACTGACGGCGGCGGTGCACAAATGCTGCGCAGCTAGCGCCTTTCGAGGGCCAACACCGCGGTTCCTGGTGTGTCCGCTGTGCCGTGCGTGTGATCATTGCTTGTACAGCCGTCTCGCAGTGTCCGGAGCAAGTATGGTGGGTCTGACACACCGGTGTCAATGTGTTCTTTTTTCCATTTCCAGGAGTGTATATTTGAAGACAAATTTAAAATTTGAATACTATAGATATAGCAAATAGTATGAAACATACACAAATCCTAAGAAATGCCAAATTTGTATTATTTGACATTACAAACCTATCTCCAAGTACTCCATACAATAAACAATAGATATTATTCAACAGAATCTCTTGAAATGCGGAAATTCATCTATACAGGTATACAAGAAGTAGCAGATCACGTTAAACTGATATTCGCTTGGAACTACTTCACATTTAACATCGAAATGTAAACAAGGTGATGGGGTATGTATGGCTGGCAGAATGGCAGAGACAATAGCTAATACCTTCTTAAATAAATTACAATAATTTTTTTTCTTATCACACAATACACTTATAATCAAAATTATATTTTATTACAGATATGTAGATGGTACACTGCTGCTCGTGTAAGGGACAGAAATAGACGCAGAACTAATCCACCACGTACTTAAAAATCGACGCCATAAAATAAAATAAACTATTTAAATGAAAATGTAAAAAGGCCATTGCTTTTCTGGACCTATAACTAAACAACATTAACAACTAACACACTTCTGAAGTTTTTAGAAAACCGACAACAAGCGACTCCACAAAATACATTTCCTGCCACTGAAAATCCCAAAAGTAATCATTCTTCCACAATGTTAGAAGAGGAATTATACATCTAACACTCGAACCAAAAGCCAAACACAATGAAATAAAAACTCTAGAATATGCTGTATACGACGTGAAAACAGTTTCGAGACAAGGAAAAATCCAGACGCAAACAGCAAGCTATGAATCAGAAAATAACACTCACACGGGATATTCCGCCAAAAATGAAAACACATACATACCTGTCACTTATACAGGCAAAATCTCAGCTAAACTAAATGCCACTTAGATAGTACATCTACTAAAACTAAATTTCAAAACAGCTAACAAGTTAAGTACAAAAAGGCCGTCGTAAGTAACTGATTGCTTGATGTATGACTAAGAGTTGTCGATTGTATGTGTTCCATGTTTGCTGGAAAGGGGACAGCTTGTATGAAAAATAACCAGCTGTTACCACGCACTATCCACCCATTATTGGAGGGCTGCATCAATGGCTAATTTACTATCGTCCGCCACTAATGCTAGTGCTTCGAGGTTAGGATGAATCAGTAGTGCTCCTTGTCCTGGGCTCTTTTAGGTCGCTTCAAAAGCCACTTATTTCTACGGTCCGCTGCACAGGAGAACTGCTCAGAACTTTGGCACCAGCCAGTGCTGCGTTCAAACTCGTCTGTTGCTTTGCACTAGTAAATGCTGACAGTAAAAACGGAGTATTCTTCAGTGACCATGTAGCTCTCTAATTGTAAATGGCTTTGGTAGCTGCAATACGGCTTGAACTTTCTCATTGAATGGAAATGAGCCTGCTGAAGATATTCGATGGCCCAGAAATTCAACGTCAGGTTGTCCAAACAAACATTTCATTGTGTTCAAAATCATGCTGTACTTTTCGAAAGAACAATGTCTTCTCTCAGGTGCTGACGATGTTGACCCCTGGACGATGAACGCACTAGTACGTCGTCCTCTTCACGCCGCCTGCATAAAACACAGTTGCTGAATTATTTGTGGCGGACAAGATAGACGCAGTGGGTAGTCTGGAATAGCGCAATAACGCTCTGAGCATGATACTGAGGTCGTACCCAGTGTGTACTAAATGCTTTTGGACTGATGCTGGGCAGGTGGTAGCGCTAACAACCAACAGGGTAGGCGCAGGTGCTAGAGAATTTTTTAGCCTGCTCTCCGAAAATTTTGTGGTACCAGCAAGTTGACGGACCAGCGTCTGATACGGACCGAATCGAGGACGGCTTCTAGATCGCTTGCGGCTACGTCCTCTGTAACGACTAGGACCTCATTGCGACATCGATGTGCCGATCAGTGTGCTCACTGCATTAAATTCGGGGAGAGAGAATCGTAATCTGTCAGTGAGACAGGAAGGATAATGGACGCGCCAATACCAGACATTGTCACAGCACTAACCTGTTGGTTCGGATAAATGGATTCTTGGATGCAGTCGGCCGTTTCCGCGAGAGCGACCAGGCACAACTCTGTGACGCGCCGATCGCTTTTACCTGCGGCGGCAGAAGGCTGCTCCATAGAGTGCACAGGAAATTGTAAGGCACTGTTCCAGTGCCCACTTTGCTGCGCAGGTGACCCTGGTAATGGGATTGTTTTCTGTTGCCTGTGTCTCCCTGAGTGAGCACTTGTCTGATACGCTCTTCCTGCGATGTTGAGGCTACGAATAAGTTCGATCTTTAATATTCCGAAGGAGTTCACCGTAATGCATATCGAGCTGAATCATTATCAGAACAAATTTAGTGCCATGTTAATATCATTGTGGACCAGCCATCTTAGAGCTGATCACGCCGTTGTCACCACTGATGGCAATACTAGATAGTGTAGTGCTGCCCGTACTTAGTAAGTGCTCAGTCAGACGTTGAGAACAGGTCTGAACGGGTTTACACTACTGGACATTAAAATTGCTACACCACAAAGATGACGTCCTACAGACGCGAAATTTAATCGACAGGAAGAAGATGTTGTGATATGCAAATGATCGGCGTTTCAGAGCATTCACACAAGATTGGCGCCGTTGGCGACACCTACAACGTGCTGACATGACGAAAGTTTCCAACCGATTTCTCAAACACAAACAGCAGTTGACCGGCGTTGCCTGGTGAAACGTTCTTGTGATGCCTCGTCTACGGAGGAGAAATGCCTACCCTCACTTTTCCGACTTTGATAAAGGTCGGATTGTAGCCTATCGCGATTGCGGTTTCTCGTATCGCGACATTGCTGCTCGCGTTGGTCGAGATCCAATGACTGTTAGCAGAATATGGATTCGGTGGGTTCAGGAGGGTAATACGGAACGCCGTGCTGGATCCCAACGGCCTCGTGTCACTAGCAGTCGAGATCACAGGCATCTTATCCGCATGGCTGTAACGGATCGTGCAGCCACGTCTCGATCCCTGAGTCAACAGATGGGGAAGTTTGCAAGAAAACAACTATCTGCACGAACAGTTCAACGATGTTTGCAGCAGCATGGATTATGAGCTTGGAGACCATGGCTGCGGTTACCCTCGACGCTGCATCACAGACAGGAGCGCCTGCGATGGTGTACTCAACGACGAACCCGGGTGCACGAATGGCAAAACGTTATTTTTTCGGATGAATCCAGGTTCTGTTTACAGCACCATGATGGTCGCATCCGTGTTTGGCGACATCGCGGTGAACGCACGCTGGAAGCGTGTATTCGTCATCGCCATACTGGCGTATCACCCGGCGTGATGGTATGGGGTGTCATTGGTTATACGTTTCGATCACCTTTTGTTCGCACTGACTGCACTTTGAACGGTGGACATCACATTTCAGAAGTGTTACGAGCCGTGGCTCTACCCTTCATTCGATCCCTGCGAAACCCTGCATTTCAGCAGGATAATGCACGACCGCATGTTGCAGGTCCTGTATGGTCCTTTCTGGTCACAGAAAATGTTCGACTGCTGCCCTGGCCAGCACATTCATCAGATCTCTCACCAATTGAAAACGCCTGGTCAATGGTGGCCGAACAACTGGCTCGTCACAATACACCAGTCACTACTCTTGATCAACTGTGGTATCCTGTTGAAGCTGCATGGGCACCTGTACCCATACACGCCATCCAAGCTCTGTTTGACTCAATGTCCAGGCGTATCAAGGCCGTTATTACGGCCAGAGGTGGTTGTTCTGGGTACTGATTTCTCAGCATGTATGCACGCAAATTGCGTGAAAATGTAATCACATGTCAGTTCTAGTATAGTATATTTGTCCAATGAATACCAGTTTATCATATGCATTTCTTTTTGGTGTAGCAATTTTAATGGCCAATTGTGTATTAACGCGTCATAGCAGAAGGGACAGAATCTGTTGCTGAAGGCAACTTTTCAGTATACAGCAAGAGTAACGCTCGTTTCACAATTTCCGCAAACGTGACGTCATATTGCCGTCATACACAATATAGACGACCGCATGATCAGCTATCGACTTCCGTTAGCATTCGTTACGCGTCTTTCACAAGATTTCATGTGTGCTTACAGGAGATTTACATAAGCACATCTTTCTCGGAATTATTTATGGTAATTATTGGTACAACAAAATGTCACTTAATGATTTATCGACGGTTGGCGCCTTCATATATGAGTACTTTCTTAGGAGTGAGTTATTATCGTCCTTAATTTAAGTGTGAAGAATGAAACACACTTGTTCTATAACTTGCAGTACGCCGTTTCAGTATAACGGAGCACTGAAAATTTATCACAAAACATCACCATTAATATTACATCTCACTTAATAACGCATCATTTATACAAGCGTTCAAATCAGATTATGATAACCAATACCGGAGTTAAACCTCACGTAATAAAATGCTAGAGTAATGAGTAATGATGTGATATCTGGACTCGGAAGTTGTTGGTTCGCATCCCGTTATGTGCAATTATTTTTTTCTATTTACCGTTATTAACACGTTCTGTTTCTTTCTTATTAATGTGATGCATGTATATTCTTGAATACTGGATATTATTTACATTCAGTCTGAGCTGAGATAGAAAGATGAAGTAAATATTTAGCGATTACCGAGAATGTGGTTATGTAGGAACGTAAGAGAACAGCTTAAATTGCTGCGACTGAAACGAGCAACAGTAAAATTCATATTTATTCTTCTCACAAATATTTGGCTCTATTTCAGGAAATGTGCCGCATTTCGAGTGCGTGGTTAGGAAGGAGCCTGAGACGACAGCTTAAACTGCTGCGTTTGAATCGAGAAGCAATAATATTCATATTCTTCTTTGTCGCAAAGTCGATAGCCTGTCAGTGGTCATGCATATTGCGCGTGACGTCATAATGACCTCACATTTTGCTGGAATTGTTGTGAAACGAACGTTACCAGTAAACGCCATGCTAATGATGTAATTTTAGCTTGGAAAAAACGTTAAAACTTTTTTCCGCCCAGTGGGCCTAAGTTAGCCGCAAAGGCCAGAGTATCTTCAGCTTATAGTATTGAAATTTTATATTTCCTTAAATAAAATCTTTTTAATAAATCTAACTACACTATTACAATCAGGAGACAGTTAAGATACTAAAGTCAAAAGTTTAATGTCAAAAATTTTCAATGAAATTTCGACTGTTTCAGAGACATATGGATTGCACATTATGTAGTTACTAGACATTAAAAAAGCAAATGTAACGTGTAATTTGGAACAATAGTTCTACCTGTTGTATTTAATTACTTGCTTTGTCTTAAATAATGTGATGACGAACATTTATTACTGTAGGTTAAACAAACGTGTTGTACTTCATCGTCGTTTAGAAGGAATACTTCTTATTAGTAATAACATATGCTGAAGGAAGTAATTACATAAATGGGATGAAATGTATAGCATAATTTGGATAATGTATAAAGAAGGAAGCCCACAATAGACTGGAACTACTAAAACCACTAACCGGCCGAACATGACGACTATATCCCTCCACTATTCTTCACACGTACAAACCCCTAATCTGCCCCATCTTTTCCTATGCAAATGTTGCCCTTCCCAAGTTCTAGAAGTCCATTCTTATTCTCGAACGCCATGCAGTCCGCCTCGCCTTTTACATCCTTTCACCTTCCCTTTCAAGGATCCTTTACCATCTCGTCACATTCCCGCCTCTCCTCTCTCACACTAAACAACTCTGAAAAATCTACGCCATTCGCGAACTCCACTCCACTAATTGTACTCTTTCCTCTCTAACTTCCAGTCCTCATACGCCGCCTCGCCTTTACCAGCACGTCCCACCAATCCTACACTTACACGTGTTCTTCCAACGAAACTTCCGCCGTCTCCCCCTCCCATATCATGAACTCCTCCTCGACATTTACCCATCCTACCAGTGTTAGGTCCACCCCACTCCATCTATCTTACCGGGGATTTCTTTGCCTCCCCACATTCCCTTCCCCGCTATTTTCCCCATCTGCCTTTCTTTCCCCACACCTTTCTTTCCCAACAACTATTACAAATTACCCCCCCCCCCCTCTGCTCCAGTCGGCCGGTGTGACCGAGCGGTTCTAGTCGCTTCAGTCCAGAACCGCGCTGCTTATACGTTGCAGGTTCGAATCCTGTCTCGGGCAAGGATGTGTGTGATGTCCTTAGGTTAGTTAGGTTTAAGCAGTTTTAAGTCTAGGAGACTGATGACCTCAGATGTTAAGTCACATAGTGCTTAGAGCCATTTGAACCCCCTCTGCTCTACCCCTCTTCTGTCCAACAGCCACTTTTGCCCCATCGCTGCAATGCATCAGACTTCCATCTTTATACCACCACACACCCACCCTTTTCGTGGGCCAACCTTTTCCCTTTCAACAACTGCGTTCCTATCCTACTGCAGTTCCTTCCAGTTTCTAGTGACAGGAAAGTGATTCCTTCAAATATCAGTGATTTGGTAACATGTTTTATACGTTCTAAGTGTGCGCTTACTGTGTTTCATATAACCTTTCAATATTACAATTTTTAACTACAAGTGCACGAAGTCATGTGTCGTATATCTCAGAACTTCTATTTTATTTTTCACCCTCAAAAAGTTTTAAATTCAGTGTATGGATCTCCGCCATCTAGTTCTCCTTTTCTTTAATCTAATTTAGAGATTTTTTTTGTGATTCGTCTCAAGACCAGGTTGCCTGTACCACTGACAGCAACCCCCGCCCACATGGATTGCGTGGTGCGGGGAGGGGGGGGGGGTGATGAAATAACGATCAAGAAAAAAAAGCGTTTGCAGTTTCCTATACTGCTTGCATTCGCTGTATGAACAATGCAGAGAGCCAATCACTTGTGTGACAGGTATTATACAGAGGCGTCCAAAAAAATGTATCCACTGTTTAAAAGTCCTTAACTTGCAAATTAATTGACGGAGTTGTCTCATTTTTGGTGAAAGTGTAGCTTAAAGTCCAACCTAAAGATATCACTGTAGGTTTTAGAAATGGTCACCATTAACATCCAGACACAAACGATGCCGCCGAACTGCAGCACGAACTACTGACTGCAACGTGTTCAGTTGGATATTTGCTGATGAATGTACAATGGATTTTCGATGTTCATCTAATGTGCGTGGCTTTTGTCGATAAACGACGTCCTTTAATGTTCCCCACAGGTAAAAGTCCAGAGGAGTTATGTCCGGGGATCGTGGTGGATACTCCACAGAACCTCTACGGCCTATCCATCTTCCTGGAAGATTTTCGTCGAGATACGCCCTAACAAGATTTTGGTAGTAGGCTGGGGCACCATCTTGTTGAAAGCAAACTCTTCCGTCTCCGTACAAGTCTCGGATGGCAGGTAAAAAGGATGTCTGAAGCTTCTGAAGGTACACCTCACCGGTAACTGTGCCGTCAAAGAATAATGGCCCAATCAGGCCCCGGTAAGACAACCGACACCACACATTTACTCCTGGCAAATTCACGGCTCTGCCTACACGGACGTTCGGATTTTCGGCGGCCCAATAGATGCAATTGTGACTGTGCCTCATCAGACCATACAATCATCTCTGCAAACTCTTCATCGTTGCGCACCATGTTAGTAAACCACTCGCAGTACTCCATTCTACGATCTGGGTCGTCCTCGTTTATTGCGTGTAGCAATCGTGGGATGTAGCACTTCCTCTTTGCTGTCTTCAAAATTTGCCGAACACTTGAGCGACTCACTCCAGTTTCATGGCTACACTGTCTCAGACTTCTGTGGTGAGCGAGTGAATTGTTGTAACACACGACGGGAGTTAGCTGGACTTGATACTGTCACAGGTCGTCCAGATCGTTGTTTGTGTACATCTTTAACACAGCCTTCGTCTTCAAATTTATCTCGGACGCGACGAATCGTTAAACGTGTCGGTGGCTCTATTTGATACTCATTTCGCCATTGACGTTGAACCTCATTAATGTTTTCGTACTTAAAATACCACTTCAAAACTGACTTCCTTTCATCGAATGTAAGCCTTGCGCCAGCCATGTTTACTCGAGTAACTAGGTGCAACAAAGAACAAAACACGGACTATCTAGCGACTGTCATCTGACAAAACAAAACAACGCAATACAACGCTCGTGTGCCGATTGCCGGAACTACAAAATATTACACTACCAAAGATGAGACAACTCCGTCAATTAGTTTGCCCGTTATGTACTTTTAAACAGTTGATAGGAGGTGCATTCAAGTTCTAAGGCCTCCGATTTCTTTCTAATTAACTACTCACCCGAAATCGATGAAAGTAGCGTTACTTCTCGACGTAATCGCCCTGCAGACGTACACATTTTTCACAACCCTGACGCCATGATTCCATGGCAGCGGCGAAGGCTTCTTTAGGAGTCTTTCATTGTTGGAAAAAGCCAAAAGTCACTAGGAGCCAGGTCAGGTGAGTAGGGAGCATGAGAAATCACTTCAAAGTTGTTATCACGCTGAAACTGTTGCGTAACGTTAGCTCGATGTGCGGGTGCATTGTCTTGGTGAAACAGCACACGCACAGCCCTTCCCGGACGTTTTTGTTGCAGTGCAGGAAGGAATTTGTTCTTCAAAACATTTTCGTAGGATGCACCTGTTACCGTAGTGCCCTTTGGAACGCAATTGGTAAGGATTACGCCCTTGCTGTCCCAGAACATGGACACCGTCATTTTTTCAGCACTGGCGGTTACCCGAAATTTTTTTGGTGGCGATGAATCTGTGTGCTTCCATTGAGCTGACTGGCTCTTTGTTTCTGGATTGAAAAATGGCATCCACGTCTCATCCATTGTCACAATCGACGAAAAGAAAGTCCCATTCATGCTGTCATTGTGCGTCAACATCTCTTGGCAACATGCCACACGGGCAGCCGTGTGGTCGTCCATCAGCATACGTGGCACCCACCTGGATGACACTTTTCGCATTTTCAGATCGTCATGCAGGACTGTGTGCACAGAACCCACAGAAATGCCAACTCTGGAGGCGATCTGTTCAACAGGCATTCGGCGATCCCCCAAAACAATTCTCTCCACTTTCTCGATCATGACGTCAGACCGGCTTGTGCGAGCCCGAGGTTGTTTCGGTTTATTGTCACACGATGTTCTGCCTTCATTAAACTGTCGCACCCACGAACGCACTTCTGATACATCCATAACTCCATCACCACATGTCTCCTTCAACTGTCGGTGAATTTCAATTGGTTTCACACCACGCAAATTCAGAAAACGAATGATTGCACGCTGTTCAAGTAAGGAAAACGTCGCCATTTTAAGTATTTAAAACAGTTCTCATTCCTTCTGACGTACGGTGCTGCCATCTCTGGGACGTATTGACAATGAACGCGGCCTCATTTTAAAACAATGCGCATGTTTCTATCTCTTTCCAGTCCGGAGAAAAAAAAAATCGGAGGCCTTAGAACTTGAATGCACCTCGTACATTATTTTGGACCCCTCTGTATATCACTGGCAACGCCAGGCACTATTTGAGATATAAGTTAATGTCAGAGATATTGATATCGCGTACTGCAGTATTACAATTTACCAGCCGCCCCCAGAGATACGCTGCTGGCAGACGCGCCCAGAGTGCTGGCCGGGCTCCCCGCGCGGCTCGCCCGCTGCGCCGAGGCGCCACGGCCGACGCCCCAGGCGTCTTGCGGTGTCGCAATGTGGCCAGCGCGCTGCCCGCGGGGGGCAAATTCAATCTGCGGCGGCGGCGGCGCGGGGCGCACGCAATTAATTTTGCATTCCCCCGCAGCGCAGCGGCTGGCGCTGGGGTCGCGGCAGCGGGAGCGGCGGTGACGGTGGGGGCGAAGGCGTGTATTTATTATTCCGGCGCCGCAGTTTCCCTCCACTCACTGCCGGGGCGCCACCTTGATTAGTTGCGCTGCCGCGGTGCGCGAGGACCTGTCGGCGGTCTAGGGCCAGAGTAACACAGTGCGCCCAACAGCAGCTTCTTACGCCCTTGTCGTGTGTCGTACGTTGAGGAAAATGTTACAGCATGTAATTGCAGTCCGATATATACCAAACTATGCAGATATGTTAATGTCATGACTGGCATTAAATCTGTAAAAGTTTCATTCCATAGAGAATACTTCATACACCAGTACGAGGTGTAACTATCACGTGTATGCCAGACTATTTTTCTAACATAACATGCAACCCTTCAGTAGTCGCGCCATTTTTCGTACCAACAGTAGTCGCTGCGGACTGCCAGTCCACATCTACATAAATATACATTAATCAAGCAGAACATTATGACCACTGAACCGTGGATTTACTTTCACAATCTTTTCTTAAAGAATTTACTTCATTTTATTTCATCAACAACATTAACACATTTAATCACACTATGTGAACGTGGAAGTAGTTGACAGTGGGTAACTGATGAAAACAAATTTCTTTCAACAAATGGAAATTTTATTCCTAAAATCCCTTTCCTTTTTTAAAAAAATAACAGATTTAAAAATTATAATCAGAAAGCACGCTCTAAATATCAAGTTACAATTTATTCAGAGGCTGAGAACCTTGCCGGTCGCTTTTAAGACGGCCGTAGTCACGACCGCTCACAACAACCTCTGAAAGACTACACTGGTGCAAATCTGCAACACACCAGATTACTTTAAACTAAAAATTTTAACAACTCACACAAACACATAAACAATATACCCCGTAGCTGGGATGGAAATGGTACAAAACACTCACATTAAAGAAAATTACTTGCCACCGAAAGTGCAACTTGTTTTTAAAAGAAAACTCTTACGGTGGAAGGGTGGCGACTTTATATACTAAAAAGACCATTTAAATAAAAACCCATGAAATGCAGTCTTACATAAAATGTACAAACATGCTCTACATTGTACATACACCGCCTCTCAATATGATAGGCAAGATAAAACATATTTCAGGAATTCGGCCTTTATTCCTTAAGCAATAAATTCGTTAACACCGAATCAGAGAAACATGAGAGAGGCAGCTATTAACGTATGGAAGACCGACAGACAGACAGAAACTAACTGCCTAACAAATGCGTACGAGAGACAGACGAGCAATCTGGGAACGAGAGATTGACCAAGAAAACAAGTAGAATTTAACAAGTAAATCAAACAACGTATCACGAATCACTTCTAACAAACTGCGATGTCTGGCGAAGACCTGGTGCAGAACCCCCAAAACGCTCTCCCGAACCGTCCGCTGCCAGCCGCTTCAACAAACGCAGAAAGGCTCGCCGATCTCCCGTCTCACGGCGTCACAGCTCGCACCAGCCAGACCGATGTCGTGGGTTGACTCCTGTTGCTCTCATGTCGGCCGCGAAGCCCCCTCGCTATACGGCGCGGCCCACTGGACTGACGTGGCGACCTCACATGCGCCGACACTCAAGGCGGACAAGTCATCTTATGTCCCAGTGCGCGACCGACCTGCCGAGCAATCGATCCAACCGCCAATGCCCATTGCCTGAGCAAACTGGCGGCCTAACACATACTAGCACTCCGGACGACAGACAGACACTGACTGCCCCACACTGACCCGGCTGACCAACTGGCCGACTGGCGAGCTTATAGCGCCCCTTAAATACACGTGAACAGACAACCTTTCCCCTTTTCCAATAGAGGGAGACACCAAAGCAGCGATTGCCACAGCGGCGCCACCGCCAGAAACGGAGAGCGACTGCTTCACACTACGCGCTGCCGCACACTCTTCAAACAGCAATTTTTACCACGGCTCAACCACTTACCTAATAGCAGGTATGCCCACCTACGGCACAGATAACAGTAGCGACGAGTCGTGGCATGGAAACCTAAGGGCTTGGTAAGTCGCTGGAGGGAGTTGGTAACACATCTGCACACTAAAGTCACCTAATTACCGCCAATTCCTGGGAGGCTGGCGATGAGCTCTGACGCCATTTTAAACCACATCCTCGATGTGTTCGGATTCAGATCTGGGAAGCTGCGAAGCCACCTCCTCGGTTGGGATTCGCCATTGTGTTCCTCGAACGATTCCATCACACTCCTAGCGTTGTGACATGGTGCATTGCCTTGCCACTGCCGTCGGGAAATGTGATCGCCAGGAAAGGGTGTACAGGGTCTGCAAGCAGTGGTCGTTATGGTGCCTTGCACGTGGATGACATGGTGAATGTTCCCTAGAGCACAATGGAGTTGCCGCCAGCTTGTCTCCGTTTCGCAGTACAGGTGTCAAGGAACCTGGAAGACGAGGGATTCGCGCCCTCCCATCGACATGGTGAAAAAGGTATCGGGATTCGTCAGACTATTCAATGCTCTGTCACTGTGCCAAAGCCCAATGCCGGTGGTCATGTGACCATTTCAGTCGTAGATGCCGATGTAGTAGTTTTAACATTGCTACATGGATGGTTCGTCCACTACGGAGGCTCGTAGTTGGGAGTTTCCGGTGCGCTTTGTGTTCACATTCACTTGAGCTCTGCCCATCATTAAAGTCTGATGTTAGTTCCGCCAACGTTAGCCGCCTGTCCTACTTTACCAGTCTACCCCTCCTTCGACGCCAGAGATCTGTAATGAGGGGTGGCCGCCCAAACCCGTGACGATTGGACGTGGTTTCACCATGGTTTCGCCACGTATTCAAGACACTCGCCACATAACTCCTTGAAAACCGGACAAGTTGTGCAGTTTCCGAAATGCTCTAGCCGAACCTCTGGACTGTCACAATCTGCTCTTGGTCAAACTCGGATACATCACGCGCCTTCCCCACTCTACATATGGACAGTGCCCTTCCTGATACTACATTAATCGTGCGCGAGTCTGACAAGCAGTTTTTTCTCTCCAAGTGACACTGCTACCGATAGTAGGTGGGTCGTCATTTTGTCTGGCTGATCAGTGAAGATTTATAAGTAAACATCAACAGAGTTGAGCTGTGCACGGCTCTTCCCTTTAATTGTTTGTCATCTTCTATTGCGGTAGTGCCGCCTCGTTATCTTATTCCACTTACTGGCGTCACTAACTTAATGCCTTACTTGCTTGCGAGTGGCAGCAGCAGCGCGTATCGATAAGTGCACTGTCGTACAATCACTGGAGCGACCGACAGTATTTCTGGGTCGTCGTGTCTCGGGTAGGCAGTAAGTGGGAGACGCACCAGCAGTGCAGTCTTGAAGGAGCAACAGTCACGGACCGACCAGCAGTCCGGTCGATCGGTTGGTGTGGAGCATCAAGCGAGCCCCCGTCGCACGGAGTGGGGCTGGAGCCGCTGGCGGCGTGCACGCGCAGTTGGAGTGTGAGGTGCTGCTTGCGAGTGCTACGAAGATCGTCGCCCATTGATCTTAGACATGAAACTTGAGTAACACTTAACTTACAATCGAGCCTCAACTGTTTACATTTCTTCGTTTGATCCTGGTTGTCGGTTTCGGAATATTCCCGCGAGCAACAACGTGTGTGATTTTAAGTCGGCTAAGATTCCAGACACTCGCTGATGACATTGCTATCCTGAGTGAAAGTGAAGAAAAATTAAATGATCTGCTGAACGGAATGAACAGTCTAATGAGTACACAGTATGGTTTGAGAGTAAATCGGAGAAAGACGAAGGTAATGAGAAGTAGTAGAAATGAGAACAGCGAGAAACTTAACATCAGGATTGATGGTCACGAAGTCAATGAAGTTAAAGAATTCTGCTACACAGGCAGCAAAATAACCAATGACGGACGGAGCAAGGAGGACATCAAAAGCAGACTCGCTATGGCAAAAAAGGCATTTCTGGCCAAGAGAAGTCTACTAATATCAAATGCCGGCCTTAATTTGAGGAAGAAATTTCTGAGGATGTACGTCTGGAGTACAGCATTGTATGGACTGTGGTAAAACCGGAACAGAAGAGAATCGAAGCATTTGAGATGTGGTGCTATAGACGAATGTTGAAAATTAGGTGGATTGATAAGGTAAGGAATGAGGAGGTTCTACGCAGAATCGGAGAGGAAAGGAATATGTGGAAAACACTGATAAGGAGAAGGGACAGGATGATAGGACATCTGCTAAGACATGAGGGAATGATTTCCATGGTACTAGAGGGAGCTGTAGAGGGCAGAAACTGTAGAGGAAGACAGAGATTGGATTACGTCAAGCAAATAATTGAGGACGTAGGTTGCAAGTGCAGCCAGTTTCCTGTGAAATTTAACGTAACTTAATTTATTCCCTGTTATGGAAGTTCACCAGCGGTGTCTTCTGCCTTGTGGCCGTTGACGTTCCGGTTACCTACCCTGGTCGTTGATGTAATTTTAGACGGTGTGTTTTCCTCGTCATGTTTTTGGTGTCCAGCGAGGCGTGTAGTTTGACAGCTGAGGTGTTGTTGGTCGTTGTGGGTGCCAATGTTCTGTGTGTCGTGTATTGAAATCTTGTGGTCGTTTTTCTGGTAGCGTGGAGCGGGATTTCGTTGATTGGTCGGTCGGCTGTCTGTCGGTTGGGCTGCCTCCAGATTGAGAAGTCGTTGGACAGGCCGCCTGTCTCACCTTAAGACGTCGGCACACGGACCTTGCTGTCGAACGTCAACACTGAATTTAAAATAAAAAAGTTTTTTATTTATTTATAAGGTAATAGACATGTAATACAACCACTGTCATACTTATTTACAATGAACACATTACTGCACTGAAATGGTGCAGACGTTAGATTATACTTACACACACACACACAAACACACACACACACACACACACACATACACACACAGACACATAAATTTTCAATGAACACATTACTGCACTGAAATTGTGCAGAAGTTATGTTGTACTTATATACAAATCAGTTGGTTTTACTAAGAAATTTATCAATGGAGTAGAAGGAGTTGGCCACCAATAAATCCTTTAGGCTTCTCTTAAACTGAATTTCATTGGTTGTTAAGCTTTTTATGGCTGCTGGCAAGTTATTGAAAATGTGTGTTCCTGAATAATGCACACCTTTTTGTACAAGACTAAGTGACTTTAAATCCTTGTGAAGATTATTCTTATTTCTAGTATTGATCCCATGAATTGAGCTGTTGGTTTGAAAAAGTGATATATTTGTAATGACAAATTTCATTAAGGAATAAATATATTGGGAAGCGGTAGTTAGTAGCCCTAGTTCCCTAAACAGGCTTCTGCAGGATGTTCTTGTGTTCACACCACATGTAATTCTTACTGCACGCTTTTGTGCCCGGAAAACTTCAGCTTGGCTTGATGAATTACCCCAAAAAATAATCCCATATGACATTATGGAATGAAAGTAAGCGTAGTATGCCAGCTTTTTCATTTTTATATCCCCTAAGTCTGACAAAATTCGCATTGCAAACAGAGATTTGTTAAGACGCTTCAGAAGTTCTGTGGTGTGCTCCTCCCAGTTGAATTTATTATCAAGCTGTAATCCCAAGAATTTAACACTGTCCACTTCTTCTATCTTCTTGTCATCGTATGTTAGACATATACTCTTGGGACACCCCTTACAAGTTCTGAACTGCATGTAGTGTGTTTTTTCAAAGTTTAGTGACAAAGAATTGGCTAGGAACCAGTGATTAATGTCCACAAATATTTTATTGGCTGATCGTTCTAAGACTACACTTGATTTGCTATTTATTGCAATGTTTGTATCATCGGCAAACAAAACAAACTTGGTTAGTTAGGTTTAATTAGTTCTAAGTTCTAGGCAACTGATGACCTCAGAAGTTAAGTCGTGTAGTGCTCAGAGCCATTTTTCTTGTTAATTACAAACGTATAAAGATATTTCGCTCCCTTTTATTTTACAAGTAGCGCAAGCTGTCCTGCAGATTAAGTCAATCGAACAAATTTACTTCTCGAAAAAAAGGTGAACTTATATTTATGTAACGTCAAATATTACAGTATATACTTGCATTAAACTAATAATAAAGCATCAGAACCTATTAAAAACGCGAACGTTAGGAAAAAAAATGTGGCAAGTGGAGACACAAACCACTGCCGTAAAACGCATTCTGTTAAAAAAAAAAGCAGTAACGCTACCCACAACGCTAATTCAGCAACAGTCAGATGTCAGTCGCTTCTAGCATCTTGCCACTTCATAAAAGCATTAATCGCAGCTATGTTGCTAAATGATATTTGATTATAATAAATTGTAGCAATAACTATACGTTTTTGGTGGATCCTCAGTGTGTCGTTGCCTTCAAATGGCATACTCTCATAATACACAAGTTGCCATAAATGTGATGTTGCTCATCATTTTGTTGCAGCGAATCACATAGTTAACAACGGGTTTTCGAGTGATTCTCAATTTGCTGGTAATCAGAAACGGCTTATATACGTATACGCTTAAAATGAACGCCAGTATGGCGCGTCACAACTTTGTGCTGAAGGGAGATGGCGTGCACGTGACGTAGGTAGCGTTGTGCCACATGATTGGTCAACAGTCAGACGCACGCTCAGAATATCTGACATGCTAGTTGTTGCTCTGCACGTTCTTAAAGACTCCCGAACGCGCTATTCCACGTTATGACGTCAGGAAACTCGGCACGCTCAACGCTCAGCGTTCGGATGCACGGTCCGTGTGCCCACGGCTTTAGTGTTATAATCCCGGCCGACACTTGGAAACCTCTGAGCGCCGTTCCTTATGTGTTATGTAGTAATTTCTCTGTTTGGATTTTAGTTATTTGGTTCACGTGTGGCATTCAGCCGAGTATCAATATCTCTTAAATTAATGTTCTTGTCTTGCCCTTAAGGCATGAGATTGTTTTCATTTTATATGAAATGTTTTAAGATACTTCCTTCTGCCCTTTAAAATTGAAACTCTTCTTTCTAGAGCTTAAGCCAATAAATTATTTGTTGGTGAGCGGCCTTCAGATGAGTTCTAATATCTTTTAAATCAGTCTTCTTCTCTGGCTTTAAGGCATAAGGTTGTTATGCTTTTGAATGGGGCCTTCAGCCCAATTTGCATGAAATGTTTTGAAAAAGAAGAGGCCTCTACCAGTCATGTACAATGAGCCCAAGGAAATGGACGACAGTGAGCTTCTCGAAGATATTTTGAGCTTAACTTGTCGGAGCACATGCGAAAGAAGGAGTCTGAAGCAGAGATACGACTGAGAGTCCGAACTGGACTGAGAGAGAAAACCTTTAAGTCACTCTTTGTGTTCGTAAAATTCTGCTGAAGAAAGAAAAGGCGTATGTCAGTTTCCGTGGTTTAGTGGTAAATAATTATGTGGATGTACCAAAATGTCATAAATGCTATGACTTCCATCACACCAAGAATATCTCTAAGTATAAACAGCGAGTGTGCTCCCACTGTGGAGCGAGGTCCGCCAGAAAAGTGTATGCTCAACGATCAATGAGAAACCTGTCTGCGTCCCTCGTCGCACCAACGAACTGAAAATGTGAGTCACCTGGGAAAGACTGTGCAACTTATGCAATGGCGTTAGAAAGTGAAATAGCTAGAACGGACTCTGGACCCTATGAAAAATATAAGTCAAATGTAGACTGGTTGACTCCATATCGGATCTACGTTAACCAAGAAACAGAAGATACGTTGCACAGGAAACGGAAGCACAAGTCCCCGTCGACAGTAGCCAGCAATTGGCATCGTCCCGCCGTAGCCTGGTGTCAGCAACTTGGGATTATACTGCCAGGGAGAGGAGTGCCACATTTTGACGATATTCCAGTACCAATTACTACAGAGTTTACTGAGAAGCATCATCTTGATTTCATGAATTTCATAGACGACATGATACAGCAGAGCCGGCCCGAGTGGCCGTGCGGTTCTAGGCGCTACAGTCTGGAACCGATCGACAGCTCCGGTCGCAGGTTCGAATCCTCCCTAGGGCATGGATGTGTGTGTTGTCCTTAGGTTAGTTAGGTTTAATTAGTTCTAAGTTCTAGGCGACTGATGACCTCAGAAGTTAAGTCGCATAGTGCTCAGAGCCATTTGAACCATTTTTTGATACGGCAGAAAATGTTGCAGAGGAACGTAGAATACAGTCTCTTAAATGGGTAATATCGGAGACAAATATGTGTTGAACTTGAGCTATAGCAATTTTGTGCAAGTGGATCTGGACATTCAGGCAGCTTTAACACAGACACTATAACTACCTGTCGTCAAAACAAGAAGCCACTCTTTCATCATGTGTCAAATCACGCCAGATGAAGTTCATGAACTTCGTTCAAGGAGAGACCATGTAGAGACCACCTGCATGAACACTAGCTGTGGGGGCAGCTGACAGAAGAGACGTTCCGGGTGCAGCAGCAACGCCTGTAACGAGAGGCATCTTAACTTGACATCTGTCCAAACCGACGTCGCATCTACACGGAAATCCTGCCAGAGGGTATGATAAATACTGTGATGATCATGCTGAAATTGACACCACATCTGCAGTAGCAATAGACTTACACGCAGCTTGGATATCATCTGCAGAACCGCCCCTATATCGGCATGAAGTGGCGTGTGGTGAACGTGATAATACACTCCTGGAAATGGAAAAAAGAACACATTGACACAGGTGTGTCAGACCCACCATACTTGCTCCGGACACTGCGAGAGGGCTGTACAAGCAATGATCACACGCACGGCACAGCGGACACACCAGGAACCGCGGTGTTGGCCGTCGAATGGCGCTAGCTGCGCAGCATTTGTGCACCGCCGCCGTCAGTGTCAGCCAGTTTGCCGTGGCATACGGAGCTCCATCGCAGTCTTTAACACTGGTAGCATGCCGCGACAGCGTGGACGTGAACCGTATGTGCAGTTGACGGACTTTGAACGAGGGCGTATAGTGGGCATGCGGGAGGTCAGGTGGACGTACCGCCGAATTGCTCAACACGTGGGGCGTGAGGACTCCACAGTACATCGATGTTGTCGCCAGTGGTCGGCGGAAGGTGCACGTGCCCGTCGAACTGGGACCGGACCGCAGCGACGCACAGATGCACGCCAAGACCGTAGGATCCTACGCAGTGCCGTAGGGGACCGCACCGCCACTTCCCAGCAAATTAGGGACACTGTTGCTCCTGGGGTATCGGCGAGGACCATTCGCAACCGTCTCCATGAAGCTGGGCTACGGTCCCGCACACCGTTAGGCCGTCTTCCGCTCACGCCCCAACATCGTGCAGCCCGCCTCCAGTGGTGTCGCGACAGGCGTGAATGGAGGGACGAATGGAGACGTGTCGTCTTCAGCGATGAGAGTCGCTTCTGCCTTGGTGCCAATGATGGTCGTATGCGTGTTTGGCGCCGTGCAGGTGAGCGCCACAATCAGGACTGCATACGACCGAGGCACACAGGGCCAACACCCGGCATCATGGTGTGGGGAGCGATCTCCTACACTGGCTGTACACCACTGGTGATCGTCGAGGGGACACTGAATAGTGCACGGTACATCCAAACCGTCATCGAACCCATCCTTCTACCATTCCTAGACCGGCAAGGGAACTTGCTGTTCCAACAGGACAATGCACGTCCGCATGTATCCCGTGCCACCCAACGTGCTCTAGAAGGTGTAAGTCAACTACCCTGGCCAGCAAGATCTCCGGATCTGTCCCCCATTGAGCATGTTTGGGACTGGATGAAGCGTCGTCTCACGCGGTCTGCACGTCCAGCACGAACGCTGGTCCAACTAAGGCGCCAGGTGGAAATGGCATGGCAAGCCGTTCCACAGGACTACATCCAGCATCTCTACGATCGTCTCCATGGGAGAATAGCAGCCTGCATTGCTGCGAAAGGTGGATGTACACTGTACTAGTGCCGACATTGTGCATGCTCTGTTGCCTGTGTCTATGTGCCTGTGGTTCTGTCAGTGTGATCATGTGATGTATCTGACCACAGGAATGTGTCAATAAAGTTTCCCCTTCCTGGGACAATGAATTCACGGTGTTCTTATTTCAATTTCCAGGAGTGTACTAATGAGTACAAGGAACGAAAAGCAATGAAGTGCAGTGAAAATCAGATCTTTATATCAAATAAAAACAGTATTTCTAGCATTTAGAGCCATACTAAAAATGAGTTTCGACTGCACACAGACAAAACTTACAATAATTTAGAAGTTAATTTCAAGTTAAGTCATTTGGAGGATCCCAGTTTACTGCAGGTTGTTCTCAAACATATTATCAGAGATGAGCATTCTAAACGAAAATCTATTAAATATCCTACACCCGCGGCATTAGACAGGATTATGTCACCCCCTTCGGCAGGTCTTCACGAGAAGAAATTAACCATTCGACATTGAGCATTTACACGTGGATTTTGTAAAAGCGTATGGAGGCGTTTTCTTTGACCCAAATCCCCCAATCCTCACCATCCCTCTCACCGATGTACATTCATCAAACTGTAAACACGTATAAGGGGTAAATATGGTACAGATAAATGCTGCTCGAAATAATGCGGCAGTGAGTGAAATACGAAAACTAAATACCGAACAGTGTGTTGATATAATCTGTTTGCAAGAACCACTCTATAGAAACAATAAGCTCTCATATACTGACAGTTACTGGCTGCGTTGACGCCATATCCGCCATTGTCGTTACAAGTGACAACGGTGGTACAGCTGTTTGACAGGTACAGGGTCACAGTAGATGTGAAGAACTCGTAGATAAAGTGGACTGTAGTAAGAATATAAACGCATTAATCTCATCCCATCGTACCTTATGCATATAAACAGAGGGCGGTTGCCATATATGGTCTCCTTGTGGCAAAAGATGAGAATGCAAAATCTTCTCTGTGGCACAGAACGGAAACTGACGAACGAGATCAGGTACTAGAGGATGCAATGCGGAAACTAGAACTCAAGGTTTTAAATCTAGAAGAGCAGCCGATTACTTTGTAGCCACTAACATAGACATCTCTTTAGGAAATCGCATGTCAACGGCTAAGTTTAATAGTTGGCAAGTGCTCCAGTACCTATGGTCCAGCGACCATAAGTTGTCAACGAAGGGGAAATCACGAAAACAAAGGGAGACAAGCAGATGAAAACAGCACTGGGTTAGACATTAGGAAAACGGATTGAGGTGGCTCAGTTGAATACTATGTAGCGTTTCCAGTGGAATCGCTCCCGGCACATATAGACTTGGGTGCCCAACTACTAACTGAACGATGGCAAAATGCACAGGACATTTACATTCCTAACAGAAAGGTAAGCAGTCAGTCTATAGTCCCTTGGAGCTCAGCTCTTTCCACAGTGAGGCGAAGGGTAAGATTGAGATGAGGAGCTTACCAACGTGCTCTAGGGCAAACAGAGAGTATAGTAAGATCTTATGAATACAGGGCAATTAAGATGAGCTACAAAACATTGATTAAGGAAAATAAAAAATACACTGGGATAAATTTCTATAAAGGCCACTACTATTTGACCTGTGAGGCAGACCGTAAAATCATTGCCTGAAAAGGTTAAGGTTAAGAGACTATCATATCAACAAAGGATGTCTCACTGACGGCCGGATAGAGGGAGTCAACAGAATATCTGCTAACCGCCGTACTTCCTGGTGATAACACAGACACAGATAAGCACAACTTAGAGGTGAACTAGGTAATGAATAAGACAATCAGATATCTTTCGCTCAAGAAGAAGTTGCCGTCGCAATTTCGAAACTCAAAACTGGAAAGTTACCTGGTACGGATGTCGGCTACACTGAAGTCGTGCGGAGGGGAAGTCCACCGATAGTGCCTTATTTGACAACAATACTAAACGAGGCGTTGAGTACATGTAGGAGCCCGGCGATAAGGAAAAGCAGCCAGAGCAATAGCGATTAAAAAGGGAAAGGATAAAAAATCGGCATCAACGAAAAGTTACAGACTTATTTGCTTATTAAACATCTTGGCCAAAGTTCAGGAACGTCTGCTCTGTGATCAGTTGCAGACGCCAGCGAGTTATTGGGTCTTAACCAGTGTAAATGTGGATTCAGAAAACGGAAGTAGGTAGATGGTGCGTTTAACAGAGCTCTGCAGATAGCAGAAAAGTCGACAACTTAATCGATGCATGCAGTCGCCCTTATGATTGACATAGCAGGCGCATTCGACAATAAAGTGACCTGCGATGTTTGCACGCCTTCGAGATCTCATGGTCCCCAGATGTCTGTAAAAAAGCTTCGTGGGTTATTGTATCGGACCTAATGTCCAGTAGTGGCTTTCAGGGCAGAGCAGGGTTATCAAAAAGGCTACCAAGGGCTCTTCTCAAGGCTCCATAATTTGTACATTGTTCTGGGATCGTAGTGCTGAACCTCTTAGATGGAAAAGATGCTACAGAAGGAGTTGTTGCATACACAGATGACATCTTAGTAATTGTGACTGCAGACTCCAGGACGAAAGTGGAGGAAAAGGCGAGTGACGAGCTCAGACGCTACATTGGTAAAAAAGCAGCAAACTGGTTATACATAAACTGGTTATACATAAAACCACGTACTAGTTTCTGGAGGGAAGACTTTCTCTTTAGCCGGCCGGTGTGGCCGAGCGGTTCTAGGCGCTTCAGTCTAGAACCGCGCGACCGCTACGGTCGCAGGTTCGAATCCTGCCTCGGGCATGGATGTGTGTGATGTCCTTAGGTTAGTTAGGTTTAGGTAGTTCTAGGGGACTGATGACCTCAGATGTTAAGTCCCATAATGCTCAGACCCGCTTTCTCTTCCCAGAAATCCTTCCTTGAGGCTTGACGGAATGCTTGTAAAACGCGGCACTGTTTGTAGACCTTTAGACATTCTTCTAGACGCAGAAATAAACGTTCTGCACTAGAACATGTAGAATTTATTACTCGGAAAGTTGCCAAATATATGCATAAGACAGCCCGTGCCGGTACTGCTGACCAAAATTACCGTTGCATGTGACGCGATAATGTCACGATAATATCTTCAACGCCATTTTGGGCTTCGCTGCCGGCATATGGGATAATCGTCATAAACGAGGCAGCTGCAAAACAAAGCTGCAACGAATTTAGAGGAGCGTCCTTCTGAGGCTCACGTGTGCCTTTCGCTCTTTGCTTGTAGAGGGTTTACTGGTGATCCTCGTGATATGTCCGACGGTAATCGTGGTACGTTACAGAGCTGCGTTCAATTGGTTGGGAGGTGAGCAGTATGATCGTTTGTACGAGATCACAGGAACGCATATTACTAATAAAAGACGTTTACGAGCCTGGAAGTTAGATGAATGGCAGTCCGAGACACTAGGAACACTGCAAGCCGCATTTACAGCATATCCCGAAGCATCAATAACGGGATCATACTGCGCAACATTGCCCCTATTCGCGATTTGGTGCGCCTGTTAACAGATCACGGTCCATATCAGAAACATCTGCATCGAGTGGGATGTCTTTACGGTCTGTGAACGTGGAGAGGGAGGTCCCGCTGATCGTGTCGTTCTCTGACTACCATCTGCAAACAATTTTAAGTGACTAAAACTTGTTGACTAAAGTCCATATGATAGCACATCGGATATCTAAAAGACAACCGCTTAACTTTGTAAGATTAAGTAGACGCTCTAAATATCAAAATAGAGTCAACAGTTTACAGCAAGCGTTTCCTCAATTACAGGTAATGATAAATTAAAGGGTACGCGTAGACGCGAGGATTGCCGAGGCATGCGCATAGCAGTATGGGTGATGTAGAACAGTGTAGCAACGGTTGGTTTAGAAGTAAGTGTAGCTGTAGTTACTCGGCCTCTCTCCCGAGGCTACTAGTGACATATCTAGTAACAGAAGATGGAAGTTATTTACTTGGAACTTGAGTTAATTCCTTTTATGTTATTTTTTGAAAATTGATTCTTATTTCTCAAATATTCTGTTTTATTTCTACATTAATATTACCAATGGCTGCTGTTAACATGATACTACTACATACATAATATAAAGTATTGTACGTCACCAAAATCTACGAAAATGTGCGACCTGTTTAGAGATCCGGGTAACTAAAATTCGTAGCAATAAACTGAATTGAATAGTCAATTTTGATTGAGTGTGTTCTATATGACGACTTGAGGGCTGATCTGTGCTTGCCACAACAACTGCCCCCTATTTTAACCGGTAATGAGGCCACTGTGGTAAGTGTTTTAAGATTTTTAAGATTGACTTCCCAAAATATGGGGTATGAGAATCTGATGTATTACAGAGTTTTAACATTTTTAAGATTTTCTTCCCTAAATATAGGGTGTACGATCTTGAAGTGTCTCAGAGTAGTTCGGTAACCAGTTATATCTTGGCAGTCATACATCAACAGTCAAATGTCTCTTTTTAACTGCGTCTGTACTAATATTTTATCTTTGGTTTTATCAATTTACTCTGCTGTGTTTTCTCTGACTTTTATTGTTTGTATTCAATGTATATTACGATCTCAAAAAAAATGGTTCAAATGGCTCTGAGCACTATGGGACTCAACTGCTGAGGTCATTAGTCCCCTAGAACTTAGAACTAGTTAAACCTAACTAACCTAAGGACATCACAAACATCCATGCCCGAGGCAGGATTCGAACCTGCGACCGTAGCGGCCTTGCGGTTCCAGACTGCAGCGCCTTTAACCGCACGGCCACTTCGGACGGCTATTTTACCATCTCACGATTGTGTTTTGAACTGTTGGTTGTACATAAGACTTGGTTTTAAATGTTACTGCTATTTTTATTATATTTTCGCTATGCTCGTCTCTTTTTAACTCAAGTAAGGACGGTGATGACCTTACTGTTTAGCTTTCTAACACACAAGTACTAATAATCATCATCTTCACTTATGTAATCTCCATAATTATTTGCTTGCCTTTACTATCTACACCTTCCTTCATTATCTTTCAGAGTGTAGCATGTCTTTTATCATTATAACGGCGTCACCAGATTATGTTTCCTTTCCTTCAATAATGTAGCAACATAGTTAAGTAAATGCTGGAGGTTCTCCTGTAGACGTTTTCTAACACAACAAATTACGCGATATTTAGCTACCGTAAAGCTGGGCAACTTTGTGGCATTTATAGCAAATTTTTGCAACATGACTTTCAAAGGATTAGCGCCTAGACCATTAATTTCCACAAAAATGTGATTTTTGTACGTTCATGCTATAATTTCTATGGCAATAAACTTTTTATGTGCAGTGAAGTATTCAAAATATTGAAATAAGTGACACAAAGTTACCCTATTGGCTCAGGACAATATTTTGACATGAAGATGAAGTCTAATATAGGGGGAGGAGAGTGAAAATAGAGTTTGACCCAGTATTCCTTTATGACAAACAGTGATAAATTTGTTACAAAACTTCCCTCTTTTATGAGTTTTACTTGATGAATAGGCACAAAAGGTTGAGTCAAAGTTTGCCAATATGGTGAGAATAATTTTTCAAATTTCCTTAAAATCCTATTAATTATGTGCCTGTCTTTATTGAAACAAAACAAGATTAAAAAAATTAAATTGTATTAAACATTGTAACAAAACAATATCTTCACATACTTCCTTACATATTAATTCAGTAGAGTCCTATGAGGAAACAACTGATCAAAACCCTTGCATAAACCTCAATGTCCTCTAAGGAAAGTAATTAGTTAAAACTGTTACAGACTTACAAGTTCAGTGGTATGAGGGAAAAAGCAAAGTCATGATACATTTAGGGCTACTACGAAATTCTGAGGAGCTATATGTTATATATACACCCCTGGAAATGGAAAAAAGTACACATTGACACCGGTGTGTCAGACCCACCATACTTGCTCCGGACACTGCGAGAGGGCTGTACAAGCAATGATCACACGCACGGCACAGCGGACACACCAGGAACCGCGGTGTTGGCCGTCGAATGGCGCTAGTTGCGCAGCATTTGTGCACCGCCGCCGTCAGTGTCAGCCAGTTTGCCGTGGCATACGGAGCTCCATCGCAGTCTTTAACACTGGTAGCATGCCGCGACAGCGTGGACGTGAACCGTATGTGCAGTTGACGGACTTTGAGCGAGGGCGTATAGTGGGCATGCGGGAGGCCGGGTGGACGTACCGCCGAATTGCTCAACACGTGGGGCGTGAGGTCTCCACAGTACATCGATGTTGTCGCCAGTGGTCGGCGGAAGGTGCACGTGCCCGTCGACCTGGGACCGGACCGCAGCGACGCACGGATGCACGCCAAGACCGTAGGATCCTACGCAGTGCAGTAGGGGACCGCACCGCCACTTCCCAGCAAATTAGGGACACTGTTGCTCCTGGGGTATCGGCGAGGACCATTCGCAACCGTCTCCATGAAGCTGGGCTACGGTCCCGCACACCGTTGGGCCGTCTTCCGCTCACACCCCAACATCGTGCAGCCCGCCTCCAGTGGTGTCGCGACAGGCGTGAATGGAGGGACGAATGGAGACGTGTCGTCTTCAGCGATGAGAGTCGCTTCTGCCTTGGTGCCAATGATGGTCGTATGCGTGTTTGGCGCCGTGCAGGTGAGCGCCACAATCAGGACTGCATACTACCGAGGCACACAGGGCCAACACCCGCCATCATGGTGTGGGGAGCGATCTCCTACACTGGCCGTACACCACTGGTGATCGTCGAGGGGACACTGAATAGTGCACGGTACATCCAAACCGTCATCGAACCCATCCTTCTACCATTCCTAGACCGGCAAGGGAACTTGCTGTTCTACAGGACAATGCACGTCCGCATGTATCCCGTGCCACTCAACGTGCTCCAGAAGGTGTAAGGCAACTACCCTGGCCAGCAAGATCTCCGGATCTGTCCCCCATTGAGCATGTTTGGGACTGGATGAAGCGTCGTCTCACGCGGTCTGCACGTCCAGCACGAACGCTGGTCCAACTGAGGCGCCAGGTGGAAATGGCATGGCAAGCCGTTCCACAGGACTACATCCAGCATCTCTACGATCGTCTCCATGGGAGAATAGCAGCCTGCATTGCTGCGAAAGGTGGATATACACTGTACTAGTGCCGACATTGTGCATGCTCTGTTGCCTGTGTCTATGTGCCTGTGGTTCTGTCAGTGTGATCATGTGATGTATCTGACCCCAGGAATGTGTCAATAAAGTTTCCCCTTCCTGGGACAATGAATTCACGGTGTTCGCATTTCAATTTCCAGGAGTGTAGAAAAATTTTCAATGTAAAATAAAACTTACTTTATTTTACGAAACCTTTCGCAAAAGTCACTAATTTCATTAATGTATCTTGGTTTGAAGAATTTACGGTGTTACACTTATCTTTGCGAGTAAGTGTGCAGTTACAGAGTTACTTCCATAATCTAGGGAAATAACGTTTTACGCTTTCCAACGGCCGAAAAAAATTTTTCAAAATGTATCCCTTCACACGTAATCCTGCACATGTAACTTACCTATACCAACTTACCTTCAGTCAGACGGCTCTTCAAAGTTACCAACAACAGCTCAAAATATCCATGAAAACTGCAAACTCGTTTTCACACCTGCAATCAAAATGGCTTTGTGACCAGCTCAAGTGTGATTCACGTTCTTGTATCTTCCATCATTTGTGGAAGTACTATGGAAGAAAATGCTGCACAGAATTCTATACTGAATGTCGAGGCGAGTTAAACAATTTAAGAAAACAAAGCTAGAGAACGGTGCTCTCACAAAGTATACCTCAGTCACATAGATCCGCAGTACTACTGTAATAGAAATAAAGTGTACGCAGGTGCGGTATTTGTATTAAAAATGCAGCTGTTTATTCAGAGGTACAGTTCAGGATATCTTGTACTAGCGCCTCGAAATATATATAACGCGTCCAGAAAACAAAAGACGACGGTCAGACAGGAGAAGAAAACAACAACTGCGACACAACTGCTCCGAGATGGCATCCTAGTAGAAGAAGACCAACACAACTAACATATTCTCCCGGAAGATGAAACAGAAGGTCTACTGTCGTTGACGGTGGATATGTATATATCACAATTTTTATACAAACAAACTCCAAGTGTCATATAGGGAAATTTCTTACCATGCCTGAGGCAGACGCTATTTCTATTCATAAACATTGCTGAATATAGCCTGGTATGAAAGCATACATGTTCACATCGCGTGCCAGACACGCTCTACGGGTAACAAATTACGGAATATGGAAAGCCAATCAAAGGCCCTTATACTCATCAACGTGCCGTAGTATGGCATTTGGTGATCTGGTGATAATGGGTACGACAGTCTACCTTCAAAAAACACCATATCACACCTTTTTTCATGTCCAAGAGCATGTCACACTAGCTGGAGATAAATGGATCTCGAGGATGCTGCCTTCTATGACCTTTCATAGCTCGTATATGGACGTCTTGGCGTCTGCCTGACCGCCACAAACAGAAGCAAGACTCATGGCAGAACCTCAGAGTATTCCACACTGATTCCAAATTTGGCGCTGCATCGGGAAATCTATGTTATCTGTTGTGTAGCGCCACTACCTACACTTTGGCTAAAAATTGTAAATAATGAGAAGTAACGTGGAAGCTGTCATGGCCGGCCGGAGTGGCCTAGCGGTTCTAGGCGCTTCAATCTGGCACAGCGCGACCGCTACGCTCGCAGGTTCGAATCTTGCCTCAGGCATGGATGTGTGTGATGTCCTTGGGTTAGTTAGGTTTAAGTAGTTCTAAGTTCTAGGGGGCTGATGACCTCCGATGTTAAGTCCCATAGTCCTCAGAACCATCTGAACCATTTTTGAAGCTGTCATGGAGTGTTACTCTAACGGCTGTGAGGCGGCAGCCACCAGTGTGACGAGTCGCTCACAATAACAGACGCACAAGTGGATTTCGAAACGTAGATAGCCGATCGCAGCAGTAAACCGTACTACAGAGTTGGCTGGCGTTAACGACCGTGTCCTCCAAACGCTACCGTCTTCAGCACCGCACAAGGCCAGCATAGCTGTCACGGGCAGAAGCCACTATCCGTTCATCAGCACCAGCCAGGGGGACTGGGGGAGATGTGCTTGCATCACCTACCTCATGTTATGAGGTGATAAGAAGTCATTTGTTACTGTTAACAGTGTTTCCCGCGGGAACTTTGGCATAACCACTCAAGCCGCACCCTTCAGAGTGTGGTTAGTCACTCTTTAGTGGTATGGTTGTCAGCGGCAAATACTCGAGATGTCAACTCATCACCTAAGTAAACGGTTTCCGACGGTTTGTGGTGGCATTGCCTTGTAAGCTCAACCGTCTCCTCGTCAGAGCCAGTCTACCAATCCTATGACGTTGTCGAGCTATCGTCCTACTGTGGACGGACCTGTGCCTAGTCTTCTCACTGCTCAATTGTGCTGAGTCCATAACGTCACCACGTGTTATGTCGTCATATTGTACCACAGCCAGCTGTCTCTGAGATCTGTTGTGATACTCACATGTTCCTCACAGCATTCTTCACTTTTTTGTGCCGAAAATAAGTTTGCACAATGGTGAAATTTTAATCATACACCACAGACAGAAATGTTGGAGTACCATTTTAGTAGCACTCAGTCTGGATGAAACTAGGTGGTAGATTAATTCTGTGTGTCGGACTAAGACTCAACACGAGTTCAAGCGCCAGTCCAGCACACAATTTTAATTTACCAGGAAATTACATATCAGCAAACACTCCACTGGAGAGTGAAAAAGATATTAGATCACGAAGCTAATTGAGTATTTAGAAAGGAGCTCTACGCTGTGTACAGCGTGGTGCTAAAATATCACGAGCTTTGGACGCTAATATTACTCAAGAAGACGAGGACGGTAGGTCTACCACGTTGCATCAAGAAGTCGACTGGTTAACAGAAAATCTGAGTCTCCTTCCTATGTCCGTAGGTTTCTCTCTCGTTGCGATGACTTGATGAAGGGACTGCTAGCATTCTTTCGGCGATTACTAACCTGTGGCGTAACCTTTTGGGAAGTGTTTGCCCGTTTTCACTCAGTACTGTCCTATGGCACAGTTTTTTTCTGAAAGGGGTATAGGGTGAAAAATGCAGTCACTCTACTAAAGTGTGTAGTAACACTGTTTTAGACACTAGACAATCAGTGTAAACCACTCAGTGGTGAATAGATCCCAAAGAGTTACCAGACTGCTCTGATGTTGATTGTTGCATTTTATCTGATGTCCTAAATATTTCCCGATACTTTCTTTGTGACTGAAATCAGTTGATTTAGTTGGCCTTTGGGTGTGAAAGGGTGCCTGATTATTAACCAGACCGGGAACTTAATTATGCAGCTCCGTCAGAAGAGCTGTTGTCATCTTGGAATGTGGGAATACTCTCTCACACACATCGACAGGAGGTAGAAGAAAAGGTAACATTTGGTCAAAGAGAATGTTGAAACTAATTTCCTTGTTGATGTACGCTACATCGTGAACAAATGGGAAGCAACATCACGCTAAATATCCCTAATAACACAGATTTACCTGCAGCAGCTTAAACGTCTCATTCGGCATTTGGCGAACTGGGTGAATTGTATTGCCTGAAAAGTTGCAAAATCGCGACTCGTCTGATCACACTACATGCCTCCATGCTGCTACTCCTATACTCATCTGTTTTTTTTTTTTTTTTTTTTTTTTTTTTTTCCCCACTGAAGGCGCGCAGCATTATACCTCCCCAAGCAACTGTAACAGACCTACTTCAATTTCTGTCGGATTTGAAACCGATTGTCACTGGCAAGACCTGACACTCGTCTCCTGTCTGTCACCTTTAGGATCTGTTTGCAACTAGATTTATTTTTGGAGAGTATCCACCCTGAGCAAAAAACAATTTTTTTTATTTGCCGGCCAGAGTGTCCGTGCGGTTCTAGGCGCTACAGTCTGGAACCGAGCGACTGCTACGGTCACAGGTTCGAATCCTGCCTCGGACATGGATGTGTGTGATGTCCTTAGGTTAGTTAGATTTAATTAGTTCTAAGTTCTAGACGACTGATGACCTCAGAAATTAAGTCGCATAGTGGTCAGAGGCATTTGAACCATTTATATTTCCCACACTTGTTTCGCTGAAGTTTCAGCATCATCAGTGAGCTGTTGTTGTCTTTCTTGTCACCACAAGCTGTGAATTTCCTGGATGTTTATGTTATTTATTGCCTGTGCTCTTCTCGGGTCAGCACAACACGATCTCGCTTTGCGCGAGGCTGGAGTACACAGTGTACCATGTTAAGGCAGCAAAGCTTACACTGATTAAAACAAACACACATTACATGTAAAGTACGTGGAGTATATTCGCCATGCACGCCTTTCACAACCCGGTAAGTCAGCGATAATCCAGCATTGTATCTGCACGTTACATACAATGGGCTATATTGCTACGAAAATTTTCCTTAGATGCCTACAAATAAGGAATCTGTGGAAATCTCTTATCAAAACTTTTATTAATCGTGATTTTGCCTTTCAACTGTATGCGGCGTTGGACCTAGTGAATTCATTAAAATCTGCAGAAAGAAAACATGTTTCGTCTAATGATACATTTAGCGACAGTTAATTTTAGTAATTGGTCCTTTAGCTTCCGATTTAGGTGGAGTGGGGTCTTGGCTACGTTTTGTGCTGATTTGGGGACTCAGTTTAACAATTACTTCACACCTGTATGCAGGGTGAAGTCAAATTCACGCACTTGGGCTTTGCAGCGCGACTCCTCAAATGCACAAAATTTCGACCCGCAGGTACATCCGGCAGAAAAAGGACGTTAGAGAGTGGCAATCTGGCACAACTGTAAAACCATGTATGGCAACTACCCCTGTCAGCACATATTGCACAAGCCGTTTAGATGGTGCAGTGGATAGAGTTTTGGGTTATCATGCAGGAGGTCGAAGGTTCGATCCGGGGTTAGAATATGTTTTTTATTTGGTAAATGTACCCCAGGTGCTACGGTATGTGGCACCTTACTCATCCACAACGATTACAGGGGGTCCTCTAGAAAACATTTCCGCTCACATACTGCAATCGTAGAAATGGGAGATTGGTCATCTTCGAAAGAAGTCCTTTCAACGTAGTGGGCGATAATTTATTCGCACCACTTTCATGTACTAGATGCGAAATCTGTTTTCTTTGTACCCTCCTCCAATGGGCCCATGGATTAGTACCAACTAGTATTCTTGCCTCATTCAGGTCCATGACATTTCGTTAGGGCCTTACATTACCAGTAGCACTAGTAACGTGTTTTGCGAGTAATGTCCAAACTCGGATACTATTTGTATGTGTTATCACCATGGTCGCACTAATTATGCTTTTCAGCATTGAGTCTAGTAACCGCAAGCTGTTTAGTACGTATCTTAATGCATTATTATTATTACTATTATTATTATCATTATCATTATTATTATTATTATATTACCGATGGTATTGTGGAAACATCACGTCTATTACCGTTAGGGAAACAGTGTAATTCGAAACCGAACATTTCAGAATTAGCGGTGTCAGGATGAATCATGCAGAACAATATCTGTCACAGGGGTAATGCGCGTTAGGTAGAACAGTGCGCAGGAATAATGGTGTGTTTGTACTGTATGCGCTGTCCACCAGACAGGGACTAGATGCTAGCGGAGTAACGCACCCATGACAGACTCCATGTACATTTGTACACATGTCGTAATTTCTTGGTGTGTTATTCTAAAACAATATGGATGACGTATGTCATACACAAACGATAAATATGTGGATATGCTTCTGGTCAGTGGCGAATCTGATAAACGTGTTGGTGTTGCCGCTCGTGAAAATGCTGCTAAATATCCTGGTCGACGTCATCCAGATAGAAACGTGTTTCGTCATCTGGAGCCAAGTCTTCGGGAGACAAATTCTCTCCTTCCACCATCGCATGACAGAGGTTATCCACGGACTCGCCGTACTCCAACTACTGAGGAAGCAATTCTGGAGGTCATACACCAAGAACCTCAGAGAAGTACACGTAGCATACGAAGGCAGCTGCATGTATCGCAATGCACGCTCGTTTACGTGTTACGCGAACAATGGCTGTACCCCTATCATTGTGCTTTAAAATGGCTCTGGGCACTATGGGACTTAACTTCTGAGGTCATCAGTCCCCTGTAACTTAGAACTACTAAAACCTAACTAACCTAAGAACATCACACACGTCCAAGCCCGAGGCAGGATTCGAACCTGCGACCGTAGCGGTCGGGCGGCCATTGTGCTTTCACGCTACACCTGCATCCTTCAGATCGCCATCAGGGGATGCAATTCTGTGAATGGTTCCAAGAACAACAGGAAGCCAACGATGACTTCGTGAACACCGTAACATGGTCGGATGAAACAGCATTCACTCGTGAAGGTGTTTTCAATATGCACAATGCCTGCCATTGGTGTCATTTGCGACCATTAATATGAAGTTAGCTTTGGTATCGACGTCTGTCCCGAAAAATTGGGCGACAGATGTCTGGGCCCCTACATGCTGCCTGACCGGTTGGCTGCACAAAGGTATCACGCATTCCTCTCAAACTATCTGCCTGATGCGTTGGAAGATGTTCCACTACGTGTTCGGTAGAGAATATGGTTCCAACATTCCACTCTCTGGAATTAAGAACATTTCCCGGGAAATGGCTCGGACGTGGACGTCTAGTCGCATGCCCACAACCTCCTACTGACCTAAATCCCCTGGATTTCTTCCTATGGGGACACCTGAAGAAGCACATGTACTCTACCCTGCCAACAAATGTGGAAGAATTGGTAGCGGGTGTTCATGCTGGTTTTGTTACTGTAGACGCAGCCATGCTGCGAAGGGTCTAGAGCTGTATGATCCGGCGGGTTGCGCAATGTTTGGAAGCGCAGGGAGGTCGCTTTGAGCATCTGATGTTCTGAGGACAACGTATTCTGTTGTGAAGGTCTTGCGGTCATTAATATGGTTATTAATTTTGTCACTGTTTGCTAATGTGTGACATCTGAGCGCTCATATTACATGTAGTACAAAAGACAATTAGATGTTTTGTTCTTGTACTAAGGTATCATCTTTAGCATCTCGAAACTGATATTGTTTTTGTTGTTATTCTCTCCTATGACGGGCCAGGTGTTTCAACTGTCTATTTCTTATTTGTTATGTTCAGCGTTAGAAAATGTTGTAAATTTAGGGTACATGAGACCTCCTACATGCTAACCCAAAACTCTATCCACTGCACCAACTGTACAGCACCATTAAAAGTGTACTAACAGAGATAATTATTATAACTGTGGTTACAATGTTGCCAGATTGCCACTCTTTAACGTCCTTTTTCTGCCGGATGTACTCGCCGGACGAAATTTTGTGAGACATTTTTTTATAGCTGGCATGTGAAGAGTCACGCTGCGGAGTGCGCGAATTTCGCTTCACCCTGTGTAAGAGCCAATGTTCTGACTGACTGACTCATCATCACGCAGCCAAAACTGCTGAGGACAGAAATTTGAAATTTGGAGAAGGTTTAGGCGTCGTTTAAGAAGACATTTTCCGAAATTCCAACTCTAAGGGGGCGAAGTGGGGAATGAAGGTTATTTTGAAATATGTGCTATTAAGGTATTTTTGAAGCTAAACCTACGAAAATTGATTTATGGTTTCTTGGTCACAAATAAAGGAACACATGTTTCGGAATTTTTGGAAATGTAACCCTATGGGGAGTGAAATAGTAGTTGAAAGCTTTTTTTTGAAAATATATTATTATTGAAGAACTACTAAAGTATTTTAAACATAGCTGCACAACAGCAACGGTTTCACGTAATAAAATTATAAACAGCCGACCAGTTGCAATGGATAAAGAAATTCTTTACCTAGGTTTCGACAAATATAAATTTGTCTTCTTCAGAAGGTAACAATTTTACATTAGTAAGGACTAATGTACCATCGCCGTTTTTACAATTGTCGGCATAGATGGATCTATGGACCTACGTAAAGAATTTCTTTATCCATTGCAACTGGTCAGCCGTTTATATTTTTAACTACTAAAGTAATTTTAAAGCTACAGCTATGAACAATCATATTTGTCTTCTCGGTTTCAAACTTAAGAAACACGTGTTTCAGTGTTTTTCGAAATTAAACCCTAAGGGTATGAAAAAGGTGATCGAATTTTTTATGAAAATATGTATTATGAAAACTCTTTTGATGCTGAATCTACAAATATTGATATTTGCCTTCTCAGTAAGTAATAAAAAATACGCGTTTCACTGTTTTTGGGAACTCAGACCTTAAGGGGGTGAAATAGGATCAGACCGATTCACTCATCATCGCCCACCCCAAAGCAGAAGGATACAAACTTGAAGTTTGGAGAGGGTGTGGATCTTACACCGTAGGCGTCGTTTAAGAAGATATTGTCCAAAATTGCACTCCTAAGTGGGTGAAATAGGGGATGGAAAGCTTCTGGACATTATGTTGCTATTAATGGAATTTTGAATCTAGAATTACGAAAATTGACATATGGTTTCCCAATCGGAAAATAACATACAATGTGTTTCAGCATTTTGGTAAATTGAACCACGAAAGTGGTAAAATAGCTGGTGAAAGATTTTTGAAAATACATAATTGTATGTTGTATGTTAACCGGGGACCTAGAAACGACGGAGAGGCTCCGTCCCCGATGCAGCCGCAGTGGTCCTCGACTCCACGACGACTACCGCAATTCATTTCACCCCTCCGCCGCCCCACACCAAACCCAGGGTTATTGTGTGGTTCGGCCCCAGTGGACAGTCCCAGGGAATATCTCACACACCAGACGAGTGTAACCCCTATGTTTGCGTGACAGAGTAATGGTGGTGTGCACGTAAGTGGAGAACTTGTTTGTGCAGCAATCGCCGACGTAGTGTACGAGTAGCTGAGGCGTAACAAGGGCAACCGGCCCGCATTAGCCGAGGCAGACGGAAAACCGCCTAAACATATCCACAGACTGGCCGGCTCACCGGACCTCGACACAAGTCCACTGGGCGCATTAGTGCCGGGGACCAGGCGCTCTTTTCCATTCCAGAAAAGCGCGCGTTAGACCGTTCGTCAAACCGGGTCGGCTAAATAAATAATTACTAAAGAACTGGTAAACGATTTTGAAGGCTACATCTGTGACAGCTGCTGGTATTTGACTTCTTGATAATAAATTTAAAAAATACGTATTTCAGTGTTTTTGGACTAAGGGAATGCAAAAAGGGACGAAAATTTTTAGGAAAGTATTTCGTGACTTTAAAAAAATGTTAAAGATAAATGTATAAAACTTGGTGTTTCAGTGCTCGGTTAGATATAAATAAATATTTGTTAGGGGATGAAATTTTTATGGAAATATCTCCACAAGAACCACAAGAACGTAAAACGCATGGTTAACAAAATTACGGACTCCAGCTAACAGAATCGGCTCTCGGTCAGAACTACGTGGGCAGAAGACCTTGCTTAGATGGCGTGAAAGATTCAGAAGGTGATGAAATTTGTGGGAATCATGAAAAATATCAGCAGCCCAAACAGTCAACGCGAGGGAAGCATCAGGTGCTAAGCTAGTTTAACATTAAAAATTTCAATTAACAGAACAGAAATGACTTATAATAATATATATTTACATCTGTACGACACTTAATACTACAACTGCTGTTTGGGGAGGAGAGGAGGGGGGGGGGGTCGCTCTGTCGTTCTTTCGTCTCCATTGCTCTCTCTCAGTCACTTTCACCAAACACCTCTATATTTCTTCCTTCTGACATCCATTCATTATCCCCATAAAACGGCTCTACGCAACAACGCGCAGCGGCTCTGTGGGGAAAGTGGATGCCTTGCGGGACACTGTCCACGGGTTACACCACGCTGGGACCAAAGCTCCACGCCGCTGGCATCGACGCCCATGGGCCACACCACGCTGGGACCACACCCCCACGCTGCTGGCGCCGACATCCGGCCCCCCCAACCATCCTACAGGAATCGGACACCGACCATGGCCAACGATAGGCCCGGCACGCCCACCACGGACGCATCCCTTGGCGGGACCAGCCCCCATTCCACGCCCAATACTCTCCAACCATACCCGCCTACGTTAGGCTAAATTTTTCTGCCTGACTCATGTAGTACTGCCACCGTCGGAGGGTGGTACGGGACCACAAGTCCCACTGCCACACCTCCAAAGTGAATTGCAGTGACGCAGTCACTGCCCTGTGGATAAATCTACTGCCTCACCAACACAGTTAGACCGCAATAGTCCGGTGATGCTGTATTGTAACATATCACAAAAAAAACCTTCAGTATGCTGTGGTGGATTAACGCTGGACAGTGACAGGCAGAGATGATGAAACCATTGCGTTAAACCTTCCTCGCAGAGGCGGCATAACTCAAATTGCTAATCAGTTCCCAAAAGTTCAGTTTCACAAACCTTGGGCGGAAGGACAATGCAGTTTAATTGCAGAAAGCATTTCAAATTTCTATTAACCTCTCTTTATTCAAAAGGAAGCACATGAAACGGCTATCAAAACCAAACACCTCTATATTTCTTCCCTCTGACGTCCCTTCACTATGCTGTGGTAGATAAACGCTGGATAGTGTCAGGCGGTGATGATGAAACCATTGCGTTAAACCTCCCTCGCAGAGACGGCGTAACTCAAATTGCTAATCAGTTCCCGGAAGTTCATTTTCACAAACCTTGGTCGGTAGGACAATGCAGTTTAATTGCAGTAAGCATTTGAAATTTCTATTCACGTCTCTTTATTCAAAAGGAAGCACATGAAACGGCTATCAAATCCATCATATTTCACACGTAAAAGCAGCCGGAATTCCTGCAAGTCCGACCCAGTTAATTTTGCGATCTAACAGTCACTTACCGGCCACTATTAGTGAGTTGAACATTCGGTCGTTTCAGTGGCCTTGTATGCTGGAAGTGCTCGCCAAAGTTTTCCATAAGAACATCGAATATGCCACAAGGAATTGTCACTATGACCAAAAGATTACACGCTTATAAAACATCAACTAATTAATTCCGAAATATCACACTTTCATCAAATTGTTCGTAACTTAAGCCGTTTTAGTCACGACATGTTCTAAACACAATGAACTCCCGAGTTCTTTATTTTACATACTATTTTCACGAAGACATTTAGCACGGTGTTATCCCGAAGCAGGTTAGTGAGCAACCATCTCGATGCTCCTCTTCCCTCTGCCTATCTAACTATCTGGGCGCAGGAGCTGCTTAGTTATGATTGGCTGTTGATCTGAATGACCAATCAGAATAATCCTAGCAGATCATTCTCGCGGCAAAACTTGCCTTAGCCAACCACTAATCAGGTAGTCATTTACGTCATTACAATTTCGATTTCTAATATATTGTTTAACGAAGTAAAATGAAATGCAAAATAATCTTTAAATTAATATAGAAACTTTTTCCGCTTCAGACTTTTATCTCGCTCTGCATTTACTTGTTCCTTTAACTGTTGGTTGTCATCAGCAACGTGCTTAATCTGAGAAGTTACCAAAGCAAGCACATATCAATACACGTCATTGGCATCGTGGTTGCAACATAGTTTTCCCACGGTTCAATTTTATAAGGTTTTACATAAAATGACATTACGTTTGAATGTATGTCCTGTATACACTCTCTCTTTCATTCCCATGTATTCACACAAAAAGCAATAGGCAAATAACAATGTTGAATGAGTTTTACACTACATAACGTAGGGTAATTAAAGTTTCGAAAAGAAATTTCCAGTTAAGTGATTTTATATACTGTGGCCTTTCTTATGACTTCAGATGATAATAAAAGACATTTGGTTATTGTTCCTAACTGAGTTTTGAAACATAAGTGTCGGTTTTAGGACATTTAATTAATTTGCTCACAGTCCGTAATTATAATAGATAAAAATCTGAAATTTTGACAGGATCCTTTCCTTAATAACAAAAGATTACATATCAAGTTTGAACAAAATCGGATAATAATTACTATGGTTAATTTAGATTCGTAGGGGGTATGAATCTGCGTACCGACTGAATGTTACTTGAGACCGTTCTCACGGCTGGTAGCGTCAGCTGAATCCATGTTTCTGGTGCGGTTTCTTCGTAGCAAAGTTATCGGCCACGTGTCCTTGGTCTAGTCCATCTTTTGGTAAATACTTAATATCAAGAGATAGCAGATCCGCATGTGTAATATCTTGGTGGAGCCTAATATGGTGGAAAAATATTTCATTTCCTTTATCCACAAAATTACTTCGCCACCCTTTCGAACAGAATTGGTATATAATCTTCGCATGTTTGGAAAGAAAGTATATGAAGACCTCCCTTTTCCTCTGTCCAGATAAAATTCTATATGTTTAGCTAGAAAAGAATAGAATTCTGCTACTAGCTATAATGCCATCTCAAAATTTCCTTAATGTGTTGCCCCAAACCCATAGTTGTGACATTTCAATGATAGGACTTGTATGTGAAAATTTTTGACCATTGCAACAACTCGCGAATATTTTATTTCTGTCTCAAGCTGAGACGTTAATATCTTATCTGTTCTCCCCGTGATTTGTCTGGCTGGCCGCGGTGGTCTAGCGGTTCTAGGCGCTCAGTCCGGAACCGCGCGACTGCTCCGGTCGCAGGTTCGAATCCTGCCTCGGGCATGGATGTGTGTGATGTCCTTAGGTTAGTTAGGTTTAAATAGTTCTAAGTCTAGGGGACTGATGACCTCAGATGTTAAGTTCCATAGGGCTTAGAACTATCTGAGCATTCGCGTCTTCATTGTTTCTAATCATTCCTCATGATTGTGAGAAACAAACCTTTATTTAAGTACCTGTTTAAGTCAGTATATTGCCTACATGAATTGCCGAAATCACAGTCCATATTCTTTGCCTCATTAACTTGTTTAGCGATATCAAGGCGAAGGAATTCGTTTATAATCCGGTTCGTAGGACCGTCAAAAACTCACTACCATCATTCGCTTTATATGCGTCATTTGGGTCAACTGAAATGAAGGTTCGCACACCAGTATTACTACTTCTAAAATCGGAAACGCCTAGCTCAGATAAACCACATGCTGCATTGTTTTCGATACTGTTCCTCACATTATTACACTCTGATATTTCTAAACACGATCTCTAGCTGAAACTAACTGGCCGTGTTTGATTTTTAAACAACACATAATTTTTTGCTCTCTTTCTCACATTTACCTCTTTCTTTATTGCCTTAAGATTTTCGAGTTTCTAGTACCGAGAACCCAAGAAATATGTTCATATGTTCGTCAAATTTCTTTGACAAAGATCTATGACTTGGCACTGAAGAGGGGTATTGCGCATTCATCATATTTTTCATTGAAGATGAAGATAGCAGACAGTAACAAGTTGTTATTATGCGATGTAGTTACTTGTACCATAATTGCATTGAGTGTGCACTTAGGAGAAAAGCGGCGGATAAAAGGGGCGAATCTCTGTTTTTCCGCCGAGAAAATAAATGGATTCAGCAAGTGGACGCCGCCAAGTCTTACATAAATTACTCACGAATGGATGAGAAAGGGTTTCAGTGCTTGCTCAGTGGCCCCTCATATTACAAAGCAGAATACGCACCTGAGAAAAGCTATATGTGCATAAGACAGGCTCTTGCTAGCGTAAGGAGTTACTCTAGCAAACAATACGGCACTCGAATATCACAGTGCACATTAACCAAATTAATTCCATAAATGTGTGAAGGGATTTACAACGTACTGAAGGAGAGGTATCTGGTGGTAAATAAATATTTGGTACACTATATGGGCATTAATATCTATTTTTATTTTCGAATAATAATGTAATTAATAGAATTAGTGTTCCAAGAACTCAAAAATTAATAAAAAGGGCGAAACAGATGAGACAGTTCCTAACTTGTAGCCTACAGACTTTAAAATTGGACAAGCTAGGTTGGGGAGATATGAACTATTTTTATTTTAGAGTGTGCCCCCCTCTTCTATTCTGACTTGCTGAAAAGCTGCCTGGAAGTTGCTGGATGTAGACGTGGATGGCCACAGCTGTGATTGTAGACTTGAAGCCGCCTGCATCATATTCCACGTGTCTGTCAACACACGATTAAAAGAATGCACTGTGCTCTTTGCTCATTCCCCACAGCAGTCGAAGCAGGGTTGCTAAAAAGAGACGAAAGAACACACCAACTCAAGTTTCCAGCCATGTCTGCAAACACATTGCAGACGTCAGATAGCTATAGCGATGGAAGGGCTCCAAGCGGCTACATTTCACACTGCAGTGAGCAGAAGATGAACGACGTTTGTGATCAAATCTGCGGTGAGGCTCTAGATTTGATGCCGTTTCCTTGACGAAATACGAGATTTGACGAAGTTCCCTATTACACTATCAATTTTCTTTGAAATAAATATTTGACTTTTGAATTTTAACAAATAAATATCATACTGTAATACCGGCCTTACCTTTCTCCGATTGTTACTCATTTTAATTAATACTAGAACAGAGACAGCAAAATGGTTCAAATGGCTCTGAGCACTATGGGACTTAACTTCTGAGGTCATCAGTCCCCTAGAACTTAGAACTACTTAAACCTAACTAACCTCAGGACATCACACACATCCATGCTCGTGGCAGGATTCGAACCTGCGACCGTAGCGGTCGCGCGGTTCCAGACTGTAGCGCCTAGAACCGCTCGGCCACCCTGGCCGGAAACAGAGACTGCATACTAGAGATTAACCAAATGCACTGTTTATAGTTTCAAATTAATCATCACTGCAAGCCAGGCGGCCGGTTTTTCGAATGATTAGCGGTATTTTCTTTGAATTTGTATTGTTGATTTGTTGACACGGGCCACTCCTATGACTATGTTAGCGGCGTTTCCCATCACAATGCTTAGTAATGAGCCTTGTGTGGGTTAAGTTCACATTTCCCTTCAAGAGTTTTGAATGAGATGTTTTCAAAAAACGGTAATCCTTAAAATCCGCCACCCCAGACACCTCCTCAGTCTGCCTACGCCTAAATACACCTCTGACGTCATGGTTTTTCCACATATGTCCCCAGCCCCACCGCGGCGTCGTTCGCATCCGTGACGTGATTCACTCCGTCTTATCTCTCGCGGCTCGTACACGATACACCATCTGAAAATAATCTCTGGAGAAATCGACTGTGCCGTCCGACATGGCACATTCTCTGTGTCCACGACTCGACAGAGAGCTTGTGTTAAACATCATTGTTAAGTATGTACCTCCATGTCACAGATGGCGCTAAGATCGCCAGAAGGCGCTCATACAGCGGTATATTATGCGCATGTGCCTCCACGTCATTCGTAGGAAACTCATTGACGTGCCCCAGCAAACTCCAGTGAGAACTCAGCTGAAGATATCGTGGCTAGATGGTGACATCATGCAGCCCCACGCACACATGGAACGGTCACTATGCCATGTGAATGTGAAGAGTCATTACAAAAGCCACTGTGACAAATTACTATTATTGAAGAAGTTCAGGGTAACGGAAAATAATTATTTTCTTTTCTTCCACTACTGCCAGTTAATATGGTCTTCAGCAGAAATCCCTAATCATCTCCGTACGATTGTCGTCCTCAGGTGCATGTAGATTGTGACACATAGGGCAAAGAGGAACAGACTTCCACTGAGTAGACTAGTGTGGCGTAATGCATCAAATTAGTCTTTGGGTTACACGCCACAGCCACAACCACTGCAAAACGAGATCTGCTATATAAGATTTTACTGCGTTTCTTATTAAGTACCGCAGTACGCCAACGTCGGTATAATACTGACCCATCACGTAAATGTTCAAAGCGTTCCTTAGTTTGTTATCCGAATACTGAGCAGGGTATTCTGTGTTTTACGTACTTTCTTATGTGTAGCACTTTCAAACAATAAGTTATTTTTGTGCAGGTCTGTTCTTTGCGCTTGAAAATAAAATTTATTTGTTTCACCCCCGAGTGCTAAAATTGAAACTCTTTTCACTTGGTTTGGTGTATAACTGACAGACAGTAAAAATATCTCCACATATACAACATAACTGAGGTTTCGTTTTGAAGTCAGCAGTATTATTTGGGTAGTTTTGAAGGGACCTTATAATATGAGTTCTCCAGAATCCTGTGAAGCTGAATAACTCTCGCACAGTCGGATAACTATTGTTCATGTGAGTAAAGTTGTAGGTTAATCAAATGCAACTTTTCCGTCACGTGTTGGAGAAAAGCTTCCTGTTTGGTCTCAGGATATACGTGACTGGTATTTCTTGACGCCATCGCAATTTTCCTCCTCGTCCAGTACAAGATCCATTTGGGCTCCAGCTGTAAAAAGCAATATCCTTAGGATGCTCACATAACTGTGCATGTGGTGCAGTCGATATTTCTTGTAAGGTGTAGGGAGTACCAAATAGCCTATACATTTGTGGGGACCAGGCGATATCGATGTTTCTTCCAAACCTCAGCGTAAGTTTTCTCTAGTTGATTACCGTGTATATGCCGTTGTGGAACATCCCGTGTAGACTCTAAACCTGGTAAATCTCTGCCGCTGTTTATGTTAAAACGGTCTTGATCAATGTAACTTCATTCCAGATGAAAGAAATTCACGCTGTCGGGCGATACATTCATCGAGTTAACGTCGATCAGCGCTTTGGTTTTTAGTAGTCAGCATAAATGGCAAGGATAGTTTTGCGTTTTCTACAAAGATCTTGAAGGTGTGTCTGTGTGCCTCGGGACAACGGAGTCATATTCACCTACATGACAACGCATCGTTGTTGAACGACTAGAGAAGCCATAGTGAGGATCCGTTCAGCTATGTTGTTAATATGCCATAAAACAGGTTTTCCTCAACAGATTCAATAATTAAACAATATTCCTTCAAAAACTTCAGAAAAAATTGTACTAACACAAACAGAAGTACATTGTAAACGCTTAACTGCGGAAGTCAATGAAACATTCCGCAGTCGTGTTATTGTCAAGAGCAAGTTGTTTCTTAATTTGAACTTCGAATTGCTTGGAGGTACTCTTACTGCAGTAGCCCTCAATTTACTGGGAATATAATTTCTTAGTCTAAAACGTTTCGTACAACTCATAATCCTGTGTGTTCCCACATATTTTAAATTTCCTGAAGAAGCCTTATATGTGTTATATCAGCATTGAGATGCGATATCTCATTTTTAAATCATGTATATACGTTACTAATAATATCAAATAAAGTGGGTATTACCTACAATCTGACTTTTGTACAAATTCAGTGCAGTAATGCGATCATTGTGAGTAAGTATTGTAAAAAGATTTTTCTTTTTGATGATGCATGGCCACAATAACCTAAGAATGATCATATACCCCTCGGTGTACCGAAAATACAATGTTTTGTGAAAAGTTTGTTATTACCTTTTAAATGACTATATGATTTAGATAGTGGGCCATTTCATTTGATTCTGGTGGATTCCACACTGAGGATCTACTGAAACAAAAGTACATCTAATCTACTCTAACCTCAGTATACTGTGCAAAATATATTAGTAGTGTCTAACCCTCCCTGATCAGCCCTTCAAGGCAATACTGGCAGATCCTTTACGAATACGTTTTCATATTATAATGATCTACTTATGGCCGAGAATTTATTTACCAACAGCACCCTTTCTTGAGGGGTGCTTCAACGTTAAGTTCTATTTTAGTTTCGCTCCGGATGAAGAAAGTAGTGATAAGAGAGAAAAAGCCTTCTTACGGCTGAAAGCAAGGGGAAACTACAGCCGTAATTTTTCCCGAGGACATGCAGCTCTACTGTATGATTAAATGATGATGGCGTCCTCTTGGGTAAAATATTCCGGAGGTAAAATAGTCCCCCATTCGGATCTCCGGGCGGGGACTACTCAAGAGGACGTCGTTATCAGGAGAAAGAAAACTGGCGTTCTACGGATCGGAGCATGGAATGTCAGATCACTTAATCGGGCAGGTAGGTTAGAAAATTTAAAAAGGGAGATGGATAGGTTAAAGTTAGATATAGTGGGAATTAGTGAAGTTCGGTGGCAGGAGGAACAAGACTTTTGGTCAGGTGATTACAGGGTTATAAATACAAAATCAAATAGGGGTAATGCAGGAGTAGGTTTAATAATGAATAAAAAAATAGGAGTGCGGGTTAGCTACTACAAACAGCATAGTGAACGCATTATTGTGGCCAAGATAGACACAAAGCCCATGCCTACTACAGTAGTACAAGTTTATATGCCAACTAGCTCTGCAGATGATGAAGAAATAGATGAAATGTATGACGAGATAAAAGAAATTATTCAGGTAGTGAAGGGAGACGAAAATTTAATAGTGATGGGTGACTGGAATTCGTCAGTAGGAAAAGGGAGAGAAGGAAACATAGTAGGTGAATATGGATTGGGGGGAAGGAATGAAAGAGGAAGCCGCCTTGTAGAATTTTGCACAGAGCATAACTTAATCATAGCTAACACTTGGTTCAAGAATCATGAAAGGAGGCTGTATACATGGAAGAAGCCTGGAGATACTGACAGGTTTCAGATAGATTATATAATGGTAAGACAGAGATTTAGGAACCAGGTATTAAATTGTAAGACATTTCCTGGGGCAGATGTAGATTCTGACCACAATCTATTGGTTATGAACTGCAGATTGAAACTGAAGAAACTGCAAAAAGGTGGGAATTTAAGGAGATGGGACCTGGATAAACTGAAAGAACCAGAGGTTGTAGAGAGTTTCAGGGAGAGCATAAGGGAACAATTGACAGGAATGGGGGAAAGAAATACAGTAGAAGAAGAATGGGTAGCTCTGAGGGATGTAGTGGTGAAGGCAGCAAACGATCAAGTAGGTAAAAAGACGCGGGCTAATAGAAATCCTTGGGTAACAGAAGAAATATTGAATTTAATTGATGAAAGGAGAAAATATAAAAATGCAGTAAATGAAGCAGGCAAAAAGGAATATAAACGTCTCAAAAATGAAATCGACAGGAAGTGCAAAATGGCTAAGCAGGGATGGCTAGAGGACAAATGTAAGGATGTAGAGGCTTGTCTCACTAGGGGTAAGATAGATACTGCCTACAGGAAAATTAAAGAGACCTTTGGAGAGAAGAGAACCACTTGTATGAATATCAAGAGCTCAGATGGCAACCCAGTTCTAAGCAAAGAAGGGAAAGCAGAAAGGTGGAAGGAGTATATAGAGGGTTTATACAAGGGCGATGTACTTGAGGACAATATTATGGAAATGGAAGAGGATGTAGATGAAGATGAAATGGGAGATAAGATACTGCGTGAAGAGTTTGACAGAGCACTGAAAGACCTGAGTCAAAACAAGGCCCCGGGAGTGGACAACATTCCATTAGAACTACTGATGGCCTCAGGAGAGCCAGTCATGACAAAACTCTACCATCTGGTGAGCAATATGTATGAGACAGGCGAAATACCCTCAGACTTTAAGAAGAATATAATAATTCCAATCCCAAAGAAAGCAGGTGTTGACAGATGTGAAAGTTACCGAACTATCAGTTTAATAAGTCACAGCTGCAAAATACTAACGCGAATTCTTTACAGACGAATGGAAAAACTGGTAGAAGCCGACCTCGGGGATGATCAGTTTGGATTCCGTAGAAATGTTGGAACACGTGAGGCAATACTGACCTTACGACTTATCTTGGAAGAAAGATTAAGAAAAGGCAAACCTACGTTTCTAGCATTTGTAGACTTAGAGAAAGCTTTTGACAATGTTGACTGGAATACTCTCTTTCAAATTCTGAAGGTGTCAGGGGTAAAATACAGGGAGCGAAAGGCTATTTACAATTTGTACAGAAACCAGATGGCAGTTATAAGAGTCGAGGGGCATGAAAGGGAAGCAGTGGTTGGGAAAGGAGTGAGACAGGGTTGTAGCCTCTCCCCGATGTTATTCAATCTGTATATTGAGCAAGCAGTAAAGGAAACAAAAGAAAAATTCGGAGTAGGTATTAAAATTCATGGAGAAGAAGTAAAAACTTTGAGGTTCGCCGATGACATTGTAATTCTGTCAGAGACAGCAAAGGACTTGGAAGAGCAGTTGAACGGAATGGACAGTGTCTTGAAAGGAGGATATAAGATGAACATCAACAAAAGCAAAACGAGGATAATGGAATGTAGTCAAATTAAGTCGGGTGATGCTGAGGGAATTAGATTAGGAAATGAGACACTTAAAGTAGTAAAGGAGTTTTGCTATTTAGGGAGTAAAATAACCGATGATGGTCGAAGTAGAGAGGATATAAAATGTAGACTGGCAATGGCAAGGAAAGCGTTTCTCAAGAAGAGAAATTTGTTAACATCGAATATAGATTTAGGTGTCAGGAAGTCGTTTCTGAAAGTATTTGTATGGAGTGTAGCCATGTATGGAAGTGAGACATGGACGATAACTAGTTTGGACAAGAAGAGAATAGAAGCTTTCGAAATGTGGTGCTACAGAAGAATGCTGAAGATAAGGTGGGTAGATCACGTAACTAATGAGGAGGTATTGAATAGGATTGGGGAGAAGAGAAGTTTGTGGCACAACTTGACTAGAAGAAGGGATCGGTTGGTAGGACATGTACTGAGGCATCGGGGGATCACAAATTTAGCATTGGAGGGCAGCGTGGAGGGTAAAAATCGTAGAGGGAGACCAAGAGATGAATACACTAAGCAGATTCAGAAAGATGTAGGTTGCAGTAGGTACTGGGAGATGAAGAAGCTTGCACAGGATAGAGTAGCATGGAGAGCTGCATCAAACCAGTCTCAGGACTGAAGACCACAACAACAACAACGCTATAAAACTGTGCACATTTATTAACATTTCTTAAGTAGTTGTAGAATAGGTGACAATCGTGAACAACTGTAATAAAGGATGATAGTACCGTAAGGGTGTCTGATGTGATGATCTGATGCTTTCTCTTTCTCGTCCACACAAAATTAGATATGGTGTAGTTGTGAGATTAAAAATGTCTGCCGTGTAACTCAAAGCACTGCCTCCTTCAATTACTTTTAGAAGTCCTTGTTGGATTCAAGCAACTGTGCATGAAACATTCAAGCAACTGCGAATTAAAGACAAAATAACTGTAAACGTGAAACTCATTACAAACTAATATATGTACGAAGAAATTGCAGTTCCCTGTAATAAAGGAGCAGGGGATTATAAAAACAGTCCTAGAGGGGTATGTGGAAGGGAAGAAGGAACGAGGTAGGAAGAGATTTTAGATCCTGAATGATGAGATGGGCCCTAACACATACAATGGCATTAAAAAGGAAGCAATGAAAAGCATGAAATGTTGAGTAGAAGTACTTGCTAACTTAGCAGAAAACTGATGGCGATGACGGTGATATTGATGATGATCTTCTAAATGGATTGATGCAGCCCGCCACGAATATCTGTTCTGTGTTAATCTCTTCATTTCAAAGCAGAACTTGCGACCAGCGTTCTGAATTACTTGCTGAATATACACTAATATCTGCCTTCTATACATGTTTAGACGTTCTGCACATTCCTCAAGTACGTTGGTAGTTATTCCTTATTGCCTTAACACATATTTAAAAAAATCCTGTTCCATCTCTTTGTCAAAGCTTTCCGGCTTTCCGCTTGTTTCTTTTCTGAAGGATTCTAGGACAACTTCCTCATTTTCTATCACATCAGGAAACTTTATGTTCTTCATCCTTATACAGTACCACATTTCAAACCTTTCGGATCTCTTCTTACCGGTTTTACGCTACGGCTGTCACTTAGAACAATAGTTATGAATGCCAATGCCAATGAACCTCATGTTTATGTCCGCATCCCATTGCCACTTTTTGTGCATGTAAGGCATTCTTGTGATTTGACTGAGACAGAACTAAATATTCAAATTTTTACTGTTATCATTTTTTTCTGTTATTTAAGAAAAACTCCCGTAAAACACATAATAAAAAATAAATGTCACTACAGTTGATTTTCAATTTCATTTCTAGCCGCGATGCACAGTTGCGAATTAAATAAAATTGAGCAATCTAGAAAAGTGTAGGTTTTCTTTCGTACAGTTACACAGACTGTCGTATCGCTTGCGTTGTCTTATAGTGTCCACCAAACAATAACAACACATGCAAATTGTGCAGTATTGTTGCTCTTTCCTACTGGATTATGCAACAGCAAAGAAATTGTAACACTTCCTTTAACATGTAGCGACGTTATGCAAGTCTGGTGGACTGATACTTCTCGGCAGATTCAAACTACGTGTCGGGCCTAGACTCGAACCAAGCTTCTGCGGGAAATGTATTTATTGACTATGTTATGGAGACACGACTCAAGAGTTGTCCTCATAGCCTCACTTCTGGGAGTGCCTCTCTTCCTTCCTTCCCAGATAAAGGTGGAGTTTCATGTTTTGACATAGGGACAAGGAAAATTGTTTGTTCGTTCTACACCGTAAATCATACTGTTCCCCTCACTTATGATTCACCCCAAAATGCATTCATATAAAGTATAAAACATAGTGAGGAATTGTACGTCTATAGTTTATAACACGGAGACAAAAGCGTCTCTATGTGAGAAGCGCCCCCAAGTAAATTAGTCTTTATTTATGGTAGATCTTAGCAATTCTGATGAGTATCATAAAAGCTGAAAATGTTCCGTTCCAGTAAAAGCTAATATACGGTAGAACATTTACTATGAAAGTAATTGTCATTAATTTTACCGGTGAGTCCCTTTTAGTCTGTTGTTTTCCAATTGCATTATAAACAAAATGTTCCTCAAACTCATTAAAGATAAAATTTCTTGTAATCTGTTTCCCGTAAACGACAAATTTTTTTCTCCAGATTAGCGTTGAGGGTGTACAGGAACTGTGTAACACTTAAGTGAATATTCTGCATCGGGAAAAACAAAGCATTATTAACAACAACGGCGGTTCTGTGGGCCATTACTGTTGATCTGTCGCCAGCCTTGAGTTGTTTTATTGCGCTGAAATGTGCTTTTTTTTTTGGTCATCAGTCTACTGACTGGTTTGATGCGGCCCGCCACGAATTCCTTTCCTGTGCTAACCTCTTCATCTCAGAGTAGCACTTGACTTGCAACCTACGTCCTCATTTATTTGCTTGACATATTCCAATCTCTGTCTTCTTCTACAGTTTTTGCCCTCTACAACTCCCTCTAGTACCGTCGAAGTCATTCCCTCATGTCTTAGCAGATGTCCTATCATCCTGTCCCTTCTCCTTATCAGTGTTTTCCACATATTCCTTTCCTCTCCGATTCTGCGTAGGACCTCCTCATTCCTTACCTTGTCAGTCCACCTAATTTTCAACATTCGTCTATAGCACCACATCTCAAATGCTTCGATTCTCTTCTGTTCCGGTTTTCCCACAGTCCATGTTTCACTACCATACAATCCTGTACTCCAGACGTACATCCTCAGAAATTTCTTCCTCAAATTAAGGCCGATATTTGATATTAGTAGACTTCTCTTGGTCAGAAATGCCTTTTTTGCCATAGCGAGTCTGCTTTTGATGTCCTCCTTGCTCCGTCCGTCATTGGTTATTTTACTGCCTAGGTAGCAGAATTCCTTAACTTCATTGACTTCGTGACCATCAATCCTGATGTTAAGTTTCTCGCTGTTCTCATTTCTACTACTTCTGATTACCTTCGTCTTGTTCCGATTTACTCTCAAACCATACTGCGTACTCATTAGACTGTTCATTCCGTTCAGCAGATCATTTAATTCTTCTTCACTTTCACTCAGGATAGCAATGTCATCAGCGAATCGTATCATTGATATCCTTTCACCTTGTATTTTAATTCCACTCCTGAACCTTTCTTTTATTTCCATCATTGCTTCCTCGATGTACAGATTGAAGAGTAGGGGCGAAAGGCTACAGCCTTGGCTTACACCCTTCTTAATACGAGCTTCCATTATTAGCCGTAACGTCAGAATTGCCTCTCTCGTCCCTTTACTTTTCCTAAAACCAAACTGATCGTCACCTAGCGCATTCTCTATTTTCTTTTCCATTCTTCTGTATATTATTCTTGTAAGCAGGTTCGATGCATGAGCTGTTAAGCTGATTGTGCGATAATTCTCGCACTTGTCAGCTCTTGCCGTCTTCGGAATTGTGTGGATGATGCTTTTCCGAAAGTCAGATGGTATATCGCCAGACTCATATGTTTGTAAGTAGGCTGTTTATGTTTTCTTTATGTAAGTAGGCTGTTTAGGTTCTTATATTGGTAACGCCGCCGCCACGTAGCGCTCTCTGTATGAAAATCACTGGCTGTGCTGTGTGCAGTCTGTGGCTAGTTTGCATTGTTGTCTGCCATTGTAGAGCGGCAGCTGGATGTGAACAGCGCGTAGCGTTGCGCAGTTGGAGGTGAGTCGCCAGCAGTGGTGGATGTGGGGAGAGAGATGGCGGAGTTTTGAAATTTGTCATGAACTGCTATATATATTATGACTATTAAGGTAAATACATTGTTTGTTCTCTATTAATATCTTTCATTTGCTAACTATCCCTATCAGTAGTTAGTGCCTTCTGTATTTTGAATCTTTTATTTAGCTGGCAGTAGTGGTGCTCGCTGTATTGCAGTAGTTCGAGTAATCAAGATTTTTGTGAGGTAAGTGATTTTTGAAAGGTGTAGTTTAATGTTACTCAGGGCCATTCTTTTGCAGGGATCTTTGATAGTCAGATTGCGTTGCGCTAAAAACATTGTGTGTCAGTTTAAGCACAGCGTTGTATAATTTGTTCTAAGGGGACGTTTCATATTCTACACACCAACGTGAATAGTCGTTTTGTTGCCACTTCCCCCAATAATTTTAGAAATTCTGATGGAATGTTATCTATCCCTTCTGCCTTATTTGACCGTAAGTCCTCCAAAGCTCTTTTAAATTTCGATTCTAATACTGGATCCCCTATCTCTTCTAAATCGACTCCTGTTTCTTCTTCTATCACATCAGACAAATCTTCGCCCTCATAGAGGCTTTCAATGTATTCTTTCCACCTATCTGCTCTCTCCTCTGCATTTAACAGTGGAATTCCCGTTGCACTCTTAATGTTACCACCGTTGCTTTTAATGTCACCAAAGGTTGTTTTGACTTTCCTGTATGCTGAGTCTGTCCTTCCGACAATCATATCTTTTTCGATGTCTTCACATTTTTCCTGCAGCCATTTCGTCTTAGCTTCAATGCACTTCCTATTTATTTCATTCCTCAGCGACTTGTATTTCTGTATTCCTGATTTTCCCGGAACATGTTTGTACTTCCTCCTTTCATCCATCAACTGAAGTATTTCTTCTGTTACCCATGGTTTCTTCGCAGCTACCTTCTTTGTACCTGTGTTTTCCTTCCCAACTTCTGTGATGGCCCTTTTTAGAGATGTCCATTCCTCTTCAACTGTACTGCCTACTGCGCTATTCCTTATTTCTGTATCTATAGCGTTAGAGAACTTCAAACGTATCTCGTCATTCCTTAGTACTTCCGTATCCCATTTCTTTGCGTCTTGATTCTTCCTGATTAATGTCTTGATCTTCAGCCTACTATTCATCACTACTATATTGTGATCTGAGTCTATATCTGCTCCTGGGTACGCCTTACAATCCAGTATCTGATTTCGGAATCTCTGTCTGACCATGATGTAATCTAATTGAAATCTTCCCGTATCTCCTGGCCTTTTCCAAGTATACCTCCTCCTCTTGTGATTCTTGAACAGGGTATTCGCTATTACTAACTGAAACTTGTTACAGAACTCAATTAGTCTTTCTCCTCTTTCATTCCTTGTCCCAAGCCCATATTCTCCTGTAACCTTTTCTTCTACTCCTTCCCCTACAACTGCATTCCAGTCGCCCATGACTATTAGATTTTCGTCCCCCTGTACATACTGCATTACCCTTTCAATATCCTCATACACTTTCTCTATCTGTTCATCTTCAGCTTGCGACGTCGGCATGTATACCTAAACTATCGTTGTCGGTGTTGGTCTGCTGTCGATTCTGATTAGAACAACCCGGTCACTGAACTGTTCACAGTAACACACCCTCTGCCCTACCTTCCTATTCATAACGAATCCTACACCTGTTATACCATTTTCTGTTGACATTAACCGATACTCATCTGACCAGAAATCCTCGTCGTCCTTCCACTTCACTTCACTGACCCCTACTATATGTAGATTGAGCCTTTGCATTTCCCTTTTCAGATTTTATAGTTTCCCTACCACGTTCAAGCTTCTGACATTCCACGCCCCGACTCGTAGAACGTTATCCTTTCGTTGATTATTCAGTCTTTTTCTCATGGTTACCTCCCCCTTGGCAGTCCCCTCCCGGAGATCCGAATGGGGCACTATTCCGGAATCTTTTGCCAATGGAAAGATCATCATGACACTTTCTTCAAATACAGGCCACATGTCCTGTGGATACACGTTACGTGTCTTTAATGCAGTGGTTTCCATTGCCTTCTGCATCCTCATGTCGTTGATCATTGCTGATTCTTCCGCCTTTAGGGGCAATTTCCCACCCCTAGGACAAGAGAGTGCCCTGAACCTCTATCGGCTCCTCCGCCCTCTTTGACAAGGCCGTTGGCAGAATGAGGCAGACTTCTTATGCCGGAAGTCTTCGGCCGCCAATGCTGATTATTTATCAAAATTTAGGCAGTGGCGGGGATCGAACCCGGGACCGAAGACGTTTTTGATTATGGATCAAAGACGCTACCCCTAGACGTCGGCCATAAACTGGATTAGGAGAAATAATATTGCATTCATTGGTGTATGCATTAAAACTGCAGTAATATGTTAGTCATTTCTGTGTTGCCACATTAACTCCCCTGTATGACGTTTCCGTACACATGTGTAATATTTTAGTTCAGTTGATCGCATTTCATACAGTTAATCGACAGAACAAATACGGCTTCTTCGTCACTGGGATCATCAGTCTAGTACAGTACGTCTGACATACTGAAGGTCTGGTCCGACCCTTTAGGTGAGTGGTCATGGCGTCTGTCTGCCGTGCAGCGGGCACGGGTTAGTTTCCCGGCCGGGTCGGAGATTTTCTCCGCTCGGAGACGTGTTGCATTGTCCTCATCATTACTGACACGCAAGTCGCCTAATGTGACTTCAACTGAAAAGTCTGGCACCTCGGCGGCCGAACTTTCCCGGGAGGGGGCTCACGACCTTCAAGGCCATACAATCATTTCATTTCTTCCAGTGTCTGGCGAATTTTATCTCGGTTACGTTTCTGTTCTAGATGACAAAAAATATCTATACACTAGATGATTTGAGAGATCTATCCCTACAAAGATGCTGACGTTGCGGCCTTCAGCTAGATTATTGTACTGGTGGGTATCTGTTCGCTAATCTTTCCTCGACAAGCCTCTTTACATCTGTATTAACGTTGCGACGTATATCCCCTTGATCCTGCTTTCTGTATTTAAGCCTGTGTACCTCTATTATAGTTACCCGTTACCCTTACCTCCATTAGCAAACTGAACCGAATTTTTAAGAGCATAATTCATCATTTCGCCGATTTTATGTTTTTTGCCGTTTCGGAAACTCTTTACATGGACTAGCCTATTAGCTGGCGTTTGTAATGCCTCAAGTTGAACGACAAACTCAGGCTAACGATTGTAGTCGTTTTTAAATGGGCGTATGTCACAGACTTTCGCTATTTCAAAAAATCTTTTGGCAGAGCTGTAAACATCTGTATGAGTTGCTGCTTGTTTCCTAACCTATGATTTACTGACTTTGTTTCATCAGTTTTCTATTCATAATTAGTTCAGACCGACGGAAAAAAGTGAGTGATGTTGATAGCATGTGTAACGGTGATAACCCAGACAAACCACATGAAAGAAAACGTTGTGGGAAACCTTCATACCATGCTGTAATTTTAAATTTCTTAAAGTTTTTGTCCAGTATGTTTGTGCATCTCCCGTGCTTTTAGTGGGCAGATTTGATTTTTGTTTCATTTCAGATTTTGACGCTCTAAATACTATTTATAATTGTATTGAATTCTGTCTGTTCTAGAAATCCATTATTTGCATCTTGTCCATTTGTTATTACTATCCAAAGGCGCCAGTAGACTAGTTATGGCAACACCAGTGAACTAGAACGATACTTCAATTATAGTTATGAAACAAGAGTGACTGATAATACAGCTAGTCAAAATTTACACTGTTAAATAATCTCACTGAAATTTTGAAGCAACGATTGTTAATCAGTTCAATCGTGTTCTCAATGACCGATTACTCAGATAGTTACAGTTTTCAGTCCTTAATTGCTTCACTGATATATTGAAGTAATAGTTGTTAGTCAGCTAGCTGAATGTTGTGAATATTGTTAAATTCACGTGTTCCTTAAAAACTTGAACGTGGCTGTAAACAGCAGCTGTAAAGCTGTAGTCTTTGGAAGGATGAAAAAAATCTGTCAATCAATACAACCTTCCCAATACAAGATATAACAATCTTCTTACTAGGAAGATAATTTTATAATTATCAAAATCAACAGTTCAAATAAACATGTTTTACAAACTGGTTTGCTGCTTTGTTCATCTTTTCCAAGACTATCACTGACATTTAATTTTTCTACTCAATTAAGAAAATGCTTTTATAAGGAAATGTGTAAATATGTTTCCAAAATAATTTTGTTTGTCATTAACTAGATGAGTATTTGAATAAAACCTATGTGCTAGCATCCTGGTTACAGCTATCCCCTTTACCTTCGACATCTACATCTACATCTACATATATACTCCGCTAGCCACCAAGCGTTGTGTGGCAGAGGGCGCAATTCGCGTCAAAGTCATATTCCCCCCGTCTGTTCCACTCGCGGATCGCGCGAGGGAAAAACGACTGTCTGAGCGCCTCAGTACGAGCTCTTATTTCCTTTATCTTTGAATCGTGATCTTTGCGCGATTTGAAAGTTGGTGGTAATAATATATATGCTCTATATCCTCGGTGAAGATCGGATTTCGTAATTTAGTGAGCAGCATCTTCTGTTTAGCGCGCCATCTATCTGCAAGTACGTCCCACTTCCAACTTTCTATGAGATTTGTAACGCTCTCGCGATGGCTAAATGTACCAGTCACGAATCTTGCCGCTCTTCTTTGAACCTTCTCAACCTTTGAGTCAGACCCAACTGGTAAGCGTCCCATACAGACGATCAATACTCCAAGACAGGACGAACTAACGTAATGTAAGCTATTTCCTTTGTTGAAGGACTGCGTCGCTTCAGGATTCTACCAATAAACTGCAATCGTGTAATCTGATCATTCCATTTCAGATCATTTCGAATAGTCACACCCAGATACTTGACGGACGTTACAGCTTCCAGAGACTGGGCATTTATTTGTACTCGAACATTAACAGGGATTTTCGCCGTGTTATACGCAGTAGGTCACACTTACTAATATTCAGAGATAACTGCCAGTCATTACACCACGCATTTATTTTCTGCAAATCCTCATTGATTTGATCAGAACTTTCGTGTGATACTACTTTCCTGTAGACTACAGCATCATCGGCAAACAGTCTAAGTCCGCTGTCAATACCATCAACCAGATGGCTTATGTAAGTCGTGAAAAGTAGTGGATCTATTACGCTACCCTGGGGCACACCTGAAATTACGCTTGTTTCTGTTGAAGTCACCCCGTTCAGGACGACATACTGCTCCCTGTCTGTTACAAAATTTTCTATCGAACCGCATATGTAATCGGATAGACCGTAAGCGCGCACTTTTTCTTAGCAAGCAACAGTGCGGAACTGAGTCGAACGCCTTTCGAAAGTCGAGAAATGTGGCATCATACTGGGAGCCGTTATCTAGAGCCTGTTGTATAACATACACAAAGAGGGCGAGCTGTGTCTCGCATGACCGCTGTTTCCTAAAACCGTGCTGGTTTCTGCAGATGAGCTTCTCAGAGTCTAGAAAGGTGATTATGTCGGAACACAAAATATGTTCCATGATTCTACGACAATTTCGCCATCCCCCTCCCACCTAACTGTGAAGATACACTATGTGATCAAAAATATGTGGACACCCCCAAAAACATACGTTTTTCATATTAGGTGCATTTTGTTGCCACCTGCTGCCAGGTACTCCATATCAGCGACCTCAGTCGTCATTAGACATCGTGAGAAAGCAGAATAGCGTGCTCCGCGCAACTCACGGACTTCGAACGTGGTCAGGTGATTGGGTATCACGTGTGTTATGTTTCTGTACGTGAGATGTCCACACTCCTGAGCATCCCTAGGTCCACTGTTTCCGATGTGATAGCGAAGTGGAAACGTGAAGGGACACATACAGAACAGAAGCGTACATGCCGACCTCATCTATTGACTGATAGAGACCGACGACAGTTGAAGAAGGTCGTAATGTGTAATAGGCAGACATCTGTCCAGACCATGACACAGGAATTCCAAACTACATCAGGATCCACTGCAAGTACTGTGACAGTTAGACGAAAGGTGAGAAAACTTGGATTTCATAGTCGAGTGGCTGCTCACAAGTCACACATCACTCCGCTAAATGCCAAACGACGCCTCACTCGGTGGAAGGAGTGTAAACATTGGACGACTGAACAGTGGAAAAACGTTGTGTGGAGTGACAAATCACGGTACACAACGTGGCGATCCGATGACAGGGTGTAGGTACGACGAATGCCCGGTGAACGTCATCTGCCAGCGTATGTAGTGCCAACAGTAAAATTCGGAGGCGGTGATGTTATGGTGAGGCCGTGCTTTTCATGGAGGGGGCTTGCAGCCCTTCTTGTTTTGCGTGGCATAATCACAGCACAGGCCTACGTTGCTCTTTTTAAGCACCTTATTGCTTCCCACTGTTGAAGAGCAATTCGAGGATGGCGATTGCGTCTTTCATCACGATCGAGCATCTGTTCATAATGCACGGCCTTTGGAGGAGTGGTTACACGACAATAACATCCCTTTAATGGACTGGCCTCCGTAGAGTCCTGACCTGCATCTTGTAGAACACCTTTGGGATGTTTTGGAACGCCGACTTCGTGCCGGGCCTCACCGAGCGACGTCGATACCCCTCTCCTCAGTGCTGCACTCTGTGAAGAATGGGCTGCCATTCCCCAAGAAACCTTCCAGCATCTGATTGAACGCATACCTGCGAAGTGGAAGCTGTCATCAAGGATAAGGGTGGGACAACACCATACCGAATACCACCATTACCGACGGAGGGCGCTACGAACTTATAAGTCATTTTCGGCCAGTTCTCCGGATACATTTCATCACATTGTGTATCTTGGATAACAGAAACAATATCTCAATCGATAACTGGAAGTAGAAAGCATCAAACTGTTCAGGAAGAAACAGAAGTACAACTGTACACTCTTAAGTCGCTTTGGAATGAAATAAATCGATAGGGGAATTTGGGGTACAATCGGGTATATGGATGAAACTGGGAACCTTCATATTTTTCTTTACGAGTTGGTAACATTGTTATTAGGCCGTTATATCATGAAGACAGCCGGCAGCTTCAATAGTGCCTTGTGGCTTGGTAGTGCTAGATGCGTTGTTGTTAAGGAAATTAATTTATTAGGTTTTTGTGGCTGTTTATCTTACTATGTGATATTTTGTGTTCAATAAGAAGTTTATATCGAGGTAGTACAAGTTGAAACTATACAATGAATGACATTTTTAACAGGCTTAATGAACATATGCCCTGTTGAACAATTCTTGACCTTCTTTGTTATGCTTAAAGAATTTAACGAATAAGGTACAGTTGAGGGAAAACAGGGTAGAAACACCGTGGTGAAACCAGAACTACATGACAGTACGCCATCACTTCGTTACATATATATCTTACGTGTGTGACACAAGAAATATGTGGTTTTAACGGCACGCTACTTATGTGCACACCTTTTAATAACAGCAAATTAATAGTTACATATAGAATTTACTATTATTTGGCCTCGACTTTTAGGTTATTTTTGTAACTAACAATCCCATTAACTATCCCTTATCGAAAAGGTACAGTTTCATTTGACATAGGATCATTAAGCGCTTTATACCGCCGGGAATTAACAGCCATTCGGGAAGAATGGCAACCCAGTACCAAATAGATCAGTTGTACTGAAGTGCATATACTAGAACGGCAACAAAGCAAAATGACCTATCTGGGTTTAAAAAGGCGAATATTTTACTGCACAACGCAAATGCATTCGGCGGAAAGGAATTTACACCATCAGATACAACAGAAAGAATAATGCCAGATTCCTACCACGCAACAGAGCCAGTTACTGCTTCTTCTCCAGATCCTGGTCCGTCAACTGATGTGCAGACACAGTCTTCAATCATTGTGTCAGCGGAGATTGTAAAGCCAGTTCCTCTTTACGAGAGACCAGCATCAACCACGTGAAGAGAAAGATACAACGTGGTCGCGGATTTGTCCTCCAAAAATGAACTAAGTGCAACAAAAGCATCTTCCCAGTAGGGTAAAAAAACTGTTAAGGCGCTCTGGGTCAAGCCCACAAAACAGAGTCAGTAGACTATGAAGACTAGTGAGGCAAACAGCAGTTCCGAAGACGAGAATGAAAAGCCTTGTTTTCTGTGCAAAGAGACCTAATCGTCAACAAGAAAATCAAATAAGTGTGTAAAGTATTGCAAGCGTAAGAAGTGGGCCAATAAGGACTGTACAGGATGGATTGAATATCACGTGCATGAGTATCGATGTGTCCCATACCTCAAACGGAAAATATAAAATTTCCCGTTCGCACACCACAAAGTACCTGCTTTTAACCCAAGGTATAGAGTAAAACCATACATTGCCGAGTTCTGCGTTACATCAAATATAATTGGACCGTCAAAAATAAGCCCTCGTAGTTCATATATGCTGTTCGTGCCTTGTTTATTTTATCATTAAATAAATTTCAAGTCCCAAGAATGAAAATTGTCATTGTTAAATAGCTTTCTCCTTAGGTGTCCTATTTAGTGCAAACAACCCCAAATGGTTGCAGGGAAAGTGGGAAGAAATCGAGATCGAACAAGTAATTGACGACACTGTGTGCGATTAATATTCTGAACTAAGGGATTGGCACTAGGGACAAAGCTCTTGGCGGTTCGTATAAAACCAGTCTGAAGGAACAATCAGTTCACTATCATATACGCTATCATATGTGATGCATATGACGGTAAATATAAGTTCGATTACGATAGGTTAATCTGTAACAACAAGATACGACCTGAAGGTGGGCTACGTGGCCGAAACCGGTGATTGGAAAATAAAACACAGTTATGCACTTCGTTGACCAGTTAAACCTGACGATCAGTTATCATTTTTAGATTTTCAGTCGATCCTAAGTTGCTTCTGTATTACTCTTATTATTATTTCTATTATTGTTATTAATATTATTCTCTCCTTGGAGATGTGATCGGTCTGTGCGAATAAATGTCTGTATGTTTATTTAAAACTTGTTCAGAAACGAAATAGCAGTTATGAGAAGCGAAGGACATGAAAGGGAAGGCATAGTTCCGAAGGAAGGAAGGAAGTTTACTGTAGTAGCCAAAACCAACCGCGGGCACGCCTTGAGGTGCGGGATCGGAGCCGCCAGCCGGGGAAGCCGCCGGCGGTGGAAACACGCACCACCGGATAAACACAGGGACGAGTCGGACGACAGACCAACGACAACCAACAACGACCGACTATGACCGACACAACATGGAAGAGATAAACAACGGAGGCTTGTAGAAACCACAACACCAAACATCAACAGTAAATCCACTCGGAACCAGAGCCAGGCAAAAGTCAACAACGAGCAACGACCAGAACGCAGTACCGCCGAGATAGAGACGCAATCCAGAGCGAGTACCAGACTGACTGGACTAGGTTTTTCTTTTTCCTCTATTGTATTTCAATTCCCCATCGGGCCGGGCTGGCAGCAGCATATGCGCTGCTCTTCAGCCAAAAGACATAGAACAAACAATAGAAGACAGTGAAAAATATACAAAGGAGAGAATGTGGTGAAAAAAAGGGGGAACATCATGGAAGGCAATAGACAAAAAAAAAGGGGGGGACTGTAAAATGGAGATAAAAAACTGTTTAAAAGTAACGCATACAAAAAGCCACACACTGCGACAATTAAGACAAGGCACGTATGATTGGAGCATAAAAAGTATCGACAGATGGCGTAGCACATAACAAACACTGACAGCGAACCTCAAGGCAGTACACAATTAAAATCACACCTCTTGACGCACAGGAGAAACAGCACTAAACACAACACTGACGTGGCACACTGACGATGATCAAAACGGAGGATCTGCCAGGTGCAAGGAGAGGAGGGAGACTGGAAGAGGGGAGGGAGGGACGGTGGGGAAGAGAGGGGGGAGATGGGCGGGGGTTGCGTTGAAGAGAGGGATGTGGGAAAGAAAGAGGCAAGTATGGGGTGCATGGTCTCAGGGAGGGGGGGGGGAAGCAGGAAAATCCGCTCTGGGAGAAGGAGGGGAGAGGAAAAAGGGGGCCCTGGGGAGAGGCGGGGGGCACAAGGCCAGGTTATACACTCCTGGAAATGGAAAAAAGAACACATTGACACCGGTGTGTCAGACCCACCATACTAGCTCCGGACACTGCGAGAGGGCTGTACAAGCAATGATCACACGCACGGCACAGCGGACACACCAGGAACCGCGGTGTTGGCCGTCGAATGGCGCTAGCTGCGCAGCATTTGTGCACCGCCGCCGTCAGTGTCAGCCAGTTTGCCGTGGAATACGGAGCTCCATCGCAGTCTTTAACATTGGTAGCATGCCGCGACAGCGTGGACGTGAACCGTATGTGCAGTTGACGGACTTTGAGCGAGGGCGTATAGTGGGCATGCGGGAGGCCGGGTGGACGTACCGCCCAATTGCTCAACACGTGGGGCGTGAGGTCTCCACAGTACATCGATGTTGTCGCCAGTGGTCGGCGGAAGGTGCACGTGCCCGTCGACCTGGGACCGGACCGCAGCGACGCACGGATGCACGCCAAGACCGTAGGATCCTACGCAGTGCCGTAGGGGACCGCACCGCCACTTCCCAGCAAATTAGGGACACTGTTGCTCCTGGGGTATCGGCGAGGACCATTCGCAACCGTCTCCATGAAGCTGGGCTACGGTCCCGCACACCGTTAGGCCGTCTTCCGCTCACGCCCCAACATCGTGCAGCCCGCCTCCAGTGGTGTCGCGACAGGCGTGAATGGAGGGACGAATGGAGACGTGTCGTCTTCAGCGATGAGAGTCGCTTCTGCCTTGGTGCCAATGATGGTCGTATGCGTGTTTGGCGCCGTGCAGGTGAGCGCCACAATCAGGACTGCATACGACCGAGGCACACAGGGCCAACACCCGGCATCATGGTGTGGGGAGCGATCTCCTACACTGGCCGTACACCACTGGTGATCGTCGAGGGGACACTGAATAGTGCACGGTACATCCAAACCGTCATCGAACCCATCGTTCTACCATTCCTAGACCGGCAAGGGAACTTGCTGTTCCAACAGGACAATGCACGTCCGCATGTATCCTGTGCCACCCAACGAGCTCTAGAAGGTGTAAGTCAACTACCCTGGCCAGCAAGATCTCCGGATCTGTCCCCCATTGAGCATGTTTGGGACTGGATGAAGCGTCGTCTCACGCGGTCTGCACGTCCAGCACGAACGCTGGTCCAACTGAGGCACCAGGTGGAAATGGCATGGCAAGCCGTTCCACAGGACTACATCCAGCATCTCTACGATCGTCTCCATGGGAGAATAGCAGCCTGCATTGCTGCGAAAGGTGGATATACACTGTACTAGTGCCGACATTGTGCATGCTCTGTTGCCTGTGTCTATGTGCCTGTGGTTCTGTCAGTGTGATCGTGTGATGTATCTGACCCCAGGAATGTGTCAATAAAGTTTCCCCTTCCTGGGACAATGAATTCACGGTGTTCTTATTTCAATTTCCAGGAGTGTAGTTGGAAGAAAGGGTAGATGTCATGGCGAAGTTCATCATACAGGAGAGGGAGGCGCAGGAAATTGCCCTGATGAAGGAAATGGAGAGTGTGGAGGTGGAGAGAGGGAGGGATACAGCGATAGAGGAGCGGCAATGGGCGGGGGATGGAGAGGAAGGAGGAAACCAGAGGGTGGGGGGGATGAAGCCTGCGGACAATGTAAAGGAAGTGGTGATGTTCGAGGAACAGGAGGAGGTGGGGGAATGGGAGCAGTTCATACAGGAGCTGTGTGGGGGAAGGAAGGCAGATATGGAAGGCAAGGCGGACCGCATGGCGTTCAAGGATTTGGAGGGCCCTGTAAAAGCGGGTGGGGGCGGATATCCAGGCAACGCTGGCGTAACAGAGGATATGACGGATGAGGGATTTGTAGGTGTGGAGGATGGTAGAAGGATGCAATCCCCATGTCCGGCCAGACAGGAGTTTCAGAAGGCGGAGGCGGGAACGGGCTTTCTGCTGGATGGTTTAGAGATGAGGGGCCCAGGTGAGGTGTCGGTCGAGGGTGAGGCCAAGATATCTCAGGGTGGGGGTGAGCTGGACTAGGGCAGAGCGGGTCCCTATATACGAAACCGGAGGGAGCGGCTATTGGCCGCGGTCTGCACGTGGTGTAGCGGTGGCGAGAACCGCTGCGCGGAATAGCCGCCGCAGACGCGGAGCCCTCTATGGGCTGACCACGTCCATTTCTTCTGGCGCTTGTTCGATTTCCGCGGCGGAAGGTACGAGATCCACAGTTTAACGTTCCGTCGACAGCGCGATAATCTAGAATGTAATACAAGGACGGATTACGAAAGGAAGGGGAAGATCGACCGTGCTCTTGTCAGAGGAACCATACCGGCAATTACAGCGAATGATTTAAGGAAATCATGGACATACCTAAATCTGAATGTCCGGACGGCAACTTCAGCCGTCGTCCTTCCGAATGTCAGTCCTATGTACTAACCACAGCATCACTGCACTCGGTCATAATATTGAGAAAGGAGTGAGAAATGGTTGTAGCCCACTCATGACGTTGTTCGGTCTGTACACTGAGCACTCTGTGAAGGAAACCATTGAGATATTTGGAAAGAGAATTAATGTTCAGGGAGAAGAAATAAAATTCTTACAGTTTGTGTATGACTTTGTATTTCTGACAGAGACGGTTAAGGATTAGGAAGAGCGGATGAGCGAATGGATGTCTTGAAAGGAGATCATAAAATGACTAGCTTAGCGCCCCCACTACTTTGCTAGCGTTTGTGTGGTAATAATGCCAAAAATAATTCTGCAAATATGTAGTAGATCTACTGAAAAATTAGTGTATTAAATATCCGCTTCGTTTTCTACACAATTCTGACAAAGCAGATTCGTAGTGGTGACTGTTAAACAGTTTCTTTGATTTAGCTCAGAAACTGCAACATCTTCTAAACTTTTCGCTCTGATTAAAGCCATAGGGGCATACCCTATCCCGATAATACTCCGTTGCAATTTGACGTCATTCCGACCAGTCGTGTTATGTCTACAGTGGTTTGAAACTTTATCTTTAATTATAATCACCCTGTACTTCTGTCCAAAAAGCGATTAATGTAGCTGGAGTTCTAGGTTTGTGTTAATCCTTCCTTTTGAGTTCTTGTGATTATATTTCCATAAAAACTTCCATCACCTAACACTTACGTCTTGATTTCTAACCGAGAAGTGAAAATCAATTTCCAAAGGTTTAGTTTTAATAATGTTTTAATATAACGAAATACTTTCATAAAAATTTTCACCTCTTAGAATATGAATTTCCAAAAGTATTGAATCAAGTATTTTTTTCTAGTTGAGAAGGCAAATACAACTGTTCATAGACGTAAACTTTCATAACGAAATATTTCTGTAAAATCTTGCCTCTCCTGTTTCATCCCGTTACGTATTGAATTTCTAACTGAGAAGTAAAATACCAGTTTTCGTAGATGTAGCTTTGAAAATGCTTTAGTAGTTAATTATTAATGATTTACTGTAAAAAAGGAAAAATCTTTTACCCACAATTTCACTCCGTTATTGGTTGAACTTCGCAAAATACTGAAACACATATTTCTTAACTTCTAAGCGTCAAACCAAATACCAATTTTGATGGTTCTAGCTTCAAAATTGCCTTAATAGTGACATATTTTCAAAATAATTTTCGTCCCGTATTTAAACGTTACGGGTGGAATTTCGAAAAATTCATTCATACGATGCCTACAGTGTAAGCTCAACGGCCTCTCCAAATTTAACTTTACAAGTGTTTTAACATGACGAAATATTTTCATAAACATTTTCGATCCTTATTTCATCCCCATAGGGGATGAATTTCCAAGAACACTCAAACTTTTATTTGTTTTATTTCTACCTGAGAAATAATGAAATTTATCAAAAATCTTTCATCCTCTCTTTGAGCCCTTTATGAGAGTACACTGGGAAGTCAAATACAAATTTTCTTATATTTAGGTCTAAGAGTGGTTTCACAATGAAATATTTTCCTAAAAATTTTCGTCCCCTACTTCTAGACCTTGTGGGTTGAATTTCCAAAATCTATGATACATGTATCCTTTGATTTCTAACCGAGAAGCCAAACAACAATTTTCAGAGACGTAGTTTTAAAAATGCTTTAGTAATTCTCTAATAAGGATTTATTTTCAATAATATTTTCAGATACTATTTCGCCCCATTAGGAGTTAACTTTCAAAAAATGCTGAAACAAGTTTTTCTTTAATTCTGGCCGAGAAACCGACTACCAGTTTTCGTTACTCCAGCTTCAAAATGCCTTCATAGCGATATATTCTAAAAAACCTTTCAGTCCCTATCTCACGCCCTTAACGGCAGAATCTCGAAAAATATGTTTTTAAACGATCGTACGAAAGTTAAATGTGGGCGATAGCCAATTCAGATAAGAATATAATAGAAAATCTTGAAACCTCGTGCCGTAGAAGACTTTTAAAGATTAAATGGACTGATCGAAAGCCAAAGAGGAGCCGTCGAAACGAACTGGGTAAAAAGTATTTCATGACGCAACTTCACTAAAGAAATAGATTGGTTTATAGGACGTATTCTAAGGTATCAAGGTCCTGTCAGTTGGGTAATGGAAGGAAGTGTTGAGGGGACAAAACCTGTAGTGGCAGACCAATACTTGTGTACCATAAGCAGAATTATTTGGATACATGATGTCGCAGTTATGCAGAGGTGGACACGTTTACACAGAACACAGGATAGACTGTCATGGAGAGCTGCATAAAAACATTGTTCACACTGAAGACGATGTAACACAACTTAGTGTCTAACGTAAGAAATTTTCGTAATATTGACGTTGTAATTTTGAGAAGTGCGTGATTTTTTATGTAATTTATTTTGCCGTTATTCTGTAAATATTTTGTTATGAATGAATGTTGTTGTTGTTGTTGTGGTCTTCAGTCCTGAGACTGGTTTGATGCAGCTCTCCATGCTACTCTATCCTGTGCAAGCTTCTTCATCTCCCAGTACCTACTGCAACCTACATCCTTCTGAATCTGCTTAGTGTATTCATCTCTTGGTCTCCCTCTACGATTTTTACCCTCCACGCTGCCCTCCAATACTAAATTGGTGATCCCTTGATGCCTCAGAACATGTCCTACCAACCGATCCCTTCTTCTGGTCAAGTTGTGCCACAAACTTCTCTTCTTCCCAATCCTATTCAATACTTCCTCATTAGTTATGTGATCTACCCATCTAATCTTCAGAATTCTTCTGTAGCACCACATTTCGAAAGCTTCTATTCTCTTCTTGTCCAAACTATTTATCGTCTATGTTTCACTTCCATACATGGCTACACTCCATATAAATACTTTCAGAAACGACTTCCTGACACTTAAATCTATACTCGATGTTAACAAATTTCTCTTCTTCAGAAACGCTTTCCTTGCCATTGCCAGTCTACATTTTATATCCTCTCCACTTCTACCATCATCAGTTATTTTGCTCCCCAAATAGCAAAACTCCTTTACTACTTTAAGTGTCTCATTTCCTAATCTAATTCCTTCAGCATCACCCGACTTAATTCGACCACATTCCATTATCCTCGTTTTGCTTTTGTTGATGTTCATCTTATATCCTCCTTTCAAGACACTGTCCATTCCGTTCAACTGCTCTTCCAAGTCCTTTGCTGTCTCTGACAGAATTACAATGTCATCGGCGAACCTCAAAGTTTTTATTTCTTCTCCATGGATTTTAATACCTACTCCGAATTTGTCTTTTGTTTCCTTTACTGCTTGCTCAATATACAGATTGAATAACATCGGGGAGAGGCTGCAACCCTGTCTTACTCCCTTCCCAACCACTGCTTCCCTTTTATGTCCCTCGACTCTTATAACTGCCATCTGGTTGAATGAATATGATCATGTAATTTAATGCAATAAACATTTTCTTATGAATGAATATGATTATGTAATTTAATGCAATATCTAAACAAGCATTATGTAATAACACGTAATAAACACGCTGGTCTAGTCAGAGGGATTGCTATTGTGAACATTCAAGGAGTATATCTGAAGTAGAGAACACTATCGCAGTGCGCGGACGCTCTCACAGTGCGGTACATTCTAAAGCAACAAACTGGAAGAATTGTATGTTGTGGCCTGGCACAATTACGGTCTTAACTGGGCACAATGAAACTGGGCACAATGCAACTGGGCACAAGAGGAATTAATATGAAAAGAACAGCACTGTGATCCCAAAATTGTTTATTGCAATGTGACGCAAAGAGGAGCCTGTTGCCATGCATTTTCGGCAATTATTGTCGGCGATTATTACCTTAAGCAGCACCAGCACCTACCCACTGAAACAAGAGCAGACCAGCTTTAATATTTAGAAGCGTATTAAGGTTAGCTAGCATAGTAGTTTCATTTTGTGATTAATTACCAGCTTAACGTTAGAGCTGTGTTACAAGTGATAAGCCTGAACGGTTACGAAGTAGGGTCCTCTTCTGTCATTAGTGTCACTGTTGATGGCAAAAACCCTGAAATTACTAAGCAAATTTAATTTCTATAATTTGTTTAAAAAAGTGAAAGTTATGAAAACTTAAAAGATATTCGAGACTGATAGTTAATGATAATGGACTTGTTGTCAGGGAAATCTTCACTTAAAAAGCCAGTATTAATTCTCAGTGACTATAAAAATGTAAAATCAGTGAGTTATTGAAGATTATTGTGGATCAGAATGTTCAATTTCTCTGTATTATCAAATAATTTCTGTTCTAGTTTCCAAAGTACTGAACAGTGTTATGTCAAAGTTAATCAGCAGTTATTTAATGAAAATCACGTGCTAATAAAACATACTTTTGTTTAGCAGAAACTATTTAGTCAAGAACAAGTACTGTAGTAGAAATATTAAAAGTGGGCATTGTGGTAGGCTGCAAGGAAGCTTATTGCGCAAACTGAGAGCGAAACAGTTAGCAGTCAAGTGTGTATGCCCAGCGCAATTTGCTTTACTGATTTCACAGTTAGATTTATTTCATGTTGGTAACTGTGATTTTGAACCTGAGCTCCAGTCAGTGTTATTGTGCCCGTTCCTGCCTGATTGTGTTGCATTAACTATTACGCAAATACTTTTCCAAATTGATTAACAAGTGCACATTATTGTTCGCTCAAACCGTGAGCTGGCGACCGATTTATATGGCCTTTGTAATCGTAACTAAAAAAGCATTGAACTTCGTTATCTGTAATTTCACTAACAATTTTGCAGTTTTCAACATTTTTCAAAATTCTTTCGATCGTTATTGCTATTACGATTCGTTTATAACTGATTCTACATTTTTTAATTTGTTCTTTGGAACCGAAGCTTTCTCGAGACAGCAGGGACATCAGGAAAACGTGTCAACGATTATTTCAATTATCAGAAAGTGTAAGTCAAAAATGGTTCAAATAGCTCTGAGCACTATGGGACTCAACATCTTAGGTCATCAGTCCCCTAGAACTTAGAACTACATAAACCTAACTAACCTAAGGACATCACACACATCCATGCCCGAGGCAGGATTCGAACCTGCGACCGTAGCGGCCGCGCGGTTCCAGACTGTAGCGCGTAGAACCGCATGGCCACACCGGCCGGCAGTGTAAGTCAGTTATGGCCATAACAACAACAGTATGTTCCTATACCATTCGCGTTTCGCATCCTTTTATTAACGAAGCACCCTTATTTGTTTATAATAAATTTTTATTACATTTACAACATAATGACTTAAAATAATATCGTACTGCATTTCTCCACTGCTGACTCCTCCATAAAAAAGAACAGAGAATCTCTCTGTTAAAAAGCCTCCCATTTTTTTCCCGATCATGCCCCACCACCACACACTACAATTCATGCACCTATATAACAAACAGATGAACATATACAGTTGTTGAGCTTTCTTCTTGCGCATTCCTTCAAATCGTCGAACCGATGCTGACATATCCTCCCCGTAACATATAACTACGAGGGCTATTCGGAGAGTAAGGAACGATAGGTCGCGAAATGGAAACCACAGTGAAAATGAAAACCATTTTATTTGCAACGGTTGGCTACACCTTCCAGCTACTTCTCTACACAATTGTCGCTCAGACATCTGTCGTAGCGTTGTACCAACTTTTCAATTTCCTCGTTATAGAAGACATCCGCCAGTGCTTTTCGACAATTTTCTACTCTGCACTGCAGCTCGTTGTCTGTGTCAAAATATTGTCTTCAAAGCCAGTGGTTCATTTGAGCAGAGACGAACATCGGGGGTAACCAATTACGTGCTGTATTGTGGGTGACCAAACACTTCCCATCGAAAACGCTGCAGGAGCATCTTCATTGCCCCTGCAGACTGCGGCCGAGAACTGTCGTGTAGAACGAACCGCATGACAGTTGACAGTTACGTTATGTGGATTGCATAGCTTCTGGCGAAATCTTTCGGAAGGCCCTCATAGTTGGCGGGAGACGCTGATTTCTAGCCATCTTTACGTTGTCACTGTGAGCTCCGAACTGAAAAGAGCGACATGATGAGATCGACGGGTGTACTAGACACAGTGCCCAACGCATCTGTGCAAAGCTTCATCAGATTTTCACTGTATTTTCCATTTCGCGATCGATCGTTCCTTACTTTCCGAATAACCCTCCTACATACAAAAACTCCGCAAACTGAAGACGATACAAAACACGCAGCAATAGTTGACTACATTATAAACAGTAAACATAGCTACTAACACCCATTTTAAAAAATGAAAGAAGGTACTTACCGAAAGTGTGTACATGAAACGCCGAAAATTTTACATCGTAGTTTACTCTTGACAACAAGGAACGATTCGAGGGTGACATATATGTGATAAGAAGACAAAAAAAAAATCGGAATACAATCAAAAACTTAATAATTTAATCTTATGAATACTGCGCTCCAAAAAGTTGTTTCATACTCAGCACCGAAAATAATCTGTAATATACTGGAACGAGTATATCAGGGAACAAGTTTATTATAAGCATTACAGGCTTACAACAAAAATATGTTACAAGTTTAGTAAATACGGCACAAAACCAAATAGCATTTTGTTCAGTTACACTAAAAAACCAGATCGACAAGAAGATAATAATAGATGATCAATATTCCAGCAATATAATTGTCAACCATAATTAAGTGAAACCCTCAGCTGCCGACAGGTGATGTTGATATACCTCGATGGGGACAGAGCTGAAAATGTGTGCCCCGACCGGAATTCGAACCCGGGATCTTCTGCTTACGTGGCAGACACTCTATCCATCAGAGCCACCGAGGACAGAGATGAACAGCGTGACTGCAGGGTCTTATCCCTTGCACGTTTCCCGTGAGACCCACGTTCCCAACCGTCCACAATCTACATACGTAATGTACTTGATAGGTATTTTCCCATCCACTCTTTACTCGCGCACACTAAGGTGTTGATTCCAATAAGAGTTCGGGCAACTTGTGCGCATTCGCACAGAAGAAGGTGAATGGCTGGGTAGCCTTTAACTATATTTATATGAAGATAGTAACTGTTCTCGAAAGAACAGAGACCATTGATGACCATGCAGCTTCTCTAGAATAAATGATAATTAATTGAAATTCTCAGCTGCCGACAGGTGTTGGTGATATACCTCGATGGGGACAGCTGAAAATGTGTGTCCCGACCCGGACTGGAACACGCGTTCTCCTGCTTACATGGCAGATGCTCTATCCATCTGAGCTACCGAGGACACATATGGATAGAGCGTCTGCCATGTAAGCAGGAGTTCCCGGGTTCGAGTCCCAGTCGGGGCACACATTTTCAGCTGTCCCCATCGAAGTACATAAACAACACCTGTCGGCAGCCGAGTGTTCCAATTAATTATCATTTATTCTAGAGAAGCTGCACGGTCATCAATGGTATCTGTTCTTTCGGAAACAGTTATTGTCTTTATATATATAACTGTCAGCTTCAGTCATGTAAATCTTTGGCGCTCAGTACATTGCATATCTCGAGTAAAATTTGTGTCCATTGTAGTGTTGTGTTAGTAACTTTTCTGTCCACAAAAATACCATGATTATTCTTGATCAGTAGAAGGAGATATGCTTGAACGTGCTTCTGACGCTACACGAATCAAAGCCCTTTCCACTTCTCAGAGGGACATATAACGCAGATTCGGTGTCTCGGAACATCTGCTTGGGGAAACTATCTTCGAGTGACTACCTGCTGCAGCGTGCAGGATGGGTTGTTGTGAATGCGTCGTGCTCACTGGGCGTCGGCCAATAACCGGGAGCCTACTCCCGACCACCCCTAGCACTGAGTTCCGGACCGCGCTGGGCCCGCTTTTTTAATATCGAGCCATCGACCGCGGCGCGGCCCATCTCGCATGACGCACGCCCCAGTTATTAATAAAAGTCCGCCAGCGCGTTAATACTCGCTTCCAATAGCCGTTCCAGCGGCGCCGCGCCGGCATGAACTTCCTGCGGCGGCCAGCTGATGACCGAGTGAGTGAGGACTTCGGAACGGCGCGGAAATATGTGCCAGATGACGAACTGCTACGAGAGCCGACGCCAAATTTAAACTGTATTGACTGTCAGTCGCGAACTAGGCCAGTCTTTAAACTTCTCAGGAGATAAATGTGGCATACTATATTTCTACCAGTGCTCTTCCGTCTCACGTATTTCGCTATTGCGATCGTAACATGAACTAATTAGTCATCGCTCCTCCTGACAGTAACTCATCCGTCTGTTTCCTATTTACGGCATTCGTTAGTGAAACAACGTGCAGCATTAACACACGCTTTTCAAATGAGACTGGCCCCAATCATTTTTTGCTCAAAAATGTATTTCAAGAAGCAATAATAAGCCATCACATTAAAAGCGGTGGCTCGTTTTATTTCACAGGTTATTATTCCTTGCTGTAGGGGCTGTGATATTTGAGATTTTTTTGTCTGAACCAGCAAGGTAAAACAGAGGCTACTACTTCCACCACAGCAAGTAGATTTAGTGCTAACGTCCTCACACTGAGCCGTGAACACTTCCCAATTTATCAATGGGGAGTAATTGAACATGATTACTACTGTTATCGGTGCCATGCATGCAATGGTCGTGCCAGGCGCGCGATATTAATCTTTATACTATCGTTAATGGTGCGAGACCTGCACGACCTTATAGCAACCGTTATTGTTCTGCGTTATTCTGTTACGCTAGGGATGAGTTCACGTAATGAAAGACAGAGAATGTAAGATTAACGGACTCATTTATTAAACAGCTGAGAATCGAACAATAATACAACAAATGGTGGTTGGTGGGGGGGGGGAGGGGCGGGGGGGTGGGAGGGGAAGAAAGATTCTAGTTCAGCAGTCTGCCCCAACGTACGTTCATAACAAGCCACGATAGCAGGAGGAAAGCAATTTTAGTAACGATCGCCGTATTATCAAATGGGGTCCAATTTCCTAAAGGAAGGGGTTGCAGGCATGCAACAACCACCACCAGGAATCAGCCAAGATGCTACTGTGCGTGAATCGCTAGATAGCCTCCAGTACTAAAGCAGTAAAAGCCGCAAGACGCGAAACTATTCACAATGACCTATCAGGTTCACTCTGGGCCGCAGGGTGCAAGTCTACAGTGTATGTCGGCGCTCATGCTTACCGAACTTCATCTCCTGGAAGCGGCACCTCCGGTCTCCAGCACGGTCACACCAGAACTGAACTACTGCCCCTCTGTCCACTATCCACCCGCGGAGGGCGGTTGGCGCCCGCCCGCGAAAAACGGGCGCGCACCTGAACTAGCCAATCATCGGGCCGGAATTTCACAGGGAGGCGACCTCGCGACGTTAAAATTGAGCAGAAATAGCGTTTACAAGGTTGGTGAGGCAGGTTGGGGAAATGAGAACAGGAGAAACTTTGGCCACTACTGAATGTTCAAACGACACCACGTGCTACCCTGGCGATCGGAAAAAGGATGGGAAACTGGAAGCCATCATGGCTGCTAGGAAGACTGCTGCCCTCGCCCATAAATAAAGAAAATTTCTAGCGCCAAGCTCCTCTCCAGATCATTGTGAGACAAGCTGTAAAAATCGTCAAATAAATCAGGCAACCCATAGAAATTATTAATATTACCTAAATTATTAATTTACCGAGTACCAGAATGCTGGGATTAGAAATATGAAATACGAGCACTAGATGGTGAATGAATTGCACGTCTTTCAACATATATGAATTGACTACTCGATTGTCGTAATATTGTCTCGGGTTGATGACGTTCTTAAAACCATCTATCAAGAAATCTTCATCAAATCAGCTGTGAGACGCGTTTGATTGATTCAGGACAGCAGGTATAATAGTAAAACCTGACGTGGCTTAGCTTGCTTTTCAGAAGATGGTGTTTTCGGGGCATTCTCTGTCCTCAAGGGGTATTAGGGTTGATCCAAATCGAACACCTAGGTAAATCCAAAAGAAACAGTGATGTGTAGTGGTACGATCAACGTCTTTTAGAAAATTTATTACCAATTTTTCATCACGAAGTCATGGTCGTCAACGAACTGAAATGATAAAGGGGCTGTGGTGCGGGGGGTGGAGTTTGTGCATGTGAGGAGATTTGTCAACGGGAGTATTCTCAACAAAACGATTTAGAAAGGCTAATGGAGGCTCCAGCGTTTGTCCCCGTATTGGATATCTGTTTTTTTTTTTTTTTTTTTTTTTTTTTTTTGTAAGTAGTTAGTTGAGCATACCTATGCTTCCGTGACTGTCGTTGCAGCTGCTCCGCGACCTGCGTGAGCATGCTATATCTCTCGTGAGTTTACACCGCTTGAAATAAGTTTTCCGTTGGCGTTCTGTAGGCACTATCCATGTCATTGGCTTTTGACAGGTTCCGATTTCACCTGGAGCATAGGCAAATTCCTGAGTTGATTTCTGCCCGCCTCAGACGTTTTGCTAAGATAGCAAGATGGGCTACTCTGACTGTAGCATCACAGTTTCAAATCAAGCACATAAGGAGAATTGCAAGTAGTTTGGGGATGATTTTCAGGAGAATGAAAGCCAGAGGCTGGGGAAGCAGATCCCGAATGCGGGTGTTCTTATTCTGAGTCTAAGGGAGCTTCTGCCCTTGTTTATCAGGAAAATGATGAAGACATATATGAGACAAATCGGTCAGAGGATAAGAGGCTAAGCTGTATTCGTCGAAGAAGGAAGACTACGAATGGAAATGATCGTCGCCCTTTGTAGTTCTTTCCAACCTGGTTTCAGGTTGCGCTGTCACCAGTCAATAACGGGCGGCGACTTGGAGGTATAATGCAGAAAAAGTACTCTTACTTTGAGACCGAAACAATAACAAGAGTACTGGCAACCATGATTTCTAGACATGCAAATCCTCACGCAATTAGAAAATCAAGGCATCAGTACCAGTTTTCAGTCATTGTAAGGGTCGCAATTATTGCCGCTAGACTAATAAGACCTTACATTCTGCGAAAGAAAGGTACTATTATGAAACTACTTGCATATCCTGCTACAGGAGGTACCATTCCAACAACGACTGGAGATATGATTAATGCTTGATGGACCACCAGTCCATGTTCTCCGAAAGTTCCGACACACCTCACACAGACGTAAAATTTGTAACGGATAGGTCGGAGAGGTCCTGTACGCTGATCAATTCGTTCCCTCGGATTTTTAGTTTTTGAGGTAACTTGAAACTTTTGATGTATGCAACCCTCATTAACGATGTACAAGCTCTATAGTAAAGCGTCATCAATGCGTTCCAGTTGATCCATGGACGACGTGGAGTTTCGCACAGAGAGACTCTCTAAGATTTCGGACAGAAGTATGTCTTAGTGTGAGTGGAGTCTATACTGTACACCTTTAGCAGAGGCTGACAAATTCCGGATGTATGTATATCATGCGGGCTACTCTAGAAGCTCAGTTGCTTCTTTTGTTTCCTCATTTATTTACTGCATTCAGAAGCTCGTTCGTAATAAAAAAAATGGTTCAAATGGCTCTGAGCACTATGGGACTCAACATCTTAGGTCATAAGTCCCCTAGAACTTAGAACTACTTAAACCTAACCTAACCTAAGGACATCACACACACCCATGCCCGAGGCAGGATTCGAACCTGCGACCGTAGCAGCCTCGCGGTTCCGGACTGCAGCGCCAGAACCGCACGGCCACCACGGCCGGCCGTTCGTAATAGCTAAGTGCTGGACGTAGATGGATTTCAGAGCAATGAAGATGTACAAGTGCTCGTAGTTCTTAAGCTAAGAATTTTGGACCAGGTGTTTAGTGAGCTTCTTTTTTGTCTTGGTCAAAACTACCACCTCTCAAAATATAGATTACTTTTTTTTAACGCCCTGTATAAAACTCGTACCAAAATTCACGTGGAGTTTATTTGTAATAGTACTGATTCCACATAAGGACTACTGTATAGGCCTGTAAACCTTCTTCAGGACAAGCAGTTAAATTTGAGTTCGTAGGAAGCAGAAACTAAATTACAAAAAAGTATATTTGTATTATGTGAGGCCGTTTCCGCACTCTCGATCATGAAACAACTTCGCGTTTTGTTGCTATTTTCCACCCATGTTGCTACAGTGCAAATGGTCTAGGACAGTCTAAATGCATGTGTGGTACTTTTGGTCAATGTGAACATTTGGAATTGGATAACACTACAACATTTACCTAGAGAGAGCTTTCAAGCAATTGGGCTAGGGATGAAGCACTGAACCCCCACTCCAGAACATCCGATAACGTGCTTTGTTCAGAGCTTCAATCGGAACCTTAGCGCCACACGAATCGCGTACCACCATCAACATTATATTCGATAGGGTGAGAAACTGGATTGTCTGATGTATCCTTTACAGCCCCGTCAAATATGAGGCATATACGGATGCTCCAGCGGCACTTACGTTTCGTTTTCGGCTGATTTCACCCATCTCTAATGTTGCTGTCATTGACGACTTATTATCTAATAAGATATCTTCCGGGGTGATCCACGAAAAGTTTTATTAGACTCGGAAAAACCTTACGCCAGTCTACAGACAAGAAGCTAATTGCTGTAACAAGGAACTACACCCAAACAAGCTCAAAATAGGAACCGTGATTATCTGATAAATATAGGTCAGCAAAAGCTCATGGGGATGGTCTTACCAGGGTTTTTGGGGCCTTATCAGATCGTTAACTCCAGTGATGGTTATTTTAACTGGCAACTGCAAGGAAGAGGTGAGTTCGCGTTTGACATGTCAAGCCGTAAATGGCCTGAGTGATGTTTAGAGTGTGTATTTAAAGGCTGATTATCCTCAAATGCTTCACATTTTTTTGAGCTGCGCACATTTTGTAGGCTTTCAACGTAGCTTAGCACCAGACGTGCAAAATGAGTCCATTATCTAGAAAACTGAGGTCTGTTGATGCTGCAGTAAAGGGATGGTTCAGCCGCCCAAAAAAAAAAAAAAAAAAAAAAAAAAGCTAGAACGAAACTAGTCTGGGTGTGAGAGAATGTGCCATAATAATCGGGGCAGAGTGGTGGACTCATCAGAGGGGCGATAAAATTAGCATGCTATCCTCTCTCGGCGTGCAAAGAGGCACCCGTGACTTCGAGTGGGCAGCAACGAGCCCCACTGAAATCGAGGGGGCAGCGGTAGAGCGATGGAAACCAACGGTCTTCGTCTGGGGGGCAGAAACAGGAGAGCAACCAATACGGTGCGTGGCGCTTAGCTGCTGGCAGCGCGTCGTGCGGGATAGCGAGGGGTGGTGCAGCCCGGTGGCCATCGAGTCGGGTTGACGGAGGAGATAGAGAAGATCCAAAGAAGAGCGGCGCGTTTCGTCACAGGTTTATTTGGTAAGCGTCATAGCGTTACGGAGATGTTTAGCAAACTCAAGTGGCAGACTCTGCAAGAGAGGCGCTCTGCATCGCGGTGTAGCTTGCTGTCCAGGTTTCGAGAGGGTGCGTTTCTGGATGAGGTATCGAATATATTGCTTCCCCCTACTTATACCTCCCGAGGAGATCATGAATGTAAAATTACATTTCCGGCAGTCGTTCTTCCCGCGAACCATACGCGACTGGAACAGGAAAGGGAGGTAATGACAGTGGCACGTAAAGTGCCCTCCACCACACACCGTTGGTGGCTTGCGGAGTATAAATGTAGATGTAGATGTAGAACACAGTGAATGCGGCGGTGCTGACTGTACGCACGATTTCCGGCTGAAGTCTTGAGGTCGGTCTCTTACACTGTGACAAAAGCCGCAGGAGAGAGATTTGCACATTTACAGATGGCGGTGGTATCGGATACAGAAGGTATAAAAGGCAGTGCACTGGCGGGGTTGTCATTTATACTCACGTGTTTCATGTCAAAAGATTTACGGAGTGATTATGGCCCCACGGTGGGAATTAACATACTTTGAAGGCGGAATGGTAGTTGGAGCTAGACACATTACGTGACCCACAGTGCCAAGAGTGTGGCGAGGATACCAAATTTCAGGCAGTGGCCGACAGCTTTCCCTCGACGACCGAGAGCAGCAGCATCTGCGTAGAGTTGTCACTGCTAGCAGACAATAAAGAGGCAACAATCGGGGAAATTAATGTGAGACGTGCGACGAACGTATTCGTTAGGACAGTGTGACGAAATTTGGCATTAGTTGGCTGTAGCAGCAGACGACCGGCAAGAGTACCTTTGCTAATAGCACGACATCGCCTATAGCGCCTCTCGTGACCATATTAGTTGGTCCTTAGGCGGCTGGAAAACCGTTGCCTGGTGAGATCAGTCCAGATTTCTGTTGGTAAGAGCTGCCAGCAGGGTTCGTGTGTGGCGCAGACTCCCCGAAGTCACAGAACCAAGCTGTCCACAAGGTACTGTTGAAGCTGGGGATGGTTACATAATGGTGTGGCCTCTGTTTACTAGGAATAGAATGGGTCCTCTGGACCAACTGAACCGATAACTGATTGGAAGTGATTATTTTGTGCTACTTGGAGACCATTTGCAGCCATTCATGGACTTTCTGTTTCCAGTCGCCGGCCGCAGTGGCCGATAGGTTCTAGGCGCTTCAGTCCGGAAGAGCGCGACTGCTACGGTCGCAGGTTCGAATCCTGCCTCTGGCATGGATGTGTGTGATGTCCTTAGGTTGGTTAGGTTTAAGTAGTTTTAAGTTCTAGGGGACTGATGACCTCCGATGTTAAGTCCCATAGTGCTCAGAGCCATTTGAACCATTTGAACCTGTTTCCAGTCAACGGTGTTACGCCACCTCACCACAATTGTTGGTGATTGGTTTGAAGAACATTCTGGACAATTGGAGTAAATAATTTGGCCACTCAGATCGCACGACATGAATCCTACTCAACGTTTATAGGACATGATCGAGAAATCAGTTCTGCACAACATCCTGAACCTGCAATAGTTTCGCAATTAACGATGGCTATAGAGTCAGTATGGGACAATATTTCTACAAGGGACTTCCAGCAAATTTTTGAATCCACGGCATGTCGAGTTGGTGCTGGGCAAAATGAGGCCCGACACTGTAAGAGGAGGAATCCAATGACTATTTTCACCACAGCGTATTTCCAGTGCTTGCAGGAATCTTGGCGTAGAGTGCTGCTCAGACAATGCCTCTCCCCTTGTGCTGTAGCGCGCTGTCTCTCATATTCTGCAGATGAATCTTCTCTGCCCGTGGGTATCGCTACTTATTCGACAAATTTTTCACGACATTGCAGATAATTAACTGAATGTTCCATCCGGCTGTCATTTTGTGTTATATGTTTAAATATATTGCACTGTATTTCATTTGGTGGTGCTTCAGGATGGTATTCCCTGCTAAAATTAGTGCAATGGTAAACTGTTTCTTTTTGATGTCTTTTAATTATTTAGTCAAGACATACGCAGAGTTTAAATTAGATGTGTTCTGAAGAAATTTAACTATTAATCTCATTCTAACATTTGAAACATAGCTTAGTTGGCTGGATTTTTACTTTTGATCATGTTGGTTAATGGTGTTATTATTTCTGTATTTGTTCATTGGCAAGGAGAGATTCTAGCTCGCAAGAGTTGCGGAACTAGTTCTATTTTACTTATTTCTAGTAGTTATGCTGCTAATTAAAAGATAACATTACGTCTCTCCACAATCCCCTGTCCTTCGAGCCCCAGCGCCGCTGCGACACTGTCACAATACTTACATAATGTCACAAAGATTTTGTACTTATGCAGTTTCAGACAATGACAGGATGGAGAACTAAAGTAAAATGCACAAGATAAAAACAGCATGGAGTGTTTATGATAAACTGTCTGTGGTTTTCGGATACAGACTGTCAGATTTAAAACGGATGGCCATATCTCGACCGCTTATGTGATAAGAGCATTTTCTGAGAAAGGCAGGCTCCCAGTTTCAACACCTGACCTAGTACATAGTCTACGTAGATGTGGCTACAATCCAAAACTACGGAGAAATGATTTTTTTATGGTTCTGTGCCTCAGCCTGCAAAATCGGAAGCCTTATACCATCGCTTCTTTGTCTGTCTGTCTGTCTGTCCCACTGTTAAGAACCTCTTTTCCCAGGAACGAGTGTGTATCAAGTTCAAATTTATGTCATATACTGAGGTCTATGGCCCATTGGCAGCCTAAAAGTTGTAAGCTTCTAAGTCAAGATGTGGCCATTTATGTCACATACTTTGGTACTAGAAAGCTCACTCATCAAAGGTGCAACTGAGAGAAAAAGTTTGATAATTTCTTAATTTGTAATTATATGATACGGAAAAATATTTTTTTTAAATTTTTTATCTGTCTGTCCGTCTATATTTTCAAACCCCTTTTCTCTGGAACATTTAGTGTATCAAGTTCGGATTTGTGTCACATATTAAAGTTTGTAGTCCCTAGGTTTAAATGAGCGAGTTTGTGAGCATCAGAATATGTGACATAAACTACTGAATATTTTTAGTGCATTAACTAAGAAGCTTGAATTTTTTACTTGGTCCCTTGGTCGTGTAAAAAATTTAAGCTTCTGAGTTAATACAATCAAAATATTCAGTAGTTTTTGTCACATATTCTGATACTCGCAAACTCACTCATTTAAACCTACAGACTTCCCGTTGACCTAAAATCTTGAAATTTGGCAAAAACCAAAGTTTCAGACTACAAGCGAAAAATCTGAAACTTGTTAGATTTTAATTATAGCACATAAAAATATCTTGCAATTTGAACGACATCGCATTCATCATACGTCAGGAAGGTAATAGAACAAAATTACTGCATGAAAACATAAATCGCAAGTTGTAGTCAGGTTTTATTAAGTAAATAAAAAATGATTTATTAAATCTTCTCTCCCAACATACATAAATTGAAGTCTCCAGCTCCCTTCTTTTTGTATGTCTGGGCTACTCTGAGGAAATCCTGTAGAGATTTTGATTCCCGGGACCAATGTCTTACCAATATCGATAACAGGCAATAACAAGCAAAAATCGATGAGATTTTCTATTCCCAGGATAGGTGATCTATATACCTACATAATTAAGTTTGTATGGAACCCTTGGTGAGCCAGTCTTTCTTGTACTTGTGGAATTTGTTTTTTCAAACTAAATTTCTGACGTGTCTCATAAGGAAATAAAACGACATTTTTAACAATTGATAACGTATTGTTACGAGAGATGCCGGAAAAGTATTTATCGTTACAGTCTCAGTCGACCTAGTTTCAACCACATTTCATAATCATCTTCAGATCTGGTTAATCAAGAACTGTGAAAAGTGAAATTTTTTAAAAAAAATAACATTTTCATAGGCTGAAAAATAAATGACACAGCAGTATAGTACACTTGCGACAACATACAGTGGCATCTGGAGTAGCCAGTTTTTGATTTTAGTAAACTTTTAGATTATGTTCCTTTCAAAGAATCTTCAGTTCCCACAACTCGTGAATAATCAGACTGGAAAATGATAATTAAATGTAGTAGAAACTAGGTATTAAGGTTAGTGATTGCAACTGAGACTGTTGCAACAAATAATTAAAAAATGAATAGCGGTTTTGACTAACGGCAATGCGACATCAAATTTAATGCGAAAACCATCGAAAAACCGATGGTTACTCTGGAAGTAATATCGAAGTGGGAAATGATGTTGCAAACACGAAGACGGAATGACGTAAAACTGCAATTACTAATTGTAGGAAACGACTCAGGAAGCTGAAGAGTTTTAGATGTTTTGGAAGCGTAAAACAAGGGAATGGAAGAAACGACAGAGAAATAATTGAGCAGGGGCATTCTGGAAGTACGCTGTGGTGAGTGTGTTCAACACGTGGCGAAACTAACGCGAAACAACCTCCAGACGTCGTGGGGTTGTGTAGCCGGTCCTCCATTACAGATGGCGGGCGTTTTAGGCTGGGGAGACTGGTAAAAGAGGACAGGCGGCGGAAAGTGACGGAATCAACATTAGACTTTAATTCTGGGCAGAGTACACGTGTGTCTGAACACACAGGGCACTGAACACTTCTAACAATGGGGGCTCCGTAACCGACAGCTCACACACGTTCCAATGTTGACACCAGGGCATCGACAGCTACGACTGGATTGGGCACGTGATTATCGGCAGTGTACGTTGGTGCAGTGGCAGAGCGTTGCATGGTCTGATGAATCCTGATGTCTTCCTCATCGTGCCGATAGGAGGGCGTGAATCCTTCGTCTTCTAGGGGAACAGCTCCTTGTCATCTGTACTGCGGGACGGAGACAACCTGGCGGCGGCTACATTGCGCTATGGAGAACATTCACGTAGGAATGCACGGGTCCACTGTAGGCCGTGCAATGCACCACGGCGGCCAAGAAGCTCGTGCAAGGCACCCGGCCAAGAAGCTCGTGCAAGGCACCACGACGGCCAAGCAGTATTAACACTGGTTGCAGACCGTGTACACCCCATGATCATGTTTATGTTTTCCTACGGCAGTGCCGTTTTTCAACAAGATAATGCGCTATGTCACAAAGCCAGGACTGTGATAGAAGATTCGAGGAACACTGACGAGTTCCACTTGATGCGCTGGCCCTCCACCTCATCGGATCTGGAATGTGATTGAACGTGGCGTCAGAGCTCATTGCCTACCCCCCCCCCCCAACCCCACCCCCTCCCCCGAATTTACGGGAATTAGGTAACTTGTGTGCGCAGAAGTGGTGCCACCTCTCTCCAGCGGTCTTCCAAGGCCTCATTGCTTGCATGCCACGATGCATCACTTCTGTTATCCGTGAAAAGCGTAGACGTCTGGCTATTAGGTAGGTGGTAACAACGTTCCAGCTGATCAGTGTCTATCGGACAATCGGTTGGCTATGTTATTTCTCCATTGAAACTTATTTACGCTTGCTGAAAGACAGCCATGTTCAGAACTACAATACAGCTATAAGTCATTTTGCTCCTAATGCCGGTGTCATTTTGGTAGTATAATTTTGAGTATTGGGCCATGACTGTGTAGCTACTGAAACAGCTAAATTGCCGACTGTTCAACTAACATGCTGCGGTCCTCTTCCGAGCGGGCCCTGAAGAAGACCGTAGTAAGCCAGTGGAAACGTTTACAATTTTGCAGTTTTAGTAGCTATAATGACGCTGCCCAATACCTCAAATTATAGTGTCCAAAATATATATGTGTGCCAAATCCAATACTTTTGGTGGTAACAATAATATTGCACATGTCATGTGGACGTATTACCTTTCCAGAATTCGGAGCGATGTGTATGGTGCACTTCTGAGTTGACACGACTACGATCGTTGCACCAGGTAACTGAATTTCTTCTGTACTGAAGTTATTCCAAAGCGTGGTTAGGTCACATTCAAAATCTTAATTTTATGGAAACAGAAATCTTTAAAACCCAAGTACCAATTCAGCGTTTTATAATTTCAGTACAATAGTCCAGTAATGACAGGCGCATTCAGTACTAACAATTGAACCAGAGAAATTGTAGAATATTATGGTAGTTAAGTGTTCAGTGAGCATCGTTGTTACACAAATTTGCATGTTCTAGAAAAAGTAATAAGCCACATATAGGTTATGTACATTCAGTGCATTAGGAAATTTTATATTACGTATTTTGTTATTATTATTAGACAATATTATGTTCTGTGCTGTGTTCTAAATATGTCTATGAAAGCAGAGATAGGTTTCTGACGTCACAGGTCGGAGACTAAGGAACGAAAGTTAAAGTTCTTATACATTAGGGTATAGGAGATTCAATGTTTACATTATTATAATTTAGGAGTAATATTGATTTAAACTAAATAAAAAGTTGTTCATCTTACATTAGACTCAAAATAAAGGGTACACGCCGATCTCAGTTTTTCAAAATTGTAAAAAAAATTTTTCGTCAAAATGCGTTATCCCGGACGCGTATACTAGCAGTACTAGATATACGCGTCGTCCGGGTGAGACCCACCAGCCCAACCCCCTAAACCTCCCTCCGTGTCGTTACACACAGTTGTTAGTGTTGAAGTATAATGTCGCCGTACGAAACAGACTGTCTATAAAACTATTGAGAACATCGAATTTGCGACAACTGCTGGGGACAAGAAGAATCGCATACCAGTCGAGAGTGTCGCTGCTACCGCACTTGTGGACGGACCCTGTGTATTCTGTGGTTGTAGACTTAATTTTAGTATTGACCTTAATGACACATTTTCGCATGGTAATGGCTGGCTCACTGTAGCCGTTGTACGTGGAGGTACCGGTGTGCCTAGTGTTGGTGGACTTGAACGTTTTGTTGACAGAGACATTAGCGCCTATCGTACCTACCATGTCGCCGAACTTGCTAACAAATACTTTGGTAAATCAGCATACATGTCGCCATCTGCATTGTCGTTGTATACACGTAGTAAGAGAAAGATATCTGTAAATGAGTCTGTGTATCCCATTAGTCTTCCCATTAGTCACGCATGTCATAATTACTGCTCTGACAACACGAATTCCCACACCCGTGCTAGAGAATTAATTAAGAGTACAGAAGACTATTTTAAATAGTGTCGAAGTCGGTGGACCACTTGTTTGCGTTCGTAGCGTGACTGACTGAACAACTACGCTGCTTACTACTGTATGTGAAGGTACTCGCTATGTCAGATAACCCTCGTTAGTTACAACGCAATTCCAAAGCGCTATAAGAAAGAATCTAGTCCGTTACTACACCAACGTCAAGAATAATCGAACACCAGCAGCTAAAGTTTCAGTAAGACGGTAGCTGTTAACGACAATCAGTACTGAATTTCCCCCTGGTGTACTGATTAGAAGCTGGTCACTCAGTATTATCTGACGGCCTTACACGACTAAATGAATCTATTAGCATACCTAATGCTACCTAAAATGTTCCATTGCTCTAATTCAGCACTATGCTCCAAAATTGTTGACGTTCATGAACCCACGAGCAATATTCAGAGTCCATTCTGTCTCCATAAATTTTTTCAAAATTCTTCGCGAAAGTCTCCTGAAATTGGACCAGTCTTTGAACTCTGTGCTGCTTAAAGTGACACAGGATTAGTACCAGTACTAGAAGATCGCTGTGTGTGTGTAAGAAGTTCAACAAGCTGCTCATTACCGTCTGACTACAGATGGACGATCCTGTTCCTACCATCTCATTCGTTGCACGTCATGTGGAATAAGGCTCAAACGTTTAGAGTCGTTGGTTAAATGTATTCATCCATAATTTTCTAACATTGAATTGTTAAGGCAAATTGTAAACATCAACCATAGGTACTCCACTGTCTCATAGCTGTATGTGTCATTTTAAAACATCGATCGGAGCAGAGGTGAGTATAAGAGGGCTGAGTGGTTACGAAACGGCACCGTATATTCAGTCAATGGAGAAAACGTGGAATCAAAAAAGGATATATGTGACTGAAACGATAATCATTCCACGAGTTGTATTACAATTACGAGCAGCAGCTTTTGACATCACGCTCTGTATACAGACAACCTACACACCCTTCCTTTGGCTGTGATCTTCAGTTGAAAATATACAAGTAACTTCTGATCTAAGCGTTTGATCCTTATTCCAAATGACGTGCAGCAAATAAGACGGTAGTAACATTTCCCCTGCAAGTCTTCTACACATCTAATTATATCGCAGGGTCCGTCTGTTTTATCTCTTGGACTCCGGCAAAGAACTCCGTTGTTCCAAATACCAACCTTGTCCCGCCTTTCTCATTGTAATTTTCATGACGTGTTTCCCATTTGTCTGTTAAGTAATTCATTTTCTTGGCTCCCCTAGTAATCTACAACGTGCCTTCATTCACTGCTGGCTGAGTCATCATCTTGTAAAGTATCCAGCCGCTGGCTAGGTCTGTCTCGAACAAAGGTCTTTCCATCGCGTCTTTCCATCATGCCTTCATCTTGATACTCTCTTGTCCTTTCATTCACACACCACTCCACCAAGTCATTCGTCTCTTGGTCGTTCTCACGGCCTTTTTCCTTTCTGTTTCATCTCATGTATTTTTCTGGTACCCTCTTCTCCTCTACCCGCTTACATGCCCGCACCATATAAGCCTTCATTCCTCGGTTCTGTCCTGCACTGGTTCCTCCTTCATTAATTTCCTGATCCTCTCTTTCCCCAATCCGCCCAATCCGCCCATCTTTGTCAGGCCAATACTGTTCATCAAAAATGTCGTCTTACATGGTTATGATTTAATTCTCTCTTCCTTCCATTATCCTGATTTCCGAGACATACGTGAGGACTAGAACAACACGTTGTTCCTTGGACGTTCTACGTACCAAATACTTTTCACTTAAGCATGTCTACTCTGAACATGAGTTTTGCCTTCTCGCAATGTAACTTTCCGCTTTAAAAGTTTCATTCTGGTGAAGACATTATTAAAGGTGTCGAAACATAGGCAAATAAATTAAGCAATTATTTGCAACCGGTTGGCTGTGTTATTTTTCCACTGAATTTTATAGCTGTATATTTGTACAGTTCGCCTGAGATAAAGGAACCTTCTACGGAAACGATTAACGAAATGCTTTTTAACAACAGACGTTATTTAAGTTCTTAGCTCACCCATAGCTAGAGAGTTTCCGACTTAACAAAACATTTAGTAATTTATCTGATAAATCTGAGCACGCCACAGTCGACGTCACTATATCCCACTTGCACAAAACTGAAACTTCAAGAATTTCATTCCAAGGTGTCTCTAGAACTTTAAGCAACCATTTTCAAATATTTTTCTTCATAATTACAAATCATATTCTCTGATGATTTGGCTGGAATTAAACTGGAACGTATAGCTCCTCTGATATTGGGGGGGGGGGGGGGGTTTCGTTACATGGCTGTTCGCTGCCAATGCTATCAAACAACGGCCCAGTAGCAATGCGGCTCTCTGGAGTTGTGTGCTTCCCTTCTTATTGTTTATCTGGCATAGTGAACTGTTCTTACAAAATATTTAAAAATTAGGCTACTAATGTTTTCTTCTTTTGGCATTTCTACACATATTACTGATTATATGATAATTCTTCTGTACAAAGAATAATCACTGGGCCAGTTGCAGTTATAATGGACCTTTCGCAGGAGCAGTGTAATACATCGTCGTGGCATGCAATAACCCGATGTAAGTCTTTCAGTTGCACGCCACTTTAGCGACCCGAGTGTCCCTAACCTCCCGAGTAAATTTAACAGGAAGAAAGTGACTACAAGATGGATCCGAACCACGTGTCACACCTGGCGCTGAGGGCGCATGTGGTTGAATGGTAGTTAGTTACATTCAGTCACTGAAAAGTGGTGCTGGCATGGGAATATTTGATTAGTTTGGTGCTGAAGCGCGAACATTTGAGTTAGTATACATACAACTGAAAAATGTTATTGGCGATGTATTCTTGTTAATATTGTTCCGTACGTGCCTGTTTTTTTTTTTTTTAATTTTGATCACATGTAAAGTTTATAAAATATGTTGATGGATATAGTCGTGAATGAGGGTTCTTTTGTAGGCATATTTAAACAGTTTTGGTAAGGCATTTCCATACTATGGGTAAGGGGTGACATTTAAAAATACCCATGCGGCAACACATACGCTTTGAACTCAGAGATCAGTGAACTGTACGTCGTTAAATGAATGGCTGACGACTTTACAAATGACAAAAGAAACACACCACCTGCGTTTAGACAAAAATATATAATCTCAGAAGAAGTATATGGTCTTCACTTTCGGACTATGTATACAGCTCTGGAGATATCCGTCGCAAATAGACAAAACGTAACAGAAACATTTGAGTCATGTGGCGAGGTCTATACCTCGTACTTGGTGAACTTGACCACCACCTTTGGGTTTCTAGGAAGCCAGAACTCTCTGGCGGAGGAACGGTGAAAATGACAGTCGGTGACGAAGCAGAGAGAACTTGTTTTGGGTTAAAGTGGCTAGCTGTCTCGCCGTTTGCATGTTCTAGCAAAAGGCCCCGTGTGTTATCGCTGATGAAATAGAGCTCTGCTCGTGGCAGCTCTTAGTAGTATATTCCGAGAGCACCGTTTGATGAGTAGTTTGACCGGACATTTACCCGGCTTGACTGCCATGCTTGGTCGGCGGCAGAGCGTGGAATTTGTTGTTCCCTCTTTTAATGGTGAGCGTTATTTGACATTACTGTGACGCTCTTTCCGGGCGTTGGCTCTTGTTTGCGCTGCACCGCTTTTGTGGTTATTGATTGCTTGGTGCTAAATTCTCCGCCGTCCGTTTTCAGTCCTGTTCGGTAAAATCTGCTTCCGTAATTCGTCACGTTTTCGCAACCCGCTCGCTTGTGGGCAGACTACTGGATCTCTTAAAGGTAATTCTTCTTAAACTAAAAAGGCAAATACCGCAGGAAGACCAGTCAAGGTTAAGTCCTTTTAGTATTATTGGTGCTTAATTTCTTTTAAATCGTTTTCCGACCTGGATGTGTCATTTTGTATTCTAATTGTGAAGATTTTGTCCACCAACTGTTGTACAGAAGCATTAGTAATTTGTAATAGTTGTCAAGTTTTAGTTAATAGCTGCGTTAGTTATCCTTCAGACATATTGAAGAGCTTATTACCTGTAGGCGTGGTTAAGTTAAATTTTCTACCAGAACATTTGTTCGCAGTTGAGGCTATAGGTAGACTGTGCGTTGCACTCTGAAAAAATACTTTGTACTATTTGGCATACTTGGCTAACTTTAATATGAAACTTTTTTAATGATTAATGTTTGTGTTTTGAGGCTGCTAAGTTTCTCCTTCACGCTTGAGTTCTATCCTTGAGTACAGTGTCTTTTGACGTGAGCCAATAAACCTTTTTTTTACCACTACTTTATGCAAGAGAGGCTTTATGTACGTTGTAGATGACCCAGTGACAACTTCGCATCTTGTCACCATGGACCTAGTGCCCGCGGTATGTCTCAGAATCTATTGTGCCGTCTGCAGGCTTGCACCCTGATCTCAAACCGGGCTAGAGCGTTATAATTTATTGATTACGCTCTAAGGAACATCTTTCAGTATTGTTTTGCCTGGAATTTTTGAAGCATAAAGAGTATATATATTGCAGTGTTTTCATAAGAGAAGATTAAACGACTGAAGCTAGTAAACTGCTTTCGTAATCCTTATGCAATATAACGTAAATTTGAGAGTTTCAGTGTAGGTGAACTTTTCCTAATGTTTCAATGTTTTAATAGAAAAAAAAATTAATTCTTGCAACTAGTAAACGGCTTATTGTAAAAGAAAGGAACTTATGAATGTAAGTAACACAGGGTGTTTAAAAATGAATATCGGGGATATAACGCTTTATAATATTTATTACATTAAACTTACAGTTATAAATGATATGTCAAATGAAGGAGCAACTCAAACAGTTTTACCAAGAACCTTATATATGTTCAATGTGAGCACCATTTGTCACACGGCACACATCAAGTCTATAGCCGAGCGCTGGATAGGCCGCAAGGGGCCCAATGACAGGGCTTGCTTTGGTTGGCCTCCACGTTCAGCCGACCTAACGCCATGCAATTTTTTTTCCTTTGGGGCTTCATCAAGGATCGTGTTTACGTGCCTCTTCTACCAGTAGGCCTCCCTGAATTAAAAAACCGGACTGAAGTAGCTGTTGCTACAATCACTGAAGACACACTTATCAACGTTTGGGAAGAACTCGGCTATAGACTTGATGTGTGCCATGTGACAACTGGTGCTCACATTGAACATTTATAAGGTTCTTGGTAAAACTGTTCGAGTTGCTCTTTCATTTGACATATCATTTACACTACTGGCCATTCAAAATGCTACACCAAGAAGAAATGCCGATGACAAACGGGTATTCGTTTGACAAATATATTATACTAGAACTGACATGTGATTACATTTTCACGCAATTTGGGTGCATAGATCCTGAGAAATCAGTACCCAGAACGACCACCTTTGGCCGTAATAACGGCCTTGATACGCCTGGGCATTGAGTCAAGCAGAGCTTGCATGGCGTGTACAGGTACAGCTGCCCATGCAGCTTCGACACGATACCACAGTTCATCAAGAGTAGTCACTGGCGTACTGTGACGAACCAGTTGCTCTACCAGCATTGACCATTTGAACCATTTTTTGACGAAGATATCATGCATTCCTCTCAAACTGTCTGCCTGATGCGCTGGGAGATATTCCACTACATGTTCGGCAGAGGTTGCGGTTCCAACATGATTGTGCACCTTCACACTCTGAAATTAATGTGCGACTGTATTTCGACACGACATTTCCAGAGAAATGGCTCGGACATGGAGGTCCAGTTGTATGGTCACCGCGTTTACCTGACCTATATGCTCTGGACCTCTTCCTGTGGGGACACCTGAAGGAGCAGATGTACTTTACTCCACCAACGAATGTGGAAGAATTGGTGGCGCGTGTTCGGGCTGCTCTTGTTACTTTGCAGCTTTGCTGCGAAAGATCCAGAGCTGTATGATCCGGCGGATTGCGCAATGATTGGACGTGAAGGGAGGTCGCTTTGAGCATCTGTTGTTCTGAGAACAATGTATTCTGTTGTGAAGGTCATGCTGTCATTAATACGGACATCTGAGAGTTCATATTACATGTAGTATGAATGACAAGTAGTTGGTGTGTTATTGTACTGCGCTGTCGTTCTTAGCATCTCGAAATTGATATTGTTTTCGTAGTTATTCTGTCCTATGACAGGTCATTTGTTTCCTCAGTCTATTCTTTTTTGTCTAACCATGTATTTCATGTCCGTTATGATTATCCGGGCTGTTATGGCGTGGTCGGTTGCCAGTAGCGAGCCAGCGGATGGGTTGGACCTTCCATCGAGCTACAGACCCCCTTGAAGATGTCTCCCGCAGACGGGGACGAAACGTTGGGATTTGAGATAAAATTCATCAACCGACCACGGCATAACAGCCCGGATAAACATAATGGACATGACATCTCCGACCGTGAAAGTCTACACTTTACTAACCATGTATTTGTTACATTCAGCGTTATAAAATGTCGTAAATTAGGGATACATGTGACCGAAGAAACGGTGTTTATTACAGTATGAAATGTCAGAATGAAATTAGCAAATTAAAAGAACACGACATAATCTAGGATCGAATCCTCGACCTCCTGCATGCTAACCCAGAACTTTATCCACTGCACCAACCACACTTCGCAATAAGTCCTTTTTGTGCCATATGTACTCGCCGCATGAAATTTTGTGACAGACATTTTTTTTTATCCCTGGTATGTGAGGAGTCGCACTGCGAAGCCCGAGTGCGCGAATACACGGAGATTCAGATGCCACAATTGCTGTCGTTTCATGCAACGCACAATGTTATATCTCGCCATCGAAACTGAGATGAGAAATTTTCGTAGTCTGTCTCATCGCCCACCATTCAGGATTTTTGGTATGTTGTACGTGGCATTCCCTCTTACCAAAGTACAAAAATTTACGATTGCACGAGCTTTTGTCGATATAAGACCTTCCTTGGTTTTTTTGTTGGCTGGGTTATTACGCCACCAGCGTAGTCGGCTGTTTCGTTACCATATTAATTTAGACGTACCCGTGAAAGTAACAAAAGAAAAACGACTTTTGCAAACTTTACGCTAAAACTAATCATGTTAACAGTTCAGTCCAAACTTAACGCTTATGGGGATAGCAGTTTCGCAGTCAGAATGCTTGACAAATACAACGATGTAATGGTTCATTCCGTGCTGCTGAAATTCACAAGAGTGTTAGGGAAAATTTACACAAACGTCTACTTTATAATTAGCAAGTATTCCACTACGCTGACGGCGTAATAAGGTCAGTCAATGAAGACCGAAAATGATCGAATGTGGAAAACGGTTCGTACAGTCAAAAATTTTTGTACAGCTGTAGGAGGGAGTGCCATGAACAACATACTAGAAATCCTGACCTGAGGTGGCTGAGTGTGGTAGTGGATGTGCAACTGTAGGTCACTTTTGTACTACTCGAATAATTTGAAAACTAGCCTATAGCGAAAACGTATCCTTTTACAAAATGTAACTACCTTAGTTTCCTGCAAGAAAGGTCAGTTTCATTGTTTCTGTAGGACTGACAGTTGGGCATATCGAGCGAGGGAATACGAAAATCACTCGCGTGCTTTTTGAAGGCCAGAAGTAACATTGCGCTTTGCATAGAACGACAGCGATAGGGGCAGCTGAATCACCCTTTATATAAGATGGTGAGAAACAGTTTGCAAAGCTAGTAGAGGTGTTGCAGGGTAGGCTGTGCTGAGAAATAACTGTTAAGAAAACAATTCGACACATTGCACTGTTTCCGAGTTAATCAGCATTGAAGTTAGCCGATTAGGACGTATGGAGCACATATTTAAGCGGCCCGTCAGGGACGGTGTCGACAGACACCGTTTCGTTTCCTAAAACTGAACAAGAGAGAGATACAAAAATTGAACATGAAACACAGTAAGGAACGAACCCCTAACCAAAGGCTGAACATGTTCGCTATCTTCTATGATATAAGAATAACTGACACTAATTTATTTCACGTGCCGCTTGAATTTGCACGCGGAGCGTACTGATTGGCTAACGTCAGTGCTAATTATCTCGGTAACAACGCAACGTCCCTAATTTTTCTCTTAATAGTTATTTCTCAGCTCATCCTACTCACCAACATCGTTACAAGCTTCTCATACTGTTTCTGACCAACCTGTCTACCAATCTGTAAGCATTTATCCGCCCGCGCGACTGCTACGGTCGAAGGTTCGAATCCTACGTCGGGCATGGTTCTGTGTGATGTCCTTAGATTAGTTAGGTTTAAGTAGTTAGAAGCTCTAGAGGACTGATGACCTCAAAGTCCCATAGAGCTCAGAGCAGTTTGAGCCATTTATCCGCGAAAGTCAGACTTTCTCTTAGACTCCCAGTTCGGTATTCATTTTTCTCTTTTTGTGCAAAATGTATCTTAGAAATATCCCATGATGAATGAGAATCACTGGCATTTGTTACTGTGGTGTACATAGCGTCAAGTAGGATCCTCATACTTTTGTGTTACAACGCCAGCATTAACATGTGTTATATCACAGTACTGGACCCTTCAAAAATCTTCGAATACCTTTAAAACCTATACTAATTACGATCGACTAACAGAACGATAAATCTGTAGCTTCAGGCGTCGGTTATAAAATTTAAAATAAAAATGAATGCTAAATGAAGGTTAGTGTGTCTCAGAAATAAACAAATTAAATGGTTAAATGATGGAAGTAAATGGTTGTAGCTCCATTATAAGTTGCATTGAGAAGTATCTATTTATTTCTTGATGGCGACTAGTTTCGAACACCTGCATCCATTTTCTAACCATCTGTATTGTAAGTGCGACCGAGCGGTTCTAAGCGCTACAGTCTAGAACCGGGTGACTCCTACGGTCGCAGGTTCGAATCCTGCTCTGGGCATGGATGTGTGAGGTCCTTAGGTCAGTTAGGCTTTAGTAGTTCTTAGTTCTAGGGGACTGATGACCCGAGAAGTTAAGTCCCATAGTGCTCAGAGCCATTTGAACCATTTTGTTGTAAGTGTGGTAAACACAGGCGTTAGCCCAAACACAGAAACTGGCACTGCAGTAATCAAAGCGGTATATGGTGGCCGTTGATTACTCTAGGGGAAATTCCCGTACATGAGCGATCGCCTCTGTTTGTCACACTTACAGCACGGATGGTTTGAAAATGGACACAGGTGTCCGAGAAATGAAAAAAAAATAGATACTTCCCAACGTAACTTATGACGAAGCTACAACCATCCTATTTTTCACCTGCAGCATGCTGAAAGTTCCAACATTAACTGACGAATAGAACCTACTGTCCTAACTGCTACTAGTTCCTCCGGTCTTCTTGCCACCGTAGATTCTCGTGAGCACCGCTGCTAGGAATCATGTGCAGTGGCTACATTCCTGCCAAGTCTTTCTGCAGCATCACAGAAGCAGCTACTTGTAGCCCTAGTACAGGACCTCATCCAAACTCAGTGAAACGTTGATAATGGCTTCTTTGTCGCCTTAAACGCATTCTCGACTAAGATCTATTCACCATGTCCAATCTCAAAGGTAATTAACGCTCACAACCGTCACAGCGTGTATTTAAAGGAAACCGGATTTGCCTCCTCATAGAATGGGAATACATCAATCCACAACTCCGGATCATGTATCGCATTGTCAGTCCTCCATTGATATAAGAATCTGTAAGAGAATGCACAAACACGAATAAAAGGTTTCCCCGGTCCAAAGACAGTCGTGTCAAGTAAAATCGTGGGAAACCACCTTAAGAGTAAGATGAGAGACGTTGATAACCATGAATGAATCGAGTTTCCAATGCAGAGAGCAACATGTGCCGCAGGTTTTACCCACGGATATTACTATTTCCCTATTTTCCAGTTTAACAGTTTTGTATCGCGTCTTCAGTGGGCACAGCGATACTGCAGAACGCACACAGTCGGGAGTAAGATTTCAGTTCCCCAGCTGGCTGAAGGAGCCGCTGGACCGCCTGGCGTTTCCAGTGGACGGTGGTGTGACCCACTGTGGCCAGGCGCAAACTGAGGTGTGTTTGGTGCGGCGCAGGACAGCGCAAATTTTGGTTACTTAATTGATTCAAGTGCGACCGTGCAGACTGGGATGCGACGCGATGGTGACGCGACGCGATGGTGACGTGCATACGGACAGGGGTAGTGCTGGCTCTAGGAAAACATTGCCATCTTCACTTAATAGTGTTTCTTTTCTTGCCATTTAAGCTCTTGTTCTTTTTACATTAATACATTGACAATAACAATGCACAATTTAATGACTGGTGAACCATTAGCCATTGGAACAGTATCTTCTGCCTCCACAGTGTCTTCACATCGCAAGAGTGGCAGATGATTCATCTTTAGGCTAGTAAAATAGGAAGTAATTGCATAAAATCATATGATCAAGAATCAGGACAGGAAATTTTATATATTATACAGCGAAATAAGGTGGTGTCTACTGCACTGGAGTATCTGCACGATCTGTTACAAAAATTCAGATAGTAGGAATATCCACAGACGTATCCCCTTTGTACTTTATCTAAAAAGCGTCGAAATTCTGAAGTATATACTCTACTGGCCATTAAAATTGCTACACCACGAAGATGATGTGCTACAGAGGCGAAATTTAACCGACAAGAGGAAGATGCTGTGATATACAAATGATTAGCTTTTCAGAGCATTCACACAAGGTTGGCGCCGGTGGAGACACCTACAACGTGCTGACATGAGGAAAGTTTCCAAAAGATTTCTCATACACAAACAACAGTTGACCGGCGTTGCCTGGTGAAACGTTGTTGTGATGCCTCGTGTGAGGAGGAGAAAGGCGTATCATCACGTTTCCGACTTTGAAAAAGGTCGGATTCTAGCCTATCGCGATTCTGGTTTATCGTATCGCGACATTGCTGCTCGCGTTGGTCGAGATCCAATGACTGTTAGCAGAATATGGAATCGGTGGGTTCAGGAGGGTAATACGGAACGCCGTGCTGGATCCCAACGGCCTCGTATCACTAGCAGTCGAGATGACAGGCATCTTATCCGCATGGCTGTAACGGATCGTGCAGCCATGTCTCGATCCCTGAGCCAACAGAAGGGGGCGTTTGCAAGACAACAACCATCTGCACTAACAGTTCGACGACTTTTGCAGCAGCATGGACTATCAGCTCGGAGAGCATGGCTGCGGTTACACTTGACGCTGCATCACAGACAGGAGCGCCAGCGATGGTGTTCTCAACGACGTACCTGTGTGCACGAATGGCAAATCGTCAGTTTTTCGGATGAATCCAGGTTCTGTTTACAGCATCATGATGGTCGCATGCGTATTTGGCGACATCGCGGTGATCGTACATTGGAAGCGTGTGCGTGTATTCGTCATCGCCATACTGGCGTATCGCCCGGCGTGATGGTATGGGGTGCCATTGGTTACACGTCTCGGTCACCTCTTTTTCGCATTGACATCACTTTGAACAGTGAATGTTACATTTCAGATGTGTTACGACCCGTGGTCCTACCCTTCATTCGATCCCTGCGAAATCCTACATTTTAGCAGGATAATGCACGACCACATGTTGCAGGTCCTGTACGGGCCTTTCTGGATACAGAAAATGTTCGACTGCAGCCCTGTCCAGCACATTCTCCAGATCTCTCACCAATTGGAAACGTCTGGTCAATGGTGACCGAGCAACTGGCTCATCACAATACGCCAGTCACCACTCTTGATGAACTGTGGTATCGTGTTGAAGCTGCATGGGCAGCTGTACCTGTACCAGCCATCCAAGCTCTGTTTGGCTCAATGCCCAGGCGTATCAAGGCCGTTATTACGGGCTGCGGTTATTCTGGGTACTGATTTCTCAGGATCTATGCACCCAGATTGCGTGAAAATGTAATCACATGTCAGTTCTAGTTTAATATATTTGTCGAATGAATATCAGTTTATCATCTGCATTTCTTCTTGGTGTAGCAATTTTAATGGTCAGTAGTGTAAATATCACTGTGATTACATGGATATGGCTGTAATAAGAGACATTACACTACATGAATATGTACATGACATTGTGACAGTAAGCTGGAAATAGCCGAAAAAGCCCCATTAATGATAGTGTTTTAAGTGGCGCTTAGTGACAAGAAAAGGTAGTTCAGTGATTGCATACACGGTATCAGCAACAATAAACTAAGGACACAGGTGGCGACACAAGTGAACAATGTGGAAGGTGTAATCCAAGAGTATGAGTATTATGAAGGAGTGTGCTGATCTGATATTTAATTTGCTGAACTATAGGCCTACCTTTTTCAACAATGCCTGTCACCCCTTAGTAGGCACAACTAGGCACAACTTCCTCATTCCGGTCACGCACATTATTCTTAGCTGCTGAAAGTAAGTACACTCGGCATCTTCTTGTACGGTGGTCCATTCGTTTTCTTTTCTCAATAACAACCCCTTTATTCGTGAATCGCACATTGTCAGTTTGACAAGCCCTAGGTGAGTAACTATCATCTAGCATGTACGCGTCACTCTGCCCGAACGGCAAGCTTGTCATTATTTTCTTGTTGTTCAGATGAAGGACAGGAAGAAAATCCTTCGGTAATTTTCCATTCCAGTCGCTCGCTATTAAAAATATGATGGGTTACGAGGAACTGCAACAGAATTGGCGATTTATTTTTCTGTGAACTGTTAACCTTTTCACATTCGAAGAAGCGACATTATTTACAAATAACGGCTACATTTCTGTTGTTGACAGGGTTAATTTTGCTTGTTTAGCCAAAACACAGTACAGTTCACACAAACTCACCTTTCACTAGCCATTGCGACAGAATTCTGAAACAGTGTCTCATAAAACAGACAATGCCCTTCAGCAACGTAAATAGCTTACGGAGAACCGCATTGTGTCGCTTTCCAGTAACATAAGACAAAAAAAAATCATGTTTATTTTCAAACTAGCGGTCAATGACTCTAAAAATACTACAGTACTGGATTCAAGAAATAAAATAAAAGCTAATGCTATATCACCGTAGATAAGAAAGGTCTGTGTGGTAATAATTTGGTAAAATTCTTCTCTCCTCGTGTACTATTATTCGCCAAAACCTCGTTTCGAAATCACGGCCTGTTTTGGAGGTATTGAGGTATGTAATGAATATTGTATTCACGCTCGCGTGTGATCGATGGTGAACCTGCTACGTACGATACAAACTATCAGTTTCTCAAAATCGGAGACAGACCTCCTCCTACGTCTAAAGGAAAATCCATTTCGTTAGCTAAATTTTATACGCATTAAAATGGCCCTGAGCACTATGGGACTCAACATCTTAGGTCATAAGTCCCCTAGAACTTAGAACTACTTAAACCTAACTAACCTAAGGACATCACACACACCCATGCCCGAGGCAGGAGTCGAACCTGCGACCGTAGCAGTCCCGCGGTTCCGGACTGCAGCGCCAGAACCGCTAGACCAGCGCGGCCGGCTATACGCAGCAACATATGGTGTAATATGCACCAAACGCTAAATCGTAGCATTCCCTATTTTTCATCGCCCACTTTTCAAATTTTGCGCAATGTGTTACTTCAGTGCGATTATCATAAGTGTGACCATCAGCGTGGTGATAAGCACTTCACCCTGAAGCTGACATTTATCATAAGTGTGACCATCAGCGAGGTGATAAGCACGTCACCCTGAAGCTGACATATAAAGCTACGAGTAACCTAAAATCAAATATTTTTTTACCAAATAGTTCCCGTAAAATCGTGTGAGAATGATTACTGCGTGCGCACTTAGATTCTGTCAGCGCAGCGCGTTACCAAACGGCACGCTGAAAAGTGAAAACGCGTCGCAATATGCGCAGGACCTGGTGGCACGTGCGGAACGCACGACACGCTGCAATGTTGTTACGTCAGCAGCGAGGTAGGCAGGGAAAGCAGTTATCTCGGCGTGAAGCAAGTAATTGGGTTTACTAAATATTTGCTTATAAATTCATGTTTTCCAATACAGATATTTGGAGAGGCCAATAGGTCGTAACTATTTTCTAAGAACAAAATTAAAAAGCCGGGAATCGATCATCTCAATAAACCACTGAAAAGCCTTTAAGCTAACGAAAATGTACGAAAGGCTACGAAATATCACGAGTGTAAGCACGAGGTACAGACTGCGCGCCGTAGTAGCCAGAAGCCAATAGAAGATCTGTCTTAAGATCATGCTCTCAGGAAATCATTAGTTTTAGTTAAACCATTTTTAATTGAGTCGATATTATCAGTTTATTGTGTTTAGTAGATAAATATATCGTAATTGCATCGCTTTTTAACGTTGTTCCGTTTAATCACTTAGAAGCACAAGAAACAGAATTGCACTTTACAGATAACCCGACGGCGCTGATGTTGTTTCTGAGAAGGACATGAACTTCGGAGCGTCTCGGAAAAACAGGTAGGAAGAATTCTACAAAATTCACTACGACAGCCTGCCGCAGTGGCTGAACGGTTCTAGGCGCTTCAGTCCGGAACCGCGCGACTGCTACTGTCGCAGGTTCGAATCCTGCCTCGGGCATGGTTGTGTGTGATGTCCTTAGGTTAGTTAGGTTTAAGTAGTTCTAAGTTCAAGGGGACTGATGACCTCAGATGTTAAGTCCCATACTGCTCAGAGCCATTTGAACCACGACAGCCCAAGGACGGATTATCTCAGTAAAACCAGGATGGGAAAGCATGGTCAGCTATGTTGTACGTCTCTTATACCATCGTCTGTGGACTCACTGGCAAAACTGAGATATTTCTGATGGTTTAGTACAAGTGGGCATGGCGTGCTAGCGGGCTGAAGAAGAGACTGCGTAAGTGCACAGTTCCGGCGATTGTGATTCATTACATGCAACCTGTTGCAGTGCTATATGCAACGTACAAAGCGAGTACTCTTTGCGAGGCACAGAAGCATCGTACAGGAGGTGAGTGGACTGCAACCATCGAGTGGGTTAGCTAGTCTATTAAACAGCCGGTGGGAATGGCAGTTTCCATCCTTGAAATCCCCTATTTTATATTAACGATTACACATATCAGAAAGTGAGAACAGTACTGTTTGAAGATGACAGCAACTTTTATTTACTGTTGAATGGTTCAAATAACTCTAAGCACTATGGGAATTAACATCTGATGTCGTCAGTCCCCTAAACTTAGAACTACTTAAACCTAACTAACCTAAGGATATCACACACATCCATGCCCGAGGCAGGAGTCTAACCTGCGACCGTAGCAGCAGCGCGGTTCCTGACGGAAGCGCCTAGAACCGCTCGGCCACCGCGGCCGGCATTTACTGGTGAGTCACCAGAAAGTCTAAGTAGAAGCAAGTAGTTTTACCTGTCGTAGAATTCACATGGACAGCAACAATAGAGCTACATCAAACATTAATGAATTGGCAAACATGAAAATAGGCCCCCTTGTGTCCTTAGTAGTGGCACACTATCTGTTCGCCACCCGGCTCCTATGCCCATTCCCCGCTGCCGGAGTTGCATCCCCAACAGTTGCCTAAGTACTGCTCTGAGTCGGCTTCTCGGCCATCTTATGGTCTGTGTGACGAGTATATCTCACCAGTGTAACTTCATACACGCAAAGGACTATATAATAGGATCATTATAAAGAAGCGTCCACAGCTTCCCAAGTTCCGAAATAATATTGGAAATATATGTGGCATGAGTAAAATCTGTGTAATCTTTTCGTTATGAATTTGTTTTAACAAAAAATTTTGGGAATGCACGGAAAGTAGAAGTTGATATTGTTTAATTTCTGAGTGACTTAGACTACTTACATCCGTTTTAAAAATACTATACCTTTAGTGAATGCTCTGACATAACCACAAGCATTAGAACGAAGAGGAAGAACGCAAGACCAGAAAAGGCGGTGAGGCTACGTCAGCCAATAGCCCGCTGACAAGGACAGCGCCACGACAGGAGCGCCCTCTGAAAGGAGTAAATATAAAAGCCGCTCCTGTGAGCCCCGGCCGGCTCCTCCTTTTCCTTGAAAGGATACGGATCCTGTAAACCTCCCGTAAACTCGATACTCCTCACCGGCTCGTCTCCCCGATCCTCTCCCACCCCCGCCCACTGCCGCGCCTGTATTCCCACGTCCCGCCCAGTCTCCATCTCTCCACCCTCCTTACCCTCTCCCGAGGTGGCTTCCGCCAGCTCCCCCTCCCTGATGATGTCCTCCTCCCCTCCATCTACCCCTCCTATCAACTTTGACCCTGCCCCACCCCCACTTCCGGTGTCCTTTCCTTTAGGCACCCTCCCTCCTTTCTCTTCCCTTCCCTTCTCTTTCCTTTTCCCCCGTCCCCTCCCTCCACCCCTCTTCCCCCGGGCTTCCCCTCCCCCTTCCTCTCTCCCCCCTCTCTCCCCTGCCCGTGGCATCTCTGCTCTCCCCTCTCGCTCTCCCACTCCCCCTCCTCCTCCTCCTCCTCCTCTCTTGGCAGGTCCCCAGTCTCGCACACGCATAGTGAACATTCGCGCGCCGGAGATCACCGCCATCAGTGTCTCGTGTGTGTGCTTCGTTTTGTGTTTCGCGTTCTTTCGCAGTTACAACACCACTGTTCGCATGTGCCGTCGCCGTCCTCCGTGTTCTGTGCACCGCATCAAAAAGTGCTAGTGTTTTTATCGTCCAGCGTGAACGGCTTCATGTTTATTGTTTTTTGTCTCTACTTTTTTTGCCCGCCATTTTCATTGTATTGTCTATGTCGCCTCTTTGTCACATGATTGTACCACTTAAGGCTGAAGAGCGGCGTACTATGCTGCTGACAGCCCGCCTGTATGAGGTGCTACAAAAAAAAAAGCCCCGGCCGGACATTAGTGGACAGTATTCGCAGAGTATTCGCACGGCGCAGCAGAGAGTGATACTTATCCATTGCCACGCCCACACGATCTCATGGATAAATAAGGCACTGGATGCTACTTTTCAAAAATTGATCTGCGCGACGAGCATCTTCAAACACCGCTCGAAGAAGAATCTCCAAAAGTTTGTGTAGTAAATACTCATATGGGCTCGTTTAAATATTTGCGTTTGCCTTTTGGCAGTGCTTCCGCATCCACCATTTTTCAACGGTATTTGGAACAGTTGAATGACAAGTGCCAAACTGTTACAACTATTTGGATGACATTATCGTAGCACGTCGTACACCTGAAGAACATGTTGCAAATTTGCGTGTGTTGTTTCGTGTGTTATCTGACGCAGGACCAGAGTGTAGCGGGATAAGTGAGACGTTTTTAAATCTTAGTTGCAGTATCTTATTCGTGTCATAAACAGTCAAGGCGTACATCCTCTTCAGTTTTAGGATAGCCTTACGCTATTTGACAGTTCCTCGCAATGTCACAGAGTTGCATTCAGCATTACGGAAAATGAACTACTATATTCGGTTGATACCGAATGCTGCGCAAATAGCGGCACTATGTTATCGTCTGCGTCGCAGTAATGCCTCCTTTGTTTGGACAGATGAATGCCAAGTAGCTTTTCAAAAACTTAAGGATGCATAGCTCAATGATCGATGCTAAGTTCACTTTGATCCTGAAAAACCAGATGTATTGAAAGTTGACGCTTGCTCTTACGAAATCGGTGCACTGCCTTTGCACAGAATTGGTGGTAAAGACAGGCCTATTGTTTTCACATCAAAAGTGTTGTCCAAAGCTCAGTGCAGCTATTCAGAAATTGAAAAACAGGCTTTGACTATTGCGTATGGTGTCACCAAATTCTACCACTATTTGTATGGCAGAAAATTCTACTAGGTAACGGATCACAAGCCTTTACAGTTCTTGTTTCGTCCGACTGAACCGTTCCTGTACGAACTGCTCAAAAATTTGCAAAGATGGGCTTTGTTGTTGTCTCAATACCACTATGTGATTGTGTACGTCCGACCGGCTCAACATGGTAACGCGGACGCACTTTCACGACTTCCGATTGGCTCTGACACGGACTTTGACGCTTCTGCTGTATCTTGTTGTCACACAAATTCTCAGGATTCTGGATTGTTTTAGTCTTTTCCGCTTAACTGTAAGAAAATTGCACAGACCACGAAACTGATCCAGATTTGAACATGTTGCTCACATGCATTCACACATCTTGGCCTTACTCGTTGAACAGCATAAAGAACTCTGTAGTGTGCCAGTACGTTGCCCGTCGGCATAGCCTCGCTGTACAGAAAGGTGTAATTCTTGCTGAACATGACAGTGGACAGTCATGTGTGTTGATCCCTAAAGCCTTGCAAAAAGAATTGTTGCAGTTACTTCACCAAGGGCACTCGGTAATTGTTGATACGATACAGCGGGTCGACACTGACTTGGCAGGGTATGGACGCCCAAATGGAACAGATGACGTCACAGCGTCACGCATGTGCCGAAAATCAGCCCGCTCAGCCACAAAATTTCTTTGCTTGGCCTAAGTCGAAATCGTCCAGGCAAGAGGTGCACATGGACTTTACGGGACCTTTCTGGAACACTCGCTGGTTGATAGTGGTTGACTCATACAGCAAGTTACCTGTGCCAATGAACTCGACAACGTCAATAAGCACAATTCAGGTGTTGTCATCGATTTTTTGCCAAGGAGGTTTACCAGAAGTAATAGTGTCAGACAATGGCCCCCAGTTCACGGCACGTGAATCTGAAACATTATGTGAAGGCAGTGGCATGCAGCATTTAACCAGGGCACCGTTCCATCCACAGTCAAACGGCGAAGTGGAGCGTTTTGTCAGAACATTCAAGCAGCAGATGGCCAAAGTTCGCTCCACACACACCAGGGATCAAGCATTGCAATTGTTTCTCGCCTCATATCGTTCGCTCCACACACACCAGGGATCAAGCATTGCAATTGTTTCTCGCCTCATATCGTTCGCACCCACGAGATGGACCGTCGCCGGCAGAAATGCTTCACGGTCGCCGCCATCGCACGCTGCTCCACCTGCTCCACCATCTTCAACATCCGGCGCCGACGGAAGGTCGCGCCGCATATTGTCGCAGCAGACGACGGGTGCGAGGCAATACTGTCTGTCGACTTGGCGCTTGCATGTATCTTCTTTCAGCTCCAGATGTCGTGCGGCGCCGCCATCAAAATTAACTTCACATCTGTCATGTACCCATTGATCTTTCAGTCTCTCTTCCCCCAGATTCACGGATACAGAGGACAGCACGGCCACAGCAGCCGCCAGAAGGTGTCCTCACGACACCGAGGCACGATCCCATGGAGGCGGAGCCTTCGCCACATCCGCCTTCTCTCGTCCTACCGATGGAGCTGGACCAGCTCACACAACAGCAGTAACCGCCTTCTTCATCTGGTACATGGCAGCAGGAGATGGACGCGTACCCTACTGGTTGTTTCCCGGGGGACGTTTCCGCCAGAGTGCACGCAAGATGGAGGGGTAAGGGCGGAAGCTTGGCGTCCCCTACACCACAGCTTCCGGCCCGACGTTGCCCCCACACTCCTGCATCCTCCGCCGTGGTCGCAACTCCCTACACCACGATGGGCCGTTGCTTTGGGGGTGAGGAATGTTCTGGAGCAACCACAAGCGCCGGAACGAAGAGAAAGAACTGGAGACCATAGAAGGCGGTGAGGTGACGTCAGCCAATAGCCCGTTGACAAGAACGGCGCCATGCAGTAGCGACTTCTACAAGATGTGAATATAAGCGCCGCTCCTGCCAACCTCGACCGAACACTAGTGGACAGTATTCGCAGAGTATTAGCACGGCTTAGTATACTGTGCTACGAGAACAGTTATTAGTGATCCATATCCGTTGCTTGTTTGGACTTTGTCTATTGTTGTTGTTTCTGTTGTCTTTAGTCCTGAGACTGGTTTGATGCAGCTCTCCACGCTACTCTATCCTGTGCAAGCTTCTTCATCTCCCAGTACGTACTGCTTGTCTATATCGAAGAATATTACTGGTTGCATGTAGCGCATCGCTTGCAACACCGATGTAACTCCAGAGTTAAGTACTGCCAATCTACTTTATTGAAATAAAACTACTAAGGTTATTTGTTTGAATTGTTGCACAGCATTCCGAGAACGCAACATCCCACGAGCATCCTACACGAGACGAGTGGCCAAGAACTTACACATGATATTATCGTTAATCCTCGTCCTAAACTGATTTGAAATGTTTTTACAGCTTTTTAACGATGAGTGACGAAAGAAATTTGGAGTGATGCTATTGATCGGCCGCCATTGTTGCAGCCCTGAATGCTCAATAAAGCAACCTGCATTTATTCTCGATTAATTTTACTAATTCTGGTATCTTTTAAAGACTCATTGCAGTGTTACTAAGACAGTGGCATCGAAATACTGGTATTTCTTCCCACAGTCACGCGTCAACCTCTTAGCAGTAATGCAACAATTACGGATTATGCTGATTACACAGGCCAACGATGGAAAAACTTTTTTGCTGAAAATACCTTATTCTTATGTTTCTTAGGGTGGGAAATCCAAATGTGGTACTCAAAAAACTGTATCATCCACCACTTCTCCACATTTTACAGTTAAATTTATTAAATTTAGCAACTTTTTAAAGAATTTAACAGCTTTTATACAGTTAATTTAAAAAGGAGATGTAATGAATGTAGATGACGTTGGTAGCACTGTTGAAAATATTTGCTGGGAAAGAAAGGTTGATACTATTTTTGTGTTAACAGATGGTGTTTAGTTCACTGTTAAGTTAACCACACTCACTTTCCCGTTTCCTGTACATGTGCTCAGTATAATGTCTAATCGTGTTTGTAAAAACTCTGCTGACAGTTTTTGTTATATCTGTGGCGAATCTGTGATTGAGAAACACCAAACAAACATTACATACTTTATGAAAAACGTTTAGCTATCATACTTTGATAGACGAAATAAAGATAAATCATGGGCTCCGCATAAGGTATGTTACGTGTGTGTTGAAGATCTAAGATAATGGTCCAAAAAGGAGAAAAAAGCCTTTAGGGTTGCTGTTCCTGTGATATGGAGGGAGTCAAGAAATCATTCTGATGATGACTACTTTTGCAGTGTTGGTATTACCGATCATAATTGGAAAAACAAGAAGGTAATAAGGTACCCTAACCTTCCGTCCGCCATCCGATCAGCAGGGCATGGTGTAGATTTGCCAGTTCCTGAACCACCAGATGATTTAAATTCTATTCCAACAGAAGTATTTTATGATGTACAATCTGATTTAGATGAACCAGATGATGATGAATTCCCTTGTAATACAGAAAGTCTAGAGCCCAAATTTTTTACTCAGACTACGCTTAATGATTTGGTTAGGGATCTGGGCTCAACGACAGAACAAGCTGAATTGCTTGGCTCTAGATTGAAAGAAAAGAACTTATTGGCAGTTTTAACCAGCATATACCTGTATAGAAAGAGAGAGCAGCAGTTTCCTAAGCTTTTTCCACAAGAAGGTGATTTAGTATACTGCTCAGACATTCCCGGTCTGGTGAATGAGTTCAGTATTGAATACAAAAAGGAAGATTGGAGGCTGTTTATTGATTCATCCAAAAGTAGCCTAAAGGTTGTTTTATTACACAATGGTATAAGTGGACCTGTTGGACATTCTGTACATATGAAAGAAATCTATGAAAACTTAGAAATAGTGCTAAATAAAATGGGCTATTCTGCTCATGGTTGGATGATATGTGGCGATCTAAGAGTAACATGCATGCTCCTTGGTCAGCAAGGTGGCTTTACCGAATGTCCACGTTTCTTGTGTGAATGGGACAGTAGGGCTAGGGATCAACACTGGTGCAAAAAAAACTGTCCTGGGAAGGAGTTTTTAAAACCTGGTGCGAAAAACATTCTACGCAAAAACCTTGTAGAGCCAAAAAAACCGTACTCCTACCACCTCTACATTTAAAGTTAGGCTTAATGAAACAGTTTGGAAAGGCTTTGCCTAAAGATGGACCATGTTTTAAGTATCTCTGCCAAATGTTTTCACACCTTTCAGAAGCTAAACTAAAAGAAGGCGTCTTTTTCGGACGTGACATTAGAAAATTGATGTTTATGTTAGCTTTGAATCCACAATGACCTTAAATGAGAAAGAATCATGGATATCATTCAAGCAAGTCGTTACAAAGTTCTTAGGACATGAAAAAGACCCAGAATATATTTCTATTATTGCTACAATTTTAAAGATTAAAACCTTAGGACGTTTAATGAGCCTGAAATTTCACTTTTCGAACAGTCACCTTGATTACTTCCCAGACAATATGGGGGATGCTAGTGAGGAGCAAGGGCAGCGTTTTCACCAAGACAGTAAAGTGGTTCAAGAACGCTACCAGTATGATGGAGGACAACTGTTGGTCACTTCACCGAGAAGTTCAGCAAGCGACTCATCGTAGAAAAAGCTACACAAGAAGCTTCAAAGAAAAAGTGAAAGAAAATACAAACCAATTCCAGCTGACAAGTGAAACCTCTATTACCACATTTCATTGTTTTAAGTACCTTACTGTAAATACAAACGATACTTTTGTTCTAACAAAGCGTTTCATTAGTTTCCCCATTTACCGTATAGCATAGGATTTTTATACTATATAGTAAGAAGCATATTGTTCGAAAACTATGGGTGATACAAAAGAACTAAGGCTACATTTGTATTCAGCTCATAAAAATCTATAAAGATCATCTATCAAAGTAAAAAAAGGTTTTACAAAAATAAATTTGTTATCTTGTGTTACCGTCTCTGCTCCCATCATTAAAATAACTCCACTTTATCTTCTTGTCAGAAAGTAATATTTCAATGTTTCACTAAAGAGAAAGACGAAGTATAACTCTGAAGTAACTGAGGTGTTACATGCTAAGCTAAGACGCTAATTCTTGTAGGTAACCTCAAAACCAAACAGCACAGATGAGAACCTGCATCAGAACGTACTGCAGAGCGTGTCCCGACCAGTTTTATTGCCTCGGTGAAGACACGGAGGCCTCTACTGGTAGAAAGTACTCGTACATCCTGCAGCTCACATTACCGGGCAGTCTAACCTCACCAGCCAAACAACTTTTTAGGCTGCAGGGCCAGTGATACTCCCTAGCACTTACGTTGGCCATTCAGCAGTTGTACCACATGGACAGTCCGCAAAGAAAGGACTTGCTCCACAACAGCATGAGTATGAAGCCAATCTGAACGAAACGGCCATTTTCTGTATCAGTTTACGACGTCTCGGGACTTTCTTCAATAATATGATTGCAGGATATCAAAATTAATAGTAAGATTACTTAGACATACACATTTTGTCTATTATGATTTATGGATAACTTTCTCTCCGTATTCTGAACTATTCACGAAATGCGAAGGGTGTCACATCTTAAGCGACTCAACCTGTATGTCATGTACCACATATCCTGCAGTGTTGACTTATTGAGGATGTCTGATAATATCTAATTTTTGCCAATGAAAAAAAAATGTATTTATTTTGTATTTGTGGGGATCATCAGCCTCCAGATGCTTATAAACGTAAACATAGTCTGTAGTAGGCCGTAACTTGATTTTCATTTAACCGAGCGATTAGCTAATTTCGACTACTTGCCATTGTCAAGCACTTGTAAAACCAACACGGAAGAGCACTACATTGTCTGCATGCATCGCTTGTATAACTAACAATTTACGCACATCAAAGCAAGATAAAACATTAAATAAATATCACGTTACAGCCTACGACAGATTATTATTTATTAAATGTATAAATCATCTATAAATATAATACGCCACATCACGACTGACTGATTCCCCCAATCGCCATCGCCAAGTCCAAACCACAAAGGATACAAAATTAAAATTTGCAGCGCATTTTAATGAGCAGTTATGGCAACTCAAAACCTGAGAGATGAAATACAGGATGAAAGATTCTTTGTTTCAAAAAAAAGTTGGTATGAAGACAATTTTGAAGCAACAACTACGAAAATTGGTATTTGGCTTTTCGGTCGGAAATTAAAAAAAAAAAAAAATAGGTGTTTGAGTGTTTATGGAAATTCAGTTCCTATGGGGGTGAAAAAGAGGATGAATTATTTAAGGAAACAGTTTCATTGCGGAATCATTCTTAAATCTAAATCTATCAAAATTTGAATTTGTCTTCTTGGTTGGAAATTCAGAAAAAATCTGTTCCGTTGCTTTTGGAAGTACAACCTCTATAGAGTAAAATGGGGGATTAAAGTTTTTATGGAAATATTTCAGTATGGAAGTATGTTTGAATCCCTGAAAATTTTATTTCGCTTCTTTGCTGGAAATAAAAAAAATACGCATTCTACTCCTTTTTCGAAATTCAAACGTTAAGTGGGTTCAAATAGAGACTGAAATTTTTCATGAAAATATTTTAATTCCAAAGCATTTTTAAAACAAAAACTTGGAAATTTGTATTTCACTTCTCGGTAATACATAAGATTCATGTGTCAGGGGAGGAATGTTTCTATGGAAATATCACCGCAAGAACGGAGAAGGCATGATTAACAAAAGCCTTGGACTCCGTCCGCCTGCTTAGCTGATTGGTAACTTGTTTGCCTCCTATGCATATGAGCCCGGGTTCGATTCCTGGCCGGGTTGGAGATTTTATACGCTCGTGGACTGGGTGTTGAATTGTCTTCATCATCATTTCATCCACATTACCGGCGCGCTAGTCGCCCAATGTAGCGTCGAATGAAATTAGACTTGCACTTGGCAGCCGAGCTTCCCCGAATGGGGGCCTCCCGGCCAACGTTGCCAAACGCTACTTTTATTTTTTTATCTTGGACTCCAGCAATCAGTATCTTTTTTTGATCAGAAGTACATTAAGAAAAGATCATGATTCTGTGTTGTCAATTAGTGTGAAAAGTTTAGAAGGTGCTGCATATTAGCGATTAATGTAAAGGTTGGATTAGAGAAAAACAAAAGGAATATGAGCAGAAGACACAGTATGCACGAGCGACGCAGCGGGCGCTATGCTAAAAAATATACAAAAATAGAAGACCCCTAGATGGCAGAAACGCTAGACAAGAGAGACTTTCATTTGGTAGCAAAAGAGCATGTACTCGTTTCACTGTGGCCTTTCGCCAAGAAGTGGGACAAGAGATCCCTAAGTGGCGTAGTGGAAACTCGAATCTTCTTTTGCCGAGCAGGGCTAACACTCGAGCAAGGCAATTACCGCCGAAACGTACGACCTCCGTATCGCTGTCTGACAGTCTCGCCGCCCTAACAGGATAAGAAACGGCCGCCTTGAAGTGAGTCGAAATTATGTCGGCCGTCCTTCCCGGGCAACGTTTCAGCTGCAGTTTTATCGCGAATTAATTAAGCCAGCTGCGCGCGGGAGTATTTCTCTCGGCCCGCGGGCAGAAGGCCATACGTCAGAGCCGCTGCTGCTGCGCGGAACGCCTTCTGACGGCAACGCCGCGCAGTCTGGCGGCGCGCAGCCAAATTAGCCGGGCCGGTTCCTCGGTTGTTGCTCGTCGCCGTTAAAGTTTCACGCAACTCCAGACGGCGGGGTGGTGCCTCGGCCCGAATTTACAGCGGAGCAGCGCGGCCGCGAGGCAGAGGCTGCGCCCGCCGAGGAAACAAAGGCGAGCCGCCGCCGCTTCTGCTGCAGCCACTTGGCGCCTAGCGAGCCGGCCGCCTCGCGAGCGCCTGTGACGCGGGCTGCCCGCACGACGGCGCTGCCTGGCAGAACAATGCGCCGACGCCCGCGGCGCGTGACAATGGCGCGAGGGAGCGGGGAAGCTACAGTTAGCAGCCAGGGGCCGGCTATTCAGCGAGCAACTTGCCGCGACGGCTGCATTGTGGCGCTGGACAGGCCAGAGGCTCCTCCTTACTTGCCACCGTAAGGCCGACCTCTTCGCGGGCGCAGTTTTAAATCTCCAGCAAACGTCAATACTGTTAAGCAAAAACCTGATTCAGGACCATGGTATAATGTAAAAGATCTCTGACAAATCTCGGTGTAGGTTTTTAGGGGTATAGGTACAGGTATTCTGACAAATAGTACCTTAACATGTACTCACTTCTGAGTGTTAGTGGTTATTTCTTTTTGTCTGTCCTCCTGCAAACACATCAGTGAGTTCACTAGCTGATGTTTTCTGCACGGTCGTAGTGCCGCATGAACAGGAATACACCTGTCAGTATAGACTGTCCGTCACATTTCCATGCATCTATACGCAAATACGTGACCTGCTGCCCTGGGGAAGCTAAACGCTAATGATTTACTTTTCGCAACAGTGTTTGAAGACACTAACCAACCTAGAAACATACTGCACGTAATAGCTGTAATTATTAGTCTGAAAACGAAGTAAACAGTGATGTAATATTTTTCTGTGCCCTGTCAACAGTCGTCAATCGAAGTTCCTCTACCTATAATCCTAACACTCTGCAATGTTATATGGAAAGTATATATTTTTTATGTTTGTATGCTTTTATGCCCCAAATCTCCTCCTAATCCGCTGGATCTATTTCAGCTAAACAAAGCACACATTTAACTTTTTATCAGGAAGGAAGCACTGTGGGACTAAATACCTACTGCCTCTCAAAGGTGCTGGAGATGGGGGTGAAATACAAACCTAACTTACTGTGTGCAAATAGCCAGAACACTTTCTGTGAGAATATCACAATGAGACCTCTTGGTGACTCTCGACAACCTTTAAACTTCAAACCTTTTCTAAAATTTTCCTTTTTTAATTACTTAACATAAATTATCGCTATGAATGCGACAGCATGAGTACATAACAAGTTCCAAAAAGGCCATACATACAAAATGGGATGCTCATACTTCAGGTCCTACTGGCGATAAAACGGCAGAGTCAAGGGTTTTGGATAGATCTTGGGCTACGGACCACTTGTATACCCAACAGAGGGATCATCGTAGTCACTGTCATACAGTACATCGCCAAAGGATGAATCTTAGACTCAACTCCTGCTTAACCAAAGGGAGAAAATCGACTGAGGGAGGCAGGCATTCAAAGACGACTACACGTAACAAATGGTTGAATTTTTAATGATATATTCTAACAGCCCTGGAAATTTTCTTGATATCTTCATACCTTTCCTGAACGGCTTTTTTATGGGGGGGGGGGGGCGGTCATCAGTCTTCTGACTGGTTTGATGTGCACACCACAAATTCCTCTGCTGTGCCAAACTCTTCATCTCAGAATGGCACTTGCAACTTCCATTCTCAATTATTTGTTGGATGTATTCCAACTCTCTCTTCCTGTAAGGTTTTCGCCCTCTACAGCTTCCTATAGTAGCATGAAAGTCATTCCGTGATGTCTTAACAGATTTCCTGTTATCCTGTCCCTTCTCCTTCTCAGTCTTCTCGGTATATTCCTTATATTCTGCTAAGAACCTCCTCATTCCTCACATTATCAGTCCACCTAACTTTCAACATTTGTCAACAGCACCACATCTCTGTACTTCGATTCTCTTCTGTTCCGGTTTTCAAACAGTCCATGTTTCACTACGATACAATTCTGTGCTCCAAACGTACATTCTCAGAAATTTCTTCCTGACGTTACGGCCTGTGTTTGACCTAATAGACTTCTCGTGGCCAGGAAAGCCCTTTTTCCCAGTGCTAATCTGTTTTTGATGTCCTCTGTCTCTGTCCGTCATTGGTTATTTTGCAGCCTAGGTAATAGAATTCTTTAACTTTATTTACTTCATGAGCTTCAGTCCTGATGTTAAGTTTCTTGATGTTCTCATTTTTGCAACTTCTCATTACTTTCATCTTTCTTCGATTTACTCTCAGTCCATATTCTGCACTCATTAGATTGTTCATCCCATTCAGGAGATCATGTAATTCTCCTTCACTTTCATCAAGATAGGAATGTCATCAGCGCAGCGTATCATTGATATCCTTTCACTTTCATTTGTATCCCACTCCAGAACTTTCTTTTTTTCCATAATTGCTTCTTCGATGTACAGATTCAACAGTAGCGGCGAAACACTACATCCATCTCTTAAACCCTTCTTAATCCGAGCACTTCGTTCTTGGTCGTCCACTCTCATTATTTCCTCTTGGCTTTTGTACATATTGTATATTATCCGTCTCTCCCTATAGCTTACCCCTATTTTCCCCAGAATTTCGAACATCTTGCGCCATTTTGCATTGTACAGCGCTTTTTCCACGTCGACAAATCCTATGAACGTGTCTTGATTTTACTTTAGACTTGTTTCCGTTATCAGCCGCAACGTCAAAATTGCCTGCTGGTGGCTTTACCTTTCGTAAGGCCCAACTGGTAGTCATCTAACTCATCTTTAAATTTCTTTCTATTATTCTGTATATTATTTTTGTTAGCAACTTCGATGCATGAGCTACGAGCTGATTGTGTGATAATTCTCGCACTTACCGGCTCTTGTAGTCTTCAGAATTGTATGGATGATATTTTTCCGAAAGCCGGATGGTATTACGCCAGAATCGTACATTCTACACACCAACGTGAATAGTCGTTCTGTTACCACTCCCTCTAACCATATTACAATTTATGATGGTATTTTATCTATCCTTTCTGCCATATTTGATCTTAACCTCTACAATCCTATACTTCTCAATCAACTCCTGTTTCTTGTTCTGTCACATCAGACAAATCTTCGCCCTCATAGAAACCATCACGTACTCTTTCCACCTATCCGCTCTCTCCTCTGCATTTAGCAGTGGAATTCCCGTTTCACACTTAATGTTACATCCTTTGCTTTGAACTTCACCGAAGGATGTTTTGTCTGTCCTATATGCTGAATCGGTCCTTCCGACAATCATTTCTTTTCCGATTTCTTCACATTTTTCGGATAGCCATTTCGTCTTTGCTTCCCTGCACTTCCTACACTGTTGTCCAAAATTAAAGCAATAAACCGAAATTGTGCAAGGTTGCGTTTATTTTGCCACAAAATAGTATAATCAGGTGACAATAAAGTAGAAATAGTGTGAGGAATACGCAACGTACACAAGTGAAACATGCATAACGGTAATTATACAATCTAGGGTTTCACGACCGGTGTGGTCTTCAGTTGAAACTTCCGGGCAGACAGAAATGTTCTTCGTTTTCTCAACTTTTTTTTAACGGATTTACGCACACATTCCGACAAGTGGTTAGTACGCTCAGTATGGGGTGTGTGACCACCTCTGGCAGCAACAGAGGCCTGACAAACGACGGGGCATGCTGTGAATCTCATCAATCTCATTTTGGGTCAATAACGCCCATTATTCCTGCAGAGTTGCCCACAAGTCTTGGAGGGTGGTTTGTGGGTGCTGACGTGATGCAACACGTCTCCCTACTGCATCCCAGACATACTCTACGGTATTAAAATCGGGAGAGCGAGCAGGTTTCACCATGCGTGAAGTATCTACAGTTTCCAGGAAAACATCAACGACGCGTGCACAACGCATTGTCGTCCAGCAACACCAAGTCTGGGCCCACAGCACCTCCCAACAACTACACATGAGGTCCCACGACATCGTCACGATACCTGGCAGCTGTTAAACCTTGCCCATTCACTTGTACAATTTCTTGAGCATAATCCCTGCTCACACTATTAGGGATCCTTCTGGGTATTGGGCTCCTTCCACAATGTTCTCGTTCCGAAGTCGTATTCCACTTTCCTTCAGATGCGAATGCGTCGAGAATCACTCTCCAGGCCAATCGGAATTCATCTGTGAAAAGAACATTGGCCCACTGTTCGACCGTCCAGGTGGCATGTAGACGGCTATAATCTACGCGTTCCCTTCTGTGAAGACACTTCAGGGATACACATACAGGAGGTCTCCGACTACAAAGACCACTCTGCTGAAGCCTTATGTACACCGTTTGCCTTGCCACAACACTTCCAGTGGATGCTGCTAGGTGAGAGCCGGCCGGAGTGACCGAGCGGTTCTAGGCGCTGCAGTCTGGAACCGCGCGACCGCTACGGTCGCAGGTTCGAATCCTGCCTCGGGCATGGATGTGTGTGATGTCCTTAGGTTAGTTAAAGTAGTTCTAAGTTCTAGGGGACTGATGACCTCAGATGTTAAGTCCCATAGTGCTCAGAGCCATTTGAACCATTTTGCTAGGTGAGATGCCAGTTTCCGTGCAGTACTAAGGCGGTACTATCGTGCCCTTACAGCCAAATAACGGCTCTCTCTTTCTGATATTACACGTGTTCGGCCCAGACCTGGTGTTATACTGTTTCAATCTCTATAAACTGTCACCACATAAGAAAAACAACAGAACGATTCACATTAAACCATCAGGCCATATCAGTTTGCGACTCTCCTGCTTCCATTCTTCCGTGGCCCTCCACCGCAAAGAGCCTGATAGGCATCTTTTCTGTACCATACTGTACCGTCTGTGACTGAGTACTCCGCGATTGTGGATGTGGGAATGCCGGGCGAGCACTATACCGTTTGATAGGTGCACTGACGTCATCGTCGACCAGAATGCCGTCTTCCGTGCAGGACACGATTGTAAGGACATCTGTTGACAGTTTTTATGATTATATCGTGAATGAAACACAGGACGGGAAATAATGGTTTTCTGCTTTAATTTTTGGCGCCACTGTATTTACAACATTCTTGAGCTACTTTTATTTCTGTATTTCCCTGAGGACTGTTCTACTTCCTCCTTTCATCGATCGACTGAACTATTTCTTCTGTTACCCGTGGTTTCTTCGCAGTTACCTTCTTTGTACCTATGTTTTTCTTTCGAACTTCCGTGATTGCCCTTTTTAGAGATGTCCATTCCTCTTCACCTTTACTGCTTACTGAGCCATTCGTTATTGCTGTATCTGTAACCTTACTGAACGTCAAGCGTATCCCGTCATTCCTCAGTACTTCCATGTCGCACTTCTTTGCGTACTGATTCTTCCTGACTAATCTCTTACATTTCAGCTTACTCTTCATCACTACTAAATTGTGATCTGAATTTATATCTGCTCATGGGTATGCCTTACAATCCAGTATCTGATTTCGGAATCCCTGTCTGACCATGATGTAATCTAACTGAATTCTTCCCGTATCACCCGGACTTTTCCAAGTATACCTGCTCCTCTTGTGCTTCTTAAACAGTATACTTGCTGGAATAACAATAAGAGTAAACGGTCAAGAACGAATGAAATAAAAGCAAGGTTCAGGAGTGGAATTAAAATTCAAGCTGAAGGGATATCAATGATACAATCCGCTGATGACATTGCTATCCTGAGTGAAAGTGAAGAAGAATTACAAGACAAGGAAGACGTAATAAGAAGTTCTAGAAATGAGAACTGCGACAAATTTAACATTAGGATTTATGGTCACGAAGTAGACGAAGTTAAGGAATTCTGCTACCTAGGCAGCAAAATAACCTGTGACGGACGGAGCATGGAGAACATCAAAAGCGTACCAGCATTCGCAAAAAGGGCATTCCTGGCCAATAGAAGTCTACTAGAATCAAACATAGGCCTTAGTTTGAGAAAGAAACTTCTGAAAATGTATATTAGGAGCACAGTGTTGTCTGGTAGTGAAACATGGACTGTGGGAAAACCGGAACAGAAGAGAATCGAAGAATTTGAGATGTGGTGTTGAAAATTAGGTGGACTGATAAGGTAAAGAAGGAAGAGGTTCTTTGAAGAATCGGAGAGGAAAGGAATATGTGGAAAACACTGACAAGGAGGAGGGACAGGATGATAGGACATGTGTTAAGATATCAGCGAATGATTTCCATGGTATTAGAGGGAGCTGTAGAAGGCAAAAACTGTACAAGAAGTCAGAGTTGGAATACATCCAGCAAATGATTGAGGACGTAGGTGCCAAGTGCTACTCTGGAACGAAGGAGAGGAATCCATGGGGGTAGCATCAGACTAGTCAGAATGCTAATGATGCACAAAGAGAGAGAAAAGAATGCTTGGAATTTATTACGAAACTCAGTCTTTCTCCTCACTCATTTCTTGTCGCAAGTCTATATTCTCCTGTAACCTTTTCTTCTACTCCTTCCCCTAGAACTGAATTCCAGCCCCCATGACTATTAGATTTTCATCCCCCTTTACATACTGTATTGCACTTTCAATATCCTCATACACTTCCTCTATCTCATGATCTTCAGCTTTCGACGTCGCTATGTATACCAGAACTCTCGTCGTTGTTGTTGGTTTCCTGTCAATTCTGAAAATAACAACCCTATCACTGAACTGTTGGCAGTAACACTCTCTCAGCCGTACCTTCCTATTCATAACGGATCTGCCCCCTTTACACCATTTCCTGCTGCTGTTGATTTTACTCCATCCTTGTCTTCTTTCCATTTCACTTCACTGAACAGTACTATACCTAGATTGACCCTTTGCATTTCCCTTTTCGGATTTTCTAGATTCCTTACCAAGTTCAAGCTTCTGACATTCCACCAACCCCTTCCCTCCCCGACCCGTAGGAGGTTTCCTTTCCTTAGTTGTTTAGCCTTTTCTTCATGGTCACCTCCCCTTGCTAGACTCCTCCCAGAGATCCAAATGGGGGACTATTCCGGAATCTTTTACCAAAGGAGAGATCATCATGACACTTTTTTAATTAGAGGCCACATGTCCTGTGAAAGCACGTAATGTGTCTTAAATGCAGTGGTTTACGAGGGTGAGTCAAATGAAAACCTTAAATATATTTTTAAATATTATTTATTTTGCAGAAGTGGTACAAATCTGTACGACATTTCAACATATTCTCCCCAACGCAATGCAAGTCCTCCAGCGCTTATAAAGTGCATAAATTCCTTTAGAAAAAAAATTCTTTTGGTAGTCTGCCAAATCACTCATTCACCGCGTGGCGTACCTCTTCATGAGAACGTAACTTCTTCCCTGCCATTGCGTCTTTAAGTGGTCCAAACATTTGGAAATCGCTTGGGGAAAGGTCTGGTGAGTCTGGTGGATGAGGAAGACACTCAATATGCAGGTCTGTGATTGTTGCAACTGTTGTACGGGCAGTGTGGGGTCTTGCATTGGCATGTTGCAGAAGGACGCCTGCTGACAGTAAGCCACGTCGCTTTGATTTGTTTGCAGGCCGCAGATGATATTTTAGGAGATCTGTGTATGATGCAATGGTGGTCCTTCTTGGCATGACCCCTTTTTCGTTCCAAAAATATCAGCATAACTTTCGCTGCTGACTGTTCTGTTCGAAATTCTTTGATTTTAGTGATGAGGAATGGCGCCATTCCTTGCTCCCTCTCTTCGTTTCCGGTTGGTGTAAGTGAACCCAGATTCCGTCCTCAGCAACGATTCTTACAAGAAAGCCATCACCATCTCGTTCAAAGCGCCGAAGAAGTTGTTCACAAGCATCAATACATTGTTCTCTCATTTCAGAAGTCAGCTGCAGTGGCACCCATCTTTCAGACACTTGTGAAACTGGAGCACATCATGCACAATGTCGTGTGCTGACCCATGACTAATCTGTAAACATACTTCAAAGTCATTCAGTGTCACTCGGCGGTTTTCCTTCACTATGGCTTCAACTGCTGCAATGTTCTGTGCAGTCACAACTCGTTGTGGCTGACCTGGACTAGGAGCATCTTCCACTGAAGTCACACCATTTGCGAACTTCCTACTCCATTCGTAGACTTGCTGCTGTGACAAACATGCATCACCGTACTGAACCTTCATTCGTCGATGAATTTCAATAGGTTGAAACGTCCCCTTAAAAGAAATTATACATGACTGTGCTTAAAATTACACACAATATTTTTTAGCGCAACGCAATCTGACTTTTAATAATGTCTACAAAAGAATGGCCCTGACCAACATTAACCTATACGTTTCACAAATCACTTACCTCACAAAAATCTTCGTTACTCGAACTACTGCAATATAGCGAGCGCCACTACTGCCAGCTAAATAAAAGATTCAAACTACTGAAGGCACTAACTACTGATAGCCGTAGTTAGCAAATGAAAGATTTTGATACAGAACAAACAATGTATTTACCTTAATAGTGTTCAAAAGTCATAATCTATATAGCAGTTCATAACATCCATTCTTACAAATGTACTATTTCTGATGGACACACGTCCAGATCATCCGCTCTCAAAAATCCGCCGTCTCACTTCCCCACATCCACCACTGCTGGCGGCTCACCTCCAACTGCGCAACACTACGCGCTGTTCACATCCAGCTGCCCAACACTACAATCGCAGACAACAATGCAAACTGGCCACTGACTGCACACAGCACAGCCAGTGATTTTCATACAGAGCACTACGTGGCGTTACCAATAAGAAAACCTAAACAGCCTACTTACATAGCCCCCATGCTCCCAACAAAAAATTTTACAAATTGTTTTGGGCACTGGCCAATACATATTTGTTAATTTTTTTTACAATTACAATAACAAAGAAATCAAATGCACACACTTATTGATTCAATTTTGGTCAAAAGCTAAAATGTTCTCACAGTCCATAAAGACAGTCCTGATCGTTCATCACAATAAAATAGCAGTGTTTTTCTCAAAGTCTGAGCAGTAAACGAAAATGCACACAGAAGTAGTGGATTTCCATGCAGTCTTGAAGAAGTAGTGTTGTCCTTCCAACCGAAAGAAAGTGCTGTCTCTCAACATGCACACAGGTAATGGGCCACAACAGAGCAAACCCACTGAAGAGTCAGTCGAAGTTTTGAAGAATATTGGTAGGTAGGTCATCACAGAGTTGACCCACTGTAGTCCTGGTAGAGATTACGGTATTAGTGGGCCACCAGAGGTGCAGACCAACTGCAGTCCTTGTTGAAATAATGGTATTGGTGAGTCATCAAAGGTGTAGACCTACTGTAGTCCTTGTAGAGATGTCCAGCAGCCATCTGTTGCGACTGTGCAGTTCCACAATCACCATCGAAGAGTCTTGCAGACAATATAGCAAGTCCATGAACCACCGCATGTGCACTCACAAAATTTTTTTTGAAATGTTCTTTGAACCAGCAATACTGTTATCCAGTCCCTTGCTGAATTATTAACACAAGTGCAAACACTAACAGTCCCAACTTCTCACATATTGTGCATATACAGGGCTATTACAAATGATTGAAGCGATTTCATAAATTCACTGTAGCTCCAATCATCGACATATGGTCACGACACACTACAGATACGTAGAAAAACTCATATAGTTTTTTCGTCTGAAGCCGCACTTCAGGTTTCTGCCGCCAGAGCGCTCGAGAACGCAGTGAGACAAAATGGCGACAGGAGCCGAGAAAGCGTATGTCGTGCTTGAAATGCACTCACATCAGTCAGTCATAACAGTGCAACGACACTTCAGGACGAAGTTCAACAAAGATCCACCAACTGCTAACTCCATTCGGCGATGGTATGCGCAGTTTAAAGCTTCTGGATGCCTCTGTAAGGTGAAATCAACGGGTCGGCCTGCAGTGAGTGAAGAAACGGTTGAACGCGTGCGGGCAAGTTTCACGCGTAGCCCGCGGAAGTCGACGAATAAAGCAAGCAGGGAGCTAAACGTACCACAGCCGGCGGTTTGGAAAATCTTACGGAAAGGGCTAAAGCAGAAGCATTTCTTAAACAGGAGATTGGAAAACCAATGGATCGGTCGTGGTGAAGATCATGATCAACAATTCATGTCATGGCCTCCACGCTCTCCCGACTTAACTTTCTGTGGGGTTATGTGAAAGATTCAATGATTAAACCTCCTCTACCAAGAAATGTGCCATAACTGCGAGCTCGCATCAACGATGCTTTCGAACTCATTGATGGGGACATGCTGCGCCAAGTGTGGGAGGAAGTTGATTATCGGCTTGATGTCTGCCGAATCACTAAAGGGGCACATATCGAACATTTTTTAATGCCTAAAAAAACTTTTTCAGTTTTTGTATGTGTGTGCAAAGCACTGTGAAAATATCTCAAATAATAAAGTTATTGTAGAGCTGTGAAATCGCTTCAATCATTTGTAATAACCCTGTAGTATGACCAACAGGAACGTGTGCAGTGAAATGTAACTTAATTTGAAGAACTGGTGTCTATACAATTATAAATTTACAACATAAGAATACAATTAGAAAGGTACAAAATACATCTTTAAAGAACATAATAGTATAGATAATATTTGTAGTAATGCAGGCTTTACAAAAGAATCCAACTAACATATACATCAGTGTTACAGGAATTACCTCATAAGTAAATACATAAAATAATGAGAATAGTTTTTGAAACATTAATTTCACACATGAGAACTGAAACAGAACAGAATTAATAATGTCTAAACATCTTTACAAAGTAAATAACATATTATAAATGCAAATTATATTTGAGGATAACAGTATTCCTCATCACAGTGAATGTAGCTGAGTACTAGAAAAATTCTACAACATAAGTCTTATCAGATAAACACATAAAGACAGGAAAAACACAAACACACAAGAGTACACAAACACATAGCAGAATAACACATGAGGAAAGGACAGGGTTTGTTTTCAGTGTAACATTTGGTACTGCAGTCCAACCCAAAACTTCATTCCATCTATCTTTCCTCTTACTTCAACATTCGTTTCCACCAAAAATATCCTATCCAAGCATGCTTTCTGTATTTATATGTACACAGTTTTCTTACCTCATTATTTATTTTCCATTATCTTACCTCATCATTTATTTCCAAGAAAATCCTACCTAAACCTGTTGTCCCTAAACCCTACTTTTTTGTTCATATCCTCTTTCAAAATTATTTTTTGGCTAAACCATTTTCTTATAGCTTCTCAATGCATTTCTTCCAATTCATCATAACTCGTTCTCTCATATAGCCTACCCCATCTTAAGCTAACTTAAATCTACTGAGCTGTGATATATATACCAAGTGACAAGGCAATGCAGCAGCATATAACAAATTTACAGAAACAGCAAGACCAAAAAAATGGAAATTGGCAAAGCAAGCAGCAGTATATATAAATTAGCAAAGAAATTGCAATGTTACAACTAATATGAGCCAATGTGCAGCAACAAGAAAAATAAATCAGTAGTAAAACTGGCTTAACAGAGTAATATAAAGTGAAATTTAGTAACACTAAGTCTGGCAAACAGCAGCAGCTAATGCAATAACTTATACCTAAACATGACAAAGTTTAAGCAGAAATAATATTACAGTAAAAAAAGCCATGTCTAATACCTATGTCACATCTTAACACTAGAGTGATGCATCACCTTGACTTACTCTAGCAGACAAGTTACCAAACTGTTAAAAAATTATTCTTTACTGGGTCTGTAGACAGAAAATAGTGATATTAGTACATCTATTAAATTTTATTTCAACCAATGCTGCTGCAGCTAGAAACTAGATATTAAACGAAAGGAGCAATCTCTCAACTAGAAAGACAATAGATGTAAAATGTTTCTCATCATTTCATTAGGTATTTTAGTGAATATCATAAATTAAGAGCTCCACAGTATAATCATATGTTTTCAAGTTTGAGCGTGTCATGTTTGCAATGCTTTCTACAAAGAAATGTCAATAGCGAGGATAATGGCTTACTTTTTTCTCCACCTGTGCTTCTAGAAGGCACACACTAATGGCTTTTTTTCCAGGTGACTGTCGCTCAGATGTGCCTCCACAGTACATTACGTCAAGGTCATCTACCTTCTTTACTGAAATATTTACGGCAGCTGTTTCCACCACAGTGACAGTTTCATATAAAAATTTCACAGGTCGAGAATTTGCGTTACAATTGTGTAGAAACAAATATAACAGTGTCCAAAAAATTTTCGCCATCATTGTGATACATTCACGCATTTAATAACTCTTAAAATACGATTCTTGGTTTCCAACATCCTTTTTCACAAACCAGAGTCCCTAACTTCTATTCATTATTCATATACATATAAACACATAATCACATTCCTCATATATGGTAGCATCATCTTATTGATCATAAACATACCTCAACAGCATAGTACACATCGTCACCGTTATAATAACATCATAAAACCTCAGCCAAATCTCAAAAACGTCGTAGCTTTCTGTAATAATCTCAAAACCTAAAGAAAATTCTCTGCTCATTTAAATAGTGTCATCTACCTCAAACGTACTTTAAAAATCATGATCCCATACCAAATACATCATTCAAAGCTCTCAGAGTATCACAATGGTTCTGAAAAAGTATGAACAGTTCACACAGTGCAGACAAATACAATTTCATAAGTGTGAAGTTATCCAACTGTGTAGTTGCGTAAACATGTGTCACTGACGTAGTAAAAAGATGTTTGTTTCTCTATGAAATTATCAGATAGCTGTGTAATTCTGTGTTAGAGAAATATGGTACCGATGTGTAAAATTGTATAAGCAAATACCGTATTAGCAAAAGCTCCTTGTGCTTGCTAAACACATGGTACATAAAGTAAGTGTGTACCCCCCTGAGGCTTAATGTAATTATACCCGCAGGTGTTACAGATTACAGCAATAGAATGAAATGTATCATGGAAAACTTTCTTTGTTATTCACAAATCTTAAAAAATAGATGGTTTAAGTACAAAATTAATCACTCAAATGCGTGTCCTGTAGCGCTAAATGTGCGTCTTGCTGTAAGATAGTTCTGTTGAAGTGTCGTAGTTATCGTACTCTGTAAGCAAAGTTCTGCTGAAGTCAATGTACTTACCTCATCATAAAAAAAGGTGAAATGCTATGCGTATAGATATCGTAGTTATTACGTAACTTACCGTGATCAAGAAAGTACTATAATGTAACATATTGTTGTACTAGGGAAAAGGCTGTCTCATTGTAGCTTTACTTTCCAGAATAATACAGAAAAACTGTGCAGATATAAAACAGATGCACCGCAAAAGCAACAATGTAAATTGTGTCACACATTAGTAGCGTCGTGATATAGTCGTGTAGCTGTCAAATAAACTAACCACTGTGTCTTCTGGTATCTCTCAGAAAGCAATTTAAATCCATAATGTATTTTCAAGTAAACCAAAGTGTTGCAGTAAAATCTCATTAGCAGTATTGTTATATGATCTAAGTATGTAAGCCTGATAGTCGTTACGTAATCGTGCAACTAACAAGCAAGAATGTACAAATAACAACACTGTGTCGTCTGTTCACTATAACAATGCATTCGTAATTTCTGTTTAAATACGTTCTCTTGGTTCTTGACTGGATATTTAACTTCAAACTTCGTTGCATGTTAACAGTTTCTAAGTCTGACAGAGCATACTAGAAATCTGAAGTAAAAAGTTTTATGGCAAAGACAAAGTTAAAAAGCAGATTATCTTTCAATAAACGGTTTTACATGTTAAATGTGGTGTAAACCTTTACTCTTCCTAGTACGCAGAGTTTCAACTTCAACGCAACTATCATGTGGTATACGTCGGATTCTGTAAGGTCCATTGTAAACTAGAAAGAATTTGTGACTCAAATGTTTCTTCTTATGTGACAATGAATGAGCTTTAATGAGAACTTTCTGACCAATATATAATTTCTTTGCAATTGCTTTACCGTGTAGATTTCTCCTTTTGTCTGCTGCAGATTTTATATTTTTAATAGCCAAATCAATTATGGATTTGTGTCGAAGTTTACGTGTATTCGGGAAAGGTACAAGCTCTCTGATTCTGTTCGGTGGTTCTTCATTCTTCAGTACAAGAGTAGGTGGTAAAGCAGTGGAGTCATGAGGCATTTCATTCAGCACATTTTGAAATAAGTGTAAATATCCGTCCCAATGCTGATGCTTTCTGTGACAATAAAGTCTGCAAAGCTTATTGATTTCTTTCATAATCCGTTCAGACGGGTTACGATGTGGTGAGTACAATTAAATAAAAAAAGGTTTGATTTTATTATTCCGAAGCATGCGTGACCAAACAGCAGATCTGAATTGCGGTCCGTTATCTGAAATGACTTTAGCAACGTGGCCAACTTCACGTAAGAAATTTTTAACAAAGGCGTTGGATACAGACCGTCCAGTGGCTTTACGTAACGCAGTGAAAGAAACAAATTTTGAAGTAAGTTCAACAGTGACTAGAACGTACGAAAATCCATTCGATGTTCTGACAAGGGGTCCCAAGAGATCAACAGCAGCAAATTCTTTTAATTTAGAAGGAATGATAGGAAACGACGCAGCAGGATGTGAGATAGTAGATGGTTTCGCCTTTTGACAAAGTTTACAAATAGACAAGACTCTTCGAATTCTCTTTTCCATATTGTTACAATAACAAGTCGTTCGAAGAATATGATAACATTTTCGTGGACCAAAATGTGCGTAGCTGAAATGAATGTACCAAATGAGCTTATTAACAAAATCGTCTGGAATGCAAAGTACCCATAGCGTGTCATCAACAGTGCAGCCTTTGAAGAGTATGTTGTTTCTAACCAGATAATAATGCCGAATCTGAGTGTGTGTCTTTTCATGGCATTTACTTTTGATGTCTTTTCCCAATCGGATCTTTATCTTGTTCATGAGCAATGTCCTTTGAAGATGTGGTGATGAAGTTTTCAAAGACGACTTTCTGAATGTAAAGAATACTGAAATTTTTCTCGAGGTTGCCTTCTGTGTTGTAGAAACAATGCCCAACGTTTTAACCTGTCATGATTTAATTTTGAAGGCATAAGGAATTGTAATGCACGATGATCACTGTATACTTTTACGTGCTTACCAGAAAGAAAGAAACGGAATTTGTTAAATGCCCAAACGGTAGCTAAAGCTTCTAATTCAGTAACGGAATAATTTTTTTAAAATTTTTTTAGCACTCGGCTAGCAAAAGCAATGGTTTTCTGAACAGTAGTGTCGTTTTCTGTGGCTTCTTGAAATAAATGGGCACCAAGACCGACTTTAGAAGAATCCGTGCTAAGGCAGAAATCTTGTGACAGATGTGGATGAGCTAGTATTGGCGCGTTAAGCAGCGATTCTTCTAAAGAACTGAATTCCAACTGTGCTTGTTCGTCCCAGTTCCAAATAGTATTTTTTCCAGTGAGAGAACAAAGTTTTGGTGTAACTAGAATTTGCATATTCAGAAAACGACAGTAAAAATTTACGAGAACTAGAAAACTGCTTACTTGTTTTTTTGTGGATGGAACTGGAATGGCTCTGATTGCTTCTAGCTTTTCAGGATCCGGCTGAATGCCTTCAGAAGAAATAATATCTCCCGAAAACTTCACCTTTGTCCTACCGAATTCAGTCTTTTCCACGATAACTGTAATTCCAGATTCTGCAAAAATATGTAACACGCTGTTGAGGATGCGATTATGTTGTTCCCATGAGGCTTCTGCTATCAGAATATGTTCCACATATAAGGTGATGTGACGTTTTAAGAACTCACGTAATATGGAATTTAGCCCGCGAATGAATGCTGCCGAAGAAATGTTGAAACCAAAAGGAAGTTTCCGAAACTGATAACAAACGCCGAAACAAAGGAAAGCTGTGTATTTTCTAAATTCTGGATGAAGTTCGATCTGATAAAAGCTGGATCTGAGATCAATAGAAGACAACACTTTTACACCATTAAAATTTTGAAGAAGTTCTTCCAACGTTTGCGGCCTGTCTTTTTTAGGAATGATGATAGTGTTGATTTGTCTCGAATCTAAGACAAGCCTGATCGATCCATTTTTCTTCTCAACAACATGTAATGGATTATTGTATGAGTTTACTGCAGGCTCAATAATGCCCTCATCAAGCATAGATTGTATTTCTGTTCCAATACGGTGCCTATAATGTGCTGGAATTACGTATGGTGTAACACAAAATTTAGTATGCTCATGAACACGAAATTGGTATTGAAATCCCTTGATTGTTCCTGTTTTGTGAGTAAAAACTGTGGAAAGTGCTTGTAAAATCTCGAAAAGATCTTGCCTATCAATGTCATTACAGTTCTCAATTGTTTGAATTTTATTCTGAATTAACACATTAGTCAAATACGCCGTCGATATCATCCCTGTCAGTACTTGCAGAGTGATTGTTAGTGTCAAGTTCCGTCGAAAGTTCCGAACTGTTGTCTAACAGAAGGTAAAGCCGATTAATGGTTTGAGAGCCAATCTTCAAATTTCAAAGTTATTGACTTACTTTTTTCTCTAAACTTATTTCAGCATCGTGAAAGTTTAAGATTGCTTTGTATTCATTCAAAAAGTCTACTCCCAATATAATTTCCGTCGACAAAAATGGAACAATAAGAAAGTTCATAGAGAAGCTGTGGTTGTGACAAAAGATTTCTAAGTTGGTTTGCTGGCGTATATCTACACTTTTTCCAAAGATGTGACCTGTAATTGTTGTGTTCCTGTTTTCGCGTTCTGCGATTGTCAATGTCAACTTCTAATTTTTGTAAGAGTCCCTGAAATGCTTCATTGTTGTCTTTGCAACATCCTGCCAAAATAATATGTCGTATAAGTTCAGGTAATTTGATTAAGCAAATGCGGATTAGTTCTGAGGGGCTGTATGGGTTTTACAGGTACTGATTCTTGTGCAACATGTCTTCAAAATATTTCACAAGACTGGAGAATTCAGATTGTTCGAAATGTTTCATCATTATGATGCTATGTTTTACTCGGTCTTGTGTGGCTTGAGACCAATATGCTGAGAGAAAGGCATGACAAAATTCTCCTTCACTGTGACAATCGTGAATGACCGATCGCATTCTTACAGCTGGTTCATTCTCTAAATAGCCACACATAAATTCGAATCTGTGCTCTAATGACCAGTTGGGAGGAAAACAATGAGAGAATTGAAGAAGCCACGCTTGTGGATGAATGTCGTTGCCGGAATTCTTAAATGTTTTGAATTTACATGTAGTTATAAACAGCTTATAGTCAAAATCATCATGTCGGCGAGTCGCATATCGGTCATTGTTACTTCGTTTCGGCGGTTCTATCTCATAATTCGGTGTACCTTGCCAATTTCTTCCATAATTTCTGAAGTACCCCGTGTTATTATTTTGTGGCTGTTCCGTATTTCTATGTCCCTCTTCCCATATTGGAGCGCGAGTGTCCTCTGAAATACATAATTCTTGTATTACCTGTGTCAGCTGATCTTGCACTTCCAGGATTTCTCTTTGGTGTTGCGTATTAATTTGATTCTGATTTTGTTTGAATTTCCTAATTTGTTCGCACTCTTCTGTGTCATTAAAGACTACCGGTTTTGTGTCATTCAGATTATCATCTACCTTTGTAGATAAATTACTTAGCTGATCCGAAAGTTCTACTACTTTCTCTGATAATGAACTAATTTCCTCCATGTGTCTTTCTGAACCAATTTTCAGAGTATCTACTGTGTCCTTTAAGTTTTCCTGAGTTTTTGCAAGTTGCGTAACCGAATTGGTTGATGCAACTGAGTCAGTTTTAGCTTGCAAGGTCTCATTATTTTCATCAACAATAGTTTGCAGTTCTTTTATGGCTGCTTCGTGATTCTGTAATGCATTTTCATGTCGCGAAAAAATAGGTTGAAAATGCTCACAAATTTGTGTTTTTACGTCATTACAGACTTTTTGACATTTCGATTCAACGTTATGTAACTCAGGTACATCCTCAGTTAAATCATCACGTGTTTGTTCAAGCGTGGTGTCTAACTTCCGAAGATTTTGCTCCATTGTGTCTAACTTTTGAAGCTTTTGCTGTGTTTGTCTCTCATTTTGTTCGATTTGTTGCATTAATTGCAATAATAATGTATTAGTGTCTGGAATATGTTTCTCTATGCTTTTTGGCAGTGCATTTTCACCGGCATCATTCACATTTTGACAAGCAGAAAATGTGTCTTGACTCATTTGAGAAAACGGCGAGGACCCAAAACCTGAGTCTACAGTATTTGAAATATTGTGTTCTGTCATTTCGGATTTCTGATGCGAGCTGTTGCCGACCGATCGATCGATAATACTTCCCTGTTCACTACTTGTTTCACTGTCTACACCGTTATTTGCCACCCACTCCATTAACCTATGCACACTTACCAAATTACTACTTTGAATGTCTGTTAATTCATTACACAGTGGTGCTGATAAGCTACGCTCGTCGTCACTATTATTTCTCAGTTTACTTTGGAGCCTAGTGTTACGTTTTCCACTCGCCATTATTGTCACAATATTTCACACGATAACAGAGAAAAGCACAATTTGAAGAACAAAAATATGAAAACACATTAATATAGAACTGAAAATAATATCTAGTTAATTGCAAGCGCAGCTGCAAAATACTTTGTGCAAATCTACATGTATGCCACAACCATTTCACAATGAAAAACTACAGCTACAAAGGAAATTCTCTCTATAATTATGCAGTAGCAATAAACAATAGCTACACTAATTACAGAAAGTACAAGTAAAAATCAGAAGATTCCAGTGAAGTATCCTCGGCTAAGGGTCGACATATGAAACGTCCCCTTAGAAAAATTTAATGTATGACTGTGCTGAGAAACCTCTTACATTATTTGATTTTCAAACAGCTGAGCAAAACTGAACGTACACAGATATTACTCTCTTTACTTATTCTGATCAACTCTAAACTGACACACAATATTTTTAGCGCAACGCTGTCTGACTTTCAATAATGCCTACAAAAGAATGGCCATGACTAACATTAATCTATACCTTTCACAAATCACTTACCTCACAAAAATTCTTCGTTACTCGAACTACTGCAATACAGCGAGCGCCACTGCTGCCAGCTAAATAAAAGATTCAAACTACTGAAGGCACTAACTACTGATAGGCATAGTTAGCAAAAGAAAGATTTTGATTGAGAACAAACAATGTACCTTAATAGTGTTCAAAAGTCATAATATATAAAGCAGTTCATGACATCCATTCTTACAAATGTACTATTTCTGACGGACACACGTCCAGATCATCTGCTCTCAAAGTCACTTCCCCACATCCACCACTGCTGGCGGCTCACCTCGAACTGCGCAACGCTACGCGCTGTTCACATCCAGCTGCCCAACACTACAATGGCAGACAACAATGCAAACTAGCACAGACTGCACACAGCACAGCCAGTGATTTTCATACAGAGCACTACGTGGCGTTACCAATAAGAAAACCTAAACAGCCTACTAACAAGGTTTCACACCTTCTCTACGCAAAAACCGAATAACAGAACGCGGTTCTTTCCTGGTGCAAGTCGCAAGTGGGGCGGCAATCTTCATTCTGATACTGCGACGGTATGTGTGGTTCTACACTATGTTGCCATCTACAGGCAATTTTGCACGCTGTTTGTAGCATGCTTACCAACTTACAGGATAATAGCGCGAAATTTCGATTTGTTGTTACAAATTTAAGGTTTTTATTTGACTGTCCATCGTACATCGCTCTCTGCATCTCCTTCGGCCTTAGGAGGAGTTTTCCACGCCAAAGACAAGAGACTGCCCTGAACCTCTGTCCGGTCCTCCGCCCTCTTTGAGAAGGCCGTTGGCAGAATGAAGTTGACTTCTTGCGCCGGATGTCTTCGACCGCCAATGCTGATTATTAATCAAAAATTCAACGGTGGCGTGTTTCGAACCAAGGGCCGAGTACATTTTGATTACTAGTTAAAGACTAGACTACGGGTACATCTTCCTAAAATACAGCAGTTATAATTTACGTTAGGTCTACACATAAAATATGGTATGAGGAGTAATTTAAATAATAAACTACAGCAGCAAATTGCTCAAATTTTAATGGACTGTTCTCTAAGCATTTATCTAGAAGTGTCACCTTCCCGTTGTCTAAAATCCTTATCCGTTGTAGAGAAACACCCCAAAACTTGTTTTTTGGCTACCAAAACCCGAGACAAAACCCGAGACAAATGCACAGCAGATGGCTGTAATTTTTATAATGTATTCCTAATATCCCGATTTCGAACCGTCCTGCAAACTTTCTTCATATCTTTATCCGTTCCCGTGATACAGAGGTTCCAATTTATCCTACTTGTACTCATAAAATACGAACTGACAATCCGATGTCAGTGAAAACGTAGCTTATAAAGTGACGTAGCACGGGGAAATATGATGTAAAGTGACTCCGTTATCATTTGGAAACCCTATGCTGTAGTACTGAAACACACACAAAAATTTTCTGCGTTTAAAATTGGATGTGATATATAAAATTAGTTCTACGTTATTTCAGTTTCACGTACGTAAACTACATTAATTTTACTGACCAATACATTTCTTTTCACAAGAGTTACAAGCACTGCTGCAGCAGGGAAAATCTGATTGAAAGATCGGGTACCAGCTGCCTCATCTTACATTTCTCAGCACGTTTAAAAACTTTCCGCTAAACTTTTGCTATGTGAAAATATACGCATTGTTTGGGGTTGAGACATAAGAAGACAGTATCACTGGGAAAGAGATTGAAAGTAATAAATACTTGAGTATGGTAGACAGTGGTTGTGTTATAGAAAGAGCGAAGGAGAAAATGGCAGCACGAGGGAAAGAGAGGTACACAGTGGCAGTGGAACATAGATGACAGTGTCAGTGCAGGAGAAAGCACCAGGAGGGAGAAATAAAATGAAACAGTACGTGGAAGTGGGTCTGAGGCAGAATAATGAGAAACAGAGTATATGACAATAAAACGAGGAAGAGAGAGGTAGTGAGAGTGAGAAGTACAGCAGCAGAAGGAATGAGATATTAGAAGCAAGAGACAGCAAAGCGGAGACAGTGACAGTGAGTGGAGGCTGTAGTAGTAGGACAGAAGGAAGTTGACTGTGGTTATGATTCAGGAGACGATGACGGAGAGGCGCAAAGAGATCAGGACAGTGAGTTGGGCTGAATGAGTGTTTGAGAAACGGCAACTCGGAGTGGATCAGTACGAGCTACTTTCAACAAGGGACTTGTGAACATGAATAATTTAAAGGTAGAGGTGCTTGTGGGGAGTTTCAGGTGATCTGCATCTTAAAAAAAGTAAGAACATGTTTGCAAAATGGTTCAAATAGCTCTGAGCACTATGGGACATAACATCTGGGGTCATCAGTCCCCTAGAACCTAGAACTACTTAAACCTAACAAACCGAAGTACATCACACACATCCATGCCCGAGGCAGGATTCGAACCTGCGACCGTAGTGGTCGCGCGGTTCCAGACTAAAGCGCCTAGAGCCGCTCGGCCATACCGGTCGTCAACATGTTTGCATGACAAAATCTTGGGAAAACTTTCAAAGGTGATGTGGAAGACACAATGAGGCCGCTGGTATCTTACTTTTAAGTCTGTCCTTTAAATAAACAGGAAGATGCGAATTTTTCGCTGGTGAGTTATTATTTGTGTAAAATTACTGTGGTAACAGGATTCCCCACTGCTACTAGGGATGTAGGTGTAGATCAGAAGGGGTGACGTAATAATTTGTTTCCTGTATTTAAGTGGAATACTTTTAAAAATATGAAGCTCAAAATGTCACTTATTTGTGCCGAACAATGTACCACCCAAGCCTAACTCTGGCAACGTGATGTGGGACCTGAGGTAAGGCCACACCGATGAGCAACACAGATAAATTTAACATCCTGTCTGGAGTCGTGAGGTGTAAATCGGCAGAGAGTTAGACACATACGTGTGCAATATACAATGTGAGTCCGTGATGATGTTACAAACTTTCGGCGATCATAGAGAAGGATAAGAAATTGAGTTAAGAGATCCTAGTCTAGAAAGGATCGAATCGTAAGCTAGAAAGGAAAATTGTTCTAATATCTCCGACAATGGAATACATGTACCAGTACTGTTGTTGCTAAAACTGTAAGGTTGGAAACTTCAGACGCGGTAATATGGACAAAAACAAGAAAAAACATTTGGTAAATATGTGCCTTAAAAATACATACCTTAAAAGCTATGAATACTTGTTCATCTACGATGCTATGAAACACAGCTCTCCTACTCTAAGAAGTGCATTAGAGCACGTATTTATTGTTTTTCCATATTTACTTTCTTGGAGCGTACTACATTTAATAAAAAGAAGGAACCCAATGGCTTGTAGTAGAAGATATATGTGCTACAGTATCGAAGATGGATATTGAGTAGGTGAAGGGAGTGAAGCTGGTGGACGAGATGAACAGTGGGAGGGGCGAGGAGGATGGACAGAAAGAGTGTGGAGGAGAAATACACAGCGAGAGGGAGCAGAGGAGGAGATTTACAGAGACAGGGGTGATGGACAGAATATGGAGAAGAGAGATGGAGGAGGAGGAAATGGAGAAAAACAGAGGGAGATTGTGGAAGGAGACCAACAGCGAGAGCGGGAGGAGGAGACTGATAGAGAGGAAGGGGGGGGGGGTGGAAATGGATCAATAGCATTGGAATAAATACACACTTACATACAAGATTATATCGATAGGACCACTGACTTTTTTATGCAGTGTACACCTTCTGCTCAATACTAACGAGACACCCTTATCCAATGCGGAATTGTAACGAAAGGTAGAGCCGCCAGTATAGAAGGATGCAGAGAAGATTTTGTGGTTGGTAGAGAAGCTGTAACAGCACACTATACTTCGAAAGTGTACTAGTCACTGCATGTCACCCAAGTAGTACTTTCATCAGGCACATTTCTACCCTTCTAAAGCTGCCAGTTTGCCTTTTGGTGACATGATCAAGGAAGGAGCAAGCAAAGCTAATGCAAAACAAAACAGAAAGGACCGAGAGCATTGCTGAGGGTAAAAATTCACATTCAATCAACAAAGGGAGGCACTCGTGAGTCCCAAAATGCTACCAGTGGCCCAGCGAGCACAATGACTAGGCGTGGAGTGCTAAAAAGAATGGGTAAAATTGTACTTGAATAAAACAGCTGACAGGTTTTAATTGATGATTTATTCTGACGACCGGTTTCGCTGCGATAAGGCAGGAACTTCAGGCGGTACTGCATGGAAAGTAAAGCATTCTTGCAATCTATATCATTATTGGATTAAGAAAAGCCGGCCGGAGTGGCCGAGCGGTTCCAGGAGCTACAGTCTGGAACTGCGCGACCGCTACGGTCGCAGGTTCGAATCCTGTCTCGGGCATGGATGTGTGTGATGTCCTTAGGTTAGTTAGGTTTAAGTTGTTCTAAGTTCTAGGGGACTGATGACCTCAGCAGTTAAGTCCCATAGTGCTTAGAGCCATTTGATCGATTTTGATTAAGAAAAAATTACAAATTAATTACCTATATGACACTACTGCATGTACTGTTCATTTAGGTTAAAAAAGAATACATTGCACATGGTAGGCTGTATTGTGATTTACTAAAAACTTGACGTTAGCTAATTATGGCTGTGAGTTCTCATGAGCACGATATGTAATACAGTACGTAGCAATCGTGGTTGATAATGGCTCACAGCCGAAATTAGCTAATAGCACGGTTTTAATAAAGTACAATACCCCTTTTAATAATGTGTAGTAGAGCCTACCAGAGACAATGCATTCTTTTATTAAACATTTACAGGCTTTGGATCCTACGAAAGCCAGATCTTCGGGTTTGTTTTTATCGGCCGTCCTTAATTTTTTTTAATGATGTAGGGTATAAGGATGCTTTCCTTATTGCCTGAAAATGCTGCTTTAACGCAGCGAAGCCACTAGCGTGAATAAACATAAATTAACAGCTGTTTGCTTATTTATTCAGGTCCAGGTTACCATGAATTTCTACGGCAGTCCTGCCCATGTTAAAAAGTTGAATGTGAAGAAGAATGGCGCCCAACTGTCGAGCAGCTCCTCGTGAGACACACAGTGCTAACCGACGCTTGAGGTGCAGTAGAGAACGATGCCCCCGGACAGTGGATGACTGCAAACGAATGATTTGCTGTCGTCAATTACATCACACCCTGTGGCAACGCGCTGGAAGAGTATGGACCTGGCAAATGGCTGGAGGACTTTAACTGCCACAATTTGTAGTGCCAACAGTGAAGTACACAAGAGGTGCTGTTACGATATGGGGGTTTTCTCGCGGTTAGCGTGTGGTCCCACAATGGCGCTGCAGAACACGCTAAGTGCGAAAGGATGTGAACACGTTTTACACCACTGAGTATTGCGTACAGTACTGGAACAGTTACGAGACGATTGTTGTTTGTATCGCTATGACAGTGTATCGTGTCATAAAGTAGTATCTTTGAGGCAATACATTAAAGGGTAAGCCTCGATCTGAACCCAGTGAAACTCATTTGGAATGCGCCACAATCGTAACAGCACATACTTGCGTCCACTGCTTGTTTGGTCAGTTAGTATATCTACGGCAATTGTTATGTAATTTTTAAAAATATTTCTCCGAAGGGACTTTACAAAAAAATGGCTCTGAGCACTATGGGACTTAACAGCTATGGTCATCAGTCCCCTAGAACTTAGAACTACTTAAACCTAACTAACCTAAGGACATCACACAACACCCAGCCATCACAAGGCAGAGAAAATCCCTGACCCCGCCGGGAATCGAACCCGGGAACCCGGGCGCGGGAAGCGAGAACGCTACCGCACGATCACGAGCTGCGGGCGGACTTTACATTCAGTGTTCCTATTCTTACCAGAGCTACTGTTCATATACACCGAAGCCCAAAAGAAACTGGTATAGGCGTGCGTATTCAAATAGAGAGTTATGTAAACAGGGAGAATACGGCGCTGCGGTCGGCAACGCCTATATTGGAGAACAAGTGTCTGGCGCAGTTGTTAGCTCGGTTACTGCTTCTGCAATGGCCGGTTATCAAGATTTAAGTGAGTTTTAACGTGGTGTTATAGGCAGCGCACGAGATATGGGACACAACAATTCTGAGGTAGCGATGAAGTGGGGAGTTCCCCGTACGACCATTTCACGAGTGTACCGTGAATATAAGGAATCCGGTGAAACATTAAATCTCCGACATCGTTGCGGTCGGAGAAAGATCGTGCAGGAACGGGAACAACGACTACTGGAGACTGCACATTTCAATGCAGGTCCATCAAGGGTCCGCGTGCGAACCATTAGACAAAACATCATCGGTATGGACATTTGGAGCCGAAGGCCCACTCGTGTACCCTTGATGACTACACAACACAGAGATTTAAGCCTCGCCTGGGCCCGACAACACCGACATTGGATTGTTAACGACTGCGAACATGTTGCCTAGTCGGATGAGTCTCGTTTCAAATTTTATGGACTGGTACGGGTATGGAGACAACCTCATGTATCCATAGACCCTGCATGTCAGCAGTGGACTGTTCGAGTTGGTAGAGGCTCTGTAATGGAGTGAGCCGTGTGCAGTTGGAGTGAAAGGGGACCAACGATACGTCTAGATATGACTCTTGACAGGTGGCGGGTACGTAAGTATCCTGTCTCGTCATTTGATAAGAGGCGCTACTCCACCATTTTGTACCCATTGCACCCAAGTTTTAACAGTCCGCCACTTCCTGATGGAATGCCCATTTCTTAACCTTTACGTTCCCTTTTGGGTTTGCCGTCTGAGTTATCGGCCGTTTTAGCAAATGACGCGCGGGCTGTCCACCGCGTTTTACTTTTTATCCGCCAAAGCAATATGGCGAAGGCTAATTAATGTTTAGTTTTGGACCTCCGTTTCCGTATAGTGTCTTTTTTAGCCCTTTTTCCACGGGCCTGTTTTTAGTTGTCTCCTATTATGTCAATTGGAACTGAGGTATAGTCTTTTTTTTTTAACTCCTCTCTGTCTTCGTGTTCTATAGTTTTGTCCTCAGCGTGTATGACCCCAGTTGCTTTTTGCGTGATAAAGCAAAAACAAAACAAAGCCAAACCTGCATCCATTCATGTCGATTGTCGTTTACGACAGACTTGGACAATTCCAGCAGGACTGTGACACCCCACATGTGCAGAATTGCCACTAAGAGGCACCGGGAACACTCTTCTGAGTTTAAACACTTCCGCTGGCTATCACACTCTTGACGTGAACATTACTGAGCATATGTGGGATGCCTTGCAACATGCTGTTCACAAGAGATCTGCAGCCCCTCGCACTCTTACGGATTTATGGAGAGCCCTGCAGGATTAATGGTACCAATTCCCTCCAGTGTTATTTCAGACATTAGTCGAGTCCATGCCACGTCGTTCTGCGAACCTTCTGCGTGATAGCTCGGGCCGTATACGATATTAAGCAGGTGTACCAGTTTCTTTGACTCTTCAGTGTTATATGATACATTTATGATCTGGTGTTACATATGATGTTATCACAAAAACCGTTACGAAAACCGTCTTAGGTTGCAAAGGAAAAACAGTTATTTATTTTTAACCGATTTCTGACTGTTCGTCAATTATGAAATCAGCCATAAATACGTCTTGCGTTACACCAGTCACAGCAATGGAAAATTGACCAAGAAATCAGAGTGACATTAAATAACGTGCCCTCCAACAGGCGAGGATATCAAATGAGAAGCTACATTAGTGAAAAATCCGAAAACGCGAAAACGGCCGGTGTACTGATTCCAACCCTCTCCATACCGTATATGAACGCCGCTAAATGGCAGAGGCTCACACGGATACCTATTGGCAATGCACGGTCCTCTGGGTCTGGTCGTGAACATTAGTGGTTGGTTGGTATTTACTGAGATGCAAAAACAGCGGAAAATACCTTTATGCCTGAAGAACATCTTCCCGATATCGTCGTGTTTCGAGTGCCTCAGGTTTTTACATGAAATTCTTGATATTCAAATTTCGGTTCTTGATAACTAGTATCGTTTAAATCTAAATTTTTAGCTTTTAGAGCTTCTTCTGTTTGTATCTAGAGAGTGACTATTATTGAAAAATATAGAAAAACATGTAAATTAGTTACAAACTACAGCGTGCACACACTTTATTAAAAGTGTAAACGTCACTACAGATATTCAGATTTAGGTTATGACATGGTCGACATGCCTGCCATCATTGGCGATGATGTGGCGGAGACAAATAGCGAAAATTTGCTTGAGCCCTTGAAGTGTCGGAACATCGATGCTGTCGATGTCCTCCTGAACGGCTGTTTTCAACTCAGCAATGGTTTTCAGGTTATGCTGCACACTTTGTCTTTAAGACAGTCCCACAAAAAGGAGTAGCATGTGTCCAGATCCGGAGAACATGGCGGCCAATCGAGGCCCATTCCAGTGACCTCTGGGTACTCCAGGGGCGGAATGCGGTCTCCAAAGATCTCCTCCAGGTCTTCAAAGACTCTCCTGTTTCGATGGGCTCGAACGCCGACTTGCACGTACCACATCTTGTCATTTTGGATAATGGGCATGAAATCATCTTCCAAAACCTTCACATACCGTTCGGTAGTCAGCGTCCCATCAAGGAATATCGCATCAATTATTCCGTGACTGGACATTGCACACCACAGAGTCACCCGTTGGGGGTAAAGAGACTTTTCGATAGCGAAATGCGGATTCTCAGTCCCCCCAGATGTGCCAGTTTTGCTTACTGACGAGTCCATCAAAATGAGAGTGATCTGCGTCGCTAAACCAAACCATACAGCGCCTACTAATTCCCACAATGCCTCGCGGCTTACCGTGCAGTTCGAACGTCTTAACACAAACCGTTCAGAAGTTATGATGATTTTATTTCATATAGTTCAATAATTGTCTCCCTGTATGTGTAGTTTAATGACAACCATGGTTATTATTTGCGTAGCGTATGGCAATGGACATCATTTTATGCTTCTTACAAATTTTTAAACAAGTGTATGCAATATAAGAAGTATAAAACATACGGATAACGGGTAATACAATTAAATACAAACATCAGTATTATATATTCAGGAGGATATTATTCCTCGTCTTTAGTTTGGCTGCAGTATTTTCCAGATGTCGTTTATAAGTGAGCGTTCTGCTTAAAGTGACTCCAAGGTGCTTTGGATGCTCATTAGATAGGAGCCGATTTCCCTCGGGACGAACGTGAAGTTGTTTGCTTGCTAATTTATTATTGAGATGTAAACATGTAGTTTCGGTTTTTGAAGGATTTGGCTGTAATCTTGTAACCTCCCCACAGAAATATTTAATGACAATGAATAGTGAAATTGTAACCTCCCAGCAAGAATATGGAAGTCAATGTTACGTGAAACGTTGTCTTCCCACAAAACTGCATAATAAAAATGAGCCAAGCGTAACCTCCTTGCAAAATTAAAGAATAATAATGGCCCAAATGTAAACTCCCCACAGTAATAAAACTCAATGATAATACAAATGTGCAAAAAATGTTAAGTCCCCACAAAATTAACGTTAAGGTGAACCTGATAAATTTTATAAGGCCAGCTGCGCTGACCTTAGGCCCTGTTCAATATTTAATCTGATAAATTGATTCAGGGAGGAAAAGCATAGGAAATATTGTTTCAATTGTAATGATTCTTTTCTTAAAAACGATTGCTTTGAAAACGAAATTATTATTGGGGCATTTCTTGAACAAATTAATTACAATTACCATACGTTATTAGCTGAGCGCAACGCTGCTTAATTACCTTATTTAACAATATACCTCGTCCTGAACCGTGACCAGAGACCCATGTCGACGCTCGCCGACTCCTCACACACGACTGTTCCTGCCGGCTCGCTACACGCAACCATTCTACTACTACTGTCGTCTCGCGCGCGCTACTGCTCTCTAACTGAACTCGTTACGTACAACTACTGCGTCCAACTCGGAACTGAACTCTCGCAGTCAAGCGCAGACTAGCAACGATAAACAACTCTCTGGTCAGAGATTCTGTCATGCCTCGCCATCGCTGGTACATATGAGACGTACGCGTTTCAATCTACATTTATGAAAGTATCTACTTACTGATCTTCTGGCTATTTAATAGTACATCCTAATCTAAATGACATCCTCATGGCCAGCTGACCAGAAAACTTGGCTCTTGCCTCAGCTTGCCTTGGCCAGCTAAATATAGAAGTAATAAGCAGGGCAAAGAGTGATGTCCCGCAAAAAGTTCAAGACGGTAACGACAATGACGTCGCTGCCATTCAGGAAACACATGCGGAGAACAAGCATGATACTGACGGCCGTTGAACTAAATGGTTCAAATGGCTCTGAGGACTATGGGACTGAATTTCTGAAGTCATCAGTCCCCTAGAACTTAGAACTACTTAAACCTAACTAACCTAAGGACATCACACACATCCATTCCCGAGTCAGAATTCGAACCTGCGACCGTAGCGGCCGAGCGGCTCCGAACTGTAGCGCCTAGAGCCGCTCGGCCACACCGGCCGGCGCCGTTGAACTGTGGCGTCACAAAGGTGCTGTTTGTTCCATTATGTGCATATTTTTTGCTTATATGATTAAATCTCTAAGACAGGTTGTGAAACATCTTACCACACCCCGCCTATGCATGTAACAATGCCGGTTAATATGAAAAAAATTAATAATTCGCAATGGAACCTTCACCTAATTACGCAGTAGAGCTAAGCCCCGGCCTGCAGCTTAACGTTTGGAGAATAAATGGCAAATTAAGAAAATGACTGGAAGACCCGAGGGAAAAGACCCGTGAGTTCCTCTTTAATTTCTTCTCGTCGCCCATAGGAATAATTATCTCAGTAATGTCTGCGGGAGGCTCCCGCGAACACATCAAAAAATAATTGAATGAGGTACCCTGCGGTGACGAGAACCCATCTTTCCGCAAATTTCGCTAATTTCTGTAATTTCTGTTTACTTGAGCTGTTGAGTGAGAAACAACAGAGTCGGAAGAATAGTGAGAGTGAGGGAGGGGAGAGGGAGGAAAGAAAGGGAAAAAAAAGAGAAGAGAACGGGGCCTGGCAGCGCGTTTCTGCGAAATTACGTCAGCGATAGGACAGGGAGTCGCTACAAAGGGCGCGCGAGCAGGCGCGCGTGCGCGCGCCAGACGTCGCTGAATGGGAAACATTTGCTTAATGCTGGCGAAGAGGGCGGCGCTGTTTCGCAAAGCCTTTCCCGGCAGATTAGCCGGCGCGCCGCTCTCATGAATGGCAAATGCAGCGCCGAGCGGCTATCTGCGATCTGTAATGCATACGAATGGCCGCCCAAGTGTTTCGCACCCCGAGTCCGACGCCCCTGCAAGCACTGCACTTACGGATATCCGCTCTCAAATGTGTGTGTGCGTGTGTTCCTATGTATGAGCAGCCGAGTATGTAGGTGGATTTTCAGATTGAACTCCCGTGTGCGCGTCAACCGCCCCCGGCCTCCCGCCCGCTTATATGCATAAGTAACGGAATTATATCCGGCGCGCCACTTCCTACCGCGACTGTCCTTTCCGGTCGGCGACTCCTGTTCCCATAATTTGACTCGATTATGGCCGTGGCTGCGACGCGGCCTAACTCATTCTTCTCTTTTTTTGTTATTGCCTATTTTTTTCATTCCCGGCAGCGGCAAGTCCTGCGGTGAGGGCGATCAGAAATGCAATTACCGGACATCATCGATTTCAGTGTCGGCGTGAAATTCATTTCGCGCGGCGGAAATGCTGCCGCGATGCGGTCGATAAGGTGGCTTTTGGCGACTGGGTCAGGAAGCCATTCTGAGTTACGATCTCTCTCTCTCTCCCTCCCTCCCTCTCTACAATAATCACTATCGACAGTGGCTCGAAACGCGTCACCTATTAATTAATGTTGGCACATTAATAATTCTTAAACGTTATGACTGCCTACAGTTCGAGGATGTCCATTTTCATTTACGAGTAGTAAAACTTCTAGAACAAATTTTTATAGCTGATGTGTATTGTAGCAAACAGAACACAGCATGTTTTTCTCAACGGAGAGACGTCTACAGATGTTAAAGTAACTTCTGGCGCGCCACAGGGGAGTGTTATGGGACCATTTCTTTTCACAATATATGTATATAAATGACCTAGTAGATAGTGTCGGAAGTTCCATGTGGCTTTTCGCGGATGATTCTGTAGTATACAGAGAAGATGCAGTATTAGAAAATTGCAGCGAAATGTAGGAAGATCTGCAGCGGATAGGCACTTGGTGCAGGGAGTGGCAACTGACCTTTAACATAGACAAATGTAATGTAATGCGAGTACATAGAAAGAAGGATCCTTTATTGTATGATTATATGATAGCGGAACAGACACTGGTAGCAGTTACTTCCGTAAAATATCTGGGAGTATGCGTACGGAACGATTTGAAGTGAAATGATAAAAAAAAAAAATTAATTGTCGGTGAGGCGGGTGCCCGGTTGAGATTCATTGGGAGAGTCCTTAGAAAATGTAGTCCATCAACAAAGGAGGTGGCTTACAAAACACTCGTTCGACCTATACTTGAGTATTGCTCATCAGTGTGGGATCCGTACCAGGTCGGGTTGACGGAGGAAATAAAGAAGATTCAAAGAAGAGCGTCGCGTTTCGTCACAAGGTTATTTGGTATCCGTGATAGCGTTACGGAGATGTTTAGCAAACTCAAGTGGCAGACTCTGCCAGAGAGGGGCTCTGCATCGCGGTGTAGCTTGCTGTCCAGGTTTCGAGAGGGTGCGTTTCTGGATGAGGTATCGAATATATTGCTTCCCCCTACTTATACCTACCGAGGAGGTCACGAATGTAAAATTAGAGTGATTCGAGCGTGCACGGAGGCTTTCCGGCAGTCGTTCTTCCCGCGAACCATACGCGACTGGAATCGGAAAGGGAGGTAATGACAGTGGCACGTAAAGTTCCCTCTGCCACACACCGTTGGGTGGCTTGCGGAGTATAAATGTAGATGTAGATGTATTAATATTTCTTCACGTGTGGAGAAATTTCCATTTCGATAGCATGAATAGTGATTAATATGGTACACGCCCTGCATATGTTTGTGTACAGCTTTTACTCGTCTGCTACTTGGAAAGTACTTCCAAGCGCCACATACTAGGTGAATCAGCTGCGCCTACCGCTGGGTTTTATGCAATCTGCGACGCCTTCACATACCACATGGAGGATTATTATATTGTCTGACTCGCTATGTGCAAACTATTAGTCCTACAGAATAAGTGAGCCGGACGCTACTGTAGAAAATTTAATGTAGTTAAGTTTTTTACTTGGATGCTTTCCCGATAGGGCCATAGTTAAGAAATTATTTAAGAAAAACGTGCAAAACCTTTGAACACGTTTTCCTTGAGTCAATCGAACACCATGGATTTTAACAAAAAAGTGTCCCAGTCGAAAATTTAACAACATTACATCTCCTACAGAATGGCGCTGTCAACATTGACTCAAAATGCGTCACCTATAATGTAATGTTGCCACATGAATCGTTCTTGAACACTGTGGCAGATTGCGGCTCGACGGTGACTGTTTACATTTACGGGTAATACACTTAGAATAAATTCTCCTAGCTGTCTTGTTTTAACGTTTGTTCATGTGTTGAGAAATTTACATTTCGGTAGCGTGAATATTGATTAAAATGGAACACGGACTGTAAATATTTGTGTACTCCCTTTACTCTTCTACTACTCACAAAGTGCTAGTACTTTCAAGCAGTGTGTAAAGGATGGATCACTAACCGCTACTTTTGGCGTTTTTGCAGCCCACAACTCCTTCAAACACCAAGTGCAAGTTTATCATGCTCTCTCACTCGGTATGTGCAAACTGTTAGCTCTATAGTTTTTGTGGTAAATATTTTTTACTGTGATTCGTTTTCGCTTGAGACCGTGGTTTTCGAATTATTCATGAAGAGCGTACAGAAGCGACCTTTGGACGCGTTTCTCTTGAATAACGTGAAACGTGCTGTCTCCAGCGAGAAAGTACCCCAGCATAAAAATTAACTGCATTACATTTCCTACAAAAGGTGCTGTTCATCTATTTTCTGTAGGACTAACAGCTTGCACACACACACACACACACACACACACACAGAGAGAGAGAGAGAGAGAGAGAGAGAGAGAGAGAGAGAGAGAGACAGAGAGCGAGAGAGAGAGAGCGAGAGCGAGAGAGAGAGAGAGAGACACAGAGAAAGAGAGAATATGAAAATCTTGTATGTGGTATTTGAGGACGTTGCGGGTTGCATAAAACACAGAGCTTGGGGCAGCTGAACCAGCCTGCAAGTGCTGAGCAATATGCCACAAGTTTGTGTGCCAATGCTCGTAACTTCATACTGAAAAATACTTTATAAACGTAGGAAACTGAACAGCATAATGTGTATTTATCCAGGTATGTTTGCAGTTTTGAATGGAAAAGCAATATATGGTTTACAGACATCAGTGATTGTCTTTTTGTGAACATTCGTTCATTTTTCGCACAATCAATTTTTAATATACAATCATCACTGCTATCTGCCTACAAATGCTGCAAACGAAAAAAAAAGGAAAAACTGTCTTTATTAACACAAGTAAACACTGGACTTGCATTCGGGAGGACAACGGTTCCAAACCGGGTCCTCCCATTCCGATTTAGGTTTTCCATGATTTCCCTAAATCTCTTCAGGCAAATGCCGGCATGAATCCTTTGAAAGGGCACGGCTGAATTCCCTTTCATCCTTTCCTCATCCGATGGGACCGACGACATCGCCATTTGATCCCCTCCCCCCGAATCAACCAATCACGTGTTCCATAAAATTTTGGGCGTGCAACCCCATAAATTTCACTTCTTTTTCCAATACTTCGGCCGTATATCGTCTAGCCATCTTCAGAACGAGTGTAATTCAAACATGCTGGTCATCTGAAGCATTTAGTAAAGAAACGTTCACGTGTTGTCAGACTGCACATAATATCAGAAATCAGAGAATTTTGTAGACACAGCTGAGCCGCGCGCGTGCTGATAACGATACGGTTGCTTGCGGAACGTAGTTCAGATCTGTTACCTAGCTACTGTTTCTTTGGCATTTCAGTACATTGTGCCCCTGCGACGCTTCGAGCAGGATTGAAGCGCGCTCGTAGCTCACGCTAGAGGGATGTCTGTAGACAGCTTATTGGGTGGGAGTAATTCTGACCGTGCTACCCGTGGTGGTCCTCTCGTCATGTTTGGGTGGCACGTGTTTACTTTGTGGTGCATGCGTTCGCCTATTGAAGAACGGCTGCTTTCCTCTGACTCTCCGGTAGCCGACCATACACTGTAGATGGGTAGGGCCTGTTTTCTGCTCACTTCACTGGTGGACGTGGCCACATACGCAATCCACAAATCTCCTAGACCCGCCGAAGGAAGTCGGTGAGTACCATCCCTCCTGTGCCGTAAAGTTCCACTACGGTTTGTGAGAACCCCTGTGCTTTCCTAGTGAAATTCGTTCGATGTGCTTGCCATAATCTGATTTGGCTTGTTCTGCTGGCTGTTACCTTTGCCGAAGCCCTTAACGTGGATCAGCATCCCTACAAAAGGGAAAGTCTGAGTTATTAAGTTACATGTTTGTAAGGAAACTCCAGTTTGCATTACCTGCCGTACTGCTGTGCGAGTTCTCTAGGTTTATGTACATTTAAAATATTTTCTTCGCCAACCCGCACTGCTGGTGGATATTTGTTCTAGACAGAGGTATCAATAATGTTCATTTGCCGTTAACTGCGATATATACCTGCACTACTGGTGTTTGTGGTTTCTAGGCTTAGGTATTTTTAAAATTCTTCATTGTGCGCTACTGGTGCATGTAATTTCTAAGTTAAGGTATCTTCAAGATTTTCTATATTACACTTCTGGTGCGTGTAATATCTAGGTTAAGATACCTTTAAAGTTTCTCATTTTCACATAACATTGATCTAAAGGTCCGTGGGCGTTCTGTAATTTATTTAGTTACGTGAAACGTACTGTGTTTACCACAAGTACCAGTGAGTGGAACAGACTCAGTTTCTGCCCTCATACCACTGTCATGGTTGGAGGCCATTTGTCATTTATATCTTGCGAAAATTTAATGTATTTTCTGTGTGTACTTAGTTGCTGTACTTAGTAGACCAACCGATCGCAGCGTGTCCCGAGCTTGTGCTGGTTACCATAAGTTGATCAATATATGCGCTTCTGTCCCTTCATTTGCTTTGAATTTATCCTTCGTTGCTCTTATGAACAGTTAATAATAATTGTTGATTTTCTAATGGTCAATTTCTTATTTTAAAGCCTGTGTAGGAGTATCTGTAACATTGGATATTCTTTTATCTTGAAAGGTAATTTAATGACTACTGTGTGCGCATTTTGGATTCGTAATATCTGTTTCCTAACAGCGAAACTATTGTGAAAGTCAGTAAATGCCTCTGTGGCGATTTTCTAACATTATAGTGCTCTAAAATTTTGTTTGTGTTTTAAATTATTTGCGCTAATATAGAAACTATAATTTTAAATTTGGTATCTGTGGTAGACAAATACTTTTAAAGATTATTGTCCTGTACACTCAGCATATTACTACTCTCAGCTCCTAGCTACTTACCATTTCAAAAACTTAGAGTACTTTTCTTCCCCTACTTTTTACGCTACACATACGCGTCTTCTATGAGACAAATCTTTGATTGCGAAAACCATAAACACGTGAACGTTAAAATAAAATTTCTGTCAGTTATTCGTAAAACATAAAGTTACTTAATTAGAAACATGTCTCATGGATTCTACCATCGAAATTATGCGGCTGTGTCAGTTTACACGATATGTACACACGATTACCGTTGACATTAACGTACACGTTATTTTTAGTGTTACACATGTAACTACACTCAAAAACGATTTTTCAGGCCATGGAATGGAAGGAGTTGGAATGGAATGCTTTTAGGTTATATTTAAAACTTGATTTGTTAATGTCAGACTTCTTATTGGGCAAATAATCAAAAAGTTTTGTTGCTGCATGCTGAACTCGTTTCTGAGTTACCGACAGCTTTAATAAGAGGGAATAAACGGCATACTTCCTCTAGGGTCGTATGTGTGGACACCACAGCCTTTCTCAAATAGTTGCTGATTATTTACGATGGATTTTACATACATCGTGACTGCAGGTGAACACAAGATATTATTCTTATTTGTCGCTTATGAGCCATCAATACTTTCTTTCTCAGTTGTGAGTTACTCCAGAAAATTATTCCACAAGACAGAAGAGAGACGAAATTTGCAGAATACGTCGCGAGGTTGGTTCTTTTGTTTCCAAGACTAGCTATTAAACGAAGAGCAAAACTAGCTGCACTCAACTGTTTGAGAAGCGTAGTAATATACGTCTTCCAGTTAAAGTTTTTCTTCCAGTTAAAGTCTTCCAGTGACAGTTTGTACTATCTACATGGTTAAAGACACTGATAACGGAAACTAAGAACTGCACTCAGAGGAAATTGAAATAAATAATTATTATTGAGAGGGAAAAGATTTTGTTCACACAGAGTGATACCGACCGCTGCAAGGGAGGAGTTGCTGTAAGGTATAAGTTATGAATTTTTCCGTTGCATTAGAGCATAAAACCACTGCAGGGAAACTATGAGGGTTGGACCAAAATACAAAAACACCATGAGAATTGAAAGCTTCATGTTAATAGAGGTGCTAGCCAAGCGTGAAGGCTGCGTTGCTGAATTTGACCACGAAAAGTGCTTGTGCAAGACTCCAAGTTAAACTGTTGTATGTGACCCCGAGAGGCACCTATGGGAACTATGGGAAACTATGAGGGTTGGACCAAAATACAAAAACACCATGAGAATTGAAAGCTTCATGTTAATAGTGGTGCTAGCCAAACGTGAAGGCTGCGTTGCTGAATTTGACCACGAAAAGTGCTTGTGCAAGACTCCAAGTTAAACTGTTGTATGTGACCACGAGAGACACCTGCGCAATGTCTTCAATACGTTCAAATGGTTCAAATGGCTCTGAGCACTACGGGACTTTACATCTGAGGTCATCAGTCCCCTAGACCCAGCACTACTTAAACCTAAGTAACCTAAGGACGTCACACACATCCATGCCCGAGGCAGGATTCGAACCTACGAGCGTTGCAGCAGCACTGTTCCCGACTGAAGCGCTCGGCCACAGGGGCCGGCCCTTCAATACATTGTAAGTGTTTTTTTTACAGAGTTTCCAACTTCTAAGTATAAGCCCTAAAAGTGAAACATTACGTTGGGTTCGGTGATGTTTGGAGCAGCTATATCGAGGAATCCACGGGCCCCTGCTCGGTCGCATTGCTGCCAAGGAATAAGTGACGCTTTCGGCACTAGCGCTAAAGATGACGGTTGATGTAGCGTGAATAAGTGCACTGTCTCGTACAGTCAGTGACTGACGATGTAAATTATATTACTACTAGCTGAAAAAACCCGGCACTGGACGGGAATTCATTTTGCCAGTTTTCTATCAAGAACAAAAACAAAAAATGAACTTAATTTGGAGGGAATTATCGAAAAAATACCTTGGAAATTATGAAACAGTCGTACAAACAAAATGTATAATGTAAAAATGTGTAAGTACGTTATCCAGATTAAGAAGCATGATCCCGGACAGTTACTGTGTGCTCGGTGCAACTGCGTCGTTTGTCTAATGCGATTCTGGAAACGCCTCTATGGCAACACCTCTTCATAGTTGTATAGACGGCTATCGTTTTCGCCTGTAGCCATTTGCGCTTCGAATTTGAAAGCTGTCCAAAGCGCTTACAGGTGTCACTGATTTTCTCAAGTTGACTCGACTCTAGGAGGGTCTTAATAGTAAAGAATAAATGTATTAAAACTGCATGCATGATATGCCACAATTTGATTCATCTCAGTGTTTATGAGGTCATATCTCTTGATCTGTGCGTCATACAATGATATAATTCTGTGGGTACATTCATCGGTGTGGTGTCACCGCCAGACACCACACTTGCTAGGTGGTAGTCTTTAAATCGGCCGCGGTCCATTAGTATACGTCGGACCCGCGTGTCGCCACTATCAGTGATTGCAGACCGAGCGCCGCCACACAGCAGGTCTAGAGAGACTTCCTAGCACTCGCCCCAGTTGGACAACCGACTTTGCTAGCGATGGTTCACTGACAAAATACGCTCTCATTTGCCGAGACGATAGTTAGCATAGCCTTCAGCTACGTCATTTGCTACGACCTAGCAAGGCGCCATTACCAGTTACTATTGATATTGTAAAACATGTACCGTCGAGAGCGACGTCCATCATTAATGGATTAAAGTTAAGTATTCCACCAGCTACGTCCGTTTTTCTAAAGTCTAATTTCCTTGTCTTGTTCCAGACCTCACGCCAGCCTGCGTGAGCTAAAACGCATGCCTTTCGGCTTCCTATAATAATACGGTGTTGCCTACCAACCCACAACAATCGGCATCTGCGGATACTGTCTGAAAGTGTTTTCTGAATGGAGTTAGTAGAAAAAATGCAGTTAGTTAAAACGTCATGCACAATGTGGCAGTTCTTCACGCACCTCAGTGTTTACGGCGTCATATCTGATGAACTGCATGTGGCACGATGATATACCTTTGTAGGTGAATTTAGCGGCATATTTGGTTACTGAATGTGAATTTTATTGCGAGGATACTTAATAATATATTTAAACGTCATGCATCAAGCGGCAGTTTTTCATACATATTATTTTTTATGATGTCATATCTCGTGAACTACGACAGGTATGTGGTTCTTGCCTAACAGTGATTGTTACCTGACAGTGAGGGACATTTGTATCAAGTTTGATTGGAATCGAAGAAGTGGCTTAGGAGGAACACACACACACACAACACACACACACACACGCACATATACTTTTTATACAATATGTTTGGATGTGGCTGAAGTGATAATGTAACTTATATAACAATGTGACAACAGTGACGATGTAGTTTGTAGTACTATGTGAGAGCAGTGACGAATTTATGGATTTTCTTATCATCTGACGCCAATGATCTTATAACGCCTAACATGATCAGGCAAGTGATTTTATTAACCTGATGATGGTCTGTGGACCGAAACTGGTTTTATCATAAAATATTGGAGGTAATCATGACATTTTTCAAAGACTTGATCGAAGATTGGGGCACCCTACTGGGATTTAGGTGAAAGCCGCAGACGAAACAGATAATAAGGGAAGATCAGTATAAAGCCATCTCTGAGGAAACTGACATCACTTCATTATAAACAAATAATGACAAACAGCATAAAATTTGGACTGTAAATGTAGAAATATTATGATGATCACTCGATTACAAGAAGACGGAATAAAGAACGGAAGGGTAACGTCCAACAAACAGGAGCATGGGAATGCTGTTTGCTGCGTGAAATAGAGAAGGAAGAAAGAAAAAAAAATGCAGTTGTCGAATACAGTTGTTGACGGGGCCAGTGAAGCGAAATGGAAAGAGCATAAATAAGGGTGCTCAGACGTGCTCGAATAGTTTAATAATGCGCCACACGCTAGCCTACGATATACGGTCGTGAATCTTACGTAATGCAAACCCAAGAGTCGGATTAAGGACTGGTGATCTGGTACATCTGTCAGCTTTGGTATGGTAATTTGGCGGTTTTCCACGCTCATTTGGGCAATTTCTGTACACTAATCTCCGTCTCAAAAGTTAGATACACAAACAGTCAAAATGCGGTAACGCAAAGAATAAAGCCTACACAGTTCTTAGACAGATGACCTAAATGCCTTCGCTGCTGTAGGTTAACTGAAGTCTGAGGTGACAGGAAGAGCATTCAGTCAAGAACTTAAAATACATTTGTCAAATCATGAAAACAGCGAGCGTCCTCCGACGTGATAAATGCTAGGAAGGAAGGAGACGTATGCAGATATGTTCTCAGATAGTAACATGCAGATATCGTTCTGTAACTTTAATATTCATCGTGACTGGGATGGCGGAGCAAGGAGTGAGTTGTTTTTAACAGTTTAGGTATCCAATATTTCTCATTAGAACTGAAACCAAACCAACGCAAATGATTAAGTTTCATGTATGAGTTCCAGTGTCACATAAGGCTGACAAATCTGTACAGGCAGATTCTAAACCTTAGGTCTGCATCCACGCCGCTTAAAATAATTTGTCCAACATAATTAAAGGAGTACCTGTTAAAATGGAAGAAGAAATGGTACTATAAACATATTACCAAAAACATCATCTGTTGAGATACGCTGCATAGATGATTTGCAGGATCTAGCGTTCCTTTAGTTTTCATGTTAACCACAGTTTTTTACTTTTTCACACCTTACACGTTTCGGTTTACGGGATTTTACAAGCTTTTACATAGCTGGTAACCGTAGTTTTGTTCTTCTCTTGTCGTTAGACAGCAAACAAATTATTTTTATAAATCTGTTAGTATGAAAACTTTTGCAATAATGTTTACACATCTATCGCTTAACCTTGTAATAATTACAATGACTGACTCCTTATGGTGTTCATTGCCTACTGTGTCGGCAGGCATAATTGCCTGCACCCTTTGTACATTATAGTCAATGGTTATTTGTTTTCACTAGAAAAATAAAATTATTTGGTACACAGGTGTCATTATTATGCAGCGTAAGCCCGTGATGATGTTCCAAACTTTCAGGTACGAAGGAGAAGGGTAAATGTATCAGTTTGAGTTAAGGTTAAGATCTTGACATGGGAAAGATCGAGTCGAAAGTTGTAGGCAAATATCATTCTGATACTTCTGACCGTCGAAAGCATCTGCAGGTATGTTGTTGCTAAGATTTTGAGGTCAGACATCTTCCAGAAGGACCAAAATAAGAAAAAATGTCCAGTAAATATGGACTCTAAAATGCAACTGTAACCAGCTGCTCATCTTCGCTATTGTGGATCACACCTCTCATACTGAACGTGTGCCCAGTTCTTCAGGTATGCATTTTAAACCTCATATTTGCATATTTGTTGGAAATATTTATCTTCTTTTCGTACATTGTGGCTACTTCAAAATTATGGGAACCAAAGAGATTGCAAGAGAAGAGATGTGTTTCACATCATCGAAGATCAGCAAGTGCTCATAGCTCTTAAGGTAAACATTTTACATCCCATGTTTACTACACTTTTTTTTTTCTTATTTTGGTCCGCACTACAACCTCTGAATGTCCTACCCTGCAATCTTAGCAACAGTACAGGTACATGTATTCCACTGTCGGAAGTATCAGAACGCTCTTCGCTAATAACTTCCGACCTGGTCGTTTCCGAAACCGGGTACCATATGGAAGATTGATACATTTATTCGTCTCCATCATCCCTGAAAGCTTGTAACATCGTTACGTAAACACTCTGTGTATGACTACCACTCGCTTTTATCCTCACTCCTTAGGTTGACCATTTTTAAACCTATTTCTACTTTGAACAGTTTACTGACTCAAACATCAGGTTACAGATTGTTATCCCTTACTCCTTTTTTGTTTTTCTGATGTTATTATTTTGTAAACAATAGTGTTTATGGAAACCTCCTTGTACTACCTAACCACGATATTATTGCACTTGGCCTCCCACGGCCGTTATCGAAACACGCAGTGACAATAGAGTACAGAAGTAGAGTGGTGACTAAGGGAAGCATTGTGGGAAATTTCAAGACCGTAGCTGCTATACCATCAAGTGATTCTGTGTGGACTCCTGAAATATCACGATGAATACTCACGATAAACCGGCCGAAGCGACCTAACTTGGAGGTGCAGTAACATTGTGGCTGACTAATAAATTTCTTGAATACCATACTACTTCTGTCTTACTTCATGAACGTTAATGGAGGTTGTTATATTATTTTGTCGTTTACGTGCCCCGTAACCAGGTTTCATTGACATTCACAGTCCTATAATTTTGTTCTTATGTCCTTATTTTTAGCTACCAGCTGACTGACTATCAATAAAATTCATCTGGGCTGTTGACTGCATGATCACTATATAAAAGTGTCCGACGTTTCGGCTACTCTTGCAAACGGCCTTTCTTAGGGCTTTGTGCTGTTCAGCACAAAGTGACAATGGCCACGGAAGCCATAGATTAGATTAGTTTTTCGTTCCATAGATCCGTGCTGAGGAGATCCTCATGGATGTGGAACATGTCAATTTTTTTTAAGCTGAAATAACAATACTAATAGTATGAATATATACAATACACCATTTGCTTCTATTTAAAAAAATTCGTCAATGAAGTAGAAGGAGTTGGCCACTAGTGAGTCTTTCAGGCTCCTTTTAAACTTATCTTTATTTGTAACTAAATTATTTATGTTTGCTGGCAAATTATTGAAGATGAGTGTTCCTGAGTAGTGGATCCCTTTTTGAAATAAAGTAAGTGCTTTTAAGTCCTTGTGCAGATCATTTTTGTTCCTGGTATTGTATGTATGAACTGAGCTGTTTGTTGGAAAAGAGATATATTATTCAGGACAAATTTGATTAAGGAGTAAATATACTGAGAGGCAGTAGTTAGTATACCCATTTCTTTGAAGAGGTTTCTACAGGACGTCCGTGAATTTACTCCACAAATAATACATATTATACGCTTTTGGACTCTGAAAATTTTTGTTTGACTTGAAGAGTTACCCCAAAATATTATACCATATGACATTATGGTATTTTTATGTCGCCTATGTCTGCTAACACCCGAATTGCAAATACAGTTGATTGGCATCTGACAGTGCGCTCATTCCTCACAGCCCGGCGTAAAGTTTCAGAACTGCAACTTCGCATTTTTTTCTTAGTGCACAACAGGTATTATATCTGACCTGTGTATTGCCTCTTAACTATATATATTTTCTACTTACTTTACGCACGACCAGTAATTTTGTAAACTTTCCAAACTTTATTGACTAACACTACAGACATCAACATACACAATCGCAATGTTTTTGCTGCTTGCACATCTACCGTTTACAGCCTTATATTTAAGTAATATTTGTATTTATATTATTAGAAATTTGATGCCTGGAAATTTATTATTCCCTCTTGTACGATGAACACCAAATATGAATTACTTTTGAAATGCCATAATATTATATATCACAACCGTCATGCGTTAAGTTCCATCTGGCGGACTTCTCTGCCTAAGGCTTTCGTCAGTACATTCTAATCATTTTGCACGTATAGCTCAAAACATTATGACTGGCGACACACGTGTATTTATACGTGTTGGGTAGATTCATTTTTACTATTTGTTGGGCCACAAAACACTGTGTGTCATGTATTTGGTAAGAGATAAATTTCATTCATTTGTCATCGTGTATTTACTGTGTCATGTATTTGGTAAGAGATAAATTTCATTCATTTGTCATCGTGTATTTACTATTGTTTTATACCACCACAGATTTCTCATGTAAACCCTCTTTAATGGAGATCGTCTAAAAATGGCGTAACGGTGAAACGCGTGAGGTGTAACATTGTCAGGAACTGTGGTCAAGGCAAAAATTTTGTTGTAGTGAAAATATTTACTGAGATTCTGACCGAAGTGTGATCTGACAGTTACCTGTTGACATTTCGAGAGGTGCTCGATATGGCTTACATATCTTTCATTTCTCCATCTCAAAGGATTTCGATCGCGTGCGAATTTATCTGTCTGCCTTCGGGCTTGGGCTACCAGAACGAGAAATTTGAGATAGTATGTTCATGTGAATGGGCAGGTCTTGCTAGCGCACCAACGCGCCCTCTCCATATCTCATTAAATTTCTTAACGGGTACTTCCAAACGAGTGGTATAAAATGTGGTACTGTCCGGTGGTACATACACCACATACGTTACTTGTCTCCAAGAGTAATGCACTCTAGTTACGCGGTTAATTTGACACATTGAATGTTCACTGTGTTAATTTACAGGGTGAAGTGTCTATTCTCTACGGGTTCGTAAACCGCAGTGTCCCACACATGGTGCTTAACAACAATTTGAATCGGCCCACACGTGGTTATTGTAGCAGCGTATTGTTCCACTATGATGAATCTCGCCTCAGGCGTAAACAAAATCCTAGCTATGAACTGCAAATCTTCATCGCTCTTCCCCAGATTTGGAATCTATGGCGATAGGTATAATGCCTAAAACCTTACATATGCTGTAGCACTATTTATGAATTGAATATTGCTGCAGTTTAGACAACACAGGAACGCAGTTTGTACCTAAAGCCGTTCGAGTTCCTTGCACACTTGAGTGCCGTCTTCTATTTGTCACTACACCGCTCCCATGTCCGGCTTGGGAACTTCGCGTGATCTACTTGCCAGAAGTCGGGTGTTCTGTCAACATGACCTCTTGCTCGTCAAGTGCTCCGTGGGAGTGCCGATGAGACTGACACTGAATCTGTCACTTCAAGTCATATAAAATGATAGATTACCCTGTGAAGCTAACAGGCTACTTGAAAAGTTAGCTGAAGCACTCATCGGAAAACGTTATTAAACTAAGTTCTTGAACTTGTGAGAGGCCTCGCCTATAGTTTATGTTTGTAGAACCTGCGTATTTCAGCTCATTAAATTACTTTAATGTTTGCTGAATTATAGAGTTTCATCTGGTAAAATAATATTTATTCAGACAGCGTGTAAAATTACTCAGGACATACACACGTCGAAGTTATAAAACAGATTTAAGAATGAATTTACATAATTAAAATAGAACAATGATAAGGATATGAATAGGTGTAGGTTCGCCACCAGCACGATGGACAGTTACGGTTGTGATGGTGTTCAGCCAAATGAAGGACACGAATTAAGCTTTAAACCGTGGCTGAAAAACTTCAAAATTACACAAAATTGTTATGAATAACAATGGTATATACAACAGACCAATAAATAAATGGAGGATCAGAAAAAAAACATCACTAGGCGGGTGAATTCCAAGTTAACACCGAGCGAGGTGCGCGCAGTGGCAGGCACAATGGACTCACATTCGGGAGGACGACGGTTCAACCCCGCGTTCGGCCATCATGACCTAGGTTTTGCGTGATTTCCCTAAACCGCTGCAGGCAAATGCCGGAATGGTTCATTTGAAAGGTCACGGCCGATCTCCTTCCCCGTCGTTCCCAATCCGATGAGACCGATGGCCTCGCTGTATGGTCTTATCCCCCAAAACAACCGAACCCAACCCAATGAGTTACCTCATCAGCTAAACAGACACGAGAAAAATCCCCTCTGAAATAACCATTAGACTCCAGAAAACCTTGCATATCAGCGCGTGAATATGTATTTTATACATAAAAGAACACGATTTCCGAAGTCGGAAATGTGCTTTGCAGATGCTATCTTATCGTGACTGCCATTGAGGTGGTTGCCGTCAAGTCAGGCTGCATTCGCATTCGCGGGGGACGTCGGTCCAAACCCTCGTCCGCTCATCCGGATTTACGTTTTCCATTATTTCCCTAAATCACTCCAGGCAAACGCCGGGATGGTTCCTTTGAAAGGGTAAAGCCGATTTCCTTCCCCATCCTTGACACAATCTGAGCTTGTGCTCCGTTTCAGATGCTAACTGTTGCTGGGCTCAGCTAATGTGATGTGATTGCGAATCGCGGATCTCATCATCGTCCTGATGACTGGCCACGGTGCGAGTAAGTTCAAAGTGAGACTTCGAACACTTGACACAGGGCCGAGTCAAGAGAAAGTCATAATACGAGCGCGGAGTCCAGGGTATCACCGCCAAGTAGAAGTTGGAATCACAAAACACATTCCAATGCGAATACGATTACGAATGCCTCCATTAGCTTTTGGTAGCCCTCCTCCAGATCTCGAAATGACACCCCGCATCATCTTTTCCTGCCAGTCCCAGAAAGGGTCTAAGTGGTCCTCCAAAGCATCTGGAAGCCCGTTCCCTAGTTCCCAACATATGGTTGAAATGCATCCACAAACGAGATATGTGCATGAGGAAGTGGGAAACCAGTGTTCCCACGTTCAGACTTGTTTGTTGGAAATTTTGGAAACTTTGGACTTCTCACAGCGTTCCTATGAGAAAGATACAGTTCAGAAACACGAGTGGCTATTTCTTTTTCTTGAAGAAACAGGTCTGGAAACCACACACAGCAAGTATCGCCAAGTGAACAGCTGACGACTCAGACGTTACTAACAGGCAGAGTTCTCACCCCTTCCACCCGGTAGTTTCCAATTCTGCTACAGAGGAAAGAAATCTTCCATTCCGCCGCTCTTTGTCTGCGGAGGCTGAGCTAGAACAACAATCCCTGAAAAGCCCATCTGACCGTCGGTGCGGTCTGCTACCATAGGAGCTGTCTTCTGAGTGACCGACAGCTCTTTCAAAGCGAGTTTTTACCCGAGCGAAAATGAGTTCTCATGGTCAGGATTAGACGCCTTTAATGGGAAAAACTGCAACAATAATGAAATGAATTACGCAGAGGTGCTTACCCCACGTTGCTACAAGCTACCCCTAACCACTCATCTAATCATAACGCGAAACCTGTGAAAACTGAATCAGAAAGTGAGCAAGAGAGTCTCGAATACAAAATTAATATTCAAATAGGATTAAATGTGAAGTGAAAGGACTGAAACATAGTGATGTTTCACATCTTGTGTGCTTGTTGCGAATGAACATATGTCAGCAAGCGACTGAAACAATCTACACATTTTTTCGGATGTATTACAACTTTCAGGTTGCAGTTCAGCTGTCGTTACCCGCGCCTGTCGATTACAGCCGATAGCTAAATCATAACAGAATGCTTTGCCTGTCAGTTGCTGAGAGGAAAAACAAGACCCACTTCTACTGTTGAAAGCGGTCTGTGACATTCACAACTTCCTGTACTGCTTTTCTTTCGTTTGTCCATAAATCGCAAACACTCTGCAAAGACATATTCTGTACCGAAGGATTTTCAGCGAGTCAATCAGGCACGACCACGACGTGTGACTTGAAGGAGAAGGTTTTGCCTTAACGCACAAAGCACGGTATTTATGGTCGCTGATTCTTGCAGGTGCCTGTATGGTAAGAGACTGTTATAGTCAATGCTGGATTAGGTAGCTCGTAAACACCCACGGGACTACAAGTCCCACCGCCACACCTTCACCTGCCTATGTTAGGCAAAATTTTCTGCCTGACTCATGCAGTACTATCACCGTCAGAGGGTGGTACGGGACTACAAGTCCCACCGCCACACCTCCAAAGTGAATTGCAGTGACGCAGTCACTGCCCTGTGGAAATTTACTGCCTCACTAACACAGTTAGACCGCAATAGACCGGTGATGCTGTATTGTAACATATCACCCCGGACTACAAGTCCATTTTTTAAAAAAAAAAAAGGTAGCTCGTACTTCACACTGATAGACTTAACACGCAAGTACAGCATCCCCGCCAATGTCTACACACCAACGGCACTCCTAGTACAGAAGCGGGCTATCAGACTGATCGGCGGTGTCATTACGCGAACTAAGTGTAGACCATCGTTATTGTGTCTCTAATTTCTGTCCGAGCAGTCCCTACACGCTGTGGCGTATAAGCGCGTCAGTGGGTATCTACGGTGGCAGTATGAACTGTAAACAACACAATAGGTGTTAGTAGGCAGTGGATGTCAGACCTTATAGTGTCAAAGTTGCTTTGTCACAAATCGCAGTGTGTTCAAATCATGCCCCGCACACCATGACTCCGGAATAAATACGACGCGTGGGTGCCTGTCGCGACTTAGCTGAAATGCAAAACGCAAAAAATTCTTTTCTAGAAAAAAATCATCAGGAGGGCTGAGACGGAGTTATTAACACAAATCCACCACAAAACGACATAGTACAGAAATCCACATGAGATCTCAACGCTTTGAGTTGAACAACATCCCAAAAAGGGACTTTTCTCACAGTTTTATTTAAATGGTTATGTGAATGTTCTGCGCATTGTACGTAAGTGAGGGGAGGCTATGTAGGACACCTGAATCATTGAAACCACCATCTTAACTTTCTCTGTTTGTATTAATCCAGTATCGGAACTTTTTGGACTGACTGGGTACATAAATCCCACCGCGGGATTTGTTGTTGACAATAGTGATTCAGAATAATCTCTAGCATTTTCATGAAATGTATTCGCCTTTGTAAACACGAACAACCATCAGCTGTAACAAGGGAATGACGACAATCAATATTTGTGCCGTTTCAGGACTCGAACCCGGATTTCCCACTTTGCACGAGCGGTCACTTTAACCGCTTTGAATATCCGTGCACGACCCACGGCTAGGCCTAAACTTCTAAATGTCGCCCTCCTGCGTCATAAGCATTCATGTCCGAAGGAAGATTGCATGGGTCTTCTCGACAAAGACACTGCAATATAGAAACTCAAAGATTCATTCAGTGAACACTAGACAGGTCTACTGTTGGACTTCCTTAAACACTGTAGAGGGAAGTATGAACAGATCAGTAGGTTGCATTTTTAGTGCACTGCCAGAAACTGAAATACCTGATACGAGTACATCAAAAGTAGTCGTATCAAAGTTGGTTTTTCTGTGAAACATAACTTCTTTTCCCTGCAGAAGTTCCTCGCAGTAGTAGAGAACTTTGTCCGCTACATGTCATTTATTCGTATATCTATTTATCAAGATTTATTAACAATGTGATTTTTTATAAATTTTCTACACAGAAATCTGTGTAGTTTGTACTGACTCGTTCTCTGACGAAGTAGAATTGGCTCACGGGGTCCCATGGAACCTTTAAATAAATATGTGAATCATCGCTGGCACCATCTGCGTAAGATCAACAACTTAGATAGTCCTTAGAACTTGTAGTAATAATTCGTTTTGGCATGGTTCACTTCCTAATTATCAAAAAAAAAAAAAAAATGGTTCAAATGGCTCTGAGCACTATGGGACTCAACATCTTAGGTCATAAGTCCCCTAGAACTTAGAACTACTTAAACCTAACTAACCTAAGGACATCACACACACCCATGCCCGAGGCAGGATTCGAACCTGCGACCGTAGCAGTCCCGCGGTTCCGGACTGCAGCGCCAGAACCGCTAGACCACCGCGGCCGGCTCCTAATTATCATTTTGTGTTACTATGTTTTATTCAGGGACTTTCATTTTTAGCACTCATTGTTTTATGGGACATGGTTGTATTTACTACTGCCCTAATTTAAAGGTAGCGTATCATTAGCATCATACAAAATGAAATTTGGTAGATAATTTGAATTTTTCGTCGATTTGATAAAGTGCTGCAAATTTTTATTTCTCACTTCCAGCAGTGGTAAAATATATCTTTGTATACAGACAAACTAATACATACAAACTAATTCCTTGAGTGCTTATTACTTTAAGTCAGTAACATTTAAAACAGAACAGAGGTAAATGCAGAAACATTTTGTATGGATTTTAATGGATTTCATTTTCTTATTTTGTGGACGTGGCGAAAGTCTGGTGTCCTGCTTTCGGACGAACATTTTCTATGCAGATGATTTGCATTTGATGGTTTTCTGCACAACAACTTCAGAAAAACGCGATCGTCTATAGTACCAATTGCTATCTTCCATTCATAGATCTGGTGGTTCGAAATTACATTTTCGTTTCAGGTTCCTTGTACCACCTGAATTAAAGGTACTCGTCCTAGAAAGGGTGACTATATGCACAATTCATCGAATTGTGTTGATTTTTTTTGAATTGTTATCAGTTCTTTCAATCTCGTTTTGAAAACTCATGCCGGCCAGGGTGGCCGAGTGGTTCTAGGCGCTACAGTCTGGAATCGCGCGTCCGCTACGGTCGCAGGTTAGAACCCTGCCTCGGGCATGGGTGTGTGTGATGTCCTTAGGTTAGTTAGGTTTGAGTAGTTCTAAGTTCTAGGGGACTGATGACCTCAGAAGTTAAGTCCCATAGTGCTCAGAGCCATTTGAACCATTTGAAAACTCATGATAATCATTTTGAATTTTTTTTTATTGTCCTAGAGTAATGTAAAACTTCACTTCAGCATAGTTGTCACATTTTAGTACTGTAGATACTGCAGTCTGTTCAGCACAGGCACTGCAGTACCATAATAATCCGCCGACATAGGGCAAGCGATTTTAAAGTCCTTCGCGGGAATATACAGAATGGGTGTACGCGTACAGGTTTTAGACATATGGTTAACGACATGGAAGTTTGGGTCTGGAAGTGAGTCATGTTCGGATAGCCACCCGCAATAAGAGGGAAAATTGGGTTCGAGTATCGGTCCGGCACAAGTCATTTCATTATTCAGCTGATGTTTATCCATATTCGCAACTGTGAATACATTTCATGTATTCTGGTACAATGTTAATGAAGACAACGAAATTATATTCCTCCTTCTGTCTATTTGTCCCTTAGTGAATGCTGCAATTCCTTTCTGATTGACCCCGATTACCTGACCACGACTCTCGTGATGGAGAACAACAACAAGAGTTCTTCACTTAGAATACTGAGCCACTTGAGCAACAGTCGGCATAAGTTTAGAAAACTGACGTGATTCATGATTTTTATCATCTTTTACGGGCCAGAATAATTCTTTGTCAGTTCCCAGAGTTGTCCTAAATTTTGATACCAAGAACACAACTTGGTGGAAGTCTGCTTTCTTTGCGTCATCATTCATCTAACTGGTTTGATGTGGCCTACCACGAACTGCCCTACTGTGCCAAACTTTTCATCTCACAGCACCACTGCCAAACTAGGTAGTCAATTATTTGCTGGATGTATTTCAGTCTTTGTCTTCCTCTACAATTTTTACGCTCTACAGCTCCCTCTAGTATTCTGGAAGTTATTCCGAGATGTCGTAACAGGTGTCCTTCCACCATATCCCTTCTTCTTGTCAGTGTTTTCCATATATTCCTCTCCTCACCGATTCTGCATAGAATCCTCTAATTTCTTACCTATCAGTCCACCTAATTTTCAGCAATCTTGTGTAGCAGCACATCTCTTCTGTTCCAGTTCCCACACTTCATGTTTCATTACCGTACAATGCTGGTCTCCTAACGTATATTCTCAGAAATTTCTTCCTCAAATGTTTCATGTTCACCTGGCCAAGGATGAACTTCTTGCCAGTGCTAGTCTGCTTTTTATGTCCTCTTTGCTCTGCCATCTTGGGTTATGCTGTTGCCTAGTTAGCATAATTTTTTAACCCAAATTACACTCCTGGAAATTGAAATAAGAACACCGTGAATTCATTGTCCCAGGAAGGGGAAACTTTATTGACACATTCCTGGGGTCAGATACATCACATGATCACACTGACAGAACCACAGGCACATAGACACAGGCAACAGAGCATGCACAATGTCGGCACTAGTACAGTGTATATCCACCTTTCGCAGCAATGCAGGCTGCTATTCTCCCATGGAGACGATCGTAGAGATGCTGGATGTAGTCCTGTGGAACGGCTTGCCATGCCATTTCCACCTGGCGCCTCAGTTGGACCAGCGTTCGTGCTGGACGTGCAGACCGCGTGAGACGACGCTTCATCCAGTCCCAAACATGCTCAATGGGGGACAGATCCGGAGATCTTGCTGGCCAGGGTAGTTGACTTACACCTTCTAGAGCACGTTGGGTGGCACGGGATACATGCGGACGTGCATTGTCCTGTTGGAACAGCAAGTTCCCTTGCCGGTCTAGGAATGGTAGAACGATGGGTTCGATGACGGTTTGGATGTACCGTGCACTATTCAGTGTCCCCTCGACGATCACCAGTGGTGTACGGCCAGTGTAGGAGATCGCTCCCCACACCATGATGCCAGGTGTTGGCCCTGTGTGCCTCGGTCGTATGCAGTCCTGATTGTGGCGCTCACCTGCACGGCGCCAAACACGCATACGACCATCATTGGCACCAAGGCAGAAGCGACTCTCATCGCTGAAGACGACACGTCTCCATTCGTCCCTCCATTCACGCCTGTCGCGACACCACTGGAGGCGGGCTGCACGATGTTGGGGCGTGAGCGGAAGACGGCCTAACGGTGTGCGGGACCGTAGCCCAGCTTCATGGAGACGGTTGCGAATGGTCCTCGCCGATACCCCAGGAGCAACAGTGTCCCTAATTTGCTGGGAAGTGGCGGTGCGGTCCCCTATGGCACTGCGTAGGATCCTACGGTCTTGGCGTGCATCCGTGCGTCGCTGCGGTCCGGTCCCAGGTCGACGGGCACGTGCACCTTCCGCCGACCATTGGCGACAACATCGATGTACTGTGGAGACCTCACGCCCCACGTGTTGAGCAATTCGGCGGTACGTCCACCCGGCCTCCCGCATGCCCACTATACGCCCTCGCTCAAAGTCCGTCAACTGCACATACGGTTCACGTCCACGCTGTCGCGGCATGCTACCAGTGTTAAAGACTGCGATGGAGCTCCGTATGCCACGGCAAACTGGCTGACACTGACGGCGGCGGTGCACAAATGCTGCGCAGCTAGCGCCATTCGACGGCCAACACCGCGGTTCCTGGTGTGTCCGCTGTGCCGTGCGTGTGATCATTGCTTGTACAGCCCTCTCGCAGTGTCCGGAGCAAGTATGGTGGGTCTGACACACCGGAGTCAATGTGTTCCTTTTTTCCATTTCCAGGTGTGTACTTCGTGACCTCCAACCCTGATAGGCTTCTTGCTGTTCTTATTTCTGCTACTTCTCATGACTGTCGTCTTCCTTCGATTTACTCTCAGTCCATATTCTGTACTAATTAAACTGTTCATCCCATTTAGCAGATCGTGTAATTCTTCTACACTCTCACTGACGATAGCTATATCATCAGCAAATTTTATTATTGATATCCTTTCACCTCAAATTTTAATCCCACTCTTGAACCATTCTTTTATTTCCATCATTGCTTTCTTCGATAAACAGATTGAAAAATAGGGGCGAAAGACTATATTCCTGTCTCACAACATTGTTAATACGAACGCTTCGTTCATGGTCTTCCACTCTGATGTCAGCATGTCACTTTGCACACTCTCATAAATATAATCATTTCCAGAAAGTCACTCAAGTACCTCTAGAGTTCAAACGTTTGTTGTTATCTTGTGTGGCTAAAACATCTTTCATAGAATTTCGTGTCATTCACTGCATGCACTGTGTTCTATTAAGGTTAAGGGATAACCTTTTGTCAGTCATACAAGCACTGCGACTATGCTGTGCAGGAAATTGTGAGGCCGCCACCAGGCTGTATTACAGAACAAAATTATGGTCTGAAAACAAAGTTGTATATATTACATTAATGTTCCTTGAATAATCTTGTAAGATAACCCATAGTGGAATAAATACTCATAGGTGGAGCTAACACGCTCTTAAAATGAATGACTGATACATTTAATTAATTTTGTCACTGAAATATATTAACTATATCAGAAGAATCACGTATCACTTGACAAACTCACCTGCTTTGACTGCCAAAATGACTCTACCCCGACACAATATCTGTAATCTGAAACTGAAGAATCAATAGTTTGTTCGGTCACATTTGTACACTCTGTTGCCACGTAGTACGCAACATTTGGGTAACATTTACGGTAAATCGATGAACCTACATATTTCATTCTACATCATGAAGACAAATATATAAACTTTGTAAAAGAGACGTGGATGACATTTATATACACATCTAAAATCTATGCTTTCATTTTTATGCAGTATATCAGCAGGATTATCAAAGGATGAAATAGAAAATAATGAAGGAATTACTGCAAAGACAACGTGTTTATAATCATGATTATATGAAGAATAGGAAATATTTGGAAAAATTCTCAGCTTCAAATGGACAACAAGCTTTATATTTAACTGAATGGTTGTAATGGCTCTGAAGTTATATGGGGAAAGTTGAATACTCTGAAACATGAAGAATATTTTTACTCATATTCATATACTAAAGCATTTGAAAACGTGGAGGACATATGTATAAATGCTTGTAGATTAGAAACCAAATAGTTTTTTTTTACATTACCACACACCGGGATTGTCACAAGATGCAATGTTAAAACAATCATTTGAATTACTGCACGACCATGAAATTGTTTTAAAAGAGGCAGGTAAAAGTAGATGAAAGGTGTAAATGATACATATTAAGAGACCAAACAGGTAAACGAAATATTTTAACGGAAATCAAGAATGTATTTTGCTGTAAATAATTTACATGGTATCGCCCTGATACAGTATTACCCCGAGTTGGGTATCATGTCGTGCGTGACGCAGAATCCTTTCTGAACCACTGTCATTTCCTCACTTTCGTGTTCCAGTCGTGAATACTTCACGAGAACCAGCACTCTTGATTGGCCTCTCTATGAACTCGAATTACTGTAATTATAATGGTAAGAACCCACGGTCTAGGTGTAGCGCCTTTGATTAGTATTCAAAACTTTCTCTGTCTCGGAATCGAGCCGCGCCACAGCTTAAATGTTGAATAAAAGTCATCAGCAGTGGCGGCCGAAGATTTCCGGCATAAAAAGTCACCCCTCACTCAGCCAACGGCCTTGTCAAAGAGGGCCAACGAGCTGACGGAGGTTCAGGGTATTCTCTTGTCCTTGGGGTGGGAAACTGCCGCTAAAGGTGGAAGAGTCACAAATGATCAACGGCATGAGAATGCAAAAGACAATGAAAACCACTGCATTAAAGACACGTAATGTGTATCCACAGGACATGTGGCCTGTAACTGAAAAGTGTCATGATGATCTCCCAAATGGCAAAAGATTCCGAACTATTCCCCCATTTGGATCTCCGGTAGCGGATTGCCAAGGGTTAGATGACAAACAGAAGGATAAGTTTCTATGAGTAGGGGCGTGGAACGTCAGGAGATTAAAGGTGCTAGGGAACCGAGAAAATCTGAATATGGAAATGCTACGGAAGGTTCAGTCTAAATACAGTGAGGACCAGTAAAGGGAAATGGAAAGAAGACGAGGATTTCTGGTCAGATGAGTATAGGGTAAAATCAACAGCTTCAGAACATGGTATAACGACACCAAACCTATACCGAAAACCGTAGTTCATGTATACATGCCGCCGTCGCATGCCGAAGATGAAAAGGTAGTGAGGATATTGGACAGGTAGGAGGTCAGTACGTAAAGAGAGATGAAAATCTAATAGTCCTGAGGGTTTGAAATAACTTCCATGCGACTAGAGGGAGTTGTAGAGGTTAAAAGATGTAGGGGAAGTCAGAGATTAGAACACATCCAACAAATAGCTGAAGACATATGGTGCGCTGGCCGGTGTGGCCGTGCGGTTCTAAGCGCTTCAGTTTGGAACCGCGTGACCGCTACGGTCACAGGTTCGAATCCTGCCTCGGGCATGGATGTTTGTGATGTCCTTAGGTTAGTTAGGTTTAAGTAGTTCTAAGTTCTAGGGGACAGATGACCTGAGTAGTTGAGTCGCATAGTGGTCAGAGCCATTTGAACCATTTGACATATGGTGCAAGTCATAATGTACGCATCGAACCTGCAAGAAAGGAGACAGATGACACAAAAAATGAAATAAAATTTAAAAAATGTAAAAAAAAGCCCAATAAACTTTCTCTTTAATTCATAGTTGACTTCTCACATTTTCGTTTTTGGTATATTTTCATTTTATACACGATCTGACCAATTAATATTTCACATTCTTTCGTAGCACTGCATTTCAAGCTTATCCACTTTCTGTTTCTATCCCGAGTAACTGATGGCGAGTAACTGCATAGAAGCTCGCGATCTGCTTAGCGATTTTACGTAGGAACATGATTTTCTATGATTCTCCGAAATATTATTCTCCTTTTATGTTGGAGGAAATTTTTTGCATCGCCCATTGCTCTCACTGTAGATGGGAGAATTTTCACTACCTTTTCCCTATTGGCACATCTGCACTATTTTCGGAACGTCATCTCTGCCTTTTCCGGATTTTTTTTATTAAACAGCGGTTCTCTTCCCCATTTATGGAGTTACTAGACATAAACTTACCCAAAGGACAGATTTCAGACAAGGCGTGCACAACTACGTCTCAAGACAGTCTGTCCGTCCCCTAGCAGTGAATAAATATAGATCCCAGTCTACATCTGGTAGATTATTGTATGCTCTGGAGTGTACGCAATGTTTGAGTTATTTTACAACGCTGCAACAGAATCGGGTGGCCTGTGAAAGAATGGGATAACTAACACTATTTTCAAATAATCATCGTCAAAACTTACACCATAATATGGTATTCATCTCCTCAAATGAGCTATAAAACTTCGACTGTTCACTAAGTCTGCACGAATCATGTCCAACATCTTCAACTGACTCGACAAGATTCTTGCTTAGAACTACTCTTATTGCCAAACAGAGGACAGAGACTACACTTGGAACAAAAGAATCTGTTTATATCACCGGCAGACAAAGTATTTAAATTGATTAATACATATTCTTTACGTGAAATAACAAAACTGACTGTAAATGTGTTTACAAACTTTAAAAAATTTACAGTTATGTTTGTGTTCGCATCGAACGTAAGCAGTAAAGTACAAAATGCCATTTGCATGCAACTAGTCACCCTGAAGGCAACAGCGATTTACTGTATGAGAATAAATGGAAACCAAAACAGTCTTCGATCGCAAATTCACTTATTCACTTCAGTAACTGGTTTCAATATTCATGATCAACGTCAGACTGATGTTAGAATAAGATAGCTATCGTCCGCGTGGACTCATGATGTAGGGCAGTTGTTAGCGCACAGTTTTGTATGAGATAAACTTAATTTCAAATTATATCAACCTACGTTTCTGAGTCATTTTATCCAATGATTTTCTGTTCTGTTTTGTATTTACAATACATTAAAATTTTTTCATTATTTTTGCACTGAATGCAAAAAAATGGTTCAAATGGCTCTGAGCACTATGGGACTTAACATCTGTGGTCATCAGTCCCCTAGAACTTAGAACTACTTAAACCTAACTAACCTAAGGACATCACACACATCCATGCCCGAGGCAGGATTCGAACCTGAGACCGTAGCGGTCACGCGGTTCCAGACTTCAGCGCCTAGAACCGCACGGCCACACCAGCTGGCACTGAATGCAGCTGGGGTCAATATGACCCCAATTTAAATTGTTTGTTGTTTCTTGAATGTAACATTCATCGATATAGAATGATGACTTTTACTTTTAACATCACTTATACGAAACTCCTGCAACGAAGAAAATATTATTTCTAGCTTGTTTTTACATCTGTTTTTAGTGTTCTTTCCTCGGCTGTTCTTCTACGTTTCCTAGTACCACTGGGGTCAATATGACAGCTTAACAACAATGGATATATATCTCCCTTATTTTGGATAATATTATCTTTAAAATACAGGACTATTACAAATGATTGAAGCGATTTCATAAATTCACTGTAGCTCCATTCATTGACATATGGTCACGACACACTACAGATACGTAGAAAAACTCATAAAGTTTTGTTCGGCTGAAGCCGCGCTTCAGGTTTCTGCCGCCAGAGCGCTCGAGAGCGCAGTGAGACAAAATGGCGACAGGAGCCGAGAAAGCGTATGTCGTGCTTGAAATGCACTCACATCAGTCAGTCATAACAGTGCAACGACCCTTCAGGACGAGATTCAACAAAGATCCACCAACTGATAACTCCATTCGGCGATGGTATGCCCAGTTTAAAGCTTCTGGATGCCTCTGTAAGGGGAAATCAACGGCTCGGCCTGCAGTGAGCGAAGAAACGGTTGAACGCGTGCGGGCAAGTTTCACGCGTAGCCCGCGGAAGTCGACGAATAAAGCAAGCAGGGAGCTAAACGTACCACAGCCGACGGTTTGAAAAATCTTACGGAAAAGGCTAAAGCAGAAGTCTTACCGTTTACAGTTGCTACAAACCCTGACACCCGATGACAAAGTCAAACGCTTTGAATTTTCGGCGCGGTTGCAACAGCTCATGGAAGAGGATGCGTTCAGTGCGAAACTTGTTTTCAGTGATGAAGCAACATTTTTTCTTAATGGTGAAGTGAACAGACACAATGTGCGAATCTGGGTGGTAGAGAATCCTCACGCATTCGTGCAGCAAATTCGCAATTCACCAAAAGTTAACGTATTTTGTGCAATCTCACGGTTTAAAGTTTACGGCCCCTTTTTCTTCTGCGAAAAAAACGTTACAGGACACGTGTATCTGGACATGCTGGAAAATTGGCTCATGCCACAACTGGAGACCGACAGCGCCGACTTCATCTTTCAACAGGATGGTGCTCCACCGCACTTCCATCATGGTGTTCGGCATTTCCTAAACAGGAGATTGGAAAACCGATGGATCGGTCGTGGTGGAGATCATGATCAGCAATTCATGTCATGGCTCTCCCGACTTAACCGCATGCGATTTCTTTCTGTGGGGTTATGTTAAAGATTCAGTGTTTAAACCTCCTCTACCAAGAAACGTGCCAGAACTACGAGCTCGCATCAACGATGCTTTCGAACTCATTGATGGCGACATGCTGCGCTGAGTGTGGGAGGAACTTCATTATCGGCTTGATGTCTGCCGAATCACTAAAGGGGCACATATCGAACATTTGTGAATGCCTAAAAAAACTTTTTGAGTTTTTGTATGTGTGTGCAAAGCATTGTGAAAATATCTCAAATAATAAAGTTATTGTAGAGTTGTGAAATCGCTTCAATCATTTGTAATAACCCTGTATATGAGTTTTTCCTCCTGATTCAGTTGTATCCTCTAATGTTCAGTTCCGTTTTATATTTACAACACAGTAAAGTTAATTCATGGTTTTTTGCCCTGTGTACGACTTTAGATTAGATTAGATTTACTTTCATTCCAATTGATCCGTAGTGAGGAGGTCCTCCAGGATGTGGAACATGTCAGAAAAACAACAATACATGACAAATATTTACAACTAAAACAAATAAGCTAATGTACCATTCCACAGGTCCCAAGTGGAATGATCGTCATTTTTTAATGAACACTAAGAGTCATTTTACAAATACTAATGCACTGAATATAAAATAAAAAAGTTTTTTATTTATTTATAAGGTAATAAACATGTAATACAACTACTGTAATACGTATTTACAATGAACACATTACTGCACTGAAATGGTGCAGAAGTTAGATTATACTTACACACAACCACACACACACACACACACACACACACATACACACAGACACACAAATTTTCAGTGAACACATTACTGCACTGAAATTGTGCAGAAGTTATGTTGTACTTATATACAAATCAGTTGGTTTTACTAAGAAATTCATCAATGGAGTAGAAGGAGTTGGCCACCAATAAATCCTTTAGGCTTCTCTTAAACTGAATTTCATTGGTTGTTAAGCTTTTTATGGCTGCTGCCAAGTTATTGAAAATATGTGTTCCTGAATAATGCACACCTTTTTGTTCAAGACTAAGTGACTTTAAATCCTTGTGAATATTATTCTTATTTCTAGTATTGATTCCATGAATTGAGCTGTTGGTTTGAAAAAGTGATATATTTTTAATGACAAATTTCATTAAGGAATAAATATATTGGGAAGCTGTAGTTAGTATCCCTAGTTCCCTAAACAGGCTTCTGCAGGATGTTCTTGAATTCACACCACATATAATTCTTACTGCACGTTTTTGTGCCCGGAAAACTTTAGCTTGGCTTGATGAATTACCCCAAAAAATAATCCCATATGACATTATGGAATGAAAGTAAGCATAGTATGCCAGCTTTTTCATTTTTATATCCCCTATGTCTGACAAAATTCGCATTGCAAACAGAGATTTGTTAAGACGCTTCAGTAGTTCTGTGGTGTGCTCCTCCCAGTTGAATTTATTATCAAGCTGTAATCCCAAGAATTTAACACTGTCCACTTCTTCTATCTTCTTGTCATTGTATGTTAGACATATACTCTTGGGACACCCCTTACAAGTTCTGAACTGCATGTAGTGTGTTTTTTCAAAGTTTAGTGACAAAGAATTGGCTAGGAACCAGTGATTGATGTCCACAAATATTTTATTGGCTGATCTTTCTAAGACTACACTTGATTTGCTATTTATTGCAATGTTTGTATCATCGGCAAACAAAACAAACTTGGCATCTGGTAATGTTACTGATGAAAGGTCATTGATATACACAAGGAAAAGTAAGGGCCCCAAAATGGAACCTTGTGGGACCCCACATGTAATTAGTTCCCAGTTGGATGATGCCTGATAGCTTGATACATGTCTCTTTCCTAATAACACCCTTTGTTTCCTGCCAGAGATATAAGATTTGAACCATTTTGCAGCACTTCCTGTTACACTATAATATTCTAGTTTACTTAAAAGGATATTGTGATTTACACAGTCAAATGCCTTTGACAGATCACAAAATATACCAGTTGCCTGCAATTTTTTGTCTAATGAATTAAGCACATTTTTACTGTAAGTGAAGATAGCCTTCTCAATATCAGAACCTTTTAGAAATCCAAACTGTGACTTTGAGAGTATGTTATTTGAGATAAGATGGTTATAAAGACGACTGTACATTACTTTTTCGAAAATTTTTGAGAATGCTGGCAACAGTGAAATTGGACGGAAATTTGATGCTATTTCTTTATCTCCCTTCTTAAACAGTGGCTTAACTTCAGCATATTTCAGCCATTCAGGAAATATTCCACTGATAAACGACTGGTTACACAGATAGCTTAATATGTTACTTAGCTCAGAATCACATTCTTTAATTAACTTTGTTGATATTTCATCATACCCACTAGATGTTTTTGATTTTAAAGATTTTATGATGGACATTATTTCTGTTGGGGTAGTGAGGGTCAAATTCAAATTATGGAAGTTATTTGAAATGTCTGGTCTAAGGTAATCCATAGCAGCATCTACCGAACCTGACAACCCCATCTTTTCAGTAACAGTTATAAAATGTTTGTTAAAAAGTTCTGCAACACTATACACATCTGTCACCAATGCATCATTTACTCTTAATGCTATTTGTTCCTCTTCATGTCTGGTTCTACCGGTCTCCTCCTTCACTATATCCCACATTGTCTTTATTTTGTTATCTGATATGACTATCTTTTCCTTGTAATATATTTGCTTTGACATCCATATTACAGTCTTTAATATTTTGCAGTATTTCTTATATGTGCTATAGCATCAACATTGGAAATGTTTTGGATTGACAGATACAGTTTTCTTTTTGTTTTACAAGATACCCCTATTCCTCGAGTAATCCATGGCTTCTTTGTAGACTTTGCTCTAACCTTGGTAAGTTTTGGGGGAAAGCAGTGTTCAAATAAGGTAAGCACTTTATTAGCAAAAATGTTATATTTTTCATTCATGCCATGAGCACTGTAAACATCAGTCCAGTGAATGTCTCTGAGGAGTGTCCTAAAATAATCAATTTTTGGCTTACTGATTACCCTCTTGAGCTCAGATTTAACAGATTTTATATTCTGTTCAGTATTAACATTTAACAGAAGGAACTGCATGTCATGGTCTGAGAGGCCATTGACTATTGGTTTTGTAATATAATTTTGTTCATTGGACTTTTCTATAAAGATATTATCAATAGCTGTTTGTGAGCAAGTGGCTATCCTAGTGGGGAACTTTACTGTGGGAATTAAGTTGAATGATAGTGTTACTAACTCCAGTAAGTTCTTATTGGGAGAGTCTTTAAGGAAATCTACATTGAAATCACCAGCAACCACTATTTCTTTGTTTTTGGTTGTTAAATGGGCTAGTACAGCTTCAAGGTGGTTTACAAACAGATTAAAGTTACCTGCAGATGCTCGATATACACTTAATATTATGAAAGATTTTTTGTGAAATTCTAATTCTGTTGCACATGCTTCCATATGCTGTTCTAGGCAAAATTTATGAATGTCTATGTTCTTAAATTTATGACAGTTCCTGATGAATGTGGCAACTCCTCCTTTCTCCATTTCTGATCTACAAAAGTGAGATGCTAACCTAAACCCTGTAACACTTAAAAGTTCTATACCAGTGGTCACATGATGTTCCGAGAGGCAGATTATGTCAGCTGGGTTTGAAGACACTAATTCATCAATACAGATAGTTAATTCATTAATTTTGTTTCTCAGTCCTCGAATATTTTGATGCAATAAAGATAGCTGACATTTCACATTGACTGAGTTAAAATTGGGTGGAGTTAAAATATCTGCTGACAGTTGAAAATTCTTAACCAATGGCTGTTTATGTTGATGTAATAAGCTGGAATTATGTTTTTTGATTTCTTTCTCAAACTGAAGGTTAGTCTCAGTTCTAACCTCTCTTAAAATTTGCTTTCTTTCTGTCCTCCCTACCCTAAAAAAGGGTCTTTTCTGAATCCTATAACCACTGGTATTTTACCATTCATGACAGTGCCCCCCCCTCCCCCTTTAACTTTCCTGCTATTTCCCCAGCCAATTTACCCTTCCCCTTCCTGTTGAGGTGAAGGCCATGCCTAGTATAATCCCACCTACTGATAGAATCAACATGAACCACACCAATGTGTGACCCCGCACCCGACATGAGCAGCCGTTCCAGCTACAAATTAACTCTCTTGACAGAAGAGTTCAAATGAGGTCGGTCATGGCGCCCAAGAACAGATACAAACTCAACACTGTGGACAGTATTATGCCAGGTTAATTTTATTTACGTTCATTGAATGTAAGATTTATTAAAATAGAATAACTATTACAATGAACAGGTATTACGTATTTTTTACGCCGATGAGCCCACCGCGACTTTGGATGTTGCCTGGTGGCGTTGCAGGCCCGTGATTCGGTAGCAAAAGTAAATAAGCTGAGCAGACACGGACGGGGTTCACCCTAGCAAAGACATGAGCTGCAAAAGCGGATATCCATTGAGGCAGATTATTATTACGCATAGCCTGTGCACCAGAATCTCGAATACGGCGAAGCTGATTGAATGCTCACGTCCTACTGTCGTGAGCATCTATGGAAAGAGGTAGGAGGACAGTGAAACTACCACTAACCGCTAAATGGTTGGACGTACACATCTCTTCAGAGAACGTGGAGCTCGGAGGCTTATCTGTTCTCTAAACTAGGACAGGTGGTGATCTGTGGCATGTCTACCGAAAGAGCTAATTGCTGGGGCATGCACAAGCGTTTTGGAGCACATCGCTCATCGCACGGTACGGTACGTTGCTGAACATGGAGCTCCGCAGCAGACCACCCCGAATGTTCACATATTGACCCAACGAAATCGTCAGTTACGACTGGGCAGGGGACCATCGGGATTCGACCGTCAATGGAAACGTATCAGATCTTCGGATGAGTCACATTTTTCATACACTAGGTCGATAGTCGTCTCTACAAAGGCCGTCATCGATGTGAACGGCGGATGTAAAAGTGCGGCGCACCACGGACGCAGCCCGGCGGGAGCTGTATTATGCTGCGGGAGATATTCCCCCGCCATCTTATGCGACCTGTGGTAGCAATCGAACACACGCTTACAGCTGCGAACCAAATGCATCCCTTCATGCTTGATGTCGCCAGCCGTGTCTTGGAGTCAGAACTGACCTACAGCGGTTTGAGAAGCATTCTAGTCGACCCACGTTGATGTTTCGGCGACTAAATCCGCCTGATGTAAGCCCTGTGGAACTCATCTGTGTCGCTAAGGGGCGCCGTCACCGCAAATTAGCAGCCGGTTGTTTACGCGAATTACGTGACGTGTGCTTAGACATCTAATGTCACATACATCCACAAACCTAGCAAAAAACTGTCAGATCCCTGATGCGCAGAATAGTTCCAAAGAAGGACAAACAAGCTATTAAGCTGCTGGTTATAATGGTGGTCTCAGTGTTTTGGCTTATCAGTTTATATACTTCATTAAAATACTTTCAATATCTCCTATGAGATCTTATATGTATCCAATGGTACTCAGTGAAACAAAAAATCCTTGTAATAATAGGGTTAAATTTCTACCTTGGAGACCATTCGGAATAGAGCATATGTTCATATGATTTTTTTTTTCAAGTGAGCTTTGCTGTCATATCCCTGAATATTTACCCTTAAACCTGGAGGCCAAGGGAAGGCAGGATTCGGTTACGGTTCTGGACGGGGCCGTAATCAATTACTATTGGTGACCCTTTACAGTTACACACAATTTATTTTAAGCTAGTAATTCCAGACACAACAATAAATAAAATACCACACGTTATTAATGAAGAAATAAGCAACTATGCAAATAATAGTGTTTTCAGTGAGCTACAATTTAGCAAATCACCCCTAAATACAGATACAACAGATAATGTTTTAAAAACAAGCCACTGTGATCTGGGCAGAAGGTCTTACACGCCAGGAATCGCAATAAATTAAGAATTGTTTAAAACTTAACAATTTACAGGTATTGAAATATTAAAAGCAAGTGGCCACAAATACAGCTGAAGGCATCAGACGCTAGCAATGGCAGTAAATAAGATTTTAAAGGCTTACTGCGAAATACAAATACCAACTCAGAATTTTAAGGCAGGTGACCACAATCACAGCTGAAGGCTTCACACGCCAAGAATAGCAATAAATTAAGAATTGTTTAAGAATTCGCCTCAATTTACAACTTACAGGTAGTGACATATTAAAGGTAAGTCACCACAAACACAGCAGAAGGCATCAGGCGCCAGGAATGACAGTAAATAAGGTTTTAAGGCTTACTACTAAAATACAAATACCAACTAGAATTTTGCGGCAAATGACCACCATCACGGCTGAAGGCCTTACAGGCCAGGAACAGCAATAATATAAAAAATTAGAGACCTGCTGTGAAACATCAAATACAATAGCAAAGTTTAATTTAAAAAAAAAACAACAACAAGGAACTGATCACCAAACGGGTGAAATATGATCAATATGATGATGGTAAACTTTGTGACACAAGGGGCCACAGACGGTGCTCCAGTAATCGACCTCTAAGAAGGTTCGGCAACAAATTTTTTCGCGAGCGATGAGATAGGCAGCAAAGAGTTGCATTCACTTCACAAGATGATAACTCAGACTAGTAGCAGTCTAACGAGTGATTGATTATAATCTTGCTGAAGCTACCTGATGTCCGATGAACCAAATGCAACGATGGAACAATACGCCAAAGCCGTAAAATCAAACTCGTAGTCCGTAAATACTGTTACAAAGTTCTTATTCTTTAACACTTGTGTCGCACTAAAGCCAAGAATTAACAACACGTGCCACGTCAAGTTCTAACTAGAAAAATCTCATGTCATTAACGTCATCGGATTCAAAGAGCTTGCACTCATCTTAAAGCTTGCTGGATCCAGTTTACGACGAGGTCGTGCACCCTCGTGACCACAGCCGTTCCATCCGGCAGTCCACGCGTGCCGCCAGCGCTCCTGGTGAGTTCGTGCACTGCACGGACCTACCTCCTCCTGAGTCCCCAACCGAACTCGCACACTCACACGATCCAGAAAAACAGCGACGTCGCCCCAAATATAGGGCAATAGTTACTACATATCGATAACCGCCGCTGCTGCCACTAGCAGACTGGCAACGCTTGCGAAACCGAGTGGCGCCAGTCAACACGAGAAGAAGACAAACAACCGCAACCATGCCAACTAAACGATACCGTATGGCTTCCTACAGAGGGCGGAAACCTACAAACAGCACCAACGCGAGCCGCAGCACAGCTCAGACCTCATGGAATACCCTGTGTGTTACGCCCACCTCCCTATTTCAGTGATCAGCATATTTGCCAGCTACGTGTAGGACCGGGCTGCACTCTGCCAAGTAAGCAGCTAGTTGACTGAGACGTAGCCGCTCGAAGGCCCTTGAGGGCTAGAGTGTGGAGCTGCGCTTTGGTTTCCTTGCTTTGCATACTACACGTTGCCCGTCTTCCTCTATAGCTTAGTAGCTTATGAATATTTTTCTGTTCATTTCAAACATCTTGCACGGTTCTGAACTGTCAAAATACTTTCTATGCCAACAAATCCAATTCAGTTACGGGGGTTTCTCGTAAGACCTGCTGTCACTATCCAGTGCAGCGTCAAAACTGCCTGTGGTAGTGCCTCCTCTCCTAAAGTCACGTTGATCGTCTTCTAACACATCCCCAATATTCATTGACATGATTCTGTATGTTATTCTGGCCAGCCACTTGCATGCTTTAGGATGTAAGCTGATTGTACTCGTACTTACGGGGCTTTGGTATCTAAAGTTTAGGCGACTGAAAGTGTTGTGATTTTACTTTTTGTACTGAACAGTCAAGGTCCCGCAGCCATCTTTTATATAGAAGGACTTACAGAGACTGTTAGGATGATATTCTCGTGAAAGTCCGATGTTACGTCTCCATTCTTTTACAATCTACACACTTTAAAAAAATGGTTCAAATGGCTCTGAGCACTATGGGACTTAACATCTGAGGTCATCAGTCCCCTAGAACTTAGAACTACTTAAACCTAACTAACCTAAGGACATCACACACATCCACGCCCGAGGCAGGATTCGAACCTGCGACCGTAGCAGTCGCGCGGTTCCGGACTGAAGCGCCTAGAAACGCTCGGCCACAACGGCCGGCTACACACTTTTAATTCAGAATTGTTTTCGTATATTGGCTCATTCAATGTATTTCCGTCCTGTGACTGGTCTTTAACAATAGACATTGAGTGAGTTTTGGGCGAATTTTATTACAAGCTAACTGTGTTTATAGTTTTAGATAACTGGATGTTGTAGTGGTCTTATTGTTGGTCCATATTGTTCGTGTATTTACTTGCCTCACTACCGCACGAATCTGGTTTTGTTGGTCTGGTACCAGTAACGGCGAAGTAGGTTAAGTACAGCGAAGGCAGAATCTACGTTCTCCTTTCATGATGATCGTCCTCCACTGACAATGTTCGTGCTTTGTAGAGTTCTGTACTTCAGTCGGTAAAAACGGAGCCCCTGTAGGATCACTTTGCTGGTCGTCTGTCCATTCGACTGTTAGAAAACCTTTTTCTCAGGAACGGGTACGTATATCAAGCTGAAATTTATGCAACATACTATTAAAGTAATTGTCCCTTGAAGGTGCAGAAAACCGTAGCTTCTAAGTCAATGGAATTAAAAATACGGCCATTTGCGTCACATATTTGGTTATGCGCAAATTCACTCGTAAAAACCCATACGGTACTTCCTGTTGACCTGGAAACATAAAATTCGGTAAGAAGAATAATTTCGGAATACAAGCTAAGAAAAAAATTCTGAATTTTTTTGTGCGTAATTATATCATACTTTTTTGATTCGTTATCTGACTGTAAATTCGTCTGTTAAGACCTCTTATCCTTAGAATCTGGTAGACCTACCTATTCCAAATACAGGGTGCGTCAAAAAGATGTATACACACTTTCAACTGTCATAGACAACGTATTTCCAGTTCTACAAAGTTACATATCTGTGAGAAAGTAATGTTATGTTTCTTCAACAGGTTGCAGCAGTGGCAAGGAAGTAACTGCGACATGGCGGACGTGAGTTTGAGCTTTGAAGCGCGGAAGCAGATAATTAAGTGGTACTGAAAGTTTGAGAATGTAACTGCGGTTCTAAGACAGTGAAGAAGAGAGTATGGTACAGAACCACCTTCAAGGTTAACAATTACACGTCCACGGGACAAATTCGGAATTCATGGAACAGTGTGAGATGTGCATAAAGGTCGATCAGGGCGACCTTGTACAGCTGCAAGTGATGATTCCACAACTGCGGTCTTGGAACTGTTGCAACGTTCATCTCAAAAATCTTCAAGGCAAGCCTGATGAAAGGCAAGTTTCGTGTGTACATTCCAAGGCTGGTGCAACAGCTAAGTGACGACGATCCAGATCGAAGGTTAGAATTTTGTGAATGGGTTCAGGAGATGGTTAGACGTGAACTGGGATTTATGGGAAGCATAATTTGGTCCTATGAAGCCCAATTCAAACTCAATGGAACTGTCAATAGGCACAATTGTGTCTACTGGGCTGAAGATAATCCTCACATTACAGTTGAAAAGGCTGTGAAATAGCCTAGTGTCAATGTGTAGTGTGGTTTGTCTGCAAGGGGCCTCATTGGGCCTTTCCGCTTTGAAGGTACTGTTATTGGAGAAGCGTACCTGACAATGCTTCCTGACTCCATATTCCCTGCCATTCGTGCATTATACGGTAATGATGAGTTTTATTTCCTACAAGATGGCGCCCCACCGCACTATCATTGGGACGTACGAGTATACCTGGATCACAATGTGCCAGACCAGTGGATAGGACGCAGGGGACCAATCGAGTTTCCTGCACGCTCTCCTGACCTCACGCCGCTGGATTTCTTCTTATGGGGCACAGTAAAAGATGCGGTGTACAAACGTAAACCACGTAACCAGGACACACTTGAGATTCAGGCGGTGTGCGCAGGTATCTCATTGGACGGAATCAGTGGTGACTCGTACTCAGAAATGTATTGATGCTGAAGGCCACCAGTTTGAACATTAATGACATTTGCAAAGTACATTTATTTTTCCAGTTGGACTTTATGCTTTCCATTTCCAGAAATTTAACATTGTAGAACGGGAAATAAATTTTCTATGACGCTTCAAAGTATGTATACATTTTTTTGACGCACCCTGTACTAAGGTCTATAGTATATTGGTGGTGTAAAAGGCGTAAGCGTGTAAGTCAATGCAGTCAAACGATACTGCCATTTATGTACATATTTTGGTGCTCGCAAAATCACGTCAGGACCTATCCATGTACATATGTACAGATGAACTACTTACATTCCATCATCAAGTTAATAAAAGAACCCTCAGTGCGCCAGTACTAATCTCACACGGCCAATTATTTTCAATTCTCCAATGTACCCAGTGTGTACACGACATCAGCGGCTCAAAAAGAAAACTCTTGGTTAAATTCTCAAACTCGCTTGTTGTTGGCTCTGATTATGAATAACGTCGAAGTTTCGGTGGTTCATCTCTACAGAATAAATAGAACTCGGGACGACAGTTCTCTGTAAGCAGAAATTCTTGGCGGATTCGACATAAATGATGAAATTTGCCGTGAAACTTTTGCGAACATATTATGTAGTCTAGTAATTAATAATGAAGTTAGCTTTCGGCGCCTGAGGGCGGTGAAGGCCGCTGAAGTTTTAATGCAGTTTTTGACTCGATATATCGACTACTGTCACGACCAATTGAAAAGCGCGTAGGAGATGGCGCTGGGTGGCCAACTTTTAATAAACCACGCCTTCCGCCGCTCGGGGCGGTACAACGCCTTCTAATGGAGCCTTCCTACGCCGAGTCAGTACCGGTAAAACGTAGCGAGACTCCACCCTGCTCAAAGTTCAACACTAACAGCCAGCGCTGCACATTTACCTGTCTTTTTAGTCGTATGAAGTAACTTAAACGGAAGGAATTTACTGCGAAAATCTGTTTTTGGAAGTGGAATTGATGCTCTTACTAGAGGTTTATAAAATATATCTATCTATTGGGGCTGTCCAATTAAGTTCATGAGTTATACAATTATAGCCTAAGCTTCAGGCCAGAGTAATATTAAAATCAATTTATTCCTATGTGTTAGCAGCATTATGCGCTATTTTAAGATCTATAAATATCATATCTGATTTAACGGAAGCTGGCTGTATGTTTTTCTACACTCATGCTCATAAATTAATGATAATGCTGATACATGGTGAAACAACGCTCTGGTGGGCGGTTTGGGGGTTTAAATCACCTCGGGGTACGCCCATGCGGTGCATTTGACCTGCGGTCGTCGCACGGTGGCGCTGGCAGCAGTCCGCATACGCAGAGGTGTGTTGGTGCATGTCAGAGTACGGTGCAGCGAGTAAGTGTGCACACGTTTTCAGACGTGCTAATCGTGACTGTGTGTTGGAAATGGCTCAAAGAATACATACTGATGACGTTATGAGGGGTAGAATACTGAGGCGACTGGAGGCTCATCAAACACAGTTGGTTGTAGCACTGGCCCTCCGTGTCCCACAAAGTGTGATCTCAAGATTATGGCAACGATTCCAGCAGACAGAAAACGTGTCCAGGCGCTACAGTACCTGACGTCCACAGTGTACAACACCACAAGGAGACCGATATCTCACCATTAGTGCCCACAGACGGCCACGGAGTACTGCAGGTAGCCTTGCTTTGGACCTTACTGCAGCCAGTGGAACAGTTGTAAGTAGGCTGTTTATGTTTTCTTATTGGCAACGTTACGTAGCGCTCTGTATGAAAATCACTGGCTGTGCTGTGTGCAGTCTGTGGCTAGTTTGCATTGTTGTCTGCAATTGTAGTGTTGGGCAGCTGGACGTGAACAGCGCGTAGCGTTGCGCAGTTGGAGGTGAGCCGCCAGCAGTGGTGGATGTGGGGAGAGAAATGGCGGAGTTCTGAAGTTTGTAAGACTGGATGTCATGAACTGCTATGTATCAACACTATTAAGGTAAATACATTGTTTGTTCTTTATTAAGATCTTTCGTGTGCTAACTATGCCTGTCAGTAGTTAGTGCATTCCGTAGTTTGAATCTTTTATTTAGCTGGCTGTAGTGGCGCTTGCTTTATTGCAGTAGTTCGAGTAACCAAGATTTTTGTGAGGTAAGCGATTTGTGAAACGCATAGGTTAATGTTTGTCAGGGCAATTCTTTTGTAGGGATTTCTGAAAGTCAGATTGCATTGCGCTAAAAATATTGTGTGTCAGTTTAAGCACAGTAATGTATAATTTTTCTAAGGGGACGTTTCATATGGCGACCCTGCCAGGATACTAACCTGGAATCTTCTGATTTTTTCTTGTAGTTTGTGTAATTAGTGTAGATTTTGTTTATTGCTAGCACGTAATTGTAGAGAGAATCTCCTTTGTAGTTGCAGCCTTTCATTGTTGTACAGTAAAACAGTTGTGGCATGCATGTAGATTTGCACCAAGTATTTCGCAGCTGTGCTTGCAATTAACGAGATATTATTTTCAGTGCTATGTTAATGTGTTCTCTTATTTTTGCACTTCAAATTGTGCTTTTCTGTGTTATCGTGTGAAATATTGTGACAATAATGGCGTGTGAAAAACGTAACACTAGGCTCCAAAGTAAACTGAGAAGTAATAGTGACGACGAGCTTAGCTTATCAGCACCACTGTGTATTGAATTAACAAATATTCAAAGTAGTAATTTGGTAATTGTACATAGGGAAATGGAGCGGGCTGCAAACAATGGTGTAGACAGTGAAACAATTAGTGAACAGGGAAGCATTATCGATCGATCGGTCTGCAACAGCTTGCCTCAGGAATCCAAAATGACAGGACACAATCTTGCAAATACTGTAGATTCAGGTTTTGCGTCCTCACCCTTTTCTCAAATAAGTAAAGACACATTTTCTGCTTTTCAAACTGCGAATATTGCCGGTTCAAATGCATTGCCGAATAGCACTGAGGAAGATGTTTCAGACACCAGTGCATTGTTATTACAATTAATGCAACAAATGGGACAAAAGCTTCAAAAGTTATACACAATGGAACAAAATCTTCAAAAGTTAGACACAATGGAACAAAATCTTCAGAAGTTAGACACAATGGAACAAAATCAGAGACAAACACAGCAAAAGCTTCAAAAGTTAGACACCACACTTGAACAAACACGTGAAGATTTAACTACTGAGTTACATAACATTGAATCGAAATGTCAAAAAGTCTGTAATGACGTAAAAACACAAATTTGTGAGCATTTCCAACCTATTTTTTCACGTCATGAAAATGCATTACAGAATCACGAAGCAGCCATAAGAGAACTGCAAACTATTGTTCATCAAAATCATGTGACCCTGCAAGCTAAAATTGACTCAGTTGCATCTACCGATTTGGTTACGCAACTTGCAAAAACTCAAGAAAACTTAAGGGACACAGTAGATACTCTGAAAATTGGTTCAGAAAGACACATGGAGGAAATTAGTTCATTATCAGAGAAAGTAATTGAACTTACGGATCAGCTAAATAATTTATCTACGAAGGTGGATAATAATCTTAATGACACAAAACCGGTAGTCTTTAATGACACAGAAGAGTGCGAACAAATTAGGAAACTGAAACAAGATCTAAATCAAATTAATACGCAACACCGAAGAGAAATCCGGGAAGTACAAGATCAGCTGACACAGGTAATAGAAGAATTACGTATTTCAGAGGACATTCGTGCTCCAATACGGGAAGAGGGACATAGAAATATGGAACAGCCACAAGATAATAACACAGGACACTTCGGAAATTATGAAAGAAATTGGCAAGGCACACCGAATTTTGAGATGGAACCGCCGAAACGACGTAATAATGACCGCCATGTGACTCGCCGACATGACGATTTTGACTATAAGCTGTTCATTACTACACGTAAATTCAAAACATTTAAGAATTCTGGCAACGACATTCATCCACAAGCATGGCTCCATCAATTCTCTCATTGTTTTCCTCCCAACTGGTCGTTAGAGCACAGATTAGAATTTATGTGTAGCTACTTAGAGAATGAACCAGCTGAAAGAATGCGATCGGTCATTCACGATTGTCACAGTGAAGGAGAATTTTATCATGCCTTCCTCTCAGCATATTGGTCTCAAGCTACACAAGACCGAGTAAAACATAGCATCATGATGATGAAACACTTTGAACAATCTGAATTTTTCCAGTCTTGTGAAATATTTTGAAGACATGTTACACAAGAATCAGTACCTGTCAAACCCATACAGCCCCTCAGAACTCATCTGCATTTGCTTAATCAAATTACCTGAACATTTACGGCATATTATTTTAGCAGGACTTTGCAAAGACGACATTGAAGCTTATCAGGGACTGTTACAAGAACTGGAAATTGACACTCACAATCGCGGAACGCGAAAACAGGAACACAACAATTACAGGTCACATCCGTCGCAATTCCGCGATGAAAGAAATAATAACTGGGCAAGAGAAGACTATTCTCACAACACAAATCGTGACCAAAACAGACACCACCCGTATGACAACCGTTGGCACAGTAGTAATAATTACAGAGAAAGATCGCATTTCCGTAGTAATGAATATGACAGAGACAATAATAGTAACAGACAATTTGGCAACTAGAACTATTATTATCACGGGAGACAGAATAACTTCAGATGCAAAGGTCCACCGTGCAGTGATAATTCAGGGAGAAATTCTACACCACTTAACCGACAAGAAAGGAACTACCGACATGACGACAGACGATATAAGCATAACGACAGACGTGAATTTCATCAGAACTGGCGGGATTCTAACAAGGCTGGGCCCTCTCGGCAAGGCGAATTTGTAGAAGTTAGGTATCCTAATCCCAGTAACGATGCGCGCCAACAAAGAAACAGACAATGACTCGAACCGCGGGCAGCCACATGCGCCCGCTGGCTCAGGGAAAAATAACATAGACGCTAACCTTGAGAAAAATTCCAGTATTCTTTACCGACGTATACCACATGATAATTGCATTAAAGTTGAAACACTGCATACTAGGAAGAGCAAAAGGTTACACCACATTTCACATGTAAAACCATTTATTGAGAGATAATCTGCTTTTTAACTTAGTCTTTGCTATACAATTTTTCACTTCACGTTACTAGTACTCTTTTTCAAACTTAGAAACTGTTAACATGCAACTATGTTTTAAAGTTAAATATCCAGTCAAGAACCAAGAGAACTTATTTAAACAGAAATTACGAATGCATTGTTATAGTGAACGGACGACGCAGTGTTGTTGTTTGTACATTCTTGCTTCTTAGTTGCACGATTACAGAACGACTATAAGGCTCACATACGTAGAACATTTACCGGCACTGCTAATGAGATTTTCATGCAACATTTTGGTTTGCTTGAGAGTGGATTCTGGATTTGAGGTGCTTTCTGTGAAATGCCAGATGACACAGTGGTTGGTTTGTGTGACAGCTACACGATTTTATCACAACACTGCTAATGAGTGACAATTTACAATGTTGCTATTGCGGTGTATCTGTTTTATATCTGCACAGTTTTTTCTGAATTCTTCTGTAAAGTGAGACATGTTTTAGTGGTGACTTTTGTGCTATGGCTACAAGGAGACAGCCTTTTCTGTAGGACAACAATACGTTACAGCACAGTACTTTCCTCATCACAGCAATAAGCGTAATAACTAAGATATCTATACGCAATGCATTTCACTTTTGTGAATCATGAGGTAAGTACATTGGCTTCTGCAGAACTTAGCTTTCGGAGGACGATATCTACAACACTTCCACAGAGATTATCTTACAACAAGACGCACAGTTTAGCGCTACAGGACACATATTTGAGTGATTAATTTTGTACTTAAATCATTTATACTTAAAGATATTTGAAGTACAATGATACAAAGGTTTTCTGTGATACATTTCATTCCTTTGCTGTAATCTGTAACACCTGAGGGTATAATTACATTCACCCTCACGCTTACTTTGTGTACCATGTGTTTGGCAAGCACAAGGTGCCCTAGCTAATATGGTATTTGTTTATACAACTTTACATATAGGTACCATATTCCTCTGAAACAGAATTACACAGCTATCTGATCATTTAACTGAGAGAGACAAACATTTATTTTACTACATCAGTGACAGATGTTTACGCAATTACACAGTTGGATAACTTCACACTTACGAAATTGTATTTTGTCTGTACTTTGTGAACTGTTCATATTTTTTCGGACCCATTGCGATATTATGAGAGCTTTGAATGATACATTTGGTATGAGATCATGATTTTTAAAGTACGTTTGAGGCAGATGACACTTTTGACATGAGCAGAAAATTTTTTTTTAGGTTTTGAAATTATTGGAGGAAGCTACGACCATTTTGAGAGTTGACCGAGGTATTATGATGTTATTATTACGGTGACTATATGTATTATGCTGTTGCGGTATGTTTATGATCAATAAGCTGATGCTATATGAGTTATCTGATTATGCTACATATTTATAATGATGAAATATTGAAGAGCGTCGATGAATATGTATATGTGTAATAAGGTAAGGAATAATGAGTAGTGGTTAGGGACTCTGATTTATGAAAAGGATGTTGGAAACCAAGAAACGTACTTTAAGAGTAATGAAATGTGTGTGTATATGTGTGAATGTATCACAATGCCGGCGAAAATTTTTTGGACACTGTTATATTTATAGGATTTTGTTTCTTGACCTGTGAAATATTTTTATATGAGACTGTCACTGTAGCGGAAACTGCTGTCATAAATATTTCCGTAAGAAAGTTAAGTGACCACCTGCACGTAATGCGTTGTGGGCACCCAGCTGTGTCAGACGGCTGGAGAAAAAGCCATTAGTGTGTGCCTTTTCAGAGGCACAGGTAGAAAAAAAAAGGAGGCCATTAACTTCGCTATTGACATCATTCTTACATCTGCACACCTGATTATGACAACTATCTTTCTACGAGAGTTAAGAGATTTTTTACTACCTTATGAAATGCCATATGGCTAATGAATGATGTTTCATGCCTTCCTTTGTACATATTTGCTCATTTTCTTTACTATCTAGTTCCTAGCTGCACTGCAGCATTGCTTAAAATAAAATTTTATAGATGTACTAATATAAATATTTTATGCCTACAGATCCAGTAAAAAATATAACTGTATGATGTACTTAAAAGAAAACGAAGGAGCACAAAAACATTTCACAGGAATTGCATACAGAATTTTCTTTTCAAGTACTTGGTAATTTCTTTTGTAGAATAATTTGTGGGCAACACTTTAATTTACATAGACATTAAGATGTGAATATACATTTCCCTTGTCTACATTATTGTCTTTAGTGTAATGATTTTTTCTGCTTGAGCTATGTCATGTTTAGATATAAGTTATTTCATTTGCTGCTGCTGTTTGCCAGGCATAGTGTTACTGAATTTGACTTTGTGTTACTCTTCTAAGCCAGTTTACTACTGATTTATTTTTCTTGTTTGCTGCACATTGCCTTACATTAGTTGTAATATTGCAATTGCTTTGCTAATTTCTATAATGCTACTTGCTTCGCAAATCTGCATTTTTTCATTGCTGTTTGCATTAATTGTTTTGTGCTGCTGCATTGCCTCGTCCCTTAGTTTAGCATCTGAGCTCAGTAGATTTAAGTTAGCTTAAGAGGGGTAGACTATATAAGAAGCTGACTATGCGGAATAGGTAAAGAATGCATTGCGAAGTTATATGAAAAAGATTTGGGCCAATAGGAGTATTGTACAATGAGAAATAATTATTTTGAAAGAAATATGAATAGAATACAGGAAGGAGGTATAGATAGGACTTTTTGGGTATAATGATGAATGAAGGGAGATCTCCAAGAAGTAAAGAAAGTTTTGTTTGCAAAATACTGCACTAAAACAAACCCTGTCCTTTCCTTTTGTATTATTCCGCTATATGTTCGTGTACCCTTGTGTATTTGTGTTCTTCCAGTCTTTATGTGTTTATCTGATACGATTTATGTTGTAGAATTTTTCTAATACTCAGCTACATTCACTATGATGAGGAATACTGTTAGCCTCAAATATAATTTGCATTAATAATATGTTATTTACTTTGTAAAGATGTTTAGACATTATTTATCTGTTCTGTTTTGTTGCTCATGTGTGCAGTTGATGTTTCAATAATTATTCCGATCTTTTATGTATTTACTTATGTCATAATTCCTGTAACACTTATGTATATGTTATTTCTATTCTTTTGTAAAGCCTGTATTACTACAAATGTTATCTGTATTGTTATGTTTTAGTGATGTATTTTGTACCTTTGTGATTGTATTCTCATGTTATAATATTGTAATTGACACCAGTTCATCAAATTAAGTAACTTGTAAGCATTCATTTCACTCCACACATTTCTGTTGGTCATAGTAATGCACAATATGTGAGAAGTTGGGACTGTTAGTGTTTGCATGTGTGTTACTAATTCAGCAAGGGACTGGATAACAGCATTGCTGGTTCTAAGGACAATTCCAAAAACTTCGTGAGTGTACAAGTGGTGGTTTATGGACTTGCTACATTGTCTGCAACACTTCTAAGGACAATTCCAAAAACTTTGTGCGTGCACAAGTGGTGGTTTATGGACTTGCTGTCTTCTCTGCAAGACTCTTCGATGGTGATTGTGCACCTGCACAGTCGCAGCAGATGGCTGCTGGCCATTCCTCAAGGACTACAGTGCGTCTACACATTTGATGACCCACCAATACCATTATTTCTACAAGGACTGCAGTGGGTCTGCACCTCTGGTGGCCCAACAATTCCGTAATCTCTACCAGGACTACAGTGGGTCTACTCTGTGATGACCTACCTACCAATATTCTTCAAAACTTCGACTGACTCTGCTGTGGGTTTGCTGTGTTGTGGCCCATTAACTGTCTGCACGTCGAGAGTCAGCACCGTCTTTACGTTGGAAGGACAACACTACCTCTTCAAGACTGCATGGAAATCCACTACTTCCGTGTGCATTTTCTTTTACTGCTCAGACTTTGAGAAAAACACTGCTATTTTACTGTGATAAAAATTTTATCAAATCATTATTGGCCACTGCCCAAAACAATTTGTAAATTTTTTTGTGGGGAGCATGGGGGCTATGTAAGTAGGCTGTTTATGTTTTCTTATTGTCAACGTTACGTAGCGCTCTGTATGAAAATCACTGGCTGTGCTGTGTGCAGTCTGTCGTTAGTTTGCATTGTTGTCTGCCGTTGTAGTGTTGGGCAGCTGGACGTGAACAGCGCGTAGTGTTGCGCAGTTGGAGGTGAGCCGCCAGTAGTGGTGGATGTGGGGAGAGATATGGCGGAGTTCTGAAGTTTGTAAGACTGGATGTCATGAACTGCTACATATCAACACTATTAAGGTAAATACATTGTTTGTTCTCTATTAAAATCTTTCATTTGCTAACTATGCCTATCAGTAGTTAGTGCCTTCCGTAGTTTGAATCTTTTATTTAGCTGGCAGTAGTGGCGCTTGCTGTATTGCAGTAGTTCGAGTAACCAAGATTTTTGTGAGGTAAGCTATTTGTGAAACGCATAGGTCACGCAGCGACGCACGGATGCACGCCAAGACCGTAGGATCCTACGCAGTGCCGTAGGGGACCGCACCGCCACTTCACAGCAAATTAGGGACACTGTTGCTCCTGGGGTATCGGCGAGGACCATTCGCAACCGTCTCCATGAAGCTGGGCTACGGTCCCGCACACCGTTAGGCCGTCTTCCGCTCACGCCCCAACATCGTGCAGCCCGCCTCCAGTGGTGTCGCGACAGGCGTGAATGGAGGGACGAATGGAGACGCGTCGTCTTCAGCGATGAGAGTCGCTTCTGCCTTGGTGCCAATGATGGTCGTATGCGTGTTTGGCGCCGTGCAGGTGAGCGCCACAATCAGGACTGCATACGACCGAGGCACACAGGGCCAACACCCGGCATCATGGTGTGGGGAGCGATCTCCTACACTGGCCGTACATCACTGGTGATCGTCGAGGGGACACTGAATAGTGCACGGTACATCCAAACCGTCATCGAACCCATCGTTGTACCATTCCTAGACCGGCAAGGGAACTTGCTGTTCCAACAGGACAATGCACGTCCGCATGTATCCCGTGCCACCCAACGAGCTCTAGAAGGTGCTCATTACCCTGGCCAGCAAGATCTCCGGATCTGTCCCCCATTGAGCATGTTTGGGACTGGATGAAGCGTCGTCTCACGCGGTCTGCACGTCCAGCACGAACGCTGGTCCAACTGAGGCGCCAGGTGGAAATGGCATGGCAAGCCGTTCCACAGGACTACATCCAGCATCTCTACGATCGTCTCCATGGGAGAATAGCAGCCTGCATTGCTGCGAAAGGTGGATATACACTGTACTAGTGCCGACATTGTGCATGCTCTGTTGCCTGTGTCTATGTGCCTGTGGTTCTGTCAGTGTGATCATGTGATGTATCTGACCCCAGGAATGTGTCAATAAAGTTTCCCCTTCCTGGGACAATGAATTCACGGTGTTCTTATTTCAATTTCCAGGAGTGTATTACACTGCTTGCGCTGACAGCCATAGTTAGTTGTGCATTTCGGCGCTATATGTACTGTGGGTCATACCGAACACATAAAACTCTTTCTCAGGGCGAAAAATTTTAATTCTATGTAATATTATAAGAATTTATGGATTTTCAAAGATTTTTCATGTTATTCATTCAGTAACGCAATGCTATAACTGAGGAGAATCTAGTAAATTTAAAATTGTCGCCAGAATTACCTACGGGTCGAGCAGGTTTGTACAGAGAGATATTAAGATCGTCCATATCGGTTACGCGGTATTTTTCAGTGATTGGAGACACGAATTCGCCAAAGTCATCAGATGCTACCGACCGTTAGTCGTAAGAAAGAAGATGTATTGTTAGAGACGACAGAAGATATTCTTTCTATAAATAGTTTCGATTCACGTCTTCCTACGTGAGGAATAGCACTGGTCTCCAGAATGGGTGGAAGTATCAGCTGTAAATAATCAGACGATTGTTTATTTCCACATCGTATCCCTGATTACGAGGCGTTAAATGAAGATAATTTCTAGAAAACAAAAATTCCACCACTCTAATGCTATCGACTGATGAAGCTACTTCCATATCTAGAGACGAGGTAAACATCCACAACGTTCACTATTAGTCACAGCCGGCCGCTGTGGCCGAGCGGTTCTATGCGCTTCAGTCCGGAGCCGCGGTGCTGCTACGGTCGCAGATTCGAATCCTTCATCGGGCATGGATGTGTATGATGACCTTAGGTTAGTTAGGATTAAGTAGTTCTATGTCAAAGGGACAGATGACCTCAAACGTTAAGTCCCATAGTGTTCAGAGCCATTTGAACCACATTAGTCACAAGTCGACGCAGCAGTCTGTCTAGTCTGTGGCACAAATACATGTTGCAGATTCGTCCAAGACAAACGTGTCGGACCTCACTCTTCTAATGAGCAATTAAACGATAAGCGGTAATCTGAATATTTCCAACGTGAGTGTTATTAGGAACTCTGCTACTGGTGTGGCTATAGGAAGATAAATGTCCAACACGTTTATTTTTACTGTCTAATAAAAATTTTTCTGATACTAAAAAGTAGACTAACAGTTTTGCTAACACGGTTTGTTGACTCATTAAAGACCTTCTGCGTAAACAGCCCTAAAACTAGAGAACTTATGAAGAATTCGCCAAGTTGTCAATCACTCCCAGATGCAGTGATGGTCCCGGATATTCATGTTGCACAAAGTGGGGATTAGTGCTTAGAATAATTCCGAAAATACTCTGCGCACATGCGTTCCCAGACAGAGTTCAGCGTCCCCTGTGAACGCTGATCCAGGCCGCCGCCCCGTCCCTAGTCGGCTCCAGTCGGTCGCAGCGTTCGAGAACATCAGTGCTGAGTATTAGAAAGACGACCCTTAACCAGCATTCTGCGAGTAGTGATAGTGAACATTAATTGTTTGTACGAGGAGCAAACAGCAGCTCAAGTTATATCTATTTTCTTTTGAGAAATGAAGAGTTATATTAATCTTCAAGTTTTGTACAGATGATTTTGAATTCCTGCCAGCGGCCATCGATACATTTTCCTTCCTTTCTTGCGTCAGTGCTAACTCCCACAGTAGCCGGCACAACATTTATTGTGCCAACTTTATTTCTCTCACCTTAAAAGTTGTTCGGCATCGGCCTTGCCGCAGTGGATACACCGATTCCCGTGAGATCACCGAAGTTAAGCGCTGTTGGGCGTGGTCGTCACTAAGATGGGTGACCATCCATCCGCCATGCGCTGTTGCCACTTTTCGGGGTGCACTCAGCCTCGTGATGCCAATTGAGTAGCTACTCAGACCGAATAGTAGCGGCTTCGGTCAAGAATACCATCATAAGGACCGGAAGAGCAGTGTGCAGACCCCACGCCCCTCCTATCCGAAATACAACTTAACTAAATCTTCTGTTTGTTATGTTACTTGTTCACTAATCATCTCTACTCCTATCCATCTCTCCTGCGACGGTAGTTGCTGCTCCACACTGTAGCCCCGTTCGAAATTCTGAAACTGAGTTCGTGCTCTCCGTTTTCCAGGAGCCTCACGGGATTTTATTGTTAACCATTCTCTTTGCCTTGATAGATTTGTCTGAAACTCATTTCACCCAAGATATCATCAGATGCATTGCTTGTGAGAACTTGAAACACGTATGTAACATAGCAGCGATGGTGAGGCACGTTAAAATCTTTGACCAGAGAGCCTATTTTTGTGGTTAGTCTGCGCTTGACCGCGCGAGTGTTGCAAGCAGTTCGGTTGTAATCGTGGTGCAGTACAGTAGTAGTAGTGCAGTTGGGCAGTACTCGTCGAGTTGAGCAGTAGTCGTCATGTAGTGCAGTACAGTTGTAATCGTCGTGGAGTACAGTTATAGTTGTCGTACATTACAGTAGTGGTCTGATCCTGGCAGGGTCGCCAAGTGTAACCTCCCCACAAAATTTACAAGACAATATTATATAGAAATGCTAATGGACATTGCGCTAAGTGTAACCTCCCCAGAAAATTTTAAAAGAAAAGACAATATTTAATAAAAATGGAACCAAGTGTAACCTCTCCAGAAAAATTTAAAAGAAAGACAATATTTAATAAAAATGGAGCCAAGTAAAACTTTCCCACAAAAATGTTGAAAGACTATAATTTGAATATTAACAAGAATACAACCTAACGTAATCTCCCAGCAAATAAATTTACTGACAATGACAATTAGACAAAAATTAGCAATCTGACCCAAGTATAAATTCCTCACGAAAATAATGAAAGTCAATTCAGTGATAAGAAAATCTCAGTGATAATGATAATTCAATTAAACCGAAATGTCGGTCTTTGGCCCTGTACAAAAATCAGAATTAAATTCTTACCTCATTGTAACTGCTAATCAAATTTCTGCTCTTATTCTTGCGCACGGCTTGGAGGAACTGCATTGCAAATAATAATATTCCTTTTTTTTGTAATTTAACTCAAACTTGTCTTTAAGGGAAGTGGAATGAAATCGTTAATTCAATTAAATAAATTTTTTTTTTGTAAAATTGCTTTTGAAATCAAAATTATTATTGGGGCACTTGTTGGAAATTAATTACAATAAATAAACTTTACATTTCTGATGATTACCTTAATTAACAATATACCTCATTCAGCATCTTGACCAGAATGCCATGTCGACGCTCCCCGACTGCGTCCCGCTCGCGACCGTGACAGGACCAGACCACTACTGTAATGTACGACAACTATAACTGTACTCCACGACGATTACAACTGTACTGCACTACATGACGACTACTGCTCAACTCGACGAGTACTGCCCAACTGCACTACTACTACTGTACTGCACCACGATTACAACCGAACTGCCCGCAACACTCGCGCGGTCAAGCGCAGACTAACCACAAAAATAGGCTCTCTGGTCAAAGATTTTAACGTGCCTCGCCATCGCTGCTATGTTACATACGTGTTTCAAACTATTGGTTACATGGCATGTCTGAAACACCCTGAGTATGTCTCTGCACTCGCCCAAAACCTTTCCCATCTAGTCCTCATGATCGTTTGGCGAAATATGCTGCGATTGTAGTGGAATTTAGGCACTGTCGTGCTCGCATACTAGTTCCTTAAATGTACCGAACAGGTTTTTATTAGTACAACCTCGGCCTGCGACAAATATTTCAATTTAAGTTTCTCAAATATTTCTCCTTCACTCTAGAATACGCTGTAGCAATAGTCCTGAACTGATTTCACTACCGTGTTCTATATGTTTTATTCGGTGATACACTCCAGATGCTAAAATGTTTCCAACAAACTTAACGTTTGTTTTACCGTAGCTAATTCTGAAGAGCACCATAAATTAGCTACTAATCTTATAAAGTGGTTTAATACTTTTTCTCTATGTTTTAGGCTGAAACATGTATTTATACACATTCAAAGAGGGCTATCATAATGGGACATTTCTGAAGACAACAGCAGCGTTAACTAACATCCTGGTAGTCGTAATAAAATGGTCGTAAAATGATCAATTGTACTACTTAAGTCGGCGTGAAACTACCAGTAGTGGTTATTATTCATACTATTGACTGGACTTGAGAAAAACTGAGTAGTTGCAACCAAATAGGTGCTAAATGGTTTTTGGTGGATCTATACCAAAAGACATGTTTCGGGCTCTGCTCATCATCAACTTTCCTGCTGTCAAAAATATAGCAAAAAAATTGGTTATTCATTTTTTAAACACCAAATGTAAACAAAATCTAAGTAACTGTCAGAACCAACATTCACCATTTCATAGCAAAAATAGCCTTGAGAGCTTGTCCTTACTCATACGTTAATGAAACAAAAGGTGTTACACGTAATTTAAACGGGGAAAATTGGAATTTTGGTCGTGGGAAGTTGGAAGAAAAACAAGTTATTATGGTCAAACCTAAAACACCTATCCTGAAATATCAAATTAAGCTACATAAATTGCGGATGCCTATATGCCCGATGGTGAGCGCCTGTCAAAGTCCCAATTAATTTGTTAACACACTCATTCTAAATAAAATTAACGAATTATACACATTGCAATGAATAAATACAGCGAAGGATAGTTATGACATCGAGAACGAGATTTTCACTCTGCAGCGGAGTGTCCACTGATAAGAAACTTTCCTGGCAGAGTAAAACTGTGTGCCGGACCGAGACTCGAACTCGGAACTTTTGGTTTTCGCGGGCAAGTGCTCTCTTTTTTTTTGTTGTTTTTTATTAAGATATTTACCTTCAAACATGAACAGCCTTTTAGTGTGCAGGCAAGAAGTGAATTATTTTGTTTTCCGAATAATGAAGGAAACTGAAGAAATGAATTGAAATTTGTGCTACAGCACGGAATTGAATCTGGGTCTCCTTGCTTAGTAGGCAGGTGTGCTTGCCAGTACAGCACTTTTTTTAAAGAGAAAGGAAATGTCAGGAGTGAGGTTGTTTTATGTTTTTCTATTTATTTACTTATTTTATTTTTTATTTTTTTATTTTTTTAATTTTTAAGGAAGGTAGGAGAAACTGAAACCTTTATTACTCACAAAATAAACATAGTACCTCCTTATACATTATAACCGTCCTGGAAGGAACCTCGCTGCCGTCCTACCCTGCGGCGTGCAATAACAACAAAGTCAGAGTGGGGCCACCTCCGGTACCCTAAAGAAATTGAAATAAGAACACCGTGAATTCATTGTCCCAGGAAGGGGAAACTTTATTGACACATTCCTGGGGTCAGATACATCACATGATAACACTGACAGAACCACAGGCACATAGACACAGGCAACAGAGCATGCACAATGTCGGCACTAGTACAGTGTATATCCACCTTTCGCAGCAATGCAGGCTGCTATTCTCCCATGGAGACGATCGTAGAGATGCTGGATGTAGTCCTGTGGAACGGCTTGCCATGCCATTTCCACCTGGCGCCTCAGTTGGACCAGCGTTCGTGCTGGACGTGCAGACCGCGTGAGACGACGCTTCATCCAGTCCCAAACATGCTCAATGGGGGACAGATCCGGAGATCTTGCTGGCCAGGGTAGTTGACTTACACCTTCTAGAGCACGTTGGGTGGCACGGGATACATGCGGACGTGCATTGTCCTGTTGGAACAGCAAGTTCCCTTGCCGGTCTAGGAATGGTACAACGATGGGTTCGATGACGGTTTGGATGTACCGTGCACTATTCAGTGTCCCCTCGACGATCACCAGTGGTGTACGGCCAGTGTAGGAGATCGCTCCCCACACCATGATGCCGGGTGTTGGCCCTGTGTGCCTCGGTCGTATGCAGTCCTGATTGTGGCGCTCACCTGCACGGCGCCAAACACGCATACGACCATCATTGGCACCAAGGCAGAAGCGACTCTCATCGCTGAAGACGACGCGTCTCCATTCGTCCCTCCATTCACGCCTGTCGCGACACCACTGGAGGCGGGCTGCACGATGTTGGGGCGTGAGCGGAAGACGGCCTAACGGTGTGCGAGACCGTAGCCCAGCTTCATGGAGACGGTTGCGAATTTTCCTCGCCGATACCCCAGGAGCAACAGTGTCCCTAATTTGCTGGGAAGTGGCGGTGCGGTCCCCTACGGCACTGCGTATGATCCTACGGTCTTGGCGTGCATCCGTGCGTCGCTGCGGTCCGGTCCCAGGTCGACGGGCACGTGCACCTTCCGCCGACCACTGGCGACAACATCGATGTACTGTGGAGACCTCACGCCCCACGTGTTGAGCAATTCGGCGGTACGTCCACCCGGCCTCCCGCATGCCCACTATACGCCCTCGCTCAAAGTCCGTCAACTGCACATACGGATCACGTCCACGCTGTCGCGGCATGCTACCAGTGTTAAAGACTGCGATGGAGCTCCGTATGCCACGGCAAACTGGCTGACACTGACGGCGGCGGTGCACAAATGCTGCGCAGCTAGCGCCATTCGACGGCCAACACCGCGGTTCCTGGTGTGTCCGCTGTGCCGTGCGTGTGATCATTGCTTGTACAGCCCTCTCGCAGTGTCCGGAGCAAGTATGGTGGGTCTGACACACCGGTGTCAATGTGTTCTTTTTTCCATTTCCAGGAGTGTATTTATAGATAAGAAAACAAAATTTGAAGCACATCCCATTGCTAACTGTGCAAGCGTAAGTTTTTCCTAGGTCGAATACTCGCATAGTTGTCCTTAGCTGATCACTTTACTTGGTCGGTTTCACAACAACAGCACCGCCGCTCATCTTTGCGCACCAGGCACACCCCAAGTGTATGGCGGGTCCGCAAAACCGTTACTAGGAAATTGGCATACCAATCCTTGTACTTTTGTAGCCGTAACAGTCTTGTGTGTCCATCTTGCAAGTATTGCCAGTAATCCAGTACGATCAGACGTGCGTCTCTATAGATGTAATGGGCCGTCATACCTGTGATCCACGTCATTGCGAACGACTTATGATGCGGAAAATACGTTTCCTCTGGAAAAAAATACTATGTGAGAAGAGACTGCTCTATTGATAGTGTGGTGTATATGGCGGGTCCGCAAAACCGTTACTAGGAGATTGGCATACCAATCCTGATACGTTTGTAGCCGTAACAGTTTTGTGTGTCCATCTTGCAAGTATTGCCAGTAATCCAGTACGTTTAAACGTGTGTCTCTATAGATGTAATGGGCCGTCATACCTGTGATCCTCGCCACTGCGTTCGTCTTATGATGCGGAAAATACGTTTCCTCTGGAAAAAATACTATGTGAGAAGAGACTGCTGTATAGATAGTGCGCCGCATGAACGCTATTATCTTCCTTGCGAGAGTCCAGACAGCCAGTGCCTCGCCTCAGACCAGCCGATGGCCGTCCGTATCCAGCACGCCGCATTGCTGACATATTGGCGAATCCACCAAATGTTTTGCGTACTTTTTATCATTCGTAGGGTATTTTCAGTTCACTACAATGTACCGTGTTGATCTGGCTGTTGTAGGGAGGTTGGGGTGGTGTACCGTGCTCCACACCACGTGCCAATTAACGGCTGAATGTTTCCGTTCCACCTTATTCCGGGCGATCTGTCGAAGAAGCAGATGGTACACTTCCTTCGATGTTGACTGTCGGGTCGTCGGAAAACGCTCTAGAACGTAACTGTGTTCCACGATTAACGTGCGCACATACGCTAGCGGGGGCGATATGTGGTCGACACTGACGATGTTGGTACTAGTTCTTCGATGATCGTCCCCGTAAGCGAGTGATTCCTGTTGCGCCACCGTTTGAGCATAGTATTAGTATACATGGCACGCGCCTTCTCGTGCACGTTCACTAAAGCAACGCCCCCCTCTCGCGCTGGGAGGGTAAGCGTATTCTACTGTACCTTAAAGAGCTGTCCCAGGCTTACATAGTACCCAAAATCCGCCTGAATCCTCATAGCCATCGAGCGCGTCAAGGGGAGAAGGTGTGTCAGGTGACACATCATGGGCGCGAGATAAAGGTTGACGAGTAACACTCGCTGCAGCATATCCATCGACCGTAGGGCATTTAGTCGTACTGCCGTGCGGACGCTGAGTAACAGCCTTCGGTAGTTGTCCGCAGCCGTTCCCGCCGTCTCCTTGTGAAAGGTGATACCCAAACAGCGGAGGGTTTGCACCGCAGGTAACGGTCCTTCCGTTCCTGGTTCTAGTCCACGCCCCACATGCATGAATTGTGATTTTCGGCAGTTTACCTCACTCCCAGCTGCCATCCCATACGTCTGTAGCCAATCCAGTGCTGTTTGAGTCTCCCCCTCATTCCGTACGAGGAACACAATGTCATCCGCGTATGCTCTGCATTTGAATGATAGATGCCGTAGGGAAATCCCGGTAAGAGGGCGGCGAAGGCCTGCGAGGCACGGTTCTAAGGCGATCGCATATAGGAGGATCGACAAGGGACAACCCTCTCTGACTGATCTTAAGATCGGAAAATAGTTCTCCCTCCGTTGATCACCATCGCTGATCTGGCGCCGTGCAACAGCCGCATCACGGCAGTGGTCAAATAATGGCGAGACACCCATCCTGTTCATCACCGCCGCGAGGTACACATGATCCACTCGATCAAAAGCATGATCGAAATCTACAGTAACCATCGCCCTCCGGAGGCGGCATGCAGCCGCGATGGCGACGATGTCACGATAGTCTCCCAAGGCTGTGCGGATATTACTGATGCCGCCAAGACAAGTCTGATCGGCATGTATTCGGTTCTCCAGCGACTTTTTGATACGACTGCCCAGTATGCTTGTGAAGATCTTGTAGTCACTGTTAAGGAGGGTCATGGGACGATAATCACAAGGCCGTTTGCCGCCACGGGGCTTTGGTATCGATATCATGAGCTCTTCCGTAAATTTATTTTAAACCAGTACTTCTCGCCGCAGAAGCTCATTAAACATGCATAGCCACACCGGTGTCATAATGGTCACAAAGGCATGGTAACATTCCACAGGGAATCTGTCTGGACCTGGGGACTTGTTGCAGGCATCTCGTGTAATCACTTCATCCAGCTCTTCACATTTAATTTCAGATAATCCGTCCGCTTCCCTGTTCACACTCGTCGAGTCTAAAATGATCCGTGAACGCCTGTGCTATGCCTCTTTGTGTTGTAAAACGACGGCCATCGCCGAGATCGATATCATGTATTAACGTCCTTAGTCTTCATCGTCTTTCCTTTATCATATAACGCATCGAGGGAACCTCGCTGGGCAGGCAATCCTGTGACCTCGCGCGTATCTTCGTACCCGCCATTCTCAGCGTCGCAAGTTGCACCAGCTTCGCCTTGACTCTGTGGACGGACGTCTGGCGTTCTGGTGTAGGTGGTTGAGCTAACAGTTCCCGGAGAGCCGTAAAGTAAAACTCAGTGGTCGTGCGCTGCCATTGAGAAACCTTCTTCCCGTAACCTATTAACGTCCTCCGTAAAGCTAGCTTCGCGCACTCGATCCACCACTGCAGACCAGAACCGAAAGAATTTCGTCGACGGAGGCAGCTATGCCATGCGTCCTCCACCACGCGTTGGCATTCTACACCACGCAGGTGGGAGACGTTCATCTTCCATTTACCCTCCGTCTCCATATCTGCTGTAAAGCAAAGTTAACCGTACAAATATATGTCTCGTGGTCTGTAAACGCTGTCGGCCATATTTCTGCGTTCACCGTCGATATTACTAACGCCCTTGAAACGTAGATCCGATACAAGCGGCTCGCGGAGTGGCTAGTAAAAAATGTATATCCTGGTTGGTTGTGATACCTCAGGTCCCACTTATCGACTAATTCCATCCCGTTGACTAGCTCCCTAAGTTCTTGGCTAGTAGTATAGTTAGGATGTTGGTCCTTTCCGTCGAGCACACAATCAAAATCTCCGCCGAGTATGCAAGCATCGTATCGTCCCTGGAGCAACGGTGTAACCTCATGGGCGTAAAAATCTGCTCTGTCCCTTCTCTTATCCGAGCCTGACGGTGCGTATTCCACCTATGGTCACGGCCGTACCACGGGCAGAAGGCAAATACTCTACTTCGTCTGCACGTATCCCTTCCTTTAATAGTATCGCTGTGCCGACGCCTCTCTCGTCACACGGGGAACAGGCTGCACGTATCCCTTCCTTTAATAGTATCGCTGTGCCGACGCCTCTCTCGTCAAACGGGGAACAGTAAATGTCGTAACCGTAGAAGTCCGAGGGGGGCAGTACCCGAACTTCCTGTAATAGTACTACGTCTAAATCTGCAGCCTTTATCGTGTCACTGAGCATCTTGATTTTTACCGGCATCCCAATGCTATTGATGTTAACAGACCCTATCCGATAAGCTTGTTGCATGGCTCTCAACGCAGACAGGGCATCGTACGGTCGCTAATTCTTCCGTACACAGGCTGCTTTCGTACTAACGTCCCCCGCCGTCCCCTCATGTGGTCTACCGTTATTCCGTGCACTCTTCCGGTCTTACACAGGGAGAGTGTGTGAGAGCAGTTCCTCCGGCATCGTCTGTTCCTCACGGGGGTGAGTCTTCTGACCAGTCCCCTAGCTTCCCATCGGTGTCGTGCAGTGCAGGCGCCGTAGCCTCCTTAGTAGCCTGTTGCCGTCGATCGAACTCCTTCGCTGTGTCTGGAGCATCGTCAGCGGTAGGTCGTGTCGCCTTCACGCTGCCCACCGTTGCATCCACGCCAGGCAGTTCTTCTGTATCCATGTTCGTCTGCTCTGTACACGAAAAAGTCTCAGAATTGCCTGCTAGATCAGATTGGTCGTTCTCCACCGCGAGGCGGCGCTTCTTCCGGCGTTTTGTTGAACGCTGTTTGCGTTGCCGTGCTTCGGAATCAGAGGTCAGCATTGTCTCCAGTTGTTCGTGGGGGACGTCGGAATCTTGCGCCGTCGTATCATCTATTATCGAGGTCTGCAAGTGCCTTATCTGAAGGGGCCGCAAGCGACACAGAAGAGAGGGCGTCTTGTGATTGCTGGAGGCGGTCCAGCGAAACATCGTCCTTCCGTGGCTCGCCACGATCTGCCGCTGTCTGTGTGTTCTGGTACGCTTCTGTCTCGCGGCTCACGTCGTCGCGTAATGCGGCGACGTAAGTCATGGGGAGCACAGTCGGATGCGGTGTGAGGGGTGGATCATCCCGTGGCAGCTGTAACAACCTTCGTTGAACACACTCAGAAAGGACGTGTCCCTCCTTCCCACACCCAGAGCACGTCCTTGATTGTCCGTCGTAGATGACAATCGCCCTACAACCATCGATGTACAAGTATGACGGGACGTGTTTTCGGAGATCGATTCGTATTTTTCTGACGCCATTGAGGACCGCATAAGTCTTGAAACTCGCCCATTTTCAGCCACGTGGGATAGGGCAGTTCCATAATGATGCAGGGCGTCTGTCACCAATTCTTCTGGCACTTCTAATGGATGCTCAAAGACGCGGATCGATCTGATTCCCACTCCGGCGTGTTCAACTGTTACCGCTTCTACATTCCCGTCCGAATGACAGAAACGAAGTCCTTGTCGGTGTCCGAGTAGTAGTTCGTCATATGCCGCTTCATTTATGAGCTTGACATAGACCACGCTGCTTACTATAGATAAGTGTATTCCAACTAGAACGTCAGGTTCGATTTTCACCTCGTCCCGTAAATAACGTTCGATCTCGTAAGCCTTCAGTGAAGCGTATTCGTTAACAACACAAAATTTCAGTGTCGACTTGCGGAACGACAAGGCCATGATTCGTTCTATGTATACCGCGACACACCGCTACACACTTGACGTAAACACCAGTCGCGCAGACGTGCGGCAGGGACGTAAACACCGTCCGAACCGCTGCGCCACTGAAGGTTCAAAATGTTTCAAATGGCTCTGAGCACTATGCGACTTAATTTCTGAGGTCATCAGTCGCCTAGAACGTAGAACTAATTAAACCTAACTAACCTAAGGACATTACACACATGCATGCCCGTAGCAGGATTCGAACCTGCGACCGTAGCGGTCGCTCGGTTCCAGACTGTAGTCTCTATAGCCGCACCGACACTCCGGCCGGCGCCGCTGAAGGCTGATTACGTCTGAGCTACCCAAGCATGACTCACTTCCCGTCCTCACAGCTTTACTTCCGCCAGCACCTCGTCTCCTACCTTCCAAACTTTACAGAAGCTCTTCTGCGAACCTTGCAGAGTTAGCACTCCTGAAAGAAAGGATAATGCGGAGACATGGCTTAGCCACAGCCTGGGGGATGTTTCCAGAATGAGATTTTCACTCTGCAGCGGAGTGTGCGTTGATACGAAACTTTCCTGGCAGATTAAAACTGTCTGCCGGACCGAGACTCGAACTCGGGACCTTTGCCTTTCTCATCCAGTGCTCTACCATCACATGATACAGCATTTGAAAAACTTTGCTCTGCTAAAAAGTACCACCGCTATGTCTCTTGACATAAAAAATCTGTACACGAGTATACCGATAGAAGAAACACTGGCGACTGTTAATGCAAATCTCGCTAAGCGCGAGAAAGCTGAACACCTGTATACAACACAGCTGATCGAACTTACAAGGTTTGCACTTTCCTTGAATTATTTCATGTTCAACGGAAAAACTTTCTTCAGATAGATGGCCTTGCTACTGTGTCGAGTCTGTCAGGGATTTTGTCCGAAATATTTATTAATGATATGGAAAATTAATTTTTTTCGTCCATACGGAATTGTGTCAAAAGAAAAAATTGTTATATATTACAGATATGAGAACGACATTTTCATTACCTTTTGCTGGTAATGTTAAAGAAGCAGAACACTCAGTCCAGAAATTAAATTCCACGAACGAAAATATTAAATTTACGATCGAGTTCGAAATGGAAGGGACCCTTAGTTTTCTTATATAACAATTACCTGGCAAAAGTTAGAGCTCAAAATAAATATTTTTCGAAAACCAATAGCATCACAACTTGTCATAGATTCTTGCATCCAGTAAGCCAAAAAAGTCGTTTTTTGTATCATGTTCCACAGGTTAGCGAAGTATGATTTGGACTAGCAAGCGATAAATAAGGAAATTGGGGCAGTTGTACAGATTGGTCTCTCAAATGGGTACGATGAAGCTAATATTAGGAGGTTAGATGGAAAAGCTTGTGCTAAGTTTGCTGCAGACAAAATGGAACGGAAGGAAGTGGAGCACATCGCGTTAACGTGTTTTGGACCATTTTCACAAAAGACTGCAAACTTGTACAAAGGCGGCCGGGGTGGCCGAGCGGTTCTAGGCGCTACAGTCTGGAACCGCGCGACCACTACGGTCGCAGGTTCGAATCCTGCCTCGGGCATGGATGTGTGTGATGTTCTTTTGTTAGTTACGTTTAAGTAGTTATAAGTTCTAGGGGACTGATGACCTCAGAAGTTAATTCGCGTAGTGCTCAGAACCATTTCAACCATTTGAACTTGTACAAAATGTTTAACGTTTGGGTAGGACTCCAAACGATCAACAATTGGGAGAACCTGTTAATGCACAGTCTGGAACCCGTGGAAAATAAGTTTTGTAAGACGGGGGTATATAAAATAGAGTGTGTATCGTGTGAATGTTTCCTCGAGGGACAAACAGGGCGACAGTTCAAAAAGAGAACATGGGTATGATAGCAACAGTAGCGCATTACGTTTCCATTTAAAAGCCATACGCTGGCAGAATTAGAAAGTAGCATGACAATTTTGCACCCAGAGAGGAAGGGAAATAATGTGGACATCTAGGGAGAATTGGAAATACATAGAACTGCTAATCAAAGCCAATTAGTAGTGGTAAGAAATGTGTTTTTAGTGTTTTTCACGATTTGTTGTGAGAGGGACGTAAAAACTATGATAACCCGTAACCATTTTTCTGATGTTGATATATAGACATCTACCAATTCGTTTAGTATTTTTTTGTGCCCTTCAATGGTTAGTTAATACCACAGGTTCATCAATGGTAAGGAGGAAAATGTTTTCGTTTTACACGTTTGACGTTTAGTCAAGAAGTAAACTGGCAAATTAAAGCAAGTCCTTTTGTAATTATAATATAGTATCTTTTTAATACAAATATTTTAATATGTTTAAAGGTACAATCTCGTGCCAATCTACTACAGTGATGCATTTTTATTGCGTTTACTTGCAGGCACACTAGAAGTATTTTTGTTGTTTTATTTTAGCTTTTTAGAGGGCAGTAAACATTTTGATATATTTATAGCCGCTATAATAAAACCAAAGGATGGGACAAATTCCTTAGGATTTTATGTGTGATGAATAGTCGAGAAGTGTAGCTGCAAATCTAAACAAATCATTTTTTAATCTTCGTAAGTCATGTCTTTCCAAGACAAAATATTTTTTTTACAGTTTTGTAATGTACATTCGCGTACTTTATACTATTGCGATATGTGTTTTAATGTGCCTATGTGCAGACACACAACATGTACTTTCAGTTGTTATTGGTTACTGTTTTACTTTTTGGTAAACTTGTCGGCATTAGCACAGCCGCAGTACCGTATGGTGGTGCCCTCTTTCCCCGGGTGGTATACCTAGCAAATGCGAGCGCATTGAAGTAGGATTTTTCCGTAGCCCTTCTCACGACTAACATTCCCATTTTCCAAGTTTAAATTATATGTAACACCTTTTGGTTCATGAACGTATAAGTAGAGATTAAGCTGTCAAAGTGTGGTACGTATTGGTTCTGACACTTAGTTCGGTTTGGGACTTTCTGGTTAACATCTGGTGTTAAAAAATGTGTAACTAATTATTTGTTATGTTGTTTGCACCAGGAACTCTGATGATGTGCAGAGCCCGAAACATTTCATTTGGAATAAATGTACCAAAAGACAACCATCACCTGTTTGTTTGCGACTTCTCACATTTTCTAAAATTTAGTCAGTTACATCATTAATTGTGGCTGTCTGTATAACTGGATAACACTTATAGGATTAATAATGCGGACCGAGAGCCTAGACATCACTAGTAGGCTAGTGAATTCAAGACTTCCTTGCAGACAGAAATCAGCATGTCGTTCTTAACGGAACGAAATCGACAATGTAAAGGTAATATCCGGAGTACCACAGCGAAGTGTGATAGGACCGTTGCTGTTTACAGTATATGTAAATGATGTAGCAGAAAGCGTCGGATACTCCTTAGGGCTATTCGCAGATACTAAAGTAGCAACGCCAGAAGATAGCAAGAATTTGCAGAACGATTTGCAGAGAATAGATGATTGGTGCATTCTCTGGCAGTTGACCCTGAAAGTAAATAAATGTAACATATTGCGCATACATACGAAAAGAAATCCATTGCTCAGCTACACTACTGATGACAAACAGCTGGAGACAGCGTCGGCCATAAAATATCGACGCGTAACACTCAGAGCGACCTTACGTAGAATGACCATATAAAACAGATAGTGGGAAACGCAGACCTCAGACTCATATTCATTGGAAGAATCTGAATGAAATGTAACTCATCCACGAAGGAAGTGGCTTATAAGGCGCTTCTTGAGTATTGTTAATCTCTCTGGGATCCCTATGAGATTGGACTTGTAGAGGAGATAGAGAAGAGCCAACGAAGAGCGGCGCGTTTCGTCATGGGATCGTTTAGTTGTCGAGAGAACGTTACGGAGATGGTAAACAAACTCCACTGGCAGACGATTCACAAGAGAGGCGTTGTGCATCACAGAGAGAGTTACTATAGAAATTTCGTGACAGCACTTTTCAGGAGTCGGACAACATATTACTTCCCCCATATACATTTCCGGTATTGACCACGAGGAGAAAATTCGAGATATTAGAGCCAATACAGAGGCTTCCTGACGGCTTCCCACACACTATTCGCGACTGGTACAGGGTTGGAGGGATCAGATAGTGGTACCGAAAGTACCCTCTGCCACACACCATTAAGTGGCTTGCGGAGTATGATGTAACTGTAGACGTGTACTATATTAAAGCCCACTTGAATACAAAGTGACTGAGTTCACTGTCAGTTAACACCACAGAATGAACCGCTTTCCCTGCTGGTCGGCCGGCCGCTGTGACTGAGCGGTTCTAGGCGCTTCAGTCCGGAACTCCGCTGCTGCTACGGTCGCAGGTTCGAATCCTGCCTTGGGCATGGATGTGTGTGATGTCAGTTAGTTAGGTTTAAGTAGTTCTAAGTGTAGGGGACTGATGATCTCAGATGTTAATTCCCATAGTGCTTAAAGAGCTATTTGAACCCTGCTGGTCTTTCTCAAAGTAGCTCAGTACTTGCCAAATACTTCCTCCTGACCTACTCACAGCTAGCCTCATTTCTGCTCTTGTCTAAGACAGGTGACTTCATTCCACACGCCGGCCGCGGTGGTCTAGCGGTTCTGGCGCTGCAGTCCGGAACCGCGGGACTGCTACGGTCGCAGGTTCGAATCCTGCCTCGGGCATGGGTGTGTGTGATGTCCTTAGGTTAGTTAGGTTTAAGTAGTTCTAAGTTCTAGGGGACTTATGACCTAAGATGTTGAGTCCCATAGTGCTCAGAGCCATTTGAACCATCATTCCACACACATACACATAAGCACAGCCACACGTACATGAAAGCTGGTACAAATAACGAATCGCAGAAATATTTCTATAACCATTTAAATCGAATATTTACTTCTCGGTCTTAACTGGACGTTGGTGTGTCATTACAGCTAAAGTGGAGTTTGTAGTTTAAAATTAAAAATGTGTAACTGTTGTAAATATTTTGACCCTATTGAAATATTTGCACATAAAAGTGATGACTTTTCAGAAACTGTAACTGAAGCACCTGTCATACGTTTACTGCTGCCCTCAGCTGATGTTAATACAGGATGGTCAGAAACAGTCTGAAGGGGTCGTAATTGTGTTTTAGGGTAGGTTGTGCTGGGAATAATTGTTAAGAAAAACATTTTATAGGTTGTGCTGGGAATAATTGTTAAGAAAAACATTTTATAAGTATTTCCTTTTCCGGGCATTGAGGTTAGCTAATCAGGCCACTGCGCATGCCAATTCAAGCGGCTCGTCAGATACAGTTAGTCAGTTGTTATAGCATAGATGATAGCGCACAACACTGCTCAGTCTTTGGCACGGGTTCGAGCCATACCGCCAAAAAATTTGCATCACTCTCGTTTAGGTTTAGCAAACTAAGCGAAGCACATGTTTGGCAAAACCACTTCTAGCATGCCGGTTGAGTATCCGCGCGCAACGGCCTAACCGCCTAAGGTCCATGCAAATTAACTGAGAAGCAAAACAGCGTGTCCAACATGACTCTAACAGTAGAACCTGCAGCATCTTTTAACGGACTTGTAGTCCAGGGTGACATGTTACAATTTTTTTTTTTTGTCTTTTAATGGACTTGTAGTCCGGGGTGATATGTTACAATACAGCATCACCGGTCTACTGCGGTCTAACTGTGTTGGTGAGCCAGTAAATTTCCACTGTGCAGTGACTGCGTCACTGCAATTCACTTTGGAGGTGTGACGGTGGGACTTGTAGTCCCGTACCACCCTCTGACGGTGATAGTACTACATGAGTCAGGCAGAATTTATTGCCTAGCATGGGCGGGTGAAGGTGTGGCGGTGGGACTTCACCGGTCTAACTGTGTTGGTGAGCCAGTAAAGTGACTGCGTCACTGCAATTCACTTTGGAGGTGTGACGGTGGGACTTGTAGTCCCGTACCACCCTCTGACGGTGATAGTACTACATGAGTCAGGCAGAATGCGGGTGGAGGTGTGGCGGTGGGACTTGTAATCCCGAGAGGTCAATACAGCATCACCGGTATTTTAGTTGAGCTGACGAGTATTCAGCTGCGAGTGAGAATCTGTTCGAATGTAAAATTCAATTCATTTACCTAGTTTTATTATTATTACCCTAAATCAGTGTCCCTACGCTTAGTATCTTTTACTGTGGTCTACTTCCAATTTGTGTTCGTTCAGAATGTTTACTTCTGAGATAAACTGCCAGTGATTTGATGGAAGTTGTTTCCGACTCTGCGAGAAGGTGGCAATGACAAAACTCATAAATGAAGAAATTAATTACAAAATGCCAATCACTGAATGCTGCTTCGGTGAATCTTCTTGATTCATAAACTTTGTTGATAAAACTTTTTAAAAATCCTGAGGGAAATGGAAATGAAACGTCCTGGGTCGACATCTGGACACAGTTCGAAGCACAACAATGGCGAACACATACCGATGTATTTGACTATCTTACGGTCAATTCATTAATATTTCATTGTTAAATACAGCACTTCTTTGATCCTCGAAGTAAACAAATTAACAATTGTTTATCTATTCACAGGTCGTCTCCTCAAATACTGATACGAACAAACAGTCTCTTTCATAATATAGTCCATACTACGGATGTAGTTCACAGCATCTCTTCTTTTCCCAGTGGAATCAATGCCTTTATCTACGTCACACAAAGTCTCTCCGAGTGTAGCGTATACTTGCGTTTTATGATTACTTTCAACGTCTTGAGTCTTCGCCATGATAATCTCCTGTCCTGGGTCGACCTTCTGCTGAATTTAAATTCCTGCACATTAATGCACAATTGTCTTCTGTCTTTCCCTGATAACTTCGAAAGAAATGTGGTCTGATCTTAACTCTTTTATTTCACTGAAACAATTTTGCTATGAATATTTCCCGGCTACTGCTTTGTTTCATCTGTCTCTGCACGCTGAAAGCGCTTTCGGTGTCTCTGTATTACAATTAGTTTCTTCACGTTACACCCCCCCGAAAATTACTACAAAGAAAAGATTTGTTTTCAGCAAAATTATCACTTTTTCACTAACAAAGCGACACTTCCCTTCCGCTCACCTCGACCCAGTTACGTCGCAGCTCTAGAAATCTTGCTTTCATTTTGCGCTTCGATCTTAACAAAATATGCGCAAATTAGGTCTCTACCATGGGACCAACGCGTTCTCTTTTCTGTATTAATTGTATACAAAAATATATTTACAGATGACACTGATTTCGTTTACATTTAAGCAAATAAAAGAAATGTACAATGTTCAGATTATATGAAATCATCATATTGTTCGTCAATCGGAATGTGCCGTGTTAGTTTGTGGTGAGAAAATCTATCACATTAGGGCTACTGTTTCTACCTTTATCAGACAGGGCCGGTAGCATTTGTACTGTCGCATCGTTAGCCGACGATATGTTATCTACGGAAGAGCCTAGTAATGACAACCTCTTTAAAATATATATAAATATATTATACGTATTTAAAACATCAGACATCATATCAAGTTTTGTTGAGACATCCCCGATGCTACTTCTGCTACTACTGAAGATTGGCCATCCGGTGTAACGCACTGTGTTCTTTCAGTCAACAGCTCATACAGTCAATAGAAATCTGTGAAGGCACCCTGCATGATCACACAGTGATTACAGATTGATGATGTGGTACACTTTCGATAGCGTTTCAGTTTTCCAGCAACAGTGAATCTAGCTGCACACCTGCGTATATTGTCCAGTTACTTGATTTATCCAAATGTGCTAAAATTTTGTGTTGTTTGGTAACTATGCCAATCTCCACAATGCTTCTTTCACATTCATCAAATGGGATATCCAAGATTATTCTGTAGTGTCAAGGTAGGAAACAGTTGTAAATCTGGTTAGTGTGTTATATAGTGCGGAAGATGCAAAAGAAAGGTATCGTATCATTCGCACAATATCCCTGTAGAGACAAAGTTCTGTACGTGTTCTACACTATTCGGTAAAGAACCGTACTGTTAGCGGAAGCATGAAAAGTAAGACACACATTATTCAATACCGACGATTGTGTAGTGGATCCAACTGTTTTTCCGAGATTTTTATACTTTTTATTTAGAGGCGGGGGGGGGGGGGGATGTCTTTACACCTCACCGACATGATGCTCCCCTACACGATTTCTTCTCTAGTACCCATCGGTTTATTATCGAGTAGCACAATAGATAACCTCAACACCAGGCGGCGCTTCTTAGAGGTTGCCACTCACATTTTGCTCACGTTGAACAGATAGTTCAAATTTCGTTCTTACAGTGTGTAGCTGGAGTCATCCCCAACAAATGCTGCTCATAATCTCTTTCAAGTGGCACCCAGTTTCGAAGTAAGGGGTCAGTTTGTTTCCCGATACCAAAATAACGATTTTTTAAGCAGAATGCTATGCACCCTTTAGATAGAGCAGTCCCAGACTAGTCGAGTGCCATATTCGTTTTATCGGTACGTATTAACAGGGAGAGTAAAACACGATGAATAACGAGTACTGCAGTAGCAAATGCTAGCGCTGCTGCATGGCGGTAGCAATCGGCGCAGGGCAAGGCAGCATGCGAGTCGCTGTTGGAGTACTGGTTATTCTTTGGTGTTTTACTGTGCCTGTTAATAAATACTGATAAAATGAATATGGCTCCTGACTAGTTTGGGACGGCTCTACCGAGTAGACACGCAACACTCCGCTTTAAAAATCGTTGTATTGGTGTCGGGAAACAAACCATCGCTTTACGTTGACGCTGGACATCGCATGAAAGACATGATGATTAGCATTTCTTAGGGCCAATTGCTGGTACAAACTCCTTAGCCGTGGTTAAAATTGCTGTTTTGAAGAGCGCGCCGCAACGTGTTGTGTGAAGCAGTCGCCCTCCGTTTTTGGCGGTGGCGCCGCTGTGGCAATCGCAGCTTTGGTGTCTCCCTCTGGTGGGAAAGGGGAATGGTTGCCTGTTCACGTGCATTAAATGGCGCTATGAGCTCGCCAGTCCCTTTCCCCACTGCCTGTCACGTCTGCTCAGCCCCCCCCCCCCCCTCTTGTGGGTCCTCATCCTCCATTGGCTCGTTTCCCCCCTTCCCCCTTCGCTTTTCCACTCCTTCCCCCTTTTTTATTTTCCCGTCATCTGTCCAGTTTCCCCCCACCTGCTCTCGGCTGTGGTATGTCATATTTTTAGTGCAGTGTTTAAGTGAGTGTTCAGTGTTGTGCGTCTTTCCAAAGTGTTGCGAACAGAAATGATGCTGTCGCTGGGTGTGAATTTTATATCTCTTGCGAACAGAAACCAAACTGTCGCCATGTTTTTTAATTGTCTGTCTATTATTTTTCTGCTTCCTGTGTATTTTATTAGCATCATCAACCCTTTGTTTTATGTTTTAAGTTCCACAATTTTCCGCCATTTTACCTTTAAGTCACCAATTTTATCGCCTACTTTTATTATTTATTATCTTCATCTTTTTAAAACAAATTCTGTAGGCTGAAGAGCGGCGTAATAAGCTGCTGCCAGCCCGCCCCCTTCAGGGGAATCGTAACTCAATTAAAAAAACTCGCCAATCGGTCAGTCTCTCGTCCCCAGCTAGCTAGTCTGTCTCTCGTCTGCATCTGTGAGGCAGTTAGTGTTTGTCTGTCGTCTGGAGTGCTAGTATGTCTTTCGTTCGGATCAACCTGTAAAGCTGGCAAAGTGAGAGTCATTCCACTCCGCCAGTAAGAGAACTCAGCGAGTGGTCGCCCGGTCGGGGCTTAGTTCCTGCATCTAGGTCTGCGCGTTAGGCCGCCAGTCTGCTCGAGTTTGCTCAGGCAACGGTCATTGGCGGTTGGATCGATCGGTTGGTCGGTCGCGCACTGAGACACAAGACGACTTGTCCGTCTTGAGCGTCGGCGCATGTGAGGTCGCCACTTGAGTCCAGTGGGCCGCGCTGTATAGCGAGGGGAGTGATTTCGCGGTCGACACGAGAGCAACAGGAGTCAACCCATGACATCGGTCTGGCCGGTGCGAGCTGTGACGCCGTGAGACGGGAGATCGGCGCGCCTTTCTGCGTTTGTTGAAGCGGCTGGCAGCGGACGGTTCGTGAGAGCGATTTGAGGGTGCTGCGCCAGGTCTTCTCGAGAAATCGCAGTTTATTAGAAGTTAAGTGATTGGTGATATGTTGTGTGATTTACTCTTGTTAAATTCTACTTGTTTTCTTGGTCAGTCTGTCGTCCCTAGCTTGCTCGTCTGTCTCTCGTCCGCATTTGCTAGGCAGTTAGTGTCTGTCTGTCGTTCAGAGCTGCCTCTGTCATGTTTGTCGAATCTGGTGTGTTAACGAATTTATTGCTTGGGAGTGTAACGGCCCAATTCCTGAAATATGTTTTCATCTTGCCTATCATCTTGAGAGGCGGTATATGTGTACTGTAGAGCCTCTTAACTTGTTTGTCCAACCTTGTAGAATTTTATATAAGATTGTATTTTGTGTGCTTTTATTTTGATGATAAATTTAGTATATAAAGTTGCCACCCTTTCACCGTAAGACTTTTCTTAGAATTTTAAATTAAGTTGCAGCTTCGGTGGCAAAGTTAATATTTTAATTTTTAGTGTTTTGTACCATGTCCATCCCTCCTACGGGTGTGCATAGCTTGTGTGCTTGTGTAAATTGTTAAAACTTTTAGTTTAAAGTAATCTGGTGTGTTGCAGATTTGCACCAGTGTAGTCTTTCAGAGGCTGTTGTGAGCGGTCGTAACCACAGCCCTGTCAAAAGGGAGCGGCAAGTTTCTCTGCCCGAAAGCTGATACAGTCCAAACTTGTTTCTTTCTGCCTCTGAATAAACTGTAGCTTGATATTTAGAGGGTGCTTTCTGATTATAATTTTAAATCTGTTTCTTTTAAAGAAATGCTTTTAGGCTCTATTAAAGTGAATAAAATTCCCTTTTGTTAAAAGGAATTTGGTTAGGATTTCATCAGTTACTCCCTGGCAACTGCTTCCATGCTTACATAGTGTGATTGAATGTTTTAATGTTCTTGATGAATCGCTAGTAAATAAAATAAATTCTTAAGAATATTCTTTGAAAATAAATCACGGTTCAACTCCAAAAGCGAAACTGCAAATACCGATGAAACATCTAAAAAAATACCAGACGACTTCTTGGAGAAAGACCTTGTATTTATCCCTCAGTTCTTAACACATACCTTGACACGCTGTCCTTTGTTGTAGTTTGTGTTTAGCACCCATTCCGTTCCTCTTCTTTTCTGCGGAGAACTATCTTCATTTCACATTACGCCACTTAACTCACAACTTCCTTCTGCAATGTCAAATGCCGTACACTTCAATTCTTGTCCTTTCCAGCCATTCCAGTGTACATAAGGCACTACTAAACGATGGTGTGATCCAAACGTAGGCTCTCAGCAATTACATTACAAGTAGGATGAAATGAATAGCATAAAAATGGAATAAAATACTTAAAATATACACTAACTATTTTGAATTAAATCTCCACCATTTTATTGTTAATTGTTCATTTACTTACACAATCATTATTTAGGCTTTGTAGCCATTCTCAAGTGCATGCTGAAATTTTAAAATGTGTCTGCCAGCTGGCGAGAGTTATCCTTGCCTTTCGGCAACTGACCGACAGTTAGCAGCAATCTGTCACATCACAGAGAATGCCGCTGTGTCAATGCAAAGAGTTTCACCCCCTTATCGACTCATCACGCATTAGAACAGCCATCTGTGACAGTTTTTCGAATAGTGAAGTTGTTAAAACGCCATCGCAAGGTGAGAAGCACATTACTGTTTTTCGGGTGCGTCCCAGCAGAAAGTGTGCGATTGGTGAAGCAGACGCAACGTCTGTGGAAGAACTCCACCCCCGGGTCAGGTGCACTGTGTAAGGAAGAATAAAAAAAAAGTGTAAAAATTTTGTGAGGGAAGACGGGAGTAATCCTTTACGTAAAACAGCCACTATTTTAGTAATAAGTGGTAGTTAGATTTGCTGTGATTGAAGAAAGTCCCCGCAACACTGGTACTAAGTCAGTTGCCTGCTGAGTAGAGAGATCATTAAGTCGATGAACAGATACAGGAGACTAAACCTGGCAGTGTTAGAATGAACCTGAAACCAAAACGATCAGTGAAGTAGGCGCCATAGCTCTTCGTCGAAACCGAAAAATTTCTATCCTCACTTACCGTCTTCACGAAAAGTGAAGTTGACTTTCTTTCGGGATGCAAGGGTGGTGTTAGAGCATTACATTAAAGGGCGCAACAGTGATCAATAATTCATATTCAAGTCAGTTAAAAAAATCACCTTCGCTATTTAGTCAGAAGTAAATGACCAGGGCTTCTTTTTTTGTGTCATCAGTCTTATAACTGGTTTGATACGGCCCACCACGAATTCCTGTGCCAACCCCTTCATCTCACAGTAGCACATGCAACCTACGAATCAATTATTTGCTGGACATATTCCAATCTCCGTTTTTCTCTACAGTTTTCACCCCCTACAGCTCCCTTATTACCACGGAACTTATTCCCAGATGTCTTAACAGATGACCCACCATCCTGTTTCTCCTCGTCAGTCGTGTCCATATATAGCTTTCCTCACCAATTCTCTGAAGAAAGTCCTCATTTCCTACGTTACCAATGTACTTCGTTATTAACATTACATCTCAAATGCTTCGATTCTCTTCTGTTCCGGTTTTCCCACAGCCCATATTTCCCTACCACACAATACTGCGCCCCAAACATACATCCTCAGAAGTTTCTTCCTCAAATTAAGGACTATGTATGATACTAGTGGACTTACCTTGGCCAGGAATGCCCTTTTTGCCAGTGTTAGCCTGATTTTGATGTCCTCCTTGCTGTCTAGGTAGCAGTATTCCTTAACCACATCTGATTCGTGACCATCAAAGCTAATGTTAAATTTCTCGCTGTTCTCATTTCTGCTACTTCTCATTACTTTCGTCTCTTCGACTTACCCGCAGTCAGTATTCTGTACTCATTAGATTGTTTATCGCATTCAGGAGATCATGTATTCTTCTTCATTTTCACTCAGGACAGCAATGTCATCAGTGAATCTTATCACTGTTATCCTTTCACCTTCAATTTTATCCCAATCCTGAACCTTTCTGTTTTTCTATATTTGCTTCTTCGATGTACAGATTGAACAGTAGCAGCAAAATACTACATACCTGTCTTACACCCTTTTTTAATCCGAGCACTTAGTTATTGGCCGTCCACTCTAGTTATTTCCTCTTCTTGTAGATATTTTATATTACCAGTCTCTCCTTATAGTTTACCCGTATCTTTCTCATCATTTGAATCATCTTGCACCATTTTACATTGTCGACAATCCTGTGAACATGTCTTGATTTTCCTTTGTCTTGCTTCCATTATCAATCGCTACCTCAGAATGGCCTCTCTGAGGTCTTTACCTTTCCTAAAGCCAAACTGATCGTCATCTAACACATCTTCAATTCTCTTGACCTTCCTGCTGTATGTTATTGTCAGCAACGTGGATGAGCTGTTAAGCTAACTGTGCGATAATTCTCGCACTTTTCAGCTCCTGCAGTTCTCCGAATTGTGTGAATGATGTTTTTCCGACAGTAATATGGTACGTCGCCAGATTCTACTACTGGATCCCCTCTCTCTTCTAAATCGACTTCTGTTTCTTCTTCTATCACATCAGACAAATCTTCCCCTCATAGACGCCTTCAGTGTACTCTTTCCACCTATCCGCTCTCTTCTCTGCATTCAACAGTGGAATTGCCGTTGCACTCGTAATTTTCCCAACGTTGCTTTTAATTTCATCGAATGTTGTTTTGACTTTCCTAAATGATGAGCCATACCTTCCGACAATCATTTCTTTTTCTATTTCTTCACATTTTTCTTGTGGCCATTTCGTCTTAGCTTCTCTGCACTTCCTATTTATTTCATTCCTCAACGACTTGTATCTCTGTATTCCTGAATTTCCCTGAACATTTTTGTGCTTCCTTCTTTCATCGATTAACTGAGGTATCTCTTCTGTTACCCATGGTTTCTTCGCAGTTACCTTTTTCATTCCAACTTTGTGACTGGCCTTTTTACAGATGTCCATTCCTCTTCGACTGTTCGGCGTACTGAGCTGTTTGTTATTGCTGTATCTATAGCCTTAGAGAACTTCAAGCGTATCTCGTTATTCCTTAGTACATCCGTGTCCCACTTATTTTCGTACTGACTCTTCCTGACTAACCTCTAACATTTCAGCTTACTCTTCATCAATACTATATTGTGATCTGAGTCTATATTTCGGAATCTCTGTCCGACCATGATGTAATCTAACTGAAATCTTCCTGTATCAACCGTCCTTTTATAAGTATACCTTCTCCTCTTGCGTTTCTTGAGCTATTACTAGCTAAAATTTATTACGAAGCTTAGTTATTCTTTCCCCTCTCTCATTCTTTGTTCCAAGCCCATATTCTCCCGTAGCCGTTTCTCCTACTCCTGCCCCTAGAACTCTATTCAAGTCCCCCAGGACTATTAGATTTTCATCTCCTTTACGTAATGTATCACCTTTTCAACATCCTGATATACTTTCTCCATCTATTCAATTTCAGCTTGCGTCTTCGGCATGTACACCTAAACTATCGTTTACGGTACTGATTTGCTGTCAATTCTAATAAGAACAACCATATGACTGAACTGTTCACAGTAAGACATCCTCTGTTCTACCTATTATTCATAACGAATCCTAATCCCTGCCTCTTGGAATCCCCTCCCATAGACCCGAATGGGGGACTATTCCGGAATCTTCAGCCTGTGGAGACGTCATCATGACACCTTTTGAATAACCGGCCATATGTCCTACAGATACAGATTACGAGTCTTTAATGCAGCGGTTTCCAATGCCTTCTGCCTCCTCAAACTAGTGATTATCGCTGATTGTTTCGCGTTTTAGGGACAGTTGCCGATTCCAAGAGTTTGCCGTGAACTTCTGGCGGCTCCTCTGCTTTCTTTGACAGGGCCGTTGGTAGAACGAGAGTGATTTCTTTTGCAGGATACCTTCGGCCGCCAGTGCTGATTATTAATCAGAATTTAAGCGGTGGCGCGTTTCGTACCAGAGACCGAGGACGTTTTGATCACTAATTAAGACTCTACCTAACTCGTTTATTAAATCTCATTTTGTTTGTTATCGTTCTTTGAATTTTTTTCGGGACGAACGTTCCATGACACTTGTTCAATTTCATCGTTGATCCATTCACTCAGCATTTTTTTATACATAGGGCAATTAACACCCCCCCCCCCCCCCCCGACTGAAAACGCTGAGCTACCATACATGCACCCCTGGACCACGGCTGATCTCCTGGGCTTCTATCTGCAGATGTAGTGTTGCCACACGACAAAGCTCGCCCCATACTGTCTACTCAAACGTACTGACAATTGGCGATACGATATTTGAATGTCTCGAAAGCCTGCCTTACTCACTAGATCTCGCCTCGAGTGACCTTCAAGTATTCGGACGGTAAAAAGAAGCGCTGGGAGGCAAGCGTTTCAGAAGCGACGAAAACTTGAATACTAAGGAACAAAAGTGGCAGCATTCACAACCAAAACATTTGCTCTAAGAGGTACCCCTGCAAGGTACTCATGCACTTTCGAAGCGGTAGGATGCATGCATTACACGTCATGACTACTTCGAAAAAGTTAATGTTCGTCGAACCAACGGCACCTGGTTCTCTCCAGGACTCTCACCTATCCAAATACTTGCCAGACCCCAACATTCCTTAACTTCAGGGATCAGGCGGGAAACGGTGTCACCAAAGTGGCAAGACCGTTGGCACGGCTTCGAAAAATGATATACTCTTTTGCTGGGGATTGCTCCTTTTTACAGACATCGACGCTGATACCATGGCAGACAGAAAAACTTGTTCCTAACATTCGCTTTTCCGGTGACAACATCAGGTACGTCGCTCTGTAGAAAAGTTGAGATATGAATTTATTAAATTAAATTCAGGGATGGCAAAATTTGGAGATGTGCCTGTGGAACGTACAGTAGGTTGTGTTTCTGGGTACAGCCCGCCATGTACAGCGCCTACAGTGGAAGGTGGGAGTGGTAACATCTAACAGTATACTAAAGGAAAGCCCGCAGGCACGGCAGGGCTCTGCCGCCATTGCTGTGGTTCAGCCGAGGTCCCTTTTACTGTGCGGAAGAACAACAAATGAATTCCATTGTATAATTAAAGAGCGGCAGACAACCGGAACGCTTTTGACTGTCTCTGTCTGCTGCCTTTCCTCCCTCTCTTTCCTCTCTCTCCCCCCCCTTTTTTTTTGTTTCTCCCCTCCCGCGGCAGCGAGAACGGAGTTAATTAAACAAACCGATGCGGACTCCGCTATCTGTGTTATTTCAGCACTCTTTCTCCGAAGTTTCCGTGTGCACTAATCATGTTAGCTTTTCATTTCCCGCCATTTATTTGCCGCCACAGGCGTCGCCGCTCTGAAAGGAAAAGCGGCGGTGTTCGATTGCCGGCCAAAGCACGATCTCAGCACGGATGCTGAGGCTCACGTAAGCTGAGGCACGGCAGCACAGACCGCCTCTCTGTCACCCACAACAGGTACACATCGTGTTCTCACACAGCAGCACAAAAGCTGATGACGTATGCAGAACTTCCGCACTGCTGTCGGGTGGGTACCACAACCATTACACTGCTTGTTTCATTTGCTACGACAACTTTCTACTTATAATTCCCAATATATTTATTTATGTACTAGCCGAGTATCCGGCTTTGCCCAGGTCTGTATTTATTCAAGTCTTCTATTAGTCTAGCCCTTACTCCCTCTTCTCTCTATCCATTTCTCCTTCAGTGCCTCTCTGTCCGTCTACCATCCCTTCTCTCTGCCCATCTCCTCTACTCCCACTCTCTGTCCATCTCCATCTCCCCCATCTCTCTGTCTCTCTCCCTCTCTCTGTCTCTTCCTGTTCACCTCTTCCTTTTCTTTCTTTGCCGATCTCCTCCTCTCCCCTCTCTCTGTTCCCCTTACCTTTATCTGTCCATTTCCTTCTCCGACCTTGTTCATCCTCTCCTCCCTCTAATTCTACCTCCTCCTCTCCCCCTCTTTTTTCCCCATCTTCTCATCCATCTCCCTGTTTCCATCTCCTACTTCCCCTCTCACGGTCCATCTCTGTCTACCTACTCCTCCCTTTTCATCTCCTCCTCTTCCCATTCTCCATTCACCTCCTCCTCCACCTACCTGTACCCCTCTCCTTTTTCCCATCGTTGTCCACTTTCTCGTCACCCTTCTCTCTCCATGTTGTAATATGCACCCGAAGAAGGGGCTGGTGGCTCTTAGCCCTAAAGTATTTCTTTTCACATTCTAACTAGCATGTGTACTAAATTTTATTAAAATATAGCCAGAGGTTCAAGATTACCGTTTTACCCGTGGCTGTGCTCGCATGCGCACTTGTCTGACATACATGGTATATCAAAAAGAATCATTCGCTTTAAAAAAAAGGAACATAACAATTAAGTTATTTGAGGTAAACATGAGTGAACAACGTTCTGTTTGAAACAGCAGACTCTTGAGTCTTACATGATTTCCGTTAGATTGCAGCAATGTCCGCCAACTTCAGTTCTAGTAAAAATGGTGTCGGGACAACAGAAAGTGTTTTCTGTTCAACGTTTTGCTCAGTGCAAGTCAGTAATAGCTGTTCAGCGTGATTTTCCTGCTATGTATGGTGTGGATCTCCGTACAGCACAGAGCATTAGACGATAACATGAACAATTCGGAGAAACAGGGTTTTGTGTAAAGGCAAATCGCCGGGCCGGCCCCGAGAGTCTGGCACAGACGTCGAACGCATTCGCCATAGTTTCACAAGCAGACCGTAGAAATCTGTTGGCCGTGCATCTCGACAGCTCAACATGCCTCTGACGTCCGTCTGGCGTGAGTTGCGTCGACGCCTACACGTGAAACCAAATAAAAGTCAGCTACTGCAAGCCCTTCGTGAAGGTGACAAACAACAACGTCTGGAGTTCTGTTATTTCGTTCTTGGGAAGCTGGAGGATGACAGTTTTCTTCCACGCTTAGTGTTCAGTGAGGAGGCAATATTCCATTTAAATGGAAAGGTGAACCATCATAATGTGGGAATATCGGGTACGGCAAAACCACATGATGTTCTATAACGTGAGAGGGACTCTCCAAAATTTAACATGTTTTGAGCAGTTTCACGGAAAAGGTGAATGGTTCATTTTTCTTTGCCGTGAATACTGTTACAAAAGGTTCAAATGGCTCTGAGCACTATGGCACTTAACATCGGGGGTCATCAGTCCCCTAGAACTTAGATCTACTTACACCTAAATAACCTAAGGACATCACACGTATCCATGCCCGAGGTAGGATTCGAACCTGCGACCGTAACAGTCACGCGGTTCCAGACTGAAGCGCCTAGAACCGCACGGCCACACCGGCCGGCAATACCGATACAATAAGCACATATATGCTTGAGAACTTTCTTTTCCCACAGGTGGAGACTTATTCAAACGGCTACATTTACCAACAGGCTGGGGCGTAGCCACATTGGCATCTGGAAGTACAGGAATTTTTAAAGCAAAGGATTACTCAACGATGGATCGGTCGCACTAGACCAAATGATTCAGCCTTACATTAGTGGCGTCCAAGTTCAAGAAATATTGAATTTAATTGATGAAAGGAGAAAATATAAGAATACAGTAAATGAAGCAGACAAAAAGGAATACAAACGTATCAAAAATGAGATCGACAGGAAGTGCAAAATGGCTAATTAGGGATGGCTAGAAGACAAATGTGAGGCTGTAGAGGCTTATTTCACTAGCGGTAAGATAGATACTGCCTACAGGAAAATTAAAGAGACCTTTGGAGAAAAGAGAACCACTTGTATGAATATCAAGAGCCAGATGGAAACCCACTTCTAAGCAAAGAAGGGAAAGCGGAAAGGTGGAAGGACTATATAGAGGCTCTATAAAAGGGCGACGTACTTGAGGACAATATTCTCGAAATGGAAGAGAATGTAGGTGAAGACGAAATGGGAGATACAATAATGCGTGAAGAGTTTGACAGAGCACTGAAAGACCTGAGTCAAAACAAGGCCCCGGGAGTAGACAACATTCCATTAGAACTACTGACGGCCTTGGGAGAGCCAGTGCCGACAAAACTCACCCATCTGGTGAGCGAGATGTATGAGACAGGCGAAATACCCTCAGACTTCAGAAAGAATATAATAATTCCAATCCCAAAGAAAGCAGGTGTTGACAGATATGAAAATTACCGAACTATAAGTTTAATAAGCCACAGCTGCAAAGTACTAACGCGAATTCTTTACAGACGAATTGAAAAACTGGTAGAAGCCGACCCGGGGGAAGGTCAGTTTTGATTCCGTAGAAATACTGGAACACGTGAGGCAATACTCACCTTACGACTTAGAAGAAAGACTAAGGAAAGGCAAACCTACGTTTCTAGCATTTGTAGACTTAGAGAAAGCTTTTGACAATGTTGACTGGAATACCCTCTTTCAAATTCTGAAGGTGGCAGGGGTAAAATACAGGGAGCGAAAGGCTATTTACAATTTGTACAGAAAGCAAATGGCAGTTATAAGAGTCGATGGACATGAAAGGGAAGCAGTGGTTGCGAAGGGAGTGAGACAGGGTTGTAGCCTCTCCCCGATGTTATTCAATCTGTATATTGAGCAAGCAGTAAAGGAAACAAAAGAAAAATTTGGACTAGGTATTAAAATCCATGGAGAAGAAATACAAACTTTGAGGTTTGCCGGTGACATTGCAGTTGTGTCAGAGACAGCAAAGGACTTGGAAGAGCAGTAGAACGGAATGGACAGTGTCTTGAAAGGAGGATATAAGATGAACATCAACAAAAGCAAAACGAGGATAATGCAATGTAGTCGGATTAAGTCGGGTGATGCTGAGGGAATTAGATTAGTAAATGAGACATTTAAAGTAGTAAAGGTTCTTTGCTATTTGGGGAGCAAAATAACTGATGATGGTCGAAGTAGAGGGGATATAAAATGTAGACTGGCAATGGCAAGAAAAGCGTTTTGAAGAAGAGAAATTTGTTAACATCGAGCATAGATTTAAGTGTCAGGAAGTCGTTTCTGAAAGTGTTTGTATGTCGTGTAGCCATGTATGGAAGTGAAACGTGGACGATAAATAGTTTGGACAAGAAGAGAATAGAAGCTTTCGAAATGTGGTGCTACAGAAGAATGCTGAAGATTAGATGGGTAGATCACATAACTAATGAGGAGGTATTGAATAGAATTGGGGAGAAGAGGAGTTTGTGGCACAACTTGACAATAAGAAGGGACCTGTCGGCAGGACATGTTCTGAGGCATCAAGGGATCGCCAATTTAGCAATGGAGGGCAGCGTGGAGGGTAAAAATCGTAAAGGGAGACGAAGAGATGAATATATTAAGCAGATTCAGAAGGATGTAGGTTGCAGTAAGTACAGGGAGATGAAGAAGCTTGCACAGGATAGAGTAGCATGGAGAGCTGCATCAAACCAGTACCAGGACCACAACAAGTTCAGCGGACCTGACTATGTGATTACTTCCTCTGTTTATGTGCCTCCTTTACCAACAACATTGAATAAACTGAGACATAGCATAACAGTGGCAGTGGAAGCTGTAATCCAAGACATACTTGCTGCAGTGTGGGAATAATCTGAATGCCGCATTGACATACGTCGTGCATCTCAAGGGGCGCATATTGAATACCAATGAAAAGGTATAAAATATCTTTTTGAGTTTACCGTTCATCAAAAAACAAAATTCATTGTACATATTTATTAGTTTGAGAAATATAGACGTGCCAAACCGGATTCTTTTTGATACACCCTTTATTTCACATGTATTTGACATGTTTCCGCGCATTTGCACACTTACGTATAGCGAATTTCGCCCTGCAATTTCACTGTCACACAACTTAATGTTTATGACGTTGTATCTCCTGAATTTTGTGCCATACAATGATGTAATTTTGCAGGTACATCAAGAGATATTTGTGGCTACTTCCTGCAAAACGTTTCTCGAATGCAGTGTGTAATAAAGAATTAATAAAAATAAAAAGTCTGGCCTCACGCATCAGTTTTACTGCATGAACAGCGAAAACGCAGTGAGCGATAAAATTTGTTTCCGTTCATCATTCTGTGGGGGTCATCAGCGAGAAAAAGTTCCGTTAATGTTTGATACTATGTGTGAAGATTGTTGCAGATACCTGGCCTCATTCACGAGTATTGGGTGACTGAAGTATGAGTACTAGCGTGTCGTGGGCTACTTGCTGATCTTTGATAGTTAGGTCGTCCTCACCCCCACAGCGATGATTTCCAGAAAGTAAGTGACTGTGTCTTAAGTTTGGCTGAAATCGACCAAGTGGTTTAGGAGGAGATGTAGTACATACATTGATAAGCCAGTACATTATGACGACTGCATGCGGTGACGTTGAATGCCGCTTTGTGTCGTTGCGATCACGCGACGCGGTAGCAAAGCTATGTAGGTGAAGCAGACACGCACAGGAATCACCCTAGCGAAGATATGGGCTGCAAATGGGCAAATCCATTGAGACAAGCGACTTTCACAAGGGCAGATTATTATTACGCAAAGCCTGTGAATATCACGGAAAAGGCGAAGCTGGTGGAATGTTAACATGCCACTGTCGTGAGAATTTATGGAAAGAGGTAGAAGGACAGTGAAACTACCATCAGGAGCTATATGGTTGGTCGTCCATGACTCTTCACATGTCGTGGGACTCGGAGGCTTGTCTGCTCTGTAAAGTAAGTGCTCAGCGTGATCTTTGCCGAAAGAGCACAATGATGGAGCACAAGTTTTTAGCAGCACACAGTTCATCACATAATGTTGAACATGGAGGACCGATGTAGACCATCCCTGTCTGTTCAGATGTTGATCCAACTATATCGTCAGCTACGATTGCAGTGGGCACGGGACCATCGGCATTCGACATCCGCCAGCTCTTCGGGTAAATCAAATTTTTGCTACACTACTTCAGTAGTCGTCTCCACAAACGCCGTCATTGAGGTGAACGCCGGCTCGAAACGTTCAGCACGCCACGGAAGCAGGCTGGTTGGAGCAGTATTAGAATGTGGGGGACATTTTCCTGCACTTGCATGTGACCTATGGTAGTAACAGAAGACACTCTGGCAGCTGCGGACCAACTCATCCCTTCGTGCTTGATGTCTTCCCCTACGGCTACGTCAGCTTCCAGCAGTACAACTACGCGTGTCTCGGAGCCAGGTCAGCGCTACAGTGGTTTGAGGAGCGCTATAGCCAACTCACGTTGTTGCCCTGGCTACCAAATTCGGCTGCTGTAAATCCTATGAAACTCTTCTAGGTAGCTATCGGTCGCCATCACTTCATACGCAAAACAGCGGACCATTATTTACGTGACTTACATGATCTGTGCGTAGACGTCTAATGCCACATACCTTCAAGAACCTAACAACGAACTTTGATCGCTGATAACGCAGAATCAATTATTTGTTTCGTTCCAAAGACGGACAGACAAGCTACTAAGCAGGTGTTCATAATGTTTTGGCTCATCAGTGTACACACATCCATATATACTCTTGCTCATAAATTAATGATAATGCTGATACATGGTGAAACAACGCTCTGGTGGGCGGTTTGCGCATTTAAATCACCGCATGTGATCTGCGGTCGCCGCACGGTGGCGCTGGCAGCAGTCCACATAAGAAGAGGTGTGTTGGTGCATGTCAGATTACGGTGCAGCGAGTAAGTGTGCACACGTTTTCAGACGTGCTAATGGTGACTGTGTGTTGAAAATGGCTCAAAGAACACATACTGATGACGTTCTGAAGGGTAGAATACTAGGTCAACTGGAGGCTGGTCAAACACTACAGGTCATATCACGAGCCCTCCGTGTGGCACAAAGTGTGATCTCAAGATTATGGCAACGATTCCAGCAGACAGAAAACATATTCAGGCGCTACACTACGGGACGTCCACAGTGTACACCACCACAAGAAGACCGATATCTCACCATCAGTGCCTGCATACGGCCACGGCGTACTGCGGGTAGCCTTGATTGGGACCTTACCGCGACCACTGAAGCAGTTGTCTCCAGACAGGCAGTCTACAGACGACTGAACAGACATGGTTTATTCTCCCGGAGACCTGCAAGGTGCATTCCACTGACCCCTAGTCACAGGAGAGCTCGTAAAGCCTGGTGTCAAGAACACCGTACATGGTCATTGGAACAATGATACCAGGTTATGTTCACGGACGAGTCCAGGTACAGTCTGAACAGTGGTTCTCACCTGGTGTTCATCTAGCGTGAACCAGGAACCAGATACCAGCCCTTTATGTCCTTGAAAGGGCCGTGTATGGAGGCCGTGGTCTGATGGTGGGGGGGGGGGGGGGGGATTATGACTGGTGCACGTACATCCCTGCATGTCTTTTACAGAGGAACTGTAACGGGTCAGGTATATCGGGACGTCATTTTTTACCATTATGTCCGCCTTTTCAGTGCAGTCCCACCTTCCTCCTGACGGATGATAACGCACGGCCTCACCGAGCTGCCATTGTGGAGGAGTACCTTGAAACACAAGATATCAGCCGCATGGAGTGGCCTGGCTGTTCTCCAGACCTAAACCCCATCGAGCACGTCTCGGATGCTCTCGGTCGACGTATCGCTGCACGTCGTCAAACCCCTAAGACACTTCAGGAGCTCCGACAGGCCCTGGTGCAAGAATGGGACGCTGTACCCCAGCAGCTGCTCGACCACCTGATCCAGAGTATGCCAACCCGTTGTGCGGCCTGTGTACGTGTGCATGGCGATCATATCCCATATTTATGTCGGGGTACAAGCGAAGGAAACAGTGGCGTTTTGTAACACATGTGTTTCGGGACGGTTTTCTCAACTTATCACCAATACCGTGGACTTACAGATCTGTATCGTGTGTGTCCCTATGGGCCTATGTTATTAGCGCGTGTTTTGTGTAGTGCCATGTTGTGTGGTACCACATTCTGCAATTATCCTTAATGTATGAGCATGAGTGTATATTACAAACATAAATTTGATAATATGTGTGGATTCACTTCATCTGATCACAGTACGTCTTTTAAATTCTCAGTCCTACAGGTCGATGGTCTCTCTCCTTTCTGAAGTTTATCCCGTGGTAAGGATAAGACAGTTACATCAGAAACGGTACTTACCTTTCCGATCTTTTTATTGACGAGTTATTGCACGCAATTAAGCCGCCTTCAGCACAAGCGAGACATTTGAAATTCAATTGCAGTTGGGTGTAGTGGTGTGGAATAGTGACTGGGGTAACACATGGCCCGTGTGGGTATGAACTGTAGGCTGAGAGAAGCAAGCACCTGTTGTTACGTAGGCAGCAAACTCAGCATCCCAACAGCAAACGACATGAATACGGTCATATTTAGAAATGTTCATAATTTACAAACCCAAAACTCAATTGAAGTCTGAGTAGTAATAAAAAGACGCCACAGTTATTCGGTAATAGTAAATGTGGATCCTATTGTGAAACCGATCAGCCACGTATATTTACGAATATGCACTAAGTTCAATTCAATATCATAACGATATCGGTGCAGTGATGCGGTTGCCTCCATACGTATCAAAGTTAGGACACAATCTAATGAGACCTCAACATGTAGTGAAAGCACACGAATCTTCCTTTTAGACTTTTACATCTCTCCATTTTACCCCTTTATCCTTACTCAAGATTTCCTGTATCTAAATGATGTTCCCTGCATTCTGCTGTGTTTTAACTCAGACTGCGATTGAACATTTTTATCTCATTTGACAGAGAATGTTGGGTCATCTACTGGTTATCACCTGAACTAAGGTATGAAATATTTGTGAGTACATAATTATCCTATACAGTTTCGTGTATGGTTCAATTATATTTTAACCGAAAGAGGATCTTCACACGTTTTTCTCTTGTTTATACACAGATGTATCCCTGAAGACGTGGCTCTAACGCCATGAAACTAGAAGGATCATAAATAAATATTTATCTACAGCGGAAGCGGCCCTTTCCGTCGTGATAGGTGGTGAAAGAATTAATTGATTTGTTTAGCTTTGTACCGTTCAGTTTAAAATACTCGTACATGCGCAAGAAACATCAGGCAGTGAATAATGTCATTTTAGAGACATACTTACTCCCTTTCTATTTGTTTTGTGATTGTTTGTCAACAGTGAACTGCCATCAGCACCAGACACAAGTCTAAATATTTTTGTGATACATCCTGCGTGAGAAGAAATATGAAGCACACAGATGTCATGGACAGATGTCCAATGGCTCTGAGCACTATGGAACTTAACATCTGAGGTCATCAGTCACTTAGAACTACTTAAACCGAGCTAACTTAAGGACATCACACACATCCATGCCCGAGGAAGGATTCGAACCAGCGACCGTAGCAGCCGCGTGGTTCCAGACTGAAGCGCCCTTTAACCGCTCGGTCACTCCGGCCGGCTTGCGGGCATGTAAATGTTTAGAATCGCAGTTCTCTGTTGACAGGCCAGTGTATTAGTACTGTTCGTGTTCAGTGTCTTTACCAGTCCAGGTGTGTTATATGTGGAGCGCGAATAGCGTCCAGTGTTGAGTAATTACTGTAAGCGAGACGGAGATGCTGCATACTCGCATGAGGCAGTGTTATTAACAACTGACTAAGTTTGAAAAGGATAGGATTGTAGGTCTCAATTCATATCCGACTTGTCCGATGCTGGACGACATGGGACGTTGAGGGTAGACATACTCATTGTCAAAATGTCGGTCGACCTCCTCTGACCACCACAAGGGAGTGTCGCGTATTGTGAACCAAGCACATCGTAACCTCTTCACTTCTGCAGCCAGCTATCCGAGAGCAAGTAATGGTCTCCCTGCAGAATTCTGTGTCATCCAGCACTATTAGTCGGAGACCAGCAGCATCCCAGCTTGACTACTATCGTGCTGATTGTACTACCGTAAGCACCACAACACAAACGGTTGCGTTTGGCTTGATGCCGTGTCTGTGGAGCATGAGCTGCTAGTCAGTGGCGGTGACATTAGAAAATTGCAGCGAAATGCAGGAAGATTTGCAGCGGATAGGCACTTGGTGCAGGGAGTGGCAACTGACCCTTAACATAGTCAAATATAATGTACTGCGAATACATAGAAAGAAGGATCCTTTATTGTATGATTATATGATAGCGGAACAAACACTGGTAGCAGTACTTCCGTAAAATATCTGGGAGTATGCGTGCGGAACGATTTGAAGTGGAACGATCAAATAAAATTAATTGTTGGTAAGGCGGATGCCAGGTTGAGATTCATTGGGAGAGTCCTTAGAAAGTGTAGTCCATCGACAAACGAGGTGGCTTACAAAACACTCGTTCGACCTATACTTGAGTATTGCTCATCAGTGTGGGATCCGTACCAGGTCGGGTTGACAGAGGAGATAGAGAAGATTCAAAGAAGAGCGGCGCGTTACGTCACAGGGTTATTTGGTAATCGTGATAGCGTTACGGAGATGTTTAGCAAACTCAAGTGTCAGACTCTGCAAGAGAGGCGCTCTGCATCGCGGTGTAGCTTGCTGTACAGGTTTCGAAAGGGTGCGTTTCTGCATGAGGTATCGAATATATTGCTTCCCCCTACTTATACCTCCCGAGGAGATCAAGAATGTAAAATTACAGAGATTCGAGCGCGCACGGAGGCTTTCCGGCAGTCGTTCTTCCTGCGCACCACACGTGACTGGAACAAGAAAGGGAGGTAATGACAGTGGCACGTAAAGTGCCCTCCGCCACACACCGTTGGGTGGCTTGCGGAGTATAAAGGTAGATGTAGATGTAGATGTAAATGTAGATATAGTGTTCATCGTGGTATCGCGGTTTTGCACAACTTTCGATGATCATACTAGGCGAGTATGGCGCCATAGACGGAGACATATCTTTCTTACAAGGTTTTGGTAAGACACAGTAGTGTTGTTCCAAGCGTTATGGTGTCGGGGATCATCGGATAAATTTGTTACGGCTGACGGTGACTGAGGGAACTCCGACGGCACAACAGTACTTCACGGACATCCTGCAGTTTCGTGGGTTGTCCCTCATGTGGCGGTATCGTGGTGCAATGTAGCAACACGACAGTGGCCCTACATCCATGGCATGTGTCTGTATCAACTGCCCGCTTGATGCTGAGGTAATCCTCTCTGTCACAGGTAGAACATGTGCCGCGCCAACTTGGGCGTCAACTCCGTCCCAGTCCCAATATGCTGGATATAAAGGATCATTTTTCAACATTTGTCGGCCAGCTTGCCTCAATACAGGATATAACCGCTTTATAATATCTTTCCCAACCGAATCAGTGCATGCATCCAGACCTAGGGGGAGCAACGTGAAACTACCGAGTGTTCATACCGCCCTTTGTAAATTCAACTAGACATTGTAATCGATGAAATAGTGTCACACACCCTCTAAACCCGTGATCTTTCATTTCGTTTCCTCCTCCCCTTCTGCTTAGTACACCTTTTTTGTCAGGAACAAAAATTGAAACTATAGTCAAAAGGGAACTCACTTGTTTTCACAACATTTAAGCAACAAAACAGTATTAGAATATATATCTCTAACTGAAAAGCTCTTCAGAGGACTGCTTATCTCAATAAAAATTAAAATAACAGAGGAACTCTGAGTATTTGACGCTGCTAACTTTTTAATTACAATCACTTTAACAAGAATAAAATCAAATTTATTGAAAGTTTAACTATTTTTTGTCTAGTGGCGATTATCTTAATGAATAACGCTCTTTTCACGCTTACGTTGCTGTAAATTACTTAATCACTCAGTGAAGACTAAATTTTAGGACTTGCTGGCTTTCAGTGTTAGGCAGAGCATGTTTACTGAATCTACATTGTCTCATAGATGCTCAGAGATATGAAAAAAATAAGCTTAGTTTGCTAAAGGATCTCCGTAACTCAACTGTGGAATCCCGTCATTTGGACAGTTAGCCTTAAATTGTGGAAGACACTTTCATCCCCGTATTTAGTAATGGATCGTAAGAATTCTACTGGTCTTGATAGACTGCTCGAATAGCGTCTTGGCCGGCCGGTGTGGCCGAGCGGTTCTAGGCGTTTCGGTCTGGAACGGCGCGATCGCTACGGTCGCAAGTTCGAATCCCGCCTCGAGCATGGATGTGTGTGATGTCCTTAAGTTAGCTCGGTTTAAGTAGTTCTAAGTGACTGATGACCTCCTCTGTTACGTCCCATAGTGCTCACAGCCATTTGAACCATTTGTAGAATAACATCTTGACAGCACTGTAGTCTAAAAAATATGTCATGTACTGAATCGACTGTGAGAAAGCTAAGTGGCAAAGACGTTATCTGAGAGACTCTATGATAATTATATGGTTGACTCGGAATATTACTTTCTCTGTGGTTTACTCGTAACTAAGGGTAACTAGAGTTTTCTGTTCGCTTCTTTTGATGTTATGTGGAGAATTGTACAAGAGACACAATAAACCGTTATTATTTCATGAGAACAAAGGTGAGCGTCACGACCTTTATTAGTATTTTTGTAAGTATTGAAGTAGCAGAATTGTTTCAGATTGAATGCGACGTGTACGGGAAGAGACGTGGGCAACAGCACTCGAACCTGCAATTTCATGTATGAATAGTTGCTAAATATATCCAGCCGTCTCTCCCAAGACTCTTCACACGCGCTACAAACAGTAATTCTTTTACAGCAGTATCAGAGACAATTTTATCACGTTGTTGTGAGCTTTTACTGCGAGCATAATACATCGACATCAGGCAAACAAAAAATAGACAAACACATAAAAGAATCTACCACAGCACCAACCTGCAGTAAAACATTTTGGCGTGCTATTCTTAGACACTCACATCTCTCCAGTGAATACTATCAAATCTTTCGTGTTTGGTCTCCATCTCTTCCTTGCTAACAATGTACCACAGTCGAGCTGCAAAACAAAAAAAAAAAAAACAAAAAAAAAGCAAAAAATGGAAGAGCTCTTCGTCTGTTTCATTCAATAAGGAGAACCCACTACTTACCTGAGTATTTCTTTCCTGCTTTCTTCATTTCCATTATTCATCTGCCTAGATCTTTCTTTTTTTTCATTCGCGCTTCCTCATTTCTGCTCCCTCTTAGATATGGCGACCATGACATGAACCCTGGAGGCCACATCCGATTTGTACCACTGGACATAACGTAGCATTGCTTGATATAGAGAAATGTGTTGTGTATGTAGAAGGCCTTCCGAATAGTGCACGGTACGGAGCTTTGGGCACCAAGCTGTATCATGCAAGCAAATGAACTTCTGAGTGTGAAAAGTTAATGGGCTTGCTCTCTCAGCGTGTGCTGCGGAGACAGATGTCAGACATCAGGAGAGGCTGTATATGATATAGATAACTTAAAATGAGGTGACAAAAGTCATGGGACAACGATATGCACATAAACAGATGGCGGTAGGATCACGTGCGCAGCGTGTAAAACGACAGTGCCATGGCGGAGCAATCATTTACTTAGTAGGTGATTCATGTGAAAAGGTTGGCTGCACGACGGGAAGCAACAGACTTTGAAAGCATAATGGCAGTTGGAGCTAGACACGTGAGACATTCTATTTAGGATTTCGTTAGGGAATTCAATACTTCGATATCCACAGTGTCAGGAGTGTGCTGAGAATACCGAATTTCAGCCATTGCCTCTCACCATGGGCAATTCAGTGGCCGACGGCCTCCACGTAACGACCGAGAACAACGGCGTTTACGTAAGGTTTTCAGTGCTAACAGACAAGCCGAACTGCCGGAAATAACGGCAGAAATCAATGTGGGACGTGCGAAGAACGTAAGCGTTCGGACAGTGCAGCAAAATTTGGCTTTAACGTGGTACGGCAACGGACATCACCTGCAGAGCCACCACTGGGCTCGTGACCGTACTTGCTGGACCCTACAAGACAGAAAGACCATGGCCCAAAGCCACGGGCACAGGATGTCGACAAGGCACTGTGCAATCTGATGGTGGCTCCATAATGGTGTGTGATGTGTTTACATAGAATGGACAGGGCCCTCTGGTCCAACTGAACCGATCATTGACTAGAATTGGTTATGATCCGCTACCTGCAGAGCATTTGCAGCCATTTATGATGTTGCCAAGCATGGATGGAATTTTTATGAATGACAATGCAACGTGTCTATCTATCTATCGCTTGCGCCTTTGTCCCGCATTGTGCCCGGGGTTGGCGTGGTTAAATCGTATTTTGCATGTTAATGTGAAGGGGTGGCCGGATGTGTTGTTACTTGGCAAGACAGCCAAGCCACTATGATTGGTAGCCGAAAGGCACGCGTTAAGCTCACGCAGGCTGGCGTGAGGTCTGGAACATTTAAGGAAGTTAGACTTTAGCAAAAAAGGTCGTAGCTGTTGCAATACTTAACTTTAATCCATAATTGGTAAACATCGGTCTTACGGTACATGCATCACAAGATAAATAGCAAATGATAATAGCGCCTTGCTAGGTCGTAGCAAATGACGTAGCTGAAGGCTATGCTAACTATCGTCTCGGCAAATGAGAGCGTAATTTGTCAGTGAACCATCGCTAGCAAAGTCGGCTGTACAACTGGGGCGAGTGCTGGGAAGTCTCTCTAGACCTGCCGTGTGGCGGCGCTCGGTGTGCAATCACTGATTGTGGCGACACGCGGGTCCGACGTATACTAACGGACCGCGGCCGATTTAAAGGCTACCACCTAGCAAGTGTGGTGTCTGGCGGTGACACCACAGGATGCCCTTGATGCCGCCATCCCGTACCCCCTGGGACGGAATCAGAGTACCCCATCTGTCTGCGTCTGGTGTAAATCATGGAAAAGTGCGGATGTGCTTCAAATGTCTGTGAGTCGTTTAACTGAGGCGAGACGTGGGGACCAGCGCAGCAGTCACCTGGAGGGATGTGGAAAACCGCCGAAAATCCACATCCAGGCTGGCCGGCACACTGGCCCTCGTCGGGCGGATTCGATCCTGGGCCGGCGCGCCTACCCGAGTCCAGGAAGCAGCGCATTAGCGCTCTTGGCTAACCTGGCGGGTCCGGATGACAATGCAAACGTGTGACGGGGCATAGTTGTTCGCGTTTGATTTGAAGAATATTCTGCACAATTTGAGCGAATGATTTGGCTACTCAAATCGTCCGACATGAGTCATCGAACATTTATGGGGAGTAATCAAGACGTCAGTTCGAACACAAAATCTTGCACCGCACAACACTTTTACAATTACGAATGATTATAGAAGCAGTATAGCTAAGTATTTTTGCAGGGGACTTAAACGACCTGCGTTCACGCACGACGAGTTGCTGCCGGGCAAAAGGAGGTACGAAAGTTTATTACGAGGTATCCCATGACTTTTGTCACCTCAGCGTGTAGTGGATTAACTGTACAGAGCTGAGAGGGATCAAAAGAAGCACAATGCAAAGCAGGCTCCTGGTCTGGTAGGAGAAGTTGGGAAGTGATATACATTTGTGTGTTATTAGTACGTTGAGACCTAGTAGTCAAGGGAAGGCAGGATTCGGTTACGATTGTGGACGGGGCCGTAATCAGTTACAATTGGTTGCCTTTTCCAGGTACGCACAATTTATTTTAAACTAGTAACTCCAGACTCAACAAAAAATAAAAATACCACACGTTATTAATGAAGGAATAAACAGTTGTGTAAATAAATATGTTTTCAGTGAGTTACAATTTATCAAAACACCATTAAATACAGATACAGAATATAATGTTTTAAAAGCAAGCCACTGTGATCTGAGCAGAAGGCCTTACACCCCAGGAATGGCAATAAATTAAGAATTGTTTAAGAACTCGCTGCAATTTACAACTTACAGGTATTGAAATATTAAAGGTAAGTCGATACAAACAGAGCAGAAGGCATCAGACGCCAGGAATGGCAGTAAATAAAGTTTTAAGGCTTACTGCTAAAATACAAATACCAAATTAGAATTTTAAGGCAAATGACCACAATCACGGCAGAAGGCCTTAAACGTCAGGAACGGCAATAACATAAAAAATTTAGAAACCTGCTGTAAAACAGCAAATACATTAGCAAAGGTTAATTTAAAAAAACAGGCAACTGATCAAAAAACGGTCGCGCGGGATTAGCCGAGCGGTCTGAGGCGCTGCAGTCATGGCCTGTGCGGCTGGTCCCGGCGGAGGTTCGAGTCCTCCCTCGGGCATGGGTGTGTGTGTTTGTCCTTAGGATGATTTAGGTTAAGTAGTGTGTAAGCTTAGGGACTGATGACCGTAGCAGGTAAGTCCCATAAGATTTCACACACATTTGAACATTCTTTTTATCAAAAAACGGGTGAAATAAGATGATGGTAAACTTTGTAAACAACCCTTAACATCCACTGAACACTACACTGCTAGATTTATTCCAGAAGGCGACCAGAACTATTAACTAGACATATATAACCTTTAATGTAAGCATTACAAGGTACGCAATAAATAATACAATAATAAAAGACGAGCGCCAGTTCGTAAGTTCCTTAAAGGCTACTGAGGTAGATTATACCCTCAGAAGGCGTGGAATGAAGGAGCGTTACACTAAACTACTGGCCATCAGACCTACTTTTAGAACACACGTCTTACAAGAACCGAGGAGCCACAGACGGTACTCCAGGAATCGACCTCTGAGAAGGTCCGGCAACAAACACTTTCGCGAGCGATGAGATAGGCAGCAAAGAGTTGCATTCACTTCACAAGATGGTAACTCAGACTAGTGGAAGTCTAACGAATGACTAATGATAATCTTGCTGAAGCTACCTGACGTCCGATAAACCAAATGCAACGACGGAACATACACCAAAGCTGGAACCTGCGGTCTGCACTACGTCCCCAGAATACTGTGCTTAGAGCGCCCGGAACGAGAAAAGAATCACTACCACCAGACTAGAAGAATCAATAACTGGCCTACAATCAAGAAATCTGTAAAAACTACACACCTTACCGGACAGCAGCGGCAATGCGAGGAAACTTGTAATAAAAGCACAGACGGTTGCTTTCCCACCATTTGTAAACGAATAAGGATGAGTCCATAATGTGTAGCACAACAAAATACATCCTCAGTCACATACCTTATAGTGATTCGTATGGAATATACAGGGTGACTCAGCTAACTTGTTCGTCTTGAACATTTCCTAAACCGTTTAGGACATCTTCGTTCTGTCTCCTCCCACGTGAAATACGGAAAGCCTTACTATACGTCCCTCAAAGGTCCGACCGGGTTGGCGAAGTTATTATCACAAAGGACCCGTGTTCGGGCACCCGGTTTTATGTTTTCTGTTATTTTCCTAAATCACTCAAGGCAAATGCGGGGATGATTCCTTTAAAAGGGTGCGGCCTATTTCCTTCGCGCTTTTGTGCGATTTTTTATGGTAGTATTCCAAGATAAGGTACAGATGAATGTGAGACAAAATACTACAAAGAAAATGCTGCGCTAGGGAAAAGCTTGGCAGAAATTGTCCTCGTTAGTGAAGACGGGATGTATGTAACTACAGCCTGAACGTCTTCATCAGCAGCTGTGGCATGAACCATTAGGGTATGAAACACGATCGTGGCAGGTAAATTAATTCCCTTCTAGTTCCTTATCAGCGATCTTATTAAGGGAATGATGGACGGACTGGGTTTATCTGTGTCCTTTCACTCTCTCCCCTCCACTCGCGCGTCAGTGAACACGCCCCGCTGTTGTTGAGTGAGTTTGCGTGCCGCCAGTTAATAGCTCACGGGCAATGAGTCTGCAATTAGAGAGCCTAGTGAATGGTTTCGCCTTGCCGCTATCTCGGCGATCATTGCGTGCGCACTGCGCTGTGTTTGAGGAGTGGCGGGCAGGCCCCCCTGACAGTTTGGGCGGCTCATTTGCACGCACAGACCAGGCACCGAAATAGGTAACACCTGCTACAGACGTAAGACGCCGAGAAAGTGTGCCAACACGGCACAGAAATTTTGTTCTACATCCCACACTTTCTATGAGCTCTTTAGTAGTCTTGCAACGAAATTTATAGTGCATTACTTTAATCATAAAGTTCCCTGCCATTATGCAGGTTAAGTTTCGGTAAACATTTACATTACTGCTTCGAGGGAATGTGACAGTTTTTCAAACATATCCTCACCTATACTATACAAGCTACCTTCAGGTACGTTGTACCATTATGATTTCCCCACATCCCGGTTCCATAGCCGAATGGTGCTTGGAAAGAATGAATGACGAAAACACTCATATCAGCGCACACTCCGCTGCAGAGTGAAAATCTCGTTCTGGAAACACTCCGAAAAATATCTTAAGTTTGTCTTGACGGTGATTTCGACATATGTATATGGGGATAGATTAATGTGTGGTCTGACTCTTCTTGGAACAAATTCTCTCGGTATTCTAACGTAAAACTTCACTGTGACACGTAACACCTCTCTTGTTGCGTTTGCTACTCGAGTTTGATGAGGATCTCGGTTGTGGCGTTCTCAGAACTGCTAAACGAAGCCCGACGAAGTGCATCTCTCATGCTTGGACTTTCACAATGTATTACATTAAGAGGGGTAGGATGTCAAACGGGCCGACTTGGAGCAGGAGATGCACCACAGGACATTTTAATTTCCACTGTCTATACTTTTACAAATAAATTCATAAAACTTTGAAAGCATTCATAGCAGTGGAAACTCAAAAACGTAATAAAATACAATTTTTTACATGTGAAATTTCATCATTTTTCCACGTACTACTGGCTGCATTTGTTGCTGTAGGTACACTTTTCTTCCTAAGTAAGAGAGATTCTTCGATGAATTTTGCACAGCATACAAACTATAGTTACATGTGCATGAAACTCTAGAGCTTATTTAATTTATGAAAAATTGAATGAACTGTTACATTTTAAACTTCCTGTTTAGAAAAAAAGTCAAATTTTATAGTTAATTATCTCAAATTTTACTACAGTTTTTAATAGATTTGGAATATTCTAGAGTTTCATACACCTGTAAGTACTGCTTGTATGCTGTGCAAAATTCATCGAAGAATCTCTCTTACTTAGGAAGAAAAGTGTACCTACAGAAACAAATGCAGCCAGTTGTAAGAGAAAAAATGATGAAATTTCACATGTAAAAAGAAAAAAAAGGAATTTTGCTACGTGTTTGAACTTCCACTGCTATGAGTGTGAGTCCTCAATACTTCCTGGTCATGCTGACAAAGTTTTATGAATTTATTTGTAAAAATATAGACAGTAGAAATTAAAATGTCCTGCGGTGCCTCTCCTGCTCCAAGTCGGCCCGTTTGACGTCCTACCCCCCTTAATCATAAGTGAGAAGGATTACAGACCATTAAGTAATACTCGAGAAGCGGTCGAGTGTTTTGTTAGCCATTTCCTGCATGGATGAGTTACAATTCCCTGAGAGGCCTTGCTTCTGCTTTTCATGTATCTAGTTTTACGCGTTCATTCCACTTCGGATTTTTCCGGAGAGTTACTTCACACATTGAAGTTCCTTACCTTTTTGGGTGATTTAACTTTAGTACCGCAATTGAACACTAACAGATTTTCCTTATAATTTGCGCTTATTTACAACTACCCTTACATGCAGCTGGGCACACTTATCAGTAGTTTTGTTATGACGACTGGTGCTGAGTGCGTTACTGTACGGGCAATAATTTCGGCTGCCCTCACGCGTCTGCCTGTTCAGGTAGGCATAGCTCGTGATGTGCACTTTACTCCACCCCTCTTCCCCCTTCCAAGCTGTCGCAGTTCATGAGGCGTTAGCATTCGCGGCAGCACAGCCGAGCAGTGCTTTCAGAGTGACTTGGCAGGAGTGCCCATCTATGCATAATGCTACTGAACTAGCTATGCATTACTAAATTTCAATACAATGCGACAAATAGTGTGAAAGTACGGCTTAAACAAGCGGCAGATTGTATAAGCATTGTAGTCATTACTTTGAATCGTATCACGTAGCACTTATCAACTATTGAGTTGGTTTGTTTGGGGGGAGGACACCAAACAGCCAGGTCATCGGTCTCATCGGATTAGGGAAGGAAGTCGGCAGTGCCCTTTCGAAGGATCCATCCCCGCATTTGCCTGGAGCGATTTAGGGAAATCACGGAAAATATAAATCAGGATGGCCGGTCGCGGGATTTAACCGTCGTCCTCCCGAATGCGAGTTCAGTGTGCTAATCACTGCGCCACCTCACTCGTTACCAACTATTAAAAGCATTTTTACAAGTATGATAAAGATCAAAAGTGAAGGAGTAAATAGCTTTTCCAAAGCTTAAATATTTTTCCTTCAATTGTTTAATATTCTACAAATCAATAAGTATTTTGTACTATACGCTCTCTAGAGTAGTTTTCCTCAGAGTTTAAGCTATCTTCATAACAATTTTCATCGGAATCGCTTCCATTAGTTGGTCGTGAAAACGTAACTGAGAGAGTTGCTTTCGGATTTGTAATATTAGTATGGATAACACTTTCCACTACGATATCTTTTTTCCGTTACCCGATTATGATAAAACAAAGCATATATGGTGCTCCAACTTATGCTTAAGTTACTTGCAGAAAGCACATGGAATTTCGTCTAGTGGTTCTGGAGGAGCGTGTTCAAGTAGAGAAACAAAGAGATAAAGACAGGTTTTCAGATATATTTTTAGTATATGGGTAAGATTCAATTGTAACTTCCTTCACCAACAGTCAGTCTTATTCAGCTCTTCCTGCATTTTGCTACGGTTTTCACCTTTCCTATACGTAACAACATCTTCCACGAACAATCGCACGAAGTTTCTGCCGTTGGTCACAAGATTATTTGTATACACTATAAACTGGAAGGCTCGTTAACACTCCTTTAGAAAACTCTCAAAATTAAATTTATGCACGTCCGGAAGAGCTGAATCAAGGTACAAAACTGATCCGACAGTCGATAATATTGTATTTCGTTCTTTGAACGACACTGTATCGAATTCCCATCTGAAGTTAAAGAAGATGATATCACAAAGGTGCAGTAAGGTATAGTAGTCAGAATGTTATGTGCAGGCACTGACTATTTCTCGTTCTACCTACCGTACAGCTTCCCTCACCAAATAAACAGAGCCTACTAGGGTAATATGGTATTTTATAAAACGCTACGAAGATTCGCTCTAAAGAGGAATTACTCTTGAATAAGTGATAAAAACCAGTTCATACTGGTAAAGTGCGTTTTTGCATTACCCGTAGACGAGTATTACTATGGTCACTAGGTATTGGCTTTATTTGCAGTCTGATAAACGCTAGAGATATGTAATAACATCTTATTTCTTAATGGTGTATTTCCTGTGAACACTTCATGTAGCGTTCTCTGCCCACTATCAATAGAAATGAAATTTTTAGTATATTAAAGTGATGTTTGGCTTGATTTCTAGAAAGGTCTGCGTTCATCTAGCCTAATTTAACAGCGCTACATAGTATCGCATTGGTTAATATTGGTTAATTCATTCTGTGGGCATGTGCACTCGAATGTGTGTGTGTGTGTGTGTGTGTGTGTGTGTGTGTGTGTGTGCGTGTGTGTGAGTGTCTGTGTGTGTGTCTGTGTGTTTGAGAGAGAAAAAAAGAGAGAGGGTGGGAGACAGAAGAATTTATTCTAAGCATTTGGCGAAGGTAGTACATAAATTGCGTGTTTAGGTTTCGAGAGGACCAGTGGTTCCCAACTCCTGAGTGCAATCAGGCATTAGCTAGTACCCCCACCACAGTTCACCCGCTCCACCAGCCATCTGTTGCCCACCCGTTTCCCTACCTTACGACCAACCTTAGCACCTAACTAAACTGTAGAATGAAAGATTTTCTGGAAAACATCGCTAATGCTACCCACAACACCTTCTCACAACAAGAGAACTAATTATCCACAGTGAGGGTAGGCACTTGCTAAAAAACATACTACCCCTGCATTACCCCTCTCCATTGCGGCACTTGCTTGACCTGCATGCTGCAACCACATTTAGAATCAAACAAGTTCAGATGTTTGCACTATGCTTACTGTTTGTGAATCACTTGATTGCTGGATCTCACACTTCTGAACTGGTACAAGCTGGACGACTTTAGGCCGTTAATGTTACGTCTGTAAGCTGCTTAATAATAACAGTAATAATAATGCGTACAGACTTATGCAGTTATGTGCTGTGTCGTTCTGTCAATTAATTTACTTATTCGATTCGAAGTGAGTAATGAAGCAGCTTCTGGGCGACTGCATTTACCATCTACAGCATGGGGAAGACATTTTCTTGAGATATTTAGCATTTATTACGTATATGTCCCAGTTATATCATCATCAATATATAGGATAAAGCACAACATACATGTGTATTGGGTGGACTACGTGAGAAACCTGTAACCACAACGAGATTAATGCTACTTTATGAGAGACAGCAATTATTGATAACTTACATAAATACTATTCGACCCTTACAAAATTGTGATAATGGAAATTATCTTGAGCCATGCTGCGGCTCACGTTGGTGCTGTTTGTAGGTTTCTGTCATCTGTAGGAGGCCAGACTGTATTGTTTAATTGATATGGTTGCGGTTGTTTGTTTTTTTCTCGTGTTGACTGGTGCCACTTGGTTTCGCAAGAGTTGCTTGTCCACTAGTGGCAGCAGCGGCGGTTATCGATATGTAGTAACTGTGGCCCTATCTTTGGGGCGACGTCGTTGCTCTTTAATGGTCGTGTCAGTGTGCAGTTCTGTTGGGGACTCAGGAGGAGCCAGGTCCCCGCAGTGCGACAACATGCCGGGACAGTTGCTTATTCCTTCATTAATAACGCGTGATATCTTATTTTTTGCTGAGTCTGTAATTACCGTTTTAAAATAAATGTGTATAATTGTTAAAGGGGACCAATAGTAACTGATTAGGGCCCCGTCCACAATCATAACCGAATCTTGCCTTCCTTGACTTCCTGGTTATAGATCTTTGGAAAATAATTTTGTTTCGTCCCAAACGGATTTAATATGCAAAACCTTAAGCCCAAAGTCTATATGACGCAACCGGTGAGGCTGATACTCAAACAGTAGCAACAATAGGTGACGTAACAAAAATGGAGAAGTGCACAATACACAGCAACAACGTTATCCATGCCATATGCTTCTCGTACAATTACGCAAATTGCTTTATTTTCGTAGATAAAATTAACCGTTTTAAACAGATGTATGCCGAAGTGTATCTATCTAAAGACGAAGAATCTTAGCTCATATTAAGTAGCTTTTCCTAAATTACTTTTGCATTTACATTTACACTCCACAACTGCAGAGGTTGTACATTATCACGAAAACAATCCTTTCAAGTAGGAACAGGACCTCTTCTGGTCGTGTAAGAAGGCTTATTTTCGATTTTAAGAACTTAGGGCGCTCGGGGAATAATATTACATTTACGTGCCACACCTGACGTGACTAGCACAGCCGTCTGCAACGACATACGGGACGTTCAAGGCTTGTCACGAGTGCCGAAACTCACCAGTTCCTAATTAACGAATACTCTTAGAATGAGTGGAGGTATCCATAAATCTTGGTTAACTATCACATGTTAAGTGTTAAAATGAATCATGATCTTGAAAAAAACATTACATATTGAAAGCAATAGAGGTAAATACATATATTAGTAAGGACAAAACCTCGAGCATCTGCTTAAAACACCCACCATTTGTTTTTCACTGGTCAGAGAATAATGTCGAACGGATTATAAACAACCTTGATAATTGGCGTGAATTGTACGTGACTAGTAGACCACCAAATGGACTAATATTTATTGTATCTATATTATGCCTAATTGATGGACAGAATTGTTACTCGGAGATTTTCGGAACCATTTTACCTGATATTGTGCACACTGGAACACTGAAATCTGATTTTGGCTAACTGAAGAAACATTAGGAATTACCAAGGAAATCAGCAATAATATTCATCCAGTCCTAAGTCCTCAAGAGACAATAATTTCCTTTTACGTCCTTCAAGCACTGAGTAAGGTCACGTAAGTAATTCGCAGTAGTGCCTCTCTAGACCAGATTACCGCCGAGCTATAGTTCTACTCAGAAATGGCGTTTCTTGGCCTGTCTTCGAGATGTGACTTCACTAAATTCATTTGTGGGTCATTTCAAAGCTTAGATTTATTAACTAGTCAGGATGTCCTCAGTGCTCTTATGCCAACAAGCGCATACGTATGAATCGTCCTCTCCACTGGCTCAGATTCATTTAAGTACTTTGTAGAGCTGTTCCTACCTACCTGTGGGCCTCAAACTAACTGATCTTACAAGGTGCTTTACCATTTTAAATCCGATAAATCGCCATTCGCCAATATTCGACTGATACAACGACAAGCGAACACCGGACACCTGTTGCTTTCGCTGTTCTCAACATTCACCAAATTAGAAAGTCTGGTAAATGTGCAGATCTCTCCTTTTCCTTCATACAGACTCACGGTGTGCTATCTCTCTATCATCCACTCGCGTTATTGAGGCAGTTTCTAAATTATGTTTACAAATGCTTTTCATTTGCATAGGACACTGCGTTGATAATCTAGTGAACAGGAACAGATGTTGGGAAAAGAGTGGCACACGAATTATACACTACTATAAAATCGTGTGAAACACTACGTTCTATCTTTCTGTACGTGCTGGGTAAGAACAATGTTCTGGGACCCGCGATATAACTAGATTTGTCTCTAAGTAGTATCCTAGCAATATCTTACATCTACCGCTCTAGTGTTGTAATGGGATATAGAGCAACAGTAAAAGGACAGATAACAAGTATACACGTGCGCAGTACGCTTCGTGTGTACACAGAATAATCAGGACGATAATATTACGTCGTAACGAAAGACAGTTAATTAACAGTTTGTACAAGAGCCATGCAGAAACAATAACTATGAAAACCCAAAAAGAAATAATGAGTTTAAAAAGTGGGCAATGCTGGGATGCAGACTTCATTGCATTCAAACTGTACATTGAAGAAGCAGTGAAGGAAATAAAAGAAAGATATGAAGGGGAGTTAAAAATTAAGGTAAAACGATATCAGTGACAAGATTCGATGATTCTGTAAAAGTAAACAAGTATTACAAGGTTTGTTGATACATGCACAGTCTACTGAGCAAAGAAGATGGAAGGAGAAATGACAGTAGCAGCAGACCGAGATCAGCAAAAATTATAACTTTCGAACTGTGGACAAAGTAAGTAAATTCTCCCCTCTCTGTAACAATGTAATGTGCGATGAAAGGCTGACCGGAGTGGCTGAGCGGTTCTAGGCGCTACAGTCTGGAACCGCGCGACCACTACGGTCACAGGTTCGAATTCTGCCTCGGGAATGGATGTGTGTGACGTCCTTAGGTTAGTTAGGTTTAAGTAGTTCTAAGTTCTAGGCGACTGATGACCTCAGAAGTTAAGTCTTATGGTGCTCAGAGCCATTTGAACCATTTCCGAAGAACGAAAAAATGGTTCAAATGGCTCTGAGCACTATGGGACTTAACTTCTGAGGTCATCAGTCCCCTAGAACTTAGAACTACTTAAACGTAACTAACCTAAGGACATCACACACATCGATGCCCAAGGCAGGATTCGAACCTGCGACCGTAGTGGTTGTGCGGTTCCAGACTGTAGCGCCTAGAACCGCTCGGCCACTCGGCCGGTACTTTATTGTTATAGAGCCGCCTCCCAATTTCGGGCTCATATCCGTTATTTAGGGCTATTGTTTCAAGAGTTACCAGTTCGTGTTCCAAGGCTTCCGCGGATAAAGAACCGACATCGCTCTTTGTAAACTGAAATGAAAAAATGCCTTTTTATGCGGTAGTGGGTGTGGCGAATCAGCAGATATAATATTATCCGAAAACGTACATTTCCTAAAGATGTCATATTCTATGTGATTATCTGCTATAGATATCGTCAGATCTAAGTAGTTCAGTTTCCTATTGGGCGACTCCTTCTCAAGAATAAAATTAATTTTCTCGTGGAGACCGTTAAAGGCTAAAAATATCTGACCTATGTCTTCCTGGGAACCGTCAATTATTAAGAGAATATCATCATCTATGTATCTTGCGCAGAACTGTAGTTTCTTGGCTACTTCTACATTGCTTGCAAAAAATTGAGATTCCATCGCGTTCATAAAAACCTCGGAAAGAATGCCTCCTAGCGGGCTACCCACTGCTAACCCGTATGGCTGGCAATATAAATTATCATTGGAAGAAAAATATTTATATTTCAGAACAATGTGCAGGAGAGTCATGAGATCGACAATTTCAACATCTGGTAACTTCTTATGAAAACGTAAGTTACGGTGTAAAATATTTGATCTACAGGTATATTGGTGCAGAGTCCGGTGATGTCGAAGGAAACCAGCTTTGATGTGGCATGGCATATTACACTATTTAATTTATTAACCAATTCGGAGGAATTTTTGATCGAACAATTTTTCTCGAAGACTAAATTAACTATGATTTCATAATGTAAACACCGGGCCAGTTGATGGTACGCACTATTCAGTAGTTACTTTTATTCTGAAGAAGGTTGGGTTATCCCTACTGAAACATGGGTAAATCTAGGTAAACTTTGCAACTGAGGCTGTATTATCCATATTTTACAACTGAGCAGAGACAACAATTATCGGACATATTACAGTAATTTTCTGTTGAGTTTGAGAAGTAGCCGAGTATTACCCATGGTTACATATGCATTTAGATTTCATTGCCCACCAAACATACTGCCATAGCTTTTACGCCGTAGCCTGGGGCCAAAGAAAAGGAATAGGCAAAAAGTCAGCCTAATGAGTGGATGGATTCTAATAGTCAGTGGGTCAATTATTTACGCCAGTTTGTGGAAACTGTAAATAATTTACCTCATTACAGCAACCCAGTTCAAACCGTCTGAACCGAAGTTCAACGAAGTGCAGAATAATGAACGGGTGGACAAGCTTCTAAAGATTCAACATGGCAAATTAGAATGGGAAGAGACAATTCAGCAAGTCGTAATCAACCTGACTGACTTAGTTAGAAGAAATAAGGCTAGTTATGAGAAGAAGCTAATTCGACCACAGCAGTAACAAATTGGGGAGAATGTTTTGTTGTGGACTCATCCCCATACATCACTACTAAAGAAGAAGAACAAGAAGTGGGCACTTTTATTTGTGGAACGATTTGAAGTAGTCAGACTGTCTCATCCTGGAGCCTACATATTAACCGTATCTGCGTAGTCATAAAATATAGGGGTTGTACCTCCATCAAGATTTTACAAAGTGTTAAGTGTGAAGAACAGAAGCAGCTGACCCAACGAACAATGGGAGTGTAGACAGTGTGAGTGCTGTAGAGTGCTATAGAGACTTATTCCTTAGTTCATTGAGTTAGCGTATTTATATCTGTGTGTATCTTGTGAACTTGGTTGCAGTAATCATCAGTTTTTGCTTAAGATGTAAAGCGAAAAAAAAGATGTCAGTTGTTGATTTCACGTTTTTCCCACAGGAATTCTCTAAAAGTCTTTGCAGCTGGCTTTAAGATTTCATTTCTTTATGCGATTAAGTGCATGTGTACATGATCATGTGCTAATACTGATTTCTCACAAATTTCCTTTAGTGAGCAATAAATTTATTACTACTTTTGTGCCTGATTAATCACTATCTCTTTCACCCTCATGAATAAGAAATTTCTCTAATGTCTTAAAATTATTATTTAGTAAAACAACTGTTTCAGTTAATGAGTTAAGCATTTTAATGCTGCTGAGAATATTATTTCAGATTACTACTGACTGAGCACGTTCCTCTGATAACTCGTGTTTTGGGATTTTTATATAGATTACTCCAAGAGGAGCAATTTTATTTTGTGAAAGGTAAGTCGGAGTCTTAAAATGGTTCATATGGCTCTGAGCACTATGGGACTTAACATCAGAGGTCATCAGTCCCCTAGAACTTAGAACTACTTAAACTAACTAACCTAAGGACATCATACAAATTCATGCCCGAGGCAGGATTCGAACCTGCCACCGTAGTGGTTGCGCCGTTCCAGACTGAAGCGCCTAGAACCGCTCGGCCACAAGGGCCGGTTTCGGAGTCTTACCTGGCACATATGTACCATAAGCTAAGACAGATGGTATTCAAATTAAGAGACTAGTCTAATCGACGATCAGCCTAGGTGGAACTCTGCTAACTTTTCTATTGGCTCATTCAGTCGATTAGTTTAGTCTGCATCGAAAACGTTCCCTGTCTACCTAGGCATTCTGTGAAGACATTCTGAATCTCTGCATAGCTTACGAAATAACAATGGGACACTCTACATGAATCTACAATCTATTTCTTCTAGAATTCAATTAGAATCTTACCTGAAAATAAAACGAAACATTTTTGTCTAATCTTGTCTAGTTTTCTGTACATTGTCCCTTCTGCCTCGCGCTCATATGTAAAGCTTTTGCTGAGTTTAGAGGTGAACAGCGTTTGAAACATTCATTCTTTCGAGGCTTACTCAGGCCACAAAATTTTAGGGCGATGATTTTGGAATGTTGGAATCGGAGGCCCGTATGTAGAGTGAATAATAATCGCCGGGTTCGGCCGTTAGAAGTCGCACGTCCGCAAAGGAACTGGCAGGAAGTTAGCACCAAAGTTGCTTCTTGCCTCCACTTCCTCCCACCTCCCACGCCACCCCTGCTGCAGCAGACAGGGCCCGCTTGAGGATTTCTGACCACGTCCCTCGTAATGCGGGCTTCTTCCCCTTGATGCGCCGGCGGGTGGACGCAGCCGGAATAGATATCGCCCTGCGGCCGTCCAGAAACGCGTTTTTAATTGGAAGCCGGAAACATCGAGGTAACACGTATTACGTTCGCCGACCGTCCAACGACAATGGAGCGTCTCTGTGCTGAATTTGGAACAGCCTGAAGCAATTTTAATGCGTCTAACCGCGCTGAATACCTCGTGGGGGTACTTCGAAGTACCAACATCTCTACACTTATGACGGCCCTTCTAACTGCAACACTCACTAATAGAACTTCACGTAACATCTGTTTCACACGCTGTAGCAGAAAACGGGCAAGGTGTGCTTACAGTACAATTTTTTTATTATCTATACTGTAGCGAACTGCCACCTTGAGAGCTTAAGACAAGATTGCGTGTACCCAGTCATGCAGACCACTCTTAAGGGCTGCGTTCCTTGGTACCAGGGTATATTATGTGCATACTGACAGGTTGTATTGTTAGCGATTCAGTTGTAACTGTCATCGATGTTCAGATGGCGATCAGATAGCCGGTCTGTGCACACTCCGATCTGACTCTGTAGGCATTAACTATGCTGAGTTTACAGGTGAACAGCGTTTTAAACATTCATTCTATGGTACGACCATGCCCCATCGCCAAGTACCTGCTCATGCTGAAAAGTTCCAACAATTGCCACGGGTTCACATTGTGGCCTGCGCGAAGCTATAAGGATATATCGACGACCGGCTGAATGTATCGGTGGCGTGCCGCTGATTTCAACAGTGGTCTCTGGAACATTTCCATACGTGTAAACTAGCAAGTGTACGTCGGCGCAGTACCAACGCCCGGTCAAGTCGATGCATTGTGGGTGCAGTGGTGGCTGATATAACTTTATTCAGGGATTAAATCCGGACACATTTTGCACCTGCCGGAGTGACAACTGGCTACCATCTGCACGTAGCAGAATTTAGATGACACTATGACACCACGAGTGGCTACTCCGTGTCGTGGAAATATTGACTGGGGAGTGAAATGGTGCTCTGTTGTCGTCAGTGATGAGTGTAGTTACCGTCTGTATGCGAGCGATGGACGTATAAGCGTATGGCGTTGACGTGTTGACTGCCTAATACTGAGTCATTAGCCTTGGACATACAGGCCCTGTCCCAAACTTCATGGTGTCCCATGCCAACAGTTACAACTCGCTGTCATATTTAGTATTTCGGCTGGATAATATAAGATGTACCCAGTGCTCCGGGCTTCAACTACTATTAATGTAGCGTTAATGCTGACTACTCGCCTTATATCATGAACCAGAGCAGCAGGCCGGGTTGGCTGAGCAGTTCTAGCCGCTACATTCTGGAACCTCAAGATCGCTCAGGTCGCAGGTTCGAATCCTGCGTCGGGCATGGATGTATGTGATGTCCTTAGATTAATTAGGTTTAAGTAGTTCTAAGTTCTAGGGGACTGATGACCACCGAAGTTATAATCCGTGAGACGAGTGATTGGTACTGACAGTTCCGGCGGGCAGACGGCGCTGTTGCCGAACGTGGCTCACAGCACGCATTCTCTAGAAGCAGAAGTAAAAGCGAGACAAAATACAAGTCGTATTGGTACGCGTGAATTTATTTAAAGTTGATGCTTGAAATATATTTACTCGAAAACTGATAAGAGCTATTTAGTACAAGTATCTAAGATGCTGAAACATAAAGTTATTTGTTAAACTTCACAACTGAAATGGAAACTATTTTCGCAAGTTGTTGAACATTAGCAGTTTTGGTTTCCATTGTTAAGTATTAGCATTATTAATTTGTTCTACTACAAGCTACAGAATAATTGGTCAGTGTATTAAGAGTTATAATCTGAAGAAAGTACTCACAATATGATGATCTGGTTGTAGATCGATAGCAAACTCCCTCCTTACATTCCTAAATACGTTGTAGTTACTGTAATGGAAAAACCACTCACATCACTGTCAGAATCTGATTTGACATTGTCTTCCTCAGCACTACTCGAACTATCACTGCCCTCTCCCAGATGTATAATTAAATTTTCGATGCATTCTTCCACAACCCCTTCGGTTTTGGCCGCCTCTCTGATGGCACGTGCAGTGCTGTTTACAATTTTAGCCCACGTCTCGCTTGTCACTTTATTGATAGCTGCTGGAAGGAGAGTTTCCACTTCAGAGATCGTGAATTTTTTATTGTTTGCAGCAATGTAATTTTTTATCTGCGCCCATACTCCTTCAATTGCATTGAAGTGACAGTGGTATGGAGGAAGCCGAACGATTTCATGCCCGTGCCTTTTAGCAATCTAGTCAATTACATATGTTGGAAATTGGCGTTTCTTTTGTGCCACAATTTGGAGCAGTTCCGCCTTTCTTAAATCTTCTCTGAAATCTACTTTTCGCCGTTTCAACCACTGAATGATATCGTCTTTTTTTGTTGCCAAGGTTGGTGCCTTGTCGTGAACAACGGAATGATAAGGCGCATTGTCCATAACAATCACTGACGGACTTGTCAGATTCGTCATAAGCGATGTCTCGAACCATTCTTGAAATACTACACTGTTCATTTCTTCATGGTAATCTCCCGTATTTTTTGACCGAAACATTTTCAAGCAGTTTGGCACCAAACCTTTCGATGTTCCTGCGTGTAAGACAATAATACGCCCTCCTTTGCCAACAGGCACTGCCATTGTCCCCTCGGGCGTTCCATCATTCCAGCTTCTACGTAAAGAATGGCTGGCATTGACCCAAGTTTCATCCAACCACACTATACTTTCGAATTCCACACCATGATCCTGCGCAGAAATCTGCACCGCCATGCAACTACATCTGTCCTTTCCATTAATATTTTGCGTCCGTTAAACAGTGAATAGCTGAAGCCTATGTCTTTCAACACTGTACGCAATGAAAATTTGCTCCCTTTAAAAAGATCGTCTTTCTGAAGCGACACCAGTCATTAGATAGAGTGGGATGTTCCCATCTCTTATAATAGCTGTACATATGACGACGAATAGCGTCTTTCTGAAAATCGTCCAAAGCTGTCACCTGCTTATTTCTCGGTCGCTTCTTTCCTGGTGTGTGCAGCTTTGTTGTGCCACTCTCGTCACAATCTACACTATACTGTTCTTTCCCTATCTTTACAACAGTATTCTTACTTATTTTCAATGCTGCTGCAGTTCTCTTCACAACCTAAACAACAGGAATTAAGGGCCCACCTTTGCCCTTTCCTTTCTCAAAGTAATCCCTCACACAGCACGGGCCTGGGTGTGTAGCACACTTTTCTTCCTCCGTTTCACTTCTTGTGTTGGGCTGGTACTACCCGCCACACTAGACATTGTTTACAACGAAACATAAACAAAGAAACACTAAAAACAACAAAAACGAAATAAACTGCGAATTCAACTTCAGACAAACGATGAACGACCGCACCGCCTGCACGCGAGACACTGGTAAGTTTCATAAGCGCACGCGACCGGGTTTCAGAGCGGCAACGTGGCCCTTGCTACCCGCTCAAAGTCAGGCCGTCATTGGCTGCCTGCCTGCGGTCGCTAGGCAACGGAAAGACGCTACCGAGCTGTCAATACCAAAGACTCGTCTCCCAGACTATAAGTCCTATAGTGCTCAGAGCCATTTGAACCCGTGCAGTAGGAATTTGCGTGTCTCCACACAATGGATGTGGCGCATTGTGTTTCGCGTGGTGTACAGCAGCCCTGGCGAGATCCACCACCAACCGAACACGCAAAGTTGCGGTAAACCCACCCTTTCTGGGCCTGCAAGAATCAATGCAAAATGGTAACGAGAGATGTACGATGCATGGGATGGTCTACCGCTGGGCACCGTTCGGCATTTTTACAGTCTATCGCAGGACACCATTCGGCGTTTTATAAATATATATGCGGACTGAAGCGACGAATGAAAATTCGTACAAAGGATTCGAACCCAGGCCTTGATACAAATTTTTAATTCTCGCTTCAGTCTGCATATTTATTTATAAAAATGACGAATGGTGGCCTTTGATAGACTGTTCCAAGCATTTTATTTCTTGCAAAGGTCTGTGGACCAATATAGTTCGTTTTGATTACAGCACTTCTATGAGTGTTTTCATGTGAGGATACACATCTACGTTGCCGCCAGAGGGGGCAACAGTGATGCAACTGTTTAGTCACCCGTTAGTGTGACAAGTGTGGTCTGCGTTTGTTATCATATAGGCTACTCCTACAACGATGACCTTCATGTCTCCACGTCAATAAAATGACGTTGTCTTTGAGGGTGCTGCAATTTTCTGACATCCCTCCTACTGTTGCAGGCCAAGTACTGGCGGAGAAAATTTAAATTAGAAATGGATACCTCCGTGTCGAGTGCCAACACATTTGTTATATACATTGGCGACGGAGGTCGGTACCGAAAGATAATATACATTACAAAATGTCAGTGGCGTGATATACTCTATGCTCTAATTTTTTTCTTTTGCGTCTTTTAAAGAACAGGTAGAAGCATTGGTTACCTATCATTTTTTTTATCTTAGGTTCCTAAAACGACTTACCCCTTCACTAAGGCTCAGTCATCTGTGTAATGTCAACATGTTTTTAAGTTTCAGACTATTTCTGACACTTGTCGGCATGCTGCCTGTCAACAGGTCATCATTGACTTTCCTCTGGGAATTGGTTACCAATAGTACTTCCATTTGTCTGGTATTTTTTATGTTGTGTATGATTTTTGTCAGTCCTCCTTTCGTGTCATACATCCTCAAATTTTCAGGCTAGTTATTCTGAGGTTCTGCGCACACAATCTTGACCTTCGCATGAATACTTTTCTCAATATCTGTGGTTCCGTTTGCTCTATGACAGTAACCTTGATGGTTAATTATTACGCCTTAACCGTGTAGAGCATTAATGTATGTAAGTGGCGAAGTCTGACTTTGGTGGAAAGGGAATTACTGTAAGGATGCTAGGACATTACATAAACTTTATCCTTTTTTTCCTCTCTCTCTCTCTCTCTCTCTCTCTCTCTCTCTCTCTCTCTCTCTCCCTCTCTCCCTCTCCCTCTCTCTCTTCATGCTTCATTGATGTGCGCGTCGCCGCCAGTGCTATCGACCATTCACCTAAATACTTCAAATGTTTGAGTTGGGTAACGTTTAATGTTTGCTCCCATATTTATTGCAGGTATTTCTTTTTGACATTATATGATGATCATACCCATTACGAGGACAAAAAGAGTGTAATAATACATCACTTTACTAAATGCCTGCTTCCTCTCAAAAGAATTGTTGACCATTAAATTCATCTCCGGGAATCTGTTGGTGATATTTCTTTGGTTATACTTGAAATGTTTTTTGTTGTTGTTGTTCTTTTGGTCTTCTTTCCGAAGACTTGTTAGTTCGAGCTTTTCATGCGACTGTACCTGCGTAAATACTTCACCCTTATACAAGTGAATCAGTTTACTGCACGCAAGCGTTGATCGCCCTCCACAGTTCTTATCCTTACACACTTATCCTCTGTGACAAAATTGTTATTCGTTGATTTCTCAAGAAAAGTTTCATCGTCTGATTCCTGTGCCATACTTCTCTTTCCGATTCAGTTTAGTATAACTTCACTGGTCATCTACTCACTGCATCTACTAATCAGCTTTCACCTCTAGCACAACGTATCTGGGCTTTCAATTGTCTTGTGGTCTGATCTGTTTACTGTCCACTTTTAGCTTAGAAAGACTTCATTCTAGAAAAGAAATTAGCTTAGGAAAACTTAATTGAAGAAAAAAATTACCAAATAAGTTTTTAACATTTTACCTCTTGCGAAACGTTAACATCTTTCTCTTATTCAGAAAGGCTTCCTTAGTCATTGCAAGACTGCGTTTCCAGTCTCTTTATTTCTGCCAACGACAGTTACTTAGCTCTCCAGGTAGCAAACCTCTTCTACTTTCAGCGTCTCGTTTCCTAATCTACATTCCTCTGCACGACCCGGGTTAATTTGACTGCGTACCACTGCTTACGTTTTACATTTATACATTCTCATACATTCGTATAACGTCCTTTCCATTCAGATGATATTCTCTGTCTATTGCTGTCTCTGATGGGATTATAATGTCTTGGATAGCCTTAAGACCTTTTATTTTTTAGGGAACTTTAATTCACTTTAAATATTTGTCCTTTGTTTGAATTGAGACTACTCGGTGGGCTGATGTAATAACATGCGGATGGTTACAACCCAGTCTCATTCCCTTCTCAACTGCTTCCTCCCGTTAGTGTCCTCCCATTGTTGGAACCACTGTCTGTTTCTGTATAAGTTGCATGTAAACTTCCGCTGTCTGTATTTTAAATTTCGGAAAGTATATTCCAGTAACGATATCAAAAAGTATATAGATAACCTAAATGCAGGTTTGCCTTATCTCTACCCATCTTCCATCTTTGGTCGTGGGTTCAATATTACCTCGCATTTCATACATTTCTATGGAAATGAAATTGACCTGTCATGAAGTCTGTTTCTACTAGTATTACCATTCTTCTGTAAATAATTCGTATTACTGTTTTGTAACCGTGACATATTAAGCTGATTGTTAGGTAACATGCACAACTCCCAGCTCAACACACCTTTTGGATTGAGATTATTACATTGTTCTTAAAGCACTCGCATATTTTTCGGTCTCGTATATCTTGCATATTGTGGGGGACATTTTTGATGTGGTCTGTTCTCTCAAATATATTACTAATTCTGATCGAATTTGGTGTATACCAGCTGCCTTGTTTTGATATAAGTATTTTAGCGTTCTTTCAGATCCTTTTTTAATATCACTTCTACCATCCATCTGCATCTACTTCCTCTTTCAGTCTTAACTATTGCCCTCCATGTCTCTTTCTTGTATACGTCAGACTTCGGCATTCCTTTTGCATTTCATTGCTTCCTGGCTTAGTACTATCTTCCAATCTGAGCTCTTGATGCTCATATAGATTCTGTTAACAAGATCGTGATCGGGTTAATCAATAGAAAAATGTATCTGACAAACTGAAATATATACATACATCGTATACGAACAAAAGACAAATGCAAGTACATTTAGCAATATCTCTAGTCATTCGCAGCGTCGATAATTGCTTGGCTTCTCGATAATTGATAGGCTTGGTGTCCTTGAGACGTTTTCCCAAATGCAGCGAATTTTCGTTGACAGATGTTTAAAAATTAATTTTGCTTGCGCCTGAAGCAATGTTAAGAAAGGTTTTCCCGAAAAAAGAGCGTAATCATCATTTTTCCACTTTTGGAGTCGCTTTACCGACTGAACCACGTTCTTCAAAGTCATCCTGGTTTCAAGGAATTTACAGCGTATTAACCACTTTTGTACAAATGACTTCGATTTCCCATATATTTAGACTCCGCACCATGAGTCAAAAAAATGGTTCAAATGGCTCTGAGCACTATGGGACTTAACATCTGTGGTCATCAGTCCCCTAGAACTTAGAACTACTTAAACCTAACTAACCTGAGGACATCACAAACATCCATGCCCCAAGCAGGATTCGAACCTGCGACCGTATCAGTCGCGCGGTTCCGGACTGAGCGCCTAGAACCACTAGACCACCGCGGCCGGCACCATGAGTCATTTTAGGGCATTTGTGGTGGTCACAGAGAAACATAGCCTCAAAACGCGACGCATTAGCTGCTCGTGTCTTTTATTATGTACCTCGGTTAAGAATTGAAAGTACGTTAACGCTTTATGTACACTGCATGAAGGACCAAGGTTTTCTCTATTGGGTTGTGAAAGAACCAAGGCTTCATCTTTTACCATCTGTGTGTAATGCCAGTAACGTTCCCACTTAACAGAGCGTAGTTATTTCTATTGCCTCCAGAAGTTTCATTACTTTTCATATAATAAATGGCATATAACTTTTATGGGTCATGCCAGCACCTACAGCCCAGCATTCCTACTAAAGCCATCTCTGCTCCGTTATTTTGTAGTTTCTGTTAATTCTATTTTTTACATACCTTTACTTCTTTTTGCCTTAACTTGCTCCATTTTTTTTATTTCCTCCTTTCGTCCTTTATTTCCCCGTGTTCAGTAAACAAAATTTCGCGGTTAATAAAATCGTTGGTTTTGTCTCTTTATCGCAGTTATAAACACAATTACATATTTTGTGCGAATCTGTGTTGCGACTTTCTCTCTCCATTACTTACCATGCCACATAAAAGCGGAAGTCACTTTCCAGACTGCCACTGGATATCCGCACTTCCCCTTCCCATTTTTAGCTATCATCCACTCACCTTCTATTTGGTCATCGCATAAACTCTAAGCACAAACAAAAATTATTGTGTTGGTCCACTTCACTTTCATTAAAGAAGCTACAGTATCCTCAGTTACACTGATTCTATCTCACACATTTTACCTATTCACACGTCATTGCTAGCAAGCTTTGATCAGTTCCTTAATTGTGATGTCTGAGTGCTGTATATTGTCGCTGCCTTAAAACACTGAGTACACTGTTTCCATTTTAGGTATACTGCAGACAACCGACTGAATACGGCATTCAGATTCCCAAATGAATTCTAAGCCCGTATATTTCTTCCTCTCATTCCTTATTCTACACGGCGGGGAAAACAAAAGTGGCCTGGAAAATACAATGCTAGAAAAAGCTGGTGCATTTTTTTAGACGTTTCCAGTTCATTGAAGATTTACACTACTGTCCATTAAAATTGCTTCACCACGAAGATGACGTGCTACAGACGCGAAATTTGACCGACAGGAAGAAGATGCTATGATATGCAAATGATTAGCTTTTCAGAGCATTCACACAAGGTTGGCACCGGTGGCGACACCTACAACGTGCTGACATGAGGACAGTTTCCAACCGATTTCTCATACACAAACAGCAGTTGACCGGCGTTGCCTGGTGAAACGTTGTTGTGATGCCTCGTGCAAGGAGGAGAAATGCGTACCATCACGTTTCCGACTTTGATAAAGGTCTGACTGTAGCCTATCGCGATTGCGGGTTATCATATCACAACATTGCTGCTCGCATTAGTCGAGATCAAATGACTGTTAACAGAATATGGAATTGGTGGGTTCATGAGGTTAATACGGAATGCCGTGCTGGATCCCAATGGCCTGTATCAATAGCAGTCGAGATGACAGGCGTCTTATCCGCACCTCTCGATCCCTGAGTTAACAGATGGGGACGTTTGCAAGACAACAACCATCTGCACGAACAGTTCGACGACGTTTACAGCAGCATGGGCTATCAGCTCGGAGACCATGGCTGCGGTTACACTTGACGCTGCATCACAGACAGGAGCGCCTGCGATGATGTACTCAACGACGAACCTGGGTGCACGAATGGCAAAACGTAATTTTTTCGGATGAATCCAGGTTCTGTTTACAGCATCATGATGGTCGCACCTGTGTTTGGTGACATAGCGGTGAATGGACATTGGAAGCGTGTATTCGTCTGGCGTATCACCCGCGGTGATGGTATGGGGTGTCATTGGTTACACATCTCGGTCACCTCTTGTTCGCATTTACGGCACTTTGAACAGTGGACGTTAGATTTCAGATGTGTTACGATCCGTGGTTCTACCCTTCATTCGATCCCTGTGAAACCCTACATTTCAGCAAGATAATGCACGACCGCATGTTGCAGCTCCTGTACGGACCTTTCTGGATACAGGAAATGTTCGACTGCTGCCCTGGCCAGCACATTCTTTAGATACCTCACCAACTGAAAACGTCTGTGTTGTGTACATAGATCCGCGTAGTCAGCGCGTACACAACTTTCCCAATAGAGCGCGCCCCGCTAAGCACAACAGCGCAGGCGCAGCGCTCGTCCGTCTCCGCACTACAAGATGGCGCTGTCTTAGAGACGGACCAAATTCTGTTTCCGCCGATCCGCGTATTAATATGTCACGCAGCCAATGAGATTGCTGCTAACGTAGAAACTTTTCTCCTCGCAGATCACACTCGCGCAGTGATACCTGAATGCACGAGGTATTATAACGAGTGTACAGACCTCCGATTAGTCAGTCTGCATCAGTCTGCACCAGTCTGCATCACCAGAATCAAGTTACTTAATATCCATGCCTTTTTATTATTTTAATAAATGTGTGTGAAAATTAATCAAGTTCTGTTTGAAGTTTGTCACCGTCAATCTGCTACTCAAAGCGTGCAAGTGGCATTTCTATCGTCTGACCTAACGGCAGAAGATAAACACGCCACGATAAGGTCTTACAGTACGCACACCACAGTCTGGTCAGTAGTGGCTGAGCAACTGGCTCGTCACAATACGCCAGTCACTACTCTTGATGAACTGTGGTCTCATGTTGAAACTGCAAGGGCTGTTGTGCCAGTACACGCCACCCAAGCTCTGTTTGACTCAATGCCCAGGCGTATCAAGACCGTTATTACGGCAAGAGGTGGTTGTTCTGGGTACTGGTTTCTCAGGATCTACGCAACCAAACTGCGTGAAAATGTAATCACATGTCAATTCTAGTATAATACATTTCTGCAATGGATACCCGTGTATCATCTGCATTTCATCTTGGTGTAGCAATTTTAATGGCCAGTAGCGTTTTTTTGCAACAGAGCATAAGCAGCACATGAAGTGATTACATTTACAGATCAACAGCACAAGCAGTTCAGAGGTACCATGTATCGCCTCATGCTGAAACACACATAACAGTATGTGGCGTAGCCTCGCACTGACTCTGGGATCCAGCCGATCGAAAATGGTTCAAATGGCTCTGAGCACTATGGGACTTAACATCTATAGTCATCAGTCCCCTATAACTTAGAACTACTTAAACCTAACTAACCTAAGGACAGCACACAGCACCCAGCCATCACGAGGCAGAGAAAATCCCTGACCCCGCCGGGAATCGAACCCGGGAACCCGGGCGTGGGAAGCGAGAACGCTACCGCACGACCACGAGATGCGGGCAAAGTGACCACTGCTACCAGGGTCGTTGCACAAATTGTGGCGGAGCAGTGTTAAGATGTTCGCTAGCACTGAGTGAAGCAAGCTGCAAATTAATGTACACCTACCTCAGTACAGCGTTCGTTCACTATCCATTCCTCTTAATTCGTAGGTACAATGTAGACCATGCTAAAAGCATGTAACCTCCCCACAAAATTTAAAAAAATTGTAATTATAAATAATTATTATTATTGATAGCGATTGTCATTTTTGTTTGACCTCAGAACAAAACTGGTTCCCATTTAATGTACCCACAAAATTCTTTTCTCATTTAATGTAAGCACGAAACAGAAAAATTTCTAAGCCTCATAGTAAAAAAATATATTCAGTAACCTGGTAAAATTTGGACGACAGCAGTGCTGCGGCGTGGCCCTGTAAGATCATTCTGAATAAAAGCAAAAACTATTACCTCAATAAAAACGGCGAATATATCTGCTCTTACTTAACATTTTTCCGGCACAGCTCTGTGCAATGCTGGCTTATACATTTGTGATTTGTGAAAGGAAGCAACTGATTTTTTGAAATGATTGTTTTTTTTAATTACTTTATATTACCAAAATTATTATTACGACATCTTTAAAACATTTGGATGACAGTTCAGATACATTACCAGATATGCGAGATGCTACTTCTTTACCTTATACAACAATACTCCATTCCAGATTCCCGACCAGAGCAGACTGCAGACAAGTGCAGACCACATCAGACAAGCGACTAGCAACAACTAACTGCTACAGTTACACAGTTCGTACTGCAGTCAACACTGCTCTCTGGTCAGCGACTCTCATATCGCAGATAGCGCATACCTCTTACGTAACCCTCCACTGGGGGGACAAAAATTTGGCAGCTATGGTGAGTCAATTGGACTTGCCATGAGCAACAAATTTTTCTTAATTAACTAAGTTTACAGTCACAGAATATATACATATATATATAAGTGCAGAACATGAAATAAAATATAGTGCACATGCACTGAGTACAGAACATATCAAGCAATGACAAAATGTATACGCAATGAGTTCAAATCATATTAACAAATGACAAAGTGCACACGCACTGTAGCACTTTTACCATTTTAGAAGAACTAGGATAGGAAAGGGAAGGATTGCATCATGGTTGTAGCACAGTAGGTTGCACGTAGCTGTACTGAAAGTCCATATCTTTCTACAGAAGCACAACACCAAGTGAGACAGTCTGAAGTTCTCTTCCCTGAAGAATTAATCAGTGTAGCCAAGACACTGAAATGCATTAATATACAATGTTATCATTGTGGTAGTACATTAGGTACACCAAACAGTGGGACCATAATAACATCTCCATCGCTCAAGGTGGTGGACAGCATGTCGTGTCAACACCACGTTCTTATAAGGTACACCAACGTAGAATTAGTGCAAAAACCAAGTATCCATGATCATGAGGATAGACAGGACAAATGGATATTGCAGTAATTCCTGGTAATTAGGTCAGAAGGTGAAGAACATTAAGTCTTATGCCAGTCATCATTGAGAATTACACTAGTCTATCAATTGATTTGAGTAATTGGTGACACTCATCGCATAGTTACTGAACACTTCTGTACTCTGTATGAAGTATTACAGAATAATGTTCATAAGTAATCTGATTATAGTGAACATTGGCACTCATTGTCCAGTTACAAACCATTTTGTGCATTATTCAAAAGTGATCATTCAACAAGAGTTAATTAATGGCATACTATTTACATAATTCAGCTAGTTATAGTAAACATTGGCTCTCATTGGCCAGTTACAAATCATCAGAATTCATCCTTCAAAACAGGAGCTAATGAGTGTAGCATCAAGCTACTAGTATTCATATATATAGCGTGTAAGTGACATAATACAAATATAAGAAACAATGGCATTCATTGGCCAGTTACTAAACATATAGCAAGTATTGAATATCACAAAACATTTTTCATCATTCAAGTGACATATGAGATATTTAAAATAATTATTGGCACTCATTGGCCAGTTACAAATAATCAGAAGTCATCCTTCAAAACAGGAGTTAAAGAGTGTAGAGCATGTATGCATTATTACAAAATATCAATCACTATTCCTCAGAACTCATCATTCAAGTGACATATGACGTATTTAAAATGTAACACACTGTAACTATTACTCAAGGTCTGTGATTAGAAAAACATCATTCAGTGTTACTCAGAACTCTCTTAAACTGGTAGCATTATTTGGGACTGTTAATACATTTTTTGTGCTAGCAATGCATTACCTTGGGATCGATAATTAATTGCTGTGGCATAACAATATTTACTCCTGACTTATTGCTGCAAATGAAGATAGGTAACGTCATTCATCATGAGTCAGGTGTAGCAAGGTTATGAAACAAATAAAGTATATGTGATCACATTCATGAATGACACACACAAATGGGTAAAAAAATTCAAGTACTAGAACAGGTTTAATGACCAACTGCTTATAGCACATTAATTTCATGAATAGCTTCTCCTGGGAAAAAAATAGAAAATGGACTATTAAGCTGAAAGAAGAAACGCATATTATGCTGAAAAGTAGTGAACTTCGAATTAACAGCTAATGAAATGTGTATTAAATATATATGTTCTCTAGCTGTCCTTTCCAAAACCTTCAGTCATCATACCATGCGACATAAGACATACTGTCAAAACGAACTGCAACAAATACTTAAATAACTACATAGCATAAATACATAAACATCATTGTGCTCATCTGCAAGGAAAAACTTAAAAGTGGTGCGTTTAGTGGCCACAACACCTGTAAACAAAAACTTCATTATTCATATCACCATAACTCCATTATTATCATCACTTGTAAAGAAAAACTTCATTACTCATATTACTATATTCTTCATCACCATTCATCACCATTCATTATCATCTGCAAAAAAACACTTCATCATACAACTATTCATAGTGTAGAGTTCCTTATTTCTAGCATATTTCATCACGAAAACTAAGATGTGTAGTTCTGTCTGACAGCCTGTATCAATCGCCTCGTATTCTGAAAGAAAAAATTAGTTAAGACCGCTATCATACGATGTGTATAGTATATTCTTGATAATGCTTGTTAATTCAGATCCATTTACTCTTCGTGACGAGGTATTGCATCTTCTTCCGCTCATTCCGAAGGTGAAATTCCCATTTAATTTATTTCTTTTACACGTTATTGCTCTCTGAAAATGATGAACAATGATTAATGTCTTGTATTTAAATCATATACCCATTAAATAAAAACTGGTTTCTAGTGATAACTGAGCATACAGCATAGCATGACAGAAAACGTAATATGTCAAAAACAGACAGTGTGCAGGTGCAACAATGTACACAGAGTATTACAATGTAGCAGCAAAAAAAAAAAAAAAAAAAATGTAAAATAGTCACAATGTTGAGATATCATAAGGCAAAATGTCAAAGTCAACTGGTGTTTGTTATATCTTAAATATTTCATAGTGCATACAAACAAAACAGGAAAACAATCATACATACATGAAGAATGGAAAATGTGCACGGTCTGATGTGTAACGACAAGAAAAGCGACCTGCTAACCTTACATTGCCGGGCACTTGCCAAGAAAAAATACGATAATCGTCAGTAAGTGTTCATATAAATATAATTGCATAAGTAGTCATAAAATATGTAAGTTTATCTGGAAAAATGTGCACGGTCTGATGTGTAACGACAAAAGCGACCCGCTAACCTTACGTTGCCGGGCACTTGCCAAGAAAAAATACGATAATCATCAGTAAGTAGTCACATAAATATAATTGCATCATTGGTCATATAAAAATCAGGAAATGGCATTACAGTGTGATAAATCAAAGTTATTCATTTAATAAAGGGTTTAATATTGGAGACATGGTGATTGCCTTTACTTTTTCTGGTTCTCAAAGTTTCGACGTGTACTACATTGGGGTGTGGAATGCTGCGAATTCGATATGGACCTGCGTATAGAAGCTCAAATTTACTACATCTATTGTTTCCTCTGTTGGATAAATAATGTGTGCGTACTAATATCTTCTGTCCAATGTGAAAGTCACGACGTGTACAAACCTGTTTTTGCTGTCTTCTCCGGCGCTCTGCGGCTCGTTTGATGTTGTTCAGCGCAATGTCAATTATTTCATGGTGTCGTAGTCGACGAGATGTAGGAAAGGTTACTAATTCTTTAATTTTGTTACGTGGTTCAACATTTATCAGTATAACAATCGGAGATAGCATAGTGGATTCATTTGGTATGGAATTAATTACATCCTGGAATGAGAGTATGTGTGTGTCCCAATCGATATGTTTTTTATGGCAGTATATTCTACATAGTTTCCCAATTTCTTTCATTAATCGTTCACAAGGGTTCGAAGAAGCATGGTACCTGGATATATAGATCGGAGAAATGTTTCTAGCTCGAAACATACATGTCCAAATAGCAGATCGAAACTGTGATCCATTGTCGGAAATTACTTTCAATACATGCCCTACATGGAATAGAAAATGTTTTACAAATGCTTTCGAAACAGTTTTAGTAGTAGCTTTGCGTAACGGAGTGAAGGTAACAAATTTTGAATTGAGTTCAACAGCGACAAAGATGTAGCAAAAACCGCTACTAGTTCTGGGAATCCGATCAAAAATATCTACAGCAGCCATGTGTCTCAATTTAACAGGTACAATGGGATGTAACGGAGGAATATGTGAAGTCGTATCTGACTTTGCTTTCTGGCAGATTTTGCATGTCGCTAAAACTCGTCGAATACGTTTCTCCATGTTGGTAAAATAACAGTTCTGTCTCAGTATAAGAAAACATTTTCTGGCTCCGTAATGTGAGTAACTAAATGAGTATACCAAATTAATTTGTTAACAAGCTCGTCAGGAATACATAATAACCAATTGTTGCTGTCAGGGTGAGAGCGGCGAAACAGAATATTATTGCGTACAGTGTAATGGTTTCTAATAGTAACGTTATTCCTATCTTGCCAAAGGTGTTTAATTTCTTTCCATATGTTGTCTTTACTCTGCTCTTGTGCTATGTCTTGTAATGACGACGAAATGAAATTTTCAAATGCAAATTGTTGAATGTACGTGACGCTGAAATTTGCTTTGCAGAAGTTGGTTGCGATGTCTTGCTGATTGTTGCTGAGAGAACGGGATAGTACGTCTGCTACAATATTATGTGTGCCGGGAATGTGAACAATTGTAAAATTAAATTCCTATAAATAAAGTTTCCATCTGCTTAATCTGTCGTGTGTAAATTTAGCGTAAAGTGAAAACTGTATTGCTCTATGATCTGTGTAAACGGTCGTATGTCTTCCATAAAGAAAATGCCGAAATCTGGTAAATGCCCAAACAACACATAGTGTTTCAAGTTCTGTAACAGAATAATTGCGTTCAGCTGGTGACAGAATGCGACTTGCAAAGGCGATGTTTTTAATTACAGTACAACCATCTTCTTCAGTTTCCTGAAAAATGTGTACGCCTAAATACACTCCTGGAAATTGAAATAAGAACACCGTGAATTCATTGTCCCAGGAAGGGGAAACTTTATTGACACATTCCTGGGGTCAGATACATCACATGATCACACTGACAGAACCACAGGCACATAGACACAGGCAACAGAGCATGCACAATGTCGGCACTAGTACAGTGTATATCCACCTTTCGCAGCAATGCAGGCTGCTATTCTCCCATGGAGACGATCGTAGAGATGCTGGATGTAGTCCTGTGGAACGGCTTGCCATGCCATTTCCACCTGGCGCCTCAGTTGGACCAGCGTTCGTGCTGGACGTGCAGACCGCGTGAGACGACGCTTCATCCAGTCCCAAACATGCTCAATGGGGGACAGATCCAGAGATCTTGCTGGCCAGGGTAGTTGACTTACACCTTCTAGAGCACGTTGGGTGGCACGGGATACATGCGGACGTGCATTCTCCTGTTGGAACAGCAAGTTCCCTTGCCGGTCTAGGAATGGTAGAACGATGGGTTCGATGACGGTTTGGATGTACCGTGCACTATTCAGTGTCCCCTCGACGATCACCAGTGGTGTACGGCCAGTGTAGGAGATCGCTCCCCACACCATGATGCCGGGTGTTGGCCCTGTGTGCCTCGGTCGTATGCAGTCCTGATTGTGGCGCTCACCTGCACGGCGCCAAACACGCATACGACCATCATTGGCACCAAGGCAGAAGCGACTCTCATCGCTGAAGACGACACGTCTCCATTCGTCCCTCCATTCACGCCTGTCGCGACACCACTGGAGGCGGGCTGCACGATGTTGGGGCGTGAGCGGAAGACGGCCTAACGGTGTGCGGGGCCGTAGCTCAGCTTCATGGAGACGGTTGCGAATGGTCCTCGCCGATACCCCAGGAGCAACAGTGTCCCTAATTTGCTGGGAAGTGGCGGTGCGGTCCCCTACGGCACTGCGTAGGATCCTACGGTCTTGGCGTGCATCCGTGCGTCGCTGCGGTCCGGTCCCAGGTCGACGGGCACGTGCACCTTCCGCCGACCACTGGCGACGACATCGATGTACTGTGGATACCTCACGCCCCACGTGTTGAGCAATTCGGCGGTACGTCCACCCGGCCTCCCGCATGCCCACTATTCGCCCTCGCTCAAAGTCCGTCAACTGCACATACGGTTCACGTCCACGCTGTCGCGGCATGCTACCAGTGTTAAAGACTGCGATGGAGCTCCGTATGCCACGGCAAACTGGCTGACACTGACGGCGGCGGTGCACAAATGCTGCGCAGCTAGCGCCATTCGACGGCCAACACCGCGGTTCCTGGTGTGTCCGCTGTGCCGTGCGTGTGATCATTGCTTGTACAGCCCTCTCGCAGTGTCCAGAGCAAGTATGGTGGGTCTGACACACCGGTGTCAATGTGTTCTTTTTTCCATTTCCAGGAGTGTAGTTGTTAGAACTGTCGGTGGCAATGGAAAAATTTCTAGTAAGATCTGGATGTGATAAAAGTGGTGCATTCAACAAAGCTTCTTTCAGGTTCATAAATTCAGAATGTGCTTGCTTATCCCAGGACCAAATAGTGTTTTTACCCGTCAATTGACATAAACTAGGAGTGTCTAAAGCAGAGTGATGAATAAATTTACGAAAAAAGTTAATTAAACCCAAAAAGCTGCGTAGTTGTTTCTTCGTCGTTGGAACAGTAATGTCACGTAAAGCTTGAAGTTTTTCCGTGTCAGGCGCAATGCCTTCTGCTGAAATTACATGTCCAAGAAATTTTATAGAAGTTTTGCCAAAGTGCGATTTAATGAGATTAACTGTGAGTCCTTGTGCACGAAAAGTTTGCAACAGCTGTTCAAGAATCAGATTGTGTTCAGACCAGTTAGCTTCTGCAATAATAATGCCGTCTACGTACGTTGTGATTTTGTCTTTAAGTTCTGTCGGAAGTATAGTATATAAACAGCGAATAAATGCTGCTGAAGAAATAGTTAAACCGAACGGTAATTTACAAAATTGATAACAGTCACCAAAGCAGAGAAAAGCCGTGTACTTTCTGCAGTTCGGATGGAGTTGAATTTGCCAAAATACCGATTTCAAATCTAATGTGGAATAAATAGCAGTACCATGAAATTTCTGTAGAAGTTCTTTTAGTGTCTGTGGGCGATCTGTTTCATTAATAATAATGTCGTTGATGTGACGCGAATCAAGTACGAGGCGAAGTGAACCATCCTTTTTCTTAACAATATGGAGTGGATTTATGTACGGACTAACTGCCGGTTCAATAATACCTTGGTCAAGCATAGCTTGCAATTCTTTCTTAACTTGTTCTCTTTGAATATACGGAATGGGATAATGTTTGGCTTTAAATGTGTCGTGCTGTTTAACCTGAAATTCATACATAAAATCGGGCATAGTGCCAGGAACGTTGTCAAAAACTGGAGCTTGCTGTAAAAGAATTTTGCGTAGTTGCGTGCGTTCGTCGTCTGTATTTGCACTGCTCTGTTTAACTTTATCACAAATCATCTGTATAACGTCATAGTCGGCTTCGTCTGGAGTATCATAGTTGTGTACGTACGTATCTGTGAACAATGTAAAATGACAGTCTATGTTACGTGATGCGGAAATGACCTCTGTCCGATTAATTGTTTGTTCTTCTGCAGATAAATAGTGCTGAAATTCTAAAGCCAGTTGTACATTTTCATCCTTTAACATTAAATAGGAGTTTTGAAAGTAATAATTGCGTCGTGTTGTACCAGAAAATTCGTACCTAAAATAACATTTGTCGTCAATAAGGGAACAATCCAAAAATTTGAGTGAAATGTATGACCTGCAATACAAAATGATAAATGTATCTGTAATTTTATATCTACTCCTTTACCAGATACTGCTCCTTTTACTTTAGTTTTGCCTAATGGTAACGTAGGATAGGTATTCTCTTTGTTACATTCGTTGAAAGTTTCCTCATTTATAACTGACATAGGTGATCCAGAATCGATTACTGCTGAAAATTTGGATGATCCAATCTTTACTTCAATGACTGGGTGTGAAATGGTTTTCTGAATAACCGGTCTTTCCTGCAAAAGAGTGTCTCGGATGTCGTCAAAAGTAATAACATTTTCGTGAACAATCTTCTGCGTGTCAAAAACATTGCTTGGGTTACTGTAAGATGCAACCTGTACTGTATCTAGTCAAATTCTATCTGACGTGCTATTATTTTCGGGCGGATGCTGTGCCATTTCCACTATATGTACTGTTCTGTTATTTCGTCCTGACGTATTACGATCGGGATGATATCTACTGTCTGGTTCATTCATGATAATTTGTTGCTGCGGATGATTTTGTTGTTGGTAAGACCGTCTGTTATTAAACGTACGCTGAAAATTGTGCTCATTGCTTTTACGTCTGTCATAATAGTCATTCCCATACGGTGCATTGCGATAGGAATTGAAATGTTGTGTTTTCTGTACGTAGTTATTTCTTTGTTGCTGTGCGTTACTATTTGGCGGAGCCGACGCTATACGTGTAGGCGGCAAACATTAAAGCTTGGTTGACCTTGCAGACTACATTATTGGTTAGGTATGCTAACCGGTTGGTTTTGTTGCTGTTGTGGGGAAAAACCTCTATTGTTACCAAAATTCGATTCCTGTTGCTGATAATTTTGATGATACTGATAACTAAAATTTTGTCTGTTATTAAAGTTCTGGTGGTTGTCTCTCCTGAAGCGTCTATTACCTTTGCTATTGAAATAGCGTGGCTGATCGTAATTACTGTATGTTGGTTGGCCTTGGTTTTGATGTGAAAAATTTTTGTTTATGAAGGAATAATCTGATTGCTGAACTTCCAAAACCTGTAACCGATCTCTGAATGCCGAAATATTTTCTTTCTGCTGACCCGTCAAAAGTGATACTCTTAATGATCGTGGTAATTTAGAAATACATAATTGGATAAGTGCAGATTCACTGTATGGCTCACTTAAGTATTGGTTTTGTTGGACCATTTGTTCAAAAAATTGCGTGACAGTGGAAAAATTTGAGTTCTCATAATTCGGTAAACTAATTAACTGATCCTTGATTCCGCGCTGTGTCGTCTTCGACCAATACGCTGACAGAAAAGCATTCTGAAATTCTTCTACCGAGTAGCATTGTCTCGCGATCGGTCTCATACGAATTGCCGGTTCGCCTTCCAAAAAACTGCAAATAAATTCAAGTTTGTGTGTTACGGGCCAAGCTGGTGGAAAAGCAAAGCTAAATTGTTGTATCCAATCCAAGGGGTGAATCTGTGTTCTGTCATTTTTAAATACTTTAGATTTTCTCACGGATAGAAAATGCTTGTAATCAAAATAATCGTCTCGGAATGTTTGAACAGGTTCAGGATTGTATGAGAATCTATTTGTCTGTGGCTGTTCGGAATCTAACTCACGTACTCTCTGTAAATTACCTAAATTATACAGGCTGTGTGAGTGTGAGAAATGTTCGGAATGTGGCGTATGCTGTGATGTGTTAGTGACTGAAACATTTTTTAACTCTGTCACTGCTTGCTGTAGAGTTGACAATTTTCTACGTAATGTATTATTGGACGAATCGATCTCGCTGATAGTCTGCTGTAAATTTTGGAATTCGGGTCTTTGCTTAAACGAAACTGGTGACGTATCGTCTGATTTGGTGTCATTATTACTTACGATAACGTCAATACGACTGGCCAATTCATCATATTTTTCAGTCAGTATTTTTACCTGATCATCGTTTTTATTATCACAAGCATTAATTTGTTTTTGTATTTTACGTGTGGTTTCGTTCAACTTTTTAACGTCTGCTTTGATGGCATCGGGATCCTGAATTAGCTCTAATTGTTCAAGTCTGTCGGTCATTGTCTGAAAGTCTATTGTGTGTGTGTGTGTGTTTTTGTTTTAAGATCAGAGATTTCATCATGTAATTCGGTGTTCAACTGTTTGATAGCATTAATACTGATACTGTAGCAATGGTGTTGTCTACGTATGTTTTTGTTTTCGTAAACAATTTACGCTTATCTTCCTGTCTCTGCGCAGTAATTGTTTCCATTACTTGTCGCTTTACTTTATTCTGTTCCTGTATAAATTTATGGTAACGCGTTTCACTGTTTTGTAAGTGGTGATTAAAACGTTCGTCAATTTGGCTTTTCTGTTGGTCAAATTTCGCGTCTACTTTTGCATCCAATGTGCGCGAAAGTTCTGCTGACATTAATTTAAACTCGTCGCGTAACTGTGTTGCTTTTTCAGAGCATTGTTTAGCGACTGCTCTAATTTCGTCTCTAAGTAATTTAGTTGCGGCTGCATGTATATTATTTAATTCTTGTGCCACAGATCTAATTTCTTCACTACTGTTCCTAGCACAAGCCTTAATTTCATCACGTAATTGTTCTTTAGTATCATGACATTGCGCGGCAACGGCTGCAATCTGTTCACTAAATTGTTTGTTCTGTTCATTTAGGTGGTCGTGTTTTTCATTCAGCTGTTTGAAATTTTCATTAAGGTTGTCTTGTTTTTCATTCAACTGTTTGTAATTGTTGTCTAGTTTTACATTAATTTCATTAATAAGTTGTTTGTGACTGTAGTCTTGTCCTTCATTCTATTCTCTGTGCTGTGTGATGGTGTATGTGCACTTTTCACGCTTTGTGTAACCATTTTGTCATTCTTCGATTCACAAAAAGGTTTGTCAATCGGATATGCACTGTTGGTCACTACACCGGAATCAAATAAATCTGACGTATTCTGATTACACTGTTCATTTTCGTTAGAAACATTTGTCTACTCGTTACGTAAATTTTGCAAACCGGGTGTGTCAAACTGGGCAGCGTTCATTGTAATGGAACGAGCCGCGCCATCAATTGTCGTTAAATTAACAGAGCACACAATTGAATTTGTTTGTTCATCATTAGAGTTAAAATCATTACTAGTGGTCGGTACGCACTGATTGTCTGTAATTAGGGGATCATCATTATTACACTAAATGTCGCAAGTATTATCGGTCAAATTATTCGAGTCGACTATTTCACTCATTGCACATCGCGATGTACCGTTAACAGTTTTTAGTGGCATTTTTACACAAATCTAAATTAAGCACAAAATGAAACAAAGACGAAGCAAAAAATGGAACAAACACAATTACAACAAAGAGCAATAAATTGCCGATGATCTGTGAAAGAAAGATTGACAAATTAGTAAATGTGTTGCGCCAGATGCAAACTATATTTAAGTAAATAAGAGCAGATATATGACTACTTCTCAGAGATTCACAAAGAAATACGATCCTGGCCGGCTGTCGCCAAGTGGATGACAGTTCAGATACATTACTAGATATGCGAGACGCTGCTTCTTTACCTTATACAACAATACTCCATCTCCAGATTCCCGACCAGAGCAGACTGCAGACAAGCGCAGACCACCTCAGACAAGCGACTAGCAACAACTAACTGCTACAGTTACACAGTTCGTACTGCAGTCAACACTGCTCTCTGGTCAGTGACTTTCACATCGCAGATAGCGCATACCTCTTACAAGCAGCGTTGAAGAAAACCATCGTCGATACTTACGATTGCGTAGTCCACGTAACTCAGGAAACAAAATAAACCTGTACATCCCTAGCAGTTAAGGGCAAAAGTGGATGCCTCCTCCCTTCAATGAAAATGTCTGCTTCCCGATACTAATATTTTCAATCGTTTTTTAGTTATGGTGTCAACAAGCCCACATTTACGTCGATAGCACATCTACTACTAGTTCATGCAGCTTATATCGCACGGAAGACAGCCAGAAATGTATTAAGTCCAACCCGAAATATTACGAGATTAATATAGTCAATACTCTGCTACGAAATGAGTTTCACACTCGGTCCTTTTCAGTGAAATCTTCAGAGGAAGATGCTCACCAAAAAAATGTTCAGTAAGTGCATAGTGAACAAGCCACGCAAAATTCTTCACAAAGGCCGATAGTTTCACACCCGTTTTTCTCTACAACAACCACTCCAAAACCTCCCAAACTTCACAGAACTGTCCGCAAACGCATATGCTTGCACGGCGATATAAACTGAATGCGAAATAACAGTCACTTCTTCATTTTACAAAGAACTTTTTCGGGCACGCCTAACGTGATCCTCTCGTCCGGCAGCTAGTCCACGACTCTCTGAATGCCATTGCTTTCACGGCATATAACTCATTCCCATGCCTGGGAAAGACTTTACTCTCATTGGTTGATCAAATGAGCAGCCAGTCAGATCAATCTTTCAAGATCATATTCGCGCCTAATCTGTTCTGAGCCAATCACTTCATCAGATTCATTGGCGTCACATCGACAAGCAAATTATTACTGTAATGTTTATTAATTGAAACTAAACGAAAATTAATCTTCAGATAAGATTACTCTACAAATAACTATTCTGGCTGCCTTCTTACAAAAACATGTATGCTTTCACATACGTCATCAGCAATGTGGGTACAAACGTCTTTCCCATACTATGATTGCGTAATGCATTACATAAAATTAATCTTGTAATTTAACGTAAGCCCCACATACACACACTCATTCACTTTCATTTACTCTCACCCTAACACAAAATACAAATATTACTGTTTTCAAATAACAAAAGAAATGTGAACTGCTATTGTTCCTATCTAAATTTACTTTCTTAAGTGTCGGTTAAGTACTTTTTAATGGGTTTTTATAACTCCGAAACTATGATAGGTAGCGGTATCAAATTTTGACACAAAGTTCGTCTGAATAACAGAAGGTCATGCACCAGATTTGGAATAAAACAGATAATATTTAACATAGTTATTTAGTTTCTTAGGTGGGGGTGAATAAGTGATTTTAGTACGTGCCTCAGCGAGCATTCTCACTGTCCGCTTTAGCGACGGGTGTGGCTATGATGCATACGGAAGGCCACAAGTCGGCCGCCACTGAATGCTACTATACTGCAGGCTTCCAATACAGCTAGCCAAAACGTAAAAAACCTTAGTGCAAAAATGTACAGTCGCGTAAAAGCTACGACACTACAAACTGACGCAGCATGTCCAACAACTTGTGCGGCAGTTCTCCAGAAGGAGCACGCCACCCTTCCCCCCCCCCCCCCCCCCCCCACACACACATACACCCACATTGAATACCACAATTTGACTCCTTCGAACTCGCCAACTTTTCTTCTTGCTTCGCACGTTGGCCGCTTCTGGCTTTGAGCCTTCCGTAATAGACACAGACTGCTTTCTGTTAACTATACCGCTATGCTATCTGTTGGCGGTCGACGTTGAAACCATTACCAGTACATCCACTATTCCCCAGGTGGTATATGCCGTCAACGAATCGTAATCGAACTCGTCTTCTCAGTCTTTTTTTCCGGCAGTGTATTTCATTCATCTTAAGATGGGCCACTAACGTTATGCCATCTGCTCCGAGTGTGACTGATGAACGTTGGACTGCGTATCTTAAGGTACAGTCATGCTCAAAAGCATCCGAACGACCTGAATTGCATTTCGCCTGATGCACATGCAACCCACGTAACGTAGCTGTCTAGCAGGTACTCTAATCGCTCCTTGGTACAGTCGTTTGACTATTGAAAATGGTTCCAACAAGTCACCACTTGAAAACACTGCTCTGTATCGCAATGACTCAAGATGTAAACTCAAGATTTCAATATCCTCCGTAGGGAAACGTATTCAGATAATGTCATCCCTGCTGACTCAACTCATCCAAAAGCTCATAAACTGGCGTTTTTTCATTCTGCCATTCACCGTATGGTAACTACTCTTTATCACCTGCCGATCAACAAAAGGAATTGAATGTCATCAAAGCGATTGCGGCTAATAATGGGTACAATCAGATTATGATTGATTACTTGTTCAGTAATAAAACTTCCCAAAACTGTTCGGCTTTCAACTACAACCTCCCCACTGATGGCAAAGAAGCTAAAAAATTTATTTCCATTCCTTTCTTGGGTAATATATCGTATAGGATTAAACGTCTCCTAAGGAAAAAATATAACTGTAACGTCTCCTTCTCTACAGATAACAGTTTAAAAAGAAATCTTGTACATTCCGTAGAGATTGCCAGCGATTGGTTTTCCAATTCAGGTGTTTACAAACTAACCTGTAATAACTGTCCTTCATATTACATTGGTCAAACAGGCAGAGCTGTGAAAACAAGATATAAAGAACACCTATTAGGTAAAAAAGGAGCGAATATACACAGCTCTACTTTTGCTGAACACCTCTTGATAGCCGGCCATATGCCTAAACAGTTAGAAGACACTGTTATCCTACACAGAGAAGTCAAAGGGCGTAGATTAGATCTGTGGGAAGAGTTACAAATTTTTAAACATCTAGAGCTCAAGGACGGTAATATACTGAACGACCAGTTGAACCTTGTTTGTAGACAATTTTTCGAAGGCTCCAAGCCAAGCCTGTAATGTTTATGGTATAACATTAATGCTGGTAACCTTAGTGGTCTATTTTCTCAGGAAGCTATAATGCACTTTCAATGCTTTAAGTTCACTACTCTTTATGTAATGTGGTTTTCTCACGATGTATGGCTGCCACTACTTCGGCCCTTATGTGATTTTGTCTGGCTCTAAAACGTTGGTTCCCTGCGAATGTGTATTAACTGGATTGTGGACCAGGGTTCGTAATTCTGTCTTAAGAGCCATTATTGTCAATTTTAAAGTTCTGACATATATACCGTTTGTGGACTTCACTAATATAGTAATGTAATTTTTATATTTTGGCTGTATATGCTACTGTGCGTAACTCTCTCGGCGTAAGCGCCACCTGCCCTTTTGATGTATAACTACATGAATTGTACCAAGGCTCCCATACTGTTATAACGCGAGTGTTAAACGCTTTCCTTCTATTTATTGTTACTTTATCTAAGGACGTTATTAGTACTGATAATTTACACGTTACTTCTGTACGCCAACTGGCACATGGTTCGCGCCATGAGCGCCACCTGCCCTGGCCGCAGAGTAACTACGCTGGCCGATTACACTCAGTCGGTTGTGAGCGCTCCAAGATCCATGTACTAATTTATATTTACGTGACAAACCCTATATCTAGGGCTATATTTTAATTTTGATAAATGGATCTATGCCGACATTTGTAAAAAACGGCGATGGTACATTAGTCCTTACTAATGTAAAATTGTAAGTACCAGTCGTTGTTCTCATATTTCTGTAATGCAAGAGCTCTCTAATTTATGTTAAAATCTATTCTTGACTTAAGTTTCATACCTTTCTAATGTAAGCTATCATGTTCATTGTCCTTAGGCCACCTTCTGAAGAAGACAAATTTAAATTTGATTTGTTGTAACCTAGGTAAAGAATTCTTTATCCATTGCAACTGGTCGGCTGTTTATATACATATATTTTTTAAATCCTGTTCTGTTTGATTCATTTTTCTATCATAACACCGTTGCGGATCACTCGATGAAAATTCCGACACACAGCCTCCCTGTAGTGGTTTGCAGCATGTCCAGTACATTCATTTACTTGGTTGACCGAATCACCATGAACTAGCTGCTTCGGCTACCCAGTGCATACATTCGACTCTATTTTTAAATCACCGAAATAAAATCACGTAACTGCCACCTACACAGAACTGCCAACAGTGTAGGATGCAGAAATTTAAATAGGAAGTGTTTCTTTCCATTTGAGCTACGCTATTGCGCTATCTGTTTATTGATAACGTCCTGTAGTGCAAAAGAAAAGCTGTAACTGTCTATCTCTCAGAAGTCTAGATGCGGCCGTATGCAGTATCTGACAGCACTGTGGAACACGGACATTCTGGAGGAACTGTTGTTGACTTCAGGAGGTGCTGCAGTTAGATGACAGGTAGTAGCCTCACGGTAATTGTCGCGCATCGTAAATAAGACGTCGCGAGTTCTATTACATTCACTGCTACATTTCTAACACCGCAATTTGCTGTCTGCTGAAGTTACAAATTTAATGGAACTTTGAACATAATTCCCTTCACTTCTCAACCGAAAATAGCGGCATGTGGAAAATGGGCAAAGTGCTGCGACATTTCGTTCTTTTCAGGTTTACTAGACGGCCAGGCTGCAGATGCATCTCGAAGCTTTTGTAGTATGTATGGGGAGAGCGCTTCGTGCCAAAATAGTCAGAAAAGTATTTTCTACATTAGTTGTCGTCTGGTAGTGGCATTTTATTCTTCTTCAAACCTTGTTTGACAGCTTTAACTCAGAACAAGTTTTCTACATGCATTTAATCAATAAACTACATGTGGGGTCGACAGAAGCGTCCGATCCCACGCGTCGGCTTTGACCCGTGACGTAAGGGTGTTGTCGTGTGTGACGTAATGACGGCGCGGAGTTTGGTTTGAGTGTGGCTGTCTCCAGTTCTGTTTTATCTTATTTTGTTTACTTTTCTGATCTGTTCGTTCTATCTCGTGAGATTTTTTTTAAATTTAAAAACGCTTATTACATATTTTAATTATGTTTCCTCCAATTTCTGTTTTAGTTTATTATATTTATCTTTCTGATCTGTTCGTTGTATCCCGTGAGATTTTTTTTAAAAAAGACAAAAAACGCTAATCAGCTACTGAAGCATCTTTATCTTCTATGGGTTGCAGGGGTTACGACCCCTGGGGAGGTGGGTGGGTATTCATGCATGGCTGTCTTCACTTACACGTTGTAGCTACGCAAGACGTCTAAATTGGTTTATATTTACTTTGCCCCCCCCACCCAAAACACCCCATTTCTCGCGCTTGTCCCGTTAGTGTCATTAGGCTTCTTGTGGAAAGTGTGTGTGTTTTTGTTTCCGCCATATTTGTGACGTCATGGGTCAAAGCAGACGGGCGGGATCGGACGCTTCCGTATTTCCCTACATGTGCATTGTCAGACTGTTATAGCTTACGTCAGAGAATTCGCATATATCGTTGATGTTCTCTCATGTTTAGTATTGTTTTAACAACACTAAAAGAAACCTTACGAAAATTGTGCGCTGTATTATAAGAAATGAAGAAAAACTATCCACGATAACCTTACGACGAAAGTCTGTTTTGATAATACTGAGTATCTGTACACAAGCGTGCCTCTATCGGCACGAATTAGTAAAATCTACTCACTTACATTTCGATTGGGTCTGTGTTTAATTGGTATGCTGTGTCATACTCAACAGGTATGCAAATGTGGCAATTCATAAATAATGTTATGTATTCCTAGAAACCCAAAATTTGCTTAACAGCAGCGGAAAGAGGCGTTACCTGTTGTGCAGCATTGTAAGTTTTCCACCATTGCACTATGAGCTAAACTTATTTTCTTGCGATTTCCTATCGATGATTGATCTGACTGCTTGTAGCTCTTTCACAGAAGGGATAAGAGTTGCATTCAGGGAGACTGGAACCGCGAACCATAACAGACGCTTTTACACAGGTAAGCAAGTCACCACAGAGCTAGCGAAGAGGTATGCGATGTGCTTTTCTCTTACGAGGCTAATAGTGGCTAGAAATCGTAAACCGCTATTTAAAGGACGAGATTAGTTGCGATTTCCACATGCTACGACTTTCCTGGGCTGAAAACCGTAAATTTACAATCTTTTGTTACACGTCAAGCGATAATAACTCAGATTATTCAAATCTAAACTGGAAAATAAAAGACGACAGTTTTTGTAATCAACCGGGACTCCTATCAGGACCCTTTCATCCCTTTTAACTAACCACGGAAGATATACCTCCATTCAGAAGTAACTAAGTGTGCATGCATTTAAAGATGAAGTGCATGGTGTGAAGTTCTGTGACGGAGGTACGAACCGAACACGTAATCGGATTGTTAACTAAGTAAAATCAAATGTTACGTATCGGTTTTTTCATACTAGCTGTTTGAATCTAAAATAAGGATACAAATTTTTGTGCCTGAGCGACAATCGAACCGCTCTCCTATCGTTCTTCTTTAACGTCCACGAATATAGCTTAAGTGTCAATTGCTTACTCACCAACAGTAAGATGTGTGCGAGCTTGACCAGAAAGTGTTGGCAACACATGAACAGACATTAAAAAAACACGTTATTATTCACTAGCAGGCCGGTGTGGACGTGATAGGGCTTGAAATGAAATTATGAATATTCTTGTACTGGACCAGGAATCGGACCCACATACTTACCTATTCCCTTAACGTGGATTTTGATCCCTTCGTGACAATACAGCTAGACTGCAATATGTAGTTTGTTCAAAACTGCAGATTCCTCAATATCTCCACATACTGCGCTTGAATGAGTTCGAATGCTGGCCCGGCACTAAAGGTTTCATTATGTATTATCAAGATCCAGCATGAGAACACCTATCTGCTGGTGGATAATATTTTTGATTTTTAATGCATTTTCATTCGTTGTCAACAGTAACGATATGTGACGTTTTTGACTCCCAGTGAGACACAGAACTATTTGAGAGATCACTGTAAGTTCATGGATGTTATTCCGAGCTGCTGGTGGAGAAAAATTCGGTAGCTGACGTCTCTTTGTGTGTAGTCAACAACGGTATGTGTGGGGTTCGATTACCGTTCAGCACTGAACTCTTCGTCATATTATTTCTAGTTCAAACCTGCTCACATGTCGCTGCTGACGTAATAAATCCATATTTGACGTTCTTTTTCTCTAGTATATAATAGTGATAGGTTCCGGGTTCGAGTCCTGGGAAGGAAAAATTAATTTTTCGTCTCGCCGTTTCAGTTAAAACATCTAGCTACTGCTGAGAATATCCGATATGTCACAGTTGATTGTGCTTCGATAACAATCCGATTAGGTTCTGGGTTAGAATCCCTGTCCAACACAAAGCTTTGCCTGACGGCATTTGAAGTAAGTTACTTGTGAACAAGCAATATGTAACATCTCTTGTAGTTCGTTAACAGGAACATTAGATGCTGGGTAGGAAACCGTCCGTTAAAAATGTTTACGTTATGTAATTTAACGTTGATATTTGCTAACTGATACTGTCTGAAATCGAGGTATATCACTCTCTGTATGCCTAGTCAGGAATAACTGTTAGTTTCCGTCAGTCACGAAATCTTTGTCTGCATGACCTGGGTTTGAATCCATATGCAGAACGAGACGGTTCGTCGTGTAATTTGAAGTTCACACATATTCTCAAGTAGCTGCTCGTGAATAAGTGAAATTTTTAATGTCATTTTGTGTTAAATAACAAGTACCGGATGTTACTTTGAAGAGGACATTATGAATACGACGAACTTACTACGTGCATTACCTATCTGACGAAATAATGAGAGTGGTAACATTTCAGGTATGTCATTTTTTGCAATAAATGTGAGCTTACAAGCCTTAAGGACAGTCTTATCTGTGATAAGGTGTTCCCTCATATTTGTAGTATCGTGGTATTACTTTACATCTTAAGTTATTGCGATACGGAGCAGAGTTTTCTAGAGGTGACTTGCTGGAGCCATTTTCAATAGTCAAATGACTATACCAAGGAGCGATTAGAGGACCTGCTAAACAGCTGCGTTATGCGGGTTGCATGTGAAACAGGCGAAATGCAATTCAGGTCGTTCGGATACTTCTGAGCACGACTGTACATGAAACACTTTACGAGACACTTTTATTTTGTCACGTTGTGTATCTGTGAAATATACGACATGCATGCTATATTGGACGTATGGTATCCACCAAATGTAGACGTGCTTATTCTCACTTTACCAGCGTAGTCGTTAGGTTGTGAGTCCACTACGCAGATTTCGAAAAATTTCATTAGGAAACAAATGGTCCAAAACACGTATCTTCCTTTCTATAATTTCCACAATAGCAATTTACTGAATGCTACAATGCGCTATACAGGTCACTTTAGAAATGGAGTCCAACCAGGTGTCCTAAAATTGCGCAGTGCCGGTCACAGGTGGCAACACAAATGGGATTTACCTGCGTAATGGAGCGTGGAAGCCTTTGCGCTCGCTATCGGACCGCTGGTACCCAGATATGGAAACGGGTAAATACATAAGAGATAGTTTTGTAGATGAGGCGCGGCAGGGTAATTACTGGGATTTAATGATGCGCTGGCGGCGGGTCACCCGGCGCTAACGGCATCCACTCGCCGCCCGCAGTGTCCACGCACCGTGCCGCGTAATGAGTTGGCAGCACTGCGAAGGTGGCTAATGAACCGCGCACACACACCACCATCAAATGCTGACAGGCTCTCATTTGGTGGGCGGTGATTGCACGCATGAATTCCAACTGACTGACTTGTCATTCGTCTCACGCCGAAGCCACGTTACACGTTTCTTACTGTCGATATAGGGCGCATCAAAGAGGACTCAGTATTCAGAAAACTCATTCCCCCTGCGGGTCCGGGGTAAGAATAGGCCCGAGGTCTTCCTGCCTGTCGTACGAGGCGACTAAAAGGAGTTTCAACTGTTTCGGCCTTCCATGTGATGGTCCCCCTTGGGGTTTGACCTCCATTTTTCTAAATTTCTACAGAAGTACGAGCCTTTTGGGGAAGGACACCTTACATGGTGTACCACTGGTCCTAAGTGCACTCAGACCTTGGCACTCAGCATTGCACCGGCGTTGTAACCATACCCACTATTACTCAAATTGGGCCTAAACGCCTTTTGGGTTGTCCCAGTTACGCCCATAGTGCGTCTCCATCTGCACCAGCGATCATGATGGACTTTCCATGGCACCAGAAATCCAGCACGGTAGCCAGCCCGTTGTGGTGGGGTCGTCATGTACCCTCTAGGTTGTAGCCCCCTGACTACACAGGGATCGTACTGCCGATACCTGAGCTGCACCCTCCCCACGTCAGCCAAGGAGTAGATGCCCGTCTCCTTGGGGCATCAGGACTCCCGGCAATGGTCATCCTGCCAGGTGGCCCTTGCTGCGGCTGGGTGGCGCCCGTGGGGAGAGCCCCTGGTCGGAGTGGGTGGTATCGGGGCGGACGTTTCGCAGATGAAACGTCACCACGTATCGGGTCGCTCTGCGGCCGAGTCTTTTAAAAGAAAAAGTACCGTTTCTGGATCTGGTTCTCCTGCCCCTTCCCCCTTGGCCACTCCATGGGAGGAGGGACAGGCCCGCCGGCTTGGAGCGAAGTACTTCCCCCGCTATTTGGTCTGTTCTCGAACCGATGGGGGGACATTCGCCACCTCCAAGCCCATGTTCTTTGTTCAGCACATTGAGGACATCTTCGGGGAAATCGAGGCTCTCAGCAAGATGCGTTCAGGGTCCGTACTTATCAAGACCACGTCCGCCACACAGTCGGCGGCGCTCCAGGCGTGCGACCGCCTAGGGGACATCCCAGTCTCCATTGTCCCACATCTGGCACTCAATAGGACGCAGGGGGTTATTTTTCATCGTGACCTCCTGCTACAATCTGATGAGGAGCTCAGGGCCAACCTGGAGCGCCGAGGCGTGCATTTCGTCCGGCGAGTCCAGCGCGGCCCCAAAGACCGTCGCATCGACACTGGGGCTTTTATCCTCGCCTTCGAGGGGGACGTTCTCCCGGAGAAGGTAAAGGTAATGTGCTACCGGTGTGACGTGCGACCCTACGTTCCGCCTCCTATGCGCTGTTTTCGGTGTTTGCGCTTTGGGCACATGTCGTCACGGTGTGAGGCTGAGCCCCTCTGTGGCGATTGTGGCCGTCCACTTCGTGAGGAACATACATGCACCCCACCACCTCGGTGCGTTAATTGTCCTGGCGTCCACTCGCCTAGATCCTCAGACTGCCCCGCATATCAGAAGGAGAAGAAGATACAAGAAATCAAAACTTTGGATCGGCTGTCTTATTCTGAGGCCAGGAAGAAGTACGACCGCCTCCATCCCGTGCCATTGACCACTTCATTTGCCTCAGTTGTGTCAACTCCTTCCGCGGTATCCTCACCCCTCTCCTGTCCCCCCTCCGCCTCCTCCGCCCATCAGGGGGCTCTGCCTCCGCCTCCCAGATCCCTCCCTTCCGAATCCTCCTCCCCCGTGGCACCCACCCCCTCTGCCCCAGGGGCCATCCTTCTTCCTCCTTCCCCCCACACGCCACCTGAGAAGCGATCCTCTTCTCAGGTGTCCATCGGGGACACGTTCCGGACCCCGGCTTCCGAGGTCCGGCGTTCCAAAACGGACCCCGCGCGTGAGGACCTTCTTCGGGTCCAGCCTACCATCCCTGTGCCTCCTCGGCCTTCCAAGAAGGCCTCCAAGAAGAAATCTCTATCCCCCTCTCCACCCCGGCGCGTTTCGACTGACGCTCCATCCGTGAGTCGCCGCTCCCGGCCGTCCTCAGTTTCGCCGGGACGCTCTGCTGCCAGGCGCTCAGCTGACCTATCGTCGGCAAATGATGCTGCCCCTCCTACACAACCAGGGACAGCGGCCGCAGCTGGCGACCAGTCGATGGAACCGGATCCGCCTCCCGTCGGTTGTAGCGTTGTTCCCTCGCAACCTGGCCCTCCGCGGCCGTCGAGGTGACCAGCTCTTCCCCCGTCTCGTTCCCCCAACTTTTTGACTAGCGATGGCGTTGTTTCATTGGAACATAAGAGGTATTCGATCTCATCGGGAGGAATTACAACTGCTCCTCCGCCTGCACTGTCCGCTCGTCCTTGGACTCCAGGAAACCAAGTTGCGCCCGACTGACCGTATTGCCTTTACCCACTATACCTCGGAGCGATATGACCTTACCCCTGTGGACGGTGTCCCAGCTCATGGTGGGGTCATGTTGCTCATTCGGGACGATGTCTATTACCATCCCATCCCATTGACCACCCCACTCCAAGCAATAACTGTCCGCATTACTCTTTCTGCTTTTACTTTTTCAGTTTGTACCATCTACACTCCACCGTCGTCTGCCGTTAGTCGGGCTGACATGATGCACCTGATCGTTCAGCTTCCCCCGCCGTTTTTATTGTTTGGCGACTTCAATGCCCATCATCCCCTTTGGGGCTCTCCTGCATCCTGTCCAAGAGGCTCACTCTTGGCAGATGTCTTAAACCATCTCAATCTTGTCTGCCTCAATACCGGCACCCCGACTTTCCTCTCGGACTCCACTCATACCTTCTCCCACTTGGACCTCTCGATATGTTCTACCACTCTTGCCCGTCGGTTCGAGTGGTATGTCCTTTCTGACACCTATTCGAGCGACCACTTCCCCTGTGTCGTTCGTCTCCTGCACCACACCCCATCCCCACGTCCTTCGAGCTGGAACATACTGAAAGCTGACTGGGGACTTTACTCATCCCTGGCGACCTTTCCGGACCACGATTTTCCCAGTTGTGACAGTCAGGTCGAATACCTCACGGCTGTTATCATCCATGCTGCCGAACGTTCCATTCCTCGTACTACTTCTTCACGTCGCGTTTCCGTCCCCTGGTGGAACGAGGCTTGTAGGGACGCTATCCGTGCTCGACGACGTGCTTTACGCACCTTTCGCCGCCATCCTACGTTGGCGAATTGTATTGAATACAAACGACTCCGAGCGCAATGCCGTAGAGTCATCAAAGACAGCAAAAAAGCTTGTTGGGCCTCTTTCACCGGCTCCTTTAACAGTTTTACTCCATCTTCCATCGTTTGGGGTAGCCTGCGCCGGCTGTCGGGTATTAAGGCCCACTCCTCGGTACCTGGCCTGACCTCAGGTAATGCGGTCCTTGTTGATCCGGTGGCTGTCGCCAACGCCTTTGGCCGCTTTTTCGAGGAGGTTTCAAGCTCCGCCCATTACCATCCTGCCTTCCTTCCCAGGAAAGAGGCAGAAGAGGCTCGGCGACCTTCCTTCCACTCGCTGAATCTGGAAACCTATAATGCCCCATTTACTATGCGGGAACTCGAACGTGCGCTTGCACTGTCCCGGTCCTCTGCTCCGGGGCCGGATGCCATTCACGTTCAGATGCTGGCACACCTTTCTCCAGCGGGCAAAAGCTTCCTTCTCCGTACCTACAATCGCGTCTGGACCGAAGGTCAAGTCCCCATGCGTTGGCGTGACGCCGTTGTTGTTCCTATACCCAAACCCGGGAAGGATAGACACCTTCCTTCTAGTTACCGCCCCATTTCTCTTACAAGCTGTGTCTGTAAGGTGATGGAGCGCATGGTTAATGCTCGGTTAGTCTGGATTCTTGAATCTCGACGGCTACTTACTAATGTCCAATGCGGCTTTCGTCGCCGCCGCTCCGCTGTTGACCACCTCGTGACCTTGTCGACATTCATCATGAACAACTTTTTGCGAAGGCGCCAAACGGTAGCCGTGTTCTTCGACTTGGAGAAGGCTTATGACACCTGTTGGAGAGGAGGTATCCTCCGCACTATGCACAGGTGGGGCCTACGCGGTCGCCTGCCCCTGTTTATTGATTCCTTTTTAACGGATCGAAAGTTTAGGGTACGTGTGGGCTCCGTATTGTCCGACATCTTCCTCCAGGAGAACGGAGTGCCTCAGGGCTCCGTCTTGAGCGTAGCCCTTTTTGCCATCGCGATCAATCCCATTATGGATTGCATTCCACCTAATGTCTCAGGCTCTCTCTTTGTCGATGACTTCGCGATTTACTGCAGTGCCCAGAGAACATGCCTCCTGGAGCGCTGCCTTCAGCGGTGTCTAGACAGCCTCTACTCATGGAGCGTGGCAAATGGCTTCCGGTTCTCTGAAGAAAAGACGGTTTGTATCAACTTTTGGCGATATAAAGCGTTCCTTCCGCCATCCTTACATCTCGGTCCCGTTGTTCTCCCATTCGTGGACACAACTAAGTTTCTAGGGCTCACGTTGGACAGGAAACTGTGTTGGTCTCCACACGTCTCTTATTTGGTGGCCCGTTGTACACGTTCCCTTAATGTCCTCAGAGTTCTTAGCGGTTCATCTTGGGGAGCGGATCGCACTGTCCTGCTTCGCTTGTATCGGTCCATAGTCCGATCGAAGCTGGATTATGGGAGCTTCGTCTACTCGTCCGCTCGGCCGTCCCTCTTACGCCGGCTCAACTCCATCCACCATCGGGGGATACGTCTTGCGACCGGAGCCTTCTACACTAGTCCTGTCGAGAGTCTTTATGCTGAAGCTGCCGAGTTACCGTTGACCTACCGGCGCGACGTACTGCTGTGTCGGTATGCCTGCCGGCTGTCGTCTATGCCCGACCACCCCTCTTACAAGTCCTTCTTCGCCGATTCTCTCGACCGTCAGTACGGGTTGTATGTGTCTGCCCTGCTGCCCCCCGGAGTCCGCTTCCGTCGCCTGCTTCGACAATTGGATTTTGCCCTCCCTACCACCTTCAGAGAGGGTGAGAGCCCGACACCACCTTGGCTCCAGGCTCCGGTTCATATTTATCTCGACCTCAGCTCACTCCCAAAGGATGGTACTCCGGCTGCAATGTATTGCTCACGGTTTGCCGAACTTCGTGCTCGACTTGCCGGTCACACCTTTATTTACACCGATGGCTCCAAAACTGACGATGGTGTCGGCTGTGCCTTTGTCGTCGGGGCCGCCACATTTAAATACAGGTTCCTCGACCAATGTTCCAGCTTTACGGCCGAGCTTTTTGCTCTCCATCAGGCCGTTCAGTATGCCCGCCGCCACCACCATTCATCATATGTACTCTGCTCTGACTCACTCAGTGCTCTTCAGAGCCTTGGAGCTCCCTATCCGGTCCATCCCTTGATACAACGGATACAGCAGTCCCTCCATTCTTTGGCTGATAACGGTGGTTCTGTCAGCTTTCTGTGGGTTTCCGGACATGTGGGAGTGCCTGGGAATGAGGCTGCGGATGCTGCAGCAAAGGCTGCAGTCCTCCTGCCTCGGCCAGCCTCCCATTGTGTCCCGTCATCCGACGTTCGTGGGGACGTCTGTAAGAGGCTTGTGTCGTTGTGGTGGGATGCTTGGTCATCCCTCCAAGGAAACAAGCTCCGGGCAGTAAAACCGCTACCAACTGCTTGGACAACATCCTCCCGACCATCTCGGCGCGAGGAGGTCCTTCTGACCAGGTTGCGGATTGGGCATTGCCGGTTTAGCCACCGCTACCTGCTCTCCGGTGACCCAGCCCCGCAGTGCCCTTGTGGTCAGGCATTAACAGTGCGCCATGTTTTATTGTCGTGTCCCCGTTTTAGTCAATTTCGTGTTGTCCTGTCCCTGCCATCTACTTTACCGGATGTTTTAGCTGATGACGCTCGAGCAGCTGCTCGTATTCTGCGTTTTATAACTTTAACTGGCTTGTCCAAGGACATTTAATCTTTTAACTTATTTTGTCTGCATCTTTGTCGGGTCCTTCTGGTGTCCCCTCCATCCCCTTGAGTTTTACCAGATTCCATGTGCTCAAACAACAGTGACTGGGCGCTAATGACCTCAGCAGTAGAGCGCCCTTAAACCCAAAAAAAAAAAAAAAAAAAAAAAAAACCTCATATTGATTTGCTCATACAGCTTACATTCGAGGGCTATCCAGAGTGTAACAGACGTTTTGGTCTATCGCAGCGGTGGACCGGACTACAGCCGCCATCTTGGTGCAATAACGTTCCTAAACAGAGTACAAATCCAGTGGTGGTCAGTACATCCGTCACTTTCCTTTATCAGACATATTAAAATGTGCGCTGCAACAAAAAATCCGACCACTTGTCAGGTACTTTCTGTGAGTAGATCTTTGTTGGCAACAAAACTTCAAACCGCTTTAAATTTATCGCGACCTTTTTGATATGTACGGAAAAGAAATAATGAGTGGAAACCCAATGAGACATTGGCAGAATGATTTTAAAAATGGCTGTACCAATGTTCACGATGAGGTCTGTAGCGATATCTTTGTGCCTGACGAAATGGTGACGAAAACCTACGACAAAATTTGGGACGATGACGGAACTTTCACAACATGTTCCCCAAATTTCACAGAGTTGTATGCACGAAACTGGGACAGAGAAGCTAGGTTACCACAAATTTTGCGCTTGGTGGGTTTCCAAACTCCTAACGTAAGACCGCAAAGAACAGAGACTGCCTGCAGCAATGACAGCCTCGAAGAGTACGAGAAAAATGGCAAGAAAGTCGTCGATCGTATCGTAACTGGGGACGACTCTTGGGTAAAGCACGTCAGTTGTGAAACAAAAAGGCCGTCGATGCAATGGCGACACGCAAATTCTCCCAAGATACCAAGGAAATGTTTCTAAACGCTGCCAGCAAGAAAGATCATAGGTACTATGTGTTCGGAGCAAGAGGTAGTGTCAAACACCGGCAAAGATTATTTTAAGATAAGGGAGGCAGCACCAAACGAGCGCTGAAGAAAATTCAGAGCTTAAGTTTTCTTTTATTCCACGACATTTCAATTCCATACATGGTCAGTCGTACCAGAGAACTCCTCCGGTGTTTTGGATGGGAGGTGTTTGAACATTCACCATACAACCCGGATTTGGTGGCGAACGACTACCTCCTCTTCGCAGCATTGAAGATGTGGTAGGCCCGCAACGCTTTGATACTGACGCCGAACTGCATGCCGGATAAGCCAATGATTGCAGTCGCTGGCGGCAGATTTCTACAGAGACGCTATTAAAAAATGTGTGCAACGCTATGATAAGTGCCTCAGTCTCAATGTCATTATGTAGAAAAACAGTTTAAGAGTAACTTTAAAATGCATATAATAAAATTTGGTTTTTTCACATTGCTAATTTTTTGTTTCAAAACCTGTTGTTTTATAGATAACTGTTGTACGTGGTTTTAGTGTTATATTATAGCAAATTACATTACGTTTTTTTACTGTAGAATAACGGCAAGTAGTAACACCGCGTAGGTTTTAATGTCACGTGCAGTTTAATGGTTAGTTTGGAAGTATTCCGATAGTGGCGGCACCATATAAGTAACGAATAACAGAGAGGAGTAGCGTCCACTGAATGCTTGTGGTGTCCTTGCAGCAATAGCAACATCAGTGGGAATTGGGCAGTCGCCAGAATGAGGTCGCATGCTAGAAGCTGCTTTCTATTGGCGCTCAATATTTGCTGTGAGTTAAAGAAGGTAAGTATACCTTTCGAACGATATTATCATTTAATGTTTCGATTAGTATGTAAATAAAAAATATTGTTTCGTGTATTGAAGGATATAAATGTATTTTAACATATTTAAATATTTTTCAGTACATCTGATAAAAACTTCAATAAGACACCTGCAGGTAACAACACCATTTCTGTACTTTTCTCGTCTAGGTGACGATACGGGTAAGCACTGACAAAATGTTCGTGCAAAATTGACTACTGAGGATCTACTTAAGGTGTTTAAAGCAGTTAGATCCGGAACTAATGTTTCGGATGCTTTAAGGACATTTAATGTCCCACAAAGAACTTTCGACGTTGGATGAACAATGATGAAGGGAAGATGCTAATTAGAAAACTTGGCCATAATCCAGTGTTGAATGCCAACACTGAAAAAGGCATCAACAGCGGTCTCGAAAATGCCGGTAAGAAAACGTCAGTGAAAGCACATTCAAAGTCCTGTGATAACGATCTGTCTGCGGAGACTGTTGTTTCTACTTCTACCATGAAAGGATCAAGACTGATTGGATTCAGCGCACAGAACGTAAAACATGGTATCATGAAACAAATGATAGTAAGTAGATCTGTAAAAAAAATTGTGGCTGTGTACATTGTGCGAAGAACTTGAAATGGACTGAATTAGAAGTTCATTGTCTGCTTAAAGTTTTCGTTCTTTATGTTTCTTGGATGTATCTCTTCCATTATTGGTTACAACTACGCATTTTTTCATTTTAACTAATGTGTCGTACGTTGGATCTCGTAAATTTGAGAGAATTTCAAGCTGGCGTTATTACCTTAACTACACCTTACAAATACTACTTTTTCCTTTCCTGAATGGAAAATTACATCCAAAAATACTAAATATAGGCCAGTTATTGTTAAAGGAATCCATTAGGGAGGTGTTAGGGCATAAAGTATTAAAAAATTTGACATTTTACCTTTCTCTGTACAACATTAGCGACAATTAACTGAATGCATGGCATTATTACATTCAGTCACCCTTCACCTAATTAGGTCAAAAGTGACTTCCACTGATTTTGTGGTGCACATCCCATCTGAATTTGATTCCTTGCCAAGCTCGCTGCAGCATGTCATGTGTGGCTTGTCCATTCGTACCTCTGAGCTCTGGTAGAGAAGGTGGAACAAACAACGCACCCTTGCTGATTCCTCAAAAGAAAACAGGAAACTTCAACATTATCTGAAGAAAACACAAGTCCGAAAACACTTTATTGGACTCACCAAAACGAAACAATAATACAATGTCCAAAAGAACGACCGACTCGATCCCGACTGCGGTTCGACACAGATACGAAATAACAAATAACAATAGTAATAAAAAAGACCCGTCCCTTGGCGGGGAGCGAACACATACAGTTCCACAACTTCCAGAAGTTCGTCGACTATACCAAGAGATCGACCAGCTAGAAGGGGCGTCTGGCCGTGGCTGTCGGAGCGTCGAACTGCCTCTTGCCTTTTTTTCTTAATTTTGTGGCAATTTACTAATACACAGCCTCACGGGTTCAGATCCAGTCCAAGTGTCTCGGTGGATACGTGGTAGGAGACTCAAGGCAACGGCTGAATAACAGCCAAGCATATCACTCTGAAGGTGTGGCGGTGGAACTTTTAAGTTCCGCGCCACCCTTCGACGGTGGAAGTACAGAGCCTTTTGCCGGCAGTGCGCCGCCTTATAAAGACCGTTGGTGGATGTATCTGCCGGAACTATTTGCGTAGAAAAGTAGTCCCTGGGCTAGTTGCGACTTCTGGTGCAGCTGTTCCGCAGGCTCCGCGAACGGGTAGCGGTCCCTGGTGGCAGTTGGTGGAGACCTGATGGTGTGTTGTGTTGTGGCCGCCGGTAAGTCTTTGATTTGACAACACAGATGGCTTAGGTTATCCTGTTGAATATACACGCGGTTTTTCAGACATCCCGTGATGCTTCGGCGTAAAGTGGGATGCCGAAGCAGTAGGCGCTACGATGTCCGAAGTGTGCGGCCACAGCAGTATCAGCTCTAGTGAACGTTGGGTCCCTGCAGTTGGCACAGCTCGGTCCAGTAGTAAGCGGACTTCTAAGGAATACAAAAAATCTTACCAAGCAGTCGTAACGAGATCAATTTTCCAGCAAGAAGGCACCACGTCTAAGTCTGTAAGTCATACGAATAAGTTTGTATGAACTTTCAAAGTTTAAAGTACGTTTTGATATACCTTATATACTGTTTGGGGAACAGGAACAGTGGAACCTCGGCAGTGCAAGCTATGAAAATACGTTGTTTCTCACCAGAGCAAATGAACAACCAATACATAATCATACGACGCTAAGTTCTACAAAGACTATCTTCAACTTACGAGGGGACCATCAGAAGCGTAAATAATGGATTTTGATGGGTCTCGGATATGTTGTAGAGGGACATGCCCTGAATATGAGGTTATCCGCTGTTTTTAACGACGACCTTGGTTTTCGAGAATATTGATTCTGAAGTTTACTGCGCGCTGTAATACTCGTAACTTTAGCCACGCTCCAACCAAGTGAAGGTGGCGCAGTGGTTGACGTCTACAGCTACCAAGCTGGAGATACTGTGTTCGGGTCCTTTCCTTGCTTTTGTTTTTTTCTTTTTTATATCAGAATAGTCCGAATGTTCCCATTTTATTTCACAGAATATCAACGAACAGTGTACATTGTGTGAAATTATTAAGAAGTTTAGCCGGCCGTAGTGGCCGAGGGGTTCTCGGTGTTTCAGTCTGGAACCGCGCGACCGCTACGGTCACAGGTTCGAGTCCTGCCACGAGCATGAATGTGTGTGATGTCCTTACGTTAGTTAGGTTTAAGTAGTTCGAAGTTCTAGGGTATTGATGACCCCAGCAGCTGAGTCCCATAGTGCTCAGAGCCATTAAGAAGTTTAAATTGTGTAGGCTCGGTCAAGCAGAAAACGGACTGTCCACGCAGACATCCCGCGCGAACTCTGTATATTGCGACAGTGTATCGCCCGGGTCACCGCCTTTTATTTGGCTACGGTGATATAATTTCATAATACACCGAGTTCGCACGGACAGTCCTCTGTGTATTATGAAGATGTATCACCATGGTCAAACAAACGGCGGTCACCTATCTCCTAAACCGCTAGTTTGCATTTGTCTTCAACGTCAATTGCTCGCAACTTGTTGTTAGTACCGTGCGTTTTCGAAGAAGTGAAGTAGACGACCCAAATATGTCTACAGAACTACAGCCAGAAGAAGATACATCAGAGGTAGAGGAACTGAATGAACAACCGCAAAGTGAAATTACTAACGCCATCAAATACGCCGAGAATTTGCTTCGTGATTTAAATCTTCTAACAAATACACACCCAGCACGATCTCGGCTAATTCAATTGCAATTGGCAGTGAGATATGCATCGCAATACAAGATCTGTTGGCTGAGAATTAATAAACTTCAACGAAGAAGACGAGTTGCACGAATATGAGGCGTTTAAGTTTCACTTTTGTGAAAGAAGTATTAGTAGCTGCGGAAGAATTCCGCACACAAACCAAAATAATTATTGGCAATTTTAATCTCGACTGCGTAATCGACGCTGATCGAACGGGCTGTCAACGTACAATAGATCCCTCTCGGAGATAGGGGCGATAACCCTTCTCGTGCAGAGAAAAGATTTAAACAAGATAAGTCATGCGTACACAACACAGTACACTCTAACTGCGTCAGGAAAGGTGTTTCCGTAAGGTTTTTTTTTATGTACGCAGGAATCGTCGGGAAAATTCGGCCCTAATGTTCAGAAAAGGGTGGATGAATTAACCCCCATATTTAAGAACGTAATTGTATCCTGCACGAAATCAGGGGGAAGTTCACGAAACTGGTGTACGAAGAATTTTTCAAATCTGTGTTTCTTCCGTACGTGGGAGAGGGCAGGCTAATCTGACCATATACGATTACATCTTCGTAGATGAGAGGAAAGCGTGGACCTGCACCATAAAAGTTATCCCACCAAACTGTGGGATTATGAAATGTGCTTGGGGCTGTAAAACATTGTGTTTCGTTTGCTTTTACAACTAATATCATCTGGATTTCTGTTATGGCACAGCAAGCGATGCAGGCGATAGCGAGTAAGATTTTGTAATAACGACGTGAAAATTAAATTACTACGGCAAAATTGAATATTTCTTAATAATTTCACACGCTGTACACTGTTCATTAATATACCGTAAAGTAAAATGGAAAAATGTTAAAGTGTTATAATTATAAAAAGAAAGCGGAAACACGGAAAGAACTCGAGCACTGTACCTCCAGCGTGGTAGCTGTAGACCTCAACCGCTGCGCCACGCTCACTTAACTGGAACGTGGCTAGCGTTACGTGTATTACCACGTACAGTGAACTTCAAAATCAATTTTCTCGTAAGGCAAGGCCCGGCGCTAAAAATGCGTATAGGCTCATACTCAGGGCACGTCCATCTGCAACATATCCGAGACCTAACAAAATCCGTTATTTACACTTTTGATGGTCCCCTTGATAGTTTATTAAAAACATTTCGAAAGATGAGTCTTAGCAGCACCAGTCAGTAATCAGCCGTGAAGAGTATTTACAGCTTCCAGAAGAATATACGATTGCACATGAGTGCAGGCGAATATTTTGCATTTCTGTGTAAGTCAAGCAAGTAATCCTTATAGCTGTGCAATAGTACACAGCAGTGATGGCTATTAATACACAGTAACTTTTTCTGAACAGAGACATAACACATTCCGCTTAATAAAATGCTAAACTTTAAACTGTGTTAAATTTGTATCTGTTACTGTGTGTGAGTAGATATAGGCTATCTGTCATTTGCAAGGACAGGAGTGAAACATAGCCACGTACAGTTAATTGAAGGCATTTGTTCAGTTTTGGTTTGTTTGACAAAATAGCACCGAGTGTGGAGGTGCTCGTCAATGGCAGTGACAGTCATCAGTCCATCACTGCCTTCATACATTTAAGCGTTAAGGGCAATGGTATTTAGTGGACCATGCAAGGGAAGTCCACTGTTTTAAGGTTAGATTGTACAGAGTTCTCCAGGATGAATATGAACAGTATTGCCAGCATGCATCGTAGACATTGAAGCTTGAAACATGAGGAATGAATGTGCTCGATCTGGGACAGACTCATCGAAATGTGGAAAATAGCTTGTCACATTGGGACATCTCACCCTTTACAAGAAATGCACTACAACAGTCCTACATACGGACGAAGAAGTTCAGTCATGTTAAATGAAAAACGAGATTGAAAGTACCAGCAAACTACCGGTTCCTTATCACAAGCATGTCACAACATCTTTGGTCAGGATAGAAGCCTAGGTTCGGTTGTGAAGGGTGTCGTATATCCATTATTTCCCCTTCTCTGAGGTAAACTGGTACATAGCTGTTGTAACTGCTTTTACGTATCTTTGACACTGGCGTAGAGATGGTGCTAACATTCATGAGGATTTCACACTTTTTGTATTTTCAGCAGGTAGTAGAATACTGTTGCTTAAATGAGTATCTGAGCATTACGCAGGTAGTTCACAGCGGCGCTTGTCTTGTGTAGATGGGCGATTTTCTGTTGAAAGGTGATAGGAAACGGATTTATGAGAGGTTATATGAGAGGACACCCGTGCTGACTGCTTCTCTTGAATTAGTGTGATATGTGTCCCAAATTCGTACATTAGAGAAGCACTAGGTACCCACAAAGACGTACTATGATGTTGCCAGATATCTGGAAGATCAAAGATCATGATCACTGCCCACCCACTCCACCAGCTTCCACCTCCAACTTATCTACGCCAACTGGGAGGCTTAAACATGACGGATTGTGCTTCTGTAGGCTGGAGATACGGCAGCCTGCTTAGTTGCAAGATTTATCCAAGATGGCGAACCCAGTCAAGGACAAAGGTCCACTGTTCTTCTTATGACCTCTATACGCCAACTGTGTGACTTATAAATGACGACCTACACATTATATCAATGACCTTTCATGTATGTGTGACAGTTTATGGCTGTCTAAATTATCAACATTATTTATTATTTAACTGTAATGATTTATTGTCCAAAAAATTAGTGTCAAGGATCCCCCCCCCCACCACCACCACCATCACAACTAGCCAAAGAAATAATTGCCCCACCACTCCCCTGGTCTTACTAACCTTCAAACCGACTACTCACTTTTGTTCTCTACAAAATAGTGAGAACATCATGAAGCGCCAGCAGCGGAGATTATTCAGGCAGAGCAAGGGAGGAAAGCCGATACATTGTTATTAACCTATTCCTCTTTCACTCTCATTGTTCATTGAATAAGAGCAATTTCACAAAGTGGATATTAATTCATTCCTCTGTCTCTCTCTCTCTCTCTAATTGTTCATTGCAAATGTGTAGTTTTACAAATACACATGGTATTTCTTGTTTGCAAAATGCCTTTGTAAGGGATCTGACGCTCAAATTTTCCAATCACATACTATCACTGTCGAATGTAAATATTAAATTTGTCCTCCCTCTCTGCTAGGTCAATAGTATTATTCCATGTTAAATCGCAAATACGATCTTCTTTCATTTCCATAGTGCAAACAGCCCATGATTGCCACAATAGCTGCATTGTTGGAGCACGACACATAACTGGTCGAGAGTCTATTGTATATACCACAACCACTCACTAAGCAGAAGTCAACACATATCTGAGCATGAAACTCAACTGTTCGCTGCACCACAACTACTCACCGATCCATAATGACATGTCCCACTGTACTAATGTTGACCACTACCTACAGTTTGGTTGTTAGTGGATTCAACATGAAAATATAGGCATAGAAGCAGATAGTACGTGTCATGTAGTACGAGGTGCATTCAAGTTCTAAGGCTTCCGATTTTTTTTCTTCGGACTGGAAAGAGATAGAAACATGCGCATTGTTTTAAATTGAGGCCGCGTTCATTGTCAATACGTCCCAGAGAGGGCAGCACCGTACGGCAGATGGAATTTTACCGCCAGCGGCGAGAATGAGAACTGTTTAAATACTTAAAATTGCGACGTTTTCCTTACTTGAATAGCGTGTAATCATTCGTTTTCTGAATTTGCGTGGTGTGAAACCAATTGAAATTCGTCGACAGTTGAAGGAGACATGTGGTGATGGAGTTATGGATGTGTCGAAAGTGCGTTCGTGGGTGCGACAGTTTAATGAAGGCAGAACATCGTGTGACATCAGACCGAAACAACCTAGAGCTCGCACAAGCCGGTCTGACGACATGATCGAGAAAGTGGAGAGAATCGTTTTTGGGGATCGCCGAATGACTGTTGAACAGATCGCCTCCAGAGTTGGCATTTCTGTGGGTTCTGTACACACAATCCTGCATGACGACCCGAAAATGCGAAAAGTGTTATCCAGGTGGGTGCCACGAATGCTGATGGACGACCACATGGCTGCCCGTGTGGCATGTTGCCAAGCAATGTTGACGCGCAACGACAGCATGAATGGGACTTTCTTTTCGTCGGTTGTGACAATGGATGAGACGTGGGTGCCATTTTTCAATCCAGAAACAAAGCGCCAGTCAGCTCAATGGAAGCACACAGATTCACCGCCACCAAAAAAATTTCGGGGAACCGCCAGTGCTGAAAAAATGATGGTGTCCATGTTCTGGGACAACGAGGGCGTAATCCTTACCCATTGCGTTCCAAAGGGCACTACGGTAACAGGTGCATCCTACGAAAATGTTTTGAAGAACAAATTCCTTCCTGCGCTGCAACAAAAACGTCTGGGAAGGGCTGCGCGTGTGCTGTTTCACCAAGACAACGCACCCCCACATCGAGCTAACGTTACGCAACAGTTTCTTCGTGATAACAACTTTGAAATGATTCCTCATGCTTCCTACTCACCTGACCTGGCTCCTAGTGACTTTTGGCTTTTTCCAAGAATGACAGACACTCTCCGTGGCCGCACATTCAACAGCCGTGCTGCTATTGCCTCAGCGATTTTCCAGTGGTCAAAACAGACTCCTAAAGAAGCCTTCTCCGCTGCCATGGAATCATGGCGTCAGCATTGTGAAAAATGTGTACGTCTGCAGGGCGATTACGTCGAGAAGTAACGCCAGTTTCATCGATTTCGGGTGAATAGTTAATTAAAAAAAATCGGAGGCCTTACAACTTGAATGCACCTCGTAATAGAAATAGAGAATGTCGAACATTGTGTTAAAGTACAGCATACATGATATGAGTGGGACTATGTGCAGTACATCAGAGCTCAGATGGCTATTGAGTATGACGGATCTCGTACGCCTGTTGATATCTACTTCTTTGGCAGCATAAAAGCGCAATACTACTGTGGCGTATGTCAGTACACATTGCTATACTTGAGAGTAACACTTAGCTACATAGTTTTAAGTGTATGATCATATAACCACCACTTGTGTATGCTCAGTCACTTAAATATAATGTTGTATTCTTACTATTTTACTGTGGGGCTATAGTGGAAGTGTGGTGGGTCCAGAACCCAGAGATTCATGGATCGATACCACACCCTTCTACCAATTAGGAGACTCCTCAATATGCCTCTAGAGGAAGGACAAAGTAGGCCTGGGCAAAAGGGGATTGAACATCATTCCTTAATGCAGATCTGAATTACAGTTTACTAAGATTACAAGAGTCCACTAAATCAGCAAACTTAAAAGGATGGCCCCCAAACCAAAGGGTTTAGTTACCAATTTCGAAACTGAGAGCACTGCAAGGAACATATTTAGATTTGACGAAATTTACCAAATACTCTTTACACATTTGAGCCTTTGAGAGTAAAATCACCTAATCTGAACGTATAGGCTTTAAATAAAATAAAAAAAACTCTTGAAATGTTTTAGCCAAGCGTGAAATAAAGTACAGAAACGCACAGTAACATCCCACTGAACATTAACTGGGCCCAGCCAGTGACATTTAAATTTAAAGAATGCTTTAAGAAAACACATCCACAAAAACTGTAATAAAAATTTGAAGGAGAAACTGTTACAAAATATTCTGAGCAAACTTATAAGCATCATCATGAAGCAGTTTGCATTGTGTGGTAGAATCTGTGACACTTCACAACAACACGGCCAAGCATCCCAAATTAACTAGTTCTAAAACATACATAGGGCTAGTACTACAAACACAATAAAATTAACACGCACAGTATTCCTTGGCAACAAGTAGCTGAATCTCAGACTCTGGGGATTAGACTTGTAGATTAGCTGTACTCATTCCTTCAATACCACTTTGCTTTACAATACAAGAAAGGGCACGTAAAAAAATTCTGGAACGAGATGATATTAACACAGAGCTATCGTCAGCTAATACAATACTCCTTCATTTACAAGAAGTAGAAAATTTTTGGTTACAAGACCCAGGCTACGGGTCTTAAATAAACAATCCCATTAATGCTTCTTCAGCCCAGGCTGGGCCAACTCCATACGGATGGTCGCAAGAACGCAGGCGGAGCGTTAAAAGTCACGCCAAAAGTCTGCGTTGTTCAGAAAGGCAGAATTTACTGAACGCAAGATCGTACGTCTCACTACGCAACAAACAGCAAGCGTGGAATTAGGAGGAATTTTTATCACAACCTTGTCAAACAAATTAAATTATTTAAATAGTAAAATGACAATTAACGGGTATCGGGTTCTCTCAGAGCTCCGCCCAGTTAACGAACATTACCGATGTTAGCGCTTGTTGCAAGACACTGGGCTGCTATAACGTGTGGTAACTGCTGTTGAAAACAGTGCTGATGCATTCCTAATAGTAAGTAATCACTTCAAAGCTCTTCACCGGGTATTAATGCAGAGACGTAAACAAGCACTTCCGGTCCTGTAGCAGCAGGTAGAGTAGTTCGCCGGACCAGTCCTCAGGCCGCGGCGAAGAAGGCCCGTTTAGCGGCTACACCACCAGCAAAGGTGGAATGCGGCCCATCCTCCCGTCGTCGAAACCACTGCGATCAACATTTGACCGCCAGGTGCTCCGCACAACCCCCAAGTTTTCAGGCTAGGCACCACGTGCCTCCCCGGCGGACTGTCTGCGAAAGAGCGGGACCGCCAGTGACCTCTTAGGAGCCGCCCGCGGACTCCCTGTACTCAAAGACAAGCGCGTACGAAAGCTGGTGCGATAGGTCGATTCGTGAAATGGTTCAATTTTATTTTCCTGTAACTAAGCGAAAACAGAATAATTACGATGTGACTTTTCATGCTTTCCCGACGTATCCGGTGTAAATACACTCCTGGAAATTGAAAGAAGAACACCGTGAATTCATTGTCCCAGGAAGGGGAAACTTTATTGACACATTCCTGGGGTCAGATACATTACATGATCACACTGACAGAACCACAGGCACATAGACACAGGCAACAGAGCATGCACAATGTCGGCACTAGTACAGTGTATATCCACCTTTCGCAGCAATGCAGGCTGCTATTCTCCCATGGAGACGATCGTAGAGATGCTGGATGTAGTCCTGTGGAACGGCTTGCCATGCCATTTCCACCTGGCGCCTCAGTTGGACCAGCGTTCGTGCTGGACGTGCAGACCGCGTGAGACGACGCTTCATCCAGTCCCAAACATACTCAATGGGGGACAGATCCGGAGATCTTGCTGGCCAGGGTAGTTGACTTACACCTTCTAGAGCACGTTGGGTGGCACGGGATACATGCGGACGTGTATTGTCCTGTTGGAACAGCAAGTTCCCTTGCCGGTCTAGGAATGGTAGAACGATGGGTTCGATGACGGTTTGGATGTACCATGCACTATTCAGTGTCCCCTCGACGATCACCAGTGGTGTACGGCCAGTGTAGGAGATCGCTCCCCACACCATGATGCCGGGTGTTGGCCCTGTGTGCCTCGGTCGTATGCAGTCCTGATTGTGGCGCTCACCTGCACGGCGCCAAACACGCATACGACCATCATTGGCACCAAGGCAGAAGCGACTCTCATCGCTGAAGACGACACGTCTCCATTCGTCCCTCCATTCACGCCTGTCGCGACACCACTGGAGGCGGGCTGCACGATGTTGGGGCGTGAGCGGAAGACGGCCTAACGGTGTGCGGGACCGTAGCCTAGCTTGATGGAGACGGTTGCGAATGGTCCTCGCCGATACCCCAGGAGCAACAGTGTCCCTAATTTGCTGGGAAGTGGCGGTGCGGTCCCCTACGGCACTGCGTAGGATCCTACGGTCTTGGCGTGCATCCGTGCGTCGCTGCCGTCCGGTCCCAGGTCGACGGGCACGTGCACCTTCCGCCGACCACTGGCGACAACATCGATGTACTGTGGAGACCTCACGCCCCACGTGTTGAGCAATTCGGCGGTACGTCCACCCGGCCTCCCGCATGCCCACCATACGCCCTCGCTCAAAGTCCGTCAACTGCACATACGGTTCACGTCCACGCTGTCGCGGCATGCTAACAGTGTTAAAGACTGCGATGGAGCTCCGTATGCCACGGCAAACTGGCTGACACTGACGGCGGCGGTGCACAAATGCTGCGCAGCTAGCGCCATTCGACGGCCAACACCGCGGTTCCTGGTGTGTCCGCTGTGCCGTGCGTGTGATCATTGCTTGTACAGCCCTCTCGCAGTGTCCGGAGCAAGTATGGTGGGTCTGACACACCGGTGTCAATGTGTTCTTTTTTCCATTTCCAGGAGTGTACTTATACGCTTCTCGGGTTTGCTCCCAGATGTGTAACTCGCACAGTATTTCATCAATGCAACTGCTCGACATCATGACGTGCTAGTAGCTGCTGCTGTCAATGGTGCAAGGAGCGACTGATGAAAATCGCGCGGTGGCGTCGAAATTTATCACGCCTGGGGCAGGCAAAACGTGTGCGCGGGAGGACGCTCGTAGTTGGGAATGCGGCGCTCCTGGGACCCCCTGCTGGGAGCCGCAGAAAGGCCATTCGCGCATGCGCTATAGGCAATGACTGTGCTGCCGGACGCTCCTGCGGTTAAAGGCTGGACTAAATCTCATTAGCGCGTTGCTTCACGTGATGAATCGGATGTTCTTGTTTCCCCTGTTTTGATTTAATGGCAGCCAGTGCTGGATTCCAAGTGGCACTTAGTTGAAAACCTGCATCCCTGTTGATAAGATTGTCAGCCGTACTGATATGTATGGCCTCCTTAACAAAAAAGTCCCAGAAAGATTGTTGTGGCGATAAAATTTCCGTCTGTTCCTAAAGCATATGATGTCCCGTGTCCAGCCAATGCTCCGCTACTGCTGATTTATCAGGCTGCCCCAGGCGTGTATGACGATGGTGTTAGACACAAAGTTCTTGCACGGTTCGGCATGTCTGCCCAGTATAAAATTTTCCACACTGGCATGGGATTTTAAACACGCCACGTTTCGTAAGGCCAAGGTCGTCTTTGACCGAGCACAATAAATTCCTCAATTTTGCTGGTGGCCGAAACAACCACTTGATGTCATGCTTTTTGAGGATTCCTTCCATTCCATGATGACATACCACCAAAATAGGGCAAGAACGCTGCTGCAGTGGGTGCCTCCGCATCTTCATTTACATCCCTGCTTCGAATTTGCTTAGAACGCAATCCATGGCGTATCTGCCTATCGGAATAGCATTTTGTTTGAATACCGTTCTCAGGTGTTGTAGCTCACCAGGTAGACTGCTGCCATCTGAGAACACGTGTGTCCTGTTGTGGATTGGCAAGACAGCCGATCCACTAGGAGGAAGCCGAAAGGCACGCGTTTAAGCTCACGCAGGCTGGCGTCAGGTCTGGAACAGGACACGGATTTTAGACTTCAGAAAAAAGGATGTAACTGGTAGAATACTTAACTTTAATCCATAATTGGTGAACATCGCTCTTGACGGTACATGTTTTACAGCATCAATAGTAACTGGTAATGGCGCCTTGCTAGGTCGTAGCAAATGACGTAGCTGAAGGCTATGCTAACTATCGTCTCGGCAAATGAGAGCGTAATTTGTCAGTGAACCATCGCTATCAAAGTCGGCTGTGCAACTGGGGCGAGTGCTAGGAAGTGTCTCTAGACCTGCCGTGTGGCGGCGCTCGGTCTGCAATCACTGATAGTGGCGACACGCGGGTCCGACGTATACTAACTGACCTCGGCCGATTTAAAGGCTACCACCTAGCAAGTGTGGTGTCTGGCGGAGACACCACATGCCCTGTGCACCAAAGAGTGTAGGACACTACAGCGTTGCGCAGGGAGATGACAACTAGTAGCCTGCAAATATAGCTCTGTACGTGTTGATTTCCAATAGACGCTGTGACCCAGTGCACAATCAGCTTTTCTTCTATGACGTCCAGGAATAGTAAAATGCCACACTTTTCCCGTTCCATTGGGATCTGCATATTGGCATGGAGCGAGTTCAGATGCCGGAGAAACCCAGGTGACGTCTCTATTCCGTAGGGTCACACCACAGAAGCATCGTCTACATATCGCCAGAATAAGGGAGGCTTGAGACTTGCAGAATGCAGTGATTTTTCCTTTAAGTTTTCCATCAAAAAAGTGACCACCATGGGAGACAGAGGACTTCCTATGGCAACACCGTTCACTTGTTCGAATTGATTAAGAAATAAGTTGAGGTAAGCACATGTTTAAATAATGACTCACTGTCTTTCTCAGCCGAGCGGTCTATGGCGCTGTAGTCATGGACTGTGCGGCTAGTCCCGGCGCAGGTTCGTGTCCTCCCTCGGGCATGGGAGTGTGTGTTTGTCCTTAGCATAATTTACGTTAAGCAGTGTGTAAGCTTAGTGACTTATGACCTTAGCTGTTAAGTCCCATAAGATTTCACACACATTTGAACATTTGAACAGTGTCTCACTAGAAAGTGTAACTTGAAGTGCAGTTGTGGCTACTTTTATAGTCCCATGAGATTTCACACACATTTGAACATTTTTTTTGTCTTTCTCAAACTGGCTGCTGATAAACTCTAACGAGACCTGCAGAAGTACTTTTGTAAATAAAGATATAACGTCAAAACTAACCAAAATATCCGACGCTTGTAACTTAAGTGTCTATGAAGTCCTCTGAATTTTGGATGTGGTGCCTATGAGAGGTCCCAACAGTGTAATATGGTGTTTGGCCAGAAAATAGGAACTTCAATGTTACTAGCACTATTGGCACGAAGATGAGTCCCAGCCTTATGTACCTTGGGTAGGCCGTACAGTCTTGGGGGAAATGCAGCCTGCTGGCGTAGGCTTTTGGACACTTTAGAAGGAATAGAGCTCTTCTTGAGAAGGTCTAATGTTTCGCTCTGGATTTTGCCAGTCGGATCCTCTCTTAGCTTGCAATAGGCAGGATCGTCAAGCAGCGCCTCCATCTTGCTGTTGTATTCAACTCTTGAGAGGAGGACGGTGGCGTTCCCCTTTCCGGCAGGTAAACTGACGGGTTATATTAAATTAATTTTCACTTCATTTCTACACCGCCATCTCAAGAGTGTTCAGACGATGTTCCAGCTAGGCGGCAATGTTGCATGCCGATGGTGACCGAACGAGGTGGCGCAGTAGTTTGCACACTGGACTCGCATTCGGGAGAACGACGGTTCAAACCCTTGTCCGGTCATCCTGACTTAAGGTTTTCCGTGATTTTCCTAAATCGATTCAGCTAAATGCCGGGATGGTTCCTAGAAAAGGGCACTTCCTTCCCCATCCTTCCATTATCCGATGAGACCGATGACCTCGCTGTTTGGTCCCCATCCCTAAATCAACCATCCAGTACATCCGTGGCGATGTCTTCTGTATTGACGTCCCATCTCTAGCCAACAGTATGCCCTATACGCAGTGGTGGATACATATGGGGGGGAGGGTGATGGGGTGCGCGCCTCCCCTTTGGGGGGCTGCCCGCATTACCACCCGCACACGCTAGTCGTTCGTTTCTTTCGTCAGTCGGCTTAACTGAATCGAGTTATCGAGTAGTTGTACTATCCTATGTAGCATGCGCGTCTACGTCATCGTATTTGACGATGTAATTAACCAATTTTCCAGGAATATTAGACGCATATAATTCATCATCTAAGGAAGAGATGCATCATTCCTTTCGACACATCGAAATTAAACACATAACCAGTTTGTGGTTGCCATACACTTCTTTATTACAAACACAGACACAGATCTTTCAAAATTTACTCAAGCAATTTTCACTAATCAAAACAATATCCATCAAACCCTATTAATAAAATTTAGCTAACATAACTGAAGGCTTCATGACTTACATAGGAACTGGCTTTCACACAACCCATATCGAAGTCTAAAACTGCTTCCATGGACTAATTTTAAGGAATTGTAACAAATTAAATTAAATATGAGATTAATACGCTCGACTAGGCTCCTCTTTAGTATTACTCACAGGTACTAAGTTCACATACATTTCATGGGCAGAATATAAGAATAGGATATTAAGTAGTAGTAACATGGGGCCTTTACGATTTTTTACGTTGAAAATTAGTGATGGACGCAAGCAGGCCGAAAGGTACTACCAGATAGAGGTGATTCACGGACGAGAAGGTAAAATGGAGCTATACTCAACTATGGCTACAATTAAGCTAACAGGAAACCATAACGCTCCGCCGGAAAAATTAAGTTGCAGGACACTCACAACGTAACCGCAGATACCGATCCAGGTCCTCAAATTTCCCTCTTCCACCGTGATACCCCGATCGGAGATTGCTTGCGTCGTCCACTGCCAATTATCTGCAACATAAACACATTAGCGGCAGACAACATTCTGGCGCATCAGATAGATAAACATATTTGCCCAACTGGTTATAAACGAACGCCTAATTATACACGGCACCAGTGAACCCAAGTCTTACTAACCTGAATGAGCACTTGCCCAGTAACGGCTCTTAAAATTTGATTAGCCAATTCTCTAGAACAAAGAAATAAAATAATAACATAGGAACAGGAAACAGGAAAATTATTTCGACCCGCTCTTGAACGTCAGGCACAGACTTACGTACCCTAGTTACGCATTGAGCACGGCTTCATGTCTATTGGTTGTGCGCAGCTAGCGCTTCCTTAAAAACCATCAAAATATCAGGCGCCCAGACCAAGTACAGTGACAAATAACTGAAACAACCAAGATAGTTTCCAGTGCTCTCGGGTATTCAATTAACGTGAACAGAACTCACAAAGAAACATTTCGACGCCTCCAGTTCGTTCACATTGAGTAACATGTAACAGACGCGAAGGAAATCTGTCCTTCAAATCTCCAGGAAATGCCAGTCACCATCGGCAACGTATCTGCTTTGAAACGGCGAAACAGGCCGCCGCAGCTGCCCACGCTCCTCCGTCGTACCGACTCGGTCACTCGCCAGCGCCACACGTCTCTGTCGCTCACACAGCTGATACCCGAACGCAAGCCCCTGCACAGCGCGCACGCCACAGTTAAATAGCCATCTGCCAAAGATGCGAAGAAGACATGCAGCCATCGAAAATCGGGTCACAACGGTAGGGATGACAATCGATGGAGACTGGCGCCAGCAGCGCACCAGCTCAAGAACCACAATTGTAACTTTTTTTATCATAGGATGGCATTGTACTGTATAACACGAATTCTTTACAGACGAATGGAAAAACTAGTAGAAGCCGACCTCGGGGAAGATCAGTTTGGATTCCGTAGAAATACTGGAACGCGTGAGGCAATACTGACCTTACGACTTATCTTAGAAGAAAGAATAAGGAAAGGCAAACCTACGTTTATAGCATTTGCAGACTTAGAGAAAGCTTTTGACAATGTTGACTGGAATACTCTCTTTCAAATTCTAAAGGTGGTAGGGGTAAAATACAGGGAGCGAAAGGCTATTTACAATGTGTACAGAAACCAGATGGCAGTTATAAGAGGCGAGGGACATTAAAGGGAAGCAATGGTTGGGAAGGGAGTAAGACAGGGTTGTAGCCTCTCCACGATGTTATTCAGTCTGTATATTGAGCAAGCAGTAAAGGAAACAAAAGAAGTATTCGGAGTAGGTATTAAAATCCATGGAGAAGAAATAAAAACTTTGAGGTTCGCCGATGACATTGTAATTCTGTCAGAGACAGCAAAGGACTTGCAAGAGCAGTTGAACGGATTCGGACAGTGTCTTGAAAGGAGGATATAAGATGAACATCAACAAAAGCAAAACGAGGATAATGGAATGTAGTCGGATTAAGTCGGGTGACGCTGAGGGAATTAGATTAGGAAATGAGACACTTAAAGTAGTAAAGGAGTTTTGCTATTTGGGGAGCAAAATAACTGATGATGGTCGAAGTAGAGAGGATATTAAATGTAGACTGGCAATGGCAAGGAAAGCGTTTCTGAAGAAGAGAAATTTGTTAACATCGAGTATAGATTTAAGTGTCAGGAAGTCATTTCTGAAAGTATTTGTATGGAGTGTAGCCATGTATGGAAGTGAAACATGGACAATAAATAGTTTGGACAAGAAGAGAATAGAAGCTTTCGAAATGTGGTGCTACAGAAGAATGCTGAGGGTTAGATAGGTAGATCACATAACTAATGAGGAAGTATTGAACAGGATTGGGGAGAAGAGTTTGTGGCACAACTTGACCAGAAGAAGGGATCGGTTGGTAGGACATGTTCTCAGGCATCAAGGCCTCACCAGTTTAGTATTGGAGGGCACCGTGGAGGGTAAAAATCGTAGAGGGAGACCAAGAGATGAATACACTAAGCAGATTCAGAAGGATGTAGGTTGCAGTAGGTACTGGGAGATGAAGAAGCTTGCACAGGATAGAGTAGCATGGAGAGCTGCATCAAACCAGTCTCAGGACTGAAGACGACAACAACAACAACATGTGTATAATCAGTTTAAATAAAACTTTCTTACACTTTGTATGTGACTTGATTATTTTTTGCTACGGTAAAAGTAAAAGTAGCTCCAAGATATCTTTAGCGCCCCCACCTTGAGCTTTTCCTGTATCCGCCACTGCCTATACGTACCATCAAATAACAGTGAGCAGCAATCCCTGCGCGCTATGAGCCGACTGTTACCGCGCGGCATACCCGCTGATCGGCCGGTCAGTAGCGCCACCGAGCGGCATTGTGTGAAGGTCACTATCGGAAGCAGTGTTCCGGCAGCCAAGGCCTGATGACGCTTCTACGCCACCGGTGGCGGTAGTCTGCCGTTGCGCGCCACGCAAGCGTCAAACAGTAGTCGTGATTTAAAAGACGCAACCGCCCCTATTTCACTTACGACGTGGTGGTCGCAGGTGTTGAATGAATCAGACGCACTGCCATCGGCCCGCACGCTGTTATTCAATTGCTCTCGTGTTGTGCTGCAGGCAGACTAGTTCTGTGCCCCAGAAGCATGGCTCAAATGGGACTTAACATCTGAAGTCATCAGTCCCCTAGAACTTAGAACTACTTAAACCTAACCATCCTAAGGACATCACACACATCCATGTCCGAGGCAGGATTCGAACCTGCGGCCGTAGCGGTCGCGCGGTTCCAGACTGAAGCGCCTGAAACCACTTGCCCACTCCGGCCGGCCCAGAAGCATGACTGATAAGGAGAACTGCGCTACGGATGACCCGGTAAGTTGTGTTTCCGATTCGGAAATACTAATTGCCGAAATATAAAAGAGGCCAGCTCTCTACAGTACGAGGTTACAAGAATACAGTGATTGCAATTTGAAGATAAACTGTGCGGAGAAGCGTCCTGCGACGTCATTCGGAATTAGACTGAATTGTCTGGACCAGAAGAGAAAAACAAAGAAACTCCACAGCTCAGAAATTATAGTCATTCATGTACTTATCGCCATTACCACAACTTTAATTTATTGTGTTGCTAAGGTCCTGATCTTTATTGAGTCACAAAACAATTTTCTTATCTGCGCACCACAGGTTTCAGCTCTTACTCGTAGAAGCTCACGGCGTTACAGAAGGCATTCGTGCGACTCGTCCTCGATTCGTACACCGTCGTTTCTTCTTACGAAATTATGGAGTGTACAGCATTCTTTATCGTTATGTCTCATAAATCGACATCCATATCCATAGCCTGATCAAATACGAATGCCCTCCTTTTGTTAGCCAATATTTCAAAAGTGCATTCCACCACTCTACGAGCACGACCATACCTACAATTAAAACACACTGTTTCATTGACAGGTTTCTCTTAAAATAAGGCCGCAGACTATTTGTAGACAGTGCAAATACTTCACTTCCTCCTCCTCCTACAAAATTAAAAAGCTAAAGTTCTTCTTCGTCGTGAGGTAGTTTTTGAGGATTTCAAATGTTTAACCGATTAGCTTTCCACCTTTGATAGAAGTGGGATTTCTTGAGTTCATTAAAATCTCCATTGGCGTCATATTGGCCCACGTCTATCACAATGGAACGGTAGCCAGAGTCCACTACATCAAAAAGTACTACCTGAAAAATTTTTATAATTATAAAATTCTGAGCCACTGTTAGCAGTTTTCTTCAGTGTTATATCTTTGCCGTCCTCAGAACCAATGAAGTTTCGAAAGTCAGTTCTTCCTAAAAACTGTATGGCAACAATCATCCAGTCATCTTGAGTTTATTGTTCAATATGAAAAGAATGTAGATATTTCCACAACTACTCACTTGAATCCTTGACAGTTTCTCTGATTATCATTATCCTAGCAGATATTCGTGGTGCAATGAGCGAAAACTATTTCCTGTAGCAAGGTATCTGGAAGAAATAGTAGTCACTAGTAGCATTAATATTTATTTATATTAATATTAGGCTACATGCTTACAATGAAATACGCACTGTGCTAATTTCATTCACGATAGGTAGAGAAATTCAAAAAAAGTGGAAGAATCTGAAGATCTCTTTCGCGAAAGACATGGCATCACGGAAGTCTCCGTCCGTGGTGGCTTCACGAAAACGGAGAAAATACCTGTATGTTGACGCAGTGTTGTTTCTGCTGTCTCAAATCACAAATTGACCACCAGCAACATCGAATTTTTGGCAAATAGAAGAGAATAAAAAGAAAGGATGTTTGCCCCTCAGGTTGTCTCCAAAAAATGGCTATAAGCGCTATGGGACTTAACATCTGAGGTCATCAGTTCCCTAGACTTAGAACTACTTAAACCTAACTAACATAAGGACATCACACACATCCATGCGGAGGCAGGATTCGAAACGGCGACAGTAGCAGTCGTGCGATCCCGGTCTGAAGCGCCTAGAACCACAGCGGATGGCTCAGGTTGTCTTCAAAAAAACAACAACTATGCAGCACAGAGCACGAAAGTAAAACATCCCAATAAAGGAGAAGCCAAGAAAGTTACTTGATACCTGGACTCACTTAAATATACTAAAAAAGAGAAACGAAGCAAAGAAATTAATGACGACAAAACTTTTACTATCATGTTTTCCCCATGGTAAACAAAGTACAAAATCATTACACCAAAGTAGAAATAATTAACGTGATAACGACTAACAAATGTTATCACCTTCCCCCAGTTTCTCAACAGCATTTGAAAGTGCGTCATAACAATACCACTCAAGCAATTTACACTCCAGCAACTTCATTCGTTTGGCCGTATTCGTCAAACGTCCTAAATGAAACGGAACCTCTACAAACTATTTTCCTGTGCCCCTCTGCTGTCAACAACAGCTGCAGCGCCGCGCGGGATTAGCCAAGCGGTCTAAAGCGCTGCAGTCATGGACTCTGCGGCTGCTCCCGTCGGAGGTTCGAGTCCTCCTTCGGGCGTGGATGTGCGTGTTTGTTCTTAGGATAATTTAGGTTACGTAGTGTGTAAGCTTAGGGACTGATGACCTTAACAGTTAAGTCCCATAGGATTTCACACACATTTGAACATTTGAACAGCTGCAGCAGTAGCAGCAGCAGCAGCAGCAGCGAGTGCTCAGAAACTTCAATGCACGTCTTGGTTTCGCAGTTTTCACTGAAAACAAGTTCCCCAATTTCATCTTGTAGAAGTGATTGAGGTATCTGATCAATAATATAAAAGGGTAACCAAAACTACTGAATGAAATGTGTGCTTACATCAATGTTCACTGATAAGGGCTTCTCAGGTGGTACCGGCATCCCTCACTTCGTGTCTTGTTTTGTTATTTTCGGTCCTATTGCTAGAAGCAGTGCATCAAAATAATTCTTACTGATAGAATTTATCCTGCTGATTTTATAACTCTTCATGTAATTTGTAACACTGGCCTCTCAGCACTGCTTGACTTATAATTATATGCACTCGATAGTGACATTTGCGCTATTTTCTCGCTGGTCTTCGTAGTAAAAGAACCACCAGACACGCTGTTTCGATGTAACGTAGGCCTGCTCCCGCGAGAGCGGTTGTTCAGTCGCGGGAACTGAAAAATCGCCTTTGTGCGCCTAGCCTTACAGTCCATCCGGCGTGTCCCACGACATTGTCCATTGTTTAGAGGTTGGCTACCAGCTTACATGACTGCCGCGAGAACGGCTTTTGTGAGGTCACGCCACACTCCACCACAACTCGAGGTCCATGTTGATGGAGTGGGAAGAGTCGCAGTGTATTGAAAGCACCTGTTCCCCTCAGGGCCTGCGAGGCCATGTTATAGAGAAACTTGAAGTCTCGTAAATAGGGCTACATAATTTCGCGTTTTACAGCAAACTGAGTATAATTTCGCTGGTAAGTCTAGAAAGCTGAAGCCTGTCCTACGCAATATAAACGATAACAAAATAGAAGATAATAAAGACGCACTTTTCTTTATTGAAGTTTAATGTAGAGTAGCAATTTTATCGTTTCCAGCCACACTTCCTGCTGAAGACCCAGTTAAGATTTTTTGGATTGTTTGGGGGAAGAGACCAAACAGCTAGGTCATCGGTCTCATCGGATTAGGGAAGGACGGGGAAGGAAGTCGGCCGTACCCTTTCAAAGGAACCATCCCGGCATTTGCCTGGAGCGATTTAGGGAAATCACGGAAAACCTAAATCAGGATGGCTGGACGCGGGATTGAACCGACGTACTCCCGAATGCGAGTCCAGTGTGCTAACCACTGCGCCACTTCGCTCAGTACTCAGTTAAGAAAATTAAAAGACTTCTGAACGGAAATCAAGATGTTCCAAGGAAATCAGTTATGTGTCTCAGGTTAGAAAAGAACCAAGAGTTCCATCAAGGTTGGGGGAGAGGGTGTTGGGGAGGGGGGCAGTAGGTGCAGTTGCCCCTAGTGACAATTCATTTAGTTTCTGATTGTGAAAACTTACGTGTACCTGCAGGTCCCAGATCTTATTGACCTACAATACCTAGAAAATTATCACTAAAATTCGTGAAAATATAGATAAAATGAGTTAAAAATGTTGTAAAACACAGGTTGCTCTCTCAGATTTTTTTAGAATACTTTTATTGCACGTACTATTTCCTAAAAAAGCACATCTCCACATCTGATTGAATAATGTGGACAATCATTTGTTCACTTTTCAGTATTATATACTATGTCCCTGACTATAAAGACATTCAACTCGTCTGCCAAAACTCCCCGGAACCGCTCCTGTGTCTTCAAGGGTGATTGAGTTCCATTCCTCCTGAACAAGTGCAATAAGCTATTCTCTGTTGCGTGGATGGGCTTCTATGAAGATCGCATGCTGTACTCTGACCCACAGATGTCCTACAGGGTGTATTTCCTAGTAGAGGCCAGGCCCATTTCCTCTGGTGTTTCGGCAGATATCTGTAATTTGCTTATTTCAATGCGTTGTTCCAGTCAGCCCAAACAAATACTGTCCATGACGTGTTCCATGCGACACGCGGAATCGACGGAAATCGCCTATTTGTTTCCGTATCAAAAGAAAGTGATTTTTAAAGCAGTACGTCCCCATTCTACAGAGCGTTTGAAATTAGTCCAGTGTGGTATTGTTTTTATCGACATGTATCGACACGGGCAGCAAAACGTGAAGACTAACGGTATTCCGGCAGCTACTGTGTGCCGCCCTGACCCGCAATGACAGCTACCACAATGCGGCAGCAGCGCCGCTCATTTGCTGCTGCAGTACTGCTCATTCCTACTCTTTTACTGTCGCTGCTACTACATACTAGTAAAACATACCGAAAACACGAATGTCACACAAGTCTGATATGAGAAGCTCTATCGAAAGGACACGTATCATTCCGCTTAAAAACCATTTTTTTTTTTTTTTGTAATGGGAAACAAACCGAAGCTTTTTGTCATCGCTGTTCGTCGTATGAAACACGTGATGAGCAGTATTTGTTTGGGCTGATTTCAGCTACACATCGCGCAAACGAAATTGCAGAATTTCTGTATAATCACCACACAAAAAGCGCCTGACGTCCTTAGGAAAGATACCGTGTATAGGGTTAAGGTCTGGACTGCTTCCACGCCAGTCGTCCCAAACACCAGGGAATGTTCTCTTCAGAAGCGCGGTTCTTTGTTTTCGGTATGAGCTGTTGCTCGATCTTGCATGAGTACAGTCTGGAATTGGGGAAAGATCATTCTGAACAGCAAAAAACGGAAAGGTGAACCACCAGCGACTGTAGACTGGAATGATGACAATGAAAATTTGTGCTGGACCAGCACTAGAAACCGGATTTTCCGCTTTGCACGAGCGGTCGCTTCATCGCTTCGACTGTCCGTGTACGGACTGTGGCAAGATCTGTCCATGTACGTACTGTGGCAAGACCCGGGTTCGAGTTCTGGTACGGCACAAATTTTTACTGCCTTCATTCTAATGTACAGTCGATGGTGGTTCATATTCGCAATTGTGTATAAGTTTCCTGTACTTCTTGATGTCTGTAATGCCTGTTCCTTGGGACGTACATGCAAGCATTGCATTGTACCTGTTAATAACACAACCAGTGCTCTTTTACATTCTTGCCTTAGTATATGCAGGAACAATCCTTTCGCGATATTAATCACCATCGACCACATGCAGTACAGCTTTTCCATAGCCACAGATGCCACCAGCGACCGTTATCTAAAATTCTTTGCTTTGGTTTGAGGACGGGGGATGTTTTCTCTGATGCATTTCTACGGGTTCAGGCGTTTTGTTTCCTCTGCTTCGGATAAAGTTCTACAGGAGACTGGCCTGTAAACAAAATGCGCATCCGTTTCATCTATCCTGCAGGGTTGGCATTTCGGAAACCATCAGGCATTATTCTTTCACAAAATACCTGACGAAAAACATTTTTTTTTACAGCATGCATTATGTTGGTTGGACATAATCAGGATTGTCTAGGAATGAGAAAATCACAGGTTTGGCGATTGCCCGAGTACCGACGCCGTATTCGTGTTAACTGTGACTTATTTTTGTCGTCGGACTCTGTTGCTGTCACTAACACTACCATTACCTTTATTAACCCTACGTCTAACGGTTTTCGGATCAGTACCCTATGTTTGAGCAATTTTGGTGTTAAAAGTTCCACTGGTGCGGAGACCTTGAACTTTGATACGAACAGTTCACGTTTTAGCCCCAGTTTTTAATGACAGTCTTAAAGATGGTGAAAAACGCAAACAACCACAGAGCACTATAGACACAAGCTTAATTACTAATTTAAGTAAGGTATAAGGAAGTTCATTAAATTGAAGAAAACGAAACTTTTAGAAAACTGTCTCTTTTTGTCTCGCTAGTTAAAATTCCAACATTAACTATTTTACTGATCTTTTGTTAGGTGCCAGCCGTAATGGCCGAGTGGCTCTAGGCGCTTCAGTCTGGAACCACGCTGCTGCTACGGTCGCAGGTTCGAATCCAGCCTCGGGCATGGATGTGTGTGCTGTCCTTAGGTTACTTAGGTTTAGTTCTAAGTCTAGGGACTGATGAGCTCAGATGTGAAATCCCATAGTGCTTAGAGCCATTTGAACCATTTTTTTTTTGGTTAGGTGAAAGCAGAAGGATAAAAATAACTGAATGATAATTTTTCATTAACTTACCATGTACAGGTGTCACAGTTTTACGAAATCATCTGCATAGAAGAAGCGCACCACAGCGAAAACACTTGCTTGCAGCAGACAAATAAATGTAGGAATGGGTTCACTATGATTTATCAACTAATATAGACTAGTATAGAGTTCATACAGCCAGCTCCATCTCTTGGTGTAACGTGGTACTCTCTCCACACAGCACCAAATCTCGGCGGCTCTAATATTAAAAAAGGGAGAAACTAGAGTAATGAAAAATTTTATAGTTGGTTGGAACCGAAATTACATGAAGGATAATTAATTTGAAATCTCTATGTTTTTATTCAGAAAAGTCTTTCAAGGTGTACGAAAATTTGTATAACTATCAAAGAGCCATTGCAGAGTACGACATTCAGCTTGCAGACGCTGTCTAAAATGCAAGAACGGCTGTTGTCGGACGACACGAGCTTGGGGTGGAAAATCTTTCAACATTTACTGAAACAAATGGAGTGAGCTCTTTGATATTTTATTTTCGCTTCAAAAAAGAATCGACACCTAAATATCGTTATTTTTGATTCAATAGCGATACCTGGTACAAGTTAACAGTAACGTGAAAATGATGCTAAGCAGATGAACCATCAACTTACGCTGGTGTGCAGAACTTCAGGATGAATGTAAGTTTCTCATAATGTTTCACTGACAACTAACGTAGCTCCATGAAACTTGGACCAAATACAGAAAGAACTGCTACAGTGTAGCGCAGATGGTAAATGAAAAAAATAGGCAATGAGACGAACACGAATGAGGGTTTTATTCAAAGGCAGTACAAATGTCAGGAATGGTGCTTAATAGGTTGTGTAACCACTACGGACGGCACTGTATGCTCTGCAACGTGCTCCCAAGCTTGCCACAATATTGGTAAGTTTCTGTGGTACAGGGTTCCATTCCTCCAATAGCGTGGATGAAAACTACTGGATGGTCGTCGGTAAATGTGGACGTGCCACAATACGTCTCACCAGTGCCTCTTGAGCTTTGGCGACTGGCCGTAGGGTGCTCTACTTGCATCGCTGATATCGATATTCGGCTGTCCTGCTATCTTTGACTGCTCCCACCGGCGGTATTCCGGGTAAACGTGTCACGGGTGAGTCTCTGGTAGGCGTTAAACAAGCCAACTTGTGTTGAAAACAATCCCGCATCCCTAACCGTGGTGCATGGGCTTCGCCGTGCTCGCCGCCCTTGTCTATTGGCGTGCGCCGGATGTACGGTGCCGATCATTGGGCGCCTAGACGTGCTAAATTGTGGTGGGTTCGTCTTCTCACGCTGAACAGCTTCCCAGATCGTAATTTTCAAGCTCCATGTTACGTATGAGTTTTATTCTGTGTTTAACTAAGAAGATTGTTGAAACTTATTGTGGCATGGGTAGCTGCCGGAGATGATTCTGAACTTGGTTCCACAGTGGCTATTTTAAGGAGGCTGATGTTCCTCATTTTTGATCATCCATGGAGTGTGTGTCTTAAGTGGTTTTCATACAAATTTAAACTTGTCTTAGGACATATTGTCTGCATTGGGACAGGCTGCGGTTGTGTACGTGCCCGGCAGCCGTAGAGTTAATTCTTTAATCATTTGTCATGGCTGCTGTTGCTACGTTTACTTAATGTTGAAAGTGCCTTAAGGCAACTGGAAGTGATCTCTAAGTTTCCTGCTAATTTACTGGGAGACGGGTAATGTTAGAATATTGCTCCTTAAGAATTTGGGTGCGTGCTTATTATACATTCCTGTGTGGCTGTGATTTGACCTTGTTTTCATTGCAATCCATTTGTGCTGCAGAACATTTGTTAAGACTGCTCGTTCCCTGGCGTCGGCGCGGTTACGGATTCTCGTCAGGACCACTCAGCCGGCCGGAATGGCCATGCGGTTCTAGGCGCTACAGTCTGCAGGCGAGCGACCGCTACGGTCGCAGATTCGAATCCTGCCTCGGGCATGGATGTGTGTGATGTCCTTGGGTTAGTTAAGTTTAATTAGTTCTAAGTTCTAGGCGACTGATGACCTCAGAAGTTAAGTCGCATAGTGCTCAGAGCCATTTGAACCAGGACCGCTCATTGTGGGGCTGGTCGATTATATATAAATATATACCTCCTGCTGTGTGACCCTGTGCACAAGAAGTGGGGAGTGAACGCTCGTATTGCCTGCCGGACGCAGTGTTATTGCTTCCAAACACTGCTATGGTCCTTAACGCTCATCTTTAAAATTAAGTGCAATTTGGGAATCATCCTGAGTCATTATCTCCGTTAATTGATGCCACCTTGCTAATATTGACGTTTCTGTAAGTCAATTTATTGGTTCAAGTATTACTAGCCCTTCTTATTTAACACTTACGTCAATCATTTGTGTATCTTTAATGAATGTGCGACTTGTCATTATTCCTGTGTGCAAGTTTAACGGCCTAGGTTGGCCCACTTTGTATTTTTCGTATAAGCATGTTTCACTGTGGACATTTATGTGGGCAGTGCAGTTTTATTAACCTTTGAGATCTCTCTGTTCTCTATGCAGTTGTGGTTTTATGTGGCTGTGTAACTTTGGTTGGAAGTGTATAGTGTTGTTAGTCTCTTGAGACATGGTTAAACAAGAACGATTGTTTGTGATTGATTATTCACCGTGCTTACTATCAATGATTTTGTTTGCGGACGCAAAATAATATGAGTCCTATTCGTGTTTATGTAATTAGATCAAAGTGAAGATTTGTATATCACATCAGTACGAGGGCAAATGTCCGAATTAAAGTTTATAATAAAGTCTGTTGTCAGTCAAATTAAAATTGTAAAACAATCACAAGCTTGTCCATCACCAGTGATCTGGGGCTTCCTATTTCCTTTAGATAACTGTGGTGAGATTGCAATTTTGATTTTCTACAGAACTGGATAATACCACGGTTCACACCTCACACATAAATGATGCGATTTAAGACGGGGGAGCAGGCAGGCCAGTCCTTTGGCATAGAATCCTCTCATTCCTAGAGCTCCATTTGGGGTGTTCGATTCGGTCGATGCTTAGACACAAACTAAGGGCCGAATGCACAACTGAAAAGAGGCACATGGGAAACTAACACTGACCGGAGAGCGTATCATGTTGAAAGACTTGGAGGCAGTAACACTCTGAAACATATGCTTCCCAACACCGTAACAGCTGGACCGACAAAACGACCATATATTTCGGCAAAAGGACTGTCCTACCCGTTTCTCCGACTGAAATTCCCTCGGTCACTCGTGGATTGCATTTGGGAAAAATTATGCAGCATGTCCACGTGTACCAAAGGCCATCCAGCAGTTGGAGAAGTGGAGCGTCCAAGTGCAAGAACTCCTTACCAACTTTCTAACCAGCATGGATGCACGCTGTAAAGCATTCATTGCTGTCTGTGGTGACCACTCATCGTAATAAGAACCATGTCCTAGCTTCTGTAATGACCAGGGGACCATCATGATTCGCCGTGGCTGTAGTTTAATAGTTGAAATGGCTCTGAGCACTATGGGACTTAACTTCTGAGGTCTTCAGTCCCCTAGAAGTTGGAACTACTTAAACCTAACTAACCTAAGGACATCATACACATCCTTGCCCGAGGCAGAATTAGAACCTGCGACGGTAGGAGTCGCGCGGTCCCAAACTGTAGCGCCTAGAACCGCTCGCCCACTCCGTCCAGCGACTGTAGTTTAATTAACGTCTTGCAACAAGATTGTCATTTCCGTTCGTCTTAGAGCGTATTTCTTTCGGTTGCACTTAGTGCTACACTCAAACAGTTCTTTCTGTGTATGGTCGAAGTTTCGCGGAGCTAAAGTTATTTCATCCTATACTTTTGCATTCCGGCGCATTTTCAGCGTAGGAATATATTCTTATGCAACATCGTTGCGGATTTTTTTTTTCTAGAGGGATATGCTGTGTTGTACAAAGAACGTACAGTTGTCACAGATGGACTGAAATGGTCCTTCATTGCTGTTGGCAGGAATTCATGGAAGGACCAAGCCTCAGATTCAACATCACTTTTGGCTGACAACATCTAGATTTATTTCGTAAAAACATGTCAAGTTTTCCTTTAGAAAAAGATGAAGGGAAATTCAGTTAACGACAACCAATAATCACAGAGCGCCAGAAGTGCTTAAAAATTTCCTTTGAAATTTATCGTTTTAAAATATCCATTAAGACCATCGTCTAATCATAGAGAGGAAAAAGGCTCAGACTTTACTTTAAAATCAGTAATCAGTAAGCACCAGAAGGCTTAGAAATTGCCTCCAATTTTTTCAGTAATATAACAAGGGATTAGAAATATTCCTTTAAAAAATTTAAAATGCACATTAGCAGAAACAGATTAAATGTTTTGCGATTCTCCCAAAACAATTTAAGTGAGTAGATGCCCTGCTTGAAAACCACTAGGCCATGGTGGTGGCTCAAACAGAGACAGCAAGCAATCCTGTAGGGACTTAAAAATTTTCTGCCCTCTTGTAATGTTTTGTGGTACCTGGCTGGACGAGGCTAGGGTGGTATCAAAGGTATGTGGTCGGTTTTATCTCACTACAACGCAAAATGCACAGGTAATTAAAATATACTTTATTACAGGAACCAGTTACTTAACTTCAATGATATCCAGTCTGAAGTTCTATGGTTAACAGAAATCAAATCACATTTACAACCCTTCCGCAAATTGCTGCAGATTTTAGTGCTGGACCATCAACAAGTGTCCGCGTGCGGACCATTCAACGAGACATCATCGATATGGGCTTTCAGAGACAAAGTCCCACTCCTATACACTTGAAGACTGCACGACACAAAGTTTTACGCCCAGCCAGGACCAGTCAGTACCAACACGAGTCTCGTTTCAATTTGTATAGAGCGGATGGACGTGTACAGGTATGGAGACAACCTCATGAACCCATGGACCGTGCATGTCAGCAGGGAACTGTTGAAGCTGGTGGAGGCTCTGTGATGGTGTGGGGCGTGAGCACTTCGAGTGATATGGGACGCCTGATACGTCTAGATACCACTCTGACAGATGACACGTATGTAAGCATTCTGTCTGATTACGTGCATCCATTGATGCCCATTATGCATTCAGATGGACATGGGCAATTCCATCAGGACACGTATCCAGAATTGCTACAGAGTGGCTCCAGGAACACCCTTCTGGGTTTAGACGCTTCCGCTGGCCACCAAACTCCCTCGACATGAACATTATTGAGCATATATGGTATGCCTTGGAACGTGCTGTTCAGAAGAGATCTTCACCCTCTCGTACTCGTACAGATTTATGGACAGCCCTGCAGGATTCATGGTGTTAATTCCCTCCAGCACTAAATAGTCGTGTATTTGCCAAGTAAGTTGCGATACTTCTGCATGCTCGCAGCTGCCCTACAGATAATAGGCAAGTGTACCAATTTCTTGGCTCTTCAGTGTATAATGAGCAGATAACAACGTCCTGGACATTTCTAGATCACATGTAACTGTTTTGCCCCTACTGAAATGTAATCCTGTGGGCGCTCCTAAATAGAACATATACTATGTGCATAAAGTTTATAGTGAGTTTAGTTAGATGGCCTTATGTAAGCCATGTATGTTCTGATGGATATTTGTGCTGTGCCGTGATTTTGCGGCACGGAGAAAGTCCCGGCACGGCCCAGCAGGGGGCGCCAACCGGACATCAGTTTGTTCGCACTGCTGGCGAGGCACTGATATCAAGAGTGAAGTCTGCGTCAGCGCTAACCGAAGTTAGTAAGGAGGAGGCCGGGTACAAAGGAACTCAGTACGCTGGGGACTGGTGGTGCAGGCTGGTCTGGAAACGTACACCTGCAGCGCTGAGTGGCAGGTGGCGGCTGTCGACACTAGGTAAGCAGCGTCTGTCGCAGGAAGAGTGGGACGGACGCGGCAGAGAAGTTGCCCATCGTAAAATGGAGACTCGTACGTTGCTCATACTTGACTGGATGGAGCCCCGTTATAGCGTCGTCTTTCAATTCGTTGTGCTGTAATTTCAGAGTTTCCACCCTTTCCTAAATCATGAAATTCTTTTTTTATTTCATTATTTTGGTTTTGGGTTGCAAGTACCATACAGCCAACAAGAGTTGCAGTGTGCCAAAGAAACATAACTGCAATAATGCAGAATAGCACAAAATTACGAAATGAGCATATGAAGACATTCTTAAAGAAAAATAAAAGCACAATTATACCAACACCAGACAGCCGACGGCAGTGATAACAATGACATTGTAGGAGAATTACAAACAGCACCATACAGCACAAATATGACAAACATACACGTACTCTTATAGAAAAGACAAAACATTAAAGGAAAAACACCGTACAACATACAGTCAACACAACAATAGCTGAAAAACAGAATCGAAAATAACATCACATAACATTGTGAGAATTGTGATATTTTAGACAGATGTACTTACAATAAAAGAGAAAAACCCGAAATGACACACAATACACCGAAGAGTATATATAATAGTGCCAGTAGAACGGTGCCTCTAAATGCACAGAAGAGCAATAGGTTCGTACGCAAATTAAAACTTAAAATTACGCACAAAATTGTAAATCGGGATGATGCCGTTTGAAAATCAAGACCTCGGCAGTTTATAAATTAAATTTAGATGACGGTGGCTTTAAAATAGTTAATGAGCAAGTTATGTTGATAAAAACGATGGAGGAAAATGGGAACACTGGTAGGAGGGGGTAAAGTCTCGCAACCAAATTCTTATACAAGTCTGTTTGTGCAGTTGTATACGTGGAACAGGCCAATATGATGTTAAGTTCCGCTACTGCCGTTGTGTCCTTATCACAGGGTCCGAAAGTGACGTTCTTCAACCGAGATAGGTGCGCGGGGTAACATCTTTGTCCCAGCCTCATGCGAACGATAGAAATCACAAGACGTCTACGAAGCTGCACCGAGGCGAACCATGGGCGAGATCTTCGGTTGTATGGCCGCCGGGTGACCGCCCATAGAGTGCTGAGAGACATGCCATTCGTGCTTCCCAGCGTGATAAGCAGCCTTCCGTATCGTCGATGTTCAAGGGATTGGCGTTGGGCGTAACTGTCCTTCTCTAATATTCCTCTTGGCAAGGCGGTCAACAGTTTCATTATGAAGAATGGCATGATGTCATTTCATCGAGAGTAACTGAACGGAAATGCCCAAAGTCTCCGTGTGTCTTATGGCCGCCAAGACGTCCAGAACATACCTGTTGGTCTGTTTATCAAACGCGGCATGTTGCAATTTCTGCAGCACACTTTGAGGTTTCGTAAGTATCAGGACGAACTTGAATGTCTGGTTATCATAATGAACAGCTTCCTTGATGGCCAGTAGCTCCGCCGTGTGGATAGAAGAATCAGATGGACGAGCAAACATTTGGTAGGTGCCACGAGAAGGGCAAAAGAAGGGGTATCCAATACCCACCCCAAATTCAGAACCGTCAGAACATAAGTGAGCATACTGCGGCCATTGTATGCTGAGAAAATGCTCCAGGTCGCGAGTGATGTTGATCTCCGTTCTGAAATAGGACTGCAGGAGTTTAGTGTTCTTTAGAACGAGTGAAAGGAGTTGGCGCCATTTCTCGTAGCTGCGAACTGGTAAAGGAGTTCTGGTCAGTCGTCACCCATGAGGTGCCTGTGTGAGTCTCCAGAATCGAACCACCGCCTTAAGAGGGGCACAATCGGGTACCGGAGGAGAAAAAATCAGACAAAATCTGGCGTCTAGTAGACAATGGCATGACGGATGCTTCCATCAGCAGTTCGTTGATGGGGGTTGATTTTATGGCTCCAAAGAGAAGACGAATCACTCTATAATGGATGACATCGAGCTTGAGCAAAGTTGATTGCGTTGCTGTGCTTAGACAATGTTACCATAAACTAAGACAGAACGGATCGAAACCATATACAGAGTAAGAGCATACTCCATTCCGCTCTCCACCATACTAGGGCAAGCATACACAAGATATTCACAGATATGCCCACTTTGTTGATGAGGTACGCAGCATGTCGCGTCCACGCGAGTTTGCTGTCGAAGTAGACGCCAAGGGACTTAGCATGTGCCAGAACACGAAACGTGTACGGGCCAAGATGAAGTTCGGATGAGAAGTTATTGTGCCGTTTCTTCGTGAGTATCACAACTGATTTGTCAGGTGCCAAACTGAGTCCATTTTTTAACTCCCATGCGGCCAGCATTACACATGCGTCGGTAAGCAACAGATATGTAACTGAAAATCACGACAAATGAGCGTATATACAGACGTCGTCCGCTTACTGAAGAACTTTGACGGTTGGGCTGAACAAATTCTCTACGTCGGCAACGTACAGGGCATATAGAATCGCGCCCTGCGGGAGGCCAGAAGACACTGGACTGGGTCCATGCAACACATTGTCCTGATAGAGCCGTGCCGGCTCGTATCGATTGATCGATCGGGTCGGCATGGTGTGATCTTTGGGCTCGCCCGTTTGACGTGGCTTTTGGCCGCGACGGGCGCGTGGCGCTAAAGAGGGGACAGGCGAAGAGCCGCGCGGCGCGGAGAATCGGAGGCGAGCGTGTTTGAGCAGGCCGGGGTACGACGCAGAGGTGGCGGGCTATTTCACACGTTTGAAAGACCGTACTTGGCTTGTACTGTGGGAACTGGACTCGGCCACATTACCCGAATCGAGTCGTGCGGCCCTGATTTGGATCTGTAAAGGATTTCATAAAAGATTTGTGTGTTATAGTGTACTGTGTGCGGCACCCTGTCCAGCTCGCCCGCCTGCTGTGGGTTCTGGGTGTAGCCGCCTCCGGTATAGATCCAGTGGGCCCCCCTTCTGCTACCTGAATTAGCCCGTGCCTATGTGACGTCACCTGTTTTTAAAATGTGTCGCAAAGGGGCGTATCTGTTTGTATTTTATTTTGTGTTAAAAAATTTTTGTGATATCCATTACTGGTTAAAGTTTATCTCATTATTGTAGTCCCATTTTGGGAGCTTTAACTAACTTGCAAGTCGCTTAATGCTTGGTTAAAGATTAATGTTGTTGTTTGAATAGGGCGGTTCCCCGTGCTTGTAAGGATTTTGAATTTTAGAGATAAAGTTTTGTTTGACCAAAGAGATGTTAATACAAGCGTTGTTGTTATAAACTGTGGATGTTCTTTATGTGGGCCGGCCCTCCCGCTCAACAGCAATTGGCTGATTAGGCTGGATTATCCATCTCAAAATGGTAGCAGAGCGTGGTTCTTTTTCAAGCGGTGGCCAATTATCTAGCACCATTCACAGTTGAATATTTTTAATTAGATTTATTTTATGTGTATTTCTAGATATGAAGTTAATACTAGCTTGATGTTTCAGTGTAATAGCACTGATAATATGGAGCCAAGAGGGCGCCTGGGTCTGAATTGCTTAAGAGGGGTGGGACGTCAAACGGGCCGACTTGGAACAGGAGAGGCACCACAGGACATTTTAATTTCCACTGTCTATACTTTTACAAAAAATTCATAAAACATTGTCAGCAAGACCAAAAAAATTCATAAAACTTTGTCAGCATGACCAGGAACGATTCATAATTCACACTCATAGCAGTGGAACTTCGAAAACATAACGAAATAATTTCTTTTACGTGTGACATTTCATCGTTTTTTTCACTTACTAATGGCAGTATTTGTTGCTATAGGTACACTTTTCTTCATAAGTAAGAGAGATTCTTCGATGAATTGTGCACAGCATACAAACCATACTTAAAGGTGTATGAAACTCTAGTATTTTCGAAATCTATTAAAAACTTTGGTAAAAATTGCGGTAATTAACTATAAAATTTTTGTTTTACCTAAACATGAAGTTTAAAATACAACAGTTCATTCGTTTTTTCATAAATTAAATAAATTGTAGAGTTTCATCGAAGACTCTCTCTAACTTATGAAGAAAAATGTACCTATAGCAACAAATGCAGCCATTAGTAAGTGAAAAATGATGAAATTTCACACGTAAAAAAATTTTATTTTGGTATGTTTTCCATCTTCCACTGCTATGAGTGTGAATCCTGAATTCTTCCTGGTGATGCTGACAAAGTTTTATGAATTTATTTGTAAAAGTATAGACACTGGAAATTAAAATGTCCTGTGATGCCTCTCCTGCTCCAAGTCAGCCCGTTTGACGTCATATCCCCCTTAAGGAAGGAAAATCTTATGTACGAACTCCGAATTCGTGGAGAGTCCGGAGACGGAAGCGTTGCCGTCCTTGCCGCTCGCCTTCGCGCTGTGTTACATTGCCCATTGCGCATCACCGCGGAAACCATCGGCGAGGTAGGTTTAACCTTATCTAATTGCGCGCTGGCCCTCTCCGGTGTGTGTGAGAATATCGAATTGTTGGAAAACAGTAATCCCACCCGAGCCCAGGTTTTCCGTGTGCAGGCACAAATTAATCATTGGGTGAATTGGTGGGGTGATTTACGGCGGCTCGTGTCTTCTCCTGAACAAGTAATACATAGAGATCAATTGATTGCTCAAATTATGCAGTTACAGACTATGCTGAGTAGGTTGGGGTCGAATTAAGTGGTGGCAATGGCCGAACAAGGTAGTCAGGTGTTGAATAATCCCGAAGAATGGGGGTGTTCTAGGGCGAGTGTAGCACACTCTCAGGTATGTCTGGAGCCTTTGCAAGGTTACCAAACCCGATTTCTTATTTGTTTCATAGTATTTTAGGTATAGTCTATTGATAAGTTATAACAAGTCGTAGAAGATTTATGGTTGTTGGTAAAGTTTGAAAAACATGCGGACGCGTTGGGCGTCTCGCATCAGCTGATTCTTCAGTTAATGTATCCTCTTACCAAAGGTTGGTTGAGCCACCGAGTGAGCGAGGTGCTTGCAGACCAAGGAGTGTTACGTGATTTGAGGGAAAAATCATACGGGACAAGATAACACCGCGAGTTAAAGGCTAACTAATGAATAAATATTTTTTTCGCGTTCAGGCCCAGGGTGAATCTCTCAGAAGGTATATTAAGGAGATCTGCATGGCAGTTGCTGCCTTGGGATTATCGTTAACTGAAGGCGAAGTTATTGACAAAAATTTTAGAAGGCGTTAAACCTGAAGATAGGTCAAGATTAATGTTTGCGTGGGGACCCACTACCTTTTCCGAATTGGATGAGCTCGTTTTTACTATTGAGAGGGTACTTTCAGCTAAAGAGAAGCGGGATTGTAAAGGAGGTGCCATGCGTGAGCGTACTGAGACAGCTCTTCTGGAGGAGGGTAAGCAAATGGTTTGCTCCAAGGGGAGGGGTTGTTTTCGTTGAGGGGACTTTAAGCATTTTGAGAGCCAGTGTCCTCTGCAACGCAGGGAGCGTCCGAAGAGTTGACGCCAGAAGCGTGGGCGTCTTACGGCCCCATCTCGTTCCAAGCAGTGTAATCGTATTAGGGCGGTAACTAACCCCTTTTTACCATTCGTTTGCGCCTGCGTCACTCATGAACCTGTTTGTGCCTTGATAGATTCGGGGAGTAGTGTGTGTTTTATGGATTGCGACTGGTGTGTCAATAGGCAAGCTGTTTGTAAATTCGCCCCCTTGCAAGAGGCCGGGGGAGATGTCGTACTGCCAATGGGCAGGTGTTGCCTCTGGTCGGTTCCTTGCAGGGAAGTGTCGTGATCCAGGGATTTTCATGGCCAGAAGAATTTTTAATAGTGAAAGGCTTGTCTCTTAATATCCTCCTGGGCTGCAGTTTTATGCAGCGAACCGGTTTGCTTCTCAATTTTGTCGATAGGAGTATATGTTTTAAATTTTATCCTGGTAAAGACAGCAGATAGCGTACTTGCAGGATCCTTCAGGGCGTTAATAGTGTTGTGGAGCAAAGTTCTCAGTTTCAACTTAGTAATTTGGAGGAGGACGAAGCTAAAGCTTTGTCAGAGGTATTAGGGCGTTTCCCTGACGTTTTGACTAACAGACTCGGGGTGACGTGGACAATCTAATATAAAATCCGATTGACGGATGACATCCCGGTGCGCCAGCCTCCGTATCGCCTGTCACCTCGCAAAATGAAAATTTTGCGGGAATTAATTGACGGTATGCTTCGGGATGGTGTTATTCAACCTTCTACCTCAGCGTATGCCTCTCCCATGTTCATAGTACCGAAGGGTCAGACAGGCAGTTTTCGTCCTGTGGTAGATTACGGAATGCTCAATCAGAAGGTCATCTTAGAATTTGTACCACTCCCCGACTTGCATAACTGTTTCACCTGGTTTGCTAATACGCGCTATTTCACCGTGTTGGACTTGAATCAGGCCTACCATCAGATACCCCTTGCCCAGGACTCTAGGCCCGTTACTGCGATCTGCACTGATAGGAAATTTAAACGCGTTCCTTTCGGCTTATCCACAGGGGCCGCTTGTGTTAAAACGTCTTTTAGATTCCATTCTAGGGGATCTCAAGTTAGTGTGTAATTACTTATACGATGTCGTTGTCTATAGTGCTACCTTTTCCGAACATCTTAGACACATCGAGGAGGTCTTCGTCCGTTTTCGCGAGGCCGGTTTGACGGGCAAGCAGTGAAAGATAACCTTGGCCCAGAGTGAAATCTCGTTATTGGGACATTTAGTTTCCAAAAATCGGGTTAAGATTGATCAGGAGAGGACCCGTGATCTCCAAAAAGTTCCTCCTCCGAAGAATAAAAAGGGAATAGCCCGTTTTATTGGGATGGACTATTTTTTTGGAAAATATGTGCCCACTTTCGCCCAATTGGCAGCCCCCTTGAAACAGTGAAGGAAGAAAGGGGCGAGTTTTAAATAAGGTGAAACACAGCAGGCCTCCATTGACGCCATTAAGAGAGCGTTAAGTAATCCACCTGTATTGGCTATTCCCGATTTCTAACAAGCCTTTATTGTGCAGACCGATGCGTCGAATTCAGGGGTGGCGGCTGTACTTTTACAACAACATAATGGCATACATCGTCCTGTGGCCTATGCTTCAAGAGTCTTGTCCCTTGTGGAACTTAAGTACTCTGTTTACGAATGGGAGGCTCTCGCGGTAATGTTCGCTCTCGAAAGGTTTAAATTTTACTTGGGGCAGCGACATTTTCAACTCGGGACCGACAATCAGGCTTTGAGTTGGGTGGTCGCTAGACCCAGGAAGGAGGGACGTATCGCTAGGTGGGCCGTGAGACTTTCTGATTTTCGCTTTTCGGTGAAGCATATTCGTAGAGTGGACAATCAAGACGCTAATGCCCTCAGTCGGATGTTTCAGGAACAGGAGGTTGAGCGGGGACCACGTCCGGGGTTTCCGGAATTCGAAAATGTTTCCGTCGTGTTGACTGAGGGACCGGAGCTCTTTGGGAATTTGAAGGACAAGCAAAGTCAGGACCCGCGAATTCAGGCGGTGAAGCAAAGGTTTGTTTTGGGCGAGCAGGTGCCCGGGTATTAATTAAGTAAAGGCATGGTATGTTATCAGACTAAAGGTGCTAAGTGTTTTAAAGTCTGTTTGCCAGAGGAATTGGTCCCCGCCGTTTTAAAATATTTCCATGGTTCCTTGGTGGTGGTGGTGGTGGCGTTGGGGGTGGGGGGGGCATTTGGGCATGAACAAATGAAGATTAAACAGAATCTCACATGGCCGACGATGCGCAAGGATGTGCGCAGACTAGTGGGGGGAGTGCGAGGAATGTAAGCGTGCCAAGCCCGGTTCTATTTCTAAACAGGGGTTACTGCATTTTAGCCGGGAGAATAATCCTATGAATAAAATTTTTATTGACTATATTGGCCACGCACAAAGCAGGGAAACCGTTATGTGCTGGTGGTAGTGGACGCCTTTACTAGGTTCTCGTGGTTAATCCCGAGTAGTGGCGTCCCTACGGCCTTAACCATCAGACATTTATCTAGGATTTTCGCTACCTTTGGCCCTCCTCTGTCATTGGTTAGTGATAATTAGGCCGCTTTCCTATCGAGGCCATTTAAGCGTTTCTGTTTTAATAACGCTATTCTACATCTCACCATCATACAATATTACCCTCAGCCCTCCTTTGCTTAAAGAGTGAATCGTAATTTGAAAGCGGCCTTGATAATTTACCACGTGGCTTCTCAGCGTACGTAGGATGAGTCCATTCCGTGGCTAAATTTAGCATTCAGTTCCACCCACCATGAAGTTCTGAAGGCGACACCTGCCTCCTTGATGTTGGGTTACACGCTAAATTCCACACTTTCCCATTATGGCCGCGACGGGTGTGAGGCGCCGGACAGCCACGCGGTGCGGAGAATCGGAGGCGAGCGTGGTTGAGCGGGCCGGGGCGTAACGCAGAGGTGGTGCTCTGTTTGACACGTTTGCAAGACCGTACCTGGCTTGTACTGTGGGAACTGGACTCGGCCACATTACCCGAATCGAGTCGTGCGGCCCTGATTTGGATCTTTAAGGGATTTCGTAAATGATTTGTGTGTTATAGTGCACTGTGTGCGGCACCCTGTCCAGCTCGCCCTCTTGCTGTGGGTTCTGGGTCTGGCCGCCTGTGGTCTGGGTCCAGTGGGCCCCCCTTCTGCTACTTGAATTAGCCCGTGCCTATGGGACGTCACCTGTTTTGAAAATGTGTCACGAAGGGGCGTATCTGTATTTTATTTTTGTTTAAAAATTTTTTGTGATATCCATTATTGGTTGAAGTTTATCTCATTATTGTAGTCTCCTTTTGGGAACTTTTCTGTGCATATAATTTAATTAACTTGCAAGTCGCTTAATGCTTGGTTAAAGATTAATGTTGTTCGAATAGGGCGGTTGCCCGTGCTTGTAAGGATTTTGAATTTTAAAGATAAAATTTTATTTGGCCAAAGAGATGTTAATAAAATCGTTGTTGTTATAAACTGTAAATGTTGCTTATGTGGCCCGGCACTCCCGCTCTACAGCCATTGGCTGATTAGGCTGGATTATCCATCTCACTGATCACGGATACATACGGTTCAGCAACCAAGGAAACTGTATATAATCGGTAAAATCACCATCGGGAGACTCAGCAGTTGCAGTTTGTTGATAATTTCAGGTATCAGGACATTGTCATACGTCCTCGAAAAGTCAAGAAAATACGCCGTTAAATATCCGTTAGTGAATAACGTATTTTCAATATACGCGCAAACGAGGCAATATTATCATAATTACTTATAGCCTTGTGAAAGCCGTTTTGCGCCCACGGGAACAAGATTGAACTCATCGAGAATCTTAAGGATTCCGTCACCCAACCTGTCATTATAGGCATAGACCAACAGTCTGTTGTGCGAGTTAAAATCCCCACAAAATAAAGAGTGGAGGTAACACCTGCCAACCCATTGCCTACCACTCTTCAAGGGGAATATACGATTTGGCCAGCTGAAAGAGCCACGATGGTTAATCGATCGATTGGATTATAGAGTCTGGCTGCTATCGCTCGAAAGTTGTCGATAGCCTTGTGGGATATTTTTATTTGGATATGATACACTTCGTTATTAATGCAGAGTGCACACCTCCTCGATCATATGCTCATGGTATCATTGAAAATAAACATCAGAACCTGGTTGAAACCACGTCTCTGAGATGGAAACCACTGCTGTCTTCCGCGTCCAAGTTCATGTTGAAGGACACCTCTACTGGCAACCACAGATCGTGCATTCCACTGGAGGATTCTAAAGCCCACAACAGCCGATAGGCGTTAGTACGGTCATTTATTATTGTCGTAGAGGCTGCGTTTGTAAAGTTCCTGGTTGGTGTGTCTTCGCGTCTGCCAAGAGGTGCGTGAAAATATCTCCGATGACATATTCGTTGTTATTACAAAGTGGCGGAGGTAACAACCAATAGTACTGAGGAGGATGTAGGTTGGGTGGTAGCGGTGCTTGGGAGAGTTGATGAGAGAGAATATTCGTGACGAATGTCTGAGTATCCCTGACCCCAGACTGGCCTAGGAACACGCCATTTCGATGGACGTCACGTGTCAGAGATGACACCCGATCTGTCTGCCGACTGGAAGTCATGTGGACGATGCGCAGCATTCTGAAGGAGAGAGAGCCTAAATGGGATGACACCAGCGATGGCGTTGGGCGTGTAGAAGAATCTCGTAAAGCGACTATTGGTTGCAGGGAATGCCTTAGATATAGAGGGCAAAATCCAGGGGATTTTGAGGACTACGAGGTTGGCGGAGAGCTGCGGAGAATGGGAGTTGCGGGCTGCCAATTACCCTCCCCGACCTGGAGTAGGCGTTTGCACATTGGAGGTCTGGCTGATGGATAAAGGCCGCGCATGAACGTTCCGTCACCGGGTGCGGACGAGAGCAACGTAAACACGTCGGGAACTGCACTGTACATGAACCTGCTGGGCGTGGACCACCACAGTTGCTCCAACGAGTATGACTTCTACATTGGCTTGCCCGATATTGTAAACGCCAACGGTATCGAGATTGGATGACCTGAGCGACGTACGGTTTCACTGGATAACGCGTCCCCAGAATAGCAACTTGTGAAGGCAGGGACTGGGAGCACCATCAGACAGACTGGAATCGGGACCGTTTGTTGTGGATGTGAATGATGTTTCTTAGGGTATCGTTTGATATTGCGACAGAACATATGGTCTCCTTTGTGTCAATGATCTCCTTTATGTCTAGTTGATGTCAAAATCATGCATAATGTCATACGTATTGAGCAGGAATTTGGAAACATAGACGTCAAACTTACGATCTTTTAAAACAGGGACTTCTATCAAAGCCGTGGCAGTCGCAGCAGTTTTCATTCTATCTCTCTTTCTCCCTGATGGACTAATGTCAACAATGTCATGTTTGAGATGAGAGTTGCAGGAAAATAAAAACTTGCCTACTGTCGCAAGGTGAATTTTGCCCATGTTCTTACCTAAGCTCTCCACAAAGACAATATAGGGGCCTGCATCTGATAGACTGTACTTATTGTTAACACTTAGCAGTACGACCGCAGAAGTGGAAGTCAACCGTTGACTATGACAGCGTTCTGAATCTGTCTGCGCTGTACCATTACCAGAAGAGGGATCCCGAGCTGGTAACTCATGCATAGCACAGTCTGGGCAGAAGGTGAATCGACACACTGCCGTCTACTAAAGGGACCACGCTCCTGCTGCTGACTTGCGGGTGCATTGGCTTCAGTCGTGAAGATGGAAGGGGTCACTGGGGTTACTAACTTGCTGACTAGCCTGATGCCACTATTGTTCATGGTGGCGATATTGCTGGAGTTGCTGCTGTTGTAGTTGCAATAATTGAAACTGCCGCTATTTAGCCAGTTGTTGCTGCTGAAACTGCTGTTGTTGATGATGGTGGCGCATAAGCTGCTGTTCGGGTTGATTCTGTAGCTCCTGTTGTTGTCGTTGGTATTGAAAAAGCTGTGTATCCGAGAGTGGTAACTCATCCTGCTGGATCTCACCACGGTTGTCGGACATCGCTAGCAACGGAACGTCTGCCGGTGCATTCTGATGGCAGATTTCTACTGCCGACTGTATGACCTGACCCGTAACAGGAGAATCGGCCATTTTACGCTGAACTAAATAGCACTAACGCCGAGACTGTGTGACGAAGAAAACACACACAATCCGGCATTCCCTACACGATTCTCCTCGAAAACCGACAATATAAGTAGGGATATACTGAGAAGAGGGCGAAGAGTATTAAGCGCCACACTCGTTGGTGAAACGTAAACAAAGGAGTGCCACGCGGAGAGCACTAACGAGAACGTCCGAACGCCGCGACAGGCGGAATTCAACTGCTAATCATGGAATAGCTTTGTCTTTGTTTAAAATCATCGACTGGGAATATAATGTTCCAGCTACTTGTCGTGATATTTAGAAAGCATTCTTTCAACGAAGACCAAACAGCGATCGGCGTAGATATTAAAATGTAATAAATCAACAGCAGCTTATTTTCGTTGGCACTCGGTTTTTGCCCATGATTTAGACCATTTTCAGGCCTTAGGCACAACGATACAATACTAACATTTATTGATAAGAATTTCTATAAAAAAAGGCATGGTAACATGGCCAAAAACATCTAGAATAGAACCTAATATACAGGGTGAGTCACCTAACATTACCGCTGGATATATTTCGTAAACCACATCAAATACTGACGAATCGATTCCACAGACCGAACGTGAGGAGAGGGGCTAGTGTATTTGGTTAATACAAACCATAAAAAAACGCATGGAAATATGTTTTTTAACAAAACCCTACGTTTTTTTAAATGGAACCCCTTTAGTTTTGTCAGCACATCTGAACATATAAACAAATAGCAATCAGTGCCGCTTATTGCATTGTAAAATGTTAACTACATCCGGAGATATTGTAACCTAAAGTTGTCCACTCTTCGATCGTGTGTATCGGAGAGCACCGAATTACGTAGGGATCCAAAGGGAACGGTGATGGACCTTAGGTACAGAAGAGACTGGAACAGCACATTACGTCCACATGCTAACACCTTTTTATTGGTCTTTTTCACTGACGCACATGTACAGTCGTGGACAAAACGAGCGAGACCCCTCGCCTTTTCGTTATGCTGATCCGCACGGCTTTAAAGTCTGCTACACAGCATAACAGGCAAGGCGACGAAATGCTACCAACATACTATACACTTGCGTGAAATTGACAAACTATCTGAACTTTTTGAGGCTGTTTTTTCAATAATTTGTAAGACTATATTAATGCTGATTAGTGTGTTAAATACAACACGTAAATATAAGACTGAACTGAAAGAAGAAACGCTAATTGGTATGAACTGTACCAATAAAAATGAATTTCAACCTATCGAGATAACATATTTGTTTTAGTAATACAAAGAACGCCGGATCGTTACGAATTAGCAAAATATTATCCGCTTTCGACCGGGAAACGGTCTGTGTCAACGTTCAGACGAGTCATACTGGATTACCGTTGCTGACCTACCATGAAAGTGTGCAAATTTAACAATGCGTGAAGATTCATAACGGAATTCAGTTAAAAAGCATTCAGTGCCACACTTAAGTCAATTCCATTATTGACAGAAGCGGAAAAAGTAGGCAGTAACATGTATGAAATTCTACAAGAGTGTCATATTGACATGCACAGGGCGCCAGTACAGAATAAAGGTAGCGATAAAACGTACTGGGGCCGCGAGAATTTCTTAAAATTGCTTTACTGATATCCTACCTGCCTTCATCGAGATTAGAACCGAAAACAAACAAGACCTTCCTTTCACTACGCTAGCAGACAACCCATGCAGCCCTCTATTATTACCCCAGACATGAATAAGCCGGCAATTTCGCAATGAAAATGGCAAAATGATCTGCAGTTTCTGTTCCATAGAGCTTTCTGGGCTCAAAAACATGAATTTTCTTCCTTTATGTCACCGCTTATGTGACAACCATTCGGGATGTTTATCGAAATAGAAAAATACTGTTATTAGAGAGTAAATTTAGTAGGATATTTCTGCACCACCCCAGGAAATAAACGGCTACACAGCTGCCAAACGTATTCTACACTGTTTCGAATTCTCCACTAGACTCGCCACAGCCGCAAAATGTTCATTAGCCTAAGTGTTTCTTAAGCTAGCTAGCAATGGGAATGTTCGCACTTCTAAAACGCGGTAGCATTAATACTGGGATGTGAACTACCAAGTGTATAGGCAAATGGATTCTATTTGCATTCCTGTAAACGTGATTTGGATCGAAAGCGTAGCTACGATTAATTTGCTGATGTATCGACTGCAACTAGAACATTTCGAATAAAGAGTAGGGGGTGTTATTTATGCAGCCCTCATCTTCAGTATCTGTCGGAGCTGTTTTCGTTGTTAGGATTTCGTCACCTAAACCGGTAAAAACGGAACCCTACAAGTCTCACTTTCTTGACCGTCTATCGGTCTACCCAACCTTTAAAACCCGTTTACCTCCAGAACGGGTAGACATAATAAGCGGAAATGTGTCGCACTTCTTGTGGTAACCGGTCCCTTGGTGGTGTAAAAAAGTGAGCTTCTATGTCAACGCAATCTAAAGATACGGCCGTTTATGAAAAGAAAATTTACGTGAAAGGTCAAAAAATGGCTCCAAGAACTATGCGACCAAACTGCTTACGTCATCAGCCCCTAGACCTAGAACTATTTAAACCAACCTAACTTAACACACATCCACGCCCGGGGAGGGATTCGAACTGACGGCGCAAGCAGCCGTGCGATCCGCGATATGACGCCATTGAAAGCACGGCTAACCCGCGCCGGAAAGCTGTTAATATCATCTGATGTTGCTAACAAGTTATTTACTTCTGGTGAATGATTTTCTGCGCAGTTCATTTAAGATAGAATAACTAAAATATATTTGATGTTACGGAAGACGAAGGACGCCTAATTCATTTCCCTCTCTTTGCTTATGATGTTACATTCGCAATCTGAGCATACGTATTATCCATAACCACACTTTAGCGCCACACAGATACGTGAATGAAACACATTGGCGTACAGTTTTAGACATAAAAACTGACCGCCGGCCGCCTGCCACGCCAGAAAAAGATATTCGTGTTTCAACAAAGATCGTTCTGGCATGAATGATTTTCCACATTAAGGAAGTCTCGACTACTGATATGTGTGATAGATTACCATTTAACCATCATGCGACATTTGCATTCAACAGGCAAAGTTCAGAAGTCTGGTGTAGGAGTACTGCATGCTCTAATTCGAAACAACAAAAATCAACGGAGTGACTATTATTGGACGTCATCAGGTCACTCATCGAGCATTCCTTTCGGTCGGAGTGTAAGAAAATCGAGCAACAAAACTACATCACCTGTGCTACTGCATGATAACGCACTATGTTGATTTGAGAAACAAAACACTCCAGGAGATTGATAGAAAAGTCGTCTGCCAGGCACTTGTATTGATAGGGAAGTCCTCTCTCAAGCACTTGTCCCTCTCGTCATATATTTGTAAAATTTTACCTTTCCCGCTCTTGATCGATCAACCGTCAAGGCAATTCATTTCTAGACGGAAATACTCTTAAAACTACTCTGGTTTAATGACATCGTTAGAACCAGTAGGTTTCTACAGGCGTAGAATTTGTAAACAATTTAGCATTGTCAGATCGTTTTAGATATCGTGAAAGAAAATTCTGCTGCTGATTAATTTCTCTTTGATAATTACTGTTGCGTTTAGTAAACTAATGGAAAATGCAATTAAAATATTCACTGTACTAATACAAATTAAATTCAGCTTACTACAGAAACATCACGACGGCAGTCTATCTTAATAAAGCATTAAGTGTCTGTGAGACGATTGAACCTATTTTAACACGAATTAGTAGGATATTACCAACTTTTGACTTCGAAAAGATCTGTATTTATTTCATTTCCTGTGCCATTCGCAATTATTATGAAAATGTGACATTTCATAGATAAAATTATGTATTCAGAACAACAAAAAATATGTCGGCAGAAAACAAAAGTGGCATTATGAATTTGTCAGTACCGTAAGGTTTTCGCTCTGACACTAAGAGTTACTGAAAGTAGCAAGACGAATTTTGCTCGAGCGTTGTCTTACGATTCCCTTATTGAGTTTTTATCAGCCTGCTTGTAGCTGTGCTACAAAAGAATTAAAAATCTGGCTTTCAGCGAGTCGCGAATGGCGAACGAAAGCAGCTTGCACCTGTTAGCTAAGCATGTTACCTGGGAACTGGTTTTTTCCTAAACTGGGAAGACGTCCTTTTGTTGTTGAATTGTTGGCAAATGTCAGTCAGACGTGTGCCGTTGGTCTACGCGTTTCGGTGTGTTGAATTTGTACCAAAGATTTTTCTACAGGTTTTTTCTGCCCAAATAGAGTTGAAGTTTCCCATTAGTATTTTCACGTCATCCTGGTGAATTTTGCTCATAGTATTTTCGACTGGGCTCCAGAATTTTTCCCATGCACTTCCAAGCGCTACAGTCTGGAACCGAGCGACCGCTACGGTCGCAGGTTCGAATCCTGCCTCGGGTATGGATGTGTGTGATGTCCTTAGGTTAGTTAGGTTTAATTAGTTCTAAGTTCTAGGCGACTGATGACCTCAGAAGGTAAGTCGCATAGTGCTCATAGCCATTTGAACCATTTTGAACCAGAATTTTTCGACATTTTCGGTGTTTTTCTTATTTTCGATGTTGGTGGGGACACGTGCATTGATGAGTGTATATTTTTTACTGGGGCTCTGAATGAGCATAGTACCTAAGCTTACACACTACTTAACCTAAATTATCCTAAGGACAAACACACAAACTCATGCCCGAAGGAGGACTCGAACCTCCGCGGGGATCAGCCACACAGCCCATGACTGCAGCGCCCTAGACCGCTCGGCTAATCCCGCGCGGCTACTAAAAGTACACTCGTCCACAAAACCCATGTAGACAATTATCTGATAATCGGTCAAGCTTCGCTTTGTCGCAGCTCTTTAGCATACAAGTCCATTTTTCTCTCAGGCTCCTCCTTGCAATTCTTGCAATGCAAGGTAATTGAAAAATCCCATCCACTCGACGCCAACTGAGGAACTGACTGGTGCATGTGTTGTTCAACACACAGTAGTTGTCAGCCTCACTAGAATCAATGACTGTGTGTCTGTGTGTGTGTGTGTGTGTGTGTGTGTGTGTGTGTGTGTGTGTGTGTGTTTTCGTTTTCATGCACAATCTGAATCAATACTATTAACATTAGAGAGACAACCAACAATAAATAATTCATCAAATATGACTGTAAAGTATTTTAATGCGATGGGAAGTTACTAACTGAATTTTCACCATACCCACGTCCTGCATATTACGTTAAGTAAGATGTATTAACTCCATAGTATCGTTAGCAGAGACAGTGCGCTCTTGTTGTCGAGGCTCGCGACAAGCGCAGCGATCAGCAGTGCCCAATGCCGCCGCGATTTGTTTATGTTGGCTGAGCGTGGACACTGCAGCAGACGCTTCGCCATAAACAGAAAGAAATCACCTTGTCTCTGACCGCAGTGAGCGGATATCACTGCCTGCGTGTTCTTATAGTAACCAACGTGAGACTCTACTCACAGGAGCCATGAAGCAATTGCAACGGGTATCATATCATTAGTCATCAGAATATTAACCAGTGATGAAATGTCCACTCTATTTGAATCCCAAGAAAATAGGAACCTTCTCACAAAGGAATGTGAGGTGATATCAAAATTTATCCAACATACAAAAATTAACTGCAGGGATTTCATGTATGCAGTAGTAGCACACAAGGAAATATTATGTCTTGGAAGCGTATATTTCATTTCCTCTTCTCATATTAACGCCCTTGTTTTAGTATGAAGTGGGAAAATAAACACGAAAAACTTAAGTTCCTGAGAAGCATATAAGTCATTTCCTCTTCTCATATCATAACTTTTGTTTTAGTATGAGGTAAAAAAATAAACAGTTTAGGGTTCTGAAACATAATATGACACCAGATTCTTATCGTAGGCGTTATCGGAAACGCAAAAAGCAGGGAGCTGTCCATTGTTTTGTCCAAAAGTCTGTTTCCTTTCATGCATTACTCACGTTAGGAGATTCTTATTTAAGGACTTGTGGGCATCAAGTTCTTCAGCAGAACAAGCCTTATGTTATTGTGTTAATTACGGTATGGAAAAAATGCAACAAAGACGAGTTCCCCTGGAGCACATGTCTGTATTCAGCAATGACCGCCAGCTGCCACAACACTTCCCAGAATCCTTGCGGCGGGCAACACAACTGTGCGTGCACTTCAGACTTCATTCAGTAAGACGTCAGGAGATGGATGGAAACGTCAAACTAACGTTTCTTTCCGAGTCGTATTCAACCCAGAATGAGGTGTTATGAAGGTAGTCGAACGTTCTAGCAATTACACTTATATAATTCCAATATGAGTATTCAGATAGCCAAATGAACCCGTTAGTGCGAAACCATCTGGAACTGCATTAACATCAAACTGCAAGAACTTGACACAATACGTGGACTCTTCTCTTCGCTAGGTGACCTATTACTGATATTTAGGATTCTCTCCGTCCTAGGCGTAATGGAAACGGAACTTCAGAGGCGCTTTCGCTATTCTTGACAAACATGAGAAACTTGTAATCACTGCGAGTTACAACTGCGTGATGATAATGGTTCAGGTTGTCAGTAGTTGTGGTGGTGTTATGCTGTCAAACTGCTTGCGGCAACGTTAATGGTGGCGCACATAATTTAGCGCTGACTACCTACTTAAGTAAAGATAGTGTTGTGGCGTCGTCGCTTGTCTTTATTTGGCCTCAGCTTGAGTAATCCGATTTAACGAACATAGTACTACATTCGCGGGCTGCTAATGATACAGTATGACTACAGAGATCATCGTGCGGGTATTACATTAATTCTGCAATGAATTGCTTAAAAAATGTTACCCTCAGCTATGCAGCTGGAATGACTCATTACACAGGTACTCTATGTTGCACTTGGTTAAGTGATCAGTTCGCTGCAATCCTGCTTCTTCTGTTTGTAGATGCTTGTATACGTCAAAAATGGTTCAAATGGTTCTGAGTGCTATGGGACTGCGGGACTGCTACGGTCGCAGGTTCGAATCCTGCCTTGTGCATGGGTGTGTGTGATGTCCTTAGGTTAGTTAGGTTTAAGTAGTTGTAAGTTATAGGGGACTTATGACCTTAGATGTTGAGTCCCATAGTGCTTAGAGCCATTTGAACCATTTTTTTTTGCTATGGGACTTAACGTCTGAGGTGGTCAGTCCGCTAGAATTTAGAACTACTTAAACCTAACTAACCTAACGACATCAGACACATCCATGTCGGAGACTGGAGTCGAACCTGAGACTGTAGCTCTCGCGCGGTTCCAGACTGTAGCGCCTAGAACCGCTCGGCCACCCTGGCCGGCATACTTGTATACTGACCATTCGTTATTTGACTAAATATGAACTACAATCTAATTCGCATGTATATGGCATGGGTTAGCTCCGGCACGAAGGTATGACTAAGGATTGGTTTCCGTTGGAGTCCCGTTACTTTGATGGCAAGACTAATGTTCGCAAATCACCTCTATTGCCTCAAAAAACAATTGCATCTTAAATATCGAAGGACCGACGTCCACACTGTCACAGCGCGTTGAAATACAGCAACGACGGCAGATGAAAATTTGTGACCGACTGAGCTTCGAACCTAGACCTGCTGCTTACTAGACAGACGTTCTGACCACAGCACTATTACTTTTTTTTAAAGATGGAGAAGAATTTCAGCACCAGGTAGGCGGAGGCAAAGAGGGCAGGGGTCGAAAATCCGAGGCCTGGCCACAGTGCCTCCCCCATACCTGTCAATGAGCAGCTGCATTATTCACATGTATTCCATGTTTGCACCCATATATTCCTTTAAATTGTTGAACAAAATTGAAGTAGTAATTAAGGTAAAATAAATTACAGATTGTCGCCTCCAATCGCGTGCGATCCTTGTGGAACATATTTTATAACAGTGAACAGGGTGACGGAAAAATAAATAACAAACATTCATTCAGAAATATATTCACAATTTAAGTTATTATGCACTGGATGCATATGAAGTCTGTAAGGAAGCCATATATTTTTTAACAAATGGAAGAAGTTTCGGAGCCGGAGGGGGTTTGCCAAATTAGAACAGTTGTGATTTAAGAACCGACGTAAAAGAACATTCCAGGAATAAAAAAAAGTGAAAGAATAGTATTCTGCTTCTAATCAATAAAACTGTCCATCTCTTTGTAGCCCACATAAAGCAATAGATAAGAAATTTTAAAACATTCCTTATATTTGTTATTCTTCTTCAGCTTAAAATGTTCTTCTGCAATATAAAACATGCACTCTTCTAAGTTGTAAGTTTTTTTTATTACGACTTACAACACAAACTGTCCCAGAAGCCACGAATAACTGTTATTCTTTGCGGACGGGTAACATTTCCAGTCAGGTTTAAAGCTTCAGTTATCGGTATATGACTTACTGCGGTTCTGTGGCTAGTGCTAATTTCTTCGTAGTCCAGTTCCAAATTCTGATTCTATTTTCACATAAGAAGGTGTGCGCTTCAGTTTCTACAAGCCCACATTTGTCGCAGTATGAAGATGGTCTCAATTTGATTTTTCATAATCGTTCCGCTGTGGTTATGGTTTCGTTTACAACGTCGCACCATACGGCACTGACTCTAGTTGGTATAATTTTATTGTTGATATTTTTCCAGACGTTTCTCCAGTTTTTTGTAGGTTAATTCACCGGAATTGGTTTGTGTAGACGATGTCTGGTAATATAATCATAGACGATTCTAGTGTTGGTTTGTGCTGGTGGAAGTCTTATACAGTTCCAATCGCCATAGTACTTTCGGACGTAATCTAGGCTGGCGTGCTACATTAACAGGAGCGTTCCTATCTCCAGGATCTAACGAGAGGAACAGAAGTTTCGTGATGCTTGTCTTAGTGGCATGTATTAGTTTAAAGGCACGTCTTTAATTCCAAGTCCTCTGTTCGCCGTGTGGAAGGGTACTTTGAAGATATTTTGTTTCCACACATACCAAGAGGCTACAGCTAATATTTTATGTGCAGTGACCTGCAGTATCGGTAAGACTGCTGCGACATGATAAATTTTGCTAAGTATGTATGTATTTATAAACTGAACTTTCTGCAGTCAGTCTAACGATCGCATGTCATGGGCCTTCAACAAGGTTCCCATGACATTAAGTTTCGGCTCCCAAGTGTTCGTGGCCATTCGCTTGGGGTTCGCCCTTAACCACAATCCGAGATGGAGACTCACTTCCGTTACATCTAACCAGTGCGCACTTATTGCACTATTGTAGGAACCGAGATGCAGTATTTTGGATTTAAAATTTTGTAAATTTGTGGTGAGAACGTATGGGACCAAGTAGGCTTACACACTACTTAATCTAACTTAAACTATGGACAATGCCGGAGGGAGGACTCGAAGCTCCGACGGTGGGCACTGTCGGGATACAGCAACCAACCTCTCTGCACCACATATCTACTCATACTCCTCATCAGACGCGAATTCCCATTTTTGCCGTATACCACATGCGCGGTACTCCCCCCTCCCTCCCCCTCCCCCCCTCCTCACCGGCCATTATTCCATTCGCTCGCGACCACACTGTATTCCCGTGAGGGTTCGGACGATGTCGTGCGTCAGGGTTCGGACGATGTCGTGCGTCTAGCACTGAAACCTTTAGATGACCCGTCGAGAGCCAAATAATTATACAGAATGTTTCAGGAGAAATAGTAATTATTGTAGGAGATGGTAGTATAAACAAATTGCAGAAACAATGACATATAACATGTGTCCAATTTTTATTGAATATACATATAGCTGGGTTGTAATGTATCTAGAGGTAGCCCTGGATGGAAAAATATTATGAACACCTCACATAAATAATGTGTTCCACTGCGAAAGACAATCTTATAAGCACTAGAAGCTGCTGTAGGGTAAAATTGGGTCTAAACCCAGTACTTACTGGATATACACCTCTGTAAAAGACCATTGGTAATTTATAGGCCTATAATATGAACAAAGTCGTACAGAAGGTGGCTGCTAGGGAGTCTGGCAAAGTGCAGAGACTGATCTGCTTTCACAAACAGATGGAATTAGCAGGACATTCACTCTTGGGATTGATATTACGCTGGACATGCCAGCCTTACACCTGTGGCTTAAAATGGAGACAGCGGCAGGGACATAAAGGCTAAAAATTGGAAATAGCTGGATATATTTGAATATACGGAATCCCAAATCAGTATGGCGCTGGCTCGGGAAATGCCGACTAACTATACAATAACTTGTAGCTGTTTCAATAAACCTTGCCATGTAACAGTTGGAGGCAGGGAGCAGTGGAAGAACGAACCACTAAACCGTGCAGGAGACATAATATAGTGGTGTGCTGACAGGTCGAAAACAGATGAATGTACCGGGTCTGGTGTACTGCCTAGAATCTCTTTAGGGAAGATGGCCACAGTATTACATGACATCTTCTATCAGCAAGTGCACGGAGGAGAATTAGAGTAGACCCTACAAAAATCGTAGCATCTACTTTTATTCAGACAGCCAAGCAGCTCTGAAATCTCTATCAGCCCGTACAACTAGATCGAAGGTCGTTGCAGAATGCCATGAAACATTTTCTTTCGGACATGTCCGAAAGAACAGACACCACACATATATCCATATACAGGGTGTTTCAGGAGGAATAGTAGATATTTTAGCAGGTGGTAGTACAGACGAAATGCATAAAAAAATTCCATATAAATGCGTCCACTTTTTATTGAGGACAGAGATACAGCTGTTAGTACGTAACCCTAACAAACTCAAATCAAAGGCAAATGAGGACGTTCAAAGTAGATTTTCAAAAATTTCCCCACCAACTTCAGCGCACATTTGACTTCTCTTGATAACACCACGTGTAGCTCTTCTGAGGTCGTCTTTGCGTTCTTTTATGAGAGCTGCACTATTCATAATCCGAACGATCAAATCGGCTCTTGGGTTTACTTTTTTTTGTAGACTTCGCCTTTAACCATCCCCACAGGCAAAAATCCAAAGAGAGAACGTCCAGGGACCTTGAAGGCCAAGAAAAGTGCCCAGATCTAATGATCCATCTTTCAGAAAATGTTAGGTTTGGATAATGAGTCACCTGACGACTAGAATTTGCAGGAGCTCCGTCATGCTGGAGGAACATAGGCATTCCTGTAGCCAAATAAACCTCTTCCAATAACGCTGGAAGTCATTTTCAAGGAAATGTAGACAACTGGGTCCTGTAAGGACCAACATACGAAACGTAAATGCATTGAACCCAGCTGTATGTAGGAAATAAAAATTGGACACATGTTATATGGCATTTCTTCTGCAACTTGTCTATACTACCACCTCCTACAATATTTACTATTCCTCCTGAAACATCCTGTATAATTATTTGGGACTCGCCGGCTCATCTAAAGTTTTCAGTGCTAGTGGCACGACATCGTCCAAACCAACGCGGGAATACAGTGTGGCCGCGAGCGAGTGGAATAATGGTCGGGGGGCTTGGTCTCATAAGTTCTTATCACAAATTTACAAAATTTTAAATCTAAAATACTGCATGTCGGTTCTTACAACAGTGCAATAGCTGCGCACTGGTTAGATGTAACTGAAGAGAGACTCCAACTCGGATTGTGATTAAGGGCGAATCTCAAGCGCATGCCACGAACACTTGGGAGAGGAAACTTAATGTCATCGGAACCTTGTTGAAGGCCCATGACATGCGATCGTTAGACTGACTGCAGAAAGTTCAGTTTATAAATACATACATACTTAGCAAAATTTATCATGTCGCAGCAGTCTTACCGATACTGCAGGTCACTGCACATAAAATATTAGCTGTAGCCTCTTGGTATGTGAGGAAACAAAATATCTCCAAAGTACCCTTCCACACGGCGACTTTGCAGAGGCAAAACACGGGACTAGGAATTAAGACGTGCCTTTAAACTAATACACGTCACTAAGACAGGCATCACGAAACTTCTGTTCCCCTCGTTAGATCCTGGAGATAGGAACGCTCCTGTTAATGTAGCACGCCAGCCTAGATTACGTCCGAAAGTACTATGGCGATTGGAGCTGTATAAGACTTCCACCAGCACAAACCAACACTAGAACTGTCTATGATTATATTACCAGACATCGTCTACACAAACCAATTCCGGTGAATTAACCTACAAAAAACTGGAGAAACGTCTGGAAAAATATCATCAGTAAAATTATACCAACTAGAGTCAGTGCCGTATGGTGCGACGTTGTAAACGAAACCATACCCACAGCGGAACGATTATGAAAAATCAAATTGAGACCATCTTCATACTGCGACAAATGTGGGCTTGTAGAAACTGTAGCGCACACTTTCTTATGTGAAAATAGAATCAGAATTTGGAACTGGACTACGAAGAAATTAGCACTAGCCACAGAACCGCAGAAAGTCATATACCGATAACTGAAGCTTTAAACCTGCCTGGAAATGTTACCCGTCCGCAAAGAATAACAGTTATTCGTGGCTTCTGGGACAGTTTGTGTTGTACGTCGTAATAAAAAAAACTTACAACTTAGAAGAGTGCATGTTTTATATTGCAGAAGAACATTTTAAGCTGAAGAAGAATAACAAATATAAGGAATGTTTTAAAAATTTTTTATCTATTGCTTTATGTGGGCTACAAAGAGATGGACAGTTTTATTGATTAGAAGCAGAATACTATTCTTTCACTTTTTTTTATTCCTGGAATGTTCTTTTACGTCGGTTCTTAAATCACAACTATTCTAATTTGGCAAACCCCCTCCGGCTCCGAAACTTCTTCCATTTGTTGAAAAATATATGGCTTCCTTACAGACCTCATATGCATCCAGTGCATAATAACTTAAATTGTGAATATATTTCTGAATGAATGTTTGTTATTTATTTTTCCGTCACTCTGTTCACTGTTTTAAGTTATGTTCCACAAGGGACGCACGCGATTATAGGCGACAATCTGTAATTTATTTTACCTTAATTACTACTTCAATTTTGTTCAACAATTTAAAGGAATATATGGGTGCAAACATGGAATACATGTGAATAATGCAGCTGCTCAGTGACAGGATGGGGGAGGCACTGTGGCCAGGCCTCGGATTTTCGACCCCTGCCCTCTTTGCCTCCACCTACCTGGTGCTGAAATTCTTCTCCATCTTTAAAAAAAAGTGATAGTGCTGTGGTCAGAACGTCTGTCTAGTAAGCAGCAGGTCTAGGTTCGAAGCTCATTCGGTCACAAATTTTCATCTGCCGTCGTTGCTGTATTTCAACGCGCTGTGACAGTGTGGACGTCGGTCCTTCGATATTTAAGATGCAATTGTTTTTTGGGGCAATAGAGGTGATTTGCGAACATTTGTCTTGCCATCAAAATAACGGGACTCCAACGGAATCCAATCCTTAGTCATACCTTCGTGCCGGAGCTAACCCATGCCACATACATGCGAATTAGATTGTAGTTCATATTTAGTCAAATAACGAATGGTCAGTATACAAGTATGCCGGCCAGGGTGGCCGAGCGGTTCTAGGCGCTACAGTCTGGAACCGCGCGAGAGCTACAGTCTCAGATTCGACTCCAGTCTCCGACATGGATGTGTCTGATGTCCTTAGGTTAGTTAGGTTTAAGCAGTTCTAAGTTCTAGCGGATTGACCACCTCAGACGTTAAGTCCCATAGCGCTCAGAACCATTTGAACCATTTTTGAAGTATTTAAGTATTTACAAACAGAAGAAGCATAATTGCAGCGAACTGATCACTTAACCAAGTGCAACATAGAGTACCCATGTAATGAGTCATTCCAGCTGCATAGCTGAGGGTAACATTTTTTAAGCAATTCATTGCAGAATTAATGTAATACCCGCACGATGATCTCTGTAGTCATACTGTATCATTAGCAGCCCGCGAATGTAGTACTATGTTCGTTAAATCGGATTACTCAAGCTGAGGCCAAATAAAGACAAGCGACGACGCCACAACACTATCTTTACTTAAGTAGGTAGTCAGCGCTAAATTATGTGCGCCACCATTAACGTTGCTGTAAGCAGTTTGACAGCATAACACCACCACAACTACTGACAACCTGAACCATTATCATCACGCAGTTGTAACTCGCAGTGATTACAAGTTTCTCATGTTTGTCAAGAATAGCGCAAGCGCCTCTCAAGTTCAAAAAAAAAAAAAAAAAAAAATGGTTCAAATGGCTCTGAGCACTATGGGACTAAACTGCTGAGGTCATCAGTCCCCTATAACTTAGAACTACTTAAACCTAACTAACATACGGACATCACACACATCCATGCCCAAGGCAGGATTCGAACCTGCGACCGTAGCGGTCCCGCTGTTCCAGACTGTAGCGCCTAGGACCGCTCGGCCACTCGGGCCGGCGCCTCTGAAGTTCCATTTCCACTACGCCTAGGACGGTGAGAATCCTAAATATCAGTAACAGGTCACTTGACGAAGAGAAGAGTCCACGTATTGTGTCAAGTTCTTGCAGTTTGATGTTAATGCAGTTCCAGATGGTTTCGCACTAACGGGTTCTTTTGGCTATCGGAATATGCATATGGGAATTATAGAAGTGTAATTGCTAGAGCGTTCAACTATCTTAATAACACCTCATTCTGGATTGAATACGACTTTGACGTTTCCATCCAACTCCTGACGTCTTACTGAATGAAGTCTGAAGTGCACGCACAGTTGTGTTGCCTGCGGCAAGGATTTTGTGAAGTGTTGTGGCAGCTGGCGGTCATTGCTGAAAACAGACATGTGCAAATATCCTCACTGCTCCAGGGGAACGCGTCTTTGTTGCATTTTTTCCATACCGTAATTAACACAATAACATAAGGCTTGTTCTGCTGAAGAACTTGATGCCCACAAGTCCTTAAATAAGAATCTCCTAACGTGAGTAATGCATGAAAGGAAACAGACTTTTGGACAAAACAATGGACAGCTCCCTGCTTTTTGCGTTTCCGATAGCGCCTACGATAAGAATCTGGTGTCATATTATGTTTCAGAACCCTAAACTGTTTATTTTTTTACCTCATACTAAAACAAAAGTTATGATATGAGAAGAGGAAATGACTTATATGCTTCTCTCCCACTTCATACTAAAACAAGTGCGTTAAAATGAGAAGAGGAAATGAAATATACGCTTCCAAGACATAATATTTCCTTGTGTGCTACTACTGCATACATGAAAGCCCTGCAGTTAATTTTTGTATGTTGGATAAATTTTGATATCACCTCACATTCCTTTGTGAGAAGGTTCCTATTTTCTTGGGATTCAAATAGAGTGGACATTTCATCACTGGTTAATATTCTGATGACTAATGATATGATACCCGTTGCAATTGCTCCATGGCTCCTGTGAGTAGAGTCTCACGTTGGTTACTACAAGAACACGCAGGCAGTGATATCCGCTCACTGCGGTCAGAGACAAGGTGATTTCTTTCTGTTTATGGCGAAGCGTCTGCTGCAGTGTCCACGCTCAGCCAACATAAACAAATCGCGGCGGCATTGGGCACTGCTGATCGCTGCGCTTGTCGCGAGCCTCGACAACAAGAGCGCACTGTCTCTGCTAACGATACTATGGAGTTAATACATCTTACTTAACGTAATATGCAGGACGTGGGTATGGTGAAAATTCAGTTAGTAACTTCCCATCGCATTAAAATACTTTACAGTCATATTTGATGAATTATTTATTGTTGGTTGTCTCTCTAATGTTAATAGTATTGATTCAGATTGTGCATGAAAACGAAAACACACACACACACACACACACACACACACACACACACACACACACACAGACACAGACACACACACACACACACACACACACACACACACACACACACAGTCATTGATTCTAGTGAGGCTGACAACTACTGTGTGTTGAACAACACATGCACCAGTCAGTTCCTCAGTTGGCGTCGAGTGGATGGGATTTTTCAATTACCTTGCATTGCAAGAATTGTAAGGAGGAGCCTGAAAGTAAATGGTCTTGTATGCTAAAGAGCTGCCACAAAGCAAATCTTGACCGATTATCAGATAATTGTCTACATGGGTTTTGTGGACGAGTATACTTTAAGTAGCCGCGCGGGATTAGCCGAGCGGTCTGGGCGCTGCAGTCATAGGCTGCGTGGCTGATCCCGGCGGAGGTACTGATGACCTTAGCAGTTGAGTCCGATAAGACTTCACACACATTTGAACATTTTTTTATACTTTTAGTAACCAACCCTCCCATGATCATTACGTAAGATTTCTCGAAGGCTTAGGGAATTTATTTCATTAAGTCGTCGACAGTGTAGCGTGATGGTTTACTTCCCAACATATGTTTTCTATATTTGTCCAAAGGTCGCTTGCTTTTGTAGATCCACGTGGCAATGGCCTTGTTACCTCTGCCCACATATTCTCTATCTGGTTGATGTTTGGTGATCGTGGAAGAAACGGCAACAGATTTATCCTCTCTTGGGCCTGAATCCAATCTCGCACTGCTCTGCTATGATGGATGGGGCTCTGCTCCTGTAAATAAACTATTATCTCGTTAGTCCATGTATTTATATTCAAATAACGTATTTGTAATAAGCACATTGGATTATTATTTTCCACAGTGTTTAAGAATTCAGGCCCTGTCATAGATAAGTGATCTATATTCAACAGTCCGACTAAGAATGTGATTTGCCCAGTCTATCACATGATGAGAGTCGTAGTCAGATATCCACATTAAGACTGCCTAGCTGAATCCGATTAGAACTATCTGGTATCGAAACGAAATTACAGAAATCGGATAATTTGAACGTCTGTATTGCAACAATGCTGCGCACATAAATTCCTATGATGGCGTAACAGGTAGCAACTGTCTAAGAAAAAGTGAGAAATATGTCTTCTAGCAGCAATGTAACGTAATTATAACCCACATTTATGTGATGGAAATACTGAATCGAACAATACACATCTATTTCAGTGGTGGGAAGATACACCATATCGGATTTGCTGATGACATAATGACAATAATAATAATAATAATAATAATAATAATAATCGCGTGTGGCGGATAGGGGAAACCCTCCCCCATATGGGTGGTACCGAGGAAATCAAATACTAGGGGTGAACCAAATACTAACACAATCCTGAACGGCTACCAAATCCGTTGAACCCAAAATCCAGACACGCCTGAGTGAAAATCAACGCTACTCTGGTCACCGTCTCTTAGCTCAATGAGCTTGGCTGAAAATATTTGCTTTCAAAGGCTTCAACACCCTCTGGTCCTGTCCGGTCCTCGTATCACTCAAGCCAAACCAATGAAACACAAGCAAACATGAACTATGCAAGCAAAGTCAACTTTACCCCAGGTGGTACACAACCCGGCTGTCGACAGGCGGCAGTTGGATTTTCGGATTCTGTGGAGTCCAGGTTAGCACGGCAGAGAATATCGAAGATCTCTGGTAAATTTCCCTACAAGGAAGGAACATGCATTTAAAAGTAAACATCGATACATTGATCCAAACACGAAAACTAAATAATCTCACAAAAGAAATCCACCGACAAAAAATTCTCATCCTTGCTCTTCAAGAACCACGACTAACTGACAATGAAACCTTGCATTAGGGAAACCATTGCGTCTTCAAAAGCAAAATACAACAAAAGGTAGCGAAAGGCGTACCAATCTTCGGCATTGCATTTCTCGAACACAGATCTATCATCAACTCTGTCAAAGAAATCACACCCATCAACAATGAAAAGGTCCAAATGACTCTGAGCACTATGGGACTTAACACCGGAAGTCATCAGTCCCCTAGAACTTAGAACTAATTAAACCTAACTTAACCTAAAGACATCACACACATCCATGCCCGAGGCTGGATTCGAACCATAGACCGTAGCAGTCGCGCGGTTCCGAACTGAAGCACCTAGAACCGCTCGGCCACCGAGGCCGGCCCATCAACAAGCGACTTATGACTATGCTCATTCAAAGCCACAGTAAAAAATATACGCTCATCAATGCACGTGTCCCCACCAACATCGAAAATGTCGAAAAATTCTGGAACACACTCGAAAATACTATGAGCAAAATTCACCAGGATGACGTGAAAATACTAGTGGGAGACTTCAACTCTGTATTTGGGACAGAAGAAACCTGTAGAAAAATCATTGGCACAAATTCAACACACCGAAACGCGTAGACCAACGGCACACGTCTGACTGACATTTGCCAACAATTCAACCACAAAAGGACGTCTTCCCACTTTAGGAAAAAACCAGTTCCCAGGTAACATGCTTAGCTAACAGGTGCAAGCTGCTTTCGTTCGCCATTCGCGACTCGCTGAAAGCCAGATTTTTAATTCTTTTGTAGCACAGCTACAAGCAGGCTGATAAAAACTCAATAAGGGAATCGTAAGACAACGCTCGAGCAAAATTCGTCTTGCTACTTTCAGTAACTCTTAGTGTCAGAGCGAAAACCTTACGGTACTGACAAATTCATAATGCCACTTTTGTTTTCTGCCGACATATTTTTTGTTGTTCTGAATACATAATTTTATCTATGAAATGTCACATTTTCATAATAATTGCGAATGGTACAGGAAATGAAATAAATACAGATCTTTTCGAAGTCAAAAGTTGGTAATATCCTACTAATTCGTGTTAAAATAGGTTCAATCGTCTCACAGACACTTAATGCTTTATTAAGATAGACTGCCGTCGTGATGTTTCTGTAGTAAGCTGAATTTAATTTGTATTAGTACAGTGAATATTTTAATTGCATTTTCCATTAGTTTACTAAACGCAACAGTAATTATCAAAGAGAAATTAATCAGCAGCAGAATTTTCTTTCACGATATCTAAAACGATCTGACAATGCTAAATTGTTTACAAATTCTACGCCTGTAGAAACCTACTGGTTCTAACGATGTCATTAAACCAGAGTAGTTTTAAGAGTATTTCCGTCTAGAAATGAATTGCCTTGACGGTTGATCGATCAAGAGCGGGAAAGGTAAAATTTTACAAATATATGACGAGAGGGACAAGTGCTTGAGAGAGGACTTCCCTATCAATACAAGTGCCTGGCAGACGACTTTTCTATCAATCTCCTGGAGTGTTTTGTTTCTCAAATCAACATAGTGCGTTATCATGCAGTAGCACAGGTGATGTAGTTTTGTTGCTCGATTTTCTTACACTCCGACCGAAAGGAATGCTCGATGAGTGACCTGATGACGTCCAATAATAGTCACTCCGTTGATTTTTGTTGTTTCGAATTAGAGCATGCAGTACTCCTACACCAGACTTCTGAACTTTGCCTGTTGAATGCAAATGTCGCATGATGGTTAAATGGTAATCTATCACACATATCAGTAGTAGAGACTTCCTTAATGTGGAAAATCATTCATGCCAGAACGATCTTTGTTGAAACACGAATATCTTTTTCTGGCGTATTTTTACCAAAAGCACTCGCTCCAAACACAGTTCTAATCTTTCTAGCTGCATCCTTGCACTCACCCCTCTGTTGTACCAAAAGTAAACGTTGTGTTGCAGATGTTACACCTTTTTCCACTTGCGACTCAATTTTACAATGCTTAACTGTAGTTCATGATTTTCAAGTATGCAAAGTCCAGTGCTTAACTGCAAGATGATAACCAGAACTTCAAATTCGAACATGACAGTTGATACATACACTGACAACGTGGCGCCGCGATCACATGGGCGGCGCCGGATTTCAGGCGGCGGGTGGCGTCTGGCCGGTGGCCGGTAGCCGCTGCAGCGTGAAGAAACGCTCGAGTGTAAGCTGTTATGATCGCGGCGCAGCCACGAGCTGGCCTGCGGAGTTGTTTCTGGAATACTTGTCATTGCTGGTGGGTAGAATGTTAAGCGAATTATCTTCGATGCTCAATCAGAATCATAGCTTTAGACCGAAATGTGGTAAAAAAGAAAATAGTTGGACACGAACAGGCGACCATAAGCTTAGAATGCATTACGATTAACATTTTTTCTTTTCTTTTTTTTCTTATTGTTCATTATTGATCGTTGTGTTTGGTCGTTGCGGACGTCGCAGGACATCCTGTTCAAGTTCAGTGGTTGATCCTTCCACTCAGTTTTATTATTACAGAGGCCAACCGGCTCTCTGACCGAACACTCTGAGCTACCGTGCCGGCTAGCACTAGACCACGGGCTCACACAATCCGAGAACATCTCGGAAGTAGACAACACTTCCTCCTAACGCTTCCGCATCTTACAGTGTTGCCAGATTGTGCAGATGGCCGGTCAGTTTTATTGGCTACGTTAAGTGAATAGACTCGGACTTAGTCTCTGTGGCAGGCGGCCGGCGGTCAGTTTTTATGTCTAAAACTGTACGCCAATGTGTTTCATTCACGTATCTGTGTGGCGCTAAAGTGTGGTTATGGATAATACGTATGCTCATATTGCGAATGTAACATCATAAGCAAAGAGAGGGAAATGAATTAGGCGTCCTTCGTCTTCCGTAACATCAAATATATTTTAGTTATTCTATCTTAAATGAACTGCGCAGAAAATCATTCACCAGAAGTAAATAACTTATTAGCAACATCAGATGATATTAACAGCTTTCCGGCGCGGGTTAGCCGTGCTTTCAACGGCGTCATATCGCGGATCGCATGGTGCTAGAGCCGGCGGTGTTTTTATTGCTAAGGCTGTACACTTGAGATATTTCGTTTCCCATGAAATGGTGGCAGACGATGCTGTGGTGTCTTCGAAGCGCGAGCTTCGTCAGTGCAAGATATTTCAGCACAACTGAGCGTACGTTTTCTTCCTGCTGCTAGTCTAATGGACAATGGCAATACTGTAGAATACTTTTTGACAACTATGTGATCATCGATTTATGCTCGTGGGTGGTTTATAATTATGTTAGTAAAATCACTCGATATTTTTATGTCCTTTAAATTACATTTGCTTCATGATTCGTATTGAAGACGTAGGAAACGTATGTTATTTGGTCCAGGAAGCACGTTCCAACATAAATTGATGCTTACACTGACATTTATGTTGCGAATTAGTCGTCTTATCCATCACATGGATAACGAGGATGCTCCGTTTTGCTACAGTTGTTTCATAGCTAACAAGGGAACCTCCCCATCGCACCCTCCTCAGATTTAGTTATAAGTTGGCGCAGTGGATAGGCCTTGAAAAACTGAACACAGATCAATCGAGAAAACAGGAAGATGTTGTGTTTAACTATGAAAAAAAAAGCAAAATATACAAACTGAGTAGTCCATGCGCAGGGATAGTGTGAGTTCGGGAGCGCCGTGGTCGCGTGGTTAGCGTGAGCAGCTACGGAGTGAAAGGTCCTTGGTTCAAGTCTTCCCTCGAGTGAGTCGTTTCATTTTTTGTTTTCAGACAATCGTCACCACACGTACTGTTTATCAACAAATGTAGGAAATAATCATACAAATGTTCCACAATCGTTCGATCCCTTAAGGAACTTTCCGATGCCTTATAGTTCGGAAAATATTCATTGATAGTGTTATTGAAGTCGCGAGCTCTATTTGCTGGATTCATATTGCCCACGGAATGCATCTCACGTATTTAATGCACTTCCTTCTAAAGTAGCGAACAGTCAACTGCCAGCCATGGAGCCTCGTTAGCAGGAATACTCTCTCTTCCGTGCGCTGTAGTCGACTGACGTCATGTGTTTCGATGTTGGTTTCGGTGTAGCGTCATCATACTACGGCGCAGTTACCTCGCATCGGACGGACGGACGGTCAGATAATAATTGTCTGAAAAGAAAAAATTCAAATTTTCACTCGAGGGAAGACTTGAACGAAGGACCTCTCGTTGCGCAGCTGCTCACGCTAACCACGGGATCAGGCGCTCCTGAGCTCCCTCTGTCCTTGTTGTTGCGTATCTTGCGCATAGACTACTTAGTTTGTATATTTTGCTTATTTTTTTCATAGTTCCACACAACGTCTTCCAGTTTTCTCGATTGATCTGTGTTCAGTTTTTCAAGGCCTATCCACTGTGCCAACTTATAACTAAATCTGAGGGGGGTGCGATGGGGATGTTCCCTTGTTAGTGGTATTGTGTGTTGGTGGCGTTGCCAGTTTACATACTGTGCATGTAACACACAATAAATGTGTTCGATGCCTCCTGTGATCAGTTTACTTGAAAAACGTTTGTTCCCATCGTAATTTATGTAACTGGCTCTCCGACTTCCAATTTGACAATTTGTGGAAACATTATTTACCTTGCTAGTCCTAGTTTCAAATATTGTCTGACAGAAGACGTAGGCATGAAGGAGTCAGTAAAAGCAATTATTCGCTATTATACCAAACTTTTGAATCCACTGGACACTTGAATTCTCTATATTGATTCTGAGAGTTTTGTTATTTCTCTTGTTATTTACTGTCTGAATGTCATCCGTGAGAATAAAATTAAAGACAGTTGGATTAGGTTCCTGATCTATAAACTATGATTTAATAGCCGGCCGCGGTGGTCTAGCGGTTCTAGGCGCGCAGTCCGGAACCGCGCGACTGCTACGGTCGCAGGTTCGAATCCTGCCTCGGGCATGGATGTGTGTGGTGTCCATAGGTTAGTTAGGTTTAAGTAGTTCTAAGTTCTAGGGGACTGATGACCACAGATGTTAAGTCCCATAGTGCTCAGAACCATTTGAACCATTTTATATTCTGCGCTGCTAAATAAATTTTGAAGGTTATATTCTTTACGTAAAACAGAGTATCGGTTTCAGTCCTAGGATTGACGATAAACTTCAGAAAAACAATTACAGAATAGTGGCATATCGATTATTGAAACTTCCTGGCAGATTAAAACTGTGTGACCGACCGAGACTCGAACTCAGGACCTTTGCCTTTCGCGCGCAAGTGCTCTACCAACTGAGCTACCGAAGCACGACTGAGGACCGCTACTCACAGCTTTACTTCTGCCAGTACCTCGTCTCCTACCTTCCAAACTTTACAGAAGCTCTCCTGCGAACCTTGCAGAACTAGCACTCCTGAAAGAAAGGATACTGCGGAGACATGGCTTAGCCACAGCCCGCGAAAGTCAAAGGTCCCGAGTTCGAGTCTCGGTCGGGCACACAGTTTTAATCTGCCAGGAAGTTTCATATCAGCGCACACTCCGCTGCAGAGTGAAAAATCTCATTCTGGAAACATCCCCCAGGCTGTGGCTAAGCCATGTCTCCGCAGTATCCTTTCTTTCAGGAGTGCTAGTTCTGCAAGGTTCGCAGGAGAGCTTCTGTAAAGTTTGGAAGGTAGGAGACGAGGTACTGGCAGAAGTAAAGCTGTGAGTACCGGTCGTGAATCGTGCTTCGGTAGCTCAGTTGGTAGAGCACTTGCCCGCGAAAGGCAAAGGTCCCGAGTTCGAGTCTCGGTCGGGCACACAGTTTTAATCTGCCAGGAAGTTTCATATCAGCGCACACTCCGCTGCAGAGTGAAAATCTCATTCTGGATATCGATTATTGCTCCTCACCATGAACAATAGTTGTTACCCATAGTTTCGTATTTGCTATTTTACCGTCGTTACCGTTTAGAAACCAACCTGATCTTTCCACAATGCCATTTTTGACTTGCTTCTTAATATGTCCTACAACTACAGATTTGTTGAAAATATTAACTGTTAAATACGCCATTCCACAAATTAAAAACTTCCAGTTATTCTTCATATCTTGAAACTTACTACCGTTGACTTTCACTGAAGAAAAGATACATGATAATAAAATGAAATCAAAGATTAGAATGTCAAAGCATAGTGTGAATGGTTAAAATGAAATGAACTAAAAATCATCTTCTTGTCTAAAACACGTTATACTTCCAGAGAACTTCGGCATCTCTCAAAATTTTTTACACCTCTGATGTTTAGCCACATGTGGACAAATAGTGGGTCTCATGATGCAGCACTGTTTAGCCGTCACAAAATAAAGCCTCAAAAATCAGTAAATAAAACTATTCTTCTACTGTTGCTCCGAATCGCATATACCAACCGCCCTCTGTAGCGACAACGACTCAAAGTCTACTGGGTATTTGACTTTTCTCTGCTTTCTCGGGCCTCATTACCTCTCCTTCTAGCCCAACCTTTGTTCTCCAATTACGCCTTCATCGGCGAGCTTCTCCTCAATATTTTTCATTTGTGCTGAATTGTTTTGTACCCTTCTTCCATATACACGTGTGTCATGTATTTTTTACAGACAGCATGAATATATAAGGTGTGTATTTCTTCTCTTGTCAAATAAAATATTACATTTCTTGCTGTGAATTAATTTGTTTGTCCACATTCCACTTACTGCGTTTTCTTGAAATTATATAAAATATACGTCTCTAAATAAAGAAAAAACTTGAAACAGCTGTTGCAGCTGATTGGTGAAGGGCTGAAAAAAAAAACACCTCCGCTGATGCTGCTTAGTATCGCGTATAGCCTCCTTCGGCTTCCACAACAGCTCGAAGTCTGTTGGGCATTGAGCCCACAACTCGAGCCACATAACTAGGAGATTCAAGTAACTCATTCCAAGCGTCATGAATCACATCAGAAAGCTGTCGGCGAGTCGACGGTGACTGCCCCTTTTCTCGTATTACTCTGACCATTTCTGCCCAAATATTCTCAATGGGATTAATGTCAGCTCCTTTACGTGGCCATTCCATTACAGTAATATTACTATGGTCGTCGAACTACCTCTTAACCACACGTGCCATATGAATAGGCGAGCGATCTTGTTGGAACATGATCTGATCATCGCCAAATCTTGCTGTCACAGAAGCCTACATCACGTTCTCCAGAATTGATATGTAATTGCGCGCATCGAATCTTCCTTCACTTCCCACAGGAGCCCACACCCTTCGGCCGATATCCATGCCCATGCCGTTACCGACACCCTGCCATTCCTTCGGCAACTGTAATATATTTTCGATTATGCCTAGCACCTTCAGGCCGGTAAACAAGTACTTTCCGGTTGATGACGTAGAGAAAACTTTTCCGTCCGTAAAAATCACTCGCCTCCAAAACTGGAGAGGTTTGTCGACATTTTCAGCAGCAAAAACAAGGCGAGCTTCTCTGTGGGAAACAGTCAATGTCTCTTTCACAGCAGCGCTTCTTGCTCTCAGTCCACCTTCCCTTAGACGACGAGTGACGGTCTTACTACTAACATTGAGACCCAAAGTCTGCTGAATTTATCGTGGGGTGACAAATGGGTGGTTCTCACTGAAACGGCGTATCTGCTGATCCTGAGCTGCTGTTGTTTTGCGGCGACGCCCATGAGGCCTCCCATTCAGGTTACCACTCTCTTCCTTTCGTCTGATCCACCTGGCTACCGTCGACTTGGGAAGACCCATAGTTCGTGCTGAAGAGCCATTTGAAGATCACTCTGCATGGAGTGCTATTATAGCGCCCTTGTCTTCCTCAGCCAGATGGGCCATTTAGCGTTGACTGAATGATTCGTCGCGGTTAATATCTGCTGCGGAAACAGCGTTAGTAGGAAACAAGACTGCCTCCTCCACGACGGCAGCCACAACGCAGTGACCAAGTATGTGTAACACGGAAATCGATGGCATAAACGAGAGGTCGCAAGCCCGTACCCGTGTCATTACATAGTGGAGCAACTTAGAATCTGTAATTTTTGTCAGAAGGGACTGGTCCACTCTTGTCATGTCTTATCCTGATAAATATTACATGAAATGAAATGTTTACGTTTTGCATATGCGGCAGGCCTAAAGCAAGAAACATTTCTGAAATATATGAGGCAACCTGAAGAACACTTCGTGAATTTTAGCTGTGGAAGGTTGCCTTATAAGAAGGAAAACGTGTTTATCCTCGCTCGCCGTGTTTCCAAGTGGCGCAGTTTTCTCTGAGGCATACATAATTCTCGCCGGACGTAAGAAGCGACTCGACTAACGAGGAGAACTCGCCAGGTGTCATAGGCTGATTGTCCGGAAACTTTGCTCAGTGAAGGAGAGGACAAAATAAGCGAACATGTGTTTCGACTTATCTGCAGACACTCGACCGTTTCCGAGAAAACGACGGTCAAAGTTATCAACGCGCTCTTGCTATAGTGTAGATACCTTCTGCAGCCGAGAACGCAATTGAAGCGGTGGCTCAGTGGCTACCGTCGTTCCTTCTTAACTTTGATTCCCGTGTTCGAGACCATATTGGGTTTTTTTTATTACTATTTTTTCCTGCCTCTTTATCAGAATTATCTACGAATGTTTTTTTTCTAATTTATGTTGAAATAATGTTGTCATTATTCGCCAATTAACTTTATGTGTAATGAATTAATTAAAAAAATAATAAACGAATGAGACAAGCTGATCTAAAATCATCTGGTCTGCCTCATGTATCGTTATATCCAAATGGTTTATAAATGTTAATCTACATTCAGATCCGATGACGGCACCTTTAGTGTGTTGAACCCGGTTACCCAGTAAACAGTATTTAAGCGATCTTGGCTTCTGAATTATTTCTACAACAGAGTGATCGCCCCACTACGCACTATGTGTTCCCTTTTTAACTTATTTCTTTACACAGTAAATTAATTGACGAATAACGACAACAGCGTTTCAACATAAATTGGAATAAACATTCGTAGATATTTCAGAGAGTGAGGGGGGGGGGGGGAGGAAAAACCGGGTTTCGAACTCGCAGCGCAAAGTTCCGAAGTCGCTATGGTAGCCGCAGAGCCACCGCTTCAGTTGAATCCTTACCCGCTAAGAGGTATCTACACTATAGCAACAGCGCATTGAAAACTTTGACCGTCGTTTTCTCAGAAGCGGTAGAGTGTAAGCAGATAAGCTAAGACACGTGTTCGCTTATTTTGTCCCCTCTTTCACTGAGGCAAGTTTCAGCAAGATCGGGGTATGACGCTTGGCGTGTCCCCTCGTAAGTGGCGTGCGTTGGGATTCAGTAGACAGAATGCGTCCACTTTCCTCGACTACTCATTGACATGTTTGGAAACTTTCTTTCTTGTAGTGGCGCTTTGCATTATGAGGGCTGATTTTCCTGATAACGATCTAGTAATGGACTTTGCTCCTAATTTACGTTACTGTGTAGTAGACCTACTGCAACTTCTTAAACCGGAAATGTTTATTTATTTAGATACTCCGCTTCTTAGTTGCTACATTTCGCTATAATATTTTCCTTTGTTTCAAAACGGCAAGTTAAGATGACCACTGCAACTTGGTAACATCAGTAACAATTTAATACTTTGAAACAGTTATATGTGGTGTAGGAGGAGTGTACTCTGTTGAATGAGGAATACATTAAACACGAAAGCTGCGTTCAATAACAATAATTAACTTTCGGTTACATGACAAAACACAAGTCGAAGCACTGTCAGTTCATCTCAGTACCCAGTAAAACGATCGAAAACATACTTTTGTGGGGAAGGCAAACGAATGACTGCGTTTTATTGGCCGCACACTAAGAATACGCAACAGGCCAACTGAAAACACTGCCTACACTACGTTTGTCCGTCCACTACTATAATATCCTTGACAGAAGTGATTGACTGCGCTCGCAAAAACGTCCAAGGAACGGTAGCACGATTTGTAATGTCACGAAATAGGGGAGAGAGGGTGCCAGGTTTGATAATCGAGTTGGGGTAACATTCATGAAAACAAAAGCGTTTTTCGTTGCTGCGAGATCTTTTCACGAAATTTCAATCACCAACATCTGTTCTGAATGCCAATCCTCGGGAACTTACACAGGAAGAAACCATAGTAGTAATGTAATTCAAGGCTCGCAAGAAAAGATTTAAGTGGTCCTTTTTCCCGCACACTGTTAATGACTGGGACGGTAGAGAAATAGTCCGAACCTTCTGCCAGGCACGTAAGTCTGGATTGTTACGAAATTATGTTGTAATTGCTACATGTGACTTTCATTTGATTTGAACATCGAAGTTGTTTGCTATTTATTTACTTTTTGTTCATTAGTTTCAGCCATATATGAACACCTAGGCGCGTTAAATTGATATTGAAATGAAGTGTGATGCATGGACCAATAACAATAAATTCTTACCTACTTGTTATGGTACTGCAGTATCTGCCAGCGTCTTCAGAAGTGGATATCGCATACGACGTTCCTAGGGTGTTTATAAATGGATATTGCAGACGACTTCGAACAAAGTTTGAATGTAGCTTCGTAAAAGTTCCGTGATCAAACGATCTGAGTTGCTGCCGAATACAGTTATTCATTATACATGAGGTGAATAGGGCTCCGCCGGGTGCTGTGGTCGAGCGGTTGCAGGTGCATCAGTCGCGAACCGCACGGCTACTTCAGTCGCAGGTTGGAATCCTACTTCGGGCATAAATGTCTGTGATGTCCTTAGGCTAGCTAGGTTTAAGTAGTTCTAGATCTAGGGGCTGATGACATAAGCAGTTTGGTCGCATAGTTCTTGAAGCCATTTTTTGACCTTTCGCGTAAATTTTCTTTACATAAACGGCCGTATCTTTAGACTGCGTTGACATAGAAGCTCACTTTTTTACACCACCAAGGGACCGGTTACCGCAAGAAGTGCGACACATTTCCGCTTATTATGTCTACCCGTTCTGGAGGTAAACGAGTTTTAAAGGTTGGGTAGACCGATAGACGGTCAAGAAAGTGAGACTTGTAGGGTTCCGTTTTTACCGGTATAGGTGACGAAATCCTAACAACGAAAACAGCTACGACAGCTACTGAAGATGAGGGCCGCATAAATAACACCTCCTACTCTTTATTCGAAATGTTCTAGTTGTAGTCGATACATCAGCATATTAATCGTAGCTACGCTTTCGATCCAAATCATGTTTACAGGAATGCAAATAGAATCCATTTGCCTATACACGTTGTAATTCACATCCCAGTATTAATGCTACCGTGTTTTAGAAGTGCGAACATTCCCATTGCTAGGTAGCTTAAGAAACACTTAGGCTAATGAACGTTTTCTGGCTGTGGCGAGTCTAGTGGAGAATTCGAAACAGTGTAGAATATGTTTGGCAGCTATGTAGCCGTTTATTTCCTGAGGTGGTGCAGAATTATCCTACTAAATTTACCCTCTAATTAGAGTATTTTGTTATTTCGATAAACATCCCGAATGATTGTCACATAAGCGGTGACATAAAGGAAGAAAATTCATGTTTTTGAGCCCAGAAAGCTCTATGCAACAGAATCTGTAGATCATTTTACCATTTTCATTGCGAAATTGCCGGCTTATTCATGTCTGGGGTAATAATAGAGGGCTGTTTGCCTGGGTTGTCTGCTAGCGTAGTGAAAGGAAGGTCTGGTTTGTTTTCGGTTCTAATCTCGATGGAGGCAGGTAGAATATCAGTAAAGCAATTTTAAGAAATTCTCGCGCCCTCAATACTTTTTATCGCTACCTTTATTCTGTACTGGCGCCCTGTGCATGTCAATATGACACTCTTGTAGAATTTCATACATGTTACTGCCTACTTTTTTCGCTTCTGTCAATAATGGAATTGACTTAAGTGTGGCACTGAATGATTTTTAACTGAATTTCGTTATGAATCTTCACGCATTGCTAAATTTGCACACTTTCATGGTAGGTCAGCAACGGTAATCCAGTAGGACTGGTCCGAACGTTGACACAGACCGTTTCGCGGCCGAAAGCGGATAATATTTTGCTAATTCGTAACGATCCGGCGTTCTTTGTCTTACTAAAACAGTTATGTTATCTCGATAAGTTGAAATTCATTTTTATTGGTACAGTTCATACCAATTAGCGTTTCTTCTTTCAGTTCAGTCTTATATTTACGTGTTGTATTTAACACACTAATCAGCATTAATATAGTATTACAAATTATTGAAAACAGCCTAAAAAAGGTCAGATAGTTTATCAATTTCACGCCTGTTCATAGTATGTTGGTAGCACTTCGTCGCCTTGCCGGTTATGCTGTGTAGCAGACTTTAAAGCCGTGCGGATCAGCATAACGAAAAGGCGAGGGGTCTCGCTCGTTTTGTCCACGACTGTACATTACCATGAGGGGTGAGGTACACGTACACACGTGGCTTCCGTTTTCAATTACGGAGTGGAATAGAGTGTATCCCGACATGTCAGGCCAATAGACGTTCAATGTGGTGGCCATCATTTGCTGCACACAATTGCAATCTCTGGCGTAATGAATGTCATACACGCCGCAGTACATCTGGTGTAATGTCGTCGTAGGCTGCCACAACACGTCGTTTCATATCCTCTGGGGTTGTAGCCACATCACGGTACACATTCTCCTTTAACGTACCCCACAGAAAGAAGTCCAGAGGTGTAAGATCAGGAGAACGGGCTGACCAATTTATGCGTCCTCCACGTCCTATTAAACGCCCGTCGAACATCCTGTCAAGGGTCAGCCTAGTGTTAATTGCGGTATGTGCAGGTGCACCATCATGCTGATACCACATACGTTGACGCGTTTGCAGTGGGACATTTTCGAGCAACGTTGGCAGATCATTCTTTAGAAATGCGATGTATGTTGCAGCTGTTTGGGCCTCTACAATGAAGTGAGGACCAATGAGGTGGTCGCCAATGATTCCGCACCATACAGCTACAGTCCACGGTCGCTGTCGCTCTACCTGTATGAGCCAGCGATGATTGTCCACGGACCAGTAATGCATGTTCCGTAGATTCACTGCCCCATGGTTTGTGAAACCCGCTTCATCGGTAAACAGGTAGAACTGCAACGCATTCTCTGTTAATGCCCATTGACAGAATTTCACTCGATGATTAAAGTCATCACCATGTAATTGCTGATCTAGTGACACATGAAACGGGTGAAAGCGGTGACGATGCAGTATGCGCATGACACTACTTTGACTCAGTCCACCGGCTCTCGCAATGTCCCGTGTACTCATGTGTGGGTTCATGGCAACAGCAGCTAACACACCAACTGCACCCGCTTCTCCTGTGACGGGCCTGTTACGGACCCGTTTGCGTGCTACGACCATACCTGTTGCATACAGTTGGCGGTAGATGTTTTGCAAAGTGCGGCACGTTGGATGCTCTCTGTCCGGTTACCGTTCTGCATACACCCTGCAGGCTGCATTTCGTCGACACTCGCCTTAGATGAGTATCTTCTCCGCCTTTTCAGAGTTCGAATACACCATGGTCACAGTTCCTACAACACTACAGTATCACAGACGTCTGGTAACACGGTGTACTACAGTTGGTCTGCGTGCGGACACGAATGCAGAATAACAATAGCAGCAAGCGCTACATGCGAACACTGCGACAGATAGACCAAACCACAACAGTGCACTACAGCCACACTCGTAAACACGGTCGTCATCGTAAACATGTCCCTGCAGATGCTGCTCGCCGACCGTGGCCCGTGTTTGTTACAACACGCAACTGAACGTCGGAGGTTTCAAGCGTCAACTTTAGGTTACAATATCTCCGGATGTAATTAACGTTTTACAATGCAACAAACGGCACTGATATACGTATTTGTTTATATGTTCAGATGTGCTAACAAAACTAACGTGGTTCCATTTAAAAATACGTAGGTTTGTGTTAAATAACATACTTCCGTGCATTTTTGTATGGTTTGTATTAAACAATTACACTAGCCCCTCTCCTCACGTTCGGTCTGTGGAATCGGTTCGTCAGTATTTGATGTGGTTTACGAAATATATCCAGCGGTAACGTTAGGTGACTCACCCTGTATATGTATATATTTTACAACACTGGAAGTCACCAGTGATGTTGCATAAAATTGTCAAAACGTGGACGGAACATCAGCATGTCACAAATAAAATTCCACGCAGTTAAAACATACAACATGTTACCCTAATATCCCAGCATTCACTAATCACTTGAAACCACAAAGGCGACTTACGATACTAGCTAAGTTCAAACACCTTGTACCCAATCCCATCTTTTGCGTTGTGCTGGAGTACGAAATTGTTTTTGTGTGTGTCATTCCGAAACTTATTCAGACTGCACTTACTAACAATGGACTCCGGTTTGATACAGAAAAGGCAACATTTCAATGCATGGAACGAGAGCCATAGTTTCATACGAACTCTTGGGTCAAAGTTAGTTAAGGAGGACAGCTCATCAGACTTAAATGGAGGTTGCAGGACATTCATCTTTGGCAGTGATTTCGAAATTAATTTGCTGACTGGGGATGTCGTATCATCAGTTGGTTCAAATGGTTCAAATGGCTCTGAGCATTATGGGACTGAGGTCATCAGTCCCCTAGAACTTAGAACTACTTAAACCTAACTAACCTAAGGACATCACAAACATCCATGCACGAGGCAGGATTCGAACCTGCAACCGTAACGGTCTTGCGTTTCCAGACTGAAGCGCCTAGAACCGCTCGGCCACAATGGCCCGCTTATCATCAGTTTTAGTAGGTATATATCTGTTGCCTAACAGTGGCGAAGGAAAATTTGTGTCTGACCGGGACCAGAAGTCGGGTTTCCCGCTTATCGTGAGCGGACGCTTTACCGCTTCGACTATCCGTGCACGGTCCCGGTGCGGGACAAATTTTTATACAACGCTTTTGGGTTCAAATGGTTCAAATGGCTCTGAGCACTATGGGACTTAACAGCTGAGGTCATCAGTCCCCTAGAACTTAGAACTACTTAAACCTAACTAACCTAAGGACGTCACACACATCCGTGTCCAAGACAGGATTCGAACCTGTGACCGTAGCAGTCGCACGGTCCCAGACTGAAGCGCCTAGAGCCGCTCGGCCACAGCGGCCGGCACGCTTTTGGGTAGTAGATCGATACATAATACAGCTGATGAAACTGAATTGGCTTTCAGCGATATACGAGTACCATTCATTAAGTAATGTTACCCATTTTTTTCGAAAGTAGTCTGGTTTTATTCAGGATTCCAATACACTATACTGTTCCCCACTCTTTTGGCTACAAAGGTCTCTGTTTTAATATAATGTCCGTTAAAGATGATGGTCTTAGGACAAGTTACTGGGAGGACCTGTGTCCCCTCATGGTACCTGTGGTGTCACCGCCAGACACCACACTTGCTAGGTGGTAGGCTTTAAATCGGCCGCGGTCCGTTAGTATACGTCGGACCCGTGTGGCGGCGCTCACTGATAGTGGAAGGTCTAGTCTAGAGAGACTCGCTAGCACTCGCCCCAGTTGTACAGCCGACTTTGCTAGCGATGGTTCACTGGCTACACACGCTCTCATTTGCAGAGACGACAGTTTAGAATAGCCTTCAGCAACGTCATTTGCTACGACCTAGCAAGGCACCATATTCAGTTATTATTGATATTGTGAATCATGTAACTTCAAGAGCAACGAACATCATTAATAGATTTAAGTTATGTATCACACTAATAACATCAGCTTTATGAATTCTAATTCCTTGTCATGTTCCAGACCTCACGTCAGTATAGTTCTTCCCTCCTCACGTCAGCCTGCGTGAGCTATAACGCGTGCATTTCGGCCTCCACTCGTAACACGGTGTTGGCTCTTCAGCTAACAGAAAAGTACCACTCCACGGTTCGATGTCAGGGCCATCGTTTCCGCGGGACTGTTTCCGCGGGACTGCATCCTTTATTGTGACAAACAGATGGGAGTCGAAAGGATCCGAGGTGTAGGGTGGATGAGGGAAAACAGTCCAATGAGGTTTTATGAGCTCCTTTGAGATGTGCAAACTTGTGTGAAGCCTTGCGTTGTTACGGAGTAGGAGCCGTTCGTTTGCATGTTTGCGATCACAAACACGCTGGAGTCGTTTCTTCAGTTTCTTAAGGGTAGTACAGTACATTTTAGAATTGGTCATTGCACCGTGAGGGAGGACATAAAAAAGAATGTCCCCATCCAGAGTCGCACAAAAGGGTCGCCTTGACTTGACCGTCTGAGGACACGTCTGTAAACTTTTTCTTCGTAGGTTAGTTGGTGTGGCGTCACTTCATGGGCTGCCGTTTTGTTTCCGGTTTGAAGTGATGATCCATGTTTCATCGCTTGTGACAATGTTCGACAAAATATTGTCATGATCACTCTTGTAACGCGCAACTAATTTATCCAGATGGTCCTTTATTGGTCTTTTTGGTCTTCTGTGAGGCGGCGAGGAACCGAGTTGATGCACACCTTTGAGTACCTCACCTGGTGGACGAGCGTGTCAGCACTTTGCAGTTGTGAAGCGGGGTGTTTGATTGTGATCCGTGTATCACAATCAAACTCTTTGCTGCCCAGCTGGAAGTCCCTGTTGGTAGTGATCCGTCGATCACCTCGAATGAGAGTGTCTGCACGTTTCAGCATTGCAGCACTCACAGCTGTGTAGGTAAAGACGGCACGCGGGAGATCGGATGGGTTTGGTGACCTTACTGCGATGATGACAATCGCCTCGCCGAACGACTCACCGTGCTTTTGTTCACTGCCAGGTCTCCGTAGACATTCTACAGGCACCAATAAATATCTGCGATGTTCTGGTTTTCCACCAAAAGAAACTCGATGACAGCTCTCTGCTTGAGGCGGGACCTCATGAAACTATAGGGGCTGAAGCGGGAATATTGCACGATGTCCCAGAACAAATTGAGCATTGTTTCAGCCGAAATTGGCAGCGAAAGAGTGTTGTGTCGGCAGATTAGCCAACACAACGTACACTAATTTATAGAGGAGGCCGAAATGCACGCGTCAACTCAGGCAGGCTTGCTTCAGGTCTGAAACAGGATACGTAATGAATGCTATAAAGAAAAGTACGTAGCTGCTGGAATACTTAACTTTAATCCATCATTTGTGTACAACGTTCTTGATGATACAAGTGAGACTCTCTCTAGAAATGGTTAATGGCGCCTTGCTAGGTCGTAGCCATGGACTTAGCTGAAGGCTATTCTAACTATCTCTCGGCAAATGAGAGAAAGGCCTCGTCAGTGTAGTCGCTAGCAAAGTCGTCGTACAACTGGGGCGAGTGCTAGTAAGTCTCTCAAGACCTGCCGTGTGGTGGCGCTCGGTCTACGATTACTGACAGTGGCGACACGCGGGTCCGACATGTACTAATGGACCGCGGCCGATTTAAAGCTACCACGTAGCAAGTGTGGTGTCTGGCGGTGACACCACAAAGAGAATGTGTTGCATTACTTATTAAATGCCCCTTGTAATTTCGAAGTATTTAGTACAGCTACGGATCGTCATTTCTTCCAGAGAAGTCTATCAGCTGTGGCAATGGCTCCGACAGTGTGGAGGGCTACATGCAGATTCGCCAGTACTTAACCGGCGCCTGTGTGGGTGGCCGGAATGCAACACCTCGGCTTCTCGCACTCCTGCCTCCAGCCGCCTCCACAGCGGGGCGGCGACCAAGCGTCGTTAACAAGCGCGGCTCCAGTTACCATTAGCGAGGGCCGGGCTCGGCTCACTCTTCACGTGTCGCCTCGGCGGAATTTGCCGGCGCCGCCGTCACGCCTCGAGATCAAAGGTGCCACGCCACCTCCACGTCTCCCCCGCCCCCCCCCCTCCACCCATCCTGCAGCACCCGGCGGATTTCGTCAGTGCAACGAGGACGTGGCGCCGGGGGCGGCGAGGGCGGCGAAAGGAGTGCCAGAGGCCGCACCGCGCGCTCCAGCTCTCCAGCGCCTAACGAGCGCGCCCTCCAGACACTGGCGGATTTACATCGGCATGAATATATTCACGGCGATTATTTAAGTGTTCCCGCGCTCTGCTGAAGGACACGCCTCATGCCTCATGCATATTTTATGGCTGCCGCCTGATTGTCACTGTAGTGCCTCATCAAAATGCTCCAGGCCGATCTCGGCTGAACAAGGAATCCAGTTGACCCGGAGAGCAGGGCTGAGCGTAATTACCTTTGTTAGCGACTACTTGCAGTTCGAGCAAATAATGAAATTCCCATCTTTCTCAATAGATAGATAGAAGAAGTGGCAACATCTGCGTCTCAGATGAACGCTTAGCTGAGATTCATTGGAAGAATTAAGGAAATGTTATGCTCCCACGGAAGGACTGGCTTACAAAACACCTGTTCGAGTGATTCCTGGGCGTAGTTCATTAGTCTTGGACCTTTTACATGTTGAATTGACTGAACTGGCAGAGAAGATCCTACGAAGAGTGGCGAATTTCGTCAGAGAAAGAGGGCTGGAAGGAAGGTCAGAGATTAACGTCCCATTAGAGACAGAGGACAAATTGGGACTGAGCAAGGTTGGCGATGGAAACAGACCTTTCAAAGGAAGCCACCTGGCACTTACATTAATGGATCTCAGTAAGTTGTGTAAATACTAAATATAGATAACCGGACAGAAATTTGAACCATTTTCCTACAGAATATTGGTATACTCTACTTTTTTTCCAAACTGTCGCATTGGAACGATCACATAGACAACATTGTGGTGAAAGCAAACCAAAGACTACGACTTATTGTTGGAACATGTAGAAAACGTAACAGGTCTACTAAGAGACTGCTTACACTATGCTTACCCGCCTCTGGAGAACTGCTGTGCGGTGTGGGTAACGGAGGGCATCGAAAATGTTCAAAGAAGGGCAGCTCATATTGTATTATGGGGAAATAGGCGAGAGAGTGAAACGGATATAACACACGAATTGGGGTGGCAGTCATTAAAACAAAATCGTCTTTCTCTCAAGCAGGAACTTCTCATGAATTTTCAACCACCAATTTCTCCTAAGAGTGGGAAAATATTTTGTTGGCACCCTGCTACATATGGAGAAATAATCATCATAATAACGTGGTGCGATGAACCCTCTGTCACGCACTTGATTGTGAATTGCGGAGTAGTCATGTACATGTAGATGTAGATAACTTACGTTAACCTCTAAATAAGGTCAAATCATATACGAATAAATTAATTTCCACTGGGAAATAAACTGAAATGCCAAGGAAACTGGTATGGGCATGCGTATTCAAATACGGAGATATGTAAACATGCGGAATACGGCGCCGCGGTCGGCAACGCCTATATAAGCCTATATAGCTTGCATGGGGGCTTAATTAAATTTTAATGATTATGCAAATAATTTTTACTGTCTGTCCGGTTACGCAATCTCGTAACCGGTTGGCCCTGACCAGTATTAGTACACAATCTGACTGCTTAGAATAACAACAAGGAATGAAACAAAACTTCCGTTAACACAATTAATTAATTAAGTCCCCAGCAACTATAAAACCTACGAAACAACAAAACACAAGTGTAGCTGTTCTTTGTGTGGAAGTGTGATTCAACGTACACATCTGGAACGGTTTTTCCTCAATAAGACCAGATATTTCAAATACCATTTATACTGAAGTAATTAAAGAAAACTGAAATACTATAACTGCACATAGAAACCACAAATACAGTCTAATACAAGAACACCAGCCAGATGCTTTGTTGACTGAACCTGTGACCAAGAGGCATTATTGTTTAAGACATTGAAATAATAAAAAAAATGAATTTTTTACCTTCATATATATTGACGAAAAGCACATTACAACATCTGGTGTCTAGCCCATCAAAACAATATGACAACATCTGAACAAGCACTCTGCATGTGAACTCGCTACTGCAACATCTACACAAGCTCTCTCTACCACCCTTCTCGACAAGAACTCTCCACTACCGCTTCTCGACAAGAACTCTGCCTACAACCGTTTCTGAACAACTACTGCCTGTGAAGGCGACTAAATAATACTCTCTGGCGCAATCTCTGGCGCTGTGACTCAGTGTAGCCACCTTTCATATGCCCCTCCTCCACGGGCTAGAATTTGATGGTATTTTTGCATTGGTGGTGAAAATACCACCAAATTCGTCCAAAAAATATAGACAAAAATTAAAAAGTAATATTAATAAGTAAATATCACATAACTAAATAAATTTTGGCTTTGCACTGACCCTTAAATAACCTAATATATAAAATACAGTAAGGAATACAAATGCTTGCATACATGTGATTTTACATAATAGTTTACATAAGTATTATTCAATCAATGGCACCAGAAATGACGAACAGGTGCAGGTAAGAATCTCATAGTATTTCATAAACAGTAAACACAAAAAATCAGTTTATACAAATATTCGCATAAAGTCTTGTCAATAGTTCAATAAACAAGCAGGACTCCTCAGAGTAGTTGACAGTTCCAACAGTAGCACCCAGCAATGATCAACAGGTGCAAATAGCAGTCTCATAACATTTCATCAGCAGTATTTAAACAGCTTCAACAGTGACACCCAAAAATGGCGAGCAGATGCAGACACCAACAAGTGACATCATTTCAGTAGAAGCTGTTCCATCAGTGGCACCCAGCAATGTTGAGCAGAAGCAGACACCAACAAGTGACATCATTTCAGTAGAAGCAGTTCCATTAGTGGCACCCAGTAATGTTGAACAGGTGCAGACACCAACAAGTGACATTATCTCAGTAGAAGCAGTCCATTAGTGGAACCCAGTAATGTTGAACAGGTGCAGACACCAACAAGTGACATCATTTCAGTAGAAGCAGTTCCATCAGTGGCACCCAGCAATGTTGAACAGGTGCAGACACCAAGAAGTGACATTACAGTAGAAGCCGCTCCAACAGTGGCACCCAGCAATGTTGAACAGGTGCAGACACCAACAAGTGACATCGTTTCAGTGGAAGCAGTCCATCAGTGGCACCCAGTAATGTTGAGCAGCTGCAGACACCAACAAGTGACATCATTTCAGCAGAAGCAGTCCATCAGTGGCACCCAGTAATGTTGAACAGGTGCAGACACCAACAAGTGACTTATTTCAGTAGAAGCAGTTCCACCAGTGGCACCCAGCAATGTTGAGCAGGTGCAGACACCAACAAGTGACATCATTTCAGTAGAAGCAGTCCATCAATGGCACCCAGTAATGTTGAGTAGGTGCAGACACCAGCAAGTGACATCATTTCAGTAGAAGCAGTCCATCAGTGGCACCCAGTAATGTTGAACAGGTGCAGACACCAACAAGTGACATCATTTCAGTAGAAGAAGTCCATCAGTGGCACCCAGTAATGTTGAACAGGTGCAGACACCAACAAGTGACATTATGTCAGTAGAAGCAGTTCCATCAGTGGCACCCAGCATGTTGAGCAGGTGCAGACAGCAACAAGTGACATTATTTCAGTAGAAGCAGTCCATCAGTGGCACCCAGTAATGTTGAACAGGTGTAGACACCAACAAGTGACATCATTTCAGCAGAAGCAGTCCATCAGTGGCACCCAGTAATGTTGAACAGGTGCAGACACCAACAAGTGACATTATTTCAGTAGAAGCAGTTCCCACAAATGGCACCCAGCAATGTTGAGCAGGTGCAGACACCAACAAGTGACATCATTTCAGTAGAAGCAGTCCATCAGTGGCACCCAGCAATGTTAAACAGGTGCAAACAGCAACAAGCGACATTATTTCAGTAGAAGCCGTCCATCAGTGGCACCCAGTAATGTTGAGCAGGTGCAGACACCAACAAGTGACATCATTTCAGCAGAAGCAGTCCATCAGTAGCACCCAGCAATGTTAAACAGGTGCAAACAGCAACAAGTGACATCATTTCAGCAGAAGCAGTCCATCAGTGGCACCCAGTAATGTTGAACAGGTGCAGACACCAACAAGTGACATTATTTCAGTAGAAGCAGATCCAGTAGTGGCACCTAGTAATGTTAAGCAGGTGCAGACACCAACAAGTGACATTATTTTAGTAGAAGCAGTCCATCAGTGGCACCCAGCAATGTTGAGCAAGTGCAGACAGCAACAAGTGACATTATTTCAGTAGAAGCAGTTCATCAGTGGCACCCAGTAATGTTGAGCAGGTGCAAGTAACAGTCCATAATATTCACTATCACCAATTAGACAGTTCTTCAAAGATCATCAGCAGAAATTAAACACTTCCAAGTGACACCCAGCAATGTTGAATAGGTGCAAGCATGAACAACAGTTTGAAAGCACACACAATTGCTTTTACAAAATCATTATCAATGCTCTTACACTAAACATACACATTATAATAAACACACAAATGATATCAGATAATTGTGATATTAACTATTACAAATACACAAATATCAGTAAACCGATAATATTTATGGGTGTCAGTGCAGGCCACAACAAACAAGTAAAATAATATTTAGGAGATAGGTCGGTACCAATTATTTGGGATTAGGAAAGGAAAACACACAAAACACACTCACTCATCTTTCATCCACATTAAGTACTACTGTGTAATTGAATAGTGTTAACTGTGTAAATGAAATTATGTCGTAAATTTTATGTTCAACTTGTGTATCAAGTAGTAAGCAATGTATAACAGTCAATAATAGTTAGTCAACGTCGTAGTCATCATGTCAAGACCAATGTTTGCCGAGCCAAATCAAATGTACGGTTGCTGAACAACTGTCAGTGTGCCAAGATATGCAATTACTTCCTCTCTCCAAAAAAAAAAGTATATACTGCTAGCTTAGTGATTTAACAAAGTATGTGTGTAGACAATCTTCTTTCCACTTGAGTGTTCTAGTCTGCTATCTTCATCCTCCTTGTTCCATATAGACCAACAAACAAAAAAAAAAAAAAAAAAATGCTCCTCACTTACTTCACCTCTTATCCACCAAAACTCCAATAATCATCATCATCACATAATCTTAATACTTCAATAATACTTCTTACGTCGATACATATAAACCTTATCGCCAATATCATTTACCTTACCTCTTGTCCACCAAAACTCCAATAATCATCAACTTCACCAAATCTCAATACCTCAATAATACCTTTTCAATACGTCGATACATATAAACCTTATTACCAATATCATTTCACTTCCATAACAACTCTTTCCTCTAGTCAGTCTCCTCGAACAAGTACAGACAAAATCCTAGTGCAAACTTCAATTCATTATCCCATACAATCCGAAGACACAATGTCCACACACAACCTCTGTGTAATCCACCTGGCCCAAATCTTCTGCTCATTATGAATAAAAAAATACATTTTGGTTACCTTGTCCATCATTAAATAAAAGAAATGCATACATGACCTCTAACAGCCTTTAGTTCGAATAAATTTCAGTAAGTAAATACGAGTACGGATTGTGAATGATCGTAATATTTCACAGTGTGTACACCACTTCAAGAATCATGGCAAAACAGAAGCAAACATGTGGAGTATTTCTTGTCAAGTGTCACTTACTATTTCAATTGCTCACAAAGAATGCAGTGTAATAACTGTCAATGGTCTAAATCTAGTGTTGGTATGTCATGTCGTTAGTTTCCTTCCTAGTAACATAAATTTATACAGCTTCTATAAAAGCTCCAGCTCATGTGACTTCAATGAAGTTTCGTGTACCAATGTCGTTCGTAGCATTATAGTAGTTCATTTTCTTATCTTAAAATATAAGGCACTGAGTGTAAGCAAAACATGCAATAGGGAGTAAATATACCAGTAGAGAACAGAATGTCAAGCACAATCCCTACAACGAAGCTCTGCCAAGCAAACAATCTATAATTAATACAACAGTGTGACCCAAACTCCATGTTCGTACACTGTACATCAGCATTTCTATATACCAAATTAAAGAGTAGTTATGACAACAAACAGAAATGTGTAAATATGCAATCCATAAGCAAAGCAGCAAATATGTTACCTTACATAATAAACAGGTCATTAGCATCATATCAGCATATGCAAATAAATTTTCATATGTAATCTTAGTAAGTAAACATGAAGGCGCAAGCAGATAAATCACAAAGTATAACCCACATACATGACCATATCAGCACAACTAATCAGGTAACAATTATAATTTAAATAAATAAGCACAGCAGGGACATAATTTAAAAAAATATGACGTCAGTGAAAAAGCATAGCAGCCAAGCGATGCATAATATACATAATTAACAACCCTGTTCATTAATCAATCATTGTCAAAATCAGTTAACACAAAGTATAAATCACGTAATCGCGAGCAGCAAATTACGTCTAAAGTACGTACCTAAGGGGAAATATGTTACCTGAAAAATATACTCAATTAATAGTTACCTTTTTAGTTTATTAGTTTCTTCTTCGAAATTACATTCTTCCTGAAAATTTCTCGATAGCAAGTCCTCTTAACGTCGGACACACACAGAATTTACCTGAAGTTCTTAAATATTTTATACAGCCGTATCCTGAAAAATACTGAACGTTAATAACATAATTTATCAAGTCACTATAGCATTATTCTGAATTTGATCGGAGAAATTACACTGTGTATTTGTTTACGGCTGTCAGTGCATTCGCACTGAGCGCTCGATCAGCTGTAGGTACGCGTGACGTAGGAAGTAATTGTTTGCGGTCAACGACTGCCTTGTGCGGCGCGCAGACTTGACTGTTGCTTTGAGTATGTGCCGCCGCCAAAACACAGCGCAGTATCCTTGTACTCTCCGCATGTTTACATGTAGCTGTTAGTTTCTCACAAGTATGTCATTCCACAAAAATTTTAACGTTTGATATTATGTATTCCCCTAGAGCGCCGAGTTTTAAGAGTTTCTACTTCGACAGTGTTATCATGAATAATTTTGCGAATCCTATATGGACCGTTATAAAGCAGAAAAAATTTGCGACACAAGCCTTTTCCTTTGTGAGACAAACGATGAGACTTAATTAACACCTTTTGACCAACTGAGAAGGTTTTTAAACGACCAGGATGCTTAGCTGATTTCTCTCTTCTAGCAGCTGCAGATGCAATATTTTGCAGAGCCAGGTTCACAACTTCAGAATGCCGCAGTTTCCGTGTAGGCTGAAAAGGAACGATTTCAGAAATGCGATTTGTCGGTGCTTTATTTTTTAATATCAATTTAGGTGGTAAAGAAGTTGAATCATTAGGGAGTTCATTCAGAATGTTTTGAAAAATATGAAGATACTGATCCCATGTTCTGTGATTCTGATGACAATAAAGTCGACACAATTTATTGACTTCCTTCATCCATCTCTCTGAAGCGTTAGATTGAGGGTGAAAAAGTGAAATTAAAATTGGTTTAATCTTACGGCGCCGTAGAGTACGAAGCCAAATTTTAGAACGACACTGTGATTCATTATCTGATATAACCTTATCAACATGACCCACTTCTTTAAGAAAAGGTTTGCTGAAAGCATTAGATACTGAACGAGCTGTTGCTTTGCGTAAAGGTGTAAAACACACATGTTTTGATGTCAATTCCACTGCTACAAAAATGTACGCAAAACCATTAGTAGAACGAACCACTGGACTGAACAAATCGACTGCAGCCATCTCCTTTAATTTCGCTGGAATGATAGGAAACAACAGTGCTCTGTGAGAAATAGTTGGCGGCTTAGCCTTTTCACATAATTTGCATTTGGCAAGAACAGATCGAATACGTTTTTCCATATTACTGAAGTAGCAATTTTCTCGTAATTTATGAAAGCATTTTCTGGGACCAAAGTGTGCATAACTGAAATGTGTGTACCAAATCAGTTTATTAACCCACTCATCAGGAATACTAACTAACCAAACAGAGTTGTCAACCGATTTTCGTTTAAAAAGAATATCATTGCGAACTAAATAATACTGTCTAATCGCTACGCTTTCCTTTCTCCTCCACTTCTCCTTAATGTCCTTCCAGATTGGATCCTTATTTTGCTACTTAGCGATGTCCTGGAGCGAAGACGAAATAAAATTCTCAAACGCAACGCCTTGAATATACATCAAACAATAATTGTTTTCTTTGCAGTCCTCTTCAGCACTTTGTTTCAAACCCATAGGTGCACGTGATAAAGCATCAGCAATAATATTTGAAGATCCCTGTATGTAAACAATACTAAAGTCAAATTCCTGTAGATACAGCGCCAATCGTGACAATCTTCCATGTGTTAATTTTGTTGACATAAGAAATTCCAGAGCTCGATGATCGGTGTAAACCTTAGTATGTCTGCCATACAAAAATATGCGAAATTTTGTGAAAGCCCATACAACAGTCAAAGCTTCAAGTTCCGTAATCGAATAATTCTTTTCTGATTTAGAGAGAACACGACTTCCAAATGCAATAGTTTTCTGTGCTACAACGCTGTTTTCTTCTATCTCTTGAAATAAATGTGCACCTAGGCCTTTGTATGATGAGTCCGTCGCCAAACAAAAATCTTTAGATAAATCCGGATGTGAAAGAAGTGGAGCAGCAACCAAAGCATCACGAAGTTGTTCAAATTCTGATTGAGCTTCCTCATCCCAACACCAATTAGATTTCTTTCCAGATAGTTCACATAAACGAGGTGTGGCCAAATCGTCCCATCTAACAAAGTGTCTAAGAAAATTACAGACACCAAGGAAACTACGAACATCACGTTTTGTGGTAGGAACAGCAAAATTACGAATAGCGTCTAGTTTTTCTGGATCAGGAAGAATACCTTATGTGGAAATAGTATGACCAAGAAATTTCACATGAGAACGACCAAATTCAGATTTTTCCAGGTTCACTGTAATGCCAACTCTTGCAAAAATACGTAATAATGAATCCAAAATTTTGTTATGCTCACTCCAAGAACGTTTAACAATAAGAATATCGTCAACATATGAAGTAATATTGTCACGAAGATAAACAGGTAAAATTTCGTTTAAACTACGAACGAATGCCACAGAAAATATAGTAAGTCCAAACGGTAATTCTCGAATTCACTTTTGGGTAAAATAGTCATATCCGGTTATTTTTTTACACACTTTCTCTAGATAGATTGATAGTCGAAGAGTTGTTTTGATAGATGCAAAGAATAGTGAAAGAGTAGGCAGCAGTGCAGAAAACTAAAAGGGAAATAGCACTACTACAGCTCGGGGCCCTGTGCACGCTACGGCACATATTCACTTAGCGTAGTGAATCCCCTGAGGACATTAATAGCCGCACATAAATTCCAGTTTGTGACTTAGTGGCCAATTTGGTGAAAGTGCGTACACAAACCGATCCAACCATGAATATGAATGTATGTCATTCTTAGAATTGCGAAAGATCTTAAATTTCCAAACAGTTAAGAAGTGTTTATAGTCAAAGTTTTCTCCTCGTGGCGACAAAGACCTACCACGTCTGTCCCAGTCCGAATGTCGATTATTGTCAAGTTCGCGCGCCTGGCGCTCTCTTGTTGCATCTCGTAAATGAAATAAATTACTATCTTCAAAACCCGCTGCTATCGGTGATTCCAAATTTCTTCTACCGTCTTTTCCTACGATTTTGCTTTCAATTTGTTTGACTTGCTTTCCTAATGCCTCAAATTCCCTTTTAACGCGTTCATTAAATTTTCTGTAATTTTCAACATGCTTATTTATGTTCTGATACTCTTCGGTTTCTACAAATGGCAATGGAGCTGTATCATCCGAATCTCTGTCCCCATTTAAACTAAGACTTGTCAATTTATCTTAGATCTCCTCAACTCTTTCCGATGAGTCACCTATTTTTTCTTTCTGTTTATTTACGTCTTCCGTAAGTGTCGCGACTCGGGTTTCGGTATTGACACATTTAGTAGTTAACTGTTCATACTGTTGTGTTAAGTTATTTATTCTGTCATTTGGTATGGATTCCTCGATTCTTTCAAATATTTCTTCCTTATCTTTTGCACGTTGAAGATTTAGCTCTGAAAATTTTTGTACTATCAAGCGATCTCTTTCTTCCTGTTCTCTATCCTGTTCCTTTTGTCTAATCTCTACTGCAAATAATCTATTATTGTGAGAATTCAAAATCGGTTGTACTTCTTTTCTAATTTCTTTCTTTGATTTATTTTTCATGTTTTTGTAACATGTCCCTATTCGTGAGCCTAACTGTGTTTCCATTGTTTCCATCTCGGTTTTACTTGTTCCTATTTGTGAGCCTAACCCTCTTATCGTTGCTCTTAATTCAGATCCCAGTGAGTCTAACCGTGTTGCCATTGTTCCCCGATATGTCTTTAATTCAGATCGTAAATCTAATATTGCACTCATCAACTGCTCTATATTAACTGGTTCGAAATTCTTTTCGCCCCTAACATTTCCCGCAAAACCAACTTCCTTCGTCATAGCCGTAAAGCTATCTGTGTTCGATACTATTCCAGAATCTTCTGTCGTTAATCTCGTATTCTGAAAAGTTTTTGATTGTGAAAAATTTTGAATTGGTTCCGGACTATCTTCCCGACTTATTAAATTGTTTTCAACTTCATTATTCATCATACTGTTGTCCTGTGTTGGCGAGTTCGCCGTGTTAACAATTTCGTCATTCTCACTGTACATCATTTTTGCCTTTATCATCGATCGCGTAATCATTTACAAAATATACAAAACTCGTCCCTATACGAAAATTACACACAATGAGACTTTATCACCAACAATATCATTCACACGAAATGCTTCCCTGAAACACGATTAACGAACAATTGAAATCTTCATAATTGCACAAAATTGTCAAACGCGTATACAAGACATCAAAAATTAAATTCTGCAAAAATACCATTAGAAGAATGACAATTACCAACTCTACACATGCAATATAGACTACAATTACTAAACTACAAATCACTTCAACATTACTACTGTCTGCTATTTTTACTATCAGAAGATTTCCAAAGGACGATACGAAGCAGCGGACCCCACTTGCATGGGGGCTTAATTAAATATTTAAATATTATGCAAATAATTTTACTGTCTGTCCGGTTACGCAGTCTCGTAACCGGTTGGCCCTGACCAGTATTAGTACGCAATCTGACTGCTTAGAATAACAACAAGGAATGAAACAAAACTTCCGTTAACACAATTAATTAAGTCCCCAGCAACTATAAAACCTACGAAACAACAAAACACAAGTGTAGCTGTTCTTTGTGTGGAAGTGTGATTCAACTTACACATCTGGAACGGTTCTTCCTCAATAAGACCAGATATTTTAAATACCATTTACACTGAAGTAATTAAATAAAACTGAAATACTATAATTGCGCATAGAAACCACAAATACAGTCTAATACAAGAACACCAGCCAGATGCTTTGTTGACTGAACCTGTGACCAAGAGGCATTATTGTTTAAGACATTGAAATAATAAACAAAATGAATTTTTTACCTTCATAAATATTGATGGAAAGCACATTACAACATCTGGTGTCTAGCCCATCAAAACAATATGACAACATCTGAACAAGCAATGTGGACTCGCTAGTGCAACATCTCCACAAGCACTCTCTACCACCCTTCTCGACAAGAACTCTCCACTACCGCTTCTCGACAAGAACTCTGCCCACCACCGCTTCTGAACAACTACTGCCTGTGGAGGTGGCTAAATAATACTCTCTGGCGCAATCTCTGGCGCTGTGACTCAGTGTAGCCACCTTTCAAGCTTCAGGCTGCGTTGGCTTCCGTCACACAGCTTTAGGCTGCTGCCAAGGGGACTTACTGTGGTGGATCGGAAACGGGGATGTGAGGGACATCGAGCACATCCAACGTGTCCTCCGATCGGTCCACTGCTGTGGCCTCCTGGGGTACTGCCTGCAGTAAGGTTGACCCCTCCCCCATGGTCGAGTTGGAGATCATTCCAAAGTCTGGCAGGCAGCGAAAAACTTTCCGTGGGGCCGATCGTAGGGCCTCCCCGGTTCGTTTGACGAACAGGTTTCGGGCATTATCTGTGGCTGACGTTGTCTCTGAGTCGGTTGCAGTCGTCCACCACATTCCAGAGGAAGCTTCTCGGCCCGCAAGGTCTGAACATTCACAGAGGGTGGGTTTGCTGGTAATTGGGAGTAATGAGGCTCCTTAGTAACATGGGTGCCAAAGAGGGGAAGGAAGCCAGTGTGCACTCTGTGTGCATTCCAGGGGGAAGTCATTCCAGATGTGGAAATGGTGCTTCCAGATGCCATGAGGAGTACAGGGTGCAGCCAGCTGCATGGTGGCTCATGTCGGTACCAATGACGTGTGTCGCTTTGGATCGGAGCATATTCTGTCTGGTTTCGGGCGGCTAGCGGAAATGGTAAAGACTGCCAGTCTTGCTTCCGAGACTAAGGCGGAGCTCACCATCTGCAGCATAGTCGATAGAACCGACTGTGGTCTTTTGGTGGAGAGCCGAGTGGAGGGTCTGAATCAGAGGCTCAGGCGGTTGTGTTGAAACGTCCCCTTTGAACATTTATACAATACTGTGCTTAAACTGACACACAATATTTTTAACACAACGCAGTCTGACTTTCAAAAATCTCTACAAAAGATTGGCCCTGACTAACATTAACCTATACCTTTCACAAATCACTTACCTCACAAAAATCTCCGTTACTCGAACTACTGCAATACGGCGAGCGCAACTACTGCCAGCTAAATAAAGGATTCAAACTATGGAAGGCACTAACTACTGATAGGGATAGTTAGCAAATGAAAGATTTTAATAGAGAACAAACAATATATTTATATTAATAATCATAATATATATGCCATCCAGTCTTACAAATTTCAAATCTCCGCCATTTCTCTCCCCACATCCACCACTGCTGGCGGCTCACCTCCAACTGCGCAACGCTACGCGCTGTTCACGTCCAGCTGCCCGACACTACAATGGCAGACAACAATGCAAACTAGCCACAGACTGTACACAGCACAGCCAGTGATTTTCATTCAGAGAGCGCTACGTGGCGGCGGCGTTACCAATATAAGAACCTAAACAGCCTACTTACACTGTGACCGTGTAGGCTGCAGATTCCTTAACTTGCGCCATCGGGTGATGGGTTTCCGGATTCCGCTTAATAGGTCAGGAGTCCACTACACACAGGAGGCGGCTACACGGGTAGCGGTGGCTGTGTGGAAGGGACTGGGCGGTTTTTTAGGTTAGAGGGCCTCAGGGAACCACAGAAGGGGCATTCGTCAGAAAGTCGGCAGGTAAAACACAGTAAGGTAGTTGTAGAAACGATTGGTATTGTAAATTGTCATAGCTGTGTTGGGAAAGAACCAGAGCCCAAGCCCTAATGGATAGCACTGAAGCTCAAATAGTTGCAGGCACAAAGAGCTGACTAAAGCCACAAATAAGTTCAGCAGAATTTTTTTTCAAACGATCTAATAGTGTTCAGAAAGAATAAATTAAATACATTTGGTGGTGGAGTATTTATTGCTGTCAGAGGTAGTTGGCCTTGTAGCGTAATTGAAGTAGATAGTTCATATGAAATAGTATGGGTAGAGGTATACCTGACAATCGCATTGAACTATTAATTGGATCGTTTTACCGACTCCCCGACTCAGAAGACATGGTTGCTGAACAGTTCAAAGAAAACTTGAATCACATTTCAAATAAGTACCCCGCTCATACAATTATAGTCGGTGGTGACCTCAATCTACCCTGGATATACTGGAAAAATTATTCGTTTAAAGCCGGCGGCAGGCATAAAACATCATCCGAAATTGTACTGAATGCTTCCTCAGAAAATTATTTTGAACAATTATTACATGAGTCCACTCGAAGCGTAAATGGTTGCGAAAGCATACTTGACCTTTTAGCAACAAATAATCCTGGACAAATAGTGAGTGTTGTGACGAATACAGGGATTAGCGACCAGAAGGCAGTTACTGCTAGGCTGAATAGCGTAACACCTACAACCATCAAAAAGAGACGCAAAGTATATGTATTTAAAAAAGCTGATAAAAATGCTCTTAACGCCTTTTTAAGAGACAGTCTTCAATCCTTCCGATCAGATCATGTAAGTGTAGAAAAGTTGTGGAATGTTTTCAAAGAGATAGTATCAACAGCAATTGAGAGATATATAGCACATAAATTAATAAATGATGGTACTGATCCCCCATGGTACACAAAGCGGGTCAGATCGTTGTTGCAGAAGCAACGAAAAATGCATGCCAAATTTAAAAGAACGCAAAATTCTCAAGATTGGCAAAGTTTTACAGAAGTTCGAAATATGGAGCTACTTCAATGCGAGATGCTTTTAATAATTTCCACAACGAAATTCTGTCTCGAAATCTGGCAGAAAACCCAAAGAGGTTCTGCTCATACATAAAGCACACCAGTGGCAAGACACAATCAATACCTTCACGGCTCGATAACAATGGTGAAGTCACTGACAGTGCCACTAAAGCAGAGTTATTAAAGACGGCTTTCCGAAACTCCTTCACCAAAGAAGACGAGGTAAATATTCCTGAACTCCAATCAAGAACAACTGCCAAAATGAGAAACATAGAAGTAGGTATCCTCGGTGTAACAAAGCAGCTTAAATCACTTAATAAAGGCCAGGCCACCGGTCCAGATTGTATACCAGTCAGGTTCCTCTCAGGGTATTCTGATAAAATAGCTCCATATTTAGCAATTACATACAACCACTCGCTCACAGAAAGATACCGACCTAAAGACTGGAAAGTTGCTCAAGTCACACCAATACCCAAAAAGGGAAGTAGGAGTAATCCGCTGAATTACAGGCCCATATCACTAACGTTGATCTGCAGTAGGGTTTTAGAACATATAATGTATTCGAACATTATGAAGTACCTCGAAGAAAACGATTTATTGACATATAGTCAGCACGAATTCATAAAATATCGTTCTTCTGAAACACAACTAGCTCTTTATACTCATGAAGTAATAAGTGCTATCTACAGGGGATGTCAAATTGATTCCATATTTTTAGATTTCCAGAAGGCATTCGACACCGTTCCTCACAAGCGTCTTCTAATCAAACTGCGTGCCTACGGAGCATCGCCTCGGTTGTGCGACTGGATTCGTTATTTCCTGTTAGAAGGGTCACAGTTCGTAGTAATAGACGAAGAGTCATCGGATCAGATGATCAAAACGACTTGCAAAATGATTTAGATAAGATATCTGTATGATGCGAAAAGTGGCAATTGACTCTGAATAAAGAAAAGTGCTAAGTTATTCACATGAGTACTAAAAGAAATCAGCTAAATTTCGATTACGCGATAAGTCACACAAATCTAAGTGCTATAAATTCAACTAAATACTTAGGGATTACAATTACAAATAACCTAAATTGGGACGATTACATAGGTAATATTTTGTGTAGAGCAAACCGAAGACTGCGATTCATTGGCAGAACACTTAGAAGGGGTGTAACAGGTCTACCAAAGAGACTGCTTACACTACGCTTGTCCGCCCTATTCTGGAGTACTGCTGTGCGGTGTGGGATCCGTATCAGGTGGGACTGACGGATGACATCGAAAAAGTACAAAGAAGGGCACCTCGTTTTGTATTATCGCGAAACAGGGGAGATAGTGTCGCAGATATGATACGTGAATTGGAGTGGCAATCATTAAAACAAAGGCGTTTTTCGTTGCGACGGGATATTCTCATGAAATTTCAATCACCAGTTTTCTCCTCCGATTGCGAAAACATTCTGTTGACACCCACCTACATAGGTAGAAATAACCATCACGATAAAATAAGAGAAATCAGGGCTCGCACGGAAAAAATTAAGTGCTCGTTTTTCCCTCGTTCCGTTCGAGAGTAGAACGGTAGAGAGATAGCATGAAGGAGGTTCGTTGAACCTTCTGCCAGGCACTTTATTCTGAATAGCAGAATAATCACGTAGATGTAGATGCAGATGTAGATGTAGATAAGACAACAAGTGTCTTGCACAGTTGTTATTCGGTTATTGCTGTTACAATGGTAAGTTATCAAGATTTAAGTGGGTTTGAACGTGGTGCTATTGTTGACGCACGAGTGATTTGACACAGCTCCTCCAAGGTAGCGATAAAGTGAGGTTTTTCCCGTACGACAATTTGACGAGTGTACCGTGAATATTAGGAATCCGGTAAAACATCAAATCTCCGACATCACTGCGACCGGAAAAAGATCCTTCAAGAACAGGACCAACGACGACTGAAGAGAATCATTCAACGTGATGGAAGTGCAACCCGTCCGACAATTGCTGCAGCTTTCCATGCTGGGCCATCAAGAAGTGTCAGCTTGCTAACCATTCAACGAAACGTTATCGATGTGGGTTTTCGAAGCCGAAGGCTCACTCTTGTAAAATTGACGACTGCACGACACAAATCTTTACGCCTCACCTAGGCCCGTCAACACCGACATTCAACTGTTGATGACTGGAAACTTGTTGCCTCACAAGACGAGTCTCGTTTCATATTGTATTGAGCGGTTGGACGTGTACGGGTATGGAGACAACTTCATTAATTCATGAACCCTGCTTGTCAGCAGGAAACTGTTCCAGCTCGTTGAGACTCTGTAATGGTGTGCGGCGTGGGCAGTGGAGTGATATGGAACCCCTGGTACGTCTAGATACGAGTCTGACAGGTGACACGTACAGTCGTGGACAAAACGAGCGAGACCCCTCACCTTTTCGTTATGCTGATCCGCACAGCTTGAAAGTCTGCTACACAGCATAACAGGCAAGGCGACGAAGTGCTACCAATATACTACGCACAGGCGTTAAATTAAAAATCATTCCGATCTTTGTCAGACTGTTTTCAGTCATTAGTAAGACTATATTAACGCTGATTAGCGTGTTAAGCCGGCCGCGGTGGCCGTGCGGTTCTAGGCGCGTCAGTCCGGAACGCCGCGACTGCTACGGTCGCAGGTTCGAATCCTGCCTCAGGCATGGATGTGTGGGATGTTCTTATACTTTAAGTAGTTATAAGTTCTAGGGAACTGATGACCACTGAAGTTAAGTCCCATAGTGCTCAGAGCCGTTTGAAACAAACAGTTACGTTTGGTGTACGAGGAGTATACTCTGTTGAATGAGTAATACATTAAACACAAAAGCTGCGTCTAATAACAATAATTAACTTTCGGTTACATGACAAAACACAATTCGAAATATTGTCTATTCATCTCAGTACCCAGTAAAACTTAAACTGGAACGATCGCAAACATACTTTTGTGGGGAAGCCAAACGAAAGACTGCGTTTTATTGGCCGCACACTAAGAATACGTAACAGGTCTAGTGAAAACACTGCCTACACCACGTTTGTCCGTCCACTGCTATAGTACCCTGCGCGGTATGGGACCCTTGACAGACGTGATTGACGGTGCACGCCAAAAATGTCCAAGGAACAGTAGCACGATTTTTAATGTCACAAAATAGGGGAGAGAGAGTCCCAGATTTGATAAGCGAGTTGGGGAGACATTCATGAAAACAAAAGCGTTTTTCGTTGCCGCGAGATCTTTGCACGAAATTTCAATCACCAATATCTGTTCTGAACGCGAAAACATTGTCTTCTCGGGAACTTACACAGGAAGAAATGACCATAGTAATAATGTAATTCAGGGCTCGTAAGAAATGATGTAAGTGGTCCCTTTTCCCGCACGCTGTTAAAGAGTGGGACAGTAGAGTAATAGTCCGAAGGTGGGTCGACGATCCCTCTGCCAGGCGCGTAAGTCTAGATTGCAAAGAAATCCTGTACATGTAGTCATGTAAATGTAACAACGAAATTATGTTGTAATTGCGACACGTGAGTTACAACTGATTTGAACATCTAAGTTGTTTGCTGTTTATTTATTTTTTGTTCACTATTTTCAGCCATAGACAAACACCTAGGTGCGTTAAATTGATACTGAAATAAAGTGTCATGCATGGACCCGTAAGAATAAACTCTTAACTACTTGTCATGGTACTGCAGTATCTGCCAGCGTCTTCAGAAGTGGATATCGCACACGACCTTCCTAGGGTGTTTATAAGTGGATATTGCAGACGACATCGACAAAAATTTGAATGTAGCTTCGTAAGAGATCAAACGATCTGAGTTGCTGCCGAATACAGTGTATCCTCACTAGACAGTATATATTATCACTATACATGAGGTGAAAAGGGTTTCGCCGGGTGCGGTGGCCGATCGGTGCTAGGCCTTCAGCCACGAACTTCGCCGCTGCTTCCGTCGCATATTGTAATCCTGCCTCGGATATGGATGTGCGTGATGTCCTTAGGTTAGGTAGGTTTAAGTAGTTCTAGGTCTACGGGCCTGATGACCTAAGCAGTTCTTAGAGCCATTTTTTGACCTTCCGCGTAAATTTTATTTACGTAAACGGCCGTATCTTTAGATTCCGTTGAAATAGACGCTCACTTTTTTACACCACCAAGGTACCGTATACCGCAGGAAGTGCGCAACATTTACGCTTATTATGTCTACCAGTACTCGTGATAAACGGGTTTTAAGGGTTGGGTAGACAGATAGGTGGTCAAGAAAGTGAGACTAGTAGGGTTCCATTTTTACTGATTTAGGTGACTAAATCCTAACAACGAAAACAGCTACGGCAGTCACTGAAGATGAGGGCCGCATAAATATTTCCCCCTGCTCTTTATTCTAAATGTTCTTGTTGCAGTCGATACATCAGCATATTGATCGTAGCTACGCTTTCGATCCAAATGACGTTTACAGGAATGCAAATAAAATCCATTTGCCTAAAACGTGGTAATTCAGATCCCAGTATTAACGCCACAGTGTTTTATGAGTGAGATCATTCCCATTGCTAGGTAGCTTAAACACGTCGGCTAATGAACGTTTTCTGGCTGTGGCGAGTCTAATGGAGAATTCTAAACATTGTAGAATACGTTTGGCAGCTATGTCGCCGTTTATTTCCTGAGGTGGTGCAGAATTATCATACTAAATTTACTCGCTAATAACAATATTTTGTTATTTCCATAAACATCCCGAATGATTTTCACATAAGCGGTGACATAAAGGTAGGAAATTAATGTTTTTGAGTCCAGAAAGCTCTATGCAACAGAAACTGCAGATCATTTTGCCATTTTCATTGCGAAATTGCCGGCTTATTCATGTCTGGGGTGATAATAGAGGTCTGTTTGCCGGGGTTGTCCGCTAGCATAGTGGAAGGTGTTTGCTACTGCAAGGGAGGTCTGGTTTGTTTTCGGTTCTAATCTAGATGGAGGCAGATACACTACCAGTAAAGCAATTTTAAGAAATTCTCGCGCCCCCCAGTACCGACGCCCTGTGTATATCAATATGAAACTCTTGTAGAATTTCATGCTTGTTACTGCCTACTTTTTCCGCTACAGTCAATAATTGAATCGAGTTAAGTGTGGCACTGAAAGATTTTTAGCTGAGTTTCGTTATGAATTTTCACGCATTGCTAAATTTGCACACTTTCGTGGTAGGTCAGCAACGGTAATCCTGTTTGACTGGTCTGAACGTTGACACAGACCGTTTCGCGGCCGTATGCGCATAATATTTTGCTAATTCGTAACAATCTGGGGTATTTTGTCTTACTAAAACAGTTACATTATCTCGATTATTTGAAATTGATTTTTATTAGTACAGTTCATACTAATTAGCGTTTCTTCTTTCATTAATATCTAACATTTAACGTGTTGTGTTTAACGCACTAATCAGCGTTAATATAGTCTTACACATGACTGAAAACAGTCTGGCTAAGTTCGAATAGTTTTTCAATTTCTCGCCTGTGCGTAGTATGTTGGTAGCACTTAGTCGCCTTGCCTGTTATGCTGTGTAGCAGACTTTAAAGCTGTGCGGATCAGCATAACGAAAAGGCGAGGGATCTCGCTCGTTTTGTCCACGACTGCACGTAAGAATCCTGTGTGATCACCTGCATCCATTCATGTCCACTGTGCATGCCGACGGACTTGGGCAATTCCAGCAGTACAATGTGACATCCCATACGTCCATAATTGCTACAGAGTGGCTCCACGAACACTCTTCTGAGTTTGAACACTTCCACTGGCCACCAAACTCCCCAGACATGAACATTATTAAGTATATAGTGGATGCCTTGCAACGTGCTGTTCAGAAGAGATCTCCATACTCTCCGACTCTTACGGATTTATGGATAGCCCTGCAGGATTCATGGTGTCAGTTCCCTCGTTCACTACTTCGAGTCCATGCCAAGTCGCGTTGTGGCTGTTCTGCGTGGTCAGGGGGCCCTAGTCGATATTAGGCCCGTCTGGGAGTTTCTTTGGATCTTCAGTGTGGAATATGAGTCAGGAGCAGTGATTGCCGGCACTTGCCTACTTTGAGACGATCTGTAGTCTATTGCAGAATCTGTATCCTCCCGTAACTTATCGCTCGCCGCGAAGCGACGGCTGTGCCGCGCCGAAGCTGAAACGAGGGAAGCGCCGACCGCTGGAGACAGTAGTGGATAGGCAAGGGAATGTAGTCGTTTATCACCGAATGGACTGTAGTGTTAGTCGTAGTTGAGTTTACGACACGCACGAGGTGGTGTAGCGCTGACGTATACCTCGAAACTTGTAGCACACGGCAACAGAGGCAGAGAAATGTTGCAACGTGTTCTTAAGCCGTTGTGTGCGACCTTACATGGAGAGACGGCGTTAGGCGTGAAGGAATGTTCTCGTTGCAGCAGGTCGAGTTGGCCGTTGTAACCGTACTGGGCGGCTGCATTTGGTGGTTTGCTAAAAGAAATACGATCAGAGCTAAGCGCCTTTAGTTGGTGTCACAATAAGAAGACATTGAGCGCTTATGGAAACTAATTCTTTGAGGCTTGACAAAATTCAGCTTTGCCTCGGCATGATATCAGTAAACACGTGCATCTCTGTAAAATTAAGTTTATTGGCCGTGCTTTAATGTTGTAGTTTGTTTTGTCCTGGAATATCAACGTGCTAGCAGCTTTATAAAAAAAAGATATGTTTTATTTGCATAAGTGTGTAAAGCTGCTTTTAAAACTTTCGTGTGATTTCCATTTCATTGATTTATCTCAAGCGGACTGGGTTTATCAAAGATAAACTACTGTTTAATAACCTTAAATTTGTAGTCAGTGCCCCATTAGCTTGGTATCGCGACCATTTGCTAACTGTTAGCTACTGGACGGTTATGACATATTCATGTTGCCTTTTGAAGTACAGTACATGCTAATTATTTTGCGGCATTATAATTGACACTGTATATATTTTATTTTAAGTTGGGTTTTAAGGTTTTCTTATTTCTGAAAACATTATATTAATTATATTACTGCCATTGTGTTTCAGTCGCGAGCTCGGGACGTGTTGTTTGTCAAATCATTATGTTTGTTGTTACCTGTATGTTAGTTTCTTAGTTTAGAAGAGTTTCTCGTACCAACCTGTAATCAGAGCGTTCATGATACCGCAGGCTGCCGCTCTTGGAGGTGTTGTGCCCGTCTGTAACAGACTTTGTAATTAAAAATATTTCTCATGCTTATTTATTTGATGCAAAATATTGTAATAAACCATTGCGAGTTATAACTGTTGTCTCTGGATTATGTTCCTATGTACTCGTGATTTTGAATGTAATTTTGTCCTTTCTGTTGTATTCATGATCGTTCTTGCGATGTATTTAATTCTTTTGTAATTTACACGCTATACGGCAGTAAAATCAGTAGGGAATCAATCTTGAGCAACATTCACGGAAGTGTCTCTCGCACACGTGTGGAGGTCCGAGCCAGGCAGTCGGGCTATGCAGTGCTTTGAAAGAAAGCCGACTTGACTCCGGACACCCGACGTCACACAGTACAGATTATAACTGCAGGATGTGCGCGGAAAAGAGAGACTGATTTTAGTTTTATGCGCAGTTACAGAGGGCGTGCAGCTTTTGGCAGAGTCCCTGAAGGACCGCCCTTGTGAAAAGAAACTGTGGGCAGAGAAAATTAGCTGAAAACACGGGCTGCTAAGGTGACATCCTTCGAAGTGGAAAGGGAACGGAGAATTTAGGGCTTTTTTGAAGATCGTAAATCACCGACACAGCGCTTGGATCCTGCCAAAACCAAATATTCAAAGAAATGAAAAACTACTCACGTTGGTACATGTAAATAACTTAGAAGTGGGAGTAAGGAGTGCAGCTGTGCTTTCAGAGGTCTAACCTTATTGGCCAGCAGAAAAACGTAGCCGGAGTGACGGAGTAGAACACTTCTTGGAGAGCCAACTGTATTTCGGTTATTGGTTTACCACCTGAAATGCGAGTAAGGGAGGGAGACCAGCGTCATCTACGACAAGGTCCTGCTGGCTGGCACTCACAACTTCTATTATTTATCCGATCAAAATTTCTCATCGCAGCACCAAAAAAGAGACCAGAGTCTTTCTTCTCAGAAGCGAACTGAAGAGAATTAGCTGTCGGGCAGGGTTCTTCACGGGTAGGTTTCCCTTCTAGATGACTCCTGCCGGCTCGTCTTGAAAGAGGGGCTCTTATGAGACTGAGCTGACGGAGAGCAGTTGTTGGTACAGAGACTATGATTGATTTTGCAGTCACATCAGCCGCCACTTGCAGATTATAAGTATGATGAGACCCAGCCGCAACAGCGAGGTAAACTGTAGGGAAAGTCGAATCATTTGCAACGATGTTCAGTAATTTCGATCTTCCATTTGAAGACCTGTTTGCAGTGAAAAACTCAAGTTGTTTCATCTCCAGTAATTCTGGCACACACATCTCTTTCTGTAGTATCTTCAGCCAGTATGAACTAACGTTTGGCAATCACAGTATTCATTCCGCAAGTATAAATGTTATATCCAGATATACCTTCACTTGAATCACAACTCACGTCCTTTGTCCAGGTTTGGCATTAGCTTATTATTTTCAATGATTGTCAAACAATTTCTTTTGAATTGACATGTAATAAACTCGAGTTCCTTGAGATTCTTGTCTTAATTTGTAATCAGAGTCTTTTCTCATTATCTTGGTGGGTGAGTATTTTCTTATATCGGATATACAGGGCCAGATTAACAAATTCAATAAGAGTTTCAATTAAAGAACTCAATTCACAATCCTAAACACAAGCAACATACCGGAAAGTGTCCTCACTTCAGAAATGAAACCGTTTCTGGACAAGGAGATGATGTCGTCAGAGAATTTAATTCTGTGTTTCTCTACGCTGTGAATATTGAAAAGAAGAATCTGTCACGTCAATTTTTGCCTCGCGAAGAGGAATATGGCGAGCTTCAGCATCGATTTTACGTAGCAAGCAGAACTCCGGAGGCGCCTTATTTGGTAGTTTCCATATTATAGAGTATTGGTATGAATACAACATACTAAAATTGCAGGAAGCTACATGTCAGTAGTTAAAAGATTCTCGCATTTGATGCTTTTTGTATTATAAGTTGTGTGCTCTGAGAGTATGCTGTTTCAATAGTACTGCTTACTGACGCCTGTGCATGCTTTCAAGCAGCATACCATATAACATGTGGTTCCTGAAGAGGGGCAGCGACCTTTTCAGTAGTTGCAGGGGCAAAGTCTGGATGATTGACTGCCCTGACATTGTGACATTCACCAAAACGGCCTTGCTGTGCTGGTACTGCGAACGGCTGAAAGCAAGGAAAAACTACAGCCTAATTTTTCCCGAGGGCATGCAGCTTTACTGTATGGTTAAATGATGATGGCGTCCTCTTGGGTAAAATATTCCGTAGGTAAAATAGTCCCCCATTCGGATCTCCGGGCGGGGACTACTCAGGAGGACATCGTTATCAGGAGAAAGAAAACTGGCCTTCTACGGATCGGAGCGTGGAATGTCAGATCCCGTAATTGGGCAGGTAGGTTAGAAAATTTAAAAAAGGAAATGGATGGGTTAAAGCTAGATATAGTGGGAACTAGTGACCTCGGTGGCAGGAGGAACAAGACTTTTGGTCAGGCGAATACAGGGTTACAAATACAAAATCAAATAGCGGTAATGCAGGAGTAGGTTTAACAATGAATAGGAAAATAGGAGCGCTGGTAAGCGACTACGAACAGCATAGTGAACGCATTATTGTAGACAAGATAGGCACGCCTTCCCAAAGTAGTACAAGTTTATGTACCAACTAGCTCAGCAGATGATGAAGAGATTGAAGAAATGTATGATGCGATAAAGAAATTATTCAGATACTTAAGGAAATTGAAAATTTAGTAGTCATTGGGGACTGGAATTCGATAGTAAGGAAAGGAAGAAAAGGAAAAGTAGTAGGTGAATATGGACTGGGGGGTAAAGAATGAAAGAGGAAGCCGCCTGGTAGAATTTTCTGCAGAGCATAACTTAATCATAGCTAGCACTTGGTTTAAGGATCATGAAAGAAGGTTGTGTACAAGAAAGAGGCAAGGAGACTCTGGAAGGTTTTAGATAGGTTATATAATGGTAAGACAGAGATTTGGGAACCAGGTTTTGAATTGTAAGGCTTTCCAGGGCAGATGTGGACTGTGACCACAATTCATTGGTTATAAACTGCAGATTAAAACTGAAGAAACTACAAAAAGGTTGGAATTTAAAGAGATCGGACCTGGATAATCTGAAAGAGCCAAAGATTTTAGAGAGTTTCAGAGAGAGCATTAGGAAACGATTGACAAATATAGGGCGAGGAAATACAGCAGAAGAAGAATGGGTAGTAAACGCCGCAGAGGATCAAGAAAGCAAAAAGACGAGGGCTAGTAGAAATCCTTGGGTAACAGAAGAGATATTGAATTTAATAGATGAAAGGAGGAAATATAAAAATGCTGTAAATGAAGCATGCGAAAAGGAATACAAGTGTCTTAAAAATGAGATTGACAGGAAGTGCAAAATGGCTAAGCAAGGATGGCTAGAGGACAAATGAAAGGAGGGACAGACATATATCACTAGGGGTAAGATAGATACCACCTACAGGAAACTTAAAGAGACCTTTGGAGAAAAGAGCTCAGATGGAAAACCAGTCCTTAGCAAAGACGGGATAGCACAAAGATCGAACGAGCTTATAGAGGGCTTATACAAGCCCGATGTACTTGAACGTAGTATTATGGAAATGGAAGAGGACGTAGATGAAGATGAAATGTGAGATATAACACTGAATGAAGAATTTGAAGAACACTGAGAGACCTAAGTCAAAAAAAGGCCCCGGGAATAGACAACAGTCCATTAGAGCTACTGATAGCCTTGGGAGTGATAGCCATGACAAAACTCTACCATCTGGTGAGAAAGATGTGTGAGACAGACGAAATATTCTCAGACTTCAAGAAGAATATAATAATTCCAATCCCAAAGAAGGGAGGTGTCGACAGGTGTGAAAATTACCGAACTTCCAATTTTAATAAGTCATGGCTGCTAAATACTAGCACAAATTCCTTACAGGCGAATGGAAAAACTGGTAGAAGCCGACCTCGGGGAAGATCAGTTTGGCTTCCGTAGAAATGTTGGAACACGCGAGGCAATACTGACCATACGACTCATCTTAGAAGGTAGATTAAGGTTTTAGCATTTGTAGACTTGGAGTCAGCTTTTGACAATATTGACTATAGTACTCCCTTTTAAATTCTGATGGTGGCAGGGATCAAATACAGGGGGCGAGAGGCTATATCCAATTTTTACAGAAATCGGATGGCAGTTATAAGAGTCGAGGGGCATGAAAGGGAAGCAGTGGTTGAGAAGGGAATCAGACGGGGTTTTAGCCTAACCTCGATGTTATTCAATCTGTGTATTGAGCAAGCAGTAAAGGAAACAAAAGAAAAATTTGGAGCAGGAGTTAAAATTCATGGAGAAGAAATAATAACTTTGAAGTTCGCCGATGACATTTTAATTGTGTCAGAGACAGCAAAGGACGCGGAAGAGTAGTGGAACGGAATAGACAGTGTCTTGAAAGGAGGATATAAGATGAACATCAACAAAAGCAAACGAGTGTAATGGAATGCAGTCGAATGAAGTCAGTTGATGCTGGGAGGATTAGATTAGGAAATGAAGCAATTTAAGTAGTAGATGAGTTTCTCTATTTGGGGAGCAAAATTACTGAAGACGGTCGAAGTAGAGAGGATACTAAATGTAGACTGGCTACGGCAAGGAAAGCATTTTTGAAGAAGAGAAATCTGTTAACATCGAGTATAGATTTAATTGTCAGGAAGTTTTTCTGAAAGTATTTGTATGGAGTGTAGTGTTGTATGGAAGTGAAACATGGACGATAAATGGTTTACACAAGAAGAGAACAGACGCTTTCGAAATGTGGTGCTACAGAATAATGCTGAAGATTAGTTGGGTAAATCACTGAATAGAACTGGAGAGAAGAGGAAACTGTGGCACAACCCAACTAAAAGAAGGGACCGGTTGGTAGAACACGTTCTGAGGCATCAAGGGATCACTAATTTAGTATTGGAAGGCAGCGCGGAGGGCAAAAATCGTAGAAGGAAACTAAGAGATCAATACACTAAACAGATTCAGAAGGATGTAGGTTGCAGTAGGTACTTGGATATGAAGAAGCTTGCACAGGATAGACTAGCATGGAAAGCTGCATCAAAGCAGCCTCTGGACTGAAGACCACAATAACAACACCACATAATTTAGCCCAGGGACTGGGTGTTTGTGTTATCCTCATCATTTCATCTTCATCATCATTTGTGAGACTAACTAAATTGGATTGTGCAAAGAAAACAGACGGTCTAAGGGATTTGTACGGGCGCTGATGACAGTGCAATTGAGCGCCCCACAAACCAAACATCATCATCGTCATATAACTTAGAAGAGCCTGTAAACGTTGGTACAATGGTATGCAGTGTAACATAGATGCTGCTGCTTCTAGTTTCCGGCTAGCCGAAATTCTCTGAAAAAAATTAAATTCTTAAAATTCTTGAAGTTACGTACATATTATATAAGAATGAGGTCTACAACACATTTGAATACTATATTATACTTTCACTTCGTCGTTATATTAAACTGTGACTTCGTGTAAAGCGTTGAGCGCATCTAAAAGTTATTTCGGTTGAGTAACTGAGCAGAAGGCGAGAGAAACGATGTATCGCTGTTTGAGATACATCATTGAGAGTTTAAAAGAAAGACTGGTGAGATAACATAAATTATGAAAAAACGTAGAAGAAAATATCCATCGGTCAAAAAATAACCAAAGTGTTTATTAATAGTGTCGTAAACCCTGAGTAAAAATGTAGCAGGTTCACGCTTGCCAGCCTCCGTTTTCTTCACTATTTTGTTTACCAAAAGATTCTGTATAATTAACATTAATTCAATGCAAGTATGATCTGAAATATTCCCTGTTATTTGTTATAAACAAAGTATTTGCTGTAATTCCTGTCACATATTCCCACGACTTGAATGTTTCGTCAGCGGTCGGAAATATTTATACGACTGCCAGTCTGTGTCAGAAAGTAACACAATTATCAAGCTGGAAGTTTTTGCTATTAAGATGCTTTAAGTAAATGATATCTACCTATCTCTTGGTTTTATAGACTGCCTCATGGTAGTATCTTGCTTGTAGATTCGAGAAAATCCCTTCTTCCATTCGAATGAAATTAAAAAATTAATGTCAATCTTCAAAACTATGAGATGAGGTACATCACTTCCCAGTTATGTTAGTCAATACAACATCGAGTACATGCGTGTTATATATGCACAAACTGGCATTAGACACTGTACTTTAACAATATTCAATATAAAATCGAAAATGGAGATTTAGTTGATTTAACGAATAACCTCTGCTTGAGAGGAATATCCAAGAAATTCCTGCAGCTTACGTTCCAGAAAATGTCGGGAAACGTACTGTTTCCTCCTACATACATCTAGAGAAATGACCAGGGTGAGAAAATCGGAGAAACTGGAGCCTATTCGCAACTTCACCGATGGTCATTTAGCACTGACCGTTCATGAATGAAAGAGGGAAGGATGGAAAATAAAAGAACAGAGGTTTTTCAGATTTGGTGCTGCAGATTAGTGCTGAAGATTAGTTGAGTAGGTCGAATAACTAAGGAATTGTGTTGGGGAATAAATATATATGGCACAATCCGATGACAAGAAGAAATCAAAAGACAACACACATCCTTAGGCATCAAGCAATCGTCTATTTCGTGATGAAAATAAGTGTGGTGGGTAACAAATGTAGAGGGGGGCCAAGGATTGAAAATAGTACACATTTTCAAAAGAATGTAGCTTCCAGTACGTAAGTAGAGATAAACAGGCTAGAATATGACAGAATAGCGAGGAGAACTGTCAAAAGGTACTGTTTAGCGTAGGCGTAGACAGGGAAGTGGCAAGGGATGGTTATCCAGAAATAAATATTTTTGTTAAAATGTAACACATTTCTTTCCCTGCGTCCTTTCGTCTCTTCTCTCATTTTTAAGAAATTTCGTACAATACTAACCCTTATATATAATCAAATCTTCATTAACAGTAATTCCGGAATAATTCTAGAAATAATTTAATCACCAGAACTATGTACTTATATCAGTAATTACAAAAGGTTTCAGCTAGTGTGTTGCAATGCAAACAGATTTTAGTGAATCTCTCAATATTAAATAAGAATTTACATAAAACTTAATTAACCACATAAAATTTATGATTCTAAAAGGACTGCCTCCAACTGATTAAAACATTTATACAAGCTTCTGATACACTTAACAGGATTGGTTGGTTGGTTTAAGGATTAAAGGGACCAAACTGCAGACTTAACAGGACATACAACTGTTACACAGTGAGAAAATTTAATAATAAGAAATAGCCGAACCAAACTTGTGAATGAACTGGCTTCCACGCAATGGAGCGATATGACACCCTCCTGCGTGCACCTTAGACGCTCATCCTACCTCTAATAAGATCCAGCTTAGTACATGCAAGGAATCACATAGCACTCGGTTTACTACAACGCAGGGAAAAAAAAATTACCAGAGCGGCAATCACAGCTCACAACAGATACTGTGAAACAAACAAAAATTACCAATGTTGTGTACAGTTGTCATTAAAAGGTAGCTAACCTGAACACGAATTCAAATAAGTGGCTGCCGCAGATACTGCCGCAAAACAGTCAAATAAAGGTAACAACTAATTTTTTGACACCTTTCAAATACATTTCGCTAGAGAAAGCTGAATAACAGGGAGGAAATAAATATAAGAGCACAAGCAGGTGCATTACAAGCACAAACAAGACTGAACACATTTTCTCAGAGGCGGATGCTCTCCAGTTTCAATTATCGTTTCTCAAATTCAGCATGAAATACTCCAGAACGCTCTCCGGCAGCGACCATGGATTAGTAGTCACCTAACGTACTGTAAGGCAAACAACGATATTAACACAATTTTCAAGAACAACCTCCACTAAACAAAGCTGCATTTCAGTCCCGTACGTTGAAATTTAAAAAAAAGAAAATCTTAGACAATACCAGAAAACAATATTTTTCAAAAATCTATAATCTAAAAATTCCAGAGGATACTTGCCATTAAATTTCCACAAGTTAAATCCCTCTACCGAAAACATTTACGAGAGCACTTGATAACAAATAACTTAAGCAAAGCTCATGCAGAAAATTATCAGCTTAGGTTCTGATGCGATCATTCATAGTTAATTAGCCAAAGGAAATGCAGTTTATATAATTCAGTGTACCAAGAACAGTTACCTACATATTAACCTGAGAGCTCTCCACTATTTCCGGTAATTACTACATTGTGCCAATACACACAGTTCGCAACCAAGAAAAACTCTAGCGTACTATATAAGAAACGGTACACAGTGAAATGTTATAATAACACAGAAGACATCCTTTTATCAAAGTACCCTGTAGAGACTAATCTTACTGAAAATTATTTGCCGGCCGCGGTAGACGAGTGGTTCGAGGCACTCAGTCCGGAACCGCGCGACTGCTACGGTCGCAGGTTCGAATCCTGCCTCGGGCATGGATGTGTGTGATGTCCTTAGGTTAGTTAGGTTTAAGTAGTTCTAAGTTCTAGGGGACTGATGACCTCCGCAGTTAAGTCCCATAGTGCTCAGAGCCATTTGAACCATTTTTTGAAAATTACTTAACATCTATCTACCCCTTGGACCGAGTTTGAGTTTGTATTACTCGTACCACAATTCTTAGCTCCAACAACTAGAACAGCATATTAAAAATGGCTCTGAGCACTAAGGGACTTAACTTCTGAGGACATCAGTCCCCTAGAACTTAGAACTACTTAAACCTAACTAACCTAACGACATCACACACAGCCATGCCCGAGGTAGGATTAGAACCTGCGACCATAGCGGTCGCGCGGTTCGAGAATGTAGCGCCTAGAACCACTCGGCCACCCCGGCCGGCTACAGCAGATTAGAGTTCGTGCCTTATTTCCAACAAACCAAATCAACTTATTCGTTACCGGTGCTGTCCATATTTCTCCTCCTCTTAGAAAATCACATTCACAACACAGTTCTATGAGGTTCATGAACAAGGTCACTCCATGGGATGAAACCGAAACCAGTCCCTTCGTTTTCAATGACCAAAAGTTTCAAGAGCGGCATACCATCATTCTACACAGGATGGTTACCATGGCGTACTGTCTTCTTCCTCCGAACTATCTAAAGTCTGTGCATGTGCCTTCCTTCACACACGGACGCTCTTATGCTCCTAGCGGCTTCACCAAAGCACGTCCTCTCGCTAACCGTTACGGTCGCAAACCCTCCTGCGCGCGCAGAGCCACTTGCCGTGCTTGCCCGCGAGCGCTCCCTCTCTCGCTCGCCTCGCACGCCTCATCCATAGCACTAAAGACATTATATGAAAACAGTCAATGGATCCCAGAGGAAATCTCGAACCATCCAACATGGTACAGCACACTCAGGAGTCTCTTGGCCGGAAACTTCCATTTGATCGTCAAAGTAATCGTTCGTCCGACGTCAAGAAAGAGGTGCCACTAGCTCCGCACTGCTCTCCAGCCGAGTTTCCAGCCACCAAATGCCGTCCCGGTGTCTTGACCAGGAAGGGATCGAGTCTCTTTCAGTGCAGAAGTGGGCGACCCTGAGTACGCCCTTTACGGCCAGGCTACCGCAGTCCACACAATGGGACCGGGGAAAACACATGCAGCAATGATATCAAGCATCTCTGATCGGCGCCAGAATCAAATTGAGCCGCTACAGAGCTCGAACTGGCTCAAACCAGTGTTTGCACTGCAGAGAACCATCCGAACTACTTCCACCACATGCCACCAGACAGCATCAATGCAGAAGTAAATTCGCTGAACTGAAATGAAGTTAAGAGGGCAATTTTTTTTAATATCTTTTCGGTCGCAAAATGGAAACCATAGTGAAAAATCTGAATTGTGTTATTTGTAATATACAGCTACACCTTCTAACTACTTCTCAATATAGTAGACACTCCAACTTACACATTAGTCGTAGCGAGGAACCAAGCTGCCAAATCGTCGTCGTAGAAGGCAGCAGCCTATAATTTCCACTAGCTCCCTACGCTGCTTTGCAGCTCGTTCTCTGTACCAAAATGCTCTCCTCATAGCCAGCGTTCCACGTGAGCGAGAGATGAAATGCAGATGAAGCCTAGTCTGGGCTGTGTGTTCTTGTCATCGAAAGCGCTCTAGGAACATCTTCGTTGCCCCTGCAGCACGCGGCCCACAATTGTCGTGAAGAAGAAAGGCATGACATTTACATTATGTGACCAGCACGAAATCAGGCTGAACAATTCAGCAGGTCGTCTCACATGGGGGGAGACACTATTTTATACACATATTTACATAGTGTATGCTCAAAAATGAAAAGTTCGATGTGTTGCGATAGACAGAACTGCCAGAGGCAATGCACAACACATCTGTGCAGACGTACTGGATTTTGACTGTGATTTTAATTTAGCTATCGAAGTTGAAAAAAGATAGCCCTCGTAAGTATGAAATCAATGAAGATGGAATGACGTGAAATGGTATTAACAGGGCCGATCACAAATGTTAAATCCACAATACACTATCCTCAGTGGCTGCTATTTTAGTTTATTACTGCTGCACGGCAGAAGCTCGTAACTGGAAATATCGGTGGCAATGAGTACTGAGGTATGCACAGAGGGGTCCTCAAACAGCTTACTTGTTGAGGTCGTGAGAGAAACGTAGCCGGGTTCAGGACCCAGTCTCGAATAAATTTTCGGTAGTCACAACACATTACCGTCTTTCGGGTGATGTGCGTCGAATTTTAATGGAAGAACACCACTGAGCAGAAGCTGCCACAGTAGTTACAGAAATCTTCCATAAAATGAGAGTTGCCCTATTAATCTTCACTACCCACGTCTATGAGTAAATTTCTTAAATGAAGTTAACACAGTTATTGGAAGGCATAAATTATACGCAGTGTAACACAACTCCTTACTCCCTGTTCTGCACTCATAGGTAGTACACCGCGCCTAGTACACGTCCACCGTTGCGCTCGGGGGCCACAGCACCAAGTTTGACTCCTGAAGATGGGCTTATGAAAGTCCGAAACCAGTCGTGTGATAATAAAAGAACTTTACAACTGAAGCGGTATTATCAGCCTCTGGCCCTTACAGAAGACCAAAGTGCAACTCGCACTTGCGTGTCGGATTAGCCACACGGCAACACCCCCGCCGTTGGGTTGGTTGCCAGCACAGCCCCTACGACTACAGGACTTTCCGACTCCGTCTTTCGGAGCGCTAGCTGCAGAGGGCCTTCGCGTACACCGGGCCACAGTACAGAGGAGTGTAAATTAGCTTGAGAAGTGGCTCATCTACAGCTACATCAACATCTACATCTGCATGGATACTCTGGAAATCACATTTAAGTGTTTAGCAGAGGGTTCATCGAAACACCTTTACAATTCTCTGTTATTCTAATCTCTTATAGCGCGCGGAAAGGACGAACACCTATATTTTTCCGTGAGAGCTCTGATTTCCCTTATTTTATCGTGATGATCGTTCCTCCGGCGCGGTGTCAACAAAATATTTTCGCATTCGGATGAGAGAGTTGGTGATTGGAATTTCGTGAGAAGACTCCGTGGCAACGAAAAACCGCCTTTCTTTTAATCATATCCAGCCCAAATCCTGTATCATTTCTGTGACACTCTCTCCCATATTTCGCGTTAATACAAAACGTGCTGCCCCTCTCTGAACTTTTTCGATGTACTCCGTCAGCCCTATCTGGTAAGGATCCCACACCGCGCAGCAGTATTTTAAAAGAGGACGGACAAGCGTAAGTGTAGGCAGTCTTAGTCCGAACCTTTTGCTGCATCCTCCAATGTCACGGGCAGCCGACCAGGAAGAAGTGTACCTCTACCGTGCGGGTATTTAGGACCGCGTCCGCGATAGTCACGGCAGTTACGACTCAGCCAGCCAAGAGAAGAAGTCCGGATCCAGACGGCCGAACGCACGCCGACGTCGCAGCGAAGAGACGTCGGAACCTGTTCACGGGCCTGATGGGAATTCTGTCAAACTCACTTGGCAAGGCTGTAGAGAGTGTGGACTCGCATGCACCGTAACTCAGGTGTTAATGTGTTCCAGTGTGCCCCGTTCAAGGAAAGCGAGGACTTAAACTAGTGATAGTCAACTAGCAGAGACCGAACTCTGACTGTGAAAACCTTCCTTCTGTTCTTCCAAGTACTTGCCTATAGTTACGAACTTATTTCCCTGTTAGGAAAGTGTCACAAAGTTAGTTATTTGTTTCTTTTGACAGTCAACGAAGACCATTTGTGTTGAATTAATTTGTTCTTAAATATAGAAGATGAAATACATGCTCGTGTGTATCTCGTAGAAGTGTTCACACACACACGCACACACACACACACACACACACACACACACACACCACATGGAATGAAAAAACTTGCACCATGCAGCTCACGCCCAATATATTTGCGCTCTGTGATATAATGCGATGTACGCAGCACTAATCAACAGTTGCTTTCTTTTTTACACGGCACAGCCTCCCGGCAGAGCTTTTCGGCATTAAATAGACCAATTACCGGTGATTACTGTAATCCATAAAGTGATTATTCCTGGGATACTGTAATTAACCCGTCGTGGTGCCGTCGGCGAGCTTCGTTCCAAGACAGTACTTCAAATAGGAAATACAATCAGTCGGGAACCAAACTTTGGACCACCTTGGGAGGTCAAACAATTGGTGGTATGCGAACATGTGGGTAGAGAGAATTCTTTAAACATAACTCATTAAATTCGAACCAAAATATGTGCCAATAACATCGGTACCGAAAGACCAGTCCCAAGATAGTGTAACCGCCTTCGCTAATTGCTTTGCCACAGTTGCCAATTCAAGTGCTGAGAGGAGGCGACACTCACAATCTTACAATTAGTAAGCACGAAGTCGAGTTTTCCACTTGGATGCAGTAAGTTTTCAGTGATTTGCATCTCTTCACATACATGCCCCTTCCTGGTAAGTCATTCATTACCGAAAACGTGAACCAATATTTCGTTGTGAACAGCTTGGTATAGCCGATCCGCAACACACTGTGCTACACACGAATTCCAGCACGGGTGAAAGTAAAGTTTACGGCCGTGAAGTGTGGATACTCTAGTTCCCGTCAGCTCACCAAAGCTAGGCACTGTCAGGCGTTTTTGGGACTGGAATTGGTGACTATCTGGTCCACCACACGCTGTTGACCTTCCGGGGTTCAATCAGCCTCCTGATGTCAGTCGAGGAGCGACTTGACCGAGTAGTAGCTGACCCAAGTCACTAAAACTGACAACAGCCGGGAGAGCGATGTTTCTAGTCCCACTTAGTGTCCAGTCTTCATCAACACCGCACGCCGTAGTCTTTCTTACTTGGTGTGATAGGCAGGTGCATAGCAGTGCTCGTAACTTGCCAACCTGTGTATTGGTCCACAAAAATATTGTAATCATGGCTGCCATCTTTGTCCGTACTTACCAAAACATCCAGAAACACGTCGATTACTAATTTGTTTCCCAGGTTTCCTCAGGCTGAAATTTGTGGATAAAAATTTAATAATTGGAAGTAGCAGAGCAATGGTTACTTTCAAAGACAATTTCGAATTGTCGGAACTGTTTACACTTCCGGCAAAGCATCTAGTCCAAGTAAATTATTTATATACAAACTTCCCTTTATCTATAACACGAAAGATGCTCCTTCATAAAATTCTTAGCTGTTTCATTCCATTATTATCCTAGCGTCTTCGTTGTAAACCGTGTAATGTGGCATCGAATAACAGAATTTCACTACAAAGGTTAGGATATCAGTTGTAATTCTCCATTCCAATCAATATGCAAGGAAATTAAACATCAAGCAGAGTAAGTGCATTTTAGGTATAAATACACACCGATCTTGCACTGTTTAAACATCATTGAGAGGAATTAATTACCATTAAAATACGTTTTACTTATATTTGTCTCTTGCTTCCTATTCGTTGTCTGGGTCCCGTTTGTTATTTGATGATTTCGTCGCTGGTTCGCCACTTGTTCTCGTCAGACCAGCTGTTGAAGACACATGTTTTCCAGACAAGTGAGACAAATGAGAAAGATCTTCAGATGAGTGGCTTAGTTTCTCTCAACTAGTAAGATAATCAGGCGCTGACTGAAACATTGTCTTCACAGAACAAAAAGTAAACGCAAACTCCCAGTATCAGTGCGCACTGCTTGTAAGACCCTCCTTTCTTTCACTTTTATTCGATTTAACAGACAGGTACAGTGTCTGCCGTCAATGAGACTATTAGAGAGGCCTGAAATTAGTTTTGATGCCGAATTTAATGGTAACCAGATCAATGAAGTTGTTAGAGATGGAGGAGCCGAGAGCCTTTTCTGTCGCATACCCGTTATTAAAGTATATTCAATCCCTTGCTCACCTTTATTAGTTTTACTTGTTGTTGGTGTTGTGGTGGTGGTGGTGGTGGTTCAGATGGTTCAAAAGGCTCTGAGCACTATGGGACTGAACATCTGAAGTCATCAGTCCCCTAGAACTTAGAACTACATAAACCTAACTAACCTAAGGACATCACACACATCCATGCCCGAGGCAGGATTCAAACCTGCGACCGTAGCGGTCGCGCGGGTGGTGGTGGTGGTGGTGGTTTTCAGTCCGAAGACGGGTTTGATGCAGCTCTTCGTGCTACTGCTACTCGGTTCTATGCATGTCTCTTCATTTCCTAATAACTACTGCAACTACATCCTTCTGAATCGGCTTTCCGTACTCATCTCTTGGTCTCTCTCTACGATTTTTATCCCCCACACTTCCCTCCAATACTAAATTGATGACCCCCTGATGTCTCAACGAACCGATCTCTTCTTTTGATCAAGATGTACCACACATTTTGTCTCTCGCTTATTCTCTCCAGGAATTCCTCATTAGTTACGTGATTGACCTATCTGTTTATATCCTCCCTGCCGCGCGGAATGGCCGCGCGGTTAGAGGCGCCATGTCACGGGCTGCGCGGCCACTCCCATTCGAAGTTCGAGTCCTCCTTCGGGCGTGGTGTGTGTGTTGTTCTCAGCATAAGTTAGTTTAAGTAGTGTGTAAGTTTAGGGATCGATGACCTCAGCAGTTTGATCCCTTAGAAATTCACACACACATCCTCTCTAATTCGGGTATCATCAGTTATTTTACTACCCAAATAGCAACATTCATCCACTTTTTAAGAGTCTCATTTCCTAATCGGATTCCTTTAACATCAGCTGATTAAATTCGATTTCATTCCATTACCCTTGTGTTGCTTTTGTTCATGTTTAGCTCCTCCTTTCAAGGCACTGCTATTCTGCTCAACTGCTTTTCCAAGTCCATTTCTGTCTCTGACAGAATTACGGTGTCATCGGCAAACCTCGAAAAAAATGGTTCAAATGGCTCTGAGCACTATGGGACTTAACTTCTGAGGTCATAAGTCCCCTAGAACTAAACCTAACTAACCTAAGGACATCACACACATCCATGCCCGAGGCAGGATTCGAACCTGCGACCGTAGCGGTCGAGCGGTTCCAGACTGAAGCGCCTAGAACCGCTCAGCCACACCGGCCGGCAGCAAACCTCCAAGTTTTTATTTCTTCACCCTCCCTTCCAGTTCATATTCCAAATTTTTCTTTGGTTTCCTTTGCTGCTTGTTCAATGTACATGTTGAATAACATCTGGGATAGGCTGCAACCCTATCTCATTCTCTTATAAATCACTGCCTCCCTTTCAAGCCCCTTGACCCTTACCAATGCCGTTTCGTTTCTGTACAAATTGTAAATAGCCTTTCGCTCCCTGTATCTTACCCGTGATGGGTTCATAATTTCAGAGTGTTCCAGTCAGCACTGACAAAATCTTTCTCTAAGTATATCAGTGCTGTAAATGTAGGCTTGCCTTTCCTTAAACTAACAAAGGAAGGCCACGACTTTGGGATCACAGACTTACTTCAAGCTTTGTACACCTTTAGTAGGCCATTAAAACAACATAATGTGCAAGTCGTAAGGTGCACTCCTCTGGAAATTCCGGGAAAATCGCAAGAGAAATTTACGCTTCTGTTATATGCCGTATGTATCTGTGCCTAGTGGCAGACATTTGTGTTCGTGGTGGTCAGTGTCGCCGGCAAGTTAGCTCAGGGTTTACGTTCATAGTAGTAGCTGTCCCTCGGAATAAATAAAGCTGAGTAAATGAATCAACGATGACCTTGAACAAGCCTCATGGGACGTGCGCTGCGAACAAAGAGAACAAACAATAACGAACAAAATGACATTTTAATAAAAGTGGTTAGCGTTCGAGCTTCACGAAACGAACGTGTGTGAAGCGACGGTTAGATTCCCACTCAAACTTGATTTTTAATCTATAGTTTCTTCATCACTGATCTTATATGGTTTGCATCCAAACTGTTGGAAGGAAGTCACATTTTTCTAAATGTCAACGAGGTGTGTTTTCCATTAGAAACTGTGAACATCCCCCGTAACAGAGGGAAAACTGCATCCATTCGATGTAATAGATGCCGTTATATGACAGCATTGGGGCATCGGACGTCACGTATGTGCCATCTCCACAAGGCCTGGCCATTATTGTGGGGGCAGTCTGTATTGTCAATGTGTATGTGCCTTACAGCAGCAGTGAACGGATCACCTTTGATTCCGACGATATTGCTCCTGCATGGAAATACGGAGCACTACGTCATAGGCAGCGAATTTAATAGCGTCCTGGATCCCACAGACCAAACGCTGCGCTACTTCATCACTACAGGCACTCGTGCGGAATCTGTCGCTCCAAGACACATGGCATATCCTTCACGGGGATTGCCGTGACTGTACGTACTTCACTGATAACTCCACCAGCCATCTCGACCAGATATACGTCTCACGAGGACCATGAGCCACGACAAGGAATGAGTAACTGCGGCCGACAGCCTTCCCTGACCATTTGCCAACTCACATGCCGAGGTCGCGGTCCATGGACGCTCAACATTTCCTATGTAAATGAGCACGCATGGCGGCGAGAGATTGCTGCTACGTGATACCACTGCCTGTTGAGTCTGCATGCACGTACTTCTGCCATACATTGGTGGCTGGACCGCGCCAAGTCGACCGTATGACGAACGCTTATGGGATGTAGCCATCAGTGTTCTGACGTTGGACAATGTCGGAATTTCGCTACACAGCACAGAGGTAACCAATGAGACAGCCGCTGTCATAAGATCGACAGAGAACAGTTAATCGTCTCAAAGCTCGCCTATTCCGTTTCACCGCAGAACAGCTTGGTGGAGGAGTCCAGGCGAGATCATAGGATACCATCTCACATCATCTGTGAGAGGCGCCACCACAAACGCCATCTTATAACACCAGAAGAGACAGCAGTAGGTGGAAGTGTCTACGACGTGCATTCAAGTTCTACGGCCTCCGATTTTTTTTCTCCAGACTGGAAAGAGAGAGAAACATGCGCATTGTTTTAAAATGAGGCCGCGTTCATTGTCAATACATCCCAGAGATGGCAGCACCGTACGGCAGATGGAATTTTACCGCCAGCGGCGAGAATGAGAACTGTTTTAAATACTTAAAATGGCGATGTTTTCCTTACTTGAACAGCGTGCAATCATTCGTTTTCTGAATTTGCGTTGTGTGAAACCAACTGAAATTCATCGTTGAAGGAGACATGTGGTGATGGAGTTATGGATGTGTCGAAAGTGCGTTCGTGGGTGCGACAGTTTAATGAAGGCAGACCATCGTGTGACAACAAACCGAAACAACCTCGGGCTCGCACAAGCCGGTCTGACGACATGATCGAGAAAGTGGAAAGAATTGTTTTGGGGGATCGCCGAATGACTGTTGAACAGATCGCCTCCAGAGTTGGCATTTCTGTGGGTTCTGTGCACACAATCCTGCATGACGACCTGAAAATGCGAAAAGTGTCATCCAGGTGGGTGCCATGAATGCTGACGGACGACCACATGGCTGCCCGTGTGGCATGTTGCCAAGCAATGTTGACGCGCAACGACAGCTTGAATGGGACTTTCTTCTCGTCGGTTGTGACAATGGATGAGACTTGGATGCCATTTTTCAATCCAGAAACAAAGCACCAGTCAGCCCAGTGGAAGCACACAGATTCACCGCCACCAAAAAAATTTCGGGTAACCGCCAGTGCTGAAAAAATGATGGTGCCCATGTTCTGGGTCAGCGAGGGCGTAATCCTTACCCATTGCGTTCCAAAGGGCACTACGGTAACAGGTTCATCCTACGAAAATGTTTTGAAGAACAAATTTCTTCCTGCACTGCAACAAAAACGTTCGGGAAGGGCTGTGCGTGTGGTGTTACACCAAGACAACGCACCCGCACATCGAGCTAGCGTTACGCAACAGTTTCTTCGTGATAACAACTTTGAAGTGATTCCTCGTGCTCCCTACTCACTTGACCTGGCTCCTAGTGACTTTTGGCTTTTTCCAACAATGAATGACACTCTCCGTGGCCGCACATTCACCAGCCGTGCTGCTATTGCCTCAGCGATTTTCCAGTGGTCAAAACAGACTCCTAAAGAAGCCTTCGCCGCTGCCATGGAATCATGGCGTCAGCGTTGTGAAAAATGTGTACATCTGCAGGGCGATTACGTCGAGAAGTAACGCCAGTTTCATCGATTTCGGGTGAGTAGTTAATTAGAAAAATTATCGGAGGCCTTAGAACTTCAATGCACCTCGTACATACAGTGTGCCACCGTCGCCGCGTTCTTCCAGCATTACAGGACGTTTTATGCTGAGGACCCACGGATCATCTGCGAGTAGGAAGCCATCCTGCACGATTTGCCTGTCCCCAGAGTGGTATAGACTTGAGGCCTAGGATAACGCCCTACTGGCTACCATAACTGCAGAAGATTTAACAGCGGCCTTAGTACTCGGTGCCCCGAACAAATCGGACGGCTTACCGAACGAATTCTACCGCGCCTTCTGTCCACTAATGGGGAATTCAGATATTTCAAGACTTCCTCCGTGACGATTTTACTATCCCCACGGATTTCCTCCAAGGCATCTTGTGACCTGTTACAGAACTGAGCAGTTAACACCACTGTAACGATTATCGTCCTCTTAGACTCCTAACGCTGATTACAAACTTCTCGCCCATATCCTTTGCACACGTCTCCTGGCCACAATCGGACACATGATCCATCCTGAACACACATGTTCAGGCGGCGGTAACAACATCCACAGGTCACTTGCACGTAAGAGGACGTCACTGCGCTGGCGATCTCCTGCCTCCGAGGTGCCCTTGTCACTGTCGATTTTGATTACACCTATGATCGTATCGACTACGGTTACCTTCGAGCCATGCCTGAACGCATTGGCCTCTCGCAGGCAAGGGTGATGATACGTTTAATCCACGGGACTGCCTCCGAGGCACTCTTGTCGCCGTCGATTTTTACCACACCTTTGATCGTAACGACCACGGTTTCCTTCGTGCTATGCTCGAAAGCATGGGTCTCTCACAGGTGTCAGGAAGTGTGATCGTACGTTCAATACACAGGGTGCACTCCCGGAATCTAGTCAATGGACGTCGGACCGAGGACATCATTCTGGACAGTCGCTGCGACAGCTATATCCTTTATCAAGAGTCTTCACTGCGATGGTCCTCGAACCCGTGCTCCAGCGCCTTCACCTTCGAGGCCAACCTGGAAGGCATCTACATTTGAGACGTGACCTTCCGATGTGGTACCTTCGCTGACGATGTGGTGCTCTTGGAGTGTAAGGGCGACGAAGTCCAAGCGAAGCTTCGTTGGTTGCCTTGTTACGGGGAGGAATCACGCAGGGTCATCATTCTCCACCCGCAGCGATCCCCTTGGACACGGTTCCCACACTGAACGCATTGAGAGTACAGTTCTAGAGTAGAGTTCGCCGAAATACGACGGCTGAATCGTAGATTTATTTTCAAAATCTTTTCTTAAAGAATTTCCTTTATTTACTAGCGATTCATCAAGAACATTAACACATTTAATCACATTATGTGAGCGTGGAGGTAGTTGCCAATAGTAACTGATGAAACAAATTAAAAATTTTCTTTTTTTTTAAACAGATTTAATATTATAATCAGAAAGGACCCTGCAAATATCAAGTTACAATTTATTCAGAGGCAGAAATAACTTCTTTTAAATTTTTTTATATTAAATAGTATGAGCTTTCGGACTGGGAACCTTGCCGCTCCCTTGTAACACCGACCGCTCACTACAACCTCTGAATGACTACAAGGGTGCAAATCTGCAGCACACCAGATTACTTTACACTAAAAATTTTAACAACTCACACAAACACATAAACTATGCACCCCGTAAGAGGGATGGTAATGGTGCAAAACACTCACATTAAAAAATTATTTGCCACCGAAAGTGCAACTTGTTTTTACCGAACTCTTACGGTGTAAGGGTGGCAACTTTATATAGTAAATTGACCATTTAAATAAAATCCATGATTTTGCAGTTTTACATAAAATGTACCAACATGCTCCACATTACACATACACAGCCTCACAAGATGGCAGGCAAAATAAAAACACAAAAGAATTCGGCCTTTACGCCTTAAGCAATAAATTCGTTAACACCGAATCCGACAAACATGACAGACGCAGCTATTAACATATGGCAGACTGACAGGGGGATTACTGCACAACCCGAACCGCAGATTGCTCTAACCCGCCCCAACTCCACAAGGAAAACGGACCACCCAATTCATAAATAACCACCTTTCCGCGGGTGGACAAACAGAGAAGAATGGTGGGACGACCCCAAAACAAAGCGGCTGGAGACCTCACCAAGAAAACAAGTAGAATTTAATAAGTAAATGAAGCAACATATCTCCAATCACTTAACTTCTAATAAACTGCGATTTCTGGCGACGACCTGGCACAGCACCCTGAAAACGCTCCATCGAACCGTCCGCTGTCAGCCGCTTCAACGGACGCAGGAAGGCGCGCCGATCTCCCGTCTCACGGCGTCGCAGCTCGCGCTGGCCAGATCAATGTCGTGGGTTGGCTCCTGTTGCATTCGCGTCGGCCGCGAAGCCACTACCTCTCGCTATACGGCGCGGGCCACTGGACTGACGTGGCGACCTCACATGCGGCGACGCTCGAGACGGACAAGTTCAATAATGGCTCTGAGCACTATGGGACTTAACAGCTGAGGTCATCAGTCCCCTAGAACTTATAACTACTTAAACCTAACTAACCTAAGGACATCACACACATCCATGCCCGAGGCAGGAGTCGAACCTGCGACCGTAGCAGTCGCGCGGCTCCGGGCTGAAGCGCCTAGAACCGCTCGGCCACCGCGGCCGGTGAGACGGACAAGTCATCTTGTGTCCCAGAGTGCGACCTTCCAACCGATCGATCCAACCGCCAATGACCATTGCCTGAACAAACTCGAGCAGACTGGCGGCCTAACACATACTAGCACTCCGGGTCACAGACAGACACTGACTTCCCCACACTGACCTGGCTGACCAACTGACCAGACTCGCCGACTGCATTGACTCAGACTGAGCGACTGCCGAGCTCATAGCGCCCCTTAAATGCACGTGTACAGGCAACTTTTCCCCTTTCTGACCAGAGGGAGACACCAAAACTAAGATTGCCCAGCGGCGCCACCGCCAGCAACGGAAGGCGACTGCTGTACACTGCGCTCTGCGGCGCGCTCTTGAAAACAGCAAATTTTACCACGGCTCAACGGCCACATATTTCTATCTACTACAATACACCCGCGCAGTTCTCCGTGACAGCAGATTCCGCTGCATGGATGTGATTCTCCGGACGCGTTACGCAAGAGTTACCACGCGTCTGAACTTAATTATTTTGCACACATTCTTCCCCTAACGGTCGCCGTGGACCGTTGTTTTCAGGTGGCGTACGGACATTTTGTGCGCACAGGTCAAATACTTAAAATCCGCTACAGTACTTTAACGAGGCTATACTTCAACGAGGCCACCGCTGGCTGAAGACCTGTTGTTGACTCCTGTCCACAACTGCGAGTGGGCGCTGTACCTACGGACGACACGGCTCGCATGGGCCGCAGCTATCACGAGCTTTACGGGGCACTGTTTCAGATTGTTGCACCCCGAGATCTTTGACCACTCGTCGCCGTGGGCCACATACCTCCATCTCTCGCCCACATCCTAGATTTCCTGCTCGAGCTCAGCTACATGACAGGATGTACTAACGATGAGGGATGAGCACCAGAGACTGTTACCGCTTCTTTTAAGCACGACAACCCCGCAACAAGATCGAACAGCAACAACCGACATTCAGCTAGACCAGGGAGTTGTGGGCCATCGACACCTCATATTTCCTCATGTACTCTCCTTCCTAGTGGTGCGCGGTTGTGAACGGCAAATCAGCCACATGGCAGTGTCTCCATTCCATTTATCTTACAGACAAAGCTTTGAGCCTGCATTGCACAGTCGTCGGCTCAAACGCTCACTTCTTGACATGTGACTGGCAGTTGCTGGGATCTTATCCAACGTATGCTCCCACTCCTGTTGAGGTGACAGCCAGAGTCTATCATGCCTGACGAGCTCCTACGCCTAGATAATGTACATTTTCCCACCGCCAGAGCGAACGCCATCAGCTGGTAGAAGTGTATGGTGCTGTATTATGTTTCTCAAGCCACTCCCGAGAGCGCGCTGGTTTCCCATGGCGATGACCCACGAGGCCCTCCATGTAGTGTACCGGACACGATTAACGAATTATTATTAGAGAATCCTCCTGCCCATTGGGGGTTCCGAGTACTACAAGACACACTTGAAGACGACTCATGGAAAATGATTGATCTTCCGAGGAAATGATTTACAGGGAGTCCTCCATTAATTAGCAAGAAGATGACTCGGCAGCTTCTGATGGCCGTAGAAGAATATGGGGAAAATAAATAAATTAATAAATAAATTTGTTCAACTAACGCTCTGTTGATCCTGTAAGGCTCCTATCCGTCCTTGTCCCCGGATGTGCGTGAATGGACATTGTCGCCAGACCTCGGAAGGCGACCCCTGCCCCCTTTATCCCAACGCTCTTCTCGGGTTCCTTTTACAAAAATATGGGGGTAGGGTATTCGATTAGTGACCAAAACGTCATCGGTCCCGGGCTCGAGCCACGCAACCACTTAAATTTGAGTAATAATCAGCATTGCCTGCTAAAGATTTCCGGCATAAGAAATCATGTTCATCCTGCCATTTGCCTTCTCAAAGTGGGCGAAGTATCGGACAGAAGTTCAGCACACTCTATTGCCCTTGGGATGGGAAACTACCCCTAAATATGTTCAAAATCCTGAGGAAAATAGCGTTAAGTTACAGGGAGACATGGGTAATATATATTACCTAGATGAGCCAAGAGGGAATAACAAGAGTGGAGGACCAAGAACGAAGTGCTCGTATTAAAAGGATGTAAGACAGTGATGTATTTCACCCCTACTGTTCGATCTGTACATCGAAGAAGCAATGATGAAAATAAAATAGAGGTTCAGGAATTGAAGCAAAGTTCAAGGTGAAAGGATATCAATGATACGATTCACTGATGACATTGTTATCGGCAGTGTATGTGAAGTATTACATGATCTGCTGAATGGAATGGACAGTTTAATGAGTAAACAATATGGATTTAGACTAAATTGAAGACAGATGAAAGTAATGAGAAGTAGCAGAAATGAGAACAGCGAGAAACTTAACATCAGGGTTGGTGGTCACGAAATAGATGATGTTAAGAAATTGTACTACCTAAGCAGTAAAATAATGAATGATGGATGGAGCACGCGGGACATCAAAAGCAGACCAGTGCTACCAGAAAAGTGTATTAGTGGCCAAGCACTGGCAAAGAGGACATTCTACTCCCATCAAACATAGTCCTTAATTTCAGGAATAAATTTCTGATAATGTATGTTTGGAGTACAGCATTAGACCTGTAAGGTAGTGAAACATGGAAAGTGGGGAAAACAGGATGGAAGAGCGTCGAAGCATTTGAGATGTTGTGATATTGATGAATGGTGAAAATTAGGAATGATAAGGTATGGAATGAGGAGGTTGTGCGCAGAATCATAGAGGAAAGGAATATATGGAAAATACTGACGAGAAGAAGGGACAGGATGACAGGACGTCTATTAAGACATCAGGGAATGATTTACATGGTACTGGAGGAAGCTGTTGTGGGTGTAAACGCGAGAGCAAGACAGAGACTGGAATACCGATAGCATATGACTGAGGACGTAGATTGAAAATGTTACTCTGAGAGGAAGAGGTTGACACAGGACAGGAATTCATGGCGAGCCACATCAAAACAGTCACCAGACTGATGGAAAAAAAAGGAACGAAATGACACTGTTTCAATGCTTGCAGGGATGAAGGCTACTTTGTGTGTTCAAACTGACCCCCATTAGCAGCGAAACAACGTTGATGCTGCTGAACTGCTGAGCGAACTACGGCTGTGAGTTTGCCTGTGTGATAGTTGCACAGGACGTCTCGTTGTTTTCTCGTAGCTCGTTCATTGTAACTGACTCCTGTTGATAACCTGCAAGGCCGCCGATAGGTAGAAGTCAAGATATGTAAGGTGTGGAAACCGTGGTGGGTTTTCAACAGCTCATCTTCGCCTTATCCATCGTCCAGGTAGATTTTCATCCAAGTAGGCTCTGCATCTCTGTGATAGTGAGACAGAGCGCCATCTTGTTGTAGATAGAATCATTTACTTTCACGGATGGCAGGTAAAGTCGATTTTACAGCGTATGAAAATACATCTTGCCAGCTACGGTACCTTCAAGGATGAAGGGACCAATCACACAGCGGGCTGAGAGACCAGACCTTACATTAACACCTGGTAGATTAACATGTTTGTCCACGTAAACATGAGGATTTTCAGGGGCCCAGTACACGAAATTCTACATCTACATCTACGTCTATATTCCTCAGATCACAGTGAGGTGCATGGCAGAGTTCTTGTGGCGGTTTAGAGTACCGTTCAGTTCGAATTGCGCCTCGTCAAACCTGCAAACTGTTCAGCCTCGCGAAGCATGCCTTCAAACCGCGCACGGTAATTCACCCTTCAATCCCCGTCGTCTGCGCTCTTAGCGTGCAGCGATCTTGGAATCCACACTCTCTACTCTGCAGCCTTCAGAATTCATCAAACGCTTGATCGGCTTGACCCGCATTCACGGCCACACTGCTTCACAGATTTTTCGGATGAGTAGTGAAATGTTGCAGCAACGCCGGAAGCTAAGTTTGTTGATGTTTTTGGTAAGCCAGATCTTTCCTTATGCACATCCTGAATAGTACCATCGGCTTCAAATTTATCCGAATATGACACGTGTTGTAACTCTGTTAAGGTGACCTACGTCCAGTACCGCTTCAGTACGCCTCAAACGACAATCTTACTTCACGCATTACTGCCCTGTCATCTGCTGGAAAATGCGCACCAAGAGCTGCTGAGAAAACAATGGACTACGCTGCCACACAAAACTGCAACAATGTGTCACTATGTTGCAAAGATATTAACTATCAAAGAGTATCTACATTCTTATTGACTTCTCTGAGGCTCTCCAGTGGTATACAAAAATACGCGCGTATTCGAACGCTATGTCCTGCCGGAATTTCATAGCAATCAGTAAAAAACTGTCTCAGATTTAAGATTTTGAACAAACGAACGTTTACATCTATATAAATAAAAATGTAAATATTCGTTTGTTCTAAATCTTATCTCCGAATGTTTTTCACGGATTGCTTTGGAAATTTTGGCACAGCGTTGATTTAGAATACGCACATGTTGTTACGAACCTATTTTTTAATATGTAATATATAAAAGGGAAATATTGTTACCCAAAATCTCGAAAAGATCTTGAGCGATTTACTTCAAATTTTATGCAAGACTCAGATGAACATTCGGCTATCCATTTTTAACAGATATAATAAATAGATTGTTACATGATAAACACTGTTACCAAAAATCTCGAAAAGCGCTCCACCGATTTCTTTCAAATTTTCATACGGTGGTGTAAGAAACGTTTGGACACATGCAGGCTGCGTATTTCTCAATATACGGACTGATTGAGCTGCCTCTACTACTGGGTTTTACGTAGCACGCAACGCCTTAAAACACCGTGCAACATTTTCATATTTTCTCGTTCTGTACGGACAAACCATTAGTCGAATAGGAAAAATGGACAGAAAATTTTTGTGGGAGATTTAATGTATTTAAATTTTGTATTGGTATACGTTTTGGCTGGTGGTTACGGTTTTCGAGTTGTTCAAGGAAAGCACGTATGAAGGATGCTATTGTACGTTTATCGTGAATAATTTGAATATCAGTGCTCTTAGTGAAAACGCATCCCAGTACAACATTTAACTTCATTAAATTCCCTACAAAGACGTCCTGTTCATTTCTTCTGTACGATTAGTAATTTTTGCGTAGTAAGCAAGAGAATATGAAACTCTTGCACATGGTATTTGGAAGCGTTGTGGGTTTGTATTGTGGTTAACAAACAGGAATGTTCTATTTATGGCTTATCGGTTTATGCTTAGAAAACTATGTAAAACCCTAAGAAACCCGAAAACCCAAATAAGAATGTCATGATAATTTGAACTAGGAAACACTGTTATACTAACATGTACGGCAATTTTGACAATAATATAACAGCTTAAAGTTTTGATGAACACCAATTTCAATAATTACTGAGTATCTCATGATATAAAGGTAGAAAATTAAAAAGGTTGTTTTTAATTAGCTATCAAACATCTCAGTAATAACTGTAAATCAGTACGACGGAAGTTAAGTCCAAAGTAATATGTCGGTCAGAGATAACATTTATTGTGAAAGAGAGTTGTAAACGCGGCGAAAAGAAAATTCAATGCGTCTACAATGCTCGATCATGGAAATGTTAGTCGCGTGCTAGCTTGCTTGCTATCAAGTCGTGAGAGAGCAACGCTTGTTATAGTAATACAAACGGAACTCTACGAGATTGTTTCTATTCAAAAAGAGAACTATTGCGTAATAAAGATGCGCGGACTTTGTTCCCAGTTATTCTGACTTGAGAACTTGAACCGAAGTGACATTCTGGTAGTATACGACGAGTTAATGAACTTTAATTATTGGAGATATTATTCTTGGACTCAACCTTCATCAAAGTGAACAGTTACAACGAAGAATGGACATAGTATCGAAGAGTGCAATACCTGATTAGCCTTGAGTAAGAAACATTAATACGACCACACGAAGATAATAGAAATACGCCGATTATAAAAGTTGTCGTAATTGTCAGGATCATCGAACTGAAAAGAATCGTAATTGATCTAATCCATCGGTGTGCGTGTGGTGCGGTGATTATAAACTAACTGCTAAGAGGGTACAATAAAAATTGTTCGTCAGTAACGGAAATCTCAAGTGTTGGCTCCATCGTTAATTGAACTGTGTGAGAGTTGATGATCAAAATTAATTAACTGTGAAGATTTTAATTGAAAGAATGACCTGATGAACATTGATTATTGAAAGGAGTGTTTTGCCGAAATAATATTACGACGCACGAAAGCAAGATAGCATAATAGATTATGTCTGGATTTGCGTCGTGCCGTAGTGAACAATTCTGCTAAGCAACGTAACAACAACAACTGATACTGAACCGCAAGTGAATTTTTCCTCGCTTCAGTGGTGTGAAACGACGCCGGTGATGAATTATTCACTTAATACTGGAATAACTAGCTAACCGGGCCTAGCAAATCATCATAAAACCATAACAGACAGTTAAAATCAGCAGTTCGCATCGCTGACAAGACTGTGCGGGCTCGCAAACGGGCTTTCATACATTACGCTAGGAACAATGTTCTTTAGAGATTTTCAGGTGCTGTTCCACGTCATCCGACGGGAACAACCATCACTGCGCGTCCGTCTCCATTCCACCGACCGAGCTGTAGCAGTAGCGGCTCAACATCAGCAGCGACCACAGACGGGGGAGAGGTGACGTCACATCTACGAATTTTGTAGTAACAAGACTCAAGATCAGAAGAGGGGGGAAGGGGAGATGGACACAGAAGCGGAATAGAGGAAGTGGACAAATAGAGGGGGAGAGAGGGGGAAGAAGGAATCGGAGAGAGAGGTAGGAGATGGACGGACAGAGGGGAAGGAGGAAGAGTTGGACAAAGACAGGGGGCGGAGGAGATGGACAAAGAGAGAGGGGAAATGTAGAGTAGGACGTATGTCCAATTCCCATACGTATTAGGGGCGTGTGTTTGCCCTTTTCTTTCTCCTCCATTTAATCAGACTGAGCCACAGCAACGAGTGGACGGGAGCAGCTAGTATAAAAAGCAGTTTCTTACGTTACACCACGTAGAACTCTTCGTGTAACTTTCTGCTGGTTTAGTTACATTTAACAGTGGCCACGTGACGTCACTACCTCCGTCCCCCACTCCCGCCGCCGAGTACACGCGGCTGTCAGAGAAACGCGAGCCAGTCGTTACGGATTGAGCTTATTGAGAAGGCCAGTTACAAACGAGCACGCGCAACCGAGAGTGCGATTGCACGGCCGCTATCAGATTCCGCGATCACAGGCTGGGCCAGAGCACGCAACGGGGGTGCGGGCGCGGGCAGCGTGCAATTTGCCTGCAGTTAAGACCCGGTCAACACGCAGGACCTCGAGTTGCCCTCCCGCCTGCGTGCCGGTCACGGCGTGGGCGGTGACGTCGACGAGTGGCCCGCACGTGTGTACGTCCGGCGTAAATCCGGCGCCAATGGCCTTTTGTCGCGAACGGCGCTCGCTGCGCAGCTGTTGGGGCGTTCCCCCCGTAACGGCGGGCATAACGGTATATTACACCGCCTGTCGCTCCGGGTGACGATCAAAGCCGTTCCAGACGGTGCAGCGTACTGAGTGGTCCATAGGTTCTGGGGAAAGATAGAAATTGACGTGCAAGTAGTTCGTGGCATTATGTGCAAATATTTTTAGCTCCGAAACTTACAAGCCCGCCGGAATGGCCGTGCGGTTATAGGCGCTACACTCTGGAACCGAGCGACCGCTACGGTGCAGGTTCGAATCCTACCTCGGGCATGTATGTGTGTGATGTCCTTAGGTTAGTTAGATTTAATTAGTTCTAAGCTTTAGGCTACTGATGACCTGAGAAGTTAAGTCGCATAGTTCTCAGAGCCATTTCCACCATTTGAAACTTACAAAGCATTACATTTTATCGTCCCGCCATTTAACACAGTTCGTATCCTTCCATCACACACGAACCGAAGTCTACACACTTATTCCCCACCCCCATGCCTCCAGGAGATTCACGGCTTTTTTGTGAGCTCATGCTTGGGGGACAGGGAGCCCTGTGCTATTGCTGACCTTTCTTTCTTTGCAGGCTGCCTTTCCTGTCCCATGCCCTTCCCTACGTGCCCTTGCTATTTCCCGTCCATCCCTCCTGCCCTTCCTGGTATCCTTGCTGATGTCGGTGAGCCGTGGTAAGAATAGCTGTTTTGAAGAGCGCGCCGTAGCGAGTAGTGTGAAGCAGTCGCCCTCCGTTTCTGGCGGTGGCGCCGCTGTGGCAATCGCAACTTTGGTGTTGTAAGTATTCTGTTTAGGTTTTATATTGGTAACGCCACGTAGCGCTCTGTATGAAAATCACTGGCTGTGCTGTGTGCAGTCTGTGGCTGGTTAGCATTGTTGTAATATTCGCTATTGTTGTGGTGGGCAGTTGGCTGTTAACAGCGCGTAGCGTTGCGCAGTTGGAGGTGAGCCGCCAGCAGTGGTGGATGTGGGGAGAGAAATAGCGGAGTTTTGAGACTGGATGATCTCGACGTGTGTCCATCATAGACAGTACATTTGTAAGACTAGATGTCATGAACTGATATATATATATATATATATATATATATATATATATATATATATATATATATATATATTATGACTCTTGAACACTATTAAGGTAAATACATTGGTTGTTCTTTATCAAAATCTTTCATTTGCTAAGTATGCCTATCAGTAGTTACTGCCTTCACTAGCTCGAATCTTTTATTTAGCTGGCAGTAGTGGCGCTCGCTGTATTGGAGTAGTTCGAGTAACGAAGATTTTTGTGAGGTAAGTGATTCATGAAAGGTATAGGTTATTGTTAGTCAGAGCCATTCTTTTGTAGGGAGTTTTGAAAGTGAGATTGCGTTGCGCTAAAGATATTGTGTGTCAGTTTAGTTCAAATGGCTCTGAGCACTATGGGACTTAACATCTGTGGTCATCAGTCCCCTAGAACTTGGAACTACTTAAACCTAACTAACCTAAGGACATCACACACATCCATGCCTGAGGCAGGATTCGAACCTGCGACTGTAGCAGTCGCGCGGTTCCGGACTGAGCGCCTAGAACCGCTAGACCACCGCGGCCGGCGTCAGTTTAGTGATGATCAGAATAAGTAAAGAGAGAAATGTCTGAGTACATTCAGTTTTGCTCAGATATTTGAAATAAAATAACGTAAGGGGTTTATCAGCACAGTCATTGATTAATTTTTCAAAGGGGACGTTTCAGTGTCTCCCTCCGGTGGGAAAGGGGAAAGGTTGCCTGTTCACGTGCATTTAAGGGACGCTATGAGCTCGCCAGTCGGTCAGTCCGGAGTCTATCTGGGTCAGTTTCTCGTCCGGGTTTGTGAGGCAGTTAGTGTCTGACTGTCGTCCGGAGTGCTAGTATGTCTGTCGTTCGGATCAACCTTTAAAGCCGGTAAAATGAGAGTCTTTCCACTCCGCCAGTAAGATAAGTCAGCAAATGGTCGCCCGGTCGGGGCTTAGTTCCTGCATCTGAGTCTGCACGTTAGGCCTCCAGTCTGCTCGAGATTGCTCAGGCAACGGTCATTTGCGGTTGGATCAGTCGCGCACTGAAACACAAGATGACTTGTTCGTCTTGAGCGTCGGCGCATGTGAGGTCGCCACGTGAGTCCAGTGGGCCGAGGCGTTTAGCGAGGGGTAGTGACTTCGCGGTCGACACGAGAGCAACAGGAGTCAACCCACGATCAGTCTGGCCGGTGCGAGCTACGACGCCGTGGTGTAACTGATTCTCCGAGCGCTTCTGGCCCCTTCAGTTACCATCTTGTGGAGCTTGGCTCGGTACTTTCCGGGTGCAGGGATGTCGGTTTGCCAGTGGGCGTGTTTCCTCTGCATGGTTGGCTCCGAGCCTATTTCCGCCGTCGTGTGTCTGTAAGTGAGTGGCAGACGCACCAGCAGTGCAGTCGCGACGGAGCAGCAGTCGCGGACGGAGCAGCCGGCAGTCGGTAGGTTGGTGCCGACGAGGAAAGACGGGAGATCGGCGCGCCTTCCTGCATCCGTTGAAGCGGTTAGCAGTGGACGGTTCGGGAGGGCGATTTGGGGATGCTGCGCCATGTCTTCTCGAGAAGTCGCAGTTTATTATAAGTTAAGTGATTGGTGATACGTTGTGTGATTTACTCTTGTTAAGTTCTACTTGTTTTCTTGATCAGTCGCTCGTCCCCAGCTTGCTCGTCTGTCCGGCAGTTAGTGTCTGTCGTTCGGAGCTGACTCTGTCATGCTTGTCGTACTCAGCGTGTTAACGAATTTATTGCTTGGAGTGTAACGGCCTAATTCTTGAAATATTTTTTGATCTTGCCTATCATCTTGAGAGGCGGTATCTGTGTACTGTAGAGCATCTTAACTTGTTTGGCCAACCTTGTAGAATTTTATATAAGTTTGCATTTCATGGGTTTTTATTTAAATGTTCGTTTTAGTATATAAAGTTGCCACCCCTCCAGCGTAAGACCTTACTTAGAAGTTAAAATCAAGTTGCACATTCGGTGGCAAGGTTAATTTATTAAATTCTAGTGTTTTGTACCATTTCCATAGTTTTCATAGTACCGTTTCCATAGTTTGTGTGCTTGTGTCAATTGTTAAAACTTTTAGTTTAAAGTAACCAGGTGTGTTGCAGATTAGCACCAGTATAGTCTTTCAGAGGCTGTTGTGAGCGGTTGTAACTAAGGCCATGTCGAAAGGGAGCCCAAGATTCTTTGCCTGAAAGTTCATACCGCCAAAACTTGTTTCTTTCTGCCTCTGAATAAATTGTAACTTGATATTTAGGGGGTGCTTTCTGATTATAATTTTAAATCTGTTTCTTTTAAAGTGAATAAAATTACCATTTGTTAAAATCAATTTGATTATTATTTCATCAGTTATTCCCTGGCAACTACTTCCACCCTTACATAATGTTATTAAATGTGTTAATGTTCTTGATGAATCGCTAGTAAATAAAAGAAATTCTTAAGAATATTATTTGAAAATAAATCACGGTTCAGTTGGCCCAGCTATCATTGTTTCTGCTATTCCTTTTTTTTTTTTGGAAGTTTTCATCTCTTCTTGGGTCTGATTCACCTTCTAACTTTTGTCTCCATAGTATGAACTAACTGGGGAAGAGTCCCTTACTTAAAATCTTTGGCGTGTGGTCTTACCACCTCTTCTATGTTTTCCTCATCACTGTTGACCTGGTAAGACTATATAGACAATATGATTGGCAGTCTGTGAGGTGGGGACGTTACATATCTATTTAGTTGAGTGCTCGGACATCACAGTGATCACACTTCAGATACCAGTGTTGCTACCTCCCCATGTATGCCTATGAGCGATTGCTTGACATTTTGCGTCCCACTCTGTGACTATTCTGGAGCAAGGGGCTACCAGCAGTGGTCACCATGCCAGATGGCTCTTGCTGTGGCTGGTTGACGCCCGCAGGGAGAGCCCCTGGTTGGAGTCGGTGGTATTAGGGCAGACCATTTGTATATGAAAAGTAAGCTCCGAAAAACTGGTCAATCTTCTACAGCAGTTCCTGTATGCTGCTTCTTATGACTCTATAGCATTTCTTTCCCTGACAATCCCCTGCAAGGAGGGCCAGGCTCGCGGTCTTTCGGTGAAACTCTTTTACTGCTACTTGGTCTGCACCAGGACTGGGAGGACACTCTCGCCTTCACCAAGCCGTTGTTTTTCGTAGAAGCTATTCAAGACAAGTTTGGCGAAGCGGATTCTCTGAGTAAGATGTGGCCCGGTTCGCTGTTGATCGAAACTTCTTCTCCCGCCAAATATGTAGCCATTCTTTTTTTATATTCCTTAGATCATGAATACGACACTGCATAATGATGTGGAATGTATCAAATGTGTCAATTTAACGAAAGGTTTATTTACATAGAATAAATCAATTTTTCTATTTTTAATTTTTGAAATGACTAATATGAATCCACAAATTTTTCTATTGAGAAGAAGGAATTTTAATTCAGAAATTATTTTAATTTGTTTTTAAATGCTATCTGTCAGACTTTAAATGCTATTTGTAGGTAAACATTTCAGCATATCATCAATGTGTTCCTTCCAATTCAGTCTCTCATCAGTGCATGCACACAAAAATTTTGAATATTCTGCCCTAGTTACCTAATTCTGTTCAAAGCCTGTATTAGTTTTGTTGAACCGTTTACTGTACAGAACTGCATATATTTAATGACAGAACTGCATATATTTAATGGCAGTACATTTGCAGATAACTGCCTAATAATTTTCTGAAACGCATTATTTACAATTTCCCCATCTAGGTTTTGTTTCTTCTGTGTGACTACCATACTTCCATCATCAGCACAATCAACTAGCTTCAAATCTTCATGAATACGGAGTAACAAGTCATTAATACATATTAAGAACAATAAGGGATCCAACATTGAACCTTGTAGGAACCTATACTTGATACCTTCTCAATTTGAGGAATGTTCTGATTTTTCTTCATTATGTGAACTGTTTATTTCATCCTTCTGCGCTCTTCCAGTTAAATATGAATTAAACCATTTGCACACTGTCCCATTCATACCACAATACTTAAGATTACCAGGAAGAATTGCATGATTTACATAATCAAAAGATCACAGAATCAAGAGATCACAGAAAATCCCAACTGTCAAATTTCAGTTATTCAGACCATTTAATATTTGATCAGTGAAAGCATACGTTGCATTTTCTGTTGAAAAGCGTTTCTAAAAACCAAACTAATATTGAGTTAGTATTATATTTGTACAAATCTGTGAAGCTACTGTTAAATACACTCGTTTTTCAAGCATTTTGGACGAAGCTGTCAGAAGTGAATCAAAATTGTTTTAATTTTATTGTCAGAGTTGATAATCTCAGACATAATACACATACTTCTGGAGTGTTCAGTAACTTTCCTTAATATAGTACAGAAGTCTTTTTAATGGCATTACTCTTTCTTTCTGTTATATATGTTTTCCTTTTCCAGTTACAAGATAGCTCTATCTCTTTAGTAAGCCATGGTTTTTACATGGTTCTTACAATTATACTTCGCTGTTTTCTTAGGGAAACTGTTTTCAAAAATACTCGCAAACGTACCATGAAATAAGTTATATTATAAATTACCATTAGTTTCCTGGTACTTGCTGCAAGATTTCCTAAAATTTGTAGTTGTTAAATCGTTATTGCACACACCATTTTGAAGGTTTATTTTACATTACCGTATGGAGCTATGTCATATCCTGTAACTTGATGTGCATCGTGATTATAAAGACCATTCTTAATAGGATAAACGTCCATTTGATTACATTTTTCCTTGTCTATAAAAATATTACGTCAGTTTTTTGCTTTCTGGTTTCTGTGTAGGAAAGTCTGTAACTAATGTCAGATACAAAGAACAGAGTCATACTACAAGATCATTCTCCCTATCAGACTCTTTCAGAAAGTCTTCATAGAAGCCCCCACAAATTATAATTTGTTTCCCTCTATGGAACAGAAAATGCAACAATGAATCCAAGCTTTTCAAAAATAGTTTGAAAATTACCCAATGCAGACCTATACATAGTTACAATTATAAAATTACCATTAAGTAGTTTAAGTTCACAAGCACATTCTTTTGTATGTTGCACTACACAAAAGTTTTAGTTTTTGTAATTTTCACACTATGATAACTTTTAATGTACATGGCGACTCCACCTTTTTCCATTTTGTCTCTATTCACAGGTGCTGAAAGCTTATATCCAGTTACATTTCTATATCTGTGACTATATGGTGTTCAGACAGGTACAGTACATCTATTGCGTTCTCTGTTTCTAACACTTCGAAGCAAACAAGAAATTCATTTACTTTGTTTCTTGATCCATCTGATATTCTGATACAATATTACTTTGCACTGCGCTTTTATGACTACCTGCCTGCCAGAGTTTCTCATAATATGTGGTGCCTTTCAGTATTATATCACTGGACACTGATGTTACCCTAAAAAGAGGTAGCTTCATGCCTGTGATCGTCTTGGTGACATCTCTGTTCCATTACTCCTCATCAGTATTTGAATACGATTCAGGATTTCATTTTTCATATGGATCTTATCCTTTCAGACTGATGAACTCTAGACCAGTCTGGAATGGTGAGATAATATTTCTGTTTGGCGGGTTCAGAAAGACTGTAACGACTACCACATCGGTATTGGCAACTTTATTCTCACATTTGAGAGAGAAAGGCTGTACGACTACCACATCGCTATTGGCCCCTTTATTCCTGAATTTGAGAGTTTATCGTTGTGACGTGAAGCTGTACATTCTGCCAACCGTGCAGAATTTCCATTGTATGTGTTTTGGGCACATGCTTTCCTGCTGTAGAGCGGGCCTTCCTTGTGGTGACTACGGACGCCCCCTCTATGAGGGGCCTGTGTGTGTTAAATGCCACGACCGTCAGTCTCCATACTCGCTGGGTTGCCTAGTTTATAAGAAGGAAGACAAGAAACAAAAGTGCAAGCGTCTTGATCGTTTATCTTACCCTGAGGCCCTTCTTCAGCGTCTGCCAGTGATGGGTGCCCACCCAAGATCCTTCCCCCTGGTACTGCAGCCTAATGTTGACTGTGGGACCGACAGTCTTTGTGCAATAAAGTCACCTGTGCTCTCCTAGTTCTCTCTCTCTCTCTCTCTCTCCCTCTCTCCCTCTCTCTCTCTCTCTCTCTCTCTGTGGGCCCTGATCTCCTTAACCAATGAAAGAGAAGATAAAGGAGAAACAGAAGTCCTGGTACAAGGCCCTTTGGGTGTGTCTGGAGGTACTGACTGTCCTCATCGCAACTGAGACTGAGCTCTTGTTTACGTAAGTTGCCCTCAAGTTGCTTCCCCTGTTTTCCTCTAATTTGGATTCCCATTCCTTTCCATGATTATTACCAAAAACTTCTGGAAATTTAATCACTTCTTTCATTTTACTCTTGTAACCTCCCCACAAAATATAATTAATTATTATTTGGGTAATGATTCTAATTTTAGTGGAACCTCAAAACAAAATTATCTCTCATTTGTTACCTTCCTACAAAATTCTTTCTCATTTAATCTAAGCTCAAAATTCATTCACATTTAGCGTAACCTCAAAACAGAAAAATTCCTAAACCTCTCAACAGTAAAAATTATAATTATCTCGTTCACATTCAGTGTAACGGCCCAATAAAAAAAATAAATTCAGTAACCTGGTAACAAAACAATCTAACTAACCTCTCAATTAAATTGTCGCTCACTAATGACATTTCAATAATTCACTGTGAATTTAACCTGGTAAATTTTGGACGACAGCAGTGCTGCGTCACGGCCCTGAAAGATCATTCCGAATAAAAAAAGGAAAAATTCTTACCTCAATAACGATATATAACCCTTGTGTATGTAATTCTATGTGTAATCCTCACGTTTATCTATGATGGTTTAAGAATAAGTCACGTAAGATTTTATAGCAGACTTCATAATTGTGGAACGACGGCATACTCTTTGCTTCCTAATAGAGTCGTAGGACAGCATGGCGCTCCACACATGGCAAAACAATATCTGTAATCCGTTTACGGTCCAAAACGGTTATTAGTAGCCTGGAAACAGTAGCCTACAGCTGTGGTCTAATGCATTTGTGACTAGTGATGGGTTAACGGACATGTGCACTAACAGATTATGTTGTTTTACGATGTTTGAATATGTGTGCTCGTACTGTGTAACAACGTCACGAATGTATTAAACAGTACTGACAACGACATACAAAATGAAATCACAATAAAGTAAAAAAAGACATACAAATGTGGCAGCTTACATTACGTTGACATGGCTTAAAAGCATAATATGTAAGTAACATGGCTACATAATTAAAATGTCTTATATAATCAGCACAACGCGAGATACATAATGAATCTGTAAAATAATTTGTTAAAAATTCTTTAGTTTTCAGCAGCACTTGATAATGGACGATAAAGGCCGAAATTGCAATAGTGTAATAAAAACTTATAACAGTCACTGGCGTGAAGATGATGTCCACAAAAAAAATTTTTATGACTGTGAATCCCAGCTACAACAAGTTTATTCGATATCATTAGAGGTGGGGCACAAGCCCGGATGTAAGAGGGAAATCGACCATGCCAGTTTGAAAGAACCATCCTGGTATTTGCCTTAAGCGGTTTAGGGAAACCATGGACAGCCTAAATCAATATGGCTCGATGCAGATTTTGAACCATTGTTCTACCAAATACAAGTCCAGTTTGCTAACCACTGCACTACAACGCTCGGTCTTCTCACAGACTAGTTTCTTGCAGTCCAAGAGCTGTTCCTCCTTTAAAGACCTTCATACCAAAGCCCATTACTTAATCAAAGAGAGAAAGTGGGTGTGTTGGGGATGCTTTGCCTCCTGTGTAGGTTCTTCTGTCCCTTCATCCCAGATGCACATTCCAAGGATGGCAATGGCCGTATTCCATCCCGTGCTTTGCCCTTCTGGATAGTCCTTGTACAGATTCGTTAGTCCTCATGGAACACTTGCTGTCCCATTTTGAGATGGCATCAGTGTCAGCCTGTTATCCAGTAACCTTTCCCCTCAAGAAACAGCGGGTCGAAGCTTCCCACTTATTCCTTACCCCTTGTCAGGCAGAATAATATAACGAACCTGTCACTGAATGGAAACTTTATCTGGCGCTCTTCTCTTCCTATGATGCAACCCATGACACCAGTTCTATACATAACCAACAGCTGCAGCACCTCAAGCTTCCACAATTACAGTATCTTCTCCAGCTAATCATCTTGAGGTTGAAGCCCTTTTGTCTGTGTTTCCTTTAACAATAACATATGTTTTTGAGTGGGGCCCGCCTTTAGCAAAACACAGTTTTGTTTGTTGTCATAGACATGTTTCACTGCAGCTGACGCATCATCAGTGGGTTTTGCTGAAGGCGGAGTCCACCCAAAAAAGTATGTTATCTTCTCCAGCTTTTTAAACACATTTGACTCCAAGGTGTTTTACCCTTTCAGTGGAGGAAAAGTATTGTGGTTCCTGTTATTAAGCTTTGTAATAATTAGTCGTTCCTCGACGGTTACCAGCGCCCTCTGCAAGTTATTTGAATCGATGGTGCCTCATCGAATCTTTTGGCTACTCAGATCTGCGGTCCTTTCATCTCCTTACCATTGCAGCTTTTAAGAGGGATGGTTTCCAACTGATCATCTACTTCAGTAGGAAACTGGAGTTCAGAAGACCTTTCCGCAGCTCTGCCATCTTGATACAGTTGTCTTTGCTCTTCGTAAGGCCTACAACCCTACAACACCGCTTGACACATCTTACTTAGACCCCTTGAGTGGGGTCTTCGTGTGCCCCTTCTGACTTTTCTTTGCCATTCCTGTTCCTTTCCTCTGAGTTCCAGGATCGCATGGTTCTCTGCGTCCACAGACTCAGCAGAATGGTTCCTCATTGCTATTAATGGCCTCTGTCAGACTGACAGTCACCCCTGCTCTCTATGTGGATGAGTTCCAGACTGTAGCGCCTAGAACCACTCGGCCACACTGGCCGGCTGGGACGTTTCTGTCATTCCACAACAGTCCGTCCTGATGCAGAGCTCTCCCTCAGTGTCCCTCTGTTCCCTTCCTTGGGTCTTCTTTTTGACAATAAGCTCACTTGGTTGCCCCAAATTCGACTTATGAGGATGGGATGTTCCTGTAAACTAATATCCTTTGCTTCCTTGCTCACACCTATTGTGGAGCAGATCATTTGACCCTTCTCTAACTTTACTGGGCCTTAGTTCTATCTCATCTGGATTATTGTTTGGGATTTATGGCTTGGCTGCCCCTTCCACACTGCTCCTCTCGGACCTGGTCCACCATTGAGGTATCTATTTGGCTAACAGTGACTTTTGCACAGACCTGTCATCACGCTTTTTATTCGCCATTTTCCGTCCCACCGTCATTCTGAGTTCAGGCTGGCACCATTCTCATATTTCTGTGACCGATGGATCCACCATCCGATCCCGCCACCACCCCCTATTTCGGTTCGGAAATCCCAGCTCCTGGATTTCTATGACATCGCTATCAGCTCTTTCTCACTCACTTCTCCTGTTCTTTCTTCTATTTCTCTGTTTGTGTATTCTCCCATGGTGTTGACCCCACTGTGTAAAGGTCGTGGTGTGATGTGGGAATCAAGATGGGCCAGTTGTAGTACCCAACCCACTCACCTGTAGCCCCTCTGGGGCTCCCCTACTCACGCCCCCATCCTGTTCTGTACCCTTCCTGCCACACGAACATTCCCTCTGCCTGCTTGTTTGATAGTTAATCTTCCCCATCGATATCCTTCCTCACCGACAACACTGTGCTGTTGGTGTTGTTCCCACTTACCTTCTGCCATCCAGGATTGTGGGACTAATGATACTGTCCTCTCTGCTCCACCTTCCCCCTCCACCCCCCCCCCCACCCCAATCAACCAACCAACCAATCTCCCTACTTAAGTTTGAGGCGGCTAACCGTTTTAGCACTTGTAAATACGTGAGTAAATCGGTGGCTCTGTTATTTTTAGTAGTTGATTCCACTGAGGCTCTTTGGGAAGTCGCGGTTCACTAATGTACGATTCTGAGGTCTGGTAGAGACAGTATCTCCCATCAGGTATAGCTATGGAGTGCTGTGGAGAGACAGTCACATTTGAAACTAACCGTCATTCATCAGAATTCCTACAATTTAGTAAGTCTAATGACCTGGGATCCCATGCATGTCAACATGTTAGTGTACCAGCGCAAATAAAGTCAGATAAAGTCACCCCAGTCCCCTTGCATATCCAACGGCTTCCAGTGGCAACACAAATATGATTCTCAGTATTGCATATGATTATTGACCAAATTTAAAAATTTAAAATGCTGTCATGATCTATTCGTTAAGAGGTGTAATCTTATGTTAAATGTTGAACACAATAAATCAACTGTTTAGAGCTAGGCAACATAGCTCATGGGTCGTAGATTACCCAGTATATATTCTTTTACAATTTGACAATGAGAGTAGTTAGCGACTCTGAACATAATTTCAAAGCTTTACGAAGAGTTTTCACGCTGACACCCCTGCCCCCCCCCCCCAAAAAAAAAAAAATTGGAAAGAAGTTTATCGCTTGCTACATTTTCGTTGCTCATGAAGTAAAGATGGTCATCAGGTAAGACATTTTAATTTATCGCTTGTAACGCTATTCGCAACATTTTGCACACGATATCCAAGTAGACTATTATACGTACCTGCAAAACTGTATCATTTAACGACATATAATTTAGGAGCTACGATGTCACAAACACTGAGATGCGTCAAAATGTAGCTTTTCTTAAACTGGAGAACAAAATACTGAGACTGTACTCATACTATGTTTGACAATAAGAACACTTAGGCACTTACAACAAAAAAGTTAAACGTAATTTCAAACCGTTATTTTTGTCGGTTTTATTCATTACTTAAGGAATCGATTGTGGGAGAATGCGTTACTGGGTATTCCTATAGTCAGTTAAACAAGAAAGTGTACGCTGTTATCTGTATGAAATAAAAGGCAATATTATAAATATATGTTTAAATGAAAACAAGTGTTATTACTAATTGCACAATTACCTAGTAGTTAATTCAACCACCGACATTATCGATTATAGCTTGGCACCCTTTTGACATGGTTTTCACGAGATTTGCTGCATATTATCTCGGTAACGATCTCCATATCGTCCTGATTTTATATGACAGCTGCTTCAAAGTACTTATTGGCTTTCCTTCTTAATATGCGACCAAACATTTGGTATCGGATTTGGATCCGGAGAGACTGCAGGCCAATCCATCTTGGACACCCATTGTCCTATTTCCACGCTATACAGATACGATTGCGATGTTTCAGAACATTATCCTTTTGAAACACCCCGTTTGCCTGGTTTGGACCAAATAGCTCTTTAACGGGCCTCAGAAGTCATTTTTGATAAATATTAACAAGTGACGCTTCAGATACTAGCATTTATTTTAAACTGCAACTGACAAAACGAACATTTAACTCTCATACTGTTTATCTATACGCTGTGAAATAGCGTATTGATTACAGATTCGAGACCACTACCAGGGATGTCGCTACGGACGTTACATTTAAAATTATGGCGTACACCTTCTTGTGACTCTGACTGTAAAGGGAACCTGGCGCAGGTGTTACTGGGTTGCTCTAGTAATTGCATCTGACCTTAAGAAGGTAGTACCTTAAATTATCGTCCTATGCTTTGTGCTGATGCGCTGCTAAACAGGTGGGTCAGACGGAAGTTCTTTTCTTCAAAAGATAAAAAAAGCGTAAGGGGAGAGAGGGCATGGAGGGGTGACTGCTTGTTTCAGAGCAGCGAAATCCAAGTATACTGGCGTTTCAGGGTTTACAGACTGTCATAATAATGAATCACACCTTTGCAATTTTTGTATACCTTTCGTTTGTTATTCTCGTATTTCTTTCGTAGCATTTTTTGTCTTCAGATTCATCAAAAACTTCAGAGTTACCGTGCCCACCGTTTTTAATGATTTAACACCTTTTCGAAGGGTGGTGAACTCTTTCTTCCGCCGTTGGTTGTCTTTATACCGCAGTAAGCAGAGTGTGGATGGTAGACATTGCTTGTGTGGAATCGAAGCCCATAGAACGGACGTGAACTGCGTGGTCGCTTTAGATATATCATAGGTGATTTAATACGGTTAGTTAACTGGAGAGTCGACAAGTGATACCACAAACGATTTACGAGGAATGTAACTGACACAGAATTTCTCAAACAGCGGGAACAATAATCTCTGTAACGAACTTACATGTATGAAAGATAGAATTATAATTTCAATAGTACATGTATAAAAGCTATCTGAAAACAGATTCTAGAACTGTAACGAAGCGTGAGATGAACCGTTGTATTTAATATTCGTACAGTCAGAAATAGTACATAGTAATATTTATGATTTTAACCTTGTTCGTATTAGCTGGGGATACAGTCATTGTTAGAAGCGAATACAATCACCTGATGTGAGCCCCACTACTAATCAAACAGTCATACTGGCGAAAAGTAATTGTAATAAATTAGTACTAGCGAGCTTACAGTACTTGCCTCATATAATAGTCACGTGTTTCTCTTTGTATTTGTTGCACCTAATGGCATTTTGTATATGATTTGCACTAACAGAAATAAACGTGTATGACAGTATTCGGCAATTTATTTTGCAGTCATTTACTATGATTCTAGTGCCGCTTACACACAGTCACACATACATCTTCCGTGCGACGTAGTAGCATCCCTTTTATTTCGTGTGTAGTTTAACGTATCGAAACAATAATTTCGGCAAATTACACACATGAGCCGAAACATTACGGCCACCTGCCTAATAGCTTGTTAGTCCATTCTCGGAACGAGATAAATTACTGATTCTGCGTATCAGGCATCCGACAGTTTCTTAGTAGGTTTGTACGCACAGGTCATGTAACAAGCATAAATTACAGACCGCTGATTTGCGTATGCGATGATGGCGCTCAATAGCGACCCACATGGGTTCAACAGGATTTACATCAGGCAACTTTGGTCGCCGAGACATCAATTTCAGTTAGCTATAATGCTCTTCAAACAACTACAGCACGATTCTGGTTCGGAGACATGGACACCTTGAGAGGCACCCACATGCCTTGCTCATACTGTGGCATCAAGCAGTCAGGCCTGCAAGATGAGTGGTCTGCCAAGCGAGTGGATTCATTCTTATTTATCGAGTTACATGAACTCTCGTACTCACAATTAAGTTACAAATTACCCTCCTGTATGAATATTACGCAACGGAAACGCACATCTGACTATCAGTAATTTACAGAACTCTGACTGTTCACTACGCACTGGCAATACCACATGTTCTTTCTTATTTAATGTCTTTGATCCACACGTGGCCATCGCACTGAATATGAATGGCGCACACATTATAAATTCTGGATATCGTGACTACATACAATTCGAAGGAAAAGGCCACCAATCTTTTTCCTTTCACTATCTTATTTATTCCGATAAATTCTATAACCTAAACACACAAATTCCATAACCTACAACAATAACACATTAGAAATTCCGCCCAGTGGGCATGGCTTTACATTGGTGATTCTCTATCTTACGGTCTCGTAATTATTTAACGCTACAGTGCACTTTCTGGATAGGATTGTGGATCTTTTTTTTAGATCTCACACTTCGACTCTCACAACAGTCATCACGAAACTTTCCTCCAGACCCAGCGGTACAAAAGGAACATGCATAACCCACTACCTCTGAAACTACCTTGCTACTCTCCCATGCAAACCACACATACTTAAATTACATGACATACACCACACTGCAACATGGAATACGACATAGGTTATAGTCACAACATTATAATCAAATCACTTTCAGCTTTCGCACTTCAATTAAAATTCATCCCAGTTCCACACGACACTGCCCCACTTCGTAACTTTTCTTTCCTACTACGAACTCTGGACGTTATATGCACGTCTTCCTGTGCAATGCAAGCCAAGTGGCGTTGCTGGATAGACGGCTGACTCACCTTGCTTCTCTCTCAGAGTATTTTAGTTTGAATCAAGCGTCACACGGAAACACAACACGCAAAGTAATATTAAGAACATATTCATCACACACGCGAGTCCTCAGCTGATACCATGGACGAGTACTTCTCTTTATCCTTAGTCGCATACACAGATTGAAACTCACACAGTACTCACCACGTGGAAGTACTCGTCTCTAATTTCAAGTCCTGCACACGCCATTTCTTAAATATTTCCAACTTATAGTACACACGCTAGTAATTCAGCTTAACTTAAGCACTCGGAAGTATTTCAACTTATTGCTGCGCGTGGTTTCATTGTGAAGATTACTACGATCCCATTAATATTACCTGCCTGTCATTTAATTCTCCCCACAAAAGTTCCTGAAATAGAGAAATTATTATTCTAAACTACTCTTAAGTATTTCACATGCATACCATGTCTCCACTCTTTTGTCCTTACGGAGCAAGCCTAACACAGGTCTTACCAACACTAGATCCAGCGGCAGAGCGCTGTAACATGGCCGTTCTTCAGGTCATCTCGCACCTCTGTCGAGGTGGGGGAAGACCATGCTACCGTATTGGTCAGCCACATTTCAGGCGCTCGAAGCTCCGGTAAGTTTCATCTCTTTGGTTCCACCAAAGGTGGCCAAAGGATCCTCTCAAAGATGATCATATCTTCACATTCACTATCTGCGGTTAGCAGACGACCATACATTCATTCATTTCACAGATCTCACCAAACTGGATGTGTTGTGGTCTTCAGTCCTGAGACTTGTTTGATGCAGCTCTCCATGCTACTCTATCCTGTGCAAGCTTCTTCATCTCCCAGTACCTACTGCAACCTACATCCTTCTGAATCTGCTTAGTGTATTGATCTCTTGGTCTCCCTCTACGATTTTTACCCTCCACGCTGCCCTCCAATGCTAAATTTGTGATCCCTCGATGCCTCAGAACATGTCCTACCAACCGATCCATTCTTCTAGTCAAGTTGTGCCACAAACTTCTCTTCTCCCCAATCCTATTCAATACCTCCTCATTATTTACGTGATCTACCCACCTTATCTTCAGCATTCTTCTGTAGCACCACATTTCGAAAGCTTCTATTCTCTTCTTGTCCAAACTTGTTATCGTCCATGTCTCACTTCCATACATTGCTACACTCCATACAAATACTTTCAGAAACGACTTCCTGACACCTAAATCTATACCCGATGTTAACAAATTTCTCTTCTTCAGAAACGCTTTCCTTGCCATTGCCAGTCTACATTTTATATCCTCTCTACTTCGACCATCATTGGTTATTTTACTCCCTAAATAGCAAAACTCCTTTACTGCTTTAAGTGTCTCATTTCCTAATCTAATTCCCTCAGCATCACCCGACTTAATTTGACTACATTCCATTATCCTCGTTTTGCTTTTGTTGATGTTCATCTTATATCCTCCTTTCAAGACACTGTCCATTCCATTCAACTACTCTTCCAAGTCCTTTGCTATCTCTGACAGAATTACAATGTCATCGGCGAACCTCAAGGTTTTTACTTCTCCTCCATGAATTTTAATACCTACTCCGAATATTTCTTTTGTTTCCTTTACTGCTTGCTCAATATACAGATTGAATAACATCGGGGAGAGGCTACAACCCTGTCTCACTCCTTTCCCAACCACTGCTTCCCTTTCATGCCCCTCGACTCTTATAACTGCCATCTGGTTTCTGTACAAATTGTAAATAGCTTTTCGCTCCCTGTATTTTACCCCTGCCACCTTCAGAATTTGAAAGAGAATATTCCAGTCAACATTGTCAAAAGCTTTCTCTAAGTCTACGAATGATAGAAACGTAGGTTTGCCTTTTCTTAATCTTTCTTCCAAGATAAGTCGTAAGGTCAGTATTGCCTCACGTGTTCCAACATTTCTACGGAATCCAAACTGATCTTCCCCGAGGTCGGCTTCTACCAGTTTTTCCATTCGTCTGTAAAGAATTCGCGTTAGTATTTTGCAGCTGTGACTTATTAAACTGATAGTTCGGTAATTTTCACATCTGTCAACACCTGCTTTCTTTGGGATTGGAATTATTATATTCTTCTTGAAGTCTGAGGGTATTTCGCCTGTCTCATACATCGTGCTCACCAGATGCTAGAGTTTTGTCAGGACTGGCTCTCCCGAGGCCATCAGTAGTTCTAATGGAATGTTGTCTACTCCCGGGGCCTTGTTTAGACTCAGGTCTTTCAGTGCTCTGTCAAACTCTTCACGCAGTATCTTATCCCCCATTTCGTCTTCATCTACATCCTCTTCCATTTCCATAATATTGTCCTCAAGTACATCGCCCTTGTATAAACCCTCTAAATACTCCTTCCACCTTCCTGCTTTCCCTTCTTTGCTTAGAACTGGGTTGCCATCTGAGCCTTTGATATTCATACAAGTGGTTCTCTTCTCTCCAAAGGTCTCTTTAATTTTCCTGTAGGCAGTATCTATCTTACCCCTAGTGAGACAAGCCTCTACATCCTTACATTTGTCCTCTAGCCATCCCTGCTTAGCCATTTTGCACTTCCTGTCAATTTCATTTTTGAGATGTTTGTATTCCTTTTCGCCTGCTTCATTAACTGCGTTTTTATATTTTCTCCTTTCATCAATTAAATTCAATATTTCTTCTGTTACCCAAGGATTTCTATTAGCCCTCGTCTTTTTACCTACCTGATCGTCTGCTGCCTTCACCACTTCATCCCTCAGAGCTACCCATTCTTCTTCTACTGTATTTCTTTCCCCCATTCCTGTCAATTGTTCCCTTATGCTCTCCCTGAAACTCTCTACAACCTTTGGTTCTTTCAGTTTATCCAGGTCCCATCTCCTTAAATTCCCACCTTTTTGCAGTTTCTTCAGTTTCAATCTGCAGTTCATAACCAATAGATTGTGGTCAGAATCCACATCTGCCCCAGGAAATGTCTTACAATTTAAAACCTGGTTCCTAAATCTCTGTCTTTCCATTATATAATCCATCTGAAACCTGTCAGTATCTCCAGGCTTCTTCCATGTATACAGCCTCCTTTCATGATTCTTGAACCAAGTGTTAGCTATGATTAAGTTATGCTCTGTGCCAAATTCTATAAGGCGGCTTCCTCTTTCATTCCTTCCCCCGAATCCATATTCACCTACTATGTTTCCTTCACTCCCTTTTCCTACTGACGAATTCCAGTCACCCATGACTATTAAATTTTCGCCTCCCTTCACTACCTGAATAATTTCTTTTATCTCGTTATACATTTCATGTATTTCTTCATCATCTGCAGAGCTAGTTGGCATATAAACTTGTACTACTGTAGTAGGCATGGGCTTTGTGTCTATCTTGGCCACAATAATGCGTTCACTATGCTGTTTGTAGTAGCTAACCCGCACTCCTATTTTTTTATTCATTATTAAACCTACTCCTGCATTACCCCTATTTCATTTTTTATTTATAACCCTGTAATCACCTGACCAAAAGTCTTGTTCCTCCTGCCACCGAACTTCACTAATTCCCACTATATCTAACTTTAACCTATCCATCTCCCTTTTTAAATTTTCTAACCTACCTGCCCGATTAAGTGATCTGACATTCCACGCTCCGGTCCGTAGAACGCCAGTTTTCTTTCTCCTGATAACGACGTCCTCTTGAGTAGTCCCCGCCCGGAGATCCGAATGGGGGACTATTTTACCTCCGGAATATTTTACCCAAGAGGACGCCATCATCATTTAATCATACAGTAGAGCTGCATGTCCTCGGGAAAAATTACGGCTGTTGTTTCTCCTTGCTTTCAGCCGTTCGCAGTACCAGCACAGCAAGGCCGTTTTGGTTAATGTTACAAGGCCAGATCAGTCAATCATCCAAACCGTTGCCCCTGCAACTACTGAAAAGGCTGCTGCCCCTCTTCAGGAACCACATGTTTGTCTGGCCTCTCAACAGATACCCCTCCGTTGTGGTTGCACCTACGGTACGGCCATCTGTATCGCTGAGGCACGCAAGCCTCCCCACCAACGGCAAGGTCCATGGTTCATGGGGGGGAAACTGGATGTAGGGATTTATTTTGTGGGAGTGCACATGTGATCAGTTAAATAAATAAATTGTCCTTCTTTCCCACACTGGTATCCGGCATCACTGTATTAATTGAAATTGAGTTACCTTTTACAAAAAATATGTTGTACTGACAAGAATAACGAAGAATGTTGTACCTATTTTCAGTGTCGGGCGGTACTGTACCCTTTCAAACTATACTGCTAAAAGATGACATCGCAACCGAGGAAGACTTAAATCATGAAGAGATGCAGGTGGTTCGCAGCAGTCAGAGTGCCTTCGATTACTACCACAGTGCAGGAGAATGTCTCCCAAAGCATAGTACTGATCCCACCAGCCTATGACTATTTTTATCGTATCTAACGACATGATGATACACACATCTCATTCGTCCCGTTGGGACGATAAAAAACTGTTAGTCTGCACCCTAAAAGATTTTTTATAAAGCATAATGTGTTTTATGACATTTTGACCTGTTAAATCGTGACATATATTGTACAATCACCACTAGTTACGTATTTGACTGCTTTGTTTCAACGTAATATTTTACGTAATTTAAGAACTTTGCACCTCTGACTTCCCACGCTAGGTTGCGGTTACTGTGCTATAACAAACTGTTATATTTGATGTCATGTTACTTGTATATTTTTCTTTTTTACTGGTCCTGTAATCTTACACCTTATAATTTTACGTGTCGATTTTTATTCTTGCATGTCATTTTAATATTAATGTTCACCTTGTATAGTGGGAGTCAGTGAATTGAAATGGAATGAAGATATGGATTTCTCGTTACACAACGGTGGAGTAATGTCCATAGCTGCATAAAATGGTATATCGAGAGTAGCATTCGCGAACAGTTCAGTGATGGGGTTGTTCTTATAACAATTTCCAGCAAATCATTACCTACACCAATAGTTCAATTACACATGCCGACTTCGTAAGCAGTGTATGAAGAGATAGAGAAAGTGTATGGTGCTATTAAACAGGTAATTCTGTACGTAAAGAGAGATGGAAATGTAATTGTCACGGGAGACTGGAATGCAGTTACAAGGGAAGGAGTAGAAGGAACGGTTATGGCAGAATGTGGGGTTCGTAGGAGGATACTGAGAGGAGAAAGTCTAATTGAGTCTGACAAGGTGAGGGGGGGGGGGGGGGAGCAGAAGGATCCTGGAGTGAAATGCTAAGCCAGTTTCAGGATACAGTAAAGAAAAGGAAATTTATTCGTCAAAACGAAGATGCAGACATTTGTAACAACGTAGTTAAGGAATAATACTATCACATGCAACCGGTGGTATACACATTGTTACAAAAGTAATTAAAACAAAAATAAAAAAAAACTACGACCCATTTAAGCAAAAAATTCTTGAAGATGCGCAAGATAAACAGCCTTATGCCCCATAACTTTAATAAAACCAGTATTACTGTTACATTGAATTAACTTTACAAATAAAATTGAATAAAAAACTAAACTACTGATGTAAGTTGAATGAACGAATTTTGACACATTCGGAATGATAGTCCCTTAAGAACGCCAACGCGCTAACAAAGCTTGAAGCAAGCTAGAAGATTTCAAACTATTCAAATGTAAATTATGTTAATAGCAAATGTCCCTATCACAGGTGAACAACCCTACTAGTAACCAAAGACTCTGCAGATTACGGAAAAAGCATAAAAACAACCATCGGGGGCTCATTACATAACGCAATAATCTGAAAAAAGAGAAATTTGCATACTACTGACAGCTGGATTTCAACATGGGCCTGGCGTCTGAATTTCGTGCGCGAGACGCAACCGGAAACCACAACCAGCATGGGCTGTAAACAGACAACAGTTTCTGTAACACATACAGAACCAACACTAATATTCAATTCACATAAACAAATCACTCCGCCTTCAGGCCACGAGTGGCCTACCGGGACCATCCGACCGCCGTGTCATCCTCAAGGGCGATGCGGATAGGAGGGGCGTGGGGCCAGCACACCGCTCTCCCGGTCGTTACAATGGTATTCTTGACCGAAGTTACTACTATGCGGTCGAGTAGCTCCTCAATTAGCATCACGAGGCTGAGTGCACCCCGAAAAATGGCAACAGCACATGATGGCCTAGATAGTCACCCATCCAAGTGCCGACCACGCCCGAAAGCCCTTAACTTCGGTGGAACCGGTGGAAGCACTGCGGGAAGGCCGTTGCCCACTTAAACAAATCACCACAGCGGTGATTTACAGAATCATCAAGGTAGAAAACAAATAAAGATAAAATTCAGCTCAAAGTTCCTTAAATTCGGCATTACGTAATACACTGCAACGACAGTTGATGTTTATTCCGTCATTAAGACAGTATGAATCGAATTAAAAGTCATAAAAGGCATTATTCCAAGCTGCTCAGTACTTCGACCTTGTAAAGAACGAAAACTTGCAAACAGTTTTAACTACAAGAATACCACCCTTTTTTAGCAAACAAAACACAGCATGTTGTTATCAACGGAGAGACGTCTACAGACGTTAAAGTAATCTCTGGCGTGCCACAGGGGAGTGTTATGGGACCATTGATTTTCACAATATATGTATATAAATGACCTAGTAGATAGTGTCGGAAGTTCCACGCGAATTTTCGCGGATGATGCTGTAGTATACAGAGAAGTTGCAGCATTAGAAAATTGCAGCGAAATGCAGGAAGATCTGCAGCGGATAGGCACTTGGTGCAGGGAGTGGCAACTGACCCTTAACATAGACAAATGTAATGTATTGCGAATACATAGAAAGAAGGATCCTTTATTGTATGATTATATGATAGCGGAACAAACACTGGTAGCAGTTACTTCTGTAAAATATCTGGGAGTATGCGTGCGGAACGATTTGAAGTGGAATGATCATATAAAATTAATTGTTGGTAAGGCGGGTACCAGGTTGAGATTCGTTGGGAGAGTCCTTAGAAAATGTAGTCCATCAACAAAGGAGGTGGCTTACAAAACACTCGTTCGACCTATACTTGAGTATTGCTCATCAGTGCGGGATCCGTACCAGATCGGGTTGACGGAGGAGATAGAGAAGATCCAAAGAAGAGCGACGCGTTTCGTCACTGCATTATTTGGTAAGCGTGATAGTGTTACGGAGATGTTTAGCATACTCAAGTGGCAGACTCTGCAAGAGAGGCGCTCTGAATCGCGGTGTAGCTTGCTGTCCAGGTTTCGAGAGGGTGCGTTTCTGGATGAGGTATCGAATATATTGCTTCCCCCTACTTATACCTCCAGAGGAGATTACGAATGTAAAATTAGAGAGATTAGAGCGCGCACAGAGGCTTTCAGACAGTCGTTCTTCCCGCGAACCATACGCGACTGGAACAGGAAAGTTAGGTAATGACAGTGGCACGTAAAGTGCCCTCCGCCACACACCGTTGGGTGGCTTGCGGAGTATAAATGTAGATGTAGATGTATATGTAGACGGCACAAGGTTTACAACAAGCTACAAGCGCCCATAGACAGAAAATTACACAACAAAATCCAACTGAAACTGAAAGTTAACCTTCAGCATGCAGGCAAGGAATTTATTGAAAAATCGTGAAAGTAGTAATTAATTCACATAAGGTATAAATTCACTGATTATCGACCACAAGTAACAGCAATCAAGAACTGATAGCTAAATCGACCAGGACACAAATCAGTTAACTCCACTCGAGATCAACAGTGATGCAAACCCAACACTCAAGGAATTTAGAGGAACATCCCTCGAACAAAGCGAGTGGCCTCGTGTAGCAATCACGGTTTGGAAACGATCGTTCAGACAAATAACTCAACACCAGAAAAGTAATGCAGGGAGCTGCCGCAGATGTACGAGCCAGGCCAAACTCCGGGTGTCCCGCCGAAGCGCAGAGGCGGAACGACTCTTGAACAGAGCTATGTTTACTGGCCACTGTGGCCACACTCCAGTTCCGCTCTCCAGCGCCACAGTGATAACATCAGTGCGTTACAGCAATACACCACGCGCTAACTGATACCTTGCAACGACCCATGCACACACGTCCGCACCTACTTTCCCCTGGAGATCGCCGGGCCCCTGTTATCTAGCGGACGCTCGCCAACCAGCGCCCACACCGGACTCGCATTCGGGAGGACGACGGTTCAATCCCGCGTCCGGCCATTCTGATTTAGGTTTCCCGTGATTTCCGTAAATCACTCCAGCCAAATGCCGGGATGGTTCCTTTGAAAGGGCACGGCTGACTTCCTTCCCCGTCGTTCCCTAATCCGAAGAGACCGATGACCTCACTGTCTTGTCTCCTCCCCCAAACAACCCAACCGCCAACCCCAACCCAACCTGCGCGCCGCAAAGAATATCGTTTGGACAAAGAAAACTCCATAAAAGCAAGAGCATCGTTGAAGTTCACGGAACAACCTCCCCTCCTTAATGAGAAACTGGGGGGAGGGAGGGGAGGGGGAAGTAATCTTCATTCGCATCACCTGCCACTCTATATGCATCGTCTGCAGGAGCTAATTTAATTTGGATGAGATGTGCCCGCGTTCGTTTCACTGATTTTAAATTCCTGAGTAGGAAGTTCACTGGTGATAGCCTTTTTTACAATCACTAATGATCGCACGAACTTCTGCAATAATATCTCGACAATGCCTTGGCTAACTTGCGTCCGGAAGTTCTTCAAAAACTTTGTTTCCCACCTCCGGTCCTACTGTACTCCTGCCTGTATTATATCTTTCGTTCCCCTGGTGATGCACTGTCCTGATGTTATTCTCGGGTGCCTCCAACGACTGCCTGATATCCTCAGAACTCAATTGCTCCGGTAACAGATTATTGAGCGTCCACAGATTAGCCGAAGATGAATTCAGGCTGAATGAAAACATGTCTGTCATAAGTCGTCACGTGACCCTCAAGATTGGCGGTGTTGAAGGCGAAGGCCAGCCAATGCAGGGATAAATCCCATCTCCTCTGCGACCGCGAATGATACCAAATTTTGGCTGCCTTAATATTTCTCCCAGTGAAGGAAGGTTGCGATAATAGGGTGTTGTTGTCGTCATATGTTTTATGCCTTGGTCAAAAGAGAACTTCCGATACTCTTTACAGGTGAAAGCCTGAACACTGTCGATCACTATCATCATGTGCGGCTGAAAACTGGCAGATATTCTTTGCAAACGCCGGATACTTGCGGCCACTACAATACGTCACTTGGAATGAGACACACGAATCGGTTTAGGCATCTACAGTGACAAATATGAAACGGTTCTCCCTTTGAGTACGAGACAATGGTCACAGGTAATCAGTGTATAAATTCTCCATAAGCTGAAATTCTCTAGTGGACTGCAGAAACCTTCACCCGGGGCTCAGTATCCTCCTTGACGGCTTTACACAGCTCGCACTCATAAACCGTCTTACGAATATCCCTGTCCATGTCCCTCCACGTCAATTGCTCTCTGACATTAAGGCGGGTCTTATTAAATTCCAGATGTACTGCACACAAGGACTGATGAACATAACGGAACACTCCACACAATAACCGAACGGGGTGGCGCAGTGGTGAGACACTGGACTCGCATTCGGGAGGACGACGGTTCAATCCCGCGTCCGGCCATCCTGATTTAGGTTTTCCGTGATTTCCCTAAATCACTCCAGGCAAATGCCGGGATGGTTTCTCTGAAAGGGCACGGCCGACTTCCTTCCCAATCCTTCCCTAACCCGATGAGACCGATGACCACGCTGTCTGGTCTCCTTCCCCAAACCAACCAACCACTCCACACAATAAGCATTTGGGCACACAAAATTTCAGCCATTTATCTCCGCGTGCCTGATAGCACAAGCAGCCTTTCTGCAAGGCATATCCGAGAACCTTCACCGGCGTACAGTTTGGTCTGAACGACAGTAGTTCCGGATCCTATCGTTGTTCTCCTTTAAGATCACCATATAAGGAAGGAATTTCGATTAATACCTTCATAATATGACGCACTGCACCTCGTGCTCCACGCTCTACTCCTCGGGCATCGGCAATATGATTCCGTCCCCCTCATATGACAAACCTCAAACGTCTATATTTTAACCGCCCAGTGTGCTATCCACCCATTACCGCGGAGGCAAGCCAATACCCAACTTAGGCACTGGTTTTACGTCTCAGGACAAAATTTGGGGTGCTCCAGATAAAATTTGCACTTTTACAAACCTCGAGCTGTTATACCGAATATTTAGATTCAGCTGCTGACGATGCGCGTGACGCATACGCCGTAGCACGTCTTTCGCCGTTGCGCTCTTGCAACAGAACCGCCGCCACCCGGAAATTGGACACGTCAGTCAATAAGAGAAAGGTTAAATTTAAGTCGGGTACACCTAACACCCGGGCAGTGCTCAAACCTTGCTTTTAGCCCCTCCAAGGCGGCTTGCTTGGATTCCTCTCAAATACATTTTGCGCCCTTTTTACGTAACTAATTGAGAGGTGCCAACAATTGTGCGAAACTGGAAACAAATTTTCGGAAAAAATTACCGTACCAATGAAGCATTGTAAACTAACTTATGGCTTTAGTGCTGCTTTGATCCACCTCGACTCCTCTCTGAGACACAAAGTGCCCCAAGAAGGAAATCTGCTTGTGCGGTATGATCACCTTCGTACGTTTTAAGGTGAGCCCTGCTTCCCTGAGGCGCCAGAAGACTTCCCTATGATGTTAAACGTGATCCTTAAACCTAGCACTGTAGACCACCACATTATCTAAGTAACTGCGACAAAATAGCAGCACCAGTAGCCAGCCCAAAGGGTACACTATTGAATTAGAAAAGGCTGTAATCAGTAGAAAAACCGGTAATAGGTTTAGACTCTTCCGCAAGGTAAAATGTGATAACAGTCTGGTTTAATTCCAGGAAATTGGGAACCTTAGCATCTTCAAACCATGTAAAACAACTATGCAGCTCGGGAAGCGGAACGGTTTCCAATACAATCTTCTGAGTCAAGCGCCGATAGTCAACCGCAGGCCGGAAACCTTCGTCGTCGGGCCAGTAACCAGGAAAATCGGGGCTGCACTGAGTGACATGGAAGATCATCAAGAAGCTGATCAACAATTTCTCGCAGCTTCTGCATCTTCGGAGGAGACAAACGATACGCTATCTGGCGTCAAGCTTCTGATCTGTGAGCTGAATATTATACTGCATATTATTAGTAACGCCCAACTGATCCCTAAACACCTCCGGGAATTGGTCCAAAAACTCAGCGATCTTAGAGGATTAAGTTTCAGCAAGAGTACTGAAGACTCCCCAGTTCAACTGAACGCCCACTCTGCAAGGCCTCACCCCACCATTATGAGACCATTAGGTAAAACTCCCACTTGGCCTAAATATGAAGCAAAGCCGACCACCCGCAGAATCCACTACAAACACCGTTAACCGTTAACAACCAGACGTTCAAGGAGCCATATAAAGCCTTCAATACTCAGTTTAAAATGGGCCTGACCTACTGCTGTGAGAAGCCTCCCAACCACAGATCAGCAAGATTGACTGACTATACCCAGCTCTAGTAACCTAACTACGTGTCAGTGTCTGGTGTACCAATCATTATGTATCACGGAAACACTACGACCTGAATCTATTATGGCACAAAAAAGTTCCGTACACAGCACCGCACACATGTAAGGGAGCCGCTCGTATTTTACAGCATATATTTTACGGCAGCACCCCGGAAGCTTCTCACGGAGCACTTACGGAACCCTTTTCTTCTGGCGTCAGCTAATGATCCACCTGCTCTTCGGGATCAGGCAGTCCCCAATAAAATTCTCTAGTTTGCTTGTAACAGACTCTCGAACTACCGAACTCGGCTGACGACGATGAACATCGACACTCTTTACCTTACCCTCACTACAGCATAGTTCTAATTCTCTGCACTTGCTATCAACATGACGAACATTTTCAGTTTTAGTCTGAATCGGTAAAATACGGTGGTTTATCACAAAAGTGTATCCTACACCTATCGGAACACCTTCCTAGACTTTTGCGACTGTTTCAGCCTCTGAGATCTCAACACACATAGTTCAGATGGCAAGACGGATCTCATTAACAAAATGGGACAGTGTTTCATCTTTCCTTTGTACCCGATAAACATGTTCATCAATTATGTATTTCTTCTCTCGTGTACCTATGCACTTATTTAAGAGCATTTTCCCAAAATCCCATAATGTTTGCTGATTTTCTCATGCTTCTGCAACTATCCTCGCTAAAGGTCTCATGGACAAAGGGTTAATAAGATGCAATATTACACTAACTAACGCACAGCACGTTCAGCTGCTCATTCTACATAACTAACAACCACAATAGTTCAAGTAACTTGACAGTACTTTCCACGGAAAACTCTGATACCCCATTAAGAATAGCCATTATCGGGTTAGGTGATCTCCTCGACGCGCTATGATTGTTTTATTCTGACCTTTCTTGACTAACATTAGTATCAACATTCTGCCAACATTTTGCCCATCCTTACTTGAGTTGAGACGGCCGGTGTGGCCAAGAGGTTAAAGGCGCTACAGTCTGGAACCGCGTGGCCGCTACGGTCGCAGGTTCGAATCCTGCTTCGGGCATGGATGTGTGTGATGTCCTTAGGTTAGTTAGGTTTAAGTAGTTTTAAGTTCTAGGGGACTGATGACCTCAGAAGTTAAGTCCCATAGTGCTCAGAGCCATTTGAACCATTTTTACTTGAGTTGAAACGTAACATTAGCTGCTGTACAGCTAAAACTTCGTCATGTAATTTTTGAATTTCGGCCAACACCGTCTTTACTAACGGCACGCATATCAGGCATTCTATTGGCTAAATGATCAAGTAGAGCCAGTACCGTGAAAATTTGCCTTCGCGAAGGGAAAACCTATCGCATCATCTTGCAGATCACCTAACAAATTTTTACAAAAAAGTATGGGTTCACTCACTTCTCCCACCAACTACCGCGAAATGTTAACTCGAGAGGTGAAGGCAGCCCGTAAACGTTGAGCAAGTTCCACTATGTCTCCTTCCTCATCCTGCTTACGAATCCTAAGTTCATATTGTATTCAAGGTTTTCTGGGATCATATGTACCGGCGACCTTCCTTGTTCTTGTGGAATATTTACTGCAACAAAACACACAACAACAGAACAAGACCCAAACGATAACGGGCCCACTCAAAATAAATAAAAGTTTTACACTACCCACAATGCTGCCACCAGTGAATTTCAATTAGCAGTTTTCGCCTCCCCCCCCCCCCTAGTGAAGATCACAGCCACACTCTTCTACCATTTATAACGTAGGGAGCAGGGCACAAGGCTGCTGGAGTGAAATGCTGAGCCACAGTTTTAGGACAAATACAAAAAAAGAGATTCATTTGACAAAACCAAGATGCAAACATTGCACGATCAGACAGAGATTCCGAAATCAGATATTGGATTTATTGAATACACAGGAGCAGATATAGACACCGATCACAATTTAGTAATTGTAAAGAGTAGGATTAAGTTTAAGAGGCTAGTCATGAGAATCAATGCGCAAAAAAGTGGGATACAGAAGTAATGCGGTATGAAGAGATGTTCATTGAGGGGCGATAAAGGGCTGTTCAGTTGAAGAGGAAGGGATATCTTTCAAAAGGGCAGCCACAGAAGTTGGGAGAGAAAAACGCAGGTACAAGGAAGGTAACTGCGAAAGAACCACGGGTAACAGAGAAAATAGTTCTGTTGGTCGAAGAAAGAATTAAATACAAAAATGTTCTTCCAAATTCAGGGATACAGAAATACAAGTCACTTAGGAATGAAATAAGCAGTGCATCATAGCTATCGGAGGACAAAAGCCATGTCTGGTAAAGTGTTGTGTCGTTATTTGGGTTGGCCGCATGAGGTCAGATTTAATTTTTTTGAGTTCATTATTTTCATTATTTCACGAAGATATTTTTTGCTTCTCAAGGCCTTTCCAAGTTTATTCGGGCCTCAAGGAACATATTGTTTTTTATAGTGTTTCTTACCTTGTAAAATTTGCCTTTGCATTGTAAATAAAGTGATAGTAAAAATACTGCACAAACCCTGTTCGAACCTCACTTAACTAAATCCCCACACTGCACAAAATTCCGTCTCTAATGACCTCGATGTCGATGGGACGTTAAACCTTAATCCTTAGTTCTATCAATACACAAAATTATTGAGAGATGGCATAATACTTAACAAAATAATACTATTCGAGCACATTTTATGCGTAAGTAGACTACGTACGTAGAAGTATGTTGCAACTATTTTTTACTATTATTATTATTGTTTGCGGAGTGAAAGAATAGTGAACAAGAATGTTACGTTTTGTGCTAGGGTCTCTTAACTCTCTCTCCCGTTTTTTTTCTTTCTTCTGGTTAAGATTAACCATTAATTCGCGCTCATCTAGAGATAGATTGGGTAGAAAGTCGAACGAAGGATAGCGGGAATAAAAGTGCCAAGGCAAGCGCCAAGGGAAAAAAAGCCCTGTACGATAGTTAGGTCGGGTAGTAAGAGCAGTAGCGGATGTCATGGTGACTGCGACAGTTCATGCAAGGGTAGGTTGTGTTAACAGCGGGTATCGTGCAAGAAGATACCGTGTCAGCGCCATTGGTCGTTATAGTAAAAGGAGACCGGTGCGGCAGCTCAGTGCGTTGCCTTGAGCCCACTGCTGTGCTGTGTCGTCAGTGACACGCACAGTATTATCGGGCTGGTGCTAATCGGCGGCAGCTCGCTGTTGGTCGGCGTCGCCTGTTACTGCATGGCGCAGTTCTGCAGCAGCTGCTCCTCGAGCAACTCTGCTTACTCGGCGTACTGCACCGCAGATTCATCGCTGCAGGCCGTTCTCTCGCGCATGCGCGATGTAGACTACCGTTTTTACTTCTCGATCCCTTGCGGGGGCTGTCCGCATGGCGGTCAGCGTCGCCACCGTTACCGCTGGGGCGGCTGCTGTCTTCTTGACACCTCTCCCGTGCGGCCCTGCTGGGGCGGCCGGTGGGGCAGGCACCCGCGAGGTTGCAGGAGCATTCTCAGAGGTTCGAACCCCTTCTGCTGGACGTAGGCCTTGGGCAAGGACTGCAGGCACTTGCCTCAAGGCCTCTTCCTTCTCTAGCGCCATGACGGCTATGACTGCTGTGGCTTCCTCCACGGCGGTGCTGAAGTCGACACCGCTGTTCTTATCGGGAACGCGAGCTGCATCCCGACAGTCCACCTCTGGGCTGTCATGCACGCACCTGGCGGGGCGGAGCTGCCCCACGCTGTCTCTCTGCTCGGCCGGGCTGGCCTGCGCCCGTTGTCGTCGCCGACGTCGTCGTCTCTACAGCTGCGTCGGTGCGGCCGCGGCCGCCTCGTCACGACTGTGGCTTGGAAAAGCCGGGCAGCGGCGCCAGCTGGTGACGTGCGGGCCGCCACACCGGGCGCAAATCGGCAGTGCTTCTCTGCTGCGGTCGCAGGCGCAGCTGTCGTGCTCGCCGGAGCACTTTGACGCACCGCGCCGTGTTGCGGTAATACTTGGCGACATAGCCATATCCCTGGCCCTTGAAGCACTGGGGCTGGGGGTCCGTGGCTGTCGGGAGAGCCTCCGTCGTAACCGGGAAGCTCAGCAGCTTCAGGAAGCCGAAGATGTCACCCTCGCCGTCGGCCGTTTGCACGGTCACGGCATAGAGAAGCTCCCTCATCTTGTTCGTCCGGTTTTGCAACCTTGCGGTTGCGTTCCGAGCCCGGTTCGCAGCAGCTCTTCCCGGACCGCTGACTCGTCACAGCACCAATGCAACCCCCTTGGGGGTGCCTTAGTCGTCTTCCTCTTCGTCGCGTCGACGATGTGGGCCGCCACAGCGCTCTTGATCGCCCAGTGATGGGCCAGGTTTTTTGCCAGAAAGCAGATACAGCGAATCTGTGTCGTCAGACTCATATACCATCTCGTTCTTGGAATAGGTAGTCATCAAGTCTAACAGTGCTGTCCACCCGCCTCTGTACTCGACGTACAAAGGGGGAACAGGCTGCGACTCGTCTTATCAGGTCTTCCTTGCTTGGTCGACAGACTAAGTGAGTCGCACAAACGAAGGCCCCCTCGTGGCAGCAGGTTTCTTCTGGGAGTTCTTTCCCATGCTGTGTGGCGCAGAACACGACAATTTGCTGGCGTCATGAAAGCAACACCCGACAATTTGCTTCTCGCGGCACCCACAGCACAGAACTTCTTCTAGAGCTCTCCTCGGCCGAGAGAGCGTAGCGCGCAGCGGCAGTGATGCGCACACCTCGCTGGCTCAGGCCGAACTCGGTCGGTTCTTAGATCGTCAGGTGGCTTTTATACCCGAGTTATCAGATGGCAATTCTTTCGTCGTAAAACGTATTCAGTCTGCTAATCAGTTCTACGTTTCTCACTTCATACTTTTAGTTATGCCAGGTCCATATAACATTGGCAAATATAGAAGTTCCCAATAGGAACTTAACCAGTGACTAAGTGGTGTTAGCCCGAGTCCTTGGAGTTTACATGACTAAAATGTTATCCCGGTCGAATTTTTTTTTTTTTTTAAATAAAACTGTTCAAATGCCTCTGAGCACTACGGGACTTAACATCTGAGGTCATCAGTCCCCTAGAACTTAGAACTACTTAAACCTAACTAACCTAAGGACATTACACACATTCAAGACCGAAGCAGGATTCGAACCTGCGACCGTAGCAGTCGCGCGGTTCCAGACTGAAGTGCCTAGAACCACTCGGCCACAACGGCCGGCTAAATAAAACTGTCGTCGCGCATTTGACCTGCTAGCAGAAGATCGTTCTGTTCCTCATATTACTTCCCCTACATTATATAGAAACTAAATGTAAACGGACGATATTTAGACAGAAAGAACAGGAATGAAATTGTGGTTTTTAGGGGTCATTTCTTGATTTGCGCTTGAAAAATACATTCCTACATGCCATGGTTTGATATCTGATACGGCTACCATAATAGTTTTATTTTATCTTTTAAGACGTATAATTTTGTTTATTTTTCGTTATGACTGATCACATCCAGTTTTGTGTATGTTAAAATGGCAGTGTTTTACGAAAAATTAAAAACATTTCGTTGAACGATGTACTCCGAAAAGAAGGAAGTGTGTTATCGAGTAGCAGCTATTGTAATAGGTACCAGCATCACTAGGAAAGGGCATCGAGCTATCGTGATGTGTAAAGATGGAAGATCATTGCCGCTCAGTTACTACTTTACATTTGTAGAAGCGAAAATAGGGACTTTAATTGTAAGATGAAATTTCTACCGTTTTTTTATGTATGTAAAAGGCTTGTCACTGTTTCGCATTCAACAAAAAAATAATAATTTTGCATCAAATGTAAATGAATTCAGTAATTATCTTCTCAAGTCATTATTACGTGGAATAGCATCCTAATTCCATTGTCCTGTGTTAGAACCGTCACTCCAAAAAGGATGGTTTCGAGAGTTCATGAGACCTATTCATGTTCCCAGAAACGAAATTAGAAATTTTCTATCTTTGAAAATTCTGATTTGTTTGAAGAAATAAACTTATTCACAAAAGTTTGAGTAGCAAAGCTAATAAATTTCGTTTAAAAATAGCGTTTGCTACATCTTTTGAAAAAGTCTGCTCTGACAAACCTCGGAAGCTTTATTTTTTAATTAACCATATTGATAAATTTTTCTATTTACTGTGATGGCATCGATAGTTACGCTATCGAACTCCAGCGCTGGAACAGTAATTTTTCTGTTTGAAGGCTTTGTTATTTTACTAAAGGTTTGTTTCTGGCGGTACTTATTGAAAAACGACTGTCAATTAGAATTTGTAGTTGTAAGAGTTATCGCGAAATTATGGAACTATATTATTACCTTGTTACATACAGCAATACTAAGCAATTTATAGCCGGCCGGGGTGGCCGGGAGGTTGTGGGCGCTACACTCTGGAACCACGCGACCGCTACGGTCGCAGGTTCGAATCCTGCCTCGGGCATTGATGTGTGTGACGTCCTTAGGTTAGTTAGGTTTAAGTAGTTCTAAGTTCTAGGGGACTGATGACCTTAGAAGTTAAGTCCCTATAGTGCTCAGAGCCATTTGAACCATTTAAGCAATTCGTAAATTTATTACTATTAATATTAAGGAAGCCAAAATTTTAAGATTTAAAATTCTTATCTTAAACAATTTTTAGATTCTCTATGTACAAACTAAGCTTCTGCTTAAGTTGTAACTGTCGTTCCCTGAGCGAGCATAATTGATTATTACATGAACATAATTCTAATCGTAATTAAAAGCATGAGAAACGGAATGTCACTTTTGGGATTAGCGACCTTATGTTTTTTTATTACTTTGTTAGTAGTTCACTAATACGCAAAAAGTAATCAAACATACTTTCAAGTAAATGAAAATTGAGCTTCTTGAGTATGATACCTTTCATTTTCGTTTTGACTTTAAAACAGAGGTAAAGTATACGGTGCAAACTGCCGGCCAGCTACTGACCTGGCAACAGAGTGCAGCCGTTCATTGTTGGGGCACAAGGGGGGAGAGGGTGGCCACTACAGCGCCCTGGCCGTCTGTTAACCACGGAAAAGATCATCGGTACTCGTCTGGTAGCAGGTTGAGTGGACCTGGCTCCGTCCTGGTGGGATTCGAACGAAGTAAAATCCCTGTCCGTCTCTGGTATTGAACATAGGATCTCCGGGGCCGTGCTATAGTGCTCCACCCGATAGACCACCACCTCCACAGCTACTTTAGCAATACATAAACTGAAGTTCAGTGTTTATTTCTCTACTTTCCCATATTCATTTGGTAAAACTATCTCGGAACAGATGCCTTACCGAAATATTACGTACACGTAATCACGGTGGTAAAACTAACCGAGCTGAAAGAAGTTAGAGAAACCCGTGGCGTTAGTTTTTCACTATATAGGGTGTTAAGGTGATAAGTGCAGATGATAGAGGACAGTGTCCTGAACAACATTTCATCGATATTTACTTCAGTTACAGACTAGTAATTATAGCTATTTGGGGTAGTACGTTTTTATGTTGGTTAGTACCACCATGTGCATCTGGCAAGAGGAGGCCATCAATGCTTATTTTCTCATAGGCACACGGACGCAAAATGGTTAGTCGGTACCGACAGGCTTTGTTCACTCGTTAGTGGTACAGTTGCAGCCGTCCAGAAAACAGCAAGTAGTAAAATACTAGCGGGAAGACTCTTAAACGCAGAGAAAAAACTACTACTCTAAAATGGATACATAATAATATACCAATGATCATGGTATCTCCACTTATACCCCTTACAACCTGTGTAGTTAAGAAAGTATAACTTCTGCCGTCACTTCCTGTCGTTCTGAATGGACAGAAGCTGCCTTCGAAACCAGAAATATAGTTGTAGATCGGAGATCTTTGATACTAGCATTCTTGGGATGTTCTGATTTGCATCGTGCCAGCCGTCTTCTGTTACCACGTGCAGAAATAAACGTGGTACAAACACGTATAACATGGCGGAGAGCATCGTGGACGAATCTTTGACGATGGATATTATAGAAGAGTTTAAGGACTACAAATCATTGTGGGACATGTTCTGCGGGGCGTGTAGCAAGAGATAGGTAAGTAATAAAGCACTCGTTTAATTTTTGCACGAATGTTTCATACGGCACACTGTTGAGTGGTACTTAAGTAAATGAATTAGTGAAATCAAAGTGAACTAGAAATTAGAATATAAATGGAAAACTTGGTTTAGTTAGAGAGTTACATACTGGCATTCAGCGAGCCGAACAGCGGAACAGCAGAGACAATGACCGTGAAGTCAGCAAGTTCCACATAAGCGGGCGCTGTCGATTCAGCCGTCAGGGCATCGCCCGACCGGCTCACGTGTTTCTCAGTTGCCGCATGTGAGCAAAGGCCCTCACCTACATCCCAAGAGCCAATGACCGACGTTAAGAAGATTCTTCGAGAAGCTTTTCAACGTGACAGAAGAGGCAATGACCGGCTCACGTGTTTCTCAGTTGTCGTATGTGAGCAAAGGCCCCTCGCCTACATTCCAAGAGCCAATGACCGACGTTAAGAAGAATCTTCGAGAATCTTTTCAACGTGACAGAAGAGGCAATGGCCGTGAAGTCGTTCACCTCCAGTAAACTGAAGTGAATAAATACGCGAGACGCAGTGGGCCCGACAGATGTAGATGAAGATGTAGATGAAGACGAGAGGAAGACGAAGGCGAAGACGGAGACGAAGACGGAGACGAGCGACGAAGAAGACGAAGAAGTGAAGAAGCGTAGCAGTTGTTTTAAGTTAGTTTCGGTGCTGAAGATCGTCATGCAAGAAGAGACTACATCATGCACAGACGCACCGAGTCCGCCGCTGTAATGGAATAGCAAGCAGCAGCCTCAGTGCCAGAAGAAGAAGTTAAAAGGTATTTTGAAGTCTGATTTTACATACCCGGGTGACTCGTGAGGACGGGAAGGAAACGGCCTCACTTCAGCAGTCACCTGTGAGCTGGGATGAAGACCTGACAGCCGAAGACTGGCAAGCGGGAGTCCGTGGTTCGAGTCCCGGACACTGGCCTTCCCCCGCCGCGCCGCTCTGCTGGCCGACGCACAACACACGCGGCCGCTTAGAGAAAAGAAACACTGGGACGCCACATTCAAGGTATCACCATCCGATGCACGACGTCGCTCGCAATAATTAAACAGGCCACCTCGCGCTGCGCGTCTCCGGTCAGCTGGGCGAGACGGCGACACGAGATACACACCGCTACGCGTAATCAGACGCCGCCGCCGCCGCCGCCGCCGCCGCTGCCGCAGCAGAAGGCTACGCAAACGACACGGCTGCCGCTCTCCGAACCAGAACGTCCAGTAAGATAACAGCTGTACGAAACTTTCAATAAAAGTTATCTTTTGTAAAAATGATGTTTCATTCGACCTCATACCCGAGCCAAGGAAGAACCCACCCTGCCCACATTTTGTAAGAGAGAAAAGTTAATTTATTTAATATATTCACCCTGACAGAATGCCTTAGAATGCTCATCCTGACAATTGACAGCATCAAAAGAGAAAACCCAGTTACATTTAGTAGCAGAAGTGCTACATTTAGTAACACAACTGTTACATTTGATGTCAGAAGCCGTAGTAGTTGTTACATTTGGTGTCAGAGAAAACCCCTTGGCTCAATATGAGGTGTGAATGACAGTCACTAACGGTCCACAGTTAGTATTGTTAATGTGTGAAAGGATAGAGGTTTGCATAGCAGTCGTAATATTTTCTTTATTTAGAAGTGTATTCTCTCTCATAATTTTAAGAGTTTGTCGAAAATATTTAAACTTCTTTTTCATTCAGTGTGGTAAGATTGTGTAACTAACAGTTTGTAAAATGATGACACGAAATCGTACAAAGTCAGAGTCAGCACCACAAGCGGTTTCTACTGAGGAAGCTATTCAGAGCTTAGTTAATCAAATAGCACAGCTTAAAAATGATAATAATGCATTATTTAAACAGTTGTGTGAGGTTAGGCAAACCAGTTCAGTCCCTCCTACCCTAGATTCCTCAGCAGCAGCCTTGGTAACTCCTTTTTCAGGTAAACCTGGCGAAGACATAACAGCCTTTTTTGATGATTTAGTAGCAGCTGCAAAGTTAGGATTATGGTCAGATGAACAGCTCTTACAAATGACAAAGTTAAGATTGCTAGGAGAGGCTAAAGCACACGTCTTATACCATGAAGAATTACGGAATGCTCCAACATTTGAGGAATTGAAGAAAGGATTAGTTAAACGTTTTCAAAAACAGAACAGCTGTAGATTTTATAGAGAAAAATTACACACTATCACTCAGAAGCAAAACGAGTCATTAGAAAGCTTTGTAGATAGGATTAGAAAAGTTAATATTAACACCTATCAGTTGACAACTAGTGATGAAGCAAATAAAGTTATTTTACAAGAGGCAGAAGATAGAGCTCTCGATACATTTTTACGTGGGTTACCTCCTGAAACGTCCCGTCGTGTCAGGGCAGAGTTTCCTAAGAATTTAGCAGAAGCTGTATCTGTGGCGACAGCTTTTGAAGAAATTGACATTGCCACCAGATACAAGGAGAAGCGAAATGTATTTTCAGCAGGAGTACGATGTTTTAGGTGCGATCGACAGGGCCATATAGCAAAAAACTGCAGACAACCTCAATGCACTAATTGTCAAAGAATGGGTCACACATTCAAGGAATACAGGTCTAAGAAAGTTTTTGGAAATAGAAATCAGTTAAACTCAAACGGGAATGTCGGAACCGCCGCCAGGCGTTCCCAATAAAATTTCATGCCATTAAGGCGAATGTGAAGGCGGAATGCTGGTTATCTGCTACCATACGGGATAAAGAGGCAAGGATACTGGTGGATACAGGCGCAAACGTATCAATAGTGAGTAATGAATGTATTGGAGAAAAGAAATATGACCCTCCAAGGTATAGATTGAGTGGAGTAGGAGGAGGTACAGTGAAGTCATTAGGATGTACATCATTGATTTTCTATATTCACGGTGTACAATTTCAAGAAGATGTAGAAGTGGTAACAAAGATAACTGACGGGTACGACGCGATCCTAGGGTTGGATTTCCTGAATAAACATCACGCTAAAATTGACCTCAGACAGCAAACTGTAGAACTTAGCGGAATAGTATTTCAGCTAGGTGACACCGCTGCAAAGGGCCCTCTGCCGCAAGATTTCCCTAACCGGAAGGCGAAATCAACTACACTGCGTGCAACGTCCTTGCAGGTTGATTCGCGGGATCAGATACCATCTGGCTCAGGAAAACTTCTCTGGATGACCGTTGACCCCGAGGTACCTACAGATACAATATGTCTAATAGAGCCACTGGAGGAAAATGAGGAATTAGATGTATCACATTGTTTTGTACGTAGAAGTGTTGTACGGGTTCAAGACGTTGAGGGAGAAAGAAAAGTACCGGTACATATTGACAATTTCGGAGTGGAGGACAAAGAGTTGCATAAGGGAATATTAGTAGCTACAGTCAGTACTTTTGAAGAAGAAGATTTCATTTGGTCAGATATTAATGATGGTCAGAAACCAGACGCCTATAAAACCGCATTACGCCAGAAGATTGAGCATTTGCAAGGAAAGGATAGAGACACGATAGAAGCAGTTTTAGTTGAGTTTCAAGATTTATTTAATGCAGAAGGTCCACTGCCAGCAACAGATATCACACAGCATAGGATCCCAACAGGAAATAGCCCCCCAGTTTATAGAAAGCCTTATAGAGTTGCGCATCACTTACAGCCAGTACTGGATGAATTTTTAGAACAGCATCTAAAAGATGGAATCATAGAATATTCTGATTCGCCTTATAATTCAAATATTGTAATTATTCCAAAGAAGTCTCCCGACGGTACGAAACGATATAGATTTTGTTGTGACTACAGACACCTTAACAAACAAACTATCTCAGATGTTTATCCTCTTCCAAACATTACAGATATCATTGACAGTTTAGGTAACAGTAAATACTTTTCAACAATCGATTTACGTAGCGGATATCATCAATTGGAAGTTGCACCTGAAGATAGGCATAAAACAGCATTTTCTACCCCTGGAGGCCACTGGCAATTTAAAAGAATGCCTTTCGGTTTGAAAAATGCACCAGCAACTTTTCAAAGACTACTCGATGGAGTATTGCGAGGACTAAAAACTCAGCAATGTTGTGTATATCTAGACGATATTATTGTATTCTCCAAAGACATTAATGAACATGCTGTGCGTCTGCGTAATGTTTTTCAGAGACTTAGAAAAGCTAAATTAACATTAAATATGGAAAAATGTAGTTTTGCATTGACAGAGGTTACATACCTAGGGCATGTCATTAGTGAAAAAGGAATTAGAACAGATCCTCGATTAATTTCGGCAGTTAAGGACTTCCCAACACCACAACGCGTTAAGGAAGTACAAAGTTTCATTGGTCTCGCATCGTATTACCGAAAATATGTTCAAAATTTTGCTGAAATTGCCCGACCCTTAACCCAATTATTGAAAAAGGGTGCAAAATTTCATTGGTCTGAAGATTGTGAATCAGCATTTCAAACCCTTAAAGATAAGTTAACACACAGTCCAGTATTAGCCTACCCAGATTATAATAAAGAATTTATTTTATCCTGTGACGCAAGTGGTCATTCAGTAGGAGTTGTTTTGAGTCAGAATATTAATGGCGCGGAACACCCCATAGCCTACGCTTCGAGACAACTAACAACAGCAGAAAGAAATTATTCCACAACAGAGAAAGAATTGTTAAGTGTTATTTATGGCATCAAATACTTTAAATGCTACTTGTATGGTAGGAAATTCAAGGTTATTACCGACCACGCAGCTTTAAAATGGTTGCTTGGGTTAAAGGATCCATCTAGTCGTCTCACGCGTTGGGCCCTATGTCTTTCCGAAATGGATTTCGAAGTTATCCACAAACCAGGCAAAAAACACACGAATGCAGATTGTCTAAGTCGGAAAATAGCACTTTTGGAAGCAACAGGCCGAGATACTGAGGACTGGAGAAAGGCACAAGATGAGGATACAGATTGCAAAAAATACGCATCTCAAAAACAATTTTGCTTTGAAGATGGTGTATTATGCCGTAAAACAAAACTTGGACCGCGAATTGTTGTTCCCCAACACCTTAGACAAGAAATAATGGCAGAGGCCCACGATCATATCCTTGCAGGACACGGTGGACAGCGGACAACCGAAAGACGTGTAGCAGAGCGATTTTGGTGGCAAACCAGAAAGCAGGATGTTGCGCAGTACGTTCGCAATTGCATTGCGTGCGCACAACGAGCTGAACTTTCTCGTTCAAAAATACCCTTACAGAGGCTCCCCGAGGCTTCATGTCCATTTCAAATCTGCGGAGTGGATCTCTACGGGCCATTTCATAAAACACCTGCTGGTAATAAGTATGTTCTTACAATTATAGATCACTTTTCACGCTATCTAGCTATGGTGAGTCTCCCAGATCAGCAAGCAAATACAGTTGCCCAAGCTTTAGTTAACAACTGGATACTTAAATTTGGCGTACCTGAAGCTATTATCACAGATCAGGGATCTAATTTTATGTCTGAACTAATGAAACAGCTCTGCCACTTACTAAAAATACGCAAATTACGCACAACTCCGTTACACCCTCAGTGCAACGGACGCACAGAAAGAGTTCATCGGACAATTGGCAAGATGCTTAGTTATTATATTAACGAACAACATTCTAATTGGGATACGTATTTACCAATAATCGTGTCGGTATACAACGCCAAAACGCATGAAGCAACTGGCATGTCACCTTATGAAGTGGTCTATGGGAGAAAAATGCCGTCCCCTTTTGATGTAATCAGGCAGAAAAACGGAAAAGTCGGAGAAACAGTAAGAGATTTCAGTCGAATGATGAAAGATGTATGGAAAAAGGTTCAAAAATCTAATACAAAGGCTTTGGAACGACAGGAAAGATTAGGTAATATCCAAGCTAAATATCCAAATTACAAAATCGGTCAGTGGGTTATGCTTTCAGCTCCATACGTTGCGAAAGGAAAAACAAAGAAATTTGTAACAAACTACAGAGGTCCTTATCAAATTATTGAGATCACGTCACCAGTCAACGTTAAATTGCAACTGCCCACCCGAACTACTGTTGTGCATGTAAGTCGTTTAAAACCTTTTAAGGGCGCTCCAGATGTAATTCCTTCAACAATAGTGTCTGCTTTTCCGAAGGGTGGAGGAAGTACCCGAAAAGGAAAAAGAGTGGCCACGCCAGCACAACATACAGACATGGCACCATACGAGTACAATCTGCGACCAAGAGTGCGAATGTCCTAGTGGAATCTCAGTAGACTGTGGACAGTATACATATGTAAATAATTAATAAATGATAATGGTTTATTTTTTAAGAAAGAAAAAGTTGAACGTAGAAACAGGTACACCCTGTAGTTAACAATGTATTTCTTCTTCTTTTTGTTTTGTTTTTACTAGGTTCGTAGGTCCATAACCATGTTGTTTGCTTTTTTCAGAAAACGCCATGCAAAGCATTTCCTGCACAAAACCTGTCCTACCTCAATGACTCCCTTGACAGTTCCCTTCTGAAGTCATTAGATACGTTCATAAACTCACAGCAAGACAAAATTGATGCCAATATTATAATGCAACATGTTTTAAAATTAAAAGGTGAACACAAAACTAAAATTATAATGCTAGGAACGGGTATATCTGGAACCTTTGTGTTGGTCTTTCTGCTTTGTACAGTTTTCTTTTATTTAAGACGAAAAAATAAGCCAAATAATAATATACCACTTCATCAAATCCCTGTTAATTGGATACCACACTCTTAACTGGTGTACTTCAGTAGTTACTTTTAAGCATTAGTGTATTAATTTTGTTTATTGTACTTCACTCTTTACTAAACAGTCTTATGTTAAAATAAACAATACTGTAGAATCGTTATTCTTGCATTAGTATAGGGTAGATTAAACAGCTGTTGCTATGTAATTTTCTAAGTGAAAAATCTATTTCTGTTTATTCATTCTCATCAAGATTTGTTACACTTATTATAATCATTTATGTGTAAACTATGTGATTCATGAGCGCACAGGGCTTTTATAAAGTGATACAGTATTTTCAACATACTTAATGTGACGCATGTGTAAGTCGAGAGTTTTCAGTGCTTGTGTTTTTTCCGTGTGAAGAGTGGAGGAATGTTGAGTGGTAAATTCGAGGGCGAATTTCTCCGAAGGGTGGAGGAATGTTGAGTGGTACTTAAGTAAATGAATTAGTGAAATCAAAGTGAACTAGAAATTAGAATATAAATGGAAAACTTGGTTTAGTTAGAGAGTTACATACTGGCATTCAGCGAGCCGAACAGCGGAACAGCAGAGACAATGACCGTGAAGTCAGCAAGTTCCACATAAGCGGGCGCTGTCGATTCAGCCGTCAGGGCATCGCCCGACCGGCTCACGTGTTTCTCAGTTGCCGCATGTGAGCAAAGGCCCTCACCTACATCCCAAGAGCCAATGACCGACGTTAAGAAGATTCTTCGAGAAGCTTTTCAACGTGACAGAAGAGGCAATGACCGGCTCACGTGTTTCTCAGTTGTCGTATGTGAGCAAAGGCCCCTCGCCTACATTCCAAGAGCCAATGACCGACGTTAAGAAGAATCTTCGAGAATCTTTTCAACGTGACAGAAGAGGCAATGGCCGTGAAGTCGTTCACCTCCAGTAAACTGAAGTGAATAAATACGCGAGACGCAGTGGGCCCGACAGATGTAGATGAAGATGTAGATGAAGACGAGAGGAAGACGAAGGCGAAGACGGAGACGAAGACGGAGACGAGCGACGAAGAAGACGAAGAAGTGAAGAAGCGTAGCAGTTGTTTTAAGTTAGTTTCGGTGCTGAAGATCGTCATGCAAGAAGAGACTACATCATGCACAGACGCACCGAGTCCGCCGCTGTAATGGAATAGCAAGCAGCAGCCTCAGTGCCAGAAGAAGAAGTTAAAAGGTATTTTGAAGTCTGATTTTACATACCCGGGTGACTCGTGAGGACGGGAAGGAGACGGCCTCACTTCAGCAGTCACCTGTGAGCTGGGATGAAGACCTGACAGCCGAAGACTGGCAAGCGGGAGTCCGTGGTTCGAGTCCCGGACACTGGCCTTCCCCCGCCGCGCCGCTCTGCTGGCCGACGCACAACACACGCGGCCGCTTAGAGAAAAGAAACACTGGGACGCCACATTCAAGGTATCACCATCCGATGCACGACGTCGCTCGCAATAATTAAACAGGCCACCTCGCGCTGCGCGTCTCCGGTCAGCTGGGCGAGACGGCGACACGAGATACACACCGCTACGCGTAATCAGACGCCGCCGCCGCCGCCGCCGCCGCCGCTGCCGCAGCAGAAGGCTACGCAAACGACACGGCTGCCGCTCTCCGAACCAGAACGTCCAGTAAGATAACAGCTGTACGAAACTTTCAATAAAAGTTATCTTTTGTAAAAATGATGTTTCATTCGACCTCATACCCGAGCCAAGGAAGAACCCACCCTGCCCACATTTTGTAAGAGAGAAAAGTTAATTTATTTAATATATTCACCCTGACAGAATGCCTTAGAATGCTCATCCTGACAATTGACAGCATCAAAAGAGAAAACCCAGTTACATTTAGTAGCAGAAGTGCTACATTTAGTAACACAACTGTTACATTTGATGTCAGAAGCCGTAGTAACTGTTACAACACAGACACAGTGATTAAGGAATAAAATATGTGTGTGTATATGAATAATGTGTATAATAAGTATCGAAAATAAAATCTAAAAACCGAAAGACAAACAGTGGACGGGCTTTTATTCAGAAAACATACTTACTTCATTGTTATGTTGATAAAATACAGCCAGAGATACTATATCGAGATTGGTTACCCTGCAACGGCAGAGTCTGCAAAGAAGAAAGTGCTAAAGAGTCTGTGGTTGGTAATGGCACAGGAATATTAAGTTTAGGAGAATCACATTCGTGTTGGAGAGAGGCATGCTGGTTTGATGTACCCAATCTTCTCAGATTATGCTTGTTTACGTTGCCAATTAAGTGAAATGTGGCTTCGTTAGAAAAATACAAGTCTGTCCGCGAAATCATTCACCATCAGTACTTGAAAATCATTGCTTAATTGTCCGTGTCCTGGCTTATCGCTTCGTTTTAACTCGTAAAATTTGCATTCTGTAAGTCTTGAATTGCAGAGATCTGTGCAACTGACGCCACGCTGATTATGGTAACAATCTTACTTCTCTGCTGGCACGACGCGTGGATTTCCCCGAAGCTTGTTTCTTCGAGTGTATGAATGTTTTCCATCACTTCGTTGTCGACGGACAGCCGCCCTGTTGTTTTTTACTTGCGTGTACTTTCTCTCTTCTCGAACTGCTTAGCCCACCTGGAAATGTCGTGACTGTGTGGTACCGCTTCCCAAAAATTGGTTGGAAAATATCATTGAGCAATATTTATTGATGACGTATTTGCGAATTCTATGACACAATACTTTTTTTCTGTCGTGAATGCTACCACTAACACAAACAACGGCGAGCTCCCATTGTTTCGTCGTCACCAACCTAAGATGTGGGAGCTAATCTTTCAGTCAATATGTCCATTTCTCTATGTATCTATTTCTCAAATAAAATCATTAATGCAGTCACAAGGGTAACTTCTTTTTGTGCCATTCATTTTGAATCACACTGTAAATGAATGTAAATGAATGCGGTATTTTGTAGGGTGTTTCAGAAGAATTTACAAGTGGCGATTGGAAAAACGTCCAAAAAGGGGGAGTCAGCTGGAATGAGAATTTGCTACAGAAATCAATGAAATAAATCTTAGGCAAAGACACCTGAGACAGGGAAAGATTTTATTCCTCAAATGACTATCACAGTCTACACTCCAGAATGAGATCTTCACTCTGCAGCGGAGTGTGCGCTGATATGAAACTTCCTGGCAGATTAAAACTGTGTGCCCGACCGAGACTCGAACTCGGGACCTTTGCCTTTCGCGGGCAAGTGCTCTACCATCTGAGCTACCTATGCACGACTCACGCCCGGTCTCACACCTTTACTTCTGCCAGTATCTCGTCTCCTACCTTCCAAACTTTACAGAAGCTCTCCTGCGAACCTTGCAGATGGTAGAGCACTTGCCCGCGAAAGGCAAAGGTTCCGAGTTCGAGTCTCGGTGAGGCACACAGTTTTAATGTGCCTGGAAGTTTCACAGTCTACACTGTTTGTGTGGATGGTCTGATCTTACGAGATTTAAAGGACCCAATAAAAGCATTAGAACTGATTATAAGCGCAACGGATAATAAGGTTATATTAACACACAACCTCAGCGGCAAATGGCAACGCAAGAATTGGCCTGGGGTTCATTATCGTAAATGAAATTAGTCCCCCTTCCTAAATCACACCGGTGAAGCTACGGAAATGGGTCAGGTTTCAAATTGCGTCAGGTATCACCCTAACGACGCTGAGACGTGGGACTTACGGAAAGCAGGAAAGGTGAGGACGGGGCCTAATCAGTTACCGTTGGTTGCACAGAAAACATATACACCTTATTTTTAAAAAACAAAACTCTGAACAATAATTTTTAAAGATTTTACTACAATGGCGGCTAAAGCCTTATTAGAAGAATTGCAAGTTATTGTCCGCTGAAAGCCACAAGCAATGTTACAAACAATTAACGGCTGAAGGCCTGATTAAGAAAGGATTCAAAGTTATTGGGGGCTGAAGGCCACAAGCAATTTTCAGAATGCTGAAAGGCCTGAATTACAAGTAAGGAATGCAGTTGCATGTTAAAATAATAAAACCTTTGTACAACAACCTTAACGAACTGTAACAGGCTATAGTGACGGCTGCAGGCCTTATTAAGAGAAAATTGAAAATAATTTGTCGGTTGAAGGCCACAAGCATTGTTACAAACAATTAACGGCTAAAGGCCGGAATTACAAGAGGGGAAGGCAATAACATGTTAAAACTGTGTGCCCGACCGAGACTCGAACTCGGGACCTTTGTCTTTTGCGGGCAAGTGCTCTACCATCTGAGCTACCGAAGCACAACTCACGCCCGGTACTCACAGCTTTACTTCTGCCAGTACCTCGTCTCCTACCTTACAAACTTTACAGAAGCTCTCCTGCGAACCTTGCAGAACTAACACTCCTGAAAGAAAGGATACTGCGGAGACATGACTGAGCCACAGCCTGGGGGATGTTTCCTGAATGAGATTTTCACTCTGCTCCGCTGCCATATTAGACTCCAGAAACCTATTCCCAGGGCAGTGTAGATGCAAGAAGTATAGAGATGACGCAATGTGGGATGAGGTACCGGTGACAGAGGTTAGATTCGGTACCATTCCCGTGAGAAAGACCGCCTGCATGATGCTGCTGCTATGTGACTGGCTGCTGTGTTCGGCGGTAGGGCCCAAAAACGTTATACTTTAGTTGCTATTATTAATTAAACCTGTCATCCAAATTACTCAATTTTTTTAAATAAACATCTCTGAACAGCCAGCTATCAATCAGTCATTTCAAAATTATTAAAATCAAAGTATTACTAAAACAAAACATTTACGATATTACTGCCGATGCACTTCGGTGGCTCTCGGGTCACGTGAGAAGTGTCTCGGGCAATCCGGCTCTCCAGTTCTAACCGTTCCAGTGGACAGACATGTTGTCTGTTATAGCAGTATTTTTTTCATGCAATTTTATTTATCACAGTTCCGACCGTCGCTAGGTACAGGCATGTTGTCTGTAATAGTAGTATTTGATTCATGTAATTTTATTCTCCAGTTCTGACGGTTCAAGTAGACAAACATGTTGTCTGTGCGAGGATGTATTTCATGTTATTCTAGTCAGATATAATGACTGTGGAAAAATATGTTCAATACGTTGTGATCAAGAATAGTTTCTCGTGTCTATATCAATAAAAACGCGAGTGGCATCCTTCAGCCTCAAGAAAAAGAATCCACGACCTGCGTGCTGTTTTCTGCGCTGGGGACATCATCATCATGAAGACAGCAGGTTAGTAAATTGTACAAGAACTTATGTATTCCAGACAGGGCAGTGGAAACAACTAGGCACCTCAGGTGTACTGCATGCACAGTACAAATGTGCTCAGTGACACGTCATCTGCATTAACGCAGAGAAGGTAAAGAAGGAAGAAAGTATTAACACTATCTCACTTTTATTCCTTTTTCTTGCCGTAGAGTACATAAGAAGTTGCCTAGTATAGGAAAAGAGAGTTACCAGTAAAAGTTAGATATGTGAAACTCAGTCTGTGGGCAATGTTGGGCTGTTCAGTTCTGACTGGCTGCCATGTCATCGTCTGCTGCTGGCGGAAATCGGATGTGGTACGGATGGAATGAAGTGAGCACACCGCCCTTCAGGTTATTGTCAGATTCCCAGACGTTGCAGCCAATACTTCTCACACAAGTAGCTCCTGAGTTGGTTTTACGAGGCGCAGTGTAACCCTTTCCAGTCTTCTGACTGAGGAAAATTCCAGAATCGAACTCGTGTCCTCCGTGTTGACTGGTTGATCATATAGCTGTGGAGGCGGACATATTAGGTTGCTGCATAAGTTTCATAAACACAAGAGATGCACTTAACAGAGACTTTAGCCATCAACAATATATTCTTCTTCACTATGTAAAACATTCTGCCAACGCCCAACACTGAGATAAATTTTCAATTCTGTGACTGTAGAAATCACGTGGTTTTGAGGCGAAGTACTCGCCGAGCCTTGTTAGGGGCACATTTTCTTGAAGGTTGTTCGATACAGAGCGGAAAAACTTAAAATCTGAGAGCGCAACATTAAGATGGGTGCGAAATGTCTTCCCAACCCAGCTGCAATACCGTGGTCTCCTGTCAGTCTAACAGAATGTGGGCGGGGGTTATCGTGGAGTAGCATCGCTTCATACAGTCTTCCTGGTCGTTATTCTTGAACTGCGTCTGCAAGTCGTCTCAGTTGTTGACAATCAGTGTCAGTAGTGATCGCTGCGCCTCCGGAAAGCAATTCCTAGTACACCACACCGTCGCTGCTCCACCAGGTGCATAACATTATCTTATGTGTACAGGGAATTGCTACTTTATGTGGGCTCAACCATTCCTTTGTTTTCCTCATGCTAGCATAAAGACGCCATTACTCATCACCAGTAACGATACAGGACAGCTAATTGACGAGGAGCAAGCAGAGATGCACGTATGGCGTCATTAACCAGAATTTTAACCTTACCCATTGTGTGCAAATGGCGCACGATATTGTAATGATTACATTTGCCGGTTCCCGAGTACATTGACATGGATCATCGGACACTGATGTGTTTAAACGATCTTCATCAAACACTGAAAGCCTTCCAGAACGTTCTTGATGTGCTCTGTCCAGTGGTCTTTTCCCCATCACAACGCAAATGATTCTGGCTGCCTCCACTGCTGTCACGTCACTATTAATTCCGACAAAGGAACATGCAATAAATGTTCTGATTTCTCCACTCAGCACTCCATTTTGTAGCGTCCGCAGTTCCACTCACAATCTCCAAATGAGACAATGGGAATATGTAAGCAGTAATGAACTACAGGTGAAAAATGACAATCGATAAATGGACTAATAGCAACCTGAATACAAACGAGAAAAACATAAATGCTGCAAACTTCCGACCGAAGCCCGCCCAGTTAGCCGTGTGGTCTAACGCATTGCTTTCATGGTGGGAAGGCATGCCAGTCCCCAGCACTACTCCGCCCGGCGGATTAGTGTCAAGGACCAGTGTGCCGGCCAGTGTGTGGATGGATTTTAAGGCGGTTTTCCAACTGCCTCGGCAAATGCGGGCTGGTTACCCTTATTCCGCCTCAGTTAAGCTATGTCGGCGATTGCTACGTAAACACTTTCTCCACGTACGCGTACACCATAATTACTCTACCACGCAAACATTGGGGTTATGGGGTTACACTCATCTGGTGTGTGACGCATTCCGGGGGAGGGGGGGGGGACGAAGCCTCTCTGTCGTTTCTTGGTGCCCAGTTCCATACATACAATACAATAGAAGCACCAGACCTGTAGTATAAATGTAGGACTTCATTTTAGAATGAAATATTTCAGAGTGATCATTTTGTGGGTATCATTATAGTCTGTGGATAATGATTTATTGGAAAGCTGAAAACCAGGAAATTGAATCAAGTGAGATGAGGTCTTGCAGAAGGGAGCTGAACGTTATGTGGACTGATGCAACAAGAATCTAAGAGGGTCCTCCGTGAATCGTCGAGGAATAGATGAGCAAATCACTAAATAGATTGAGGGAAGAGTGGCTGGACATGTCTTAACACAGTGGCGAATAGTTCCAAATGTATTAGATGTCGTATATGGCAAATATTTTGGAGAAGACACATGTTAGAATATATGCAATAAATAATGTCTAATAACTTTCAGCGTTGTACTTGATAATGGCGTAAAAGCCAAAATCTATACAGTACAAAATAATATATATATATATATATATATATATATATATATATATATATATATATATATACATATATACAAAGTCAAACTGCGGTTACTCTTTTAAACTGTATTGCGTGTTTGTGGCACAATATCATCGACAACTTTTCAAATAAATGACGTGGACGTCGGTTTAAGTGAGAAGAACAGATTAATATAGAAGACACAATCACGGCGAATCGATTAGAACCAGTCAGAAAACCAATGACTCAGTGTTCCCAAGCGTCCAAAAATAATGGAATTTGACCTTTGTAATATTCATCTTACAGTGATATACACTCTAAAAAGAACCAGTTGGGAAGTATCGCAGCGAAATATCCAAGTAAAGTAAAATATCAAATCGCCTGTTGGCTTTTGTCTCGGGTTTTTCGGCCGACATTTGTTTGATGAATTTTCAGACGTTTTGCCAAAACAAGTAGCTGGCATTGTCAATGATTCACTGTCCATTAATAGTGATTGACTGGAGGCGAGCTCACGGCCGTAGATTGTATGTACCTGGAGCGCCAACGTCCAAGTGGTTTTCCGTGATCATTACCGCTTTGGTTCACCCCTGCTATCCGTAACAGACGCTTGCTGCAGCACGGGAATCCAGGATCCGTACGCCTTGAGACTTTCTTCTTCCTTGTTGAAGTTATAGTCATGTTTGTGTATTTCTATACCATCCATGAATAGCGGGTATGATAGCCCTCCTCTAAAGGAAGAACTTACATGTCGGCGAATTTTACTACGTGGCCGGTCTCACACAGCGCTTGCTCCGCCACAGCCTAATTCTGCACCCGCCTCAATCTGCAATGCTGCTTATGTTCCGTGATCCTGGTACTGATTAATGAACCATTCATTCCAACATAGACTTTTCAGTATGTACGTGGTGTATGATATATTCCCGACATTGCAAGTGCGTCCCTTTTCACCTTTGCCTATCAAAGACACTCTTTGATCTTCGTTATCGGTTTATAAATGACCTTCACGTCGTGTTTTGCACACTTTATGGACGACTCTGTCCGATGCTCTTGGAATGTGTGACATAAAGGTCGTACCCGTTGGAGTATTCATTGCACCTCAGAACCATCTCTAGGTACTGCATTTCGCGTCTGATATGGCAGCTCACATATTCGTCTTGCTCGCATAATGGGCGTATTGATCATATACTTTTTCTGGCTCGGGTGGTGATTTGACAGTTTAGGCAGCGTAATGGCCCTTGCAGATACCACGGGCGGATGAAAGGACCAACAGGTAATCTTTCTAGATGTGCTGGTCACCAGGGACGGAGAAAACCATGAAGACAGCGTATGTCGAGGACCGACACCCACTGTCGGATACCTGCACAAATTGGCAATCACCAGCCGAGTCAGAAAAGAGCCATGATTAATACGCTCGTAAAGAGAGCAAGGCGAATATGTGAACCGCAGCACCACAAAGGTGAGATGCAAAACCTAGAAATGGTTCTGAGGAGCACTGACTACTCCTTTAATTACATACAGAACAACACTCGGTGAAGTGACACACCGGAAAAAGAAATGTCGGGTACTGCCTTTCTGTCACACAACGAACAGAATCGTCGGCATATTCTGAAAAGACGGCGCAAAGACTGTTTATAAATCGAAAAAGGAGATCAAAGAATGTCTCGCATCGGCAAACGAGAAAAGGTACCCAGCTGAAATATCGGCAGTATACCTTATACCACGTACGGATGGAAAAGTCCTACACTGTAATGACTGGAGGATCAATTAACACCAAGATTGCCGAAAATAAGCGACATAGCAGGTTGCGGCAAGCGGAGAAACCAGCCGTGGCGGACAACGTGTCGCCTGAAGCCGACCGCGTAGTAAAATTCGGTGACACCGAAGTCCTTTCTGTAGAGAAGGGCTATCACAGCCGTTTTCTCAGTGGAGCTGTAGAGGTACACAGACATGACAATAGCTTCAACAAGAAATAAGAAAGTCTCGAGGTGAATGGATCCTCGATTCCCGAGCCGCAGCGAACGACCGTAACAGGTAGCAAGAGCAGAAAAACAGCGGTACTGACCACGGAAAAATCGCTTGGACGTCGGCGCGCCAGGTACATACTCTTATGACCAGCAGCCGCGAGCTCGACTCAAGTCCACAACTAACCATGGAACGTGAAACTTCGACATTTACCTGCCACTCGTGCTGGCTAAACATCAGAAAAATTATCAAAGAAACGTCGGTCGAAGAACCCGAGACTGAAGCCAACAGGCAATCTGCTAACCAGAGGGCGGTAAAGCCTTAAGATTTTTGTAAAATACCATAAACAAAAAAATTGTTTATTAACTTCTGTTTAATCTTTTCGTCCTCATTTAGTTTATTAAAGTGTCATTTCTTTCTAGAATTTGAAGAAATTTGGATGTTGTGTCGTGTACTTCGTTGGTGTCAAGACCTTCACTAATGGTTCCTATAGTAATTATTTCTTTGAAATGTTGATCCTATCAAACCAGATGTGGTGCAAAAGGAGAAGTTTACAGTTATCGCCCACCCAACACGTACTGAAGCACTATGGTCTTACTTCTTTTAAAAAACGTTTAAATATTCGGCTAGTGCAAACAGGAGGTAGCTACATAAAAACAGAGCTGCACAGAATTTACCTTTGTCGAGTGTGTGGATGCACTCAAACAAATTAAACACACCGCACCTTTGTTCAGCCCCATCAATAGGCAAACAAGCGAGGGATAGCAATTAAAGCCGAAACGCACAGTTAAACTAATTGCCGGTCTTGCGGATTGCGCGGACCATTAGCGGACGCGTCGCATTTGCATGCCGCAGTTCTTCCACTGCGCGTCCGGATCAATGGTGGCCACGTTTGTGGCCAAGCGTGGGCCCGACAAGGAAGCACGCACGGTGTCTGTCCAAGTCACCATTTATAGGCCGTACTATGTTCCAGCACAACGTAATAACTGCTTAAGTTACCCCACAGTACACTGCTAGTAGGATTAGGAGGCCAACACCATTGCTGGCCCACAGAAACATTTGTATCAACGATCTGGTTCAACCTGTCATCATTTCAGTTTCTCACTGTATTTGTTTGGTGAATGAGTTCGTAGCGTTTCTGATTTGAATGTTGGTATTGGTGTTACTAAGTTTTTATTGATTGTGAGAGGTGGCCATTGTCTTCGGCAATAGCAGCTCTCACTTATATTTCTAATAATGTAACAGTATTTAATGCAATGGATCGTCTTGTTCTTCAGAGAACACGATTTTGATCGTATTAATATCATTTTTTGATCGCAATAATATCATTTAATTTAATTAGCACAGACTTATTGTCGGTGTCTGCAAACCAACACTTAGTTATAAAAGAATGACCAGAGGAACAAAACTGTTTTATTGATTGAATAAGTTAAGAATGCCCCCTGTTTCCTGTATTTTCTTATCCTATTGAGTCCACAGCAGGAGGAAGAAAGAAATGAATGTACGAAAATAATTGCAGGAAGGATGTTTGGGGAGAGAATAAGGATCAAACGACATTTAGCGATTGTGGGTGTGCGATAGGGAACAACTAGTCCATAGGCAGCGATTACGGAAGCTCTGAAACTTGAGCCTTTGGCTGCAGCGAGGTGTAGGAAGATTGGATAGCCTGCAAAACACGTTTCAGTCTTTGGGAGGCAAAGCGCGGGGTCTTTCCCATTGTGTACAAGGGAGGTACGACCGGGAGCTTTAAACCGGGGATATTCTGAACTGATGGTTGTTGGGAGCCGCCCCCACCGTGAGCGTTCAGGCGAGTAGAACAGTAGCGTGGGTCCGAGTTGTGGATAGCTGCTGAAGATTTGGACGAGAGAGGACGCTTATCTGAGATGGGTTGAGCTATTCTCTATTTAAGTATGGGAAATGTGCTACATTTATGATTAATGGTTTCACATTAGGTGAACAACCCTCTTTTTGCAGCTAGACGTAAAGTAATATTAATATTTTGGGGGAACGAAATTTATTTAGGTAGGTTATGTTCAATAGTAGGTGATGTAGAAATGTTGCTTTGCTTTGTGATAGCAATTCGCAATTTTGGGGTTTTATAACAATTTCGCGGTGAATAATTTAATCTTAATTTGTTGAGCAAGCAAGTTCATTAGAAAAAATGAAATATTTAATTGCCTGTGGGAATTTACTTAGTTTTACACCTGGCACTCACCACGTGGGGCTGATCAAGAGTCTTGTGACTAGTGGAGACACGAGTGCTAGGGACCTATAGCATGTAAGTAGAAAGTGTGCTATTACATGAAATATTCGTATGGAACTAAGCAGTATTATAATTTTTCAATTTTCTTACATATCTGCAGTCTTGAAAGATTCGGTAACGTGGATCTTTTGTTAAGGACACGTGGTATGTCGTGTGAAAGCGTGTGTCGAATTTTAGCAAACCAAGAGAAGATAATGCTTGCTTATTCAGTTTAATGGAATGTAGAGCCACGTGGGGAACTTTTCTGAATAATTAATATTGCAAAGCGTGGAAAGAGATTAGTAAACTGATAACGTAACCCAAGTAGTCCAACTTGAGTGTGTTTAGTTTGTATCTGTAACTTTTGGAAGGGTTTTCATATTTCAGTGGGTTAATTTGTGTCGGGAGTAGGCAGCAGTACAATAGTGGCTATTAAAGTGAATTTATATGTGATAATTTTGGTTTTCGGTGAGATAATTTTGAGTAGAGATAGTTAGTGAATGGTGAATATCGGAACTGCTAACGGTTCGATCCTTACGTTTCCCCTGTGCATATGTAGGTGCAGTAATTGTGCGTGCATGTTGATTAGTGGATACAGTTGTGGAATATACTTTTATTCCGATCCAAAAGTGGGAATTTGTGGTAATAAGAGATACCATTCTGTAGGATACCATAGTTTTAGTAACAAAAAGGTCAGATACGTTAACGATAAATTTAAATACGAAGTCAGATGCGTTAAATTTTACAGTGTTAATAAGAAAGTCAGATGCGTTTAATTTACAGAGTGGAATAAGATGCCAATTTCATGCAGTGCAAAGATCAGATGCGTTAAGATTTGTTTAAAGAAGGGAAATTTTTTTGTTCTTATAATCATCCGAAATGATAATGAATAAACCATTTTCTTATGTTGTTGTTGAGGACTTCAGTCCTGAGACTAGTTTGATGCACGTCTCCATGCTACTCTATCTTGTGCGAGCTTCTTCATCTCTCAGTATTAACTGCAAACTACATCCTTCTAAATCTGCTTAATGTATTCATCTCTTGGTCTTCCTCTACGATTTTTACCCTCCACACTGTCCTCCAATGCGAAATTTGTGATCCCTGGATGCCTCAGAACATGACCTACCAACCGGTCCCTTCTTCTTGTCAAGTTGTACCACAAACTCCTCTTCTCCCCTATTCTATTCAATACCTCCTCATTAGTTACGTGATCTACCCATCTAATCTTCAGCATTCTTCTGTAGCACCACATTTCGAAAGCTTCTATTCTCTTCCTGTCCAAACTATTTATCGTCCATGTTTCACTTCCATACATGGCTACACTCCATACAAATACTTTCAGAAACAACTTCCTGACACTTAAATCTATACTCGATGTTTACAAATTTCTCTTCTTCAGAAATGCTTTCCTTGCCATTGCCAGTCTACATTTTATATCCTCTCTACTTCGACTATCATCAGTTATTTTGCTCCCCAAATAGCAAAACTCATTTACTACTTATGTGTCTCATTTCCTAATCTAATTCCCTCAGCATCACCCGACTTAATTCGACTACATTCCATGATCCTCGTTTTGCTTTTGTTGATGTTCATCTTGTATCCTCCTTTTAAGACACTGTTCAAACCGTTCAACTGCTCTCCCAAATCCTTTGCTGTCTCTGACAGAGTTACAATGTCATCGGCGAACCTCAAAGTTTTTATTTCTTCTCCATGGATTTTAATACCTACTCCGAATTTCTCTTTTGTTTCCTTTACTGCTTCCTCAATATACAGATTGAATAACATCAGGGAGAGGCTACAACCCTGTCTCACTCCCTTCCCAACCACTGCTTCACTTTCATTCCCCTCGACTCTTATAACTGCCATCTGCTTTCTATACAAATTGTAAATAGCTTTTCGCTCCCTGTGTTTTACCCCTGTCTCCTTTAAAATTTGAAAGAAAGTATTCCAGTCAACATTGTCAAAAGTTTCTCTAAGTCCACAAATGTTAGAAACGTATGTTTGCCATTCCCTAATCTTTCTTCTAAGATAAGGCGTAAGGTCAGTATTGCCTCACGTGTTCCTACATTTCTACGGAATCCAAACTGATCTTCCCCGAGGTCGGCTTCTACCAGTTTTTCCATTCCTCTGTAAAGAATTCGCGTTAGTATTTTGCAGCTGTGACTTATTAAACTGATGGTTCGGTAATTTTCACATCTGTCAACACCTGCTTTCTTTGGGATTGGAATTATTATATTCTTCTTGAAGTCTGAGGGTATTTCGCCTCTCTCATACATCTTGCTCACCAGATGGTAGAGTTTTGTCAGGACTCGCTCTCCCAAGGCTGTCAGTAGTTCTAATGGAATGTTGTCTACTCCCGGGGACTTGTTTCGACTCAGGTCTTTCAGTGCTCTGTCAATCTCTTTACGCAGTATCGTATCTCCCATTTCATCTTCATCTACATCCTCCTCCATTTCCATAATATTGTCCTCAAGTACATCGCCCTGGTGTAGAACCTCTATATACTCCTTCCACCTTTCTGCTTTCCCTTCTTTGCTTAGAACTGGGTTTCCATCTGAGCTCTTGATATTCATACAAGTGGTTGTCTTTCCTCCAAAGGTCTCTTTAATTTTCCTGTAGGCAGTATCTATCTCTCCGCTAGTGAGATAGGCCTGTACATCCTTACAGTTGTCCTCTAGCCATCCCTGCTTAGCAGTTTTACACTTCCTGTCGATCTCATTTTTGAAATGTTTATATTCCTTTTTACCTGCTTCATTTGCTGTATTTTTGTATTTTCTCCTTTCATCAATTAAATTCAATATTTCTTCTTTTACCCAAGGATTTCTACCAGCCCTCGTCTTTTTACCTACTTGATCCTCTGCTGCCTTCACTTCTTCATCCCTCAGAGCTACCCATTCTTCTTATACTGTATTTCTTTCCCTCAGTTATGTCAATTGTCCCCTTATGCTCGCCCTGAAACTCTCTACAACCTCTGGTTTAGCCAGTTTATCACGGTCCCACCTCCTTAAATTTCGACGTTTCTGCAGTTTCTTCAGTTTTAATCTACAGTTCATAACCAATAGAGTCCACATCTGCCCCTGGAAATGTCTTACAATTTAAAACCTGTTTCCTAAATTTCTGTCTTACCATTATATAATCTGTCTGATACCATTTAGTATTTCTTATTTCTTTAGTATTTCTTATATAAATTCTAATTTGAGTCGGAACATCCTTTCTTCAAGTGTATAATCTTTAATTATTGTATTTTATCTGTTGAAAAAGAAATTTTATTTAATGATTTTACTATATGTTTGAATGTCAATCATTGCGCCAAGCAGAACTGACATAGCTTTCAAGTTAGAGCATTTATGCAAAGGTCCCGCAAACAAATCCGCCGTCCGTAGAGTAAAACTGAAGTAGTAGAGGGAACATTTCAACTGATCGCCATTTTTTGTAGTTCTCTGTTGCTATTTCTATTTACATGTGGTCATTTTGTCATTTTTCAATAAACGGTTGTGTTGGTACCGCATTTTCTGAGCCAAAAATCACAGAAATCAGTGGTGGCCTTAGGTGCATCTCAGACTGATCGACATCAATTGGCTCATCAACAATATCATCCATTGAAACTTCATATCAGCGCACACTCCGCTGCAGAGTGAAAATATCATTCTGGAATATCATCCATTCCTACACTGTATCGATAGTGCTGACGGTAAATGTTGTCTTTATGCTAACAAAAGGAGAAGAAAGAAATAGGTGAGTCCAAACAAAGCAGAGACTCCCCATACAAAGTCTTGCGCACATCCACAAAATATGTTATGCGTCTCCTGGAACAATGACGGCGTGGCGTGCTACGAATTCCCGAGGCTTAACCATCATTCCTGACATTTATTGTCAACAACTGAGGTGTCTTGCACACGCAGTCCAAGAACAACGAACCGGAAGACTGCGCAGAGCCGGCCAGAAACTCAGCACGCAGATGGCTTAGTGGCACGCGGGCCACTCTCTAATTCATACACGTTTTCCCCCACCATCATGCTATGCTTTCTGAGTGGGGCACTGCAAACGCTCCGCTTAGACGGCAGAGTAGCAGTGCACGGATCACAGACAGACTTAGAAGCGGCATGGTTTCATATTACACTCATTATCATCATAATTTCCTTTGGGCCTTTGTCCCACTTCAACGCGGGGTCGGCCTTGTTACTATGGATTTGGCAATGTTAGTTGCAGAGGGTGGCCGGATCCCCTTCCTGTCGCCACCACGAACCCCTAATGACGGAATTGGGATCTATTTGGAAATTCGAAAAACGTAAGCTGTGTGGCATGAGGAGTGGTGTTTTACTGTTAGTGAGTTCATACAAGTGCCATTAAAAAATACAAATAAAATAAATTTGAGTTTGCAGTTGCATTACACCATGTTGTTCAATGTACGGTTCTTACATTTCACTTGAGGTATAGAAAAAAAGAGACAGAAAATAGTCTCTGTAGCATATCATTAGGAATGGAATAAACTATTATAATTACATGTGAAACGAAAGAAAATATTACCTATCACTTCTCTACCGACAATGCCGCACGGGATTAGACGAGCGGTCTTAGACGCTGCAGTTATGGACTGTGCGGCTGGTCCCGGCAGAGGTTCGAGTCCTCCCTCAGGCATTGGTGTGTGTGTTTGCCCTTAGCATAATTTAGGTTAAGTAGTATGCGTTGTGTCTGCGTAAGCAGAAGAAACTAATGATCAAAGTCCAAAATCAATTTGTTGGACTGTTCAATCAACCAAAACAAAAAACAGTGATCCGCCTTCGAATCACAACTACATACAAGAATAAGATAGAAAACAACTGAACTTAAATTCCTACTAGTCTCCGCCAGAGACTTCTTCGATATACCAATCCTAATCCAGAGATCAGTGAGAAGATCCAAGCCGGGCTGCCGGAACGGCAGCTATCTGAGTCTGCTGGCGGGCGATGAACTGCTGACGCGCTTTTTTTTTTTCTTTATTGTGATTTCATTCCCCTGGGGAGGGCTGTCAGTGGCACAATCCGCCGCTCTTCAGCCGAGTGACACGACAACTAAAACAAGAATAAAATGATACATACATAAGGAGATAAAAAAGGGGAATGTAAAACAGAGTAAGGGGAGAAAATGGAGGTAAAAATACACTGACATGTAGACGTTCATGGGGGACAGTTAAAAAAGTCACCAGAAAGTTAAAAAACACAGTTGGCGATTCTTAAAACACAGAGAAGACATTGAATGCGCATTCACAGGTTAAAGTTGGCCAAAGTATTAAAAACACTCCGAAACAACACACTTAAAACCCACTTGGAGCGCACACACAAAGAGTAAAACTACAAGGTGGGACCAGCCGAGGGAAAGGTCAGAGAGGATGGAAAAGGAGGGGAGAGCATGGGGCAGCTGGGGAAGCGGCGGGATGAAGAGAGGAGGGGCATCAGTGGGTTCACGAAGAGGCAGGAGACACATGGGGCGGGAGCGGAAAAGGGAAGACAGGGCAGGAGGGAGCGCAGAGACACTGAAAGAAGGCACAAGAGATGGAGGGGGAGTAGGAGGGGAAAGCCGCCGATGTGCGGCCGAGTGCAGGCCTTTATAGCGCTTCGGCGTATGAGTACCTCGGAACTATTTTCCAACACGTGGTTTGACGTGTGAAAATAGTTCTGGGATCTGCAGTGGCCTCTTCCTTATGTTTATGTGGGCCGGTAGTGGCCCCTGGAGGCCACTGGTGTCTTTGCGGTGGTGTTGTTGTTGTGGTTGTTGCTGTGGCCGTTCATCAATATTGCCTGTAGGTTGTGTAGTGCTTCGGTGTGCCTGCGAGGCGGGCAACCTACGGCTGCAGGCTGTCAGTTTGGTTGGGGATACTTTAGGCGCCGTGATGTCTGGTGGAGAAGGCCACAGCAGTGTGTAAGCTTAGGGACTGATGACCTCCACAGTTAAGTCCCATGAGATTTCACACACATTTGAACATTTCTGCCGACAATATCATGGCTAAAATTCTCAATATTCAAACAAAACAAAATTTCCATCATTATCTAATTACTTTTGTTACCTGGTACCATCTGTTCCCACGATGACAGCCGCAGGCAGTTTATCAGACTGTCGTCACTGAGGCTACCACGTGGCAGTGACATGTTTATTTTCATTATTGAAAACAACCTTCCACAAACATAAGTAGATCCAGTGATGAATATCTCTTTTGCAGCCTCGTTATGGAGATGTGGGAACTCTTCCCGAGGACAGTCATCGTCGGATTTGTCTTTAATTGCGGGTTTATACCGTAGGTCGATCAGTTCCATTTGGACTGTTTTCAACTGATACGGCGATTAGTCTTGAAAACGTCTCAAAAGGAGATGCGAGGTTGGTAGTATTCTGAAAACGATCTGTATGCTGTTCTTCTTCCAACACCGAAATGTTCAAAACGCGCTTTCTCTTTAACACCAGAGACCTTGGAGAATCGGGCGATGTTCTTTTTTTTCTTTTTTTTTTCAGACGTCGTCCCTTCCACAATGTAATTTTCATTTTAAGTGCATCCGCCTTTCCCATTAAATCAGATATTGCTTTTCCTGCCAAAGGCGCGCCTAGTTCAGCGCCTGCTATACAATGTTTCCTGAATGAACCTGAATGGTGGTAAGTTCCTATGAGACCAAACTGGTGAGGTCATCGGTCCCTACACTAACACACTACTTAAACTAACTTACGGTAAGGATGACACACTGACGCATGCCCGAGGGCGGACTCGAACCCCCGATGGGGGGTATTGCTTCTCACCTTGCAACATCTTACTGACGGTGTTCAAGTAAGCAGTCACGTCAACTAAAAATGTGACGTCTGTAGCCCATTCCGGATCTTCTAATGTTTTAATAGAACAATAGTCGGTTTGAACTCGAAAAATCGTTATAAGCGTTCACCTCTACTTAACAACGTACTTCGCTGTAGTACATCACGTCTCCATACTGTTCCTGCAGTTCTATCAAAAACTGTGCAAAGTGACGACGTAATAACCCATTTGACCTTAGATAATTTACTATTCAGATCACCAGTTGCATGAACTGCTCCATCTCTGCAAATTTAGCACTAAGTACTTCTTGATGCACGAAACAATGAGTTCCGTACAAATTGCCTGTTTATTGTTGCAGTTTATTGGGCAACAATGCTACGAGTCCGCTTTGTGCCGCTTTCATCGCTGGCGCTCTTTCGGTGCAGACTGAGACCAACATGTTCTAGTTCAGGCCAACTGCTTCAGCTGCGTCTTCAACTGTTCTCACCTAGTCGATTCCTCTCGTTGTGTCTTTCATTGGCACCAAATCCAACAGTTCTTCTGTCACATGCAAATAGCTGTCCACTCCACGAGCATTAATTCCCAAGTTGTGCGCTGTCCGAAATGTTGAACGCCGCGCTGAGTGGCCAGGCGGTTTGAGGTGCCCTGTCACGGACTGCGCGGCCTCTCCCGCCGGAGGTTCGTGACCTCCCTCGGGCATGGGTATCTGTGTTGTACTTAGCATAATTTAGTTTAAGTAGTGTGTAAGTCTAGGCACCGATGACCTATGCAGTTTGGTCCCTTAGGAATTCACACATATTTGAACATTTGAAACGTTGATCGACTAGTCCAAAACAACTGAAAGTATGATGAAGTGGCTGGCATTGTCAACAAACTGCCCGTAGACATACGCTGCCGTCACAGCTAAGCGGCGAATTATTGTTTGTCGCGACAAACTAATTTCCGAAAACATTTGTAATTCCAGTTGCGTCACGAGTTTCGCTTTGTGAACAATGCATTCTTTAATGAACTCGCCATCGCTGAAAGGTTTATTACGTCTGGCTGATTTGAGCAGAACTCTGCAGCTTAATTTTAATGACGGGCCGCTACAGTTGGTTACCAGCTGAAAACAAGAAACTGTAGAACGAAGTGTAAACTCTCTGAATTTCGAAAAGCATTTTTTTTTAGTCATCAGTCTACTGACTGGTTTAATGCTGCCCGCCACGAATTCATTTCCTGTGCTAACCTCATCATCTCAGAGTATCACTTGCAACCTACGTCCTCAATTATTTGCTTGACGTATTCCAATCTCTGTCTTCCTCTGCAGTTTTTGCTCTCTACAGCTCCCTCTAGTACCATGGAAGTCATTCCCTCATGTCTTAGCAGATGTCCTATCATCCTGTCCCTTCTCCTTATCAGTGATTTCCATATGTTCCTTTCCTCTCCGATTCTGCGTAGAACCTCCTCATTCCTCTTATCAGTCCACCTAATTTTCATCATTCGTCTATAGCACCACATCTCAAATGCTTCGATTCTCTTCTGTTCCGGTTTTCCCACAGTCCATGTTTCACTACCTTACAATGCTGTACTTCAGACGTACATCCTCAGAAATTTCTTCCTCAAATTAAGGCCGGTATTTGATATTAGTAGACTTCTCCTGGCCAGAAATGCCTTTTTTGCCATAGCGAGTCTTCTTTTGATGTCCTCCTAGCTCCGTCCGTCATTTGTTATTTTACTGCCTAGGTAGCAGAATTCCTTAACTTCATTGACTTCGTGATCATCAATCCTGATGTTAAGTTTCTCGCTGTTCTCATTTCTACTACTTCTCATTACCTTCGTCTTTCTCCGATTTACTCTCAAACCATACTGTGTACTCATTAGACTGTTCATTCCGTTCAGCAGATCATTTAATTCTTCTTCACTTTCACTCAGGATAGCAATGTCATCAGCGAATCGTATCATTGATATCCTTTCACCTTGTATTTTAATTCCACTCCTGAACCTTTCATTTATTTCCATCATTGCTTCCACGATGTACAGATTGAAGAGTAGGGGCGAAAGGCTACAGCCTTGTCTTACACTCTTCTTAATACGAGCACTTCGTTCTTGATCGTCCAGTCGTATTATTCCCTCTTGGTTGTTGTACATATTGTATATGACCCGTCTCTCCCTATAGCTTACCCCTACTTTCTTCAGAATCTCGAACAGCTTGCACCATTTTATATTGTCGAACGCTTTTTCCAGGTAGACAAATCCTATGAAAGTGTCTTGATTTTTCTTTAGCCTTGCTTCCATTATTAGCCGTAACGTCAGAATTGCCTCTCTCGTCCCTTTGCTTTTCCTAAAGCCAAACTGATCGTCACCTAGCGCATTCTCAATTTTCTTTTCCATTCTTCTGTATATTATTCTTGTAAGCAGCTTCGATGCATGAGCTGTTAAGCTGATTGTGCGATAATTCTCGCACTTGTCAGCTCTTGCTGTCTTCGGAATTGTGTGAATGATGCTCTTCCGAAAGTCAGATGGCATATCGCCAGACTCATATATTCTACACGCCAACGTGAATAGTCGTTTTGTTGCCACTTCCAATGATTTTAGAAATTCTGATGGAATGTTATCTATCCCTTCTGCCTTATTTGACCGTAAGTCCTCCAAAGCTCTTTTTAATTCCGATTCTAAAACTGGATCCCCTATCTCTTCTAAATCGACTCCTGTTTCTTCTTGTATCACATCAGACAAATCTTCACCCTCATAGAGGCTTTCATTGTATTCTTTCCACCTATCTGCTCTCTCCTCTGCATTTAACAGTGGAATTCCCGTTGCGCTCTTAATGTTATCACCGTTGCTTTTAATGTCACCAAAGGTTGTTTTGACTTTCCTGTATGCTGAGTCTGTCCTTCCGACAATTATATCTTTTTCGATGTCTTCACATTTTTCCTGCAGCCATTTCGTCTTAGCTTCCCAGCACTTCCTATTTATTTCATTCCTCAGCGACTTGTATTTCTGTATTCCTGATTTTCCCGGAACATGTTTGTATTTCCTCCTTTCATCAATCAACTGAAGTATTTCTTCCGTTACCCATGGTTTCTTCGCAGATACCTTCTTTGTACTTATGTTTTCCTTCCCAACTTCTGTGATGGCCCTTTTTAGAGATGTACATTCCTCTTCAACTGTACTGCCTACTGCGCTGTTCCTTATTGCTTTGTCTATAGCGTTAGAGAACTTCAAACGTATCTCGTCATTCCTTAGTACCTCCGTATCCCACTTCTTTGCGTATTGATTCTTCCTGACTAATGTCTTGAACTTCAGCCTACTCTTCATCACTACTATATTGTGATCTGAGTCTATATCTGTTCCTGGGTAGACCTTACAATCCAGTATCTGATTTCGGAATCTCTCTCTGACCATGATGTAATCTAATTGAAATCTTCCCGTATCTCTCGGCCTTTTCCAAGTATACCTCCTCCTCTTATGATTCTTGAACAGGGTATTCGCTATTACTAGCTGAAACTTGTTACAGAACTCAATTAGTCTTTCTCCTCTTTCATTCCTTGTCCCAAGCCCATATTCTCCTGTAACCTTATCTTCTACTCCTTCCCCTACAACTGCATTACAGTCGCCCATGACTATTAGATTTTCGTCCCCCTTTACATACTGCATTACCCTTTCAATATCCTCATACACTTTCTCTATCTGTTCATCTTCAGCTTGCGACGTCGGCATGTATACCTGAACTATCGTTGTCGGTGATGGTCTGCTGTCGATTCTGATTAGAACAACCCGGTCACTGAAACGGTTCACAGTAACACACCCTCTGCCCTACCTGCCTATTCATAACGAATCCTACACCTGTTATACCATTTTCTGCTGCTGTTGATATTACCCGATACTCATCTGACCAGAAATCCTTGTCTTCCATCCACTTCACTTCACTGACCCCTACTGTATCTACACTCCTGGAAATGGAAAAAAGAACACATTGACACCGGTGTGTCAGACCCACCATACTTGCTCCGGACACTGCGAGAGGGCTGTACAAGCAATGATCACACGCACGGCACAGCGGACACACCAGGAACCGCGGTGTTGGCCGTCGAATGGCGCTAGCTGCGCAGCATTTGTCACCGCCGCCGTCAGTGTCAGCCAGTTTGCCGTGGCATACGGAGCTCCATCGAAGTCTTTAACACTGGTAGCATGCCGCGACAGCGTGGACGTGAACCGTATGTGCAGTTGACGGACTTTGAGCGAGGGCGTATAGTGGGCATGCGGGAGGCCGGGTGGACGTACCGCCGAATTGCTCAATACGTGGGGCGTGAGGTCTCCACAGTACATCGATGTTGTCGCCAGTGGTCGGCGGAAGGTGCACGTGCCCGTTGACCTGGGACCGCACCGCAGCGACGCACGGATGCACGCCAAGACCGTAGGATCCTACGCAGTGCCGTAGGGGACCGCACCGCCACTTCCCAGCAAATTAGGGACACTGTTGCTCCTGGGGTATCGGCGAGGACCATTCGCAACCGTCTCCATGAAGCTGGGCTACGGTCCCGCACACCGTTAGGCCGTCTTCCACTCACGCCCCAACATCGTGCAGCCCGCCTCCAGTGGTGTCGCGACAGGCGTGAATGGAGACGTGTCGTCTTCAGCGATGAGAGTCGCTTCTGCCTTGGTGCCAATGATGGTCGTATGAGTGTTTGGCGCCGTGCAGGTGAGCGCCACAATCAGGACTGCATACGACCGAGGCACACACGGCCAACACCCGGCATCATGGTGTGGGGAGCGATCTCCTACACTGGCCGTACACCACTGCTGATCGTCGAGGGGACACTGAATAGTGCACGGTACATCCAAACCGTCATCGAACCCATCGTTCTACCATTCCTAGACCGGCAAGGGAACTTGCTGTTCCAACAGGACAATGCACGTCCGCATGTATCCCGTGCCACCCAACGTGCTCTAGAAGGTGTAAGTCAACTACCCTGGCCAGCAAGATCTCCGGATCTGTCCCCCATTGAGCATGTTTGGGACTAGATGAAGCGTCGTCTCACGCGGTCTGCACGTCCAGCACGAACGCTGGTCCAACTGAGGCGCCAGGTGGAAATGGCATGGCAAGCCGTTCCACAAGACTACATCCAGCATCTCTACGATCGTCTCCATGGGAGAATAGCAGCCTGCATTGCTGCGAAAGGTGGATATACACTGTACTAGTGCCGACATTGTGCATGCTCTGTTGCCTGTGTCTATGTCCCTGTGGTTCTGTCAGTGTGATCATGTGATGTATCTGACCCCAGGAATGTGTCAATAAAGTTTCCCCTTCCTGGGACAATGAATTCACGGTGTTCTTATTTCAATTTCCAGGAGTGTAGATTGAGCCTTTGCATCACCCTTTTCAGATTTTCTAGTTTCCCTACCACGTCCAAGCTTCTGACATTCCACGCCTCGACTCGTACAACATTATCCTTTCGTAGATTATTCAATCTTTTTCTCATGGTAACATCCTCCTTGGCAGTCCCCTCCCGGAGATCCGAATGGGGGACTATTCCGGAATCTTTTGCCGATGGAGAGATCATCAAGAAGTGTCAACTTCTTCAATTACAGGCCACATGTCCTGTGGATACACGTTACGTGTCTATAATGCAGTGGTTTCCCCAGTGGTTTCCATTGCCTTCTGCATCCTCATGTCGTTGATCATTGCTGATTCTTCCGCCTTTAGGGGCAGTTTCCCACCCCTAGGACAAGAGAGTGCCCTGAACCTCTATCCGCTCCTCCGCCCTCATGTCATTGATCATTGCTGATTCTTCCGCCTTTAGGGGCAATTTCCCACCCCTAGGACAAGAGAGTGCCCTGAACCTCTATCCGCTCCTCCGCCCTCTTTGACAAGGCCGTTGGTAGAATGAGGCTGACTTCTGATGCCGGAAGTCTTCGGCCGCCAATGGCGATTATTTATGAAAGTTTAGGCAGTGGCGGGGATCGAACCCGGGACCGAAGACGTTTTGATTATGAATCAAAGACGCTACCCATAGACCACGGGTACCCCTAAGAATATAAGCATATAAGCATATAAGCACTAATACAAGCTGCAAAAACAAAATTATTTTCGCGCTGAGATCGGATCGCTGCGCAACACTTTACCTTTTTAGGTCCACCAAGTTGTTTTCTTTTTCATGGCCAACTATTTCTCGAAATTATTTGTGCATTGCGGTGTAATGCCGCTCTATGGCATATCTGCAGTGCCCGGCGATTATGTGACAGCATAACAGATACTGAGAATTTTCATCCTTCTATTAGAAAAAAGTTGTAATTGCCATTCGCCTTAAATGGTCGTGACACTGCGGCGTTACATTGCCTTCTTTTGGGTGTGTGTGCCCTTCCAACAACCACTGTCCCTTTATCCTTCCTGTAAACCACAAGAAAACAGCGAGAAACTCAACCGTTTGCGCTACGAAAAATACCGCCAAAAGAGAGAGTGCCGCATCGTACTGCTGCAAGAAATGCCACGCCGTACATTGTACAGGGTGTTCAAATAGTCTCTCCGCAGTGCCGTATGATTGTTAGCCGCGCGTACCGCATGCCGCAGTGAATATACCGAAATGAAACTCTGTGAAATACAAGTTATTAATTTACTGAATATTCATTTTTACTCAGAGAAACGAAACAGTGGAATGCTGGGAGAATCGACTTGAAGGGAAGTAACCCAGGCAGGCGAACAATCATACGGCACGCGCTGCTAACAATCATACGGCACTGCGGACAGACTTTTTGAAAACCCCGTACTTCAGGGAAGGACCGAACAAACCCAAGTGACAGGCCGGACTTCGACAAGCCCGTGGTCCGCACACGCTGCACGCGTGAAGTTTGGCACGCAGTGGCTGGACCTGCTACACAGGAATTGGGTTGCGAAATCACTCTGAATCCACCATACTCCTGATCCTGTGCCCTCAGATTTTAATCTTTTCCGCTCTCTATGGCACAACTTTCATGGAACTTCTTTTCCGGATGAAAATTCGTGCTCAAAATGCCTCGTCGAGTTTTTCGTCTCAAAACCACGTACTTTCTGCAGTCGCAGATTCGAAAAGCTACACCAGCGTTGGCAGCCATTGTATACAGTGTAGCAGAATATATTACTGATGAATAAGATCTCTGTCACGTGTATCCGTTGAGTTTCGTAAGCTCCTGTAAAAACGATATCAGTTTATGCACCAACCCAATATGCCGCAGATGATTCTAGAGATGAATGACATGAAAGAGTAATGTCGAAGAAACCACGAGGAGTCAGTGGAAGACACAAATATGTCGGACAGAATAGCATGAACACACTCGGGGTTATCATTGAGAAACAAGAGTCCAAAACAGTATCGTTCCATCCACTGGAAAAGCTTCCCAATTCTTTGAAAGATGGCGACAGTTGAACTGAGATTGCATTTGTTTAACACAGGACGATTAACGTACTAACAATTCCTTCTACAGCCTTGATTCTCAATTATCTCATCCCCATGCAGAGATATCCCACCTCTGTATTTCAGGTCGTAAAATAATGCCTGTGCAACGGTGCTCTACTCGGACGTAAGATGTTTCGAATCATAGTGGTGGAGTGTTTTCACTACATTTGGTCAGCAATAAGAGGAGAGGTGGAGGTGTAAAGTTACGTGATCACCTGTCTTTATGCTAAGGTAATTGATTAAATTCCGAACATCTCCGTGGTGTCTCATTAAGTGACGCCTCTGGCACAGTTGATGGCTGTTCGTCCATCAAATGGGGACAGTAAGTTCGGCGGTCCCCCTGATGCTATTCGAGAGAAAGCTGTGTTCCGGCACGAGGTTTCACCCTCTCCATTCCTTTCATCCATAATAACACGAACACAACTCTGCACTATACAAGCACCCACGACACATGGCACAGATAAACACTTGACGCATCAGAAGAGATCGGAGGAAGGCAACAGCAAATCACTTCCACTAGGAAATTGTCGATAATGGCGATGCTAGTTGCCTGCCTCTGTTCCCCTTTGCTCATTCTCTGAGTATGGCACTACTTTGACTTGACACGCGGATATAATGATTTCGAGTCACCGCTGGCTGATCGTTTCCCCGAAACACCGAGTCGTTTGTGGAAAGGACGTCGCAGGAATAGCATAGCTACATACCGACACCCAATTAAATTTTTCTTCTTTGGTCATCAGTCTTCTGACTGGTTTGATGCCGCCCGTCACGAATTCCTCTCCAATGCCAACGTCTTCATCTCAAATGGTTCAAATGACTCTGAGCACTATGGCACTTAACATCTGAGGTCATCAGTCCCCTAGACTTAGAACTACTTAAACCTAACTAACTTAAGGACAGCACCCACACCCATGCCCGAGGCAGGATTCGAACCTGCCATCGTCGCAGTAGCGCGGTTTCGGACTGAAGCGACTAGAACCGCTCGGCTACAACGGCCGGCCTCTTCATCTCAGAGAAGCCAGTTGATATCCAACTTTAAATAAAAGTGTGTATTATACTTTCCCATGTCTTATGTTCCTCTTTTATGCACATTGTTGTCGATCCTGTATGTTTTCTAGTGCAATTTATCCACTTCGCTTATAGTTATCGTCTTGGCCCTTCCTTACTTTTGGAATTTTTAAAAAAAACTTCATAGATCAGTTTACCATCCATCCGTCTGGCTACACACATCGCCCATATCCTTTTCACTTTCATCAGTCATAATTAGTTCTTGGACCCCAGTCATCGCCCTAATCATTTCTTTTCGTTTCCCTGCATGTCCTGGTGATCTTAACATGGATTACTTCATTACACGATGAGCAACTACATCGTTTCCGTATTGTAACGGTTCACGTGTGACGACCATTTGTACTTTAATTTCATTCCTTCTGCAAATACAAAGACTGGAAAATCTATGAAATATTTATCGCTGACTGGACGGATGAAGTCACAAGGAAAATCGCAAGTTTCTAGAAGTATGCTAATTTTTTACGAAAGTGTCGTAGAAAGGGAATTTGTAACGCCAGTAACTGGGAGCTCTAGCCTTTGGGAAGTGAATACCCGGCCAGAACTGTGAATCTTGGGACAGCAAAGTGACAGTACTCCGGCTGCCATGGGCGTCGGGGCAGTACTGCTGCCGAACGAGAAATAACAATAGCTAATGTCAAACGCCGTTCTTCCATATCTTTACCTGGTGGACTAAAAAAGTACTTAATGTTGGGCCAGGCCCTCTTTTATCGCGTTAGTTAGAATTAAATTGAGTTATTGAGAGAATAGAAAAGCAAACACTATACGTGATGAATGTTACATTTTCTTGAAACCAATATGTGCGTTACAGTGTTTATTTTTGTTCGGATTCGTAGTTTGAAGTTGTGTGAAAGTGGATAGCTGTGTTATTTGACTGATGCGTAATTATTAGTCCAGCATTTAATTTCACTTAAAAAATAAATACAGGAAGTAGTGAAGGATGTTTACTCTTTGGATTTTATAAGTACCATGGACCTAGCCGTTGGTGGGGATGCTTGCGTGCCTCAGCGATACAGATAGCCGTATCGTAGGTACAACCACAACGGAGGGGTATCTGTTGAGAGGCCAGACAAACGTGTGGTTCCTGAAGAGGGGTAGCAGCCTTTTCAGTAGTTGCAGGGGCAACAGTCTGCATGATTGACTGATCTGGCCTTGTAACACTAACTAAAACGGCCTTGCTGTGCTGGTACTGCGAACGGCTGAAAGCAAGAGGAAACTACGGCCGTAATTTTTCCCGAGGGCATGCAGCTTTACTGTATGGTTAAATGATGATGGTGTCCTCTTGGGTAAAACATTCCGGAGGTAAAATAGTCTCCCATTCGGATCTCCGGGCGGGGACTACTCAAGAGGACGTCGTTATCAGGAGAAAGAAAACTGGCGTTCTACGAATCGGGGCGTGGAATGTCAAATCCCTTAATCGGGCAGGTAGGTTAGAAAATACAAAAAGGGAAATGGATAGGTTGAAGTTAGATATAGTGGGAATTAGTGAAATTCGGTGGCAGGAGGAACAAGACTTCTGGTCAGGTGACTACAGGGTTATAAACACAAAATCAGGTTTAATAATGAATAGGAAAATAGGAATGCGGGTAAGCTACTACAAATAGCATAGTGAACGCATTATTATGGTCAAGATATATTCGAAGCCCACGCCTACCACAGTAGTACAAGGTTATATGCCTACTAGCTCTGCAAATGACGAAGAAATTGAAGAAATGTATGATGAAATAAAAGAAATTATTCAGATAGTGAAGGGAGATGAAAATTTAATAGTCATGGGTAAATGGAATTCGTCAGTAGGAAAAGGGAGAGAAGGAAACATAGTAGGTGAATATGGATTGGTGGTAAGAAACCACACCCGGTGGATTTTTGCACAGAGCACAGTCTAATCATAGCTAACACTAGGTTCAAGAATCATAAAAGAAGATTGTATACATGGAAGAAGCCTGGAGATACTGACAGGTTTCAGATAGATTATATAATGGTTAAACAGAGATTTAGGAACCAGGTTTTAAATTGTAAGACATTTCCAGGGGCAGACGTGGACTCTGACCACAATCGATTGGCTATGAACTGTAGATTAAAACTGAAGAAACTCCAAAAAGGTGGGAATTTAAGGAGATGGGACCTGGATAAACTGACTAAACCAGAGATTGTACAGAATTTCAGGGAGAGCATAACGGAACAATTGGCAAGAATGAGGGAAAGAAATACAGTAGAAGAAGAATGGGTAGCTTTGAGGGATGAAGTGGTGAAGGCAGCAGACGATCAAGCAGGTAAAATGAGGAGTGCTAGTAGAAATCCTTGGGTAAAAGAAGAAATATTGAATTTAATTGATGAAAGGAGAAAATATAAAAATGCAGTAAATGAAGCAGGTAAAAAGGAATACAAACGTCTCAAAAATGAGATCGACAGGAAGTGCAAAATGGCTAAGTAGCGATGGCTAGAGGACAAATGTAAGGATGTAGAGGCTTATCTCACTAGAGGTAAGATAGATACTGCCTACTGGAAAATTAAAGATACGTTTAGAAAAAAGAGAACCACTTGTATGAATATCAAGAACTCAGATGGAAACTCAGTTCTAAGCAAAGAAGGGAAAGCAGAAAGGTGGAAGGAGAATATAGAGAGTCTATACAAGGGCGATGTACTTGAGGACAATATTATGGAAATGGAAGAGCATGTAGATGAAGATGAAATGGGAGATATGATACTGCGTGAAGAGTTTGACAGAGCACTGAAAGACCTGAGTCGCAACAAAGCTCCGGGAGTAGACAATATTCCATTAGAACTACTAACAGCCTTGGGAGAGCCAGTCCTGACAAAACTGTACCATCTGGTGAGCAAGATGTATGAGAAAGGCGAAATACCCTCAGACTTCAAGGAGAATATAATAATTCCAATCCCAAAGAAAGCAGGTGTTGACAGATATGAAAATTACCGAACTATCAGTTTAATAAGTCACGGCTGCAAAATACTAACACAAATTCTTTACAGACGAATGGAAAACCTGGTAGAAGCCGACCTCTGGGAAGATCAGTTTGGATTCCGTAAAAATATCGGAACACGTGAGGCAATACTGACCATACGACTTATCTCAAAAGCCAGATTAAGGAAAGGCATACCTACGTTCCTAGCATTTGTAGACTTAGAGAAAACTTTTGACAATGTTGACTGGAACACTCTCTTTCAAATTTTGAAGGTTGCAGGGGTAAAATACAGGGAGCGAAAAGCTATTTACAATTTGTACAGTAACCAGATGGCAGTTATAAGAGTCGAGAGACAAGAAAGGGAAGCAGTTGTTGGGAAGGGAGTGAGACAGGGTTGTAGCCTCTCCCCGATGTTATTCAATATCTATATTGAGCAAGCAGTGAAGGAAACAAAAGAAAAATTCGGAGTAGGTATTAAAATCCATGGAGAAGAAATAAAAACTTTGAGGTTCGCCGATGACATTGTAATTCTACCAGAGACAGCAAAGGACTTGGAAGAGCAGTTGAACGGAATGGATAGTGTCTTGAAAGGAGGATATAAGATGAACATCAACAAAATCAAAACAAGGATAACGGAATGTAGTCGAATGAAGTCGGGTGATGCTGAGGGAATTAGATTAGGAAATGACACTTAAAGTAGTAAAGGAGTTTTGCTATTTGGGGAGCAAAATAACTGATGATGGTCAAAGTAGAGAGGATATAAAATGTAGACTGGAATGGCAAGGAAAGCATTTCTGAAGAAGAGAAATTTGTTAACATGGAGTATAGGTTGAAGTGTCAGGAAGTCGTTTCTGAAAGTATTTGTATGGAGTTAAGCCATGTATGGAAGTGAAACATGGACGATAAATAGTGTTGACAAGAAGAGAATAGAAGCTTTCGAAATGTGCAGCTACAGAAGAATGCTGAAGATTAGATGGGTAGATCACATAATGAGGAAGTATTGAACAGGGTTGGGGAGAAGAGAAGTTTGTGGCACAACTTGACTAGAAGAAGGGATCGGTTGGTAGAACATGTTCAGAGACATCAATGGATCACCAGTTTAGTATTGGAGGGCAGCTTGGAGGGTAAAAATCGTAGAGGGAGACCAAGAGATGAATACACTAAGCAGATTCAGAAGGATGTAGGTTGCAGTAGGTACTGGGAGATGAAGAAGCTTGCACAGGATAGAGTAACATGGAGAGCTGCATCAAACCAGTCTCAGGACTGAAGACCACAACAACAGCAAGTACTCTGACAGTACTTGAACTTTACATTTCACGTGGGGAAGAGCATTATACTAAAACGCAGTCAGATGAATATCTAGGGACTAAGTACAGACAATTGCAAGCAAATTTCCATTACCCGCATTAAGGGGATTTTACATCTGGCAGCTTTTGTGGGTGTTCTCACCGAACCAGAGACATGAAATATTTCAGGAGCGCTCATGATCGGAAGGGTGTGGACAGATAGTTTTAAGAATATTCTTCATGCGTGAAACGCAACAGCATTCAACAGCCAGGCGTCTTTAGCATAAGTCAGAATTGCTCATACATACTTCTTGTACCATTTTCTTTCCAGACGCACCAGGAAATTAGTTTATGAAACTAAAAATGGCTCTGAGCACTATGCGACTTAACTTCTGAGGTAATCAGTCGCCTAGAACTTAGAACTAATTAAACCTAACTAACCTAAGGACATCACACACATCCATGCCCGAGGCAGGATTCGAACCTGCGTCAGCACGATGGGTGTCCGGCACATTTTTCGCTGATGGCTAGAAATGAGTTGCAGAGACAATTCCCAAATCGTGGGATTGGACGCGGAGGAGATGTGTCGTGGCTGGCTCCTTCGCCAGACTTGATGCCTCTGGATTTTTTCTTGTGAGGATTCGTGAAAGACATTGTTTATATTACATGTTCCAACTACACCTGAAGATATGCGAGGGAGAATTGTCAGAGCATGTGCTCCGATAAGTGTCGATGTGATAAGGAATACCACTGAATCCCTAATAAGAAGACTGCAGCACTGCATTGATACCAATGGTCATCACTTCGGACAACTTCCGTAAATGGACGTTCGTGCCACATTTGTGACATTCGTTGACCTTCAAAGACCTTACTGTTACACATCATTGGATTCGTCTCGATAGCCGCTATCAGCAAATATGTATCAAACTGTAGCATCCCATTTAAAAAAAAAACTAAAATGACCTTCGTATCTCTGAAGTGAACCCACCTAGCAACAGAAAACCAACGTCATATTATGGTCCCCGTTGTCCCATGCAACTTTTGCCCCACAACCTTTTCAGCTCCTATCATACTTTCGGAGTTATTCTTAGTGGCAGTAGTTAGGGACTCAGCCTGTATATCTCAGTGGTTTCTCTACATGGTCGTGGATAATAGTTCACCGTCGTAGATAAAATTCTTGTTTCAGAAAACTTCACTTCGTGACTTTCTGACTGAAGAGCATGTTCTGCCGGTGCTGATTTGCCTATTTTCCCTAGACGGCAAAGACTTTTATGTTCCTTTAGCCAAGTATTCATGTTCTCATAGTTGTTCCAATATAAACTTTACCACACATAAACGGAATTTTATATATTCCACATGCTGACAAAGGAGGGTGTTTATCCTTTACAGATCGGAGTGCTTGACCTTTTTTTTCTTTTCCTGTCTGGAAACAAGCGATCTAGTATCGTGTTTCTGTAAAATCTTTCCGATCTGACCAGTTATTTTCTTAATAAAAATGGAGAGGAACAGCGTTCTTCCGTCATTGTTTCTCATACTTGTCCTTTGGCGTTCCGTTATTTGGTCGTAGATTACTGTTTACTTCTTTCTCCGAGTAGCCGTTTTTCTCGAAAGTCTACTTTAGAGGACCAGCTCAGCCTATCACGTGCAACTCTGCCCACGCTCTTTGTTCTGTAGTATACAGGGTGTCCCAGCTATTTGTCCACCCAAAATATCTCTGGAACAATAACAGCTATTGGAAAACGACTTTCAACGGTATCAATGTAGGGCTGGGGCCCATGAATGTACATATTTGGAAACATTCTAAAACGAATGCAAATGTGTTATTTAACACAAACTTATGTTTTTTTAAATGGACCTCCTACATTTTTTCTTCAGAAATCCATAGCATGACAAAGCACATACACATTGGCGTTGATTGCATCGCAATATTCCCATTACATCCGGAGATATTAAGACGCGAAGTTGACGCTTGAAACACCCGACATGCGCTGCTAGCGCACTTCCTGAGGCTCAGGCGTGAACCCCATGCTGCCCGTAATCGCGATGTGATTGACATGCGTAATCACACTTCCATACTTATCAAGAAGTCCGAAACGAATAATACGGTCTGCTGCCATCCTGCTGCGATTACGGGCAGCACCGGTCCACGCCTGAGCCTCAGGAAGTGCGCTAGCAGCGCACGTCGGGTGTTTGAAGCGTCAAGTTCGCGTCTCAGTATCTCGGGCTGTAATGGGAATATTGCGATGCAATCAACGCCATTGTGTATGTGCTTTGTCATGCTATGGATTGCTGAAGAAAAAATATAGGAGATCCATTTAAAAAACATCAGTTTGTGTTAAAAAACACATATGCTTTCGTTTTAGAATGTTTCCAAATATGTACATTCATGGGCCCCAGCCCTACATTGATACCGTTGAAAGTCGTTTTCCAATAGCTGTTATTGTTCCAGAGATATTTTAGGTGGACAAGATAGCTGGGACACCCTGTATATGACACTCTCAGACTCTGGCAGGACTCAGTGGAGGAGCAACGCCTCTGAAGATGTCCAGCGCTGTTCTGGACGAAACGTTGGGAACAGAAAACTTTCGTAGGTCACGACCTTATACCCTGAAAGGTTTACCAGCATCATATGTGGGATTGGCACCATTTTGGGATCGGAGTCGGTGGAGTACCGTATCTTACTCTGCTACAATGTACGTAGAGGCTGTGCAGAACAAAACTAGCCAGACAGATATTCTGTACTTTTTGAGATTGGCAAACAAATTTACATAATGTGTCCTGCTAAGGTTTTATGGAAGTTGGGTTCCCTATCTTCAGGCGCAAGGAATATTTTTGGACTGGTTTAGTTCTACCCAGATTGATACTGTCTGAATTAAATGGATTGAAATAAAATGAGTATACTAACGAAAATGAAATCAGTGAATAAGCAGTGACATGAATGGTTCTGAGTCACTGTCAAGCAGATATACTGAAGGATGACGATACATTATTTACAGGGTGACAATTATTGAGCTATTTAAAATAAAATCGTCATAACCTCTGAACGGTTTCCGTTACGACGTTCAAACTGCACGGTTGGCCACGCGGCATAATGGGAATTAATATGGTTTGGTTTAGCGACGAAGCCCACTTTCATTTGGATGAGTGCGTAAATAAGAAAAATTGGCGCATCTGGGGGACTGAGAATCCGCATTTGGCGATCGTGAAGCCTCTTCACCTGTGACGGGTGACTGTGTGGTGTGCAGTGTCCAGTCGCGGAATAATCGGTGTGGCATTCCTTGATGGCACAGTGACTACCGAACGGTACGTCAACGTCTTGGAAGATGATTTCATCCCCGTAATCCAAAGTGACGTTGATTTCGACAAGATGTGGTTCATGCAAGATGGAGCTCGACCCCATTGAAGAATGAGAGTCATGTCCTGGAGGAGCACGTTGGGGTACACAAAGCCTAGTGGCATGGGCCTCGATTGGGCGCCAGATTCTCCGGATCTGAACTCATGTGACTCCTTTTTTGGGGCTATATTAAAGACAAGGTGTACAACAATAGCCCTAAAACGATTGCTGAGCTTAGAACAGCCATTCAGGAGGTCATCGACAACATCAACGTTCCGAAACTTCAACGGGCAATGCAAAGTTTTACGATTCGTCTGCGTCACAACATCGGGAATGATGGCAGGCGTATCGAACACGTCATAACCTAAATTCGAATATCTGTGGTGATGTTTACATGTTGAATAAGCAGTGTGCACGCCGTAGTTTGTTTTACATGTTGAGTAAAGTGTGTGCACTCCGTAGTTGTAAATAATTTACTTTCTTTTCGTATAGTTCAGTAATTGTCACCCTGTACATTGCAGGTACAATATTTCTGAGTTGTCTGCAGTGAATTCATTTCATGGCTTTGCATTGCGGATGTAATTCATTGCATGGGGGCTTAATTATATAAAATGCAAATAATTTTAGTTTTAGTAACTGTACGTCCGGTTACGAAGTCTCGTAACCGGTTGGCCATGAGTAGTATTAGTACGCAATCTGACTGCAGAGAATAACAATACAGAGTGAAAGGAAATTTGCGTTAACACAATTGATTAATTAAGTCCCCAGCAACTATAAAAGCTACGAAACAACAAGCACAAGTGTAACTGTTCTGTGTGTGGAAGTGTGATTCAACGTACACATCTGGCACGGTTCTTCCTCAATACGACAAGATGCTTTAAACGCCATTTACAATGAAGTAATTAAAAAAACCAGAGATACTATGATTGCACATAGAAACCATAATTACACTCTAATACATAAACACAAGCCAGATGCTTTGTTGACTGAACCTGGGACCAAGAGGCATTGTTATTTAGGAAATGTAAAATACAAAAATTTTTTGTTACCTTCATATATATTGACGAAAAATACACAGTGATCATTACAACATCCCCATTCGCAAAGCATTTGCTGTCTAGCCCATCAGAACAACTGCACACGACATGCTCACAACTAGTACTGCTATCGACATACTCTCAACAAGCACTGCCCACGTCAACCTTAGAACTACTACTGCCCACGGCAACTTCTGAATTACCACTGCCAGTGGAGGCGGCTGAATAATACTCTTTGGCGCAATCTCTGGCGCTGTGACTCAGTGTATCCACCTTTTATATGCCCCTCCTCCACGGGCTAGAATTCGATGGTATTTTTGCCAGCATTGGTGGTGAAAATACCACCAAATTCGTCCAAAAAAAAAAACAGACAAATTAAAAGATAATATTAATAAGTAAATATCACATAACTAAATAAATTTTGGCTTTGCACTGACTCTTCAATAACCTAATATATAAAATGCAGTAAGGAATACAAATGCTTGCATACATGTGATTTTACATAATAGTTTACACAAGTATCAGTCAATCAATGGCACCAGCAATGACGAACAGGTGTAGGTAAGAGTCTCATAATATTTCATGAACAGTAAATACACCAAAAAAATCAGTTTATACAAATATTCACATTAAATCTTTTCAATAGTTCAATAAACAAGTAGCACTCCTCAGAGTAATTGACAGTTCCAACTGTAGCACCCAGCAATGGTCAACAGGTGCAAATAACAGTCTCATAACATTTCATCAGCAGTATTTAAACAGCTCCAACAGTGGCACCCAGCAATGGCGAGCAGGTGCAGACACCAACAAGCGACATCATTTCAGTAGAAGCAGTTCCATCAGTGGCACCCAGCAATGTTGAACAGGTGCTGACACCAACAAGTGACATCATTTCAGTAGAAGCAGTTCCATCAGTGGCACCCAGTAATGTTGAACAGGCGCAGACACCAACAAGTGACATCATTTCAGTAGAAGCAGTTCCATCAGTGGCACCCAGCAATGTTGAACAGGTGCAGACAGCAACAAGTGACATTATCTCAGTAGAAGCAGTTCCATCAGTGGCACCCAGCAATATTGAACAAGTGCAGGTAACAGTCCATAATATTCACTATTACTAATTAGACAGTTCATCAGAGTTCATTAGCACAAATTGAACGTTTCCAAGTGGCACCCACCAATGTTAATACGTGTAAGCACGAACAACAGTTTGAATGCACACATAATTGCTTTTACAAAATTATCATCAATGCTCTTACACTAAACATACAAATTATAATAAACCCACAAATGATATCAGATAATTGTCATATTAACTATTACAAATACACAAATATCAGTAAACCTATAATATTTATGGGTGTCAGTGCAAGCCACAACAAACAAGTTAAATATTATTTAGGAGGTAGGTCGGTACCAATTATTTGGGATTAGGAAAGGAAAACACACAAAACACACTCACTCATCTTTCTAATTGAATAGTGTTAACTGTGTAAATGCAATTCTGTCGAAAATTTGATGTTCAACGTGTGTATCAAGTAGTAGTGGCAGCAGTGTGTAACAGTCAATAATAGCTAGCCAACGTCACAGTCATCATGTCAAGACCAATGTTTGCCAAGCCAAATCAAATGTACGGTTGCTGAACAACTGTCAGTGTGCCAAGATATGCAAATACTTCCTCTCTCTAAAAAAAAAGTATATACTGCTTATTGATTTAACAAAGTGTGTGTGTAGACAATCTTCCTTCCACTTGAGTGTTCTAGTCTGCCATCTTCATCCTCCTTGTTCCATATAAACCAACAAAAAAAAAAAATATGCTCCTCACTTACTTTACCTCTTATCCACCAAAACTCCAATAATCATCAGCATCACATAGTCTTAATACTTCAATAATACCTCTTGCGTCGATACATATAAACCTCATCATCAATATCATTTACCTTACCTCTTGTCCATCAAAACTTCAATAAACATCAACTTCACACAATCTCAATACCTCAATAATACCTCTTCAGTACGTCGATACATATAAACCTTATCACCAATATCATTTCACTTCCATAACAACTCTTTCCTCTAGTCAGTCTTCTCGAACATGTACAGATAAAATCCTAGTGCGAACTTCAATTCATCATCCCATACAATCCGAAGACACAATGTCAACACACAACCTTTGTGTAATTCATCTGAGCCAAATCTTCTACTCATTATGAATTATAAAACACATTTTGGTTACCTTGTCCATCATTAAATAAAAGAAATGCATACATTACCTCTAACAGCCTTTAGTTTGAGTAGCTTTCAGTAAGTAAGTACGAGTACGGAGTGTGAATGATCGTAATATTTCTCAATGTGTACACCACTTCAAGAATCGTGGAAAAACAGAAGCAAACATGTGGACACTTCTTGTGTCAAGCGTCACTTGCTATTTCAATTGTTCACGAAGAATGCAGTGTAATAACTGTCAATGGTCTAAACCTAGTGTTGGTATTTCATGTCGCTAGCTCCCTTTCTATTAGCATCAATTTATACAGCTTCCATAAAACCTCCAGCTCATGTGACTTCAATGAAGTTTCTTGTACCAATGTCGTTCGTAGCATTATAGCAGTTCATTTTCTTATCTTAAGATATAAAGCACTGAGCGTAAGCAAAACATGCAATAGCGAGTAAATAAACCAGTAGAGAACAGAATGTCAACAAGTGGATGCAGCACAATCCCTACAACTAGGCTCTGCCAAGCAAACAACCTATAATTAATACCACAGTGTAACCTAAACTCTATGTTCATACACAGTATATCAGCATTTCTATATACCAAATTAAAGAGTAGTTATGACAACAAAACAGAAATGTGTAAATATGCAATCCATACGCAAAGCAGCAAATATATATCTTACAAAATAAACAGATCATTAGCATCATATCAGCATAAGCAAATAAATGTTCATATGTAATCTTAATAAGTAAACATGAAGGCGCAAGCAGATAAATCACAAAGTTTAACCTACATACATAACCATATCAGCACAATTAATCAGGTGACAATTATAATTTAAATAAATAAGCACAGCAGGCACATAATAAAAAATATGACATCACTGAAAAAGCTTGCAGACAAGCGATGCATAATATACGCAAGAAACAACCCTGTTCATTAATAAAACACTGTCAAAATCAGCAAATGTACGCAAGCACGTCGCTTCACAAGTAAATTCCTAGAACATAAAATTTAGCACAAAGTATAAATCACATAATCGCGAGCAGCAAATTACGTATAAAGTACGTACCTAAGTAGAAATATGTTACCTGAAAAACAAACTCAATTAATAGTTACCTTTTTAGTTTATTACTTTCTTCTTCGAAATTACATTCTTCCTGAAATTTTCTCGATAGCAAGCCCTCTTAACGACGGACACACACAGAATTTACCTGAAGTTCTTAAATATTTTATACAACCGTATCCTGAAAAGTACTGAACGTTAATAACATAATTTATCAAGTCACTATAGCTTTATACTGAATTTAATCAGATAAATTAGACAGTGTATTTGTTTACGACTGTCAGTGCATTCGCACTGAGCGCTCGATCTGCTGTAGGTACGCGTGACGTAGGAAGTAATTGTTTGCGGTCAACGACTGCCTTGTGCGCCGCGCAGACTTGACTGTTGCTTTGAGTATGTGTCGCCGCCAGAACACGGCGCGGTATCTTTGTATTCTCTGCGTGTTTACGTATAACTGTTAGTTTCTCAAAAGTATGTCATTCCACAAAAATATTAACATTCGATATATGATGTATTCCCTTAGAGCGCCGAGATTTAAGAGTTTCTACTTCGAAAGTGTTATCATGAATAATTTTTCGAACACAATTTGGACCGTTATAATGCAGAAAAAATTTGCGACACAAGCCTTTTCCTTTGTGAGACAGACGATGAGACTTAATTAACACCTTTTGACCAACTGACAAGGTTTTTAAACAACCAGGACGTTTAGCTGATTTCTCTCTTCTAGCAGCCACAGATGCAATATTTTGCAGAGCCAGAATGACAACTTCAGAATGCCGCAGTTACCGTAAAGGCGGAAAAGGAACGATTTCAGAAATGCGATTTGTCGGTGCTTTAATTTTTAATATTAATATAGGCGATAAAGAAATTGAATCATTAGGGAGTTCATTCAGAATGTTTTGAAAAGTATGATTTTGAAAAATATGAAGATACTGATCCCACGTTCTGTGATTCTGATGACAATAAAGTCGACACAATTTATTGATTTCCTTCATCCATCTCTCTGAAGCGTTAGATTGAGGGTGAAAAAGTGAAATTAAAATTGGTTTAATCTTACGACGCCGTAGAGTATGAAGCCAAATTTTAGAGCGAAACTGTGATCCATTATCTGATACAACCTTATCAACATGACCCACTTCTTTAAGAAAATGTTTGATGAAAGCATTAGATACTGAACAAGCTGTTGCTTTGCGTAAAGGTGTAAAACACACATATTTTGATGTCAATTCCACTGCTACCAAAATGTACGCAAAACCATTAGTAGAACGAACCACTGGACCGAACAAATCGACTGCAGCCATCTCCTTTAATTTCGCTGGAACGATAGGAAACAACGGTGCTCCGTGAGAAATATTTGGCGGCTTAGCCTTTTGACATAATTTGCATTTGGCAAGAACAGATCGAATACGTTTTTCCATATTACTGAAGTAGCAATTTTCTTGTGATTTATGAAAGCATTTCCTGGGACCAAAGTGTGCATAACTGAAATGTGTATACCAAATCAATTTATTAACCCACTCATTAGGAATGCAAACTAACCAAACAGAGTTGTCGACAGATTTTCGTTTAAAAAGAATATCATTAAAAATTAAATAATACTGTCTAATCGCTACGCTTTCCTTTCTCCTCCACTTCTCCTTAATGTCCTTCCAGATTGGATCCTTGTTTTGCTCCTTAGCGCTGTGCTGGAGCGAAGACGAAATTAAATTTTCAAACGCAATACCTTGAATATATATCAAACAATAATTGTTTTCTTTGCAGACCTCCTCGGCACTTCGTTTCAAACCCATAGGTGCACGTGATAAAGTATCAGCAATAATATTTGAAGAACTCTGTATGTAAACAATACTCAAATCAAATTCCTTTAGATGCAGCGCCCATCGTGACAATCTTCCATGTGTTAATTTTGTTGACATAAGAAATTCCAGAGCTCGATGATCGGTGTAAACCTTAGTATGTCTCCCATACAAAAATGTGCGAAATTTTGTGAAAGCCCAAACAACAGCCAAGGCTTCAAGTTCCGTAATCGAATAATTCTTTTCTGATTTAGAGAGAACACGACTTCCAAATGCAATACTTTTCTGTACTACAACGCCGTTTTCTTATATCTCTTGAAATAAGTGTGCACCTAGGCCTTTATATGATGAGTCCGTCGCCAAACAAAAATCTTTAGATAAATCCGGATGTGAAAGAAGTGGAGCAGCAACTAAAGCATCACGAAGTTGTTCAAATTCTGACTGAGCTTCCTCATCCCAACACCAACTAGAATTCTTTCCAGGTAGTTCACATAAACGAGGTGTGGCCAAATTGTCCAATCTAACAAAGCGTCTAAGAAAATTACAGACACCAAGGAAACTACGAACATCACGTTTTGTAGTAGAAACAGCATAATTACGAATAGCGTCTAGTTTCTCTGGATCGGGAAGAATACCTTCTGTAGAAATAATATGACCAAGAAAATTCACCTGAGAACGAACAAATTCAGATTTTTTCAAGTTCACTGTAATGCCAAATCTTGCAAAAATACGTAATAATGAATCCAAAATTTTGTTATGCTCACTCCAAGAACGTTTAGCAATAAGAATATCGCCAACATATGAAGTAATATTGTTACGAAGATAAACAGGTAAAATTTCGTTTAAACCACGAATGAATGCTGCTGAAGATACAGTAAGTCCAAACGGTAATTTCCGAGATCACTTTTGGGTAAAATAGTCATATCCGGGTGTTCTTTACCGATTCTCTAGATAGGTTGATAGTTGAAGAGTTGTTTTGATAGATACAAAGAATAGTAAAAGAGTAGGCAGCGGTGCAGAAAACTAAAAGGGAAATAGCACCACTACAGCTCGGGGCCCTGTGCACTCTACGGCACACATTCACTTAGTGTAGTGAATCCCCTGAGGACTTAAATAGCGGCACATAAATTCCAGTTTGTGACTTAGTGGCCAATTTGGTGGAAGTGCGCACTTAAATTGATCTAACCATGAACATGGATGTGTGTCATTCTTAGAACTGCGAAAGTTCTTAAATTTCCGAACAGTTAAAAAGTGTTTATAGTCAAAGTTTTCGTCTCGTGGCGACGAAGACCTACCGCCTCTGTCCCAGTCCGAATGTCGATTATTGTCAAGTTCGCGCGCCTGGCGCTCTCTTGTTACATCTCGTAAATGAAATAAATTATTTTCTTCAAAGCCCGCTGCTATCTGTGATTCTAAATTTCTTCTGCTGTCTTTTCCTCCGATTTCGCTTTCAATTTGTTTGACTTGCTTTCGTAACACCTCAAATTCCCTTTTAACGCGTTCTTTAAATTTTCCCTGATTTTCAACATGTTTATTTATGTTCTGGTACTCTTCTGTTTCTGCAGATGGCAATGGAGCTGTATCATCTGAATCCCTGTCCCCATTTAAACTAAGACTTGTCAATTTATCTGCAATCTCCTCAACTATTTCCGATAAGTCACCTATTTGTTCTTTCTGTTTATTTACGTCTTCCGTAAGTGTCGCGACTCGTGTTTCAGTATTGACACATTTAGTAGTTAGCTGTTCATACTGTTGTGTTAGGTTATTTATTCTGTCATTTGGTACGGATTCCTCGATTCTTTCAAATATTTCTTCCTTATCTTGTGCACGTTGAAGATCTAACTCTGAAAATTTTTGTACTATCACGCGATCTCTTTCTTCCTGTTCTCTATCCTGTTCCTTTTGTCTAATTTCTATTGAAATTAATCTATTATTGTGAGCATTCAAAATCGGTTGTACTTCTTCTCTAATTTCTTTCTTTAATTCATCTTTCACGTTTTTAAAACATGTCCCTATTCGTGAGTCTAACCGTGTTTCCATAGTTCCCATCTCAGTTTTAATTGTTCCTATTTGTGACCTCACTGTTTTTAATTCAGATATTAGCTGTGTTTCCATTGTTTCCATATCAGTTTTAATTCTTCCTGTTTGTGATCCCACTGTTTTTAATTCAGATCACAAATTTAATATTGCAGTCATCAGCCGCTCCATATTAACTGGTTCGAAACTCTTTTCACCCCTAACATTTCCCGCAAAACCAACTTCTTTCGTCATAGCTGTAAAGCTATCTGTGTTCGATACTATTCCAGAATCTTCAGTCGTTAATCTCGTGTTCTGAAAATTTTTTGATTGGGAAAAATTTTGAACTGGTTCCGGACTATTTTCCCTGCTTATTAAATTATTCTATACTTCATTATTCATCATACGGTTCTCCTGTGTTGGCGAGTTCACCATGTTAACAATTTCGTCATTCTGACTATCCATCATTTTTGCCTTTTTCATCGATCGGGTAATCATTTACAAAACATACAAAACTCGTCACTATACGAAAATTACAGACAATATGACACTTTATCAACAACAATACCATTCACACGAAATGCTTCCCGACAAACACGATTAACGACCAATTGAAATCTTCATAATTGCACAAAATTGTCAAACCCATATACAAGACATCGAAAATTAAATTCTGCAAAAATACCATTAGAAGAATGACAAGACAACTACAAATGTTCAATTACCAAATCTACACATGCAATATAGACTACAATTACTAAACTACAAATTACTACAACAATACTACTGTCTGCTATTTTTACTATCAAAAGAATTCCAAGGGACGATCCGAAGCAGCGGTCGCCACGTGCATGGGGGCTTAATTAAATAAAATGCAAATAATTTTAGTTTTAGTAACTGTATGTATGGTTACGAAGTCTCGTAACCGGTTGGCCCTGAGTAGTATTAGTACGCAATCTGACTGCAGAGAATAACAATAAAGAATGAAAAGAAATTTGCGTTAACACAATTGATTAATTAAGTCCCCAGCAACTATAAAAGCTACGAAACAACAAGCACAAGTGTAACTGTTCTCTGTGTGGAAGTGTGATGCAACGTACACATCTGGCACGGTTCTTCCTCAATACGACAAGATGCTTTAAACGCCATTCACAATGAAGTAATTAAAAAAACCAGAGATACTATGATTGCACATAGAAACCAGAATTACACTCTAATAAATGAACACAAGCCAGATGCTTTGTTGACTGAACCTGGGACGAAGAGGCATTGTTATTTAGGAAATTTGAAATACAAAACTTTTTTGTTACCTTCATATTTATTGACGAAAAATACACTGTGATCATTACAACATCCCCATATGCATCTGCTGTCTAGCCCGTCAGAACAACTGCACACGACATGCTCACAACTAGTACTGCTATCGACATACTCTCAACAAGCACTGCCCACGGCAACCTTAGAACTACTACTGCCCACGGCAACTTCTGAACTACCACTGCCAGTGGAGGCGGCTGAATAATACTCTTTGGCTCAATCTCTGGCGCTGTGACTCAGTGTATCCACCTTTCATCATTTCTCCAGAAGCGATGCAGTGGAGCGAGTTGTCTCATATCATCATTATTTTCAGCTGATGTCATGTCGAAAGCATCTAGCTTTCTTTGTCAAGGTAGTAATTGTTAACCACGAATAAATAGTAAACTGCTTAAAAAATTATTTTGTAAAGTATTTCAGTTGCAGAGGGAACAACACAGCTTGCATAAAGGTTCATTCTTTTCTGACAGATAGTGTTTGTGTTGTAATGGTAAATTCGCAACTTTCATAGAATCTCGAACTACAAGTTAAGGGCCTGACATGTTTTTATAGGCATTAGGGATGGTCGTATGAGGAAATACTAATGTCAACGTTGGATCAATCAATTATTTGAGGAATAATTGTATGTAATGTGTTTTATTGCTCTTGAAAGCTTAACGCACTGCAGGTTAATTGATAGAAAGTACTCGTTTTTATCCCGTTATTGCATCCCCAAATTCATATTAATATGTCGTGACACGTAGAGCCACTATACAGTAAATACCTTGGTCTTGACATAAAATTTTCTTAACTCGGAGTTTTGTTCATAGGGCGCCCAGAAAAACAATTGGCTTGCTTGACTGAGTGATAACTTCGTCCATCTTCACTCAACAGACGATCCGCTCCTTAGGAAACCTTATCAGAAGAAAATTCGTATCCAACATGTATAAAATATTCAAGGTTTTTAGCCAGGGCAGGCCTCACCTGAAAGGTGAGTAGTGACTGTCAGAAATTAAAACTGGTGCAGAGTCACATGTCGCGTATTACTATCCATTATTGACATGTTTCGCCGGCCGCTGTGCCCGAGCGTTTCTAGGCACTTCAATCCGGAACCGCGCTGCTGCTACGGTCGCAGGTTCGAATCCTGCCTCGGGCATGGATGTATGTGATGTCCTTATGTTAGTCAGGTTTAAGTAGTTCTAAGTTTAGGGTACTTATGACCTGAGACGTTAAGTCCCATAATGCCTAGAGCCATTTGAACCATTTGAACATGTTTCAATTGACAGAGCTAGTATTTTCAGAAATTTATTAGCCAAGGGCCACACTTCCAGTATACCAATATCTTCAACGTGTGGCTCTAGGCTACTGAACTTCTGTCGAGTCAAAAAAATAAATAAAAGAAATTAATATGCGCTTCGTTGCTGCCTTGTAATTTTAATGAGACATCTGGGGAACTGCCTGAAGACCCTGTCACACAGTCCGGTGCGGATGCTTATCGTTGACTGGGGCGCATTTTCCAGATCAGCGTTGATGTAAAGCCTACGCTCACAGTATGCCGAGCAATAGCTAACGTACATGTGTTTTTGACGCAGTGAAGTACAAAGTGTGGTGAAGGTGACTGATCCGTTCCTGAAGAACAGGCGACTCTTTGTCAGTAGCAACACTCATTGCAACAGCATTAAACCAGCTGTGGTCAAACAAGGTTCGGTTCTGGAATCCGTGCTGTACTGTATTTGCACCCAAGCAGGTGGAGCGTGGGTTCGAAGAGAGGACGCCGGCCGCGGTGGCCGTGCGGTTCTGGCGCTGCAGTCCGGAACCGCGGGACTGCTACGGTCGTAAGTTCGAATCCTGCCTCGGGCATGGGTGTGTGTGATGTCCTTAGGTTAGTCAGGTTTAAGTAGTTATAAGTTCTAGGGGACATGACCTGAGATGTTGAGTCCCATAGTGCTCAGAGCCATCTGAACAATTTTTTTTTTTTTTTTTTGAAGAGAGGACGTGGGTATTGGGGAGAGGAGGAATCGCCTTGCTGTCCGAAGGCATTGCACTATTTATGCGTTGCCACAGTCCATGTTTTGTTGTTCGGCATCTTCAGAGATATTTGGAAAAATTCATCCGGTGGTGCACTACATGGAAAGTGAAGAAACATCCTAACTATATCCAAACAACTGTGTTTCCTACAAACTCAAACACCGCATCGGCGTATTCGCAATTGCTGCGACGGACTTGGTGTGGCTCGGTGACCTTGTTCTTGCTTCAGACAACAGATCGACTTGAGCATCACACATAGTAGTGTAATTAACAAGTGCTGCAGCATGTTTGATCACCTGTACCCGTTCTTTCACGATACAAAACTGACACTCTAGCTCATCACCATACTCCTGGTCATCATATGATTCGGAAGAGTGGTCAGGGATGATTATACTTACCTGAAACAAGTGGAAACCATCCTAATCAACGTACTTCGGATTATAGTTAATACTCTAAACAGTCACAAAGGGCAATTGCCGATCTAATAAATAATCCACTACATTTCATATAAAAAAAGGTTTCGCCCCTTTACATCATAAAGTCACTCTGCGATCAACACACAAATCGTTTCATAAAAGACGAAAGATGACGTACTGGACGTTGGGGCCGACCGGTTCTAGGCGATTCAGTCCGGAACCACGCTGCTGCTAGGGTCGCAGGTTCGAATCCTGCCTCAGGCATCGATGTGTGTGATGCCCTTAGGTTAGTTAGGTTTAAGTAGTTCTAAGTCCAGGGAACTGATAACCTCAGATGTTAAGGGGAGTCGTACCGCCCTATCTGGACGATGTTAAAATTGGCTATATGAATGTCCCGTTTTCTCAGGAAGTGTTGAGTATATAAATGTGGTGTTTTTATCACATGTTCTCCCATGTTTTGTGACTGTATTGCTCTACAATCACTTTAAAATAACAACTGGAAAAAAGTTATGATTTTTTCCCTAACCACATAATTTTTTGGTGTAAATTTTCACAATTTTAAGTCCTTGAATTTTACCTATTACAGTAAAAACTACTAAAGTAGAGCTACAACATCATTGTACTATCTATGTTATGTGGAAAACAATTCATTGATGTAGATTCAGAAGTTTCTGAGAAAAAGCGGCTTTTATACTGAAAAATGTCATGTTGAGAAAATTGCGTTTAAAGAAAAAATTTTAATATACAGCCAACTGATACATAAAAAATATGTTAGAATCCTCCCGGATGGTAGTCCTCATCTCCTCCTTCATCTTCCTCACCCAGTGCTGCCCTACTTTTCTTGGATCTGGCATCTTTTGACATGTCGTTTGTTGCATTCTCTGCCTTCATGATTCGCAGTTGGTCCAAGTCTATCACACTTTTAGTGGTGTTGTAACCTTTATGAATGCCAAGATATTCCAAAACCTTTAGTCTTCCAGAACAGCCACCATTAAAAGTAAGAACAGCATCCAAAACACCAAGTTCAAAGACTGACCTCCCAACAAACACATTTTTTGGTATCCTTGACCATACAACATTGTTCAATGTTTCATTCGCATTTTGTGTTTTGCCCTTCAGACATTTCTTCAACAGCTCTAGTTGGGCAAGATCCTGAAACACAGGTTTCATGGCAAGCATAACAGCATTTGGTACAGTATCTTTGTGCGAGAAAGTTTCTACTTACCCTCCTCTTTTGCCTTCAAGTATTTACACCACTCAGTGGAACACAGGTTGTGTATAGGTTTAGCATCTGTAGACAGCTTGTGAAAATAAATTGCCCCAACAGCTCTCTTCATACCATCTAAATTATCTCTGTTACTCCTAATAGCCATACCATAATATTGTGTAATCTGATCAATTTGTTTATCAGTCAGTCGACGTCTTATACTTAGAACATCAGATAACTTGTTACTTCCCAACTGATGTTTGAGTCTACGTAGTCTCGTGCCCATCCTCTTTTGCACATGATTAATGCACTCTGGTTTTGTAACTGACAAATCACTATAGGGTTTACTCACCACCACCATCTTATACGATCGTTAGTCTCCATCCCCAAGAAAACTCGTGTAGCGAACAGCACGGTCATGCTGGGGACGTTGGAACATTTTCACTGCAGAAGCAACCTCCATTCCTCCACTAGTTCCTTCATAGTTTCTATGACAATTCATTTCATGCTTAGTTTGCTTTTCACTACTCTTGTCAGTATGCCTACAACCCTGACAGTACATGGTCAACACATCAACATCCAACACTTTCCCATTGTCGATGCTGATAATAGATGTACATGAATTCTTTGTTTTTTTGCCAGGATCCGTCAAATGATATTGCTATGTCAGAACTACCGTTTTCTGCTACAGACAACTCTGCTGCTGTAGTAATTGACTCCACTACTTCTTACTATGGAGTTGTATTTGACAGATTTTGTAGGGGGACTAGGGAGGTTCAGCAAGCCACAAAGAACCTTACCAGCGTAATGGCCTTTTCCTATGCATCTAAGTCCATAGACGTATCTTAGATTAGTGTCAAAAAGTCCATTCTTTACACTTACTTCTGAAGTCTTGAAAGTCTTTTCGCTTTTACAGCTCAAACACATTATTTGTAAAGTGCACACCAGACCATTGCATTGAGATAGCTTTTCAGAAATTTCAATTTCCCCTCCTCATGTACGACAACACACTGTTTTACGCAAAGCTGAAATAAGTATATGGAGAATAACTTCACTTTCTGAAGCTGCGTCGTATTTTAATTCGTTACCCAGCAATTTTTTCTTGGAAGCACTCGGAGGAGTAGAAGGACTGTCAGTATTTGCAATCAAATTATCAAGCCCTTCGGTGCTAACCACTCTTTTTACTGCTGCTATATTTGTTCTCTACTATCTGTTTCCTTTTTAAAACATTCCTTTTGGTATAGTCATGACGAAAACTATCACAGGAGACACAGAAACTAAAACGCGACTAGTGGATAACTTGTCAAACACAAACAAATGTACAGTTCAAAGAGTTTACTGCGAAGTACCGCCACTGTAGGCAACTTATGAAACGGACAGTTCTCAACAAAACAAAAGAAACCACAGCCTTGTAGACTATATAGTTCCAGAGAAAAATGCCAATAAGCGAAATGAAGGAAAATAAAATCTCGGAAATGTCATTGCATGATTATTTTCAAATATTTATTTAAAATAAAACCAAAACGAAATTAAGCATGAACACCCATATTTTCATAATTTGCATAATAGTAAAAACGTCAAATTTTGTCATTTTGGGCTGTACGACTACCCGTAAGTGCCATAGTGCTCAGAGCCATTTGAACCATTTGAAACATGACGCTTTATGGACTGACACTGATTTATAGACTACGCCAAAATAAAACTGTATACCATATCCTCTCATTATTCTAATCATCAAGTCACCCGAGCACTTTGCCTTGTGGAGTTCATACTGTAAATAGTACCCTGTCACGTAATTTGCGGTTTTGAAATGAGGCCAAAAGTATTTTTGAGTGATCCAACTTAGACTCGAAAGGAATTCTAGTCTAGTACATGAAGTACTAGTACTGTAAATCGTAAGCTATGTAAATCTGACGTTGCGGACATACATTATATGATATCACGTTGTGAAAATTACGGAGGAAGTTGCTTACGTGGGTTTTATTGTATATTACGTTCTCATTTTGTTGCGCACGTCCCAGTGACATACTGTAGTAGAGCGCGTAGAGCGGGATATAGACAAACTGATTCCACTTTATGGTGAGAAGTATACCAGCTGAACACAAACTTCAGTCATTAGTTCCTTATTGTAATATTTGTGTTATTATTCTCTGAACTTGCAGTTTCAGTTATTCATAGCTTCCTTCCTTAGTGCACAGAGTCTGCTGATCAGGAATGTGTTATAGACTCGACAGACGAACACAGTAGCAGTCGAATGAATATCTGAGATCGAAATATCTTACAAATCCCGCTAATGGTATGCGGAAGCATTGATTACATCCGTACTTGGAACCGTTTTGTTGTTAAATTATTTGTCTGGCCAGGTTAACTTGAAGTTACTGTATTTAGTTCCCCTATATCCTCTTGAAAGGAGGATATAAGATGAACATCAACAAAAGCAAAACGGGGAAGATTGGAATGTAGTCGAATTAAATCGGGCGATGCTGAGGGAATTAGAGTAGGAAATGAGACGCTTAAGGTAGTAAATGAGTTCTGCTATTTGTGGAGCAAAATAACTGATGATGGTCGAAGTAGAGAGGATATAAAATGTAGACTGGCAATGGCAAGGAAAGCGTTTCTGAAGAAGAGAAATTTTTTAACATCGAGTATAGATTCAAATGTCAAAAAATGTTCAAATGTGTGTGAAATCTTATGGTACTTAACTGCTAGGCTCATTAGTCCCTAAGCTTACACACTACTTAACCTAAATTATCCTAAGGACAAACGCACACACCCATGCCCGAGGGAGGACTCGAACCTCCGCTACAGAAGAATGCTGAAGATTAGATGGGTAGATCACATAACTAATGAGGAGATATTGAATTTAATTGGGGAGAAGAGAAATTTGTGGCACAACTTGACTAGAAGAAGGGATCGCTTGGTAGGTCATATTCTGAGGCATCAAGGGATCACCAGTTTAGTATTGAAGGGCAGCGTGAAGGATAAAAATCGTAGAGGGAGACCAAGAGATGAATTCACTAAACAGATTCAGAAGGATGTAGGTTGCAGTAGGTACTGGGAGATGAAGAATCTTGGACAGGATAGAGTAGCATGGAGAGCTGCATCAAACCAGTCTCAGGACTGAAGACCACAACAACAACAACATATCCGGTGAATTTCAGGGCAGTTTCTTACGTCACCATGGAAGTGTTAAATATTTGAAGATTGGGAAGCACATCCGTTCTTTCTATCTTAACGCCAAAAACCTGTAAAGAACCTGATAACTTTCGTCACGCCTGAGAGATCACACTTCCTCTGGATATTCTGCACAGACTTCTCTCTGAAATTAAATTCTCTTTTATGCAGCTCTTTACACTGATTGATCTTGCCATGAGTTTCATATGTTCATAACAGGTGTACGATACATCCATTTGAAACTGTTACCATACTGAAGCATTGGTCTTGTCCTAAAATATTTAGATTTCCCTCCTTCCAACAGAACAAACGTTGTTGCCCTACTGCACCCCTCTCCCCCCACACCTACTCGGCAGCTACGAAATTGTACGAAATTAACTGCTCAATCGTACTATAAAATATACTGTGTCAAGTTGCGTCTTCTTCTAGTGGTGCCTTAAGTGTCTGGTCTCTCCATCTTGATTTTGTACCTCTTCATTAGTTTCTCGATCTACCCATCTGATCTTTATTTTCCTTGCAGAAGAATTCCGTGCTACAAACCAAGAAAATACTTTTGTAAAAGACTATGTACGGGCGCTATTCGGAAAGTAAGGTCGCATAGGACGCAAAATGGAATCGACAGATAAAATCCGGTGTAGCTTTGCACAGATGTATTGGGCAGTGTCTGAGCACACAGCGAGTACATATGCCTAGAACAATAGTGGCTCCTGCCAAGTATGGGTGCCCACTGCGAGATTTCGCTTGATTTAATGCAACCTCACATAACATACCTGTCATGCATTTCTTTCTTCACGACAGTTCTCGGTCACCCAGTGCGTGGCAATGAGGATGCCGCTGCAGAATTTCCGATGGGAGATGTTTGATCACCCACCATACATACAATGAAGGCTATCACGACCGGATGTTTCAGCTGCTGAGAATTCTTCCAGGTTGTATGGCCGTGGTCCATGTGACCCTTCAGTCCCAGACGTTTCGTCCAAGGCTACGTTGGACATCTTCTGAGATGCTCCTGGTTGTGCAAGACTCATTACAACCAGCAGCACCTCCGAAGATGTCCAACGTAGCCTTGGACGAAACGTCAGGGATTGAAGGGTCACATGGATCACGGCTATACAACCCGGAAGAATTCTCACACACCATACAGCCCGGACTTGGCTGCTCACATGCGCTGTTGGCCATAAAGACAACATTTTGGCACAGAAAACGAACTGCAGAGAAGAGACAGATGAGAAGTGGCTTAGAGACGTGGCGGTAAGCACAGGCGGCTGCTTGCTATGACGAGAGTGTTGGAAAGTTGGTACAACGCTATGACAGACGTAGAAGTAGGAGAGCCGCCTTTGTAGAGAAGTGGCTGGTATGTGTAGCAAACTGTTGCAATTTTTGATTCTCATTCTGGTTTCCATCTCGCAACCGTCCAGACCTTATTTTCTAAATATCTCCCGTATTACTTAAATTTTGTAGCGGAGGCTAACAAATTTCTCTTTTTCAGAAATGCTTTCCTTGCTAATGCTAGTTTTTTATTCTATTTTTTTATTTTTTAGCTTCTCCTTTTACTATATCAGCATCTCCTTTTATTGAATTAAATCTTGTCAACTACTTTTCGTATCTCACTTTACAACCTAGTACTATTTGGAACTTCCGGGCAGATTAAAACTGTGTGCCGGACCGAAACTCGAACTCGGGACCTTTGCCTTTCGCGGGCAAGTGCTCTACCAACTGAGGTACCCAAGCACGACTCACGCCTCGGCCTCACAGCTTTACTTCTGCCAGTACCTCGTCTCCTACCTTCCAAACTTTACAGAAGCTCTCCTGCAAACCTTGCAGGACTAGCACTCCTGAAAGAAAGGATATTGCGGAGACATGGCTTAGCCACAGCCTGGGGGATGTTTCCAGAATGAGGTTTTCACTCTGCAGCGGAGTGTGCGCTGATATGAAACTTCTTCCTTTGCTAGAGCACTTTCCCGCAAAAGGCAAAGGTCCCGAGTTCGAGTCTCGGTCCGGCACACAGTTTTAATCTGCCAGGAAGTTTACATCGGCGCACATTCCGCTGCAGAGTGAAAATCTCATTCTAGTACTACCTGTTTGTATTTCGACTACCTCCACCATCTATTTCATACATTTGATTATGTTTGTCTTTTGAACTCTTTTCAAAATCGTCTATTCCGGATAACTTTCCCATGTCCTTTTTCGGCCTCTGTGAGAACTGCTATATTGTCGACAAAAATCTACTAGTAAAGAAGTGTCTACCACACTTCGCCTGCGGCATCGTTGATGTAAAGGCTTGTGGGACACCGAAAGTGCTAGATAAATAGTGATGGTGTAGCAGCGACTGGAAGGTAATAATACTGTTTCAGAGGGCAGAGGAAGGGCCCGCTGACCTTTGCGCTGCTGCCACTGTGTACGCAGGCGGCTAGAGGCGCGGGCTGGCAGCCCGCAGTGCGCAGTCGCTTGTTTTACTGAGGGGGAGTATGTGGGGAGGGCGGTAGCGCCCGGGGCGCCTTGTTTCAATTAACTCGTCGCCACTTGCTGTGCGCGCCTAGCTCTGGCTGTTCCGCACCGCGACGGGCAGACGCATCGCCGCGAGCTGCGGTCGCGATAATTAAAACTTGTCCAGAGCCGAGCTGCGCAGCGCACAGCAGTACAGCGCTGCCTGGCGGAACTTGTCCGAAGCGTCGCCAAGACCGCGCGACTTCGTCCTCCCGAGCAGCTCGTGTGTCTCTGCGGAGGGCGCGCCGAGCGAACTGGAAGCGCCAACTTCCTCATACGTACGCCGCATCGCTGCCAACTAGTTAACGAGACAGTTCCTGCAACAGCGGGCTCTGTCACGCATCTTCGCTGTTGAACTTCTAAATCTTGTACGGGATCACCGAATTAAGTACTGTCTCGACGGAGATCTTACGAGCAGTTACCAAAGAAGCCTGGCTAATTCGTAGCTCAGAATCTGGCTGTGAACGGCACATGTTACTTTATCAAGCAAAGCGAATGGCTCAGTGTGTTTGTTACTCTCAGTTCTTTCCCTCATATTCCATATTACCAAACGACTACGCCCACGCTGCGATCGTTAGAGGTTGCGCATCTCACGGCTTCCAGCGGCAACAAAAATTAGATTTCCAATATTTCGTAAACGAGTGTCACTCCAAAAGAAATGCACATTATTTTTGCGAAAATAAAGTTTTCATTCTGCATGTGTGAAAGTTTTGGTTCAAATGGTTCTGAGCACTATGGGACTCAACTGCTGTGGTCATAAGTCCCCTAGAACTTAGAACTACTTAAACCTAACTAACCTAAGGACAGCACACAACACCCAGCCATCACGAGGCAGAGAAAATCCCTGGTCCCGCCGGGAATCGAACCCGGGAACCCGGGCGTGGGAAGCGAGAACGATACCGCACGACCACGAGATGCGGGCTGAAAGTTTTGCACTGTGTAGATACATCCTTCCCGCTTGTTTTCAAACTTAGTTCAACCTGTTCCCGTGAGTGGCGCCGTCACACCATGTCTACAAGATGAGATGTGAAACTTTCTGGCAGATTAAAACTGTGTGCCGGACCGAGACTCGAACTCGGGACCTTTGCCTTTCGCGGGAAAGTGCTCTACCAACTGGGCTACCGAAGCACCCCGTCCTCACAGCTTTAATTCCACTAGTACCTCGTCTCCTGTATTTCATTCTAGAAATTTCATTCATGTCTACAAGATGGCTGCTACACTTAACGTTCGTCAGAAGCAACGTGCTGTCATAGAATTGCTATGCTGTGAAAACGAGACAGTGGTAGAAAAAGGTGTATGGATATGCTGCTGTGGCCTAGCGGTACAAGACGCTACAGTCTGGAAACGCGCAAATGCTACGGTCGCAGGTTCGAATCTTGCCTCGGGCATGGATGTGTGTGATGTCCTTAGGTGAGTTAGGTTTAAGTAATTCTAAGTTCTAGGGGACTGATGACCTCAGAAGTTGAGCCCCAAAGTGCTCAGAGCCCTTTGAACCATTTGAAATGCTGCTGTCGATCGCAGCACAGTTGTCGGTGGGCAAGCAGGTTACGTGATGAGAGCGGGCACGGCAATATTAAGGATTGTCCTCGCAGAGGCAAGCCTCGTAGTGCACACACTCCAGACAATGTACAGAGAGTTAACGAATTGGTGACTGCTGACAGACGCAGCACAGTGAACCAATTGTCACGCTACTTTGGGATAGGGGAAGGAAGTGTTTGCATAATACAGAAAGTGTTGGCGTTGAAAAAGGTTTGTGCCAGGTGGGTTCCCAGGATGTTGACAGTGGCTCACAAAGAAAGAAGAAAAACGGTATGCAGCGAACTTTTGGAACAGTACGAGAATGGTGGAGATGAATTTCTTGGAAGAATTGTGATAGGTGATGAAACATGTCTCCATCATTTTTCACCAGAGACGATGATGCAATCAATGGAGTGGCATCATGCAAATTCACCCAAGAAAAAAAAAATCGAAACCAAGCCTTCTGCTGGAAAAGTAATGGCTACTGTGTTTTTCGATTCCGAAGGACTCTTGCTTGTGAACATCATGCCAAGTGGATCCACCATAAATTCTGATGCATATGTGACTACACTGAAGAAACTTCAAGCTCGACTGACTCGTGTTCGACCACATCGGCAAAAGTAGGATGTTTTGCTGTTGCACGACAATGCACGACCACATGTCAGTCAAAAAACCGTGGAAGCGATCACAAAACTCGGATGGCTAACACTGAAACACCCGCCTTACAGTCCTGACTTGGCTCCATGTGACTATCATCTCTTTGGGAAAATGAAAGACTCTCTTAGTGGAACAAGGTTAAGATGATGACTCCCTTGCGCACGCTGCCAAACGGTGGCTCCAACAGGTTAGTCAATTTTTACCGTGCGGGTATACAGGCGCTGATCCCAAGATGACGTAAAGCAGTTGAGAGAGATTGAAATTGTGTGGAGAAATGAAAATATTGTTCCTAAGGGATGTATCTCCACACTGTAAAACTATCACACGTGTACAATAAGAGATAGATATTAATAAAAATAGTGTGCATTTCTTTTGGAGTGACCCTCATGCTTGCTGACCGAACTTAAAAACTTGAAATGCTGGCGTAATCTACACACAAAGAGATGTAACCTTGTATGAAAGTTTTAACGCAATAAAGCAAATTTTACAGTTAGAAACTTTCTATACGTCATGAGGCAACGTAACTCGCGGTCCGCTATGCTTCTTTTTTAATTTTTTTCCATTTTTGTGTCGTCAGCCTTCTGACTTGTTTGATGCGACCCTCCATTAATTCTTCTCCTGCGCCAACGTCTTCATTTCAGAGGAGCAAATACTACTCGTATTCCAATCTTTGTCTTCAAGTACACGTTTCACCACTCTACAGTTCCTTCTAGTACTATGGAGGCTAATCCATGATGCCGTAAACATGTCCTATCATCTTGTCTGTTTTTCTTACCATTGTTTCCCATATGACCCTTTTTTCGCCAATTCTGCGGAGAATTTCCTCACTCCTTACCCTTCCAGTCCATCTGATTTTTAACATTCTCCTTTAGCACCACATCTGAAATGCTTCGATTCTCTTCTGTTCCGGTTTTCCACTGTTCACGATTCACCACCATACAGTTCTGTGCTCCAAACATTCATTCTCAGGAATTTCTTCCTCAAATTAGGGCCAAAGGAGCCAATCAGTTGTAACCAACGTCGGTTAAACCCTTTATACAGGAATGAAGGATAAGGAAGCGTGAGGAGGCAACCCAGAGTAGTAATGTCATTTGTAGTTCGATTACGTTTCTTCAAACAATATTAATCACAGTAATGGTCAGACTCCCTCTTAACAAACAACAACCGAAGGGCAAATAGGTCAAAAATGTATTACACAGAAATACACACAATAAAGAATAGTAGCGTTTCACATTAACAAAATGGAAAAAACGAGGCCTCCGAACCTATTTCCACATTTAGTCGGCAGTCAAGCAAGCAATGTTGCTAATCGCAGAACTGCTACGATTTATAGTACAGTCAGTAATTTCATAAAGGGTAATTTTGCAAAAGACAGCAAGTTATTTCAAGTGGGTTAACAGTTCCTTATACCAAGAAATGAAGAGAATGTATTGTTAAAGCAGAATATTACCTGACCCCTTTATACAGGGTAGTCCATTGATAGTGACCGGGCCAAATAACTCACGAAATAAGCGTCAAACGAAAAAACTACAAAGAACGAAACTCGTCTACCTTGAAGGGGGAAACCAGATGGCGCTATGGTTGACCCGCTAGATGGCGCTGCCATAGGTCAAACGGATATCAGCTGCGATGATGATGATGATGTTTGGTTTGTGGGGCGCTCAACTGCGTGGTTATCAGCGCCCGTACAATTACCCAATCTTTGCTCAGTCCAATTTCGTCACTTTCCTGGATGATGATGAAATGACAACACAAACACCCAGTCATCTCGAGGCAGGTGAAAATCCCTGACCCCGCCGGGAATCGAACCCGGGACCCCGTGCTCGGGAAGCGAGAACGCTACCGCGAGACCACGAGCGGCGGACAGGATATCAGCTGCGTTTTAGAAATATGATAGTTTTACTTGGACCAATTTTCGCTTTGTGATAGATGGCGCTGTAATAGTCACAAACGTATAAATACGTGGTATCAAGTAACATTCTGCCAGTGCGGACGGTATTTGCTTCGTGATACACTACCCGTGTCAAAATGGACCGTTTACCAATTGCGGGAAAGGTCGATATCGTGTTGATGTATGGCTATTGTGATCAAAATGCCCAACGGGCTTGTGCTATGTGTGCTGCTCGGCATCCTGGACGACATCATCCAAGTGTCCGGACAGTTCGCAGGATAGGTACGTTATTTAAGGAAGCAGGAAGTGTTCAGTCACATGTAAACGTCAACCACGACCTGCAACAAATGATGATGCAAAAGCAGATATTTTAGCTGCTGTCGCAGCTAATCCGCACATCAGTAGGAGACAAATTGCGCGATAATCGGGAATCTCAAAAACGTCTATATTGAGAATGCTACATCAACATCGACTGTACCCGTACCATATTTCTATGCACCAGGAATTGCATGGCGACGACTTTGAACGTCGTGTACAGTTCTGCCACTGGGCACAAGAGAAATTACGGGACGATGACAGATTTTTTGCTCGCGTTCTATTTTGCGGCGAAGCGTCATTCACCAACAGCGGTATCGTAAACCGGCGTAATATGCACTATTGGGCAACGGAAAATCCACGATGGCTGCGACAGGTGGAACATCAGCGACCTTGGCGGGTTAATGTATGGTGCGGCATTATGGGAGGAAGGAAAATTGGCCCCAATTTTATCGATGGCAATCTAAATGGTGCAATGTATGCTGATTTCCTAAGTAATGTTCTACCGATGTTACTACAATATGTTTCACTAAATGACAGAATGGCGATGTACTTGCAACGTGATGGATGTCCGGCACATAGCTCGCGTGCGGTTGAAGCGGTATTGAATAGCATATTTCATGACAGGTGGATTGGTCGTCGAAACACCATACCATGGCCCGCACGTTCACCGGATCTGACGTCCCCGGATTTCCTTCTGTGAGGAAAGTTGAAGGACATTTCCTATCGTGATTCTCCGACAACGCCTGACAACATGCGTCTGCGCATTGTTAATGAATGTGCGCACGTTAAGGAAGGCGAATTACTCGCTGTTGAGAGGAATGTCGTTACACGTATTGCCAAATGCATTGAGGTTGACGGACAACATTTTGAGCTTTTATTGCATTAATGTGGTATTTACAGGTAATCACGCTGTAACAGAATGCGCTCTCAGAAATGATAAGTTCTCAAAGCTACACGTATCACATTGGAACAACCGAAATAAAATGTTCAAACGTACCTACGCTCTGTATTTTAACCTAAAAAAAACCTACCTGTTACCAACTGTTCGTCTAAAATTGTGAGCCATATGTTTGTGACTATTACAGCGCCATCTGTCACAAAGCGAAAATAGCAGTCCAACTAAAACATTCATGTTTCTTTACGTACTACACGAATATGTAATAAATAATGGGGGTCCAATTTTAAAAAACGCAGTTGATATCCCTTTGACCTATGGAAGCGCCATCTAGCGGGCCATCTGATTTCCCCTTCAAGCTAGACAAGTTTCGTTTTTTGTAGTTTTTTCGTTTGACGCTGATTTCGTGAGATATTTGGCCCGGTCACGATCAGTGGACCACCCTGTATACGAACTTTTTTAAATAAACAACACTAAAGTGCCTCTAGAGCATACAAGCTGAAAGCAGTACATTGGCATCTCAGGTTATAGCCAGTTAAAAGAGACACTTTCAAATAAACTATGAATATCTGATTTTTGAGAGAAAGCTCGTACATACAGTTACTTAAATCTAAATCTGTAACAAGCAAGATGTTGCGAGGGAAAGCGTAAAATTTTGAATACGAATACAGGGTGTAAAATACACAAGAAAACTTAAGTCGTTCGTTCCAACAGGCGGCCAGAATTACTGTGGTTAGAAAAACCTCACGCGCAACGACTACATGGTGGGACATCACCAAGTCCTCGGGCCTGTGAGGAGTAGAGAAGTCGGCCGTAAGCTGAGGCAAGCTAGTGCTGTTAACAAAAGGCATAACTAAGTTAGGGCTAAGGAAGTCGTTTAACAATTACAGATGATGTCCTTAGAACAACATAAGAAAGAGTAGCAACTCTCGTAACAAAGATCTCTATGCAAGAAGAGAAAACATGAGAATTAAAGGCAACCTCAAGCTTTAATCAACTGGCTAGTCAGAATTATGATCTGAGGCTCAACTGAAAATACCGCCGATAACTGTCAGGCCACCTAGCCATTTATTGGCGTATATTACAGTAAGGCAAGAAGGAACGAGCATACCTCTACAGAACTAGAATTACACAGATTCTCATACCCATTAGCTGCTTATGCAACATTTTAAACAAGAACATCTATATCAAAATTTGGATACATATGAGACATGCAAGGTTTAAATCCACTCCCTCTCAAATCAAACAAATAAAAAGGCAACTGAAAAATACAGTTAGGTAATTTAATTGATTTTAAATTCAGGTGTTCATATGGCTAACCACACATTTCATTTAAATCAGAATTTCACGGGGCCGTCCATAAGAAAACTCAGACCAAGTTACACCACAAAATTGTTTAAATTTAAGTTCAGTTAACAATTCTATTATTAAAAAAGGGATGAACACCAACGTTTAAACGAAACAGGACAACCCACCAGATAATCATCAATAGAATGAAACGATAAATAACATTTGTCAAATAACTGGGCTTAACTGACCTAATTGCAAAAAGTAACGCAGAAAACCACCCTTAGGGAGGCACTAAAAGGCACAAACACACAATTAATTAAAAATACCAAAGCTCCATCACTGATCATACTATATTCAGCCCTTCAGGAAGCCACTAAGACCAGGCAAAGCCAGAAGGTCTGGTAGTACGACCACTGAGCATGAAAGTGCAAAAGGCGAAGGCAAGTTGAATATTGTCAGGGCAGCATTAAGTATCCAGCATGGAATCGCCCGAATTGCAAACCAACAGACGTCAAGACGAATGGAATTCAAACACCAGGACGCCGTCTCCAAAAAAAATTGAATCAGGTGAGCAACTCTAAGCCCATGACCAACACAAGCACCCGAGAAATATACACTACTGGCCATTAAAATTGCTATACCACGACGATGACGTGCTACAGACGCGAAATTTAACCGACAGGAAGACGATGCTGTGATACGCAAATGATTAGCTTTACAGAGCATTCGCACAAGGTTGGAGCCGGTGGCGACACCTACAACGTGCTGACGTGAGGAAAGTTTCCAACCGATTTCTCACACACAAATAGCAATTTACCGGCGTTGCCAGGTGAAACGATGTTGTGATGCCTAGTGTAAGGAGGAGAAATGCGTACCATCACGTTTCCGATTTTGATAAAGGTCGGATTGTAGCCTATAGCGATTGCGGTTTATCGTATCGCACATTGCTGCTCGCATTCGTCGAGATCCAATGACTGTTAGCAGAATATGGAATCAGTGGGTTCAGGAGGGTAATACGGAACGCCGTGCTGGATCCCAACGGTCTCGTATCACTAGCAGACGAGATGACAGGCATCTTATCCGCATGGCTGCAACGGATCGTGCAGCCACGTCTCGATCCCTGCGTCAACAGATGGGGACGTTAGCAAGACAACAACTATCTGCACAAACAGTTCGACGACGTTTGCAGCAAGATGGACTATCAGCTCAGAGAGACCATGGCTGCGCTTACCCTTGCGCTGCATCACAGACGGGAGCGCGTGCGATGGTGTACTCAACGACGAACCTGGGTGCACGAATGGAAAAACGTCATTTTTTTGGATGAATCCAGGTTCTGTTTACAGCACCATGATGGTCGTATCCATGTTTGGCGACATCGCGGTGAACGCACATTGGAAGCATGTATTCGTCATCGCCATACTGGCGTATCACGCGGCGTGATGGTATGGTGTGCCATTGGTTACACGTCTCGGTCACCTCTTGTTCGCATTGACGGCACTTTGAACAGTGGACGTTACATTTCAGATGTGTTACGACCCGTGGCTCTACCTTTAATTTGATCCCTGCGAGACCCTACATTTCAGCAGGATAATGCACGACCACATGTTACATGTTCACCAATTGAAAACGTCTGCTCGATGGTGGCCGAGCAACTGGCTCGTCACAATACGCCGGTCACTACTCTTGATGAACTGTGGTATCGTGTTGAAGCTGCATGGGCAGCTGTACCTGTACACGCCATCTAGGCTCTGTTTGACTCAATGCCCAGGCGTATCAAGGCCGTTATTACGGCCAGAGGTCGTTGTTCTGGGTACTGATTTCTCAGGATCTATGCACCCAAACTGCGTGAAAATGTAATCACATGTCAGTTCTAGTGTAATATATTTGTTCAATGAATACACGTTTATCATCTGCATTTCTTCTTGGTGTAGCAATTTTAATGGCCAGTAGTGTAGCTGCCGCTGGTAGTCCGGACCTTTGTTTGTCATGGTCCGCCGTACCCAGCTTTCCCTTGTCGTACTGTCTTCCTCCGCGTTCCGCCGCCACCGCCGCCGCCACTGCCGTCTCCATGCACCGCCATAGATGCTGCTTCACAAGGAGAACTGATACACAGAGGGGAATGTGGCGCTGTGGACACATACGGCTACGAAAGGTACGGACGATGGTTTCGGAGGATGTAAACTCGTCTCGTTGAGAAATAAACGTAACCTGAAGCCAATGTAAGAGCAATAACTACAAACCCGAAAACATACATGTCAAAATTAGGTCTGATTCAGAAGCTGGTTCTGCTTCGCGGCGTGTGCGGCTCGAATCGTTGGAAAGGAAACACAAGATGCAGTTTGATGGTCTGGATAACGTTTTCATGGATGGTGTCGTCATTATGGAAGGCACAATGCATCAATCCAAGTATACATGTGTCGCTGGGGAGCATGTACACTACTATTACGCAATTCTGTTTTCCTCGGCACGATGGGGCCTACCAGCAGAACAATGCAACATGTCACACAGCTCGTAGTGTATGTGCTTGGTTTGAAGAGCATAGGGATCAGATTACCGTACTCCCCTGACCAATAAACCCACCGGATTCAATTCCAATCAAGAATTCTTGTGACACCCGTTCGCGCCATGGACCGTCAACCGAGAAACTTAGCGCAGCTGGCACAAGCACTGAACTCGACAAGGCACCACATCTCTGTCGGTACTTTCCTAATCCTCACTGAATGTTTTCCTGCGCTTCACGCAGCAGTCTGCGCTAGAAAAGGTGGTTTTCCGTCTTTTGACAGGTAGTCACATTAATGTGACTGGACAGTGTATATACTTCAGTTATTACAAGTTTCCAATAATTCATACGAACATTAGACCTCAACACAGTTTTGACTAGCCTGCCGCTGTGGCCAAGCGGCTCTAGGCGCTTCAGTCTGGAACAGTGCGACCGCTACGGTCGAAGGTTCGAATTCTGCCTCGGGCATGGATGTGTGTGATATCCTTAAGTTAGTTAGGTTTAAGTAGTTCTAAGTTCTAGGGGACTGATGACCTCAGATGTTAAGTCCCAAAGTGCTCAGGCCCATTTGAATCATTTGAATTTTGACTGATAACATTTCACTTTTATTGCGACATGGAAATTCTGATGTACTGCTAATACTCTGAAATTTCTGTTTTATTAACCATGGATCCCCAACATTTTATGCTCCACCAAATGCAAATGGAGATTTTAAAGCTCGTGTGCCACCTGTGGGGAGTAACAGTGAGATTTTCGAAACTCCTCGTAATAGACAAATGATCTACACGAATCCAAATCCAGAACAGCAGAACCACCCTTCAAGCAGGGAAAAGGCACGACAAATATTAAAGGGGTATGGGCGTGCAGGCCGTATAGAGACAGAACTTCTAAGCAAGAAGCATAAGGGACCCACAGAACCGGTTCCAGTTGCCCCTACCATAGCTGATGCGGTAGCTTATCGGCCTCAGGTTACAGACAAATGCCTGAGAAGTAATGACCAAATACACTCCTGGAAATTGAAATAAGAACACCGTGAATTCATTGTCCCAGGAAGGGGTAACTTTATTGACACATTCCTGGGGTCAGATACATCACATGATCACACTGACAGAACCACAGGCACATAGACACAGGCAACAGAGCATGCACAATGTCGGCACTAGTACAGTGTATATCCTCCTTTCGCAGCAATGCAGGCTGCTATTCTCCCATGGAGACGATCGTAGAGATGATGGATGCTGTGGAACGGCTTGCCATGCCATTTCCACCTGGCGCCTCAGTTGGACCAGCGTTCGTGCTGGACGTGCAGACCGCGTGAGACGACGCTTCATCCAGTCCCAAACATGCTAAATGGGGGACAGATCCGGAGATCTTGCTGGCCAGGGTAGTTGACTTACACCTTCTAGAGCACGTTGGGTGGCACGGATACATGCGGACGTGCATTGTCCTGTTGGAACAGCAAGTTCCCTTGCCGGTCTAGGAATGGTAGAACGATGGGTTCGATGACGGTTTGGATGTACCGTGCACTATCCAGTGTCCCGTCGACGATCACCAGTGGTGTACGGCCAGTGTAGGAGATCGCTCCCCACACCATGATGCCGGGTGTTGGCCCTGTGTGCCTCGGTCGTATGCAGTCCTGATTGAGGCGCTCACCTGCACGGCGCCAAACACGCATACGACCATCATTGGCACCAAGGCAGAAGCGACTCTCATCGCTGAAGACGACACGTCTCCATTCGTCCCTCCATTCACGCCTGTCGCGACACCACTGGAGGCGGGCTGCACGATGTTGGCGCGTGAGCGGAAGACGGCCTAACGGTGTGCGGGACCGTAGCCCAGCTTCATGGAGACGGTTGCGAATGGTCCTCGTCGATACCCCAGGAGCAACAGTGTCCCTAATTTGCTGGGAAGTGGCGGTGCGGTCCCCTACGGCACTGCGTAGGATCCTACGGTCTTGGCGTGCATCCGTGCGTCGCTGCGGTCCGGTCCCAGGTCGACGGGCACGTGCACCTTCCGCCGACCACTGGCGACAACATCGATGTACTGTGGAGACCTCACGCCCCACGTGTTGAGCAATTCGGCGGTACGTCCACCCGGCCTCCCGCATGCCCACTATACGCCCTCGCTCAAAGTCCGTCAACTGCACATACGGTTCACGTCCACGCTGTCGCGGCATGCTACCAGTGTTAAAGACTGCGATGGAGCTCCGTATGCCACGGCAAACTGGCTGACACTGACGGCGTCGGTGCACAAATGCTGCGCAGCTAGCGCCATTCGACGGCCAACACCGCGGTTCCTGGTGTGTCCGCTGTGCCGTGCGTGTGATCATTGCTTGTACAGCCGTCTCGCAGTGTCCGGAGCAAGTATGGTGGGTCTGACACACCGTTGTCAATGTGTTCTTTTTCCATTTTCAGGAGTGTAGTTGAGGACAGACAGTATTCGTCTGCATTAAGTGTAACGTTCTTTTGTCTCTAACAAAGAGAATGGCTAGGTACTGATAATTTGACGAATAATAATATATTGCACTGTGGATAATTATTTAAAAAAGCGTACCATCATGTGCATTTTATTTTTAAATCTGAAAAAGCTGTCAAGTGTCATCAAAATATTAAGTAAAAAGCTTTCACCAAACGAAGTGTAGCAAGTGTTCAGTTTCTCATATGCCTATTGTCGCATCTATATGATGTACCAAGTTATTTAAAATAAGTATAACATATCTTAGATATAAATTTATGTACTCTATAACGGACGGAACAAGGAGGACATGAAAAGCAGACTAGCACTGCCAATAAAGGCTTTACTGCCCAAGACAAGTCTGCAGTATGAATTATAGGCCTTGATATGAGGAAGAAATTTTCAAAATTTACATTTTGAGCCCAGCATTGTATGGCAGTGAAACATGGACTGCGGGAAAACCGGAACAAAGAAAAATCGAAGCATCTGAGACACGGTGCTATAGGCAAATGTTGAAACTCAGGTGGACTGATAAGGTAAGGAATGAGGAGGTACTCCGCAGAGTCGAAGAGGACAGGAATGTGTGGAAAACACTGACGAGGAGAAGGGACAGGATGATAGGGCATCTGTTAAGACATCAGGGAATTATTCCAAGGTACTAGAGGGAGCTGTAGAGCGCGAAAAAAGTAGAGGAAGACAGAGATTGGAATACATTCAGCAAATAATTGAGGACGTAGGTTGCAAGTGCTGCTCTGAGATGAAGAGGTCGGCACAGGACAGGAATTCGTGCCGGCTGTATCAGACCTATCAGAAGACAAAAGACCGATGATTCAAAAAAAAAAAAAAAAAAAAAAAGCATCGGTAATACTTCATTACTGGTTAGAAAATGATTTATCATTTTCGTGAATATCCATAATATGAATAAGAGATTAGTCCAGAAAGTCGAGTGCGTTAAAGCTTCGGCTTCCGGGAAACAGGGAGCCCCACTGGCCCCAGACAGAATCCACCCGGTAGATTAACGACGAGGGACGGTGCGCTGGACAGTCTGGAGGTATTTTTCAGGCTGCTTCGCGCATCCGACTACGTGAATACCAGGCTGGTACCCAGGTCTCTCCTGAGTTACACGATTTACAAGCTTTTAGTAAAAATTCTCACATTTGCACAAGGGGTAACATTAGACGCAGACAGGTGGTATACAGAAATTCCGCCACGGGTGGAAGTCGTAATGATCCGGCCACCCACTACCACTAACACTGGTAATTCCGAAATAAGACATCGACCACGTGGAGACGCGGACATGGCAAATTTATAGTAGAGATTTATGTGTCTGTAAAAAGACCATCGATACGCGAATTGTACAACCACCACAGTCTGGCCGAGAAGCCGAGAAAATTCTGGTCCTATGTAAAATCGCTTAGTGTGTCTGAGGTTTCCATCCAGTCACTCGTTGAACAGTCTCGTGTGACACTAGGAGATACCAAGCCAAAGCCGGTGTTTTAAACTTCGCGTTTAAGAAATCGTCTACGCAGGCGTATCGCACAAAGGTACCGTCGCTTGACCATCGAACGGGGTCCCTTGTGGACGATACAGTAATGAGCACCCTCTGAGTAGAGAAACAGGTGAAAGAGTTGGAAAGAAATAAGTCGCCAGGTCCAGATGGAATACCAATGCGGATCTATAAAGAATACTCTGCGCCACTGGCCCGTTACGAAGGTTGCGTTTATCACGAATCTCTCGCCCAGCGCGAAGTTCCTAGCGACTCGAAAATAGTGCAGGTAACTCCTGTACATAAGAAGAGCAAAAGAACCGACCTGGAAAATTACAGACCTATATCTTTCCAATCTATATGCCGCAGAATTCGTGAACGTATTCTGACTTCAGATATATTTGCTTGAGCCAGAAAAGCTTCTGTCCATGAGTCAGCACTGTTTTAGAAAGCATCGCTCGTGCCTGACTCTACTTGCCCTTTTTCTCACATGATCTATTGATGATGGGCAACAAGCAGATTCCCTACTCCTAGATTTCCGGAAAGCATTTGACAGCGCGAAACGCGGCAGACTGTTAACGGACGTACGAGCATGTGGAATGTATTCCCAGATTTATGAGTTGCTCGAAGACTTATTTAGTAACAGAAACCAATATGTCGTCCACGATGACAAAACTACATGAGACACAAGGGTTCGTCAGCAGTGCCCCATGGAAGTGTGAGATACCAAGCCAAAGCCGGTGTTTTAAACTTCGCGTTTAATCTGTGGTTGTTTGCAGATGATGCTGTAAGACGTCGAAGTTGATGGCTGTAGGAGGATACAATATACGTAGACTTCATTTCTGTTTAATGTGATGAATGGCAGAACTGTGTGTCTTGACTCAGTCACATCGTTCAAATACCTGTGTGTAACGATGTAAAGCGATATGAAATCGAACGGGAATGTGATGAGTGTGGTACGAGAGGCGAACGGCCGACTTCGGTTTATTTGGAGAATTTCTGGTTGAAATGGTTCAAATGGCTCTGAGCACTATGGGATTTAACTTCTGAGGTCATCTGTCCCCTAGAACTTAGAACTACTTAAACCTAACTAACCGAAGGACACCACACACATCCATGCCCGAGGCAGGATTCGAACCCTCGACTGTAGCGGTCACGCGGTTCCAGACTGTAGCGCCTAGAACCGCTCGGCCACTCCGGCCGGCGAGAATTTCTGAAAAGTATGGTTTACTTGCAAGGGAGACCGTATATAGCACACTAGTACGACCTGTTCTTTAGTACTGCTCGAGAGTTTGTGTTCCGCCAAAGGTTGGATTAAAGGAAGACATCGAAGCATTTCAGAGAGGTGCTGCTATACTTATTATCGGTAGGTTTTAACAACACGTAAGTATTACGGAAATGCTTCGGGAAATTAAAGTGGGAATCCCTAGAGGAAAGAATGTTTTTTTCGAGGAACACTACAGAGAAATTTGGAGAACCGGCATTTGAACCTCACTGCAGAACGATTGTATTGCCGCCAGCATACGTTCCGTGTAAGGACGCCACTGAACATCAGCCAGCATGTGTGCATGAACCAGGCCCCGGCTGCAGAGGCCTATATGCAACAACCTTCACTGAAAGGTCGTTGAGGAGACAATGTTGGTAGCCCTTGGTTCATCTGGCAGATAGCTGCTGAACAACTGCAAGTTTCTTCGCCTGCACACATCTCCGCAACCATTGTTCACCGCTGTCATCTAATGCCTGTAGTGCACCAAAGTTGCGTTGGCGTCGGTTTTGGATAGAGCAATTAATTTAGTCATGCTCGTTATACTTTGGCCAAGGTGGCAGGAGAACAGTTTACAAACAGCCGTTTTGCATATTCTTCCACCATTGGTCCAAAAGTTAATGTTCATGCTGGTTTGGATGTGAGAGAAATCTTTGCATTTGCTCATTACGACAACATCTGCACTATTTACCACTCACATCCCCCACCACCACCACCACCACCACCAACAACAACCCCCGCCCCCCCCCCCCTGCGCCCGACACCCTTCATGTGCTCTTCACTGGTAGTGCTGACACATTCCGTCTGTGAGTGGTTATTGCACGCTGACGTTGTACATAGTCGGTGGTCACATTAAAGTGACTGCGCAAATAATGAGCACAATTGGTCACTGAAGCGTTCTGGTGCTACAAAACGACGGAAATATTGCCTTTCATTTCACTTGTTTCATCTCTTGTAAGCTCCCACAAAGATACACAAACCCTTAACTATGCTTATTTTACACAAAAAGTATTTTCGAATCAATCTGCTCTCGCAGTTTGTTTATTACAAAAAAAATGGCTCTGAGCACTATGGGACTTTACTTCTGAGGTCATCAGTCCCCTAGAACTTAGAACTACTTAACCCTAACTAACCTAAGGTCCTCACACACATCCATGCCCGAGGCACGATTCGAACCTGCGTCCGTAGCGGTCGCTCGGTTCCAGACTGTAGCGCCTAGAACCGCTCTGCCACTTCGGCCGGCTGTTTATTACATCCAAATGTGATTTACGTCACATTTCACACACCCACCCACACACTAAGACAAAAACGACGCACCATGAAGGAATTGTCGGAATGGGAGGGAAATCGGTAAATTTCATCCACATATACAGCCAGAAAATGATTAGTGTTTCAAAAACTTGGATGATATATTCAAGACAAAGAGTTCATAGGTTTAGACAACACAGTCTATGTAGAACAGCGACCTGATGCTGTATTTGGGTTAGAATGAATAGTGAACATCGCAATAACATTTGTTTACTGACAGGTTTCGGATTATGTAAAACCGTATTTGTGGCCCCTATGGCTGGTGCTGGTGGCTCCTCGGTTGTCTCGTGATACCATGAGTGTACGATCATGGTATCACGAGACAATTGAAGAGCCGCCAGTACCAGCCATAGGGGGCCACAAATTATGAAGACGGCTTTTACATAAGCCGAAACCTGTCAATAAACAAATATTGTTGTGATCTTGACTGTTCATTCTAATTTAAACAAGAGAAAGAGTTTCACAAACTGTGCAGATAAGAAACGCGTTGTCCACTTCGGCCTTTATGCAAGCACGGATTCTGCTTGGCATTGACTGATGGAGCTTTTTTTTTATTAAAATCAAATTCCTCCAGCTGTACTTAAGATTTTTTATTTACTTCTCTACTAGTTTCGGCGTTGTGTCAACATGGAGCAAGTGATTGTCTCACCGCGGACTTTTAGACTGAGCCACGCACAACTCATTTCATCAAAGTGTACGGGCCTGAAGATGGCGTTGACGCAACACCGAAACTAGTAGCGAAGTAAATAAAAAATCTTAAGTAAAGATGGGAGAATTTCATTTTAATAAAAATTATACCAGCTGTGTCCCAGCTTCATCCAGTTTAAATATGGATGTACGAAGATGGAGTTGGTGAATGTCTTCCTAAGGGATATTTTGCCACATTCTGTCCCACTGGCGCGTTAGGTAGTCGAAATCCCGAGCTGGCAGGAGGGCCCTGGACATAATGCACCGAACGTTCCCAACTTCGAAGCGATTCCGTGACCTTCTTGGCTGAGGTAGTGTTGGGAAGCACGAAGACAATCAGTAGAAACTCCTCTCTGGTGTGGGCGGGCATTATATTGTTGAAATATAAGCCCAGAATGGTTTACCATGAGTGACATCAATATAGGTTATGCGATATCAAAATGGTTCAAATGGCTCTGAGCACTATGGGACTTGACATCTGAGGTCATCAGTCCCCTAGAACTTAGAACTACTTAAACCAAATTAAGAACATCACACACATCCATGCCCGAGGCAGGATTCGAACCTGCGACCGTAGCGGTCGTGCGGTTCCAGGCTGAAGCGCCTAGAGCCGCTCGACTTATGGGATATCGTCAATGTACTGATGTGGTATATCGGCGCCGCAGATGACAACCAAAGAGGTCCTGCTATGAGATGAAATGGAGCCACAGACGTCACTCCTGGGAATCGCGCCTCATGGTTGGTGACAGTCGGGCTGATATCCCACCACTGCCTCGGTAGTTTCCAGACGCGACTTCACTGGTGATCGGGGCTCAGCTCGACTTGGGACCCATCACTGACGACAATCAGTCCTTGAAATTTCAGGCCGAAGACTTGTCTGGTCATGCCTCAGATAGTTGTGGAAAACCAACCTATCGCCCTGCATACAGCCTGACAACTAGGAGTGATGATGCTATTTCATTTCGTAGCAGGACCACTTTGGCTGTCACCCGCTGCAGCCTTACAGCCCAGCGATACGTCGACTATATTCTATGCCCCGTTTTGTTGTCCTTCATGGCAAGCAATCCTGGGATTACATTTCAGCAAGATAATGCCCGCCTGCAGACCGTGAGAGTTTCTACTGCTTGTTTTCATGCTTGCCAAACGTTACCTTATCCAGCAAGGTATGTGATCTCTCCCCAATTGAGAATATCTGGAGCATTTTGGGCATAGACCTCCAGCCAGCCAGGGATATGACAGTCCAAGGCGCCAATTGGCCAGATTTCGTCACGGGATCCCTCAGGGGGACATCTAACAAGTCTGTCAAACAGTGCTAATAAACACTGCTTGCGTAACGGTCAGAGGTGGACCAACGAGTTGTTGACTTGTTCAGTGTGTGAAGATCTTTGTCTTGAATAAATCATATAACTTTTCTGAAATTTACTTGTATTTGTTAGTTCATGCAGATCACATCTACCGATTTCCGACCCATTCTATTAATTCCTACGTGATGTATCACTTTTTTGTCTTAGAGTGTACTACAGAACTGTACTTGCCTATGTATGTGGATGTAATTGTCCAGGCAATTTTCACAATATATATAAATGACCTAGTAGATAGTGTCGGAAGTTCCATGTGGCTTTTTGCGGATGATGCTGTAGTATACAGAGAAGATGCAGTATTAGAAAATTGCAGCGAAATGCAGGAAGATCTTGAGCGGATAGGCACTTGGTGCAGGGAGTGGCAACTGACCTTTAACATAGACACATGTAATGTAATGCGAGTACATAGAAAGAAGGATCCTTTATTGTATGATTATATGATAGCGAAACAGACACTGGTAGCAATTACTGGGAGTATGCGTACGGAACGATTTGAAGTGAAATGATCATAAAAAATTAATTGTCGGTGAGGCGGGTGCCCGGTTGAGATTCATTGGGAGAGTCCTTAGAAAATGTGGTCCACCAACAAAGGAGGTGGCTTACAAATTACTCGTTCGACCTACACTTGAGTCTTGCTCATCAGTGTGGGATCCGTACCAGGTCGGGTTGACGGAGGAGATAGAGAAGATCGAAAGAAGAGCTGCGCGTTTCGTCACAGGATTATATGGTAATCGTGATAGCGTTACGGAGATGTTTAGCAAACTCAAGTGGCAGACTCTGCAAGAGAGGCGCTCTGCATCGCGGTGTAGCTTGCTGGCCAGGTCTCGAGACGGTGCGTTTCTGGATGAGGTATCGAATATATTGCTTCCCCCTACTTATACCTCCCGAGGAGATCACGAATGTAAAATTAGAGAGATTCGAGCGCGCACGGAGGCTTTCCGGCAGTCGTTCTTCCCGCGAATCATACTCGACTGGAACAGGAAAGGGAGGTAATGACAGTGGCACGTAAAGTGCCCTCTGCCACACACCGTTGGGTGGCTTGCGGAGTCTAAATGTAGATGTAAATGTAGACAAGAATGGTAGCTTCTCGTGCGAGTTTCTTGAACAGGGATACAAACAGGAATTTGCTCTAGGAGTACCCAAGACACTCGGGAGACAGAATCACAAGGCTGAGAAGTCGATATCTTCGTGCAGAATCTGCACTGCATTAAGCAGTTAATCACTTACTATTGCACGATGATTTAATGAGTCGAAAAAATATTCATGACAATAAATACTGTTAAACAAATAGCATTTGTGTAGTTTTCACCTTCGAATACGAAATTGTTCTACGTTGAAGGGCGAGGGAAATTCAGTCACATGATAGCTGAGTACCTTAGGTAGCACACCTTAACTGAAATTCTACACGAAACTCCCAAATGCTGTCGACCGGGCTCGTACAGCTGTTAATTCAATGAGTCTGCTTAAATGGAGCAGCGAATCCAGGCAAGTTAACTTCAAGCGGGGGCCGCAACAGGCAGCTCGTGAGGTCGCTGTAGAGCTGGCACGGGCACCGTACGTAGCGGGCGAGGCAGCGTGGCAATTGCGGGTAACATTTGCATAATTCCGCTTACGGAGCGGAGCAGTGCATCAGAAGCTCTCCCCGCAGACGCCTGTCTGTCTGTCTGAGGGAAGCCGAGGCGGCTGTGTCGGCAGCACCGGTTTCTGGCTACGGTGGTAGAATGGGGAAAGGAGGAACCGCCAGATATTGTGCGCTCGCAGACTGGCCGGCTCTGGCGTCCCTTTCAACGGCCTGCCGGAGGAGAAACGGAAAAATACGAGTCACCATCGGCCTGTCAGGACAGCGACGCCGCTGGAGCTGTTGGGAGCAGAGATTGCCGCGGGAGCAATTACATTTCCTGACACTCAATACCTGCTTGTCAGGGGCGACAGCGCGACATTGCGAGCTGATTCCACTTCACTCCGGCCATCCGTTGTGTCGTCCAGTAGACGAAATGACAGGGCACGTATGTGGTACGCTCCATGGCGATGAATGTGCAGACAGGAAGGCATCACTTTTGTTTGTGACAAACCGCTGGTACTGTCATCGTTAATGTTGCTGTGCGGAGGCGCTAGCGAAAGAGATTTTGCCTGAAATTTCTCGGTGCTTGAGAGGACGCCACAACAGTGAAAGTCGTTCCATGATTACAAAAATTTATTTCCAAGTGGAATGTGAGTTCTTATAGAACAACTATCCAAGGATTTCCACCCAATAGTATCCAAACAGCAGACTCTGTACACAATTTATTAAATTGCCAATACTAAATTCTTTTAAATAACAACAAATTCATATAACTTACAGAAATTAACAAATGTTTAAAAGAATGAGCTTTAAAAGCAATAACGGCGGCGTGCCACCATAAAATCAAAGAACCTTTTACAATAGTGCTTTTAGAGTTTACTCGAGAGACAAAATCCAATAATAAGTTAACTTGGCAATACAACCTAAGATGATTTACAAAGACCTTTAAGAATGATAGTGACACTTGGCACCATAAAGTCGGAAAACATTAAGAGCAGTAATAAAATAAAATAAAAGTAATATTGGCAACTTGGCACCATAAAATCAAAGAAGCGCAACACACAACCAATAAATGTAATAACAAAATAATAATTTGAAACAACCAAAGGGCAAGGGCAACTCCCAACCCAATCTCAGACGAGCGAGCCCTCAGCAATTCGGAGCCTTCCCACTAGAAACGGTCTCCGAAATAAACCGCTGAGAGCTCCCCGTGTGATATTATTGGATTTCAGACAATTTGCATATGAGAAAAGGACAGCCACCAAGCTGTAGTTTGCAGTGATACTAAACATTACAACACGAGAGTAAAAAAAAAAAAAACGAAATCTGTTTATGACGTTCGCCTACACCAAGACGCGCGGCCAGCGTTTGAAAGGTACTTTTAAATACTATGACTCGCTGGGCGCAGATATTTAAAATCATTGCCGCAGCGCTTGATAGCAAGAAGCTGCGAAACAGAAGAAAGAACAATTTATCATTTGTTAGGAAAATTCTAGAGTCTTTATAGTTAGTTGTACTTCTGGTCGCCGATATGTTAACATGTACTTCATTACCTTTGATGTTTGGTTGCCGACTTGTTAAGACGTGTTGTGTAGCACCGCTACAAGTTATATTTCTTTTGGTGTGATAAACCACGTTATCACCAAGAAAACAAAAACGCTTTTGTAAACTTTGTGACGATAAAAAATACTTACGCGCACGCCAGGACATTTAATGTTTACAAAATATCACACATACAAAAGCAGCGATTGTTGGACTGCTCCATGTATGAGAAAAACATAAAAATGTAAGTTTTGTATTCATTGTAAATTTGGTAATGTTTATAGTTTAATGCCTTTCTTCTTTGAGAATATACTTTTCCTCCACTGTACAGAAAATCTATGCTTATTCTTTTCTTTAAATTAACCACAAATAATGTTTATGTTTAAATGAACTTTGTTACAGGTTCGCTCTTTATCGCGGTGTGTCGATTGTATTTGGGAGACCATTAACGTGTTTAATTTACAATCTGACAACTTTTTTTACAAAATTTCCCTGTTTTGCATTCATTTCCAATTTTTTTTATTATTCAAATAGGTCCCTTAGGTAATTTCATTGAAGAGTCTGATTGCGTGAAAGCAATCCGGGTTAAGAGGTCATTTGAGAAACTATTTTCACGCAATCAATCCGTACGTCTCCTAAACACAATCGAGAACCGACGCATCATCGATCATTCATTAATTTTTCTCTTTTTCCAAGTCGTACCAAGAAACGGCCAAGGAGAACTGCCGTGAGTACGCAATCTAGTGTTAAAAGGTTGCATTCTTTATCTTGTCGGCAAACATTGCCATGAATTATCAACATCAATGTTATATTTGGTTAAATGTTAAAAGCCAAAAAACCTTTTAACGCTAGATGTGGCGCCCGAACAGGGACATAACTAAAAAACTAATTTGTTCTTTTTATTTTCATGCTACCATCTGGAGAAAATTGGAAGCCAAAACCAGTGATAAAAAAAGGACGCATATGCAGAAAATCGCAGCAAGAATCCACAACAGCAATAAATAGCAGCGCGCAAGACAACTAATGTGAGTACGATTTTTCATTACGTTTGAAGCTTTGCGTACCGAGCATTCAGTCGGCTCGTGACATTCACTCTTTACGTTTGTTTACTTTTCCTCAAGCAATTTAATTTCCAAATTTCTGTTTCTTTTTTTCTATTAGATCCGCCTCTATTTCATCATTTCGCTTACAATAGTTAGAAATAGTTAGCAAGAATTTCCATTGTTGTGCATTTTAGTGAATCACAATGGCCGCTATCTGTGCCAGTTTCAGTGCTCTATAAGTGTTTTTCATTTATTTTATCTCTCTCGTTGCCATATTGGCATTTTCGTGTGTCAGAGTTTCAAATGTTTATAACGCGCAAGCAATATCTGAGAAATCAGGACGCGAAATCCTTGGCGCACCTGACAAGTGAAAATCATAATTAAAAAAAAATTATCTTTTCTACCTCGTGCAGTGTAACTACTTTAAATTTACGATGGCTGATGAGCAACCAAGGCAACTTAGACCGCGCGCGGGTGTAAACAAACCTGAATCTCGTAGTGAGGGAACAACACAGGACGAAGCGACACGTGAGCAGTCGGTGCCACAGACCGCGTCGCAGTCACGTGAATGCTCGCTGTCAGATATACTAAAATTGTTTGCTGATATGAAAACCAGTTTTGAAGCAAACATGGCACAGTTAACAAACCAAAGTGACAATATTGAAACGCAAATCAGTCAGTTAACAAACCAAAGTGACAATATTGAAACGCAAATCAGTCAGTTAGCAAATCAAAGTGACAGCAGGTTCAGCAGTTTAGAATCAAGGATAGAGGACATCCAAGCACAAATCAAAAATTCGAATGACACCATGGAGGAAAAAATTAAAGCCATTACCACTGCTTACGCAAGCGAGCTAAACGCAAGCGTACGCGCAAAAATTGATAGTGTTCTTTCGATGGTGGAATCCGCCGAGACCAATATTGGTAGTAAGTTCATAGATATGCAGGCCCAAATAGATGTGTGTAAATCAACTGCGAGTGACTCTTTGAAACATTACAGTGATGTTTCAAAGAGAGTAAGCCAATTGACAGAAAGTGTCAACCACGTTGGCGAGCGAGTCGAAGACCTTGCTCAGCAAATATCCGATGTCAATATTGACAAAAAGATCGCAGATGTCAACACCGGTATAAGCAATACACTTAATAGGGAATTTGAAGAGTGGATGCAATCCAAAGAACAGTACATTGTCAGCAAGGTACACGCTGAACTAAAGGGTACGGTTAAATCTGCTACAGCAGAAATCTTAACCGCTCCCGGTACTTCTGGTGACACTTTAACCAGTGAATTAGGTGAAATCAGACGAGCATTTAGCCACGATCTTCCGGAATGGAAACGTCAGCTAATAAATGATATAGATCAACTAAAACGACAAGTTACGGAATTGCAAGGTGACAATCAAAGTGAGTATTCGCTACCGCCAGAACACGATAGTCGTCAATATCCCGAGTGTCAGGTACAATTCTCACCAACAGTAAATAATACGCGTGGCGAAACTTCTACGTCACGTAGTCATGCCGATCAACTAACACTCGTTGAACTAATGCGAGACGAGAGTGTGCTAAAACACAGAGTTTTTCAGCCTTTTATACCTGAAAAACGAAATATACATCCCATGGTATTTCTAAAATCATTCACAGGTGCTTTTCCGGAATCATGGAACGACAGGCAGCGGATACAGTTCATCTTAGGCTATGTACACGGTGAAGGATCAATTTGGGGTACAGAAATAATAGACAAATGTCACACCTATGCAGATTTTGAAAAGCATTTTTTGAATAAATTCTGGAGTTCAGGTATACAACAAAGACTCCGAAAGGAGGTTTACAACGCCGAACCTTTCAACACCAAAGGAGGAGGTTTGAGACGTTATTTTGAAAAATATCTACGTAAAATTCAGTATTGGGACACGCCCATTTCAACCAAAGATGTAATCATAATCTTAAAGTCAAAACTTCCTGTGTCAATAAGAGAAAAACTAGTTAATGTGAGTGAAGAAGACCTAGAAGCCTTTCTTTCTGTTCTCGACAATTTGGATATGATCTATGAGGATGTGCGTGCGAGCGCGCGGAATAGTTATAATAATGGACCGCCCGCTCCGCAGCAGCACATAACAAATTGCGTCAATGGAATGTCGTACCAACATAACACGGGACAACCAAACGCTCAGCCTTACGGCAATCATAACAGTTTCAACCGCCGTAATGGAAAACAATATAACAAATATCCACACCAGAATAGATACAATCCGATTTATCAAAACACACAGCAACAATACGGTAATTCACCGATAAATCATAACGGTAATTACCAGTACCAGAACAACAAGACGAATAATGGAAATCGTCACAAGGGAAAGAAATGGACCAATTATAACAGACCACAACAGTACAGTCAGCCGAGTCACTTCACTCCCTCTCAGCAAATAAATTTTTCACAGCCGAAAAATGCGACATTTTCTCACCAACCCAACCAACAGTTCAGGAACAATAGTCAGGACAATTCGTCGGATGCTTTTCCTGACACCGCCGGTTATAATAGCCAAGGAAATCCGACTATTTTTTACACACAGGCGAACCAAGCACCAAACGCGATGTCAAATAACACGCAATCAACAGATGCACAAGTCGTATGGGATACGAACGCAAATTTTCGACCTCAGGTCGCAAAATACTAGTCAAATAAAATAACTGACATTTCAGCTCCACCCCAGTCGGAACGCCATTAGCAGCTTCTTTAGGCCTCCACGGGGAAGCTGCGGACCGAAATTACAACACCCTGAAGTAACATTAGACGACAAGTTAAGACAAGCTCTCATATCTTTAACCACTCATGCCAACCTAAGAAAAAAGGCGCATGACAAACACATTAGCAAAGTCTTATCGTATCGTATAAATGAACGAGTGCTATTAAAGACCCACTTCAAACCATCTTTGATTCATCATAAGAATCGCAAGTGGCAGCACTTGTATGAAGGACCATATATTATCTTAAGAAAGCCGCACATTGGTTGCTATCTATTAGCTGACCCTGTATCTGGACGAATAAAAGTATTGTTTCATCACGCAGACTTGAAGAAATACCGAGTCAACCATTGAAAATATCTGTTAAGTTAAGCTGCTAAAAGAAAATATACACACACACTATAAGTTGTCATACTATGTGTGAAGAACCAACGTATGTAAGAGTAATGCACAGGACTAACACCCTGTCGACCTGCCACAACAAGATAAGTAATTTATATGAGCACCTTAAGTAAAACACATTTATTGTAGGAGAGCAAGATTTGCCTTAGATGTAAGTTAGTTTTAAGTTAATTGAGCCATGAACGGCCACAGCCGAAAGAGCTGACAAATAAATATTATAGTAGGGACGTGCTAAGTGCCACCTGCTATCACTAGTTTTAAGTATAGCAAAGCTCTCTCCTCTTGAATGAAATAAATTAAAATGATCATTCAGACCAGAATGATTGCTCGTAGGTTAAAAAAAAATTATTAATGTCGCTTACTCTAATGAGGTAAATGTTATGTTATGCATAAGGAGTGTGTGACAACAAATTTTTTGAGACCACCTATGAAAAGCAGCAGGCAAAAAGCAGCATCTTAGCACATAAGAATCAAGTAAGTCAATACCGATCCAGGTAGCAGGAAAGAAGTGCGCAACTCAATTATTTTATTATAATACGGAGAAACCGTATACGCTCATAACAATTTTACGGCACAGTGCAGGTGAAATACTTACAAAGATAATTTATAAATAAACTAATTTAGTACTAGAAATATCTATTTCAGGTCCTCGAGATACGACGATTTTTTTTTAGAAAACCAATTTTTACGATACATGGAACAGAAGATAGTTAACAGACACAGTTCACTGCTAATGCATGGTTTAAGTAATTTTAGATATGCATAGAAAATTGTTTAGAGAGCTGAATCAGACGACACTGAAACTACTGTATCGATTTAATTATACTATTTGTTATGAAAAACTAAGGTGATAATAATTTATGTGAAGCTCATCATATCATACGTCATTAACACTCTGCCTTCAAAACTCTTCACTCCATAAAAAGTCTTTTGTGTTTTCCTCTAACCAGTATCCTTACCATCCTACTTTATCCAGTAGAGAAGTAAATTTTACGAGCTGGTTGCATGATTGATACATACAGGCTATACGAATGGATAGTCGTGACACATTGGTTGTCGACGTGCTATGCTTATTCTCCGCAAATTGCGAGTTCAATTAAGATTTGTTATGTGCAATTGCACGACAGGGAACACCGAGCTTCCCAGTTTCCCTAATGGTAGTTTGAACACGAACTGTTCATCACGTAAACGAAGCCACATTGACTATGTCTTCAAACTAACGACGTAATAGAGAGAAAATAAAAGAGCTGAACTTGAGAAAAGAGTAACTATTGTAAAAAGAAAAGAATAACAAGATTTCGAACAAAGTGTAAACCTAAAGTGCCTTGGAAGCACAAACTACGAACAAGAGATACGCTTTTCGTCAGGCCTTGTAGTCACAGAGACTAAATATTTCTTTGTAAATAATTTTTAGACATGATATGTATACTAAATGTTAACTGTACTTTGTAGTAATAATGCAGTCAGTAATAAATGGACACGTATGTGCTGCTGCGTGTGAACCGACTATAGACAAGTAATTAATGGACACGTATAAAAGTGGTGCGTGTGAACCTTAACATGACGACCAAATAAATGTGAACACGAATTAATAATAAAGTGTGAACTGAAAAGGTGATAACTCCAAGGACACGCGTGAAATACCGCGTGTGAAGTAATGTTATAAGTACTTGTACCACGAAACCACGATGTAGAAAGCCGAAGAGTGAAAGTGAATAAGTGTTGTACTTACCACAAACGGTACTGTACGCCTTTCCACGGACACATTCTTCGAAACAGCTGCGGGAGTCGCCGCATCTGGCTGCTTCCGTAATCCAGAGTCGATGAAAAACTGTGTAAAAACTCACACCACGGCTAGTAGACACCTAACGCTCTGCTTCTCGCAGAATACTGCTGCTAGCGTTGTGGAACTGTCAAGTTATTATCACGTGATTGTGACCAACGGACGTAACACTGTGTACGCTGAGCGCTCAACAATCAATTTCTCTTTGCACGAGCGCGGATGCCAAATGTGTTTGAAATGCATTCAAAATAAAATATGATAAAGCAATGAATTAAGCACTCATGTACCTTGTGAAATTATAAAGACACTAATCGGAAGAGTCTTAAGCTCGATTTTCACAATTGCTACCGAATTCACTGACCAGGCCGAGTAATGACGAAAACGTGTCGAACCAAATAAAACCAGAAAAATAGATAAATATGAGAACTAAGCATTCCTAAGAGAATGAGACCTTATGTACATAAACAATTGTTATCCTTACCTAACCCAATTTTCTTTTAGACTAAGTTATTAGTAAGTAAGCACATTCTAATACAGATTTTTTTTCTGTATTTTTCATGTACGAAAACATAAATGGAAGCACGGACAAGTGTCAAGTGAAATAGAGACCGCCACCATACGGCTCAACATGTTGCAGAACCAGTCTTCCAGTTCCTGACCCACGACGTATTTCCAACGCAACATCACACCCCGACAACTACTCCAACTTCCACAGTGAAAGTGATGCCCTACTTTTCCTCCACTGTGAAAGTGTAATCAATTTCCCCACTCAAGTGCAGTGCTATCATTTATACCCGAAGTTCTACCACTCCCAGTGCAACTCATACCTACCCAAGTGTAGTGAAACATTTTTTTTTTTTGCAGGTCATAAAAGCCACAAATAAGTAAAGTGCTACGTATTTACTGCAAGAAATCTTCGACGAAACAACGACAAAATATTCCTGTAGTATGTCACTGTAAAACAAGAATGTCAATTTTTTGTAACATATTTTTTCCACGAGTGCACACAGCACCCAGACTTCCTGCGAAGTCAAGTAATTTATTTCTTTGTTTTTTTTATATTTATTATGCCATGTATAATGTATCTATGTATGTGTCTTTTTATCTTAATTTCATTATCTTTTACCGAGAAATGAACATTTGTTATCCTTGTGCAATACATTAGAAAGAGTACAGTTCAATTGTCATGTAGTTACCCTATGGACAAATTACTATCAATTTCAGTCGTACGAATATACTTACCCGATACTCTGTATGTTAACCACTTTGTCTGATGCAGTGTGTAAAATCTACTGTAAAGAATTTTTGCAAGTAATACTAACTTGTTTCACGAAAGCAATAATATCACGACTACGCGTGAGTCGCGATGATCCTGACGGAGTCATCGCTCCTCACGCGGGAAGCAATGTGATATTATTGGATTTCAGACAATTTGCATATGAGAAAAGGACAGCCACCAAGCTGTAGTTTGCAGTGATACTAAGCATGACAACACGAGAGTAAAAAAAAAAAAAAAACGAAATCTGTTTATAACGTTCGCCTACACCAAGACGCGCGGCCAGCGTTTAAAAGGTACTTTTAAATACTATGACTCGCTGGGCGCAGATATTTAAAATCATTGCCGCAGCGCTTGATAGCAAGAAGCTGCGAATCAGAAGAAAGAACAATTTATCATTTGTTAGGAAAATTCTAGAGTCTTTATAGTTAGTTGTACTTCTGGTCGCCGATATGTTAACATGTACTTCATTACCTTTGATGTTTGGTTGCCGACTTGTTAAGACGTGTTGTGTAGCACCGCTACAAGTTATATTTCTTTTGGTGTGAAAAACCACGTTATCACCAAGAAAACAAAAACGCTTTTGTAAACTTTGTGACGATAAAAAATACTTACGCGCACGCCAGGACATTTAATGTTTACAAAATATCACACATACAAAAGCAGCGATTGTTGGACTGCTCCATGTATGAGAAAAACATAAAAATGTAAGTTTTGTATTCATTGTAAATTTGGTAATGTTTATAGTTTAATGCCTTTCTTCTTTGAGAATATACTTTTCCTCCACTGTACAGAAAATCTATGCTTATTCTTTTCTTTAAATTAACCACAAATAATGTTTATGTTTAAATGAACTTTGTTACAGGTTCGCTCTTTATCGCGGTGTGTCGATTGTATTTGGGAGACCATTAACGTGTTTAATTTACAATCTGACAACTTTTTTTACAAAATTTCCCTGTTTTGCATTCATTTCCAATTTTTTTTATTATTCAAATAGGTCCCTTAGGTAATTTCATTGAAGAGTCTGATTGCGTGAAAGCAATCCGGGTTAAGAGGTCATTTGAGAAACTATTTTCACGCAATCAATCCGTACGTCTCCTAAACACAATCGAGAACCGACGCATCATCGATCATTCATTAATTTTTCTCTTTTTCCAAGTCGTACCAAGAAACGGCCAAGGAGAACTGCCGTGAGTACGCAATCTAGTGTTAAAAGGTTGCATTCTTTATCTTGTCGGCAAACATTGCCATGAATTATCAACATCAATGTTATATTTGGTTAAATGTTAAAAGCCAAAAAACCTTTTAACGCTAGACCCGACATGCCTTCCACAACTGCCCATCACTTACGAACCTTGGTTAGGTTCTGTAACACACGACAGATAATGTCAACACAAGATAAAATTCAAACAACAATATAACATCCGGACAGCACATGATAACCACGGCGCCGTTAACTCTGGCGCTCTTAACAGGTGCCGGAAGCCAACACACATAAATCTTAATAAACAATTCTCGCTTCTTAAAACGAAACAATAAAAGCCAAGCGCACATAATACATGAATAGTCAAACCGCAGTGTTAGAAGTGCCTTAACGACACCAAACGCAACTATTTCACCAAGTTAATAATAACACAGTGAGATAAATATACAGAACATACCACTAAATGCTGTTACACAAACCACATTGACGAGATCGTGTTGTTCAGGTCCCAGAAGACCACATATACAAAGCAGCAGTAATTCAGTATGCACATACTACGTCATACCTACGTCAATTCCTTCAAAAAGGAACAAACAGGCACCACCAAAGGTAGCGCTGAGCAGACCGGGTGGGCAACGACCCACTCAGCGGGATTACCAAAAGACACTCCAGTTGAGCAAATAAATTTGTACCAACAAATATCGTAACGTGCCACACAGACACACACACACACACACACACACACACACACACACAGCAAAAACTTCCAACAACGCCGTCCCACATCAGAATGAAGTTCAGAAACCGCTGCTGGAGCTTCCAGAGGAAAATCTGACGAGCCAACCGAGCCCACACCCTAACCTGGTAGACGACTTCAAAATTCAGCAACTAGTTGTCTTCGAGTCAGAGTATCACAGGACCCCACCGGATCTCCATATCAGACAGGCAGGCAGAACAAGTACGCCGACTCTAATTAATCACCACCGCATGGCCAGCACAGCGGCCAGTCGCCTCCCACCCGGACCACTCTGCTCATATTGCGAGGCACAACAACCTTAGCGCTAGTCACCAGCAGGTGAGGCAGAGCGAACTTCGCGTTCCGTGCAATACCCGGAAACCGATTACCCTCTCACTTTCCGCCGGCCACCGCAAACACACGCACAGCAAATCACCACCGGAGCCCCACCTGCACCAGAACAGCGAACTGTAATCGATTATAGAGCGCACTCTAAACAAGATCACAGGATAGCGACGAGCGCCATATCACTAAGAAACTATGCTAAATACAGCTTCGAGTTTTGTTGCAAATCTTGGTTTAGCTCACAGAATTTCTTACGGATACATGAGCTCCGTTTGTTGCATGTGCAACGTCTACGTGACACATCATTTCTCTCCATCTCTCGTGTCACCGCCTCTACATCATCTCTTACTCATACAGCAGGAGTTCGTACATGAGGAACTGGTGGAACGAGCACTTTATCCTTAACTTAATCAGGAGAGGATTATCTTTAGCGAATATGGTGGTCGTGAAGTTGGATCATCGCTACTGATCCATCTGTTCACAAAGGTTTCATCCAAGAGCTGGCCAATAACCAATTTCCAGCATCGCAGCGCAGCATCTTGTTGAAACACTATCCATGGGTGAAATTCATGTAACTGAGGGCAATATAAGGTTCCAACATGTTCAGTAAACTGTTGCCGCAGTGGTTGGCGCAGCGACATAAAAAAACAATGGTCCAATAAATTTGTTGCGCATTAAGCCATATCATACATTCACTTTCGGAGTGTACCTGCTGTACCGAAATATGTGGGTTCTACGGCCCCCAGATCCGGAAATATACCTATCTCTTTTCAAAGAGAATCGAAAATCGATTTTTCGTAAAAAATAATAATAAAAATAAAAACTCATTCAGGTAATTCTTGTCTAAATCACTCCGTTCCAGCACTTTTCTAGCAAACTCATCATTTCTGGGTTTATCATCTGACTGAAAACCTTGCAGGAGATGAACTTTCTATGCATGGAAATGCTGCCACTTGGACAGAATCTTCGCTGCAGAGCTCGGAGGTATGACTGTTTCTCAGGAAACACGAAGCATCGATTTCTGAAGACTGCGCAGAAATTTTGTACGTACGGTATCAAAAGTGTCGTCACTCACTTCCAGTCTTCCGTTTCTTGCTGTGTGACATACTCTGGCAGTCTCTTTAAGATTTTTTGAACGTGGCTGCACATCAGCAATGGCTACAGAATAGTAGGTGAATAAGATAGCGAATCAGTAGCAATAAGTTGTGGCTTCAAATTAATCTTAACCATGGTTTCAATGGATTTAAACCCGTATTTTTCAGGACAAGAAACAGTCTATACTTTAGCAGACAGTGAGTTAGTAAAGCGATCTAACATCTCCACATGAAATGTGTCGGCAAAGTACTGTACATCTATTTGTAAAAGCATCTATTTGTAAAAGTTAAGGCCCCTAAAATCAAGAGCTTGTCACATCAGTTAAGTCAATCACGTAAAATGCCAGACCATTTTAAGAGCTATAAAACTCAGTTGGTTTCCTATCGCACTTATTGTCATGATTCGTAAGCTAAAAAGGCATCAAAACAGCCGCACAGCTTGAATACCAGTTTTCTTTATGTACCGAACAATTTATTGCTTTACGATGTGATGTAAACAGTGGACACGTGATGAGTTTAGCAGTCTGGGAACCGGCGACTGACGGTGAAAATGGCGTGACATGGCGCTGGACAGCGTGGATACAGAGACAGAAAGTGGTAGTTCTGGTTACCTCTGATTTTCATCGCTGCTGACATTAAACGCTGGCTATGAAGACAACATTTTGGCAGAAAGCATGGGCAGCTACGTTGTATGACGAGGGTATTGGGAAGTTGGTACCTGCTGTGTGTGATAGGCATCTTAGTCAGAGAGGCAAATTTGTAGAGATGTAGCTGAAAGATGTAGCGAACTTTTACAAATGAAACATTTTTGATCATCACTGTGGTTTCCATTTCGCGACTGATCGGCTCTTAGTTCCGAATAGCGCTCGTAACAAATTCCAAAAGCATGGCGATACTTGACTTGAACTGTTATAATTCAATATTTGTCCATTAATTAATTGCACATACTCTTCATAATGAATTAAACGACGTCATATAGATTGTGGCAGTGGTCATAGTCTGAAGCAAATACGACCATGAGACTTGAGTTCTGCTACTAATTTAGCAGTCCAATTCCTGAAAAAGTATAAGGGTTTCAAACAGTCGAAATTATAGATGTGCTGCGCAAGTGTGGTGAAAAGGTTTGTGATGCTGAATATTACATATAGCGGCATAGTAGGTAGAAACACGTGGAATGAGTATGCCAGAATATAATATGATTCCTAAAGAATTTCAGTACTTCAGGGGTTGTACAAAAATGTGGTAACACCATGGGGAATGCGAGCCTGAACATAAATGCAGATGCTAGCCAAGTATGCAGCTCGCAAGTTGTATTTGACCGTGAACGGCACCTGTACAATGTGCTCGATACGTTTTAAATGTCAGCTGTATTCAGAACAGTGTTCTGCATAGTTTTGGGTGAATTATCTCGGAGCTAAGTGAATTCGATACTTTCATAACCAAAGAAATGTTCCAAGAGGCACCGTATCACAGGTTTGTAAGGTAATTTTGTATAAAGTGCTGTGTGTACAGCTATTTTGTGATTGCGCACAAGTGGATAACGTATCTTAATGTCTTCTCAAGCCCAGGGTGGTAAACGAAAAAATTGATATAAATGATAGTTTGGGATTTTCTCTAAAATGACAACACAACCTGTCCCTTTTTCATTCTACATTTATCACTGTGATACATAACAAGCAAGTTCAGTACTTTCAACTATCAACAAAATAACTAACATTTAGACATTGAATATGTGATTCTTATATCTTTATCTCTATATATGAGAATGTTATAACTAGCAAAACAATTAAATCTTCATCAGCGAAATTTGCATCTTAGTTCTATCGTATTTGTTCAATGGACGAAGTTGGTGGAGAATGACATGTAATCTTTTAAACTAACCAATCTCTTATGTACTCATTGGAGGGTATGTTAGTATTCAAGTCTTGAAATTCCATATTCAAAGCGTATGCAGGTTGGAGTAAGCAAATTCTCGACTCAGGATTTAATGTCATCTAATGCACGTTGGTAAGTTACCAATAGGGAACTATGGCGGCGTTGTCTCCATGCTGGATCTGAAACACTAATTCCCTACTCTGGCCCTGACTGAATCACTCAGTCTCAACTTTCCTGGATTCCGTGCACAATGCTCTGCCTGCAAAAATTCCCGCAGAAATATGAGCTACTGCTTTATATTTGTCACCATGATATGTGAAGCGTGCCGCCCTCACTTCGCAGACGTAAAGGTCTCAACGCCTTCGCTATTTTTCTACACATTGTTGTAGCCTGCTGCGAGACAAGAGAGCTCTGTTAATTTTGTTCTCAAAAATGCTTTTATACGACATGACTCTCCCCGACATGTCTCTTCTACGTCACACAGTATGGCTTCAGCCAACCACTTCCTCTTTATTTGTTAAATTTTGTTTTTCCTTGCCGCGTCGCTGCTAGCCTTGTTAATGCTGTCTAGCCACTTACCCATGGTCTTGGCTGTGTTCATTTAAAGGATATTATATTGTTCTCGTCGTATTTCTTTCTGCGCTGCAGCTGGGCCTTCTTTTGTTAGTGTTAATTGGGGTTTCCCAATGCCATTAGCCACGTGCACAGTCCGCCTCCAAACTGCGTTCACTTTATCTCATTGACGCATGCCCCTGTCGTTATAAGGGTAGATATTGTTTTGCTATTTGGTACATGAGATTATTACAATTGCTTCCTGTTAACAATATAGAGTTATTTTCTAGGGATTTTATTCTGTACCGTAATTATGAAGCTCATGGGAGGTCCAGAAAATGCGGACGCCTTACAAGTTTATAACCAATACAGGGTACATCATCTGCCAAGTCACAATGCAGAAGAAAGCGTGTGTTGAAGAGGACTGTGATGCAAAATAAGAGGACGACAGCAGAAAAAGACTGCTGAACTGAATGTCACTCTGTCAGTCTCGCAGGGACTTCCGTAAGCAGAGAATTGCAGGGAGAGCTAGAATTTTAAATTCAAATGGTTCAAATGGCTCTAAGCACTATAGGACTTAACATCTGAGGTCATCAGTCCCCTAGACTTAGAACTACTTAAACCTAACCAACCTAAGGACATCACACACATCCATGTCCGAAGCAGGATTCGAGCCTGCGACCGTAGCAGCAGTGCGGTTCCGGACTGCAGCGCCGAGAACCACTCGGCCACAGCGACAAATGTCAAAACCGCTCATCAATTTCAATGTCCATAAGAGGAAAACGTTAAAATGTTATTCTGAAGTAATGAAACCTGGGCTATGGACAAAGGAAAAGAGTAATTTATTTATTCGGGTGAGTCTTATTGCACACTGTTTCCAATTTATGGCCGAGTTTGAATTCCATGAGTGAAACATGGTGGGGGTTGTGTGATGCTTTAGGCAACCGTGTCATGGTATTCCATGAGCCCCATGGTTAGTCTGCATGATCTCATTACTGCCAATGGTTTGTGACCTTTTTGGCTGATCTGGCCCATCCATTGGTAAAAGGTGTTGCTATGTTCCAAGTCGACAGTGCCCCTGTTCGCACAGTTCTCACCTTCCAGGAGTGGTTTTTTTGAGCATCTCGCCTGTCCGCCATGGTTACCAGATCTCAATAATTGAACCTTCCACCTCCATCATTGCTACATGAACTTGCTAATATTTTGTAGGAAGGATGGTATAAGATTCCTTGAAAGTCGCACAGAACCTCTATCTATGCATTCCGAGACGAGTGGATTTCGAATGCCAGTTGGTTTCCTATATCGCATTAGGTATGGTAATGCCAGTGGGTTCCCTATACTTTATTACGTATGGTAATATCTTACGTTTCTGGTGGTTACATATTTTTGTCCAATCCCTGTACATGGGGAGTAGTCTGGATGATCGAATGGCCTGATCCTGCTTTCCAAAGGAAAATTACAGACTTTATATTTTCTGAAGACATACACCGCTACCACATGATTATCGATGAGAACTGCATTAAACCAGCATCGGACTCATCATAACAGAAAAAGAGGCGTTACATTAAGCAATTGAATTAGTTACTTTGGCCACCCCATTCCAGAAACTGGAATCATCCACATATAATTATAATCATGAAGAGAAATTTTATTTATCTGCAGATGAGTGAACAAGCGATTTTCAACCGATATTAAACAGTTACCAGTAGCCGCATTCACTCTAATAAATTCAAAGGCCATCAGCACCAAAATTTCTCCAGAGCTGCTGTAGACAGCACTGTGTCTTTCATTTGCAACATTTTCAGTTATTTGAAGAACATTAGTTCTTGGTTGAGTATTGAAACAGCTGCATCACTTGGGAGCCATGATTTACATTAGGACGTACTCTGAAACGACACTTCATTCATTCTCGTCTTCCACGCATAGTTTTATGTCTGATTGAAATAGAAACATTTTCCGGCTCTAAATGGCTCTTGCCATTCCTCATGCTTAATACATTGCATAATAATGTCTCAGTTTTAATTTCTTGTTGGTATATCCTCCGAGAAACGTAACAGAGAACGCTTTGAGTTTAGAGATTCACTTCTCAAGAGCCTTTTTTAGCCCATTGGCGTAAATTCCAAACATGTCTTCAATTTATGAAGCGTTAAAATGCGTTCTGACATTCTTCTTAACACAATAAACTTTACTGATACAAATTTTCCAGGTTTCTCTCGAGTGTGTGGAAAGCAGTACATGAAATTGTAGCAGTTTTCAATATCTTACTTTGAAAGGCGTTTTGCAAAAACAGTTCACAAATAAACTAAGGCAAGGAAAATAATATACTTCCCCGGCAATTATTTTCGCAAAGAAGAGATATTTATGGATCAGTAAAACGAAACTGCTCGAAGCAGTCGTAACGCTGCAGAGAATTTTACATCTTCACTAGTGTCAGCTGTGTTAAGGCAGACCACACCACTTGAACTAACTTTCTACGAGAATAATCTTCAAATTTTTCAACGTGAATTAGTTGCTCTCGTCCGCAAAGACTCCACTATTGGAAGCCTTTTTTCCATTAATTCCCTAACTTCCAATATGGAGCTTAATTGGTCATTAAAGCGAATATTCTACACCATAGGAATATCAGTATCGGATGGAAACTTAAAAACTACTTCTTCCTCCTTCCTCGTCTCCTTCCAGATTCGACGAATAGATTTATTCATAGAAAGAATATCAGAGTTGTGACCGAGCGCTTCTGCTGCAGCCTGAAGCGTACAGAGATTCTAACACACAGCCACTAGTTTTTGAGCCATAAATCTTTTTCATCTCCTTTCATGGAAAATCTTTTTCACACTTCTTTCATCTCAGCTGGAAGGTTCTCTGAATCGTATGGACAATAAGCTGTGCATCACAGGTGAAAAACTGAGTGCTTATTTGATATTTCTTTTGACTTTTGCCGTTATTCTGCTTTCTTATTCACCGTCCTGTCTTCTATTTCGGTGAAACTTGTCTCTTCTTCTGCAAAATATCGCACTGTCTGTGGAACTCTTTGTCACATAAGCTGATGCTCCCTTCTTTTATTCTGATAGTTCGTAGAGCATTGACAGGTGCAGTATCAAATAAATTAATAATTTCTTTTAAAACTCTTCTTCACGGCATCTAAAATATTATTTGACTTTCCTTACATTTGCTGTAGTTTCCTCCATTCCTGACACAAGTCAGTAAGTTTCTTTATCCATTTAGGATGGGATTTAGCTGAAACATCCGTTTTATTCCAAAAAAATAACGCACACACGAATTATCAGATTCGCATCATTCGTTTCCCCATCGTTATAAGACGAAAGAGAAAGAACGTGTCGATTGAGGACGATCTGTGACCAATTGCTTGATGTGCCATCGTTTCCGTTAATACCACATTTTCCTTGACGTAATTCCTTGACCTTCCTTGACGTAATTCATGATGGTATTGTTACTGTACCGACAGAGAAACGTAATAATAGTAAAAGCAGTTCAGGAAGCGTATAGCCTCAGGGGTTAGAGCAACGCATGTAGTTGAACATGTTTATGCGGGTGACAGCGCGGATTAACCATCTGTTAGCCAAGGCATTTTATATACACGCTTCGTAGAGTAAAAGGTAACCGTACTGGGAAATGGCAGGGGATGTGAACTTTCACATATTTTGAAATCAACAAATAAGAGGAATCCTAAAGAATGTATTCGAGAGAAAAAAGGAAAACATAAAACACTGCTTGCTTGCATTTTCGGGTTCATTTATCTACAGCATAGATCAGCCTAGTATAAACTCACCAGAAGCAATTCGGGTTAATAAAAGCGATTCCGCTCCAGTCATTGAAGGGAAATCAGAACACGATCCTAGAAAATTGAAGTGGTTGGTTGCATCCGTGTATGTAGACAAAACCAAAAATTTCCATCCCCCTATGGGCAATTCTATTAAGATTCAGTAGTCCGTAATATGTATATCTCTCTTTTTGTGTTCGATTTTTTTCTAAGCAATGAATACGCTATCGTCATTTGTTTCTGCTACAAGAAGACGTTCATGTGAGATACCTGCTCTCATACATTTCTTTTTAGGTGATTACTCATGAATAATAGCAGCAGCTTTCTCTTTTATACTGTGACATATATTGTAGAGTATAGATGGAGAGTTTACTGCTCTGAGGAAACCATAGCACTGCTAAATTACTGAGACCGTGGAAATACGATTAACTTTGCTCAGTTAAAGTATCATGCAAACAGTAGCAAATATTTGTAGAAGGTGCAGTCCTGAAGTATCAAGAAGCATTACAGCAACTCTTTTGTGTGTGTATGTGTGTGTGTGTGTGTGTGTGTGTGTGTGTGTTTGTGTGTGTGTGTGTGTGCGTGTGAGTGTGTTTTTCTGTGTGTGTGTGTGTGTGTGTGTGTGTGTGTGAGTGAGTGCGTGAGTGTCTCAGGCTCTTACAGGCGCTCAACGCCGAGGTTGTCAGCGCCTTAACACATATTAAACAAACATATGTGTATAAAATGACTAAAATTGTTGTGACACAGTAAGGAGGAAATCTGTAATATGACATTCATTCACTCATTCCTACCTCACACACGTTGACGCACACAATAGCTCTATCTCACAGGCCTTAGTGCATCGGAGAAGCGTGGACTGTGCTATACATGGGATTGAAACATAATAATACCACAGAAGATCTAAAAGAAAGGCATCGAGAAATGTGACTGGCTGACAACTTATAAAAAAAGAACACGTTAAGAACGTCTCCCTAAAAATTTCTGAAACAAGTTACACAGATCAAAAAACTTAAAATTCTAATCAAATTAATTTCAGTGTCGCTTAAAATTGAGGGCAGATCTGCCAGCAAATCTGTCACTACCCTTTGGTATGAAAATGATACTCGGTCTCGTAATACGTAGCGCACACTGAAGGGTAGTCGCCGCGGAGCAAGAAATCATGCGTCAGAGGATTGTGGTCTATGCGAAAACGAGTAAGGAAGAACTCTCCGTGGCCGGAAGGAAGTACGAAACAGCTGCGTAGTACGTTTTAATAGAGGCAGCTTATTACCTGTCACTTCCAGCAACTCGTCTTCTCATTGATGTATGACTCTGTACTTCAACAGCGAGGGGAGAGCATGCAGGGTGAATGACACACTGAAGTAACTGAGGAGCACGAAACACTTCCTTGGCTACTACATCCACCCTTTAGTTCCCCACAAAACCCATGAGCCTTGATATCCAGCAGAAAGACACCTCCTTCCCCAGACGTTTTAGCAGGGGGAGGGTGTCCTGGATACCTTAGACTACGTTATCTGCAGAGTGCAAGCGTTGTGGAGAGTAAATCGCACTTAGAGAATCGGAACAGAGGAGAATGTAGCACTTCAAGCACATCTCATCGGCTCCAGTCCCCCAAGATCGCATAATTCCGCATCGTAAGGCAGTCGGACCTTGAAGATATTTCTAAACATTCTGCGTGGTGTCTGTTTGTTCTATATCGTGTCTCCCTACCGCTTTCGCGCAACGACGCTCTGAGGGTGTTTTTTAGGGAATTGAATAGTTTGAGCCTGGGACTTGTTGCTGGTAAGGAGACGCCAGACCACACATGACATGTAGAATTCAGAAGAGTTCAGTGAGACTAGCGATGATATGACCAAATATTTAATGATTTCAGCGTCAGCTCCACTGCACTCCATGTAAAAGAATCTTAATACTAACTAAATTTAGTGGAAGGGGTTCAAGGCTTTCCTATTTTTAGTTAGCTGGTAAAATAACGTCGAAAAAGCAGTTAAGTTTACCATTGGAAATTTTATTCGACTCACAAAACATCGTTTATAAATTGCACTATTGATAAAAGGAAATGTTTTAATACAGGATGGTAAAAACCAACTGCGTTCAACAAAAATGTGAACGAATATTCCCTGAATGGGTTTCCAAGTTCTACAATGGATCAAAGGATGACCAATGCCATAACACATCTATAATATAGGTTTAAATTAAGTTTCACAAAAGAGAAAACTATCAAAATGGTCTACAGTGACCCTCAATTATCTTTAATTACTTATCTAACTTGTCGTAAATTACAGTGGCTTCTCAGTAACTATATACAGAAAAATCATCGCATTTCAGATTTTTACTTCAAGTGGCAAATGTGAACACCATGAGCTTTAATTGACGATCGACACCAGTATTACGTAAAGGGGATGTAACAGATGATACTTCTGCAGTTCTGAGTGAAGCCTTACGCGCTCAAAAATGCGGCATCGTGTGCGTTCATTACCTTGTCGGTGTTCGTCAGGGGGCGGCGGCCAGAGCAGCTCCGTCCAGCTCGCCCTCTCGGAAGTAACTCTCTCTAGCAACTTTCTCCTAACTTCTCCTTACTATAATTTACCGAAGTTGGCTTAAAAAAAACTATCTGGCTGTGTTTTCATCTGACCAATCAGGGTCTCAATGTTAACCTTAAGCTCTGCCTACAAATATTCTGTCTATCCAATGAGAAACGTTATACTTTTCGTGGTGGGGCAATGTTTTTAAAGTTTGCAACGTAACAGACAAGCGAAAAAGTCTCACGCTAAAACTTGCAGCTGGTGTGGTCCTTTTAGCATTATCGTAAGATCTATACTGTTCTTCTGGAGGGCTCTATCTTTTAACATGGGCTGGGGGGTGGTCCTAACGTAACAGAGACGCGAAAAAGGTCTCACGCTAAAACTTGCGGGTTGTGTAGCCCTAGCGGTCAGCTGGCGACGTGAGTGTCCGTCCGTCCCTTATCGTAGGGCCTTCCAGCTTAACACGGTTCTGCTCTCGCTTCTGTTCTCGTTTCTACCCTCGGAACTGCGTCTGTCTCACGGTAGGAAGGTGTGACATGCATTTAGGCATTCTTGTGTTAGTCTGTGGTATTCCATTTGCTCACTCGTATTACTTTGGTTAATTTAATGTCATGATTTAATCGGAGGTATGTGACATACTACTGGATTTGCTTATCATGTCAGGGTTTTCATGGAAGGTGTTGGATTCGCCTGACACCTTACAGAAGATACTATCAGGGAAAACAGCCGAGTAGCCAACGGAGTCCCCCTGTTTCGACCTATCTGAAGCATAGGTACTCAGCTAAAATATCAGAAATAAAAAATTAAAAACGTAGGCAGGAGTGCTACCTCTCCCGCATGTGGGCATCCGTAGGTCCAGTGGAGCTCGTGTAAGGCACCCTGACGGCCAGGAAGTATAGTACCCTGGTTGCAGAACTTCATGTTTCCCGACAGCAGTGGCATTTTTATAAAAGATAATTCCCCATGTCACAAGGCCAGGAGTGTGTGCAGTGATTCGAGAAACACAGTGGCGAGCTCCAGTTGATGTGCTGGCCCCCCAACTCGCCAGATCTGATCTCGGTCGAACACGTCTGAGATGTGTCTGAACGTGCCATCAGAGCTCATCGCTTCACTTCCCGCAATTTATGGGAATCAGGTGACTTCAAAGTCACGTCGGGTTTGCTGCCAGATACTAAAATTCTCGATTCAATATTTCGGTGACCCATCAGTGCACCATCTTCAAGAGAACGTTGCTTCTGCTGCTGCTGAGCCATGCTGAGAACGTCAGTTCTCAGCGGAACTCAGCAGCAGAAGCAGCGTTCTCCTGAAGATGGCGAGCAGTTGGATCACCGAAATATTGAATCGAATTGACTTTAATATCCGGCAGAAACATGAAGAGACTTTCAACACTTATTATCCTGGAAATGGCTACAAATTTACAATTAGGTGACTTGTGTGTGCAGATGTGTTTGCTAGAGATGGGCAAAACTGTTCTTTTCAGAGATCGGATCAGAACTGTTCACTCCCTGAAATGAATTAGCTCTTTTTCATGACTCACCACTCATTTACAATAGAAAATAAATGGAAGGCACATTGCCCTTTAAACTTGGTTTATTCCAGTACTATAACTGTATTTTGATCTTATTTGATTCTATTTTGAAGTAACACAGATAATGAGTAAGAATTTTGTATTGTTTATTGAAATTTCCACGATATGACAAAGTTTTTGATTACTGATTTATTTTGCACTATCGTGGTTTTTTGGGTGATCGGAAATGGCTATAATGTATTAAAATTTCATTAACCTCATACAAATACATCGCAAGCCATATATTTTTAAAGTGAACGTTTCCTTCCCAAGACGCCTAAAATCGCAAAATCCGTACCAGAATAAGAAAAAAAAATATAAATTTGACTGTAAAACGAAAGTGCTGCATATAGCCTTACGCAGAATAAAACAAGGAAAATATTGGTGTATCACATTTTGCGATACGTTTATCAGTTCGCTCGTAATTAAAGCGTAGATTCGAGTGTCCATAATAAAAATCCTATAGTAAGAGGAGTCGTCAGGAACCTAATCTGATCAGTTTAAACAAATAAAAATAAAATAATAACAAATGATGTATACATAACATAATAATGTAATATACATAGCAGTATTACTAAGAAAAACAATATCCAGTAGAGACGAACTCCGATGCAAAAGCACTGAGTCGAGCAGGTCGAGCCGCAAGCTGTATTACTGCGTGAGCTAAGACCGCAGAGACCAGAGTGACACCTGAGTTGCTTTGTTCAACGCTCTGGCTAGAGTCGAGAATGGTGGGGTGAGTGTTGAGCAGGCGAGTTCCGAGGGTGGGGGGAGCGGGGAACTCACCCGCTCCGAGACAAATCGTCGGTTCCCTTGCGAGCAGGTTGTTGCAAGTAGTTCCTATGTTATCCGCTAGGTGGATCTCTGTCCTGTTGCTCGCATCAACTACCCAGAGGGCAGGACGTGCGACTGAAACGATCGCCGACAGAGTGCGATGCAAAGTTAAGCTGCGCCAGACACTGCACGCGGCAGATGACGCACAGAGACGGCACGGCATATGTGAAACACAAAATCCAATGGGGCACTGCACAATGCAGGCAGCCAAGGTAGAAGCAGGGCAGAGGCCGGCGCTGGCTGTGTTGTGTGGCGTGCACTGTGCTGTGACCAGCAGAGGCGCTGCTGACATGCTCCGTCTCTCTCTCTCTCTCTCTCTCTCTCTCTCTCTCTCTCTCTGTCTCTCTCTCTGCCGTGGGAAACGTTTGGAGCTACCGTTCTTTTTTTCTGAATCACTGATTGTTCACTCCTTTGAAAGATTCAACTCTATGAATTAGTTCAAGAGCGCATCCCCCATCTCTAGTGCCAAATCCCTCCAGCAACTCTGCTACGGTCGCATGTTCGAATCCTGCCTCAGGCATGGATGTGTGTGATGTCCTTAGGTTAGTTAGGTTTAAGTAGTTCTAAGTTCTAGGGGACTGATGACCACAGATGTATAGTCCCATAGTGCTCGGAGCCATTTTAATTTGAACCTCCAGCAACTTACCAAGACCTCATCGCTTCCATGGCACAGTGCATCTCCACGGTTTTTTTTTTTTTTTTCCATTGACACATACGTTTTCGCTGTGGGCCACGGTTTTCGAGTTATTCAAGAAAAACGCATCTGAAGTTCACTTCTGTACATTTTTTTGAATAATTCGAAAACTGCAACCACTAGTGAAAGCGTATCCCTGAACAAAATTTAACTGCATTAAATTTCTGTAGGACAAATGGTTTGCATGTAGCGAATGAGAGAATATGAAAATTTTGCATGTATTATTTGAAGGTGTTGCGGGTTGCATAAAACTTATAGGTACAGGCAGCTGAGTCTCCCTACAGGTTCTAAGATAAACTTTTAGTTTTGATGTGTAAGTTAAAACGCATCATTTCTCATGTAGAATACAATGCTGTGAAATAAAATATTATTTTTGAAACACCATGTAGATCATGTCCACATCCATTACAAGAACGAAATAGTGCAGTGTTTGCAATACGAGTTTATATGTTTTGTAGTCACAAATGTAATTGTCACCGTTTCCATTTATCATTTTTTTAGTCATCACATTCGTTCTTGTCAATTGTAACGACCAAAATATCGTGTGAGTACTGAAGTCTTCCACATGATCGTGAAAATATACTAAATCATCGAATGTCAACTGATCTCCTGTCAGGCAAAGGGCCCCAGATCGTCATATAAAGCAGAGTTCATTAGCAGTTGCAGTTGATTCTGCGAAACCTTGATGAATCTTCAGGATATAGTTCTTCCTTCCTTTATCAGCCATAATCGCTGCTTTACCCGTCTCTGTACCCGGGGTCGATAATGCAATCGTGTGCAATGGCGCTCAACTCGGAGGTAAGCCGATTTGAATCCTGGTGGTGAAGCAAATTTTCATTACTAGTATTGCTGAGTAAGAGAAAGAGAGGTGGTGGTGTTCCTGATCACCAGTCTTTGCGCCAAAGCCCCGAATTAAATTACAAACATCTCCTCAGTGACCGATGAAGTTAAAGTTAGGGCATTGGACATTATTGATGGTTATCCGTCCGCTGGTTCCGAACGTTATACTCGGCGGCCTTCTTGGACCAGCCAACGTAATGGCACTGTTTCACCTTCTCCCTTCTCTCATCATCAAAGAACACCAACATAAAATTAACACTCCGTTGACACATATGATACAACTCCCTCATATCACATTTGAAGGTGAACAATGTCTGCAGAACCAGGAACACCCTTTCCGACTCGATGGGTTTTCCCAGTTAAGAATTCCACACGAAATTTAATTCGTATTAATCATCGCTTTTAAAACTGTTGTTGTGGTTCTCTAGTCACCTCCAATGATATAGAATACCAACCTAAAAATTTTCTTTCAGTTTTAAAAATTTGAATTATCCCCTGATTAAGTGGCTGCTGATTCAAAGTGATGTTCACATGGAGGAAATAAAGTGTCACATAATACAGAGGTATTTTAAACAGACTTATTTTCCATACATAGTAGGAGTTTTCCCTCCTTTGTCTTTGTCAAGGCTCAACACCCAATTATGAAATAATTTTTTTGTCATCCAAGCTTTTTTGTTGGAGCAGTAAGTTGCCAGATATCATTTAAACATTTTTGTTTAGCAGATTTTGCTGTCAGAACAGATTTTAGTTTTTGTGATATGGCCACTTTCACTGCTGCTTGTTGATCTCTCTAACTCTGTCTGACACATGACATTTTTGGTATTTAGAGTTGAGTGCTCAGTCGGTAAGGCATTTGAACACTTTCCCGTTATATCACCAAGGAACACGTCAAAGCCTGAAGCAAGAAGGCACTGAACACCTTAGCCACACATCTTAGGGAGCACATGGGACCCGTCTGCTCCAAACATAAAAGGCTTTCGTGCATTCGCAGTTGGACTATGGATGCACAGTGCACTGGTCAGTGAAACTTTCCTACCTGGAGAGTATTGACGCTGTCCACCATGAGGGCATTAGGTTGGCCGAGGGTTCTTACAGGACCAGCCCTATATCCAGCATCTGGTCTGAGGCTGAGGAACCGCCACTCACCATATGGTGGCAACTCATGGTACATCAGGCATGTTAACTACCTCGAAACTCAGACTTCACCTCCATACCATACTGTTGGTTCACCTTCATACCATACTATTGACCATACATCTTAGCAGGTCGGTGTGGGCGAGCGGTTCTATGCGCTTCAGTCTGGAGCCGCGCCACCGCCAAAGTCGCAGGTTCGAATCCTGCCTCGGGCATGGATGTGTGTGATGTCCTTAGGTTAGTTACGTTTAAGTAGTTCTAAGTTCTTGGGGACTGATGACCTTAGATGTTAAGTCCCATAGTGCTCAGAGCCGTTAGAGCCATACACCCCTGGAACGTCTTTTCTCCAATTGTCCACGAGCAACAAGACCGTTTAGGATCCACATGCAGCATGTGCTGGAGTCAGTTTGAATGGAACATGTGCGATCCCCAAAGCCGTGGTTTTAACTGCCTGCCACCATGCTTACTGCAGAGGCCCAGATTAATTTTACATTTGGTGCAGTACAGGACATTTTAGCTGACACCACTACTGTACACCTGTCCCTCAAAGCATAATGGAGTCGCCGCCAGCTTGTCTCCATCCTGCAATATGTGTGTCAAGTGACTGTTCCCCTCAAAGACGAAGGATTGGCGCCCACCCATCAGCATGATAAAAAAGGTATCGGGTTTCATCAGGCCATGTAGCTCTCTACCACTGCGCCAACGTCCAGTGCCGTTGGTCACGTGCGAATTTCAGTCGTAGTTGCCGATGTCGTGATGTTTCCATTGGCACAAACATGTGTCTTCGATTGTGGAGGCTCGTTGTTATGAGTGTTCGGTGCTCTGCCCAGCATTAAAGTATGATGTTAGTTCTATCACAGTTCGCCGCCTTTCCTGTTTCACAAGTCTGCCCAGTCTACGACGTCCGACGTATGTAATGCCCAACACCACGACGTCCGGATATGGTTCTACCTTGGTTTCGCCACGTGTTGAAGACACTCACCACAGCACTCCTCGAAACCCTGACAAATCGTGCATTTCGAAATGCTCGTGCCGAGCCTTCAGGCCACCACAATCTGCCCTCAGTCAAACTCAGAGAGATAGTGTGCCATCCCCATTTTACACATGGACAGGTCGATTGCTGATACTACATGCTCCATGCGTGTGTCTGACTAGTAGTAATTCCACGCCAGGTGAGTTTGCTTATCACCTGGCACAAAGAAACACAACAGAGGAAAGGAAATACAGTACTAACCTGACTATAGCAGATGCTGAAAGTGACCCCATTCGTCTTTTTACACTTTTGGGCCCTGGTCAACAAGTTGCTGAAGTCGGACGGAAGGTGGTCTGCTGGAACTGCTGCAATCTCGTCCTAAATAAATCAGCTGCAGTCCTTGAGGACTATGAGGGTTGTGGCGATACACCTTAGACTTGAGGGCTCCCCAAACAAAGTAATCGCCACTGACAGATCTGGTGACATGGGAGGCCAGTTAGGGCCGCGACCAGACTGACATCTGCTAACAGCTCTGTCAGGCATGAAGATTGTGTAAATGCAATGCAAGGTTCGACCGGCTGCAGACGCGCAATTACTCCATCCCGTTGGAAGTAACTGTAGGTCTTTCCTTCTTCCATTGATGCTGCCACAAATGGTTTCAAATTATATGCAATGTAACTGCCGAAGTCAGCATCTGGTGCAAGAAGATGGGCCAATAACGCGGCGTGCAGACACTGCACAACAAACCTCAACTTTCTGACCATCCACCAGTGTTTCGTGGAGTTATGCGGATTCTCCGCTGCCCAGAACCAGTGATTCTGTGAGATGACGTAACCACTCAGAAGAAACCAGGCTTCATCAGACGTAAAGAACCGATCCCTGTTTAAGTCATTTAGTGTTATGTCAGTGAACAGCCACTCACAAAACTGGAGGCGCTGAGGGGCATCTGTGGTTTTAATGCATGAAGAATAGACGCTTGGTAAGGAAGCATGTGCAAGTGCAGGTGGAGTATTCGTCCGCATGATCGACGTGGTATGAAGATCTCTTGCGAGATGCGACAGGTTTATTTTGTAGGACTTTGAAGAATTTTCTAGTGAAGTGCAGCCACATTTTCTGGTGTGGGGACACGTTTCGGAATTGACTTTTTCGAAACAGATCCCATATGACGGTTTTTCGGACTAAGCATTGCATGACACTCTTTGCTGGCACTTTCATCTACATCTACATCTACATTTATACTCCGCAAGCCACCCAACGGTGTGTGGCGGAGGGCACTTTACGTGTCACTGTCATTACCTCCCTTTCCTGTTCCAGTCGCGTATGGCTCGCGGGAAGAACGACTGTCTGAAAGCCTCCGTGCGCGCTCTAATCTCTCTAATTTTACATTCGTGATCTCCTCGGGAGGTATAAGTAGGGGGAAGCAATATATTCTTCTTTGGATCTTCTCTATCTCCTCCGTCTACCCGATCTGGTACGGATCCCACACTGATGCGCAATACTCAGGTATAGGTCGAACGAGTGTTTTGTAAGCCACCTCCTTTGTTGATGGACTACATTTTTAAGGACTCTCCCAATAAATCTCAACCTGGTACCCGCCTTACCAACAATTAATTTTATATGATCATTCCACTTCAAAGCGTTCCGCACGCATACTCCCAGATATTTTACAGAAGTAACTGCTACCAGTGTTTGTTCTGCAATCATATAATCATACAATAAAGGATCCTTCTTTCTATGTATTCGCAATACATTACATTTGTCTATGTTAAGGGTCAGTTGCCACTCCCTGCACCAAGTGCCTATCCGCTGCAGATCTTCCTGCATTTCGCTACAATTTTCTAATGCTGCAACTTCTCTGTATATTACAGCATCATCCGCGAAAAGCCGCATGGAACTTCCGACACTATCTACTAGGTCATTTATATATATTGTGAAAAGCAATGGTCCCATAACACTCCCCTGTGGCACGCCAGAGGTTACTTTAACGTCTGTAGACGTCTCTCCATTGATAACAACATTCTGTGTTCTGTTTGCTAAAAACTCTTCAATCCAGCCACACAGCTGGTCTGATATTCCGTAGGCTCTTACTTTGTTTATCAGGCGACAGTGCGGAACTGTATCGAACGCCTTCCGGAAGTCAAGGAAAGTAGCATCTACCTGGGAGCCTGTATCTAATATTTTCTGGGTCTCATGAACAAATAAAGCGAGTTGGGTCTCACACGATGGCTGTTTCCGGAATCCATGTTGATTCCTACATAGTAGATTCTGGGTTTCCAAAAACGACATGATACTCGAGCAAAAAACATGTTCTAAAATTCTACAACAGATCGACGTCAGACATATAGGTCTATAGTTTTGCGCATCTGCTCGACGACTCTTCTTGAAGACTGGGACTACCTGTGCTCTTTTCCAATCATTTGGAACCTTCCGTTCCTCTAGAGACTTGCGGTACACGGCTGTTAGAAGGGGGGCAAGTTCTTTCGCGTACTCTGTGTAGAATCGAATTGGTATCCCGTCAGGTCCAGTGGACTTTCCTCTGTTGAGTGATTGCAGTTGCTTTTCTATTCCTTGGACACTTATTTCGATGTCAGCCATTTTTTCGTTTGTGCGAGGATTTAGGGAAGGAACTGCAGTGCGGTCTTCCTCTGTGAAACAGCTTTGGAAAAAGGTGTTTAGTATTTCAGCTTTACGCGTGTCATCCTCTGTTTCAATGCCTTCATCATCCCGGAGTGTCTGGATATGCTGTTTCGATCCACTTACTGATTTAACGTAAGACCAGGACTTCCTAGGATTTTCTGTCAAGTCGGTTCATAGAATTTTACTTTCGAATTCACTGAACGCTTCACGCATAGCCCTCCTTACGCTAACTTTGACATCGTTTAGCTTCTGTTTGTCTGAGAGGTTTTGGCTGCGTTTAAACTTTGAGTGAAGCTCTCTTTGCTTTCGCAGTAGTTTCCTAACTTTGTTGTTGTACCACGGTGGGTTTTTCCCGTCCCTCACAGTTTTACTCGACACGTACCTGTCTAAAACGCATTTTACGATTGCCTTGAACTTTTTCCATAAACACTCAACATTGTCAGTGTCGGAACAGAAACAGAAACAGAAACACTTTGACACCATTAAACTTCTCAGCAAACAACGGACTACACCGTTTCAACGATTTTGTTGTCAGGTAGCTCTTCACAGCGAACACCCACTGCTCCACTGTGAGCATCATCGTCTGTTTGCACTACTTCACTCACACTGACACAGCCTGCACTGCGCTCCGAGTCAGTGTGGATCACGTGGCGGCCGTAGACGTGGTGTGCGTGTTACGGGGTTGTAGTTATATGCACACATTCAAGTCCAGACAGCAATGCAGTGGAGGAGACATGCAGCATGCAGGGAGAATGCGGAAAGCAGTACAGTCTTCGTCGTACTGCAGAAACAAAGCGATTTTTCTGACGTCCAAACTTTAGCTTTCTGGTCAGTGGTGGAAGCATTTCGGAAACGGCTAAGTTTGTAAAGTAAGTATACTGTGCATAGCAAAATGGCACTAAACAAGACCGCCAACGACGCAAGTGTGGTGCAGCTCGGACCATAGACGACAGGGGTGTAGGACGGGTTTGTACAGTTGAACAGTCGTGGAAATATTCAGCACCTGATCTCCCATATGATAAGTGTCTCCTCAACGACAGTTCAGCGAACATTGGTACAGATGGACCTCCACAACTGTCATCTGCTTCACACACCCAAAATCAACAACAAATTAAATAATGGCGATAATTTAAGAATTGTTTCACGGCTGAAGGCCTTAATGGCAATAAATTAGGAACTGATTAAACTTGCTGCAACTTACAATTACAGTTATCAAAATGTAAAAGACAAGTGACCAAGGTCTTAGAGCACGCTGCAAAATACAATTGCCAAATTAAAATATTAATACACGTAACGACACTCACGGCTGACGGCCTTAATGACAATAATTTAAGAATTGTTTAACTTTTTGCAACTTAAAAACTACAGTTATTAAAATACTGAAAACAAATCACCAAGGTTTTAAAGGATAACTGCTAAAATAAATTTGCCACATTACAATTTTAAGACAAGGAGCGACAGTCATGGCTGAAGGCCTTTAGCACCAAGAATGGCAATTATTAAAAAATTTAACAAACATACTGTCAAAGCAAGGCAATAGCAAAAGTTAATTTAAAAGACAGGCAACTGATCACCAAACAGATGAGACAAATGATGGTAACTTGGTAATACAATAACAAAATAATAACACAATAATAAAACAAAAATAATAGAAAAGAAGCCACAAACGCCATAGAGAAGTTACACGAAATTGCACAAAGAACTGGCCTGCAAATTTCGTGTGAGAAAACCCAGTACATAGAAAGAGTGCCACAAGACAAATTGCCTATTGTGACAACCCACGGAAAAATCGTACAAGTACCACACTTTAAGTACTTTGGAGAAATCATCCAGCCATCAGGGATCAATCTAAAGGCCAATGAGGAAAGAATAAAAAAACTACAGAAAGCATATAAACTCACGTGCAACTATTATAACAAAAATTCCATATCCATTAACTCAAAATTGAGGCACTATAACACTGTCGTACTTCCGGAGGCACTGTATGCATGTGAAACAACACAAATAGGTGGGCAAACTAAAATCAAAGAAATAGAGAAACAAGAAAGGAAAATTCTCAGGAAAATTTTTGGCCCAATACAAGAGCAAGTAATCGGGAAGAAGAGACCAGCATTAGAATTATATAAATACACAGACAAGATTACGAATACAATAAGGAAAAGAAGAATGCCGTTCTACGGATATATCCACAGGATGAATGAAAACAGAATTTCAAAGCGAATTCTTAAAGTCATCAACTCAGGTAGGGGAAAAACAAAATGGATAAAAGAAGTTGAAGAGGACCTCAGACAAGCACACATAACAGTAAACGATGCAGAAAATGGAACTGAATTCAGGAACATCATCAAAAAACATAAATTTGACACCACAACACAGAAGACACCAGGATGCAAATGGACAGCGGAACGAAAGAAACAACACAGTGAACACATGAAAAAAATTTGGGCTCAGAAAAAACATAAACAATTATCATGAAGGAATTCAAGTGCAAACGCTCTCTTTAAATGGGAATAATAGAAAATAATAATAATAAAACACAAGGGCTAGTCACAGACGGTGCTCCAGGAACCGACCTCTGAGTAGGTCAGGCCAAAACACTTTCGCGAGCGATGAGAAAGGCAGCCAAGAGTTGCATTCACTTCACAAGATGGTAACTCAGACTAGTGGCAGTCTAACGAATGACTAATGATAACTTGCTGAAGCTACTTAACGTCCGATAACCAATGCAACTATAGAACACCACACCGAAGCACGAACCGGCGGTCAGCACTACGTCCTCGGAATGCTGTGTTCAGATCGTCCGAAAGGAGAAAGGAAACACTGCTACCAGCGTAGATGAAACACCAACCGACCTCCAGGGCAGGTCGCTGGGGCGTTAGTGGCCACCAGGCAGGAAAAATACCGCTGGTTGAACGTAACAAACAGTAACACATAGAATGCAGCAATAGTAACAAGAAGTCGAGGAAAGCTAATTAGATCCGCCTTCCCCAAGCACTCCACTAACTGTTCTTCGTCTCAGCGACACTGCGAGCAGCAACATGAACTCAGGTCACTGGATAATCGGGAGATCTCACACTGGTGGAGGTTTCACTGCTAGGATTAAAATCCACTCAACTAAAGGTTGTTGGATCCGGTTGACGACTAGGTCGTGTAACCTCGTGACCATAGCCCTTCCCTCCGGCAGTGTATGCGTGTCACCAGCAGTCCTGGCGTGTACTCGCACTGCCATCTTGCCTCATCCAGAGTCCCCAACCGAACTGCTCACTCACACGACCCGGAAGAACAACGACGTCACCCCAAAGATAGGGCTACAGTTACTACATATCGATAACATCGCTGCCGGCCGGAGTGGCTGAGCGGTTCTAGGCGCTACAGTGTGGAACCCCGCGACCGTTACGGTCTCAGGTTCGAATCCTGCCTCGGCCATGGATGTGTGTGATGTCCGTAGATTAGTTAGGTTTAAGTAGTTCTGTTCTAGGGGACTGATGACCTCAGAAGTTAAGTCCCATAGTGCTCAGAGCCATTTGATAACTAGAGTTCACATAGGTGGCAAGCAAACAGGTAAACTTCTCAACCTTGCGACCTTATTGACATATCAACCGAACAAAATGATGCACTGATAAAATTTATGCATCTTCAAGGACTGGTTATTGGCCCGAAGTTCCTTGTTGGTTACCAGAACAACACCTCATTTCCCTGCTCTCTGTTCGTTCAGTATCATCATCTGGCCAACAGCATTTATTTTCAGAAAATAAACTTCAGCAAGAGCTCAAAAATTTTATAAAATATAAGGTGCGGTGTTGAGAATCGGAAATAACGTAATTAGCAAATGGTTTTGTAAGCAGACAGGCCTTGGAACCTACATTAAGAAACCATATAGGCTTGGGAATCTGGATGAAGAAACCCATCCGTGGCTGGTACTGCGCAGCAACTGGGTGTGACCGCTCTGGCGATGAAGTTGTCTCTTCATGATCTTGAACTGGTAGTAACAATGTCACCATAGACCAATGCAATGCAATTTAAAAGTAAAAGTTACGTGCAATGAAACACGGACATCAGGTTGCTGCAATATAGCCTGCTGCCTTGGTACATTCCCTCAAATTGGTCCTTCATTTTCAGATAATGTTAGCGCACGTTGGAAAATCAAACGAGATGCTTGAAAAGATGCTCTTTCTAAATGTGAGTAGTTTGCCCAACATTGATTCAAATTTTCTAGTCTTGTTAGCCCCGTTGAATAACCAAATAAACTATTGTTGGCAGTTATGATCACCGTCTTTCAAATAAGTCCATTTTGGAAAAGTCCGTTTTGCAAAATGATGTAGAAAATAATGCATTTTTTTATTTTTTTCACAAAATCTTTAACTTTGAGCTCATTTAATCAGTATTAGAAAGTGATACGTAACTGAAACTTTATAGTGCAGAACCTTGCGTTATTAGTTTAATACAAGCAAAGTTCCACGTTCGTCATATCTTACATATACTGGGTGGTCTATTGATAGTGACCACGCCAAATATATCATGAAATAAGCATTAGACGAGAAAACTACAAAGAACGAAACTCGTCTAGCTCGAAGGGGGAAACCAGATGGCGCAATGGTTGGCACGCTAGATGGCGCTGCCATAGGTCAAACGGATATCAACTGCGTTTTTTAAATAGGAACCCCCATTTTTATTACATATTCTTGTAGTACGTAAAGAAAAATGAATGTTTTACTTGGACCAATTTTCGCTTTCTGATAGATGGCGCTGTAATAGTCACAAACGTATAAGTACGTGGTATCACGTAACATTCCGCCAGTGCGGACGGTATTTGCTTCGTAATACATTACCCGTGTTAAAATGGACCATTTACCAATTGCGGAAAAGGTCGATATTGTGTTGATGTATGGCTGTTGTGATCAAAATGCCAAACGTGCGTGTGTTATGTATGCTGCTCGGTGTCTTGGACGACATCATCCAAGTGTCCGGATCGTTCGCCGGATAGTTAACTTACTTCAGAAAACAGAAAGTGTTCAGCCACATATGAAACGTCAACCACGACCTGCAACAAATGATGATGCCCAAGTAGGTGTTTTAGCTGCTGTCGTGGCTAATCCGCACATCAGTAGCAGACAAATTGCCCGAGAATCGAGAATATCAAAAACGTCGGTGTTGAGAATGCTACAACATCGATTGCACCCGTACCATATGTCTATGCACAAGGAATTGCATGGCGACTACTTTGAAAGTCGTGTACCGTTCTGCTACTGGATACAAGAGAAATTACGGGACGATGACAGACTTTTTGCAAGCGTTCTAGTTAGCGACGAAGCGTCATTCGCCAACAGCGGTAACGTAAACCGGCATAATATGCACTATTAGGCAACGGAAAATCCACGATGGCTGCGACAAGTTGGACATCACTGACGTTGGCGGGTTAATGTATGGTGCGGCATTATGGGAAGAAGGATAATTGGCCCCCATTTTATCGATGGTGCAATGTATGCTGATTTCCTACGTTATGTTCTACCGATGTTACTATAAGATTTTTCACTGCGTGACAGAATGTCGATGTACTTCCTGCATGATGGATGTACGGCACATAGCTTGCGTGCGGTTGAAGCTGTATTGAATAGCATATTTCATGACAGGTGGATTGGTCGTTGAAGCACCATACCATGGCCAGCATGTTCACCGGATGTGACGTCCCCGGATTTCTTTCTGTGGGGAAAATTGAAGGATAGTTGCTATCGTGATCCACCGATGGTGCCTGACAACATGCGTCAGCGCATTATAAATGCATGTGCGAACATTACGGAAGGCGAACTACTCGCTGTAGAGAGGAATGTCGTTACACGTATTGCCAGATACATTGAGGTTGACGGACATCATTTTGAGCATTTATTGCATTAATGTGGCATTTACAGGTAATCAGGCTGTAACTTCATGCGTTCTCAGAATTGATAAGTTGATAAAGTTACAAGTATCACATTGGAACAACCGAAATAAAATGTTCAAACGTACCTGCGTTCTGTATTTTAATTTAAAAAACCTATCTGTTACCAACTGTTCGTCTAAAATTGTGAGCCATATGTCTGTGACAACTACAGCGCCATCCATTACAAAGCGAAAACAGTGGTCCAGCTAAAACACCCATATTTCTTTACGTACTTCACGAATATGTAATAATAAATGGGGGTTTCTATTTAAAAAAACGCAGTTGATATTCGTTTGACCTACGGCAGTGCCATCTAGCGGGCCAACCATTGCGCCATCTGGTTTCCCCCTTCAAGCTAGACAAGTTTCGTTGTTTGTAGTTTTTTCATTGATATTGAAATTTTTTCGGACGCCAATTTCTTTCGCGAGGCTTTGCCTAAAATTTTGGCTGGATGTAAGAGAATGTATAAAGTTGTGGAAGATAGCAAATATCATTTCTTTCAACAAAATATTGTCAGAAATACAACAGCTCAAAATAGGCTGAAATTAACGCTCATTCTGCGCGTAGATCCAAACAAGTGACTATATCTCTGCCAGTTCTGCTTCGAAGAACATTAAATTTCCCACTGTTTATTGAGGATATCTACGAATGTTCACACAACATTTCATTGAAGTCCCTGATGCTCGAGCAGGGAGACCTAGACGAATTGGCAGCTGACGACCCTTCTATAACTTGTGAGTCGGCGTTTTTTCTATTGTAATAACTAGAACTTCTGTGATACATTTTAATTTCGATTTTTAGTGTATATTTTGATACGCATTTTTTGTCGAAAAATCTTGACGTTTACTTCAGGTGACGCCATTTTTAAACTATCTCTACATACTACATTAGACAGTTTCAGAGTAATTTTTGTAATCTTGTTCTAGCTTGAAAATTGTGGCGTTCAGAGCTCCCGCCAGCAGCATTCGCACTCTGCGAAGACCTTTCATCCATGTCGCGTAGTGTCCTCTGGGTGCAACGTTTTTACTTAAAAAAACAAGTAAGATAATCTTAAGGGTGTACAATGAAGGTATAAAGCTAGCTTTGTAGTTTGTTTGTTATTTTATTGAAAAAATACTGTATTTCGGGTTATAAATGGAAGCTTCTCTCTGGCCTACCCCATAAGTGGGAAAATCAGAAACGGAAATTGATGAGTAAGTTGCAGATGGTACTAAAATTTATTTTATGCCAACGACGGTACCACTGTGTACATGCAGAAACTCAGCAATACTTTAAGTGAAGTGCACGTGCGCAGGAAAAGAATTCCTGTGGTAAGTCACACATTCCTTCTCATAACATGAACTTTATGCTTTGGGAATACGATGGAAAAAGTACGAGGAAGTTTCAAAAAGTAAGGTCACATATCTTCTGCGAGGAAAGGTTTACTCGGGAAATAGTAGCCACTTAAATAGCCTAAATATTTATTCAAGCGGAAAACTAGTCCATTGAAACCGGCACAAAGGATATCTTAGTGCAGATTAACATCCTTCTGAAAGTCAGGTGTATGGAGGGTGCCCCAGTAAAGTCCATCGGAAACGCCGGATCAGATTACGGGTAAAAGTGGCTGTCTGAGGTCGGGCTTTTTGCAACAACACCATACTTTTTAGGGCACTCCCACGACGTTCCTCCGAATCGGCTTCTGCAACGCTTCTAGACTGGGACGAAAACTAGGAGCACTCACGGTATCTCCGCAGGTAAGTCAAGCTTAAGTACTACCTGCGAGTCCCAACAGACTGTGGCCGAAAGTTTCTTCACGGATACACTTTATCATAACTCCTTCTGGGCTGCAGTCGAAGTGTTTCAATGAGTGTGGCGTTCTCTTCGTGTCGGGTCCTATACGATGCAACCGCGTTTCATCCCCTGTCACGATTCGTGGCAAGGATGCAGCCTCCTCCGTCTGATACCTCATTATGTTCAAATGGTTCAAATGGCTCTGAGCACTATGGGACTTAACTACTGTGGTCATCAGTCCCCTAGAACTTAGAACTACTTAAACCTAACTAACCTAAGGACATCACACACATCCATGCCCGAGGCAGGATTCGAACCTGCGACCGTAGCAGTCGCGCGGTTCCGGACTGCGCGCCTAGAACCGCTAGACCACCGCGGCCGGCACCTCATTACGTGCTGGAGAGACAACCCATAAGTCTGGCTCTATTTTCGTTTGGAAAATGATGCGGTATCCATCGAGAACCCGTCGTCTTGTAGTCCAGCGGAATCTGAGTGATGTCTTCTGCTACACTGCCAGCGGAAATGCTGAGCTCGTGTTTTACCTGCCTCACATGAATGTAACAATTACCTTCTATCAACCCTTCGGCACATCACATGTGTTTACCAGTGGTGGATATGCTCGGGCTTCTCTTTATTCCTGCCTCGGACCAGTTCTGCCTTTACAAAATTCCTTGTACCAAAACCACAGCTGATTTCGTAACACTGTACTCGCTCTGCAAACACCTACTAGTTATCGACGAAATGCAGCTTGTAAGAAGTATGCTTTGCCGGCGATGGGCGAGGCATGACAGAATCTCTGACCAGAGAGTAGTTTGTCGTTAGTTGTGTCTTGTCGCTAGTCTGCGCTTGTCTGCGCGAGTCGACAGTAGTCTGGTGTAGTCTGCGTGAGTCGGCGGGAGTCGGCATGCGTCGGCTGTGTTCTCTGCTCGCGACTCTGGTCAGGACTCTGGAGGATGAGTATTGTTGTAGAAGGTAAAGAAGCAGCCTTGCGCGTATTTAATATTGTATGTTAATTGTAATTTAATTTGTTCCAAAGAATGCCCCAATAATAATTTTTATAATATAAAGTAACTCTTTTAAAGAAAAGCATTCATTTCAATTTAAAGAATATTTCCAATGCATTATCATTCCTTCCAAGAATAATATATATATATATATATATATATATATATATATATATATATATATATATATACGCCAGCATTGCACGAAGCTGTGTCGAAAAATATCTAATTAAGAGCAGATGTAATTGCAGTTTTTAATGAGGTAAGAATTTTTGCCTTTTTTATTCAGAATACAGGGCCGAAGGGCAGCGCTGCTGTACTCATAAAATTTATCGGGTTACTAAACTTTTTTATTATTTTGGTGTTTAGGAATTTTTCTGTTTCGAACTTGACATTAAATGAGAAAAGAATTTTGTGGGAACATTAAATGTGAATGCATTTCTGCGCACAGACTATAAATGGGAGCCAATTTTGTTCAGAGGTTACAATATTAAAAATTCATTTAATTATAAATTATATTTTTTGTGGGAAGGTTACACTTGGCTCATTTTCATTTTCAGTTTTTTGTGTGGGGAGGTTACAAGCTGCTGACATTTTCTATAATCTTAAAATCCTCATCAAACTTCACACTTCAATCGCTGACCATATATTCGCCACTACCTCTCTTTTCACACGATGTTTTATAGAGCAACCGTACAGCTACGTCTGTCCATTAGGAGTGTGAAAAAGTTTAGATCTCTTCTTACATCTAGATATGGAATTTAACAGTGAGGGAATGTGTATAGAACCGTGAGATCTCTTGTTAATTTACTTACTCAACCACCCTCGTATATCTTTCAGCGGTGTTTGAAAGCGGCCTTCGAGAATACTCGCTCTCCGAGATTTTGTCCTCCTGCCGACATGGCGTAATTCAGCAGTAGGCTAAGGCAAAAAGCGAGGGGCCGATAAAAAGCGGATCCTTGGGAGCCTATTTGGACGGCCAGAACCGGCCAGGCGCTGCTTTCAGATTTAATGTGTACCAGCCACTCCCAAAGAACGGCCGCAACAGGTGGTAACGAACAGCCCATTGTCCTGCAAAGAAGATTAATGAGCACCGGCGACTCCCCCTTCTTATGTCTCGGCACGAAATTATCTGCCGCCCTGTCCCGAAAAACGGATCGCCTGTAGACTATCCAGCGCTTCCACGCGCTGTTCTCCTTCCGTCCCTACACTTAGCTGTTTGACTTGTAAGTAATTCCACGGCCATGTACCTTCGCATTTAAGTCTTTACTGTGATGTAAGCCACTGACCTGTTCTGTCGCAGATTCCGTCTATTTCAAGAAAAATACAAGTGATTTAAATAAGCCTTGTACTACACAATAAGCTAATATAAACATATAAATCGTTGTCATAGCAGAAATGCACACGAGCTGTTCGTGAGAATTCGTAATATCTTTGATCGCTTCCGTCATTCAATCTATCTCCGCACCCGGGATTGATAAGCAACATTATTTAGCCGCTGATTTCAGAGTTTCAATCTGGGTGTCAGATTCGCATCAGAGATAGATGAATTCCAGAAAAAAAGATATGGTATCTGGTGTTGCATTCTCTGGCGAAGATAATCCTAACGTTCAATAAATGAAGATGTAGGGGTCGCCCATGGCTGGGCTGGAAAAAACCTAGACTTTCTCAGAGAGAAGACTGAGGACCTGTTTATTTGGTACACATGCCATTTCAGATCACAGCAGACGTTGTCCCCTCAGGCAGATTGCGATGTCGGATGCCGTGACGTAGTGAATGTTGTAGACCGTCAGACTAGTGCGAGGCTGGGGTCTTGAGCAACTTCTGCCTCTGGACTATCAATCAGTGCTGCTTGCCGCGCAGCCTTCAGAACTGGATGCATGACGTCATTATGCTTGTATACGGGCCGCTGATCTTCTCGTAAGGCAGCAAGTGTAAGACCAACCGTAGAACAATCTTACTTTATCATAAATAGAGAATCGAGCGCGAATAACATGACCACCATCGAGCCTACTGATTGAGGGCCCTAGGCTAGTGAGGGTGGAGTATTTCTGTCATTTAGTATACGATCCGCTCAATGACGGTATTCGTAATGAACGAATCGGTTCTGCTTTTCTTGAGTCGTCAGCATTCTTCAGTACCGCTACATTTGGCTAGCGAGTTTGTTACACTGTCTTTACTGCTGGGCGATGTTGAGTCTTACCTAATGTTTCTAGTGTTTCTTACACCTATCCAGTGTTTCATATATAACGTCATGAAGGCGTTCAGCCCACACTGTTCTAACGATTTTATGCTGAACTCTATCACAGTTTCGACAAAGAGTGTCAAGGTTGCTGCCGCCAGACCAAGTAACACGGTCGAAATGTTTCCGTTTCCCCGCTTGATTTTTTTTTGTTGGTGCTTCCACGTGGCTTGGCGTCGCTAGCTATTCGAACTCAGAAAATTTGACTCTCCCGTTGCCTTGCTGATTTTTCGCGTTACAATATTGCTGGAGCAGACAATCCAGAGAGAGAGAGGAATTGGAATAAATTAATTGACTTATGTCATTTAATAGTAAAAGACTTGCTATTTAAAAATAAATTAACTAAATTTATTTCGTGAACATGAGAACTTGCAGATGATCTCCGTTTCTGCTCAAACATTCCTGCAGCCTTTTAGATAAATTGTTCATGGGAGGAATTTCAGTAATTGGTTTTAGGAACTTAGCTTTCAGTTCTTCTGTTGTAAAAGGTTGTCAACAATATACTTTGCTTTCAAGGTTACCGCACAAGAAGAAATCGTATGCAGACAGATCAGAGGATCTGGAACGCCATAGAAAGTTACAATTTCTCGAAATTATACGGTCGCTGCATGTAACGTTTATCCGTCTTGGAGAAGCCAGAGAGCCACAGAGATTTCGAACATTGCGACAGATCCGATGTGATTTTAGTCCCAGGGTCATTCCCGTCCTCAAAATATTAAGTGCGTATTGTGCCAGATGATAACACAGCCACTTCACAATGTTACTTTGTTGCCATGCAGTGGACATTGGTGTAGCCGAATAGGATTATACCGTGCACAGTAACGTAATTTTTGTTTATTAACAAATCCATTAAAATGGAAATGGACTTCATCCGAAACCCAGAGTGTGCTGGCATACGCTGGCGCCAGCACACCATGTGGCATAGAGGTTACGAGAGTACCGATAGCGGACAGTGACAAGACTCGCTGGAAATACACCACCAACGCACTCTCAGCTGCCAGTATTTAGGATCGCCGCTGTGGACTGGAGGGTTCTCCCCTCTCCTGGTTTCTCCCTCCTGTCCCTCCCCCTCCATTTTCTCCCCCCCCCCCACCCACACTTCACACGGTGGTAGGTCCACCCCCCCCCCCCTTCGGTGCAGTGATTCTAAACGTTTTTGTTGTGGTGTCAGTGTTTCTCCAGTGCCTTGTGCAGGGCTACGTTACATCGCCACCAACAGAATCGCCAGTACCACTCATTTGTGTTCCCGCTGTGGTGCTTGTGTTTTCGCTTTGGTCTACAGTTCTCTCTCTCCGCATGTGTATATGGCTCTCATCTATGTTTTTTAATATACCTTTTATACTCATCTGTTTTTGTTATCATTTATTCACCCATTGCTACCATTGTCACTTATGTATTCTTTTCTCACATGCTTATTTTTCTTATAACTCTCTTCGCTGAAGAGCGGAGCATTGTGCCCCTGACAGCCTGCCCCATTATGGGGAGTGAAATAACAATAAAGGAAAAAAAAATACTGGAGGACCCATTTAGCCAGGTAATTCGAGTCTCTACACCGTAGAGTTCCAGTGTGTCACCGTGACGGAGCTGCAGACTTTGCCTCCAGCACAGAGACTGGCAGCACAAAGCGTCATTATAGTGAACATAGCGGACTTCCACTTACCAGCATTGACACTACGTGGACTATACAGAAGACAGAATGTACAACAGCACATGGAAACTGAAGTTAAGTTCTCCTTCCTTATGAATAAAGGACCCAATTATTAACTTTGTGCAGTTTGTGTTATAGAATGAGGATACCGGCTACCAACCAACACCCTCTCCTTGCTTCCCATGGTGCAGCTCTACAGAGACAACAAGACTACATAAAAGCATCTAAAGAGAATCCAACAGTGGCGACGAGAATCCTTAAGTGAAGAAGAGACTTACTTGCTTCTCTAGTGTTTCAGATTGCAGGGGTTTCTAACTGCAAAATTTGTTGCTGTGTTCTTGCATGTATTCCAGTAGTGGAAACGCAGAAGTAATGAAACCCCTCTTTTCAGAGGCTTTGCTTGCTTGTTTTTTGCTGTAACGTATTTGTGTAAACCATGGATACCCGCTCCCTTCACCCCCTGTCCATGTGTCTCTGCCGCAGACGGCAGCCGCACAACAGATCGACCGACACACCCAACAAGTGCCGCAGCCCAGCATACGTACGTTCCTGCAGTTTAACGACAAGGAAGAGGAATGGCATGAATACCTGACTCAGTTCTAAGCTCATTGTGTTGTTCATAACGTTCAAGGTACTGTGAAAGTACAATACTTTCTTTCGATTGCGGGGTCCCCAGTGTTCAGGTTAATACAAAAGCCTTTCCCAACTGCGTCTCCTGACGAAATCAGTTATGACGAAGTAATCGCTGCATTAACTTAGTACCATGATCAGAAAGTAGCTGCAGCCAGATATCAGCTTTTCCGTTTGCAGAAAAAGCCGGAACAGACGTACCGTCAGTGGTATACAGAAATAATGGGGATGACTACGATATGTAAATTTCAGTGTAGTGGTGATAACTTTGACGGTGACCTCATGATTCGAGATGCTGTAACATACAATGTCCCCGATAGTAGAATACGGGGACAGATCCTAAAGTACTTTGATCCCTCACTTCCTCATGTGTAGAAAATCTTAGAGCAGTATGATTGAGGTACCACAGAGGCTCATAAGTTTGACCAGACCCCAATTTGTCGAGTCGAATCACCCCTTGCTCGCTACCGCCCCAAGCAGCTACACAGCGAGAGCATACACAGCCCCACTGACAGCCACGTAAACTTGTAAACAAGCTGGTGAACTTAGTGAAGTCTCACCTTAGATGTTCCGCCATCCATAAAAGACATGATTGCCCATCATGTAACTCAACATGTTACACGTGTGAAGAAAAAGGCAATGTCCAAGCAGTTTGTTTGTAATGGTACAAAAATGGCAATTTTACCCGCTCCCAGAAAAAAAACAGGCTCGTGCACATTCAGTGAAAATTGTATTTTCCAAACCTGCAACCGGTTCTGAAACAAGTAAGATTGAGGTTGTGCCCCCTTTCGCCTTAGTGCTATGCAGCAACGGTTTAACAAACTACTTGTCTCATTACGAATTGCTGGCCTTCGTGTGAACTTTCAGTTAGACTCAGGTGCATTAGTCACTTTGCTTAATCGTGCCACCTATGACCAGTTAGACTCACCACGCCCTTCTGAATCTAGCAATCACCTCACTGCTTACAACGGACAGGAAATTCCAGTGGTTGGAGAGTGTAGTTTGCCTGACACATAAAAATCTCACACCAGGACAGTAAATTTTACTGAGCCGAAGTCAAGGGACAGTGAGAACATTTTCGGTGTAGGTGCCTTTGATTTGTTTGGCCTTAGCATCCACGACAATGTACTGTCGGTCTCTACATTTAAATAACTTAATAGCAATAGCAGCCGTCGGTTGTAAAAAATGAAACTTATGACCCAGGTTTCGACACTGCTGTAAGTGTCTTGACCAGAAATAAAATTCTCAAACTGACCTGTAACATAATCACAAAATGACAGGAAAGGAATAATTTTTTAAGGGTAAGTACTGGCTAGAAGTAGAAAACAGAAACAGTACTTACATGTCACGTATTAAACTAAAGTCGAAGAGTGACACCTAGTATCCACAAATACAAACAGGCTACTTGACATGCAAAATGTAGACACACGAATGTTACGATGAACATTATTTTGTACATGTATTAAAAAGCAATAATTTTATCTGACAGCAGCATACATGGTAACAATTGCATACATAAGAGCTTATAAATACAGTTTAAAGGCTGCAAACACCATTTTAGAATCACATAGGTAGCTGAATCACTCAGCGAGCAGAAAAGAATGGTTTAACAAGAAATAAAGTTAATATAAACTTTTAAAAACAAAAAATTATGAGTCGACTTAAGTAAAAAAAATATTTCGGTAACTACATGATGGAACACGAAATCAAATACCAAGTAACGGCTTATACCATTGAATAAGCTTTTATTATGTAATTGCAGCAGCTGATTAAGAATGAGGCCATCATCACGAGAAAGAAGTTAAAAAATTTCTAATTCTTCGAGAACACCTAATCTACAGCCTTTCTTCTCAGTGTGCAAAACGTTAATATTGTGAACCGCTTTGGGTGCGTGAGCTGTAATCAGAAGGTGGTCGGCAAAAGACGAATTCTGGGTGCTAATGCCATTTTTTCTTGAAAGACGTTCTTGGTATCTGAGCATAAAGGCACGTTCTGTTTGTCTTACATAGTAAGAAGAGCAAGTGTCGCAAAAAATCATCTTGTAGATACCAGAGTTTTTGAAAGGGGAACAGGTTGATTTCAAATTGTGAATAAAACTTTTTTCAAACAACTATTGGTTGAAAAGGCGACATTACAGTGGTATTTATTACGAAGAAGGCGTTGAATCTGATAGGAGATGGACACCAAGACAGAAATAGAGAAGTACCTCATGTTTTGGCTGGACTCAATGAAAGAGGAGCCGAGTGTAATAACCTTTTAACTGTTTCTTTTTAAGGATGTCAAATGGAGCAGGTTCGTATTCATTATTAACTCCTATAGTATTGATCGAAGTAACTTCTTCCTCGAATTTTTCTTTAGAGAGTCGAATAGGAGTAGTTCTATGAATAGCAGAGTGAAAGAAAGCATTTTTATGGGACAGAGGGTCCATGGAAGAAGCAGGTAGGATCTTATCGGTATATATTTACATGTTCTTCTGCTGTTAACGTCTAGGTAAGAAAGTTCAGTTGGTGGACCTCGGTTTCGAGTTCAGCAGTGAAGGATATTTTCTCGTGAAGTTCACTGAAGAAATTGACAATACGGTCAGTAAAATCAACAGGTTCTTTGTAGATGTCTAAAATATCATACCTAGAATAGGAGAGAATGGAATGCCCAGCGCTATAACTGAGAAACAGTTGAAGAACTTTCCTTCCAGAAAGTTAATGGAAATGTCAGCAAGGATACAAACCAACGGATTTCCCATAGCGAGACCATCTGATTTCTGATACAATTGTTCATTAAATTCAAAGTAGTTATACTTGAATACGACTGTGATTAGATTCATAAAGTCAGTGATTTGTTCATCTGACAGTTCTTTTCTGAAACTGCCTAATTTTTTTTTCTACGATCCTAAGCGTTTCTTACGTAGGAACACTTGTATAAAGATTTTTGATATCTAGTGAAAACAACGTGGTGTCTGGGCTGCATTCTAAACCTTTTACTTTATGAACTAAGACGTGAGTATTGGCGATGGAACAGTTGTTCTGGAAGACTATAGATTTTTTCAGAGTTTCATGAATAAATTTGGCGAAATCGTAGTATGCTCTGTTCATACTATTATAAACTGGAAGTATCGGATGGTTAGGATTATGACCTTTGAATTGAGAACGAAGTTTTAGGGGCCGAGGGTTCACGTTGATAAACATTTTCTTATGAAAAGATTTGAGTAAAAATTTTGCATCAATGAGAGCTAACCTGACTTCTCTCTGTAATTCCGGAGTCGGATCCTCATACAGTTCCGAAATACTATTTTCATTAAAAGAACTTACTGTTTTAGCAATGTATTCGGAATTTTAGGCAATAACCAAAGAGCAACCTTTGTCGGACTTAGTTACTGAAGCCTTAGCTTCTTTAATTTTATTATTAATAGATTTAACCAACTTCCTATCGTTATGCGCAACATTTTGAAAATGGCTGTGCTCTTACTGAGAATGTTAGCTACGTCGAAGGCAATTCTGGTCTGACATGAATTATCCATTTTTACATAATGAAGACCAATTTTTAGGTCGACAAGAAACTTTTCTATTACACTATCAGGTTGGGCATGACATTGTATTTTAGGCCTTTTTCAAGTAAGGCAGTTTCATTCTGCGTAAAATTAATGTTAATTGTTTTACAAAATACATGACTACTTTTCTTAAAAGTACATTGAGAATTTTTTTCAGCAGGAACAGACAAAAAAGTTTACCTAGCTTCTTATCGTGCTTATTCAATATGCCTTGTGTACAGATTTCTAAATGTTCTTTAATCTGTATCCAGAATCGTCAACGTTAAATTTATAATTGGTAGGGAAGATTTTTCTGACCTCTAAATATACAGGGTGAAAAGTATTTAAACCGACAAACTCTGAGAGGCTGTAGGGCACATCAAAATAAATATTTTTCCCTAATGTCATTTTTTCTTATGAGAATTATTTAAACCGGTGGAGGCCGTATTACGTACTACGTAGCGCACCACAACGGACAAGCTGCAGAGCGGGTTTATCAACAAAAATATCCTAATCGCCGTATCCCGCATCATACGACCTTTGCTGCTGTGTACCAACGTCTGCGTGAGACAGGGTCATTTAGCAGATTACCTGGACAGGGACGCCGTCGCACGGTGAGAACGCTGCAATTTGTGAAAGCAGTCTTGCAGCACTTCAATCGGCATTTGTGCAATTGCACGTAACATGGGGACGAATCAGACAAATGTAAGAACAGTCCTTCGAGAGCAATTGTTACGTCCATTTCACTTACAACGTGTTCACAACCTGGAACCAGTTGATTATCCACCCAGAGCACAGTTTTCGCAGTGGTACCTGGAACAGTGTGAAATGCATCCTACTTTTCCATCCTCAGAGTTGTTTACCGATGAAGCAACGTTCGGGCGTGATGGAGTCTTCAACATGCACAATTCGCATGTTTGGAGCGAGGATTATCCACATGCCACAATTACTAGCGCTCATCAAGTGCGGTTCTTCGTTAAAGTGTGGGTCGGTGTTGTTGGGGACTGTTTAATTGGGCCATTAAATGGCAGGCACTATTACAATTTTCTCGCCAGAGCATTGCCAGAATTGCTAGAAGACGTCCCGCTCCCTACAAGACAACGCATGTGGTTCCAATACGACGGGGCGCCGGCACATTTCAGTCGTCGTGAGCGTCGATTCCTGGGCCGACGGTTCCCAGAAACGTGGATTGGCGGAAGTGGTCCTGTACCATGGCCTGGTCGATCCACAGATATGTCCCCTCTGGCCTTTTTGGTGTGGGGAGAGGTGCGCAACTTTGTTTACGCAACTTCTGTTGCATCAGAGGAGGAGCTGGTTTCCCGAATAGTAGCAGCAGCAGGAATAATTCAGGATACTCCTGGGGTTTTTGCCCGTGGCAGACAGAACATGATCCGAAGGTGTAACCTTTGTTTACATGTCAATGGAGGCATTTCTGAAAATCTACTGTAATAGAAATTGGGTTGTGTTAATGTGTTGCCCTTGGTCATAAAAAAAATGGAAAAGTGTTTGTTGGTTTAAATAATTTGCCGCCAGAGGAATCTTCCTTCGCCGGTTTAAATACTCCTCATAGGAAAAAATGACACTAGGGAAAAATATATGTTTTGATGTCCCCTACAACCTCCCAGAGTTTGTCGGTTTAAATACTTTTCACCCTGTAGATAATATGCCACTTTATTGAGAACATCTTTCTTAGCAAATAGCCTTTTAACATGATTAGAAATGAGATTTTCAACTATAGGTCTAAAACCTTGGGATCCTTCCTACAATTTGTGAAGTTAATATAGGCTTTCAAATAATTAGGGACTAGCCCCCTTTTTTCACATAGCTTAATAAACAGTGTGACTGTACCTGTATTTAACAGTTTTTTTTAAATCCCTTTATTTAGAGGTAGCCTTGGATGCTTGGGCAGGCAGAAATCTTAGTTTTAAACATGGTTGCGCAGTCAGCGACCATATACAAATTAAATTAACAGCAGTAGCAGCCCTCGGTCGCAAAAAGGAGACTTTTGACCCAGGTTTAGACAATGGTATGATTCCCTTATTCAGAAATAAAACTCTCAGATTGGTATGTCACATATTGAACTAAAGTCAAGCGATAAAGATTTAGTCACAAAATTTGTAAAACAGAATACACGAAATGCAAACCACTAAATTGGCTGCTCATATGCTTTGAGCTATATAGCATAAAAACTTAAAGTTTCTGCATTTGTACCACAAGAAAATGCAGCTAGCTTGCTTAAAGAATTCCCTGAAATATTTTCCGGAGGAATGGGGAACTCTGATAACTTTGTAGCGCATGTTGCATTAAAGACAATGCATAGACTAAGTTTTTTTTTGCCCACCCCGTTCCAATTGCTTTAAGAGACAAGGCAGCCAGTGAATTGAAAGAATTGCAATATAATGGTGTAACTGCTCCCATTCAAGCTAGTCATTGGTCCAGTCCTCTAGTGTTGTTGCCTAAGCCTTCTGGTTGCATTCGCATTTGTGATGACTTCAAGTTTACAATGAGCCCACAGGCATTAGTTGACACTTATTTGCTACCTCTCCCGAAGGAACTCATAGACAGGCTTGGTGCAGGACATTACTTTTCTAAAATAGATTTACTGGATGTCTATTTGCAAATTCCATTGGATCAAGAATCACAAAAAGTGTTTGTTGTAAATACACACTTAGGACTGTTCAAATATTTGCGTTTGCCATTCAGCAGCGCATCCACGCCCACCATTTTTCAACATTACTTGGAACAGCTGACTCCAAAAGTGCCGTTTTGCTCAAACTACCTTGACGACATTGTCATCTCAGGTCGTACATCCGAGGAACACATTGCCAATTTGCGTGCTTTTTTTGCGAGTTTTGTCCGAAGCAGGACTCCAGTGTCGACTCGAAAAGTGCGACTTTCTTTAAATTGAACCACAGTAATTAGTCCGGCCGGGGTGAGCGAGCGGTTCTAGGCGCTACAATCTGGAACCGCGCGACCGCTACGGTCGCAGGTCCGAATCCTGCCTCGGGCATGGATGTGTGTGACGTCCTTAGGTTAGTTAGGTTTAAGTAGTTCTAAGTTGTGTCAGTGTCAGTGTCGTCGTAACTGCCGCCTGCTTCACGTCTGCTGTGCAGCGACCTACCTTAATTTAAGTATTAACTGTATTTTTCTTACTTGTCACTTCTTCTTCCGTGTGAATTTGCTTTTAGGAAGCTTTAATTTTCGAGTGCTAGTAATAGTGTTCCATAGATTTCCTGTAGTCAACCATAGTGCCAGTAGTGCTAGTGTTTGTTTTCAATACAGTCCAGAGACAGGTAGTGCTATTTTCATTGTTTTCTACAAGAAGTGGCTAGCAACCACAGTTTAGTGAATAAGCAGCCGCCTTTAGTGAATTAGCAGTCTAGTTAAAGGTTGATTAACTCTCTACAGTAAATTGATTCCTTAGGATGGATAGGATGTGTGACTGCTGTGTACGGACGCAGGAGGAGCTGGCCACTGTTCGCGAACAGCTGAGCGTGTTGATGGCCGCGGTCAGCCGTCTTCAGGCTGCTGCCTCGGAGTGTAGCGGCAGTGGGGAGTCTGGTGCGTCGCAAGGTACACCCCAGGTGTTACATGCTTCACCCACTGTCCCTGCTGTCGAGACATCTTCGCGGGTACCGGGCGCGGTTGGGTCACCCTCTCCCCAAGGGGAGTGGCGGGTTCAGCGGCGTTCGCGGCGCACGAGGCGGAGGGTCAATGTGGAGGCTGGCCGTGTGGCATCACCCGCTCTGCCTGTGAGGGGACATGTGGCTGCTCCTTCAGCAAAGTCCGAGCAGGCACACGGGGAGAGGGGTTTATTAGTTATTGGGAGCTCCAACGTTAGGCGGGTGATGGAGCCCCTTAGGGAAATAGCGGGAAGGTCGGGGAAGAAGGCCAGTGTTCACTCTGTCTGCTAGCCGGGGGGTCTCATCCGAGATGTGGAGGAGGCCCTACCGGCGGCGATAGAGAGCACTGGGTGCACCCGACTGCAAATTGTTGCTCATGTCGGCACCAATGACTCATGCCGTCTGGGTTCAGAGGTCATCCTCAGTTCGTACAGGCAGTTGGCGGAATTGGTGAAGGCGGAAAGCCTCGCTCGCGAGGTGGAATCAGAGCTAACTATTTGTAGTATCGTTCCCAGAACCGATCGCGGTCCTCTGGTTTGGAGCCGAGTGGAAGGCTTAAACCAGAGGCTCAGACGATTCTGCGGAGATCTGGGGTGCAAATTTCTCGACCTCCGCTATCGGGTGGAGAAATGTAGGGTCCCCCTGAATAGGTCAGGCGTGCACTACACGCCGGAAGCGGCTACATGGGTAGCGGAGTACGTGTGGAGTGCACATGGGGGTTTTTTAGGTTAGAGAATCCCCTCCTTAGGCCCGACAAGACGCCTCCTGAGATGCGGCAAGGTAGGAGTAGGCAAAATGCAACAGGGAATAACAATATTAATGTGCTAATAGTAAACTGCAGGAGCGTCTATAGAAAGGTCCCAGAACTGCTCTCAGTAATAAACGATCACAACGCCCATATAGTACTAGGGACAGAAAGTTGGTTGCAACCAGACGTAAACAGTAATGAAATCCTAAACTCAGATTGGAATGTATACCGCAGATACAGGCTGAACAGTGAAGGAGGAGGCGTGTTTATAGCGATAAGAAGTGCAATAGTATCGAAGGAAATTGACGGAGATCCGAAATGTGAAATGATTTGGGTGAAGGTCGCGATTAAAGCAGGCTCAGACATGGTAATTGGATGTCTCTATAGGCCCCCTGGCTCAGCAGCTGTTGTGGCTGAGCACCTGAAGGATAATTTGGAAAATATTTCGAGTAGATTTCCCCACTATGTTATAGTTCTGGATGGAGATTTTAATTTGCCGGATATAGACTCGGAGACACAAACGTTCATAACGGGTGGCAGGGACAAAGAATCTAGTGAAATTTTTTTAAGTGCTTTATCTGAAAACTACCTTGAGCAGTTAAACAGAGAACCGACTCGTGGCGATAACATATTAGACCTTCTGGTGACAAACAGACCCGAACTATTTGAAAAAGTTAACGCAGAACAGGGAATCAGCGATCATAAAGCGGTTACGGCATCGATGATTTCAGCCGTAAATAGGAATATTAAAAAGGGTAGGAAGATTTTTCTGTTTAGAAAAAGTGACAAAAAGCAGATTTCAGAGTACCTGTTGGCTCAACACAAAAGTTTTGTCTCAAGTACAGATAGTGTTGAGGATTAGTGGACAAAGTTCAAAACCGTCGTACATTATGCGTTAGATGAGTATGTGCCAAGCAAGATCGTAAGAGATGGAAAAGAGCCACCGTGGTACAACAACCGAGTTAGAAAACTGCTGCGGAAGCAAAGGGAACTTCACAGCAAACATAAACATAGCCAAAGCCTTGCAGACAAACAAAAATTACGCGAAGCGAAATGTAGTGTGAGGAGAGCTATGCGAGAGGCGTTCAATGAATTCGAAAGTAAAGTTCTATGTACTGACTTGGCAGAAAATCCTAAGAAATTTTGGTCTTATGTCAAAGCGGTAGGTGGAGCAAAACAAAATGTCCAGACACTCTGTGACCAAAATGGTACTGAAACATAGGATGACAGACTAAAGGCCGAAATACTAAATGTCTTTTTCCAAAGTTGTTTCACAGAGGAAGATTGCACTGTAGTTCCTTCTCTAGATTGTCGCACAAATGACAAAATGGTAGATATCGAAATACACGACAGAGGGATAGAGAAACAATTAAAATCGCTCAAAAGAGGAAAGGCCTCTGGACCTGATGGGATACCAGTTCAATTTTACACAGAGTACGCGAAGGAACTTGCCCCCCTTCTTGCAGCGGTGTACCGTAGGTCTCTAGAAGAGCGCAGCGTTCCAAAGGATTGGAAAAGGGCACAGGTCATCCCCGTTTTCAAGAAGGGACGTCGAACAGATGTGCAGAACTATAGACCTATATCTCCAACGTCGATCAGTTGTAGAATTTTGGAACACGTATTGTGTTCGAGTATAATGACTTTTCTGGAGACGAGAAATCTACTCTGTAGGAATCAGCATGGGTTCCGAAAAAGACGGTCATGTGAAACCCAGCTCGCGCTATTCGTCCACGAGACTCACAGGGCCATAGACACGGGTTCACAGGTAGATTCCGTGTTTCTTGACTTCCGCAAGGCGTTCGATACAGTTCCCCACAGTCGTTTAATGAACAAAGTTAGAGCATATGGATTATCAGACCAATTGTGTGATTGGATTGAAGAGTTCCTAGATAACAGGACGCAGCATGTTATTCTCAATGGAGAGAAGTCTTCCGAAGTAAGAGTGAATTCAGGTGTGCCGCAGGGGAGTGTCATAGGACCGTTGCTATTCACAATATACATAAATGACCTGGTGGATGATATTGGAAGTTCACTGAGGCTTTTTGCAGACGATGCTGTGGTGTATCGAGAGGTTGTAACAATGGAAAATTGTACTGAAATGCAGGAGGATCTGCAGCGAATTGACGCATGGTGCAGGGAATGGCAATTGAATCTCAATGTAGACAAGTGTAATGTGCTGCGAATACACAGAAAGATAGATCCTTTATCATTTAGCTACAAAATAGCAGGTCAGCAACTGGAAGCAGTTAATACCATAAATTATCTGGGAGTACGCATTAGGAGTGATTTAAAATGGAATGATCATATAAAGTTGATTGTCGGTAAAGCAGATGCCAGACTGAGATTCATTGGAAGAATCCTAAGGAAATGCAATCCGGAAACAAAGGAAGTAGGTTACAGTACGCTTGTTCGCCCACTGCTTGAATACTGCTCAGCAGTGTGGGATCCGTACCAGATAGGATTGATACAAGACATAGAGAAGATCCAACGGAGAGCAGCGCGCTTCGTTACAGGATCATTTAGTAATCGCGAAAGCGTTACGGAGATGATAGATAAACTCCAGTGGAAGACTCTGCAGGAGAGACGCTCAGTAGCTCGGTACGGGCTTTTGTCAAAGTTTCGAGAACATACCTTCACCGAAGATTCAAGCAGTATATTGCTCCCTCCTACTTATATCTCGCGAAGAGACCATGAGTATAAAATCAGAGAGATTAGAGCCCACACAGAGGCATACCGACAATCCTTCTTTCCACGAACAATACGAGACTGGAATAGAAGGGAGAACCGATAGAGGTACTGAAGGTACCCTCCGCCACACACCGTCAGGTGGCTTGCGGAGTATGGATGTAGATGTAGATGTAGATGTAGAAGTTCTAGGGGCTAATGAACTCAGCAGTTAAGTCCCATAGTGCTCAGAGCCATCTTAACTATTTTTGAACAGTAATTAGGTCATGTGATAAACAGTCAGGGTGTGCATCCCCTCCAGTTTCATTTGCTTGCAATCCGTGACCTGCCTGTATCTCGCAATGTGTCTGAACTGCAGTCAGTACTAGGCTAGATGACGTACTACATTCGGTCCAAATTGAATGCCGCTCAGATCGCAGTTCCATTGCATCGCTTGCGTCGCGAAAATGTGTATTTTGTGTGGTCTAAAGATTGTCGAGGCGTATTTCTGAAACTCAAAAATGCTTCGCTTAGTGAAACATGTTTAGTGCATTTTGATTCTGCCAAACCAGTTGTTTTGCAAGTCGACGCTTCGTCCTTCGTAATCGGCGCTGTTCTTTCAGACGAAATTGGTGCACAAGACAGAGGTAGTGCTTTTGCCTCAAAGTTGTTAACTCAAACTCAGCGCATTTATTCTCACATAGAAAAAGAGGCTCTCGCTATTATGTATGGTGTGACAAAATTCCATCAGTATTTGTATGGACACAAGTTCTGTTGAGTGACAGATCACATGCAGTTGCAATCCCTGTTTCATCCGTCAACGCCGTTCCCTACGCGCATTGCTCCAAAACTGCAACGATGGGATTTTCTGCTTTCGCTGTATCAGTATAAAACTGTGTACACACCTCTGACAAAGCACGGCAATGCAGACGCCCTGCCTCGCCTTCCGAATGGCCCAGACTTTAATTTTGATGCGTCTGCCGCATCTTGTTGCAAAATTAATGCGCAGGACTACAGAAAAATGTCACAGGCCACGGAAGCAGACCCCGACCTCAGGATTTTGTTACATTGTATTAGCATGTCGTGGCCTCTTTCATTGAACAGAATCCAGAACTCAGTTGTGCACCGATATTTTGTACGTCGGCATAGCCTTTCAGTTCAACAAGGTGTGACTGAAGTTCAACATGACAGTGGGCAATCCTACATGCTTATTCCCAGAAAGTTGCAAAATGATGTGTTGATCTTGATCCGCCAAGGACATTGGGGAATTGTTCGCACTAAACAGTTAGGACACTGGCACTCTACTTGGCAGGGCGTGGACGCCCACACTGATCAGATGATGTCAGTGCTCGCATGCACTGAGAACCAATCCGCTCCGCCAAAAGCAATCGTAGCTTGGCTAAATCGCCATAACCAGGGCATGTAGACTTTGCAGAACCATTTGGAATACTTGTTGGCTCATAGTGGTAGACTCTTTTAGCAGATTCCTATTTGCAGTGCCTGTCAACTCTAAAACATGACGTAGCACCATTCAAGCATTATCCTCAACGTTTTGCATAGAAGGTTTGCCATAAGTACTTGTGTCGGAAAACAGACCAGTTTTGTGAATGCAGCAGCATTCGTCGTCTAACAAGTGCTCCATTTCACCCGAAATCCAATGGAGAAGCATAATGCTTTGTACGCACATTCCAGCAACAGATGGCCAAGCTTCACAACACCCACAGACGGGAAGAGACGCTGCAACTCTTTCTCACCTCCTATCGCTCCAAGCCATGAGACGGACCATCACTGGCGAAACTTCTGCATTGCCGCCGCGATCGGACGCTGCTGCACTTGCTATATCCACCGCAGCATACGGCGCCACCAACGGTCCGGAAGTACCACTTTGCGCTGCACGATCTTGTGAGAGAGGACAAGTTACTCACTCACTTATTTTCCGCATAGGGAAAATTATTCAACAACCTGACACAGCTTGAGCGAGACTGTAGAAGGTTAACGGCCTGGGCAGATGTTGATGGAGCGCAGCTCGTGGTCGTGCGGTAGCGTTCTCGCTTCTCACGCCGGGGTTCCTGGGTTCGATTCCCGGCGGGGTCAGGGATTTTATCTGCCTCGTGATGACTGGGTGTTGTGTGATGTCCTTAGGTTAGTTAGGTTTAAGTAGTTCTAGGGGACTGATGACCATAGATGTTAAGTCCCATAGTGCTCAGAGCCAGTTGAACCAGTTGTTGATGGAGCCAGGTAGGGTGCTAAAAGCATGAGGTATTTTTATGGTTCTTAGATCATAGAAACGGTATGTTGGAGTTGAAAGCAATTAGTGGCGAGCCCATCCCTCAGTAAATATTTCCGGACAGGCCAACAGCGGTACAGGGCAGGCAGGGCAGACCCTCGTAAAGACAGGTCTTCTGACAATGACGAGCTGTCTGCAGTGGCGCCAGCGGAAGGTTCTAGGCGCTGCAGTCTGGAGCCGGGCGACCGCTACGGTCGCAGGTTCGAATCCTGCCTTGGGCATGGATGTGTGTGATGTCCTTAAGTTAGTTTAATTCGTTCTAAGTTCCAGGCGGCTGATGACCTCAGAAGTTAAGTCGCATAGTACTCAGAGCCATCCTCTTCCACGAAAACTTAAAAAAGCCAGTTATTGGGGGTTTCTTTTTCTTTCAGAAACGCAGATTTATTAACTCTTGCCCTGGATCGACATGAGTTTGTGCTGTCGTGTGGGAGGGGAGATTTAGCGCCTCTAGAGCCCTGTGATTGGCTCAAGATGGCCTGAAGGCTGTGTGGTTCATGCACTTTGTAGGAAAACTGAATTGTTTCTGGAGAGGTGCGAAGCAGTCAGGTGCTGGACTTTGGTCTGGTAGGAGACTTCTGGTCAGTGCTCCGGAATGTGTGGTTGGTACCTGGGACCTGTCCTAAGACTGACTCCACTAGTGAGTGGTTTAGACTGGAGAGCCTTTGGTGAAGTTCTTACTATGCCAACAGTGTGACATCAAACTTGTCGGACTACTCGTTTGCCGAGCGCACACTTATTCATTTTTGGTTTACCAGTCTTGGCGTTTGGTATCCTTGTGTGCTCCATCTTATACGTGAGCCAAATTGGTCCTTGGTAGGATCAGTGAACAGGTGTGTCACACACTTAAATCTACTTTGATTTCAGGGCTCTGGTAGAGAAAAAATTGCGATCCGTCTGCCCGATCGCTAGACCATGAGATTTTTGCATGTCTTTCATGGCTGCGATTGATTCACAGGTGCCGCCAAACGCCTCGCCTCCATCGCACCTATCTCGCCAGCTGCAAGTTACATCACCGCATGAAGCAACCAGGGTAACGTGCTGCTGCTCTGTCCTGGGCAAGGTGTACAGATCTCAATCGCCACTTGCTCTCAGCTGCACCTATATAGAGAAACTTCTGTACATTTGAACAATCAAAGTCTGCTCAGAATCAGATCAATTCAGATTTCATTATCAACATTTTTTGGGCCATAGTACTTGACTCCCTTCTGCCGCCCATGATCCTCGTCCATTGTGGTCTTAAACAACCTGGTAGTTGTTTACAGTATCAATCAATAGCTTGTTTAGCATAATCTACATGTTTCTTTTTCTTTTGCAAAATAAGTTTTGTTAGAACTCTGAAACTTCTGCCTGCATTTTTAATCCTTTATATAGTCCCTATAGGGTAACCTTGCATTGTGGCGACCCAGCCAGTATCTCGGATTGATGGAACCTTCTGTGACATTCAGATCGCACTGCCTAGTGCAGTCATTCAATGCGACGTCCCTTGCCCAGATTTTTGAATTAGTGGTACCTTCCGTAACTGTCAGATCTTAGATAGTGTTGTCCCGTGAAGTTTCTGTTTTGGATGTTTAATGTGGTGCACTGTATAGAGGTGATTCATGTTGCTGGCGCCTAGACAAAATACTGTTATTTAGTTATTGTGTGTGGTTTTTTTATGTGGTTCTGACTTCTGTGTCACTTGATTGTTGGTTTCTGATGGCGAACGGCGTTGTGCTCATTTGTTATGACAGATTCAGATTTTCGTTTGTGAGTATAGACAAGCGTGCTGTTATTTGAATTCGTTGTCAGGAACTAAGAATCGGTAGCTCATAGGAGCGTAATTTAGAGTAGAAACTGTGTGGTAGAGGAATGTGTAGTGTTTAAATTGTTTGTGTCAGAATTAGAGTGCATGCTTACAAGAAGCAAGGAACATTTGTTACATGGTAGCGGAAGTAATTGTAAAATTATGAGGAATTTAGCTACCAGTCACGGAAACATAATTTATTTATCTTGATGCAAATCGATTTCGACTGATATCAGTCATCATCGGTGCATTTTTCTAACCGATACGTGCCATAAGTGGAAGTACTGTCCTTGGCAGATTTCTATCATGATCTATAGTCCTAGGTGTGAGGTGTATTAAAGATTCTATCTCCAAACGTTTCTCTGACACCAGAGTTTCTTCTACAACCGAGGCGGCCGATGGAAGTGGTTCACAGTCCTATTTGCAGTATTGGCGAACATGAAAACTTGTGAATTATTATTACGCGTGCCGTGGTGGTCTAGCGATTCAGACGCTCAGTCCAGAACCGCGCGACTACTACGGTCGCAGGTCCGAATCCTGCCTCAGGCGTGGATGTGTGTGATGTCCTTAGGTTAGTTAGGTTTAGGTAGTTCTAAGTTCTAGGGGACTGATGACCACAGATGTTAAGTCCCACGTGTTTGTCTGGTCTCCTCATTAATACCCCTCAGTTTTCGTTGCAACTATGGTATGGTTATACGTATCGTAGATGTACGCAAGGAAACCCACCTCGACATGGTTCATGGTTCCAAGGGATAAATGGGAAGGAGAGGAGGGGGACAGAGACCATTTACAACCATTGATATTCTTTTCATATCTTTGGGCCACTGTCATGTCACAATGTGTGATACTTCCGGCATTTGACGGTACAAACATTTTTATTTCATGTTATCGGCGCGATTTCGGCCTTAAGCTATCATCAAGCACAAATACATTCTGTATAATTCAGTTTTTCACTTGTAATTAGACTTCACTTAACAGACTCTACTTATACCGAACATTGTTGTACTTGATAATGGCTTTCAGCCGAAATCATGATGGTTTGTACAGTCAAATAGGGTAAATGTCATTCAGACATACACGTTGTCAACAATAACAGCCCCGTAGGAGATGTTTACGATTCTCCCATGTTTACTTGAACCTCTGTCGATTCCGATCCGCTCAAGAACATACCACTATCAACAACCTACTGCTATGTGTGGGCTACTTGCCAATATTGGTATGACCGAGTACAGTGGTTGCTGCGACTGTCGCGTGGGAAACACTAGACCGTAGACAGCACATTGAAACCTCGCAGCCCGCCCGCCTTGGAGCCCCTGATACGGCCTAACGGTGGGGGAGATTTGCGCCTCCGGAAGACGGCCTCGTAATGCGTTTAGGCTGCTTTAATTTGCAGTTTGGACTCATTCCGGTAGCTTAGGTGCATAAATTGCGTGGGGGAATACAACTCTCCGGGCAATCAGGTTGCGTCGTTAGCCGCTTTGCCGGGGACTCTCTGCGGTTGCTACATTTCGCTGCCTTCGCGAATATGCCATCAGTCTTCCTAAATTATATATCTCCTGTGCGATACGCACATATAGCGTGGCAGTACGAAATCTGTGAATTTGTGTTATGAGGTGTATCGGGACCCGATTTCAGTGATTTCTACGTTGTATTATAAATAAGATCCACAACTGTATAATTTACTGTCTACATATACCTTAAATCATGAACTCGCGGAATTAGAGTTGCCAAGTTCAAAAACTGAAAAGGCGGCATACTTTTCCCACTTTTCCCTAAATGGCGGACTACCTATTGTAAAAAGAAATAGAGTCAGTTGGATATTTTCAGTCGTTTATTAATTTTCAGTTACAGTCAGCTTTTTGCGAAATCTCCCTTAAATGTGTTTAAACTAAAATGCAGTTTTAAAATTATGATACCAACCGAGTTCTCTGTATTCTTAATTGCTTCTTTCTAAGATAGTCTCACGTCAAAATGAATTTTAAGTTTTGCTTTAAACAAAAGAAGCAATTATCTAATCTTCTGGGACCGAAAGCGAGAAGATATTCAATACCTTTGATTATTTTAAATACACTAGCAAGGAAATAATGATAATACGCAGATAAGTATAAATATTTGTCACTAGAACCCACTTTTTCTTGGAAATCGTTTCGTGCAACTCCTAACGCTATAATTTTAAATTACACAGCAAAAGGAAATATAGAAAATAGTTAAGTATTAATATTTCTTATTGGAATCCACTTTCTCTTGTAAATCATTCCATGCTACTCTGCCGGCCGGAGGGGCTGCGCGGTTCCAGCAGCTTCAGTCTGGAACAGCGCGACCGCTACAGTCGCAGGTTCGAATCCTGCCTCGGGCATGGATGTGTGTGATGTCCTTAGCTTAGTCAGGTTTAAGTAGTTCTAAGTTCTAGGGGACTGATGACCACAGATGTTAAGTCCCCTAGTGCTCAGTGCCATAGTGCTCAGAGCCCTGCTACTCTTGACAGTATAGTGTTAAACTACACAGCTATACAGTCTTTGTGACTGTATGTGTTTCCAATGTTTTGCGTTCCTTTGTCCATTATACGGTTATGAAAGAGAACACCAATTCGACGTTTGCTTTATGGCCTGGGATTTAAAAGTAATATTGTGTCAGTTTGAATAATTCATAATAAAATTCTTCATTATGTTATGATGTAAAATAAGCCATCACCGGTGGTGGGTTGGCATCGACAGATCGGCACAATCTTCTTTGCCTCATAGCAAATTGTGACATAGTGTGTTACTCTCGTTCAGCCAGCGAAGAAAAACATAAGAACAGCATTGTTTCGTTCATCTATATATCCTTATGTAATTTCCACTTATTACTCCTGATACTTGCTCCTTGCACTTACGTCATTAGCAGCGGACCTTCGTTGTGCGTTCTCTGCTTCATCAAAAAAGCATAACAATAGCCGCACAGGACGGTTTTGTATATACTTGGCCGGACACGATCGAAAGACGAACATATTCGGTTGAAGCCTGACACCTGACAAACATATGAGGGACACTACAATAATAACAATATTGTTTAACAGTGGGATCGTTAATAAACAATGAGTATAGTTCACGTCACAGACAATAAGAGAAAAGGAGGAATGCGTGCACGTAAATTTACCTTGATTTTTAATCAGTTTGCTTAGTATCGTACAACAATGTGATATACGCATGTTGTCATCTGAAATAGTGCGAAAGGTGTTACAGGGTAGAGTGTGCCGAGAAATTCGAGACGTTGCGCCACTTCTAATTTAGCATCGAAGTTAATCAGGCCGTTGCAGAAAGCCAGATACAATTAGTGTCACTTGTTATCATAGCTTAGAGGACAGCGCACGAGACGGTTCGACCTTCGGCTCGGATTAGATCCTTACCACCGCCCCAAGACCAAATTTCGCGTAGTCCTCCTGTTCGACTTCCGGAACCAAACGAACAAGTACGGCCACATCCGTCTCTGGCGGGCCGCTTAATTAAAGCGCGCAACGGTATGATTGGCTAACTTCAATGATACTTAACTCGGAAACAGAGTAACGTATCGAGTTTGATCTTAACACTTATTTCTCAGCGTAATCTACCCGTTGACAGCCTTATAAGCGTTCAGAGTGTTTCTGACTACCTCCTGTATTAGGCCTTTTTTTTTTGGTCATCAGTCTACTGACTGGTTTGATGCGGCCCTCCACGAATTCCTTTCCTCTGATAACCTCTTCATCTCAGAGTAGCACTTGCAACCTACGTCCTCAATTATTTGCTTGACGTATTCCAATCTCTGTCTCCCTCTACAGTTTTTGCCCTCTACAGCTCCCTCTAGTACCATGGAAGTCATTCCCTCATGTCTTAGCAGATGTCCTATCATCCTGTCCCTTCTCCTTTTCAGTGTTTTCCACATATTCCTTTCCTCTCCGATTCTGCGTAGAACCTCCTCATTCCTTACCTTATCAGTCCACCTAATTCTCAACATTCGTCTATAGCACCACATCTCAAATGCTTCGATTCCCTTGTGTTCCGGTTTTCCCACAGTCCATGTTTCACTACCATACAATGCTGTACTCCAGACGTACATCCTCAGAAATTTCTTCCTCAAATTAAGGCCGGTATTTGATATTAGTAGACTTCTCTTGGCCAGAAATGCTTTTTTTGCCATAGCGAGTCTGCTTTTGATGTCCTCCTTGCTCCGTCGGTCATTGGTTATTTTACTGCCTAGGTAGCAGAATTCCTTAACTTCATTGACTTCGTGACCATCAATCCTGATGTTAAGTTTCTCGCTGTTCTCATTTCTACTACTTCTCATTACCTTCGTCTTTCTCCGATTTACTCTCAAACCATACTGTGTACTCATTAGACTGTTCATTCCGTTCAGCAGATCATTTAATTCTTCTTTACTTTCACTCAGGATAGCAATGTCATCAGCGAATCGTATCATTGATATCCTTTCACCTTGTATTTTAATTCCACTCTTGAACCTTCCTTTTAATTCCATCATTGCTTCCTCGATGTACAGATTGAAGAGTAGGGGCGAAAGGCTACAGCCTTGTCTTACACCCTTCTTAATACAAGCACTTCGTTCTTGATCGTCCACTCTTATTATTCCCTCTTGGTTGTTGTACATATTGTATATGACCCGTCTCTCCCTATAGCTTACCCCTACTTTTTTCAGAATCTCGAACAGCTTGCACCAATTTATATTGTCGAACGCTTTACCAGGTCGACAAATCTTATGAAAGTGTCTTGAATTTTCTTTAGCCTTGCTTCCATTATAAGCCGTAACGTCAGAATTGCCTCTCTCGTCCCTTTACTTTTCCTAAAGCCTAACTGATCGTCACCTAGCGCATTCTTAATTTTCTTTTCCATTCTTCTTGGAAGCAGCTTCGATGCATGAGCTGTTAAGCTGATTGTGCGATAATTCTTGCACTTGTCAGCTCTTGCCGTCTTCGGCATTGTGTGGATGATGCTTTTCCGAAAGTCAGATGGTATATCGCCAGACTCATATATTCTACACACCAACGTGAATAGTCGTTTTGTTGCTACTTCCCCCAATGTTTTTAGAAATTCTGATAGAGTGTTATCTATCCCTTCTGCCTTATTTGACCGTAAGTCCTCCAAAGCTCTTTTAAATTCCGATTCTAATACTGGATCCCCTATCTTCTAAATCGACTCTTGTTTCTTCTTCTATCACATCAGACAAATCTTCACCCTCATAGAAGCTTTCAATGTATTCTTTCCACCTATCTGCTCTCTCCTCTACATTTAACAGTGGAATTCCCGTTGCACTCTTACTGTTACCACCGTTGTTGTTAATGTCACCAAAGGTTGTTTTGACTTTCCTGTATGCTGAGTCTGTCCTTCCGACAATCTTATCTTTTTCGATGTCTTCACATTTTTCCTGCAGCCATTTCGTCTTAGCTTCACTGCTCTTCCTATTTATTTCATTCCTCAGCGACTTGTATTTCTGTATTCCTGATTTTCCCGGAACATGTTTGTACTTCCTCCTTTCATCAATCAACTGAAGTAGTTCTTCTGTTACCCATGGTTTCTTCGCAGTTACCTTCTTTGTACCTATGTTTTCCTTCCCAACTTCTGTGATGGCCATTTTTAGAGATGTCCATTCCTCTTCAACTGTACTGCCTACTGCGCTATTCCTTCTTGCTGTATCTATAGCGTTAGAGAACTTCAAACGTATCTCGTCATTCCTTAGTACTTCCGTATCCCACTTCTTCGCGAATTGATTCTTCCTGACTAATGTCTTGAACTTCAGCCTACTCTTCATCACTACTATAAGGCCTATAATACGTAATTTATGAGCAAGGTTAGAACTGCGTCCTACTCGTGCCATTGCTAATTCCTGAATAAGTGCAAAGAGAAGACTAAAACTCTAACGTCGTGATAGGTGATAGGCAAATGATCACGAAACTTGCTCAGCGATGTGAAACAAAAAAAAAAAAAATAAATAAATAAATAAAATTTAGCAGCTTCTTTGTTGCGAAGATTTGTCACCGAATGAAATGCCTTAATACACGAGATAAATAGTAAATTATGCCTTAGATATTACCGGATTTTCAAGTGTAGACAGGTCAAATCAGGTGGTGGAATTATGGGTAATGAAATGTGATTCTATAACTAGTAGACATGCCATGTTATTTGTGCAACAAAACAGAACCCTAGGCCCAGCGCACGCGCGGATTCGAGGTCAGAGCGTTAACTGCGGCTTTATATTCTCATGTAGTGACTATCACCTAACCTCATGTTGGGGGTTTGGCGTTCTATCAACGTCCAGTTGCTTAAGACGCAGCACAAGGTCGGAGCAGTCGACTTAAGGGACATGTGAAAAGTGCACTTCTGGATGGTCAGACGATGACGCGATTCTAGTGCCTTGACCACCGTACCCCCTCTATACCCAGAATAAATTACTCGGGGGAGTGAATGAATCAGATAAGTGTCGCAGTAGAGTGGAAACAGTAACATTAGGAGAGGAAGAGGAATAAGTAGTAGATACAAAGTGAACATGCAGTCCACACACTACATACGTAGTGCCCCTGGCCATTACACTTATTACTCGCGGCAGACAATCTTACCGAGTCCCGTAAGAGTCTGCGACGAGTACTGAGTGTAATGGGCAGGGGAACTAAGAATGTAATGTGTGGACATTAAGGTGAGAATGTGGGTCTCACGGGGAAAGTGCAAGGATCAAATCTCTGCAGTCGCATTATCCTCTGTGCCCTTGGTGGCTCAGTCAGATAGAGGGTCTGCCATGTAAGCAGGAGATCCCGGGTACGAGTCCCGGTCGCGGCCTACATTTTCAACTGTCCCCCTTGATGTATATCAACGCCTGTCGACAACTTAGTGTCTTGATTTAATTATCATTTCATTCTACTGCCCGAAAGAACAGATACCATCTTCATACATTCAAATAAGTTTTCCTTAAAACACATCCAGCTAAAGTAAGTTTTTCGCTTTTAATAAAACTAAAATCCATTTCTTTCGCGTTCCCCGTAGGATAAGGTATTGCAACTTTTCTATGACCTCGTTGCCGACTATTTGCAAATTCATTTTCTTTCCTAAATAGGTATTGTTGTTATAAGTGGCACTGAATATGGCTATGCTGTTTAAATTACGAGTGGAGGTAGAAATATCGGCTATCGTCAGCTATTCCTGTCATTAATGTTAAGCAAAGCTGGTGATATAAAATTGGAATATTAGTTAACGTCAACCTGTAATTAAACTTACCACAAATGAACGTTCTACTAGGCTTATGAAACAATATCTATACGCTAAAAAAAGAAAAAAAAAGAAAAACGACGCAATACAAACGATTTATCCGACATGCACGGAAATCACTAGATGGGATGTACGTGTACAGAAAAACAAGTGATTACAATTTCAGAAACTTTGGATGATTCGTTCAAGAGAAAGAGCTTCAGAAACTGAGCGAACACGTTGATCCACATCCGTAAGCAGTTACTAACCTTGGGACTGAACGACAGCGTTGTTGCATGACCTTCTGAGGGATATCATGCCAAATTCTGTCCAATTGGAGCGTTAATTCGACAAAATCCGCAACTTGTTTGAAGGCACTCACCCTACTGTTCCAAACGTTCGGAATTGCGAGAGATATACAGCGGTCTTGCTGGCCAACCTATGGTTTTGGGAGCACGAAGACAAGCGTAAGAAAGTCGCACCATGTGCGTGCGCACGTAATCTTGCTTAAATGTAAGCCCAGGATTGCTTCCCACGAAGAGGAACACAACGATATGAAGAATATCATCGACGTACCACTGTGATGTGAGGATACTTCGGAGGCCTACCAAGAGGGTCCTGGAATGCAAAGAAGTGCACCCCCCCCCCCCCACATCATCAATACTGGTTGTCGTGCTGTATAGCGGGCGATAGTCAGGTTCGTAGCACAGCGCTGTCCGTGACGCGTCCAGACACGGCTACGGTCTGGAATACCAACCACACTGCTGCTCACCCCTTTCAGAAGTAGGTAGAGAGTGGTTCCTTTCTAGCCAGTACGTGATAAGTGTACCAACTTTGGTTGAAATTCATCTATTGTTTTAGGAGGACATGTGGAACATGCACATATACGTAGACTTTTATAACATCCATAGATTTCCAATATTTGTACACATACACTATGCGATCAAAAGTATCATGACACTTTGCTGAAAAGTTGATGGCGCCCTCCATCGCTAATGCTGGAATTCAATATGGTTTTGGCATACCCTTAGCCTTGATTACAGCTTCCACTCTCACAGGCATACGCTCAATCAGGTTTCTTGGGGAATGGCAGCCCTTTCTTCACGGAGTGCTGCACTGAGGAGAGGTATCGATATCGGTCGGTGAGGCCTGGCACGAAGTCGGCGTTCCAAAACATCCCAAAGGTGTTCTACAGGATTCAGGTCATGACTCTGTGGAGGCCAGTCCATTACAGGGATGTTGTTGTTGTCTAACCACTCCGCCACAAGCCGGGTTCTCGATTGTGTTGAAAGATGCAATCGCCATCCCCGAATTGCTCTTCAACAGTGCGAAGCAAGAAGGTGCTTAAAAAATGAAAGTAAGCCTGTGCTGTGATAGTGCCACGCAAAACAACAAGTGGTGAAGCCACCTCCATGAAAAACACGACCACACCATAACACCACCGCCTCCGAATTTAGCTGTTGGCAGATGACGTTCACCGGGTATTCGCCATACCCACGCCCTGCTATCGGATTGCCACATTGTGTACCGTGATTCGTCACTCCACACAACGTTTTTCCACTGTTCAATCGTCTAATATTTACGCTCCTTACACTAAGCGAGGCGTCATTAGGCATTTACCGGCGTGATGTGTGGCTTACGAGCAGCCAGCCGCTCGACCATGAAATCCAAGTTTTCTCATCTCCCGCCTAACTGTCATAGTACTTGCAGTCGATCCTGATGCAATTTGGAATTCGTGTGTGATGGTCTGGATAGATGTCTGCCTATTACACTTTAATACCCTCTTCAACTGTCGGCGGTCTCTGTCAGTCAACAGACGAGGTCGGCCTGTACGCTTTTGTGCTGTATGTGTCCTTTCACCTTTCCACTTCACTACTACATCGAAAGTAATGGAACTAGGGATGTTTAGGAGTATCGCGTACAGGTGTATGACACAAGTGACACCCAATCACCTGACCACGTTCGAAGTCCGTGAGTTCCGCGGAGCGCCCATTCTGCTCTCTCACTATGTCTAATGACTATTGAGGTTAGGTTGCTGATATGGAGTACCTGGCAGTAGGTGGCAGCACAATGCACCTAATATGAAGATCATGTGTTTTTGGGGGTGTCTGGACATTTTCGATCACATACTGTGTATTGAGTGTATCTGTTGTGAATTTCGCTCTGCAGTTTCGAGTTCACTCAACTCAATGTTTATGAGGTATTATCACCCGAAGCACAGTTATACAATATTGCACGTTTATTCAGTGACATATGTAAATTCTGTCTGCAAGTGTATCGCGAATAGAGTTAGCAGTAAAGTAGTAATGAATTTTCATGCCTAGTACGACAGATTTATACCATGAACACTGAAAGTGAGATATAATATGTTTTCATTTAATCATCTTGCGGGGGAGGAGGGCTTCAGGAAGAAAATGTTTCGTACCGGTCTGAGATTATGTGTCACGTTTGTAGTATATGACTAAGTGATCTCATTCTGAAAGTGGATGGATAAGTCTGGGTAATTGCATATTGTGGGCTACACGTCTTTCGCACCAACACCTCACGCCTTTCGTAGGTAGGTGGTTATTATACATACAGCGCTTGTTTCCAGACACTAAGTAATACGTTTACTAAGTTTGGTTCAAATTTTCCAGTAGATTAAAACGAGAAGTGGGACTTAGGTACATTCCTACAGGCCTAGGTGGCAAAATTCATGGCACAGCTATAACCACATACACAGATGGCCGTAGAATCGCGTACACTAGGTATAAAAGAGCAGTGGATTAATGGAGCTGTCATTTATATTCAGGTCATTTATGTGGCAAGGTTTTTAACGTGATTATGGCCACACGATGAAAATTAACTGACTCTGAACGCGGAATGGTAGTTGAAGTTAGAAGCATGAGACATTCCATTTCGGAAATCGTTAGGAAATTCAATATTCCGCGATCCACAGTGTCAAGAGTGTGACGACAACATCAAATTACAGGCATTATCTCTCAGCATGGAAAATTCAGTGGCCGATGGCCTTCATTGAACGAGTAAGAGCTGCGGCATAGATGTAGAGTTGTCAGTGTTAACAGATAAGCAGCATTGCGTGAAATAACAGCAGAATTCTATGTGGGACGTGCGCCGAACGTTAAACGGCTATGGCAGCAGACGATCGACCCGAGGAGCTTTTCTAATAGCACAACATAGCCTGCAGCTCCACTCCTCGTGTCTTGACCATTATCAGTTGGACCCTAGACGACTGGAAAACCGTGGCCTGGTCAGATGAGTCCCGATTTCAGTTGGTAAGAGCTGACTGTAGGGCTGGAGTGTGGCACAGGCACTGTTGTCATCAAGGTACTGTGCAATCTGGTAGTGGTTCCATAATGATGTGGGCTGTGTTTGCATGGAATAGACTGGGTTCTCTGGCCCAGCTGAACCGATCATTGACTGGAAATTTGTTGGGCTACTTGGAAACCATTTGCAGCCATTCGTTGTTGTTGTTGTTGTGGTCTTCAGTCCTGAGACTGGTTTGATGCAGCTCTCCATGCTACCCTATCCTGTGCAAGTTTCTTCATCTGCCAGTACCTACTGCAACCTACATCCTTCTGAATCTGCTTAGTGTATTCATCTCTTGGTCTCACCCTACGATTTTTACCCTCCACGCTGCCCTCCAATGCTAAATTTGTGATCCCTTGATGCCTCAGAACATGTCCTACCAACCGGTCCCTTCTTCGCGTCAAGTTGTGTCACAAACTCCTCTTCTCCCCAATTCTATTCAATACTTCCTCATTAGTTATGTGATCTACCCATCTAATCTTCAGCATTCTTCTGTAGCACGACATTTCGAAAGCTTCTATTCTCCTCCTGTCCGAACTATTTATCGTCCATGTTTCACATCCATACATGGCTACACTCCATACAAATACTTTCAGAAACGACTTCCTGACACTTAAATTTATACTCGATGTTAACAAATTTCTCTTCTTCAGAAACGCTTTCCTTGAAATTGCCAGTCTACATATTATATCTTCTCTACTTCGACCATCATCAGTTATTTTGCTCCCCAAATAGCATTACTCCTTTACTACTTTAAGTGTCTCATTTCCTAATCTAATTCCCTCAGCATCACCCGACTTAATGCGACTACATTCCATTATCCTCGTTTTGCTTTTGTTGATGTTCATCATATATCCTTCTTTCAAGACACTGTCCATTCCGTTCAACTGCTCTTCCAAGTCCTTTGCTGTCTGTGACAGAATTACAATGTCATCGGCGAGCCTCAAAGTTTTATTTCTTTTCCGTGGATTTTAAAACCTACTCCGAATTTTTCTTTCGTTTCCTTTACTGCTTGCTCAATATACAGATTGAATAACATCGGGGAGAGGCTACAACCCTGTCTCACTCCCTTCCCAACCACTGCTTCCCTTTCATGTCCCTCTTGTCCCTCGACTCCATTCATAGTCTTCATTATTATGGAAGACAATGCGCCATGACACCGGGCCACAATTGTTCATACTGGTATGAAATACATCGTGAACAATTAGAGCGAATGATTTGGCGACCCAGATCGCCCAACATGAACTCCATCGAACAGTTGTGTGGCATATTCGAGATTTTGGTCCGTGCATAACACTTTCATCATCGGCAGTACTTCCGCAGTTATGAACGGCTTTAGAGGCAGCATTACTCAATATTTCTGCAAGGGACTTCCAACGATTTGTTAACTCCATGCCACGATGACACGCTGCACTATGCCGGGCGAAAGGAGGCTCGACTCGTTATTATGAGGTGTCAAATGGATCAAATGGCTCTGAGCACTATGGGACTTAACTTCTGAGGTCATCAGTCGCCTAGAACTTAGAACTAATTAAACCTAACTATCCTAAGGACATCACACACATCCACGCCCGAGACAGGATTCGAACCTGCGATCGTAGCGGTCGCTGGGTTCCAGACTGTAGCGCCTAGAACCGCACGGCCACTCCGGCCGGCTTATGAGGTATACCAAAACTTTTGTTTCCGAAATTAAGATCCTTCTGTGTTATCTAGGATAAAGGATCTAAATACCTCCTTCAAACGGTGTAAAGTTTCTGTATCATGAGAAGTAGCAGTTTCGTTTGTAATATATGAAACAATGCGCGTATTTCCTGTGCATATCTGTAGAGAACACTCTCTGAATGACAAGTTTATGTTGTCACATTGCCAGTCCGCGCTATCCAGCACTTCCTTGTCGAGCTCTGGTAGAACCGGATGAGCTGTCGCGCTTATTCTGCTGTGGGTTTTTTATTTCGGGATGAAGTTGCTGGAGCTTGTAATATGTCGAATGTGGTAATATCTGGCTTTGCATTTGCACGCACTAATATACAGGAGACGGAATGTCGTCTTGAGGTAGAGTTTTCAGTTTAACAATTTTCAACAAGGTAATTTGTGTTTTTCACTTTCAGAACATTGTAGGTTTAGGCACTTCATCGTATGCATGAAATCAGAAAATCAGCACATCACTCTTTAATCCTCTCTTTTTAAAAAACCGATGCAAGAGGAACTTTTGTCAGATGTCTTCAAGTGGTGAGCTCTCTGCTTTATGTTCAAGGTACATCTACACTACTGGCCATTAAAATTACTACACCACGAAGATGACGTGCTACAGACGCGAAATTTAACCGACAAGAAGAAGATGGTGTCATATGCAAATGATTAGCTTATCAGAGATATCACACAAGGTTGGCGCCGGTGGCGACACCTACAACGTGCTGACATGAGGAAAGTTTCCAACCGATTTCTCATACACAAACAGCACTTGACCGGCGTTGCCTGGTAAAACGTTGTTGAGATGCCTCGTGTAAGGAGGAGAAATGCGTACCATCACGTTTCCGACTTTGAAAAAAGGTCGGATTGTAGCCTATCGCGATTGCGGTTTATCATATCGCGACATTGCTGCTCGTGTTGGTCGAGATCCAATGACTGTTAGCAGAATATGGAATCGGTGGGTTCAGGAGGGTAACACGGAACGCCGTGCTGGATCCCAATGGCCTCGTATCGCTAGCAGTCGAGATGACAGGCATCTTATCCGCATAGCTGTAACTGATCTTGCAGCCAAGTCTCGATCCCTGAGTCAACAGATGGGGACGTTTGCAAGACAACAACCATCTGCACGAACAGTTCGACGACGTTTGCAGCAGCATGGACTATGAGCTCGGAGACCATGGCTGCGGTTACCCTCGACGCTGCATCACAGACAGGAGCGCCTGCGATGGTGTACTCAACGACGAACCTGGGCGCACGAATGGCAAAACGTCATTTTTTCGTGTTAATCCAGGTTCTGTTTACAGCATCATGATGGTCGCATCCGTGTTTGGCGACATCGCGGTGAACGCACATTGGAAGCGTATATTCGTCATCGCCATACTGGGGTGCCATCGGTTACACGTCTCGGTCACCTCTTGTTCGCATTGACGTCTCTTTGAACAGTGGTCGTTACATTTCAGATGTGTTAGGACCCATGGCTCTACCCTTCATTTGATCCCTGTGAAACCCTACATTTCAGCAGGATAATGCACGACCGCATGTTGCAGGTCCTGTACGGGCCTTTCTGGATACAGAAAATGTTCGACTGCTGACCTGGACAGATCTCTCGAACTGAAAACGCCTGGTCAATAGTGGCCGAGCAACTGGCTCGTCACAATACGCCAGTCACTATTCTTGAAGAACTGTGGTATCCTGTTGAAACTGCATGGCCAGCTGTAGCTGTACACACGATCCAGGCTCTGTTTGATTCAATGCCGAGGCGTATCTAGGTCATTATTATGACCGGAGGTGGTTGTTCTGGGTACTGATTTCTGAGGATCTATGCACCCATATTGCGTGAAAATGTAATCACATGTCAGTTCCAGTACAATGTATTTGTCCAATGATTACCCGTTTATCAATTGCATTTCTTCTTGGTGTAACAGTTTTGTGGCCAGTAGTGTATTGTTAACAACAATGATCCTCAACGTGGGCATGTTCATATTTTATAATTCCGTTCGTGTTAGTCGTTAGTGGTTAATATCTATAAAATCACTACAGTGCTCATGTTATTCTGTTTTGAGCCCTCACATGCATCCCACTTGCCTACTCAAAGGCTTTTAAGTACGATTTTCTGGACGCGTATTGCAGGTTGCGTGATTCGATTATTAGTGAGATATTTAAGGACGCTTGCCTTACTTGCACTGCACCCAACGAATATTATTTATGTAATAGCAAAAGTAGTATGTTTTCTTGCAGCTCATCTTGTCGCATATGATTTTAATCAGGATGGGCATGGCCTGCTCTATAGAGCTATCTTTCCCTTGCCATGTTACTCTTAATGCCAGATTCAGATATGTTCAGTGCGTTTAGGGAAGAGTGGCAGTTTGTTCATTTTGCACCGCTTCAGATATCCTCAGTTACAGCATATATTTATCCAGTATGTCCATCACTTTCAGCTGTTAGACCAAACGTACTATACTACGCGGAGTACTGTGCGAAAAAAATTGTGTGTTGTTCTATACCGACACCAGCTGATAGATACATTATGTATTCAGCGATTAGTTCACTCATGATGCAAGAATTATGCTCATCTACGTATTTAGACATTGGTTTATCATACATAGCGATGTTGTTAACAGATTGGGTAAATGTTCTGTATTCAGGGTGTTCCAGATAAACACAAATCCAGGGTGTCCCACATGAAACTGGCACGTCTGACGCCTGAGATTTAAGCAACAATGAACTAACTAAAAAGGAATAGATAATATCAACGTTAAAAACATGTAGTTACCTGCTTATAAGTGATGCTGAAAGTCGTGGTCGTGGCATCTAGGCATCGGTGACTACGTGTGATGATGTTACAAGATACATGCTCTACTTCTGCAAACGTGATATTGCTAGTTTCTCTCGTAGCGTTCCGTTTGAGATCCTGTATCGGGCGAGGATTGTCAGCATACACTTTGCCTTTTACTATGCCCCATAAATAAAAATCACACATTGTTAAGTCCGGAGATCTTGGGGGCCGGAGATCTATACTGACAAGCGTGTCTTCAGGGAACAAGTTGTGGCCTATACTTTGGTTGGATGTGAGAGTGATTGCTCTACCTTGGAATGCTGCGTACAGCTTCTCTGCATTTCTTAATTGTGCATAGAAAATGTCAAATTTCTATAGATATTTGGTGCTGTTTAAGGTGAAATTGAAAAATGTGGGGCCAATAATACGAGCGACGGAGAACACACACCAGACACCTGATCACTGAAGCTACGATGGTAAGAGGACGTGGCCTTACGCAGGCCGAGATTCTCCACTATCTGGAGAACGTTTAACTAACACAATAGAGTGATGAATCCAGAAGTGAGACGAAAGAGTCGGGGGAGAACTCAGTTCCAGTGGGAACTGCTGACTCAAGTGAATCTAAATTAAATGAGCAGCAAGCTGAATCTAGTCCATCCCACCCCTTCCACAACGTAAGTATGAACCATTCTAAATTCCTGAACCAGTGATGGCCCAATCCACTGAACGTCATTCTTTTTTTATCCTTTATGTGTCGGATTTACAGATTACATGCAAGGACGTAGAGGAGCCAAACAAGAGTGCAATGCAGGACGGGGCCTTCGACAAGGACCAAGACGAAGGGGGTTGGAGCAGTTATTTGTGAGCTACCTCATGGTCTCGGTTAGCTACTGATAAATAAATCTTGATTCAAAACTCAAACGCAACATCACCTATTGTAAACTCGTAGGTCAAATTGCATAATGGCCAGTCTTTTGCCGTCATTGCCGTAGCGAAGCGGTTCTAGGAGCTTCAGTCTGGAATAGCGCGACCGCTACGGTCACAGGTTCGAATATTGCCTCGGGCATGGATGTGTGTGACGACCTTAGGTTAGTTAGGTTTAAGTACATCTAAGTTCTAAGTGCTCAAAGCCATTTGAACCATTTTTTGGAGTCATTCCCTATCTCTCACTAGTTACAAAGAATTTTGACATACGATTCAATTTCCAGCTGACAGTGGCGATGATCCAGGTGTTGCGGACGACTCACAAGACGGCGATGGCATGACGGTCGAAGCAGTTGACGAAGCGACGACAGATGGACAAAGTAGCGGTACATTGGATGGGAGATGTGGTGCATGGACGAGGAAGAGGAAGCGCCGTGCGGCATCCACTCCCTGGCGAAGGAGTGGACAGGTCCAAGCTTGCACGGATTGAGCCAGCTGACACAGCAGATCGGAACGGCACCCAGAAGGACATGTAGACGACGCACCACTTGCTGCTTTGCGGCTATGTCAGCGACACGATCCTGAATCTGATAAAGAAGTACACTGAAGAAAAGGCTCACAGCACAGTTGGTAATAATGAGTGATCCCTAAGCCTAGAAGAATTAGATACTTTCGTTGGATTACTCTACGCTCGTGGAGCGTTTGGCGCTCGAAGTATTTCATATAAATATTTGTGGAGCAGTAAGTGAGGACCTCCTTTCGTTCAAAACGAACAGATTTGCAAAAATTTACAGTCATATTAGGTTTAATTCTATGTAATGAAGAAGAGAACGTAAGGAAATTGATACATTTTGAATCTATTTACTGGCAACTCCACTGCCTGCTACAAGCCAAACGAGAACATGACTCTCGACCAGCAACTGTACCGTTGCATAAGCAGGTAGCCGTTCGCACAGTACATGCCGAGTAAACCTTGTAAGTATCGAGTAAAACACTTGCTTTTGTGCGATGCTGACAAGCGCTACGTAACGAAAGGATTCCCTTACTGTGGCAAACATGTAACACATGATCGAAGCAAGCGTCTGCGTCACCATGTCATTATAAAGTTGGCACAGCCATTCTTTAGCTGTGGTCGTAACATCATGACCAACAACGCACTCTTCCGAGATCATTCGAAGAGGTTCTTCCAGCGACGTGACTTGTACAAATCAGGCTACGATCTGCTCACAGTATACGAAGAGAAAAAGAAAATAAAAGTCATTTTGAGTAACATACATGCTGGGTGTCAGGTGATTGAGAATACTGAGAAGAAACTCCAGAAACTGTGAAGTTTCATAATGAAACTAAGGGTGGGTTCGATACAGTTGACCAAACGGCTAGACTCTACAGCGACCGTGCTGTCACCCACCGCATGTCGGTGCATCTCTTTTATAATATTCTTGACCTTGCCATGATCAGTGCTCACACAATTTTTAAGCTGAAAACATCTAAGAAGATTTTACGCTAAAAGTTTACCCTCAAAGTAGCAGATGAGCTTGTTGCCCACAACAAACTGCAGAGAGAAAACAATGCCCCCTTGAAGGCACTCGATACGGCGGCTGGCCAGTGCGGAAATACAAGAAGTTGTCAAATTCAGGTTTTCCGCAAACAACAAAGGGTGAACAAAGCATCAAACGTATGCTTCAAGTGCAACATGTATGTTTGCAGAAGCTACCAAGCAAAAATACTTGTCGAGTGTCTGAACTGTGAGCCCATCCCAGCTTAGACAATTCTGTCAACTCTTTGTTCCTAAATATTTCCAAATATTTATAATTATATACTGAAGTTGTTTGTTATTATGTTCCAGTTCCTTAACTGCAGTAAGAAAGAAAACACGGAGAGCATTTTAGTTACCTGGTGCGTTTTAGAATCTTTCACAAATTCTCGGTACTTACCTTATTTGCCTGTAATAGTAAAAATACTGTCAGTACACACATAAACGTAATATTTTGACTCTTTCATGCCGGCCGCGGTGGTCTAGCGGTTCTAGGCGCGCAGTCGAGAACCGCGCGACTGCTACGGTCGCAGGTTCGAATCCTGCCTCGGGCATGGATGTGTGTGATGTCCTTAGGTTAGTTCGGTTTAAGTAGTTCTAAGTTCTAGGGGACTGATGACCACAGATGTTAAGTCCCATAGTGCTCAGAGCCATTTGACACATTTTTTTTTACTCTTTCATAAATAAACATTGTAACATCGTTTTACTTACTGGCTTTAGCGATTATTGATGAAAGGCTGTGGAATTTCTTACGTAAAACTGAAAAAAAAAAGAAAAGGTTTATTTCTGAAAATTTGTGTTTGATAGTTCACTGTTCCTTTTAGAGTCCGAATTCTCCTTTGGTTACACTTTAGAGTCTTCCTGAACGTATTGCCAACATGACGACACTCGAAGCATGAAGCAAATACGAATAAAATGGTTCAAATGATTCTCAGCAAGATGGGACTTAACATCTCAGGTCATCAGTCCCCTAGAACTTAGAACTACTTAAACCTAACTAACTTAAGGACATCACACACATCCATGCCCGAGGCAGGATTCGAACCTGCGACCGTAGCGGTCTCGCGGTTCCGGACTGAAGCGCCTAGAACCACTCGGCCACCACGGCCGGCAAATACGAATAACTGAAGTTAAAATCTTCTGGGTTATTAGGCCGCGTGATGTTTCTTCTAAAATGTTCGATGTTTCGACCCTTCTGCTGGGATCTTTCTCAGGATGTTTTGGTGTCCACTACTGCTAAAACACTGTCAGAGACGAGTGTCACGTCCACTTATAAAGGGGGAGTTTTCTGGCGTTCGTGCTGGAGAAGTTATAGTATTCGTTAAAATTCATATGGCTACCATTGGTGGGCCATAGACTTAGGCTAATATTCCCGCTCTAATGCAGAAGAAGGGGCATTGGCCGCTCATCTCCTCAGGATACCACTGGCGGTCCATCGTCATTGGCTAGAATGGTACTATTCCTCACTTAAGTTGGAGAAGGTTTATTGATTGGAATGCATGCTACCACTATTGGTTAGTCGTCATCAGTGACTAGATTCGAAATGGACAGAGCAAGAGAGGGGGAATGTTTACCCAAAATATTATTGTCCGCCGAGGTGACTTGCAGTGCGTTGTTTATGCCGCTCACACACCGCGGCCGCGTGTTTACTTCCTTGATGGAGGGGAGCCACGATGCCGGAAGCCTATAGCCGTCCTCTCTATTGAAATTAGATGCATTCTTAGAAATTTCAACCACTTCTCGGACCTTTCTTCTATAAATATTTGTTTCTTTAGCCAGTACACGTACGCTATTAAATTCGATGTCAGAGCCACAGATCTCGTGTTGTTCCGCTACTGCCGATTTTGCACTTTGTTTTAGCCGCATGTGCCGTTCGTGTTCCTTAATGCGTTCTTTAACAGTTCTTCCCGTTTCGCCTATATACACTTTGCCGCAGCCACATGACACCTGATAGACGCCTGCATTGTCGAGGTAATCAGGTGCATCCGTTTTCTGTTGGAAAAAGTCTTTTATTTTGTTTTCACTAAAGCAAGATATCTGAATACCATTTTTCTTTAAAATTCTACTTATGCGGTCAGTGACCCCAGAAACGAACGGTAACCTGACGGAGTGAGAAGTCGGTTCTTCGTCATCATTATTAGCGGTATACATATTCCGCCTAAAAGCCCTGTCGACTGAATAAGTCTCATACCCATATGCCTTCAATGTCCTCTTTAAAAAATTTAACTCCGATTCCAAGTTGTCGTCATCTCTGATACGGAAGACACTTGAAGACAGAGTGCTGAGTACTAGTTGCTTCTGGGCTGGGTGGGTGGTGCGAAGTGGCATCTAAATACCTATCCAATGACGATGGACCGCCAATGGTATCCACAGGAGATGAGCTGCCAACGCCCCTTTTTCTGCATCAGAGCGGGAATATTAGCCTATGACTATGGCCCACCAATGGTATCCATATGAATTTTAACCAATACTATCACTTCTCCAGCACGAACGCCAGAAATCTCCCCCTTTATAAGTGGACACGACACTCGTCTCTGACAGTGTTCTAGCAGTAGTGGACAAAAAATGGTTCAAATGGTTCTGAGCACTATGGGACTCAACTGCTGTGGTCATCAGTCCCGTAGAACTGAGAACTACTTAAACCTAACTGACCTAAGGACATCACACACACCCATGCCCGAGGCAGGATTCGAACCTGCGACCGCAGCAGCAGCGCGACTCCGGACTGGAGCGCCTAGAACCGCACGGCCAAGTAGTGGACACCAAAAGATCCTGAGGAAGATCCCAGCAGAGGGGTCGAAACGACGAACATTTTAGAAGAAACATCACGCGGTCTAATAACCCAGAAGATTTTGACTTCAGTGACAACGGCCACGAAAGCCTGCAGGCTTACATAAAGACGAATAAAAAGATGATTTCCTCCTGTGGGCCAAAAATGACCCACATTGTACTACTAGAGGCACGGCAAAGTCCTGTACTACTAATGTCAAAATAGCACGAAATTTGCTATAAAATGAGGAAAAATGCTAGGTCACCGCAGACACAGTGTATGTACATGCAGGAAGCGTACGATCCGAGCCTCATAGAAACACTCCAGTAGGACAAGAAACGAGAGATAATGTAGTGTCAGTAATGAAAAAATATTTCAGTGTTTTGTATTCTTTGATGACTCAAGATAAACACCACCGCCTCGAAATGTGTTCAAAATAAACGTATTTCGTGAAAATAGTGATGCCTAAATACTGTAACTCTTTGCGGTACGTACACATAAACTCCCATATAACACAATCTAAGAAATAGAAATATTGCCGATCTTATAAATATTTAACCTGTACGTCAAGATTAAACGAGAGGGAAATACTCTGTTGATTACACCAACCGCCGTAACAGGCCTTCCGTGGACATCGTCTTGCCAGGCAGAGTTCGTGGAGCAGAGTGAGTGAATGCGCTAAACACTTTGACGCAGTTTGCCGTTACACGCTTGTGCTGCAAAGAGACCTCCGCAGAATCTCGCTACGGGCTGCGCGCAGTTCTGAGCAGAGCCGGCAAAGTGTGCTGTGTGCAGTGTTCTATAATGCGTAGCGCCCGAACCTACAGCAAGCAGTTTCTACAAGTAGAGGAGCAGCAGAAGTAACATACCTGGCGCCGCCGGAATATTGCAGACGCTTTACATGCGCGCTAAGGGACGCATTTACCAGAACATCTAAATACAGGCACGTCTGCAGTATAAAAACAGGGATGCGCCTGAGTTCCTGCAGAAGAGCTAAACTCATGCAAGAAGATTCCGAAGCAGAGTACCTTCAGTACACCATGAAACTTTCACACGGACACTTCCATCTACAAGTTGCATCCACAAGGCTCAGTAAACTTACCAGTCTCGGCAACGCTTCTTAATAATGCGTGTACAAGCTTGTGCAAGGAGAAAAATGTAGAGAAAACAACATACCGTCGAATAAGCTAAGCTGTGTGATGCATTTTCATGATGGATATCGCAACAACTGGCAACAGATTCCTTGACCCTAAAGTAAATCGGTATTACGTAAATTCGATTTTTGTACAGACAAAACACGTTCAATAGTGCCCGTGGTCTAGGAGTAACCTCTTTCATTAGAAATCAGAACCCCTTCGGTCCTGAGTTCGAAACCCGCCTCTGCTTAAATTTTGAATCAGAATTGCCAACAGAAGGCTTCCATCATAAACAGTCACCCCATTCTGCCAATGCCTTTTCAAAGAGGGCGGAGGAGTGGACAGAGTTTCAGGGCACTCTCTTGTCCTGGAAAACTGCCACTAAAAGTGGAAGGATCAGGAATTATCAACGGCATGAAGAAGCAGAAGGCAATGGAGATCACTACATAAAAAACACAAAATGTTTCTCCATAGGACATGTGGTCGGTAACTGACAAAGTGTCATAACGATCTCTCCATTGGCAAAAATTCTGGAATGGTACCCCATTCGGATCTCCGGGAGGGGACTGCCAACGGTGAGGTGACCATGGGAAAAAGATTGAATAACCAGCGAAAGGATAACCTTCTACGTGTCGGCTTGTCGAACGTCAGAAGCTTTAACGTGGCAGGGAAGCTACAAAAATAAAAAGCGGAAATGAAAAGAATCTCAATCTAGATATGGGAGAGGTAACTGGAGTGAAATGGAAAGAAGACAAAGATTTCTGTTCAGATGAGTATAGGGTAATATCAACAGCGGAGGAAAATTTTGTAAGGGGATAGGATTCGTTATGAATAGGAAGGTATGCAGAGAGTGTGTTTCTGTGAATAGTTCATTGATGGCGTTGTTCTTATCAGAATCGACAGCAAAACAACACCGACAACAATATTTCAGTTGTACATGCCGACTTATCAAGCAGAAGACGAAGAGATAGAGAAAGTATACGACGACATTGAAAGGGTAATTTAGTACCTAAGGGAGATGCAGTCATAGGGAATTGGAATGTAGTTGCATGGGAAGGAGCGGAAGAAAGGGATACAGGGGATTATGGGCTTGGTACTAGGAATGAGAGAGCAGAATGCCTACTTGAGTTCTGCAGCAAATTTCAGCTGGTAATAATAATCATAAAAGGAGGAGGCATACTTGGAAAGGGTCGGTTAATATGGGATGATTTCAGATTAGATCATGGTTGGACAGTGATTCTGAAGTCAGAGACTGGATTTTAAGGCATACCCCAGGAGCAGATATTAACTCAGATCACAATATAGTTGTGATTAAAAGTAGACTGAAGTTTAAGAGATATGTCAGGAAGAATCAACACGCAAAGAAGGAGTGGTACACAGAAGTACAACGAGATGGTTCAAATGGTTCAAATGGCTCTGAGCACTATGGGACAACTGCTGTGGTCATCAGTCCCCTAGAACTTAGAAGTACTTAAACCTAACTAACCTAAGGACATCACACACATCCATGCCAGAGGCAGGATTCGAACCTGCGACCGTAGCGGTCTCGCGGTTCCAGACTGTAGCGCCTAGAACCGCTCGGCCACTCCGGCCGGCTACAACGGGATGACGAGATACACTTGAAGATCTCTAAGGCTACAGATACAACAATAAGGAATAGTTCAGCAGCTAGTATAGTTGAAGACAAATGGACTACTCAAAGAAGGGCAGTCACAGAAGTTGGAAAGAGAAACATACGTACGAAGAAGGCAATTGCGAGGAAACCATAGGTGACAGAAGAAATACGTCAGCTGATCGATGAAAGAAGAAATTACACAAATGTTCCGGGAAATTCAGGAATACAGAAATACAAGTCGCTGAGGAATGAAGTAAATAGGAAGTGCAGAAAAGCTAAGACAAAATGGCTGCATGAGAGATGAGAAGAAATCGAAAAAGATATGATTGTCGGAAGGACTGACTGAGCATATGGGAAAGTCGAAACAACCTCCGGTGAAACTAAAAGCAAGGGTGGTAACATTAAGAGTGCAATGGTAATTCCACTGTTAAATACAGAGGAGAGAGTGAATAGATGGAAAGAGTACATTGATGGATATGTTAGATGAAGATCAGTTTGGCATTACGAAAGGTAAAGCCACCAGAGTAGCAATTCTGATGCTACGGTTGGTAATAGAAGCACGCTAGAGAAAAATCAAGACATGCACATAGGATTTGTAGACCTGGAAAAAGCTTACGAAAATGTAATACGGTGTAAGATGTTCGACATCCTGAGAAAAATTGGAGTAAGTAGAGAGAGAGACTGATAATATATAGTATGTACAAGATCCAAGACGGAATAATAAGAGTGAAAGACCAAGAACGAAGTGCTCCGATTAGGGATGTAGTCTTTTACCCCTACTGTTCAATATGTATATCGAAGAGGCAATGATGGAAATAAAAGAAAGTTTCAGAAGTGGAATTAAAATTCACGGTGAAAGGGTATCAATCATGCGATTTGTTGATGACATTGCTAACCTGAATGAAAGTGAAGAAGAATTGTAGGATATGCCAAATGGAATGAGTGGTCTAATGAGTACTGAACATGATTTTTGAATAAATTGAAGAAAGACGAAAGTAATGAGAAGTATCAGTAACTCCAGGAAACTTAACATCAGGTTTGATGGTACCGAAGTAGATGAAATTAAGGAGTTCTACTACCTAGGCAGCAAAATTACCAATGATGAACGGAGCAAGGAGGACCTCAAAAGCAGACTACTGCCAAAAAGGGCATTCCTGGCCAAGAAAAGTCTACTAGGCCTTAATTTGAGGAAAAAATTTCTGGGAATATACATCTGGAGCACAGCACTGTATGGTAGTGAGACATGGACTGTTTGAAGAACTGATCAGTAGAGAATCAAATCATTTGAGATGTAGTGCTACAGACGAATTTTGGAACCTAGGTGGACTGATAACGTAAGGAATGAGGAGATTATGCGCAGAATCGGAGAGGAAAGGAATATTGGGAAAACACTGACAAGAAAAAGGAGTCAGATGATAGATCATGTTGCCACATTAGGGAATGACTTCCATCGAACTAGAGGGCAAAAACTGTTGAATAAGACAGAGACGGGACTGCATGCAGCAAATAATTGAGGACGTAAGTGAAGAGATTGGCGCAGAATTCATGGCGGGTCGCATCAAACCAGTCAGAAGAGTGATGACTCAAAAAAAAGCAAACAGAAATAAAGACATATTTGTAACAAAACATTTTACATTGTTTACTTATTCCATAGACGCCACAAAAACCTTGTGAAATTTGATTTTAGCGTTCCTGTAACAAACCCGTAGATCGAAAAAGAAATCGGTTAAATTCATTATCCCTTATACACAGAAGAGCCAGAGAAACGTACACCTACCAAATGTATAGTGTCCCCACGAGCACGCAGAAGGGCCGCGACACAACGTGGCATGGACTCAACTAAGACTGAAGTAGTGCTGCAAGGAAATGAATCCTGCAGGGCTGTCCACAAATCCGTAAGAGTACAAGGAGTTGGAGATCTCTTCTGCACAGCACATTGCAAGGCATCCGAGATATGCTGAATATTGTACATGTTTGGGGAGTTTGGTGGCCAGCGGAAGTGTTTAAACTCAGAATAATGTTCCTGGAGCCACTCTGTAGAAATTGTGGACATTTGGGGTGTCGTGTTGTCCTGCTGGAATTTCCGTAGTGGACAAAAAATGGTTGCAGGTTATCAGACAGTATGCTTGCGTATGTCTCACCTGTCAGAGCCGTATCTAGACGTATCATGGGTCACATATCTCTCCAACTGCTACTCCCTACACCATTGCAGAGCCTCCAACAGCTTGAACAGTCCCCTGCTGACATTCAGAGTCCATGGATTCATGAGATTGCTTCCATACCCGTACACGACCATCCACTCGATATAATTTGAAACGAGAATCGTCCGACCAGGCAACATGTTTCCAGTTATCAACAATCCAATGTCGGTGTTGACAAGCGCAGGCGAGGAGTAAAGCTTTGTGTCGTGCAATTATCGAGGGTACACGAGTGGGCCTTCGAAAGCCCATATGGATGATGTTACGTTGAATGGTTCGCACGCTGACGCTTGTTGATGGCCCAGCGTTGAAATCTGCAGAAATTTGTAGACGGCTTGCACTTCTGTCACGTTGATCGATTCTCTCGAGTCGTCACTTTTGGCGTTCTTGAAGGATGTTTTTCCAGCCTCAGTGATGTCAGAGATTTGATGTTTTACTGGATTCCTGATATTCACGGTACACACATGAATTTGTCGTACAGGAAAACCACCACTACATCGCTACCTCGGAGATGATGTGTCCCATCGCTCGTGTGCTGACTACAACACCACGTTCAAACTCACTTAAATCTTGATAAGCAGGCGTTGTAGCAGCAGTAACCGATCTAACAATTGCGCCAGACACTTGTTGCCTTTATAGGAGTTGCTGACGGCAGAGTTGTATTCTGCCTGTATACATATCTCCATATTTTAATACGCATGCCTGTACCAGTTTCTTCGGCATTTCAGTGTATTACAATTTCCAATACAGCGTACACAACTGCTTTGGCGACAGTTAGAGTTCCACCCTCTGGTGTAAATTGGAATAATAAAAGTGTTTTGTTACATGTGTATGTGATTGGATCCGTATGTCTGAAATATCAGGCAAAGAACTATGAGCCTATAATTTCAAAATTAAAACAAATTAAAAGAGAGAACTGGGTTTTAGATACAAATAAAATTACTTGGTTATCCTAGGTTATCCTACACCAGTGTTGTCATGTAACCAAAGGGTGCACATCAAAAAAAGTGGAAGGGGAGAAAAACAGTCGAAGAAACAGACCGCGACTGGACACGAAAAGTTACCAAAATAATGAAACATTTAAATTGCAATAAGAATGCGAGGGAGTCACATATTGAGCGGAGTGACTTGAGAAAAATTCTATAACAGCCCGTCCCCCGTGCTGCGCGATCGGGAACACAAATATGAAAACGATGTAATAGTAAGTATAAGGCGTCAGTACCGAATACGCACATGACCCAAGCACAGGCGCCATACGAAACAGACATGAGATTTGTGACTTGTTTAAAGTGAAACAGCATAAAGGAGACAGAACCATCACAATATTAGGATAGAAAATGACCTGTAAATTTAAAAACGTAAGAAAAAATATTATGTTTTACGGACACCTTCATTTACCTGAATTGTGTCATGATTAACTAAAATATTTTGGTTATAAAGATCTCTTCGTTCATTAATAGTATAGAGTGGCGGGGAATGAAGACTTCTTAAAATTTAAATTCATTCCAGAACAATCAGTACCCGACCTTCACTGCAGAGTGTAAGGCAGTTAAGTTATCTCTAAACGCTGCAAATGATACTGGTTGTCAATCAGATGCATTGTCAGAGCTGACTCGGAACTGGATAGATCTTTAAGTTCTTCAAATCTCGTATAAAAACTGTGACTGTGTGGCCAATATATGTGCTTTTACGTATGTGGCTTTTATCGCATTCAATCCAATACACTCCGGGATAAAGAAAGTATCCTTACTTAAGACTTAATCTACTACCCAAATTTATTGATATGAAAAATGCCTGAGCTATATTGGCTGACATCAGTTTCTTTCCAGTTCTCTCTGATACATATCCATGCTTGTTCTTGTTCTCTACAGCCTTCAGATCGATTTCCTTCCAGACCCCCCCCCCTCTTCGCTAGTATTTTATTATTGTGTTTCTCAATCATAGAACCCCAAAACCTATACTTGATTATAACGAACTCCCTTTCATATCCCTCTGATGTGAGAGGAACATTATTTAATCTTTTTAGGAATGACCAAGAGGTGGCAATTTTATATTTAAACGGGTTGTTTGAAGTTATTCATAAGTAAATGAATAGTAGACTCTTTCCTACGTATGTGAAACGCTACCTTGCTGCCATTTAAGGTGGTCTTTAAGTCTAAATGTGCCAAAGTCCCTTTAATCTGATGCTGAACAGAGAAAGAAATCTTTCCATGGACTGTATTAAGCTCGTTAAGTAAATTTTCACTCTCTTCCTTTCTGTTTCCTGAACGACAGATGTGTCATCAACATAGCGTTTCCAGCGTACCACATTAGCGGCCTCCTCAGGATACTTCTTACAAATGCATACTCGAAATGTGACAAACAAATATTCGCTAAAATGCAAGTTGGGAGGAATCTATGGCCAGTTCCTGTTGCTCTGTGTAATCCTTATCACAAAATTTAAAATAAATAAAATGCAGGATCAAAGTTGAAATATTAGTAACTTCCTTGATTTCGTCCGATGGCCTGCCGATAACTGATAATTTTGGGGCGACAACTCTGTAATAAGAAAACGAAGAGAGGGAAAAATTATAGGCGAATAAGGACTGAGGGAAACAAATGAAAGAGGAAGCTTAGCAATGGTAAGACCCTTGGAGGAAGAAGAAGATTGACAGATGAAGCAATTGATAGATTGTAGAGGTATTATTGGTGTGCAATTAGGCAAAATACAAGAAGCATTTAGCATATGAGGAGAGCAGTTTGGGCATTATTTTTTCATACTGCATCAACAAATGACCACCCACAACATGCTTTGTGCCCCACAGGTGATGACTCATGGTGTTAGTACCAATCAGGAACAGAAAGTGCCCACAAAAACTGTTTGCCAAATGCTGTAATTCATGTAATTAAGCCCATATTCAGAGATTTATCACAGCCAAGTTTATTGGAAAAGTGTTTGCATGGGAAAACACAAAACCAAATGAAAGTGTAAATAGTACAATTTGGATTAGGATTCCCAAAAGAGTGATTGTACAGATAAAAACATGCCATTTTGGAGTGTATGATGGATTGGCAACATACAATGAAGGAAACATTATCAAATGCGATGTGCTGAAACGTTTAGGTTTCCAACCAGGACACAACACCATTTCCACAATGCCACCAATTGCTGAAGAAAGACTAAGAGTTGCAGGAATAAGAGACAAAAGCCTACAACATGCAGCAAAAGGGAAGGAAAGACCCATGAAAAGGAAACTAACACTGTAAAAAGAAGAGGATGCTAATCCAGGAATGTATTAAAAAACTTAGGAAGCTATTTTCCATAATTTTAAAATTTTCATATTTGAGGAACATTTTCTCAAAAACTGCCAACAGTATATCAATGAAATTTATACACAATATTGTTTACTTCTTTTCCTTCATTTTTATAACAAATTGTAAAAAAGTATTCACTGAACATGCAGTCAAAATTCCAGAGCAATATGTTTAATGGTTTTAGAGAAAATGTTCCTTCTATTTGCTAAAATTAACATGGAGGAGATGGATCGTTTCGGCTCCCCTTAAAGATGCCTTTCGGGAAAAGATGGTTGGTGCTTACAGGCCCTTTGGGGAATAGAGCAACAGCTGTATGAATGTCAAATGAATGTCAAGGGCTCAGCTGGTAAACCAATCCTAACGAAAGAAGGGAAAGGTGAGAAGTGGAAGAAGTATGTAAAGTGTTTATACAAGGGAGAAAGCAATTTTAGAGAAGGGGAAGCGGACATATATGAAGATGAGATAGGAGATGTGATACTGCGAGAAAAAGCTGAATAGCTTTGAAAAATCTAAATCGAAACCAGCCCTGGTAGTAGGCGACATTCTGTCAGAACTACTCATAATCTTGGGAGAGCCAGCCATGACAAAACTATTCCATCTAGTGTGCAAGATGTATGAGATACGCGAAATACCCTCAGATTTCAAGAAGAATATAGTAATTCAAATTCCAAAGAAAGGTGTGAAAATTATCCAACTATCAGTTTAATAAGTCATGGCTGCAAAGTGGTAACACGACAGCTTTGCGGAAGGACGGAAAAACTGGTAGAAGCTGATCTCTGGGAAGATCAGTCTGAGTTACAGAGAGATTTCAGAGCACATGAGGCAGTACTGACACTAGGACGTATCATAGAAGATAGGTTACGGAAATAAAAGCTACATTTAAAGCGTTTGTAGAGTTAGAGAAACTTTTTGACAGTGTTGACTGGAATGCTCTCTTTGAAGCTCTGAAAGTAGCAGGGATAAAAGACAGGGAACGAAGGACTTATACAGAAACCTGGCAGTAGTTATGAGAGTCGAGTGGCATGAAACGGAGGTAGTGGTAGGAAAGGGAGTGACGCAAGGTTGCAGACTGTACCTGATGTAGTTCAATATGTATACTGAACGAGCAGTAAAGATAACCAAAATAAAAATTTGGAATAGGAATTAAAGTTGAGGGAGAAGAAATACTAACTTTGAGGTTTGTAAATAATATTGTAATTCTGTAAGAAACAGCAACGGACTTGGAAGAGCAGTTGAATGGAATGGACAGCATCTTGAAAGGACGATATAAGATGAACATAAGCAAGAGCAGAACAGGGATAACGGAAAGTAGTCGAATTAAATCAGGTGATGCTAAGGGAATCAGATTAAGAAATGGAGCCCTTAAAGTAGCAGGTGATCTTTGCTATTTGTGCAACAAAATAACTGATGATGGCCCATGTAAAGAGGATATAAAACGTAAACTAAAAGTGGGAAGAAAAGCATTTCTGAAAAAGAGAAATTTGTTAACATCGAATATAGATTAAGTGTTAGGCCATGTATGGAGTATACCCATGTATGGAAGTGAAATGTGGACGATAAAGAGTTGACATGAAAAGAGAAAAGAAGCTTTTGAAACTTGGTGCTCCTCAAAAATGCTGAAGATTAGATAGATCGATCACGTAACTCATGAGGAGGTACTGAATGGAATTGGAGAGACAACAACGTTGTTGCACAACTTGGCCAAGAGAATGGATTAGTTGATAGAACACTTCCTGAGACATCAAGGGAGCACCAATTTAGTATTGGAGGGAAGTGTAGGAGAGGAAAATCGTAGAGGGAGGCAGAGGATGAATACAGTAAGCAGAGAGATGGGGGTTGCAGTACTTACAAAGACATGAAGAGGCTCACACAGGAAATAGTAGCATGGAGAGCTGCATCAAACTGGAGTGAGGACAACCACAACAGTTCCTTATTGCGAATACATAGAAAGAAGGATCCTTTATTGTATGATTATATGATAGCAGAACAAACACTGGTAGCAGTTACTTCTGTAAAATATCTGGGAGTATGCGTGCGGAAAGATTTGAAGTGGAATGATCATATAAAATTAATTGTTGGTAAGGCGGGTACCAGGTTGAGATTCATTGGGAAAGTCCTTAGAAAATGTAGTCCATCAACAAAGGAGGTGGCTTACAAAACACTCGTTCGACCTATACTTGAGTATTGCGCATCAGTGTGGGATCCGTACCAGATCGGGTTGACGGAGGAGATAGAGAAGATCCAAAGAAGAGCGGCGCGTTTCGGCACAGGGTTATTTGGTAACCGTGAAAGCGTTACGGAGATGTTTAACAAACTCAAGTGCCAGACTGTGCAAGAGAGGCGCTCTGCATCGCGGTGTAGCTTGCGCGCCAGGTTTCGAGAGGGTGCGTTTCTGGATGAGGTAACGATAAATATTGCTTCCCCCTACTTATACCTCCCGAGGAGATCACGAATGTAAAATTAGAGAGATTAGAGCACGCACGGAGGCTTTCAGACAGTCGTTTTCCCCGCGAACCATACGCGACTGGAACGGGAAAGGGAGGTAATGACAGTGGCACGTAAAGTGCCATCCGCCACACACCGTTGGGTGGCTTGCTGAGTATAAATGTAGATGTAGATGTAGATGAAGATCTGATATTTCAGATATGACGATCCTTTCCTTTTCTAGTGTAACAGAATGTTTTTATTATTGAAGTTTACACCAACTCATGGAACTGTAACTTTCCGAAACTGGTCTTGTACCAAATAAAAGATTATGGATTTAGCAACTCCTGCGCTTTCTTCACTTTTCAAAAGAGAATTTTACAGTTGCGGCTGGTTTGTCGATATTTCACTACCATGAATTGAGGATTTATACCAACTACAGATCAGAATGGATTCTATTAGGGTCTTAGCCATTTCTCTAACAGCAACACTGCATCATATATTGAATGAACAAGTTATAACGAAATGCTGCAATTCAATTAAAAGACTGGTTTCAAGGATAACGGTTATTCTGCTAATATCAGATGGTAAAAAATTATGCTTCATACATACAACAATAACCCAAACATATCTGGAGAATCAGTACATATGAAATATTAATCATAACATTAAACTCTTCATAACTTAGTAAGTATAACAGACACAAAAAACTAAGATCATTTCTAAATTCACCAAAGAACACCTCTTAAGTAGAGAGTTTTGGAAAACATTTCCCAGTCCTAATTTTGTAAAGTGTTACATTTATTTTATGAGTGCCATTTTGACGCTCCTTCAAACAATCCATGCACATGTGTAACAGTGAGACGATTCCTGCACACGATACATAAGCCAGACATTCAACTGTAAATATGTGATATCACTGTCATGATAATTTATGCTTTACTGAGAAACTCTGATTTGAAATGGAGGGAAGAAGTAACTCAGGCCGAATCTCAAGTGTTCACCAATGATCTCACTGAATGTCTGTGTGGAAAAACACTTATCAAAATTCACAACACTGTAATTCAGGTTTATCGGTATAGTGTTGTGGTCCGAATCACAGCATCACAGTGTACCTCCCATTTCCACAAAAGTTGGACGAGTAGTGAACACAACCCAAGGAGTAGATGGTCACAAACTGCAAGACACTGCACTTCTATTGTCATCATAGATTAGAGATTTTTCGATAAAATTGAAATCTCTGTTATCCCACTGGATATTTCCTGTCTCTCTTCAGCCAAAAAAAGCCATCTGAAGTATTCCAAGGTAAGTTGGTTATGTTTATGGCTTATGACAAGAATGGAGTAATAGCAATAGGTTGCATACTCCAGTGAACCGACTGTAACAAAGCTATACTACATGTACTTTGGTGAAATGTTTTCCAAGGGGAATATTCGCCATAGAATGTCTGACACTTTCATAGGATGAGTGCTCATTCTGCAGAATAATGCATGACCACATATTGCTGAACCACGATGTAAACTTTTCGACTGGATGAGAAATCTTTTCTCATCGACACTACAGTCCTGACAACTGTCCATCAGACTCTGATTGGTTCAAAAACTAAAGGAACCGCTCCAAGTGTAACGTTTTCATACCGTTGCAGAGTTTTCTGTTGCACTGACACAAGTAATCAGACACATCACTAAAGATGGCGTCCTAACTGTGATATAAGTCTTGCAAAAACATGGGCTGCTGTTACTGAGAGGAATGGAAGTACAATTAAAGCTTGTACATTAATTTTGTGAAATTAAACAGAAATTAGAAGCTTAAATATACACCATGCAGGATTTTTAAAGCAGTCCTTGCATTTTGCATAGATGGCAGAACTAATTGTACAAAGAATACTTACTACATATATGTTGCCATTTATAGCACAATTTCCACAAAAAGAATTGTAAAATATCAATAAACTACATAAAAATAGTAAAAAAAGCCAGTAAAGTAACACCAAAAAAATCAGAATATCAAAAATAGCCCTCACATATGCATAAATAAAATACTCGTTTTTCATTATTTTTCTTCATATTTCACCATTTTGTCAAATACTTTCAATATATCTCAAGTTTTTTCGCCACCTTCATTCAAACTTTTTAATGACCAATCATTCACATGTCATTTACGAATAATTTCAAGTAAAAATCGCAGAATTTTAAGAATAAAATAAAAATATGTAAAAAATTAGAACTTTAAACCAAAAGTTCTAAATCATGAAATTTTTGCTGTCACTGTGTTTTTCATCCTTTACACATCAGTTTAATATACTCATCTTCAAAACATTTGAAGTCCTATTTAAATGTCAGTTTCAAATGTTTCTTTAACAAAATAATTTTAAAATCATTACTGAGATAAATACAAATTTAATCTCCATACTTTCAATAACCACACACAGTAGTATTACAGGAAATATCTAGCTCATTGGTTTGCACAAACAGTGTACAAAATTACTGGAACTCATATGGACAATAAACTGGTAGCTCACTTTTCAGTTCAAATGGACAATAAATTTTGTAGCTCACTTTTCAGCTCAAGTAGGTAATAAATTTTCTAGGTCACTTTTTAACTCAAAAGGACAAGACATATTGTAGCTCACTTTTCAGCTTAAATGGAAAGAAAAAATTATGACAATATCATATGTCAACAAATAGACAGCAAAAAAGGGGCAAAAAATATCATGTGCCAAAAAAATTTACAGCAAAATGTGAACAACAAATACGGATTATAAATACTAACATAAATGGAGCAACAAATAAAATTTGTGCTGCTAATATACACTCCTGGAAATGGAAAAAAGAACACATTGACACCGGTGTGTCAGACCCACCATACTTGCTCCGGACACTGCGAGAGGGCTGTACAAGCAATGATCACACGCACGGCACAGCGGACACACCAGGAACCGCGGTGTTGGCCGTCGAATGGCGCTAGCTGCGCAGCATTTGTGCACCGCCGCCGTCAGTGTCAGCCAGTTTGCCGTGGCATACGGAGCTCCATCGCAGTCTTTAACACTGGTAGCATGCCGCGACAGCGTGGACGTGAACCGTATGTGCAGTTGACGGACTTTGAGCGAGGGCGTATAGTGGGCATGCGGGAGGCCGGGTGGACGTACCGCCGAATTGCTCAACACGTGGGGCGTGAGGTCTCCACAGTACATCGATGTCGTCGCCAGTGGTCGGCGGAAGGTGCACGTGCCTGTCGACCTGGGACCGGACCGCAGCGACGCACGGATGCACGCCAAGACCATAGGATCCTACGCAGTGCCGTAGGGGACTGCACCGCCACTTCCCAGCAAATTAGGGACACTGTTGCTCCTGGGGTATCGGCGACGACCATTCGCAACCGTCTCCATGAAGCTGGGCTACGGTCCCGCACACTGTTAGGCCGTCTTCCGCTCACGCCCCAACATCGTGCAGCCCGCCTCCAGTGGTGTCGCGACAGGCGTGAATGGAGGGACGAATGGAGACGTGTCGTCTTCAGCGATGAGAGTCGCTTCTGCCTTGGTGCCAATGATGGTCGTATGCGTGTTTGGCGCCGTGCAGGTGAGCGCCACAATCAGGACTGCGTATGACCGAGGCACACAGGGCCAACACCCGGCATCATGGTGTGGGGAGCGATCTCCTACACTGGCCGTACACCACTGGTGATCGTCGAGGGGACACTGAATAGTGCACGGTACATCCAAACCGTCATCGAACCCATCGTTCTACCATTTCTAGACCGGCAAGGGAACTTGCTGTTCCAACAGGACAATGCACGTCCGCATGTATCCCGTGCCACCCAACGTGCTCTAGAAGGTGTAAGTCAACTACCCTGGCCAGCAAGATCTCGGGATCGGTCCCCCATTGAGCATGTTTGGGACTGGATGAAGCGTCGTCTCACGCGGTCTGCACGTCCAGCACGAACGCTGGTCCAACTGAGGCGCCAGGTGGAAATGGCATGGCAAGCCGTTCCACAGGACTACATCCAGCATCTCTACGATCGTCTCCATGGGAGAATAGCAGCCTGCATTGCTGCGAAAGGTGGATATACACTGTACTAGTGCCGACATTGTGCATGCTCTGTTGCCTGTGTCTATGTGCCTGTGGTTCTGTTAGTGTGATCATGTGATGTATCTGACCCCAGGAATGTGTCAATAAAGTTTCACCTTCCTGGGACAATGAGTTCACGGTGTTCTTATTTCAATTTCCAGGAGTGTATATTAATACAGAAAACAACAATGGACAGCAAATACTTTTAACAAATGAGAATAGCACATATGAACAACAGAAAATGACATCATATGTAAATGAACAGGAATTAGTAAAAAATTCGGTGAATGATAGAAAACTGAATGTAAATGATTAAATAGTTTATGGAAATTAATAAGAAATTGAGGCAAATAAATGAAAAATGCAGACAGATTAATGAATGGTGATGTACACAAATAAAAGATTGAGATAAATGAACAAACGCTCAGGTAAGTTGAGGTATATAAATGAAAGAAGAAGGTAAATGAATAAAAAATTGACACAAACAAATGAAAAACACTTGAGATAAATGAATGAAAGATGAAAGTAACTGAATAAAAAATTCGACTAAATGAACAAGAAATTGAGGTAAATGAAAGAATAATTGTGGCAAATAAATAGAAATTAATGTTAATGATTAAAAAACTTAGGACAAGGACTGAAACCCTTAGGTAAATAGATGAAACTACATTAAAAATTGAAAGAATTAAGTGAAAAATTGAGGTGAATAAATAAAAAATTGTGGTAGCTGAATGAAAAGTGAAGGTAAACAACTATTTCCATCAAACAAGAAAAGTGCACAGTAATAATAAAACTTTTTGTTTTTCATGTATATTCAATAATAAAAAATTTGGACAACACAGAACAAAGTGCTAAATATACCTGTTAAAGCTAATGTATGAATACTAGAAACAGGTAAGCAAAATAAGATCAGTTGGTGAAATATCCATGAATAAGTATAAAGTTAAAAGATATTATTCGTATAAAAGCAATTATAACAGTGAAATACAGAGTAATACTGACCATATGAGCTATTAAAAATGTACTAAATCTGACATGAAGAATAAGTATAACAGAATATGGGAAAAATAGATAAATTATAATCAGTTAGCAAGAGGATGATAAGCAATGATTGTTTTTATAGAGATTACGTAAAAAAGACAAAATAATTTAAAGAACACTGACACTAACTGCAATGATAACAGGCAGAAATATTCTATACAAAAGCAAATGTTATAGTGAACAAAGCTAACAACAAGGACATTAACACAACAACTGCAATGCTTCAGAATACGCTCCTCATGTAATTTTGAAAAGAATTCTGAACCTTTTGAAAAAACGATAGAAGAATTCGATTAGTCCTTGAGAATCAACATAATTAAGAAGATTACCAAATACTTTGAAACAAAAATATTTTTCAAAGTGTAAACCTCTTATAATTAAAGAGCTAGGAAGATAATAAAAAATCATTTACATTAATTAACAAATCGGGGATACATTCCTGTACTTTATCATCTAAAAAGGACAGAAATTAATGATAGTAAGTGAAGATGAATAAATGTCAAACAAAGTTAAATGATTATAAATTAATGTTAAATGACATTAAGTGATGAAAAATTAATATAAATTAATGAAAAATGATGGTCAATGAAGTTGAATAAATATAAGTCAAGGAAAAATTAATATAAATTAATGAGAAATGTTGATAAACGAATAAAAATGAATGTAAATTAAAGAAAAATGCGGGTAAATGAAGAAGAACAAATGTAAATCAAAGGGAAATGTCTATAAATTAATGAAAAATGTTGGTAAATGCAGGTGAATAATTGAAAATCAAAGAAAAATGTACATACAATGCAAATAATAAATGAATGCAATGGTAATTAATAGATGAAAATCATTACAAGTAATGGAATATGATGGCAAATGGATGTATATCAACAAAAATATAGGTAAATGGTGATAAATTAACGTAAAACAATAAAAGATGGATTCAAATGATGGCAAATGAACACACATCAACGAAAAAAGAAGGTGAACCACTGTACATAACAATTATTCGCTAAAAAAATGGGGGTAATTCATGGTAATTGAACATAAATAAAAAGGTCAATGATACCAAATGAATGTAAATCAGTAACAATTGGACATAAATGATGGTAATTGAGTACAAATAAAAGAAAAATGGATGTACATCAATGAAGCTTTTCCTACAGTGTAATATATATATATATATATATATATATATATATATATATATATATATATATAGAGTCGCTTATTGACATATTCAACAATAACAATTAAGTATTATGTTTAATCATTGAAAAAACCTCTGTTGAATGCTCAAAACACATCTCAGATATTGGAATATAACATACCAGAGCTATTTTGGTAAAACCTATAGATGAACAAGACAAATTTCTTAGTAGTCACTCATTATGACCACCAGAAATATTGATGTAAACCATTATTTGTTAATTAATCAGGAATACATTGTCTTATTTTATAGTCTAAGAATGGGCAGGTAAAAATTATATAGAAGAGAGAAAAGATGAATCTACAGAAAATATTATTGCTTCTGAGAATTAAACTATTATCATGATTCAAATTAAATCTGCAGGAAGTAAACTGAAGCTATTTGGTGTATTTTATTTTATCAATCGAAGCAATTATCAATTACAGTTAGGAACATGATTAGTAAATTTTCGTAATTACAAATGATAATCTATGTTTTTAAAAAATATTGCAGGGGAATCAAACTATTCTTGTAAAGATAGTGAAATAAATCCAGACGATTATACATATTTGAGTTCAGTATGAAAAGTATATTAGCAATGAGGTTCCAAGATAATTGATTTTTGAGCAACAGAGGTGTTAAATACGTGGATATTTCATATTTCATTCATTATGGTTTATAAGTGGATATCAGGGTATTTTCCAAACACATTAAAATGAATCTGCATAAAACGTATCTAAACCATTAGATATATTTATCAGTTAAAATTGGGTATCTGATTAAAAGATGTCTTGGTTCCATTGTTTGAAGAAAATAATGTCTTATCCACAGACGATCTTTTAGCTTTTTACATATTATTCCAGACAGTAAATACATCACCCCTGAAACAGTATCGAAAAGTAAAACAAGTTGTATTAAATATATCAAAAGATTTTAAGTAAATATATAAATAATGAAATTAACTCTTGGTAAATCAAGATAAATCAGGAAAATGAAGGTAAATAGTATTAAATGAACATACTTAAATAGAAAATAAAGGTAAATTACAGTCAATGAATGTAAAGAAAAGATTGGTAAATTAAGAATAATGGAGGAAAATGAAGGTAAAACAACGAAACATGAACATAAATCAATAAAAAGTAACATTAAATCATGATAAATGAACGTATTCAAATAAAAGTTGCTGGTAAATCATGGTAAATGAACGTAAATCAATAAAAAGTGAAGTTAAATGATACTAAACGAATTAAATTTTAAAATGTCGTAAATTAAGGTAAATAAAGTAAAATCAATGTCAACAGAAGAATGATGAACCTAAACCAATGAAAAATGTAGGTAAAAGAATATAAAACAATGAAAAGTATGTTTACATTTTTACATCAATTTCATATAGTTTAATTGTATTATCTACAAGTAAACCCTAAAGAATTTCAACTTCTTCAATCTGGGGAATTCAAAGGAAATGAAAATCACGTATACCTGTTTACAAGTCAGACTTATGTTCTCTTATTTTATTGTCTAAAAAGAAGCTGATAAAATTTAAAATTTTCTAACTGGTGAGGTTTTAAATTAGAACAGGAAAGATACTGAATATAAGTCATGGAAAGGAAAAGATCAACAAACTATCGAGTGTGGAAAAAAAAACAAAATTCACTAAAAGTACATAAAAGTTGTAATCATTAAGAAAAATAAATGCAATTTTTTTAAATTTACAGTGCCCAAGTTGAATCAACAAATATCCTAAATATGTTTTAATTTGTTGTCATTAATATCTATCGAAATTATTTAGCTATATAGTTTAATAATATTTCATTTTCATTGTTTGAAGAAGAAATAACTTAATTACAGATGACATTTTAGCTTTCTTATGTTATATACCAAGCGTTACATAATTCCAATCATATAAACTGAGATGCAGCTGGGAGAACGTTGTGCTGACCATATGATCCTTTCTACACACATCTAGTGACACCTGTGGGCAGAGGATGACATGCCAGCTGGTCAGTACTGTTGGGTGTTCATGGCCTGTTCGCTGTGTGAGTACATTTCAGAAGTGGACATTTGGAGAAAGGGAAAGGAAGTTTTTGTTATCAGACATGTGAATTATAAATTAATTCAAGACTGTGCACAAGTGTATGATGTATAACAAATAGCGAAGAACGTAAATTATTATTATCAAAATACAAATATCAATGTAATTAACAAGACACAGTTTTTTTGGTATGATCTCTGTGTAACATAGGCATGAAGATCAGAGACAATGCTTTGATTGAACGAGATCTCCTGTTTGGTGTTGTCAAGCGGTAGGCCGCCATTGTAGTGCTGTCTGATAATTAACGTAAGTTTTATCTGTATTTTGAAAAATATAATAGAAATTGTCGTTATAAATTGTGTATTATTGACTTAGTTGTCACCTCTCATGATTGCAACCATTAATTATAATTAACGAAGTTTTTACAGAACTTTGCAGTACAGGGAGCTCATCTCCCCTAGCAGGATTTAGTCGGCCATTATGCTGACTGTATTATTTAATTAAAATATCATGTAATAATATTAAATGTAAATGCGAGAGACATCTCAGTTTTGATCTATCATTAATTTCAAAGTAAAAAGAGTGAAAATAGATTTCGTTCATTAATATTTAGAATACTGAGTGAGTTCAGTATGTTTCATTTTGGCTGCCTAATGGCAGACAAGATTCTCTCCAGTTTTGCCTTGCAAGTAAATGAACAAAAATATAGCAAAGCATTACGTTCCGCAATATCTCAATCAATCTTTGTGTAAATTGGTACACGGATAACCAGTAGCCCTGAGACCCATATTAATAATTACAGTTTGCGTAATAATGCACATATTTTCTTTTCTGCATAGCAGCACTCACGCAAACTATTTATTAGAAGGCAGTGAGTCACACATTGTGTTTAAAAGAAAATACTATACCGTATGAGTGTTATCGCGGTATAAGTTACTTAAAAGTCTCATGCTAGCCCACAATATTTAAAGCTACCCGATCCAAAATCAAAAATTATTTAATTATAAAAATAAAAAATATACCCTTGTACCGTGATAAGTGGCGCCCAACAACGTGAGGGTCCGAAATGTTATGTACCAATATTAAGTACACAGACAATGACGGAGATATGGTTGCCATTCTAGAAAACTATATTTAAAAGAAAATTTTTTATGTATGTAATTATATGTATGAGAAATTAATGCCATATATGTAATCTATTTCCATGTACCATGAAATACAAAACTGGTACGAGATCAAATCAGTGAAGATATATGGACATGAAGCTCACTAGATGTGTACCATTATCTCGACTGAGATAAAGACAACACCAAGCAACTATAACTAATAAAGGTAAGGGTGTATATGCATGCACTTCTGGGCTGGAAACTTCTTGACTTAAAATTTGTCAGAAGCGTTTATTCAATTTGTTTTAATGTCAGCGGATAGTGAAAATTTGGTCAGATTCATTTACTATAACTTAGTACTAGTGAGTAAATCAGTGATAAAATTCTGAGACGGTGACTAGTGTTCAACTGTGTGAATCAAATAAATACTAGTGCAGTTGACTGCCAATGTAATGTTTTAGCAGAAGTCAAATTTTCCACAGTGCAACGGAAATATTACGAGTGCGAAAGTGTAACTGTTAGTTCCAGTAGTAATAGTAGTAGGTAGCTTCTTTGCTTTACTTAATTTCAGTGTTTTGTATGTGCTTCGTGTAGTGTCATTTTTGGGGGAAAATAGATTTTGTGTGTAATCGAGTCTTACCAGTCAGGATTAATACTAGTGGAAATGGTGAAGACATGCAAGGACAAACGGTTAGAGGGGAAAGATCTGTCAGGCTATGACACAGACGAAAATATACAAGAGTTTCCAGTGAGTAACCCACCAACAATGACAGGTACTCATCTTCCAAAACCGGAAGCTGAGCAACCTGAAACGGACAAAACATTACGCACTGATCAGGATCAAGCTCAATTGAGCAAAGAAATCCACTCGATTACTGACACAGGGAAGGAGGATGGTAGTGCATCGACAGGAAATGATGTACAAGTATCTGCCGAAAAATGAATGCCGAGTGGAAAAAGCTGACTGCGAGAAAGTGCAACCGTAGTCGCCAGTCAATTGTTCAGGGATTGTCACTGCGAACGGACAGGTAGCGGTAGCAACGGTAGTGCAAGTAAAGCACGAGGAATCACTATTAAAACACAGCATTTCCAGACGTTTAATGATGGGAGAAAGAATGTCCATCCTGTAATATTTATAAAAAGTTTCCGGAATGTACTCCCGGCATCATGGACTGAGCACCAAAAAGTTTAGTTTGTGAACTCTTTCATCGCAGGCGACGCGGCACTGTGGGCGATGGAAATCGCGGAGCAGTGTCCGTCGTTGTCTGAATTCGAAAGTAAATTTCTTGCCAGATTCTGGTCCAGGTCTGTTCAGGAGCGTCTCCGGAAACAAGTGTATAACCCGGAACCATTCAATCCCCGCTCAGGCAACTTGAGAAAATATTTTGAAAGATACCTGAACAAAACAAGATACTGGGACGAACCCATGCTTTTCAGGGACATTCTAAGAATTTTGAAGGGTAAACTGCCTATAAAGATAAGAGAGAAACTCGTACACATCCCTGACACGGACTTGCAGTTTGTTTATGGCAACCATAGATCCATCGATTTAATACACGAGGATGCCATGCAGGGAGATCAGGGGAGTACAAGCAACGGACAAGTGAACGGTTAAGGAAAAAACCAATACAATAATAGCCCTCGTAAGAACGGGTATTCAAAGAGTGACGCATATTCGCAATGGGAAAACTTAACTAAGAAAAGAAGCACTATGAATAGTGTGCCCACTGTGGATGGTCACTGGCACAGCACTGGATACAATACGTATCAGCATGGCCAGTCAAACCCGTCTTCACCAAAAAGAGGTGGAGAAAACTACAATCGAAAGAGATGAGGCGAAGGGGGACGAAACTCCAGCTTCGAAAATAAAAATATGAGAACTAACAATGAGCAGTGGCAACGGGCAGGGCCAGCAAACTGGCAGGCACATCAAAACATGCCGTCAGGTCATGTGCGTGTTAATCACATCAATGTCATCCCGATGCCACCACCTCCACCTCAGCCTCCGAACAATCAGTCACACGTGTACGCACCGCAGTGCACGTCACCAATTGTGACTGATAATGTTCGAATAACCGATGTGTCTCATCACGTGTCGGCACGGTGCGACAGGCCGTCAAACTCTGGTCGACCTCTGTAGGCGCTTCCCGGACGGTCGGCAAGATGAAAGAGGGGGGGTAGACAGAATGTGGGGGTGAATACGCTTCGCTACAATGACGGATGCGAGATGAAAGATGAACTGACAGTTGATCCGCGACCTGTGGACCAATAAGAAATAGAACATGTGCAGGCTGCCTTTGTGGCAAAGATAAATTGAGTCGAAGTAATAATAATATTGAATGCAGGGGCGAGTGCTTCTAGTATTGATGAGCAGTTATTCAAGTGCGTGGATCGTGTGAAGAAGTTACCGAGCCTGCCAGTAAAAAATTGTAGGATAGTAGGTGCCCTACTGGGCAGGGTGCAGCTAATAAAGAATCAGGTGCAGTCAGAGATTGCCCTGGAAAACGAAGCCATACTGTGCTCATTCCTGGTGGTCAAAAATCTCACAGTATCTTGCATCCTGGACCTTGATGCGCTTAGGGAATTGAAGGCAAAAATTGACCTCTCCCGAGCCAGATGCACCTTAACCTATCTCAACCGACAACTTGATCTGGCATTAACGAGGACTCCGGACGCGTATGTGAACTACTGCCGGAACGTCCGGGTAACTTCACAGGATCCTGACTCGTAAATCACAACTTTGTTGTAAATCAAGACAGCAGCGAACCGGAACCCGGTTGGGAACGGGAAAATGCTACTATTAAGCAACATATTGCATCAAAAGTAGCCGAATTTTCGTACCTCAGCCTGTCACAGCAATCTGATTTGAGCCAAGTGCTGAACCAATTTGTACAAGTGTTTTCAGAAAAACCGGGGATAATAAAAGAGTATGAGATCGACATGCAAGTAAAACCTCACCAAACTTGCAGCCGTGCCTCCTATTCAATACCGTGGTCGAAAAGACAAACCGTGGGGAGAGAAATTCAGAGAACGCTGCGGTGGCAAATAATAGAACCGTCAACTTCACCATATAGTAGCCCACTGTTAGCGGTTATAAAACAGACGGCAGCGTTCGGCTGGTGCTGGACGCGCGGGATGTTAATAATATAATAATACCTGTTCGGAACCGGCCGGAAAATATAGAGGAACAAATTCAGAAATTTCAAGGTATTAAGTACTTAACAGGCCTGGATTTAAAAAGTTCGTACTGTCAGGTGCAGTTAACGCCAAATTCAAGAAAATATACCGCGTTTATATTCGCCGGTGGAAGCTATCAATTTCGAGTTCTACCGTTTGGGCTGAATATAAGTGCGGACGTGTTCATTGCAGCTCTGGACACTGTGTTAGGACCTGACCTTCTTGAAAGGATAACGGTGTATGTCGATGACATTCTCATCGCCAAAGAATCCTGGTCTGAGCACATCGAGATTTTATACAGGGCTATTACAAATGATTGAAGCGATTTCATAAATTCACCGTAGCTCCATTTATTGACATATGGCCACGACACCCTACAGATACGTAGAAAAGCTCATAAAGTTTTGTTCGGCTGAAGCCGCACTTCAGTTTTCTGCCGCCAGAGCGCTCGAGAGCGCAGTGAGGCAAAATGGCGACAGGAGCCGAAAAAGTGTATGTCGTGCTTGAAACGCACTCCCATCAGTCAGTCATAACAGTGCAACGACACTTCAGGACGAAGTTCAACAAAGATCCACCAACTGCTAACTCCATTCGGCGATGGTATGCGCAGTTTAAAGCTTCTGGATGCCTCTGTAAGGGGAAATCAACGGGTCGGCCTGCAGTGAGCGAAGAAACAGTTGAACGCGTGCGGGCCAGTTTCACGCGTGGCTCATGCCACAACTGGAGACCGACAGCGCCGACTTCATCTTTCAACAGGATGGTGCTCCACCGCACTTTCATCGTGATGTTCGGCATTTCTTAAACAGGAGATTGGAAAACCGATGGATCGGTCGTGGTGGAGATCATGATCAGCGATTCCTGTCATGGCCTCCACGCTCTCCCGACTTAACCCCATGCGATTTCATTCTGTTGGTTATGTGAAATATTCAGTGTTTAAACCTCCTCTACCAAGAATCGTGCCAGAACTGCGAGCTCGCATCAACGATGCTTTCGAACTCATTGATGGGGACATGCTGCGCCGAGTGTGGGAGGAACTTGATTATCGGCTTGATGTCTGCCGAATCACTAAAGGGGCACATATCGAACATTTGTGAATGCCTAAAAAAACTTTTTGAGTTTCTGTATGTGTGTGCAAAGCATTGTGAAAATATCTCAAATAATAAAGTTATTGTAGTGCTGTGAAATCGCTTCAATCATTTGTAAAACCCCGGAACCGTGTGCTGGCAAGATTTGCAGCCGTCGGGGTTACTGCCAACCTCTAAAAGTCAAAATTTGGCTGGCAAGAAATAAAGTTCTTAGGACATATTATTTCTCCGGTGGGGATTCTACATATCCCAAGGAAGCTGAAAGCGATAGAGGAGATGCCGTACCCCAAGGCGAAAAAGCAATTGAAAGCATTCCTTGGAATGGCCTCCATTTTTAGGCGGTTTTTACCGGCGCAGTTGCTAAAGAGTCAGGACTTACTAGGTCTTCTTAGAAAGAACCGCCCATGGAATTTTACAGAAGAATGCAAGAGAGCCTACGACCAAATTAAAGCGGCATTAGTGAATGCAGAAATCCTACACCATCCTGACATGTCACGAGATTTCTATCTAGCAACAGACGCATCTTTTTGCGGGCTGGGATGTTGTTTATTCCAAGTAGACAACAATGGCCAGCAAACAGAAGTAAAGGTAATAGGATTTGCCAGCCGAGTGTTCAATTCATGTGAACGGTCCTATTCTGCAACTGAATTAGAGGCGATTGCAGTAATTTGGCCCTTGAAGAAATTTCACGACCATGTATATGGCAAATGAGTCATCATCTTTTGCGACCACCCGGCGCTCAGCTATATGCTTACATGCCGTTTGTTGCACAAGCGACCCACGAGGTGGATTTTAGCTCTACGGGACTATGATTTTCAAATCAGACACGTGAAAGGGTCGGACAATGTTGTGGCAGACGCGTTGTCTAGATTACCCCGAGCATTACCAGAATTTGCAGGGCTTGCAGAACAATCTACAGAATTCAGAATCTTGGTACTGGGAGATTCCATCCGGAGGAATAAATATGTGCGTATGTGTCGAGAGATCGCATACATCCAGCATGATGATCCGTTGTGGTGTAGAATAATCGATTCTCTAAGCAATGATCCGTATGAGGAACTTGCCAAATTATATATGACAATTGTATATGACCACCGAAGGGCTGAAACATCTGAAAACTTGTGTGTGTGTATACCAACACAGTCAGTAGAGAATTTAATATGGTACACACACGATTCTTGGGGACACTTTGGCGGAAAGAAATGCGCAGACTTATTGTCTAGGTACTGCTACTTTCGAAACTTATATCGTAAGGTGGAAGGCTCTAGTGAGAAATTGCCTTATTTGTCAAAAGACAAAACCGTGCACTCGTAGCGCGAGACACGAGCTGCACCCAATAGTGCCGACAGCACCAGCACAGATTGTTGCTGTTGATGTGACAGGACCCTTGCCGATAGTAAGAGGCGGGTTGAAATATGTTGTAGCAGCCTTGGACATTTTTTCGAAACATTTGAAGTTGTATCCCACAAAAAAGTCTACCACAAAAGCAATAGTCAGGAAAATGGTATCAGATTACATACCGAACGTCGGAAAGCCGATGACCTTATTAACTGAAAATACTACTTATTTTAAAAGTCACGACTTTTAAGTGTTTGAGCATGTTTGTGTGTCATTGTATAACCCGAGCGCGAACCCTGTGGAACGTTGCTTCCGCGACTTCAACAGGTTTGTCCGCACATATGCGGCAAATCATCAAACGAAGTGGATTGAGTTAGCACCTCAATTCGAGAAAATACATAATAATATACCCCATGAATCCACTGGGTGCACACCAAATGAATTCATGACACAGGATTCACCCGACGAGGAGTGGTTAAACCCTTTGCCACGAATTCCACGACTTGCAAACAGAGAGCAGAAGCTACAGCAAGCCCTGCTCGCAATGCAACACAATGCAACCATTAGGAAGAAGAAGTACGATCGCACATTGAATAAACTCTACACGTACAACAGAGGAGACTTGGTGATGATCAAGAGTCATCCCAAGTTATCGAGTATCAAAAAAGTTAACAGAAAGTGGCAAATCTTGTATACAGGACCACATAGGATTTTAGAGATACCACATGACGGGTGTTACATGTTGGCACGCCCGGACACAGGAAAGATAAGAGGAACGTTCCCGCACAAGGACTTAAAACCGTTTATATCCAGGGATACTTAAGGGTTTAAGTCTAAAATGTGTAGTGTGTAAAGGTAGATGTAAGTTGCATGCCTAGTTAGTAAGATTTATTAAATGTTTATTTGATTTTATACTTGTGCTTGTTAGATATAGAGTAGTTGCTAAGTGTATGTATGAGTGAGTTGTGACAGAAGGAGAGTACTGCACTTAAACAAGTGTCGTGACAGAAAAGAGATTAGCATATGAATCTGCGTAAGGGCGCTCTGCACAGGATAAACCTTGAAAATGGAGGAAGCATTGTGCATGGTCGTCGGACGTGCAAATTAACAGCGAATCGCTCTACAAACGCGAGAATTCGCATGATAAAATATTTCAAACACAATAATATCTCTTAACTTCCACACTGATTCCAGCTTGAAGGCGCTTGCAGGTAGACCTGCGCGTAAGCAAGGCAGCTGCAAACGCGACAATGACTAAAGTTTCTGAATCAATGTTGAATGAATATAAAAACCTACTGAACTCACGAGTCCAGAAAGAGCAATTGGTCGACACTTTAAATAAGAGGTGCCAACTAAACCAATCACTTAGTACAGAGTGATAAGACATATCTAGAAGGAACTCTGATTTGTGTCACGTACGAAATACGATTGTATAAAGTGAGAGCCATATTTCTTATGCAGCTCAAGTAATAGGTGTTAAAATATGTCCACATTTACAAGTGAGACTATCCGGACGCTTAGTTAGTGCAACATGGATAAACTGAATCACTAATTGGAATGTGATGGAAAAAGTGAACAGTAAACTGTGTGATAACACACTGAATGTTGACTGTATTTAACAGTGAAAAACAGTTGCTTGAGTACAGTGAACTAAGATAAATAAAATTAACAGTATACATGGTGGTGCCTTCCGCAAGAAACAATTTAATATGCGAAATAATACTGACATCCATAGTGTGGAAAAATGTTTATGTGAACGAAATACTCCCAGTGGACTGTGAATGGACGCTACAGGTAGCGCACAGCGAACTGCGGATTCTGGGACCGACAAACGCACGCTACAAGTGACGCAGGTCAAATATAGTGAAGTGAAAAGTGTCACAGCAAGGTACTCGCATGAACACTCACCACAGTGACAGTGTGTAGTGCTGAGTAGTGATCACTTAGAAAAAAAAGAAACAGTGATTAAATCCGAGTAGTGAAATGTGTGAGTTCGAGCCAGACACTTATTTAAAGAACTGGACCTCGTACGTTTGTACGTTATATCAGTGCATTCAAAATCAGTAAACACTGTGGAGTGCTTGAAAACTAATAACATTTCTTTCAGCACTTGTGATATGTGTATTTGTCTTGTTTTGCTGATGAACTGATACGCGGTCGAATGTTTTCATGTTACGCGAGGCGAGCGGCCGGCAGATATTCCTGACTGCACAGCTGATGCGCCACGCCTGTCGACTGATCGTCAGCTGTTTGCGCGGACGTCACAGTGGAGGTCAACGAACTGTCGTTAACAGTGGCAGGGTGCCGCACACGCTTCTGTCGTCGCCAACAACGATCCGCCGACAGCTCAACAATACACCAGCCTCGTCAACTCTTACTTCGATGACATTTCGAAATGTATTTATGGTTGACGACGTATTAATAATAACCGACTATAATGTAAATTTGTAACAGACATAATGTGCAAAGGACACAGAAATTAATTACAGTGACTATATGTTTCTTATTATAATATATATGTGTACATGAAAGCATAGACAGACATTTTGCGCAAAGATGACTTAATAGTTCAAGACAAACGTACTGTGTACGTAATTTCAATTTAACATCTACACTCCTGGAAATTGAAATAAGAACACCGTGAATTCATTGTCCCAGGAAGGGGAAACTTTATTGACACATTCCTGGGGTCAGATACATCACATGATCACACTGACAGAACCACAGGCACATAGACACAGGCAACAGAGCATGCACAATGTCGGCACTAGTACAGTGTATATCCACCTTTCGCAGCAATGCAGGCTGCTATTCTCCCATGGAGACGATCGTAGAGATGCTGGATGTAGTCCTGTGGAACGGCTTGCCATGCCATTTCCACCTGGCGCCTCAGTTGGACCAGCGTTCGTGCTGGACATGCAGACCGCGTGAGACGACGCTTCATCCAGTCCCAAACATGCTCAATGGGGGACAGATCCGGAGATCTTGCTGGCCAGGGTAGTTGACTTACACCTTCTAGAGCACGTTGGGTGGCACGGAATACATGCGGACGTGCATTGTCCTGTTGGAACAGCAAGTTCCCTTGCCGGTCTAGGAATGGTAGAACGATGGGTTCGATGACGGTTTGGATGTGCCGTGCACTATTCAGTGTCCCCTCGACGATCACCAGTGGTGTACGGCCAGTGTAGGAGATCGCTCCCCACACCATGATGCTGGGTGTTGGCCCTGTATGCCTCGGTCGTATGCAGTCCTGATTGTGGCGCTCACCTGCACGGCGCCAAACACGCATACGACCACCATTGGCACCAAGGCAGAAGCGACTCTCATCGCTGAAGACGACACGTCTCCATTCGTCCCTCCATTCACGCCTGTCGCGACACCACTGGAGGCGGGCTGCACGATGTTGGGGCGTGAGCGGAAGACGGCCTAACGGTGTGCGGGACCGTAGCCCAGCTTCATGGAGACGGTTGCGAATGGTCCTCGCCGATACCCCAGGAGCAACAGTGTCCCTAATTTGCTGGGAAGTGGCGGTGCGGTCCCCTACGGCACTGCGTAGGATCCTACGGTCTTGGCGTGCATCCGTGCGTCGCTGCGGTCCGGTCCCAGGTCGACGGGCACGTGCACCTTCCGCCGACCACTGGCGACAACATCGATGTACTGTGGAGACCTCACGCCCCACGTGTTGAGCAATTCGGCGGTACGTCCACCCGGCCTCCCGCATGCCCACTATACGCCCTCGCTCAAAGTCCGTCAACTGCACATACGGTTCACGTCCACGCTGTCGCGGCATGCTACCAGTGTTAAAGGTTGCGATGGAGCTCCGTATGCCACGGCAAACTGGCTGACACTGACGGCGGCGGTGCACAAATGCTGCGCAGCTAGCGCCATTCGACGGCCAACACCGCGGTTCCTGGTGTGTCCGTTGTGCTGTGCGTGTGATCATTGCTTGTACAGCCCTCTCGCAGTGTCCGGAGCAAGTATGGTGGGTCTGACACACCGGTGTCAATGTGTTCTTTTTTCCATTTCCAGGAGTGTATTTCTTGTTATATGTGTATATAGATATATATTTTTCTTTGTTGATTAATTCAATGGACATATTATCATCATAAATAATATAAAGATAGACTGAATGTCAACAATCCGAAGGACTGGGGGAGGTTTTTTGACCCGTTTTTTCCTTACGCCTGTGACCCAAATGGGGGAGCGTAAGCAAATTTGTACTGGGTCTGTAGGATTCCGGATTGTTCACATTCCTGATGAAAAATAGAGTTGGAACAAGTAGATGAACTCATCTGTAACAATGAGATCGAAACATACCTGAAACATACGAACGATAGAGTACGAATATAACCATTCATTTAACTGAGACTTGAACACAAATGTACCTACCTTAATAATGGAGAAATGAACACTTGGTAGTGAGTCTGTACATAAAGTAGTAAACCACATTAAGTACACCCTCACTAGGGGGCCCATGTGACGGTACGTCACAGAAATGGACATTTGGAGAAAGGGAAATGAAGTTTTTGTTATGAGACATGTGAATTATAAATTATTTCAAGACTGTGTACATGTGTGCGATGTATAACAAATAGTAAAGAACGTAAATTATTATTATCAAAACACAAATATGAATGTAATTAACAAAACACAGTTTTTTTGGTATGATCTCTGTGTAACATAGGCCATGAAGATCAGAGACAATGCTTTGATTGAACGAGATCTCCTGTTTTGTTTCATCTAGCGGTAGGCCGCCATTGTAGTGCTGTCTAATAATTAACGTAAGTTTTATCTGTATTTTGAAAAAAATAATAGTAATTGTCATTAGAAAGTGTGTATTATTGACTTAGTTGTCACCTCTCATGATTGCAAACATTAATTATAATTAACAAAGTTTTTACAGAACTTCGCAGTACAGGGAGCTCATCTCGCCTAGCGGGATTTAGTCGCCCATTACGCTGACTGTATTATTTAATTAAAATATCATGTAATAATATTAAATGTAAATGCGAGAGACATCTCAGTTCTGATCTTTCATTAATTTCAAAGTAAAAAGAGTGAAAATAGATTTCGTTCATTAATATTTTGAATACTAAGTGAGTTCAGTATGTTTCATTTTGGCCACCTAATGGCTGACGATATTCTCTCCAGTTTTGCCTTGCAAGAAAATGAACAAAAATGTAGAAAAGCATTGCATTCCGCAATATCTCAGTCAATCTTTGTGTAATTTGGTACATGAATAACCAGTGGCCCCTGAGGCCCATATTAATAATTACAGTTTGCATAATAATACGCATATTTTCTTTTCTGCATAGCAGCGCTCACGGAAACTATTTATTAGAAGGTGGTGAGTCGCACGTTGTGTTTAAAAAAAAAATACTATATCGTACGTACTTCGGGGCAGCCGATGTCCATACGAGTGTTATCGCGGTATAAGTTCATTAAAAGTGTCATGCTAGCCACCAATATTTAAAGCCACCCCAACCAAAATCACAAAATATGTAATTATAAAAATAAAAATATACGCTTATACCATGATATCGCCCACAGTTTAGTTTTAATGTCCATGTAATGAAGCCTCGAAATTCTCACCAAATATAAAATAAATTATGCTCAGTTTCTTAAAAGCAATGGTATTATATCAGGGAATAAGACGAGCACTACAAGAATGTTACCCAACATATCCTAACAAAGATAAACGAAAGAGATTTTGGACAACTTTTACATGACAGTGGTTATAAAATAAGTATAAAAATACAAACATTTAATTTAACCAAAGAAATAATTAGAGAAATCTTTAAATCCATATGTTATTATGTTTTTGAAATATTCATAAGTGATTGATATAAACAGTTATCTTCAATGTAAGCAAAAATGTTTAGTAAAAACACAGTTGTTCAACATAAACATAAATGTCCAATTTATTTTTATGCTGAATGTTTATGTTTATGTGGAACATTTATATTAAAAATTAATTTGAACATATCACCAATTATTTCTTTGATGAAATTAAATATTGGCCTCTTCCTGAATATTTTATAACCATTATCATATAAAAGTTGTTCAAAATTTATTCTTACTATTTTTTGGATCTTTAGACATCTTTTGCTGGCCATTTTTTAAATTTTTTTGCTTCTAGATTTTTGGATGATAAAATAAGAAGACCATATTATCCTGATGCTTCAATAAATAATGGTTTACATCAATATTTCCTCTTGTTGCAATTTGTGACTACTAAAATTTATAGAAGTTTTTTGATATCCATTGTTTATTCTTTGTCTGAAGCCTCATGATTTTTTTGTCCATTTCTGGTTATCAATTTGAGCTGAAAAATGAGCTACGTAATTTATTTCCATTTGAGTATAAAAGCAAGCTAAAAAGTACACTCTCCAGTTGAGCTGTAAAGGGAGCTAAAAAATTTATTTTCCATTTGAGTTGGAAAGTGAGCTAGTAAGTTCATTATCCACTTGTGCTGAAGAGCGCGCTACAGAATTAATTGTCCATTTATTTTCCAGTATTTTTGTAAATTCTATAAGAAAATAAGTAATGTAGGAGAAGATATTTTATTCAGCATTACTGGATGGGTTTATTTTAAAATTGAATTAGGAGAAAATTTTGTATGGAGCTCATAATGAATTTAAAATTGTTTTGCTAAACAGATGTTTGAATCTAAAAATTTGATCAGATTTTTAGTTTTTTGAAGAAGGAAATATTAAACAAATATACAAACAATGAAAGAAACATGTTGATTACAATGAATTTCCTTATACAGAAGTTTACTTTAAATTTTTATACCTTCTCACAATTTTTCTTTTATCTTGAGATTTTATAGTGTTTCCTTGAAATTTCTAAAAAACGAGAGGCGAATGAATGGCTATTAAAAACAGTTTCGAAAAGTGTGGTGAAAAAACTTGGTAATAGTCAAAATATTCGAAAAAATTATGAAAGTATTCCCAAAAAAATGGTGAAGTATTATGAAGATTAAAGATAAAACAGGTAATTTTATTAACACATGTATGATGACATTTTTTTTAAACTTATAATACTTTGATAAAGTCGTTTTTGCTATTTGCTGTTTTGCTTCTTTTTACTTTTTGTGAAATTTAGTGACATTTTACGATTTTTCAAACTTTGTGAAAAGTGCACTAGAAATGGCAATACATAAATCTACTATAGTTGACTCAAATATGGTAGCTACTATATTAACAGGCACCAAGAAACCTAATTCTGCTATTTAATTCATATTTACACTTGGTTTCTGTGACCTCATATGGCTGAAACTGGTGGGGAGAGGCACATGTAAATGAATGAGAGTTGTCAAAAGTCATTTAAGTGTGAATTGGTGTTGGCTTGGGTTTGGTGAATACAGCAATATTGCCTCAGTACAAGTTGAGTAGCACAGTCACCGTAGTGTAATGGTTATGATACTAGACTGTTGCATGGAGGGTCGTGTGTTGAAAACTCACCTGGACTGTACAATTTTAATATCTATATTCGGTTTGAGAACATTCTGGAAGTATCGACAAATGTCAAGAATCATTGTACTGGAATGTTCTGTAACTGTATATATACATATGTGTTCTGGCCGGAGGCAGTTCACTCCGTGCAAATGAAAGTGCTGAATAAAGCTTCATTAAGTGAAGTTAGTGTTCGTCATTCATCTAATTACACCTTCTTCTATATGACATTATTCTGGTGGTTGCGCCGGGTATTGCAACTTGTGAAAGCGCACATTATCGACGAGGCAGTGGCTCCCAGCAGGCCACGACAGGGCCGCCGTTTACGTGGCGAGAAACCCGAGTCCGAGCCATATTCAGCAGATCGCAATCTATCGGAGACAGAAGAAGAAGAGGACGTTACGATGACAGTAACTGTGTGCCACCACATGAGACATCCTTCCGGGTTCTCTGGTGGCGATGGCCAAGATCAAAACAAGTGGCTGCAGGTATGTGAGGATGTAGCCAAATTTAGCAAATAAGATGACACCGTGTGTTTCTTTAACGTATTTTTCTACTTGGAGGGCACTGCCAGGCAATGGTATGAGAACCATGAGGAGAGGTTCACAAGCTGGGAAGTATTCCAGGTGGAACTGCCCAAGTATATCGGTGACACACAACGACAGAAGTGCAAGGCTGAAGATAAATTAAAGTGCAGGGCACAGCGTCCAGGAGAAACAACAGCAGCCTACATTCAAGACGTCTTAGAGTTGTGTAATATAGTGTATCCTAGAATAAAGGAGGAAGATAAGGCTGCACATCTCATGAAGGGTGTTGCTGAGGACATGTATCAAGCCCTACTCCTGAAGGAGGTTTCAACAGCAGTATATGGAGACAATGTTTCGAAAAAGGATTACACGCAAGAAGTTTGAACGGCTTCCAAACGTCGTATCGATGTCTGTGATGGAGGAAGGAACTGACTTCACAAGCGTTCTTCGTCAGATAGTGAGAGGGGAAGTTCAGAAGACACTTGGATTACACGTCGAGCAAAAATCCGAGACACTTAAGAGGTCATAATGGAGTAAGTGGAACAGACATTGAATGCAATCTCTCGTCTTTCATTTCCCTTCAAAACGGTGAAAAAGTAGAGATCCAAGCGGAGTTACGTTCTTACAATGGCGCATGAGAAACCTGTTTGGGCACCAAAGAAGACTGACGCTTGGAGGACCCAGGATAACCAACCAGTATGTTTCCCCTGTGGACGACCGGGACATGTGGTGCGCTATTGTCAAGAACGGCGGCAGAAATTTGATGAAGCCCGCACCAGAAGACATCAGAACGACGTAGGTCACCATCAGAAAAAGCTAGCCGCTGGAGAGGACGCTTCGCAACACGCCGATCAAGATCTCCATCGCCGTTTACAAGCTCCAGCCGATCACCTAGCCGCCGCAACCTGGAAAACTAAAGGGTGCGACCTTCCTTGGAGGTGAGGCCGCCCCGAAGTGAAAAATCCTCCCCCGTCCATCAATACAAAAATGATAGGAAACTACGTCGATATCCTCATGGATGGCCGACCAGCCCAAGCTCTTGTGGACTCTGGAGCATCACATACAGTCATTTCTGAGAAATACCGTTGCCAGTTGCAGAAAACGTGTTCGTCAACAGCATTACATCTTTGCTGAAGGTGGATAAAGGGAAATATGTAAAACCTACAGGAAGATGTATCATTCGTGTGGTTATAACTGGCCATACACAACCCTTAGAATTCATCGTCTTACAAGAGTGTAGTCATGACGTCATTCTCGGATGGAACTTTTTGAAAGCTTCTCAGGCAATTATAGATTGTTGTCGCCCGAAGATTATCCGAGACGAGAGGAGATATTGTGGACAGGAAGATGCGCATCCAAGTCTGTGGAGACTATGTGTGCTGGATGAAGTGATCATTCCTGCAGTCAGCGCTGGAAAGGTAACTGTCATGTGTCAAGCCAAGCATCGATTCATGGATCTTGTGTTGGAATGTAAGACAAGCATACCACTGAAGAATAACTTGGTAATCCTAGCCTCTGTCGTCTCGTTTAAGAACGGATTCGGTGAACTGTGAATAGTTAGCTGTCACCGAGAACCGCAGATCCTTCCAAGACGCATGTGCGTAGCAAGCGCTGACCAGTTAATTGCCGAACAGCTGAGCGTCATAGAAACCTCCCCTGCTGAGTCCGTAGGCGAAATTGCCGCTACCACTATGAGACAAGATCTTCTAGCTCGACTATCACCAGATCTCACTAAGGTACAACACAAGAAGCTACTTGCCATTTTTAAAGAGTTCTCGGAATGATTCAGTCCACAGGTGAAGAGCAAATTAGACAAATTGATGGTGACGCACTGGATTAGCAATGGAGACCATCAACCAATAAGCCAGAGAGTATACCGTGTGTCAGCAACGGAACGTCGAATAATTCGTGACGAGGTAGAGAAAATGATGAAGAAAGACAGCATTCAGCCTTTGCAGAGCCCATGGTCGTCACCAGTGGTTTTCGTCAGGAAGAACGATGGCAGTTGGCGCCTTTGTGTTGATTACAGGAAGCTTAATAAGATAACTAAAAAGGATGTTTACCCCCTTCCACGAATTGACGATACACAAGATTGTCTGAATGGGGGCTAAGTTTTTCTCAACGATGGACATGTACTCAGGATTGTAGCAAATCGAAGTAGATGAGGCTGATCGTGAGAAAACCGCATTCATCACCCCCGAGGGCCTGTATAAGTTTAAGAAAATCCCGTTTGGTTTGTGTAATGCACCAGCAACTTTTCAACGGATGATAGATTATCTTGTAAGTCACGTGAAATGGACGATGAGTTTCTGTTATTTAGATGACATTATAGTGTCCTCAGAGACATATGATGAACACGTAAAAAGACAGAAGGCCGTTCTTAAGTGTCTGCAGCAAGGCGGACTGTAACTTACTCCAGAAGAAATCAAAATACTTGGACACCTTGTGTCAAACGAAGGTGTGCGGCCAGACCCAGAAAAGGTGAGATCTATTCCTATTCCTAAAGTATTCCTATTCCTAAAATTATTAGATATGTGAGAAGCTTCCTCGGATTATGTTCTTATTACCGTCGTTTTATCAAAGACTTCTGTATCAAAGCCAGGCCACTCCAAGAGATGTTACAAGCCAATGCTAAATTTGTCTGTGGGGCGGGGGGGGGGGGGGGGGGGGGCTGAACAAGATTCTTTCGATGTGCTGCGAAAAGCTCTGACGACTGACCCTGTACTTGATCTGTATGATGAGAGAGCACCTACATAACTACACACAGAGGCCTTTGAGTATGCGATCGGTGCTGTTCTGGTGCAAATTTCGGATGAGAAACGGAAGGTAATAGGCTATGCTTCTACGACACTTACAAAAGCCGAGAGAAACTACTCAAATACAGAAAGAGAATGTCTTGCTGTGATCTGGGCCATGTGCAGATGGAAGGCCATTCACTGTTGTTACAGACCATCATTCACTTTGTTGGTTGACAGGTCTTAAGGATCCAGCAGGATGACTCGCCAGGTAGGCACTACGTCTTCAAGAGTATGACATTACAATAGTGTACAAAAGTGGAAGAAGACACCAAGATGCCGACTGTCTCTCAAGAAACCCTGTGCAAAAGCATCAAGACTGTGATGAAGATAGTGGCTGTCTCGCTGCACTCCAGGGTCTCTCTGCTGAGCAGAAGAAGGACGCCTGATATCTAAAATCGGTCAGACGATGTGAAAGGACAATTAATGGTAGTTAATGGATTACTTTGCAAGAGAAACTTTGATCCGTTTGAAAAGATTGATTCCTAAACACATGTGCTTAGATGTTCTACAGAAATTCCGTGACGCAACCTGAGGCCGGACATTTAGGACTTATTAACACATACGCTAGGATCCGCAAGAGACGTTTTGGCCAGGTTTATTTAGGAGTGTCCGTCACTCTGTGTCGTACTGTCGAGAGTGCCTCAGAAAGCACGTGGCGGACTCATACCAATTCCACCAGCCAAAACGCCTTTCCAGCGTGTTGGGATTGACCTCCTCGGACGATTTTCAACGATTGCTAGTTGCAATTGATGGATCATTGTTTGCACTGATTATCTGACACGCTATGCCATTACAACAGCCGAAGACAGCCGAAGACAGCCGAAGAATTCGAGGTAGCCAAATTCATCGTGGAAGACACTGTATTAAAACACGGTGCCCCAAGGTCGTTAATTACGGAGCGAGGGAAAGTTTTGCAACCGAATCTTGTGACAGAGATAAACGACTTCCTACCATACGCAACGCCCTAATAAGACCTTGGCCGACATTCTATCAATGTTCTTCAATGTTGAGCAGAGCAGCTGGGATGAGGTGCTACCTTTCGTGACGTTTGCCTACAACACCGCTGACAAGACACCGCAGGATTTACGTCATATTTCCTGGTGCATGGGCGTGAGGCGACTACGACGATGGACACCGTGTTTCCGTTACATCCTGATGACGTGGACGATGACTACATCGGCCAGGTTTTAACCAGAGCTGAGGAAGTTCGGCAGTTAGCTCGACTCCTCACGCTGCAGGCTCAAGAAAACAATCGCCGAAGGTATGACGCGAGCCACCGCCCTGTTGTCTACCAGCCTGGTGACCTCGTCTGGATCTTCACCCCTGTTCGAAAGGTTGGTCTCTCTGAGAAGCTCCTCAGGCGCTACTTTGGGGCTTAAAAGGTAGTAAGTCAGTTGTCTGACGTTACTTGTGAAATTGAAGATTTCGACCCCACAAGACGACGAAAGATCAGAGATACGGTCCACGTCCTTCGAATGAATCTCTATAACGATCCTGCAACCCAGGGTAAATTCGAAACTCCAGCGACAGGCAACAAGCGGAAAGGTGACGAAGAGCGTAGAGGCAAAGGAAGTTCTAAGAAGACCACCACTAGGGCGAACATCAGTCATTGGGAGTCGGAGTATGCAGGACCGATGACCCGTTCCCGGACTAGGAGGACGTAACACCGATACGCTGTAAGCGTAGGGAGGGATCAAGGTCGCAGAAGAAGATGAGTAGCACACACGCCGTGGTGTAGTGGTTGTGATAACAGTAAAATTTTAATTTCTATATTCGGTTCGAGTACATTCGAGAAGTATCCACAAATGTCAAAAATCATTGTGCTGGAACGTTCTGTAACTGTATTTATACCATATGTGTTCTGACGGGAGGCAGTTCGCGCCAAGCTCTTGGATGTGCAAGTGATTAATAAATCTTCGTTAAGTGAAGTTAGTGTCCGTCATTCATCTAATTCTTCTTCTACGTGACAATATTTCGAATTTTCTAAATGTTTTCAAAAAGTATTAGCAACAATGATAGGAATTGGTCAGTCTCTGTTGTTTTCATGAATGTCATCGTATGAATTTATTGTTCTGACTCATTACCACTTACCAAATACAAAGGAACTCTGGGTCCAAACTCCTGGAGTCGACTGTAGCCAGTTTAATTCATCTTGCTGTTCATGGAATCGACAAGTTGGATTTTTGGCTTAATTTTATTGGGGGCCGAGAATTAAAATTATTTATTGACCTTGAGTTTAAAAAGAGCACTGCTGGTCGTAGATGTCAGCTGTGGCGAGTGGATCAGAGAGGGCACCACATGTCCAATAACTGCTTGAAGACTACTGACCATTCGCCACACTGAGTACGCAGTACACTGGCTTAATGTTTTATTTACACAGGCTTTTATAGTCTGAGTCAGTTAATACAAAACTGTTTTCCGTTTCTTACCCTGAAGAAGGACACTTGCAAAAAGTGGCCGAATTATTGGTACATCATTTTGCAATACGATACAGTCTGCAGCTGAGAAGAATTGTATGGGAAAAGCTCAACAGCATACAACACAAGAGCAGTTGCTACAGAAGATCGTAGATTATGTCTCGGATAAATCTCAGAGGAATTGAGGATACAAAAGTAAAAGTTTAATACCATTCATTCAAAATTTTTGTTTTTCGAGGACTATCTTGTCCTGATGTGTGCCATACATTTTATCAAACATACGAAGTTAAATTAATTTTTTGGAATATGGTATTATTTACGCCAAGTTTATTTATATTCTAAAGCAGTGTTTATTCAGACAACTATTGGCCACTTTTGATTCTGTAGTAATTTTCAAGTGGACATGTCCTTGAATACACGACATGCGGCTACAAAAGGGCAACTATGGCTTCTTATAGTGCGATCACATGGTATGTCGTGTCGCACAACTGTTAAAAACATAAGCAAGAGTCTTTCGTAACCAAACGCAGCACACGGCAAGAGGGACAACAATAACAGGAAATGACCGAAGCATTACCAAAACTGTATTTGGTAATGCTGATAAGCCTACCAAGCTAAATGTTTATATTTTTATAGAATATTGGCATAATATTGTCAGTCAAACCATTTCACCTTCCAGGAGTAGCAATCCAATTCAAAAACGATGTATACGTTCTGAAAGTGTGTTGAAAACTTATTCTCAATAACAGATCTACTCTGCCGATATAAAATCGACTTCACCAATCACATCCTGTTATGCCTCACTACAGTCCACTTCTCGCTCTGCCTACACATGATACAGGTCAAAACTTCCCGTGGTCATGTTACATAATGTACTATATAATGTGGCGTGTATAGTTTGACTGCGTGTTGTACAATTTCTGCAAGATTACAATAAAACTAGTTTCTTATTATTAATGTAACATGAGGTTTTATTTAATCACTGCTTTTCCCGGCTAATGATCGTTAATTTGTTAAAGAAATCTCAACCTGGGAGCGTGTAGCAATGTTGTCTGCCAAACAGTGTAAATGGCACTAAGTTCATGCACAAAAGTAATCATGTACGTAGGTTGGAACTTAAGTAGTGGCAACTATTTATTCACCACCGATACAAAAGAGTTATATGTTTTCACTTGTTGATGTCCTTCAAAGTAGTCACCAGCGTTGCGTAGAACCCGTTGCCAGCGAAGTGGAAGGCGTAGTATACTGTTAGAAGAGCCTGTTCTGTTGATGGTGCGAATGGTGCTGTCTACTGCCTGCCGAATCTCTGGAACAGTTCTGAAAAGAATACCACGAAGTGATTCCTTGATCTTCGGAATCAAATCAAAGTCACAAGGACTTAAGTCTGGGGAGTATGGTGGATGGTACAGTACTTCCCAGTCCCACTGACCGAACAGAGCAGACACAGCTTGCACTGTATGCGCCTGTGTATTGTCGTGCAAAATGATGGGTGGGTCGCGCAGAAAGTGTCGGCGCTTCTTTCGCAAAGCTGGTCGCAGGTGATGCTCCAAAACGAACATTAATACTGTGCATTGACGGTCTGCCGTGGAGGAACATAATGCGTTACGATAAAACCATTAAGTCGTACAAGAGAATCACCGTAACTTTAGACCGCTACATTCGCACCATCGACAGGTCAGGCTTTACTAACGGTATACTACGCCTTCCACACTGCTGGCAACGAGTTCTACACAACGCTGGTGACTACTTTGAAGGACAGTAACAGGTTCAAACATGTAACTCTTTTGTATCGTTTGTGTATATAGTTGCCAGTATTGCAGTTCCAACCCTCGTATAACCAGCAAACAAGCTAAATGTATGATAAGTAATCAGAAATAAACAAAAGTAAGGATTGTTAGTAATTTTCAGTGCTGTTGTGTAATAGTCTCTTTACTAGTTTCAGACCGTTTATCGAATTTAACGTTACTGTTATTCGAGGTGGCAACACTTTTCTTTAAACAAAATGAACAGTTTTGTCACACAATACCACACACACACAAACACACACACACACACACACAAAACACTAATGTATTTTTTTCCTGTCAAAATATTTCGTAAAAGTTGTTATGAAATAACCAGGCTTTACACATCAGCACTTAAGAATTTATGTCACATAAGATGCTGTTTGAATTCATAAAAGTTCACTGTATCACTGTAATCACAGTCTAACTGGAATTTATTACCTACGAGTTCACTGTAATCACAGTCTAACTGGAATTTATTACGTCAGAGTGGGTTAAGAGCCGCCAATACACGATTAATATCGCAATTATGTCTGTATAGAAAATCAATTTAGAACTGCCGCTGCAATATTTCACTAAGATGGTGGCTAACATTAGACAATCACTTATCGATTGAGCTTCAAGCCCTGTTTTACTGCCAACAAATAATATATATTAGATCTTTTTGTACCTTCATTATATGCATCAACATTTGAAAACATTACTCAATGTTAATTGCTTATCATTCAGCATTTACCATTAAGCCGCGCTGTAGATCAAGAGCGCTAATGGCTACGCTCTTTTGTAGCTGAGTAGAAAACTTATATAGGACGATAATTATAATGAAATTAAACTCAAGCAAATAAGATTCATTTCAATGACACATAAACTCTATTTTTCAAATATAAAGTTATCAGCTCAATACAGTTTTTTTACAGACTTCTGTGTTACGAGACACCAATTACATTCTATCAGTACAACAGTTCGAATAAGAAGAAGGATTTTTCTAGAAGAATCGTAGATAACAAAAGCTTGAGATTTTCATTATCTTTTTGCATGCGTACTGCCTGAGATATAATTTTCTTACAATATATTAAATTATATCATTGACAATAATTATTTATTATTTTACTATCGATGAAGTCCTTTTTATTAATACCACGAGAATACGGTTAATGTTCATTCACATCCCACGCACAATGCTGTCGTGAATATTATTCTGAATAAAATATAGGCGTATATATTACGATAACAATTATCAAGCGGCTATTTCCAACTGGTGCACAATTCATATGAAGGAGAAGTGTAATCGTAACCAACCGAATTAAAGCTCCTTCTGCAGCTACTGCATTCTTATATAATCCATACTTAATTCAACGTCCGGAAGAGAAACCAGATGGCAAGAAGGGAACTCAAGCTGTGACGGAAGATGACGAATAGGTTTACGCGAATAAGCCAAAGATTTACTTTACGTCTGTAGCTTAGTAATATTCACATCGATACGTAATGTTAAATAGACCTTCTCTGCTTGCTCTTTGTCTCCCTCTTCCAGAAGGTGAAGACGACACCAGAAATATTCGGTTCACGATTATTACTAAAAGCAGAAAGATACTTCTTATAACAAGCTCCACCATAAACTGATATTTGCTATTACGTGGAACGTAATTAGAGTGAAAATAACGTAGCGTTCTTACTTCTAATATTTCCATAAAGGACTTACGGACGTACATATACAGAGTGAATACTCAGAGAAACTTTGAGATACTCAAACCTGAATAAACCAACACAGGGCGATTTAAAGCCTGCATTGTGTCTTCTGTGGTTTATTGACCGAAAGACCTTTCTGTGTTCTCAGAATCTTATTCACAGAGGAGTGGAGTTTTTAATTGGTTATAGGGAAATTATAACCACAGGGTGCCTCTGCATTACTGATGATGTAGTTTTCTTGAACGCAATCTTGAGGATACCGTAACGTAATACTCCCGACGTATGTTGCCACTGTAGTAGCTTACACAAATGTTTCGCGACGGTACATAGATCTACGGCATACGCTGTTTTCTTTCGATGTTGCTCGATGTGTTCACATGAAACACCCTCTCTCTTCGGCCCCTCACCCCTCACCACCTTCCTCCACGAGCCGAACCTGGAGTTAACTGGCGAACCACATTCTGCCGGAAAAGCCCGACGCAGTGGTTTTCATCATGGGTCCACGGCTCCTTTCACCTGATCATAAACACTCATGTGACATACGACTCGAATTGTGGGGTAAATAAATTCATTCGCGGCTATGTCACAGGTTGTAAATAAACATAAAATGAATAAGTGTAGTTACTTCTTTACCAGATCTTGAGGTAACATATTTCAACCACTTGTAACGTTGTTACACGTCGTTCTTGCAACGAAATCAGGAAGAAGGAGGGATTTGCTTTTTCATCATCAGTTCTAACAAACTCAGCACAAGACTGGAACGTACGACTCATCTCGTTCACCACATGCATTCGCGATTTTAACAAATGCGAAAGTAGGCTAACAGACATAACTTTCACGTCTGACACAGATCAGACTCCCAACATTAAGGCCGATATCGGAGTCTCAGAAGGAAATCTACCCTCCTCGGGCACTAATGCACATTTTGCACTTGTTATTCATGTAGGCTTCCACACCATTGAGGAATCCCTGGAAGATGTTTTCCCACTACTCTCTCAAGGCCGTTCCTAGTCCTTTCACGGTTCGGGGAGACGATGTTCTTTGAGAAACATATGCCAACAGCAGCGCGGGCATCGTCTGTAGGGTAATATTCAGGCCATTCCATACGTTCAGTAGCTTCACTTTCCAGTCCGTTCGACACCTCAGCGGTCCTGTGTGGGCGGACATCGTTGTCCATAAACAGAAAATCTGGACCTCTCACACCACACCAAGGCAAAGACAAGATCCAGGATAATTTCCCAACGATACCGCTGTGCCTTAACGGTACTCCGTGGAAAGATATGCAGCGTTCGGGCGCTATTCATAATACCTACCCACACTATAACGCTTAGGTCATACGGGCGACTTTCATCAATATTCTGTGGTGTGTGACGTGTTCTCCTCTCTCTCTCTCTTTGCACTAATTGGTAGCCAGAATCACTTGCCACAGTAGTGAAGCGGAATTCCTACTGTCCTGACACTAGCCAACATATTTTCTACACCAATGACCTCTACTGTAACAGTTCTGGTACTAAATGTAACACTTCTGTCACTAAATGTAACTGGGTTTTCTCTTTGGATGCTGTCAATTGTCAGGATGAGCATTCTAAAGCTTTCTGTCAGGGTGAAAATATTAAATAAATTAACTTTTCTCTCTTAACAACATGTGGGCAGGGTGGGTTCTTCCGTGGCTCGGGTATGAGGTAGATTGAAACAGCATTTTTACATGAGATAACTTTTATTGAAAGTTTCGTAAAACTGTATCTTACTGGATGTTCTGGTTCAGAGAACGGCCGCTGTGTCGTTTGCGTAGCCTTCTGCTGCGGCAGCGGCGGCGGCGGCGGCGGCGGCGGCGTCTGATTACGCGTAGCGGTGTGTATCTCGTGTCGCCGTCTCGCCCAGCTGACTGGAGACGCGCAGCGCGAGGTGGCCCGTTTAATTATTGCGAGCGAAGTCGTGCATTGGATGGTGATACCTTGGATGTGGCGTCCCAGTGTTTCTCTTCTCTAAGCGGCCGCGTGTGTTGTGCGTCGGCCAGCGGAGCTGCGCGGCGGGGGAAGGCCAGTGTCCCGGACTCGAACAACGGACTCCCGCTTGCCAGTCTTCGGCTGTCAGATCTTCATCCCAGCTCACAGGTGACTGCTGATGTGAGGCCGTCTCCTTCCCGTCCTCACGAGTCACCCGGGTACGTAAAAATCAGACTTCAAATACCTTTTAACTTCTGTCTTCTGGCGCCGAGGCTGCTGCTTGCTATTCCATTACAGCGGCGGTGCGTCTGTGCATGATGTAGTCTCTTCTTGCATGACGGTCTCCAGCACCGAAACTGACTGAAAACAACTGCTACGCTTCTTCACTTCTTCGTCTCTCGTCTCCGTCTCCGTCTCCGTCTCCGTCTGTCGGGCCCACTGCGTATCGCGTATTTATTCACTTCAGTTCACTGGAGGTGAAAGACTTCACGGCCATTGCCTCTTCTGTCACGTTGAAAAGCTTCTCGAAGAATCTTCTTAACGTCGGTCATTGGCTCTTGGAATGTAGGCGAGGGCCTTTGATCACATGTGACAACTGAGAAACACGTGAGCCGGTCATTGCCTATTCTGTCACGTTGAAAAGCTTCTCGAAGAATCTTCTTAACGTCGGTCATTGGCTCTTGGGATGTAGGCGAGGGCCTTTGCTCACATGCGACAACTGAGAAACACGTGAGCCGGTCGGGCGATGCCCTGACGGCTGAATCGACAGCGCCCGCTTATGTGGAACTTGCTGACTTCATGGTCATTGTCTCTTCTGTTCTGTCCGCTGTTTGCCAGTATGTAACTCTCTAAACTAAACCAAGTTTTTCATTTATATTCTAATTTCTAGTTCACTTTGATTTCACTAATTTATTTACTTAAGTAGCACTCAACACTACGTCGACGATGGCGTGGTTCAAGTGTGATGCGTTTAACATGATTCCGAGCATAGAACCAACCTGATTTAACCCTCGAGAAACGGTTCTTGCAAAGACCTGCGTACCGTGAGCAGTTCCAAGACCTGCAGCGATCTGTCTAGAAGTGATAAATCTTCTATTTAAGGAACCTCATGCCGTGCAGTGGTCCGTCTACGTCGACCAGCATGCCTTCGCACAGAATTTCCACCTTCAACGGCCTTGTTTAAAAGAGAGATAATGCTTTTGGACACACAACATTGTAAGCTGAAAACAAAGCATTCGCTGCAACCGTATCTCGTTTAGTGGCATTTTTTTGCCAAATCTTTCAATTTGTGGGCCATGAATTTCGGTGGTTTGTTTAACAAACCACTGTGGTTAGTCTCCAAATGATGTTTTATTTTAATAGGTTCAAGGTACCAGTAACCAGGACTTTTAAACAAATAATAATAACAATGTCGTGTGACTAGGGCCTCCCGTCGGGTAGACAGTTCGCCGGGTGCAAGTCTTTCGATTTGACGTCACTTCGGCGACATAGGGGATGAAATGATGATGATTAGGACAAGTGTCTGAGCGGAGAAAATCTCCGACCCAGCCGGGAATCTAACCCGGGCCCTTAGGATTAACATTCCGTCGCTTTGACCGCTCAGCTACCGGGGCCTGACTTTAAACAAAAGACACACCGTGAAACAGCTTCATTTTCATACATAGTACATGTAAAACCGAAATTGAAGTAACTGTCGTCACACCTCTTGCATTTTGGTCTGTACACCAACATGAGTAACTTGTCATAAAAATTTTTGTACTTACTGTGCCGTTACCAGCCGTCATCAAGTGCGGAAATATTTGAAAATTCCGCTGCCACCAGCAAGAGGCAGCTCGGCGGGCAGCGAGAAGGTGATGATGTCATGGGCTCTACTGATGGCCGCAGAGAATTATTCACATGGTACCGATTTGAGTGGGGAAGCACTCAGTCAAGTGAACTTGTGAACTGTGAGGCTCCAAAGAGTTTTCAGCATGGTCACCGACGTCTAACATTAGCAACAACAAGGAATTTTGTTGAACCACACTGAGGTGACCAAGTCATAGGATACCTCATAACATTGTGTCGCGCACCCTTTTCACCCACCTGTAGCGTCTCTTAGTAAAAGACATATTATGTGATAAAAAGAAAACATTGTGTATCATATTTTGTTATTGTATAAAATTATGTATTTTTTTAATTACTTATTTTAGATAATGTCTGTGTCGGCGAGTAATGAAACCGCCACAGACGATAAATATCAAACAAAGATGAGAATATGTGACTAGTATAAATAATACATAACGAACATTAATTTCTCTGTCTTCTTCTTGGATTTACGTGAGAAGGATAGCCTGTGACGTGATATTGTATCCTAGCGTAGCATTCTTTTGTTAAGTTTGTAAGAGGGACGCCATTAGGCAACATTGTTAAAAAGGTGTGTACTACTCAAATTGTTTAAATGTTTGAATAGAGTTATTTAGTGAAACTTTGCATTATGATTCATGTCAAGCTTGCCTGGTACTTTATCCCATCCCTTTAAGACATTTTCAGTTGTTTAAATATTATTCGTGGTGCACAGCGGCGCTACGAACGAGCCAGCCGCTGACGCGGTTCATTTAAATTGCAATAAATGAAACCTATCATACCGCAAAGAAGCGGTCAGGTAATAGTGAAGTAAAAAAATTATTTCTTTCAGCTTTCGAAGTTGCAGAGCAGAGCAGCAGATTTTATGATGTGTTTTACAGGCTGACGCGGGCTGCTGATAATATAATACTAATAGTGAAAAGAGATAATTTACTTTCATCACATGAAAGAAATCTTGCTGTGCGTAGTTCTGGTCTGGCAACCTTATAGTAAAAACATTATTTTTCTCCGATAATAGTCTCATGTTCTCGGGTTAGCCGTGGTACTTATTGTTGTTTTACTATTAACAAAAATCCACTGCAAAATTATGATGCTGAACAATCATTGCGTACTATAACTGCTTTAATAGAAAGCCAGATACAGAACAATAGGAACATAATACATTTTCTTTTGTTGAAAATTAGTGATCCAAAGAAAGGCATAGCACAGCACTGCTAAAAGGTATTTTGAGTCTCTTTTCGTAGTAACATATCTCATTTAATATATGAGTTGTTACGCGAATAATAATAAAGAATAAGAATAATAAAACAAAATAATTAAATAAAAAATAGAGAACAGAGAAGCGAAACTAGGCCAGAGAAGCGAAACACCGTAGAGCAGCAACTCGACATGACATGGACTCGATAAGTTGTTAAAGTCCCCTGCAGAAATACAGAGCGATGGTGCGTCTGCAGCCATACAGAACTGCGAAAGTGGTGCCGGTGCAGGAAGTTTATGCACGAGCTGACCCCTCGATTATGTCACATAAATGTTTTATGAGAGCCATGTGGTGCAATGTGGGTGGCCAAACACTTCTCTCGGTGTCTCCAAAATGCTCTTCAAACCGATCATTTACAGTTGTGACCCCCTGACATGGCGCACTGTTATTCAAAAAGTTGCATCGTTCCTTGGGAACATTACGTCCGTGAATGGCTGCAAATGGTCTTCAAGCAGGTGAACATATCCCGGACCCAGTCCATTTCGTGTAAACATAGTCCACGCCATTACGGAGCCGACACCAGCTTGCACAGTTCCTTTTTAATAGCATGGATGCAGCCGGCCGCTGTGGCCGAGCGGTTCTAGGCAATTCAGCCCAGAACAGTGCGGCTGCTACAGTCGCAGGTTCGAATCCTGCCTCGGGCAGGGATGTCTGTGATGTCCTTCGGTTAGTTAGGTTTAAGTAGTTCTAAGTCTAGGGGACTGATGGCCTCAGATGTTAAGTCTCATAGTGTTCAGAGCCATTTGAATCATTTTGAAGTAGGATCCATGGCTTCGTGAGGTCCGTGCAACTCTCGAACCGTACCACCAGCTCCTACCGACTGAAATCGGGCCTGATCTGACCAGGCCATGTTTTTCAGTCGTCTAGGGTCCAGCTGATATGGTCACGAGCCCAGCACATGCACTGCGAACGATGTCGTGCTGTTAGCTGAAAGGGGAAAGTGATATCTGCTACAGATACTATAATTTTTGGGTCAAGTTTCAATGAAAAATTAGGTGGAATCTGGTAGAAGGATTCGTTAACACCAGTAAATATGTTTTCCAAAATTTAACAGTATGGAGAAAACGATGTGGGGCCGAAATATTGCACTGATACTATAATTTTTGGGTCAAGTTTCAATGAAAAATTAGGTGGAATCTGGTAGAAGGATTCGTTAACACCAGTAAATATGTTTTCCAAAATTTAACAGTATGGAGAAAACGATGTGGGGCCGAAATATTGCACTGATGCTCGAGATTCCCCACCATGGGAAATTCGGCCGCTGAGTTGGATGTCTTTTCAGTTGACGCCACGACGGGCAACTTGCGTGTCGATAACGATGAAATGATGATGACAGCACAACAAACAGTCCCCGAACAGAAAGCAATCTCCGACACAGCTGGTAATGGAACCCTAGCCCGCTGCGTGGCAGTCAGATAATACATAATAATACAGATAACATTTGAGGCAATACAGGCTTTACAAAAGAATCGAAATAACATATACATCAGTGTTACAGGAATTATAAGTACATAGATAAAATATCAGAATAACTTTTGAAACATCAACTTCACACATGAGCAACAAAACAGAACAGATAAATAATGTCTAAACATCTTTACAAAGTAAATAACATATTATTAATGCAAATTATATTTGAGGGTAACAGTATTCCTCATCATAGTGAATGTAGCTGAGTATTAGAAAAATTCTACAACATAAATCGTACCAGATAAACGCATAAAGACAGGATGAACACAAATACACAAGGGTACACAAACATATTGCGGAATAATACAAAAGGAAAGGACAGGGTTTGTTTTACTGCAGTATTTTGCAAACAAAACTTTCTTTGCTTCTTGGAGCTCTCCCTTCATTCATCATTATTCCCAAGAAGTTCTATCTGTACCTGCTTTCTGTATTCTATTCATATTTCTTTCAAAATAATTATTTCTCAGTGTACAATACTCATTTTGGCCCAAATATTTTTCATATAACTTCTCAATGCATTCTTTCCCTATTGTCCATAGTTTCTTATATAGTCTACCCCCTCTTAAGCTAACTTAAATCTACTGTGCTCAGATGCATAAACTAAGGGACGAGGCAATGCAGCAGCACAAAACAATTAATACAAACAGCAATGACAAAAAAATGGAAATTGGCGAAGCAAGCAGCATTATAGAAATTAGCAAAGCAATTGCAATATTACAACTAATATAAGGCAATGTGCAGCAAACAATAAAAATAAATCAGCAGTAAAACTGGCTTAATAGAGTAATACAAAGTCAAATTCAGTAACATTATGCCTGGCAAAGAGCAGCAGGAAATGCGATAACTTATATCTAAACATGACAAAGCTCAAGCATAAAAAATATTACAGTAAAGATGGCCATGTCTAATACCTATGTCACATCTTAGTATTAATTTAATTAAAGTGGTGCACCACAACAGCTAATTTTAAAAAAAATTCCTTGTACTTGAAAAGAAAATTATGTATGCAGTTACTGTTACTAGTCCCTTCTTATTGTTCTTTCCTTTCCAAGTGCTCGTTTTTTGAAGAATGTGGATCACAAAATTATTATTTAATAGATCTGTTGACAGAAAGTGTTCACATTAGCAAATGCATTTTATTTTATTTTATAAAACCAATGCTGCAACACAGCTGGAAACTAGATATCAAATGAAATAAGCAACTATAAAAGCAAAGCATAAAAATATCATTCAATAGTCATGTGACATTTCATAAGTTAGTAGAAATTCTCTCAACTCTCGTAGAAAAACGCTTGTCATAATCAGGTGTGCAGATGTAAATATCTTTCCAAGTAATGAGCGTGTCGTATTTGCGATGCTTTCTCTAAAGGAATGTCAATGGCGAGGATAATGGCCTCTTTTTTTCTCCACCTAATGGCTTTCTTTTGTCAGACGACTACCTCTCAGCTGGGCGTCCAAAAAGCATTACATCAAGGTCACTTACCTTTCTTACTGAAATATTTACGACAGCAGTTTCTGCTACAGTGGCAGTCTCGTATAAAAAAATTTCACAGGTTGAGAATTTGCGTTACATATGTGTAGAAACAAAATCCTATTGATATAACAGTGTGCAAAAAATTTTCGTCGGCATTGTAATACATTCACGCATTTACATACATTTCATAACTCTTAAAGTACGATTCTTGGTTTCCAACATCCATTTTCACAAACCAGAGTCACTAACCACTACTCATTATTCCTTACCTTGTTACACATATACATATTCGTCGACACTTCTTCAATATTTCATCATAACATTATCAAATAACTCATATAGCATCAGCTTATTAATCATAAACATACCTCAGCAGCACAATACACATCGTCGCCATAATAATAACATCATAACACCTCAGTTAGTTAGTAGATAACTAAGATATCTATACGCAAAGCATTTCACTTTTGTTTATCATGAGGTAAGTACATTGGCTTCTGCAGAACTTAGCTTTCGGAGGACAATAACTATGACACTTCCACAGAGATTATCTTACAGCAAGATGCACATTTAGCGCTACAGGACACGTATTTGAGTGATTAATTTTGTACTTAAAACATTTATTTTTAAAGATTTTTGTATTACAATGATACAAAGGTTTTCTGTGATACATTTCATTCCATTGCTGTAATCTGTAAACCTGAGGGTATAATTACATTAATCCTCAGGGGGGTACACACTTACTTTGTGTACCATGTGTTTGACAAGCTCAAGGAGCCCTAGCTAATATGGTACTTGCTTATACTTTACACATTGGTACCATATTTCTCTAACACATAAATTACACAGCTATCTGATCATTGAACTGAGAGAGAGAAACCTTTATTTTACTACATCAGTGACAGATGTTTACGTAATTACACCGTTGGATAACTTCAGACTTACGAAATTGTATTTTGTCTGTACTTTGTGAATTGTTCATATATTTTCGGAACCATTATGATGCTATAAGAGCTTTGAGTGATGTATCTGGTATGGGATCATGATTTTCAAAGTATGTTTGAGGTAGATGACACTTTTGAAGTGGCAGAGATTTTTTTTGTTTTTTGGTTTTGAGATTACTGGAGGAAGCTACGACGTTTGTGAGATTTAACTGAGGTGTTATGATGTTATTATTATGGCGACGATGTGTATTGTGCTGCTGAGGTATGTTTATGATTAATAAGCTGATGCTGTATGAGTTATTTGATAATGTTATGATGAAATATTGAAGAAGTGTCGACGAATATGTATATGTGTAACAAGGTAAGGAATAATGAGTAGTGGTTAGTGACTCTGGTTTGTGAAAATGGATGTTGGAAACCAAGAATCGTACTTTAAGAGTTATGAAATGTATGTAAATGCGTGAATGTATTACAATGCCGACGAAAATTTTTTGCACACTGTTATATCAATAGGATTTTGTTTCTACACATATGTAACGCAAATTCTCAACCTGTGAAATTTTTTTATACGAGACTGCCACTGTAGCAGAAACTGCTGTCGTAAATATTTCAGTAAGAAAGGTAAGTGACCTTGATGTAATGCTTTTTGGACGCCCAGCTGAGAGGTAGTCGTCTGACAAAAGAAAGCCATTAGGTGGAGAAAAAAAGAGGCCATTATCCTCGCCATTGACATTCCTTTAGAGAAAGCATCGCAAATACGACACGCTCATTACTTGGAAAGATATTTACATCTGCACACCTGATTATGACAAGCGTTTTTCTACGAGAGTTGAGAGAATTTCTACTAACTTATGAAATGTCACATGACTATTGAATGATATTTTTATGCTTTGCTTTTATAGTTGCTTATTTCATTTGATATCTAGTTTCCAGCTGTGTTGCAGCATTGGTTTTATAAAATAAAATAAAATGCATTTGCTAATGTGAACACTTTCTGTCAACAGATCTATTAAATAATAATTTTGTGATCCACATTCTTCAAAAAACGAGCACTTGGAAAGGAAAGAACAATAAGAAGGGACTAGTAACAGTAACTGCATACATAATTTTCTTTTCAAGTACAAGGAATTTTTTTTAAAATTAGCTGTTGTGGTGCACCACTTTAATTAAATTAATACTAAGATGTGACATAGGTATTAGACATGGCCATCTTTACTGTAATATTTTTTATGCTTGAGCTTTGTCATGTTTAGATATAAGTTATCGCATTTCCTGCTGCTCTTTGCCAGGCATAATGTTACTGAATTTGACTTTGTATTACTCTATTAAGCCAGTTTTACTGCTGATTTATTTTTATTGTTTGCTGCACATTGCCTTATATTAGTTGTAATATTGCAATTGCTTTGCTAATTTCTATAATGCTGCTTGCTTCGCCAATTTCCATTTTTTTGTCATTGCTGTTTGTATTAATTGTTTTGTGCTGCTGCATTGCCTCGTCCCTTAGTTTATGCATCTGAGCACAGTAGATTTAAGTTAGCTTAAGAGGGGGTAGACTATATAAGAAACTATGGACAATAGGGAAAGAATGCATTGAGAAGTTATATGAAAAATATTTGGGCCAAAATGAGTATTGTACACTGAGAAATAATTATTTTGAAAGAAATATGAATAGAATACAGAAAGCAGGTACAGATAGAACTTCTTGGGAATAATGATGAATGAAGGGAGAGCTCCAAGAAGCAAAGAAAGTTTTGTTTGCAAAATACTGCAGTAAAACAAACCCTGTCCTTTCCTTTTGTATTATTCCGCAATATGTTTGTGTACCCTTGTGTATTTGTGTTCATCCTGTCTTTATGCGTTTATCTGGTACGATTTATGTTGTAGAATTTTTCTAATACTCAGCTACATTCACTATGATGAGGAATACTGTTACCCTCAAATATAATTTGCATTAATAATATGTTATTTACTTTGTAAAGATGTTTAGACATTATTTATCTGTTCTGTTTTGTTGCTCATGTGTGAAGTTGATGTTTCAAAAGTTATTCTGATATTTTATCTATGTACTTATAATTCCTGTAACACTGATGTATATGTTATTTCGATTCTTTTGTAAAGCCTGTATTACTTCAAATGTTATCTGTATTATTATGTTTTTAATTATGTTTTCTGTATCTCTGTAATTGTATTCTCATGTTATAAAATTGTAATTGTCACCAGTTCATCATATTATTAACTTTTAAGTTAAATTTCACTGCACACGTTTCTGTTGGTCATAGTATATGGACAATATGTGAGAAGTAGGGACTGTTAAATGTTTGCATGTGTGTTAATAATAATTCAGCAAGGGATTGGATAACAGCATTGCTGGTTCTAAGGACAATTCCAAAAACTTTGTGACTGCACAAGTGGTGGTTATGGACTTGTTATATTATCCGCAAGACTCTTCAATGGTGATTGTGCACCTGCACAGTCGCAACAGATGGCTACTGGCCGCCTCTACAAGGACTACAGTGCGTCTGCATCTTTGATGGCCCACCAATACCATTATTTCTACAAGGACTGAAGTGGGTCTTCACGTTTGATGACTCACCAGTACCATTATTTCTACAAGGACTGCAGTGGGTCTGCACCTCTGGCGGCCCACCAATACCACAATCTCTCCCAGGACTATAGTGGGTCTGCACGTCTGGTTGCCCAACAATACCGTAATCTCTACCAGGACTACAGTGGGTCTACTCTGTGAAGACCTACCTACCAATATTCTTCAAAACTTCGAATGACTCTGCTGTGGGTTTGCTCTGTTGTGGCCCATTACCTGTCTGCATGTCGAGAGTCAGCACTGTCTTTCCGTTGGAAGGACAACACTACTTCTTCAAGACTGCATGGAAATCCACTACTTTTGTGTGCATTTTCTTTTACTGCTCAGACTTAGGGAAAAACACTGCAACTTTACTGTGATGAATGATCAGGACTGTCTTTATGGACTGTGAAAAAATTTTAGCCTTTGACCAACATTGCATTGATAAGTGTGTGCATATGATTTCTTTGTTATTGTAATTATGAAAAATATTTTCGAATCTTTATTGGCCACTGCCCAAAACAATTTGTAAAATTTTTGTGGGGAGCATGGGGGCTATGTAAGTAGACTGTATAGGTTTTTTTATTGGTAACGCCACATAGCGCTCTGTATGAAAATCACTGGCTGTGCTGTGTGCAGTCTGTGGCTGGTTTGCATTGTTGTTGGCTATTGTAGTGTTGGGTCATTCTTTTGTAGGGATTTTTGAAAGTCAGATAACTTACATTTAACACTTCGAGCATGCAGATAGAGAAATGCAAACCAAACAAACACGAAAAACGATAACGCTAACCTTCACATTGATTGTTAGCAAATGAAAACAAACTGATCACATAGTATGATTCGACTGCATTCTACCACACTGCCGTAGTAACGACACTTCTGGCCCTTAGGTGATCAGTACTCGTGCACGCGTGCTTCTTTGCTCAAAAGCGTATAAACAGATCATTATTATTATTAAAATACCGCGACGTCCCTACTGCGTGGTCACCATGCCCATGGGAGAGACGATGCACAGTTTGAAAAGCCTTGCCAAATTACTCTCTGAACACAACTGAATATATTAACTGCAAATGACTCACCATGGGCATCATGAGGGAGGCAGAAAAATGATCGTCAGTCAGATGTGGGGAGATCAGAGTCCTATGGGATGTATATATTACTCTTCACTAAAAGGAAATCATCAACATTTAAGAAATGTCCAAAACAAACCATTTAATTCGTACCATGAACACCGAATGAAAAACACCTCGCCACAGTGATCACAATTTCGCACCATTAACATCGAACCTGAAATCCTTGGGAATTACAAACCGTGCAGGACGTTCACCTAGGTATTCACTCTTAAAGGAATGCATATTGAATCACAGATGTATAACGAGGTGAAGGTATGGAAACGAATGCTGAATAGTCTGTCGTGGAGTTCATCGGGAAACTGCTATCCTTTATGCGTATCTGGAGATGGTGTTTGAAAGGCACGGAATAAACAAACATCCAGAGGCTGGATTTTTCCAGTGGTTTCAGGTGGTATGAATTACATTGTCACATACTTTTCTGGAGCGATAATTAGCTCTAAAGCAGTACGATCTATGTACGCAAACCAAGAATCTAGCAAAAGCAACTTATTTTGACCAGCTATTAGCCAAAAGCAGAGCTCATACTATAGTTGTCGGTCTCTTACACCCATTTTTCATCTCTTGCTTGCCTATCGCTCTTGGAAGATGACACAAACGAAATGGTTCATTGGCTCTGAGCACAATAGGACTTAACATCTGAGGTCATCAGTCTCCTAGAACTTAGAACTACTTAAACCTAACTAACATAAGGACATCACACATATCCATGCCCGAGGCAGGATACGAACCTGCGAACGTAGCGGTCGCGCGGTTCCAGACTGAAGCGCCTAGAACCGCTCGGCAACAACGGCCGGCCACCCACACGAGAAAGAATGGCACGGTGTAGGGCATCTCCAACTTCTCGCAACACAATTAATAACTTCCCAGCCAATTTACCATCCAGATTAACAGTCGGCATAATTGTATACAAATGCGTTAAGGCATTGATGTTAGTTGATCTTGATACAATTCGCTTTGTGCCTCTAATTTCCAGGGTTGTTTTCATAGGCATATCCTTTCCAAAACCCTATTGGTCGGAGTTGAAAACAAATTTCTTACTGAATGATGGAATGAATTTCCGGACAGATTTCGCAGTGTGCTGTGCATCGTCAAGCAGGCGCTTTATTTGAAATTTCATTACCTTATGTCTTCCAGTTATCCAGCACTATTTGAAGTTACGTAACCATCCACTGCTTCCCTTGAAACCACTCTAACCTATGTCACCAGCACTTTGATGTGCATAACGTAGTAGGTCACTATCTTGCACATCCTGTAAATTGTGTCCAGCATCCTTGAAACGCACAAACACGTTTTTGTGTCAAGCGCGCCTTGTCCTCCCTTGAATATCCGTAGTTTTTTTATGCACTACACGGTCATACTACTGCTGACATATTCGAAATCTGTTCATAATTGTTTTTCTTACTACGCTGCACATGATCTTCCACTTATGTAATTATGATCAGTATCCACTCGTTTCACTGGAGACGGGATCTGTGATTCCCTCTCCGACAAAGATGATGAACTACATGGCTCTACATCTGTTTCAGTATCACTGTCACTTCCTAAACTCATATCGTTATCATTGTACACCTCACGTACAATGTCTGCAAGTCGAGCGCATAAGACACAGCACATTCCAGTTACTCATCTTGCAGAAACGATAATATTTCATCTACCACTTCCTTTTCACTCTACGAAATTCCTTAGATTAATTTCTGACGAAATGTCAAGTTCGACAGCAGTTGTTGTAGATATAATGCAATGTTTGATTTGCTCATCGTTGCCATTGCCCTGTTTTGCATCAGTTCCACTGGCACTGTAGCATCATTGTGAGTACTCGTCGACTAGGCATTTCCACTACGCTCCGTAGCAGCATGCCGTCCCTGATGCAATTAGCAGCCAATATTGTGGCTGCAAGGTAGACAATATGTGGGGAGTCGAATAACGTTAACATGATTATCCTTCCAAGACCTCGACAACAAGGGGTTTCTTGTGAATAGATTTGGACAATTTCCCTCACTGTCCTATGGAATTATTCTTGCCTGTGACATCTCGATACGAAATGGCAGTTAAACATAGAATTTTGAAAAAGTACTTTACCCAGAAATATTTTAATTAACAAACACTTCAACTTTCCCACAGCAAAACAAATAATACTCTTACTAACTCTTCTTAACAATTCACTTATGGTGGAACTTTTTTTTTGAGTCATCAGTCTTCTGGCTGGTTTGATGCGGCCCGCCACGAATTCCTCTCCTGTGCCAATCTCTCCATCTCAGCGCAGCATTTGCAATCTACGTCCTCAATTATTTGCTGAATGTATTCCAATCTCTGCCTTACTCTACAATTTCTGCCCTCTGCAGTTCCATCTAGCACTATGGAAGTCATTCCCTCATGTCTTAACAGATGCCCTATCGTCAGTCCCTTCTCCTTGTCAGCGTTTCCCACATATCCTCCTCCTCAACGATTATGTGCAGAACCTCCTCACTCTTTACCTAATCAGCCCACCTAATTTTCAATATTCGTCTGTAGCACCACATCTCAAACGCTGCGATTCTCTTCTGTTCCGGTTTCCCCACAGTCCATGTTTCACTACCATACAACGCTGTGCTCCAAACGTATATTCTCAGAAATTATTTTCTCAAATTAGAAATTAGGGCCTATGTTGGATGCTAGCATACTTCTCTTGGCCAGGAAAGCCCTTTTTCCTATTGATAGATTGCTTTTGATGACTATCTTAGTCCGTTCACCGTTGCTTGTTATGTTGCCATAGCAGCAGAATTCCTTAACTTCATCTACTTCGTGACCATCAATCCTGATGTTGAGTTTCTTGCTGTCCTCAATTCGGCTACTTCTCGTAACTTTCGTCTTCCTTCAAATTTCTCTCAATCCATATTCTCTACTGTTAATGCCATTCAGCCGATAGCGCAATTCTTCTTCACCTACACCTAGGATAGCAATATCATCAGACATTGTATCATTGATACCCTTTCACCTTGAATTTTTATCCCACTTCTGAAACTTTCTTTTATATCCATCATTGCTTCTTCGATACACAGATCGAACAGTAGGGGCGACAGACTACATCCCCGTCTTACACCCTTTATAAATCGAGCACTTCGTTCTTGGTGTTCCATTCTTATTATTCCTTCTTGGCTCTGGTACATTTTATGTATTGCCCGTTTCTCTATAGCTTACCCACATTTTTCTCGGAATTTCGAACATCTAGCACCAAATTATGTTGTCTAACACATTTTCCAGGTCGACAAATCCTATCAACCCGTCTTGATTTTTCTTTAGTGTTGGTTCCATTATCAACCACAACGTCAGAATTGCCTCTTTCCTAAAGCCAAACTGATCGTCATCTAACGCATCCGCAATTGTCTTTTCCATTATTGTGTATATTTTTCTTGCCAGCAACTTGGATGCATGAGCTGTTAAGCTGATTGTGTGATAAATTTCGCACTTGTCAGCTCTTGCAGTATTCGGAATTATATTTTCCCGGAAGTCAGATGGTATGTCGCCAGACTCATACCTACAGACCCGCACCTACAGGAATAGTCGTTTTGTGGCCACTTTCCCAAACGATGTTAGAATTTCTGAGGGAATGTTATCCATCCATGCTGCATTACATGATTTTAAGTCCTCCAAAGCTCACTTACATTCTGATTCTAAGACTGGGCCCTCAGTCTCCTCTAAATCGACTCCTGTTTCTTCTTCTATCACATCAGACACATCTTCCCCCTCACAGAGACCTTCAGTATACTGTTTCCACCTACCCACCCTCCCACCTGCTTGTAATAGAGGAATTCCCGTTTTACTCTTAATCTTACAACCCCTGGATTTAATTTCGACGAAGGTTGTTTTGACTTTCCTGTATGCTGAGTCAGTCATTCCGACAATCATTTCTTTTTCATTATCTTTATATTTTCACTTTACCCAACCGCGTAAAGGTAGCCTCACCAGTAAATAAAACGTCTGCAGAGAAGGTTTCATTGGTTGCAGTATGCTGCTAGTACCAACGAAAAAAGACGTGGACGATAATCGTCAGCGGTCTTTGCTTGCTCTATCTGTAGATTATACGAGTGCATTCCATCTTCATGTAAAGCCCTCAAAACAATTTGATGGATGACACCCAACGCTCGTCCTACATCTCTCGAGCTTGTCGAAGGATTATCCTCTACTGTGGTTAGTATTCTTTCTTCCATTGCAGGAGTTCTGCGATTTCCAATGCCAGTTCCACGCCTGGGAGCATAAAACTATCTACTCGTGCCTAACTCACGGTGTAGACACTCGAATGTTCGGCGATTTGACTGATTTCTGTACGGGAATCGCCCCCTGTACATCCTCTGAGCAGATAATCCATTTTCTTGCGCAGCCCCATACTTGAAATGCATGTTGGCCAACTCCACATTGGTTAAACGATCCATGCTAATCGAGATCCGTGCGAGAAATGATGAATCCAGCTAGTGAAGCGCTTTTATACGCTGCAGCCTTCAGTGCCGTCTGCTGGCTCAAGGCGATATAATTGCACACACATTCCTGTGCGACATCTGCTTGTTTAGATCCCCTGTACCCACCGTTACACTTTTTACTTTTAGTTCAGGACCACCCTATGTAAGTGGAGCTACAACATAACATTAAATTGTGACAGGTTTTGACTCTCTTTACCCTGAATTTCCACTTGATGATGGGTAACTGTACAAACATGCTCACCTACATTGCACCTTGCCTTATTTATTTAATAGGGATTTTACCTAGCCGCGCTCGGTGCCAGCCAGCCAGCCAGCGTTCGTTCCAGCCGAGCAGCAGCAGCAGCAGCGGCAGAATCGGTCCCAGCCAGCAGCAGCGGTCCAGCCGACGGCAGACAGCCAGCTCTCCAGGAGCAGCGATCCAGCCAGCAGCGACAGCCAGCCGGCCAGCCCTCCAGCAGCAGCAGCAGCAGCAGCGGCAGCGGCCCCGGCCCCGTCCGCGGCAGCAGCAGCGGCAGCATTCCTGCCGCCCTTCATCGAGTAGGCGCCAGCGCCAGCAACGTGGGACTCTGGTCTTCGTCCGTCCTCGTCTTCCTCCGTCTCCGTCTTCTTTCGTTCTCGCCTGTCCCCCGTTTTTGTCCTTTCTTTTTCATTCTGGGCGTTTTTTTTCTCCCCATCGTCATGTCAGCCCCCACCTCCCCTACCACCACTACCACCACAGCCATCGTATATACTTCCCCCTCCGCCGCCTCCACCACCATCACATGGTGTGCCCAGTCACATCCCTCTCTTTCCATCCCGCCTCTTCTCACTCTCCCTTCGCCCTCGCTCTTTGTCGCTCCCTCTCCAGCTTCTTCCTCCCACTCCTGTCCCTCTGATCCTTTCCCCCCACTCCCCCAGCCTGTCACTGCAGCTCCAGCTAGGGTGGTGGCCCGTCGGGCCACTGTCCATGCCCAACTCTCCCCATCGCCTTCGCCATCACCGCCGCCGGCGCCGGCGCCGTCACCTTCACCATCACCATCTCCAGCGCCGACTGCTGCGTCCACGCCGGGACCTGTCTCTTCCCACCACCTCCCTATAGCTCCTGTCCCTCATATCACCACCCGCCCTTCTGCCGCCGTTAAACACCCTAGTGGCACCACCACCTCCTCTGCTCCCCAAAAGGCCCCGCCCTGTCCTCCTTCCCCCACCCAGGGTGCCATGGATGTCTCCCCACCTGGCCCTGCTCCCTCCGCCTCTTCCTCCTCCACATCTTCCCCCCCCCCTCTTTCTACAAATACCTCCTCTCCCATCCCGATCCTTCCCTTCTTGAGGCCCGGAATCTCTCCCTCCTCCTCCGCCAACACTTCCCTGGTGCACCCATCTCTCTCCTCACTCCCAGACGGGATTCCGTTCTCATCTCCTCCCCCAGCCCCACCCTCCATACTGACATCCTCTCCCGCCTCCCCATCACCCGTTTTGGCCCCAACGCCTCCCTCACCCCTGCTCCTTCCCCATCTCCTACCCGCCAACCCCAACCCCCACGTCGCCCACCGACCCTCACCACCATGATCACTCGGCTCAGTCCGTCGATCATGGAGGAGGAGGTGTTGGCGGAGCTCAAGGCGCATCCCACGCTGGAGGTGCGGGCGGTCCGCCGCATTTTCAACTCGGCCGGCCCCACCTGCCTTATGTGGGTTTTCTCCGAGGACGCCCCCTCTGTTGATCGTCTCCTGAAGGAGGGTGCCCTCCTCTTCAACCAGTGCTACAAGGTCAATCCTTCCCGTTCCCCTCCTCAATCCCTGCGCTGCCAGAGGTGTCTGCGCTATAACGCGCACCCCACAGCTGAGTGCCGCGAGGCCTCCACCTACTCGCATTGTAGGCAAGCGCACTTCCTCCAGCAGTGCCCTAACCTCCAATCCCCTCCTTCCTGCAATACCTGCAATCTCCCCCATCGCACCTACTACCAAAAGTGTAAAGCACGACCCCCTCCGACCACTCCTGAACTCACCGTCCCTGTCCGTCCTCTGGACGGCCCCCACCCCTCCTGGAAATTCCCTTTGTCCCGCCCCCCACCGTTGAGGACATCATCAGGTTCCTCACCATCGTGAAAGTCCATCCCTTTCAGCGCCCCCACACCCTCCAACAGGTTTCCCTCGCCACCCGTTCCATTTTCCAAATAAAAATGTACGCCACCTACTCCAACAACCAGGCCCATTTCACCTTCTCTCGCCTTGACACCCTCGTCTAAATCCCTGTCATGGCGCGACAGCAACGTATCCTTTTCAACAATATCTGCTCACTTCCCGCCAACAGGAACCTCTTCCTGCACACCCTTGCCACCCACCGCATGGAAGCCTTCCTCCTTAATGAAACCTTCCTCCAACCCCACCACACCATCCACACCTCGCCCTATCTCCTCCACCGCTCCGATAATCCCCTCCCAATTGCGCGTGGCGGAGTTGCCATTGGCCACCTCTGCCAGATCCCCGTTCGGGTCCAACCTCTCCTTTCCGACCCCACCGAACACCTGATCCTTAGTCTCTTCTTCCCCGGCCTTACCGATACCTGCGCCACCATCTATGTCCGCCCCAACGCCACTATTCCCTTCGACTTCCTCTCCACATCGACCGTACCTTCTCCTCCTACGTGATCGCCGCCGACCTCAACATCCATAGTCGTTCCGCTGCCCAGTTACGGCGGTGGCATCGGTTCCTCTCCTCCGTTCAAGGCGACCTCATCCCCATCCCCCAGCACACCTGTCCCGAATCTAACTCCACTCCCGATGTTATCCTCTCCTCCCCCAACCTCCTTGGCCATGTAACGGTGGATGTCCTGGATCCTATTGGTAGCGACCATCTCCCTGTCCTCCTCACCATTTCTGACAGTCGTCGCCTCCGCCCCGACCCTCGTAACGACCCTTCCCCTAAGTACGTCCATGACTATTCCCGTGCCAACTGGAATGCCTACCGGGATACTCTCTCCACCCAGGTCGATAGCCACCCTTTCACCTACCACCACACCGACGATGTCACACATGCTGCTTCCTTTCTCCAGCGGACCTTGTCTGAGACCGTGGAGGCCCACGTCCCTACTGTCGCCATCCACCCCCACCGTCCTACCTTACCCCCGCAGGCCGTCATCCTCCTCCGTGAATCCCGCCGTCTCTACTGTGCCTTCCTCCGCACGCGTGACCTGGACACACTACGACGCCACCGGCAACTACAGCGACACATTCGAAATTTGCTCGCGGCTAAGAAACGCTGGGACTGGCGACAGACATGCACCCGTTTAAATGCTACCCTCTCTGTCAACTCGTCCAAGTTCTGGTCAGCCTTCCGTCGCCTTACCGGAACTAAACCCTCCCCCTACTATCCTCTTCTCCATGATGATCATCCCTTCCCTGACACCCTTAGTAAGGCCCATCACTTTGCCTCCTACCTCTCCGATGTATTTTCCATCCCCGATGATCCCCAGTTCGATTACTCCCTCTTCCCGGATATCCGCGATCGAACAGACACCTCTGTCCCTCCCTTGCTCCTGGTTTACAGTACTTGGACAACATTGCACACACGGAACTCAATACCCCCATCACCACACAGAATCTCACTGATACACTCCGCACAAAACGCAACACTGCTCCTGGTCACGATCGTGTCACCTACCGTCACCTTCGTGAAGCTCCTGTCTCTTTCCTCTCCACGCTGGCCAGGCTCTACAATGTAGTCCTGTCCACCGGTTACTACCCCGACCTGTGGAAAACCTCCCGTATCCTCATGTTCCTTAAACCTGGCAAACCGCCGTCCGCCGTCTCCTCCTACTGTCCCATCAGCCTTACCTCGGTCTTCAGCAAGGTCCTGGAATCTATCATCACCCGCTGCATCCACCAGCATCTCCGCCAGCACCACCTCCTTCCCATTACCCAGTGTGGTTTTCGGCCTTCCTTCTCTTCCGACGACCTTCTCCTACACCTTACTCATCTCCTTTCCGAACAGCTAAATTCGCGTCGCTCCGCTATCTTCCTCTCCCTGGACCTCGAGCGTGCTTATGACCGCGTCTGGCATTCCGGTCTCCTCTTCAAGCTCCAAACCTTCGCCCTTCCCATTAACTACGTCCGTCTGATCGGCTCCTTTCTCTGCCGCCGTCCTTCCTATGTCACCATCCATAACACAGATTCCTACACCTTTTTCCCCTCCGCCGGTGTGCCCCAAGGTTCCATCCTCTCCCTCCTTCTGTACCTTTTGTACACGGTGGACATGCCGCCGCCGTCACCCCCCATCCACCTTCTAAAGTTTGCCGATGACACCACCTTCCTTGCCCTTGCCCCCACCCTGCAGCGCTCCCAACACCTTCTCCAATCTCATCGTGACCGGTTCACCGCTTGGTGCAACCAGTGGTTGCTCAAGGTCAATCCCTCTAAAACACAGGCGATCATTGTAGGCAACACCACCCCTTCCTTCCGCCTCCTTGATTTCTATCTCACTGCCTATGGCCGTCCTATCGCCCTCACTCCCACCCTTAAGTACCTTGGCGTCACCCTCGACCGTCGCCTCTCCTGGTCTCCCCACCTCCAGACAATCCAAGCCAATGCACGCTCCCGACTCAGTCTCCTCAAGCTACTCTCCGGCCGTACGTGGGGTCTGGACCCCTCCACCATCCTCCACACCTATAAATCCCTCATCCGTCCTATCCTTTGTTATGCCCATCTGGCCTGGATCTCCGCCCCCCCTAGTTTTTACAAATCCCTCCAACTCCTTGAACGTCATGCTCTCGGCCTCGCCTATCATATCCGTCTCCCCTCCCCCACGCAGATCCTGTACGATCTCATCCCCTTCCCCCACCTCCTCCTTTTCCTTGAAAGGATACGGATCCTGTACACCTCCCGTAAACTCGATCCTCCTCACCCGCTCGTCTCCCCGATCCTCTCCCACCCCCGCCTGCTGCCGCGCCTGTATTCCCACGTCCCACCTGGTCTCCATCTCTCCACCCTCCTTACCCTCTCCCAAGGTGGCTTCCGCCAGCTCCCCCTCCCTGATGATGTCCTCCTCCCCTCCATCTACCCCTCCTAGCAACTTTGACCCTGCCCCACCCCCCACTTCCGGTGTCCTTTCCTTTAGGCACCCTCCCTCCCTTCTCTTCCCTTCCCTTCTCTTTCGTTTTCCCCCGTCCGCTCCCTCCACCCCTCTTCCCCGGGCTTCCCCTCCCCCTTCCTCTCTCCCCCCTCTCTCCCCTGCCCGTGGCATCTCTGCTCTCCCCTCTCGCTCTCCCATTGCCCCTCCTCCTCCTCCTTCTCTCTTGGCAGGTCCCCGGACTCGCACACGCATAGTGAACTTTCGCGCGCCGGAGATCATCACCCCCGGTTTAGTGTCTGTGCCGTCGTGTTTGTGAATCAGCGATTTTCGCCGCCCACGCTCCTTCGTTCGCCTGTGTCGTCTAACTCGTCAGTGTTTGTGCACAGTGCCGACAGTTTTCTTGTTTGTTTCGTCGAGTGTGAACGGCTTCTTGTTTTTTAATTATTATTGTATCTACTGTTTTTTAACCACCAGTCTGTTACTTTTCTGTCTCCCTTTTCTCTTTCATTGCACTGCTTATGGCTGAAGAGCTGAGTAAACTTTTCCGCTGCCAGCCCACCTTGTATGAGGTGCTAAAATTACAATAAAGGAAAAAAAAAATAGCCACGCTCCGCCCCCCCCCCCCCCCAAATTCAATAAGTCCATCCAGGTCATCGAGCGCCATGCACTCTGCCTCGCCTTCTGTATACGCCTCCCGTCCCCCATGCAGATCCTCTACGACCTGATTCCTTTCCCCCATCTGCTCCTATTCCTTGAACATATCCCCATACTCTACAACTCCAGCTGCCTTGATCCCCCTTATCCCCAGGTTGCTCCTCTCCTCTCCAACCCCCACCCTCTGTCGCAGCTTGACCGTTGTGTCCCCCCTACCCTCCATCTCCACACCCTTCATCTCCTTTCCCAAGGTGGCTTCCGTCAACTCCCCCTCATGGATGATGCACACTCTCCCTCCATTTATCCCTCCTATCAACTCTGATCCTCATCTCCCCCTCTTTTCCTCTGTCCTTTCCCTGGGCTCCATCTTCCCCCCCCCTTCCATCCTGTTTTTTCCCCAACTACCCTTTCTCTGCTTCCCTTCCCCCCCCCTCCAAGTCCTTTTGCATTCCCCTCCGCTGCCTGTCCTCACTCACTCTCGCGTCTGCACAGCCCCCCCCCTCTACTCTTATGAGTTCTCGTCCTCTGTCAGCTCCTTCCCCCCCCCCCCAATTCGTTTTTCCTCTCCTTCCCCCCTTTTCTTTCCCGTGATCTGTCCACGTTCCCCCCATCTGCCCTCGGCTGTGGTGTGTCATATTTGTGCCAACTTTTTAGTGCAGTGATCAAGTCAGTGTTTAGTGTTGTGCGTCTTTCCAAAGTGTTGCGAAGAGAAATCATGCGGTCGCTGGGTGTGATTTTTATATCTCTTGCAAACAGAAACCAAACTGTCGCTGTGTTTTTTAATTGTCTGTCTATTACTTTACCCGTCTGCTTCCTGTGTATTTTATTGGCATCACCAACCCTTTGTTTTATGTTTTAAGTTTCAAAATTTTCCGCCATTTTACCATTTAAGTCACCGAATTTATCGCCTGATTTTAGTATTTATTATCTTAATTTTTTAAAACAAATTCTATAGACTGAAGAGCGGCATACTAAGCTGCTGCCAGCCCGCCCCCTTCTGGGGGAATCGAAACTCAATAAAGGAAAAAAAAAAACAAGGTAGCGGCGCTCTGTCAAGTCAACGTGCAATGCAGTTTTACATCACCGACAGGGTGGCGGTTCAGAGTTGAGATTCGTTACCTTAGTCGCCAGAATAATAATGGACATAAGGGCCATGGCAACACATTTTTCGGAGTATTCAGGGAATTCTAAATAATTATCCATTTGTACCCAGATTCAGTTTAGTATCGGTAATCCCTCCCCCCATGAACCATGGACCTTGGCGTTGGTGGGGAGGCTTGCGTGCCTCAGCGATACAGATAGCCGTATCGTAGGTGCAACCACAACGGAGGGGTATCTGTTGAGAGGCCAGACAAACGTGTGGTTCCTGAAGAGGGGCAGCAGCCTTTTCAGTAGTTGCAAGGGCAACAGACTGGATGATTGACTGATCTGGCCTTGTAACACTAACCAAAACGGCCTTGCTGTGCTGGTACTGCGAACGGCTGAAAGCAAGGGGAAACTACGGCCGTAATTTTTCCCGAGGGCATGCAGCTTTCCTGTATGATTAAATGATGATGGCGTCCTCTTGGGTAAAATATTCCGGAGGTAAAATAGTCCCCCATTCGGATCTCCGGGCGGGGACTACTCAAGTGGACGTCGTTATCAGGAGAAAGAACACTGGCGTTCTACGGATCGGAGCGTGGAATGTCAGATCACTTAATCGGGCAGGTAGGTTAGAAAACGTAAAAAGGGAAATGGATAGGTTAAAGTTAGATATAGTGGGAATTAGTGAAGTTCGGTGGCAGGAGGAACAAGACTTCTAGTCAGGTGACTACAGGGTTATAAACACAAAATCAAATAGGGGTAATGCAGGAGTAGGTTTAATAATGAATAGGAAAATAGGAATGCGGGTAAGCTACTACAAACAGCATAGTGAACGCATTACCGTGGCCAAGATAGATACGAAGCCCACACCTACTACAGTAGTACAAGTTGATATGCCAACTAGCTCTGCAGATGACGAAGAAATTGAAGAAATGTATGATGAGATAAAAGAAATTATTCAGCTAGTGAAGGGTGATGAAAATTTAATAGTCATGGGTGACTGGAATTCGAGAGTAGGAAAAGGGAGAGAAGGAAACGTAGTGGGTGAATATGGATTGGGGCTAAGAAATGAAAGAGGAAGCCATCTGGTAGAATTTTGCACAGAGCATAATTTAATCATAGCTAACACTTGGTTTAAGAATCATGATAGAAGGTTGTATACATGGAAGAACCCTGGAGATACTAAAAGGTATCAGATAGATTATATAATGGTAAGACAGAGATTTAGGAACCAGGTTTTAAATTGTAAGACATTTCCAGGGGCAGTTGTGGACTCTGCCCACAATCTATTGGTTATGACCTGTAGATTAAAACTGAAGAAACTGCAAAAAGGTGGGAACTTAAGGAGATGGGACCTGGATAAACTGAAAGAACCAGAGGTTGTACAGAGTTTCAGGGAGAGCATAAGGGAACAATTGACAGGAATGGGGGAAAGAAATACAGTAGAAGAAGAATGGGTAGCTTTGAGGGATGAAGTAGTGAAGGCAGCAGAGGATCAAGTAGGTAAAAAGAGGAGGGCTAGTAGAAATCCTTGGGTAACAGAAGAAATATTGAATTTAATTGATGAAAGGAGAAAATATAAAAATGCAGTAAATGAAGCAGGCAAAAAGGAATACAAACGTCTCAAAAATGAGATCGACAGGAAGTGTAAAATGGCTAAGCAGGAATGGATGGAGGACGAATGTAAGGATGTAGAGGCTTATCTCACTAGGGGTAAGGTAGATACTGCATACAGGAAAATTAAAGAGACCTTTGGAGATAAGAGAACCACTTGTATGAACATCAAGAGCTCAGATGGAAACCCAGTTCTAAGCAAAGAAGGGAAAGCAGAAAGGTGGAAGGAGTAGATAGAGGGTCTATACAAGGGCGATGTACTTGAGGACAATATTATGGAAATGGAAGAGGATGTAGATGAAGATGAAATGAGAGATACGATACTGCGTGAAGAGTTTGACAGAGCACTGAAAGACCTGAGTCGAAACAAGGCCCCCGGAGTAGACAACATTCCATTGGAACTACTGACGGCCGTGGGAGAGCCAGTCCTGACAAAACTCTACCATCTGGTGAGCAAGATGTATGAAACAGTCGAAATACCCTCAGACTTCAAGAAGAATATAATAATTCCAATCCCAAAGAAAGCAGGTGTCGACAGATGTGAAAATTACCGAACTATCAGTTAAATAAGTCACTGCTGCAAAATACTAACACGAATTCTTTACAGACGAATGGAAAAGTTAGTAGAAGCCGACCTCGGGGAAGATCAGTTTGGATTCCGTAGAAACACTGGAACACATGAGGCAATACTGACCTTACGACTTATCTTAGAAGAAAGATTAAGGAAAGGCAAACATACTTTTCTAGCATTTGTAGACTTAGAGCAAGCTTTTGACAATGTTGACTGGAATACTCTCTTTCAAATTCTGAAGGTGTCAGGGGTAAAATACAGGGAGCGAAAGGCTATTTACAATTTGTACAGAAACCAGACGGCAGTTACAAGAGTGGAGGGACATGAAAGGGAAGCAGTTGTTGGGAAGGGAGTAAGACAGGGTTGTAGCCTCTCCCCTATGTTATTCATTCTGTTTATTGAGCAAGCAGTAAAGGAAACAAAAGAAAAATTCGGAGTAGGTATTAAAATCCATGGGGAAGAAATAAAAACTTTGAGGTTCGCCGATGACATTGTAATTCTATCAGAGACAGCAAAGGACTTGGAAGAGCAATTGAACGGAATGGATAGTGTCTTGAAAGGAGGATATAAGATGAACATCAACAAAAGCAAAACGAGGATAATGGAATGTAGTCGAATTAAGTCGGGTGATCCTGAGGGAATTAGATTAGGAAATGAGACACTTAAAGTAGTAAAGGAGTTTTACTATTTGGGGAGCAAAATAACTGATGATAGTCGAAGTAGAGACGATATAAAATGTAGACTGGCAATAGCGAGGAAAGCGTTTCTGAAGAAGAGAAATTTGTTAACATCGAGTATAGATTCAAGTGTCAAGAAGTCATTTCTGAAAGTATTTGTATGGAGTGTAGCAATGTATGGAAGTGAAACATGGACGATACATAGTTTGGACAAGAAGAGAATAGAAGCTTTCGAAATGTGGGGCTACAAAAGAATGCTGAAGATTAGATGGGTAGATTACATAACTAATGAGGAAGTATTGAATAGGATTGGGGAGAAGAGAAGTTTGTGGCACAACTTGACCAAAAGAAGGGATCGGTTGGTAGGACATGTTCTGAGGCATCAAGGGATCACCAATTTAGTATTGGAGGGCAGCGTGGAGGGTAAAAATCGTAGGGGGAGACCAAGAGATGAATACACTAAGCAGATTCAGAAGGATGTAGGTTGCAGTAGGTACTGGCAGATGAAGAAACTTGCACAGGATAGGGTAGCATGGAGAGCTGCATCAAACCAGTCTCAGGACTGAAGACCACAACAACAACAACATGGTTAATCCACATAGCTGTCCTGTACATCAGTTAATATCGAGGTGTAGATTACCAAATAGTCATGAGTTACACATGCTACGTCAAACTTCCTATTATATTGAGAATATTTCTTTCATAAACAACTCCGTACCATTCTACATTCATAGCGTTGCACAGGTGCGTTTCAGATTCAGAAAGACGCACAGTCAGATTATGTACATTTCACGGCATGCAAGCTACACAGCTTGTATACTACACACCAGTCGCAATAAAAATCTTCCATTCGATGTCCGGAATATTACGCTGAAACTTGCTTCAGTCAGCTCTGAGTACTGTTTATGTTCACCTCGGAGTGTTGAATGAAAAATGTAATAAGAATATTCCGACAGGACCGGTTCCCTTTTCCACACCGACTAGTCTGCGTTTTTTGAATTCCATATTTGAGCTTTTAAACAGGTTTGATTTTTGAGTGGATGGGGCTATCAAGCTTTCGAAGCCAATGTCCATTTGTCATAGCCATAAAGCCCGAACAACTCAAGTGTCATTTTGCACACAATGCGATCACCTCTGCTTGGCGTAGCAGTGTATTAGATTGCTGCATAAATTCGTAGCCTTTCCTCCTCAAGTTCAGTAGACACACCAGACAAACAAAACAGAGACTTTAGTCATCAATAATTTAGTCTCCATCACTGTAACAGTCTGCCAGCGCAACTTCTTGAATGACGTGGTTTTGAGGAATAACTCGTCCAGGCATATTCGGATCACATTTTCGTCTGGAAAGGAAGTTCATGAAGTATGTGCGATAGAGAGCGGAAAAAATGAAAAATCTGAGAGTGGCTGAGCAGCAGAATAAGGTGAGTGCGGGATGACTTCCTAACCCAACTCCCACATAGTGTTCTTTTCTTTTTTTTTCAGTCTGGCAGAATGCGAGCGGTCGTTATCGGAGTAGCATCATTTCACGCAGTCTTTCTACTCATTTTTCTTGGACTGCGTCTGCAAGACGTCTCTGTTGATGACAATAAAGGTCATTAGTGACGTTGACACCTCGAGGAAGCAATTCGTATTATGCCACGCCTTCGCTCTTCCACCAGATGCATAATATTATCTTTTGTGGACTCGCACATGTCTTTTACGGGGAGTTGCTGCTTCGTTTGGGTTCAACCATCCCCTGCTTTTCCTTATGTTAGCATAAAGATACCATTTCGCGAGCCGGCTGAAGTGGCCGTGCGGTTAAAGGCGCTGCAGTCTGGAACTGTAAGACCGCTACGGTCGCAGGCTCGAATCCTGCCTCGGGCATGGATGTTTGTCATGTCCTTAGGTTAGTTAGGTTTAACTAGTTCTAAGTTCTAGGGGACTAATGACCTCAGCAGTTGAGTCCCATAGTGCTCAGAGCCATTTGAACCATTTTTTGAACCATTTGAACCATTTTTTGAACCATTTGAACCATTTCGCGTCAGCAGTAACGATAGACGATAGGAACGGTTGGTGTTGTTCACGGGCCAACTGATGACCAGCAGATGGAGATTCACATATCGCCACCCGCTAGTTTTTGTGATTTTGGCTTACAACACGCGGTACCCACTCAACCGATTTCTGAACGTTCAGCACTCAATGCTAATGTCGGACGGTGGTGGCATGATCGTAATTCATCACATCTGCGTGTACTCGAGTACACTGACATGGATCATTGTGGACTAATGCGTTTAAAAGATCTTCATCAAACCACGAAGTTCTTTCTGAACGTTGACGTCACGTCAAAACGATTATACTTAAAAAAAACCTGTTCTTGCCATACTCTGTCCAGTGACATTATCCCCATACACGGCAGAAATGTTGCAGGCTGCCTCTGATCGTGCCACTCCTCTACTGAGCTCAAACAGACGAACATGACGGAAATGTTCCGATTTCTCCACTTGGCACTCCATTTTCTAGCGTCCACAGCTCCACTCACTAGCTCAAGATGACAATATGTAAAATCAAATAGCAACAGTGAACTAAAAATTGAAAGCGACAGTTGATAAATAAACCCATAGCAACCGGAATATCAACATGCAAAATAAAGATGTTACGAACTTACGCACCAAGCTATGAATCTGGACAGCAGCCGCACATTCATGGCGTGTCAAGTTCAGTGGTCATCCCTTACCTTCGTGGTCTCTATGTCGTTACCAACCAATAGGGTAACGCGCTTTGCGGGAAATTGGCATGCCACCACTCGCCACACACGGTGGTTTACAAATGAAGTGAGAAAAGTATGGGATACCTCCTAATGTTGTGTCGGATCTGCTTTTGCCCGGCGTAGTTCAACAAGGGAGGGAACTGCCAAGGGTGAGGTCACCACAAGAAAAGATCGAATAATCAACGAAAGGATAACATTCTACGAGTCGGAGCGTGGAATGTCAGAAGCTTGAATGTGGTAGAGAAGCTAGAATATCTGAATAGGAAAATGCAAAGGCTTAATCTAAATATGGTAATGGTCAGTGAAGTGAATTGGAAAGAAGACAACGATTTGTGGTCAGATGAATATAGAGCAATGAAAATGGTATAACGGGAGTAGGATTCGTTATGAATACAAAGATGGGACAAAGAATGTCTTACAGAGAGCAATTCACTGATAGGGTTGTGCTTGTCAGAATTGATAGGAAACCAACACTGACAACGGTAGTTCAGGTTGTAAGTAGGCTGTTTAGGTTTTTATATTGGTAACGCCACGTAGCGCTCTGTATGAAAATCACTGGCTGTGCTGTGAGCAGTCTGTGGCTGGTTGGCATTGTTCTAATATTTGCTATTGTAATGTTGGGCAGTTGCCTGTTAACAGAGCTTAGCGTTGCGCATTTGGAGGTGAGCCGCCAGCAGTGGTGGATGTGGGGAGAGAGATGGCGGAGTTTTGAGAGCGGATGATCTGGACGTGTGTCCATCATAGACAGTAAATTTGTAAGACTGGATGTCATGAACTGATATATATTATGACTTTTGAACACTATTAAGGTAAATACATTGTTTGTTCTTTATCAAAATCTTTCATTTGCTAAATATGCCTATCAGTAGTTAATCCCTTCAGTAGTTAGAATCTTTTACTTAGCTGGCAGTAGTGGCGCTCGCTGTATTGCAGTAGTTCGAGTAACGAAGATTTTTGTGAGGTAAGTGATTCATGAAAGGTATAGGTTATTGTTAGTCATGGCCATTCCTTTGTAGGGATTTTTGAAAGTCAAATTGTGTTGCGCTAAAAATGTTGTGTGTCAGTTTAGTGTGGATCAGAATAAGTAAAGAGAGAAATGTTTGTGCACGTTCAGTTTTGCTCAGCTGTTTGAAAATCAAATAACGTAAGGGGTTTATCAGCACAATAATTCATAAATTTTTCTAAGGGGACGTATCAAGGTGTACATGCCGACATCGCAAGCTGAAGATGAAGAGATAGAGAAAGTATCTGAGGATATTGACAGTGTAATACAGTAAATAAAAGGAGATGAAATCTAATCGTCATGGGGGACTGGAATGCAGTTGTAGGAGAAGGAGCAGAAGAAAAGATTACAGAAGAATATGAGCTTGGGAAAAGGAATGAAAGAAGGGAAAGACTAATTGAGTTCTGTAATAAATTTCAGCTATGTGGAAATAGCGAACAGTCTGTTCAAGAATCACAAGAGGAGGAGGTATAATTGGAAAAATACGGATTATATGGGAAGATTTCAGCTAGACTACATCATGATCAGACAGAGATTCAGAAATCAGGTACTGCCTTGTAAGGCGCACCCAGAAACAGATATAGACTCAGATCACAATGTAGTAGTGATGAAGAGTAGGCTGAAGTTCAAGAGATTAGCAGGGAAGAACCAATACGCAGAGAAGTGGGATGTGGAAGTATTAAGGAATGACAAGATACGCCTAAAGTCCTCTAACGCTATAGATACAGCAATAAGGAATAGCTCAGTAGACAGTACACTTGAAGAAGAATGTACATCCCTAAAAAGTGTAGTCACGGAAGTTGGAAAGAAAAACAGGTACAAAGAAGGTAACTGCGAAGAAATCATGGGTAACCCAATAAATACATCATCTGATCGATAACAGAAGGAAGTACAAAAATATTTTAAAAAATCCAGGTCTAGTACCTTCCGCCGCGGAAGTCGAACACGCGGCAAAACAAATGGACGTGGTAAGACCATAGAGGGCTCCGCCTCTGCTGCGGCTATTCCGCGCAGCGGCTCTGGCGGAGCGAGGGCGCCACCGCTACGCCACGTGCAGACAGCGGCCAATAGCCGCTCCCTCCGGTTTCGTATATAGGGACCCGCTCTGCCCTAGTCCAATCCTTCCAAAACCTAGGCGATCATTGTAGGCAAAACCACCCCTTCCTTCCGCCTCCTTGATTTCTATCTCACCGTCTATGGCCGTCCCATCGCCCTCACTCCCACCCTTAAGTACCTTGGCGTCACCCTCGACCGTCGCCTCTCCTGGACCCCCCATCTCCAGACAATCCAAGCCAAGGCACGTTCCCGACTCCGTCTCCTCAAGCTCCTTTCCGGCCGTACGTGGGATCTGGACCCCTCCACAATCCTCCACACCTATAAATCCCTCATCCGCCCTATCCTTTGTTACGCCCATCCAGCCTGGATCTCCGCCCCCCCTACCTTTTATAAATCCCTCCAAATCCTTGAACGCCATGCTCTCCGCCTTGCCTATCGCATCCGTCTCCCCTCCCCCACGCGGATCCTCTACGATCTCATCCCCTTCCCCCACCTTCTCCTTTTCCTTGAAAGGATACGGATCCTGTACGCCTGCCGTAAACTTGCTCCTCCTCACCCGCTCGTATCCCCGATCCTCTCCCACCCCCGCCCGCTGCCACGCCTGTATTCCCACGTCCCACCCGGTCTCCATCTCCCCACCCTCCTTACTCTCTCCCAAGGTGGCTTCCGCCAGCTCCCCCTCCCTGATGATGTCCTCCTCCCCTCCATCTACCCCTCCTATCAACTTTGACCTTCCCCCCCACCTCCTGTGTCCTTTCCTTTAGGCACCCTCCCTCCCTCCCTTCCCTTCTCTTCTCTTTCCTCTCCCCTCTTCCTCCTCCCCTCTTCCACCGGGACTCCCCTCCCCCTTCCTCCTTCCCCCTCTCTCCTCCGGCCATGGCATCTCCTCTCCTCTCTCCCCTCTCCCTTTCCCCTCCTCCTCCTCCTCCTCCTCCCCCTCCTCCACTCTTGGCAGGTCCCCGGACTCGTACACGCTCAGTGGACTTCCGCGCGCCGGAGATCATCGCCATCTGTGTGTCGTGTGTGTGCCTCGATTTGTGTTTAGTGTTCTATCCCCGTCACGCATCAACTGTTCACGTGTGCCGTCGCCGTCATCTGTGTTCTGTGCGCCGTGTCACCAAGTGTCTACTGTTTTTTCGCGTCCAGCGTGAACGGCTTCATGTTTATTGTTTTTTGTATCTCTTTTTCTTTGCCCGCCGTTTTTACTGTATTGTCTGTATCACCTATATGTCTTGTTATTGTCTACTTAAGGCTGAAGAGCAGCGTACTATGCTGCTGCCAGCCCACCTGTATGAGGTGATGAAAATTACAATAAAGGAAAAAAAATGCCCTAGTCCAGCCAATCTGGTACTCGCTCTTGATTTCGTTTTTATCTCGGCGGTACTGCGTTCTGGTCGTTGCTTGTTGTTGACATTTGCCTGGCTCTGGTTCCGAGTGGATTTACGTTTGGTGTTTGGTGTTGTGGTTTCCCCCAAGCCTCCGTTGTTTATCTCTTCCTTGTTGTGTCGCTCATAGACGGTCGTGGTCGGTTTATGTTGTCAGTTGTTGGTCTGTCGTCCGACACGTCCTGTGTTACCCGGTGGTGCGTGCTCCACCGCCGGCGGCTTCCCCGCCTGGCGGCTCCGATCCGCAGCCCAAGGCGTTCCCGCTGTTGGTTGTGGTTACAACACCAGGAATACAGAAATACAAGTCGCTGAGGAATGAAATAATTCTGAAACGCAGGGAAACTATGACCAAACAGCTGCTAGAAAAATATGAAGAAATTCAAAAAGAAATGATTGTCAGAATGACTGATTCAGCATATAGGAAAGTCAAAACAGCCTTCGGTGACATTAAAAGCAAGGGTGGTAGCATAAAGAGAGCAATGGGAAACCCACTGTTAAATACAGGGGAGAGAGCGGTTAGGTGGAAAAAGTATATTCAAGACCATTGTAAGGGACAGATTTGTTTGATGTGATAGAAGAAGAAACAGGAGTCGATTTAGAAGAGACAGGGAATCCAGTATTAGAATCAGAATTTGAGAGAGCTTTGCAGGACTTAAGATCAAATAAGGCAGACGGGGTAGATAACATTCCATCAGAATTTCTAAAATCGTTTGGGGATGTGGCAACAAAACAACTCTTCACGTTGGTGTGTAGAATGTATCAGTGTGGCGACATACCATCTGACTTTTGGAAAAAATATCATTCAGACAATTGCGAAGACTGCAAGAGCTGACAAGTGCGAGAATTATTGCACAATCAGCTTAACAGCTCGTGCATCCAAGTTACTAACAAGGGTAATATACAGAATACTGAAAAATAAAGTTTTGGATGTTCGAAATGACCATCAGTTTGGCATTACAAAAGGCAAAGGCACACGAGAAGTAGTTCTGACGTTACGCTTGACAACGCAAGCCAGACTAAAAAAATTCAAGGCACCGTCACTGGATTTTTCGACCTGGAAAAAGCCTACAATGGTGCAAGGTGTTCAATATTCTGAGAAAAATTGAGGTAAGATATAGAGAGAGACGGGTACAAAAGCCAAGAGGGAATAATAAAATTGGACGACCAAGTACGAAGCGCCCGGATTAAAAATGTTGTAAGACAAGTACGCATTCGGAAAGAGTACAATTCAGTCTGTGCACCGAAGAAGCAATGATGGCAGTAAAAGAAAGGTTCAGGAGTAGAATTAGAATTCAATGTGAAAGGATGTCAACGATACGATTCGCTGATGACATTGCTTTTCTGAGTGAGAATGAAGAAGAATTACATGATCTGCCGAATGGAGTGAACCACCTGATCAGTACAGAATATGGACTGAGAGTAAAACGAAGAAAGACGGAATAAATGAGAAGCAGCAGAAACGAAAACAGCGTGAAACTGAACATCAGGATTGATGTTCACGAAGTAGAAGAGGTTAAGGTATTCTGCTACCGACAGGACATCATAAGCAAACTAGCGCTGCAAAAAGGGCGTACCTGGCCAAGAAAAGTCTACTAGCATCAAAGACAGGCCTTAATTTGAGGAAGAAATTCTGAGAATACAGGTTTGGAGCACAGCATTGTATGGTTGTGAAATATGGACTATGGGAAAACCGGAACAGAAGGTAGTCAAAGCATTTGAGATGTGGTGCTACAGGCGGATGTTGATAATTAGGTGGACTGATAACGTAAGGAATGAGAAGGTTCTGCGCAGAATCAGTGAGGAGAGAAATACGCGGAAAATACTGACAAGGAAAAGGGACAGGATGATAGGACATTTGTTAGGACATCAGGGAATGACTTCCATGGTACTAGAGGGAGCTGTAGAGGCCAAAAACTGCAGAGGAAGACAGAGATTGGAATACGTCAGGCAAATAATTGAGGATGTATGCTGCAGGTATGACTCTGAGATGAAGCAGTTGGCACAGGAGAAGAATTCGTGGCGGCAGCATCAAACCATTCAGAAGACTGATGTCCTCAAAGAAACTCGACTGGGCTTGGATTCAACAAGTCACTGGAAGTCCCCTGTAGAAATATTGAGCCACGTTGCCTCTATTGCTGTCTATAATTGCGAAACTGTTGCGGTGTGGGATATTGTGCACAATCTGATCTCTTAATTACGTCCCAAAAATGTTCAATGGGATTCATGTTGGGCTATCCGGATGGCCAAATCATTCGCTTTAATTGTCCTTAATGTTCTTCAAACCAGTTATGGCCTAATGACATGACATATTTGTTTGGGAACATGAAGTCCATGAATGGCTGCAAATGGTCCGTCGTGCGGCCAAGTACCTACTATAAGCATTTCCAGTCAATCAGCTGGACCATACTACCCACTCTGTTACATGTAAACACATCCCACAGCATTGTAGAACCTGCACCATCTTGCACAGTGCCTTGGTTGGCAACTTGGATACATAGCTTCGTGGTGACTGCGCTATACTCGAAACCTACCATCAACTCTTACCAACTGAAAACGCTATTCATCCGACCCGAGCACGTCGTTCGGGGTCCAACCGATATGGTCACGAGCCCAGGAGAGTCGCTGCAGGCGAAGTCGCGCTGTTAACAAAGACTCTCTCTTCCCTCATCTCCTGCTACAGCCCATTAACGCCGAATTTGCCGGTTGTTTGTTAGCACTGACAACTCTACCCAAGTGAAGACTGCCGGCCAGCGCATTGTCCGTGGTGAGAGGTGATGCCTGAAATTTGATATTCTCTTTGCAAAACCTTTGACACAGTTGATTTCGTAATATTGTCTTCCCTAATAATTTATGCACTCGCATTCGGGAGGATGACGGTTGAAACCCGCGTCCGGCCATCCTGATTAAGGTTTTCATTGATTTCCCCAAATCGCTTCAGGCAAATGCCGGGACGGTTCCTTTGAAATGACACGGCCGACTTCCTTCCCTGTCCTTCTCTAATTGGATGGACCTATGACCCCGCTGTTTCGTCCCCTTCCCCAAATCAACCAACCAACCAAACGATTTCCGAAATGGAATGTTCCATGCGACTAGCTCCAACTACTACTCCACGTTCAAAATCTGTTAATTCTCGACGTCGGCCATAAGCGAGACGGCAACCTTTCTACACGGATCACCTGAGTACAAATGACGGTTCCGCCAACGCTCTGCCCTTTTATACGTTTTCGACGCGATACTACTGCTATCCGTGCATGTGTATGTCGCCATGACATTTGTCACCGCAGTTTGTGGGCCGTTGACACATGTGACGGTCCAACAATTCTAATCGTCCGTACTTCGGTAATGCGAAGAAAAATATAGCTGAATGGCAAAATTTAGCTTCAAGTGGAGGATAATTGTTGTACAAACATTTATGATAAATGTTTTAGTAAAAAGAAAGTAAACTCCATTACGCAGTATTTCATCTCTGGGAAATCTCGTTCCATGTCTCGGCCGCCATTTAACGTCTACAGCCCAAGAAAAGCTAATGAAGAACTGAAATCAGCATTGCAAAACACCAATCACTGCAGTGTAATGCTAGCTGATGAACATAATGGTTGTATGTTGTGCAAGGACAGATTATTTAATGAAGACTGTTGTAAATGTGGATTGAACTACTTCAAGAATATTTAGGGATTTGCCTCGGCTAATGCCGGTATCAATTATTTTCAGAATATATTCCCAGTTGTGTTTCACGGTACGTTGTAATTCTCATTGCTAGTTTGTTGAAAATATTTGAGTCGTACGCAGAATTGTGATCGTTCATTTGACGATTAATAGGCAATGCCAAATTTTTGTTTAATATGAAGAGCATTTATTCCGTAGACCCCATAAATACTCTCTGGAATCAACATGTTTACTCTGAAACGAAGTTTTGGCAGATATATATTCAGGGCCGAAACTACACAATTCTGATTAATATCCATAACGCGTATTTGGTGACATTGAATATTAGGCCCCTAATGGTGAATTCCTCTGGACCTGAACTGAGCTAAGTTTTGAGTGTACAGAAACGGGAGTCTGGAACAGATAGCAGCAAAATCGTCACAAGCATCGTAGAATGACGTACCTGTATCTACCATTGATTCTCATCTCGCCTCAACGCCGAGCGAAGAGACATTGCAGGTGCCTGAGGTGATATCTCTGGTGTTCTAGATTTCATATCATATATACCTTTGTATAACTTATATGCAGTGAAGAGCCAAAGAAACTGGTATACCTACCTAATATCGTGTAGAGCCCCCCCCCCCCCTCCCCCCGCGAGCACGTGGAAGGGCCGCAACACGAAATGACATGGATTCGACTAATATCTGATGCAGTGCTGGAGGAAATTGACACCATGGATGCTGAAGGGCTGTCCATAAATCCGTAAGAGTACGAGGGGTGAAGACCTCTTCTCAACAGCACGTTGCAAGGCATCCCAGTTATGCTTGATAATGTTCGTACCTGGGGAGTCTGGTGGCCACCGGAAGTTTTAAACCCAGAAGAGTGTTCCTGGAGCCACTCTGCAGCAATTCCGTACGTGCTGGGTGTCACATTGTCCTGCTCGATTTGCCGAAGTCCGTCGGAATGCACAATTGGCAAGAATTGATGTAAGGTATCAGACAGGATGCTCATGTATGTGTCGCCCATCAGAGTCGTATCTAGACGTATCTGGCGTCCCTTATCATTCTAACGGCACGCTCCACGCTATTACAGAGCCTTCACCAGCTTGAACAGTCCTCTGCTGACATGCAGCGTCCATGGATTCATGAGGTAGTCTCCATACCCGTACACTTTCATCCGCTCGATACAATTTGAAACGAATGTCGTCCGACCAGGTAACATGTTTCCAGTCATCAACAGTCCAATGCCGGCGTTGACGGACGCAGGTGAGGCATAAAGCTTTGTGTCGTGCAGTAATTAAGAGTAAACGAGTGAGCCTTCGCCTCTGAAAGCTTATATCGATGATGTTTCGTTGAATGGTTCGTACGCCGACACTTTCTGATGGCCCAGCATTGAAATCTGCAACAATTTGCAAAACTTCTGTCACGCTGCTCGATTCTCTTTAGTTGTTGTTCGTACCGTTCTCGCAGGCTCTTTTTCCGTCCGCAGCCATATCATAGATCTGAGATTTGGAGACAGATATTCTGAGACCAGGGCATTAGTCCCCTGCCCTACCCACGTCGTCTCCCTTTCCCAGAGGGAGGACATAGAGCGGATTTACCAAATCCGGTATCTTCTATACACAAAAGTCCGGATTGAATCGTACGAGGGCCGCAACGGGCCAGCCATCTGTCGCAAATGCCAACGTTTACGACATACTGGGAATTACTGCTCCCTGCCGTTGCGGTGTGTTAAGTGTGCTGGCCCACATTTAGTGGAGAACTGCACACTCCCTGCTTTGGAGAAACCTACCTGTGCCAGATGTTTGGGAACGACACACGATCCCCACCACATGGCATCCTGGAGGGGGTGCCCTGTTTACCAGAAGGCACTAAAGTCTTCTCGTCCGCCCAAAAAGAAACCGAGAACAAATCGACCTCCCCCACCGCTACGGGACATGACCAACTATCCTGTTTTGCGGGGTCAGCCTAGTGCACTGTCCTCAGCAGCCACTCTGGTACCAGCCACTCAGGCACCAGATGGCTCGGTGGCTCCTGTGCCGCTTCCTGCCCGGACTGCCACGACATCCTTTGCTGCTGCAGCCCGGTCTCCTCCTCATTGTCTGTCTTCCGTGACAGCTCCCACTACTCACCAACTACAGGAGCCAGCTGCAGCTCCCTCCAGTCCATCTGTGGCTCTATCTCAGCCCTCGGCCCCTACCTCACTCTGCCTACTACTACACCTGCACCTGCGCGCCGTAGGGGCAAGCAGACCACCCGGGACCCTCCCCCAGTGGTGGAGACTGATGCGTCTTTTCGGGCGGACATGCGCGAAATCCTCCAGGTCATCTCCTTTTTCACGAAACCCCACATCCGGGCTGTTATTCGTGACACTGCACAAAAAATCCGTCAGTCGGAGGACGGGCTCTCCAAGGTAATCGCCCTAGTGGAAGGGCTTAGTCAAATATTGTAATGGCGAATGGACCTCCACACCACCACCAGCCCCCTCGGGATCTTGTCACTTGCATTTTTAATGCCAATGGCATAAAACGTATGAAGACGGAATTGAACACCTTCCTCCATGACTATCGTGTGGATGTTTTACTGGTCACAGAGACACACCTGAAACCGGCAGACGATTTCCGCCTTCGCAACATGGTATGTTACCGCTCTGACCGCCACGACCGCCGTGGTGGAGGCACAGCTGTATTCCTCAACAAAGCTCTTGTCCACACCCAAGAGCCCCTCCAGCCAATGGAACACATAGAGGCCACAGCAGTTACCATCTCCACACGCCTTGGTGCCATTACCTTTGCAGCAGCGTATTTGAGCCCAAACAAGCCGCTGCTGGAAGCAGACCTCCGCACATTGTCATCCTTCGACAGGCTCATCATTGGGGCAGATCTCAATGCCAAGCACCCAGCTTGGCATTCTCGAGTGTCTAACCCCAAAGGCCGGCTCCTCCTTGACCTGGAGGATACTTTATCACTATCAGTCTATGGCCCCCACGAACCTACCCATATCCCAGTCCGTACTAACTGCCAGCCAGACGTTCTGGATGTGGCCATCTTCAAAAACATCACCGCTCAGTTTTCACTGGAAGTTCTCCACGAACTGGCCTCTGACCATGAGCCAGTACTCTTGCACCTCACCAATGCTGCCCTTTCATTTGATGTTCGTTCCACTGCGACCCTCACCAATTGGGACAAGTTTGCCAGGGTACTAAATAACACCACTCGACACGACCTCAATTTGACAACACCGGCCAATATAGTCCGTGCTGTGGACTACCTTACTGCCAAAATACAGAAAGCAGTGAAACTCTCCACCTCCACTGCACCTCAAAATTTAACACCCCTGGACGACTTGCCCCCTCTGTTACGAGAGCTGAAGGTGCAGAAGAACCGCTACCGCCGGAGGTGGAAGCAGTTTCGTGACCCTCAGGACAAACGCCAAATGAGACGCCTCCAACGCGAATTCAGCCACCGGCTCGCCGAATGGAGGTCTGAACAGTGGGAGGACAGGATGTCCACTTTCCTACTCCACCAAAAATCTGACTGGGCTGTCATTCGCACCCTGCGGCGTTCTAAGCCAGCGACTGCCCATCCTATTCGCACAGCAGCGGGCTTGTCTTATGATACCCTGCAAATTGTGGAAACGCTGGCAGATGCGTTCGAGGCCCAAAACCGCCCTCTGGTCCAGGACCTTTCTCCGAACGAACTACAGGAAGAACATGAAGTCCTGACAGCTGTTGCTGCTTTCCGCAACCACCCACCCCAGTCTGCTCCCCGTCTTACGTCCATGGCAGAAATTCAGCGCATCCTTCGACGGAAACGTGGCCGGTCGGCCCCTGGATTGGACGGAATTTTAAATGAACATCTTTGCCACCTTCCCCGCACACCACTCATCTTGTTCACCAAGATTTTAAACTGTTGTCTCACATCTGGCCTTTTCCCCCCTCAGTGGAAACAAGCCAAGCTAATTGCGATCCCCAAGAGGTTCAAGGACCCTACAGTCCCCACCAACAACAGGCCCATCAGCCTCCTAAACACTATGGCGAAGGTCCTTGAATCTGTGATCCTTCACCGACTTTCCCAACCTCTTGCAGCAGCTGGGACGATCCGTCCTGAACAGTTTGGATTCACTTCGCACCTCTCTGCTGAACTTCAGGTCCTACGGATCATTGAACATATCAGCAAAGGCTTCAACACTGCCAAGTCGACAGCTGCTGTTTTTCTGGACTTGCAAAACGCCTACGACAAAATCTGGCAAGACAACCTCGTACACAAGATGCTGACACAGACCCCTATACCGGATATTTATGTCAAGATCGTTGATGACTTCCTCCGTGGCAGGACTTTCCTAGTGGCTCAACGGGGAATGCGTTCTGGCATTCGCCAATTGTCGGCAGGCACTCCGCAAGGATCGGTGCTATCTCCCATCCTTTTTAATATCTATGTCAATGACATGCCGGTCATCCCCGAGTGCCACCTTGCACAATACGCTGACGACACAGCACTATACACCACTGGCCGCATTACTGACGCCGTCGTCGCCCGCCTCCAGCGACAGGTGGACGCCACTATCACCTGGTGCCGGACAAACAAAATAGCTCTCAATGCCGCCAAAACTACGGCAGTTTACTTCACGAAACGGCGCCCAGTCCTCCGCCGCAATATCTCGATTGCAGGTGTGCAGGTGCCCTGGTCCCCGACAACCACCTATCTCGGGGTTCAGATGGACCACAAGTTGCTCTTCCACTGTCATGCGGAGTATGTCACCAACAAGGGGCAAAAGCTAACCAGGGCTTTGTACCCGCTCTTTCGCAGTAGGGAACTTAACCTGCATACCAAGCTCCGCATTTACCGAACAGTTATCTTGCCTGCCCTCACGTATGGATCTGCTGCATGGGCCACGATTAGTGTCACCAGGATGCGGACATTGCAGCGCCTACAGAACAAGGTGCTCAGGTGGAGTCTGCACGCCCCGCCACTCACGAGAATTGTCACTCTCCACGAGGAAGCTGATATCGTCCCCCTAAAGACGACCATACGCAACAACGCGCGGCGGCTCTATGAGAAAGTGGATGCCTTGCGGGACACTGTCCATGGGTTACGCCACGTTGGGGCCACACTTCCACGCCGCTGGCATCGACATCCGGTTCCCCTAACCATCCTAGAGGAATCGGATTCCGACCATGGCTAACGATAGGTCTGGCACGCCCACCACGGACGCATCATTTGGCGGGACTAGCCCCCATTCTACGTCCAATACTTTCCAATCATACCTGCCCACGTTAGGCTAATTTTTTCTGCCTGATTCATGTAGTACTGTCACCGTCAGAGGGTGGTACGGGACTACAAGTCCCACCGCCACACCTCCAAAGTGAATTGCAGTGATGCAGTCACTGCCCTGTGGATAATTTTACTGCCTCACCAACACAGTTAGACCGCAATAGACCGGTGATGCTGTATTGTAACAATACCATGCGACACCATGCTCATACTCACTTAAATCTTGATAACCTGTCATGGTAGTAGCAATAACCGATGTAACACATGCTCCAGACACTTGTCTTCGGAATGAGATTTTCACTCTGCAGCGGAGTGTGCGCTGATATGAAACTTTCTGGCAGATTAAAACTGTGTGCCGGACCGAGACTCCAACGCGGGCAAGTGCTCTACCATCTGAGCTACCCAAGAATGACTCACGCACCGTCCTCACAACCTTACTTCTGGCAGTACCTCGTCTCCCACCTTCCCGAGTTCGAGTCTCGGTCCGGCACACAGTTTTAATGTGCCAGGAAGTTGCATATCAGCGTACACTCCGCTGCAGAGTGAAAATTTCTGGAAACAACCCCTAGGCTGTGACTAAGCCATGTCTCTGCAATATCTTTTCTTTCAGGAGTGCTAGTTCTGCAAGGTTCGCTGGAGAGCTTCTGTAAATTTTGGACGGTAGGAGACGAGGTACTGGCGGAAGCTGTGAGGACGGAGCGTGAGTCGTGCTTGGGTAGCTCAGTTGGTAGAGCACTTGCCCGCGAAAGGCAAAGATCCCGAGTTTGAGTCTCGGTCCGCCACACAGTTTTAATCTGTGAGGAAGTTTCCTTTGTTGTCTTATCCACGCTTTATCGAAGGCGGCGCCGTATTCTGCCTATTTACATACCTTTGTATTTAAATACGCATGCCTATACCAGTTTCTTGTGAAGTGATCCTCATGAGTTGCAAAAGAAATCTGTTGGAATTCGATTACTCGATTAATAGCACAATTCTCAAGGCTGTCAATTCAACTAAGTACCTGGGTGTTAAAATTACGAACAACTTCAGTTGGAAAAACCACATAGATAATATTGTAGGGACGGCGAGCCAAAGGTTGCGTTTCATTGGCAGGGCACTTAGAAGATGCAACAAGTCCACTAAAGAGACAGCTTACACTACACTCGTTCGTCCTCTGTTAGAATATTGCTGCGCGGTGTGGGATCCTTACCAGGTGGGATTGACGTAGGACATCGAGGGGGTGCAAGGAAGGGCAGCTCGTTTTGTATTATCACGTAATAGGGGAGAGAGTGTGGCAGATATGATACGCGAGTTGGGATGGAAGTCATTAGAGCAAAGACGTTTTTCGTCGCGGCGAGATCTATTTACGAAATTTCAGTCACCAACTTTCTCTTCCGAATGCGAAAATATTTTGTTGAGCCCAACCTACATAGGTAGGAATGATCATCAAAATAAAATAAGAGAAATCAGAGCTCGAACAGAAAGGTTTAGGTGTTCGTTTTTCCCGCGAGCTGTTCGGGAGTGGAATGGTGGAGAGATAGTATGCTTTTGGTACGATGAACCCTCTGCCAAGTACTTAATTGTGAATTGCAGAGTAATCATGTAGATGTAGATGTAGATATGCCATACACAACGTAAGTCCTTTATGATGCCGCAATTGTAATGGCCAGCATTTACGTGCATCTTGATTTGACTTAGCAGTACAATAGTAACGAATCGAATGCAGTCATCGGTTCAACTGAGAACAACGATGTAGGAGCAAATGGTGGGCTAAAGGCGGAATCAATTTCCGAACTGGTGAGGTTGTGGCCGCGCCTGTGGTTGGTCGGTGTGGTTCACACCGCAGCTCCCTCACCATCGCCGTTACATGCATCGCCGGCTGCAATACGCCCACCAATGTGTGTGTGTGTGTGTGTGTGTGTGTGTGTGTGTGTGTGTGTGTGTGCGCCTGCCTGCCTGCCTGTCTCTTTATCGACGTGGCTCCCTCCGCGCCGCCGGATCGCGCTGTTTGTCCTCATCCTGCCAAAAGGCCGCACGGAGCGGGGCGGAGCGCCGCTGCGGAAGCTGTGTAAATAGTAGACACGGCGATGCGATATTGGATTTATCTGGCGTTCACCTACGCCCCAAAAAACCTCCCCGCAGACCGTATCCCACAACCCAAAACGATATCGAATTTCAACATCATTGCGCACAGTCAATATTTGTGCTGGGGGACATCGGATGACACGTAATTTAACGAAACGAAGTTTCCGATTCGGCCTTCGAAAAGGGAAGGAGAGAAATGAAGTCAGGCCCATCCTTCCGTGTGTGTTTACCTCGTCCGGTCGCGATTCGAAGCAGAAACAGCGCACGTCAGCGCCGGAAGCTGACGGCTGAAGTATCGCGAAAATGCAGCGGAGCGCTCCGTCGCCCAGTCGTTGTTTTATCGTGTTTGGCGTATGATCAGGTCGCTTGCTATTTTCCCAGTTCCAACATTCATGTGAGAGCTGCTCGGTCCAGTTTCTCTCGATGAATAGAGGTCGTGCTTAAGAACAGATATCTGGACACAAGTATTCACCCACTATTCTAAGCCGTTGAAAAGGCAGAGCAGTAAAGTGTGACGCTAACAAATTCCTTAACGCGATGGATATTAATTTAAACATTTAGTAATAAGGCTGACTTTTATTTCATCTCCTTCTCTTCATTTCACAATCGTTCACTTTGAAAGATCAGCAACCCACCGTATTGGCTTTTCTGTTTTTAACTCTCCCATCTCCGGTTCAAAGGCCTTGTGGAGTGCGATATAAATGCTTGACCTGCCATCCCGGCGTATACGGGACGATTCAGTCGCCGCTGCCCACGGATTTTATGCAACCTGCAATGCCTTCAAATATCTCGTGAAAAATTTACTCATTCTGTTGTTCGCTTAGTACAAACTTTTAGTCCTACAGAAAAAATGAACAGGACCTTTTTGCAGTAAATTTAATTTACTTAAATTTTTACCGATATTTGTTTTAGTTAGGTGCCGTAGATTTCGAATTATTCAAGAGAGACGTAAAAAAGTGACCTCCAAGCGCATTTTTCTTGAATAACTCGAGAACTGTTGCCTCCAGCGAAAACTTATCCTAGTACTAGTAAGTTCGGTACTTTACTGCAAGGAAGAGATGTCTCGGAATAATCTACTACGTTCCACTTATATATGTTTTTCCGACTGATTCCACTCGATCCACGATACAATTTCAAGGAAGTCTATGTTCTAAATTGAAATTATCGGGAACTACTTCATCTTCCACTTGTTTCAATGACTTCTCGTTGCCAATTTTTGTGTTACGATGCCGGTATTCTTCTTCCTATTATTCTGCATCAGCATGTTGTTTCTGGCTTGTTTATTCTTAAGTCATTGTCTGTGCTAAGTATGATAAGTGTAAGTTGTAAAAAAAAAAAAAGTATTCTGATAGCTCCTTGGGATATGAATTTGTATCCGTTCCCCTTAAACTTTCATTCCTCCTCCAAAATTTTGTTTCACTTTCCCCACTGCTTCTTTCGACCTGTAAGTTGAATAACACGGGTAATAAGTAGCAAACTTGCCTTTACGTTCTTCACACTGACTTTTCTCTTGATCTTCCACGGTTATTACTCTCACTTGTCTTTCCTGCATATATTGTACATCATTCGTTCGCGTTTGTGCTTTAGACACAATTTAAAGAACTGTGGATACTTTGTTTCCCTTTTTCACAGGCAATCGGATTGTAGATAATTACTAACTGCTATCGGTTACGTGGTGATTAGAGAAACAATGCAAGTTCATAGACTTTTTATCAGCTAGAACATCTCAAATAGAAATGAATTTCGTCCAGAGGCTGGAGACATATGATGCGGGTACCTAAAGATTTTCGTGCTTGCATAACAGTGCTGATTGTAGTAGTAACAGCTGCCATCGTATTATGGATAAAAAAATTTTAGAAAATCGTTCTGATTTTTTTTCAGTCTTCTTTCTACTTCTAGACATGCTGTTGAAATTGGTTCCCTAATATCTTTGCCCTACCGAAATACATTACCTAAAAAAGTCCCGTTAATTTTTTCTGTAGTACATATAGCATGACGTGAAAATCTGCCTGGGGCTTTGAAGGGGCAGCTGAATCGAACTGTTTGTTCCCAACAAATTACTGAAGGCGAGTTTTGGATAGTTTATCCGAAAAAGGCACTATCGTTGTATTGTTCTATGTATGTCTCACGCAGACTAAGATTTGGCTATAATGTTCTTGCAATCGAAGCGTCACTTAATCTTGTGCTTGTACCTGCAAGCTGTCAACTACCATGACTAGACTTGCTTAACACTACAGGATAATTTGAAATAAAGTTTGCTGAGTTAATAAGTATTAAATCTATTTTTCGTAGTACGGTGTAATCCCAGTTTCAAACATGCCTTCGGATTAAGTCTGAATTCTGATTTTTTAGTTTAATGTGGCAACTTAAGAGACGGAAGATTTTCGTCAGAACACGATACCAACGCTACAGCCTAACATTTTCAGACAACAGTTATTCATGGAATATTGGAAACAGGGAATGATTTTATGGTCCAGTTTATTTGGAACTGTACGAATCCACTACAATTATTGTCATCAGACAAGTTACACTTTTTTGTTGATAGTCCTTATCAAAATACGGAAATACATTCATCCTATGCAACAATGATTTGTTTTACATTCCTTTCTGTAAGAGGTGGAACACAGGTATTAGTACGTTCAGTGAGTACTGGAGAATATGTAAAACAAAAATAAGTAGTCGAGAATGACAAAGGGATTCACTACGTTGGCGGAATTTGTCGGTTCAGTATAGATGCTGCAGATGCGTGGTACATGATTACCTCATTTTGTACTTGTGGATTACTATTGTCGTTTTAGAGAGAATGCATTGAAATATCTAGTTGGACTTAGATATGTTGCAGCGAGATGTCCCACCTAGAGCACGATCAGTCAACTGAGATGATGAAGTTGATGCAGTTGGAGCTGGTATTGATGCTAATATTATTGGCGCAGCTGCGACAGCGTTCTATGATGACGTAACTGTTGCTGCATTTGGTGCCGGCGCGTTTATGAGTGTATCAAAAAGGGGTGGCGTTGATAATGGTACAACTGGATACCCAGGAAGTGGAACCAGAAAAGTGTATCGACGCAGGAAAAACTGAATTGAGAGTGGTTTTGGGAGTGTGTGGCTGTGACATTTAGCTAAAATAGGGAACGAGCTACCAATGTTTTATGAAGGATGTGGAGATAGGGCTTAGGGAATAGGACGGGTATTGGGTGGATGGGGAAAGTCTTTGCGGATGACGATATTTCCTTGCATTATAGGAGTAGGTTTGAAGGGGCACCACTTAATACATGTGTTTTTGTAGTGGGACCGACAGTCAGAGCATATTTTTAGAATGTGGCTAGATTTGAAATGGGGAAGAAGCGTGGGTTATTGCATTCATGAGTTAGGTGACTATTGTAGACGACGGTATTCGTGTGCATGGAATGAGCTAGATTCTGCATGGTGCTAGTTGTAATTGAGGAAACCACAGATAACTAGATGTCAATGGATAGTGGGGTTAGGAAAATATGTGGATGAATAAATTGAGGTCAGTAATTATGCTCATGCATAGGGGTGCTCATATTTAGGATTAAGAATGATAGTTAAGTTTCTGCTGAACTTCCTTAGCTGAACTCTCAGGGTCTATCCCATAGAGCGCAAGAGGTTTAGTAGTCATGTAGACTGTATTTGGGTTATGTGGTATTGTGAAAACTTGGAAATGTAAACTCACTGAATAAGGTACCTTTGCGTATTGTAAGTTGGGTGGTGTTGCGACTTGGGAGATACTTAAAGATTCGTATGTTGAGGTATTTGATTGTGTTAGATAGGAAGAGGGCAAATCAGTTCGTTGGAATAGTTTTCCAATGGTTGAGAAATGTAGGGATCGTGTAAGTATGTAAAGAATTTTTTGCTTCTGAGTTGGATAATGTGTCCTCAAACTGTCTTTAATGTGACTTTTCTTGGAAGTGGAAGTTGGTACCAAATAAGGAGGTGGTAAGTAGCGGAAGTGATGCTGTGTAAGATGCTTGAATTTCGGGTACTGTAAATGACAAATCAGATACGTTTACGCCAAGGGTCAACCTGCTACTCTGCTGTTGCTTTCTGTTCACCGATTATTACAGGATTTGACTCACATCTGTAGAAAGTGTGAGGGCCGGGTGATAGAAATGCTTGTCTGATGCATGCAACCGCAAAGATTCGCCCTGGAAGTGTATGTAATGAGATATATGTATTGAGCTGTTATCATCGGCAGCGGTTGGCTGACTCGCATCAGTATCATGGGTGATTTTAGGTTTCCACATTATTGAGACAAATTACTCCAGTCTGCTGTCTACCGGCGAATAAACAGTCTCATGGCGGATTTAACTTCGGATAACGTGCGTGCACACTGCGCCCTCCGCGAGAACACGTTCTCCTAGAAGGTAATCGTTACTGACGATGTCGTTGGGTCAACGTGGGAGCATCCACAGGTCGTGTACCGAGGACTGTCATTTTCAATAATGTGCATTGAATCAGGTGCTCTGAAACACTTGTGGACTGAATCTTCATTATTCTCTGTTTGCCAGGCCACACTGGTTCGCAGCCCATCCTGCTTTGCAGAGAAGCCAAGCTTCCAACCTAAACACTCTGTGATCAGTTTCCAGAGGGTAATACAATTTACACTACTGGCCATTAAAATTGCTACATTCCGAAGATGACGTGCTACAGACGCGAAATTTAACCCAAAGGAAGAAGATGCTGTGATGTGCAAATGATTAGCTTTTCAGAACATTCACACAAGGTTGGCGCCCGTGCCGACACCTACAACGTGCTGACATGAGGAAAGTTTCCAAATGATTTCGCATACACAAACAGCACTTGACAGGCGTTGCCAGGTGAAACGTTGTTGTGATGCCTCGTGTAAGGAGGAGAAATGCGCACCATCACGTTTCCGACTTTGATAAAGGTCGGACTGTAGCCTATCGCAATTGCGGATTATCGTATCGCGACATTAATGCTCGCGTTGGTCGAGATCCAATGACTGTTAGCATAATATGGAATCGGTGGGTTCAGGAGGGTAATATGGAACGCCGTGCTGGATCGCAACGGCCTCGTATCAATAGCAGTCGAGATGACAGACATCTTATCCGCATGGCTGTAACGAATCGTGCAGCCACGTCTGAATCCCTGAGTCAACAGATGGGGACGTTTGCAAGACAACAACCATCTGCACGAAAAGTTCGATGACGTTTGCAGCAGCATGGTCTATCAGTTCGGAGACCGTGGCTGCGGTTACTCTTGACGCTGCTTGACAGACAGGAGCGCCTGCGATGGTGTACTCAACGAGGAACCTGGTTGCACGAATGGCAAAACGCCATTTTTTCGGATGAATTCAGGTTCTGTTTACAGCATCATGATGGTCGCATCCGTGTTTGGCGACATCGCGGTGAACTCACATTGGAAGCGTGTATTCGTTATCGCCCTACTGGCGTATCACTCGGAGTGCCATTGGTTACACGTCTCGGTCACCTCTTGTTCGCATTGACGGCACTTTGAACAGTGGACGTTACATTTCAGATGTGTTACGACCCGTGGCTCTACCCTTCATTCGATCCCTGCGAAACCCGACATTTCAGCAGGATAATGCACGACCGCATATTGCACGTCCAATAGGGCCTTTCTGGATTCAGAAAACGTTCGACTGCTGCCCTGGCCAGCACATTCTCCAGATCTCTCACCAATTGAAACCGTCTGGTCAATGGTGACCGAGCAACTGGCTCGTCACAATACGCCAGTCACTACTCTTGATAAACTGTGGTATCGTGTTGAAGCTGCATGGGCAGCTGTACCTGCACCGCCATCCAAGCTCTGGTTGACTCAATGCCCACGCGTATCAAGGCCTTTATTACGGCCAGAGGTGATTGTTCTGGGTACTGATTTATCATGATCTACGCACCCAAATTGCATGAAAATGCAATCACATGTCACTTCTAGTATAATATATTTGTCCAATGAATACCCGTATGTCATCTGCATTTCTTCTTGGTGTAGCAATTTTAATGGCCACTAGTGTACTTTAGAGTTGATCGTTGCACCATGAGGGAGAACATGAAACAGAATAACCCCATCAGAGTCTCCGAAGACCGCGGCCATGACTATAGCGGCTCAGGGTGTGGCTTTGAACTCTTTCTTCGGCGGAGGTGTGGCGCCATTCCATGGCCTAGCGATTCGTTTCCAGTTTGAAGTAACGAACCCATGTTTCATCGCCTGTGACTACGTTCGACCAAAAACTGTCACGATCAGTCACGTAAAGCCCATTCAATTCTTCACAATATTTTTTACTCGCTATGGTCTTCTATTAGACGGCGAGGAACCCATCGGACACTCGCCTTTGTGTACCCCAACTACTGGATGCCTTTGTCAGCACTACCAACATAGGCGCACAGCTGTGCACAGAGGCGGATTTATAGATTTTGCGCCCCTAGGCACACCATATTACGTGGGGGAGTTAGAAAATAAGTTTCCCTGTCCACTGTGGTCATAGTTGTGTGTGAAAGGAAAAAAAAGAGAATTAGACATTAAAGATAAGACATATCTTTATTTTTCTACATAATTTCCAAGTACATTGAGACATTTGTCATACCGCTTTATAAGCTTCAAAAAGCCTTCCAGGAAAAAAATCAGGGTGTTGCATACGGAACAAGCGTTGAACGGCTTGTTTGATGTCAGCATTGCTGCCACAGCGCCTTCCGCCGAGAGTCATCTTCAAAGCAGGAAACAGTTGGAAGTCACCTGGTGCGAGATCCGGACTGTGAGGCGGATGGTGTAGGCGCTCCCAACCAAGAGTTGAAATACGGTTTTGTGTTGCCGTCGCTGTGTGTGGTCTCGCATTGTCATCCAACAGCAAAACGCCAGATCTGAGAAGGCCAGGCCCCTTTCTCTGAATCACCTCTTTCAATTTCTACATCTACATCTACATCCATACTCTGCAAGCCACCTGACGATGTGTGGCGGAGGGTACCTTGAGTACCTCTATCGGTTCTCCCTTCTATTCCAGTCTCGTATTGTTCGTGGAAAGAAGGATTGTCGGTATGCCTCTGTGTGGGCTCTAAACTCTCTGATTTTATCCTCATGGTCTCTTCGCGATATGTACGTAGAAGGGAGCAATATACTGCTTGACTCCTCGGTGAAGGTATGTTCTGGAAACTTCAACAAAAGCCCGTACCGAGCTACTGAGCGTCTCTCCTGCAGAGTCTTCCACTGGAGTTTATCTATCATCTCCGTAACGCTTTCGCGATTACTAAATGATCCTGTAACCAAGCGCGCTGCTCTCCGGTGGATCTTCTCTATCTCTTCTATCAACCCTATCTGGTACGGATGCCACTGCTGAGCAGTATTCAAGCAGCGGGCGAACAAGCGTACTGTAACCTACTTCCTTTGTTTTCGGATTGCATTTCCTTAGGATTCTTCCAATGAATCTCACTCTGGCATCTGCTTTACCGACTATCAACTTTATATGATCATTCCATTTTAAATCACTCCTAATGCGTACTCCCAGATACTTTATGGAATTAACTGCTTCCAGCTGCTGACCTGCTATAATGTAGCTAAATGATAAGGGATCTTTCTTTCTATGTATTCGCAGCACATTACACTTGTCTACACTGACATTGAATTGCCATTCCTTGCACCATGCGTCAATTCGCTGCAGATCCTCCTGCATTTCAGTACAGTTTTCCATTGTTACAACCTCTCGATATACCACAGCATCATCTGCAAAAAGCCTCAGTGAACTTCCGATGTCATGCACAAGGTCATTTATGTATATTGTGTACAGCAACGGTCCTACGACACTCCCCTGCGGCACACCTGAAATCACTCTTGCTTCGGAAGACTTCTCTCCATGAGAATGACATGCTGCGTTCTGTTATCTAGTAACTCTTAAATCCAATCACACAATTGGTCTGATAGTACATATGCTCTTACTTTGTTCATTAAACGACTGTGGGGAACTGTATCGAAAGCCTTGCGGAAGTCAAGAAACACGGCATCTACCTGGGAACCCGTGTCTATGGCCCTCTGAATCTCGTGCGCGAATAGAGCGAGCTGGGTTTCACACGATCGTCTTTTTCGGAACCTGTGCTGATTCCTACAGAGTAGGTTTCTAGTCTCCAGAAAAGTCATTATACTCGAACATAATACGTGTTCCAAAATTCTACAACTGTTCGACGTTAGAGATATAGGTCTATAGTTCTTCACATCTGTTCGACGTCCCTTCTTGAAAACGGGGATGACCTGTGCCCTTTTCAAATGCTTTGGAATCATTTCGACAGAGTGGTACAGTACCGCGCAGCATTCACGGTTGCATCCTCCAGAAAGTCCAGCAGCAAAATTCCTTTGGCGTCCCAGAAAACGGTGAGTAGCACTTCACCTGCAGACGGAGTGCTTTTGAACTTCTTTCGGATAGGTGATAACGGATATTTACAGTCCATGGATGCGGCCCTCGATTCGGGCTTGTAATGGTGGAACCAAGTTTCATACCCCGTCAAAATCCGAAAAAGAAGGTCATTGCCAGATTCATGGTAACGCACGAGCTATTTCACGTTGAACGCCATGTGTTGTTCCATGTGTGCAGGGGTCAGTTGGCGGGGCACCCATCGTGCTGACACCTTCCTGTATCGAAGAATGTCGTGGATGAGATCGCTCATGTCCGATTCCCAGTTCTGCCGCTACTCCATCGATGGTGGTATGCCGGTTCGCTTTAATCCTGTCATCCATCTTCCTGACACTTGCATCTGTAGTGGCCGTGAGGGTCCGTCCAGGTCTTGGTATGTCCTGCACTTGTTTACGTCCATCACTGAATTGCTGGCACCATCCCCGCACCATTTGCCTCGACATCACTACTGACCCATACACGTTAACAAGGCGGTTATGAATTTCTGTGCCTGATACTCCACGTGCCCATTCAAAGCGGATAATAACTCTCACTTCCGCCTTTCACCACGACTCCAAAACGCACCATCTCTCCATAGCTCCGGGGAAAGACTGAGCGGCTGGACTCCACTTTGCGCAGGCACTGCAACAGCGCCATCAGCTTGATCGCGGGCGACCTCTACTCAATGGTGTATCGATGTCTTGCACGTGCACGTTCACCTGCCGCGTCGTCTTTCGCCCATATCACACAACTCTGCCCACAATCGACAGGGAAACTTATTTTCCAACTCTCCCTCGTATATGTCTCCCTCCCCCCCCCCCCATCCCACAAAAAAAACAGGTTTTAAATAATAACTACTACCCGATCACTTCACAATTGCCGTTTTGTGTGGGAGCACTGTGACCTGTTTCCGTACTCTGCTAACGACGCGTCAGCGGTCTAGTCGCGCTCAATCAAAATGTAATATCGTTCCTGAATTGTACTTGGTGTACGGCAGCGGATAAAACAAACTTAAGACTGCATTGTGTTAGCACATTCTTCTGTCGAAAGCCAATAGAAATGAACACAAGGAAAATAATTTCTCTTTTACTGCCTAAAAATTCAGCGGAGCCTGTAGGAGACAACGGATTTTTGTTGTACGTTCACTTTTAATATGTTCTTTTACATGCAACCGTTGAAAATGAAAATAAAAACGTTGTTTACGATCTAAAAATTGAATCGAACGTGTCATACATTAGAAATGGAGGGTTGACTTGATACTTCCCCGTAATTTCTACAAGAAATTTAAGAAGAATCGGGTTTTACATACTGATGCCCACACATGTTACAGAAACTGCGGATTAGTTTATCACAGATTTTCAGGGGTCCCGGTATTCTCAAGGGGAAAATATGGTACGGTTAAGTAGAAGCAGACAACACTCCCGGAATAATAACGTTTCAAATATTGTATTGCAGATTACCGTCTTGACAGCTTGCTTCAAAATATTTTGAACAATCATGAAAATGATACAAGACAGACAGCCAATATTAAATTTCCATTCAGTCACTGTATATATTTCCAAGCTTGTATTATCAAATTTAGTTCTTAAGGCTTATTTAAAATAGCAAGTTGTTTAACAATATTAAAATTTTTTGTCGTTTGTAAGCGCAGTTATTTTAAAAAGTTAAAGGTTAAAATGAGTACAGAGCAAAAAATGCCGCCCCCCCTTTAAGGTGCCGCCCATATGCCCGAACCTCTTGGGCCTACATGTAAATCCGTCGCTGGTTGTGCATAGAGATGTTTGACTGTGATCCATCAACCACCGCGAATGAATCAGCGCTTTCCAACACTGCTTGAGTCTCAGCTGTGTACGGCCGGCCGGCAAATGGGAGCTCGCATAAGTTTGCGCGACCTTGTTGCGATGATGACAGACGCCTCGCCCAACAACTCACCGTGCTTTTGTCTGCAGACATTCTGTACCTATGAATATCTGCAATGCTTTTGTTTGAAGGCAACGTACAGCGCCGCCACTAACCGGAACTTCATAAAACTGTAGGGGCTGAAGCAGGAGATTCCACGATGCCTCACAACAAGTGCAGCATTTTTTTTTTCAGTCGAAACTGGTGGAGAAAATAAGTGTGTTGGATTACTTAATGAACCCCCTTCGTACTTCCTTATCGCAGCATGGGCCCGAAACGCCACCGAGTGGTATTCGGTCGCCCTGCGGGCAGTGTATAGTGTTACCAGGAGAAGTGGCCGTACCTCTCGCCCTACAGTCTCCCTAATATAATAATTTCTGTTCAGGTTTCCCCAAACGAAGAAGGTGCTGTGTTGCACCAAATGGTATCACAAACAATGCTGAATGTCTTTTGTTTGCAGCGCCACTAGATACTGGTGAGCACAGTAGCTTCTTACACCTAATATGGCTCACTGTGACAAGCAAGAGTGTGTATACTGTTGTCAAAAACCTTTCCGGTTTCCTAACAGAAAACTACATCGCACTGATGCGTACCTTCAGTCATTCCCCCAAATGACGATTTAAAAACCTTGACGTAGACAGGTTCCCACTCGTTATATTACTAGTTCCGGTGAAAACACTACTGGCCATTAAAATTGCTACACCAAGAAGAAAAGCAGATGATAAACGGGTATTCATTGGACGAATATATTATACTAGAACTGACTTGTGATTACATTTTCACGCAGTTTGGGTGCATAGATCCTGAGAAATCAGTACCCAGAACAATCACCTCTGGCCGTAATAAAGGCCTTGATACGCCTAGGCATTGAGTCAAACAGAGCTTGGATGGTGTCTACAGGTACAGATGCCCATGCAGCTTCAACACGATACCACAGTTTATCAAGAGTAGTGACTAGCGTATTATGAAGCTCGGCCACCATTGACCAGACGTTTTCAGTTGGTGAGAGATCTGGATAATGTGCTGGCCAGGGCAGAAGTCTAACATTTTCTATATCCAGAAAGGCCCGTACAGGACCTGCAACATGCGGTCGTGCATTATCCTGCTGAAATGTAGGGTTTCGCAGGGATCGAATGAAGGGTAGAGCCACGCGTCGTAACACATCTGAAATGTAATGTCCACTGTTCAAAGAGCCGTCAATGTGAACAAGAGGTGACGTGTAACCAATGGCACCCCATACCATCGTCAGTATGACGATGACGAATACATGCTTCCAATGTGCGTTCACCGTGATGTCGCCAAACACGGATGCGACCATCATGATGCTGTAAACAGAACCTGGATTAACGCGAAAAAATGACGTTTTACCATCCGTGCACGCAGGTTCATCGTTGAGTACACCATCGCAGGCGCTCCTGTCTGTGATGCAGCGTCAAGGGTAACCGCAGCCATGGTCTCCGAGCTGATAGTCCATGCTGCTGCAAACGTCGTCCAACTGTTCGTGCAGATGGTTGTTGTCTTGCAAACGTCCCCATCTGTTGACTCATGGATCGGGACGTGGCTGCACGATCCGTTACAGCCATGCGGATAAGATGTCTGTCATCTCGACTGCTAGTGATGCCAGGCCGTTGGGATCCAGCACGACGTTCCGTATTAACCCCGTGAACCCACCGATTCCATATTCTGCTAACAGTCATTGGATCTCGACCAACGAGAGCAGCAATGTCCCGATGCGATAAACCGCAATCGCGATAGGCTAGAATCCGACCTTTATCAAAGTCGGAAACGTGATGGTACGCTTTTTTCCTCCTTACATGAGGCATCACAACAACGTTTCACCAGGCAACGCCGGTCAAGTGCTGTCTGCGTATGAGAAATCAGTTGGAAATTTTCCTCATGTCAGCACGTTGTAGGTGTCGCCACCGGCGCCAACCTTGTGTGAACGCTCTGAAAAAAACTAATCATTTGCATATCACAGCATCTTCTTCCTGTCGGTTAAATTTCGCGTCTGTAGCACGTCATCTTCTTGGTGTAGCAATTGTAATTGCCAGTGGTGTACTTTTGATTATACACACTCATTACTGTCCAAGTACCAAATCAGTTGCGAGCTGAAATGCATAATCTTGTGTGAAGACGCTAGCGAACGCATCTCCGGCGGTACCTCGCAATGAGTACCGCCCTTCGATAGTTGCATTCGCCTCTGATCGAAGCGTTAGGGCTTTTGCAGGGTCAGCCAGCCAGCCAGCAGCGGTCCAGCCAGCCAGCAAGGGTCCAGCCAGCTAGCAGCCGTCCAGCCATCAGCGGTCCAGCGTTCCTGTCAGCCAGCGTGCCTGCCAGCCAGCCAGCCAGCCCGCCAGCATTCCTGCCAGCTAGGCAGCCAGCTTTCCTGCCTGCATTCCAGCCTGCTCAGCCAGCCAGCGTTCCTGCCAGCCGGCCAGTGTTCCTGCCAGCGTTCCTGCCTGCAGTCGCCTCCCGCCAACGGCAGCGGAGTGGGGCTTCGGCCCCAGTTGGCATTCCATCTGTCTTCGCCCGTCTTCGTTTGTCCCTTGTTTTCTTCTGTACTTTTCGTCCGGTCCTCTTCTTTTCCTCCTTTGTCATGATGTCAACCCCCACAACCACTACCACTACCACCACCACAGCAATAGTATATACCTCGTCCTCCGCCGCCGCCACCACAATTACGTGGTGTGCAGAATCTCCCCTACCTGATTCCATCCCTCCCCTACTCACTCTCCCATCGCCTTCCCTCTTTGTCGCCCCATCCCCAGCTTCTTCCTCCTGCAACTCCTCCTCTCATCCTTTCCCTCCCCTGCCTCACCCTGTTACTGCAGCCATTGCTAGGTTGGTGGCCCGGAGGACCATGGCCCATGCCCCGCTCTCGCCATCGCCTTCACAATTGCCGTCATCTTCATCATCGCCGTTGCCTTCACTGTCGCCATCCCCATCTCCGGGGCCAGGTCCAGCATCCACGCCAGGACCTGCCACTTCCCACCACCTCCCAGTTGCTCCTATCCGACACACCTCCTCTCACCCTCCCATCGCCGACAAACACCGTAGTGGCACCCCTGCCTCCTCTGCTTCCAAAAGGCCCCACCCCATTCTCCTTCCCTCCCCCCAGGATGCCATGTATGTCTCCCCACCTGGCCCTGCTACCTCCTCCTCCTCCCCCTCTTCCTACAAATACCTCCTCTCTCGTCCTGATCCTTCCCTCCTTGAGGCCCGGAACCTCTCACTCCTCCTCTGCCAACACTCTCCCGGAGCCCCCATCTCCCTCCTCACTCCCCGAAGGGACTCCATTCTCATCTCCTCTCCCAGCCCCACCCTACACACAGACATACTCTCCTGAATCCTCATTACCCGGTTTGGCCCCAATGCCTCCCTCACCCCTGCTCCTTCCCCGTCCCCCTCCCGCCAACTCCTACCCCCGCATTGCCCCCCGACCCTCAGCACCACGATCACTCGGCTTAGTCTGACGATCACGGAGGAGGAGGTGTTGGCGGAGCTCAAGGCACACCCCTCATTAGAAATACGGGCAGTCCACTGCATCTTTAACCCGGCCAGCACCACCCGCCTTATGTGGGTGTTCTCAGAGCATGCCCTTTCCATTGACCGTCTCCTGAAGGAGGGTGTCCTCCTCTTCCATCAACGCTACAAGGTCGACCCCTCCTGTTCCCTCCTCAATACCTCCGCTGCCAGAGATTCCTGCACTACAACGCACATACTACATCTGAGTGCCGCGAGGCCCCTCTATGCCCACACTGTAAACAGTCGCATTTCATGTGGCAGTGCCCAAACCTACAGTCCCCTCCCTCCTGCAATACCTGTAAACTCCCACATCCCACCTACTCCCAGAAATGTAAGCCCTAACCCCCTCCCACAACTTCTGAACTCACCGTCCTGGTCCGCCCTCTGGACGCCACCACCCCTCCTGGCAATTCCCTTCTCCCCCTCCCCCCCCCCGCTAAGGACATCATCAGGTTCCTCACCATCGTCCTCCAAAATGTCCACCCTTTCCAGCGCCCCCACACCCTCCAGCAGATATCCCTCACTGAGTTCCATCTTCCACCTCAACATGTATGCCACCTACTTCCATAATCAGGTCCATTTCACCTTCTACCGTCTCAACACCCTCGTTCAATTCCCTGTCAAATGTATCTTGTTCAATAACATCCGTTCCCTTCCCGCCAACAAGAACCTCTTCCTGCACACCCTCGCAACCCACCGCGTGGATGCCTTCCTCCTCAATGAAACATTTCTTCAGCCCCAACACACGGTACATACCTCACCCTACCTCCTTCACCACTCCGATAATCCCCTCCCGATACAGCATGGCAGAGTAGCCATGGGCCACCACCGCCAGATCCCTGTTTGGCTCCAACCTCTCCTTCGCAACCCCACAGAACACCTGATCCTTAGTCTCTTCTTCCCTGGCCTTACCATCACCTGCGCCACCAACTATATCTGCCCCAACACCCCTATTCCTTTTGAATTCCTCTCCCTCATTGACTGTATCTTCTCCTCCTACGTGATCGTTGCCAACCTTAACATCCATAGTCGCTCCGGCGCCCATTTACAGCAGTGGCATCGGTTGCTCTCCTCCCTCCAAGGCGAACTTGTCCCCAGTCCCCAGCACACCCACCCTGAATCCAACTCCACTCCCGATGTCATCCTCTCCTCCCCTAACCTCCTTGGCTGCATGGCGGTGGATGTCGTGGACCCCATTGGTAGTGACCATATCCCTGTCCTCCTCACCATTTCAGACGGTCGTCGCCCCCACTCCGACCCTCGTACTGACCCTCCCCCGAAATACCTCCATGATTATTCCCATGCTGACTGGAATGCCTACTGGGATACCCTCTCTAACCAGGTCGATAGCCACCCTGATGATATTACCCATGCCACCTCCTTTCTCCAGCAGACCTTGTCTGAGGCCGTGGAGGCCCACGTCCCTTCCATCACCATCCACCTCCATCATCCTACCTTACCCCCACAGGCCGTCCTTCTTCTCCGTGAATCCCGCCGTCTCTACCGTGCCTTCCTTCACACGCATGACCCGGACACACTACGACGCCACCGGCAACTCCAGCGACACATCCGGAATTGCTCATGGATAAGAAAAGCCGGGACTGGCGACAGACATGCAGAAGTCTTAATTTTACACTTCCTATCAACTCGTCCAAGTACTGGTCGGCCTTCCGCCGCCTTACCGGATCTAAGCCCACTCCCTACTACCCTCTCCTTCATTATGATCAACTCTTTCCTGACAACCTAAGTAAGGCCAACCACTTCGCCTCCTACCTCTCTGATGTCTTTACCATCCCCGACGATCCCCAGTTCGACGACTCCCTCTTCCCGGATGTCTGCAATCGAACTGACACCTCTGTCCCTCCCCTCACCCCTGGTTTCCAGTACTTGAACTCAATGCCCCCATCACTACTCAGGATCTCATCGCTACACTCCGCAAGAAACGTAACGCCACTGCTGGTCACGACTGTGTCACCTATCACCACCTTCGTGAAGCTCCTGCCTCCTTCTTCTCCAGTCTGGCCTGGCCCTATAATGTAGTCCTGTCCACCGGCTACTACCCCAACCTGTGGAAAACCTCCCGCATCCTGATGTTCCTTAAACCCAACAAACCGCTGTCCGCTGTCTCATCCTACTGTCCCATCAGACTTACCTCAGTCTTCATCAAGGTGATGGAATCAATCCTTACCCGACGCATCCATCAGCACCTCTGCCAGCACCGCCTCCTTCCCGTTACCCAGTGTGGCTTTCAGCCATCCTTCTCTACCAATGATCTTCTCCTCATCTCCTCTCCGAACAGTTTAATTCCCATCGCTCCGCTATCTTCCTCTCCCTTGACCTCGAAAGCATCTATGACCATGTGTGGCATTCCGGTCTCCTCCTCAAGGTCCAAACCTTCGCCCTTCCTATTAACTACGTCTGTCTGATTGGGTCCTTTCTTTCCCAACGTCCTTCCTACATCACCATCCATAACACGGATTCCTGCACCGTCTTCCCCTCTGCCAGTGTGCCCCAAGGTTCCTTCCTCTCCTCTCTTCTGTACCTTTTGTATATGGCGGACATGCCGCCGCCTTCACCCGCCCCCCATCCACCTTCTCCAGTACGCCGATGACACCGCCTTCCTTGCCCTCGCCCCCACCCTGCAGCGCTCCCAAAACCTTCTCTAATCCCATCTTGACAGATTCACCACTTGGTGCAACCAGTGGTTGCTTAAGGTCAATCCTTCCAAAACCCAGGCGATCATTGTAGGCAAAACCACTCTTTCCTTCTGCCTCCTCGACTTGTATGTCACCATCTATGGCCATCCTATCGCCCTCACCCCACCTTTAAGTACCTTGGCGTCACTCTTGACCGTCGTTTCTCCTCGACCCCCCCACCTCTGGACAATCCAAGCCAAGGCACACTCCCGACTCTGTCCCCTCTCTTTTCTGGCCGTACATGGGGTCTGGACCCCTCTAATATTCTCCATACGTATAAATCCCTCATCCACCCTATCCTCTGCTATGCCCACTCTGCCTGGATCTCCGCTCCTCCTACATTTTACAAATCCCTTCACATCCTTGAACGCCATGCTCTTCGCCTCGTCTATCGCATCTGCCTCCCCTCACCCACGTGGATCCTGTACGACCTTATTCCGTTCCCCCACCTCCTCCTTTTCCTCGAACGGATATGGATCCTCTACACCTCTTGTAAACTCGATCCTCCTCACCTGCTTCTCTCTCCTATCCTCTCCCGCCCCCGTCCGCTGCCGCGCCTGTATTTCCACGTCCCACCTGCTCTCCTTCTCTCCACTCTCCTTACCCTCTCCCAAGGTGGCTTCCGCCAGTTACCCCTCCCTGATGAGGCCCTCCTCCCCTCTATCTACCCCTCCTACCAACTTTAATACTCCCTCTTCCGGTGGTTGTTCCTATGGGCACCCTCTCTCCCTTCTCTAGACACTAGTGAACGATAATTTTCCTACACCGTGATACGGATGGTTTTAATATCAGTGAGGCATATTGGAACGTACTTTCGTTTGGTTCGACGGCTCTCCAATGACAGGCTTGTGCAAGCCTTCCATCTCCGTTCAGACAACATAGTCCGGGTCACTTTACGGCCAGCACCGCGCTCTCGACTTGGTTTGTACTGTTGGAATATTTTTGTTTTTCGTCAAGGTTTCAACCAAAGAATAGTTTCGTAATCATTCGTAATCAGTTGCAGCTATATGACTTAAATCACCCAACAAACGTATTTTGAGATGTAGCTAAATAATCAGCTTGTTGAACGATCAGACAAAGGGTACATTCCCAACCGATTACAAATAGATAGTTTGGACACAGTGAAGAAACGCTTTCGATAATTACACCGTTTACAAACAAATTATGTTCGGAAGTACGCCCTTAGAATCGACATCGAAGTCATTAGAGACGGAGCACACACTCGGATTGCTTTTAGCGGTGGAGAGGGAAATCAGCACAGTCCTTTTAACCCATTAAGATCACGCAGGTTGTCTGTGAGACACGGAGATTAATTTCACATTAATACAATGTCTGATAATTCCTTCCAAGAAGTGCCCGCATCTCGTGGTCGTGCGGTAGCGTTCTCGCTTCCCACGCCCGGGTTCCCGGGTTCGATTCCCGGCGGGGTCAGGGATTTTCTCTGCCTCGTGATGGCTGGGTGTTGTGTGCTGTCCTTAGGTTAGTTAGGTTTAAGTAGTTCTAAGTTCTAGGGGACTTATGACCACAGCAGTTGAGTCCCATAGTGCTCAGAGCCATTTTGAACCTTCCAAGAAGCTATCGTTTCAGTACATTTAGGTGTTTATAATAGGAGTTTTACCTGGTATTATGACAATAGCACTTCTGGTTAGATTTCAACAAACGGTTACAGAGTTTCAAGGACCAGCTGCATGCACTGGTGTCAGTTTATTGTTAGCTCCGCCTAGCTTATTCCTGAGCGTGTATGTGCGCACTATTGGATTTGTTTACCGTTAGAAGTTTTCTTGTTTGAAACCTCATTTTGGTATATTGTAAGACTGCGACTACGTCATGGCATATTGTTACGAAATAGAGAGTTAGAGCCTCTATCAGGCACAAAATTTTAGTCTGCCAGGAACTTTCGTATCAGCTCACGTTCGATGCAGAGTGAAAATCTCATTCTGGAGAGGAGAATTAAGTGCTGCTTTTATATCCAACATGACTAAGTGTAAAACAACCGAGAAGAAGAGAAAGCTTCAGGCAGTTTTGGCTCTGAGCACTATGGGACTTAAAATCTCAGGTCATCAGTCCCCTAGAACTTAGAATTACTTAAACCTAACTAACCTAAGGACATCACACACATCCATGCCCGAGGCAGGATTCGAATCTGCGACCGTAGCGGTCGCGCGGTTCCAGACTGAAGCGCCAAGAACCGCTCGGCCACCAGCGGCCAGCTTCAGGCAGTTTTCTTTAGCGCTTCTGCAAGACCATCTTCAGCAGAGGGCAATGTCAAAAAACATTGCCAAAAAGGTAACTGAGAGAATTTGAGAGCTTTCTGGTGCGAAAAGCTCTTAAGTGGAATCAATTGGGCGATCTCGAGGACATTCTGTGGACTGCAAAACTAGAAAAGGGAGAACCAGATACGTCTGTGTGTCGTGCATGGCTCGCCGGCACACCACTTGGTATTTTACACCCTATTTTAACGTATTTCCATCTCACCACGTTGATTTAAATTACTGGTTTTACTGAGTTGCTGTTTTGCCTGACCATCATCAGTGCTAGTAGCACGTATCAGTATATGCCCTCTGATAGGATCTTTGCTCGGCTGCTGTTACCTCCCGGTTATCATCTGTCGCTGAGTCAGTCGGAACGTGCGAGGAGGAAAGTTCACGGCAGCAGTTTGGGTGGTGAGTTGGGCAATGCCAGTCAGTTGCAATGAGTCTGGAGTGCAGCCTGGTCCAGCCAGTCGTTGGCTTGCAGCAGCAGTGAGCCTTGCGTGGACATCGCCCGCCCTACCGTTGCCGCCACGTTCCACTTAAGCTGGGCCTGACTTTTGGTGGATTGTTGGTCGGTCGGTTGGTCAGGGGACATCTCCGTGCGGCGTAGTCGACTGGGCCGCTGGCAGTCTCTGGGCAGTGTCGGAGTCTGTCTGGAGGTGTCCGATCGGTACGAGCATAGTCGTTCGCCGAACCAGGATGTGAAGGTTAAGTGGTTTTGAGCATTAGATTGTTGGTTCCGGCGGTGCTGTTGTGGAACTTTCCCTGTGAGCAACAACGAGTGAAGTGTTCGAAATAGACGCCGTCTGGTGGAATTGATTAAATTAATTTATCCATAGTTAAGTGCACCAGCGGAATGTTCTGCCTTGTGGCCGTTAGTGTTCTGATTATCTGCCCTGACCGATAACGTAATTTTTAGGCAGTGTCTTTTCCTCACCTGTTGTTGCTGCACGACATGGTGTATAGTTTTGGCAGCTCAGTTCACATACGCGTTTGTGTGGGGATAGTGATATATGTAAGTTTTGTGGGGCCTTGAATTTTCGTGTATTCCGTCGTGGCAAGCAAGCGGTTCGTCGGTCGGTCCGTGACTGTTCCTTTGTTGGGTTCGGACAAATCGAGTGTAGTTGGGCTCACCGCCTGTCTCGCCTAAGTGAAGGAGGGCAGACCGATCACCTGGAGGCTCCTGAGTGCTGTTCCCTTAATTATTCTTTGGCAGTGTTAATGTTGTTGTAATTTATTTCAAAAGGTTTTTTGGGGCTTTACTGTATTTTATATTATCAATTGGGCAAGGTTAATTGAGGGCCTTCAGCCCCGGAAACATGTTCTCAGAGTTTCCTTAAGTCCAAATATTATTGCCTTCTGCTCTTAAATGGTTATTGTAATTCCCTCTGAGAGATTTTACAAGTTATTGTCGGCTTTCCGCCGTTGGTGTTGAGAAAGGAAATTTGTAAACTTAATGTAGCAATATATATATATTTCCTTAATTTTGAGAATTAATTTTGGTGCCTTCAGCCATCTTACTGCGTTTGTTTATCTCTTTCTATGCACCTTGCGGGCCATCAGCCCTTTTAGCATCTTAAAACATTGTAACCTTCTGCCTTTAGTAATCGTGTAGTATACTTGGAATTTTGAAGATACGATTTATCTTATTCGTAAATTTAACTGTGTGTCATGTATTTAATTCTTTCCAAAGTGTGTTTGTGAACTAAATGATAATAAATTACAATTGAGAAATTAATCCGACCGCAACTCCCTTAGCCCTTTCCACAACCCTAATTACCTGTTAGCCCTGCGTGATTTAGCGGGCTTTTCTGGTTGTAGAAACTGCAAGATATACATTTGCTGTGAACATTCTGTTACTGAGTATCAAGATTGTATCAACAAAATATCCCACTGAATATGTGTATTACTTTGGTAGCAGCTCAGTTTCGTGCTCCTCTGTTTTATTTAAATGCTTTTGACCAAAATATAAAACTTTTCTTTTAAATAGATACATTAAACTAACTGGTAAAGAAACTACTTCATTTGCTAAGGAGTCCCTCCGTAATATACATAACAATGCAAATTAAATGCGATGGAAACTGTAAAGCTCTGTGAGACCAGCTGCGTATACTAACGTCGAGATTCCAAGCGCGTGCACCGCCGGGTGATAGGAATAATCCCGGCATCTGTCTGCAGCCGTTTAGGGAAATCGTGGAAAACACACAACAGGACAGTGGGGCGCGAATTTTAACCGTCGTCTTTCCTAACGAGAATCCAGTGTGCTATCCATTGCGTGACCTCGCTCTGTAACCTAGACAAATATGAAACACAGTCTGAATGACAAGTGACGTGAGTAGGGAAAACCCACTGCGTAGATGAGTTCTTCGTAAATTTCCAGAGATTGTTACTTCCAACCGAGATCGTGCCCCCAACCAAGATTAGCATCGAAACACATTGTAGATCAAGAACAAGAAGTTAACACCGAAATTTTTAAAATAATGAAAGATAAACAACGATTTGTTTAGGTGGTCTCGTGTTTGGTATGCTTTCCATTAAATCGACAAACAATGGGTCTCTGAATCGGGTGGTACCGTTTGTTTCATACCACCTTTACTGTTTTTGGCTTAATGTCTGCCAACGAGCATCGCAAGACATATTCCTTGCTCTTCCTGTTGCTAATTTTTGTTGATTACTAACCTTCGATTTACACTTTCACACCAGCAAGTTTTGTTGAATAGAACCTAAATTGTTATGCTTCTTTTGATAGTTATAGAGGTACGCATGCTAAAATGTTGCCAGTTTCGGTTTTATCAAATCTTATTTACCGTATGTTGTCTTCGAGGACTCCAAGAAACTATACTTAGGTTTGAATTTTACATTATTTAAATATTTCTTGATTCACTGTTCTTGGAAGCCAGAAATATATTTGTTGAATGTCTAATCCAGGAAACGATTGAGTGGACATCAAAATAAATAAACAGAAGAGTTAAAACAGACGGGAATTCAAATTCAAATGGCTCTAATCACTATGGGACTTAACATGTGAAGTCAACAGTCCCCTAGACTTAGAACTACTTAAACCTAACTAACCTAAGGACATCACACACATCAATGCCCGAGGCAGGATTCGAACCTGCGACCATACCAGCAGCTCGGTTCCGGTCTAAAGCGCCTAGAACCGCTCGGTGACAAGGGCCGGCCATACAGGACTGTAAAACGTAGATACGACTGTGGTGAAAGTGTGAAGTGGAAGTGGGTGATACATGAAAGTAAGCGAACGGCTGGTAGATGGACATTGGAGGTTCTCTCCTTGATTACAAAAAACAGAAAACACTGGGAGGCCAACATGAAGGCAAGTGGCTACATGTTAGAAAACATTTGTGAATAGTGTGGATGGATGCATTTGAGAAGACACCCTAATACATAAAAAGATCCTAAAGGAGGCCTTCATGGAGCAGTAAGTGTCAAGTGCCTGACGATTATATATAAAGTCTAAATAAATAGTGGCAACAGAGATTTTTTGAAATAAAATTTTTGACTGAAATGTGATGTAAACCTCTCAGAAGGACGTAATTCGCTGAAGTTTGGAATCACTGATATATGTTCTATCTAATGCCTAAAGAAAATACAGGGTTTTCAAAAACAATGACCGCATTTCCAAACTCCATATTTATTGCCGAAAATACTACAAACATAGGATCAGTTGCAAAATCTTAAAGTTTAAACTATGCTGTTACCAATAGTCCATGTGTTCATTGGCAACAGCACGAACAACTTTTTTCACATTTTTACCGCAGTTAATTTTCAGTGATGAAGAAAAGATTCACGTTGTAAGGTGCACATATGGGGACTCCAGAACCCTCATGACATTACTGAATTCGAAAGAAACTTGTCTAAAGTGAACTTTTTTTTCATTTTTCCTGTAAAAGTGTGCGGCCCCTACTCTTCAAAAGAAAGCTGAGTGACCGGAATGTGTTTCCATACAACCACTGTTAATTCTCATGCTGGCTGCTACGTGGCTTCTACCGGAATGCAAGCTACAACCATTGTAGTAAGGTACAACGTCCATGAAGTAGTAGTAATAGACGTACCTCCCACGTGTAGTAATCGATATTAGGCAGCCCAATGATGAGAATCATTGCACCCTAATGGTAGGAGGCAAAGGGAGACACGGCAAACAAGCATCCTGCTGAGAACAGAGAACTACTACATCCAGGTCGTTGTTCGTAGACACGATGAACGTAGTTTCTAACCAGACAATGAAATGGCTACTATTATTGTACTGTACAATCAAATTTTCAGCACTGAAATAAATTTAGAACGTAAATACTAACCGTTAAAACACCAAGATTTACATTTACATCGTAAATGAAAGATAGAGTAAAATGAGTCGTTCTTTTAACTGAAAACCAGCCACACTTGATATTTGTCGATTACAGCATCATCTACTACGAATGGGAAACAAAGGCTTGAGTAAACCGTACGTATCTTTTGGCGTACATTCGAGTACACTGGCAGAAAAGAATTGGTGTACCTGGTCTGACGACGTCGACTCAGATCCGATGACGGGATATATCACCAGGGGACACTAGAGGTAGTGATAAAGGCCTCAACGTCATCCACCGCTGATAGCGTAGGGGCGTAACTAACAGAGCGCCATCTTTGTCTGCCCTCACAGCCAGAAGGCTCATTGTAGTGCAAACGTCTGAAGCCAGCGGAAAACGAAGCAGCGGAGTGGCGTCCGTGCGTCAGTTGCGCATCGATGCTGATATCAGTGGTGAGGCGAATGTTCTCACATCCGTAGACGAGGTTGTTGACGTCGACGCAGCACGGACGCCGTCAGGATTGTCGTATTGTAAGGGCAACAGCGGCAGATCGCACGGCTGCCACAACACAAATAAGAGGGCTTGTGAGCCCGGACGTGTCAACAAGAACTGCTGCGAATGGGTTATAACAGTAGGACACACCTCTGGTCCGACTTCCACTCACGACATAGCATAAATGTGAACGGCTAGACTGGCGCCGTCAGAGGATCACTTTGAATGGCACGCCGTGGCCTTCACGAATGGAAGCAGATTCTGCCTGTAGTTGATGATCGTTTTGACATACGACGTCGAACTGTAGAACGCTGTACCGTACCGTGCATTCATACAGACACACCGGCCCCACCGTAGGTTCAAAAAATGGCTCTGACAAGGAAACCTCCCCATCGCACCCCCCTCAGATTTAGTTATAAGTTGGCACAGTGGATAGGCCTTGAAAAACTGAACACATATCAATCGAGAAAACGGGAGGAAGTTGTATGGAACTATGAAAAAAATAAGCAAAATATACAAACTGAGTAGTCCATACGCAAGATATGCAACATCAATTATCCTGGGAGTTCAGGAGTGCGGTGGTGCCGTGGTTAGCGTGAGCAGTTGCGGTACGAGAGGTCCTAGGATCAAGTCTTCCCTCGAGTGAGAAGTTTAATTTTTATATAATGAACTTCGCTCTCCAAAATTCCAGGACATGTTCAGATTTACTTGGACATATGCAGGATTTGACGGTCTACACACGGAAAAATTTGAAAACGTTAAAAACATATGTTTTGACAGAGCACAGCGAAAACTGTGCGACTGTGAAATTGTTGCATTCATTTGTTGCAGTTTATGTGACAAACTCTTACGTTTTCAACATTTTTTTCGGAGTGATTATCACATCCACAAGAAAACCTAAATCGGGCAAGGTAGAAGAATCTTTTTACCCATTCGCCAAGTGTACAAGTTAGGTGGGTCGACAACATATTCCTGTCATGTGACGCACATGCCGTCACTAGTGTCATATAGAATATATCAGACGTGTTTTCCTGTGGAGGAATCGGTTGACCTATGACCATGCGATCAAATGTTTTCGGTTCCCATTGGAGAGGCACGTCCTTTCGTCTACTAATCGCACGGTTTCGCGGTGCGGTCGCAAAACACAGACACTAAACTTATTATTACAGTGAACAGAGACGTCAATGAACAAACGGACAGATCATAACTTTGCGAAAATAAGGAAAATAAACTTTTCACTCGAGGGAAAACTTGAACCAAAGACCTCTGGTTCCGCAGCTGCTCACGCTAACCACGGGACCACTGCGCTCCTGGTCTTATCCTATCCTTGATGTTGCCTATCTTTCGCATGGACTACTCAGTTTGTATATTTTGCTTCTTTTTTTTCATAGTTCCACACAACTTCTTCCTGTTTTCGCGATTGATCTGTGACCAGTTTTTCAAGTCCTATCCACTGTGCCAACTTATAACTAAATCTGAGGGGGGTGCGATGGGGTACTATGAGTACTATGGGACTTAACTTCAGAGGTCATCAGTCCCCTAGAACTAACCTAGGGACATCACACATGTCCATGCCCGAGGTAGGATTCGAACCTGCGACCGTACCGGTCCCGCGGTTCCAGACTGTAGCGCCTAGAACCGCTCGGCCACTCCGGCCGGCTTATGGTCAGGGGTGCGACAAGCTACAACTCTCGTTCACCTTTATTATTTCTGGAGGGGACGCTAACCAGTGCTCGGTGAGTGTAGAATGTTTTTAGTCCCTTTCTGTTGCCGTTCTTGCAACAGGGAGGTGATGTGTTGCTCCAAGACGATAATGTCCGCAAATTGTTCTTGAAACTCAACTTGCTCTGCAAGGCGTGCAACAACTTCTCTGGCCAGCACGATCGCCGGACTTTCTTCCAGACGAGCACGTGTGTGTCATGCTTTGGCGAGAAGTGAATTGTGCGACTCGTCGACCAACAACTCTAAAAGAACAGGTGGAGCAGGCACGGCTTAACGTATCCCAGGACAGTATTTGCCATCTGTACGATCTGCTGGATGCCGGAGTCAGCGTCTGCACTGAAGCCTGTGGAGGTTAAGCTACATGCTAATGTAGGTATTTCAGCATTTGGATGCAGAGTATAGGTAAATCATTCTGTTCATTTTCAGCTCTATGCCAGAGTTTCAACTCTATGGCGTATTTAACGATCCGATATCAGTGTAATACGTAACCTTTTAAATCCTGCCTCGCCGTCCAATATGGGGTGTCTGGGAAACCTGCTTTTTCGTATCGCTAGAGAACATTCAAGCAAAACGTATTAATGAGTTTCATTACGAAAAGTAGATGACAATGAGACTTACATACACGTATCGCAAGCACAGGGCGACATACGAAATAAACAAGCTTCTTCAGTATGTACAATCAATCACTGATACTGGCGAAGTAATAAAGCTGACGCATCTGTTCAGGTCGCTAGTCTTGAAGCTTCTCTACGACTGGGCCGCGACCAGTCGGGCGCGGCACTTATGTCCTCCTCCTGTAGAGGCCGCTACTGTCGCGTTGTCGTCCTGGACAGTGGTCGATCAGCGTGCACTTGGCTGACGTCTTGTCACAGCCCTCTCCGCTCTCTCGTTCCCGAACGGCGTGCCGGTGCCTCACTTTACGCCGTAACATAACCATATGTTTTCAGTTGATGGGACACCTGAAGAAAGTGCTGAACACGATGAGAGTCAAACACCTTCTGGATCTGTGTAAGTAAGGACAGGAAGAACAACGTCAGCCGTGTGCTATATTGTTGAAGGACAATGGCAACAAGGAATACATAACATACATATCGGCTTCAATATGCTGGAAAGGTAGAGGCTGCTACCAAAATAAACGGCCATGGAAGTGGAAGTGATCGTGTTTTGTACCCAATGGCACTTCGTAGCAAAACATTGTTATGACGATAACGAATGGAGTGTGGCGACATTCGATCTTCTGATAGCCTCCGTACACGGGTAAGTCCTTCCTGATAACGTACACAAAAGTGGGTCTCGTCTGAGAGACGACGTGAATCCACTCCTAGATGCAATCTTTGTAGGTCAATTGCTGAAAACACGTTGGTGGTTCATTGAACCCTCTGCCAGGTGCTTCATTGTGAACGGCAGAGTAATCACGTAGATGTAGATGTACATCTCTCTGTTCCGGTAGCAACAGAAACCGCTACAGTGGTCGTCGTTCTAATGATTCATGGTGTTCCTGAGATCGTCCTAGTGTACGTGTTGATACTTCCATATTTGCTTGACAGTCTTGGAATTCTGTCCAACAAGAGCAGCAGTATCGCCCAACCGGAAACGGCAGATCCTGCCACTGTAGAATTCAAATACCTGATACTAGGCGCATCTCCCATTTAAGCGAGTCACAGGACGATTTTATCACAAAAAAACCACACTTAAATCCATTTTCCGAACGCGAAATCCGCTGCGTAAGTTTTCCTTATTTACGGAATGTGGATGGGGATACTATTGTTCACTTTGAGGAGTTACACTCAAATGCTAATCATCTGCATGTCCAAGCGTGTAGTATACAACATGGCAGTGTGACGTCTGTTGAATTCGTTATCGGTGTTCGCAACGCTATACGGTGAGGACCATTTAGTAAGGAAAATAAGCAGACAACTTTCGAAACGAAAGGTGGAATGAAAATATCAGTCTTTGTCGGCGTTGTTGGTCAGTTTTTTCCAGACATTTATTATCTAATGGACTTGAAGTATTTGGTTTCAAATCTAATTTTAATTCCACTCTTGAACCTTTCTTTTATATTCATCATTGCTTCTTCGATGTATAGATTGAACAGTAATAGACTGCATCCCTGTTTTACATTCTTTCTAATGCTAACACCAATCGTACTGGTCCCTCTTGGTTCTTCTACATATTTATGTTACCTGTCCTTCCCCCCAGGCTTAATCCTATCTTTTCCAGAATTTCTAATATGCATAGTACTTGAATAATTCACTGAAAACGTACTGACCAGGTCTTTAAGGATAGCCGTGCAACGTGATTTGGAGTGAATCTTCGGGAGAGACAACGCTGTTTTAAGGTCCAGCTACAGTCGTAGGTACCACTGTAAGAGTTTGCAGACGTTGTCTGAATTAACAGCGACATGCGAAAGAATCTTCCTTTTCTGTCGACGAACAAAACCTCATTTTTCCTAGAGTCCGAAAAACCCTGAGTAGGAAGTACTCTGAGTCACATATAGAATGAGACCTTTTTATTTGTAAGCATTTGGAAGGGCAGTCAGTCGCTCCGCAGGCTTACGCTACTACGTTCTGATGCTAGGTATCTTAGGATTACATCTACGAGCAAGGATGTGAGGTTGTGAGAGATAAAAAAAAAAGAGTGGGAGAAAGATAAAGTCAATATAGATGTGTATATCTTAGGAGAGCATATGTAGCACCCAGAGAGAAGCTTTTGATGGAAGAGACGAAGGAAACAGCATGCCAGAGAATGAAGGGAAAACAGCAACAAAAAAGTAGAATGGTGGGAAGTTATCACACAGTAACGCAAAAGCAATTCAGGTGGACTATTTAAGATAGAATAAATCTTCTGCTGCTTCTAAACAGAGCGATCGGTTAAACAATACGTCTGGTTTGCAGCTGCTTTATTGTTTGAGGTTAGCTATAGAGGTGGGTAATACATTGAGCGATCGTGAACAGACAACAGATACATGTTTTCATGTCTTTAATGTTATATGATACCTCGTTGTTACCGTTTTCCGCATATTTATTGTTCACTGATATCGTACCACCTGCGTTTTAGGACGGCAGTCAGCAATATCACGTTAAACATTAATACTGAGCAAAGCTACGCAATGCGATTTATGCTGTATAAACGCAAATAATTCCTTCGCGCTATGCGCAGCCAGGTGCAAGTACAAAGAGAATGTAGCGTGTACGTAGACCGCAATAACGTCATGGAAGCTGTGCAGTGAGTATAAAATGGAAAATAACTGATGAACCAACTGCATTTCATCCACCGCCGAATTTCCTAACATTAAAGCATTAAATGGAGGAACGCAACGAAAGGTATCTGTCCTCTCGGAAACGCCGCTATATATGATTATACCTGCAGTTGACTTGTATATCCACACAGACACGCAACTTCTAAAGAAAACGCAGGCTTATTTAATCTCCCTTGAAATTCCGAACAAATTCAGCAATTATTTACATTGACCGGCCTACTTTCTGAAAGTTAACTTCAAAGGGAATACTTTCCCTTGTGAAAATTTCAGCATTTCGGCACATAAGATAAGATTTTGGATACTTCTCTGGACTCAGTTTCATTGTTAGTTGTTTGTAGAAGAAGGAAAACACGATGCAGTTGGTTCTGGAACATTTACTGTACTTCGTCGATCTTTTGGATTTCTTACACAGCGAGCTCGAATTTTATCCACTGCCTCTCTCGGCGTCTGATGGTGACCAGTACCTTCCACGAGTGTAGCTGTAAAAGAAAATCACATGCTTAATCCTTGATTTCTACTCTAATTTAACCCTCTGCGGTTAACAACCGTAGTTGTAAATCGGAGCTTGTTTCAACTAAGGTTGACAACCTTCGAAAGTCAAAAATGGAAAAGTCTTTTAGGAAAGAAATTCCAGTGTCCTGCTCAAAAAGGCAGGAAAAGGCTACATCGGATTCGGTGGGTAGTCAACTAGAAGACAGCAACGAATCGGAGCGTTTTCAACCATCCAAATGCACACTAAAACACGAAAAGAAGATTAAACACGAGCAAATAAATTATATAGCAACACACAACATAATCTCACTACTTCAGACCGGAAAACTCAAGGAGCTCACAGATGAACTAAATAAACAAAAAATTTTAATAACAGGGATCCAAGAAATGAGAAACACCACAGAGGACCCATTCGAATCACAAGGATACAGAATTTATAATGGGAAACCAGGACCGAGGGCAACGAAACAATGTCCCCAGTTTGGAACAGGGTTTTTAGTAAACATAAAAATAATAGATTCAGTAACCGACTTCCAAGCAGTATCACCAAGAATTGCGACTCTAAGCTTAAAAACAATGAATAAAACCTATACAATAATAAATGCTCATGCCTCAACAAATGGAAAAAATTGTCTGACAAAAACAAAGGAAGAGGTAGATAAATTTTGGGACCTTCTAGAACAAACTGTGAACAGAGTAAATAAAAAGAATGTAAAAATCTTATTGGGAGATTTCAATACTCAGTTGGGAAAAGAAAGGAAATATAAAGATATAATTGGAAAATGGAGTCCACATAAATTTACAAACAAAAACGGTCAAAGACTTGTAGAACTCTGCAGAGAACACAACCTTATATCTAAAACAACATACTTTAAGAGGAAGCCAAGTAAACTTAAAACATGGAAACATCCAGACTGGAGGAAGGGCGAGTGGCAGCTAGACCATGTCTGTATGGACAAAAATTTGCATAAGGAGATCCACAATGTTAAAGTACTGAGAGGAGTAGACATAGGCTCAGACCAGTATATGGTTAAAATTAAAATCAAATTCACTCCGTTAAAGAAGAGGACCGGAAAAACTAATAAAATAAAAAGGAGGTTTGACCCACATCAGCTAAATAAAAATAATAAGTACAAACAAATAACACAAACCATCAAATTAACAGATGATCTAGTACAGTTAGTGCCGAAGCTTAAAAAAGAAGCAGAGAATCTAGCTCCCTTGAACCCACGAAGGAAACATGCATGGTGGACATCAGAACGTGACAAATTCCATGAAGAGCATAGTTAAAGTTTCAAACACATAAAACTGAAGAAAATTCCATCAACCTAAAAAATGAAAGAAAAAATTCACTCAAAATATTAGAAGAATCAAGAGAGAATTTCATAAAGAATTTATAAACTCTATAGAAGGTAATTATCATAATACCAACTCCAGGAACTACTATAAAATCTTTGGGAAACAACTACAACAATATGAGGCCCCTACACTAATACTGAAAGATGAAGATGGAAGAATGACACACATTAACAAGTACAATGGAGAAACCATGGCAAAAACATTTAACAAACATCTGCATTGCGAGGAACCCTAAGAACTCTTACAAATCAGCATAAATACCCCAATAAAAACCAAACCTAACAAACTAGACCCTCCAATTTTCCAAGAAGTAGAAAAAATTCTTAAAGACCAAAAAAATTATAAGGCATGTGGAGAAGATCAGGTTTTTGTTGAAATGTGGAAATATGCTAGTGACGCAGTCAAGACCTCCTTACACATGGCTCTAACAAAAATTTGGGTAACAGAACGATTTCCCGAACATTGGACCACAGCTATCATCCACCCACTACACAAAAAGGGAGATAAGAGCAACCCAGACCACTACAGAGGAATCTCTCTCCTAGATTGCACATACAAAATTCTATCCAAGATCCTATATGAAAGAATCAAGGAGCAATTAGAACAGGAGTTAGGGGAATATCAGGAAGGTTTCAGACCATGGAGAAGCTGTGCAGAGCAGATAATTAGTTTAAAATTGATTACGGTATACTACAAGAAACGGAACAAACCTCTGGCAATAACATTTGTAGATTTTAAGAAGGCATACGATTGTCTCCTCAGACCTTCAGTATTAAAAATTTTAAGAAGTCTAGGACTCCATCCAAAACTAATTAAAATAATACAACTCACTCTGACCAACACCAAATCAAAAGTGAAGTTTAGAGGAGAAATTTCGGAACCATTCCTCATAAAAACAGGCTTAAGAGAAGGTGACTGCCTATCACCGTTACTGTTCAACTGTGCACCGGAATACATAATGAGAGAATGGTACAAGGACAATCCAAAGAGGATAAGAATTAGAAGTGCAAAAGATGATATTAGCTTAAACTGCTTGGGATTCACTGACGATCTTGCTCTCCTGGCCAACACCGTTCAAGAAGCCAGGCAACAAGTGAAATCAGTACAAGAAATAGCAGAGAAAGTAGGCCTTAGAATATCATTTGAAAAAACGGAGATTATGCTAACTGATCCACCACTTGCAAACAAAATTACAATAGGAGAACAGGAAATCAAAATTGTTGATAAATTTAAATATTTAGGCGAAATAATAACATACAATCTAAATGAGAAGCCACCATGGCAGAATAGAATAAAAAACTGAACTACGCAAATTACATTACCAAAACTACATACAACAAAGAAAGCCTATCTATAGATGCAAAATCAAAACAATATAAAACAGCTACACAACCAGAAATAACGTATGCAGCTGAAACTATCTTCAAACAACTAACACAGCAGAAACTGACAGAATACTAAAAGTAGAAAGAAGAATAATTAGGACATGTATGAATAAACAGTAAAAAATAAATGGACATTGGAGAATAGCATCAAATGAAACAGTATATAAGAAAATAGAACCAGTCATGAGCACAATCAAGAAGAAACGCATCTCATTCTTTGGACATTTGAAGAGAACTCCAGAAAACAGAATTATTGAAAAAATAATACAAAAATTGTGGAATAGAAAGAGCGACGTTAAATGGATCACAGAAATTAAGGAAGATATAAAAGAACTTCAAATTACAGTAGATGACCTAAAAAACAAGAGAGGGAAAACCAGAATATTGCAAGACCCGCAAACCAGACTACAAATGAAAATCAATAAAAGGAGTGCAGGAAGAGTGGTCTAAGATGAAGAAAGAAAGAAAATATCTGAAAGAATGAAGAAATATTGGGCAGACAGAAGAGCAAAGCACCTTTCATATAAGAATAAACTCTAATAATTGTATTACCTAAATATCACATTAAGTTATTGTTGAACCAAATTGTATCCCTGTGTAACAACTTGTTTAGAACTTTGTATTTTTGACTAGAGTGGTCCAATGAAGGCCATAAAATAAATAATAAAAATAATAATAAACTCAATCGTTCTTACAGAAATTTTAAAAGAGGCCCCGACTTCGAAAAAAGGCAACAAATTTGATAATGTAATTCAACAGACTCAAGAAAACAAGTAAATTTACGAAAAATGGAACTACACATACCCATGGCTTTGAAGTTTTTGGCACATGTAGAAAAAAAGAACACTGTGCGAAAGTTCAGAACAATTGATACGACCTTTAGTTCTGAATGTTGTAACGCAAACATATGCGCAGTTTTCATAAACATGTAGCATTCCAGAAAATAGCTGTCAGCCAACACCCGCCCATTGAATGTATTACTACTCATGTCGGTATTTTGTCCCACCGCCCATGACGAGTAACTGCACAGGACGTTTGAGTCGGGTCCTCTGCCGCACCTCTTACCGACTAAGAACGCCCATTACCTTCAAAGCAGGGATAGGGAAGTTTCAGGCAGTTTTATGGGTAACTGCCGTGCGATCTGCCATGAGGTTCATCATATCTCTCAAAGAGATCTGGGGTACTAGTTATGTCCACGTGCACCCGACACCGCAGACGACTATCCCAGCGCCGGCGGCCGAAGTGGTCGAGCGGTTCTATGCGCTACAGTCTGGAACCACGCTACCGCTAAGGTCGGAGGTTCGAATCCTGCTTCGGGCATGGATGTGTGTGATGTTTAAGTAGTTCTAAGTTCTAGGTGACTGATGAACACAGCAGTTAAGTCCCATAGAGCTCAGAGCCATTTGAACCATTTGACTATTCCAGAGCCATTTGAACCATTTGACTATTCCAGCAGTTTCCCGATAGTTCTTTGGATAAACACCTTGCGGTCTACCAAGGGACATCAGCGAAAGCACAGGGTATCGAAACTACTTGCATTTAAGCCATCGCGTAACCCGGCAAATCTAACGGCTCTCCCAGCGTCTATCGCTTTTTCGCGTTTACCCACCATACTACCCGTGTGAAGAGTATCCGCCGACGTCGCTGCCGCGGACCTCTACTGCACTGAAATATAAGCCAAGTTCGTTCTTTCTTTACATCGTACAGAAAATAGAGGTTTCGTACATCAGGACAACTTTTAAGGGTAATCACCTTGCAGTTGACAAGGTTTAATATTTTTTGTGTGGGATCTTAAATTTAAAACCTCTCTCACACCGGCCTGATTTAGCTTCACTGATCAGGATAGTAAAAACATGCGTATGTTAAGGGAATTTTCATTCACAAAGCAGGCTTATCACATTCACACAGTTCGATTAAATTGAGCTTAACTTAAATTCCATAAGGCAGTGAAGCAATTTCGAAGTCTCGGTGCGACGAAAATTGTCAGTCGATCTCCTAGAAACATTTGTAATAATTATTAACTTTCGGTGATCACATGGGGAAGACCGGAGATCTGCTAGTAAGACCGTGTTAGCCTATTTATTTGAAATAACTGGATATCTTGAGCATACAAAACGGCAGGTTCGTCCAGTGTAAATCAGACGTTCCCCACTGATCCCGTGCAACACAGCGTAGTAAGCAGACACTGTCAATAATAATCAGTTAAATAATACGCGAACACACTTACTTTAGTTTAGTTCATGTATGAAATTCCTTCTCATACAGAATCTCATCAAAATGACGACTAGCTCAACAATACATACATATACATCCTCCTTCTTTGAAGACTAATCGGCAATAATTTCTTCATTCTTTTACCAAGAGAAAACATAGACAACAGAGAAGCTATTGCATGGAGTAAGTGGACGCTCCAAGGAATAATTGGGCTTGAAACTACTTTGCATTGATAATCGGTAAGATAAGAAGAGATATTTCGAGATATATACTGAGTTATACAATTTATAAAATTTCTGAAAATATCGCGGAGAGACCGCTGCAAGAGACATTACATCGCCCCTCGCAAGTTGATATGTATCCACTTTGCGAGCTAATTATTGACTTAGCTAACTCGTTAGAATTTGTGGAACATACGTTCCTATAAATTTTAAGAAGTTATTAAGATTTTTTTTATTACAAGAATTGAAAGAGATTTGGTATCTTCGTTACCTAGATACCTAGTTGTTGCTTTCACGTGTACTGGGGCATACCCGCATCCCACGTACACAACCAGGGAAGATGGACTTCTATAGTTGTTAATCAGGTCTACCTATTCAGGAACTGGCCTTCACAGGGAAACCCCGGAAAACATGGAGGCTTAGACCCCAACTAGGTATCACAGATCATAGGAAAGACAGAGAGACCGCTGCCAGAGACATTACAAAGGTTGCGTCGCGGTCTTTGCCCGAACTTGGTGTCATGGGAGCATGGTGCTGAGTGTTCGGTATATTTAACAGCAGCTCTCCATTACGCGGGCCCCCAGAATTGGAATCAGGAAGCATTGGTCCGGAGTTGCCTATTCGGTATGTCCACCACCTGGGATCCTGACTGCTAGCATGGCTAGCAGGTGTACTTTCTACCGACTGATAGGTTTCCCTTAGATGGAATGGGTCTTCCAGCCACGAGGTCATCCTGCAGGTGCGCTCAGAGCCCCAACTCCAAGCTCTGGTCCTTGTGTCGCTCGCCGCATGCCTCTACTAACAAAGACAGCAATGATCAACGAGCTTCCGGATCATTCGACGCCTCTATCCTTGAATCGTTGAGTTGTCAGCAAGTAAACGCCAATCATCTTCGCAGGAGTCGACTTCAAGGTCCGATTCATTCCCAGCTCAATACAGGGCTCCGGAGATAACCTCTGCATGACAAAGACAACAGCTAGTGGTGCCAGAAGTACCCTAGCCATATACTGTCAGGTGGTTTGCACAGTGTTGATGTAGATGTGTGATTGGTACCCGTGGTCTAGGGGTAGCGTCTTTGATTCATAACCAAAACGTCTTCGGTCTGATAAATAATCAGCATTGGCGGCCGAAGACTTCCGGCATAAGAAGTCAGCCTCATTCTGCCAACGGCCTTATCAAAGAGGGCGGAGGAGCGGATAGAGGTTCAGGGCACTCTCTTGTCCTAATGGGTGGGAAATTGCCCCTAAAGGCGGAAGAATCAGCAATGATCAACGGCATGAGGATGCAGAAGGCAATGGAAACCACTGCATTAAAGACACGTAACGTGTATCCACAGAACATGTGGCCTGTATTTGAAGAAGTGTCATGATGATCTCTCCATCGGCGAAAGATTCCGGAATAGTCCCCCATTCGGATCTCCGGGAGGGGACTGCCAAGGGGGAGGTTATCATGAGAAAAAGATTGAATAAACAACGAAAGGATAACCTTCTATGAGTCGGGGCGTGGAATGTCAGAAGCTTGAACGTGGTAGGGAAACTAGAAAATCTGAAAAGGGAAATGGAAAGGCTCAATCTCGATATAGTAGGGGTCAGTGAAGAGAAGTGGAAGGAAGACAAGGATTTCTGGTCAGATGAGTGTCGGGTAATATCAACAGCAGCAGAAAATGGTATAACAGGTGTAGGATTCGTTATGAATAGGAAGGTAGGGCAGAGGGTGTGTTACTGTGAACAGTTCAGTGACCGGGTTGTTCTAATCAGAATCGACAGCAGACCAACACCGACAACGATAGTTCAGGTATACGTGCCGACGTCGCAAGCTGAAGATGAACAGATAGAGAAAGTGTATGAGGATATTGAAAGGGTAATGCAGTATGTAAAGGGGTACGAAAATCTAATAGTCATGGGCGACTGGAATGCAGTTGTAGAGGACGGAGTAGAAGAAAAGGTTACAGAAGAATATGGGCTTGGGACAAGGAATGAAAGAGGAGAAAGACTAATTGAGTTCTGTAACAAGTTTCAGCTAGTAATAGCGAATACCCTGTTCAAGAATCACAAGAGGAGGAGGTATACTTGGAAAAGGCCAGGAGATGCGGGAAGATTTCAATTAGATTACATAATGGTCAGACAGAGATTCCGAAATCAGATACTGGATTGTAAGGCGTACCCAGGAGCAGATATAGACTCAGATGACAATATAGTAGTGATGAAGAGTAGGCTGAAGTTCAAGACATTAGCCAGGAAGAATCAATACGCAAAGAAGTGGGATACGGAAGTACTAAGGAATGACGTGATACGTTTGAAGTTCTCTAACGCTATAGATACAGCAATAAGGAATAGCGCAGTAGGCAGTACAGTTGAAGAGGAATGGACATCTCTAAAGAGGGCCATCACAGAAGTTCGGGAAGGAAAACATAGGTACAGAGATGGTAGCTGCGAAGAAACCATGGGTAACAGAAGAAATACTTCGGTTGATTGATGAAAGGAGGAAGTACAAACATGTTCCGGGAAAATCAGGAATACTGAAATACAAGTCGCTGAGGAATGAAATAAATAGGAAGTGCAGGGCAGCTAAGACGAAATGGCTGCAGGAAAAATGTGAACAATTCGAAAAAGATATGATTGCCGGAAGGACAGACTCAGCATACAGGAAAGTCAAAACAATCTTTGGTGACATTAAAAGCAACGGTGGTAACATTAAGAGTGCAACGGGGATTCCACTGTTAAATGCAGAGGAGAGAGCAGATAGGTGGAAAGAATACATTGAAAGCCTCTATGAGGGTGAAGATTTGTCTGATGTGATAGAAGATGAAACAGGAGTCGATTTAGAGGAGATAGGGGATCCAGTATTAGAATCGGAATTTAAAAGAGCTTTGGAGGACTTACGGTCAAATAAGGCAGAAGGGATAGATAACATTCCATCAGAATTCCTAAAATCATTGGGGGAAGTGGCAACAAACCGACTATTCACGTTGGTGTGTAGAATATATGAGTCTGGCGATATACCATCTGACTTTCGGAAAAGCATCATCCACACAATTCCGAAGACGGCAAGAGCTGACAAGTGCGAGAATTATTGCACAATCAGCTTAACAGCTCATGCATCGAAGCTGCTTACCAGAATAATATACAGAAGAATGGAAAAGAAAATTGAGAATGCGCTAGGTGACGATCAGTTTGGCTTTAGGAAAAGTAAAGGGACGAGAGAGGCAATTCTGACGTTACGGCTAATAATGGAAGCCAGGCTAAAGAAAAACCAAGACACTTTCATAGGATTTGTCGACCTGGAAAAAGTGTTCGACAATATAAAATGGTGCAAGCTGTTGGAGATTCTGAAAAATGTAGGGGTAAGCTATAGGGAGAGACGGGTCATATACAATATGTACAACAACCAAGAGGGAATAATAAGAGTGGACGATCAAGAACGAAGTGCTCGTATTAAGAAGGGTGTAAGACAAGGCTGTAGCCTTTCGCCCCTACTCTTCAATCTGTACATCGAGGTAGCAATGATGGAAATAAAAGAAAGGTTCAGGAGTGGAATTAAAATACAAGGTGAAAGGATATCAATGATACGATTCGCTGATGACACTGCTATCCTGAGTGAAAGTGAAGAAGAATTAAATGATCTGCTGAACGAAATGAACAGTCTGATGAGTACACAATATGGTTTGAGAGTAAATCGGAGAAAGACGAAGGTAATGAGAAGTAGTAGAAATGAGAACAGCGAGAAACTTAACATGAGGATTGATGGTCACGAAGTCAATGAAGTTAAGGAATTCTGCTACCTAGGCAGTAAAATAACCAATGACGGACGGAGCAAGGAGGACATCAAAAGCAGACTCGCTATGGCAAAAAAAAAGGCATTTCTGGCCAAGAGAAGTCTACTAATATCAAATACCGGCCTTAATTTGAGGAAGAAATTTCTGAGGATGTACGTCTGGAGTACAGCATTGTATGGTAGTGAAACATGGACTGTGGGAAAACCGGAACAGAAGAGAATCGAAGCATTTGAGATGTGGTGCTATAGACGAATGTTGAAAATTAGGTGGACTGATAAGGTAAGGAATGAGGAGGTTCTACGCAGAATCGGAGAGGAAAGGAATATGTGGAAAACACTGACAAGGAGAAGGGACAGGATGAAAGGACATCTGCTAAGACTTGAGGGAATGACTTCCATGGTACTAGAGGGAGTTGTAGAGGGCTAGAGGGCAAAAACTGTAGAGGAAGACAGAGATTGGAATACTTCAAGCAAATAATTGAGGACGTAGGTTGCAAGTGCTACTCTGAGATGAAGAGGTTAGCACAGGAAAGGAATTCGTGCCGGGCCGCATCAAACCAGTCAGTAGACTGATGATCAAAAAATACTCGATAATGGTCATTTGATCGAAACTAGTAACAAAGGGAACTGGCCCAAATAAACGACAGCTGAAGGTTCACCAGGAATTTTAGCAATCACCAGCTTTGGCGAAAATTGCCTAGTGAGGCAGGACCTTGTGACGCCTAATTATGCACGTGGATTAAAATGAATGGAATATAAATAAAGTTTATTGTTTTCACTTATATCAAATTTAATTGCTGTATCAGTTTTCCCTACTCTTGACGTCCTGTAGTCGATGTATTACGTTGTCTTAGGTTAAAATGACTAATATTTAACAAACAAAGTAAGTCCATAATTAGGTCCAGAGGACCGGTTGCTACTATTTACCGCGTTTAGACGTAGTACAAGCTTAGTAGCATGGGATCAGCACGTCACTTTCAAAACTAGTTTCAAATTTTCAGAAGTGAAAGCCTCAAGTAACTTCTCAGTTGGAATTATGAGTGTCAGTATCCGTCATTCTGCCAGGGATAAACCTCTAACTTGAGCTCACAAGCTCCACATGGCAGTCGCACCCTCTGATTTCACAGCTGGAAAGACAACAGCTATGTTTGAATGATTTATGATTGGAACAAACCAGTAAGATAAAGAGGAAAGTTCTCTTAAAGATCACATACCGCATTTTGTTGTGTAAAGATTACTTCAATGAACTGATCAGAGATGGGCCACTGTTACATCAAATGGCTTTGAATTTCCTTGCACAACAGTTTAACTGTGATCGCATGAAGCTTTGTACACACTATAGGCTTCTGGTAAACTACTGACATCCGCAGAAGACAAGTATGGACACTGTTTCCCCAGTTACTATTCAAGCTGAAAAATGAGTGATAAATACGAGGGTAAGTCTATTGTTATCCACAATTTAGTTGTATTCTTGTTTATTTTGGTAGTACTGTCGTTTTACTTTGATGGCGCATGCTTCGTTTATTTGTTGTTATGTCTTTGCAATTTTCAAGCTGCTAGGTTAGTTTCGTTATCGCTGCTGTGTTGTTAGTCATGGCTGCTCCACTGTCTATTGGCACCAAAGAAGAGCAACGTTCAGTGATCCATTTTTTGTGGTTAGAAGGCGTATCATGGGCTGAAATTCATCGAAGACTTTCCGTACAGTGCGGGAATAGTGTTTTACCACATCGGAGTGTCTACAAATGGATTGGAAAATTCCGAATTGGTCGCACAAGTGTTACACACGATGAAGGAGCCGGGCGACCGTTTACCGCCACAAATGAAGAAACCATTGAGCGTTGCGTGAAATGATTCTCTTAGACAGACTATTGACGAAGTGGCACATCATCTGCAAATTAGTCACGGTTCTGCCTATGAAATCATCCACAACAGACTTGGGTTTCATAAAGTTTCTGCAAGATGGGTCCCAAAACAACTCACACAGTGGCATAAACAAAAGCGCTTTAACATCTGCAAAAACCATTTGGGTCATTATGATAAATAAGGGGACAACTTCTTAGACAGGATCATTACTGGTGTCGAAACATGGATCCATCAATACGAGCCGGGGAGTAAACGGCAGAGTGTGGAATGGAAACATCCAAATTCGCCGTCCAAGGAAAAGTTCAAGACACAACCATCCGCAGCAAAACTGATGCTTACGCTTTTTGGGACTCACAAGGTCCAGTACTGGAACATTATGGGGAAATGGGCAGAACAATAAACAGTGTACGTTACAGTGAGATGCTTACTGCCACATTACAGCCTGCAATTCGAAGCAAACCCCGAGGATTGCTGTCAAAAGGTGTAGTGTTGTTGCACGACAATGCCCGTCCGCATACTGCTGCCCACACTGCTGAAACGCTCCAGAAACTCAAATCTGAAGTACTCGATCATCTCCCTTCCTCTGCTGACTATCACTTGTTTGGTCCACTCAAACAGGCATTAAGAGGCCGTCGATTGGCCTCGGACGAAGCAGCGAAAGAAGCGGTTCATTCCTGGCTCGCAGCTCAACCGAGAACCTTCTTTTATGAGGGCATCAGGAAACTTGTACAACTATGGACCAAGTGCGTTGAAACCCAAAGAGACTATGTCGAAAAATGATGTTCTGGTAAGTTTCCTATTTGATTACAATAGAATTTTATAACTAATTTGCGGATAAAAACTGACTTAAATCCTCGTAAATAAAATTCAGAGCTACGGTTCAGTGGCTCAGTTATGGCGAAAATCGTATTCTTGAACTCGGTATCGTGGTCCAGTGATCCAACAGTGGTCTGAACAATACCGAAAAATTATCATCCAACTGCTCGAATTTTCGTCTGGTCAGTTCCAGAGCCATGATATAGCCTGCAAAGTTCCTTAATCTCCCTCATCTGTCCTTATATAGCTCTGTCAATCCCAGCGTCAAACTACTACCATTCCATCATTACGACGGCTTCCACAGCATAATAAATTTAAGCTTGCTTTCTAATTATACGTTTGGTTCTGCATGCTAGTTCAAAGCGCTAAATTTTTTACCTGTCCGATCATTTTTCAGCACTTTCATGCCACCATCAATGGTCTCTCATTCCAAGATGTTACATGATAAAATTTGCCAGGGAAAGACATTTTATTTTTATTACTCCATGTGTTGTTAAGCCGTGGCGCCTCATTTCACCTTCTCACTTTCGATAGCCTCTAGTTAGCGTCTCAACGGATGACACATATTATTCTCTTGTGTGGTTATCGCTGCCCCACGGAGTCGGGAGAAGCCTTGTACAGCGCAGTGCAGGCAGCTGTGGCTCTGAGCACTACGGGACTTAACTTCTGAGGTCATCAGTCCCCTAGAACTTAGAACTACTTAAACGTAACTAACCTAAGGACATCACACACATCCATGCCCGAGGCAGGATTCGAACCTGCGACCGTAGCGGTCTCGCGGTTCCAGACTGTAGCGCCTAGAACCGCTCGGCCACATCGGCCGGCGCAGGCAGTTGTCTTCGAGGTGTGTGGAGCGGCAGCGCTAGGAGCAACGGACACGCGGTACGGCTCGGCATGACGTCTTCTACGAGTCGTCGTTCAACCTTCCTCATCAGGACTGGGCAGAAGGCAAATGTTTGGTTCGCGTAATCTATGCCGTGCGTGTCTCATCGTTCAGCTCTGTGCACAGATTTCCCGCCCCGCAAGCTTTTTGAGCAGATGTTGGTGTTTATGTTCACCCAGTCGTCATGCACGCCTTTGTTATTTGACTCTATGTTATTCTAGGACAAATTTATTGCCTTGTCTCCTCTCTGTGGTTTTTTGAAGTGAGTTGTCTTAATCTACTAGCCAGATTTCTCTCTAAAAATTTGCCATGGTTAATGTTGTGCCGAACTTCCATGTACAATTTTATCAGCGGTCTAGGAATTATCTATTTTTTTGAAATTTTGCGTTTGTCTTTAAATTTTTTGTACGAGAGAACATAGTGTTTCTGAGTTTCAATATATGTTTTCACTGTGTTTCAGAATCTGGTGTGCTCTCCATTATTATTACTATACAGCTCTATAAGTTTTGTGTGTTATGACCTCCAGCTAATGGTAAGCCATTAGTGAATTAGTATTTATATTCCTTTCAGGCAGATTTTGTAGCTCCCTGTGAGTAGTTCACTTTTACACTTACGTTTCTAGCGATATTTATTTCCTAGGGCGTATGACCTTAATCGAAAGGTTCTATAAGTGCAATCGTGGTTAAAGAGTAACTTTCAGTTTTAGTGTAATTCAATGAGTGACACATTTATGACAGCAACTACTAAGTTGTCATCTTTTTGACGCGTGGGCGTGGCTTGCTGCCATGTGGACAGATCCGGAGCATTTCCTAGCGGCTTGCTATTTTTCTGCAGTCGCGTGTCCTGACTGTCTGTGCCCAAGCTGAGTACCTTATGGAATCTAACTTGCACTGTAAATGAAATTTTTCTATCGGTCAAAAGGACTTTATTTGATTAACTGGCTTCGCAGAGGGAACTTTCCCTTTAATGTTATTCTAACTTTATACTGAATCTTATTTTATTTAACTATATATGACGGTAGTATCTGTTCCCGAAAGAGCAGTTACCGTCAATGACCATGCAGCTTTTGCTAGAAATGAAATGATAATTAAATAGACACCCTAGCTGCAAGCAGGCGTTGATATACTTTATTGGGGACATGCTGAAAATGTGTGCCCCGACCGGGACTCCAACCCGGGATCTCCTGCTTACATGGCAGACGCTCTATCCATCTGAGCCACCGCGGGCACAGAGGATAGTGCGTCTGCAGGGACTTATCCCTTGCACGCTCCCCGTGAGATCCATATTCCCAACATGTCCACAACACTACATTCGTAGTGCGCCTAATAGATGTTTGCCCATCATACTCATTACTCGTGGCAGATTAATCTACCAAGTCCCGTACGAGTTCGGGCATAGCGTGTGCGTTCGCACAAGAAGGTCAAAGGCCGGGAACCCATATTTTTAACTATATATGACGGTAGTATCTGTTCCCGAAAGAACAGTTACCGTCAATGACCATGCAGCTTTTGCTAGAAATGAAATGATAATTAAATAGACACCCTGGCTGCAAGCAGGCGTTGATGTACTTCATTGGGGACATGTTGAAAATGTGTGCCCCGACCAGGACTCGAATCCGGGATCTCCTGCTTACATGGCAGACGCTCTATCCATCTGAGCCACCGCGGGCACAGAGGATAGTGCGTCTGCAGGGACTTATCCCTTGCAAGCTCCCCGTGAGATCCACATTCCCAACATGTCCACAACACTACATTCGTAGTGCGCCTAATAGATGTTTGCCCATCATACTCATTACTCGTGGCAGATTAATCTACCAAGTCCCGTACGAGTTCGGGCATAGCGTGTGCGTTCGCACAAGAAGGTCAAAGGCCGGGACCCCATATTTTTAACTATATATGACGGTAGTATCTGTTCCCGAAAGAACAGTTACCGTCAATGACCATGCAGCTTTTGCTAGAAATGAAATGATAATTAAATAGACACCCTAGCTGCAAGCAGGCGTTGATATACTTTATTGGGGACATGTTGAAAATGTGTGCCCCGACCGGGACTCGAACCGGGATCTCCTGCTTACATGGCAGACGCTGTGCCCGCGGTGGCTCAGATGGATAGAGCGTTTGCCATGTAAGCAGGAGATCCCGGGTTCGAGTCCCGGTCGGGGCACACATTTTCAACATGTCCCCAATAAAGTATATCAACGCCTGCTTGCAGCTAGGGTGTCTATTTAATTATCATCTTATTTTATTTGGTGCAAAGCCTTAGGGAGAGCCGCAAAGGTGAACTGTTGCGGTTTATTAACTAGTTAATATTTATCTTTTGGGGGTCTGCCTAATATCTTGCTTTTGAGCACGCTTGCAGAAATTTATCTAGAACTCAGTTTTAATTACCTTTACTTGATGGTTTATTTAATTTTTTTTTAAATTCAAACTTTTCAAACGCCAGTATTGTTAACGTCATATTTTTTTTGCATCTCGTTTAAGTCCATTATTACTGTGATTCAGTGATTCACCATTTTGAACGGTTTCAAGTGTGTAAATTTAACTTGGCAAATGAAATTGGTATTATCCTACCAGTTTTTCTTAAAAGAGACCTGTAGTTACTTTATAAAAATGTTAATGTTTGATGTCAAAAGAAGACATGATGATAGTTAAAGCAGTCTAGTCCTTCCATGTCATTTCTCTGATCCTTGTAATTCCCGATTCCAGTTAGCTTTTACCTAAATTATTAGTTTGTTATTCTCTGTATGACCATCATTAACTACGAATGCAGCTAGTCATCTACAAATGTTTTACGTCTCACTTTCACTGGGCAGTTTTGTTCTGAATCACTTTCATATTTACATAAAACATGAACACACTGATGGTTCCATATATGTGCTGAAACATATTTGGGTAGGAAAAGGATGATACCCATTGCTAAACCTTTCTCTTTAATTTTTATCACTCTTAGAGAATAAAAAAATCGAATGATGTCCCAAATGTGCCATTCCTTTACAACAAATTATGAAGTAACTTCATTAATTTTATAATAACATATAGTTACAATAACATTCGTAGAGAGCTAGTGTTATGCACTTATAAGTTTAGTAATCTAGAGATGCAGAACAAGAAAAATTTGTTAATCGAACAGTCCACGGGTCTATTTCCAACGGGCACAATATTTCGGAGAGCACACATGTCGCTATCGTCAGGTGCGCTGACGAACTGAGCTCCTGAGGGCGCTCGGCCGACTAATAAACATCCCCTGCCCCACTGAGCAGCTATTTTCGGTGTCCGCGCTCTCGGCCGCGCATCGGTGATCGCGGTGACGCTAGAGTCGGCGTCTGTAACAGTGTTGACGTAAGTTCTCTATCCGACCTTTTCGCTATATCATTTTGTTAGCTGAGAGTCTTCTTCACTAAACTCACTGCTGCTTCCCAAGGCTTTCTAAGATTATAGCCGCAATCTTGGTTGATGAGAACTTCTATGTCCTCTTTAAGAACGCTGTTCCAGTATTTGGGAGTCTGTGCCAAGATCCTGCTCCCTTAGTACTCCTTCGCGCGATTCTCAGACAAACAGTGAACTGAAGAATCACTAGAAAAATTTCCATCATGCCTTGGCAGCACTGCGTGTTAGCAACTGCAACACAACGTGGAAACAAACCTGACAGGTAACTAGTCCCTTCAAACACGACGAGTTGTAATGAATTGGTTGATCTTTACGCTAGCATGCTTTGGTACAGTTAAGAAGAGAAGATGTTTTATTTATTGGGCTAAACTGCATCAAACTATGGAAAATAAGTTAAGTGGTAGCAAAACCTGCGTAACAAAATTAATGGAAATTTGTGGTAAGTTCCTATGTGACCAAACCGCTGAGGTCATCGGTCCCTAGGCTTACAAATTACTTAATCCAAGTTAAACTAACTTACGCTAAAGACAACACACACACACACACACACACACACACATGCCCGATGGAGGACTCAAACCTCCGACGGAGGTGGGGGAGGGGGGGGAGGGAGAAGAGAAGAGCCTCGCGAAGCGAGGCAAGGCGCCCCTGACCGCGCGGCTACCCCGCGCCGCTAAGAAAATTATCTTTGGATAATATTATTAGTACTTTATTAATTCATAACGCTTAAAATTACTCGCAACAAATCCAGTCGCTCAATAACACATAAACAAGCCTGTGTGCAACTTGCTGCACAGACTAAATACAGACGACACAGGAGACGACATAGAACAACTAAACACAATAAAGCAAATAGCACAGAAAAATGGGTATGACACAAAGACAGTAGACTTATTAACAGAACACAACCATGAAACATACATAGAGAGGTACAATACAATACATAATAAACCACAATAACCAATAAATGGCAAATGTGACAAACAACGACAAAGTAACTCACGTGATGGGCAACAAACTGAACCAACAACACAATACAGACCGGTCTTAGAAGACTACTCATACATACACAAATACGCGTATAACAAATCTAGTATCGACCAAGTAATTTCTAACTGCTGTCAGTCTATACAGATGGGCCAGAACTAAAGGAATTTGGGAAATAGATTTACAGAATAAATCAGAGTATCGTAAACTAAACCCTTTACACTCAATATTTACTAATAACCCAGCAGCACTGACTCATTACCCTACGAATATAAAAACTGTTTTTAAAAGTCTTAAAAATAGCAACAGCTTGCACCTAAAATTAACATTAGAAGAGAATTACTAAGAAAAAGTGTACTAAACGAATATGTGTGTATGTGTGTGTGTGTATGTGTTAGAGATAGAGAGAGAGTATGGGTGATTTAAAGGAGCACAGTTTAATGAAGAAGGTAGTCATATGTTGTGTTATGAAGAGGATTTATTTATTTATTTATGTAGGTTCCATATTGTGGCAATAAAATAATTTATAAATAAAACCTCTCCAGGATATAGCTACCCTCTGTATTAAACTCTCGTCCTGTTCTCCGGATGATCTCTCCCCGCCCTCCCCCCACCTTCCGCAACTCCATCCCCTCCCATCTCTCTCTCTCTCTCTCTCTCTCTCTCTCTCTCTCTCACACACACACACACACACACACACACACACACACAACGCGCGAGCATGCGCACACAGGCAAGCGATACATCTCAAATATCAACAACATTATAAAATCGAGCGCCTGTCTCCAAACGACAAACGATACAAACGAACATCACAGAGCTACACTACGGCTGAAATAACCCTTTGTGTTTTTCTGATAAAATATATCAAATGCGTGTGTAACAACAAAAAACGACAATAGTAAAATACATAAGTGTTTTAACATGTCAAACACAAAGGCAGAAAGAGCACAACAAAAGAATCGTAGCACGTTAAATAACGCTACACTAAACGTCGTTTCCAGTCTGAAATGAATGACAAACCCTCTGCATCAGTGTCTGCAGACGACTAAATGTGTAGCGCATGGTAGATACAAAAGTACCAACATACGTAACTGACAGCGTAATATGAAGTATATGAGTCAGTTTATAACAATCTTATTTCAAAATTATTATCCTAGCTTAGCAGAAGTGTATAACAGTCATTGTTTAATGAAAACTATCCGAACACCTGTAAGTGGACGTTAATATGGAGTGTGCCTACCGATCATCGTTATTACAACTTGTATACTGAGGACACTTTCAGTGAGGTGTCCGAATGTCTAGAGGAATGGCAGCCAATTCTTCCTCACGATCCGAAAGCGGGAAAGGTAGTGAGGTTGGACGCTGGGAACTGGAGAGGCAAGGTAAGCCAGTCTGTTTCATGAATGTTACTGTCCACAACACTTTATCTCACGCATGTTACTTTATGATAGGTTGTATGTTTCCTCTGTTGTACGCAGTACACAGTGCTGTCAAATATGCACACATCTTTCCGCATTTAGCGTTTCCTCAAGCGCAATAAGAGGACCGCACCCTAACCGAGAAAACACGCCCCTTCCATAACACCATCTCCACCGTGCTTCAGTGTTCGCTTTACACGTGTAGGTTCTTCAGGCATGTGCCATACCTAAACACTTCCATAGGATTGCAGCAGGGTGTAACATGACTAATTACTCCAAATCACTCTAGAACAACACACAAAATCAGGTGGTATTGTAACTTTTCTCCGATTACGTTGTCTTTTTTCTTTTTTACGCTTTAAAGTAGATTTCCTGGAGACATAGATGGATCATCGAATTTCCTATGCCTGGATGTTTCACGTGGTTTAGTCCTGAAGGCTCCTTTATTGATTTATTTCAAGTAGAGAACTGCACAAATACTGAAATTCCGACGTGTCGCAAATTCACCAGAAAAAAGTGTGTTCCTGTCGCGATGATTCCAGAGATTGTCATAAATGATAGGCGTTTCTTACCGTGTAAGACATTGTCGTAATTATGCACCAACATTCTCTGTGTAATACACTCCAACAAGAGACATTAATTTCCTTCATTAATTGCATATGTCAATATCACCCTCACGTCCTTTTGTGTTTTCGTATCTCATAACTGACAACTCCTCTTTAGCGTGAATGATTACGTTCAAACGCCGAAAGGTCAGAATGAGCACCAAATTTTAGGTACTGTTTTGTACAGGGTGTCCCACGGGAATCAATCCCCTTCATTCGACCGTTATGAGGTTTATACTTACACCAGCATAGTTGACAAATAATTGTTCTAACCCGTTGCCAGTACAGAAAAGCTAAATACAGGTTTATTTCTTAAGAAGTACATCACACAGACGGTTTCAGATATTAGCGATACAATGCTGAAGACTTTCATGGACAGTTCTCGTCACGTTCTCTACGTTTTCTCAATTAATGGCTTCTATCTCTTACCAGATGGCGGCTTTCAGCTCATCAGTATTGTGCAGTCGCCGTGGGAAAACTGGAAGATCAGGTGATCTCACCGGCCATTGGATATCACAAATTGTGAGAATATTCTATGTGGAAAGAGGCGACTCAATGGAGCAGTATGGACTGTAGCTCCATCTTGCACATCCCTTTTAGGTGGCAATGTCCCTGCAGGTGTGAAACGAATAAAACATTTGATTACGGCCGCGTGCAGGTCGAAATTGACACTAACAGGCCGGCAGTTATCTTAAAAAAATGTTGCCCAATGATTCCGAAGGACCGACCACTGGCACTCAAGAAGCCGACCTTTAGCCTACTCTGGGTGAATAATATAACTTTTGTTTTTGGACAAACAAATTCAAATGAAAACCTGACATCCCAAAACTTATCAGAAGAATTTCATTCTGGACAATTCTGTTTTGTAATGTGCAGATATTTCTCACACTCACTCTACCTCCAGGTCATTACTGTTGAGCCACTTGTGTCCTGTAAGGATGAAATTTTGAGTCGTATTTGCAATGATCTGGAACTGCGAAGGACACATAGCTGTAGGCTTCGTTGCAGAGCCGCACAAACACGTTGGGTATATCCAGATGTTCTAACTGTCGATTCACGTCCCTTATGCTTCACGCTGGCTACAGAGCCCGTCTAACGCCTTTCTGGAATACGGAAACGACGGTCTCTTCCACGGCGCATTGCTCGTGGGACAGCCGCAACGTTCCTCTGCACACGACAGGGCTCTTCCACTGCTACAGTACGCTCCTACATTGCACAGCCTTCCATACTGAATTGAATGGCGTATTGTTTGGGTTCGATTAGATGCGGCAGATGCCGCGGGCATGTCCATATCTTACTGATGTTGCCTATTGAAGATGCACTGGCCGTGCGGAGTGGCACAGCGGTTTGAGGCGTCTTGTCACGCAATGCGCTGCCCCTCCCGCCGAAGGTTCGAGTCCTCCCTCGGACATGGGTGTGTGTGTTGTTCTTAGCATAAGTTCGTTTAAGTAGTACGTAAGTATAGGGACCTATGACCAAAGCACTTTGGCCCCTTAGGAATTCACGCATATTTGAACATTTTGAAGACGCTCCATTTCCTCTGGGCCACCCTGAACAAAGACGTTCAACGTTTCATTGAGTTCTGACGTGGGTCCGCTAAGGCCACCATCCACCGCATCAGTAGATGAGACTGAAGAGAAGTGTCTCCGGTTTGCCGTGTTCAGGCAGACACTGTACACAGTCAAGAACCCGTGATGAGAGAGTTAACTGGTGTACACGGCAAACATTGCAGGGAAGCGATAAGCAACGCTCGGAACTTCGGTACTACACTTTGTTGATCGTAAGTTTATCTGCACACCGACGTACGACCGCAGTGTATGTGCACAGGTGTCGCAACGTTACTGGGAGCGAACGGCTGGAAAGATGGTTCAAAATGGTTTATATGAGCACTATGGAACTTAACATCTGTGGTCATCAGTCCCCTAGAACTTAGAACTACTTAAACCTAACTAACCTAAGGACATCACACACATCCATGCCCGAGGCAGAATTCGAACCTGCGACCGTTGCGGTCACGCGGTTCCAGACTGAAGCGCCTAGAACCGCACGCCACAACTGCTGGCGCAAAGATGGTCGAAACCTAGATCTTAACTAGTTCTTCTTTCGAATCTCATTAGGCAGTCGTGCGGACGTACTCTTGTCGCTCGTGTGTGCTACGGAAATGTGTAACTTTCCGCCGGCCGCGGTGGTCTAGCGGTTCTGGCGCTGCAGTCCGGAACCGGGGGACTGCTACGGTCGCAGGTTCGAATCCTGCCTCGGGCATGGGTGTGTGTGACGTCCTTAGGTTAGTTAGGTTTAAGTAGTTCTAAGTTCTAGGGGACTTATGACCTAAGATGTTGAGTCCCATAGTGCTCAGAGCCATTTTTGTAACTTTCCGCTCGAAAAATATTGAATGCATTTAGTAAGAGATTGTGCTGAATAACTCCCAAGAAGGGTTTCAGACAAAAAATTCCATCACTGCCGGAAACCCGATTGCTGAAACAACGTCCGAGTCCGCCGGAAATTGTGTATGTAGTGTGTTACGTGCAAGGAAAGCAAAAGAGAAGTCCACTGTACGACAGCCCCGACCAATATCAGCGATTGCTACCTTTCTTTCCACCAACTTTTTATGGTTCCAATTTTAATTAGTAAATGCATTTAATTACGTGCTTTGTTGCGATGAGGGTTTACAACTTATTTAGGAAGCGAATTATGACACAGGCAATACAGGATTTAATGGAGAACAAGTGATTACAAATCACAAAATGTACTCATTATTGTGGCAATCGTCCAGTCTCCGAAAAAATTCGAGCTACACTTTGAGGGAATAAACTGAACATCATATGGAGAGGGCTGCAACATCATTCCCGATATCCCCAAACATACGGCACATCGCGTCTGCATTTCATGAGAGCTACCATCCAAATGGATATGATTCAGACTTAACGCTTTCGTGCGCACGGCCGGAGGAGCAGTTATAACCCGTAAAACACTGTGATGGACGTAAATATTATTTTTACTGCTAGATAGATTTGAACCGGCTGTTGCTTCATGACTCTTAGTACTTTGTGGCTAAATATATAGCCAAGCAAAACGGCAAGCTTAAAATGAGCGCCAGAAAAATAAGTTTTTTTTTTATGCGTCCAGCCACGATTTCCTTTCCTGTGCTAACCTCTTCATCTCAGAGTAGCACTTGCAACCTACGTCCTCAATTATTTGCTTGACGTATTCCAATCTCTGTCTTCCTCTACAGTTTTTGCCCTCTACGGCTCCCTCTAGTATCATGGAAGTCATTCCCTCATGTCTTAGCAGATGTCCTATCATCCTGTCCCTTCTCCTTATCAGTGTTTTCCACATATTCCTTTCCTCTCCGATTCTGCGTAGAACCTCCTCATTCCTTACCTTATCAGTCCACCTAATTTTCAACATTCGTCTATAGCACCACATCTCAAATGCTTCGATTCTCTTCTGTTCCGGTATTCCCACAGTCCATGTTTCACTACCATACAATGCTGTACTCCAGACGTACATCCTCAGATATTTCTTCCTCAAATTAAGGCCGGTATTTGATATTAGTAGACTTCTCTTGGCCAGAAATGCCTTTTTTGCCATAGCGAGTCTGCTTTTGATGTCCTCCTTGCTCCGTCCGTCATTGGTTATTTTACTGCCTAGGTAGCAGAATTCCTTAACTTCATTGACTTCATGACCATCAATCCTGATGTTAAGTTTCTCGCTGTTCTCATTTCTACTACTTCTCATTACCTTCGTCTTTCTCCGATTTGCACTCAAACCATACTGTGTACTCATTAGACTGTTTATTCCGTTCAGCAGATCATTTAATTCTTCTTCACTTTCACTCAGGATAGCAATGTAATCAACGAATCGTATCATTGATATCCTTTCACCCTGTATTTTAATTCCACTCCTGAACCTTTCTTTTATTTCCATCATTGCTTCCTCGATGTACAGATTGAAGAGTAGGGGCGAAAGGCTACAGCCTTGTCTTACACCCATGTTAATATGAGCACTTCGTTCTTGATCGTCCACTCTTATTATTCCCTCTTGGTTGTTGTACATATTGTATATGACCCGTCTCTCCCTATAGCTTACCCCTACTTTTTTCAGAATCTCGAACAGCTTGCACCATTTTATATTGTCGAACGCTTTTTCCAGGTCGACAGATCCTATGAAAGTGTCTTGATTTTTCTTTAGCCTCGCTTCCATTATTAGCCGTAACGTCAGAATTGCCTCTCTCGTCCCTTTACTTTTCCTAAAGCCAAACTGACCGTCACCTAGCGCATTCTCAATATTCTTTTCCATTATTCTGTATATTATTCTTGTAAGCAGCTTCGATGCATGAGCTGTTAAGCTGATTGTGCGATAATTCTCGCACTTTTCAGCTCTTGCCGTCTTCGGAATTGTGTGGATGATGCTTTTCCGAAAGTCGGATGGTACATCGCCAGACTCATATATTCTACACACCAACGTGAATAGTCGTTTGGTTGCCACTTCCCCCTATGTTTTTAGAAATTCTGATGAAATGTTATCTATCCCATCTGCCTTATTTGACCGTAGGTGCTCCAAAGCTCTTTTAAATTCCGATTCTAATACTGGATCCCCTATCTCTTCTAAATGGACTCCTGTTTCTTCTTCTACCACATCTGACAAATCTTCACCCTCATAGAGGATTTCAATGTATTCTTTCCACCTATCTGTTCTCTCCTCTGCATTTAACAGTGGAATTTCCGTTGCACTCTTAATGTTACCACCGTTGCTTATAATGTCACCAAAGGTTGTTTTGACTTTCCTGTATGCTGAGTCTGTCCTTCCGACAATCATATCTTTTTCGATGTCTTCACATTTTTCCTGCAGCCATTTCGTCTTAGCTTCCCTGCACTTCCTATTTATTTCATTCCTCAGCGACTTGTATTTCTGCATTCCTGATTTTCCTGGAACATGTTTGTACTTCCTCCTATCATCAATCAACTGAAGTATTTCTTCTGTTACCCATGGTTTCTTCGCAGCTACCTTCTTTGTACCTATGTTTTCCTTCCCAACTTCTGTGATGGCCCTTTTTAGAGATGTCCATTCCTCTTCAACTGTACTGCCAACTGCGCTATTCCTTATCGCTGTATCTATTGCGTTAGAGAAGTTCAAACGTATCTCGTCATTCCTTGGTACTTCCGTATCCAACTTCTTTGCGTATTGATTCTTCCTGACTTATGTCTTGAACTTCAGCCTACTCTTCATCAGTACGATATTGTGATCTGAGTCTATATCTGCTCCTGGGTACGCCTTACAATCCAGTATCTGATTTCGGAATCTCTGTCTGACCATGATGTAATCTAATTGAAATCTTCCCGTATCTGGACGATCCATTAACACCAGGATCAAAGAGCAAAAGCGACATTGCAGGTTGGGGCAGGTGGAGAAATCGGCCGTGGCAGAGCACGCACTGAATGAGACCGACCACGTAATAAAATTCGCCAACACGGAAGTTCTGGCTGTAGAGAAGCACTATCACACGCGCTTGTTCAGAGAAGCTGTAGAAATCCAAAATTACGCGAACAGTTCAACAAGAAAGAGGAAAGCCGTAAGGTAAACAGATCCTGGTATCCCGTACTGCGGCGAACGACCGTCGCAGGTAGCAAGAGGAGAACCGCACCGGAAATGACCGCGGGGAAGCCCTCGGACGTTGGCGCGCCAGGTACATATAATCTGCGGCCGCGAGCTCGCCTCCAGTTCACCACCGGCAATGGAGGGTGAAGCTTTGACAATGCCAGCCACTCGTGCTGGCGAAACGTCAGGAAAATCATTAGATGAACGTCGGCCGAAGAACCCGAGACAAAAGCCAATAGGCAGTTTGTCAACAAGTGGCCACGAAAGCCTTAACAATTTTGTGCTTCCCGTATCTCCCGGCATTTTCCAAGTATATCTCCTCCTCCTGTGATTCTTGAACATGGTATTCGCTATTACTAGCTGAAACTTGTTACAGAACTCAGTCTTTCTCCTATTTCATTCCTTGTCCCAAGCCCATATTCTCCTGTAACCTTTTCTTCTACTCCTTCCCCTACAACTGCATTCCAGTCGCCCAAGACTATTAGATTTTCGTCCCCCTTTACATACTGCATTACCCTTTCAATATCCTCATACACTTTCTCTATCTGTTCATCTTCAGCTTGCGACGTCGGCATGTATACCTGAACTATCGTTGTCGGTGTTGGTCTGCTGTCGATTCTGATTAGAACAACCCAGTCACTGAACTGTTCACAGTAACACACCCTCTGCCCTACCTTCCTATTCATAACGAATCCTACACCTGTTATACCATTTTCTGCTGCTGTTGATATTACCCGATACTCATCTGACCAGAAATCCTTGTCTTCCTTCCACTTCACTTCACTGACCCCTACTATATCTAGACTGAGCCTTTGCATTTCCCTTTACAGATTTTCTAGTTTCCCTACCACGTTCAAGCTTTTGACATTCCATGCCCCGACTCGTAGAACGTTGTCCTTTCGTAGATCATTCAATCTTTTTCTCATGGTAACCTCCCCCTTGGCAGTCCCCTCCCGGAGATCCGAATGGGGGACTATTCAGGAATCTTTTGCCAATGGAGAGATCATCATGACACTTCTTCAATTACAGGCCACATGTCTTGTGGATACACGATACGTGTATGAATACAGAATCCTCACAACCAGCAAAACATGCGCTCCTAGCAAGATACGGACAGTCGTGTGTGCTAGGAATATTTACCAATGTTTTTGGTTGAAATGGTTCAAGTGGCTCTAAGCACTATGGGACTTAACAACTGAGGTCATCAGACCCGCCGGCCTGAGTGGCCGTGCGGTTCTAGGCGCTGCAGTCTGGAGCCGAGCGACCATTACGGTCGCAGGTTCTAATCCTGCCTCGGGGATGGATGTGTGTGATGTCCTTAGATTGGTTAGGTTTAAGTAGTTCTAACTTCTAGGTGACTGATGACCTCAGACGTTAAGTCACATAGTGCTCAGAGCCATTTGAACCATTTTTTTCATCAGTCCCCTAGATGTGAAATACTTAAACCTAACTAACGTAAGGCTTTCACACACATCCATGCCCGAGCAGGATTCGAACCTGTGACCGTAGCAGCAGTGCCGTTCCAGACTGAAGCGCCTAGAACTGCTCGGCCACAGCGGGTGACGATGTTTTTAAAAGATTGGTCCAGCGAAAGATATATGCCTGGCATGTGTATGGTTCTTGGATGCTGTTGCTGAAAGGTTCCTAATTGTTGCAACAGATAGCATCTAGATTTGTAAACTAAATTCTTCCAGTTCCCACATTGGACGACTGACTGTGAGCACTGACCTCAGAGGCTTGCGTTCTTGGTTATACCATATTTATTACATGCTCAAACATATGAAATAACACCTGCTTAAGGAAGAGAAGAGAATAGAAGCATTTATGATGTGGTGCTATAGAAGAATGTTAGAACATAGACAGATTGATAACGTGTGGAATGAGGAGATTATCAGCAGAATCGGCGAAGAAAAGAATACATGGAAAACACCAACAAGAAGAAGGGACAGGATGACAGGAAATCTGCTAAGACGTTACGGAATGACTTCCATGGTACTAGAGGGAGCGGAGGGTAGAAACCGACGAAGGAAACAAAGTTTGGAATACATCGATCAAATAATTGAAAACGTAGGTTGCAAGTGCTATTCTGAGATGAAGAGGTTCGGACAGGAGAGGAATTATTGGCGGGTCGTATCAAATCAGTGAGAGGACTGATGACTCAAAAAGAAGAAATATTTTGCTTATCGTTTTCTCTCCTGAATTGTGCGTTCCTGTTAATCCATTGTGAAGCACATCGACGACGTTTTCAACTACTATAATTAGTTCATTATTTCTGAAATAACAATGTAACATTTGAATTTTTATTGTTTACCGGTTGTTCTATGTCATACTGAATTCTACAGTTTACTAGGCTTCCACATCCAGTGTCATGCCGAATGAAATGCGTTTGGGTGTTAGCACTCCTCTTCAAGAGACAACGAAACTAACAGCAAGCTGATGTTTGGGCCATCTTTGCAGCATTCCTTTTCAGGACGACTGCTACGATTTACTGTTCGTCTGTTAGGACACGTTCATGCTACAACAATAGCCAAATCCTCGCATGACGTCCACCCGTACGATCGGCAGGAGGGTAGCGCAAGAGAAGCTTAAATGATCTAGAAACAAGACGTGCGAACAGCGAGACTGAAATTTAAATCGTACATGACTGTACTGCACATGCTGTTCGTTCTGTTCCAAGTGATGTAAAAAGCAGTGGCATAAAAAAACGCGGAAAAATACAGAGCAAAACATTTACTTCCGTATGTCATCTCAGTACGAAAATAAAAGCCTACAGCGAGCTCTGAGTTGTGAAGCGCACGAGTGTGAACGCAGCAGTCCGACGTAGAGAACAATCGTATCCATGGGTTATCTGAGAAAGGAGGAAGCGTTCCTCCTGATTGGTCGTCCTGACTTCTTGCCCGTGGTCAGAACCCATGATCTCTTAGCGCCAATTCCGCAGCTCGTGGTCTAGAGGCTAGCGTCGCTGCCTCTGGATCACGAGGTCCTGGGCTCGATTCCCGGCCGGGTTCGGGATTTTCTCCGCCCGGGGAGTGGGTGTTTGTGTTGTCCTCACCATTTAATCATCATTCATGAAAGTGTCCGCCTGCCTATCTGGGTGGTAACGTGCTTGCCTACCATGCACTGGGCCCAGGTTCGATTCCCGGTCGGGTCGGAGATTTTCTCCGCCCGTGGACAGGGTGTTGTGTTGTTCCCATCGTCGGCAGCAAGACACCCAATGTGGCGCCGAGTGAAATAAGACTGGCAATTGGTGGCCGAACACGAATGGGACATCTGGGCAACAATGCCATACGATCATTTCATTTCATTGATGAAAGTGGCGAGATTGGACTGAGTAAAGACTGAGAATTTGTACAGGCGCTGATAACCACTCATTTGAGCGCCTCACAGACCAAACAACATCATCATCATCTTAGCCCGAGACAAATTGTGATACTTATTACTTCGCTGACTTATTTGTAAACGTATATTTGCGAACCCGGATGAATCACCAGCTCAAATTCACATTTTTATCAGTCTTAACCAGAGACGACAGCCTTCTTTAAGCTGCGAGTAGGGACTAACACTGTCAGTACTCATACACTACTAATAATCGCTTTTACATGGTTAACCAGTGTAAACTGTGTGTAGGGGTAGTGTTAATGTTTTTATGTTCTCGTTAGTTTTAGTCTGTAGCACATAAGTTTTGTGAACAAGGTATGTTTTCACAGCCACAAACCACGGCTGTTATGTTTCGATTCTGGACGAATCTTGTTGAAAGGATGGGTATGTGCTGAGCTAGTATTAGTCGTAGAGAAGGGGAATTTTGTTAAAATTCAGTAAATGCGCGGTTGGGCGATGAAGTCTGGGGCCGCTGGCAGCCAGTAGGCCAGACAGGGTAAATATGGCGTGGAGCTGTAGCGGCGTATTGCACATACTATTTGTTTGGAGTGGAGCAAGAGCGAGGCAGGGAACTGCAGCGTTGCTTTAAGGGGCTCCGGAACGCCCTATACTGGCAATGTTAAAATAACGCTTATAAATTACATCTTTCCTCACAAAGTATTTGAGGTAGGAAGTTGAACTTTTTCCAGATTATTTATTGGAATATGGGCTACAACTTAACACAGGGATTTTACAAAATTTTCGTTCAGTTATTAAAGATGATTTTTTTTCAATTGTAATGAAAATTCACAACATTTTTTTGCAATTTTTTATTTATATATTCAAAAATATACAGTTTTTTGGAAAAAGGCTGTGTTAAATTATACAGAAGGTACTGTGTAACATTTACTGAAAGTTTGAAACAAATATGTTTGGAAGATCCTTATACAACATGTAATTAGTATGAGAAAATAAAAGTTTTGGGAATCGAGCGACAAAGATTGGATTAACTTTTCAGTGCATTCCAGGTCCATAGGATGGATTATCTTCATCCTCTGCAAACTCCTCCTCCAGCTTCCTCTTGTTCCTCCTCCTGTTTACTCTTGCTTGTATTTCTAGACTCTTTACAGCCCTGTCTGCAGCCCGAAGGCGTTCCTTGTCTAAAGCAAGCATCGCTCGTACCATGTTAGAACCTATCTTCATTCCCATATTTCTAAATACCTTGCACCTTACAGTGTTGCCATCATTGAAAGTCGCAACAGCTATTACTTTTACTCATTATTATACTTCATCAAAACAGAGACTCAAGAAACAGAATTAATTACGAATATATTCGAGATAACGACAGAGTAAATAAACATGAAACAATCGACAATCACACCAGCGATATATATTCAACCATCACAGGTTAGCCACAACACATACTTTATCTCACATCACTAAAATGTACCTGATGAACACGGACGTTAATAATAACACCATTTGACAGCAGTTTAACAGCACCACAGTGGGTCACGCCCATGTAGAAGACATTTCAAAAAAATTTAAAAATAGTTGTAGTCTTCGGAATTGAATAAATTATATATCTATTAAAAGGTAATACTCTGCAGATTCAGAAATCGCAAAAAAGTAAAAATTGAACTTTTCATGATTTTGAGCCTTTCCGGAGCCCCGTAAGTTATTGCGATGTATGAGGAGAGGCAGTAGGGCAGAGCCGTGAGTGGCGATGTGTGAGTGGCTGAAGTATGGGAATTTACCCCTGCCATAGTTTCTGTCTCTCTCTGACATTACGTCAGAAGCGAGGGTAAAAGCAATATGAATAATAAGGCACTTTTAGCTTGAGAGGTGCCAGGTCAGTCGAGAGTCGGATAGGACCTGTGCTGGTCTACGCTTATAGGGGCCAGTCTGGCAGCGATGTTGTAAATATTCTGTGTAAACCTGTGTTTCTATGTACTTATTCGGCCTGTATTCCGCCTCCAAGGACGCAATACCGGGGCAGGACAGATAATCTCCTCCATTCACAAAAGACAATGACAGTTATAACTCAGGAGGGAAATAGAGACAACAAAAAACACCAAAGCTTTAGGTTCCACTGGAGTAAACGGAATTTAGTGTGTTGTATTGGATCCCACCAAGTCCGACTCGATCGTAACACCATTTCCCGCTAGCTAATTGGCTTCACGCTCTACTAAGTTTCTGCTTCTATTACGTACGTGCGCATTCACTAAACTGAAAATTCGCCTAGAATACTGACGTCTTATGCATAACTCCACCCCTGTACATGGGACGCAATTGTGAATTTTTTCAACCCTTTTCGCACTGAAAGAAAAACTTTGTTGGTCACTCAATATCAGTCACGCATGGCGTTACATATGTAACACATAAATGTGGTCCTTACCTCCACAGAATTCATGACCTGATTCCTACACCGGCGAGTGCTGCACACCATACTCTGATTTCGCGAGCTCTAAACAGCTCTACGACTGTGTTCTAAAACACGTACTATTCAATCAAGCAACTTCAGAAGCAGAATTCAGGCATTATGATTGGTCATTTTCTACTCGTATTAAAGCCATTCCTCAGCAAAGCACTACGTCCCGCCAGGGTTTTCCAAAAGTTTACTTTCAACAGAAGCTGCAGAATGCCCTCCAACATGGTAAAACCTTTCGCCTTTGAGCCAGTTGTATATGTAACGAGCACTACAATTCTAGAAGGATCGGCCCATCATCTGCAGGCTCAGTCAATCCAAGTCCCCCAGATGCGAGAAACCGTGATGCGGCGTCCACAATACCCAAAGGATGAGCAGGCCATTGCGGCAACGTATACACTGCCTGCCTGACAGACGGCAGAAGACATGGTTGGATGTCATTTGCAGCTTCGTACACGCACACACACTCGGCGGCTATGTAAACGATATGATTTGCAATTCTCTGCAACAGACAGAACAGCAACTATACTGCATCAGGACGTATGGTATGCGAGTATAAAGGGCGGGAACTGCATCGATGTTGAGTCATCATTGTGAATGAGGGTCATTTGCCACGTACTCAAGTGAGGTAGCGTTAGCATCACCTGACAGAGGTTTAAAAGGCCTTCGTTGTGGTTAGTTATTTGTTCCTCTGATTAATCTTACGGTAGACATTATGATGTGGAACGTGTCAAGGGCATAAGAAATGCACACGGTTCAAGGTTCTTCTTTTTTACGCTTAAAATTTTTATTACCTACCCCATTCCCTTAAATGGCACAAAATGCATATATTATACCTATACATTAATTTATTCCTATTCAAGAATTCATCATGGTACAGAAGGAATTGTCAAGGAGATACGATTTCAGTTTATGTTTGAAATTATTACTGTTGTCTGTCAGACATTTTATTTCATCTGATAATTTCCGGAAAGTTTTACAGCAGCATATTTTATCCCTTTCCGTGCCAAAGATACGATAAGTAAAGGATAACGTAAGTTTTTCTTCCATCTGGTATTATATCATGAATGACACTATTGTTTCTAAAATGGTATACGTTGTTGAGAAAAAATTTCATTACTGAGTAAATGTACTGTGAGGCTGTCATAAGAATTCCTAACCCTTTAAACATATGCCTACAAGATGCGTGACTGTGAGCCCCACACATTATTCTAACCATTTTCTTTTGAGCAGTGAATACTTTTTGCCTAAGTGTTAAATTACTCCAAATTATTATTCCGTGTGACATCACAGAGTGAAAGCATGCCAAGTATGTTAGCTTACTAATTTCTATATCTTCAAAATTGCCAATTACTCTGATTGCAAAAGTTGCTGCAGATAGTTGCTTTAGCAAATCCAATTAAGATTCTCATCTATATGTACACCCAAAACCTTAATATGCACTACCCTGGCTACTGACTTCTTTTGACGTGTTAAACTTAATGAAGAAGCTGTACTCCTTGTGTCGTGGCTGTGACCTCCTGTAATGTTTTGTAGTTCCTAGCTGAATGAGGAGAGGATGGTATGATAGGTGAGTGGCCAGTTTCCTCTCACTAAATCACAAAATACACACGTGGTTAAAATATACTTTATTACAGGAACAAACAGAGTACTTAACTTCAAGGATATCCAATATGAAGTTCTGTGATTAACAGCAATAAAATAACATGTACTAATTCTTGAATCTTGTTTGTGTCCATATCACAACTATATACAGGAGGAGATTGGAAAATTTTAAGAATGGATCCGCTACTGCTTACTGATTTGGCGGGCAGGTACACAGATGGTGGGGAGTGAGTCATTGCCTTGTCCTTGTACGCCCTCTGACAGGAAACTGCGTTTCCTTTATTCAGTTCTTTGTGGCAGCTGGTTGAGTCCATGTCTCTTAGGGCTTGTTGCCAGATTCTGTCTGTGTGAAAACTGACCTAAAAACGGAGCAACGAGTTCGTTTGAAATTTTTTTTTTTGAAACCAGGAAATCAGCTTCTAGGGCTTACAAACTCTTAAAAACAGCTTTTGGAGATAATTGTATGAGCCAGAAAAATGCATTTGTCTGGGTCAACAGGTTTTAAAAATGGCCACGAATTATTTGAAGATGAAGACGAAGCACGGTCCGGACGTCCTTCCACCTCAAAAACGAATGGAAATGTTGTGCAAGTGCGCGACTTAGTGAGCTCTGATCGTAGACTTACAATTAGGGAGATGGCTGGTGAACTTAATTCAAGTTTCTATGCAGTTTAGTAAATTTTAACTAAACATTTGAACATACGTTGAGCGTCCGCAAAATTCATTCCAGAATTGTTGTCAAGTGACCAGAGGCAATATGACTTGACGTGTTAAACAGGGTAATTACAGGTGACGAATCGAGGGTATATGGATATGATCCTGAAACCAAAGTGCAGTCTTCGCAGTGGAAAACTCCAGGTTCACCACGACCGAAAAAAGCACAGCAAAGTCGGTCGACGATGCAGACAATGTTAGTGGTTTTTTTTTCGAGTCTACCGATACTGTGCATCTTGAATTTACCTCTGGAGGACAGACAATTAACCAGGAATACTAAAAATGTGTCCTTGACCGCTTGCGCAAGAAGGTGCTGAAGAAAAGGCCTGCACTGTGGAAAGACAGGAGTTGGGTGCTACACCATGACAATGCTCCGGCTCATCGTGCCTTCTCAATCGTTGAATTTTTGACCAGATTCGAAATTCCTATGCGTCCACAACCGCCATATTCCCCTTATTAGGCCCCTGCGGACTTCTGCCTGTTTCCCAAACTGAAATCTTCACTGAAAGGTAGGGATTTGGCTCGATTGAAGACATCCAGTCAAATATGGAGAGCTTCCTTAACACACTTCAGGAAAAAAAGTTACAGGAATGTTTCCAAAAGTGGAAACACTGTTGGAGTCGGTGTGCTCAGTCAGAAGGTGGCTATTTTGAAGGAGATGCATCACAGTGGCATGTAAGATGTATAATCACAAGCCCATTCTTAAAGCTTACAATAACTAACATTCCCTCACAGCTAATTAAGGAGCGGGGCAACGAGTATCACTGTGGAAGACTAGACCACACTGCGACGCATTCAGGTGCAATGCGAATTGAGTCCCGATGCGACGTAATGAGGTACTGAGATTTAGAGATTGAGAAAGCTCGATAGGTGGCGGTGGCCTATATGCACGCTACCTAGAGGGCGTTAACGGCGCGTAGCCTGGGGTCGTGTCTTGGTCTTCTCTTGTAATAGCCGGACCTAGTTCAACGCCTGCTACACAATGTTTCCTAGTGTCAACCGGTGGGGCCGGCCGCGGTGGTCTCGCGGTTCTAGACGTTCAGTCCGGAACCGCGCGACTGCTACGGTCGCCGGTTCGAATCCTGCCTCGGCCATGGATGTGTGTGATGTCCTTAGGTTAGTTAGGTTTAAGTAGTTCTAAGTTCTAGGGGACTGATGACCACAGATGTTAAGTCCCATAGTGCTCAGAGCCATTTGTCAACCGGTGTGCTGGCGAAGGCGTGCGCCAGTACATTCCTCCCCCTCTCTCCCTCTCGAACACCGAACGCCGCACTTCTGTCGCGCACTAGAGATGAGAATAACAACAGTTGGTGGTGGGGGGGGGGGGCCGAGAGGGAGGGATGGAGGCAGGAAGTTGGACGTAGAGATGAGCCGGGAGTCGTAGCTGTGGAGGGTGGCGCATTCCTGGCCAGACCCTGCCATCTGGCTGGTGAGAGCGGAGGAACGTCCTCTCAAAAACACTGCTGAGGGTACATGTCCAATCCGACGGCGACTGCGACGGCAGGTCCAGATCCATCGGGTCAGAGAGCGGCGACGTCGGAGGCGAGAATGCAACGTCCATTGCCTCGTCCTGGGGTGCCACGGCGGCACCACAGGGCAGCTTCGGTGGTCGCTTGAGCCCGTAATGCCGTGAATCTGGGGCAAGAAAGCAGCAGAATCACGGGGTAAACCACAAATGCGAATTTGATTTTGGTGACGGCGATGCAAACCATCGGGTTCTGCAATTAGATACATATATGTGCCAATGCGTTTCTGGATCTCGCCTCGCTCCCAGCGATGATGTCGGCCAAAAAGCCTGTAAAGAACATGATCACACGGTGCGAAGTGATACTTGCGGACCATCGGCGGCGCTGGATGCTGCGGTGAGACAAATCGGGACCCGATCAAATTTATCGGTGGCTAAGGCGTCGGAATCGAATTCTTCTAATATTTGCAACACTTCATGGAGTGAATGATCTGACTACTTGAGAATCTGTTCTCTAATTCTGTTATCAGGGACATTGTATGTGATCACATCACGGATCATCGTGTCAATATAAAAGTTGTCACAACTGCACATTAATTTATAATTCTTAGTGAGACCCCTAAGGGGAAGTTTACTATCTTTTGGTTCAAAAAATTGATTTTTTTAAAATTGCATTTTCGGTTGCGTGAAAGTGTTTAGAATCCACGCTTGAAACGGTTTTTCCGAATACGGGACGGAAATGTTTGTTATTCGCGGTTGAACAAAAAAAAAATGCACCTGCCTGAAATCGGCCTTTTTCAGGCACCAGTTTTTTTTTTTTTTCTTTCGGAGGACGAGTTATTGTACCGGTGCTAGGGAGGATACACACAAAATTCAAATAAAAGTTTGAACGAGTGTGTTTGGAAGTTAACCCTCAAGCATTTGCATTCTGGTGCAAAGACTGTGGAGATTGTGACTTTCCTGGCAGTGAGCAGCTTCAACTAACGGTATTCAGCAATTCTTAAGACCATGACAACGATGGACGTCACCCTGGGATTCTATTCTACGCAGTTCGCCAAGCATTCGGACGACCACCGGATTCGAGCGGCCGAAAACCGCTTGTCAACGGCCGTACGAGCGGCTCTGGAGCAGCGCAGGATGGCCCAGATCGAGCAAATCGCCCTCTGTGAGGAAGAACTACTTCATGGACCCGGAATAGCAGATTGAAAGTAATTTGCATAATATTGCATTTATAGTCAAAACTTCAAACGCGTTTTTCTCGAAATGAGTTTTTTTATCGCGCCGTATGTAACTTCAAATGTACTGCACCAATTCGCATGATTCTTTGTTTCCGACGAATCTAACTAAATTTTCAGGATGTTGTACCACTTTTATTCCGATCCATCAACTATAAATATTTTTACTTGGCCGACGAAAAATCGATGAAAATAATGTATTTTATTCAAATGGCTGCCATTTTGTTTCCTACGGTCCAGATAAGCGAGGTACAGCTCCTAAAGAATCTTATATACTTCACTAACGTCAACTCAGTTTTGATTTCAGACGAGCCGGCTGACTTGTGACATACCGCGCGTGGAGGTCTACATCGAAATTTTGTTTCGTTCCGACGGCACTTCCGCCTTTGCTCTTCGACATTTTCCAGTTTGTAGAGGAAACATCAATAAACATTTAGACCAAATTTGACATTGATATCTATAACACGTCCTGAGAAAGAAATTCTCAAAAAACATGTTTTTTTCGGGACAAAGTTAGTAAACCTCCCCTTAAGACGAAATAACTGAAATATGGCTGCCGCGACTTGATTCTGCTGTTCGTAATACTGACTTAATGCGGGTGCCACTTCAGCATAGGAGAGTGCGTCGGAAGACGACGTAGGGAAGAGTTTCTGGATGAAGCGAAAAACAAGGATTCCCGCGAAGGATACGAAATAATATTGCACAGTACCTTGAATTCGAAGAACTTTACATTGTACTTGGAACTGGGTGATATATTTCAGCTGTTCCCCTTCTTTTTCATCGAAATGCCGAAACGGTGGAATGTTGTTTTTGACACTTGTCGGATCGGTTGTTTGGTCGGTTGGGCAGCCGACGCAGCTTGTGCGACAAGCAACTGCTGTACAGTAGACAGCAATGTGGCGATTTGCTGGCTCTGAGACTGATCGGATTTAGTTCCAGCACAGGAGAAGTCTGCGGCTAAGGCGCTGGGGCAGGGAGTGGAGGGAGCAGGGTAGCCATTCTAACGCTTACTAATTACAGCAAAATATGAAAAGAGAAAGAGAAAAGCAATGTGCCAAGCCTCTGAAAAGAAAAATTGATTGGCTCTGCTGCTCCATTCGTGTAATACATGCAACAACAAGAACAAATTACCAAATAGAATCACTCCCCTGCAGTAACCTAGAACACATGAAAAGCAAACAAAACGTGTTCAAAAATGGTTCAAATGGCTCTGTGCACTATGGGACTTAACATCTGAGGTCACAGTCTCCTAGAACTTAGATCTACTTAAACCAAACTAACCTAAGGACATCACACACATCCACGCCCGAGGCAGGATTCGAACCGGCGACCGTAGCAGTCGCGCGGTTCCGGACTGAAGCGCCTAGAACCGCTCGGTCACCGCGGCCGGCCAAAACTTGTTGAGAAGACTCGTCGTCACTTGTTGTGGCTGTGCCCTCTTGTAATTTTGGGGTTTCACGCTGGATGAGGATGATGTGATAGCTGGCGGTCGATTTCCTCTCACTACAACACAAAATGCCATGTGGTTAAAACACACTTTATTACAGGAACCAATTGAGTTCTTAACTTCAATGATGTCCAGTCTAAATACTGTGGTTAACAGCAAACAAGCAACACGTACTAATTCTTGAATCTTGTCCGTGTCCATATCACAACTATACAATGACCAACGTTCCCTCACAGCTAGCTAAGGTGCGAAGCGACAATTATTACTGTGGAAGAGTAGACCGCACTGCGATGTATTCAGGTGCAATGCGCACTGAATCCAGATGCGAAGTATGCGACATACTGAGGTACTGAGCTGGAGAGATTGAGACAGCTTGGTAGACAACGGCGGCCTATATGCACGCTGCTTAGGGGGCGTTATCGGCGCGTAGCCTGGGGGAGTGACTTGATCTTCGATTTTCATACGCGCGCCTAGTTCAGCGCCTACTATACAATGTTTCCTGAATGAACCTGAATGGTGCTAAATTCCTATGGGACCAAATTGCTGAGGTCATCGGTCCCTAGGCTTACGCACTACGTAATTTAACTAAAACTAACTTACGCTAAAGACCGTACACACACCCATTACCGAGGGAGGACTTGAACCTCCGACTGGGGGAGCCGCGCGAAAAGGCGCCTCAGACAGCGCTGCTACTAAGCGCGGCCTACAATGTTTCCTAGTGCCGACTGGTGTAATGGCGAAGCCAACATAGCTTCCAGCAGAAAATTGGATGTTCTCTGTTTTTCAAAGTTCAGAGCAAACCCATTCGCAGAGAACCAATTAATAACTTTTCCAAAGACATTATTTGCATAATTTCCTATTGGAGTTTCTCTTACTTGATTAATAATTGTGCTTGTATCATCATCAAACTGTGTCAGCTTAGCTTCTTGTTTCAGATAAGAAGGGAGATTATTGACATATATCAAGAACAGAAGGGATCTCATGATCGAAGACTGTGGAACACCTAATGTAATTCCATCCCAGTTAGATAAAGTGATAACTTCCTTATGTCACTTACACCATACAAAGAAACTATTTGCTTCCTGTTCTGTAGATATGACGTGAAACACTCATATGCTGTTCCATTTACACCATAGAGTTGTAATTTTTGTAAGATAGTGGCGTGGTTCCCACAATCAAATACTTTGGATAAGTCACAGAAAATTCCTATTGGTCACATTTCTACAGTTGATAGACTATTAAGTAGGCAGTGAAATTGTATATTGCTGTCTCGGTGGAACAGCATTCTTGATATCCGAACTGTGCTTTACTAAGTATCCCATTACTGTTTAGATGGGTATCTGCTCTTGATTACGTTGCTTTCTCGATGATGTGGTGTCCTCTTTTTTTGTAGAGCGGCTTGACAGTGGCATATTTTAACCTGTCTGGGAAAATACCTTTGAGTTATTGATGCATTACATATATGCTCATAACATTAGCTGTAACAGTTACACATTGTTTTAATATCTTGTTAGAGTTGTCAACTACTCCAAGAGAACATTTATTTTTCAAAGATTTAATGATTTTCATTATATCACAAGACGTTGTTAGAAACTTAATCTAAGATTTCTCAAAACTGACATTTCCATGTATTGCTTGGCTTTTTCTTTTGAACTATTCTCACCAATTTTTTTACCTACACTTAAGAAATGATTGTGAAGTACATTAGCTACTTGTGTACTGTTGGTTACGATGGTCACATTCCCTTTAATAGTAATACTACCTACCTCGGTTGTCACTTTTCCAGTCTCCCTTCTAACAACATTCCATACTGATTTTATTTTATTGCCAGCGTTGTTAATTTCATCTCTAACATACAAATTTTCTGAATTTCTGACAACTTTTCTCAGTATGTCACAACAATTTTTACAGTGCAAAATTACTTTTGGGTCTTTACTAATTGTTTCTGTCTCATACAGTTTACTTTTTGTTTCTGAAGATACTTTAATACCTGTAGTAATCCAAGGTGTCTTTGAAAACTGTTTTGTGTTACATTTAGTAGTGGGTCTCCGTTTGACCGACTGCCCAATTCCTGGAATACCCAGAGTTGAATACCACTTGCACTTGACAGTGGTCTGATGAAGGACTGCATTGGAACATGGCCACAGGTGTACTAGTCATCAAGTTTCAGGTTGACCACCCGTGACCACCACAACACAGGATCGGCGTCATGCACGAAGCGCTTTGTAACAGCTTCACATTTGCTTCTGGCATCCGAGAACAAGTAATGCAGTCCCTGCTACACTCTTTGTTATACTGCACCAATGTGCGGAGATTACCACCTGTCGGATTAGGGAATTGTCATCATAAGTGTAGGCTCTTGTTAATACCACAACACAAACGGCTGCCGTTCGAGGGGTGCTGTTACTGGGAACCATGGACGACCGATGAGTGGCGTCACACTGTGTTCAGCGATAAATCGTAGTTCTCCACTACCATGACCATCGTCGGTGTGTGTGCCGGCGATCTGCGGAGAGGTTTCATCGTTTCACTAGTTTGGACAGTCTAGTTGTGTTTACAGTGGCGTTGCACTTTGCGTCAACGGGTGGAGAACCGTCGGGTATGACTTCAGGTCACGGCTGGTAATGCTTCAGGAAACTTCGGCGGCACTCCGATATGGCACGGATCTCCTACGTCCTCATGCGTTACCTGTCAGTGTCGTGGTGATATCTTTCAACAGGAAATGCACGTTCACACATGAGACTTGTCTCTACACGTGATAGCCGGCCGCTGTGGCCGAGAGATTCTAGGCGCTTGAGTCCGGAACCGCGCTGCTGCTACGGTCGCAGGTTCGAATCCTGCCTCGGGTATGGATGTGTGTGATGTCCTTAGGTTAGTTAGGTTTAAGCAGTTCTAAGTCTAGGGGACTGATGACCTCAGATGTTAAGTTCCATAGTGCTTAGAGCCATTTTAACCATTCTATACGTGATAAATTGAAGGTTTCAGTTTTTATTTGCATCTCAATAAGGTAAGCGAAGTTTTTGTTTAGGCTAGTTTCGCGTGTGCGCAAACGCTTGTTTACATTCTTAAGTGACGTTAAATATGCGGAATTATCAATTAAGTCAGTGCACAATACTCAGTATTTACGTTTATTAGTGTCATTTGGATCGATACATTGGAGGTAGCAATTTTTATACGTTTTACTAGGAAAAGTGATACTGATAGTGAATCCTAACCTCACTTGTATACGTTTGGCTAGCGCAACCTACGACCGTTAACAGTTAACCAAACGTGAAATACCTGGTAAATTAGTGTTACACTACAATATTTGAGTAAATCAGTGTTACAATACAACTTCTGAGCCCTTTTTAAACACAGGTTTAGTTAGCAGGAAGCTAAAACTCACCTCGCCGTCTGCTTAAATTCCTCAGCTTGTGGGATTTAGTGGTCGTGTACTGTAAGCCCATCGGTTTCTATAAAGTAGAGTTCGTATTTGTGCCTTACATTCTGAACTCTTATTGTTAGCTGAAGGTTTTGTTTTGTAACTGCATCTGTCAGTATACAATACTCAGTATTTACTTTTATTAGTGTCATTTATACTCGGTACATTTAGGGTAGCAGTTTTTGTAGTTTTATTAGGTCATTTTCGCGTGTACGTAAACGCTTGTTTACATTATAAATAAGAGGGATAATCAGTAGGTGTAGCTAACCATAGTATACTGTTTAATTCGTTAATAATATTCACTAGATAGCCGCTAGCAGGAAAATAAGCACCAGATCTAGTTTTTCATTGTTGAGTGTCCTTTCTGCCAACTAGAGTGTAGCTGTTAACCTTGTGTGGCAGAAGGTTTCCTTGAGTTTCTTATAGTAAATCAGTTATTAGCTAGATCTATAGGGACTGTGTCTGTTGTGTGCGGATGCAGGAGGAGTTGGCCACAGTGCAAACGCAGCTGCAAGCTTTGTTGGCCACAGTCAACAAGTTCCAGAGTGCCACCTTGAGGTGAGGTGGGGATGGGCTGTCTGGGGCAGCCTCTGCTGTACTAGATGTGCAGGGGGTGGGGGGGGGGGGAATTCACAGCTCTCTGTCACTGAGCCGACCTCAGATGCGACTGAGGCGGCCGGCCCACTCTCACCTTAGTGTGGGTAGTGCACTGTGTCGAGGTTTCGAGCCTCAAGGCGAAGGCTGCGTGGGGGACGCAAGTTCCTGCCAAGTCCCATGCACTTTGCTAATAGATTCAGTGTGCTGTCTGATGCTGGGAAGGGGGGGGGGGGGGTGGAGGCTGACCCAAATCAGAACACACTTTCTGCCAGAATAGTGGCCATTCCTTCAGCAAGGTGCGGACAGGCATGTGGGGACAGGGTTTTGTTAGTTATTGGGAGCTCCGTTTTTAGGCGGGTCATGGAACCCCTCAGGAACATAGCGGATAGGATGGGGAAGAAGTCGAACGTTCACTCAGTGTGCTTGCCGGAGGCCTTGCCTGGGATGTAGAAGAGGCTCTTCCTGCGGCTGTCGCGCGTGCAGGGTGCAGCCAGCTGCAGATGTGGCATATATCGGCACCAACGATGCCTGTCGTCGGGGTACCGAGGAAATCCTTGGTTCCTTTCGACTACTGGCTAAATTTGCGAAGGCGACCTCCATCTCTCGAGGAGTGGAAGCCAGGCTGACGATCTGCAGCGTCGTACCCAGGGTGGACCGGGGCTCCTCTGGTTTGGAGCCGACTGGAGACCCTAAGCCAGAAGCTACGTCGACTCTGTGACGACAATGGTTGTAGATTCCTCTACCTACGCTATGGGGTGGAAAGTTGTAAGACGCCTCTAGATAGATTAGGGGTACACTACACACTGGAAGCAGCTACACGGGTAGCACAGTAGTTGTGGCGTACACATGGGGGTGTTTTAGATTAGATTCTTCCCGACGGGAAACAAACCATTGGCCTTAAAAATTACCAGTTCATGACACTGTTGTTGGTGTGCCAACTGTAAAAATTGCGCCTAAACAGGTCATTCCAAAGGATTTAAATATGCTAAATCTCATGTTAGTAAATTGTCGAAGGGTCTATAGCAAGATCCCCGAGTTACTCTCCGAAGTAAACAGTAGCAATGCCAATATTGTATTAGGTACCGAAAGCTGGTTGAAACCAGTCATAAACAGCAGTGAAATTTTGAACTCGGACACTGTTTAGGAAGGATATGACTGATGCTTTGGGAAGTGGTGTGTTCATTGCAGCTAAAAGCTGTTTAAACGAAGTTGAGATCGATACTTTGTTGGACTGTGAAATAGTGTGGATAAAGCTGTCAATCAGACAAGGATTCACCATTGTATTAGGATGTCTTTATAGACAACCAGCATTCGCAACAGATGCCGCAGAACGTTTCAGGGAAAGTCTTGAGAACATAGGAAATAAACATCCAAATTATCCATTAGTTATAGGAGGAGACTTTAATCTGACATCCATTGACTGGGAAAATTACACGTTTATTACAGGGAGCAGAAGCAAAGACTCGTGTGAAGTTATTCTAGGAGCACTATCAACATACAACCTTGAGCAATTGGTTAGAGAAACAACTCGAAATGGGATCATATTAGATATCTTGGTGACAAACAGACCTGATCATTTGAGGAAGTTAATCTAGAAGAAGGTATTAGCGACCTTAATGTCGTTGTGGCTTCTATGTCAGTGGAAGTTACAAGAAAAAAAAAGGAACAGCGTAGAGTTTTTTTGTTTAAGAAAGCAAATAGAAGAGTCATTAATGAAAATCTGCATAGTCAGCTCCAAGAATTATCCGCGGGACACAAAGATATTGAGCATCTTTGATCGGAATTGAAAGGTATTGTCCACCACGTGCTAGAGAAGTATGTACCTAGCAAAAATATAGGGGAGGGAAAGGATTCACCTTGGTACAACAAATACACTCCTGGAAATGGAAAAAAGAACACATTGACACCGGTGTGTCAGACCCACCATACTTGCTCCGGACACTGCGAGAGGGCTGTACAAGCAATGATCACACGCACGGCACAGCGGACACACCAGGAACCGCGGTGTTGGCCGTCGAATGGCGCTAGCTGCGCAGCATTTGTGCACCGCCGCCGTCAGTGTCAGCCAGTTTGCCGTGGCATACGGAGCTCCATCGCAGTCTTTAACACTGGTAGCATGCCGCGACAGCGTGGACGTGAACCGTATGTGCAGTTGACGGACTTTGAGCGAGGGCGTATAGTGGGCATGCGGGAGGCCGGGTGGACGTACCGCCGAATTGCTCAACACGTGGGGCGTGAGGTCTCCACAGTACATCGATGTTGTCGCCAGTGGTCGGCGGAAGGTGCACGTGCCCGTCGACCTGGGACCGGACCGCAGCGACGCACGGATGCACGCCAAGACCGTAGGATCCTACGCAGTGCCGTAGGGGACCGCACCGCCACTTCCCAGCAAATTAGGGACACTGTTGCTCCTGGGGTATCGGCGAGGACCATTCGCAACCGTCTCCATGAAGCTGGGCTACGGTCCCGCACACCGTTAGGCCGTCTTCCGCTCACGCCCCAACATCGTGCAGCCCGCCTCCAGTGGTGTCGCGACAGGCGTGAATGGAGGGACGAATGGAGACGTGTCGTCTTCAGCGATGAGAGTCGCTTCAGCCTTGGTGCCAATGATGGTCGTATGCGTGTTTGGCGCCGTGCAGGTGAGCGCCACAATCAGGACTGCATACGACCGACGCACACAGGGCCAACACCCGGCATCATGGTGTGGGGAGCGATCTCCTACACTGGCCGTACACCACTGGTGATCGTCGAGGGGACACTGAATAGTGCACGGTACATCCAAACCGTCATCGAACCCATCGTTCTACCATTCCTAGACCGGCAAGGGAAATTGCTGTTCCAACAGGACAATGCACGTCCGCATGTATCCCGTGCCACCCAACGTGCTCTAGAAGGTGTATGTCAACTACCCTGGCCAGCAAGATCTCCGGATCTGTCCCCTATTGAGCATGTTTGGGACTGGATGAAGCGTCGTCTCACGCGGTCTGCACGTCCAGCACGAACGCTGGTCCAACTGAGGCGCCAGGTGGAAATGGCATGGCAAGCCGTTCCACAGGACTACATCCAGCATCTCTACGATCGTCTCCATGGGAGAACAGCAGCCTGCATTGCTGCGAAAGGTGGATATACACTGTACTAGTGCCGACATTGTGCATGCTGTGTTGCCTGTGTCTATGTGCCTGTGGTTCTGTCAGTGTGATCATGTGATGTATCTGACCCCAGGATGTGTCAATAAAGTTTCCCCTTCCTGGGACAATGAATTCACGGTGTTCTTATTTCAATTTCCAGGAGTGTATATTAGGAAGTTGCTAAGAAAGCCGAGAATTTTGCATAGTCGTTTTAAACGTAGTCACTGCCCCACTGACAAACAGAAATTATGCGAAATGAAAGCACCTGTAGAAAGATCAGTGAGGGATTAAACGAATTTGAAACAGATTCTAAAAATAGCCCCAAAAACTTTTGGTCGTACGTAAAATCTATGAACGTTACTGTCTCTTGCTGACAGTATGGGTAATGTAATCGATGATGATAAACAGAAGTCCGAAATTCTGAAATTAGCTTTCAAAAAATCGTTTACGGTAGAGGACGGCAGCACCATTCCCCCTTTCAATTATCGAACGAACGCAAAGATGGCTGACATAGTGTTTAGAGTATCTGGGATTGTAAAACTGTTAAGATCCTTAGACGCCAGGAAGGTATCTGGCCCAGATAAGAATATGTTGACTATGCTACAAATACAGCACCATTCTTACCCATCATCTATCAGAGATCATTGGAACAGCGCGAAGGGCCACGGGACTAGAAGGAGGCCCAGGTCATAGCAATCTATAGAAAGGGTAGAAAATTGGATGCACACAATTACAGGCCAATTTCACTGACATCGATTTGGTATAGAATCATGGAATATATTTTGTGTTCAGACCTTTCTAGACTCTGAGAAGCTCATCTGCAGAAACCAGCACGGCTTTAGGACACAGCGGTCATGCGAAACACAGTTGGCCCTCTTTGTTCATGATATACAAGAGGCTCTAGATACCGGCTCACAGGTTGATGACATATTTGTCGAATTTTGAAAGGCGTTCGACTCAGTTCCGCAGTGTCGCTTGCTCCAAAATGAGCACTTACGGCCTATCCGATGATATATGCGGTTGAATAGAAAGTTTTCTAACAGACAGAGAGCAGTATGTCGTCCTGAATGGGGTGACTTCAATAGAAACAAGAGTAACTTCAGGTTTGCCCCAGGGCAGAATAATAGGTCCACTGGTTTTTACGATCTGGTTGATGGTATTGACAGTGGCATTAGACTGTTTGCCGATGATGCTTTGGTCTACAGGAAAGTAGTATCACACGAAAGTTGTGAACAAATCAATGATGATTTGCAGAAAATAAATGCGTGGTGTAATGACTGGCAGTTATCTCTCAATATTAGTAAGTTTAACCTAAAGCGTATGACAAGTCGAAAATCCCAATTAATGTACGAGTACAAAATAAATGCCCAGTATTTGGAAGCGGTGACATCCGTCAAGTATCTTGGTTTGACTATTCGAAATGATCTCAAATGGAATGATCAGATTACACAAGTAACTGGCAAGGCGAACGCAAGATTGCTGTTTATTAGTAGAATCCTGAATCGATGCAGTCCTTCTACAAAGGAAATTGCTTACAATACTTTAGTTCGTCCAGTCTGTGAGTACTGTTCGTCTGTATGGGACCCTTACCAGTTGGGTGTGATTCAAGAGATTGAGAAGGTCCAAAGAATAGCGGCAAGATTCGTGACTGGTACATTTAGCCATTACGAGAGCGTTAGAAATCTCATAGAAAGTTTGAAGTGGGACCCACTTGGAGATAGACGTGCTAAACGGAATACTCTGCTCACTAAATTCCGAAATCCGATCTTCGCCGAGCATGTAGAGCATATATTATTACCACCAACTTTCAAATCGCGCAATGACCACCATTCAAAGATAAGGGAAATTAGAGCTCGTACTGAGGCATTCAGACAGTCGTTTTTCCTACTCGCGACGCGCGAGTGGAGCAGAGTGGGAGGAGGAGGGGGGAGGGGGGATATGACATTGGCGCGAATTGTGCCCTAGGCTACACACAGCTTGGTGGATAGCGGAGTATATATGTAGATGTAGATATCATTTGATTGTACGATGTGGACCTACTCCAGTGGCGAAGAGGTTCCCCAGACTCGGGAGAACTACGGTTCGAACCCACGTCCGGTCGTCCTGACTTAGGTTTTCCGTGATTTCCCTAAATCGCTTAAGGGAAATGCTGGGATGGTTCCTTCGAAAGGATACGGCAGCTTTCCTTCTCCATATTTCCCTAATCAGAGCTTGTGCTCCGTCTCTACTGACCTCGTTGTCGACGGGACATTTAATCTCCGTTACGGTGTACAGTCAAGCGCCGGTATGCCAGTCGGGTACGATAGGGAAGAGAAGGCTGTGAGAAGAAGTCAGCCAATCGAACGCTGACCGGGCCTCCTTCCAGGAAGACAACGCGACAGCAGCGGTGCCGCGGCCGAATGGTGCCGGTCCAGTGCAACAGCAGCTTCTAGATTAGCGACTTCGGCAGCAGCGTCAACCCTAGTTACTTCGCTAGCACTCTCTATGTAGCATAGACTTGGAATTGTCTATAATGAAGAAGATTCATTATTTTCTATGTCGCCATTCGCTTGCGACGCATCTCCGTTATTGCCACAGTTAGGTAATGTATCTTTTATTATTGTAATAAAACTCATTAATGCGACTTGTTTGTCTAGCGAATCGAGTATGCAGGCTTCCGAGACACTAGAATCTTTTCCTCCTCCTTTTTCCGCGATAGAACATTTGTGGCACTAGCTCGGACGTGAGCTATGTCCCACTGCCATTATCCAGGATGTCAAGGACCAGTTGCGCCACAGGAGATGTTACAAGTATTGAGGACAGCTGTCCCATCCGAATCAGTGCATGCTACCAGGCCACAGGGGGACCAACATCGTGCTGATTGTTTGGTCCCCTCAGCAAAATCAACCAACCAACAAATTCTACTGCATAAAAAGTTCTCGGTTTACTTGCCGCGTCAAATTTGGATAAAATTCCGAGCTTTCGGTGACTTCCTCCGTCATCTCCGGCAAGCGTAAAATTGACTGTCGTGGACCGGTTTTTTTTCTTTATTGTTAATTTCACACCTAATACAGGTAGGCCAGCAGCGGCACATTACGCCGCTCTTCGCCACAGATAAAACTAATGACACAAAAGAAGATAATCGCAGAACAGACAGGGAGGATATGCAAACGTAGACATACAAAATAAAAACACACGGAGCCGTTCACGGGCGCAGAGTCCAAAATAAAAATTTTCAGACATGTGGGCATGCACAGAGATGACAGATGGCACACGCGAACGTTGGAGCACAAACGAGTTACACTGGAACACTTGAACACGATCACGACGACACACACAAACACTAGGCGATGATCTCTGACACGCTGGAGTTCACTAGATGTGTGGAAGTCCAGGGATCTGCCAAAAGGGGGAAAAAGGGGGGGGGGAAGAGGAAGAGGGGAATGTGTAGATGCCAGTGGCAGAGGAGATGGGAGGGGGAGGAAAGAAGGGAGGGGGGGTTGGGGAAGCCCGGTGGAGGATGGAGGGAGGGAGGAAGGGAGAAGGGAGAGAGGGGAGAGAGGGTGCCCTCGGGAGAAAACACAGGGTGCAGTAGAGGAGGATGAAAGTTGATAGGAGGGGTAGATGGATGGGATGAGGGCATCATCAGGGAGGGGGTGCTGGCGGAAGCCACCTTGGGCGAGAGTATGGAGAGTGGAGAGATGGAGAGCAGGTGGGATGTGGGATCGGGGACCGGTGTGGCTTCCGCTTTTATAACCAGTGGACAGCTTCTCATTGTCTGGATGACGTCACGGAGAAAACGGTACGTACGGAGATGGAAGCCTCTATGTCCATAGATTTTGTTTGCGCGCTTTATCCAGCGTTGCTTGCAGCGCCATCCATCGCAACAGGCGGAGAACTGCGAGGAATGTAAGAAGTCTCCCTCTGCGCTCTTTCTTTATCAACTGCGCACTTCCATGCGTTTCTGAGTGCATCTCAGGAGTCTCTGTCGAAATTATTTTCACATAGTCTAATTTCAACTACTTCCCTGATGACAGAGTCCCAATAGTTTGAAGCGTGAGCAAGTATTCTTGTTTCATGCAATAGAATCTTATGTTTATTTAACAAACTGTGTGCCACCACTGATTTTTGTACATATCTGCAAGGACTGCGTCGTGAAAGACTTCGTAGTCAACAAATCCTACTGTTTAAGGGACTCTTACTGCCAAGTTCCTTGTATATTTTACGTGGATAACCATTTCAACCCCTAAAGTTTCATGTCGTTCCATCCCCCCTTCTCCCCTCCCCCTTCCAGGTGCTTCTCCTTTCTTTTGTCAGGCAGCATGTCTTCCTTATACTTCCATTTTATATGTAGTTTTCCTGTCAGTACGGTGCACACCCTCACCTCTCTACGTTTAACCACTTTTTCCCGATATATCCTGTACTTGCCGACACCTTGTCTAATGCAATACCGGAATATGTGGAACGGATGTGCTGCTGTGGTGCACCAATTCATCAGTACGCAGAAGATTCACAATGGAGGTTCACCATACTGTTGTTTAACATCGAATTAAGACCGGCACATTGAACTGACAGCTATGTTTCGAAATTCGGATGAGTTTAATGTTCTGACGCTAACGTCGGATCTCGCGCCGTCATATTTCGTCCTGCCTGCCGCCCCACCATTCTTTCCTGCCCCCCTTTTTTTTATTTTTCCGAACGAAACCGCCGAAAGGTAAACAGAGCGTGTTGTTACAGATTTATGCGCCGGCATTATATATTGTGTGGGGATGGACGGCATACCGTAGATCACCCGGTGTGCGCGGTATTGTCCGCCGCCGCCGGCGACGACGATTGTTAAATGAAATGGAAACTGTGGAAGTCGCTTCTCGCGACCGCGGCGGGATTTATCGCGCTCTGAGGGATGGGGCGGCTCGCGGCCTGTCTGTCCGGACGGAAACCAGATGCGCGCCGTGCCGGCGCCAGGCACGCGGACGTCGACGCCGCGCTCCGACCACTGCAGTGACGGCCACAAATCCGTTGCTGTCGGCAACTCGTCGAAGTGCCACCGTCCGGTCATGACAACACGCAACACCACGAGGTCCTCACCTCTTCTTCTCAGACTTCCCTATGTCATCGCTTTGCTTGTGAGAGTAAATGCCTAGGGACGTGGTTACAACCTGAGAGCTACCCTCTGTCAGGGATTGTTGTGGAGCCTCGGCTGTTCAATGCGAAACGTCAAATACACTCCTGGAGATTGAAATAAGAACACCGTGAATTCATTGTCCCAGGAAGGGGAAACTTTATTGACACATTCCTGGGGTCAGATACATCACATGATCACACTGACAGAATCACAGGCACATAGACACAGGCAACAGAGCATGCACAATGTCGGCACTAGTACAGTGTATATCCACCTTTCGCAGCAATGCAGGCTGCTATTCTCCCATGGAGACGATCGTAGAGATGCTGGATGTAGTCCTGTGGAACGGCTTGCCATGCCATTTCCACCTGGCGCCTCAGTTGGACCAGCGTTCGTGCTGGACGCGCAGACCGCGTGAGACGACGCTTCATCCAGTCCCAAACATGCTCAATGGGGGACAGATCCGGAGATCTTGCTGGCCAGGGTAGTTGACTTACACCTTCTAGAGCACGTTGGGTGGCACGGGATACATGCGGACGTGCATTGTCCTGTTGGAACAGCAAGTTCCCTTGCCGGTCTAGGAATGGTAGAACGATGGGCTCGATGACGGTTTGGATGTACCGTGCACTATTCAGTGTCCCCTCGACGATCATCAGTGGTGTACGGCCAGTGTAGGAGATCGCTCCCCACACCATGATGCCGGGTGTTGGCCCTGTGTGCCTCGGTCGTATGCAGTCCTGATTGTGGCGCTCACCTGCACGGCGCCAAACACGCATACGACCATCATTGGCACCAAGGCTGAAGCGACTCTCATCGCTGAAGACGACACGTCTCCATTCGTCCCTCCATTCACGCCTGTCGCGACACCACTGGAGGCGGGCTGCACGGTGTTGGGGCGTGAGCGGAAGACGGCCTAACGGTGTGCGGGACCGTAGCCCAGCTTCATGGAGACGGTTGCGAATGGTCCTCGCCGATACCCCAGGAGCAACAGTGTTCCTAATTTGCTGGGAAGTGGCGGTGCGGTCCCCTACGGCACTGCGTAGGATCCTACGGTCTTGCCGTGCATCCGTGCGTCGCTGCGGTCCGGTCCCAGGTCGACGGGCACGTGCACCTTCCGCCGACCACTGGCGACAACATCGATGTACTGTGGAGGCCTCACGCCCCACGTGTTGAGCAATTCGGCGGTACGTCCACCCGGCCTCCCGTATGCCCACTATACGCCCTCGCTCAAAGTCCGTCAACTGCACATACGGTTCACGTCCACGCTGTCGCGGCATGCTACCAGTGTTAAAGACTGCGATGGAGCTCCGTATGCCACGGCAAACTGGCTGACACTGACGGCGGCGGTGCACAAATGCTGCGCAGCTAGCGCCATTCGACGGCCAACACCGCGGTTCCTGGTGTGTCCGCTGTGCCGTGCGTGTGATCATTGCTTGTACAGCCCTCTCGCAGTGTCCGGAGCAAGTATGGTGGGTCTGACACACCGCTGTCAATGTGTTCTTTTTTCCATTTCCAGGAGTGTATAAATACCTTCAGCCGTATATGTTCCTGATTTTATTTTATTTTGGTGCCAGTTTTCGCGTTACATTACACCACCTCCAGGCACCTAGACCGACATGTAGGAAGAATCTCAACTCTTGTACAATCGAAATAGGGCCAGCAACCACTGGTACCCGTGGTCTTCTGTAGAACAACCAGTGACCGCATCCTTACCCCTATTTCAATTGTACAAAAGGTGGGACTCTTCTCACACATCGGTCAGGAGACCTGAAGACGGCGTAATGTAACGCCGAAACCGGTAGCAAAATCAAATCAAGTTGGACATATAGGGGACTTAATTACCGACTGAAAGCCACTTTAATTTAAAAACGGCTGAAGGCCAATAACTTAAAACGCAAGCATAAAAGTCAAGCCTTATCTTAAAACAGTTCTTTGAAGACGGCGTAATGTAACGCCGAAACCGGTAGCAAAATCAAATCAAGTTGGACATATATGGGACTTAATTACCGACTGAAAGCCACTTTAATTTAAAAACGGCTGAAGGCCAATAACTTAAAACGCAAGCATAAAAGTCAAGCCTTATCTTAAAACAGTTCTTTAGTTAGGCCGAAGTAACAAGTTAAATTCAATTCGGCTGAAGGCCTAACACTTAAAACACCATAACATTAAATTTTTTAAAATACAAAAGGCCTTACGTGAAACCGTTCTTTAATTTAGGCTGAAGGCCTTAGAGCAAACAACTCAAACTCAAAATCGGCTGAAGGCCCGAATCTTAAAAAACTCAACAACATTAAAATTTATAAAATGCCAAAGGGCTTACGTGAAACAGTAAAGTACTGGTTTAAAGTAAACCAGGCTGAAGATCTTAAGAGCAAAACAACTATGACTTTAAAAAAATCGGCTAGAAACCATACAAGTACAAACAACAAGAACAAATAAAAAAATATAGCAGTACACACTAGGGCGCTCAGATGTTCGAGGGTTGGCCTGTAATTCAAACACTAACGCTCGCTTAGGTGAGACAGGCATCGGTCCATTCATTCACGATCCGACGACAACCCAACCGATTGACTGTCAGCGGACCCACCGACAAGATAACTTCCACTTCACCCGACCAGGGCACAACAGGGAGTTCAACGGAACAACGTGGAAGATATTGGCACCCACAACCAATCATACATGGAGCTGTCAGACTACACACCGTGCTGGACAGCAACAACACGATGAGGAAACTACACTACCTGAAATTTACGCCAACGACCAAGGCAGGTAACCGGAACGTTAACGGCCACAAAGCAGAAGATTCCGCTGGTGCACTTCAGTTCAACTAACCAAATACAGTGAAACCTCACCGGAGGGTGGCTAGAATTTTCCAACATGAAAACCAACTTGTTGCTCGTGGGAATATCCCAACAGCCGACAACGAACTCCAAACGACACAATGTGAACAGTCTTGACTTGCTGGTAGGTTAAATCAAAACTCAACTTTCGTGTCCAGGGTCGGTGAACCACGGGCCTCGTAGCAATGGGAAGAGCTCCACACACTCCCACACAGCGTGGAGACCGCCAGCGGTCCCCAGCCAAACCACGCCCTGCCGAGAATTCCTCGCTGCTCCACGACAACCGACCGACAGGTCGCACACCGGCCAGCCGGAAACTACAATCGCCAGGTCAAAGATAGTCCAACGTGCGAATATCGATACACAGCGCTGCTGCCACCCGCGGAAGGAGAGGATAACAGCACAATCGCGATAATCGCGGGAGACTAAACACAGAATCGCAACGCAGGTTTAATCCAGACCATAACACGAGCCATCCACGGCTCAATATAGAAGGCTGAAGATGTTTTGATTTAACAATTTGTGTTGATACCTACTCGTCTCAACACATCCTACGATGTGCTACGAGCGTGGTCCAAGCTACGAGCGCTGTCCCATTTCCAGTTTTCTCCTTGTTTTGGACCTCTGAAAGTTGCCTACCCTGTAATCTTATCAACACATTTACTAGTACATGTACTCCACTGTCAGAGGTATCAGCACGGTTTTCACTAATAACTTTCGACTCGTTCATTTCCGGTTCAGAGACTCTTACCTCAAATTGATACATTTATCCTTCTCCATTATCCGACAAGTTTGTAACATTATCACGGAATCATCCTGTATATTTACGCATTTACAGGCACCAGCATTTACAACTTTGAAGCTCTCATATTCATTGGATGACGTTTCCAGAGGCACCAGCACTTATAACTTTCAAGCTCTCAGAGTCATTGGATGACGTTTCCGGATAGGTGTTCCTATTCAAAATTTTATGAACTCAACCCCCCGCCGGTACAAATTCTAGAAGTCTTCAATGGTAATTTCCGAACGTCCTGTATCAACTGCGAGGTACAGATACCCGTCGACTTTTGGGACAGAAATATTATTCGATTATTTTTTAGTACTATAAAGTTCAGACCATCCGAAATGTAGGGTAATAAAGAAAAGAATGAAAAAAATTGCAAAAATACGTCTTACGTTTAACAATGGCTGAAAAACATGCGGAGCGAAAGCTGGCTCAGACTTCCATAACCCGCCACAGACGATTAGAAGCATAAAATGCAGAATCATATTGTGAAAGACACCTATTAATGAAGGCTCGTAGAGTTCCTGGAGAGGATACATACTGATAGTGATACAGGGGGGACAAAGTAATCGACCGTCTGGTTTAATGGAATGTCACCAGTCTACTACTAGACGAGAATTCGAAAACTCTAGTATAGACTTGGGAAATGTTTAAATAACGAATGTAGTTGTGCAGAAGAACAAATTTCAAATTTACAAGTGGTATTAATTGTTTATGTAGTACCTGTGGTCTAGGGGTAGCGTCTTTGATTCATCATCAAAACGTCTTCAGTTCCAGGTTCGATCCCCGCCACTGCCTAAATTTTGATAAATTATCAGCATTGGCGGCCGAAGACTTCCGGCATAAGAAGTCAGCCTCATTCTGCCAACGGCCTTGTCAAAGAGGGCGGAGGAGCGGATAGAGGTTCAGGGCACTCTCTTGTCCTAGGGGTGGGAAATTGCCCCTAAAGGCGGAAGAATCAGCAAAGATCAATGCCATGAGGATGCAGAAGGCAATGGAAACCACTGCATTAAAGACACGTAACGTGTATCCACAGGACATGTGGCCTGTATTTGAAGAAGTGTCATGATGATCTCTCCATTAGAAAAAGATTCCGTAATAGTCCCCCATTCGGATCTCCGGGAGGGGACTGCCAAGGGGGAAGTTACCATGAGAAAAAGATTGAATAATCAACGAAAGGATAACGTTCTACGAGTCGGGGCGTGGAATGTCAGAAGCTTGAACGTGGTAGGGAAACTAGAAAATCTGAAAAGGGAAATGCAAAGGCTCAATCTAGATATAGTAGGTGTCAGTGAAGTGAAGTGGAAGGAAGACAAGTATTTCTGGTCAGATGAGTATCGGGTAATATCAACAGCAGCAGAAAATGGTATAACAGGTGTAGGATTCGTTATGATTAGGAAGGTAGGGCAGAGGGTCTGTTACTTTGAACAGTTCAGTGACCGGGTTGTTCTAATCACAATCGACAGCATACCAACACCGACAACGATAGTTTAGGTATACATGCCGACGTTGCAAGCTGAAGATGAACAGACAGAGAAAGTGTATGAGGATATTGAAAGGGTAATGCAGTATGTAAAGGGGGACGAAAATCTAATAGTCATGGGCGACTGGAATGCAGTTGGAGGGGAAGGAGTAGAAGAAAAGGTTACAGGAGAATATGGGCTTGGGACAAGGAATGAAAGAGCAGAAAGACTAATTGAGTTCTGTGACAAGTTTCAGCTGGTAATAGCGAATACCCTGTTCAACAATCACAAGAGGAGGAGGTATACTTGGAAAAGGCCCGGAGATACGGGAAGATTTCAATTAGATTACATCATGGTCAGACAGAGATTCCGAAATCAGATACTGGATTGTAAGGCGTACCCAGGAGCAGATAGACATTAGTCAGGAAGAATCAACACGCAAAGAAGTGGGATACGGAAGTACTAAGGAATGACGAGATACGTTTGAAGTTCTCTAACGCTATAGATACAGCAATAAGGAATAGCGCAGTAGGCAGTACAGTTGAAGAGGAATGGACATCTCTAAAAAGGGCCATCACAGAAGTTGGGACGGAAAACATAGGTACAAAGAAGGTAGCTGCGAAGAAACCATGGGTAACAGAAGAAATACTTCAGTTGATTGATGAAAGGAGGAAGTACAAACATGTTCCGGGAAAATCAGGAATACAGAAATACAAGTCGCTGAGGAATGAAATAAATAGGAAGTGCAGGGAAGCTAAGACGAAATGGCTGCAGGAAAAATGTGAAGACGTCGAAAAAGATATGATTGTCGGAAGGACAGACTCAGCATACAGGAAAGTCAAAACAACCTTTGGTGGTAACATTAAGAGTGCAACGGGAATTCCACTGTTAAATGCAGAGGAGAGAGCAGATAGGTGGAAAGAATACATTGAAAGCCTCTATGAGGGTGAAGATTTGTCTGATGTGATACAAGAAGAAACAGGAGTCGATTTAGAAGAGATAGGGGATCCAGTATTAGAATCGGAATTTAAAAGAGCTTTGGAGGACTTACGGTCAAATAAGGCAGAGGGGATAGATAACATTCCATCAGAATTTCTAAAATCATTGGGGGAAGTGGCAACAAAAAGACTATTCACGTTGGTGTGTAGAAGATATGAGTCTGGCGATATACCATCTGACTTTCGGAAAAGCATCATCCACACAATTCCGAAGACGGCAAGAGCTGAAAAGTGCGAGAATTATCGTACAATCAGCTTAACAGCTCATGCATCGAAGCTGCTTACAAGAATAATATACAGAAGAATGGAAAAGAAAATTGAGAATGCGCTAGGTGACGATCAGTTTGGCTTTAGGAAAAGTAAAGGGACGAGAGAGGCAAATCTGACGTTACGGCTAATAATGGAAGCAAGGCTAAAGAAAAATCAAGACACTTTCATAGGAATTGTCGACCTGGAAAAAGCGTTCGACAATATAAAATGGTGCAAGCTGTTCGAGATTCTGAAAAAAAGGGGTAAGCTATAAGGAGAGACGGGTCATATACAATATGTACAACAACCAAGAGAGAATAATAAGAGTGGACGATCAAGAACGAAGTGCTCGTACTAAGAAGGGTGTAAGACAAGGCTGTAGCCTTTCGCCCCTACTCTTCAATCTGTACATCGAGGAAGCAATGATGGAAATAAAAGAAAGGTTCAGGAGTGGAATTAAAATACAAGGTGGAAGGATATCAATGATACGATTCGCTGATGACATTGCTATGCTGAGTGAAAGTGAAGAAGAATTACATGATCTGCTGAACGGAATGAAGTCTAATGAGTACACAGTATGGTTAGAGAGAAAATCGGAGAAAGACGAAGGTAATGAGAAGTAGTAGAAATGAGAACAGCGAGAAACTTAACATCAGGATTGATGGTCACGAAGTCAATGAAGTTAAAGAATTCTGCTACCTAGGCAGTAAAATAACCAATGACGGACGGAGCAAGGAGGACATCAAAAGCAGACTCGCTATGGCAAAAAAGGCATTTCTGGCCAAGAGAAGTCTACTAATATCAAATACCGGCCTTAATTTGAGGAAGGAATTTCTGAGGATGTACGTCTGGAGTACAGCATTGTATGGTAGTGAAACATGGACTGTGGGAATACCGGAACAGAAAAGAATCGAAGCATTTGAGATGTGGTGCTATAAACGAATGTTGAAAATTAGGTGGAATGATGAGGTAAGGAATGAGGAGGTTCTACACAGAATCGGAGAGGAAAGGAATATGTGGAAAACACTGATAAGGAGAAGGGACAGGATGATAGGACATCTGCTAAGACATGAGGGAATGACTTCCATGATACTAGAGGGAGCTGTAGAGGGCAAAAACTGTAGAGGAAGACAGAGATTGGAATATGTCAAGCAAATAATTGAGGACGTAGGTTGCAAGTGCTACTGTGAGATGAAGAGGTTAGCAGAGGAAAGGAATTCGTGGCGGGCCGCATCAAACCAGTCAGTAGACTGATGACCAAAAAAAAAAAATTAATTGCGTCTCCATTTCTAGGAACAGGTTCCTCGCCATTTCAGATCGCAGTCTGGCTATTTCTTCCTGCTCTACATATACATCTACGTGCAGAGTGACAGGAACGATCAATCGAAGCAAATAAGTCTAGCGATCATGAGCTTTAAAACGTATACCCTTTAAGAGCTACGTTTTCTTCATCTTTGATACTGTGAGACGAACCTAGTCTACTGCTTGCTCTTTGCTTCTATATTTTTGGAGGAGGTAGTGATGGCCAAAACAAGAAACGTGTCTGGTAAACGTGGGTTCTAAAATGCATACCTTAAGAGGTATGAGCACTTGTTCTATAGAAGAGATGTGTTTCACATTAGCGAAGATGAATAAGTGCTCATAGGTCTTCAGGTATGTACTTTAAAGCCCACACTTGGCAGTTTTTTTTTGTTTGGTCCGTAATCAGGTATGTACTTTAAAGCCCATACTTGGCAGTTTTTTTTTTTTTTTGTTTGGTCCGTAATACCACCTCTCAGAATATGGAAAGCAAAGAGATACTAGAAGAGATACATTTCACGGTATCTAAGACGATGAATATCTCATAGCTCTTAAACTAGGCGTTTTGAAGCCTACGTTTACTTCACTGTCATATTCGAAAATATTGGCCATTGTTCCTGGGACACCCTGTGTATACCTTACAAGTCACTCTAAGAGGCATGATGTAGGGTACATAGTACCAACATAATCGATATTATTTACTATTCCAGTCGAGTACTGAGCGATGGAAAATGACGATCTAGATGCTTCTGCACGCATCCTGGTCTCTTGTCTTCCTCTCACTTTATCGAAATATGTGATGGTGGGACTAGAATGGTCATACAATTTCCTCAAGCAGAAGTTCTCTGCCTTCATCAAACACGGTTTCGCGAGAAATACGTCGCGCTCCTTCTAAGGACTACTCGAGTAATTAACCCCTGCTATACCTTTACCTCTGTGCCCTGTCGTACAACGGATACATAAGCTGCTTTCTATACAGTCTGCGCAACCACATCAGCAGTGTGTAATAAAAACGCGAAGGACGCAACCGGAATCCCAACTCAGCATAAACAAAGCTAAATGAGGATAAAACTATTTTCATTACAATTGTGACACCTCACCGACAATACATTTTTGATTGATGTTTCCGAGGCACAAAAATGGATGTTTGCCCAAACTAATTAAGGGCCGGTGCCTCCACCGACGCGACTGTCGCTTTTAGTGTCATTTTATTGTAATTGCGGCTTCGAAATTGCAATTAATATTTTCAGATGATTTGGTGAGAGACTTCTTGCCTACATATCTCGAATTCAGGAAGAAGTTTTGTATTAAGTATGATGCATTATTTAAACGCATGGGTGTGCTTTGTGACTCCGCTTTTGGCAGTGTCCAGTATCTTTTAGGTGCACTCTCACGGGGCCATCTATAGTTTAGCGTTATGCCGCCTCATCTCGAGAAATTTATATATTCACTTGTGCAGTTTTGTCTCTTGGAACAATCAGCCACCCTGGCTGATAGAGATGTCATTTGTCCATCTGGCCTCGTGCCACTTTTGAAAGCCATCGTATTAGCTGACAATGAACTTGCTGTCGTCCTAGATGTACGCTGCATTCCACTGCACTCTCACCTTCCCTACTGCTGATTTTACATGGTTTTCCCATTTAATATTGCAGCTTAGTATTACTCCTAAATACCAGGGGCAGTCAAATGAAAATGAGGCAGTTGGCGAAAAGGTACGTAAAGTGTTTTTATTTCAAAAGTAATCGCCATAATTGTTAATACATTCACTCTACTCTGAGACAAGATAGTCAATACCTTCGTAGAAATATATTTTGTGGTTGTCTACATTAATTGTACCCAGGTGTGCACCTCTTCCTCCGAAGCAAATTTACGGCCACGACTGTCTTTCTCCAGGGCGCCAAAAAAACGAAGTTCTCATGGGTGCGGGCCCACATGTTGCCATGGATGTTTCAGCTACACTGAAAAGTTTCGTCATCAGGTCTCGATTCATCATCCATGCCATATCGGTCTCTTTCCACGCAATTCCCATATTTTTGGAGCCGTGAAGAAAGACATTCGTGGACATCGACATGCTTCTGGTGGAGGGATGCACGTAGAGATTCCGTAGGCAATAGCAAACGCTTTCTCATGGAGGCACTGACCGTCTAGTCTCGCAGTGAGGTAAATATGTTGACAGCTATTGCGATCACTTTTGAAATAGGAAACAATTTACTCACATTTATTTTAGAGTCGCCTCGCTTTCATTTGACTGTGTCAAACATGGCGTGTCTAGGAAACCTGCTTTCTCGGATCGCTAGACCACATTCAAGCACATCGTATTAATGAGTTTCATTACAAAATGTAGAAGTACAATATTTAACTTTGTGTTACAAAGATGTATTGCAAGCAAAGGGCTACAGACAAAATAAGAAATCTCTTCACTATAACAATTCCAAAGTCCGTGTTACATAGACAGTACAAGCAAGTGATTAGAAAAAATGGTTCAAATGGCTCTGAGCACTATGGGACTCAACTACTGAGGTCATCAGTCCCCTAGAACTTAGAACTACTTAAACCTAACTAACCTAAGGACATCACACACATCCATGCCCGAGGCAGGATTCGAACCTGCGACCGTAGCGGTCACGCGGTTCCAAACTGACGCGCTTAGAACCGTACGGCCACACCGGCCGGCGCAAGTGATTAGAGTTGACGCTTCTATCCAAGTTGCTAGTCTTGAAGCTACTCTTCAACTGGATCACGACCAGTCGGACGCGGCGCTTATGTTCTCTTCGCATAGGGGCCGTTGCTGTCGCGTTGTCGTCCTGGACATGGGTCGGTCAGCGTGCGACTGGCTGACGTCTTCTCACGGGCATCTCTTCTGTGTCGTTCCCGACTACCGTGTCGGCACTTGACTTTACGTCATAACACACTGCCCATTATGCTGATGCAATTTTATGTGTCAAAGATGTTCACCTTTACTCTTACAATCAAAACTATAGTGTATTTTCTCTTTATTATGAGCTGTGTCTCACATTTAAATACATTTATAGAGAGATACGTATATTAAACTACAAGGAAATTTAAAATGTAAAATCAAAGACACCTCCAGCTGTGTATATTTTCAATTTTATTTTATTTTTGCTACCAGTTCCACCACGCCATCTTCAGGCACCGACCAACGTGTAGGAAGAATCCCACCTCTTGTAGAATCGGAACAGCGGCCGGCATACAGCCACTGGTATCCCTAGAATTCAGTTTGACAACGCAATTCCTTCGTTCATCAGTTTCACATAGCAATAGGTTGCAACTGCTTCCCCGAGATGAACAAGTTGGCACAGAGAGGAATTCGTGGTGGGCCGCTTCACACCAGTGAGAAGCCTGTATGACTAAAAATAGTTTATACAAGTCTCTGTTATTCAGTAATGTAGTTCAGTTCAATAACAATTCAATTACGCAATTCAGCAATACAGGGCTGTTATAATTTATTATTATACGAACGGAGTTTTGCTCTTGTAACTGCTCAGACGTTCCTCAGTCTTTTAAATATTTCCCTTCTTTCATTGCTTGAAATCACTTTTCCTGTAGTCCTCTTATTGACCCTCCTTCGTAGTCTGTTTTACGTGTCTTACATTCTTCTGGCTTTCTCTGGTTGTTAGTTGATCTATTGTAATTTGGAATTCTCTTATGTTGTCCTTAACTTGTGTGACTCATTTAACATTGTTCTTACTACTCCAGAGTTTTCCTATTCTTCTCTGTTATCTCATCAGACGTCCAAAGAGTTAAATACATTTCTTCCAGATTGTGGTAATTGCTGGTTCTGTCTTCTTTTATACTGTTCCATTTGAAGCTATTGTCCAACGCCCATTTATTTTAAATTACTTTTTATGCATGTCCTAGTTATCCGCAACTCTGATATATTATTTATTTTGAAGATGGTTATTCCTGATCATGTAACTGTTTTATAATGTTTTAATTATGCAGCTATAGATAGCTTGCTTTTGTTGTATGTGGTTTTTGCCAATGAAATTTGCTACGTTCAATTCTTTATTGTGTTTTGTCATGCTGGTTTCTCATTTAGATTGTGTGTTATGATTTTACCTCAACATTTAAATATTTAAATTCATCAACAAATTTGATTTCCTGTTCTATTGTAATTGGTCTGGTGATCCTATTGTGCGAGAATGTAACGTCTGTTACCTCAAATGTTTTAGATAAAGTGTTACAGGAAAGTGCTACAAGATAAAGTGCGGTAGGAAAGGAAATGGAATCTCAAGTATAGCTACACTTTAATTTTAGAATTGTAGAAACGGTGTTTCGTTTAATTTGTGTGAATCGAACCACGTTAAGAGTCTTATATCTTGTGAGTTACTGAACTTTTCGTGTAGATTATGGTTTCCTCTATTTCTATAGAGTTTTGAAGGATGAGGCTGTAAATTTTGAGTATATGGCATGTGGAACATTTCTAGATTTTCTTAAACGATCTGACTTGTTATAAGGACGTACTCCAGACTGCATTTCTTTATGAACACAACATATCTCCAGTGATGATTATATTCGCTGGCGTAGTAGTAAGAAGGTTTGAGACAGGTTTTAAGAGTTTTTCTCACATACCAGTTTGCCAAGAAAGCCCTGGAGGGATTGAGTTTCACAGGAGGGAATTTTGTGAGAATTTTTATTAGATATCAGTCTGAAAAGGAATCATCGAGCAATCCTGGTTTATTTGTGTTGGGAACAATGTTTTTCTCTGAGCCTGTTTGAACTATAACTAAAAACAGAACAGACTCAATTTGTTTTTACCAAAATCACGCCACTCAATACAAATGTTCTGTGTTAAATTCACATCTCGGCAATATAATTACAAGGACACAAAAGTGGAAGAGGACCTGTGAGAAAAATGTTATTTTATGCATGCTCTCTTTCGTTGGCAGCATTTTAAACAGAGTAAAATTTAAAAATAAGCCTTAAAAGGAAATTTACGCAAAGGGAAGATAACTGGACACTGCATTCGTATCATTTTGCAATATTCATTAAATAAGTTAACTGTGGGGTTAAGTACAAGCTTTTTTCTAGAATCACCTAGAATTAAACTCTTTCGTAAGATAACAACTAATTATATAAAACTGTGTTGAAGTACAAAGGATAATTATAGGTGTCTCTCTCTATTTTGCAGTAAAAGCAAGACGCGGTTTGCACGATGGGATGCATACAGGAAAGAGACAACTCTCAAAATAGAAAAATGCGGATTACTGGACAGGCCTGCTGGGGATATCCTTGCCACACTCTTGGCCGTGTGGTTAACATGACAGCCGACAAGAGCTACGATGGCCTGTCTGACAGAAATAGCGAGATAGTCGCGACTCAATGTCAAGAAGCCACAAATCACAAAATAGTCAAAATGTCTCTCCAGAATCATTTTCGACAATTACGATGAGAAGGAGATAATCTACCTTAAATCCTTCGTGTCTATCTGTTTATCTTCGAACACGGTAACCCCCAAAACTACTGGACAGATTTTCATGGGGTTTTTGCAGATAACTTGTGCATTTTTTAGAGTACCGTTCAAGCTTTATTTCAGCAAAATCGGAGAGAGGAAAAAAGATGTCGTGATTTAAAATTTTACCAAATCTTTCTTGTCTGTCTGCCTCAACACGCTAATCTCCAAAACGACAAGAGGATTTTTACGAGGTTTCCATTGGTAACTTCATCGTAGCTAGGAACAAAATGGAATCACGGCAAATAGATGTTCAAACATATTATAAAAATATGGGTATGTGCGTATGTTCTCAATGTACAGCCACTCCGTAAACACCGGACCAATTTCAACCAAATTTGGTAGAAATATCTCTTTCAGGAAAGAATCGCTGGAGGGAGGGGGGGGGGGAGAACAACCTGCCTATCAAAGAGGTAAGGGTGGGGATAAAAAAGCAGTGTTAGCCACGACGCGCAAGTACATAGATCTTAATCATTCGGTATTTTGGAATGAGAACACTCACTGACTTGCAACAAACTTCACACATAATTGCAGATCTGTACGAAAATTTCTCTCGCTAACAACCACTTGGCGGTATTACAGCCCTCACAACGCACTGGAAGGAAACAATTTTATAGCTTAATACATTTTCACTTTTTAAGCAGTAATGCGGTCCCATCAAGCATGGCATTTAGCGGACAGTGTTCCCATGTAGCACTGAATACACGTGAAAAATTATATCATTGTGTGGAACAGAGAGAGGGGGAGGACGAAGAGGAGGAGGAGGAGGAGGAGGAGGAGGAGTAGATGAACAGAGAAACGGAAGAGGAGGAAATGAGCAGGTAGAGGGCGGAAGAGGAGATGCCCCTAGAAAGGAAAGAGGAGAGTATGGACAGAGACAGGGGGAGGACGAGCTCGACAGAGAGAGTAGGGAGCAGCAGATGGACAGAGAGAGTAGCAGGAGGAAATTGACATAGAATGGGCATTGGAGTAGGTAGACGGAGAGAACAGGAAGGAGATGGACAGAGAACTGGGGGAGGGCAAGACTGACAAAGGGACTGAAGTAAATCATACCCAGGAAACACCGGATACTGAGCTAGTTTCAGATAACTTTTGTCTGTTTAAAAACTACTATTAATAGAAGTAAACAATTTTTATGTCTCTCTTGTAGCGGATCTTCTTTTAAAAACATTCAGGTCGAAGGAATGCGTCTGCGAAAATTCCCCATAACTTGGTGCTGAGGTTTCTGTTTATCAAAGACTGTAAAATGAATTATGTTTTACCTAGGGTCATGTGCTAGTGTGTATTTTTGCTCTTAGAAGTAATTTTCACTCATGCAGGCGAGTTTGTCATCATGGAATGCTAAATACAGACAGGAGAACAGCTTACTATGTAAGACTCAGTTTATGCTGATTTGGACAGTCAAAAGGATAAATTTTTACACGTAAATTTCTTCGGTTGCCGTTACGCGGGCACATCATTTTTGTTCAAAAGTTATTGTTTTTACAAATTTGTATTCTCAGACATAAATTTTTTTCTTGTAAAAACACCTACTCACAAAGCGAAATTCTGAAACTTTTTCGTTTGCCATTAGGTTGGCATGTCATTTTTGTGAAACAGTTAATTTTATAGTTAAGAACTCTTCCGCGGCGGAGTCCGTGGATAAAAGATCTCGGTTTACGTGTCACGTAAAATTCGGATAAAATGACGAGCTTTCGATTAGTGCCTGTCAGATTTAACACCTGATAACTATGATGGAGGCAACAATCGACAGCTCTGGATATTATCCAAACTTAACGTTGTAAGGAGTGTATCAGAACTCTCCCTTTTATTAAATTCATTCTTATTAACAGTAAGCTATATAACTGCTGCTGCTGCATGCTGCTGCAGGTTGTTGTAAACCATTTGGAAAAATGCAGTCATCTAAAGAGGTGAGTGAAAACTTAGCGCCAAAGCAGAGAGACTGACACACTACAACATGTCATGGACTCTAATCTAGGGAATTCCGTTGCACAAGTCAGACTCCGTATCACTTGTAAATTCTTATTTAAATATGAAAATAGATAGTTTAGGTATTCATCGTTACAGGTTCGTTTGTTCCTGTAGTGTTTCATATTCAAATACACAGTGAGATAGCTTATCGAAATGGTAGTTTTAACTTTTTCGTGTAACGACCTACTGAGAGCTTAGTTGACAGTGAAACTGACACTCATACAACACGCACACAGTGTTATCCAGGTAAGATTCCGATTACTGATAGCTCAGGTTGCTTATCGAATCCATTTTCACAGACGTACCTGGGCTACTTTTGCTGTAGGTGCGTTACATATTTGTTGTAGGTACGTTACAACGTGGCAAGTAAACCAATAACTTTTTATCCAGTTAATAATCTTGCACACTTGTTTTCTTGCTCCTTTTCACTTTTCACAAAAATTTAATATTATTCATAAGCCTTGTCGTCATTGTGGCACGTCATTTTGTTAAAATAATTTTCTATAAAGTTTTAGTCACAGTTGTAAGTTATGTCTGGGGCAAACACGTTTCGTCATCACATTGTATTGTACTCACAATCTGGAAACGAAACAATTTCGTAGAACTTGTATACTCACAGGAGTAATTATAAAAATTTGCTCAATATTTTTAAACAATTTATGCAGGTTTTTGTGTTTGAAATAATGCTATTAGCATGTACATGATATGGAAATATGCTTCCCCAAAGAGTTGCTCAATAATTTCGAAATCTCTGTGCAGCCATCTGTCAATGTCCTTGTTATATCACGCGTCATCTCTCAAAGCTGACATTAACTTATTTGTGAGATTGTATTTTCAGACTATACAAAAATTACTTTGTTTCTATTGCATTTTTGTAGAAATCACTTAGGGTATAACATGTCCTACCAGTAAAATTTTCCCTTACGAACAGTATTAAGATTAATTCCTTCTTATCATTTCGGTATCAGTCAACTTCTGACAATGCCTGAAAATGGTGATGAACGAAATAGCAATAGAAAAATAAGTAAACAGTTAAATAAGAGTAAATATTGTTTGAAAGGACCAGGAGATGATGTAACATGACTGTTACATGTCGCTTTGTAGTTCTGTGTCACTTCAGTTGTATTTATTCCATTAATAAATATGGCAGTACACACTGTTGGAAGGCTGACGAATAGGTCTCACGTAAGTAAATAGATTCTGGGACAACCTGTGTTTACCGTCTAGTTACGGGAAAAAAGGCATTTCTCAAGACATGGGTGGCATTCTTAGGGCGTCACCACGGCCCACTAGGCGAATTGTGAAGTAACCTGGTGCGAATCCAATTGTGCGCCTACAGTTGTGCCTCACTCCTGAACTGCCTACTTGAGCTAAGACAAGCAACTGTTTTATACGGGTGTTAACAAAAATTCCACCCTTTCGTTTCCCTTGAAACGTAAGTAAATTCATACTGCCTGTAGATAATTTCTGAAGTTCATTCTTGTGTACTGCGCTTAACCCTCCCTACCACAACACAAGGCATTATGTATGCTACGTGCATCAATACCAAAATACCTTTCAGACAACAATCTAACAGTCTGATGCATTGTTCATATGTTTTTTGCACGTCATGTTACGGAAATTTCGGCGATGGTCCCCTTATTCTAAGCTCTTCAAGCCACATTCTCTGTTCATCGCAATGGCTCACGTATGCTATCACCCTTGAAGTGGAATCGGGAGTGAGAACAGAGGACGTCTAATTGCTGTTCATTTTTTCCTGGTTTACCTCCCATGCTGATATGTATTTTAAAGGTTCAAGTGTGGTTTTTGATTTTATAGCATGAGGTGTCAATTTCATTCTTAAAGTTTTCGTATTTAACTGTTTCTTTGTGCATCTTCGATGCAAATTCCGCTTGGTTGTTTCTCTTATTCATTTGAAAATGCAAGCTGCCCCGATGAGGAACTCAGCTTTCTTCTTCTTTCAGTCTCTCTAACGATTTCAAGAAAAGTCCTACATAATTAGTTTCAGTTCTCCAAGATAGTTTTTCAGTGCTTTTAAGAGAAACATTGTAAAATGTTTCCACATTGGTTTGTAAAATTGAATAAAATTTGGTAACTGAGATATCGGCTACTATTTATGGACCTTACTTTCTACAATTTCTTCCATGATCAGGCGATCCTTATTTTTTTTTGTTTATTTACTGGGCTGCTGATAACCATCAGTCAGCCGCAAACCTATGTAGTAATAAAACTACTTATGTGAACATCGACTGAAATACACTTGATAGTTGAAAGCAGACAAAACACAAAATAGCAATAGCAAAAAAGCAGTTCTGAAAAAGGGGTATTTGTTAACATTGAATATAAATTTGAAACTTCTTCATTTAAATACGTGTGTGTCTGTACTTAAACTGCTGAAAGACTGAGAAGATGAAACTTCTACGTTATTTGATTCTGAAACAGCTGAGTAAACCTGAACGTACAGAGCCTGCTTTCTCTTTACTTTTTCTTATCATGTCAACACTGACCCACAATATTCTAGCGTAACGCAATCTGACTGCTCAAAAAATTTCTACCTGACTTCAAATAATTAATTCAAAAGAATGGCCCTGACTAAAAAGAGATCTTAACAATAACCTATACATTTCATTAAGCATTGCCTCACAAAAATCTTAATTACGCCAACTACTGCAATACAGCGAGCGTCAATACTGCCAGCTAAATAAAGGATACTAACTAATAACGCCACTAACTACTAATAGGCATGTGGTTAGCAAGGGAAAGATTTTGTTGCAAACCAAATAATGTGTTTTTTTACCTTAATATCGTGACATCCAGTTCAGACACGAATATAAATCGTCATTGACATCTAGTAGAAAGGTAAGTAATCATGGATAATTTTCAGTCTCCAAGTCGAGCATGTACAGATCGTTACCCTACGCTAATATTTCAGACCTCTACCCTCCATCATTGCTAACTCCTCACATTTAACATCCATCACTGCTGGCTGTTCACCTGCAACTGCCCAACAGTACTTCCATCACTGCTGGCGACTAACTACGAACTCCCCAACACTAATGGCGATTAACTTCCAACAACGAGTCCAACCACCCACAGAGTCTCTTACAATGAAAGCGCAGTCAGAGATCCAATGCAAAGCGCTACACAGCGCTGCCAACACAGAAGCAGCCCACTTACAAATTTAATGCTAGAAAGTTTTCTATAAAGGTATTTGTTTCTGTCATTGCAATCAGTGATTTGTAACGAAACAAATGATCGTCCTTTGGTATCACTCTTTTACGAACTAATTTCGGTCTCTTCTGTCATAATTCATTACGAGATAAGTGTAATATGATTCACTTAATTTTTACAAATAGTCGATCACTAGCTGATTGAAGAAACACTTGTCGCCATCCCATTTTTGCCTTCAAACAATTGTCGGCAAGTTTTACTGACATTTGACTTTGAACAAACCATTATTTTGTATGCAGTTTGTCTCTTGTCTATAGTGAAGTATTTACGATGCATGTTAACACATACCGGTGCTACGAAGTTTCAACTTTTACAACTTATGCATAACACAACGTCGATTTCGTATGACACGTACTACTCACAAGGCACTAGGCTTTCTGTGTGTGTAACTTCATCCATTTTCCCCGCACTTGCAGATGTTATGGTCTGAAAAAATCTCTAAGACTGTAATACTACTATTCTCTGTCACCACCAACATCGTCGTCGTATATACTAGGGTTATCTGGAAACTAAGATTACAAGACATGTAGCTTTAGCGTGGAATGCCCGTGGTGGAGGTTCGTACCACTGCCGTGTAGCGAGAAACGAGCGGAAGGAACGAGTATTCCCAGCAATCAGTAGCTCGTCGCTTAATGTTTTGTTAACTGTTATAAATCAGTGTTCTCTTTCCGGTTCCCGCCAAATGCACTGTAATTCACTACCTCAATGCTAAGGGAATGAACACCGCTGCAATTCACCGCGAAATTGTCTCAGTTCATGGAGAGGACGTAATGCCAAGGCAGCATATGACGAAATGGGCACGGAATTTCAATTTTGGAAGGACGAAAATTGACGATGAAGACACAAACAGAAGGTCGACTTTTGTCATTGAAGATGATGTGAACAATACTGAAGAAAATCTTCTGTTTGGTCACCGTTCGACAATTGACGACCTGTGTGCAATTTATCCACACATTTCACGAACTGTTGTTCTTATAATCATAGCTGATCGACTAAATTATCTCAAGATGTGTGGGCGATGGGTGCCCAAGATGCGTACCGAAGCACACAAAAAGAATAGTCAGTGCCGCTCTCGAACATCTTGGCCGTTTTGAGACCGAAAGCAAGACTTTTCTCAACTGTGTAGCGACAGGAGACGAAACTTGGTCTTACCACCATGCTCCAGAGAGCAAGCGACAATCAACGCAGTGGCGCCATACTTATTCTCCTTCAACCAAAAACTTCAAAACTCAGCAAACAGTTAGGAAATTAATGGTGTCAATGTTTTGGTACAGCAAAGGAGTTCTGCTCGTTGAATTTTTGGGAAGAGGTGAAACAATCATTGCTGCAGGATATTGTGAAGCCATGAAGAATCTTCTCAGAGCCAAACAAAACAAACGACGCCGTATGCCGACAACGGGTAGTCTGTATCCCACATGACAATGTGCGTCCACACACCGCTCATGCAGCATGAGAGTAGTTGACTTCGTTTGCTTGGGATGTTTCAAGCCACCCCTCTCACAGCCCCAATCTCACACCTAATGACTTCCATCTAAATTCAGTTAAAACCTTAGTGGAAATCACTTTTCCGACGACGACGAAGTGAAAATTTAAGTGAAAAACTGACTGAAAAACGTGGCAGCAGATGGCGGGAGACGTCTGTGACACAGGAATAAAAAAACTCGCCCCAAGGATTGCGTGTAAATTTTATTAAAATAAATACATTTTTTGTACTTCAAAAATTCTTGTAACCTTACTTTCCGGCTTAGCCTCATAAATCTGTCCAATATTTTTATCTAGAATATTTCTTATTCCCTATAGTTTGCTGCAGCTTACAGAGATATTAATACGTCGTTAGATCTCTCGTGGTGTTATGTATCTTTTTATCTTCTATGATAATTTTCCTCATATTTTCCGTAGAGTGCGTTCTAATTGTCTGTCATATATGAAGCACATACTTCAGAAGAGTTTTCGTTCCTTCACAGTCTCAAAAACTTCGACATTAGTTACTCTGTCCACCCACTACACTACCTGGTTTCTTCTCCATGGCCAGATTTGAAGGCTTTCAAATATATCTTTTCTTACTCTCTTATGTCCAACTTCCTCAGCATAACTAACTGCACTCCGAATAAACTATATTGCCAATATCTTTTCTGTATTCGTTGTCAATAAACATTTTCTGAACGCTTTGTAGCAATACGCTACCGCTTTTGCTGTTTTTTCATTACAACATCCGCTTGCATCCTTACAGAGTTGTTCAAATCTCTTTCCCTATTGTGCTATAACTACGATGTTGTGTGTATTTCCTATTTTTATTATTTGTGTCTCGGAAACGTATACATGGGCACGAAGATTTTCATCATTTTTATCGCCATCATAATTTTCTATCGGCGTTCTTCAATATCCTTCACTGTTTCTTTTCCTACATTTTCCGTCTTATTACTGTAGGCTTGACTGACAAGTCTGTCGTCGAATATGTTACACAGGGTTCGTGCTTCGTTTAATATTTTATCCATTTCTTATTTCTGGGTGGTCTACACATATCTCCATGTAATCCTTTGTTCTTGCAGTTTAGAGTCGTTTTTTTTTTTACAATTGTTCGAACGTTATTAATTTATCGACAAAAGTATTGTTCGTAATTTATGAATTTAACCGTCTTCATTTTCATACCAAATGTCAATCAGTGATCTGGCGTATCCAAAATATTCAGACATTCTTACGAATGCGTTTTAATTCACTTAAAGTGTTCTTTGTATTTCATTGCATTATTATACTTAGGTCTCAGTTCATTCTTCAAACCAAAAATGATTAACTACACCGCGATAGTAGTCTTTGTCCACTGTTACGAAACGTGTGAACTTCGTGTTACTACTGTGTCCAATGGGGCACTACATGTTCATAACTAACACGCGTTCATAACTAACATCGTAATGCATCGTAATGCATCGTAATAAAAATTAGTTAGTAAAAAGCAGTCATCAGTCCACCTTTGTAGATATTCCATACATCGATGCACATAAATGACTTGCATCTGCTGTGTAGCCACGATCACGTTTCTGCGGTGAGATGGAAACTGGAGGCCCTTTTTCTCTCATCCAGTACACGGGAACGTACCTCGGTTGGCGGTGTCACTGGAACAGACGACACTATAAAGCGAGTTTAAGGCCATCTTGCCGCAACTCGGGCGCGACATAAATGGCTCTGAAATTTCTTCTACACACAAATCTCTTTTTACGGTTGCTTTAACTCCCTACGAAATCGTCGTAGACATTAATTGCCCCTTGAGAACTCCAGCAGTCGACGCAGACTGGGCAAGGAAAGAAAAATGTAGCTCACACCAGAGAACGAGGTACAAGGAAGTGGTTGAGGGGATAATACGTTGACATTTTTTCTACAATATTCTTCAACCAGCAATAATGGTTGAAGAATTAGTAAAAGTGACGTTATGTGCTACACACAGGACGTTAATATCTGGCTCCTTCTTTTTTTACTTGTACTTCAGAACATTAACGATATTGCTTTGCAATATCAGTATAAGGAAGGCATTATTTACGTTTACTTAGTGTAGTTCCTAAATATTTTCATATCTAAGCATATATAGTTACTTTAGATATCGTCTCGTTGTTAGACTGAATAATGTGTTGACATACTGGTATGACTTTCTTGTCATCCATCACAATAGCTAGAGTTCCAGTTGTACTGTTAAAATGTTAAAAGTTCATCTTCATCTTACGTATAATAGATGAAAGAGATAAACAGTGTGATTTCGTGGTAATGTTACAAATTTTCATGAATGATGGAGGAGGGTAAATGTATCAAATGTATCAATTTTAGGTAAGCGACCGTGGTCCTGAAACTGCGGAATCGAAAGTTACAAGCTCAAATCATTCTGATACCTCTGTTTATAGAATACATGTATTGGTACTGTTTTTTTCTAATATTGTAGGGTAGGCAACTTTCAGAGGTGGTAGTACGGACCAAAATAAGAAAACAACCTCTAATAAACTTCGGTTCAAGAGGTATGCACACTTTTTCAGCAGAAGAGATGTGTAACGAAGATGAAAATATGCTCAATTCTCTTAAGGTATGCATTTTAGAGCCCGTGTCCAATATTTTTTTTTTTTTCGTTACTGACTGCCACCTCTAAAATTTTCCTAAAACACGATCTCAGCAACAACAATACCGGTACAAGTATTCCATTGTCAGAGGTATCAGAACAACTTTCTCTTAAAACTTGGTCGTTTCCGGACCACCTTCCAACATGTTCCCTGAAAGTTTGTAACATCATCACGGAATAACACTGTGTGTTGTAGATACACCACCCTTACGTCATAATAATAATAAAGATTTAATACTAATGAGAACAGAGGTGACTCAAACAAACTTCGAAACATGTATTACATAGGCACTAGGAAACTAGAATCGAATTTCTGACTTTAATTGTTCAGTGCGATCTAAAACCTCATTCATTCAAATTACTCTTTAAACAACGTTGGTAATACTGATCGTGGTGGAACGGAACCTCAGCACGTGGTCAGTAGATAGTATGTGCCACATAGTCTCATTTACACAGTAAAATATATGGAACGACCAGTTTGGAATTTCAGTCATTCATTATCAAGTTTCCGACAACGAGACCATGTCTAAAGTTAGTGTATATGAAAATATTTAACAACTACACGAAGAAAATGTAAGTAGTGCCTACCTCATACTGTACATGAAGAAAGATAACTCTGTGGCTTTCTCATTCAAAACTCTCGTTTGAATGATTATTATTTCCAACAAGCTGAGCCGGTTTAAAGAAGTCTGATATTGCCCCCCTGCCCCCCCCCCCCCACATTTCGTATGATTTTCATGGTGATATTTATGAATGTGTGTGTGTGTGTGTGTGTGTGTGTGTGTGTGTGTGTGTGTGTGTTTGTGTGTGCGGGCGCGAACGGTTCACGCAGCTTCGATTAAATAGAACTGACATTTCTTTGAATCTATGCACAAAGAGGCCATCAGTTTATTAAGCATTAGCTTAGCTGCGATCTGCACTTGGTAAAAACCATTTTTCATTTCAGTGACTTTTTTTATATGGAGCGTAAAGTATTAAGCTCAAGTGGTGAGCATACAGGATAAAACGTAAACAAGACAGTGCTGCCACCTCAGTAAGATAGCCAACTGGCTTTTCCATATTAAAATTGGGCATTTATGAATCAAAAAATGCACACAAAAATACCAGAAACATGCAACGAAAATATGTCACAAAAATATACGTATATCCACTCACAATGAACGAACCTGTACCTAAAACCAACACAAAATGAGCTGGGAAAATGTGAATCTTGCAACTTATTAGGCGTTTCTAATATTACAGTAGAGTTAACCGCGTCCAGAAGTGACTGTAGTTGCCTCTGTTAGAGTAAATTACTAAACATTTTTCCAGCTCTTTGAGAAATGCCTTCCTTAGATCCTTCAAAACAGTTTTCACATTTGTAGAAGTCACCTCTGCATCACATTATATTACGAAGTAGAACTTCACTGTTGTAATCTCACTTGCAAAATAATCCTCGAAAATTACGTCTGGAATCATTATGTTTCATATAATGTTCTTTTTCAATTGTCAGATTTGACAGTCAGAAAGCATATGCCGATTTTTGTGTTGTATTAAAAGCTTTACTTACAATACTTCACTATAAGTTAAACGAACTGCTGGTTATTATAGATATTGCAACGACTTTGAAGACTGAGCTTGTCATTGAAATGCTTATTATTTCAGAAGCAAAATGTCACTGGTTCAGGTAACGTAGAAATAAATTCGATTTATATCTTTCCTTAAATTTTGTATTCGTGGTCGTCTATCTTCGCTAACCAAACGTTAGAAAAAATTAACAATGGTTTTGGGCAAAACTCGGATGACCAAGTAGCAACATTTTTTACATTTATCGCTTTAGTCATGAAAAATTAGGCATATCATTTAATACATTCTGTCTAACGGTAAGTGCTTGTACTACATGTTTCGCAGGAGAGTTTCTGTGAAGTATGGAAGGTAGATGATGAGGTACTGGCGGAAGTTGCGCTGTGTATTTATTTGGTGCCAAGTTCTTAGTGTCGCAAGTAACAATGAATGAGTCACAGCAGTTAATGAGGGGGTGAAATATTTCCTTCAAAGACGGTTCGCTTCCCCTGGAATAGGTTCCTCACAGCGAGGGATATAATGAGATTTTTTATTTACTTCGATGAAACGAGATTGCCCTATATGTTGCCACCGTTGTCGTAAGATTCTTCCCGACAATCTGCAAGCGAAATGCCAAAGTTATGTAGCGCCCGCAGCAACAGTTTTGTGAGACCTTTACCAGTAGCGTTACTCGTTTCAAATAAAAAAATATAAAAGTTCTTCATATGCAATAAGTTTGGAAAAAGGATTTATCACTTTAGAAACATGTTTATTTTCTTCTTGTGACTTAAATCTGCTGAGTAGTCCAAAATTATTGTATAATATTTATTTTCGCCTTTGATATTCACCATGATAAATACAGTCTCATAAGAAATTATCGTAACGATTTCATTTTGTGCGCCCTTACTTAAGTAAGTAATAAGTCTTCCAGATTTAGCCACTCGGTTAATATGACCGTATAATATAGGGCCGAACTTGGGTATTAATTTTATTTGCTCGAAAAAGCCCCTATTAGGTGAATTTTCTAACATTTCATGGTCGCCTGTTAACGTAAGACTTCTTTCGGCAGTAAAACGTACTATGGAAAATATATTCCCCCGAACAGTTCGATCTTGAACTATCTGATTACTTAATTTTGAGTTTTTAATTCTCTACGAAACATATTTCCACTAATATGATTGTGCACTGTTCATGGTCAGAGCAATTTTTAACAAACTCTGCCAGTATTTTAAACCATTTCTTGTGGGGAGGAAGCATTCGAACTGAACCACTTGCGACATAAGCAACACATAGCACCCTTTGCTGGAGAATATAGAAGTAACGTTCACGTAACATTTCGTCATTTTAAAGATTACATCTTTAGTAGGCTCATGCATTAATTCTGTATGTTTAATTTTCTGCAAAATTTCGAAAATGGCTCTGAGCACTATTGGACTTAACATCTGAGGTCATCAGTCCCCTAGAACTTAGAACTACTTAAACCTAACTAACCTAACGACATCACACACATCCATGCCCGAGGCAGGATTCGAACCTACGACCGTAGAGGTCACGCGGTTCCAGACTGAAGTGCCGAAGCGCCTAGAACCGCTCGGCCACTCCGGCCGGCTTTCTGCAAAAGTGCTTTCGACTTGCAGATTCCAGTAACATGGTTGTGCGACTGTGCATGGTTAGAGTGAATTTTTGACAAGCTTTGTCTGTCTCTTAAACCATTTACTGTGGAGAACCAGCAGTCGAATCGAACATCTTGCAAAAAAAAAAAAAAAAGAAAAAAGAAAAACATCTCACAGCATCTTCAGTTCCACTATATACGTTCGCGTAACTTTTTCGTAGTTTGATCTATTAATTTTGAGTTTTTAATTCTCTTCAAAAGCTCTTTCCACTGAAACCATTTCTTGTGGAGAGCGAGCTCTCGATTTGATCAGCTTGCAAATAAAGCAAAATACAGCAAATTTGTTAGAGAATAAACAAGCTACGTCGGCGTTTATTTTTCATCATTAGAATGATGGCGGAAGCAATGAAAGACAGTAAAACACCTTGTCTCGCAGTCGGCAGAAAGTTTTACATTTCTCTCATCAATGTCTTGCTGATCTTCTTTAACTGCTCCTGTCCTAAAATTATCGTTTGTAATACACCTTGAAGATCATCTTAGCTTCCTTAGATGATCTTCTCACTTCTTTGTGGTGGTGGTCTGCTACAGTTTCTTCCATATATCACTGTCACCATCTATTTGCGCTAGTGGAACGTTTTCATAAGTCAGTAGTTCCTGCTTGCACGAAATGTATGATTCTTCAACATAACCAACTGATGCGGCTTTATAAAACTATTTTCTTTCACATTCCACTATACATTCACAGAAACACAGTCAGCTTTACTTAAAATTCTTTTTAAATGAATCATACCGCTTCAGTTGTTCTTTTAGTATGTCAAACCTACGTTTGGTTTTTTTGATACCCGATAATCGATCAATCGACACTTTTGCATGACACAAATCACAGGCTCGAATACGTCATAGCCAGACTGCGTTCGTACTTCAGAGGTGACACGTTACTGACAAATACACCAAAAAAAATTAGAGCACTTCAGTTGAAAGCGCCCGGTCTACGGATTATCAGCGGAAATTCCGAAGCGTGTGCAAGTAGCGGAAGTTGACGGCTGTCACTGCGGGCTACCTGTCAGGGCCATATGCCGCTCTGTGTCTAGCTTTATTGACAAAAAGGTCGACGACATCAGACATATCTTGTATTTCCGGAGAAGCAGCTCGCTGACTGGGAGATAAATGGAATTCTCTACTGTCGTTTGTTCACGAGGAGAACGACTGTCGTGATAAACACCCACCCTGTGCAGTTTAAGGAAAAGTAAAATCAACAATGAAGACGCCCCAGACAGCCAGACTAGGATGAATACACCCTATTAACATTCAAAATTTGAAGTGTGAAAAGAAAATCGGGAAACCAAGCTGTTTGTTTACTTGGACTAATTTTCACAGGATAATGGCGGGGACTCCCCAAACGCAGGGCACCTCCGTGACTACTGTTCTTGCGGCAGTCTTAAACCGGGGCCGTGCCGAAAAAATGGTGATGCGTATTGGATAGGAATTCGGCAATGGTACGATCGTGGTCTGTTGAAATCGTTGTGCGATTTTGCTGATTTGTTTGGTTGGGATCCGACGACTGTCATACGAATATGCAATCGATGGGTTCAGAAGGGCCATACTCGACGCGTAACTAGATCTCAGTTCAGTGACCCTGTCCTTCATCGCTCGAGAGGACAGACATATTCACTTGGCCGTCCGGGACCACACAGCCACTCAACGTACCTAAAACCAGCAAATGAGCGTGCAAGACTGGTATCCACAGTGCCAGCACGACGACATCTGGAACATCAACAACTGTTACTTCGGACACCATTGTTGCGGCTTCCTTTGATGCGACTGCAAGGGGAGGCGACCGACAGCGGTGGTCCCGGGGACCACGCTGGACACGGGCACCACGTTGTCCTTCCACAAGATTACTGGTTCTGGGTAAAGCCTCGCTGTCTGTATATCTGTGTGCGGAGGCGCTGACGAAAACGAACTCTGCCTTATTGAATTCATCATTGTGTTTCGGGATCAACACCTGCCGAGACGATATGGTGGTGTTTGGGGTACCACCTGTAATTCGTGTAGTCGGCAACCTGGACAGCAGCCTTTTTATCTCTGACGCATTAAGGTCCGTACCATCTGGTCATAGAAAATCGCAACCAAAGGCGGAATTTCAAGAAATACAGAGGAAAAACTACTTTCAGCAACACGGCCTTTACCATCATGTCACCCAGATACACTCAAGGAACTGAGGGTTTTTTAATTCCGTCTCTCTGACTACTAGAAAATGCGTGATGACACATGTTCTCGTACAGGGTGGGGCAAGTAAAAGTGGCACGGAGTACAGAGTTCTTAGGTACAAAGAAACACAGTAGAGGAAAGGACACACAGCACTAACAAGACTATAGCAGATGTCGAACGTAACCACCTTCATCTCTTGGCACTTTTGGGCCCTGGTCAGCAAGTTGCTGTAAGCGGAACGAATCTGGACAGCTGGAATTGAAGCACTCTCATCCGAAATGTTCTGCTGCAGTTCTTCTAGACTATGAGGGCTATTGCGATATACCTTAGTCTTGACAGATACCCGCTCAAAGCAACTGAGCACTGAAAGTTCAGGTGTCCTGGGTGGCCAGCTAGGGTCGATACCCTACTGAACTCTTTCAACAGCTAAGTCAGGCGTGAAGATTGCGTAAATGAGCTCCAAGGTTCGGATGGCTGTAAAGGCTGTTGCTTCATTCTTTTGGAAGTAACTGTATGTCTTTTCCCCCTCCGTTATATGAATACACGTCCAGTCGTATACACTAGTCTGGGGCAATTTTATGTACTCCACCCTGTAGTTGGAAAGAAATTAAAATACCATCAATAATTGTAAAGTGACTACGGGTAAGTGGCCACACAGATGAGAAGTACACTAAGTTGTACAGAAAAGGATGGTAAACCGAGCAAAAAAATTTCATTGAACGAAAGAATAGGAAAATGAAGCAGACATCTTCATGCTAACTGCTTTCCCTAATGCCTTCCCTAGCTCAATGATAGTGAAAATGCTGAAACAAATAGCAGAAAAGAAAGAAATTCCTGGCTGTTTAGTGGGAACTAATAATACAGGGTGATCAATCCTTAACGTAGCCGCCTAGACAGGAAATTTCCTCTTCCCCCCCCCCGCTCCGTCAATACTTTTTATCTTGAATGCCATGTGCAATATTCAAGTTTTTGTGTACATGAATAATTATTGTTACTTTGTGTGTTACAGGGCCCAGTCTCCTAATAACAACGGAAAAGGGCATAATTAGGAGACGAGAAGAAACTCCACGCACTGCTTAGAGAACAGCGGCAGCTTTTCTGAAAGCCGTTATTTTTACGATCATTTGTAACTTCGTTACATGTTATAAGTTTGTAATGTTCACAATATGGGTGTATGATTACATTTTTGCATGATCCAAGCTCTGTTTACTCAGATAATAATACGAGCATTTGTAAACTCAGTCTGTTACAATCTCGTATCTAATTTCAGATGCCAGACTTAATAAAGGCAAATGACCCAAAGGTGGGAGATAAAATAAGGATATTACTTGATGAGCTGGAGCAGGAGGAGAATGAGAGGAACATTTATGACTCGACAAGTGAAGATGAACTCGATAAAGTTGAAGAGGATGATATTGACCCTACATATGGCGAGAGTGAAGAACGCCAAATTACAATTTTTGGTGCAGACCCTCCAGATTCTGGCAAAAAAGGGAGCGATGCTCTGTTGCGATCAGGAAAGCAACGCAGGATTGTTTTTTCATTTTCCTCGTCATCGCTGACACCCGTTATTTCAAATTCAATTAAAAGTGTCTCTTCATCTTTCTACGGTAAGGATTATATCATTCGGCCTCGAAAGATTTCTCTGCACGTTAAGGATGGACGTCGCTGGTCATCTGTAGGTCCTGGAAAAAAAAAAGACAGCGCATACAACTTAAAGAAATATTATTCATCATATTTAGTCCCCTGTCAATGGCGCTAGAAATGCCGCTACACCGTTAGAAACATTTTCTTTATTTTTCACAGATGACATCTTACAATTAATAGTAAATCACACGAACGAGGAGGTAGTGAGGAAAAGATCAAAATCCAAAGAGCACTTGGAGTAGAACTTCCACTAAAGAATGAAAAGCTTTAATTGGTACCCTGATCTTGACAGGAGATCTGTAGATTAACCATTTATCAACTCGTGAGTTATTTGACAGTAACTTATGTAGCCCTAGATATAAAGCAGCCATGAGTTCCCAGCGATTTTAATTTTTAATTTATTGCCTGAGGTTTGATGACAAGTTGACTCTTGAGGAACGAAAGCAGTCCGATCCATTTGCAGCTACCAGAGAATTACGGGATGAATTTCTTATCAACTGTCGTAAATATTACAGACCAGGCTCATTCATTACAGTGGACGAACAGCTCCTTGCTTTTCGTGGTAAATGACCCTTTCGTATGTTCATAGCCAACAAACCCACTAAACATGGGATTAAAATTGTCATGGCGTGTGACGTAGGAACAAAATAGATGGTTGATGCTTTCCCATGTCTCGGCAAAGGCACAGATACTAACGGTCTGCAACTTGTGGCATACTACGTGAAGGAGCTCTGAGAGTATCTAACCGAAATGTCACGAGTGATAACTGGTTCACATATATCATGTTAGCCGACGATCGGCTAAAGGGGAAACTCACTGTTGTTGGTACTTTGAGACACAATAAGTGAGAAATACCTCCAGAACTACTTATAACCAAGGAGAGAGAAATACGAACGTTCACGTTCATCCTTGACAAGGAAATGGCTCTTATGTCATATAAACCTAAGGAAAATAAAATAGTCCTTGTGTTGTCGACGATGGACGACCAAGATGAAACAGATCAAGTAACTAAGAAACATACGATGATTCATTGCTACAACGACAAAAAAGGTGGCGTTGATTCGTTAGACCAGATGTCTAACAACATTTCTTGCAGCCGGAAGACTGAACGGTGGCCTTTGTGGTTCCTTTACGGAATTTTCTACATTATTTGCGTTAATATGTGGGTAATCCGCATTCACAACACCACCTGTGAAAAGCAGAATGTCCTAAAGTGGAAACATTTCCTAATACGACTGTGTGAAAAGCTACTCTCACCACGGACGTAAAGCGGGCTAGAACACATACTAAGAATATCAAATGACCTGCGCCTCACTATACAGTCTGTCCTTGGAATCAAACCCCGTCGTGATAATATTGATGGAAATGCTGGAATATGATCCGCCGTGAGGAGACCTATCTGCCACATATGTCCGTCGAAAAAGACAAGAATGACAACAACTTTCTGTCCTGTCTGTTAAAAGGCATTTTACAATGAGCATCGAGCGCAACTATGCGCTAATTGTTCGAAGTAAATGTTCTCATTGTCGTCAAAAACTATTGTTTATGTGATTATATACTGTGGCCTCTATTATTTATTAGTGATAAAGGAATGGAAATGAGCGTATGGCATCTGGAGAAGTTCGGCCGCCGAGTGAGTTATTTCAGTCGACGCCACATTGGGCGAATTGAGCGCCGTAGATTAGGATGAAATGATAATGAGGACAACACAACACCCAGTCCCCAAGCGGAGAAATCTTCAACCCGGCTGGGAATCGAACCCGGGCCAGCTTGCATGGGAGACGAGCACGTTACCACCCAGCTAAGCAGGCGGACTATTAATGACAATTAATAAATAATAACGTGTTACCAAATTTTGCTTACTTTTTGTTATGTCGTAAAAATTACGTACGTCTGTAACATTAGATAAATGATGAAAGATTGTGTTCTAGGGTTAAAAGAGAAAGGGTACAATTCAAATCCACATACTTTAGATGAACTTCAACCTAACACTCGTCAAGAAAGTGCCACCATTTTTTCGGGGAACTGCAAAGTTGATGAGCAATTTCCTAAACAGGTGTCAGAAATGCTTGGACAATGAAGGGAAGCAGTTCCAGCAGCTTATTGCCTAATAAATGTAATATACTATTCTTTTTGAGTGTTTATGTTACGTATGATAGAAACAACCATACTACATTTACTCCGAACCTCCTGTCACCCACACCAAGGACACAACAGCCGGCAGCCCGCATGCTCCGAAAGCTTTTGAGTGAACGATTGACCACCCTATCCAATCAAATGTGTCGCCAGCATACCTTGTGAAGGTAACATTTACAAAAAAATATCCAACTTACTTATGTCACATGAACAAAAATTAGCTTTCTTCACAAAAATCAATAAAAATATAAATTCTCAAACTCAGGAATATAGAAAGTCTTATGTAAAACTTCCTCTACTTGCTACGTAGGACAGACTGTTAGAAACGTTCATACTATGCACGCCGGACACATAAGCTGTTCCACACACACACACAATCAGTCCACAAAATCAGTAACAGCAGCACATGTTATTACACTGGACAACTATTTAAGAATGTGGAAGATAATCCAACAAGCAGGTTTCAGAAAGGGAAAGTCAACTGTAGACATAAATACGGTAAGTGCTTGCAAAGAGCTGGGACTTCCGCAAAAATGTTCTCTGCCTTTTTGTAGACTTCCAGAAGTATATGATAGTGTGAATACACAATCAATATGACAAGATCTCCAAAGGGCTCAAGTTCCAAGAAAACTCATAAAACTGACACAGATATGCATGCAGGAGACAAGAAAGTAAATCGAAACATGTCACAGATGTTCAAGGTAAGTACTGGAGTGCGACAAGGAGAGAGCCTCCTTCCTCGTCTGTTTAACCTGGATGATGTAGTTTCAATATCAGAGAAAGAGCAAGACCTGGTTCAGATGTCAAGAACACTAATCGAAGAGGCAATGAGAGCAGGCCTGAAGTTGAATATGGATAAGACAAAATACCTCGTAGTCAGCAGAGAAAATGATGACAGATACCCGAAGGTGGAGAACAAAGTCTTTGAAAAGGTAAAAGACTTTAAATATGTTGTGGCTATACACAATGGAAGGAACGAGGTAGACCAGAAAATTATCGCACGAATACAAGCAGGGAGCAGGTCAAGGTTTGTTCTGGGAAAGCTTCTATCGAGATCCTCAAAAACCAAGATCAACATGACAATAATACAACCTGTAGTCTTATATGGAGCAGAGACATGGACCATCGCCCAAAAGATGGAAAGAAAACTCCTGACATTTGAGAACGCCATCTTCAGACAGGTTTTTGGGCCAGTGAAGGATGAAGATGAATGGAGGAAAAGAAAGAACTGGATTGCAGGAGGTATACAAGGCGACGGACATCGTGGCAGTGATCAAAGAAAGAAAACTGAAGTGGTGTGGACACGTAATGCGTCGAGAAAGCCAGATAATCAGGCAGGTAGTGGAAGAAGATATTAGAGGCAAAAGACCACGGGGAAGACCACAACTCCGATGGACTGATCAGGTCAGAGGGGATGCAAGTACGTTGGGGCTGTCTGAAGAAGAGTACATGGACCGCTGACGCTGGAGGAGGCTGATTTTTGAGGCCAAAGACCGACCATGGTTTGTGTGGCGAAAGCAGTAAGTAAGTCAGTAAGTAAGAAGGGAATCGTAAGATAACCCATCATTTCCAGAAATTACGTACAATGGATTTAATCGAGATCTCAAAATTTCCGTACTCCACAAGAAGAAAAGGGAAATATTCTCGGTGAAAAACTAGATGATAAGTCACCGAATTTTTTGAAATATTTATCCTGTACATAATAACTATAGCAAATTCCAATAAATATCTTCATTCTTCGTAGTCTCTGCTCAATATATGTAACAAAATAGAATATAGAGTATAAGTAGTAATTTAAAAAGTCAGTAATAGTAATCGTAAGATGAAATTTATAAGTGGCAGTCTTCTGTAAATAATGTAATCGACAGCAAATGTAAGAGGTCCGACAATATAAAAACGCTTTGTCAAGCCATACTATCATATTATCTTTGTAGCATAATTTGATGCCACGAACGGTCAGTAGGACTTGTGGAGTGCATGTTTGTGGTGTTTTGCGTAATGGAAAAGGCACAGTACCTGTAAGGCAACTAACATGAATACTATTTCTAAAAAAAAATATTTTTAATGGTTTTCCGATCCCAGTATAACTTAAAAAAGACAATTGCAGTGCAATCGAGGCAGGAAAACACACGTGAAAACATCACAGAAAATGTATTAATATTTCCAGGTGATAATAAGAATAAACTGTCGAAACGCTCGTGCTGACCATGAATTGTTTCATTATTTTAATCATGAATGAGCTTGCTCAAACATCGAATTATGATAGGTGAAATAACATTATGTGGTTCTGCAACACAAGAACATGCTACGTATAATCAAATAAAATTCTTCTGGGTTTGAGGCCGCATTGTCAACTATAAAATTCCGACGTTTCGGCGACTGTTGCAAGGTGCCTTCCTCAGGGTGTTTTGGTAACTGCTGAATGTGCACTAGTTTGGTTACTTATATACTATGGAGGAGTGCTGTCATTGGATATGAGGGTGGGGAGGAAGGGTGTTAGGAGTTCATTTTATTGGTCTTTGCATTGCGTGTTATCATTGACGGAAATCGGTGTTTTCCATTGGAGTTTCCTTCATTGCTTGTCATTGGTGGAAATCGGCGAATAGGAAACTGAGCGGCGACTGCAGCATAGCGTCGTTTACTAACTGCCTTGTATCGACTAGGGCGATTAAGCACTCTGTGTTCCCTCCGCCGCTGTGGCGTACGGCGCCCCTGTTGCTTTGCTAAAGCTGTCCCTCCGCAAAGCTGTCACTGCTGGCAGCCAAGACGCTGAATGTGGGTACCCGTCTTCTCTATTCATATTGTCGGGTCGCTTGGCTATTTCTATAGCCTCTCTAATCTTTGTCCTCAAACTAAACTGCTGTTTCGTCAGTAGGCGGGCCTCTCGAAATTCGATCTCCATCCTGCACTGTTCCTGATGTTCTGCCACCGCTGATTTGTTGTATTGTTTGAGGCGATTATATCTCTCGTGTACAGTTAACCTTGTGTTTATTGAACGCCCAGTCTCACCTACATACACCAGTCCACATTCGCACCCGATTTCATAAACTCCGGCGGCATGAAATTTGTCAGTTGCATCCTTCGTCGTGCCCAGAACGTCTTTTATTTCTTTGTTGCTCCGAAAAATCGGCTTAATACCTGATCGACGGAGAATTTTGCACAGACGTTCAGTAACCCCTTGTACGTATGGTAGCAGGACGGTGTGCTGTGCTTCGTCCTGCATTTCCCTGTTGCCCTCCTCCTTCGGCGCCATGGTTTTGTGTATCACCCTCAAGTCGTAGCCATTAGCTGCAAAAATGGACCTGAGGTTCTATAGTTCAGCTTTCAGATTGTGTTCATCGCTAATCCTGAAGGCTCTCTTACTTAAAGTTTGTAGGGTCGATTTCGTTTGCGTAGGATGGTGGTGGGAGGACGGATGCAAGTACCTGTCCGCGTTGGTGGGCTTCCTATAAACCCTGTGTCCAAGCTTCCCATCAGGCTTATGGTAAACTTCCACGTCGAGAAAAAGCAATACCCCGTTCTTTCCTAACTCCTTGGTAAAGTGAATTTTGCTGTGCTGCTGGTTGAGATGTTGGTGGAAGTTCTGAAGCTCTTCTCCGTGTGTCCAGACAACAAATGTGTCATCAACGTATCATAGCCAGCATTCTGGGCGTAATGGTGCGGACTAGAGTGCTGTTTCTTCGAACGCTTGCATAAAAATGTCTGCTGCGGCAACCATCCGTCTGCCCATAAAAAGCCCCTTTCCACCTGAAACAGGTGGTCGTCAAACAATGGCGCACTAGCTCGCAGATATCTCTTCTAAGACGTTCATGGTGTCTGTCACGGATACATTCGTGACCAAAGACTTCACGTCAAAACTGACCATCAGATGGGTATCCGAGACACGATTTTCTTTGAAAAGTGCTATAAAATGGGTGGAGTCCTTGACATATGAATCTGTGTGGTAGCCGGCCGAAGTGGCCGTGCGGTTAAAGGCGCTACAGTCTGGAACCGCAAGACCGCTACGGTCGCAGGTTCGAATCCTGCCTCGGGCATGGATGTTTGTGATGTCCTTAGGTTAGTTAGGTTTAGCTAGTTCTAAGTTCTAGGGGACTAATGACCTCAGCAGTTGAGTCCCATAGTGCTCAGAGCCATTTGAACCATTTGAATCTGTGTGGCTCACTAAGCGTCTAAGCTTCGGAGACAATTCTTTCGATAACTTGTAGGTCGGTGAGTTAATACTACCATTATCGGTGGTAAAGGAAAGGCTTCTTTGTGGATCTTTGGTACACTATGTATTCTTGGCGCCTGTGGCACTTGCGGAATGAGTCTTCGGGTCGTGCCAAAATTCATCCTAGTTTGTTTCAGCAGCGCTTGCGTCGATTTCATTACCTTGGCCGTCGGATCTCCCTTAAGTTTATGGTAAATGGGTTCATTCAAAAGATCCGCCATCCTCTTGTCATAACCTTCTGTGTCCAACACTACGGTGGCATTGCCCTTGACCGCCTGTATTACCACTATCTGAGAGTTGTTCTTCAGCTCCTTGGTGGCAAAACGTTCCTCCTTACTGATGTTTTGCTTCGGAGGCTGTTTCTTGTCGGATCTTCTCTGCCTCTGGTTACCGTAGATGACGAGCCGAGGCCTACACTTATTCGATAATGTCTTCTTTCGGTACTAGTTTTGGTGCGATTGCGTAGTTCATCCCTTAGCCAGAATTTGGGTGGCTGCATCGCTCAAGGTGTGGCTGGAGAGTTTCACCACTGTTCGGCGCGTGTCCAGAATCGGTCCTTCATCTGTTGTTTTCCGTTGCAATTTGTCGAACTTCGTCATCTGGCGACTGGTGGTACTTTCACTGGACCTTATGGCTTGTTGGAAGGTTAACCTGTCGGCCTTCTCCCAGTCATCCTCATCCAGTTTTCCACCAGAAAGAGGTGCTGTTCACACAGATTTAGATTGTTTACATCGAGAGTATCACTGAAAGTATCATGGATAAAAGTGTCTTTAAAAGTGAAAGTATCTAACCCAAAACTGTATCCTTTTTAATTAGCGAAAGTGTCAAAGATAAAATTGTTCGAAATTAATCATTCAACAAACCTGCATCTGACTGCGTCCGTGAACTTGTTTCTTGCACTCCTCCATTTTACTAGTAATGAAACATGTACTTGATTCAGTAATCAAGTTTAACAGAATAATGCCGTTGGTGCAATGGCATTAAGATGGTACTGAAAAATTAACTTTTGGCCCTGATGTTTACTTAATGAAATTATATCTTACCTTCAACAGTGCCAGTTCTGCAATGGCATAAAATTAGTTATTTGAAATAACTTTGCTCTGATAACTTTAGTTATACCGTAATCAATTTCAAACCATGATCTGCACATATATATAGAGGCCAAATATCGTTTACGTTCTTTCATTGGTGGGTAACTTTACTTTACTACTCATTTTCATACTCAGTAGAAGCAAAGCATGTGGATTATAGTGTTAATTTTAAATCGTACACAAAAACTACGATTTCCAACATTTTTGTAGCACGAATCACTCTTACAAAAAATTTTACAAAACGCTTACTGCATCAAACCTTGGACATACAAATCCTAACTCCGACCATTATCTAACAAAAACCATTTTGAAATCATTATACAGCTTCTCCCATTAACGTGCTAAAGTTTGCTCAGTGTAAACTGCGCAGCTCAAATCCTACCATAAAGCCGTCTCCACACATCTGCTTCCTCCAGGCACCTAGCTGCGACTACTTTGTTTTTTACTGCGCATGCCTGGCTCTCTTGACCATCAAAGATCCTCCTACTCAAAGATATCATATTCATTCCACCTTGCGGTTGGTAAATATCGATTTTATTTTCTGGATCTACCCTGATCAGACCTTAGCACATACCTTTTATCACGAGTGTAGCGGATCCTTTGTCGCAGCAATGCCTTGCTGGCTTCTACACAGATATTCCAGGCCTTGTACGATTTTATGTGGGACGACAGCCGTAAAAGTTATGGCACAACACCGGCATCCCTGCATCTCTCCAGGAACGCAAGATGATTCAGCAGTTTACCTCTTTTTAGCCTCAGTGATTCGAGCCGCCTGATGTTTCCGTAGATATCCTGCCTCTATAGGTTCGTTAAACGTAAACGTAGGATTCCGCGGCCGTTGTCATAGACAATAAAATTCTTCTGGGTTTCAGACCGCATTGTCAGCAGTTAGCAATACATCCTGAGGCAGGTGCCTTGCAACAGTCGCCGAAAAGTCGAAATTTTATAGTTTACAATGCGGCCTCAAATCCAGAGGATTTTTGTTGACTGTGACAACGGCCGCGGAAGCCTACATTTACATGCTGCGTATAGCTGTCCTTGCGAGAAACACGAATACTTTTCCTCCGCCCCTCAACATTCGGCTGTTTGCCCTTGTGCTTTAGTGATAGCCATACTGTACGCTAACTCTTCTGGGAATTGAAGCCTTATAAAACTTAGTACTGCTTCTACTACGTTGTTTCGTAGCTATTTTGCGAGAGCGCATCGGGAACATTGAGCGAGTTTGTGGTTTCTGTTGGTTCATCATTGTATCAGTTGACCTCAGTATTTTTTGTTCCCCTAGAATCATATTTTGTAATCACTGATTTATTTGTAGAAGCAATTCCTTGTCGTTGCTATAATTCTTCGTTCACAGAACTATACCTATATACGTGTCTCTTTATAAGCGAATACAGTATTTCGGAGTCTTCTTCCTCTATCTTTATTATGTTGCGTAGCTCATAGGATAAAACCATTTTCCCGGAGTACCAACCAGTTCGGCATGTGCCGTCCTCACGGTAATTTATAAAATATTGGAGAATATTGTAAAACATTCCAAAACGTGCGTTAACGTTAGAAAGCATTCGTGAAATTCGAGTACATTATAGAACAACATGAATTTCTTTGCTGATAAATACAATGATGCGAAAGAGACAGAAGATGTCCTGGTGACCACCGCGATGTAATGGCGACCGCTTCAGATAGTCTACTTATATCTCCACGAACACAACAGCTACCACCACGTAACAAAGGAAGCAAAGGTAGCTTCAGACACAAGAACGAGTGACTGGCGGTGAATGGGTTTTGTTTGGGTAACATTGTGATCATTGCTATCTTAATATCTACCCACTTCAGTTTATTAGCATTTTTTCTCTGCATCTAATAGTCTTCCCACAAGGACACCATATAATTTACTATCAGATGTTTCCCACACAGGCGTAATGCGCCTCTAAGTGGATTACGTCGGTCACTACAAACCACACGTTTTGTGTACACGCATCCACATATCAGTGCCTGACCTGCTGCCCAGGCAGAAATAAATATTAATTGCTTGCTTGTGGCACGCTGACAAGGAGGTACTAACGACGCTAAGAACATACCGTCAAGCGGGGTGATATATGCCTAGGTGGGTGAGAATGTGCCAACAACAGACGTGACGCTTACGTGTTTTCTAGGAGTTTTTCTGTGTAAGCAGGGGGTTCCGTCTGGCCGCAAAAGTTCGCTAGTGCCGTCAGTTTTCACTTTTGACTCGTTGCATTCTTTATTTCAATTTGTGGCTGTCTTACTTCTAGTCTGGCGCGTGCTTTACTTGCACGTGTACTTTGGCTTGTTTTGTTACCAGTTATGGTATGGTAATTAATTTCAGCAACCTATTTTGCCCACCTCGAGGTTCGTTGAGTAAAGAAACGTCCGCCGCGGCATTTTCACTTTCCCCGATCACAAATGTTTGAGAGATGTGACTGGGGAAGATTTTTATTTAGGGAGTCATGATGCAGAAATTCGATTCCTGGTACACAGAACAGAGTCTGATCAGGCTGTTTCACGATTATCACGCTTGTACTTCGGAAAACATTACATCACCCTGCACCCTTTAAAATGTATTTAATGCAGAAGCTATATCTATATTCCGTTTACTAATACAGCTTTATGTTTCCGTATTTGTGTCCAAATGATAGTGGTTCAACGATGTTTTCCAGAGACATGTTTACAATATTAAATACTAACCTTCTAACGGTCCATGTTTTCTCAGTTAAAATACAGGAACTAAACTCTTGGTTTTTGCGTTACTTAATTCTGGACCTCCATATTTTCATTTGATTATTGGAAACCTATTGAGTACTAACAAGCTTACAATATTGCACACATACGTGATTTGCAGCATACTCACGCGCATTGAACCGTTGTGATTTTTTTAGTAAGGGTTGCTTAACAGTGTTTTTACCAGAAGCCACTTGCTTTTTTTCAGGTCAACGTTCAGCGAAGTGTTACATCGCAGGTACAGTGGCAGAGCAGTCATAAGCTTCGTTATCACTGTTGCGCAGGTTAAAATTAATTTCAGAACCACGACAAAGCAGTTTTCGGAGTATTCAGGGTACAGTGAATAATTACACGCCTCTATATAGTTTCAAGTCAGTCTCAGCAACGTCTTATTGTATGTGCTCGTGAGTATTGAAATGTCGAATATTGAAAGGTTGTGAGTCACAACTGCTAGATTACATTTCCTGTTAAGTTCAGAAGATTGTTCCAGGAAATTTTGTACCATTTTACATTCACAGTTTCGCACAGTCACGTTTCATACTCAGAAATTTGTACACTAGTACAACAATTGCATAACTTAAAATGGATGTTATTGAACGAAATGGGATTAAAAATTCCTCAGAATTTTAAAGCTTCAGTGCACAAAAAGTGTTTGAAGTAATTTTGGGTTGTTGTGTCTATTTAGTTTGAAAATGTCAGTACTTTTAGATTTGTTCTGATACTAAAAAACAGATATAAAAGCATGACGGGCCTGTACAAAGTGTGGTGTCTGACAATGAGATATTTTTATTCTTGCTATTTCAGTCTGGAGCTGTAAACTCTTTGTGAAGGTCCTCTTTAAATCGTGTAGCAGATGAACGTTGTTTTGTGAAGTTTATTCAGCACGTTCTTTGCCATTCAGGTGGCTTCCACATCACATATTCTTTCCTGATAGTCATGTAGAGATTCAAATAGAGGTTCAAATGGTATTTCCGATCGATAATATTCTCATAGGTTATTTCTTTAACAACGTAATGCCGGTCGTTGTGGCCGAGCGTTTCCAGTCGCTTCAGTCCGGAACCGCGCTGCTGCTACGGTCGCAGGTTTAAGAAGTTTAGGGGACTAATGACCTCAGATGTTGAGTTCCATAGTGCTCAGAGCCATTTGAACCATTGTGAACAATGTAATTTTCGTCACCCTTTCTTCTTCCACTTCTGGCAATACAATTCTGTTCAGCAGGTCAGTTCACTTTTCTGACTCTTTTTTGTTCTGTAGTGATTGCCAAATGCATTGAGTGGCATTCCGTTTCACTATGAGCAAAGGCCATGAATTTTAAATCGAGGGTTTCAAGGTTAGGTATTTTCTGAACAGTGGTCAGAGCGATAGCTAAAACAGGAAATGTGGTCTACCATTGCAGGGAAAGCATTGAAATCTCTGTACATACAACGTTTTGTCTCACATATACTTCGCTTTCCCTCTATTTCCCACCACATCGGGCAAACCTGAACCAACGGTCTTGCCGTAGTGAACACCGTTACCCTACACATCACCGAAGTTAAGCGCTGTCGGGCTTGGCTTGCACGTGGATGGTGTGGTGTCACCGCCAGACACCACACTTGCTAGGTGGTAGCTTTAAATCGGCCGCGGTCCATTAGTACATGTCGGACCCGCGTGTCGCCACTGTCAGTGATCGCAGACCGAGCGCCACCACACGGCAGGTCTAGAGAGACGGACTAGGACTCGTCCCCAGTTGTACGGACGACTTTGCTAGCGACTACACTGACGAAGCCTTTCTCTCATTAGCCGAGAAATAGTTAGAATAGCCTTCAGCTAAGCCCATGGCTACGACCTAGCAAGGCGCCATTAACAATTTCTAGAGAGAGTCTCACTTGTATCATCAAGAATTCTGTATACAAATGATGGATTAAAGTTAAGTTTTCCAGAAGCTACGTACTTTTCTTTATAGCATTCATTACGTATCCTGTTTCAGACCTAACGCCAACCGGCGTGTGTAAACGCGTGCCTTTCGGTTACCCGTCACTGTGGACTGGCTGTCTTGTCAGTCCACAACAGATGGGTCACCGTTCGGATCAGCCAATCGCTGTTGGCAACCGGGGTGCACTCAGCCCTTGTGAGGCCAATCGAGAAGCTACTAGACTGAGAAGTAGCGGCACCGGCCACGAAAACTGATAACGGTCGGAGGGTGGTGTGCTGACCAAAGGCCACACCGTATCCGCAACCAGAGACGCCCAACTTCTGAGGATGACACGGCGGCCGGTCGGTACCGTTGGACCTTTAAGGCCTGTTCTGAAGGCGTTTGTCTTTTGTTTGTTTGAAACACTCCTGAAGCAGCTGAAACCCATATTTGAAGGGAGACATTTTAAGAGGGGTACCGTCTCAGTTTTCATCATCCCAAAAAAGTGCAGAGTCGTCTGTGAATGGCCTATAGCAATGCTGGGGTCAGTAAAGATAAAGCTACACCTAATTATATCTTTCACCCTTTAGTGGTAGACAGAGGTCGAGAGGAGATGTAACAAGACTAGAAATGAGGACCAAACACAGATAGGACTTTTGTAAGTTGCTTCAATTTCGGGCTAGCTTTGTTGACACCAACTGATCCCATCAACAGTGTACTGTTTTATAAGCAACGATTGGTATGTCTTAATTTTATAGTGCATGACATAAATTTAAAACGAGGAGTTTGTTTCATGTGGTCAGAAACAGTCGAAAAACGTGGAAGCTGTGAGACAGCAAGCTGTTTGTACATATATTTCAGTTCTGTTCTTGCTATAATAAATCACGTTTCCTGTTTTAGCGATCATTGCGGAGAACAGAAGCTAACCACATTTTTGCTGTGATGTACTAGACCGCAGTTCAGGAAATACCTAACATAGAAACAATTTATTTAAACTCCAAGGTTGCTGGTCATATTGAAATGGAATGCGACTCAGTGCATTCGGTAATCACTATAGAACAGTCTTCACTCTTTACAGCAAAAACTGGGCAAAAAGGTATATTATGGGAGAAAACAATGCTCAGCAAACATTTTTGACAATGTAGACAGCGTCAGTGACACACAGGCTATATAAACATTATACGCTGCATAAGTATTACAACTAGGCAAACCAAGATATCCTTTTCTAGCCTTGTATGTATCTCATCATTGGCATCTCTTATTATGGTATAATCTGAAAGGTACCCTTTGCTTTTAGACTACATTATACTTCCTTTTCGTCCAAATTTACAATTTACATCCCCCAAAGAACTATGCTACTTGCAGTCCGTGTGGTGACTTGAGTGCCTCCACGATACAGGTACATAGGTGCAATCACAAATGCGGGGTATCTGTTGAGAGGCCAGACAAACTTGTGGTTCCTGAAGAGGACCTGCAGCCTTTTCAATAGTTGCAGGGATAACAATGTCGACGACTGACTAATCTGACCATGTAACATACACTCCTGGAAATTGAAATAAGAACACCGTGAATCCATTGTCCCAGGAAGGGGAAACTTTATTGACACATTCCTGGGGTCAGATACATCACATGATCACACTGACAGAACCACAGGCACATAGACACAGGCAACAGAGCATGCACAATGTCGGCACTAGTACAGTGTATATCCACCTTTCGCAGCAATGCAGGCTGCTATTCTCCCATGGAGACGATCGTAGAGATGCTGGATGTAGTCCTGTGGAACGGCTTGCCATGCCATTTCCACCTGGCGCCTCAGTTGGACCAGCGTTCGTGCTGGACGTGCAGACCGCGTGAGACGACGCTTCATCCAGTCCCAAACATGCTCAATGGGGGACAGATCCGGAGATCTTGCTGGCCAGGGTAGTTGACTTACACCTTCTAGAGCACGTTGGGTGGCACGGGATACATGCGGACGTGCATTGTCCTGTTGGAACAGCAAGTTCCCTTGCCGGTTAGGAATGGTAGAACGATGGGTTCGATGACGGTTTGGATGTACCGTGCACTATTCAGTGTCCCCTCGACGATCACCAGTGGTGTACGGCCAGTGTAGGAGATCGCTCCCCACACCATGATGCCGGGTGTTGGCCCTGTGTGCCTCGGTCGTATGCAGTCCTGATTGTGGCGCTCACCTGCACGGCGCCAAACACGCATACGACCATCATTGGCACCAAGGCAGAAGCGACTCTCATCGCTGAAGACGACACGTCTCCATTCGTCCCTCCATTCACGCCTGTCGCGACACCACTGGAGGCGGGCTGCACGATGTTGGGGCGTGAGCGGAAGACGGCCTAACGGTGTGCGGGACCGTAGCCCAGCTTCATGGAGACGGTTGCGAATGGTCCTCGCCGATACCCCAGGAGCAACAGTGTCCCTAATTTGCTGGGAAGTGGCGGTGCGGTCCCCTACGGCACTGCGTAGGATCCTACGGTCTTGGCGTGCATCCGTGCGTCGCTGCGGTCCGGTCCCAGGTCGACGGGCACGTGCACCTTCCGCCGACCACTGGCGACAACATCGATGTACTGTGGAGACCTCACGCCCCACGTGTTGAGCAATTCGGCGGTATGTCCACCCGGCCTCCCGCATGCCCACTATACGCCCTCGCTCAAAGTCCGTCAACTGCACATACGGTTCACGTCCACGCTGTCGCGGCATGCTACCAGTGTTAAAGACTGCGATGGAGCTCCGTATGCCACGGCAAACTGGCTGACACTGACGGCGGCGGTGCACAAATGCTGCGCAGCTAGCGCCATTCGACGGCCAACACCGCGGTTCCTTGTGTGTCCGCTGTGCCGTGCGTGTGATCATTGCTTGTACAGCCCTCTCGCAGTGTCCGGAGCAAGTATGGTGGGTCTGACACACCGGTGTCAATGTGTTCTTTTTTCCATTTCCAGGAGTGTATACTAAAATGGTCGTGCTGTGCTGGTGTTGCGAACGGCTGCAAGCGAGGGGAAACTCCAGCCGTAATTTTTGTCAAGGACATGCACCTTCACTGTAAGATTGAATGATGATGGCATCCCTTTGGGTAAAATATTCTGGAGGTAAAATAGTCCCACATTTAGATGTTCGGGCAAACTCAGGATGACGTCGTCATTAGGAGAAACAAAACTAGCATTCTACCGATCGGAAAGTGGAATGTTGGATCGATTAATCTGGTAGGTAGGTTAGAAAAATTAAAAACGGAAATGGGTTGGTATAAGTCAGCTGTAGTGGGAATTAGTGAAGTTCTGTGGCAGGAGCGTGTGTGTGTGTGTGTGTGTGTGTGTGTGTGTGTGTGTGTGCGTGTGTGAATTCCTAAGAGACCAAATTGCTGAGATCATTGGTCCCTAGACTTACACACTACTTAAACTAACTTACGCTAAGAACAACACACACACACACCCATGCCCGAGGGAGGGCTTGAATTTCCGACGGGAGGGGCCGCGCAATCCGTGACATGGCGCCTCAAACCGCGAGGCCACTCAGCGCGGCTCAGTGGCAGGAGAAACAGAACTTATGGTCAGGTGAGTACAGCGTTATAAATACAAAGCCAGATAGGGATAATGTAGGAATGGGTTTAATAATGAATAAGAAAATAGGAATGAGGGTAAGCTACTATGAATAGCATAGGGAAAGCATTATTGTGGCCAAGATAAGTACGATGCCCACACTCAAAAACAGTAGTAGAAATTTATGTGACAACTAGTTCCGCAAATGATAAAGAGAATGAAGAAATGTATGATGAGATGAAAGAAATCATTTAATAGTGATGGGTTACTGAAATTCGATAGCAGGAAAAGGAAGATAAGGAAAAATAGTAGGTGAATATGGACTGGAGAAAGGAGTGAAAGAGAAAGCCGCCTGGTACAGCAACAGAACATAAGTTAATCATCGCTAACATTTGCTTTCAGAATCATAAAAGTAGGTTGTATTCGGTGAAGAGAGAGATTTAGGAACCATGTTTTAAATTGTAAAACACGATGCCAACCTACCAACGGCACCAACGCGAGCTGCACACGGTTGAACCTCACCCCTCAAACACCAACACGGGGGTAACCCAACAAGTGGCCTAACCAAACTTAATTTGATTAAGATGGACCCGGTATTGCTTACCAGTGAAGTTCTCCTGAACCTGAAGATTAACTAGGCCTAACATACGAATAATAGTACAGTTACCCACTAAATGGGGAGTGAACTTACCAAGGTTTCAAACACGTACCTCCCTCCCGAGAAAATTACGGACTTACACATAGTCTCCAGGTTTACCGCTAAAGACTCGTCGATTACGGTTGCAACGGTCAGCTTGTTTGTTGTGGGCCCCGAGAATACTGCGCCTGGCACGATTCCAGTTTTCTTTGACGATCTGAGGGGTAATATCCGCAAGGATTAGATTTTGAATTCCCCATAAGTTCGAAAGTGGGGAATTAACAGGATAAGCAAAGATCAAGAAAACCGAAGTAGCCTTCAAAACATCATGGCTGGCGGTATTGAAGGCAAAACTAAGCCAAGGGAGACTAGAAGCCCACTTACTGGGGATCTTCTGATGGAAAATAATGATTGCGGATTTGAGATTACAATTGACCCTCTCCGCGAAAGAGCCCTGCGGGTAATACGGAGTGGTCGTCACATGCTTCACACCGCTTTGAAAACAGAAAGCCTTGAAGCGAGCCGAAAGAAAGGCCGGCGCATTATCACTAACGATTTGCTCATTGGGTCAAAAAACACTAAACACGTTAGTTAAATGCGCGATGGTAGTAGCAGCAGTCAAGTTATGACTCGGAAAAGGCCAACAACGAAAAGGAGCTACCAGAATCCAAAAGGGCACAAATAGGTTCGCTACCTACTCGAGAACTAATATAAGGTAGGGGAGGTGATGATCGAGCAACGACATGGACAAACCAAGGGTTAAAGGCTTGATCCCGTGGTCGCTGCCCAGCCCAGCGTTAGTTATTGGCTCTGGGTGGACGCGGTTGAACGCAAGAACGAACTAAACGACCTGTCCGACCGCACCTGCAACAAGGACGCGGTTCCCTTCTAGCAAACCCAGCCGATGTAGATAACCAGCAGTTATCCTTGATAACGCCGGCGGGCTGAACCTTAACCTCACGGCATGGATCGTCCGCGAGTAGTAACGCAGATACCGCTATAACGGCGGCACGAAGTTCTTCCCAGGTGGAGGGACGACTACGAAAAACAAAGAGCCACTTATCCGCCGCTCGCATTCCCCACAGGACAATAGAAACTAACTCCCGTTCTGGCAAGTCGAATGACAAGGCCAAGCAGGCCGACTTGACTCTGTCCACATATTAACTCCTCCTTATCATGCTGCATCTGCCAAATATAGCGACACTCGAGCTGTTTGCGAACACCCATGGTCAATCTGTCGTTAATTACAAGCTCCCTCAACCGCCGCAAGGAAAACCCCCCTGCCATGGCTCTGGATACGAGGGTCCTCATTTCGCTTCTAGCTAACGGCTACAATAGTGACAAAACTACTTGATGCGAAACGCCAAAGGCATCAGCGCGTTGCTCAAGGGAAACCAACAGCCATAATAACTTTTCAATTTGCTCGAGTCGGTCTATCACTACTTCTGTGATGGCCCGAAAGAGATGCACTAGAGGAATAGGCAAATTAGCAAACTCTGCGTCTAATCTCTCGGGAGACATAAGTGCATCGTTCCCGGGCTGGCTCGCCCGCCCCTCTAGAGGCAGCAAGTCCTGTCCCCAGTTCTCTTCCCATCAAGGACCCCAATTCAGCGGTTGATTCCTTATAACGATCCTCTAACTTTAATGTCCTTAAATCCGCTATCCTGTTGGTTAAATGTACTATGCCCGCACCCTGTCTAACTGACTGCCACTATTGTCGAATGCCTTCCAAAAAGCTAATGGTGTCCTCAAGGCCCCTAACAGCCTTACACAAAAACTCAATGGCAGCTTCTGTCTCACCCACAACATCCGGCGTGACGTCAACCGGCTGAAGGACGGTAGCACGCAAACGGGCGGCGAAGTCCGGGACACTACCTTCAATAGGCGGGCGCCTTATAGCCAGCTCATAAATGAGGTGGTCGTTCCTCAACAGGCCGATCCCGGGGCACTGCCTGACCGCCATTAGAACTGGTCACCTGTAACAACTAAATAGCAAAGACAAATATCGTCTAACACTGACAGTTATAATTTGAACGAACGGTAACTGTAATGGCGATCTTAGAATCGTAAGCACGCTCTGCTACCACTGATGCGTGGGCTTAGGGAAAGCAGGAAAAGGTGTGGACGGGGCGTAATCAGTTACCGTTGGTTGCACATTAAACATATACACTTTATTTGAGGAAATAAGTTTTTTAAAACAATCATTTAAAAAAAATTACAAGCTACTATGACGGCTGAAGGCCTTAGTAAGAAGAATTCACATTGTTTGTCGGCTGAAGGCGACAAGCAATACTTCAGAAAAATTAGCGACTGAAGGCCTGAATCACAAGTGAGGTAGACAACTACACGTTGAAAATACCAATTTAACTTTTGAAACAATCATTAAAAAATTGACTGTAACACAATCAACACTGACGGCTAAAGGCGTTATTAAGAAAAATTCAAATTATTTTCTGGCTAAAGGCCACAGGCAATAGGAATAATTGAAACAAAATATTATTTTTAAACAATTGACACAATCAGACCAAATAAGAAAAAGAGGGTGATCCACAGACAGTGCTCCAAGGATCGACCTGGGAAAATGGTCTACAGCTGCCTAAGCCGTGAGACAGGCAGCCAAGAGTTATGCTCACCTAACAGGATGGCAATTCAAACTAGAGACCGTTTAAACGCCAATCAATTCTCTTTGCAAATCCACCTAACGTGTGATAACAAGTACAACGATGGAATAATTCAAGCTAGGGAAAAGTGATAGACAGCACTGCGTCTTCAGAATCCAGTGTTTAAAGCATCGAAAGGCAGAATGAACCACTACAACCATGGTAGACAAAAGAAACTACAGTCCACACCGCAATCAAGGAGGCTGTCGAACTACACGTCATGCTGGACAGCATCGGAAAGACGAGGAAATGTGCACTGCCGCAAAAATACGCTAACCTCCAGGGCAGGTAAATGAGCGTTAGCGGCCACTAGGCAGTAAAATACCGCTAGTTGCACTTCAGCAAATAATAACACGAAATTCAAAAACTAGTAACAGGCAGCAGAAGACGGGTCATAGATTCTGGCAACTCGACACGCTCCACTAGTTGCTGTTTGTCTCATGGCGACCCTGCGAGCAGCAATGCACGAACAAACGGCGTCATCACCAAATAGTGGAGAGTTCACTACTGGATTAATGTTCACTAAACTTAAACGTCCTGGGTCCGGTGGAACGACGGGGTTGTGGCCCTCGCAACTACAGCCCCTCGATCCAGCAATGCCTGCGTGCTGACGGACCTCTCTACTGCTCCGTCCCAACCGAACTACCGACACACCCGACCCGGAAAACACTTCACGTCCTTCCAAAGAGAGTACGGGTACTAGATATCGATAAACGCTGCTGCTGCTGCTGCCACTCATGGACAGACAACGCTAGCAAACGTAGTGGCGCCAGTAAATAGAAGAAGAAAACGAGACGCCACTATCCCTATTACAAGATGCCAACCTTACAACGGCTCCAACGCGAGCCGAACACGGCTCAAAGACAGAGATTTAGGAACCAGATTTTAAATTGTAAGACATTTCGAGGATCAGATGTGGGCTCTGACCACAACTGACTAGTTAGAACTGTACATCAAAACTTAAGAAATGGAAAAAGGTAGGATATGAAGGAGATGGGATCTGAACAAGCTGAATGAACCATATGTTGCTGAGAGTTTCGGAGGGAGCACTATGCAAAGGTTGACTAGAAGAGGGGAAAGAAATGCAGCAGAAAACGACTCGGTAGCTTTAAAAGATGAAATAGTGAAGGCAGAAGAGGATCAAATACGTAAAAAGACAAGGCCTAGTAGACATCCCTGGATAACACAAGGGATACTGAATATAACTGATGAAAGGAGGAAATCTAAAGTTTCAGCAAATGGAGCATGGAAAAGAATACAAACGTTTAAAAACTGAGATTGACAGGAAGCGCAAAATAGCTAAGCAGAAATGGCTAGAGGAAAAATGTAAGGATTTAGAAGCATATTTCATTAGGGGAATGATGGATACCGCCTACAGGAAAGTTAAAGAGGCCTTTGGGTAAAGGAGAAGCAGCTGTATGAAATCAAGAGCTCAGATGGGAAAATAATCCTAAGCAAAGAAGGGAAGGCCGAAAGGTAGAAGAAGTGTATAGAGCGTCTACGCAAGGGAGATAAACTTGAAGGCTATTTTATAGAAAAGAATTGGACTCAGATGAAGATAATGTGGGAGATACGATACTGCGAGAAGAATTTGACAGAGCTCTGAAAGATCTAAGTCGAAACAAGGCCCCTGGAGTAGACTATATTCTAACTACTGACAGCTAGGTGTGCAAGATGTATGAGACAGGCGAAATACCGTCAGACTTCAAGAAAAATGTAGTAATTCCAATTCCAAAGAAATCAGTTGCTGATAGGTGTGAAAATACCGAACTATCGATTAAATAAGTCATGGTTGCAAAATACTAACACGAATTCCTTAAAGAAGACTGAAAAAAACTGGTAGAAGCAGACCACGGGGAAGATCAGTTTGGATTCCGGAGAAGTGTAGGAACTCGCGAGGCAATACTTATCCTAGAAGATAGGTTATGGAAAGTCAAACCTATGTTGATAGCATTTGTAGACTTGAAAAAAGCTTTTGACGATATTGACTGGAACACTCTCTTTCAAATTATAAATGTGCAGGGGTCAAATACAGGAAGCGAAAGGTTTTTTGCAACTTGCACGGACACCAAATGGCAGTAATAAGAGTCGAGGGGCATGAAAGGGAAGCTGTGGTTGGGAAAGGAGTGAGACATGGTTGTAGCCTTTCCTCGATGCTATTCAGTCTGTACAAAAAGTAAAGAAAATAAAAAAAATTGGAGTAGGATTTAAAGTTTCGCGAAAAGAAATAAAAACTTTGAGGTTTGACGGGGAAATTGTGATTGTGTCAGAGAGAGCAAAATATCTGGAAACAGTTGAAGGGAATGGACATTTTCTTGAAAGGTGGAAATAACATGAACATCAACAAAATGAAAACGAGGATAATGGAATGTAGTCGACTTAAATCAGGTGATGCAAAGGGAGTTATATTTTGAAACAAGACACTTAAAGTAGTACATGAGTTATGCTGTTTGGGCAGGAAAATAACTGATGATGGCCGAAGTAGAGAGGATATAAAATGTAGGCCGGCAATGGGAATAAAAAAATCGTTTCTGAAGAAGCGAAATTTCTGAACATCGAACATGTGTTAGTAATATCTTTTCTGAAAATGTTTGTCTGGAGTGTAGCCATATATGGAAGTGAAATATGCACGATAAACAGTTTAGACAAAAAGAGAGTAGGAGCTTTAGAAATGTGGAGCTGCAAAATAATATTGAAGATTAGGTAGGCAAATCACATGATTAATGAGGAGATACTGAATAGAATTGGGAGACAAGAAATTTGTGGCACAACTTTTAGGATACACTCTGGGACATCAAGGAATCACCAACTCACTACTGGAGGGAAGTGTGGGGAGCAAAACTTGTAGAGGGAGACCAAGAGATTAATACAGGAAGTGGATTCAGAAGCATGTAGGTTGCATTAGTTATTCGGTGATGAAGAGGCTAGCACAGGATAGAGTAGTATGGAGAGCTGCATCAAACCAGTCTTCGGATTAAACACCACAACAACGTTGCCAGTATACGGTGGGATCAAGTGCTGTGGCCAGCTGTGAGAAAGACAGTTACACCAGCAGGTCGGTAAGGTGGGAAACCACAGCCATTCTGGAGCGAAGCAATTGAATATGTTTATGAATATCTACTAATAAAAGCAAATTTTTCCACTACAGATATTAGGAGAAGCATAATGGCCACAGGAACTTTCTTATAACAATATTACGATGCAAGTAAGCGGTAATATCAGTAAGGAAATGAAAGATGTTTAAGACACCAAAGATGTACGAACAGCTACGACGTTTCCCGAGTGGAAGTACAAAATCTGGGCTGCGTGCCATAATCACCAGTCGCCGACACGATGGTTTTCCATTTAGTTCTGTCCTAGGATCATGCTCTCAAGAAATTGCTAGTGTTGTCTTAATACGTAACATATTGTTTCATTTCCCATCATATTGCGGTGTTTTCGTTAAGAAATATCGTAGGGTCATACACGAACATTTCATCAAGAAATTTAGCTTCCCAGAAGGATGTAGGCTGCAGTACGTATTGGGAGATGAAGAAGCTTGCACAGGATAGAGTAGCGTGGAGAGCTGCATCAAACAAGTCTCAGGACTGAAGACCACAACAACAACAACAGTTATCACTTACAATTACAGGATATAGAGTTTCACTGTCTAGAGAATCCGATGCCGGTGATGCTGCTTCTGGGAGGAACATCAACAGCGAGAGCTTTGCGGCAAAATACGTGGGAGAAATCATACGCGATGACTCACTAAGATAATCCAAGGATGAGTTATCTCAATCTCCATTAGTCTCTGGTGGAAAAGCCAGTCACACATTTCACCTCTGCGGACTCCCTAGCTAAACTGAGACACTTCTGCAGGTTTAAACAAATGGGGATGATCTTACAACTGAGCTATGCAGTTATAAATTTTCAGCACAGAAATCAGAGCTCGCATGGAAAGATTTCAGCGTTCGTTCTTCCCGCGCACTGTTCGAGAGTGGAAAGCTGGCGAAGTCAGACACTTAATTGTGACTTGCAGAGTAATCATGTAGATAAAGGTAGTTTAGTAATTACCTGTTTGGTGAAATACCTACTGTGTGACAACAGCAAATTCTGAGAGATATTCAGTTGTAGCAATGAATATAGCACATTTTGCTGTACCAAGGTGACGATTATGGTTGTGTCACAGTGTAATGGCTACACAGCTTAAAGGTTAAACAGTAATCACATTTAGAAGCCTAATCTCTAAAGATTAACCATGCATGTTTGAAGAGCAAACGCGGATGTTTCGAACTGAATATTGACATTAAAAAAAATTGAAAATTATTGCTTCACGGAAGCACAAGGTACAACGTATTATTTTTCTAGTGCTTAGGAAAAGTACATAGCACACTGATTAAGGTGTAGATTTAACTTTTTTTAGTATTGTTAAGTGAATTAAATAACGACATGAATTTGAATGACATTAATTTATTAGAGCACAAAATAATTTGACGAATCCAAAATTAGATTTTATCATTTGTATCATTTGCATCATGTTCGTATACATTTCTGCTCGTAATTGTGGTCCCGGATGTTCTCGTTCACAGTAACGTCTGCGCTGGACGGATGTTCGGGCTAGGTAGAAAAATTAACTCTACCGTAGTCAGGCGAAAACGCTGTCCAAGTTCACCTTTATAGAATCGCTCCAGGAAGCAACAGCGCCCTGTAAGAGGAAGTGGAGATTAATGATTCTCCTATCGCTGGAAGCGGCGATTCCAAAACGAATCAATTCGTATTTTTTAAAGGTTGTAAACGGACATCCTCATGTTGCATTACTTTTCGTCAACAAAAGTAGTCGATACCAGAAATATTTCTGGAATTTTAGACAGGTGAAAGACGTGCACTTCTGTCGTTTATTTACGGCTTCCGATATTGTTATCATTACTAATACGGCAATAGCATGCCTGCTATTCTGCTGATTTTTCAGTATCGACAGCATAATGAAACTGGAGAGAGGATTGGAGCAAGGTTCTTTTATTTTATTTTTATATTCAGTAGTCTCCATCTTCTAGCCATATTGGCTTTCCTTTCCTCACGCTGACCTTTTAGCTTGGAAGCATGGGGCGGTAGTTTGAACGACTTGGAGAAGCCAAAGTAGTCCTTCTTATTCTTCTAAGTACTAGTACCAACCTAAAACTCAGTTTCTCCTGTGCGTTTGGCTGTGTAAAGAGGCCTCCCTGACGGCTCCCCGGCTAAATTATATCCAATCATGAGTCACTCCACCAAGTCAGGAATGACTTGAACGGCAGCTAGTTCGGCGGCAGGTCCGTGCACCCTGACTGGCCGGCGAAAAGTGTGCTAATTCCCACCCAGGCCTGACTCCGCTGGAGCAACGGTCAGTAAGCGGTTAGTAGTCGTGGGGAGTTGGCGGCGTGATCCAGAAGGAGACGGTTGCAATCTGGTAAGCATGCGTGCTCTTGCTAGGTTCAGAAGTGGATTGAGTGGCGAATACATATTAAAGTGTTACGTGATCTTTAATTTCGGGAGGATTTGCGCCTCATTGATTTTATTTCTTCCCCATTTTGCAACTTTGTTTTTGGACTTGGAGTCAGAGCCTGGTCGTTTGCAGTATGCAAAATATACTTCGGACTCTCAGTCACCACGTTCGGTATAATTTAACCCCCTTTGTAACCACTTTGCCTTCAGCGAATGTCTTTCCTTCTCCAATACTCCGTGATATTAGTCAACATTTCGTAACGGCCTTTTGTGTGTTGGGTTTTCCCTTATTTGTCGCCTACGTGTGAAGACGTGGCGAGCAGTACTGCACACGATATCTTAATTTAACCATAAGTAACTTGGCCCGCGTTTTTTGTTATTCGTATTCATAAATCACGATGTTGCAGGATGAGTTTTATGAATTTTATTAGTTTATGGACGGGAGGCCGCTTTAATAAAATGCATCCACAAGTAGATCATAGTTTAAATTTTCAATATACACTCCTGGAAATGGAAAAAAGAACACATTGACACCGGTGTGTCAGACCCACCATACTTGCTCCGGACACTGCGAGAGGGCTGTACAAGCAATGATCACACGCACGGCACAGCGGACACACCAGGAACCGCGGTGTTGGCCGTCGAATGGCGCTAGCTGCGCAGCATTTGTGCACCGCCGCCGTCAGTGTCAGCCAGTTTGCCGTGGCATACGGAGCTCCATCGCAGTCTTTAACACTGGTAGCATGCCGCGACTGCGTGGACGTGAACCGTATGTGCAGTTGACGGACTTTGAGCGAGGGCGTATAGTGGGCATGCGGGAGGCCGGGTGGACGTACCCCCGAATTGCTCAACACGTGGGGCGTGAGGTCTCCACAGTACATCGATGTTGTCGCCAGTGGTCGGCGGAAGGTGCACGTACCCGTCGACCTGGGACCGGACCGCAGCGACGCACGGATGCACGCCAAGACCGTAGGATCCTACGCAGTGCCGTAGGGGACCGCACCGCCACTTCCCAGCAAATTAGGGACACTGTTGCTCCTGGGGTATCGGCGAGGACCATTCGCAGCCATCTTCCGCTCACGCCCCAACATCGTGCAGCCCGCCTCCAGTGGTGTCGCGACAGGCGTGAATGGAGGGACGAATGGAGACGTGTCGTCTTCAGCGATGAGAGTCGCTTCTGCCTTGGTGCCAATGATGGTCGTATGCGTGTTTGGCGCCGTGCAGGTGAGCGCCACAATCAGGACTGCATACGACCGAGGTACACAGGGCCAACACCCGGCATCATGGTGTGGGGAGCGATCTTCTACACTGGCCGTACACCACTGGTGATCGTCGAGGGGACACTGAATAGTGCACGGTACATCCAAACCGTCATCGAACCCATCGTTCTACCATTCCTAGACCGGCAAGGGAACTTGCTGTTCCAACAGGACAATGCACGTCCGCATGTATCCCGTGCCACCCAACGTGCTCTAGAAGGTGTAAGTCAACTACCCTGCCCAGCAAGATCACCGGATCTGTCCCCCATTGAGCATGTTTGGGACTGGATGAAGCGTCGTCTCACGCGGTCTGCACGTCCAGCACGAACGCTGGTCCAACTGAGGCGCCAGGTGGAAATGGCATGGCAAGCCGTTCCACAGGACTACATCCAGCATCTCTACGATCGTCTCCATGGGAGAATAGCAGCCTGCATTGCTGCGAAAGGTGGATATACACTGTACTAGTGCCGACATTGTGCATGCTCTGTTGCCTGTGTCTATGGGCATGTGGTTCTGTCAGTGTGATCATGTGATGTATCTGACCCCAGGAATGTGTCAATAAAGTTTCCCCTTCCTGGGACAATGAATTCACGGTGTTCTTATTTCAATTTCCAGGAGTGTATTTACGTATTAGCTACTGATCCCGTCTCTTACCTTTCACTGATCATTAGAGAAAATTCTTTTCTGAATGGTCAGCTCCCACCTTTCCTTGTCCATTTCGAACACTAATATTGTGGGTGACTGCTGAATTCAGGCCAGATTTTGTCAGTCTTGTATTAACATCCATATGTAACCTAATATGTATACTCAATAATTATACTTCGCTTGTACATTTGTGATTTCGATTTATAGTAAATTGTTGTGCTTCTAATCCGAATTTCAATGAAAATTGTTAAACCCATTTATAGAGACATCAATGAAATACTAGTATTGTAAAGCCTCATGTTGAAAATGCTCTTCTTAAGAAGGTAAAATTAATTGTTAATTCAATGAGTAGTTTTTGTTAGATCGTGGAGGATATTTTTTATGCAGTCAGATAGGCGATCCTTGCGCCAGGCCATAATCCTTTCTGATGTGCCGGCGATTCTTGTATGTGGTTACCTCTATGAAATTCAACCCCAGTTCTCCCTTCTAGATAAGGGAAGTCACTCTGATAGGGCAGTTGTGACCAAAATCCACGTTATGTGGTGAAAGGGGAGATCCTGCAATTCCCGATCCCTTTTAATGGGCAAGGCACTTCTTTTACTGGTCAGTATTATCTCAGCTGTTTTTCTGAAAACTTTCATATAATTTTATACGAAACATGTTATATTTCAGGCTAAAAACTGTGAAATTGGATTGCTTTATTTTCGTTGTTGCAATCGATATGTACTAGCTCTGAATGTACAGTTAAAATTATTTTTTTAGAAACAACTTAAATTACGAAATATTTGGCAGACTTAAAATTTCTAATCTGGCACTGTTTATTATGTATATTTCTGTATTCATTTATAAAATAATTGTATAAGCTACTAGAAATTCTTTGGAAAGAAAGATTCTAAACCCTTTGGAATATTGTAATTCCCGCAGATTTGAGTAGTAAACATCCCTCTGATGTGATTGGACGTGTTTTTGTAGTTTGGAAGAACAATATAATTTCGGCTTTGTTAATTTGAAAATTCAAGAGACAGTGTGGTAAAGTAAAATGTGACGCAAATAAACATCGAAAAAACAGAAAGCACTGCACAGACATTCTTCAAATTTACATCAATTTGAACATGAGAACGTAAGATGTGAAAATTTCAGCTTAAAGAATCATATCCCTAGACATGAAGAACTGAAGCCAACTGCGCAAGGAAAGAAGGTAAGTAAAAAGTTTATTGTAAATCTTACTCCTCTCGACTCTTGTAAAAAGACTTAACCCTAAAGACAGTTGTGACAACAAATGAGGGAGGTATATATTACAAGTTCAATAGCGGTTATTTGACAAAAGTAAAAATCGTAAACTATTTAGAAAATTACGAAACTGTTCTTATTAAATATTGGAGGTTTCGTAATGGAAGAAAACTGTAGTATGCCATTAAGGTAATATGCTAGTTGCCCAGAGAGAAAGTCCTAGAGCGTGGGCGAATGTCAGGAAAATAGATGCACATAATACGTCTTTAAGAAACAACGGACACATTGATGTTCTTTCTGTTGGGAATGCAGGAAGACGGCGCAGGTTATCTCCAATCAGAAATATTGCCAACAACTAGTAATAAAACGATATTTATTAAATATGAACAAATTCTCAAATTAAATGATATCCCTGTGTAATGTAAAGCACAATTAGATGTTTGAAAATGTTACACATCCTTTAAATTATTAAAGTCCTTTCACTGTGTCGCTGAGTAACTACGTTCACATGCGCCACATCTTCCAAAAGACGAAAGACGAATTTCGAAAGTGGTTTTTCGCTGTAGTGCTTATATGTTGAGATCTGGGCCACATTTGCTAGCCCATTTAAATAAGTCGCCTTGAAAACAGCTGTTAAATAATCTGAGTCTGCACAATCACTATTTCTCTTTAAATAAACGATGTGGAAACAGCTTCAGTCCAATATTTCTACTTCTCCTTCACTGTACCTAAAGACACTCCGTTCATACTAGGCCACAGTTTTTAGCAACAAGACGAAACCTGACACCCCAAGCAAGTTTCATAACCGGTTGCGCTTGCATGGGAGCGAAAATCGATTGCAGAATTGGAAAACCGGCAACTACAAGTGGATTTTCAGAACAGATTTTTGAATTAGTGTTATATGACCACCCAGAAATCGTACTGGGAAATCGGTTTACGAAATCCGGTTTGGGAGCCCCATGGAAACGGGATGAGTGATGCTTGTGTAGAGCTGGGCTCCGTGCCGATGGAGCCTGTCACTCAGACGACGGACGAAACTGCAGCTTGTAGACTCAGCGCTAACTGGAGACTGTACACGACTTGGTGCTGTAGCTCAGTGCTTCGGAATTTAACAAGGTATCGACGAATCGCTATCCACATACGTGATGCCCACGGCTTGGCAGCTGTGACCCCTGGCGGATCTCGGTATAGTTCTTACTGCCAACCCGTACAGATGCTACGTTAGGGGTGTTCCGAGCGTGGCTTATCGATTGTGGTGCAGTACTCTCTGGAGTCGTGAGTACCGCCACTACACCTTCCACATACATTACGTGACACCATCTTCAAGGATATGAATAAACCAAAAATAAAACATTTTTCAGTCATCTGGGATGTAGGGCCACGTCATATTTCTTCTAAACCATTGACGTTTCGACCCTTCTGCTGGGATCTTCTTCAGGATCTTGTGGTGCCTACTATAGACTCAACTGCGTCATAGATAAGTGTCGTGTTCTCATACAAATATGAGTTTTCACTCGCTTGTGCTGGCGAAGTTGGATTATTGGATGGCCCATCATCATTCTATAGTGGGAGAAGTACTCGTGCACTAGGGCCGAAGAAGGAGCTTATACCTTATATCTCCTGTGGCTATCATGGGTGTTCCAAAGTCATCGGTTGCAGAGGAATGCTGGAGAAGAGTTGTCTGTTAGAATTCCTTCTGCTGCTGCTTGTTGGCCATCATCACTGGCTAGAAGCGAAACGAGTAGACCAAGAGAGGGAGAATGTTCTCCAATATTATTCTCTTCAGATGTGGCTTCCAGGGGGATGTTCTTATTGCTCGCACGGCGCGGCATGCGTAATCAATTCCTTTGTGGCGTGAAGCCACGATGCCGGGAGCCTATAGCAGTCTTCTCTATTGAAGCTACATACGTTCTTAGAAATTTCAGTCGCTTCTCATACTTCTCTTCTAAAAATGGTGGTTTCCGTAGCCAGCACTGCCCGTTTCGCTTCTAGCCAATGATGACGGCCCACCAATAACAGCAGGAGGAATTTTAAGCAGTAACTCTTCTCCCGTTCTAACGAATGACATTGGCCCACCAATGGTAGCCGCAAGAGATTTAGCTAACTTCTCTAACTGTCTAATGACGACCGATCAGTCGCTCACCAGTGGTAGCCACAAGAGTTTTTCAGTAATTCCACTTCTCCAGGATAGGCCCGGGAAAACTCCCCTTCATAATATAACGCTACACTGGTCTATGAAGTGCTCAGTCAGAGTGGATACTACAAGATCCTAAAGAGGATCCGAGCAGAGTCGTCGAAACTTCGATTGTTTAGACGAAATATGACGCGGCCTCACAACACAGGAGATTTTAACTTCATTTCTCAGCCACGTATCAGATGAAAAGGTACCACAAATATTTATATACTTTCTCACTAAAATACTTTGGTTAATATTAAGGCTACTGTAGCATTGCGAGAAAAGAAAAACGGTTTAATGCTTACTCATGCAAATTGGATCTCTGAACTCAATTTTAGGTGAAATCGGACAGCAGAAAAAATTTCCCCTTTTTTTTCTGTGTGAGTCATCAGGCCTACCACGAATTTGGTTCAGATGGTGCAAATGGCTCCGAGCACTATGGGACTGAACATCTGAGGTCATCAGTCCCCTAGTACTTAGAACTACTTAAACCTAACTAACCTAAGGACATCACACACATCCATCCCGGAGGCAGGATTCGAACCTGCGACCGTAGTGGTCGCGCGGTTCCACACTGAAGCGCCTAGAATCGCTCGGCCACTCCGGCCGGCGCCACGAATTTCTCTCCTGCGTTCACATCTTCATCTCAGAGTAGGACATGCACACTGTGACGGCAATTATCTGTTGGACATCCTCTAAGTCCTGTCTTCCCCTGCAACGAGAGGAGTGTTACAGTGTCACCACGTTTTGTAACAGGTTTCTATTCTCATTGTGGATAGTTAACTCTCTTTTCCAGCAAAGTGTTGTAGGTAATAGCATTGATGCACTGGTAATTATTTCACCAATCCAAAAAAAAAAAAAAATAGTTCCAACCGTCGTATTGGATTCTCAGTTCGTGGTTTAGCAAAACATCTACCAAAATTAAATACATTAAAAAATAGAAAATAAGAAACTCAAAAATACTAGCGCACCACGAAGGAATTCCCCGAATGGGACAGAAACTGACAGATGTACATGTACAGTCAAACAAATGATTACAGTTTCATGCATGACTTATTCAAGAGAAAGAGCTTCACAAATCAAACGAGTCAATGACGCGTTGATCCACCTGTGACCCTTATGCAAGCAATTATTTGGCTTCAGATTTACTCATTTGTTGCAAGTCCTCCTGAGAGACATCGTGCCAAATTCTGTCCAAATGCACTCTACATCATCAAATTCTCGAGCTGTTTGGAGTCCATAATGCTCCAAACGTTCTCAGTAGGGAAGAGACCCGGCGATCTTGCTGGTCAAGACTGTCTTTGGCAAAACGAAGAAAAGCCAACTCTTCCCGTGTGCTGAAGTGTAAGCCCAGGATGCGTTGCCACGAAGAGCAACAAAACTGCTCTTACAATTTCATCGATATACAGCTGTGTTGCAAGGGTAGCGTAGGTGACAACCAAAAGAGCCTAGCAATGAAATGCACCTCGGACCATCTCTTCCGTTTGTCGGGCTGTATAGCGTGTGCCAGTCGGGTTGGTAATCTGTCGCTGTCCGAGGCTTCCCCAGATATGTCTTTGCTGGTCATTGGGGCCTGAAATCTCATTTTCTGGAGTAGAATTTTCTTTACTGATGAGTTCCACTTCGATGTGAGCCCGGATGACCACTCAAGAGGTGTCTGGAAATGCCCTGGACAGCGGTGGCCTACCAACGTGCCTCTATGCCACCATATGGCTCGACAAACACGAGTGGTATTCAGGGGTGCCATTTCATTTCATATCTGGACCCCTTTGGTTGTCATCCACGTCACCATTAAAGCACAGTGATTTGATGACGATATTTTAAGCCCAGTTTTGATGCCTTTTATGCTCACAATTTAGCAAGATAGTGCCCGTCGGCACACTGCGAAAGTTTCTACTCCTTGTCTTTGTGTCTGCCAGTCCTCATCTTCGCCGGCAGGATCGCTGGATCTCTCGGCAATTGAGACGTTTGGAGTATTATGAGCACAGCCCTTCAATCATAATGCGGTTTTGACTATCTAACACGCCAGTTGGTCAGAATATCACTCAAGAGGACATCCAGCAACTCTAACCAATCAATAACAAGCCAAATAACTGTTTACATAAGGGCCAGAGATGAACCAAAACATTATCAACATGCTCAATTTGGGAAGCTCCTTCTCTTAAATAAATCATTCAAATTTTCTGGCATTGTAATCATTTGTTTCCCTGTGTGTAATTCCTTCTTGATGCGTGGTTTCCCTTCTTTTTAAGTTCGAGCGTATCATTTATCTTTCATCAATTCAATAATTAAAGTGTTAAAAAAATTATTTTTCATTAAATTGGGTACTTAGATACTACACTCGATGATGATGGGGGGAAGAGGTATACTAGCTAATATCAGATAGCATTGTTGTGGGGTGGGGGGTGGGGAGGGGGGAGGGAGGGGTAATGGTCTCAGAGGCTGGGAATCACTGACTCAGAGGGATCAAGCCTTCTGTCGACAAGTGGGAGAATGAAGTTGTTACGCTACTGAGAGCGCCACCTTAGAGCTGTCTTGCACGTAACATTACCGGCTGTCACCCAACGGTGACTCGACACCAGAGGAGATCAACACGTCGCGCCGACTTCACATCAGCAGCTCAGGATTAACACAGACGTCGTCAAGCGGTAAGATTATGTGGTGAACAGCAGTGAGTAGTTTAAATTTTTCCGCTTGTTAGTGTTCCTTCGCACATGGTACAAGGACAAAATGACTGCTTGTATAAGAGTTCTGAGCGTACAAATGCAGATATTTCAATTGGTGACTGAGGATAGTTATTTAGCTACGTTTTCATAGATCATTTGAACCATTCTTTTATTGTAATGTTGTGAAAAGAGTCAGTTTACAGGATATCTATACATCGTTAGTCTTAACATTAATGAACACATTATTTATAGTCTTACTCTTGTAATTACACTGTTCTGTAATGACTACCAGTTTTTAATTAGAAGTTCCTACCTGTCAGACGTTGTATGTTATTGGGCAATTGATCAAACATTTTTGTTGCTGCATGTTGAACTCTCTTCTGAGCCATGACAGCTTTAACAGTTGGTAATAAAGGTCATTTTCCTCCTAGTGTTTTAAGTGCGTACATCACAGTTCTTCTCAAATTGTGACGGATTATTTTTGAAGAATTTTACTAGCGAATACTGTATGTATTGTGACAGCGCAGTTAAGATGCCTAGCTCCTTGAAGAGGCACGTACAAGACGTCTGTGGGTGAACATTACATATTTTTCCTAATAACGTTCTTGTGTTACCGATATTTTCTCTCCAAGATGATTTATCTCAAAAATTATTCGATAAGACATTGAGTGTGAATATGCAAAATACGTCAGGAACTTAATAAGTTTGTTTCCAATATCAGCAGTTATACGAAGAGCAGAAGTAGTTGAACTTAATTATTTGAGAAGCTCAGTAATATGCTTCTTCCACTTCAAGTTTTGATCAACATACACAAACAAAAATTTGGAGCCTTCACCCTATGTATTGACTCCGCCTCATGTGCAGCATCAGTTGTTGGTAAGACTGTTGTACAGAGCTGTATGTATAGTCTCTTTATTTTTTAAAATTTAGGCGAAGTCTGTCTACAAAGAACCACTTAATAATTATTTGGAAACTGTAATTTACCAATTCTTCTATACCTTTCTCTCTGTTGCAATTTATTGTAACACTGGTACCATGAGCAAAAAGAACCAATTTTGTTTGTTGAATGTTAGGTTGAAGATCATTCACATATATAAGGAATAGGAGTAGACCCAAAATTGAACGGTGTGGGCGACCCTGTGTGATTTTTGGTGAGTCACTAATATTTTCTACCTTTCCGTCATTCTTGTTTGCACTATTCAGCACAGCCTTTTGCATTCTGTTGGTTAAGTATGGCTCAAACCAGTTGTGTGTAGAACATTCAGTTCTAAAAACTTGCGTTTTTCTAGGAGAGTAACATGATATACCCAATCAAACACCTTGGAAAGGTCACAAAACACAATCTAGCAATGTGTTATTATTTAAAGCTTGTATTACTTGATGAGTGAATGCACATATATTCGCAATCGCATATCCCTTGTGAGATCCAAACTATGATATTCTAAGTAAATTGTTTCCATTAAGTTGTGTGACTTCTCCTGAGTACATCACTATTTCGAATATTTTGAAAAAAAAAGTCAGTAGCGAAACTGGACGATAATTGCTTAGGTCTTTGTTACGTTAATTATAAAATGGCTGAAAAACGCAATACTTTAAAAAAAATTCTGTGTCAGGAGTGCACTTCATACATCAGTAATGACAGTATTTAGTAAGCTGGAACAACATCTCAGAATTTTGTTTGAAATTCCATCAGCCTCAGACGAACCGTATTAATTTCAGAGAATTATGCTGGTGCAACTTCTAGTTGGTTTAAGCTCTGTGGAATTACGTTTTTAACATATTCTTTTGCTTCTTCAAACGAACCTTTTAATCCTGTATTTGCTGCTACGTTTACAAAGTGATTGTTAAAAGTGCTTGCAACTTGCGAAATTATGTCACGACATTGTCATTTCGTTTCATTTTTATGGAATCTTGTTCTCTGATTGGCTGTCCTATCTCTCATTTGATAATGTCCATGCAGTTTTAATCTTATTATCTATATTATTTTGTTTCATAACGTTTTACTGTCTTTCCTTGAAGAAGTACAATGTTTTTTATAGTATGCAAGTCATGTCAAATCTTCACTTACTCTGGCCCTTACATAAATTTCCCTCTTACACGAGATTTTAATTTTCATAATTATCCACTGCCTACTTTTTTCTAAAGGGACCAATTGGATAATTTTTTAGGAAAGCAACCTTCAAATATTGACATAAATTTGCTATGGAATAAACTGAATTTGACATTAGCATCTCTTTACACAATACCTCATACCATACAAGACCTTTCAGCTTACTCTTAACATATTATATTTTTTCCCGTTAATAAGCATCAAAGCTTTGTATGAAACTGCCTCAGGGTTGTAAGGGACGTTCAATATCCTATATCGGTAGTATGCGGCACGGGTGGCACACTACAGAATTATATTTTAGGACAGCCCCAACGAATGTTTTCGTAAGCAATTATTTTTGTTGAATGTGCTTTCTTCTATCCTATGAAAGAACCGAAGTCTGGCGCCTTCTTTATTTCAGCTAAGTGTATGAGATAAAAGCATTTGAAAGTTAAGTTACTATATGTACTTCCATTCATTAGCGAAGTATGAAATACTTTACCTTGGAGTTTCTACATATAGGTACGAAGTATTAATGCAAGTAACCGCAAGATAATTTTATTCTGCGGAGAAGAACGATTCACAATTTGCAAACTGTTGTAGCATTAGTAAATAAAACAATGGGAACTAAATTAGCTTCTACAGTTCACGAATTAAATTTACTTTTAGACAAAAACAGACACCGTATGTACTCATAAAAATACGTGGTCCAGTTCGGCCCACCATGAATTTATCTCCTGTGATAATCTCTTCATCTTAGAGTAGCACTTGTACCTGACTTCATTTATGATTTGTTGGATGTTTTCCGATTTCTGTCTTTCCCAACAGTTTCACCCTTCACAGCTCCTTCCAGTAACAAGGAAGTTATTCCCTAATGTCTTAACACGTCTTACCATCGTGCCCCCTTCTTCTTGACAGTCATTACCATATGTTCCTTTCTGTGTAGAACCTCCTCATTCATTATTTTATGATTCCAATGTATTTTCAAGATCCTTCTGTAGAACTGCTTCTCAAGAGCTCCGATGATCTTCTTTTCTCAGATATTTATTACTAAGGCCGATTTTTCATACTAGATGTTTCATACAGATCTCTCTTGGCATAAATGCTCTCTTTGTGCTAGTCTGCTGTTTATGGCTTCCTTATTTCACACCTCACATGTAATTTTCTTCGAAGGTGGCAGAATTCCTTCATTTCGTCTACTCCGTGAGCACCAAGTTTGATGTTAAGTTTATCGTTGTTCACATTTCTGTTACTACTCCTTACATTCTTCTTTCTTTGGTATACTCGCAGCCCATATTCTGTTCTCATTAGACTATTCATTCCATTCAACATGTCCAGCAATTCTTCTTCCCTTTCAATGTGATGATAATGTCATCAGTGAATCTTATTACTGATGCACTATCACCCCGAATTTTAATTACACTATTGAACCCTTCTTTTATTTTCGTCATTGCTTCTTCGATGTATAGATTAAATGGTAGGGATGAAAGTCTACTACTCGGTCTTACAGCCTTTTTAATCCGAGCACTTTGTTCGCAGGCTTCCTTTCTTACTGTTCCCTCTTGATTTTTCTTAATATTGTACGAGTATAATTCAATAACTATGGAGACAAATTAGTGTCGAGAAAAAAGCGTTTATTTTTACAAAAGAATACTTTTCCTGCTTTTCAACGTAGTCCTCTTGAACATTTATGCACTTGTTCCAACGGGCTACAAGCTTTTATATTCCGGCTGCAAGGAACTCTTTATCTTGATGTTTGAAAATATTTCCCACAAACTTTTCACGTTCTCGTTGCCCTGGAACCGCTTCCCACTCAATGCCTACTTTAGTGCACTAAAAAAATGGAAATCAATAGGTGCTAAATTAGAATTGTAAGGGGGATGAGGCAGTTCTTCCCAGCCCATTTTGTCGATTCTTTCTCGGGTTGTTGAGCAATATGAGAACATGCGCTGTCTTGCTGGAGAATCACATCTCTCCTCTGAGATACACAACGTCTCTCTCTATTGGCTGGCTTCACCTTGCTTAAAAGCAAATCCGAGTAGTATTGGCTGTTCACTGTACGGTGCTCTTCGAGGTAATGACTTAAAACTGTACCTTCAGCATCCCAAAACACCGTCAACATGACTTTTCCTGCTGATGCTTGGGTGACAGGTGAGTTGGCGTGCTTCCACTCCATGCTTTGTCTTTTTGATTCTGGCACATAATAGTGAACTCAAGTTCCATGACAAGCTAAAATTTTGTTGAGGAAGTGCCCACCTTCTCTTTCATAACGTTCCTTTGGGTCTGTGCACACTCTCAACCTTGTTTCCTTGTATAGCAGCCGCGTCAACTCCTTTGTGGCCCATATTGCACATGTTTTGCGCTACTTCAGCTTCTTACAGATAATGTTATGAACTGCACCTGCACTAACTTGAACCTTATGAACTATCATTTCCACAGTCACAAGGCGGACGCCACGAATAATTTAATCAGTTCGACTTTCAAGTGAGGGAGTTGAAACTGCAACTGGTCGGCCAGAACGGTGTTCATCAGTCGCTGAGTCGCAACCATTTTTCAACTGTTCTACCCACTTGTAAAAATTTGCACGATGCATACAACCTTCACCATAAACTTCAGACATTCTACAGTATATAGTCACTGGTTCCCCACATTCAGTTAGTAAAAAACGAATAATAGAACGTTGTTCAACTAATGTGGACGTCTGAACCGGACTCGCCATCTTGAAATGTATTTATGAGGCTATAAAAGAAACAATGTTGATACATTAGCTGATCAGGGCTCATCCCAGTGATGCCAACTTGAAGCCATAAAAGTACCGGACTCGCCCTACTAAGTTATTTTTTTTTTTTTTTTTTTTTTTTTTTTTTTTTTTTTGCTAACCAATTTGTCTCTTTAATTATTAAATGACTCTCGTACTTTACCCGTCTTTCTCTACAGCTGAGTGCAGTTTTGTCGGAATTTCGAACATTTTGCACCGTTTACATTGCCAAACGGTTTTCCCACGTCTTCAAATCCTTATAAAATGTCTATTTTTCTTACGTCTTGCTTCTATTATCAACTGAACGTCACCGGCCAGGGTGGCCGAGTGGTTCTAGGCGCTACAGTCTGGAACCGCGCGACCGCTACGTCGCAGGTTCGAATCCTGCCTCGGGCATGGATGTGTGTGCTGTCCTTAGGTTAGCTAGGTTTAAGTAGTTCTAAGTTCTAGGGGACTGATGACCTCAGATGTTAAGTCCCATAGTGCTCAGAGCCATTTGAACCATCAACTGAACGTCAGAACTTCCACTCCGGTCACCTAATCTTTTCGAAGCCTAGAATGTTCGTCATCTAACAGATCCTCATGCTCCTTTTCCGTAGTAACATGTATAATTTGGGCCAGTGACATATAGGCATTAACTGTTACTCGGATGGTGCGATGTTGCGAATTCCAGAACAGCATGGGAGTAAGTTATGTAAGCAACTTTCTAAAACTACTTCCAAGCGGTTTATCGGGTGGAAGCAGTTGCGCAAGGAAGCACTTATCAATTAATGTCATAACCTTACCCCCCCCCCCCTGTTGGATTGTGGGTTTGTAACTGGAAATGTTTATGACACAACAGATAAATTAAACAGTTATCTGTGTCATACACTTCGATTTTCTTCCATGTAGTGTTTCGATAGCTTACTGATTCACCTGGAGATGAGGGTGTAAGTCCTGGAATCGCTTCTTGGGAGAAAATAAAAGTAACCGACACATAATTCTTTAAATTTATCTTTCGTGTCCCAAACATTTGCGGTGACCCACCCACTGTACAACCGGGACGACGAAAAAAACCTTCTTCAAATAAAAACTACTGCAGAGTAAGAAAACTGTACGGACTCATCTTTGATAATTTGCACGACTCCGCATGGAGTTTGGATCTTGTCTACATCTTTTTTATAGTAGGTTGAATCCTGATGTGAAGAGACGTCAGTTCAACTCCCTCAGAGAATGGTCACTGGGTGTAGTGCACATGCAGCACATCTTAAAACGCCACTAGAAACAGAACCTACCTATGTAACATTTTAGTTTGAATGACACAATGATACACGTTACAGCATTGATACTCATCTTTTTTTACAATCGTCACGTTAAATGCGTGTGTCGTGTAGTTCTTGTTTCGGTTTCATCGGACAATCGCTTTGTCGTTCCCCCAGTGGTGCTCATGTGGTCTTGTCGTTCGCATACTCTATAAAAATGTAGTGAAATGCAGGAGCGATGAAACTATAAAAACTTAGCGAGAAACAACTGATGAATGTCTTTGACGAAAATTTTAGAAAAAGATCTGTCGTTATGGATATGGCAGATTTCAAAAATAACATATGAGGTCACTGGAGTTTCTGCGTCGCTTGTATAAGGCGTGCGGGAAGGAAAACGGAACACCGGTAAACCGTCTAGTCGTGGTAAGATGAGAAGATTACAATCGTGTTTATTAGGAAAACATAACGATTTTGTGACAAGTGCTGTACGATCGAAAGTACATGCGTGAGAACTGCATGGCTTCATGGATGCTGTTGTTGATCGTCTCTTCATCAACGTAGTGTACTATATAGGTTATTCTCAGGTCATTCTTATTCGCGTTGCTTTCCCATTGATGTCTTGTGAACCTTTTTACGGAGATTTACCGTTTATTATTTCACTGGAGTTGATCAACATCTATATCGAAATGGCTGGTCTGCAATTCACGCTCAAGGGCTTAGTGAACAGCTCATTGAATAATTTTTTGATTGTCTTTACAACAGAGCAACGTGTGGAGGAAAAGAAAATCTACATTTTTGCCGTGCGGACTAATTTCTCTTCTGTTATAATGGTCATTTTTCCCTATGTAGATGGGAATCAAAAAACAATTTTTGCATTCAGAGGAGAAGGTTGGTGAAGATAAATCGGCTTCCTTTCAATTAAGGGCTTCCTTTCAATTAGGGTATTATATCCGAAACAATCTTCCCCTTATTTCGGGTTAAGGAAAAATGAGCTGCCCTTCTTTTAACTTATTCTGCTTCCTCTGTAAGTCCTATCTGGTAAGGATACCATATCACGCAGAAATGCTCTAGAAGACGGGCAAGCGTGGTGTACGCCGTCTCTTTGATTTGTTCTATCGTCCAGGTGTTCCGCCAATGAAACGCAGCCTTTCGTTCGCGTGCCACATATCATTTCCTATATGACGATTCCAATATGTTCCTCAGCCGTAAATCATCGTCATAATTATCCAATGTAAGTTGCTCGGGATTGTATTCCCTAGGTATTCGGTTGAATCAGTAACATATAAATTTTACGTGATTAGCCGCGTAACATAAAGTTAACGGATTCTTTTTAGTACTCATGTGGAGGGCCTCTAACTTTATATACTCCTGGAAATGGAAAAAAGAACACATTGACACCGGTGTGTCAGACCCACCATACTTGCTCCGGACACTGCGAGAGGGCTGTACAAGCAATGATCACAAGCACGGCACAGCGGACACACCAGGAACCGCGGTGTTGGCCGTCGAATGGCGCTAGCTGCGCAGCATTTGTGCACCGCCGCCGTCAGTGTCAGCCAGTTTGCCGTGGCACACGGAGCTCCATCGCAGTCTTTAACACTGGTAGCATGCCGCGACAGCGTGGACGTGAACCGTATGTGCAGTTGACGGACTTTGAGCGAGGGCGTATAGTGTGCATGCGGGAGCTCGGTGGACGTACCGCCGAATTGCTCAACACGTGGGGCGTGAGGTCTCCACAGTACATCGATGTTGTCGCCAGTGGTCGGCGGAAGGTGCACGTGCCCGTCGACCTGGGACCGGACCGCAGCGACGCACGGATGCACGCCAAGACCGTAGGATCCTATGCAGTGCCGTAGGGGACCGCACCGCCACTTCCCAGCAAATTAGGGACACTGTTGCTCCTGGGGTATCGGCGAGGACCATTCGCAACCGTCTCCATGAAGCTGGGCTACGGTCCCGCACACCGTTAGGCCGTCTTCCGCTCACGCCCCAACATCGTGCAGCCCGCCTCCAGTGGTGTCGCGACAGGCGTGAATAGAGGGACGAATGGAGACGTGTCGTCTTCAGTGATGAGAGTCGCTTCTGCCTTGATGCCAATGATGGTCGTATGCGTGTTTGGCGCCGTGCAGGTGAGCGCCACAATCAGGACTGCATACGACCGAGGCACACAGGGCCAACACCCGGCATCATGGTGTGGGGAGCGATCTCCTGCACTGGCCGTACACCACTGGTGATCGTCGAGGGGACACTGAATAGTGCACGGTACATCCAAACCGTCATCGAACCCATCGTTCTACCATTCCTAGACCGGCAAGGGAACTTGCTGTTCCAACAGGACAACGCACGTCCGCATGTATCCCGTGCCACCCAACGTGCTCTAGAAGGTGTAAGTCAACTACCCTGGCCAGCAAGATCTCCGGATCTGTCCCCCATTGAGCATGTTTGGGACTGGATGAAGCGTCATCTCACGCGGTCTGCACGTCCAGCACGAACGCTGGTCCAACTGAGGCGCCAGGTGGAAATGGCATGGCAAGCCGTTCCACAGGACTACATCCAGCATCTCTACGATCGTCTCCATGGGAGAATAACAGCCTGCATTGCTGCGAAAGGTGGATATACACTGTACTAGTGCCGACATTGTGCATGCTCTGTTGCCTGTGTCTATGTGCCTGTGGTTCTGTCAGTGTGATCATGTGATGTATCCGACCCCAGGAATGTGTCAATAAAGTTTCCCCTTCCTGGGACAATGAATTCACGGTGTTCTTATTTCAATTTCCAGGAGTGTGTTATGTAGATTCAGCTGCCATTTTTCACATCAAACAGTTATCTAATCTTAATCATGCTACAGTTGGTTTTGATCTTCTGATGACTTTACTAGCCGGGAAACAACCACTTCATCTGTCAGCAACTTACAGGGCTGATCAGATTGTTTCCTAAGCCGGTTATACAGATTAGGAACAGTAGAGAACGCATGAAACTTCCTTGTGCGAACCCGAGTTACCAGTTATGTTTTACTCGATGCCGTTTCGTCAATTAGCACGAACTGTGACGTTTCTGGCAGGGAATCAAGAATCCACTCGCACGACTGAGACGATATTCACTAAGGAACAACGGTATCAAAAAGTTGATTGTAATACAGAAATAAGGAATTATCATCCTCTGTGGATAGCACTCATAACACCTTGTGAATAATGAGCCAGTTGTGTTTCACAAGAACGATATTTGCTGGATCCATGCCGGTTACATGTCAGTCGGTAGTTTTTCTCAAGGTACTTAGTAATGTTCTAACTGAGTAGATGTTCCAGGATCCTGCCGCAGATCGATGTTAATAATGCGGGTCTATAATTCTTCTACTTCTACTTCCTTTCTTCTGTATTGGTGTGACTTGTGCAATTTCCCAGTCCTTAGGTCTCGACCTTTCATCGAACAAGCGGTTGCATATCATACCTCATCAGCACAGTCCGAAAGGAAGCTGAGCCCTGGCTGGCTCGTGTTATGATTGCATTAAACCTTGGTTGCTCTTCTGTGATTAGCCTATCGCAGTTATCCTGATTATGCTGTTATTCTCTCTCTCCACGAGTCGCAGCAGCAGCGTGTATCGATATTCCCACCCTTGTACTATCTTTAGCCTCGCGCTTATAGTTTCTGGCTGTGCTGTGTGTGAGCAGTTGGTCTGTTTTCGTGGAGCAGCGAGGAAGTCTCCATAGCGCGTGTCTGGCCGGGGGCGCTGGCGGTGACCACGCGCGGTCGGAGTATGAGGGGCTGTTCCCATTGATACGAGGTCCGTGGCGCACCGATCCCAGACACGAAAGTTCAGTCTTTACTTAATCTACTAGCCAGCCCCAACAGTTCATATTGTGCCGTTTGAATTTCGTTGTGGGAGGTTGGGACATCCCAATATCAACAACGTGCATTTTCAAGTTGGTGAAATTCTAGCCGCCCTCCTGTGGAGTTTAACTTAACTTGATTATTTTTGAACTCACGTGCACCAGCTGAATCTTCTGCCTTGTGGCCGTTTATGTTCCACTTACCTGTCCTGGCCGTTGACGTAAATTCAGGCAGTGTATTTTCCTCGTCGTGCTGTGGCTGTCCAGCACGGCGTGTAGTTTGACAGCTGAATGTGTAATTCGCTGTGGGTGCCGATACGTTCTGCGTTGTTCCATTGAACTCCGTCTTGTGTGCTTAGTCCGTTGACTGTCTGTCGCTTGGGTTGCCGTCGGATTGAGAATTGCTGGGCTGACTGCCTGTCTCACCCAAGCGAGCGATAGTGTTTGAATTCCAGGCAGACCCTTGGGAACTTCTGCGCGCCTTTTGATGTGCAGCCTTTTCTTATTTTTCCCTGTTGTTTGTTTATGTATGGCTTCTAGCCGTATGTAAATTAAAGTATTTTGCCCTTAAAGCGTGAGATTGTTTGGGCCTTCAGCCTAATTTAGAGGAATGTTTTAAGATCATGCCTTCTGCCTTTTAAATTAAAATTCCTGTTTTTGAGTCTTAAGTTATTGGCCTTCAGCCGATTTTAAATTAAAGTTGTTTTCAGAATGAGAATTTCACTCTGCAGGGGAGTGTGCGCTGATATGAAACTTCCTGGCAGATTAAAACTGTGTGCCCGACCGAGGCTCGAACTCGGGACCTTTGCCTTTCGCGGGCAAGTGCTCTACCAACTGAGCTACCGAAGCACGACTCACGCCCGGTACTCACAACTATACTTCTGCCAGTACCTCGTCTCCTACCTTCCAAACTTTACAGAAGATCTCCTGCGAACCTTGCAGAACTAGCACTCCTGAAAGAAAGGATATTGCGGAGACATGGCTTAGCCACAGCCTGGGGGATGTTTCCAGAATGAGAAAGGTCCCGAGTTCGAGCCTCGGTCGGGCACACAGTTTTAATCTGCCAGGAAGTTTCATAAAGTTGTTTTGGCTATGAGGCGTGAGATTGAATGACGCATTTAGCCGGGAATTAAGTTGTTAAATTTAATGTTTGGCTTGCTCTGTTTTTAATGTTTTCTTTACTCTTGTAATGTTTGTCAAATGAATAAAGTAGTATGTTCGGCTGCAACTGACAGCCACTTATTTTGGCCCCTTTCCACAAATTAAACTATCTGTCCTGTCCTGCGGGTATAGCAGGGGTTCTCACAACCATGTTACCACACAGTCTGCACTTTAAGATGTGCTTGGCTACACCCAAGGTACCGACTTCTAAATTACTCATGTTCATAGCTGCTCAAGATTCGAATTCTCGATCATTTACTGCGTCTTCATGGGTGAAGGAATTTCAGAAATTTATAAATTATAAATTCGTCTTTAGTGGCGCTGCCAATGGCAGCATCACAATTGGTGGTGCAGACTATAGGTCTATTGGCGTGTTGCTGCTGTTATGTTTTTCATATGATAAGAATGCCTTTGGATTTTCCTGCCAGATTTCGAGGCAGAGTTTCGTTGTGAAAACCTCTAAATACATCTTACATTGAAGTCCGTGCTAAGCTTACTGTACGAAGTGCAATTTGAAGTTATGCTCGTTGCCAGCTGTTCATCGCTTTTATGAATCACATATCCAGAGAATTTAACATAATGTTGTTGGTACTACAGGTGTAGCTTAACATTCGCTTGGCGCGGATCCAAGTGGAAGGGCAGCGCAGCTCCAGGTTAAATGCACCAGCCGGGAAGGCACGAAGCTATAGCAAAAACGTACTATAACGATCGTAGGTATGCCAGTGTACATAACAGGATGCGACTTAACAATCCGCCAGAGGAATGAGGAGCAGGTTAAAGAGATACCAGTGAAGTATCTTAGCAAACTGAAGCAGTTTGCACCTGCTAAGGAGACAGTTGACAATTGTATCGCATTATATTAGAAAATTCCGTTTCTTGGTGACATGTTATTTTATTAAAATGGATAATCGTTTTCAGCTCAGCAGCCATCATAAGAAGAACTCACAAATGCGAGTGTGACTGGATATCAGAGGGTTCCATGCAAACTTAATTGAGTATATGGAAAGTTCATCTATAGGTTTTGAGGAGTGAGTTTACGAGCGTCAAAATATATGACATAAGTAGCTGTATATTTTGACTGTATTGAATGTTAAGCTTCAAATTTTTACACCGCCAAGGGACCGCAGAGCTTGGCATTTGATACAATTGTCAACGTGATACCCCTTCTCGTTCCTTAGAAAAAGGGGTCTTAACAGGCAGGCGTATATTTTGATGTCATTGACTTGGCAGCTTAAATGTTTTACGTCGCTGAGGGACTGTAGACCTCAGTATTTCATATAAATTTCATCTCGATATCTCTACCCGTTCCTGTGATAAAGGGGTGTTAGCAGAGGAACGGACGGGCAACAAATTAATTCCGTAAGAGTTCCTTTATTATCTATTGAGGTACAGGAACCTAGAAATGAGTAAGCATAAACAGAAACATATCAGTAGTTTGCTAAAGTGGAAAGTAGATATTAAATGTGGGAATAAATGAACAAGTTATCTTAAAATTCCAGCAGTGACACTTAGGCGTGTAGTCAGTACATAGACAAAGAAGAGCCTGGAGTTTGTACACTAAATAAATCTTGCAATGATCGGCGCTAGTGACGCTAGTAAAATACCAGCTACCGACGGTTAAAAATAAATGTATACAAAAATTTAAAAACCTTTTTATGTATTTGAAGATACAGAATGAAATACTTTTTATCATTTCTAAGCCACTGCATAGTCTGTATATTTCTGGATTAATTCCAAATGTAATATTTGTAAAAGCCTCTGATCAGTCCCTGTTACACGTGTTAAATAACACAGGATATTATGTAAGCTTATAGTTAGAAACATTAAAGTAATTAAAAATTTGTGTGAATACTGTAATTACAGAGTTGGATCAGATAAAGCTTATATAACAAGCTTTACGTGGCATCACAGCTGCCACGCTGGCTTATGCATGATACCATGTAGTTTGGACAATATACAGAAACTAAGGATGATATAAGATAAGCTTGAAAGAGTGACGAACGACTGTAATGTGGCCTGAATAAAAATATAAGGAAAGAACGAATGGTATAAAGGTGACATTAAAAAACGACGACTGTGAATGTCGCAGAAGATGAAGCAGTTTCGGAGACGTCAGGGGGTTTCTGAGCTCAGCCTGACCATCGGAGACAGTAGCGGTAGCCGCTGAGCTGACTTTCCCACTCTACACAGTGCAAATTTTTTTCCATGTGAAAAAGAGCACAGGTAATCATTGAAAAGAGGTCTCAATCGAAGAATACTCTCCGGTGTTAGCCTTATCTACCGACCTTTTTTTTGTTACATTTGCTTCAGTTCTTGGCTTGGAAACTAGTCGTACAGCTGCTTGGTGGAGAACGTCACTGTAAATAATGAAGAGCTGTAAAGTCTTCCACATTAATACTAAAAGAAACCCGCAAAATTTCTGTTACCCAATAAATCACACAAAAATAGAGGCATAAACTCGACTAAATGCTTAAGAACTAGATTATGAATAGCTTAAATTGGAACTATTACGTAGATAATGATTTGAGTGAAAACAAACGGAAGACTGCGATTTATTGGCAGAACACTTGGAAAGTGTTTCTAGTCTCCTAGGTAGACTGCTTACACTTGGCCGTGCTCTTCTGGAGTACTGCTGTGCAATGTGAGGTCTGCGCCAGATGGGACTGAATCCGAAAAAGTTCAAAGAAGGACAGCTCGTTTTGTATTATAGCGAAATAGAGAAGAGAATGCTACGGAAATGACATGTGAATCAGGGTCTCAATCATTAAGCAAAGACGTTTTTCGTTGCCGCAGGATCTTCTCGTGAGACTTCACCTCCGATGGAGAAAATATTTTGTTGGCTTCAACTTACGAAGGGAGAAATGATCACCATTGTAAAATAAGAGAAGTCAGTGGTCAGAAGGATTTAAATGCTTGTTTTTGCCACCCGCCGTTCGAGAATAGAACAGTAGAAAAATACACTGAAGTGAAAAAAGTCATGAGATACTTTCTGATATCGTGTCGGATCTCCGTTTGCGCAGCTTACTACAGTAATTCGACGGACTCCACAATTCGCTGAAAGTCTTCTGTACAAATATTGAGCCATGATGCCTCTGCTGCCCTCCATAATTGCGGAAGTGATGCATATGCAGAACGTTATGCATGAACTGACCTCGCTGTCAGGTCCCATTAAAGCTCGATAGGATTGATATAGGGCTATCTGGGCGGCCGAGTCTTTCGCTCGAACTGTCCAGAATGTTCTTCAAACCGGCCGTGAACAGTTGTGAGCCAGCGCCATGGAATCGTTGTTTGGGGACGCAAAGGTCATGAATGACAGCAAATGATCTCCAAGTAGTCGAACATAATCATATCCAGTCAATGATCGGTACAGTTAGACTTGAGGGTACTGACCATCCCAAGTAAACGCAGTACACAACATTATGGAGCAACCGCCAGCTTGCACAGTGCTTTGTTGACAACTTGAGTCCAAGGATACTCGAACCTTACCAGCAAATCTTACCAACAGAAATCGGGACTCATCCGACTGGGGAGCGGTTTTCCCGTCGCGTAGAGTCCAACCGATATGGTCACGAGACCAGGAAAGGCGCTGTAGGCGAGGTCGTACTGTTAGCAAAAGCACCCGCTTCGGTCTTCTGCTACCATAGCCTATTAACGCCAGATTTCGCCGCATTACCCTAACGGATACGTTCATCTTACTCCCACATTGATTTCAGCGGTTACATCATGCCGTGTTGCTAGTCTGACAACCCTATGCAAACGCCACTGCTCTCGGTCGTTAAGCTAAGGACGTCGGCCACTGCGTTGTCCATGGTGAGAGGTAATGCCTGAAATTTGGTATTCTCTACAGATTCTTGACGGTGTGTATCTCGGAATATTGGCTACCCAAACGATTTACAAAATGGAATGTCCCATGCATCTAATTCTCTCTACCATTTTGCGTTCAAGAACTCTTAACTACCGCCATGCGGCCAATATCAAGTCGGAGACGTTTTCATCCGAATCACTCGTGTGATGACAGCTCCCCCAATGCATTAGCCGCCATCAGTATATGTGCACATCACTATTCCATGTCTTTCGTCACCTCAGTAAAACTTGAAGGTCGTTTGAAGAACCCTCTGCCATGCATTTAATTATAAACTGCAGGGTAATTATCCAGATGTAGATGTAGATGTGTTTGGTGTATTCTTACTATACTTTTATGTGATGCTGTAGTATACAGAGAAGTTGCAGCATTAGAAAATTGCAGCGAAATGCAGGAAGATCTGCTGCGGATAGGCACGTGGTGCAGGGAGTGGCAACTGACCCTTAACGTAGACAAATGTAATGTATTGCGAATACATAGAAAGAAGGATCCTTTATTGTATGATTATATGATAGCGGAAGAAACACTGGTACCACTTACTCCTGCAAAGTATCTAGGAGTACACGTACGGAACGATTTGAAGTGGAATGCTGATCTAAAATTAGTTGCTGGTAAGGCGGGTGCCAGGTTGAGATGCATTGGGAGAGTCCTTAGAAAATGTAGTCCCTCAACAAAGGAGGTGGCTTACAAAACACTCGTTCGACCTATACTTGAGTATTGCTCATCAGTGTGGGATCCGTACCAGGTCGGGTTGACAGAGGAGATAGAGAAGATCCAAAGAAGAGCGGCGCGTTTCGTCACAGGGTTATTTGGTAACCGTGATAGCGTTACGGAGATGTTTAACAAACTCAAGTGGCAGACTCTGCATCGCGGTGTAGCTTGCTGTCCAGGTTTCGAGAGGGTGCGGTTCTAGATGAGGTATCGAATATATTGCTTCCCCCTACTTATACCTCCCGAGAAGATCACGAATGTAAAATTGGAGATATTCGAGCGCGCACGGAGGCTTTTCGGCAGTCGTTCTTCCCGCGAACCATACGCGACTGGAACAGGAAAGGGAGGTAATGACAGTGGCACGTAATGTGCCCTCAGCCACACTCCGTTGGGTGGCTTGCGGAGTATAAATGTAGATTTAGATGTATATTTGGAATGCCTAATGTGCAGTATGGCAATGTGCAGCCAATTTCTGCTTCAGTTGCTATTTTTCACTGTCAGTGTTGATCAGTACTCAAGGAACATAAATTGTTAGCTGAGGAGGAGGATCGCTAGCAAATGAGAGCTGCCCTTCTCCATTTAGGTTACACTAGCAGACACTTATGTGAGCGGAATGGTGTACGAGAAGAGACGCCAGGCTAGCTTCCCCCGTCCCTCTCCACGCCTCGAGTCAGAGGATGATCTAGCACTCTCCAGAAACAAGAGGGCGCCATCAAAACTGATAGTGTCAGGGCAATTTGCGAGGGAATTATTGCAGCCCCTATACCTTCGGGGGCCCTATAGACACAAATCTAGCGACGTGCCGCCGCTAACGGCACATACCGCCAGATAATGAATAGCCTGGGGCGTTCGGCCGATAGGGCGGCGCACAGTAGAGTTCGGCAAGCCCCTGTTCATCCGCCCGCATTATGACTGATCCCCCTCCACACACCGAGGCGTAGCGGCGCTCGCTCACGCGCGGATTCATGGCGCCTCAGTGGCCGGCCCTCGAGATGCTTTTGCAGGTAAGGATCAGACGCTCCTGGCAGCCGTATGTTTACGACGACGTATCAGGCGGAGAGGACAATTTCCACGAAATTCTACAGGGTGTCGGCGACCTCTTATTGCACGTAGGCTACAGAGCTGGTATGAGCAAGAAGATAGCTGACATCAGCTTTTTTTTGCATCTTGTGTCAAATTGCAGATGGTACAGCTGTGATTGTTATTTTCAAGGTCACTTACCCTCCTCACCCCTCCTCCTGCCCTTGCGCTTCCCTCCCTCCCCTCCAACGCTTTGCTCTCGCATTATGTCGACGTCGTCATGCTCTCAGCCAAAGGCTGTGGGGACGATCCCACTGTTGTCAGGCCAGAGCCAATCACACCGCAGTTCAATCTGGACTGTGTCCAAAAATATTCGAACAACCTGAATTATTTATGTTTGCAACCTCCCTGCAAAATGTATGAATGTCAATAGAAATATTGGATGCGTTGTATACTGTCGTCATCCTCTTCTCTATGTACTCCATCATACTGCATTTTAGTCCTAACATGTTGAAAGTTTTCTACTTCAGTTATTACGTCAAAGTCTCTCTCAGGTACTAGGCCAATCTTCACGTGTTTGGAATCACTAACAAATTGTATGTATTGATGAAAGGCACAATTATGCTTGCACTTAAATGAGCCTCAGCAAATGGAAGAAGTTCTGTGGGTGGTTCTGTAAGTAGGCTGTTTAGGTTTTTTTGTTGGTAACGCCACGTAGCGCTCAGTATGAAAATCACTCACTGCGCTGTGTGCAGTCTGTGGCTGGTTGGCATTGTTGGAATATTCGCTATTGTAGTGTTGGGCAGTTGGATGTAAACAGTGCATAGTGTTGTGCAGTTGGAGGTGAGCCGCAATCAGTGGTGGATGTGGAGAGAGAGATGCTTGAGATTTGAGAACAGACGATAAATATGGATTTTAAACACTATTAAGGTAAATACATTCTTTGTTGTCTATCAGAATATTTCATTTACTAACTATGCCTATCAGTAGTTAGTGCCCTCAGTCACTGTTTGTTCTCTATCAAAATATTTCATTTGAACTATGCCTATCAGTAGTCAGTGCCCTCAGTCACTGTTTTGTTCTCTATCAAAATATTTCATTTGCTAACTATGCCGATCAGTAGTTAGTGCCTTCAGTAGCTACAATCTTTTATTTATCTGGCAGTATTGGCGCTCTCTGTATAGCAGTAGTTCGGTTAAGGAAGATTTTTGTGAGGTAAATGATTCATTAAAGGTATAGGCCATTCTTTTGTAGGGATTATTGAAAGTCAGATTGCGTTGCGCTAAAAAAAAAAAAAAATTGTGTGTCAGTTTAGTGATGGTCAGAATAAGTAAAGAGACAACTGTCTGAGTACGTTCAGTTTTACTCAACTGTCTTTGTATCAAATAACGTAGAAGTTTACCAGCACAGTAATTCATAATTTTTCTAAGGGCACGTTTCAGTTTCTGTGGTGGTAGTAGCACATCTGATAAACCAGGAATTTTTATCAAGGGGTGCTATTGCTGTGGTGGTGTAGGCCGTGTGTCCTGATCTTGCAGTTCTACTAGTACAGTACCAGCAGCGTGTTTTTCTGTTGGAGACAAATTAACAAATGAAATGAAAATGAAATGATCATACCACACTGATGGCTAGGAGTCCCCACATGGAGAAGTTCAGCCACTGACTTGCAAGTCTTTTAGGTTGACACCATATTGGGCGACTTGTATGTCGACAATAGTGAAATGATGGTGAGAATAATACAACACACAGTCCCCAAAAGGAGAAAATCTCTGACCTGCCTATGATTCGAACCCAGGTCTGCTGCACGGCAGTCAGATGGGCTGAGCACTTAGCTAAGGTGATGGACAAAATAAACAAAGCATAAGCATAGACATATATATTAATATTATTAATAATAATAGTGGATGGTGGATGGATAAATACCTACTTTCAGACCTGACGGTCTTCTGCATTTTATTCTTGCTGGAGGCAAAAGCTGCCCATTGCTGATGGCGCTTCATGGTGACCCATTAACTACAAAGGGCAATCCTTGAATGAGGGGCAATTGGATTTTAAGGAGGTGAGTTGGGTGTGGGGGGGAGTGGTTTGTTTCCTTTTGACTGAGAGCAAACGCCCTCCAGCGATTGGTCAGGAGCATGATGATCTCGATGTAACGCAATTAACCGAAAGCAAAGTGTGGGAGAGAAAGAGTGAGGAGGTCAGGGGAGGGGCGGAGACGGATGGGGAAGTGAACTTGAATATAAAAAGCACACCTTAGTCAGCTGTAATTTGACAATGGATGCAAACAGTTCTCATGTCAGCGATTTTCTTGCTCGTACTGCCCTGCTACCCTACTTACAATACACCGTTTCTACTGCTACTGCAAGTGGCCTTCATCAGCGTCTAATGACTCAGATCTCAATGATATAATGTTTCTGTTGTGTTCATCGCCGATGACAAAATTTAAGTGTCTACGATATCAGTGAAGTAGGGTTTACTTACATGGCTTTCTAATGTAGTCGTTAGATGTAGGTTTCGTTCAAATACACTGCTGTTATTCAATTTGTAATCCCAGGAACATGACATGCATTAAGCGTCAAATTAACGTGATGTGTAACACATCGTAATCCATCCCCTCCTTCCTCCTTCCATGTACAGTCCACATTACACAACGTCTTTTACGTAGATTTCTGAGGAGCGAAGATTACAATAAACCATGAAGTTTACAAGGCTTGTCATGTTGAGATGGCTCCAGTTCTTCTTGTCTAACGGTCTGATTTTTGAAGCTGAAAAATTGCACAATAGGTCCTCACGGTTGGTTCGAACTAAATAAATCAGAAGATTGTTGTTGCAGAATTTTTGTTTATACGTAAATATATTTTCTCACATTTTGGTATATCATACATTATTTTGATTTCTCACATTAACAAAGCCGACATTACATTGTTCGCTCAAAAATGCGTTCGATCACATCAGAGGCATGCTTACGACTCCCACACTTTGCGGAAATAACAATACTCCGAAGGGATAACAATTTCTCTTAACAAATGAATATATCTTAGTTTCTATTACGTTATTAATTTACATTACTATTTCATAAATGAATACAGAAGTAAACATGGTAAACAGTGCATCAGTGCGTAATTAATAACAGAAACTTTAAGTGTGCCAATAATTCGTAATTTGAAATATTTCTGAAAAAGAATATTTTTAACTGTGCATTACTTTTGGATTATAACATTGAGACTAAATATTTTATAAAGTAATTCCTTTTCATAAATTTTAGCTTGAAATATAACGCCGGCCAGAGTGGCGGAGCGGTTATAGGCGCTACAGTCTGGAACCGCGCAACCGCTACTGTCGCAGGTTCGAATCCTGCCTCGGGCATGGATGTGTGTCATGTCCTTAGGTTAGTTAGGTTTAAGTGGTTCTAAGTACTAGGGGACTGATGACCGGCCGGAGTGGCGGAGCGGTTATAGGCGCTACAGTCTGGAACCGCGCAACCGCTACTGTCGCAGGTTCGAATCCTGCCTCGGGCATGGATGTGTGTCATGTCCTTAGGTTAGTTAGGTTTAAGTGGTTCTAAGTACTAGGGGACTGATGACCGGCCGGAGTGGCGGAGCGGTTATAGGCGCTACAGTCTGGAACCGCGCAACCGCTACGGTCGCAGGTTCGAATCCTGCCTCGGGCATGGATGTGTGTCATGTCCTTAGATTAGTTAGGTTTAAGTGGTTCTAAGTACTAGGGGACTGATGACCTCAGAAGTTAAGTCCCATAGTGCTCAGAGCCAGTTTGAAATATATCATTCTGTGTATAAAATTGCACGAAAGTTTTCGGAAAAGCAATTGAGATAATACTGACCGGTCCAAAATTCGAAAAATAATACTGGTATCGACAATTACTGTTGAGGAAAAGTAATGCGAGAGGAAGATGTCCCGTTACAACATGCTTGGAAATGCTAATGACTGATGTTTTAGCCGGCCGCGGTCGTCTCGCGGTTCTAGGCGCGCAGTCCGGAACCGCGCGACTGCTACGGTCGCAGGTTCGAATCCTGCCTCGGGCATGGATGTGTGTGATGTCCTTAGGTTAGTTAGGTTTAAGTAGTTCTAAGTTCTAAGGGACTGATGACCACAGCCGTTAAGTCCCATAGTGCTCAGAGCCATTTGAACCTTTTGAACTGACGTTTTAGGGTAACTGCAGAGAGTAGGTAGGAGTCTCCCTGTCTAAATTTGGACTATCTGCTTAAAAGTACTCCGACACCTGTTATTGGATATTTTATGGCGTGTTCCCACCCTTCGCCTTTACGATGGCTTGAACACTTCTGGAGACAGTTTCAGTCAAATATCGGAATTCCTGAAGAGCCGGAAACCAGAGGTCTGCACCGAAATCCACATTCTAACACATCCCACAGGTACTCTATTGAGTTCAGATCGGGACTATGGGAAGGTCAGTCCATTAAAGAATATTTTTGTCCATAACTCATTGACTGACCGAAGCAGTTTCATGACATTGTATATTGTCGTAATGATACACAGGGTGTTTCCGTAAGAGCGTGCAAAAATGTAACAGGACATAGAGAATGCTCCACTGAACAATTTGAGGTAGGGAACCTGGGGTCGGAAAAGACGGCTTAAGGGGGTATGGAACTTAACTTCTTAGCCACTTTGTGTAGCATTACTGTTTTCCTGCTTATTTACAACTAACGTGCTTACAAGTTAACTGTGCTATTTATTTACGTGTAAATTCTTTATTTACTGCAGGGAAACAAGGAGGACGAGCCTGATTATTAGAAAGTTATGATGCAGGTCTTGTTTATTTTTCTTGTCCATAAGGTCGCTCTGATGTATCGTATTTACATTGTCCAATGACAGGGGTGTTATGAATCAACGGCGGACCCATTCTTTACTCAGTGCTATTCAGAGACGTACAGTAAAACAGTATGGAGCAGTAGCGCTACTGTTTCGCAGAATTCACGGACATGCACCTTGTGTTTCGGGAAATGCATTGCAATGCTCTTGCTGCTGAAAGGCTGTACAGGGAACGATTTCCTAGCAGGCATCATCCACCACGACGAGTGTTTATTTCTCTCGATCGACGAATGCGGGAGAACGGTTCATTGAAAAGAAGAAACGAGACGTGGATACATGAAGACCACTTGCACACCCGATTTTTAAGGGGAGGTGCTGGAACGTGTTGCATCAGACCCCGCTACAAGTATTCGTCGTATTGTAGTCGCTGCATATACTAGCGTGTGGCAAGTGGAATGGAAATGAAATCCCATGCTTCTTAACAGAGCGTGAGGGAACGATGCGGTAGACCCGCACTGCCGCACTAGGCAAGGTCCTAATGGAGGTGGTTTGCCGTTGCCTTCCTCCGACCGTAATGGGGATGAATGATGATGATGAAGACGACGCAACAATACCCGATCATCTCGAGGCAAGCCGGCCAGAGTGGCCGAGCGGTTTTAGGCGCTACAGTCTGGAACCGCGCGACCACTACGGTCGCAGGTTCGAATCCTGCCACGGGCATGGATGTGTGTGATGTCCTTAGGTTAGTTAGGTTTAAGTAGTTCTAAGTTCTAGGGGACTGATGACCTCAGAAGTTAAGTCCCATAGTGCTCAGAGCCCATCTCGAGGCAGGTGAAAATCTCTGACCCCGCCGGGAATCGAACCCGGTACCCCGTGCTCGGGAAGCTACCGCGAGTGACGTGTGGCCAATACTCCACGAATAAAAAATTGCAGCCTTATCACCCACGAGTCCGTGCAATGCTTGTGACTGACTTTGCACCTGTGGTTGTGCCAATAGTGGACTGATCGACCAGATTTTCCTCTAAAACGTACTGTTTACTGACGAGACATCATTTGATCGAAATGGTATTTCGAACGTAGGAAATAGCCAAGTGTGGGATGAGGCAAACCCTCACGTTGTAGTAGAGACATATCATTAGTACATTTGCTGTGAATATCTGGGCCAGCACTGTAGCCAACAATGTATTCCTGGCCGTCTGAATGGCGACTTGTACTTGAGGTTCGTAGAAAGAGTTCTAACTGAGTTGTTGGAGAACCTACTCTTGACTGTTCGTGAGAGAATGTGAATGCAACATGACGGGGCACCACCTCACTTCAGTGTGGACACCCGCAGCAATTTCAGTGCTGTATTTCATGGTCGCTCGGTTGGAAGGGGAGGTCCTATTCCATGGCCTGCGAGATCACCTAACCTGATTACCCTTGATTATTTCCTCTAGTGATATCTAAAGTCACCAGTGTGTGAGACGCCAGTGTATACAGAGTTGAAATTAGTTGGCAGAATTGTAGCCGCCTGTGATGTGATTCACGTCGCAGGTTCGAATCCTGCAACGGGCATGGATGTGTGTGATGTCCTTAGTTTAGTTAGGTTTAAGTAGTTCTAAGTTCTAGGGGACTGATGACCTCAGATGTTAAGTCCCATAGTGCTCAGAGCCATTTTTTGTGATGTGATTCGAAGCACACCATGGGTATTTGTCAGGGTGCGACAGAACCTTGTTCGCCGATGTCATGTTTGCTTTGAAGCTGATGGCAGTCAGTTTCAGCATATTTTGTAAGCTACAGTACAATTGTGCGTTCACTGTGTCAATGACGGTATTTACAGCTAACTGAAACTACTGTAAATAAAAAAGTACACAGTAATGTTATTATGCCCTCAAGCTGGCTTCTCTGTCACCAGGATCCCTACCTCAAATTGTTCAGTGGAGCATCCTCTATGTCCTGTTATATTTTTGCACGTGAGTCGTGGTAAAAATTGCTGTTTTGAAGAGTGCGCATCAGCGCGTAGTATGAAGCAGCCGCCCTCCGTTTCTGGCGGTGGCGCCGCTGTGGCAATCGCAGCTTTGGTGTCTCCCTCTCGTGGGAAAGCGGAAAAGTTGCCTGTTCACGTGCATGTAAGGGGCGCTATGAACTCGTCCGTAGGCGGTTGGTCATTCGGAGTGAGTCTGGGTCAGTCTCGCGTCACCAGTTGCTGGTCTGTCTCTCGTTCGCATTTGTGCGGCAAACTTAGCTAGTGGTTGCCCGGCCGGGGCTGAGTTCCTGCATCTGAGTCTGCGCATTATGCCGCCAGTCTGCTCGAGTTGCTCGGGCAACGGTCATTGGCGGTTGATCGATCGGTTGGTCGGTCGCGCACTGAGACACAAGATGACTTGTCCGCCTTGAGCGTCGGCGCATATTAGGTCGCCACGTGAGTCCAGTGGGCCGCGTCGTATTGCGAGGGCCAGTGGCTTCGCGGTCGACACGAGAGCAGCAGGAGTCAAGCCACGACATCGGTCTGGCCGGTGCGAGCTGCGACGCCGTGAGACGGGAGATCGGCGGACCTTCCTACGTCCGTTGGAGCGGCTGGCAGCAGAAGGTTCGGGAGAGCGTTGGGGGTGCTTCTCCAGGTCTTCGCCAGAAATCGGAGTTCATTATAAGTTAAGTGATTGGAGTTATGTTGTTTGATTTACTTGTTAAATTCCAATTGTTTGCTTGGTGAGGTCACCAGCCGCTTTGTTTTGGGGTCGTCCCCACCATTTTTCTCCGTTTGCCCGACAGCGGGAAGGTGGTTATTCATGAATTGGGTGGTCTGTTTTTCCCTTGTGGAGTAGGGGCGGGTTAGAGCAACCTGCGGTTCGGGTTGATCAGTTATCTCCCTGTCAATCTGCCATACGTTAATAGCTGCGTCTGTCATGTTTGTCGGATTTGGTGTTACCGAATTTATTGCTTGAAGTGTAGCGGCCGAATTCCTGAAATATGTTTTTATCTTGCCTGTCATCTTGAGAGGCGGTGTATGTGTAATGTAGAGAATGTTTTTTATATTTTATGCAAGACTGCATTTCTTGGGTTTTTATTTAAATGGTCATTTTAGTATATAAAGTTACCACCCTTCCACCGTAAGAGGTTTTTTTCATTTATTATTTTTTATTCAAGTTGAACCTTCGGTGGCAAGTTAATTTTTTTAGGGTTAGTGTTTTGTACCATTTCCATCCCTCCTACGGGGTGCATAGTTTATGTGCTTGTGTGAGTTGTTAAAATTTTTAGTTTAAAGTAATCTGGTGTGTTGCAGATTTGCACCAGTGTAGTGTTTCAGGGGTTGTTGTGAGCGGTCGCGACTACGGCCGTGTCAAAAGGCAGCGGCAAGGTTCTCAGCCCGAAAGCTTATGCTGTCAATATTTGTTATTTCTGCCTCTGAATAAAATTGTAACGTGATATTTTGAGGGTGCTTTCTGACTATAATTTTAAATCTGTTTAAAAAAAATGAGCTTTTAGGAATGAAATTTACATTTGTTGAAATATATTTAATTTGCTTTTATCAGTTACCCACTGGCAACTACTTCCACGCTCACGTAGTGTAAGTAAATTCTTAAGAAAAAGTTTTGAAGATAAATGCACGGTTCAGCACGCTCTTACGTTCCCTGTATATACACTCCTGGAAATTGAAATAAGAACACCGTGAATTCATTGTCCCAGGAAGGGGAAACTTTATTGACACATTCCTGGGGTCAGATACATCACATGATCACACTGACAGAACCACAGGCACATAGACACAGGCAACAGAGCATGCACAATGTCGGCACTAGTACAATGTATATCCACCTTTCGCAGCAATGCAGGCTGCTATTCTCCCATGGAGACGATCGTAGAGATGCTGGACGTAGTCCTGTGGAACGGCTTGCCATGCCATTTCCACCTGGCGCCTCAGTTGGACCAGCGTTCGTGCTGGACGTGCAGACCGCGTGAGACGACGCTTCATCCAGTCCCAAACATGCTCAATGGGGGACAGATCCGGAGATCTTGCTGGCCAGGGTAGTTGACTTACAACTTCTAGAGCACGTTGGGTGGCACGGGATACATGCGGACGTGCATTGTCCTGTTGGAACAGCAAGTTCCCTTGCCGGTCTAGGAATGGTAGAACGATGGGTTCGATGACGGTTTGGATGTACCGTGCACTATTCAGTGTCCCCTCGACGATCACCAGTGGTGTACGGCCAGTGTAGGAGATCGCTCCCCACACCATGATGCCGGGTGTTGGCCCTGTGTGTCTCGGTCGTATGCAGTCCTGATTGTGGCGCTCACCTGCACGGCGCGAAACACGCATACGACCATCATTGGCACCAAGGCAGAAGCGACTCTCATCGCTGAAGACGACACGTCTCCATTCGTCCCTCCATTCACGCCTGTCGCGACACCACTGGAGGCGGGCTGCACGATGTTGGGGCGTGAGCGGAAGACGGCCTAACGGTGTGCGGGACCGTAGCCCAGCTTCATGGAGACGGTTGCGAATGGTCCTCGCCGATACCCCAGGAGCAACAGTGTTCCTAATTTGCTGGGAAGTGGCGGTGCGGTCCCCTACGGCACTGCGTAGGATCCTACGGTCTTGGCGTGCATCCGTGCGTCGCTGCGGTCCGGTCCCAGGTCGACGGGCACGTGCACCTTCCGCCGACCACTGGCGACAACATCGATGTACTGTGGAGACCTCACGCCCCACGTGTTGAGCAATTCGGCGGTACGTCCACCCGGCCTCCCGCATGCCCACTATATGCCCTCGCTCAAAGTCCGTCAACTGCACATACGGTTCACGTCCACGCTGTCGCGGCATGCTACCAATGTTAAAGACTGCGATGGAGCTCCGTATGCCACGGCAAACTGGCTGACACTGACGGCGGCGGTGCACAAATGCTGCGCAGCTAGCGCCATTCGACGGCCAACACCGCGGTTCCTGGTGTGTCCGCTGTGCCGTGCGTGTGATCATTGCTTGTACAGCCCTCTCGCAGTGTCCGGAGCAAGTATGGTGGGTCTGACACACCGGTGTCAATGTGTTCTTTTTTCCATTTCCAGGAGTGTAGTCATCGACTGCGATATTTTCCTCTACTGTACATTATTCTGTACGAAGTGTTCACGTCCATTCACATTGGTGGTTTTCTAAGCACAATAAACGACACGGAAACGCCTCTATACCATACGAGGTGCATTAAGTTCTAAGGCCTCCGATTTTTTTTCTAATTAACTACTCACCCAGAATCGATGAAACTGGCGTTACTTCTCGACGTAATCGCCCTGCAGACGTACACATTTTCAAAACGCTGACGCCATGATTCCATGGCAGCGGTGAAGGCTTCTTTAGGAGTCTGTTTTGACCACTGGAAAATCACTGAGGCAATAGCAGCACGGCTGGTGAATGTGCGGCCACGGAGAGTGTCTTTCATTGTTGGAAAAAGCCAAAAGTCACTAAGAGCCAGGTCAGGTGAGTAGGGAGCGTGAGGAATCACTTCAAAGTTCTTATCACGAAGAAACTGTTGCCTAACGTTAGCTCGATGTGCGGGTGCGTTGTCTTGGTGAAACAGCACACGCGCAGCCCTTCCCGGACGTTTTTGTTGCAGCGCAGGAAGGAATTTGTCCTTAAAAACATTTTCGTAGAATGCACCTGTTACCGTAGTGCCCTTTGGAACGCAATGGGTAAGGATTATGCCCTCGCTGTCCCAGAATATGGACACCATCATATTTTCATCACTGGCGGTTACCCGAAATTTTTTTGGTGGCGGTGAATCTGTGTGCTTCCATTGAGCTGAGTGGCGCTTTGTTTCTGGATTGAAAAATGGCATCCACGTCTCATCCATTGTCACAACCGACGAAAAGAAAGTCCCATTTATGCTGCCGTTGCGCGTCAACATTGCTTGGCAACATGCCACACGGGCAGCCATGTGGTTATCCGTCAGCATTCGTGGCACCCATCTGGATGACACTTTTCGCATTTTCAGGTCGTCATGCAGGATTGTGTGCACAGAACCCACAGAAATGCCAACTCTGGAGGCGATCTGTTCAACAGTCATTCGGCGATCCCCCAAAACAATTATCTCCACTTTCTCGATCATGTTGTCAGACCGGCTTGTGCGAGCACGATGTTCTGCCTTCATTAAACTGTCACACCCACGAACGCACTTTCGACACATCCATAACTCCATCACCACATGTCTCCTTCAACTGTCGATGAATTTCAATTGGTTTCACACCACGCAAATTCAGAAAACGAATGATTGCACGCTGTTCAAGTAAGTAAAACGTCGCCATTTGAAGTATTTAAAACAGTTCTCATTCCCGCCGCTGGCGGTAAAATTCCATCTGCCGTACGGTGCTGCCATCTCCGGGACGTATTAACAATGGACGCGGCCTCATTTTAAAACAATGCACATGTTTCTATCTCTTTCCAGTCCTGAGAAAAAAAATCGGAGGCCTTAGAACTTGAATGCACCTCGTACTATAATCTCCTCCGTACATCACAGTTAGCACAACATACGATGGCAGATATCTTTCTCCAGGTATTCGCCAAACACAAATACTTCCAGCAGTTTGTGATAGTGTATAGCGTGATTCATTACTCGAAATCACAAACTTCCTGTCATCGCCTGACCAACAGCTCTACACTTCACATTACTTCGAGCGTCGTTTAGCGTTGATTACCGACACGTGTTGCTTATCAGAATACGCTCGCAAACTGCAGCCCATTCGATTTAACTCACTACGCATAGCCATCGTACTAGATAGACTACTGACAGCACGTTGCGTATCATGAGTGATTCCTCACGCTGATTTCCTGCAGTTTTTACCGTTCTCCGTAATGTCCGACGGTCGCTGTCCATTAGTACACGAGGTCCACCCCGTTTTGATTTATCTCTGGTGTTCCATCGAGTTTGCACTACACAAGCGCATCACCGGCGGCTTAGGAAGGACTGAAGTATACATGATGAATATGTTACTCTGGTGCCACCCAAATACTAGTCAAGTTCAAAGTCACCAAACTCTCCTGAACCACCCATTCTGATGTTGCTGCTTGTCTACGAACAACACGGTACTCCCCTGTGCTGTACTTCCTCAAATAAAGGCCAATGTTCTATACTATTAGATTTCTTGTGGCTAGGAATACCCTCTCCTCCTGGGCTATTCTGCTAATTGTGTCCACCTACCTTCGTCCATGATGGCTTTTTTTCCAGGGCACTTGAATTCCTTAACTTCAAAGATCAAATAGTCACCAGTTTTGATGATGAGTGTAGTGCTAATCTCACTTCTGTTATAACTTTCGTCTTTCTTCCGTTTACTCTAACACTATATTCTGTACTCATTAGAATGTTTATCCCATTTAACTCGACTTGTATTTGTTCTCATTCACTGCAGACAGCAACGTCATCAGTCAGTTTTACCACGGATACCCCTTCACCCTGCATTTTAATTCCATTGTTGCACCTTTTTTTTATTTCCGGCCTTGCTTCTTCGATGTTGAGAACGAAGAATAGGTGTGCGTTCCCATCTTGCATGCATTTTAATCTTGGTGTTCCATTCTTATTATTTCCTCGTGGTCCTTGTACGTAATGTATATTACCTGTGTCCTTCTGTAGCTCACTTATATTTTTCAAAAATGGCTCTGAGCACTGTGGGACTCAACTGCTGTGGTCATAAGTCCCCTAGAACTTAGAACTACTTAAACCTAACTAACCTAAGGACAGCACACAACACTCAGCCATCACGAGGTAGAGAAAATCCCTGACCCCGCCGGGAATCGAACCCGGGAACCCGGGCTTGGGAAGCGAGAACGCTACCGCACGACCACGAGATGCGGGCGACTTATATTTTTCTCAGAATTTTCTAAAATTGCACCATTTTACATTGTCGAAAGATTTTTCGGGTCTTAATTTTTCTTGTTTCTTATCAAACGCTAAGTCCTCGCTGTCTTCCTCATTCCTTCACTTTCCCGATACCCATAATATTCGTCACTCAATATATCCTCAATTTTCTTTTCAAATATTCTACGCATTCTTTTTTTCTGTAGCTTGAACGCATGAGGAGTTAATCAGTGCGATAGTTGTCGCACCTACCTGCTATTTCGGGGTTGAGTGGATGATATTTTTTCGAAAGTTTGAAGGTATGTCTTCATAAATTATAGGTACTACCTACAATTGTCATTTGATCCCCACTTCCCTCGATTTGCTTAAGAATACCGAAGGAATGTTATCTGTGCCTTCTCCGTTATTTGATCGCATGTATTCCGAACTCTCTGTGTCTTCTACATGAACTCCCACGTCAACATGTCTCACGGCATCAAGCCCTCTCCCTCTCCGCCTATGCGCTCTCTTCTCTTCATTTTACAGTGGAATTCCCAAATTGTACTCTTAGTGTTGATTCTCTTGCTTTTAATTTCAGCGAAACTTATTTTGACTTCCTTGTGTACTAAAGCTTTCCTTTCGACGACCATTTCTTTTGTTTCCTTCACATTTTATCTGCTGCAGTTACGCCTTGCCATCCCTGAACGTTCTGCTTATTTCATGCCTAAGTGACTTATATACGGTGTCCCATAAACATTGCGACAAATTTCGTGGATTTATAGAGGATACCTTGAGGAACAAATAGCGGATAAGTACCAGTGTCCAGAATTGTCATCCAAAGACTCCAAGAGCGTCGACATGTCTTGTCTCCTATGAATGCGATGCTCTGTTTCCATGGTGGATCACACTTTGGACACGCGTTTCCAGTTGTAATTTATTTATCTCCTGTATACCTAAAAATATGGGAGATTTTGGACGGTTTCCTCCAGTCAGAGAAACAGTCTTCGCCGCCACTCTTCAGTCTATACATCGAAGAAGCGATAGCTGAAATAAAAGGAAGATTAGATAGTGAGATTAAAATTCAGGACGAAATGACATCAATTATAAGATTCGCTGAAGTTAATTCCTATTCTCAGTGAAGCTGAAATGAATTACAGGACCTGTTCAACGGAGTGAACAGTCCAGTGAATTTATTCATTTAGAATAAATCTAAGAAAGACGACAGTAATGAGTGGTGATAGAAATGAGAAGAGCGAGAAGTTAACATCAAAATTGGTGATCAAGAAATATACAAGAAACCCTGCTAGACCCGTAACGGACAGAACAAGATGTACATAATAACCAGACCATCGCAGCCGGAGAGGACATACCTGGCCACGTGGGCAAGAGAAGTGTACTGGTATGAAACATACGCCGCAGGTTGATGGAGTAATTTATGAGAATGTAGGAATGGAGCAAAAGATTGTGCAATAGTCAGTCATGGACTGAAGGAGAACCTGAACAGAAATAGATCGAAGGATTTGAAATTTGTTTCAGGAAAATGTTGAAAATTAGTTGGACTCGTCAGGTAGGGAATGACCAGGTCCTCCGAAGAATCGGCGAAGAAAGGATGAAGTGGGAAACACTGACGTAAGAAGGAGCAGGATAACAGGAACTGTTAAGACGATAGGGAATAACTTTCACGGTACTGGAGGAGCTACAGAGTGTAAAGCTGTAGAGGGGGACAGAGACTGGAATACATCCATCCTATACTTGATAACGTAGGTTGCAAGTGCTGTTCTAAGATGAAGAAGTTGCCATTGGTGAGGGTTACGTGACGGACCGCATCAAAGCAGTCAGGGGACTGATGGGACAAAAGCGAACTTGTTATCGTAGGAAAGACAGACACGAACCCACAGCATCCATAATGAGACAATTTTATAGGCCAGCTAGATCCGCAAACGACTGAAAGAATGTATGACAAAATACAATGATTACTCAGATTCTTAACGGAGAAGAACATGTTATTCTGTTTCAGCTGGGAGCTACTCAGATTCTTAACGGAGAAGAACATGTTATTCTGTTTCAGCTGGGAGCTAGATACTACGGAAAGGAAGAGAAGGAAAATAGTAGAATAAGATCGAATTACGGAAAGGAATGAAAGGGATAGCCCCCTGATAGAGTTTAGCATAGGATGTAATTTAACCGTCGTTAACACTAGGTTGAACAGTCATGTAGTAAGTTTATACACTTGAACGATACCTGGAGAAAACTGTAGGTTTCAGACAGAGTTTGTAATGATGATACAGAGATTTTGAAACCAGATTTAAGCTGTAAATTTTTGCTGGGGAAAATGGGTATTCTGGTCACAATTTATTGTGTTTAACTGCTGTTGAAAATTAAAAAGGAAGATAAGAAGGAGATGGGACCTGGACTGGTTGAATCAACAAGAGATTTCTGAGAATTTCAAAAGGAGCAGGACGCAACTACTGGCTGAAATAGCGGTAAGAAACAGAACAGAAGACGAATGAATGGCCGTGAGAAATGAAGTAGTAAAGGTAGCAAAAGGTCAAATACGCAAAAATACGAAGCGCAATAAAAACCTTTAGATAATGCATGAGACCTATATCTAACTGACCAAAGAAATAAAAATGTAGAAAGTAAGTAGCAAATGGGAATATATACATCTGAAAATTGCGATTAATGCGAAACATTAAATGGGTTTCAGGTATTGGTAGAGGGCAAACCCAAAAAGCTATACAACCATGTATAATTAGGGGAGAGATATGCCGCCTATAAAAAATTAAGAGAGACCTTTGGAGAAAATAGAAACAGCACAATGAATATCAAGTGCAGAGATGGCAGACCAGAAAAGCTAAAAAATGGTAGGAATACACTCAAGGAAAATGTCCTTGAAGGTAATAGCGAAAAAAGAGAAAGTAGATGATGATGAAATGAGATATACGATACTGTGGAAAGAAGTACACAGAACACTGAAAGACTTATGTGGAAACAACACAGCTGAAGTAGACAAAATACCCTTGCAGATTTTTAGATCGTTCGGAGAGCTAGTCGCGACAAAATAATTTTACCTATTGTGCAAGAGATATGAGCCACAACCAAACGATATATCCTCAGACATTGAGAAAAATGAAATTATTCCAGCCCCCAAAGGGGAAATGGCTGATATGGTTGATACTAAAGAATTATATGTCATGGTTGAAAAATACTGACAGAAATTATTTACAGAAAAATATAGAGCCAGCAGAATCCTACCTTGGTATAGATCAGTTTTTGTTCCAGAGAAATGTAGAAATACGTGACCTAATGACTTATTTTAAAATGTATGTTAAAAAATGTCTTTAGGATTTGTAGTTTGAAAGAACTATTTTCATATGATTGGAATTATCTTTGAAATATTGCTGGTAGCAGCGATGAAATACAGACACCCAGATGTTATCTACAGCTCGCACAGGAACCAGAAAGACGTGAAAGCGAAGCGGTCTGTACATTGTGAAAGCAATAAACAAAACAAAGGAGGAACGTGGAAAATGTATGAATGTTGAGGAAGAAAAAAGGAAAGTGTGCTTTGAGGTTTGTTGATGACACTGCAGTTCTCTTAGAGACGGTAAAAGAGTTGGAAGAGCAGTTGAAGAGAACAGATAGTCTCTTCAAGGGTTATTATGAGATGAATATCAACAAAAGAAGTAAAGATAATGGAATGTAGTATAATTAAATTAGGCTATGCTGTGGGAAGATACGCACTAAAAGTAGTTGTAGGAATGTGATATTTGGGTCGCAAAATACCTAACGATAACTGAAGTAGAGAGAAATATGAAATGGGTAGTGGCAGAAGCAAGGAACAAATTTCTGAAAAAGAGGAATTGTTAACATCAGATATAAATTGGTACCTGAGGAAGTCATTTTGTTAACTGTTGTCTAGACTGTAGCCTTGCACGAAAGTGAAATGTGGACGATAAGTTCAAGCCTGTAGACGAGTCAAGGTTTTAAAACGTGGAGCTTCAGAAGAGTGGTGAATATTAAATGGACAGATAGGTCAATTGGAAGTATAGAACGGAAACAGGACCGAAAGAAAGTTATGGAACAACTTCACTAGATGAAGGGATCATTTGATTGTACACCACCTGAGGTGTCAAGGAATCGTTCTTTGAGAAGTGAAGTGCGAGGGCGGTCCCAAAGCAATTACACTAGTAACACAGTTTACACTGTTTCATTACTGTATTTTACTGCTGATTGTGGACTTTCACCATGTCAACCTTGATGTTGTATGGGCCGAAAACGAACTTGAAATATGTTTACCTCATCTATTTCCACCTTACATCCTGTGATGATGGTCTATGACTGAAAATGGTAGACATATGCAATAAGGGAGACGGGGAAGGAGAGAAATGGAAACTGGCAGGGATAAATTTATTCGCCACGAATAGTACAAAATATTTTATAGATAACTGTCTGACACTCAGTTACAAAAATTTTTAATCAAAATATCAACACATAATCTTTTTACAACTACTGAAGAACATTTGAAAATGATAGTGGGAAACGTAAAAGGCATTTCTACATACTATTACAAAAACATTTTTAGTCAAAAGATCATTAGGTAACCCTTTTAAAATTACTGAAGAAAAATCAAAAACAGGATAACAGAATTCGCGGAAGGCGGTCAGGAAACAGAAGGCAGTGCAATTTATCCACAATCACTGTTTGGGAAGATTCCACAGAAGGCGACTTATCGCATTGAGAGAATAATTCACATATAAAACTTTCGGTAAAAGGGCATATATAATCACATAACAATTTAAGAAAAATGCAAGCAGATTAAAAAGAAGCACAAGGACGGATTAGCTGAAGACTCTTAATTAGATGGAAGGCACTGTCATTCAGTTATGACTGTTCAAGGAATTCTAGTTTAAAAGAAATGCACATACAAGGCCTTTCGCTGAAATGCGAGATTGCTCCAATTGTGCTGAAATCAACTTAGTGTTAAGAAATTACATTATCAACATGAAGAACAGAACATAAATACCAAAGTGGCGAAATGCCAAGTTTCAGTGAAATTAATGTTACATACCTTACACAAACAAGGGCAAATACTAAAATTAATTTCAATTCCACTGCAAGGACGTTCAAAATCCAATCAGCATAGATTGCTTCCACTTACTGGTGACAATTCAAACCTTTCTGTGGAGTACCTGGCTCCCAGCTAAATAGTCTTTCACGAGCTTGACCACTGTAGTGACATCAGATTAACTGCGGATGAACGGACTAACAGCCAAACCCTCAAAGCAACAGTAATTACAGGACATGCAAACGTGACCAGTACTGTTAAAGGTAAAACATACAACTAAACACAGGCTCCCAATATACAGTACTAAACTCTATAGAATTAAATCGGCAAATCCGGGGAAATTCATATATCTTGTTAGTGCACAAAGTCCTATTAACTCATCCCAGAAGGTAGTAGTACTATCAGGATAACCGAACTGCTGAATTTTTTTAACAACTTATTCATTTGATACTGAAGGTGAATCAGCTATTATTCCGATGATGGCTACTAAAAGTATTTGACATGCCGGACCAATTCAAATCGGCCCCGTTAACTACCTTCGAAAACACAAGAATTACAAGGTTCACGAATTGCTCACCATGTAATCTTTTCTCAGCAGCCACCAGTCCACATTCGTTACAAAGACTGATCAACATGTAGAAGTCCAAGCCTTCTTTTTTGAGAGACAGTTCCGTACAACCAGTGGTGCATGTAAATCAAAAGCAATGTAGATTCCAAGTCCGCCGCACAGCCTCACACACAATCACCGGTGTTGTGACCATCCCGCAGCCACCAGGAAAGCTATCCATAGTCACTACAGTGGAAAACTTCCTTCTTCTCGCCGGCGGAGCTGCTTAAATTGCCCTCCCCAGCCATGCCCTCTCTCAGTCGGCCAGGGAAGGCACAGAATTTTCTGAGCAAAGACAGGCGAGCGTAATAACATTCGGTAAGAGCACTAGCACGGACCAATATACAGGGTTATTACAAATGATTGAAGCGATTTCACAGCTCTACAATAACTTTATTATTTGAGATATTTTCACAATGCTTTGCACACACATACAAGAACTCAAAAAGTTTTTTTAGGCATTCACAAATGTTCGATATGTGCCCCTTTAGTGATTCGGCAGACATCAAGCCGATAATCAAGTTCCTCCCACACTCGGCGCAGCATGTCCCCATCAATGAGTTCGAAAGCATCGTTGATGTGAGCTCGCAGTTCTGGCACGTTTCTTGGTAGAGGAGGTTTAAACACGGAATCTTTCACATAACCCCACAGAAAGAAATCGCATGGGGTTAATTCGGGAGAGCGTGGAGGCCATGACATGAATTGCTGATCATGATCTCCATCACGACTGATCCATCGGTTTTCCAATCTCCTCTTTAAGAAATGCCGAAAATCATGATGGAAGTGCGGTGGAGCACCATCCTGTTGAAAGATGAAGTCGGCGGTATCGGTGTCCAGTTCTGGCATGAGCCAATTTTCCGCGGGCTACGCGTGAAACTTGCCCGCACGCGTTCAACCGTTTCTTCGCTCACTGCAGGCCGACCCGTTGATTTCCCCTTACAGAGGCATCCAGAAGCTTTAAACTGCGCATACCATCGCCGAATGGAGTTAGCAGTTGTTGAACTTGGTCCTGAAGTGTCGTTGCACTGTTATGACTGACTGATGTGAGTGCATTTCAAGCACGACATACGCTTTCTCGGCTCCTGTCGCCATTTTGTCTCACTGCGCTCTCGAGCGCTCTGACAGCAGAAACCTGAAGTGCGGCTTCAGCCGAACAAAACTTTATGAGTTTTTCTACGTATCTGTAGTGTGTCGTGATCATATGTCAATGAATGGAGCTACAGTGAATTTATGAAATCGCTTCAATCATTTGTAATAGCCCTGTAGGTTTATATTAAACAACTGATGGTTAATTATGAACTTTTTCAAGTACTTAACGCCTGTTGGTTGTCACTTAGAAAAAGCTTTAAAAGCTTGTAGGGGTGTTGAAGGGCAGGCTGTGCTGTGAAATAGTTGTTAAGGAAACAATTCGATCCGTTGCCCTGTTTTCGAGTTAATTAGCACTAAAGTTAGCCAGTCAGTCCGTAGCACGCACAAATTCAAGTGGCCCTTCAGAGACGGTGTCGCCTAATTTGAGGAGGAGGAAGGGGGGCGGGGGAGCAGGAGATTAGTGTTTAACGTACCGTCGACAACGAAGTCATTAGCGACGTAGCGCAGGCTCGGATTAGGGAAGGATGGGAAAGAGAATCGGCCGTGCCCTTTAAAGGAACAATTCGGCATTTGCCTGAAGCGAATTAGGGAAATCGCGGAAAACCTAAATCTGGATGGTCGGACGCTAATTGAACCGTCGTCCTCTCGAATGCGAGTCTAGTGTGCTAACCACTGCGCCCCATCGCTTCCAGATGCGATCTTCGTGTGGTTTCCTAAAGTCGAATAAGAGACCGATACAGAAATTGGATGTGGAATGGTAGTAAGGATCGAACCGGAGACAAAGGCTTATCAGTCACGTGCGCTGACATCTACGCTGTGAGAACTGACGCAGATTTACGTAGCCTAAATTTCCACGTGCAACGGCATGATTGGCTGCCATCATTGCTAATTACTGAGCGGCTGGTCCCGGCGGAGGTTCGAGTCCCCCCTCGGGCATGGGTGTGTGTGTTTGACCTTAGGATAATTTAGGTTAAGTAGTGTGTAAGCTTAGGGACTGATGACTTAGCAGTTAAGTGCCATAAGATTTCACACGCATTTCAACATTTTGAACTGCTAATTACCTCGTAAACAACGCAACGTATTGATTTTTTTATTAGCATTTATATTCAGCACTACCTACCCAGCAACAGCCTTGCAAGCTTTTCAGACTGTTTCTGACCGCACCTACATTTCGTGTTTAAACACTGCCCTTAAAATGCCATTTGACAAGACCTCTTTTTTTCAACAGATCGACCGTCATCGTACAAGGATGTAGAAACGTAGCTCATGATGCATTCTACCGGGTGGGTAGGGTCGAACTGTATACATCAGAGTTATTACACACACGGCATTAGGTGAGGTGGATATAGTTAAAACCACAAAATATCTAGAAGTAATCGACCATAGCAATCTGAAGTGAAACAACCACGTAAATCAAAATGGAATTAACAAATCTGACACTGGGCTTCATTGGAAGAACCCCAAGGGAATTATTTCATCCATGAATGAGCCAGCTTACAAAGGACTCATTGAGCAATTCTTGAGCGACGCATAGAAAAAAGCTACCAACATCGTTGAAACTGGTTGCCCAAATAATATAGATTTTTCGGAAGAATTACAGTTGCTAGTAACCTTTTTCTGCGAATTATTGATGAGCTGCAGTCCTGCATTCACATCTACATGATGGATGTACAAAATTTCTTGACAGATGTTTGTCAGTCTGACGTCTACATCTATATCCATACTCCGCAAGCCACCTGACGGTGTGTGACGGAGGGTACTTTGAGTACATCTGTCAGTTCTCCCTTCTATTCGAGTCTCGTACTGTTCGTGGAAAGAAAGATTGTCGGTATGCCTCTATGTGGGCTCTAATCTCTTTGATTTTATCCTCATGGTCTCTTCGCGAGATATACGTAGGAGGGAGCAATATACTGCTTGACTCCTCGGTGAAGGTATGTCTCGAAACTTCAACAAAAGCCCGTACCGAGCCACTGAGCGTCTCTCTTGCAGAGTCTTCCACTAGAGTTTATCTATCATCTCCGTAACGCTTTCGCGATTACTAAATGATCCTGTAACTCCGTTGGGTCTCCTGTAGCTCTTCTATCAACCCTACCTGGTACGGATCCCACGCCAGTGAGCAGTATTCAAGCAGTGGGCGATCAAGTGTACTGTAACCTACTTCCTTTGTTTTCGGACTGCATTTCCTTAGGATTCTTCCAATGAATCTCAGTTTGGCATCTGCTTCACCGGCGATTAATTTTATATGGTCATTCCATTTTAAACCACTCCTAATGACTACTTCCAGATAATTTATGGAATTAACTGCTTCCAGTTGCTGACCTGCTGTATTGTAGGTAAATGATACAGGAGATACGATTTATACGTAGGAGCGATAGAGGAGTTCCAAAGATGGCCCTGTTTGATAGTACTGTAATCTCATGTCCAGTCCATAGCAAATTCTCAGGTCTTACGTTTTGCTAGTATACATGCTTTATGTGTAAAGTATACACTAATTATGAAGAGTTTTCCAATCATCAGTAGTGATATATGTCTCTAAATACTTTCCTTGCGATTGTACGTTGAAATGTCGTTAATATATTTTCGTCTTTCTCAAGCTGCGACAGGGTCGCGAACGTAACACTGACCCGAAAGTGTAGAAAAAATTTCTTTTATCTCACGTCTATGGTCACAAACGTATAGGTCCTCAGTCTACCGGTTTCGGTCAGCAATGACTATCTTCAGATCTGTAGTATAAAAACATCTCCTAATATACAGTGATATCGTCAGATGCTAAACACTTAGTATGAGGACCTACAAATTGATGACAATGGACGTGAAACAAAAACAATTTATCGGACATTTTCGTCTTTTTTCGTGAACTGCACATTTCAAACGTATAGGCTAAGCTGGTACGAGTAACCACTTCCATAAGCGCTTTTCTGATTTCCTATAAAGTGCCTTGACAATGAAATACTAACGTCAACAAAAATTTCGCCATCTTACCCAACAGTACCCTACAAACTGTGGGCACCCTTACTTTCGAGAAACACTCGGTCACACAGCTCCGACCTGCCACAAAGGATCAGCACAAGGCATACTGCCCCAAGGATGAAAGAAATCGCTCTCGACGAACGTCTTTGTCACCGCAGTCTGGAGCGCACGAGGTATTTGTGAGGACTGGCCGGTATTAGCCCCGGGTCCCCCCTACTCGCCTCTGATTCGGTCTTTTGTGCCGTCACGGCCCGCGGCAGCTGGTGGTCCCAGTCGTTAAGCCAGGCCGCTTTGGCAGTCTGCGGGGGGCGCCTCCGGGGCTATAGACAAGACCGCAATTTCTGCTCCTGCTTTTATTTCCGCCGGCCGCGTGATGGAAGGTTTCGGAGGCGACCTGCCCCGACGTGCGCCGCATGCGCTCGCGGCCCCTACCCCGTCTGTCTGCAGACCACCCGAATGCGCGTCACGACCACCAAATTACCGCCGCGGCGTCTTCTGGTCCGCTGCTGATCCGTGCCACGTCATCACATTCGCGCTGGCGTTACTGTTGCTCCCTCCATCGCGTGCTCTTGTGTACAGATGAGTTCCGATCCTAATGAAACGAATATCGATGATTTTTCAATCAACATTTACGATTCTGGGGTCGATACAAATTATTCCATAATTACTAGGAACTGGAAGTAATTAGGCAGTATCGGTACTGGATGTACCGAATAGTGTTGGGAAAAATAAGTGATTTTACAAATAATTCGAATTAAAGTGTGTGCAGTAGCTACCGTCACGAAGTAATGTGCACCCCATGAAAAGGACCTATTGGTAGTACTGGAACGCTATAAATGCTCTGTGACCTGTGCAATGACCTCATATGACACTCCGCCGCCGACTTATGTCACTGCAGTATAATGGCGGTTATATACCAGTCGGCGGGAAGACCCACCAATCTGCAGTGCTTGTGGCGTTCAGATTACCGGCCGCCACATTTTGCTTGACTGTCCTTTATTCTATGACCAGAGGGCGGTGGTTTACTTGCCACCGGATTTGCCCTCTATTTTGCAAGACGACGCAACGACTGTGGTTAAGGTCTTACGTTTTTGTGTCCTGTCTAATTTGTTGCCTCGGATTTTAGGAAGAGGATTTTAACGTGCTGCTGGGTGACAGGCTCACCCAGGTTTTAGGTAAGAGGTTCGCCAGTCACGATTACCTACTTCCAGAATGAGATTTTCACTCTGCAGCGGAGTGTGCGCTGGTATGAAACTTCCTGGCAGATTAAAACTGTGTGCCCGACCGAGACTCGAACTCGGGACCTTTGCCTTTCGCGGGCAAGTGCTCTACCATCTGAGCTACCGAAGCACGACTCACGCCCGGTACTCACAGCTTTTCTTCTGCCAGTATCTCGTCTCCTACCTTCCAAACTTTACAGAAGCTCTCCTGCGAACCTTGCAGAACTAGCACTCCTGACAGAAAGGATATTGCGGAGACATGGCTTAGCCACAGTCTGTGGGAGGTTTCCAGAATGAGATTTTCACTTTGCAGCGGAGTGTTCGCTGATAAGAAGCTATGAGTACCGGGCGTGAGTCGTGCTTCGGTAGCTCAGATGGTAGAGCACTTGACCGCGAAAGGCAAAGGTCCCGAGTTCAAGTCTCGGTCGGGTACACAGTTTTAATCTGCCAGGAAGTTTCATTACCTACTTGTTTCACTTCGATTTCTGTTCTCTTTTCCTTGTGTTTCCTTTCCTTTTTTAGTGCGTTTCCTCTTTTCTTGTTTTGCCTCTGTATGTGAGGATTTGGAACTGCGTCAGGCCTGTGTCTTTTAGCCGTTCTCCTTGTTCGCTCTACGTCTTCGTCCCTTCACCGCATGTGTTCTTGTTTCTATGCGTTTGGGCGCTGATGATCATGCTGCTTAGCGCGCGAAAACCTCAAATCACATACACACAAACTCGGTTGTATGGAATCAATGGACCTGTAGGCTAAACCAGTGACAACGCACTGTTTGCAAGTGTCCATCACCACACAGGGATTAGAACTAGCCGATTTGTTGGTGTGTCAAAGGGGACTTTTCAACGTGAATGCACTCTAACACAAAAATAAACGACACGTCATGACGGAATTATCCGAAGTGACGGAAATCGCTACATGTTATGTACATGTACAACAAGGTACTGGTCATCTCTGGCACTTATGCAAGCTTCGATTGGGCATTGATTGATGCAGCTGTTGGATTTCCAGGGGATATCATGCCAAATTCTATGCAATTGGCATTTTCGATCGTCAAAACACTAGATGGTTGCAGGGCCGTGCCCATAATGCTCGAAACTTTCCCAATTAGGGGCAGATCTGACAACCTGGGTGGCCAAGGTAGCGTCTGGCAAGCACGAAGACAATCTCTAAAACTCCAGCCGTGTGTAGGGCCATATGGTGGGCGACAGTCAGGTTGGTGTCCGACCACTGTCTCGTGGTATCCAAACAAATCTTCGCTGGTCATCCAGCCTTAGCAGTAATCATCACTGAAGAACATTCTACTTCAGTCGATGAGATTCCCGACCGAAGAGGTGTCTTCAGATGGCCAGAACAGCGGTGGGATATCAACCAGAATGTGACCCCTATATGGACTGACAGCCAGGAGTGGTGATCTGGGTTGCCTCCTTTGGTGTTCATCCGTGATACCCTTACAGCACTGCAGTACGTCGACGACATTGCACACCCCGCTCTGTTGACCTTCCTAGCAAGTCATCCTTGGCTTACATTTCAACCCGTCCACACACACTGCGAGAGTTTTTACTGCTCATCTTCTGCTTGAAAACCTTACCTTGGCCAGCAAAGTCCCCAGATCGCTCCTCAGCTGAGAATGTTTGGATCATGTTGTTCGGGGCCCTCCAACCACCTCGGGATTTTGATGATCTAACGCGCCAGTTGGACAGAATTTGGTACCATATCCTTCAGGAGGACATTCGGCAACTCTGTAAATCAATTCCAAGCAGAGTAAATGCTTCCATATGGGCCAGAGGTGCACCAACACGTTTGCTCAGTTTGTGAAGCTTTGTCTCTTGATTAATTCATCCAGTTCTCCTAGAATTGTAATCATTTATTTGTCTGTACATGTAAACAACATCTACCGATTTCTGTCCCATTCGGATAATTCCTTTGTGGTGCATCGTGCGTTCGTTATTATTGTCTCTCTGCACAAGTACCGCAACCCGAATCGACGTGAACCTGCCTACTGTTTTTGAGCTTTGGTCTCCGTCCACAGCTTTCATTGTCTACATTTCCCTCAATAACCGAAAACAACAATTCCTTGGTGCCTCAGGTTGTGTCCTATCAACCGAACCAAACTTTTAGTCAAGTAGTACCATAAATTTCGTTTTTCTCCGATTTCATTCACTATCTCTTCAATATTTATTCGATATACCCATCCACTTTTCAACATTCTTCTATAGTACTACGTTTCAAAAGCTTCTATTCTCTTCGTGTGTCAAAAAACACCCTCAGAATGCATTTCCTAAAAGTAAAATTTTTCAGAAATGCTCTCTTGATATTGCTATGCTACGTTTTATATTCGTTCTACGTCGGCCACCGTGTTGTTTTACGGTCAAAAAACAAAATTCATTATCTACGTTCAGTGTGTCATTCCGTTCAGCTGCACTTACAGTTCTTTTCCTGTCTGTGACAGAATTACAAGGGCACTGGTTTGTAAGTATTTCTTCTCCTTGAATTTTAATCCCTACTTCAAATATTTCTTTTGTTTCCGTTACTGCTTGCTCATTGTCCATATTGGATAACTTTTTCAATACGTTACAACCCTGTCTCACTCCCTTCTCAACCACTGCTTCCCTTTCATGCCCTGCGACTCTTACAACCGCAATCTGGTTTCTGTATAAATTGTAAATAGTCTTCCGCACCATGTGTTTTACTCCTGCTGCCTTCAGAATTTCAGGGATAGTATTCCGGGCAAAATAGTCAATAGCATTTCCAAAGTAAACAAATGCCTTAAAAGTAGCTTTGCCTTTATCTTTTTCTAAGATATGTCGTAGGATCAGGATTTCCTCGCGTGTTGCTATATTTCTCAGGACTCCAAACTGACCTTACCCATCGTCGGTTTATACCAGTTTTTCCATTCCTCTTCGAGGAATTCGAATTAGTATTTTACATCCATGACTTATGAAACTAATAGTTCGGTTTCATTCAGACTCGCCAGCATCTAGTTTCTTTGGCATAGGAATTAATATAGTCTTCTTGAAATCCGAGGGTATTTCGCCTGTCTCATACATCTTGAAGAAAAGATGGAATAGTTTTGTCACGACTGGCTCTCCGAAGGCTATCAATAGTTCTGACAGAATGTCGTCTACTCCCCCATCTCGTTTCCAACTACTTGTGCTCTGTGAAATCCTGGCTGCAGTACCATACCTCCCATGTGAGAATGGGTGTCTTCAGAAATGACCTGCCTCCACCATTACATTGTAATTCCAAATATATGCTGTTCATTCTTGCCCCCACTTTTTCCACAGACCATTACAACAATGTCCGTTCAAAGATCAATTAATACACTCTTAATTGTGTACCAGACAAATACATAGCATACCGCAAGTCGATTAAAATATAGTCACCTTGTCGTAACATCACATAGACATGTACGTTTCATGACGTTTCCCACATTAAATAAAATAACTGCACTAAACTAACTGACGTAGATCCAATAAACAGGATGAATACTTAAATGTAAACATTAAAAGTGGAAGACATTCAAATTCCACTATGTTTTTTCGTATATCCAACAGCAGATAATTACACTACGTTTACAATATTGGAAGCCATAAAACACACTATAGTAATGCACTACCATGCAGTGAAATTGGCTTCAGCGTCTATTTACCTCATGCATGTCGCTATGACGATGCAGGATGTCTGGAGAGGCAGCAGGTACGTAGAGCCAGGTGGATGGCTGTCGGAAGGTCATATAAGGAGTGGGAAGAAGAGCCCGTAATCAGAAAGAAGTCATAACGTTACAACGGGACGGTCAGCGCCGAGCGGCATAGGCATCCCTTGACAGTGGTGTGCGCTTAAGTCACAAGTGGACGTACGAACTTGACCTCACCCACTTGATTCATACTGGCAGCTTGTGTAGGGCACGACTATGGCTCCAACAAATGTAAACAGGAAGACGCGAGTTTTAGTCGTTATGTTGAGGATCGAGTTTGAAACGTGTAAGTTGGAACTTTAATAGCGGCAACACTACTGTGGAGACACTAACGCATTACGTTCCTCCACGGCAGACCGTCTATGCACAGTATTACTGTTCCTTTTTGGAGCATTACCTTCGACCAGCTTTACGAAAGAGTCGGCGGCACTCTCGGCGCAACCCACCCATCAATTTGCACGACAATGCGCGGGCGCATACAGCATAACTGTGGCTGCTCTGTTCGGTCGATGGGACTGGGGCGTACTGTACCACCCACCATACTCCCAGGACTTAAGACCTTCTGACTTTGATTTGATTTGATTTGTAACACGTACAGTATGTAACCAAGGAAGCAATGTGCGAAACAGGATGATACTGATCGTAGAAACATGAAAACCGTGATTGTTGCGGCATACAGCACGTTTGATGAAAGCTTAATCTCTGCATGTTCATGATTTTTAACGTGTCTGCTGCAAAACGGACTCCGTTTACATTCATAAACGTTCCTTGCTAATAACACAGTTTAGCAATGTACCTCGCATATCGAAGCAAATCACCGAATACTGGTACAGGCGACTGATTGAAATTTCATGCACTAGTCTTGCGAGCGACGTAGGTGCTATTCTGTTATTCTGCGCAACGGATTAATCTGAGATGTACCCTTTACCCTGTGGCTCCTGCAAGATGCAGTTTCCACCCCCACCCTACTGCAGAAGTCGGACAGATGCTCCTAACGTTCTAAAGAGAAATGCCTGAAAAAGTTTCAGCAATAAATATCTTCTGGAGTAGTCTGCTGTAAGGAAATGACACAAAAATTCACAAAATTTCTTACGTAGCTAGTGGGATACTTGGGTACTGGAGTAGTGCTAGTTATGGTAAGAAAAACATGAAACTAACGAAAATTATTATTTATTTTGCAAAAATTGAGAAATCACAATGGCACTTTTAGTTATGAACTGAACAAGTTATTTCCGGGTTCTTTTCGGAATGTGAAGTTATCTCTTAAGTATAGGATTCGCTAATGAAATTTCTATACAAAGTTTAAGATTATTATTGATTAGGCAGAATGCCTGAGAGGCGTGCCTATTCAACTTAATATTTATCCGTTAGAATGTTGATAGGTACGGTCGTGGCTGTTGCATGTGAAATGCGGTGAAGTGTACTGTTGTGGAGGAAATGTGGGGCTCGCAAGAGCTGTAGAGCACAATACCGTAAGCTGCGATGACTACTGTCTGTGCCGCTCGCTGCTGACAAATAAGATAACTCTCGTTCTATCTGGATTGACCTTCGCCAATCAAACTCTCCCTCTGCCTTGATGAAGTCAAGGACTCCTATTCGCCCCTAGTCTAACTATTGGCGTGGTACACCGGTCAGATAACCAGTCCACCGCGATGCCACTCGAAAATATGCTCCCAGGCGTTTAACTATAACTGTTCGTTCACACCGCACAATAAGTGTGGCGGCCAACACAACAACACTTAATCGCAAGGACTCAATATAGAGTCGCATTCCAATTCGCTCTTGACAGAGGTGCTCTCCCAGTGAAGTACTGAGGAGAGACTTGTTCCTCGCTCTTTGAGTACACGTACGAGCGCACACGCTCTCGTTATGTGTTCTCGCTCCAAGAGCGACAATGGAACGGCGCCTCTCCACGCCAAACGTGAAGGGGTATATCTTTCAGTCTCGTCCATTACTCCTACAGCTCAAGGCATCAGGAACATTGTCTGCCAATCAGCATTGCTCTTCTAAAACGGGAGAATGACATTTCGTTTAAGGCGACCAATCTGGAAATCTGTAGCATCAGCGTTTGGTGTTTGCTGTCTCCCTGTGAAAACCTCTGCAACTGCGTGCTATGCTTGTAAAGAATGCATAGACTGGGCGCTCCCACACAATGTAGTGGAATTTGCTTTTAAGCCGAACATGGGGTCATTCTCCCTTTCACTCGGGCAAACGCTGTCTGCTCCACGGGCAGTCGCCACCCGACGTAGATAGGTTGACTCATCCTCTGAAGCGACCGGCCCCCTGGAGTGCAGTTTGCCTCTCCTGAACTAAAAGCCCCTGCGACTGTCGTGTCTGGAATGTGTGTGTGTACGTCAGCCTCTAGTATTTCAACGTCGGTGCGCACTTTAGATTTACTAGTTATTTGCATATCGTTTACACGAATTCATACAACATTGACTTTATCTTATCGAGTTTGGGTTCGAATGAAGTGTGTTGATGTGCAGAGTATGATTGTGAGGGCAGAATATGTAAGCAATGTAGGCCAGGAGACCATGACGCCTTACAGTCTCCAGAAACTATATCTCTATTCTGTTTGATCGTGTAAGCGCAGTTTTGTAGTTGTTTTATAAGCTTCTACCCCTGCACGTAAAAATAAATGTCGCAAGGCTGAATCAGCGATGTTCATTTTGGAGGGTGGAATAGCATGGTAAAAAAAATACCAGTACATAGATTCTATCCACAGTTCTCGCGATTCTGGAAGTAACGGCTTACTCGCTCGGGTGTGCACTCATTGAATGCTAGTGACCATACAAAGTACTTAACGAGGCATAAAACTTTCAAATTTGATTTTCTCGAGAACGGTTGAGAGCTGCGTCTCCCTGTTTACATATTTTGTAGCCTGCACACGCTGTCAATATGAATCAGATCAATAAGGGGAAATTCGTATTGTCCCTTTGGTCTCAGAAGGCAGCTGGGTCGCGGGCGTCAAACCTAGTTGGCGGCAGTGACGGCCCTTAGTGGGTCTAGGGATGCATCAACCCGGAATGGGGAGGAATGAAAGAGGAAGCCACCTGGTAGAATTTTGCACAGAGTATAACTTCATCATAGCTAACACGTGGTTTAAGAATCACAAAAGAAGGTTGTATACGGGGAAGAGACCTGGAGACACTCGAAGGTTTCAGATAGATTATATAATGGTAAGACAAAGATTTAGGAAAGAGGTTTAAATTAAAAGACATTTTCAGCGACAGATGTGGACTCTGATAACAATCTACTGGTTATTAACTGCAGATTGACACTGAAGGAACTGCAAAAAGGTGCGAATTTAAAGAGATGGGACCTGGATAACTGACTAAACCAGAGGTTGTAGAGACTTTCAGGAGAGCATTAGGGAACAATTGACAAGAACGGGAAAAAGAAATACAATAGAAGCAGAATGGGTAGCTTTGAAAGATGAAATAGTGAAGGCAGCAGAGGATCAAGTAGGTAAAAAGACGAGGGCTGGTAGAAATACTTGGGTAACAGAAGAGATATTCAATTTAATTGATGAAAGGAGGAAATATAAAAATGATGTTAATGAAGCAGGTAAAAAGGAATACAAACGTCTCAAAAATGAGATTGTCAGGTAGTGTAAAATGGCTACGCCGGGATGGCTAGAGGACAAATGTAGGGATGTACAGACATATGTCACTAGAGGTAAAATATTTCCACCTACAGGAAAATTAAAGAGACCTTTGGAGAAAAGAGACCCACTTGTATAAATATCAAGAGTTCACACGGAAAATCAGTTCTAAACAAAGAAGGGAAAGCATAAAGGTGGAAGTAGTATATAGAGCGTCCATACAATGGCGATGTACTTGAGTGCACTATTATGGAAATGGAAGAGGACGTAGATGAAGATGAAATGGGAGGTATGATACTGCGTGAAGAATTTAAGAGAGCACTGAAAGACCTAACTTGAAAGTAGGCCCTGGGACTAGATAACATTCCATTAGAACTACTGATAGCCTTGAGAGAACCAGCCTTGACAAAACTCTACCATCTGGTGAGCAAGATGTATGAGACAGGCGAAATACCCTCAGACATGAAGAGGAATATAATAATTCCAACCCCAAAGAAAGCAGGTGTTGACACGTGAAATTTACCGAACTATCAGTTTAATAAGTCACTGATGCAAAACCATAACACAAATACTTCACATGGAAAAAAATGTTCAAAAACTGTGTGAAAACTTATGGGACTTAACTGCTTAGGTCGTCTGTCCCTAAGCTTACACACTACTTAACCTAAATTATCCTAAGGACAAACACACACACACACACACACACACATACACACACACACACACACACACACACACACACATGCCCGAGGGAGGACTCTAATCTCCGCCGGGACCAGCAGCACAGTTACATGGAAAAACTGGTAGAAGCCGACCTCGGGGAAGATAAGATAGGATTCGTAGAAATGCTGGAACACGTGAGGCAATACTGACCCTATCACTTACCTTAGAAGATAGATTAAGATAGGCAAACGTACGTTTCTAGCATTTGTAGACTTAGAGAAAGCTTTTGACAATGTTGACTGGAACACTCTCTCTCTAAGTCTGAAGGTGGCAGTGGTCAAATACAGGGAGTGAGAGGCTATTTACAATTTGTACATAAATCAGATGGCAGTTATAAGAGTCGAGGGGTATGAAAGGGAAGCAGTGGTTGGGAAGGAGGTGAGACCGGGTTATAGCTTATCCCTGATGTTATTCAATCTGTATATTGAGCAAGCAGTAAAGGAAACCAAAGAAGAATTTAGAGTAGGAATTAAAATCAATGGAGAAGAAATAAAAACTTTGAGGTTTGCCGATGACATTCTAATTTTGTTAGAGACAGCGAAGGAGCAGAAAGAGCAGTCGACTGGAATGGGCAGTCTCTTGAAAGGAGGATATAAGATGAACCTCAACAAAAGCGCCGGCCATTGTGGCCGAGCGGTTCTAGGCGCTTCAGTCCGGAACCGCGCTGCAGCTACAGTCACAGGTTCGTATCCTGGATCGGGCATGTATGTGTGTGATGTCCTTCGGTTAGTTAAGTTTAAGTAGTTCTATGTCTAGGGGACTGATGACCTCATATGTTAAGTCACTTAGTGCTTAGAGCAATTTGAACCATTTTTTCAACAAAAGAAAAACGAGGATAATGGAATGTAGTCTACTTAAATCAGTTGATGCTGAGGGAATTAGATTATCAAATGAGACACTTAAATCAGTAGATGAGTTTTGCTATTTGGGGAGCAAAATAACTGATGATGCTCGAAGTAGAGAGGATATAAAATTTAGACTAGCAATGGCAAGGAAAGCGTTTCTGAAGAAGATAAATTTGTGAACATCAAGTATAGATTTAAGTGTCAGGAGTGAAGACATGTATGGAAGTGACAAGAAGCATAAGCTTTCGAAATGTGGCGCTACAGAAGACTGCTAAAGGTTTGGTTGTGACTAATGACGAGGAACTGAGTAGAATTGTGGAGAAGAGGAATTTGTGGCTCAACGTGACTAGAAGAAGGGATCGGTTGGTAGGATATGTTCTGAAGCATCAAGGGATCACCAGTTTAGTAGTGGAGGGCAGCGTGGAGGTTAAAAATCGTAGAGGAAAACCAAGACATGAATACACTAAGCAGATTCAGAAGGATGTATGTTGCAGTAGTTGCTTGGAGATGAAGAAGCTTGCACAGGATAGAGTAGCATGGAAAGCTGCATCAAACCAGTCTCTGGACTGAAGACCACAACAACAACGACAAGGTTTTCTCTTCTAATAATCGAAACCGGTAGAGAATAAACAAACAACTGGACAGCTGATGACTAAATTATGCTTTTCTCAAAATATGTAACAGCTGAAAATAGTTACCTAGTAAAGTTCTGTTAATATTTGTACCGATTATATAGCAGCGGACTCACACTAGCAACCATCACGGAAATGAGTCGTTTGTAAAATCTTGTTTACTGTAACGGTTTTGCCTCTGTTCTCGTATGCTTTCACTATTGCCAGTTTCTTCTTCTTCTTCTTCTTCTTTCATTATGGTGTAGGCCGTAGGCTTGTTCCGTCTTCTAAGCGTTCGTCCATCTTTTTCTTGGTCTTCCTGCGGATCTTGTACCTAAATGTTTGAAATTTAGGGTTTGTTTTGGTGCTCTTAAATCTAGCATCTTTTTTAGATTATCGATCAGACTAAACTCCTCATTTATATCATGTATCACAAGCTCTGCTCTTACGTCTTATTTTCTATCTAATTTTGTAAATACCTTAACTCCTCTCACAAAAATCATTTCTGCCACTTGGATTCTACTTTCCTGCTTTTCAGTAGTTGTTCAAGTTTCGCTTCCAAACAGCAATGTGGGGATCGGCCTTTACCTTCTGAAACTTGATTTTTGTGTCTTTTTCCACTTTACTCATCAATGTTGTATTATTTGTACCGCATTATCATTTGATTTATCTGCAGTTTGTTGCCAGTGTCCAGTTCACTCGGGTGACTTGTAATACAGGGTGATTCAAAAAGAATACCACAACTTTAAAAATGTGTATTTAATGAAAGAAACATAATATAAACTTCTGTTATACATAATTACAAAGAGTATTTAAAAAGGTTTTTTTTCACTCAAAAACAAGTTCAGAGATGTTCAATATGGCCCCCTCCAGACACTCGAGCAATATCAACCCGATACTCCAACTCGTTCCACACTCTCTGTAGCATATCAGGCGTAACAGTTTGGATAGCTGCTGTTGTTTCTCGTTTCAAATCATCAATGGTGGCTGGGAGATGTGGCCGAAACACCATATCCTTAACATACCCCCATAAGAAAAAATCGCAGGGGGTAAGATCAGGGCTTCTTGGAGGCCAGTGATGAAGTGCTCTGTCACGGGCTGCCTGGCGGCCGATCCATCGCCTCGGGTAGTTGCTTGAACCAATTTCAGACGATAAGGTTTCATAACCAACCTTTTTCGTAGGACTCTCCATACAGTTGATTGTGGAATTTGCAGCTCTCTGCTAGCTGTGCGAGTCGATTTTCCTGGGCTGCGAACAAATGCTTGCTGGATGCGTGCTACATTTTCATCACTCGTTCTCAGCCGTCCAGAACTTTTCCCTTTGCACAAACACCCATTCTCTGCAAACTGTTTATACCAACGTTTAATACACCACCTATCAGGAGGTTTAACACCATACTTCGTTCGAAATGCACGCTGAACAACTGTCGTCGATTCACTTCTGCCGTACTCAATAACACAAAAAGCTTTCTGTTGAGCGGTCGCCATCTTAGCATCAACTGACGCTGACGCCTAGTCAACAGCGCCTCAAGCGAACAAATGTACAACTAAATGAAACTTTATAGCTCCCTTAATTCGCCGACAGATAGTGCTTAGCTCTGCCTTTTGTCGTTGCAGAGTTTTAAATTCCTAAAGTTGTGGTATTCTTTTTGAATCACCCTGTATTTGCAAGGCAACTGAAGTGACTAACTTGTTTAGCGTGTTTGTTCCCTATTATGATCTTAGTTCTCAGCAGTTTTGTCCCTTTGAAAGCCATAGCCTTTTTGGAATGGATATTTTCGTATTATGTCTTTGGAAATCTGGTGCAGTCTATAGATGGACCTTCGTAGAGAAGTCTCACTGTCGTCTATGATTTACAACTGAAAAGCTGTCTGCGAAAAACATCGTATAAAAATATGTTAACTAATAATCTAAAACCCGGATCAGATTGTTGTTACCATGTTTCAATCGTATCGTAAATATGTATATATTAAACAGTGTGGGTGATAAACTATACCCTTGTCGAACCCTTTGCTTTATATTTATGTCTTCTGGTACAGCATGTTTAGTCTTTATTCTTATTTTTGTAGGTTTATATAGGCCTTCTACCACCTTTATTATTTGCTGAGGATATCCATTCCTGCGTGATGTGTTCCATAAGTTTTCATATCTACATAGTCGAAGGCTTTCTCCAAGTCTATTAATGCGTTGTGTGTTTCCGTATTGAACTAAAATTTTGTATCGTTTGTTTAAATGTGAAAAAATTACCAACAGAGGATCTTGCTTTCGTGGAACCATTTTCTTCTTCAGATAACAGATTTTCGGCGATAGTTTGTAGACGTTGATTTATTCTCTTGGAGTAAATCTTACACGCTGTGTCCGCTGTTGTTCTACCACGGTTACTGTTTCATTCATTTCTGTTGCCTTCTATAAAGATTGAAACGACATCTGCAACTGTCCATTGTTTTGGGATTTGGCGTATTTGGCAAGACATATTGTATAAACGAAGAAGCCTAAGTTTAAACAACAATAGCCCTTTTTTGAGTAACTTGGCATTTAAGGCAACGGGGCCTGTCGATTTCCGGTTTTTTTGTTTTCTTCGGAACCTCATTTACTTCTTCGATTGCTATGAGATCCCCGTCATTTGATTTATCAATGTAAGGGGCTCTTCCTCTGAAGCTTGGTTCTCATTATCCACAGCTGGTTATAATGTGCAATGAATTTTCATTCAGGTTTCGCTGTTAATTGCGATTCTCGCTGTAGGTAGTCTTCCTATCATGGGACCACATTGGCCAGCCGCTGAAGAGATGGAACACCTGCACCGCCTGGAGGGCAGTTCACTTCACTGATTTTCCTCCAGTTGCAGTCACAACCGTCTCTAGACTTCGAGTCACAACTGTCTTCGTAGTGCCGTAAACGATGGTTAGATATCAATAAAAACGGGCTGGAGAGTTGTGTTCCCTGAAGACCGTATCTCGACCGACGTTTTCGCCCTCCCGGCTCAAACGCAAGCCCGTAACTTTTCTTTTAAGGACTCTCTGGTAGCAGGAGCCTCTGATCCTACCGCCTCTCCCGCAGGAGCAATATCTCCTGCTTAGGATAATGAAGTACAGGCCCCCCGGAGTTCAATTAATTTAAGGACATTATAAATATTCATACAAAAGCTTTCTTCCACGCCCACAACCAACTGCTCTATAAGGCTTTTGTTGGCGACTCGAGTAACGTGTTGTGAGGCATGCTGTACTCAAAGATGCATAATTCTACTTTGATGTCTGGAAAAAAAAATTTCGAGCGCGCTTCAGCCCTCTTGTTCGCTACATTCGCGTCGTCACTTGTGTAAGCGACTTTTATAAGCGTATTAGTGAATCGTGCAGAATACGCACTTGAGAGGGAATAGCTTACGCTGCCTAACGGAAACGAATACTAGCACACACTGAAAATAATTTTTAAAGAAAAATAGAGTGAAAACACTCTTTGGCATCTCTGAGAAGTCAGCAAACAATTCAGCCAAATGAGTCAGCAGGCGGAAGTTTCGCGCAGAAATTTTTAGGTGTTATTTAAGATTCCATGTTATATTAGAGAGAATGGGTGATTGGGCGATAACAATAATTTTACAGTATTTCAAAGAATTGCGCGACTGCAATGGCGATTGTGGTACCGAAATATCCGTGATGTAATGTGAAATTCCAGAGGCGATTCAAATAAAATTCAACAATGAGAAAGTCACAATACCAAAGCATGGTAATTTGTAGCCTATTATTTGGATTTGCTGCTCTTGCACTGGACGTGTTTGCATACAAAATTTTTGGGTACAGGTCCGTCTGTTATGCAAAACAATGTTTTTTCATATACCTAAACATGTTTCAGAATCTTTGTGCCGTCGTCAGAGCGTTTTTTTTTTTTTTTCAAATCTGTGGAATGTGAATACATATTTAAGTAATGAACGAAAAATAGGCGTAAAGATAGTTTTTGTTTGTTGCTGTCATTATCTTAATTTTACATCATATGGTTATGCACGACCGTCTGTACACAATCTTGTACTGGTTGGAACATAATTTAGTTGCAGATGAGAAGATACCATCACAAGAGAATGTAAGAAGGTCCTGCACAATCGTATAATGTAAAGTTAATGACAACAGATAACAAAAACTGTCTTTAGGTCTCTTTTTCGTAGCTTACTTATCACTTAACATGCTCACAGTTCACAGATTTTAGTAACGAAAAACCCACTTTTGCGTAGCAGGCGGACCTTATATTCAGTAATATGCAGCTACTTGCCTCGAGACAACATGTTTTTAAAAGTGTTAATGGAAACGATGTATACGACGATTTTCATTACCTTTCACATGATGTATGCTGCACCATCCAAAACAGGGAACAGAATTTTATCATTCTGACCGTAACACCTCATATAATTAATGATTGTTAGAGACTGTCACAGGGTAGTATTAAATAAAAGATTCCCATGTATAGATTTTAGGATCTGGAAAAAAGTGTTGTGGGAAACTTGTTCGTCCAGAAATATTTCTACAGTAGTAAATCTTGGTTCTGTGATGCAATAAAAAAGGACTTAGTTGTTGCAAACCCAACGAAAACGCGGCCTGTGCCGAAAGACATACTAACCACTGTTCGGTTCTACTGGAGAGACAGAAAGCGCTAGTTAATGTTGCAAGTCAGAGTGAGGCTACTGCATCTGGACAAACTTCGTGCAGATTTAGTTACGAAGTCTGTCACGACAGATTCCAGAGAAGAAACTGTTGGTAGACTTCCTGTGTCAAGCTCAGGTAATACCCTAAGCTTTCGATGACTACCTCTGGAAATTTACATCGAATCTACGTAATCCACCTTTCGTGTGTGTCAGACGGTACTTCCTGTACCACTGTAACGTTGTAAGGCACCCCTTATTATCTAATAAGGGCACTAATTTATCTTTATTTACAGTTTTGCTGCTGCATGTATGTGAAGTGAATGTACCAGCGCTGCAATACGTACAGAGTGTGGGACGAGCGGTAGTTTCCCACGCTGACTGCTAGAGGCAGTTGGCCATCTGACGCTTTCAGAGCCAGTGGGATGAAGTGCCGATGCAGAAATCGCTTGTGACGCAGCTAAGAGATATCTAGGGGAAGTACATTTATTCTGGCGTGAATGAAGTAATTGTTATTAATAAATGCCAACAAAAGTTGCCTTTTGCGACTCGGACAGTGGAAGGAGTCTGTGGTCATAAATACTATCTTCCAGCGATTTTACAATGCCAAGAAACGTTGGTATTAATAAAACGAATAACATTAGCATAACCGAAGATGTACGCTCTTAAATGAACTAAATCGATTGTATACTCAAGTTACGGATTGTACGCCGTTGTCGGTAGTCGTCGGTAGAATACCTTTCGATCTAGTCACGTAGTAGACCATGCTTTCGTACCATTAATGGTTAGCTTACAACCAGTGTGAACAAGTTCATTTTACGGTGTTTCTTAAATAAACGCACTGTAATGGCATCCTGTGTAAAAATTATTTGCACAAAAACTTCTTCCTTCTTCATTACGTAAAACACAAACAGCAATATTGCGCTTTCAGAATCCGACTGCACTGCTACGGCTCTGCAAGGGGACATAAAACTACGAGTGAATCTCCACGTAGCACGTAGGAAGAATTCATACGCGGCGGCTCACTAAGTCAGTTCAAGGACGGACTGGCTTACTTATTGCAAAACTCGTGTGGGAAAGCGTGGCCAGTTATACTGTACGCCCCTTATACCACCATCTACGGACTCATCGGTTAAACTCAGACATTTCTGGAGGTTTAGTACGACTGGGGGGTGGGGGAGGGGGGTAGTTCTTGTAACGTTCCCCATTTACCCATTTATTGGTACATTCCTGGATAGTATCCGGAAGGAAAGCATCTCTTCCGTCTGGCGTCGAAAGTCTTTGATTATAGCAGCACGACCATTTCGTGAGACATTCCGATGACGGAAAGCATTTTACGAGCCAGATCCCGAGAACGAGCATCTCGGAAACGTTGAAGTCGGTCGGCTTCGCACCCTATAGTCGTGAGCGTCTATTGAAAGGTCTGAAGAAAGATGAAATAACGAGAAGGCGACAAGTGTTTCACGTCCACGCCTGATGACAGAAGGCCTGTCCGCTCTGTAAAGGTGGTGATCTGCGGCAGAGTGCAATACTGGAGTAGGCACAAGTATTTCGGAACAAACCATTCTACGCACATTCTTGAATATGGCACTCCACGGGAACATGTTGACCCAACTATAGCGCCAGTTGCTAGTGCCGTTGGCATGGAATCATCAAGACTTGACCTAGGATCAACGAAACGCGTCGCCTGTTTGGTTGGCTCACGTTTTTTTCTACACCAGGTTGATGGTCGTGTTTCATACACGCCGTCTGTTGTTTGAAACAGGCATCGTGTCATGGATGCACGCCGGTCTGGACATAATTATGCCGCGACGGTCTTTCGTTTGGTCAAATGTGGTTCCAGAGACCTTTTCAAGTAACAAAAATCCATGATGTATGTAGTCAGACTAAAACGACGAATGAAAATTTGTACCGAGATCAGGATTCGAAGCCAGGTCTCCGGGCAGATGCGCTAACCACGACGACACTGGGGCATAGTGGCTTTGCACAGGTGTGCGGTGTATCCTAGCACGTTTGCCGGCCGGAGTGGCCGAGCTGTTCTAGGCGCTACAGTCTGGAACCGCGCGACCGCTACGGTCGCAGGTTCGAATCCTGCCTCGGGCATGGATGTGTGTGATGTCCTTAGGTTAGTTAGGTTTAAGTAGTTCTAAGTTCTAGGGGACTGAAGACCTCAGAAGTTAAGTCCCATAGTGCTCAGAGCCATTTGAACCATTTATCCTAGCACGCCTCCTCCTCAGTTCAAATTCACATTTTGCACTCAGCCCACTTGGTATCCCCCTTGAACTCGAACTGCATTGCAGAGGCTCTCGAATTGTACTAGAGCAGCGCCTCAGCATCGAACTAAATGGGAAATTTGGCGTGAAACTCAGCCATAGTGGCTTTTGACCAAGTGAAACTTTGTTGTTCGTGAGATCTTTGGATCTTTTCAAGTCTTAAATATCTATAAAGTAGATGTGCAGACTGAATTGGTAAATGAAAATTAACATTAAAGTCCTGGAGGAGCAAGGGGTTCGGAAAGGTAAAGCACAGCCGCCCAAGTACGACATTAGACAGTGGTTAACGTTAATTAACCCTTACGTGCCAAAATGGAATGCGGAAGATGTATGTTACACAGTAACAAGAGCTGTACCAAATAACTGAGATAACATGTCTGCTTAATGTAAAACTGTAACTGCCGACTCATATCACAGTTACGAATACAGGATGAGTTCGTCCTTTTAAGGGTTCCTCTGAAGCACTGTCTTAATAGCCGGCATTTCCTTCGAAATGTGGGACTCGTAAGGAAGAAAAGTATAGTAAGACGAAAGGAATAAGATATCCCTGCAGATACTGTAACGCACCCATACGCCTTGAGGTTAAAGTATAGCATAGGAAACTGAGTGTATCATCTTGTCCCAGGGCACAATGCAAATACAACTCAGAACCACGCAGTGGCAGACGGACTGTGCCCGCACCGCTTCCGGCCATCGAGTACCCGACAAAGTGAACTGTGAGAATGAGAGACAACGTCATACTATTTTGTGAAGGACATCATCTTTACGCCAGTGACTGTCATAAGTGTTTATTACACTATTGCAATTTCGGCCTTAGGCCATTATCAAGTGCTGATTTTATGGCTTTAAGCCATGTCAACGAAATGTAAGCTGACACATTTGTGTCGTTGTCAATCCTGTTAAATACGTTCGTGTCGTTGTTACATAGTGCGAGCACACGTATACAGACACAGTAAAACAATATAATCTGTAAATGCACATGTTCATTTGAGAGGCACCCACATGCCTTGCTCATACTGTGGCATCAAGCAGTCAGGCCTGCAAGATGAGTGGTCTGCCAAGCGAGTGGATTCATTCTTAGTTATCGAGTAATATTAGCTCTAGTACTCTCACTTAAGTTACAAGTTATCCTCCTATATGATTACTACGCAACGGAAACGCATATCTGACTATCAGTGATTTACAGAACTCTGACTGTACACTACGCACTGGCAGTACCACATTTTCTTTTTGTCTTTTATTTGACGGCTTTTATTAACACGTGGCCATCCCACTGAATATGAATGGCGCACACATTATAAATTCGGGACATTATGACAATATACAATTTGAAGGAATAGTCTACCAATCTCTTTCTTTTCACTAACTGATTTATTCTGATAAATTCCCTAACCTAAACACACAAATTCTATAACCTACAACAATAACATATGAGAAATTCCGCCCAGTGGGCATGGCTTAACATTAGTGAATCTCTATATTATGGTCTCGTAATTTATTTAACGCTACAGTGCACTTTCCGGATAGGATGGTGGATCTTTTATTATACCTCACACTTCGACTCTCACAATCATCATCACGAAACTTTCCTCCAGACCGAGCGGTACAGAAGGAACAAGCATAACCCACTAATCTTTTGATACTACTTCGCTACACACCCATGGAAACCACACATACCAAAATTACATGACATACACCACACAACAATATGAAATACTACACAGAGAATGGTTACAACATTATCACTTTCAGCTTTCCCACTTCAATTAATATTGATCCCAGTTTCACACGACACTGCCCCACTTTGTAATTCTACTTTCCTACTGTGAACTCTGGAGGTAAATGCACGTCTTCCTGTGCAATGCAAGCCATGTGGCGTTGCTGGATAGACGGCCGACTCACCTTGCTCCTCTCTCAGAGTTTGAATCTAGCGTCAGACGCATAGTAATATAAATGTATTCATCACACACGCGAGTCCTCAACTGATGCCATGGACGAGTACTTCTCTTTATCCTTTGTCTCATACACAGATTGAGACTCACACAGTACTCACCACGTGGAAGTACTCGTCTCTTATTTCAAGTCCTGCACACGCCATTTCTTAAATATTTCAACTTATGGTACACACGCTATTTCTTAAATATTTCAACTTATTGTACACACGCTAGTAATTCAACTTAACTTAAGCACACGGAAGTATTTCAACTTATTTCTACACGTGGTTTCTTTGTGACCGTTGGTCACTTCCGAAGATTACTACAATCCCATTAATATTACCTGCCTGACCTTTAATTCTCCCCACAAAAGTTCCTGAAATTAAGAAATTATTATTTCAAACTACTCTTAAATATTCCACATGCATACCATGCCTCCACTCTTTCGTCATTACGGAGCACATCTAAAACAGGTGTTAACAGCACAGGATCCAGCGGCAGAGTGCCTAAAACATGGCCGTTCTCGAGGTCCTCTCCACTTCTGCTGAAGTGGGGGAGCACCTTACTACCCTATTGGCCAGCTACATTTCAGGCGCTCAAAGCTCTGGTAAATTTCATCTCTTTGGTTCCACCAAAGGTGGCCAAAGGATCGACTCAAAGATGATCATATATTCACATTCACTATCTGCAGTTAGCAGACGACCATACATCCATTCATTTCAAAAGATCTCACCAAACTGGATGTAAGGATTTATTTTGTGGGAGTGCACATATGATAAATTAAATAAATAAATTGTCATTCATTCCTACACTGGTATCCGGCTTCGCTGTATTAACTGAAATTGAGTTATTTTACAAAAAAAAAGTGTTGTTCTGACAAAAATAATGAAATATGTTGTACCTATATTCAATGTCGGGCGGTACTGTACCCTTTCACATTAACCCATCACTAGTCACATATGCATTAGACCACAGCTGCAGACTACTGTTTGCAGGCTACTAGTATTATTTCAAAAGTAATAGCAATACGCCGGCCGCTGTGGCCGAGCGATTCTTGCCGCTTCAGTCTGGAACCGCGTTACTGCTACGGTAGCAGGTTCGAATCCTGCCTCGGGCATGGGTATGTGTGATGTCCTTAGGTTAGTTAGGTTTAAGTAGTTCTAAGTCTACGGGACTGATGGATGACCTCAGACGTTAAGTCCTATAGTGCTAAGAGCCATTTCAACCATTTGAATAGCTATACATATTACTTGAGAGAAGGTTGACTTCTTAGCCAAGATCGTTTGTAAACAACCTTTATTGCCGATTACCTGTTTCGGTGAGCCTGGTTACCACATTCACATCTCTGAACGCGTTAATACAATGTGAAATTACGCAGAGATAAAATTAACCATAGTAGCAGGTGCATGGCAACAGCAAACCGTGTTATAACATACACTCCTGGAAATGGAAAAAAGAACACATTGACACCGGTGTGTCAGACCCACCATACTTGCTCCGGACACTGCGAGAGGGCTGTACAAGCAATGATCACACGCACGGCACAGCGGACACACCAGGAACCGCGGTGTTGGCCGTCGAATGGCGCTAGCTGCGCAGCATTTGTGCACCGCCGCCGTCAGTGTCAGCCAGTTTGCCGTGGCGTAAGGAGCTCCATCGCAGTCTTTAACACTGGTAGCATGCCGCGACAGCGTGAACGTGAACCGTATGTGCAGTTGACGGTCTTTGAGTGAGGGCGTATAGTGGGCATGCGGGAGGCCGGGTGGACGTACCGCCGAATTGCTCAACACGTGGGGCGTGAGGTCTCCACAGTACATCGATGTTGTCGCCAGTGGTCGGCGGAAGGTGCACGTGCCCGTCGACCTGGGACCGGACCGCAGCGATGCACGGATGCACGCCAAGACCGTAGGATCCTACGCAGTGCCGTAGGGGACCGCACCGCCACTTCCCAGCAAATTAGGGACACTGTTGCTCCTGGGGTATCGGCGAGGACCATTCGCAACCGTCTCCATGAAGCTGGGCTACGGTTCCGCACACCGTTAGGCCGTCTTCCGCTCACGCCCCAACATCGTGCAGCCCGCCTCCAGTGGTGTCGCGACAGGCGTGAATGGAGGGACGAATGGAGACGTGTCGTCTTCAGCGATGAGAGTCGCTTCTGCCTTGGTGCCAATGATGGTCGTATGCGTGTTTGGCGCCGTGCAGGTGAGCGCCACAATCAGGACTGCATACGACCGAGGCACACAGGGCCAACACCCGGCATCATTGTGTGGGGAGCGATCTCCTACACTGGCCGTACACCACTGGTGATCATCGAGGGGACACTGAATAGTGCACGGTACATCCAAACCGTCATCGAACCCATCGTTCTACCATTCCTAGACTGGCAAGGGAACTTGCTGTTCCAACAGGACAATGCACGTCCGCATGTATCCCGTGCCACCCAACGTGCTCTAGAAGTTGTAAGTCAACTACCCTGGCCAGCAAGATCTCCGGATCTGTCCCCCATTGAGCATGTTTGGGACTGGATGAAGCGTCGTCTCACGCGGTCTGCACGTCCAGCACGAACGCTGGTCCAACTGAGGCGCCAGGTGGAAATGGCATGGCAAGCCGTTCCACAGGACTACATCCAGCATCTCTACGATCGTCTCCATGGGAGAATAGCAGCCTGCATTGCTGCGAAAGGTGGATATACACTGTACTAGTGCCGACATTGTGCACGCTCTGTTGCCTGTGTCTATGTGCCTGTGGTTCTGTCAGTGTGATCATGTGACGTATCTGACCCCAGGAATGTGTCAATAAAGTTTCCCCTTCCTGGGACAATGAATTCACGGTGTTCTTATTTCAATTTCGAGGAGTGTATATCGATAAAATGTTCTTACTTGTCTCCTATATCAGCTGAACAAATACTCTTTATACAACATTTTCTGGGTATGTGAGGGACGACAACCGGAGTATCGGCAAGACAAGGTTAAAATCACAATATACAGAGTAACTCCCGAAATGCTTGTGTTCCGTACCACACACCACTGTCTAGTTCATTGCAGCCAGGGCATCGCTAGACTGGCAGGTGACGGCTGGAACTGGCCGGGAAATTGACAGTTTGCGTCGACAATTATCGATAGTGCATTCACGTACTTCTTATTTAAAATTATTTACATATTTTAGTTATAGCACTATTCATGTCTCGCACTGATAAAAGGTTCCTAAATCACGCTCTTAAAACTGCTGTAAAATAATTATTAAAACAGAAGCTAAAATTATTCTTATTACGTTCACTTGCACAAGTGCATCATGTACAATCCGCTTCATAACTCTGTGTAATTTCCACAACCCGAATTACCGTATGACTGCATTTTGCAATTTGTAAAAATCTGTAGAGATAATTGTAATCTTATTAAAATTTTAATAATCTGCAGAAGTAGAGTTACATGGTAGGCTTCCGCTGTGTCATTTAGATAGCAATCTACGCTGGGGATGACAGCCTAAAGAATTACCATGTTCCTAAATAATAAATTAATTACAGTGATTGCGGATAACGCACATAATTCACGTAATATTAACAGTCAGACGGTGTGACATCCCATATCAGAGTCACAAACTGTGGCTACATTGTGTTCCAGCGCTATAAGAGTTTTTGATAGAAAAGGCCCGCCATGACGATATTAATGGATCGGCTAAAGCCAATGAACAGGATAAACAAATACGAGAAACAAATTAATTTCAGGCGTAAGACGCATGAAATTCTCACAAAATGCTCGTGTACTATGTTCTGTTACGGGTATGTCCCACCAGCTGTACCTCGCAATGTTTTAGAAAGTGAGCTTACAGCTGGTTTAGGAGAGATATAATAACCTTTTATCGAGGTATGTCGTAACACGGTTTTGCTATTACTATGCACATCCTTTTATACTTAATAATTTCACACTTTGTGAATGCATTCAGAAACCTAACGATAGTACTTGTGATTACCGAAACCGGTAATCGACAATAAAGGTTGTTCACCAGCGATCTGGGCTAAGAAGTTCACCTTCTCTCAAGTATTTATTACAGATCGCCCCTTACCACTCAAGACAGTAGAGTAATAGTTAGTACATTAATGCCACTGTGATACAAGAAGGTCAATGGCTTCATGGAAAAACGTTTGCGGTTGACAACGGAAACGTGATTGTAACCAGGCATGAAGGTCTTTGTCGGGAGCAGATCGGAAACCATTAAAGCTTCCTTTAGGGCTCCAAAAATATGGCAATCGTATGAGGAGAGATCGGAAATGGCTCTGCATGCGATTTCCATATTTTTGGGCATCTGCGGGAAGACACTGGTGACAGTCGATTTCCTTCGGAGGAAGAGGTGCAAGCCCGGATAGTACCATGTTTCCATAGATAACCGCAAACGTTTTCATGAAGGCAATGACCGTCTTGTATCACAGAGGAATAATTTTACTAACAGTTAAGAGGATTACTTTTGAAATAATAAACAGTTGCCACGCGGTATTAGCCGAGCGGTCTTAGGCACTACAGTTACGGACTGTGCGGCTGGTTCCGGCGGAGGTTCGAGTCCTCCCTCGGGCATGGGTGTGCGTGTTTGTCCTTAGGATAATTTAGGTTAAGTAGTGTGTAAGCTTAGGGACTGATGACCTTAGCAGTTAAGTCCCATAAGATTTCAGACACATTTGAACATTTTTTCAATAAACAGTTAACTTAATTTTTACCACCCCCTTCTAACCTCCCCACAGTAAAATAATATGAATAATATTCACATTTAGTGTAATCTCTCAACAGTAAATACAATATCATTATTTATTTCATTCACATTCAGCGTGACCTTCTAACAGATACACTCCAAAACCTCCCAATAGTGAAATTTCGTAACCTACCAATAATACAGTGTGACTAATCTCTCAATAAAAAATTGTCGCTCACTTATAACGTTTCAATAATGACTGTGAATTTAAACTGGTAAATTTTGGACGTCAGCAGTGCTGCGCCATGGCCCTGAAAATTCATTCTGAATAAATTGAAAAATCTTACCACAATTAGGTCGCCGGATAACGCGTATATATCTGCTCCTAGAAGAAAATTTTCTGGCGCAGCTCAGTGCAATGCTGGCCAATAGATTTGTCTTGTATAAAAAGAAAGAACTGATTTTTCTTTACAATAATAAGGATTGGAGAAATTAGTAAAATCCATAAACTGAAATGAATGATTGTCAAAAGTTACTTTTTATGAGAAAGATTATTATTAAGAGACTTTTTTAAAACATTTACATGCGACTTGATATAAGAATACTTCATACGCGCGAGGCTGCTTTTACCTTATATTATATCGCTCAGGCTCCGCCATCGCTCCCCCACGACCGGCCCAGCCAACTCGATACACACGACTGCTCGCTAGCAACTACTTACCCCTACTGCTACACAATTCCTACTGCAGTCAACACTACTCTTTGGTCTCAGATTCTCTTATAGCTTACATATCGCAGGTAGCGCGTGAGCAGTCCATCGAAATTACATCTGCTCGAGTGCGCTAGCAACAAATTCCTTAATCATGGACCTCTTACACCCTTCGTTTCCATTTAACAGCCACTCATAAGAGAGCGTGCTGAATACTAATATTTTATGTAACTCTTAAACCCTTTTGAATAAAACCAACTTTGTTAACATTCTACGCCTTTACTTTCCGCATCTCATTTTTTAAAGTAACACACAACCCTTTGACTCTTTTCATTTAATTACAACCCAGGTTTCGGCCTTTTAGGCCGTTTTCAAGTATTTGATTTTATGTCTGTAACATATACTGCGCGACATGAACAACTTTTGAGATTGACAGCATGCAAAGTGTCCTGTAATATACGTTATAGACATAAAATCAAATACTTGAAAATAGTGTACAAGGCCGAAACCTTGCATGTAATTAAATAAACAATAAAACTGTTAAATTGCTTTGTGTTCCTTTAAAAAGTGTTTTGTGACTATTGATCAGCAACATCAAAGACTGTTCACGTGTACATATTTTATTTCTCATTTCTCATTCCTCCCAACGGGAGACCAGTTTGTTGAAACCGTCACTGTAGAATGTTTGACTTTCTTGACGGAGCCACGGCTTGCACCGCTTGATCGCCACCAACGAGAAGTAATCAAAGGATTTCTTTAAGTTTTGGGAACAGATGAAAATCGGAGGGCACCTAGGCGGAACTGTATGGAGGATGATCGACACCGGTGAACCCAAGCCGCCGCGTTGGTAAATATCTCGCTGCGTCCACGTGCAGATGAAATCTTCGAATTTGTAACTCAATTACAGCAGTCTGTTTCTCACGCCCGACGTAGTTACGTTACACACTGCCATGTTACCAGCTACAATTCGGAGCCTTTAGCGGTAGAGGGCTGCAAAGATATAGACCTGAAGAATTAACATGTAGAACGTTTTTTTTAATTAAAAAGCTTCAAGAGAATTCACAAATAAAATTCGAAGTCATTACTTTTCACCATGCCTTCATATTTGTCATCTGGCAAGGCAGATCACTGAAGCATAACTGGAGCGCAAAGGCGTCTAGCACTGTGTCGGTTCCTCTCCGAGGCCACCAACGTTCTTCTGTCATCTTGATGGAACTGCCGGTTGCTGGTACGGTCGTGGACTTGATGGGCCGAGGCTGGGACTGAGATCCTTCCAGCGTCAGGCCATTAGGTTGCTCCGAAGTCAGCCGCCACTCTCCAGCCGCTGGTCTGGCGTCTTACTCTGTGCAGCGAAACTGGCAATCACGATTACTGAATGTGGGACTTGTTTGCTCACTGTCGTAGCAACTGAGGTGCCACGACCTGGCACAGCAATGTGGCAGCTAAGCATGCAGTGCTAGCAATGTCGCAGCAGAGCCAAGTGGACGAAATGTGCTGTCATGTTTAGCACCACTTTTCCACCTGCACCAGGGGACTCCTTCTCGACACCCATCTATATCATTATGGAATATTGGTGCTAATCTGTTCCCATTCAGGTGCTAAATGTCCTTTTCATCTTAGTTTTAATTTTGTGATTTAGTATGTCTATAATTTTTGTATGCATTTGTTTTCAGGAGTTATTTCTTTGATGATCTGAAGTTTTATTCAGTTTGCGCAGCATGTATTGGAATCCAAATTATTTGTATATTATAGGATGGTTTGAGTCGTTGCGTAAGGGTGTTCTGATGGTGGAGGGTTCCTTGTATGTGGAAAACTGATATTGGTCGGTGTATTGTGAAGTGAAGAAAATTAACTTTTTGTCATTTTTTGTGTGTATGGTATATTATGTTTTTGGACGAACTATCTCTCTCTCCCCCTCCCTCCCTCCCTCTCTCTCTTCACACATTGACTCTTATACTGTCTTACTCACACACACACACACACACACACACACACACACACACACAAGTGCTCGCACGCTCACGCACGCCTGTCAAAGTGTAAAGCCAAAACGAGATTCAGAACTCCCACCCAGACCTCGTTGAACTTTTCGACATCTTATTTTCATATCTTTCCAATACTGAAACACTGCAATTTGAAAGCGAAGTTACAAAGAGAAGAAAATCTTGTAAAAGTAAGTGTAAACATGTTGCCTACACACAGATATGTACACACACACACACACATACACACATACATACACACACACACATACACACACACACACACACACACACACACACACACACACACACACACACGCCAAGCAATCCTTCACATGGAGCAATATAATGTAAACCACAACAGTCTAACATTAACAAACGTAATATTAAACATCAATAAGTTTTCTGTATTACTAAAACAAAAGCACGCATTTATAAGGTATTTAAAAAATTCTCTTTTCAAATATGTGAATTCTTATTCTAAAACTGAAATTCTACATTTACAGACGGTGAAAATCAGTTTTACCTGTTATTTGATTGAAAAGAAATGAAAAAATACTGATGACGCTGTAGTTTCATCGAAACGAGTTTGGACAGAAAATAAGACGAAATTTTATTTACTCAATGCAGAATTTATCTAAAAATAAATTTATTTGATTCATCCTTCTCCTTTCCATATGTGAATGACGCCTGGGTAGAGTGGTTGTAGGTAAAGCTCTGTATTAGAATTACTCGGATTTTCTTATTGTGGTCACTTGACGAGAGATATGTTGGAAGAAGTTATAAGTTGTCGGACTTTCACTGGAACATACATCTCGGAATTCCTGTTATGGACAGTTCCTTTCTTTTGACGCCTGCCGCTGGACTTTTTTTTGGCACCTCCTTGTTGCTCTCTAGGTGAGTAAAAGAACCACTCACAAAACGCACCGCTCTTCATTGGGTCTTGTCTATTTCTTCAATCAAACCAGCACTTTGGCTGATGAGCAGCAGTCAAAAATCATTCGAACAAGTGTTTTGTACGCCACTTCCTTCCGGGATGAATTACACTTCCCTAAGATTTTGCCAGTGGATCTCAGAGTGGCATATGCTTTTCCCACAACTGGTTTTGTGTGGTTATTCCACTTTAGATCGATCCTCGGTATTTTACGGTAATTGCTGTTACGAATGATTTGTCGCTATTAATGTAATAATACAGCAGTGGATCTCGTCGTCTTACCTTTATATACGTTCATGTTCAGTTCCCATTCCCTGCAGCAATCGTCAATCCTCTGCAAGTATTCCTGCAATTTGCCACAGCAATATGGGTATGCTATCTTCTTACAGACAATCGCATCATCCGCAAACCGAGTTATGGAGCTACCGATTTTATCCAGTAGATTAGACAGAGTGTCGTAAAAACACTGACAAATCTTAATGTTGTGCTATAAAGTAAATCGATCTGTTTTCAAGAAGGAACCCACATCCTTAAGGGCAAGGTTTGGGCGCTGTGAGCTTCCAAGTCTGAGAACGAATGGTTGTTATGGTTTGTTCCGATTCGTTTTGGTGTCTGAATACGGAAGGTATGCAACTCTTTAGCTATCGGTGTACTGCGGGTGGACGACCTGATCCTAATGACATTCCCACACATTCACTACATTCCTCCAGACAGCCATTGTCCGCATCATACTGCAGACCTTGACTGCTCTGCCAGTGCAGCAATGTTATTCACAACAGTGCGGCCGCACCAGTCCACAGCTGCGGAAATGACCGACATGGAGGAGCTTGCATGCTGCAAAGCGGATTGCAGTGTGAGAAATACTGCAACACTTCATGCGGAACGTTGAGAGGTGGCATGAGCCCCCTCTCATATTTCTATATTACGATTTTCCTCTCTAATTGCATGCAGTGAAAAGTCGCTATTCCTTCACACGCGGACTTCCCACGCAGCGTCTCTCGTCACCCGGGTGGTCCGGTGACAGGCGGGCTCTGTTGATCTGGAAAGCGTTAAGCCGACGGGTGTGAGGAAGTCGAGTGAATGCTTTGCAGACGCCAACATTGTCAAAAGACACGCCCGGAGGGGTCTGAAGTAGCGGCTGGGCTAGAGGTTCCGTTACTTCGCAGAAACTTAGCGAAAACACTTTCTGGCGGGCTACCAGGGGGGCGTGGGAATGACTTGTGTACCCAGGCAGTTGTGGCGGGAGAATTCCCGCGCTTTCTGCAAAATAGTAACTGTGATTGGCTTGCTCAGGGCATAGCTCCGTGACGTAGCAAAATCAGCGCAGAAATTGGCGTCAAGAATCTCCATTGGTGGAATGGTAGTGCTCCGGCAATAGAGGGGAATTTTCCGCCGGTTTTCGAGTTGCTGATTGGAACGTTTAACCACGGCCACTGTCGTGGGGGCGGGAATGTTGTGTGTTCGGCCTGTACGGGGGCTCTAGGTAGTCGGCTCTCGCCTTTCGCTCGAGGACGTCGAAGCAACCAGCCATCGCCTCCAGTGCGCCAGATCGTGTTCTGGCAGTTAAGAAGACAGTTTGGTAAGGTATGTCCGCAGCACCGGCAGACAGGGATTTTCCTAGGTGATAATCACAACTCAGCAGAGCGCGCCTGTTTGTCTGTTTCTAACTTTGTTCTGTCTTGGGTAGCAGCAATTAATGTTGGGTTGGCTATGTGTTTTCTCTAAGATTTGAGTTGCAAGGAATTGGCTCCACATACCACTTCGTCATAATCCTCACAATCTAGTTTAGGGACAACTTCACATTCACAGCATTTGTTTGAGTATCCAATTTGAGCCAATTTGATGTATTGTAAATGTTTCATGTGTTTTTGTTTATTATTTTGTGTTTAGTCTTAATAAATCATATTGTTATTTTGGGCAGAACTTTCATTCTGTGAATCGGTAGAGCAACCCTATCATTCCTCACTATGTTAATGAAACCTTCGTTTATTTAACTTATTTATCAAATTAAATTATTGCAGGTGCCAAACTCTCTTCTACTCCACTGGCAGGGTTGATTAGAGTCAGTTCGCGTTTTTTTTTTTTTTTTTCCTTGTGCAACAGCAAAAGTCGGAGATAGAATAGGGGGGGCTTAGAGCATCATTTACATATGTAGATTCTAGAAGAATTTAGTGTTAAATACACTGCTTGCCCCGGCACCTCGCAACGTTTTCCAAACAGACGTGCCTCACGTCATGTCACGTTTGTGGACGTCGAGAGACGCCTCAGAGAATCTGTAAGTGGCACACAGGTATTTTCCACCTGAGGTGTGTGCATTGCATAGTAAAGTAGAATTACGGATACTACTCCCAGTCTACGGTTTGTACTCTGGTAGGTGCCGAAACATGATGCCGCACTCTACGCTCAGCTCGAACACTGCAATTAGAGGTAGACTTACTGACAATGTTGGAAGAGGATCCAGCCAACAGCGCTCAGCGGGCGGCACAGGCGCTGCACACAGGTAAAAATGCCGTGCGGTGTGTTATTCACAAACACTGGCTCCCTCCGTACCGCCCAGGAATTATGAGAGGAGGACTATTCATGACGGATACACTTTGCACAGTACTATTTAAAACAAAGCAAACTGCACTCACAATTCCCGAGTGTCATGCTGTTCACTGATGCATATTTACTAGAGACCTCATATGCAAAGAGATGGAAAAGAGCCACCTTGGTACAACAACCGAGTTAGAAAACTGATACTGAAGCAAAGGGAACTTCACAGCAAACATAAACATAGCCAAAGCCTTGCAGACAAACGAAAATTACACGAAGCGAAATGTAGTGTGAGAAGGGATATGCGAGAGGCGTTCAACGAATTCGAAAGTAAACTTCTGTGTACTGACTTGGCAGAAAATCCTAAGAAATTTTGGTATTATGTCAAAGCGGTAGGTGGATCAAAACAAAATGTCCAGACACTCTGTGACCAAAATGGTACTGAAACAGAATATGACAGACTTAAAGGCCGAAATACTAAACGTCTTTTTCCAAAGCTGTTTCACAGAGGAAGACTGCACTGCAGTTCCTTCTCTAGATTGTTACACACATGACAAAATGGTATATATCGAAATAGAGGACAGAGGGATAGAAAAACAATTAAAATCGCTCAAAAGAGGATAGGCCGCTGGACCCGATGGGATACCAGTTCGATTTTACAAAGAGTACGCGAAGGAACTTGCCCCCCTTCTTGCAGCGGTGTACCGTAGGTCTCTAGAAGAGCATAGCGTTCCAAAAGATTGGAAAAGGGCACAGGTCATCCCCGTTTTCAAGAAGGAACGTCGAACAGATGTGCAGAACTATAGACCGATTTCTCTATCGTCGATCAGTTGTAGAATATTGGAACATCTATTATGTTCGAGTATAATGACTTTTCTGGATGCTAGAAATCTACTCTGTAGGAATCACCATGGGTTTCGGAAAAGACGATCGTTGAAACCCAGCTCGCGCTATTCGTCCACGAGACTCAGAGGGCCATAGACACGGGTTCCCAGGTAGATGCCGCGTTTCTTGACTTCCGCAAGACGTTTGATACAGTTCCCCATAGTCGTTTATTGCACAGAGTAAGAGAATATGGACTATCAGACCAATTGTCTGATTGGGTTGAAGAGTTACTAGATAACAGAACGCAGCATGTCATTGTCAATGGAGAGAAGTCTTCCGAAGTAAGAGTGATTTCAGGTGTGCCGCAGGGGAGTGTCGTAGGACCGTTGCTATTCACAATATCCATAAACGACCTTGTGGATAACATCGGAAGTTCACTGAGGCTTTTTGCGGATGATGATGTACTGTATTGAGAGGTTGTAACAACGGAAAATTGTACTGAAATGCAGGAGGATCTGCAACGAATTGACGCATGGTGCAGGGAATGGCAATTGAATCTCAATGTAGACCAGTGTAATGTGCTGCGAATAGATAGAAAGAAAGGTCCTTTATCATTTAGCTAAAATATAGCAGGTCAGCAACTGGAAGCGCTTAATTCCATAAATTATCTGGGAGTAAGCATTATGAATGGTTCAAATGGTTCAAATGGCTCTGAGCACTATGGGACTCAACTGCTGTGGTGATAAGTCCCCTAGAACTTAGAACTACGTAAACCTAACTAACGTAAGGACATCACACACATCCATGCCCGAGGCAGGAATCGAACCTGCGACCGTAGCGGTCGTGCGGTTACAGACTGTAGCGCCTTTAACCGCTCGGCCACTTCGGCCGGCTCATTAGGAATGACTATATAAAATTAATCGTCGGTAAAGCAGATGCCAGACTGAGATTCACTGGAAGAATCTTAAGGGAATGCAATCCGAAAACAAAGGAAGTAGGTAACAGTACACTTGTTCGCCCACTGCTTGAATACTGCTCACTGGTGTGGGATTCGTACCAGATAGGGTTGATAGAAGAGATAGAGAAGATCCAACGGAGAGCTGCGCGCTACATTAGCAATGGCCAAAGCGTTACGGAGATGATAGATAAACTGCACCTGTCAGTTTTTTATAAGACCAAAGTGTTTTCTACCTGCCAGAAACCCCCGATACAAGACACAAATTTGGTTCGGTATTCGGTAGTCCGAATTTTGTTCACTGAACAGCATGGAACATGGCATCAACCTGGGAGCCAATGTCTATGGCTCTCTAGATCTCAAGAACCCATACCTTATACCCAAAACCCTGTTTTTGAGTTACCAACTCATAATGGAAAAATGTTTCCAGAATTTGTTGGATGGAATGCTAATATTTATTAAAGTTGAATTTTGCTGAACACAGCAAAATCAGGAGCAAAGTTTTGTTTCTTTACTTGCACCACTGGCCATTAAATATACTACACCACGAAGATGACGTGCTACAGACGCGAAATTTAACCGACAGGAAGAAGATGCTGTGATATGCAAATGATTAGCTTTTCAGAGCATTCGCACAAGTTTGGCGCCAGTGGCGACACCTACAACGTGCTAACATGAGGAAAGTTTCCAACCGATTTCTCATAAACAAACAGCAGTTGACCGGGGTTGCCTGGTGAAACGTTGTTGTGATGCCTCGTGTAAGGAGGAGAAATGCGTACCAACAGGTTTGATAAAGGTCGGACTGTAGCCTATCGCGATTGCGGTTTATCGTATCGCGACATTGCTGCTCGCGTTGGTCGAGACCCAATGACTGTTAGCAGAATATGGAATCGGTGGGTTCAGGAGGGTAACACGGAACGCCGTGCTGGATCGGATCCCATCAGCCTCGTATCCCTAGCAGTCAAGGTGACAGGCATCTCATCCACATGGCTGTAACGCATCGTGCAGCCACGTCTCGATCCCTGCGTCAACAGATGGGGACGTTTGCAAGACAACAACCATCTGCACGAACGGTTCGACGACGTTTGCAGCAGCATGGACTATGAGCTCGGAGACCATGGCTGCGGTTACCCTTGACGCTGCATCACACACAGGAGCGCCTGCGATGGTGTACTCAACGACAAACATGAGTGCACGAATGGCAAAACGTCATTTTTTCGGATGAATCCAGGTTCTGTTTACAGCATTATGATGGTCGCATCCGTGTTTGGCGACATCGCGGTGAACGCACATTGCAAACTTGTATTCGTCATCGTCATACTGGCGTATCACCCAGCGTGATGGTATGGGGTGCCAGTGGTTACACGTCTCGGTCAACTCTTGTTCGCATTGACGGCACTTTGAACAGTGGACGTTACATTTCAGATGTGTTACGACCCGTGGCTCTACCCTTCGTTCGATCCCTGCAAAACCCTACATTTCAGCAGGATAATGCACGACCGCATGTTGCATGTCCTGTACGGGCCTTTCTGGATACAGAAAAATGTTCGACTGCTGGCCAGGGTCAATGGTGGCCGAGTAACTGCCTCGTCACAATACGCCAGTCACTACTCTTGATGATTTGTGGTATGGTGGTGAAGCTGCGAGGGCAGCTGTACCTGTACACGCCATTAAGCTCTGTTTAACTCAATGCCGAGGCGTATCGTTATTACGGCCAGAGGTGGTTGTTCTGGGTACTGATTTCTCAGGATCTGTGCACCCAAATTGCGTGAAAATGTAACCACATGTCAGTTCTAGTATAATATATTGGTGCAATGAATACCCGTTTATCATATGCATTTCTTCTTGGTGTAGCAATTTTAATTGCCAGTAGTGTAGTTTTGAAAAGATAGCCCTGTGTAAGTGTCAAGCCCGCACGAAAGATAGGGAGAACTGCTACGAAACGCACGTCCAGTGTGTTGCCTGGAGGACAGCAGCGCCCGCCTGTGGTTTCGGCCAGCCACAGCCACCACGGACGCCCCTTCCCCTCTCCCGTCTCCCCCCCCCCATCCATTACCGCGCCAGCACGACCACCCGCACCCCCCGCGGTCACCGTGCGACACCAGCGCCACACCGCAGCGGTACGGCGCGGCAGACCGCCAGTAAATTTGCGCCGTTATCTCGGGCCGACAAGCATTTTTGTTTGGCGGCGGGTGTGGGGCAGCAAACATAGGCCGGAATTAACACCCGCAGCTAGGCGGCGCCTTATCTCTGCCGCACGTAATAAGCGGCCGCTGCGCGTACTGCCGCAGGCGACGCCGCCGCCGCCACGAACAGCCGGGCACACGTACGTACTGGCACCCAGCGTGGGCAGGGTAGCGCGCAGCCTGCCGACACAATGCTGACACATTTCTCTCGCAGCTGACTGCCTGCAAACAAAACAACACCGTACGTGCACAAAGGGCCGTGCGTAACTGCGAGAGGAACATTTGTAATATCGTGCCATTCTTACTGCGCAGGTTGTGTTGCCTAACTTTTCACCTCGCAATATTTTTGTGTCGATAAAAATTATGGTGACCTCAATTTAATCAGACAGAGGTCACTAAGCAGACGCCATATCGCTTTTGCAACTTCATTAATCACTGAGATACTTGAACCAATTTCGTTTCATTTTTAAATGTTTTTTGAAATGGGATCCACAGCGTCCGAAGTTAAATACCAACAAACAGCCGGCACGGTAGCTCAGCGTGTTCGGTCAGAGGGTTAGCTGCCATCTGTAATTAAAAAAAAAGTACTGAGTCAATGGGTCAACAACGAACCGAAACGGGTGTCTCGCAACGTCCGCCCAGAGCAGATGCAACGATCTAAAACGAACAAAATGAGATTAGCTCAGCGTGTTCGGGTGTTCGGTCAGAGAGGTGGTTGGCCTCTGTAATAAAAAACTGAGTGGAAGGATCAACAAACGAACTTTGACGGATGGCATGTGACGTCCGCAACGACCAAACCCAACGAAAAAAAAAAAACCGTGGTACCTGTCGTAACTAGACTTACAATATTCTTGAATTTTGTCTCTTTTACTACGAGCAAGTTCGGCTGTGTAATCTTTTTCAAGTGTGTAGTGTAGTCAGACGGACATATTTCGTTCAAAGTAGATGCTTACGTTCGTAAAAAAATTTAAAACCCAGTCTGGCCACCTGAGAGACAGAACATAATGATGTTATTATCCATGATATGACAGCCAGTGCAACACATATAAAAGAAAAGAATCTCCTAGAAGGGGAGGAGCAAATAAAGTGAAGCTTCACGGTTTGAGAAGGTATGAGGCGTTATTTCAATGATTACAAAATAGAGTAAAATTTACAAATAACCTGGCAGTATTATTCCAGAAATGAAAAACGTATGGGGTGTGGTTCAAAATGGTTCAGATGGCTCTAAGCACTATGGGACTCAACATCTGACGTCATCAGTCCCCTAAACTTAGAAACCACTTAAACGTAACTAATCACCCACATCCACGCCCGAGGCAGGATTCCAACCTGCGACGTAACAGGCGCGCGGTTCCGGACTCAAGCGCCTAGAACCGCTCGCCAATGCTGCCGGCTATGGGGGTATCTTGAACAACGGAAACCGAGTAAGTCTTACTTGTGGTCTCCGCTGGACGAAATAATCTTAGACGCGCTACCCGCTCAAAACGGTATTTTATTTTTGTATTTTTTTTTTGTATTTTTGGAACATTGGACGACTGTTGCTGCATCAGACCAAAATGGCGTGGAGTAATGGGTTTGGCAGTTTTAGCCTATTATCAGTATGATATCGCACCACTCTCTAGTCTGGACGCATGCACTCATTGAGTTGGGAAGGATATCATAAAGCCATAGTATCCTGAATCAAGCTTGTGGACTACAGATGTAACTGCAATGTCAATGAAATTTTCCAACAGCTGATAACTTAAGACATTATTTTATTTTATTTTGAAGGCTACTAGTTTCAACATTTCACTACGCCATCTTCAGGCCCCCATATAGATCTCTCCAAATAAACGAAAATATCATATAGTTTCGTTTATTTGGAGAGATGCGTATGGGGCCCGAAGATGGCAAAGTGAAAAGCTGAAACTGGTTGTCTTCAAAATAAAATAAAATAACGTCTTAAGCTACACGGCTGATGGAGAATTTCATTGACATTGACAATTACTAAACCAGTTGATGTCCCGATGCCCCTGTACATGATGGACCAACAGAGACAGTTGTAATTGGTCCTTGATGTCATGGATATTGGAACGGAGCTGGAGTCAGAACTACTGCCCCACACTTACTGTAGGGGACACATCTGACGATTTCACTGGTCACAGGAGTACCTCAACATGATGCAGACAGTTCATTGACATACATACGATGTGTGCAGGAGCATTGTCCTGTTGAAAAATGGCCCACGATACTGTTGTGTGAGAGGTAACCAAGGAGGACGAAGGAACCAAGGTGTCGTTCCCTTAGTCGCTAGCAGCCGTAGCCTCTCATATTTCAATGGCTCCACACAGCCCGACACCTGGAGTATCGCCAATGCTCCCTCACAAACTGACTGGCTGTTTGCAGCCGTTTATACTGAACTGTAATACCATGGCTAGAGATCTCAAGCCTGGCTAACCAGGGACCGCCCATGAAATTATATAACTGTATCAAAAAAAAAAAAAATGTAGTTAACGGGTTGAAAATGTGCTTGAGAGTGGCTACACAGCTGAAATATAGTAGTGCACAAACTAAAAATGAAATGGAAACGAAAAATAAACGACGCAAAAAGTTATTTCTTTCAAGAAGTTTATCCCAGGTGTTGACTCTGTTACAATGAACTTATTCATTTTTGTTGAAGAAAATATTTATGGGAATGAAGCGAGGTTACATAACGAGGCCTAATTTCTAGTGTTTATAGTAGTAACAGAAAAGTATATATTTTCGTTCTGCTGATTTTATTGATCTATAAAGCTTTTCTATGAGTTATAGGATACGAATTGACTAAACGTTTCAATATTATACATCTTATAGTACCATCGCAGTATCATTGTGTTTCGAAATTAATTCTTAATTGGCAAATACTCTATGTATGGCTCAGTGGACACAATGCGTTTATCGTACATAGCTTTAGGCTATAAACTGAAGTGTAAGAAATGTTGCCAACACTTTGAAACAAATTTTATTCTGTAACAAATACCGCACGGGGCAGCCGCGTGGTCTAGGGCGCCTTTCCACAGTTTTCGCGCGGCTCCCCTCCCCCCCCCCCCCCGCCCCCCCCCCCCGCCGCCCCCCCTCGGAGGTTACAGGCCTCTTTCCAACTCTCCAACATGGGTGTGTGTGTTGTCCTCACCCAACACATGGACATTGCCGCACTCATCCGTTGTGGAGCGGGGTGGTGGTACCTGGGAGGAGTGCGACTAGTGGTGTGGGCCACCAGTCTACTCCAGCCATCCTTCCCTCTCTGTAGAGGAGTTGTCACTCGACAGGAAGCTCGTAGGGTTGTAGGAAAGCCTGTTGTTGACTGTGCGGTATGATGGTTAGCAGATTTACAGGCTCTGATTGTCATTGAGGACCGAAATATTCGGGACAGATCCACAGCACAGGTAATTAGCTGTCTGAAGACAGTAATACTTGGTCTGATCTAGACCAAAGAATTGCAATACAGGATACTGCTCTTAGAGTGACTCGAACACTGGTGGAGTCATCTGAGGGAGGTTGAAACAGGGATAGCAGATCTGTCAACGTGGCCGATTGCTCGGAACTGCTCTCTGTACGAGAGGAGATAATCACGTCAAACTGCAGTCTACCAATACTGAGCACGGAACTGCTTTGGGCATGCCGTCCGGCCTATTATAGTGAGTTATACAAACTTGTGCAGCAACTGTAAACGGAGTCAGTCATAAGGGCGGCTCAAGAGATCTTCCGACGCTTCGTGCCGCCATTGTAAGAGTACGGCCTCGTCATCCAGCACCTCTTCTGCAGTGGAATCCCCATTTCTGCGGCACCGCTGAGCAGTGCCATGCTGTCTCATAGGCCGGCCGCTAATGGGTTCGCCTGTCCCAGTGGAATTCCTAGGGTTGTGTCCACCATGATCTGACCCAGAGCTGTCCACCAAGTGAGCCGCCATCTTACTTTCACTGCACTGAATAGGTTGTCGGCACGGCACGCGCCTCTGAGCCCTCGGGTGGAGGAGGGGATGTGTTGTGACTGATAGCTGCCTCCCTCAGGCTTCTCCCTGCCGCTCGGGCCCACTTACTCCACACCGACCACCTTGCAGCGTCAGTTCTCGTACAGTAGTCATTTGCTGTTCCCAGTACCTGCACAATACTTAAATCCTTTTATAAAGTGTGCCTCCCAAAAACTTTTTTTACAAATACAGTATTAAGAATTCCTTACAATTGTATCAGATAATGTTTTGTTCATTCAATAAAAAAAATTAATAGAGATGAATATTTACATGAACAAAACTGTTACACTAATTCAGCATAAAATGTCTCACACTCTGCCGAGAGACTTTAATACTTATTGTAAAGAATAGTGACTTAACGTATGGGCCCATTGTTAATACCAGGGGTATGTGTAATTATTGACTCATTAAGATAAAAAAAAGGTGAAGTACGCTACCCATAACCCTAAAATACTACATGTAATCCTAGCTGTGGCCTACCAGTCACTGGAGCATTCTCACAACTACTGGTGACTATTTAACTTCAATAACTACGCTATCTACAGGCGCCACTGCACGTCCGTCGCCATCTCTGATCCCAGAGGCCTCGATGCTCAAGACATGGCGGCCGCACACAAATATACAATGAACACATATTAGACGAGATAAACGTAGCTGCAATTGCATTAGTAATGGAAATTAATACAAATTCTATATGTAACTTATCGGCTATATCCGTTTACCATACATAAGCCCCCGTCCTGCCCCGCTGAGACAACACGATGGATGTTGCTGTCTCTGTCGTGGCCGATACGCTGAGTCGGTCGCTGCTCATCTGAGATGGAACTGGATAGACTGAAACTTGCGGTGGAAAATTTACACAAAACACGGCAGAATTTGCAAGTTACAATGCAAACACTCTACCTCTCTAAATAAGTTCTTCTAAAGATCATCCTTTTGGACTTCTCTTATGTGCTCGATCTGACACCAAGACACCAATTACCGAACTTGTTGAGGGATTCCATACTTTCCGCATTACACCGCTCATACGATAAATCACGTTCAGAGACGCGACGTACCATCGTACTAGAAAATCGCCACACTCCAGAAAGGTTGCGCCCAGCAGCAGCGGCGCGGGCTGGCACAATGGACACCTTTGTATATCCGCCTCCATACCCTAAGAGTATGGTGCAACGCGCTGTGGCGTGCCCAACAAGCCAACGAAAAATAGGCCTCACTGAAAATAGGTGCAACAACGCAACTGTGTGCCCGTAATGCCATTGAGAAATACTGCGAACTCAAACAAATGGCGCAACGCTGTAAGGCGTTGATTTGCAGCCAGTAGCTCTTCCTCAGTAAAGACACAGTAATAGGTATAGTGTAAAGACATAACACGCATGAATATCGCGTCTGTGTTACCATTGACTCGGAAGAGTGGTTGCTCCCCCATGTAATGGAAAGTCCGGAAAAGTGAGTCAGACAGTCACTTCGCTTTCAGAGTTAACCAGTATCGTGCAAGATGGTATGTCGCTTAGTAGCCCCTACAAGTTACACATGTACATGTTAAAGAATATAAAATGAAAACCAATTATCACACTTAATGTCTAATATGTACACAACAGAAAGATGTTTTCTAACGCAGTTTATTTTACAATTTTTTTTATTTTATTTTTTTTAAGCGGATGAGCGAATCACTCTTCGTGACTCCTCCTACGACGTCATCTATAATTTTGTAAATTTAAGTTGTCCAAGACTTATTCCACTAACGGCTTGATGTGGGATATGTGGTGAATACCAATGGATTTTTAGCCCTTCAGTGTCTGCAAATCGTACGTGTTCTGATGGGCGATTCTTTTAACCCTGTAGAGCCCTTTGTACACTGAGAAAACTTTTTGCATTTCTGTATTTGTTTGTTCGAAAACCGAAAACATTCCACCAACACTTTTCTCTCTATAGAAAAACTACGTTCTGGCACTCCTTACATTCCAACATATGTACACGGCTCTGTCCGAGCATTTGTGCGGATTTTCCGTGAACCGAATCGGTATGGTCCTGGCTTCAATTTCGCCCTCCATTTCTGTTTCAGTGATTGGAACTCGGGTTAGGATAACGTATTTCGATTGACTCATCCCCCTGGTCATCTGAATCTCTGCGTCTCCAGTTCGTGTCGTATTGGCGGATATTATTTTGCCTCTGCCAGTTACTCTGCCATCCTGAATTTTGTCTCCCATAATCCTACCTCCCGGATGTTCTGCGACGACACTCATACGTCTCGCAGGTCGCTTCGCCCTGCATACAATAGGCGAAACTCGACCGACGTCAGTCGTTCCGCCAGGCGCTTAAGCCCATTGTACGACTCTCTCACTATTCAGAGAAGTGCAGCCCCCCACCCGAAATGCAGTGTGCAGCGTCCTCCGATGCTCGCCTCACACAGGCCACCCAGGGAAGTAACCTAACACGCATAGGAATCTAGTGAAAAGTATTTTGAGATCTCAGTACAAACTCTCATTACAACAACCTTATTTGGTCTGTTACCACTGTGCAATGATCCTGTATTCGCCTGACCAAACAGTTTAATAAGTCACAGCTGCAAAATACTAACACGAATTCTTTACAGACGAATGGAAAAACTGGTAGAAGCTGGCCTCGGGGAAGATCAGTTTGTAAGGTAACAGGGGATAATATGGAACTCTTTCAAGTAATTTAAAATTTAAAGCACAGCAGCAGAGATAATATGCTGGGCAAAATAGACCAGAAAATACTTGTTTTGTGTTTTGATGGACGTTGTAGTTCCGTTGGATGGTGTTTTGGTTTTCTTTTAATTGCAACGAATTATATAAGTGTGGTGATAATTTGTAAAATTATATAATGTATTTAGATTTAAGTATTTAAATATTATAAAATACTGTAAACGAATTGTGGCCATGTTTAGCAATTATTTTGACTACTGTGGTGTCATGTGACCCGACTCAGGACTGTGGATGTAAGCGGGAAAATCGAGGTCTTTTGTGGTTGGCCGTTGTGGTGGCGAGTTGGGAGCGGCAAAGTCCCGCGAGTGCAAGCATGGACGCCAGGGTATGCGATGGAACAAAGTGAAAGTGTGTGGGTGTGAGACAAACAGTGTACGAATTGCACCGATTATTATTTGTGAACTTAAAAAATGCATGGCCACAACGTTAAAGTGTTTCTTTTGAATAAATAAGTTTCAATCTGAACGTGTATAGTTCAATTCACTGCTCTTCAAAAGCCAGCCAATATCAGACTCAATAATAGGGGCGATAATGCAACCGTTTACTACCAACCCCCTTTACAGATGAGCCACGTGACAAAATAGGTAGTAAACGAGCCTGAGTTCTGTTGCAATTGGGGGCTCGTCCGGGATAGGACTTTCTTCCATATTCCATAGTATTTCGGAATCGAATGTCCTTCTGATGTTAGGCTTTTGAACAGTCAGTGTGGGGGCTCTGAGCTAAATCGGTGCATTAGCAGTACCGGAGTGTTTGTGCTGGACAAGATACGCGCTGCCCCGTGGTTACGCCGATATAAGGCCACCACGATTGTGAAGCAGTCAGTTACACAGTCTGATGAGTCGACCACGTGTTTGCCGCGGGTAAAACAGTCGTCCGTGCCGCGATACGTGCTGCCGCGAGAAGAAACCGTCGTCCGTGCCACGTCCATGTGTTGCTACGGGTAAAGCAGTCGAAGCTGTATCCACGTGCTGCCGACGACCAACGCCGTCGTCCGTGCCACCGACCAACACGACTACATGCTGCCAGGGGCCTACGCAACGTGTTCTCGCTCCTGATTGAGTTTGCTGTGTGTCCACGCTGCCGATTAAGATTCATTTCATAGCTGTGCTGCGGAGCTCACTGCAGACGTCGCGTCACACGAGGATTTAAAAGATAAGTACAGCCAGCAGCTACATTGCAAAATTGTGTCCTTTTCATTAGCCATGGCCGATGAGACGCGTGAATCTCAAAGTGAAGGCGAATCAGTGGATGTTAGGAGTACCTGTAGTAGCCCTAGCATGCCAAAAGAAATAGGCTGGATACCAGGAAGTGACCTCAGCACATTTTTTGTAAAACTTACTAGTAAATTAGGAGAAATAGACTCGAAAATAGGGAATATAAAAACTGCAATAGTTGGAGAAATGGATTCGAAAATAGAGGATATGGAATTAAGGCTTAGTGATAAAATAAAGACAGTGAGTGATAAAGTTGAAAACACAGTTAAAATTGTTGAGGGAATTATCGAGAGAGTTGATGAGGTTGAAAGAGGCCTAGTAGCCAACGTGGACACTGTGCAAAGTAATCTTGTGGGACAGATTCAGGTACAGGAACAGAAATGCACATTATTTCAAAGACAAACAGAAGCAGACATTGAATCCATTAAGATAGGAGTGTTGGATTGCCATAAGGGAATTACTGACAATAAGAAGGAATTAGAAGGGTAAATAAATGTCTTGAGAGAAACAGTTAATACTGTGGCAGCAGGGAATGGAAATTTATTGTTGGGATATCCTCTGGGGCATGGATTTCAGTCAAAACCTTTTAATGGGGAGACTAAATACCATGCAGTTGACTTTCTAGCTGCATGTAAGGATAACTTTGTGACAGGGATGAGTGAGCAGGCAAAAATTAAATATGTTACGAGGCAGTTGGAAGGAGGAGCTCAAACATGGGCAAACCAAAATGATGATAAATTTTGTGATTTTAAAACCTTCGAAAACCTGTTCTTGAACAAATACTGGGGCTAAGCAAAACAATTTAGATTGCAAAACGATTTTTTGAATGGATCCAGGTACAAGAGTGGAAAGGAAAGTATGAGAGAGTTCTGTGTTAGAGAACTGAAAAAATTAAATCATCTGGATAGGTCACTGGGCATATTAACAGAAATATCTACACTAAAGAGAACATTACCAGAGCATTTGCAATGGGATTTGATTCACAGTGCAACAGATTCAGTGGAAGAATTTCTTAATTTTGTGGGTAATATGGACAGGGCATTGTGTTACAGACCTAAATACATGGAACATAGGGAGGTACGAAGCTTGACATGCATGTCTGTTTAAAAAAAAAAAAAAAAAAAAAAAAATTATTGGGGGCTATGTATACGAGTATTTATAATTGGAGTATTATTTGTGTTACTGTGTAAGTTGTGTTGCGATGCCATTGTTGGTGGTCAACAAACTTCATTATACTGTATGTATTTGCAATAAGGGAATCTGTTGTCCAATGGATTTGCACAACTGGTGTGGGTGTGATAGAAGCCTTGTTGAAAGTCATATGGGAACTGAAACCTACTGTACATATAATCTATTTCTGTATAAATGTGTGGAGAATATAGGAGGGAGGAAATCTGCAAATAGTTTGTTAAATAAAAAAAAAAAAAGGTTGAGATTTTATTAAAATTTCTAATGTATCTGTGGCACCGGGAGTTGATACTGGTGCGTGGGGGTAGGATTGTTGCTGGGACAGTCATGTAGAGCAGTCACTAAATATGCAAATTGTAGAGGCATATGGGAAATAATTAACTTGCTTATTATAAGATGCTCATGAGGGAAGTGAGGGAAAGAACACTAATGGCTAAGTGGATGCTTGTAAAAGTTTATGACCTTGGTGAGTTTGTTTGCCTTTTATGATTGAATCTAGATAGCCATGGAAATGTCATGAAAGAATGGGTTTCAAGATATTGCCAAATATTATGTGAAAATTTATATAGGAATTCAAAAAAAAAATTGAGTGTATTTATGTACAGTGATATAGCTGTATGGATGCTTAAAAATAATAATAATAATAAGAATCTGCATCTGGGAATAAATTCTCTTGGTGCAGGGGTAGAAGTGTCGGAGCTCCTGATCTGGGAACATTTGAAGGGTGAAATAGAATATATTTAACTATGCCATGTTTTTGTTTGATTTATGTGCATGTTTGTCATTTGTACAAACCTCAATAAGAACTGATCAGTGAAAACAGGATGTTCCAGGGAGGATTTGGATAGCCTGATTCCTGGGAAATGTGGGTCTGCATGTCTAGCCAAGATTTAAGAGGATTTGATTAAATTTTGATAGGATGGCTTGGCTAATGAGAGGAAGCACAGTGCTTTTGGCTGGCAAGTTTGGAAAGACTGTATTCCAATGCATAAACCTGTGAACAAAAGGATCTGGTTACAACAACTTTGTGCAACTTACAGAAACAACTGTGTAAAAAGTGGAAGTGTTAATGTGCAGTGAGTGTGCAACCTACATATAGACTAACATGGGCATTTATTTTGCCTGCCCAATCAGACTCAATAGGAGACTATCCAATTGTATATTTGAGTTGGATACATCGTTGGATTATGTATGTATGTTTTCTGATGACAGTACTTACACTGATTAACTCACCACTATAACACTGTTCTACATGTTTTGGTGCCATTATAGTTATAATTAAAATGTTTAATATGTAAAGTAATATGGGTTCACTCCATTTGGTGCTACTTCATGTTGCCGTTACTAAGGTAATGTCTCCATGAAGTGGGGGTATGTAAGGTAACAGGGGATAATATGGAACTCTTTCAAGTAATTTAAAATTTAAAGCACAGCAGCAGAGATAATATGCTGGGCAAAATAGACCAGAAAATACTTGTTTTGTGTTTTGATGGACGTTGTAGTTCCGTTGGATGGTGTTTTGGTTTTCTTTTAATTGCAACGAATTATATAAGTGTGGTGATAATTTGTAAAATTATATAATGTATTTAGATTTAAGTATTTAAATATTATAAAATACTGTAAACGAATTGTGGCCATGTTTAGCAATTATTTTGACTACTGTGGTGTCATGTGACCCGACTCAGGACTGTGGATGTAAGCGGGAAAATCGAGGTCTTTTGTGGTTGGCCGTTGTGGTGGCGAGTTGGGAGCGGCAAAGTCCCGCGAGTGCAAGCATGGACGCCAGGGTATGCGATGGAACAAAGTGAAAGTGTGTGGGTGTGAGACAAACAGTGTACGAATTGCACCGATTATTATTTGTGAACTTAAAAAATGCATGGCCACAACGTTAAAGTGTTTCTTTTGAATAAATAAGTTTCAATCTGAACGTGTATAGTTCAATTCACTGCTCTTCAAAAGCCAGCCAATATCAGACTCAATAATAGGGGCGATAATGCAACCGTTTACTACCAACCCCCTTTACAGATGAGCCACGTGACAAAATAGGTAGTAAACGAGCCTGAGTTCTGTTGCAATTTAGATTCCGTAGAAATGTTGGAACACGTGAGGCAATACTGACCCTACGACTTACCTTAGAAGCTAGATTAAGGAAAGGCAAACCTACGTTCCTAGCATTTGTAGACTTACAGAAAGCGTTTGATAATGTTGACTGGAATACTCTCTTTCAAATTATGAAGGTGGCAGGGGTAAAATACAGGGAGCGAAAGGCTATTTACAATTTGTACAGAAACCAGATGGCAGTTATAAGAGTCGAGGGGCATGAAAGGGTAGCAGTGGTTGGGAAGGGAGTGAGACAGGGTTGTAGCCTCTCCCCGATGCTATTCAATCTTTATATTGAGCAAGCAGTATAGGAAACATAAGAAAAGTTCGGAGTAGGTATTAAAATCCATGGAGAAGAAATAAAAACTTTGAGGTTGGCCGATGACATTGTAATTCTGTCAGAGACAGCAAAGGACTTGGAAGAGCAGTTGAACGGAAAGGACAGTGTCTTGAAAGGAGGATATAAGATGAACATCAACAAAAGCAAAACGAGGATAATGGAATGTAGTCGAATTAAGTCGGGTGATGCTGAGGGAATTAGATTAGGAAATGAGACACTAAAAGTAGTAAAGGAGTTTTGCTATTTGGGGAGCAAAATAACTGATGATGGTCGAAGTAGAGAGGATATATAACGTAGATTGGCAATGGCAAGGAAAGCGTTTCTGAAGAAGAGAAATTTGTTAACATCGAGTATAGATTTAAGTGTCAGGAAGTCGTTTCTGAAAGTATTTGTATGGAGTGTAGACATGTATGGAAGTGAAACATGGACGATAAATAGTTTAGACAAGAAGAGAATAGAAGCTTTCGAAATGTGGTGCTACAGAAGAATGCAGAAGATTAGATAGGTAGATCACATAACTAATGCGGAGGTACTGAATAGGGTTGGGGAGAAGACGAGTTTGTGGCACAACTTGACTAGAAGAACGGATCGGTTGGTAGGACATGTTCTGAGGAATCAAGGGATCACCAATTTGGTACTGGAGGGCAGCGTGGAGGGCAAAAATCGTAGAGGGAGACCAAGAGATGAATACACTAAGCAGATTCAGAAGGATTTAGGCTGCAGTAGGTACTGGGAGATGAAGAAACTTGCACAGGATAGAGTAGCATGGAGAGCTGCATCAAACCAGTCTCAGGACTGAAGCCCACAACAACAACAACCACTGTGCAATGACATAGAACATTAATAAAATCGATGAAAATGAGAGGCAACATGCAAAAGAGGGCGTGGAACCTCTCAAGTGTTTTAGATATATCGGATTTAAATGAGAGTGATAGGAGGACTTTTACCCACACGATCAATTATGAAGACACTGGAGACTCAAAACAGAGCTATGTTAGTTTTCATTTGTCTACAAGCAGAGGAAAAAGTTCATTCGTCAGAGACAAAACTGAGGGTAGGATGCTAAAGCATACCTCAACAAATGGATAGCGTCTCAAAAGTTCTGTCATAAGACATATCTCACGAGAATATTGTAAATCTATGTTCGGATCTTATACCACGGTTTCGAGCACAGTGCAAAGGATAACTTAAATTTACAAAATTATAGATGATGTCGTAGGAGGAGTCACGAATCGTGATTCGCTCTTTCCCTTGCATCAAATACTATGTTGGAATAAGCTCTATAACGACACACATTAGACGGGAAGAAAACATCCGTCGTGTGATTTATGAGCTTTGGTCAAACTTGGAAAGGAAATTTTAGTCGTAGGACTACACGTTAGCGAAAATTGGAGGACGAGTGGCGATAATGGGCCACGTAATACTTCCCCTGTGCTATGGGTAATGAAACAGGTTATGCTGGGTGAACATTAATACATTTGGCAAACTGCAAAGACGGATTTCTGACTGGAACTGGAGGTAAAAAGGTCCTATGAACATGTGTCCGGAAATGAACGGTGTGTGTGCAACAACAAATCGTCCCTCAACACAGTACACAGCTGCATGGTACCCTAGTCGCAGCTGATGTCCGAAGTGGCCTCCAAGTGATTGCAGGTGACAGGGATAGCAACGCTTGTCATGCAGGATACACATAATCCTAATTTGGCTTACAAGTGGCGGGCCACTTGCATGGAGCTTGTACTAGGGTTTCTCTAGATCCCGGTCCTCCAAATCTGGTGTACGCACAATCCGCCGCTCCCTACACGTTTGTCCGGCTGAAAGGACCCACGATCACAGAAAAGCCGAAAATTGAAATGTTGTGCTATATGGTTGGTGTCTGTGAGGGTATTGTTTTGATATAGCTGTGGTGCCTCTCGACTGTTTCAGTCTGCTTAGCTGTACACAAACACCATCTCGGCTTGCTCCCGTCATGAATACCGGACCATTCTGCTGCTTACGGCGCGGTGTGTCCATCACACAGCCTGCAACACATAAGGAATATGCACCACGAGGTCAGAGGAACTGTCATTTGTCAGTGCAGTCTACAGTAGCAGCATTGCATTTCCGGTCGCTTGTTCATTGGACCTTTTTTCCTCCGTTTCGAGTCAGGAATCCCTTCCTGCAGTTCTTCGGTTTTATTAATGTTCACCTTGTGTGTTATTTGCACCAGGTTTACTGTTTCCCACCTTAAAACTTTACGTACAAAAAAAGGCAATTTCTGTTAAAGATGCTGCTTTGTTCACCCAGGAGTGCATTTCTGGATTTACACCCCTCTTAACCAAGTGTTTCTTGTAGTTATCTCTGTAGGCTCCCCGAAGGCATAAGTGAATTATTCAGAGTGTTTGAGAGCTGTCATCGGAATACGTATGGCGTTGACCCCCGCGCTCCACCCACATTATTTTGGCAATTCTGAATGAAGCAGCGTTTACAATGCAGGCAGTGTCTTCATATTTTCTTCTGCGTAGGCTGTCGAAAGCTGGTAAAAGTACTTTATTTACGGTTACGTTCGATACATCAAGATAAGTAAACGCCATTCGATAGAAATCATTTTAACTTCATTTTCTTTGACTCCGTCGGGGATGTACAGGGAGCATTCGTAAGTTAGCAGCGCAGTAAACAGCCTCCAGAAGAATTTCTGGAGAGAGTAACTGTCCTCAAAAACGCAAATATTCCGTGTTAAATCCCCGTCAGGCATATATTTTTAAACTTACAGCAACTTTCTCACCAGTTTATTTTCCACTGAGGATTGAAAACTCCTTCAGAACTCAAATTAAATCTATTTTAGCAAATTTCTCTATTTCAGAAAAGTTGCAGTTGCCAGTCTGCTTCATATGTCCTCTCCACTTCTCGCTATTGTCACTTGTACTGCTGCCCAAACAGCAAAAATCGTCTACTCCTTTAATTACTATAATTTATACAATAATTCCCTCAGTGTCGCCTGATATGAATTGACTTTTTCCCACTAGTTTTGTTCGAAATCGTCTTACAACCTCTTTTTATGACACTTGTCGTGCCCTGACAAAGGATAGAGGGAAGACAGGGGGTTTAAGGTCAGTCTGCAATTTCCGAGCGGTGAGGAGCAAATGCAGACACAAATTCCCTGTGAAGGCAGGGTGACAACTTGGATCAGCGAGAAACACAGTCACAGAACGTCTACGAGAGATGCAGGTTTTGAGAGTCGACAGGATGTTTGCAGTACAATACTCATGGAATTCAGGGGTCTGATTAACACTATTTATTTGCGATCAGGCTAACTACTACACGGATCGCTAATTCTAATCATTAGAAAAGGCAAAGGAGGCGACTGGCTGAACCACAAAAGTCAGTGTCTGATGCCATTGGGGCATGTGCTAACAGAAGTAGCGAACACTAGGAGTACGTTAAGTGCAAATTTGAGGGCAGCACTCCAAATGAGAAAAACTGACACGTCGGAGCTTACCGAGGCTGTCCACGAGCGACACGGAGTCGGCGCCCCAACGACCTGACTGGGAACCCCCCCTGAATACAAAAACATGGATTTTTAAAGAATTGTGGCGGCGCCACATTTCTCCCTTCCTATAGTCGACCCACCAATCCACCGGCACTCAAAAGCTCTGGCCAATATGGCGAGTCGTGCTGCACCTCCACGGCACCTCTAATCAACCACATTTAGATTCCTTCCCTATTCCTTCTCGGTAGGCAGGGATACTTCTGGAGTTTACATTAACAGACTCCAAGTTTGGTATCAACAGCGTTTAGCTGAAAGCTGAACGTCATCGCCACTCCTATTAAGGCCAGCAACAACAGTGATTTACGTCAGTTGGCCCCGATCTCCGTCCTGTGGGTGGGGACTGCTATAGTAGCACTCTAACTTGCGTAAACCCACTACGTTGCAGTTCTCAGGATCAAGTATCAAGCTTGCCGCCTCTATTAAAACGTGCCTTTTCCTGGCCATCTCGTACAGTGACACCTTACGACAGCGTCCAGGCGGTGGATGGAATTACCAGTTACTTCTCTGAAGTGAAACTTCTCCCCTGGGACAGCTGACAGAGTGTTTGCAATTTGCAATGTTCTAGTGTTACTCTTTATCTCCGGTACCCTAAATTCTACCACTTTTACCTGCTCTCTGCATTGTGTCTCTGATTTCTTACCCTGGAGTGCCCTAGATGGCTCCAAACAGCCCTAACACCATCGTTCAAGTCATTACGTTGTCAATATGTGACATACTATTCTTTTCGTTCACTTATTTTCTAACTTCTCTGTCGTTCAGGTCAGAATTACAATATCTTCAACTCTCCTTAAAGTTTTTGCTTCTTCTCTTTGAATTTTAGTTTCATTTCCAAATTTCTCCTTCGTTCCCTTAACTGCTTGTCAATGTGCAGAATAAATAACATCTTGGATAGGCCTTTAACCCTGCCTTACTCCTCATGCAACTAGTGCCTCCATTTGATGTTCTTCGAAGCTTGTGACTACAGTCTCGTTTCAGTGTAAGTTATTCTTGTATTTTATCCCTGCTACCTTCTGAATTTCAACTAGTGTATTAAAATTAATAGTGTTAAAGTTTTTCTCTGAATCTACAAATGCTGTAAGCATAGGTCTGCCTTTCCTCTAACTTCTAAGATGATTCGTAGGGACAAACTGTTTCGCGAATTACTAATTTTCTCCGGAGCTCAATTGATCTAGCTGTTGCTGGCTTCTACTTGTTTTTCCGATCTTCTCTGTATAGTTGCTATTAATGTTTTCACTGATTTTCCTACCTGATTAAAGAAACTAGTCATCTACGCTACGACCCATAGAACGACAATTTTGTTTTTGCTGATTATAACATCCTCCTGACCTTCCCAGTTCGGACATTCGAAATGGGGACTATTTTACTTGGAAACTATTACTCCTAATACCCTTTGTAGCGTGTTCGGTATTTTCTAGTCTTAGTCTCTGCTTTTACACCCCTTTGCTACTAGGGATCGGAAGAACCGCCGGGTAAAAACGGATACCGTTATTTTCGTTCTGAATAACAGGTATCTTTCGGTATTTGTTTGGTCTCGGTTATAACAGGTATTTTTATTTTTTATTGACAAGCTATAAACTCAATATATAAATTTACCATCGCAGTGGCGCTAATCTGTTTGGTATTTTTAAAAAATCTTTTTAAAAAACGAATTTGGTAGGAAATTTAGTGGCTTCTGAAACACTGGTATCATCTTTGAACGATATTGCTTCTGATGAAAGGAGTCAGAGATGAACACATTACAGAAGGAGTATTTATGAACAGAGTCGATAATAAATATTTGCCAGTGCATTAAGTCATTACTGAAACTTTAACTATTGTCATGTAATTATTCATGGTAAATATTATGTCTATCCTAATTCTAAATTGTTTATTTGACTTTTTTTGACAATTTTAATTGATTATTGAAATTTTAACTATTGTCATGTAATTGTTCCTGGTTAATACCATATTTTTGCTACAATATGAACTGTTCGTTTGAATATTTTTGAAGAATTTGATGTAGTCATAAAAAAACCAACTTTTCGAACCCCCTTTGAAAAAGCAAAGTTTTATACTTGACCAAACTGGGTTTTTCATTCTAAATTATTAAAGGAAAAGAAAGCTGCAAATATTACAAAACAAGATATTATTTGCCTACCATATCTATTATATAATAAAAAGGAAATAAGTTAAGGCAACAGTAATAAATTTATTCTTACTTAACGTCCTCGTGGACGGACAACTTAACACAAAAAATAGAGTTGTCTAACCTCAGTTATCACCCTTTACCACTGACTGTTCGCAGTGACCAAACAGTGATACGATCCTCTATTACATCATGATTTTTGAGCAGACATTTAAAAAATTACAATCAGTAAGACTGAGATCTCGAGCCTAGAAAACATTTTTTTACAAATACCCAACAGCGGATCTGACAGGGAAGATCTCCAGTCCAAAACTTAAGTCTTATACTTTGGTCCTGGACATGAGTTTAAAGGTTATGATGCGTCCATACAAATCTATTGCGCAACCAATAACAAGAAAGTAGAGTGAGTGCTGGAAACTCTCAGGAAGAATTAAGAATGGACAGCTTTGTAAATGGACCATCTGCGAAGAGAATATAGAATTTCCCGGCTTGACTGCCTAAGAAATGAGGAAATTAGAGGAAGGTCACAGGTCCGTTATAATATTATATATGGAGTAGAAGAAAGACAACTAGGACGGTTAGGGCATGGTGAAAGAATGGAAGGAGACATATGGTCCTGGAGAGTAATTTCATGCCAGCTTCATTGAAGGAGAAGAATAGGGGAACCACCGAAAGGAAAAGGCAGAACAGAAGAGAATGAGGAAGAATGTCGAGATGGAGGCCTTTTGCGACAGACACACGGGTTGTGGTGACACCCGTAGAATCACCACGACCGGAAGAGAAGAATCAATAAGAGAATACAGATGAGTTATTTGTAGTATTCAAACCCTCATTATTTTTCGTTAAAAGCAGCCAACTGTAATTTTCTTTTATTCATCAATGTTAATTGATATTTTCGTTCTAAGTGTAATACAGAACTTTGGAGGAATCTTAGATGGCTACGTTTGTTGCTGGAAATAACAGCAACAAATAAAATCGAATTTGGCTGTTTCAGATGGCTACGTTTGTTACTGGAAATAACACCAATATAGAAACCGAAAATCGGTTGTTTCAGAAACAGGCTATTTTCTGTGGTTTTAAGAGTCACGTGAAACTGGAGATGAAAACCACTGGTATAGCCAGAAACCGGATGTTTCAGTGAAAAAAGCCATCCCTATTTGCTGCTCCTTCCTACGTGAGTCCGTTCTCAGTGGATATTCAGTTTTTGCGTAACTTCTGCAAGAAATGAAGCGAAATACTGCTGAGTCCATTGTATTTATCAACATTTCACTTAAAAGTATGAAGAGGAAAGGCGAAGAAAAAGTTGGGATTGCAAGTAACTTTCCAGGAAGGGATTGTAAGTCGTACACGAGAACTTCACATAAAAAGTTATATGATTCTACCGTACTTACAAAGGCTGGGTTGATGTTCATTGTAAAAAGGAGGGGAAAGCAGTAATTTCTTCGACATCGTGTGTACATTATAATTACGTGGTTGTTTTAAAGCTTCTGTAGAAAAACAGATTAGGTTTACACTCATAAAAATGTTCTCTCATAAGGCAGTTTGATAGCAAACCACGCATGACGTACTACGTCCCCAAATACTAGCGATAATTACTGATGATGTACAGTCGAATGCCTTTCGATGCGATTTTCTCGGGATGTGATTTTTTTTTGTCTCAATAGGATAATAGCAGTTTTGAGGCGTTATTTATCGCACGATAAAAAGTCTTGGAGATTTATTTGTAAATCCACATTTCCCGTTCACGTTCTTTCCAAGAACTTTATCAAAAGGTTAATAAACGCAATATGTTAGATATCATTTCGGTTTACTTGCAGTGTATGTAACATAAATCCGGAAAATAAGAGAAAAATATTTCCAGCTCAAGACTTGACCCCACGATCCTCGTTACAGCTTTTGGTAGTCTTTCCATTACTTTCTCATCCGCAGGCCAGTGCTCTACCGACTTGTTTTCTTCTTTTTCTAAGTCTCTTCCACTTGAGTTACTGGTCGCTAACACCCATACTACCTACAAGCTACAAACAAAAGCAATATCTAATGTCACTGCCATTTTTACTCTAAAATTAGCTAGACCAGAATTTTGACACCACTTCGGTCTCTGGCCGCCAACAAAACCGAAACACGCCTCCGATGGTCCTGTAAAAAGAGAGACGGCTGGTTGTCGAGGCCCTATTCAACTTCTTCGAGGGGCAAACACCCTGTGGTTACCGAAGATGTTTCACGTTTCTTCAATCTCGTGTCACAACCAGTACATTCCAGTTCTCTGGAGGATGTGCAATCAACAAGCACAAGTAATTCGTAAAGAGCGAACCATACAACGCTTTGGCCGTAAAACCATGTTGTCGGTCGTCAAGAAGTGCTAAAAGTCTAACAATTCTGCAACGCCCTCACTAAGCAACAAGAATGCCAGCATGCAGCAAATGAGGAGTCAATAGTCAGCTATCGTATCACAAACGAAACGGTCCATGTAGGTAACGACAGCAGCACGTCTTGGGCGGACAGGATACTGGGTAAGGTGTATAGAGCATAAACGCTGGCGGGTGGAGAATTATTTTAGTCGCTATCACAAATCACAGCGACCTCCAAGCGTTGGGAAGGAAGAGCGAGTGGCTGTTATTCCACTCCCGCTTCCAGCCAACCGCTGAATGTCGGCTTTCAGTCACGATGGCAGGCAGTGTCTGTTCAAAGTAGCGGTTGAAGTGTCTGGTTCTATTCTTCACTGTTTTCGGGAGGACATCCATCAAATAACTCGTGTCGACCAGATTGGTGCGAATGAGACGTAGGGACGGTGTGGTATGTCCAGTAGCGATTGGCGGTCGGATGTATTGAGGTAATTTGCCATTGACGGAGTCCAAATCATGTAGGTGATGCATCGTTCGCAGAAAAAGAGTATGCTTCCTGTTATACAAGTGTATCATTCTGTAAGTTTAAACCCACTAGCATCGCCCCTATCGATAATGCGGTGGCGCTAATGGTTTCGCATTTGTTTGGTGTGTATTGGTGACGGTTGGCGCCAAGTGACCAGTAGTGTGTGGTTTTCTGTTCAAGTGGCGGAACAGCGGAAACCTTGGGTCCCAAAAATTTTGTACAAATTGTGACAAAAGTATAATCATCGACGTGCGATCATTTGTACGCATCACACGAACGCAGTAGTAGTTCGTTAAACGCGTGAATTGAGTCAAATGGAGAGAAATACGATTTGATGTTCCCGCGCATCTCCCGCGCCGCGCCGCGTCATATTTGGATTAACTACGTTGCCACGAACACTGCCTTTTATGGATTTCAGTGAATGGCTGTGAATGTGACCTCAAGGACAACATGTTTAGAGTGTGAGCAGAGCAACCATGTAAAGTGCGCAAATATTAATAGAAATCAAAGTTCTACCAGACCCTTATGACGTCACTTGGTATTGAAGCACCATGCCCCCACCCTCCCGCCCCCCTCCCTCAGTTCCCAAATGTATTTATTTGAACATCGGAGGAACGTTCAAGCGTCGTTTCAGTGCAGTACTACGAGAGAAGAAGCGAACGCGGTCTGAAAGTGCGAGGTGATTGGGAATGAAATATGCATACGATCATTAAACATCATCATACATATGTATACCCTCATCGCAGCCGAAGGTACTGTACGTTGGCTTACAACTGCACCGTCGACGGCATGTGTAGGCCACGTGAGAGTCTTATAATGCGTCTTGAACACCCTAACATCGCTGAAGAATTGACCAAAGGCCGCCTGGAACTGGGCAGCCACCGTAGAGGGAGAAAGTGTGTGTGTGTGTGTGTGTGTGTGTATGTGTGTGTATGTGTATGTGTGCAATGACTGAGTCTCGTGCAGCACCAACTGATGTCTTTCATCTAAGTTAACATGAATGGCACATGCCTCCCACGACCCGTGCCAAAAATGCTAAAATGCTATTTTTTCTAAACGTTTGGCCAGTTGGAGCTCCCAGTTCTGTCGCTTTCATTTCTGGCCAAGCCCTGGATATCCCAAAATTTTAACGTAATCCGTGATGACGAGTAGGTCCGGTCCCTCCGTCAATTTCATATCAGTACCTCACATCAGTGCAGTTCTATTACTGGAGAAGGCTTTCTTCACCTGTGCCAGTCTACTTTTACTAACTTCTTTGGATACAAGAGTGAACAATCTCATGATGAATTACACCTCATAATGAATTACATCAGTTTCTTAATTCTGACTGGTCTTCTACACATCTCAGTACACGCCAGTGGACTCTTTTTCGGTAGCAATAAGAGTCAGATAAAGTTTCTAGATTATCTGTAAAGGTGTAGGATGAAAATAGTTTATAGTTTTGTGACCATGATTACGTTATATATTGACCCGGGCCAGCTAGTGATGCATGTCACATAGCCACAGGAAAATAATTTGACTTGCTGAAAGGGATAGTAGGTGAGGGTAATACAGCAAAAAGTTTCCTGAAATTTGAGCTCACTTTTTTGTGAATCATTGACATCTTTTATAGAAATTATGGGTAAACTGAACACGATACGATACATTTACCTAGATATTTTGTGGCATGATTCAGATGCGATAAATTTTACTATCGCTTTATATACTGTAAAGGCGAATTTTCCACTGTTGTTTCCCTGGGAGTGACGGCAGCAGTGGCGTATGATGCAGTGGGTTGTCAGGAAGTACACTTCGTAACCAGATGCGACACTCGCAGAGCCGGTGAGTTTCTGGCACCAGGCGATATCGATTCTTACTTCCATCTCTGATCGTTGTCCCTGTGCCTTGTTCTCTTTGCGTCTTTGAGGCAGGCTATTTATGGTGCCGCGCGTGCGCAAGTCGAGGAGGGTGGGTCCGCGCATGAGCCGAGTCAGGCTGTGACGTGACGTGCTTTCGATGTTGTCGTTGTGGGGAGATGGTGACGCCATGTCACGTGGCACGGCCGTATGCCGTGAGGACCAGTTGAGTTGGAGCAACGAAGAAGCAAGGGCCGCTGCCTGAAAGTATTGGTCTTGTATTGCCACGGCTGGCCAGTGGCGACCAGGATTTGCTAATACCTCGAGAGCTAAGTGGATGGATGGCGTGTGAATTTCATATGGAGAAGAAAAAATTAATTGCCAGGATTTCGTGGTGGGTTCCTCCTTCTATATAGAGTGAATATTACTGTGTACTTAAGGACTGTTGACTGTTGCAGTTGCTCGTGCTAGTGGGCAGCAAAACATTCACCGCAGTGGTGGCGAGGCGAGTTATGTTCTGGAACGGCTATGAAATTATGTTACTAAAGTAGCGCCTCGCATTTTTAAGTTGGGATTTGGTGCTTAGTGGCACCCTGAAGATAGCTGGTTCACTTGAACGTCATTTCTTAATTTAGTTATAGATTCCGAATTTTCTGGTTTTAAGAATTAGTGGTAGTTGTTGTTTCTTATTAATTTCTTGTGTGTATGGATTGTCACGTTAGGTACTTAGTATCTAGATATTTTTTTGGCTCAAAGGAAACTAAGCTCCCTAATTCTGTTCATTGGTTAACTTGTAATATGTTTATATTAAGGTATTGCTTTTCTATATAAATATGTTTGTGTAACTTGTATATACTGCAGTGTGTCTGCCGCTCATGTTTTCCTGTTTTCAGAAACGTGTATAGCGGTCGACGCGAGCAAACCTCGCCCCGCTAGCTTGCAGTGTGACAGAAATCTCAGGATTTGAACTCAGGGCCAGCCGGACCCCGTTAACGCGGTATTTCTCTATTCCATTCAACGAGAGACTTGTTTTAGGCAGAAGATTTCCTACTGCCCAAAGTTGAGTATAAGTTCACTCTTTGGAACGTGCGTTTGTGAAACCGTAATAGATAAACGTTTGCACGCGTTCATCACATGTTCATCAAATTGACATTTTGCCATAAGCTTTCATAAGTGTAAAACTGAGTGATAATAGAAAGAATGCAGTAAATTTATGAACATTAACACACACAAAGGGCAAATTGTACCCTGGTTGTGTCTATCCCTAAGTTGCATATTTAAAGTAATTTAAGATTTTGTCATATTGCAGTGTTGGCAAGACTGAAATACCTCCTGTTTGCATGTTAATTTAAGTTACTGCTTCCATCACATCGAATAGTTTCATTCCTGTATAATATTTTTACATTAATATGTATTTGAAGGTTTCTGTGCTCTACAATTCTTTGTACTCATTTTTGTGGAAATGTTGTTAATTGATTAATACTGCTGATGAATTCATGTGTATGTGTAATGAATAAAGAAGTGTTGCAACTACAAACTGGTTACGTTACTGGTATACAAGGTTAGAGTGTGCAATCGCCACACCACTCGACTCTGGATGACGTCAGAGTAGCCGTGGCTCGCTAAGTATCGCAAGCACCCCAAGTGCTGTGAAACATGGAATACATCGTCGGGTAAATTTGTAGCAACATTAAACACGTTACCACTCAGCGAGAGCACATAGCAACACATTCTCTCTGGATAGCTGCAGGTCCTTTGGCTGGCCCGAGTCGCGCAGCACCACAGAATCACAGAACGAGAAAGGCAAACTTACTCTCTCTCATACTCTCTCACTCCCTTTCTCTCTCTCTCTCTCTCTCTCTCTCTCTCTCTCTCTCTCTCTCCAAAATGTCTTTGATTAAACCTCAGCTTGACCGTAAATGATAGACACGATCAGGGAAACATTCAGAATTAAACAGCATCTCTAGTCTAACGTGTAACATTCGGCACAAACAAGAACGATGTCCGCTTTTTCGACAGTTGGTTGGTGTGAAAGTCTGAACAGCTTCACGAGGAAACTGTCTGATCGCAACAACAACAGAAGACAGGATGATGGACTTCAGGCGCGCAGACAAACACAATAAACGTATCTGAGTGAGGTGTCTGCTTTCATGGGGTGCAATAAGACGGATGTTTGTGTGACCTCTTGCCCTGATGACGGTACGGTAGTTCGTTCCACTGTTATCTTGACGCTGTTTGATCATGTACAGAAGAAATAATTCAGCTGATCGAAATAAGGAGGAATTATTAAAATGTTCAGGCAGAGACTAGAGTAGAGAACTATAATCACTTAAGCGTGAAATTAATAGAAAATTCCCGGCAGCCAAGGCGAAATGGCTGCATGAAAAATGGGAAAACATCGAACAAGAAATGACTGGGTTCAGCGTACAGAAAAGGCAAAACAACCTTCGGTGAAATTAGAAGGGGCGTGGTAACATTACTGCAATGGTAATTCCATTGGTAAACGCAAAGGAGATCGATTAGGTGGAAAGAGTATTCTGAAGCCCCTCTGATGGGAAGGATTTGCCTGATGACTTGAGAGAAGATGAAATTGAAGTCTATTTAGGAGAGATAGGGGATCTAGTATTAGAATTAGCTGTGCAAAGTTTGACATCAAATAAAGTAGAAGGGGTGGATTCCATCGAAATTTTTAAAATCGTTGGGGGAAGTGGTAACTAAACGATTATTCAAGTTGGTAATGTAATGTGTGTGAAATCTTATGGGACTTAACTGCTAAGGTTATCAGTCCCTAAGCTTACGAAAAAAGTATTTTACTGCCGCCAACTTATATTTCGCAGAGAGACCACAAAGATAAGATAAGAGAGATTAGGGTTTGTACAGAGGCGTATAGGCAGTCATTTTTCCCTCGTTCTATTTGGGAGTGGAACAGGGAGAGAAGATGCTAGTTGTGGTACGAGGTACCCTCTGCCACGCACCGTATGGTGGATTGGGGAGTATGTATGTAGATGTATTAGATGTAGATATCATCCGGGCAATCCAAAGATAGCAAAGGCAGGAAAGGGCGAGGACTATTTCACAGTGCACACTTACCTTAATAGCTCATTTATAGAAGTTTCTGAGAGAAGAATGCAAAATTAATTTAAGAATCTGTTAGGTGACGTTCTGTTTGACTTCAGGAAAGGTAAGGGCACCAGAGAGTCAGGTCTGACTTTGAACTTGCTATGGAAACGATACTGTTGGACAATTAAGACACACTTATGGGATTTGTCGACCTAGAAAAAAGACTCGATCATGCAACAGGTTGCAAGATGTTCGAAATTCTGAGAAAAACAGTAGTAATCCATAGGATAAGACGAGTAATACACAACATGTACAAGAACCAACTGGGAACAATAGGCGTGGACGAGCAAGAACGAAGTGCTGGGATTAAAAATGGTGTAGGACATCGATGCAGTCTTTCGCCCCTACTGCCCGCTCTGTACATCGAGCAAGAAAATGATGGAAATAAAGGTTCAAGAGTGGGATTAGAATTCATGTTGAAAGAATATCAGTGATAAATTTCACTGATGACATTGGAATCTTCTGTGTAAATGAAGACGACTTACAGGCACTGTGGAATGGAATGAAGTGTTTAATAAGTGCAGAGTACGTACTGAGAGTTAATCGTGAAAAGACAAAAGTCGTAAAAAGTAGCAGAAATGCGAAAAGCGAGAAAAGTAACATCAAAAATTGTGATCTAGAAGTAGACCAACGGAAGGAATTCTGCTGTGCCAGGATGACATAAAAAGCAGACTAGTGCAAGTAAAGAGTTGGAGAAGTCTGCGGGTATCAAACGTAGGTCTTAATTTGAGGGAGAAATTTCTGAGAATGTGTGTTTGGAGCACAACATTGTGTGGTAGTAAGTCATGAACAGTAGCAAAACCAAAACAAAAGAGAATCGAAGTATCTGAGATGTGGTGCTAGAGAAGACTGTTAAAAATCAAGTGGAGTGACAAAGATATGAAAGGAGGAGATCTCCGCAGGAATCGGCGAAGGAAAGGACATATGGAAAAAGTTGACAAAAAAAGGGGTGGGAGACAGGATACGTGTAAAGACATTAGGGAATAACCTGGATCTTACTAGAGGGAGCTGCAGAGGATAGAAACTGTAGGGGAATATGGAGGCTTGAATACATACAGAAAATAATTCAGGGTATCAGGCAACTGCTACTCTGAAATGAAGAGGAATTTATGGCGGGCTGCATCAAACCAGTCAGACAATTCACAACCCAAACAAACTTTTGATCGTGTACCACACATGATAAATCAATGATGTCCTTTAGGAAAGTTCTTGCCAGTGCCACAGAAAAATCCAAAAGTTACATTGAAACAGCAATCTGGGAATTGTAAACGTTAAACGTTACTTGCGTTTGTCAAACGATTCGTTGCAATTTTTGCTATAAATTACAGCGGGTAGTGTGTCACTCCGAGCACTTAGAACTTTACAATCTGCTTAGAATATACACTTCGTCACAAAATTAATAAGGCACACAGAAAGAGAGAAGGAAGTGAAATGAAACTTCACCGATTGGGAGAGTCCGTGACGTTATTCAGTGATTACAAAATCAAGTCAAACATACGAAGAACTTTCCAGAATGAGATTTTCACTCTGCAGCGGAGTGTTCGCTGATATGAAACTTCCTGGCAGATTAAAACTGTGTGCCGGACCGAGACTAGAACTCAGAACCTTTGCCTTTCGCAGGCAAGTGCTCTACCATTTGAGCCACCAAAGCAAAACTCACGCCTCGTCCTCGCAGCTCTACTTCTGCCAGTATCTCGTCTCCTACCTTGCAAACTTTACAGAAGCTCTCCTGCGAACCTCGCCTATTGAAGCTCGCAGGAGAGCTTCTATAAAGTTTGCAAGGTAGGAGACGAGGTACTGGCAGAAGTAGAGCTGTGAGGACGAAGAGTGAGTTTTGCCCGCAAAGGGCAAAGGTCCCGAGTTCGAGTCTCGGTCCGGGACACAGTTTTAATCTGCCAGGAAGTTTCATACGAAGAACTTGTCCCACTTGTCAGTATGATGCTGCATTCCTCCGGCTTAGGTGCATTCAGATTCGTTTGGGAAGAATATCATAAAGTCTTTGTAATCCCTGCTGTGGCAACTGGCCTACAACTGCAGTAACTGGTCCTTGATATCACTGGGACGAATTTGACGGTCGAGCTGTTCCCAAATGTGTTCTTTGGGGGACAGACCGGAAGGGCATCAGGTCAGGGAAGTACCTCAACATCACACACACACATAGTTTATCAAGACACATACCATGTGCGGGCCAGCATTTCCTGTTGAAAGGTGACACCGCAGTTCTGTAGTACGTGTGATAGCACATTCGTGACCAGTAAACATATCCAATACCTCCGCTTAACAAGATGCCAGGATTAATACCACTGTGCCTCTCCACAACATTGTCGGAATTGATTCTCTCTCCAGGCCGCCGCCATGCGCTCTGGCGATGGTCATTCGCTGCATACAATGCGTCGACATGCTTGCCGGTCACGGCACAACTGCAGACGTAACCATTTACAGCCTATACGTATCACGGAAGTTCGTTTGTCTTGCTACTACTGGTCTCTGACTAATGGTGCCCAGTGAGAAAGAATGTTGGAGGAAATCTATTACCTGTTCTTAGATGCCAGGCGCAGTTGTGAGGATGTTACGATGTGCCTGATGCAAAATATGGCGATACCGCGACGTGTTGCTTAGACTTTTTGTACCCGAGCCTTGATCATCATGTTACCATGCTGTCCAACATAAAGCCACCGTCACATACGAATGCCCCAGAAATCTGGATGTTACACAATTTGACCAGCCGACCAAATGAAGGACCGTAAAGAGGCCCCTTTCAAACTCTGTCGTCCGCAGCTCGTTGTCGTGCGGTAGCGTTCTCGCTTCTCGCGCCCGGGTTCCCGAGTTCGATTCCCGGCGGGGTCAGGGATTTTCTCTGCCTCGTGATGACTGGGTGTTGTGTGATGTCCTTAGGTTAGTTAGGTTTAAGTAGTTCTAAGTTCTATGGGACTGATGACCATAGATGTTAAGTCCCATAGTGCTCAGAGCCATTTGAACCATTTGAACCAAACTCTGTCAGGTGCTGATAACGCTGTCTCGTATAGAGTACACAGCTTTTCTATGTCTTCACACTAATCATTCAAGAAATTACGCTGTCCATACACCTTACATTCCTTATGAGGCATAGTAAAGGCACTAAACACGAATAACACTAACGCACTCTGATGCCTGTTCTACCTCTGCGGACAGTTACAACATACCCGCTGATTGTGTTTTCCTATATGACGTTACCTTGACATCTGACCGTGTCATTGGGTGCTTTTATTTTTTGATCAGGAAATGTAATTCGATTATTCCAAAAACAGTGGTGTAAGCTATTCGCATGCAAAACCTACGCGTCTTAGCACAAGACAGATTTGAATGATCACCTATTGAAGGTGAAAGAGAGGAACTTTGGCAAACTGAAAATATTAAATGTCGATTATTATTGGACCAAAGATACATATATTCCAAACTGCATGGAACGATTGAAACCACTTTTGTCAAACTTTTACACACTTCTCTTACAATCTGAAATAATACACTGCTGGCGTAAAGTACCCCTAGTACATCCAGAGGCGACAGTGAGGATGTGATAAGTCACAGTAAAATTTTCAAACTCTACAAACTTTTCTTTCCTCTGCCTCCTTAGGTGTGAGATTCTTCAATTCGCAGACACCCTCAGTGTACTCTGGGGAAGTAATCAGAAATGCCCCATATAAAGTCTTGTCAAGGCAATCTCTTTCCTTTCTTGTAAAAATTCATTTCCACCCAGCAGAAACTCTGTAGAAATGTTGGGAAATACTTATGTTGTTTTTCTGATCCAAAGTTACAAGCCTAATTTAGTCGACAGACGAAGTAGTAGGAGAGAAACCTTTAAACGATATCATAGAACGCTGTAGTTTTAAGGGCAGCTTTTGAATCATAGTGGTAACATATATTTGCAAAACTCAACCTGTTATCAACGTAAAGCACGTTACATAGTGGACAACTAAATTTTGGTGCACAGTTGGAGAAAACCTCCTAAAAGCATTCCAGAATAGCTTGTTGAACCCAAAGATGATGGAAAGAACTACGTGACTCCAGTGAACAAAGAATCTTTCAAAACTCGAGTAAGTTAGCCAGAAGTGTGCGAAAGGTTGGATAGAGACAAACAATTTTGAAATTAACACATAATTTCTAAAAAGTTATAGAGATAAACAAGTTTGGCAAGCAATTCAGGCACGCATGTAACAGCCACCGGTGTTCGTAAGGCCTACAGCTATCATTGTAGTGAAGATACGGGACACAAATAAACAGTGCAGCACTTTTAATTTTTTGAAGTATTAATTTATTTCGTCAACAATTTTTCGGCTTACATGGCCATTGTCAGACTTTAACTAATTATCATTGTTGAAGAGTGTACAATACTTTTGTTGTGGATTGGCAAGAAAGCCAACCCACTATGAGAGGAAGCCGAAAGGTACGCGTTTTAGCTCACGCAGGCTGGCGTGAGGTCTGGAACAGGTCAAGGAAATGAGACTAGCAAAAAAAAGGACATAGCTGTGGAATACTTAACATTAATCCATAATTGGTGGACATCGCTCTTGACGGTAAATGTTTTACAGCATCAATAGTAACTGGTAATGGCGCCTTGCTAGGTCGTAGCAAATGACGTAGCTGAAGGCTATGCTAACTATCGTCTCGGCAAATGAGAGCGTATTTTGTCAGTGAACCATCGCTAGCAAAGTCGGCTGTACAACTGGGGCGAGTGCTAGGAAGTCTCTCTAGACATGCCGTGTGGCGGCGCTCGATCTGCAATCACTGATAGTGGCGACACGCGGGTCCGACGTATACTAACGGACCCCGGCCGATTTAAAGGCTACCACCTAGCAAGTGTGGTATCTGGCGGTGACACCACAACTTTGAAAACCTTTCGCTGGCAGAAGAACCTTTGGGTGCAAATTTTTCGTAAGTTAAACAGTCAAAATAAAAACATAAAATTAGAAACGAATATTTGCAAAAACTACGTAACCTTCCTATATCAAGCCATTGCCATCAGTACACAAACACATTATGCCAAAGTTTATGGAAAAACAGCACCTGCAAACACAGTAATATTTAATACTATCTGTCACCTGCGGTTGCTCTCTTATATCAGTAGTTTTATTATGATGAGTGATGGTAAGGACGCAAGCTGCTGTTTGTGCAATAACAGCAGCTGCTCATACAGTTGGCCTGTTTGGGTATGCGTAGTTCGTTACGTAGTTATGTACTCATCACTCTCTCCCCCTCCAAAGCTGTCACAATGCAGGAAGCATACTCAAGTTGTCGCAATGCATGATGCATCGCCCTCCCAAGTTGTCCCAACACACAAAGCGTCCCTTCCCAAGTTGTCCCAATGCACAAAGCAACACCCTCTGAAAGTGTCCCAATGCAGGAAGTGTCCCCTCCCAGCTAATACCAACACAAGATGCGTCTTCCTCCCAAGCTGCCCAATGCATGGAGTGTCCCCCTCCCAAGTTTCCCATCATACAGTGCACCTATCTCCCAAGCTCTCCCAATGCACAAAGTGTCCCCCTCCCAAGCTATCCCAACGCATGAAGCATTACGCTCCAAAGCTGTCCCAATGCATGAAGTGTCCCCTCCCAGGTGGTCCTGACTCACAAAGCATCAACCTCCCAAGTTGTTCCAGTGTGCACTACATCCCCACCAAGCTGTCCCTTTGCACACAGCATCTCCCATCTGAGCTGTCCCAATGCACCTGGTATCCCCTCCGAAGTTTTTCCAAGACACATTGTGTCCCCCTCACAAGTTGACTCAATATACAATGCTTGCCCCCCTCCCAATCTGTCCCAATGCCCACAGCATCCCCCTTCCAAGCTGTCCCAATGTGCCAAGTATCCCCCTGCCAAGTTGTCCCAACACACAATGCATCCCTCTCCAAAGTTGTCCCACTTCACCTCGTATCCCCCTACCAAGTTGTCCCAGTGCAGAGAGTATCCCCTCTCACACTGTCTTAAATCACAAAGCTTCCCCCTCCAAAGTTATCCCAATGCACGATGTGTTCCCCTCCCAAACTGTCCCAATGCATGAAGTGTCCCCCTCACAAGTTGTCGCAGTGCATGATGCATTCCCCTCCCAAGCTCTCAGCTCTCACAATTCACGAACTATCCCCCTCCAAACTGTCCCAACACATGTTGTGTCCGCCTCCAAAGCTGTCTCAAAGCACTAAGTGTCCCCCTCCGAAGTTGCCCCAGCGCTTGATGCATCCCTCCCCAAGCTGTCCCATTGCAAGAAACGTCCTCGCCCTCACGCTATCCCAACACACTCCTTCCAAGCCTGTCTGAATGAACGATGCGCCTGCACAGAGGGGCTTGAACAGCAGCACTTACCTACACATCTCTCTACTCAAATAACTCTACATCTACATCTACATGATTACTCTGCAATTCACATTTAAGTGCTTGGCAGAGGGTTCATCGTACCAAAAGCACACTATCTCTCTACCATTCCACTCCCGAACAGCGCGCGGGAAAAACGAACACCTAAACCTTTCTGTTCGAGCTTTGATTTCTCTTATTTTATTTTGATGATCATTCCTACCTATGTAGGTTGGGCTCAACAAAATATTTTCGCATTCGGAAGAGAAATAGATCTCGCCGCGACGAAAAACGTCTTTGCTTTAATGACTTCCATCCCAACTCGCGTATCATATCTGCCACACTCTCTCCCCTATTACGTGATAATACAAAACGAGCTGCCCTTTTTTGCACCCTTTCGATTTCCTCCGTCAATCCCATCTGGTAAGGATCCCACACCGCGCAGCAATATTCTAACAGAGGACGAACGAGTGTAGTGTAAGCTGTCTCTTTAGTGGACTTGTTGCATCTTCTAGGTGTCCTGCTAATGAAACACAACCTTTGGCTCGCCTTCCCTACAATAGTATCCATGTGGTCTTTCCAACTGAAGTTGTTCGTAATTTTAACACCCAGGTACTTAGTTGAATTGACGGCCTTGAGAATTGTACTATTTATCGAGTAATCGAATTCCAACGGATTTCTTTTGGAACTCATGTCGATCACCTCACAGTTTTCGTTATTTAGCGTCAACTATTCATCGAAATCTCTTCAGTGGGCTAGTCGTGAAAACGTAACAGACAGAGTAACTTTCGGATTTATAGTGTGGATAAAACTTTCAGTTACGATATGTTTCTTTTTCGTGGTCCATTTTCATCATATAAAACCAATGTGGTGCCACAACCTATGCTCTAATTACCTGTAAAATCCCCGTGAAAGTGATTTGTTTGTTCAAAAAGACAAATACGGCCTTTTAGATAAAATTTCAAATCAAGATATCTGTTTTCCGTAATCTGGTTTTGATGAGATAAAGCCTACACAGTGCCCCAAGATATGCTCAAGTTACCTGCGAAAACCCCATGAAATTCGTCTACTACATTTGGAGATTAGCGTCTTGAAACGGAGAAATAGACACGCACAACAGTTTCACTTACTTATTATTAGTATATATACAGATAGATGTTTGTTTTACTGACAATCTTCTGCAGCAGCTGTTGCATAACGATAGTAACCCGCCTCGACTTCTCTCTGGTATCACTATCTACGGTCGGACAACTTGTTTATAACATATAGTAGTGATACACACAAGGCATCTTCGTGAATCAGTCTATTGACCAAAACCTATAGAAATCACTACAGCGGTTGCCGAGAATAGCGGTCTCTTACTGACAAAACCTCGGCCAGGGACATATGTATACATCATTACTGATTTCCTTTTATTGAAGCCCACTGCAGCTCAAGAGGTTTTGCACCAGACACGTTTCACTTTCATGTAAATCACCTTTGTACTGGGAATATGATATATACATTGAAGAGCCAAACAAACTGGTACACCTGCCTAATATCATGTACGGCCCCCGCGAGCACGCACGTTATATGGACTCGACTAATGTCTGAAGTAGTGCTGAAGGGAATTCACACCATGAATCCTGCAGGGTTGTCCATAAATCCGTAAGAGTACGAGGGATGGAGATCTCTTCTGAATAGCACGTTGTAAGGCATTCAACATATGCCCCATAATGTTCATGTCTGGGGAGTTTGGTGGTCAGCGGAAATGTTTAAACTCAGGAGAGTGTTCCTGAGCCACTCTGTAGCAATTCTGGATGTGTGGGCTGTCACAGTGTCCTGCTGGAATTGCCGAAGTCCGTCGGAATACACAATGGACATGAATGGATGAAGGTGATTAGACACGATGCTTACGTACGTGTCACCTGTCAGAGTCGTATCTAGACGCATCAGAGGTCCCATATCACTCCAAATGCACACGCCCTACACCATTAAAGAGCCTCCACCAACATGAACAATCCCCTGCTGATATGCAGCGTCCATGAATTCACGAGGTTGTCTTCTTTCCCGTACACGTACCATTCGCTCAATACAATTTGAAACGAGACTCGTCCGATCAGACAACATGTTTCCATTCATCAACAGTCCAATATCGGAGTTGGCGGGCCCAGGCAATGCGGAAAGCTTTATGTCGTGCAGTCACCAAGGGTATACTAGCAGGCATTCAGCTCCGAAAGCCTATATCGATGATGTTTCGTTGAATGGGTTCCCACGCTGACACAAGTTGATAGCCCAGCATTGAAATCTGCAGCAATTTGCGGAAGGGTTGCACTTCTGTCTCACTGAACGATTCTTCTCAGTCGTTGTTGGTCCCGTTCTAGCAGGATCTTTTTCCGGCTGCACCGATGTGAGATTTGGTGTTTTACCGGATTACTGATATTAACGGTACACTTCATCGCCACCTCTGAGATGCTGTGACCCAACGCTCGTGTGCCGACGGTAACATCACGTTCAAACTCATTTAAGTCTTTGTAACCTGACATTGTAGCGCAGTAACTGATCTAACACTGCGCCAGACACTTGCCTAGCATAGGCGTTGCCGACCGCAGCACCGAATTCTGCCAGTTTACATATCTCTGTATTTGAATACGCCTGCTTATACCAGTTTCTTTGGCGCTTCAGTGTATGTCACTACATTATGCTATTTACAGACTACAGACAGTGTAACTTTATAAAATTGGTGTGAAATTTATTGACGGTATTTTTGCCTCATGTTCACATATGCTGAAGCTCATTGGTTGTTTCTACGTTGTTAGAAGTTGACGAGGTCGAGAAAAACTTGGCTGTACATTCCCTTTTTGCACTTTTAAAACAACTTCTTTACGCTGCATTTATTTTTTTTTTTATTTCACTTTACATCACTTTCCTAAACTTCAAAAGAAACATAGTGCTGAACGTTCACGCAGTCCGCACTCAGCATATTCTTAATGTTTATTTATTTGTTTGTTTGTGGAGTTCCTGATTATTGCCAACCTACAGATCCTATTTTTAAGTCCTTCACGCTCATTTTTGTGTGTACGTGTGTGTTTTCGTGGGTGTGCATGTGCGCATGTGTGTGTGTGTGTGTGTGTGTGTGTGTGTGTGTGTGTGTGTGTGTGTGCGTGTGTGTGTATGTGTGTGTGTTTTTGCGGGTGAGTGTATTCACTCATGGGGAAAAATACTGACACTAGAGCTTATATTAGAAGACCTTAATCAGTGCACATGTCTGTACAGCGTCAGCTGTTTTTGTCTGATAGAAGTTACGAAAAATTATTCACACTGAACATAAAAATGTCAGAAGTACTGAATAACAAGAGAATAAAGTTTTTCGTTTCTGAAGGAAGTTTAATAATGTAATTTTACCACCTAGTCGAAGTGTGTTAGTGAGAAACAGCACAGTCGCAGAAACATTCCTTTATTGAAGGCAGTGCTGCAAAGAAATGATGCACACAAAATAAGAGAAATGAAAACTGGAAACTTTGAAAGTGTAATCTAGAAAGACTTAAAGGTAGCAGACACAATACAAAATAAGAATAACCGGAGATATGTATTATCTTTAGAAATATAGATCAGTCTGTTAAACACAAGAGCACTAACGCATTTTACGTACATTTATGTTTTGCTGTACTATGGATCTACTACATGAGGTAATCCTGCTAAAGTACAAGCTCTTAAACTGTCACGGTGATTCGTTGACACCTCGTTGAGATCGGGTGTTCTACCAGTGGTCCGCCTCATCCCGACTCCATGTTGAATCTTTCACTCAGGGAAATCTGGTAGAAAAAGAAAAGTTGTGCACAGCTTCCTTTCATTTAATGATAACATATTCCAGCAAGCGACATAAAACTAAAAGTGCTAACTGTAAACAGAACTCTGTTTAGACACAATGTTTTCAATTGTCATCATATCCCATAAGATATGGTGACCGATGCGCAGTGACCAGTTTGCGTCGAAAGCTCTGGGTGACTACATTCGTTTGACCTCGAGGAGAGGCCGGTAAGTGTTTTCCATATTTAGACCGGTCAACGATGACAGAATCGACGCACGCGCCCTGTAATTTTCTCAAACGATTATACAGAACATATTCGGTAAAAAAAAAAAAATTGTTTTGCAAACCAAACTGCCTTTTCCTGCTGCTAGTTACTTTATTTATCCCATACGCGTTTCGCCTTCTCCTGTTCTAAGGCATCATCAATGGGATCTATAACGGTGCACTTTTGTTAGTTATAGATTATCAAACAGTTCACTTCTCGATTTTTTGAAAAAAAAATGTAATTACTTACGACTGGCTGATCTGCGTTTCCTCACATCTGGTCTGAAGGTCGCACTACTTTTTTCACAAAAAATCGCAAAGTGAACTGTTTGATAATCTGGCGAAATACCTTCACACTTCAAGAAGAATGTAATAATTCCAATGCCAAAGTAAGCAGGCGTTGACAGATGTGAAAATTACCGAACTATCAGTTTAATAAGTCACGGCTGCAAAATACTAACGCGAATTCTTTACAGACGAATGGAAAAACTTGTAGAAGCCGACGTCGGGGAAGATCAATTTGGATTCCGTAGAAATATGGGAACACGTGAGGCAATACTGATCCTACGACTTATTTTAGAAGCTAGATTAAGAAAAGGCAAGCCTAGGTTTCTAGCATTTGTAGACTTAGAGAAAGCTTTTGACAATTATGACTGGAATACTCTCTTTCAAATTATGAAGGTGGCAGGGGTAAAATACAGGAGGCGAAAGGCTGTTTACAATTTGTACAGAAACCAGATGGCAGTTATAAGAGTCGAGGGACATGAAAGGGAAGCAGTGGTTGGGAAGGGAGTGAGACAGGGTTGTAGCCTCTCCCCGACGTTGCTCAGTCTGTATATTGAGCAAGCAGTAAAGGAAACAAAAGTAGGTCTTAAAATCCATGGAGAAGAAATAAAAACTTTGAGGTTCGCCGATGACATTGTAATTCTGTCAGAGACAGCAAAGGACTTGGAAGAGCAGTTGAACGGAATGGACAGTGTCTTTAAAGGAGGGTATAAGATGAACATCAACAAAAGCAAAACGAGGATAATGGAATGTAGTCGAATTAAGTCGGGTGATGCTGAGGGAATTAGATTAGGGAATGAGACACTTAAAGTAGAAAAGGAGTTTTGCTATTTGGGGAGCAAAATAACTGATGATGGTCTAAGTAGAGAGGATATAAAATGTAGACTGGCAATGGCAAGGAAAGCGTTTCTGAAGAAGAGAAATTTGTTAACATCGAGTATAGATTTAAGTGTCAGGAAGTTGTTTCTGAAAGTATTTGTATGGAGTTTAGCCATGTATGGAAGTGAAACATGGACGATAAATAGTTTAGACAAGAAGAGAATAGAAGCTTTTGAAATGTGGTGCTACAGAAGAATGCAGAAGATTAGATAGGTAGATCACATAACTAATGCGGAGGTACCGAATAGGGTTGGGGAGAAGACGAGTTTGTGGCACAACTTGACTAGAAGAAGGGATCGGTTGGTAGGACATGTTCTAAGGCATCAAGGGATCACCAATTTAGTATTGGAGGACAGCGTGGAGGGTAAAAATCGTAGAGGGAGACCAAGAGATGAATACACTAAGCAGATTCAGAAGGATGTAGGCTGCAGTACGTACTGGGAGACGAAGAAGCTTGCACAGGATAGAGTAGCATGGAGAGCTGCATCAAACCAGTCTCAGGACTGAAGACCACCACAACAACAACAACTAACAAAAGTGTACCGTTATAGATCCCACTGATGATGCATTAAAACAGGAGAAGGCGAAACGAGTATGGGATAAATAAAGTAACTAGCAGCAGGAAAAGGCAGTTTGATTTGCAAAACAAGTACTTATATGCTTGCTGCGGAGGATGGCCACACAAACAAACTCGGTAAAAAAATTCATTTTTTCTTCACTTATTGCTTTATATGTCAGGTTCATGATAATGTGCCCATAATTCCCTTAATCGTCATAGTTTTTGTGATATTTACTTGAAAGTAAGACACTGGGCGAAATTCGGAACAGTGTTCAATGAAGAAAATTGGTCGCTATGATTTTGCATTTGGTGCATATTACTTAATATATTGTTGCATATGAGTACAGAGTATGGCTTGGGAGTAAATCGAAGAAAGATGAAAGTAATGAGAAGTAGTAGATATGAGAACAGCGAGAAACTTAACATCAGGATTGATGGTCACGAAGTAGATGAAGTTAAGGGATTATGCCACCTAGGCAGTAAAATAACCAATGCCGTGAGGGTTAGCCGCGCGGTCTTAGGCGTCTTGTCACGGTCCGCGCGGCTCCCCTCGTCGGAGGTCCGATTCCTCCCTTGGGCATGGATGTGTGTGTCGTTCTTAGCGTAAATTAGTTGAAGTTATATTAAATAGTGTATAAGATTAGGGACCGATGACCCTAGTTCTTTGGTCCCATAAGACCTTACCACAAATTGATCAAAATAACCAATGACGGACGGAGCAAATAGGACATCAAAAGCAGACTAGCAATGGCACAAAGGGCATTCCTGACCAAAAGAAGTCTACTAATACCAAATATTGGCCTTAATTTGAGGAAGAAATTTCTGATAATTTACGTCAGGAGTTTGTGGTAGTGGTGTGGTAGTGAAACATGGACTGTGGGAAAACCGGAACAGAAGAGAATCGAAGCATATGATATGTGGTGCTACGGACGAATGTTGAAAATTAGGTGGATTAATAAGGTAAGGAATGAGGAGATTTTGTGCAGAATCGGAGAGGAAAGGAACATGTGGAAAACACTGATAAGGACAGGATGATAGGACATCTGTTAAGACTTGAGGGAATGACTTCCATGGTACTGAAGGGAGCTGTAGAGTGCAGAAGCTGTAGAGGAAGACGGAGTTGAAATACATCTAGCAAATAATTGAGGACGTAGGCTGCAAGTGCTACTCTGAGATGAACAGGTTAACACAGGAGAGAAATTCGTGGGGGCCGCATCAAACCTGTCAGAAGATTGAGGTCAAAAAAAAGAAAAAAGAAAAAAGTTTAGCTGACATATTGAATTTGTAAGTCGGCTGTTTATGTTTTCTTATTGGCAACGTTACGTAGCGCTCTATATGAAAATCGCTGGCTGTGCTGTGTGCAGTCTGTGGCTAGTTTGCATTGTTGTCTGCCATTGTAGTGTTGGGCAGCGGCAGCTGGATATGAACAGCGCGTAGCGTTGCGCAGTTGGAGGTGAGCCGCCAGCAGTGGTGGATGTGGGGAGAGAGATGGCGGAGTTTTGAAATTTGTTATACTGGATATTATGAACTGCTTTATATATTATGTCTATTAAGCCTTTGCTGTCAATGGTGATTGTGCACCCGCACAGTCACAACAGATGGCTCCTGGCCATCTCTACAAGGACTACAGTGGGTCTGCATCTCTGATGACCCACCAATACCACAATCTCTACCAGGACTACAGTGGGCCTGTCCACAATTTCTACAAGGACTGCAGTGGGTCTGCACCTCTGGTGGCCCACCAATACCATACTCTCTACCAGGACTACAGTGGGTCTGCTCTGTGATGACCTACCTACCAATCTTCTTCAAAACGTCGAATGACTCTGCTGTGGGTTTGCTCTGTTGTAGCCCATTACCTGTCAGCATGTCAAGAGTCAGCATTGTCTTTCTGTTGGAAGGACAACACTACTTCTTCAAGACTGCATGGAAATCCACTACTTCTGTGGGCAATTTCTTTTACTAATGAGACTTTGGGAAAAAAAACTGTAATTACTATTATGATGAATGATCAGGACTATCTTTATGGACTATGAGAAAATTTTAGCTTTTGACGAACATTGTATTAATAAGTGTGTGCATTGGATATCTTTGTTATTGTAATTATGAAAAATTTTATCAAATCATTATTGGCCACAGCCCAAAACAATTTGTAAAATTTTTTGTGGGGAGCATGGGGGCTATGTAAGTCGGCTGTTTATGTTTTCTTATTGGCAACGTTACGTAGCGCTCTATATGAAAATCACTGGCTGTGCTGTGTGCAGTCTGTGGCTAGTTTGCATTGTTGTCTGCCATTGTAGTGTTGGTCAGCGGCAGCTGGATGTGAACAGCGCGTAGCGTTGCGCAGTTGGAAGTGAGCCGCCAGCAGTGGTGGATGTGGGGAGAGAGATGGCGGAGTTTTGAAAGTTGTTAGACTGGATGTCATGAGCTGATATATATATTATGACTATTAAGGTAAATACATTGTTTGTTCTCTGTTAAAATCTTTCATTTGCTAACTATGCCTACTAGTAGTTAGTGCCTTCCGTAGTTTGAATCTTTTATTTAGCTGGCAGTAGTGGCGCTCGCTGTATTGCAGTAGTTCGAGTAACGAAGATTTTTGGTGAGGTAAGTGATTTGTGAAAGGTAGAGGTTAATGTTAGTCAGGGCCATTCCTTTGTAGGGATTTCTGAAAGACAGATTGCGTTGCGCTAAAAAATATTGTGTGTCAGTTTAAGCACAGTCGTGTACAATTGTTCTAAGGGTACGTTTCAAATTTTTCTTCAGATTTGGTTATAGGTATCTGTCACCAATCTTGAGAAAACTGATCTGATGTAGCACATTCATTTGCTATCGCACCGCGCCAGCGATAAGGCCAGAGTGAAATATCCACATCATTCCTCATATTTCATAAACGGTTTATATATTGAAATGAGATTTTGGCAAATTATAGCACGCAAGGAGTAGAGTGTTTTACCATCACGTTAGTATGGAATACTTCATTATCTACCCCGTTATTCCAATAAGTGCAGACTTGTTTGCTGAAAGATGTATTTTTTAAGGACCATCGATAGTTGGTGAAACCAGAAACGCCATGGTTTTGGAACAGCAATGTGAAGACACTACAGGCTTTTCTTTTTTTACCGAGGATCTGCTTTTTCATCAGCTACTGACTTTACTTTTCTTCATTTCCTTACTTAATAAACTTAATAAAACATTGTCTCAGAACTCATGTGCAATTGTGTCTGCACAGAATGTTAGTGAGGTGAGACAAAAGAACATGTGTAGGTTTTACTTAAAATTCGCCACTGCTGACGCTTCTCTGAAAGCTACAAATGGTTAATAAACCAGGTGAAAGTGAATTGCTGCATTTTCGGTGGAATCCTTTTTAGATACTAAAGAAAGCAGAGGTACAGTAGATATTCTTGAATGGTCACTATGTAAGTGTGGCCGTGGAGGGCCTCCACTTAACATTTACAGATAAACGTGAGGTACGCTTCAGTTTAGAACTTCGCTCCCCCCTCAGCACTCGGCATTTCCTCTACAACGCGTGCTCATAACCCCAACCACTCTCCCCACGCATGCCCTTTCATCTGCGCATCTACCTGTCATGGCATTCTGTGCGGCCTATTAATAGTAATCTAACAACAGTAGACAACAGCATTTCTCAAACTTGTCTCTTTTAAACCTACCATCTTTCTTGCTAATATTACTATGTTGTTTAGTTTATGTGAGTGAGCACTATGGGACTTAACATCTAAGGTCATCAGTCCCCTAGAACTTAGAACTACTTAAACCTAACTAACCTAAGGACATCGCACACACCCATGTCCGAGGCAGGATTCGAACCTGCGACCGTAGCGGTCGCGCGGTTCCAAACTGTAGCGCTTAGAACCGCTCGGCCACTTTGGCCGGCTGAGTGAGAAGAGACTAATAATTTAAAATATTTTATTTGTATTTTATTAATGTTCAGCCAACAGTGACAGCATCAGATAAAGTAAAACGCGATGAAAAGACAAGCAATTGTACGTGACCCTTCATTGGGTCAGTATCGGCATAAACAAACTCAGGTTGATGTGAATACGGTAAGAATTTATAAGAACGAGTTATCGAATGAAAGTATAAAATAAATCCTCGTGATCAAAGACATGCAAATTCCACAATTTCAGACAATGGATCCCGCTACCATTCATTTGAACCATATCACAACTTTTCAAACACCTTAGTGATAGTTAATTTTCAACACAACATACAAATTCACTTCTTCACTCGTTTTTAATTCTTGAGGGCTCTGCTTCAAGACAGGTTCTAGAAAACACGACGGATAAGTTAAGGAAAAGGTCTGCGTAGCAACGTCAGCTCAAACCTGCGGACATAAACTTCTTCATTCTGGAAGACAGGGCAAAGCAAGATTTGTAGGAGATACCACAGCTCGCTGGGCTGTGACGGTCGTACTTACGCAATCGGTTTCACCTCGGGTGCTACGGCAGGTCAGATCCATAGCGATGGTACGGATAGATGGCGTCTAAGAGAAACGTTGACTTTTTCCGTTTATCAGTCTGAAGAAATGACTATTCCCCGGTGTTTACTTTGCCCGTTGTTTACTGCCTTCACTAAGGCCCTAGTGTGTTTGAGGAGTAAACAGTGCTGTAGTTGCGGAGCAAAGTGTAGGGCCGGCCGTTAGAGGAACTAAGCTTGCTCACGTGAGGAGATAGGGGCGCGCTTACAGCAGCCTCCTACGCGATGCACAGAAGCGGCCCGGAGCGAGCGAAGCTTTCAGGTAACGAAACACAAACCCAAGTAGAACTATGGTGGTTCCCACCAGAGTGACGCTCGTCCGCTGTCTGTCTCCCGCTACAATGAGTGACATTCGAATTCAAACTTGTATGAATTTATTACATATGTAACCCTTTTTTCACCTTACGAAGTAGGGGAAAATTGTTCTTTACTTTTTACATAATCGAATAAAATGAGAACTGCGTCAGTGCACAATACAGCTTACAACGAACTGTTAAGAAACAGAAAATAGAAAATAATTCAATATGAGTTACGTTACATGTTAAATGCATGAATGTACAGATGCAGTATAAAGCTTTTTTAATGATTTGACCTGCTGTTGAAAACATGAAAAAATTTTGTCTTCTTGCCTTTCTCCTTTGTTCCTTTACAGTGGTTTTCCATTCTTCCCACGTTGCGCCTGTAATGTTCTTCCTTCTCATAAGGAAGCGCTTGAAATACTTCATTCTTGCTCTAAACTTTTGATTTTTTTCCCTTTTTCTTCCTTCGTTATTCCCGTTTCCTCAAGTCTCCTTTAATTTCTTTGATTAAGGCGCGTAGGCATTATTTACTTATTTATTCGTGTCAAAGCCGTTGCTTACATAACAGCCAGAAAGAAGAAGAACAGACTATGTAATGTCCCTCGACTCTTATAACTGCCATCTGGTTTCTGTACAAATTGTAAATAGCCTTTTGCTCCCTGTATTTTACCCCTGCCACCTTTAGAATTTGAAAGAGAGTTTTCCAGTCAACATTGTCAAAAGCTTTCTCTAAGTCTAAAAATGCTATAAACAGAATACAAACATTAAATATAATAAGACAAAGAGTTAGCAACCTCGACGACATCCTCCATGGCCCACAGCAGGTCTTCCAGCGCGCAGGAATGTGGCCACTGAGGACAGTTGTACAGGTGCTTGGTGATTTGTTCGGCTCCACATTCGCATGAAGTTGATGGACTCCAAAGATACATCCATTTGACCATATTGCCCTCTATTCTATTCACGTTTTCCACTGAAGATTTTCGCCTGACGTAAGGGCCTCCGAAGGTGGGATCCACAATGCGATATATGCATTTCTGGTTGTTCACATGTTTTGTCTTGCCATTGAAGGTGATGCACTGTCATCGAAGGAAATTTTTAGCTGGTGTCGATGTAACGGCTGAACAGTGTTTAGTTCACTTTGCGTGTATCTGTTTTTACAGCAAGTTCTCGTCTTATATTTGGTTGGGCTACGCCACCAGGCTGTAGAGTTTATAGGCTGGCGTTGCCCTCAGGCATCCTGATGTTGTTCTACAAGTCTAGTTGTGGGGAACATCCAAGTGCCTAGCATGAACAGATCTATACCAAAAACGGCAAGAGTGTCCCGTGGAACAGTAACACAACATAATTGCCGGTATTCTAAGTAGTGTCAGTTGGGTAACCCATACGCAACTTGCAGGCTTTCTGATATTATTATACGAGGATACTTTTTCTCTTTGTTTAGGCAGTGCTTCCTATATTTGAGCGCACGGTCCAGAGTGATTCCCAGATATTCTGGATTACGACAGTGCTCCAGCTCCATGCCATCCCATATGACCTAATTTTCTTGCTGGCGTCTTTGTTTCGTAGAAGGAAAGTGCGTACTTGAGTTTTAGCCAGTACGGTTTCAGATTTCTACTTCCGTACTGCACTGCGAGAGTGTGAAGTCCCTTTGTTAGCCGCCTCTCTATTGTTTCGAAACCTTTGGCTTGAGATATTATCGCCAGTTGTCAGCATAGAGGAAGCTTTTCGTCTTATGAGTTACTCGCTGACCTTAACGATAAATGTTTTTTGTGTTCTCTGTCTACTTTTATTGCCGTCTTGCCGTTTACCTCGACAGAGAATCTACGCTTCTGTAGGCGAGTTACTAAGAAGCTTGTAAAGTCATAATCTTCCGTTAATTGGTACAGTCTGATCAACACAATATCGTCCTGCGCAATATCATAAGCTGCGGAGAGATCCACGAATACTGCTCCTCTAACCAAACCGCTCTAAAAACATAATCGATATTTTGTTACAGATTGAGGATTTGTGCTGTAGAAGTTTTATTTGGTCTACATCCAGTTTGTTGTGGGATCAGTTGTAACATGGTGACAGGGCTGAGACTATTAAGTAACATTCTTCCAAGGATTCTGTAAATATGCTACAAAAGAGACTTATGTGAATGGAAGTAGTTGCTGTCCTAGTAAGGAGCGAAATTCGAGATCACTGTTCTTAGTTTCTTTCAATCGTTCTCCTGTAGCAAATGAACTTAGGTAAAGCAGATGTTTGGTTTCTCCAATAATTGTCAACATTTTACCATAACTGGAAAGTGTGGGATTTGTCGCAGATTTGTGACTAATGGGTCATGGTGTAAGATATGTTCAAAGTATTTTAATTCGACGTACTGCTGTGGTGAACCCAGTCTCCTTTCTACCGAGATCCTCTCATGGAAATGGAAAATTTTGTAGCAGAATTAGGCTAAGTTAATAGAGGAGCAGGAGCATAAGATCTGTGCCCTTCAGATGCAGTTGCAAAACGCAAAGGAGGAATGAGATAGAAGGAGGAGGGAGAAGGGCGGCAGGGAATGGGAAATGGCAGTTGGTAAGGAGGCTGCTAGGAGGAGAAGATATTAAGAATGTTGTACTTTGCCCATCACCGATTCATTTAGTGGAAAGAAGCCTCTTGTTGCTGTTGGTGTAGGAAACATACAGCAGACCTCAGTAGTTAAGGACCCTAAGACAGCTGTTGTTTCAAATAGAAAAGAAGATTCTGTTATTAGGTTGTTGCATGGCAGACGTATAGGACAGCAGTTGCATGAAGTGTTGGGGAGTCAGTACCATGTCACCAGCATTGTGAAGCCTAGTGCAGTGTTGGCTCGGGTGACTGTTAACTTACAGTAGTTATGTTGTAATTTTTTAAAAAAAAGGTCAGGTAGTGATTGTGGGTGGAACTGGAAATAGTCTTGATAGGGATGGGGAGTATGATGTAGGCAGTGATCTGGAAAAGACAGCTACTCAAACCGATGGCATAAATCTGCACTTCGTGCAATTGTTTCAGGATCATGATCTGCCTCATCTTAATACTTCTGTTAGCCGTGTTAACATGGAGCTTGAGAAGGCCCTCATGACGGAGGGCGTGTGTCACATGCAGTGGCGGCAGTTCAGTCTACCAACAGATAGAGTATGAGAAGGCCAGGCCTGCACTTCAATACGTACGGCAAGGGGAGGTTGGCAAAGCTTATAGCTGACAGTGTAATTGGTAGTGGTGGGATCACTCATGGGAAAACTACTGAATTGTTGGTGTTAGAGCTGCATCTTTCTTAGACTGAAGTTTGCTGATAGTGAGACATGTGTAAAGGAAGTATCTCTAACAAAGGAACCACCTTTAAAGAAGATCAGGTATTCCAGTAGATAAGGAATTAGCATAATTCATCAAAATATTACTGAAACATGGGACTTAGGGAAAGGCAGGATTCGGTGTGTGCGGGGCCTAACTCATTTCCCTTTGGTTGCTCAGTTTTAAAAAAAAAAATCACATACACTTTATTTGGAACCAGTTGAAATAATATTGACAATAAAGAACAATTATCAAATTTGACTGTTAAGACACAATGTCTAATAAAATTCTTAAGCAAGCTGCACTTACGGCTGAAGGCCTTAATGACCAGAAATTCAAGTTATTTGTTGGCTGAAGGTCCCAATAGTAACAACTCAAAAAAAATTTGACGGCTGATGGCCTGGATATGAAATTCTTAAGAACAGTTAAACTTCTCCAAGAGATACTAAAATATTTCTTTTAGGAAAAGTCAATCATAAAAATTTCACTATTAAAAGACAAAATCTAATTGAAACTTCTTAAGACAAATTGCATTCGCGGCTGAAGGCCTTATTGACAATAAATTCAAATTACTTGGCTGCTGAAGGCCCCAATAGTAATAACTTAAAATTAAAATACTTTTAAAAAATCATCACAATCTGACCAAACCAAGAGAGAAGTGGGCTTCAGACAGTGCTCCAAGGATCGTCCTGGGAATGTCACTCAACTTCGTAACGGATGAGACAGACAGGCAAGAGTTGTATTGACTTAACCCTATTGCAACTCAAACTAATAACAGTTTAAACGCAGACCAACACTTTTGCAAAATCTACCTAACGTCTGATAACCAATACAACTTTGTAATAACCCAGGAAAGGCGGAACCGGCGGACAGTACTGTGTCTTCAGCATCCAGTGTTAAGAACATCCAGCAGCAGAAGGAACCACTAGGACCAAAGTAGTTCAAAAGAAACCAAATTTCCAGACCACGATCAAGGAGGCTGATGAACTACACGACTTACTAGACAGCAGTGGCAAGGCGAGGAAAGGTACTCTCCGCGAAAATACGCTAAACTCCAGGGCATGTAACTGGGGCGCTAGCGACCACTAGGCAGAAAATACAGCCTGTTGAACTTCTCCGATAAGCACAAGGAATTCAATCATTAATATTAAGAAGCGAAGGATGGCTAACTAATTTCGTAATGTTCAAACACTCCACTCGTTGCTCTTCGTGTCAGCAACCCTGTGCACAGCAATGTGCAAACAAATGGCGTGATCTCAAATTAGTAAAGCTTTCACTACTGGGTTACTGTTCACTCACCTCAAACGTCCTAGGTCCGGTGGAGAACGAGGTTGTGGCCCTTTCAACTAAAGCCCCTCGATCTCGTAGTGCCTATGTGCTGCCAGTGATCCTGGCATGTCTGCGTGATGCCAGACCACACTGCTGCACCATCCCAGCCAAATTGCCCGACACACTCCGACCCGGGAACACAGGACGTTCCTCCAAAAATAGCACCATGGTACAAGATATCGATAATCGCTGCTGCTGCCACTCGCAGACAGACAATGCTAGCAATGTAGTGGCACCACTGAACACAAGAAGAAAACGAGACACCACTATCCCTATTATTCGATGCCAGCCTAGGAACAGCACCAACGTGAGCCGCAACATGGCTCAGTTACAGGTTGAGTTAGTGAACTGCTTATAGATGTTGACTGACATTACTGGTACACCCGATCACCACTTAAATAATGTGACAATGCAAAAGCTTCCTTTACCAGGATACAGATTGGCTGGCTGTTTTTCAAGAAGTTCTTTTCGAAGTGGGGGAGAGGCCATGTACTTAAAAAGCATTATTGCATTTGATTCTGCAGGCGTATCAAAGCACTGCACTGAATAGGTATTTGAATGTCGTGCAGGGGCAGCTGAATTTAGTAAAACTAAACTTTTAACTGTAGTTAAATGTTCAAATGTGCAAATGTGTGTGAATTCCTAAAGGACCAAACTACTGAGATCGTCGGTCCTAGACTTACACACAACTTAAACTACATTAAACTAACCTATGCGAAGAACAACACACACACCCATGCCCGAGGAAGGCCTCAAACCTCCAACGGGAGGGGACACGCAGTCTGACTTCAGAACATTTACGCTCCAGTTAGAGAGGGTTCTTGTTTCACTTTAAACAAAGTACCAAAAATTAGTTATGCGTCTTGACTTCAGTATTACTTTGGATGTGATAGCACAAGTAAAAGGATGTTGGAATGTCTCCTAAATACATATGATATCAGGCATTCTCTATTTTATTCCAACCAGTGTGCAGGGGGACAGCCGTGCAACCACCGACAAATAATTTTTCATTCTTCATTACTTGATGGGTATTGTGTTAGAAAAAAAGAGTATCGCCTTTCAGACCATGATGCACAAATTCTGATTCTAAAAGGTTTCTGTACTCAAAAAAATAATACTATATATAATAACCAACTGTGTAGAAAAGCTAATCCAACGGCAATAGAGAGTTTTTTTAAATCTCGTTAAGGAATGGCATGATGTTTATAGTGTCGATAACATAGGTATCAACTATAATGCTGTGCTTAACACATTTCTCGTGCTCTTTGAAAGTTGCTGTCAATTAGAACGTTCAGAACCGGGTACTAGCAATAAAAGGCAGCCTGGGTGACTGACTAATCGAATAACAATATCATGTAGAGCTAAGTGAGAATTATATCAAAAGTTAGAAGTAGTCACAATCGAACTACTGTACATCATTACAGGGAGTACTGTAAGGTGCTTAAAAATGCTATTACGCAAGGCGTACATAGTACTCAGATAGAATAGCTAATTCATTCCATAAAATTAAAACCATTTGGTCAGTCGTCAGGGAAGAGTCTGGTCAGCAGCATAAGGACGAGGATATAAAGTCAGTAAGTACTAAAAATGTTTCTGTTACAAGTTAGATATATGCATACTACTTAAGAATCACTTTCTGAAATAGTTCACTGCTAGAATACAGTTGTCTAAAATTTTAAGACAAGTAACACCCACGGCTGAAGGCTTTAATGAGAACAAATTCAAACTATTTCGCGGCTGAAGGTCCCAGTAGTAATAATTTAATAACTGTTTCACGGCTGAAGGCCTGAAAAGCAATCTTTTAAGAACCAGTTAAACATCTTCAAACTTGAAATTACAGTTATTAATTTAAAAACAACTATCATCAAATCTGACCAAAAGGGGAAGGGGGAGGGGGGGGCGCAGATGTTGCTCCAAGGATCGACCTGGAAAAGTCCCTCAAAAGTTCGCAAGCGATGAGACAGGCAGCCAAGAGTTGCATTCACTTCCCGAGATGATAGCTCGGGCAAGTGCCAGTTTAAACGCATGACCAATAATCATTTGCCGAATCTACCTAACGGCCGATGACCAATGCAACGATGGAGTAACACACCCAAGCGGGAACCGGCGGTCAGCACTACGTCTTCAGAGTCCAGTGTTTAGAGCATCCGGAAGCAGAAAGGAACCACTAATACCGGAGTAGAAAGAGAGAAAAAAAAAGAAACACCACGAGACCCACAAATCAGGGAAGCTGTTGAACTACGAGGTGCATTCAAGTTCTAAGGCCTACGATTTTTTATCTCCGGACTGGAAAGAGATAGAAACATGCGCATTGTTTTAAAATGAGGCCGCGTTCATTGTCAATACGTCCCAGAGATGGCAGCACCGTATGGCAGATGGAATTTTACCGCCAGTGGTGAGAATGAGAACTGTTTTAAATACTTAAAATGGCGATGTTTTCCTTACTTGAACAGCGTGCAATCATTCGTTTTCTGAATTTGCGTGGTGTGAAACCAATTTAAATTCATCGACAGTTGAAGGAGACATGTGGTGATGGAGTTATGGATGTGTCGAAAGTGCGTTCGTGGGTGCGACAGTTTAATGAAGGCAGACCATCGTGTGACAACAAACCGAAACAACCTCGGGCTCGCACAAGCCAGACTGACGACATGATCGAGAAAGTGGAGAGAATTGTTTTGGCGGATCGCCGAATGACTGTTGAAAGATCCCTCCAGAGTTGGCATTTCTGTGGGTTCTTTGCGCACAATCCTGCATGAGGACCTGAAAATGCGAAAACTGTCATCCAGGTGGGTGCCACGAATGCTGACGGACGACCACATGGCTGCGCGTGTGGCATGTTGCCAAGCAATGTTGACACGCAACGACAGCATGAATTGGACAGACATGAATGGGGACAACATGAATGGGACAGCATGAATGCATTCAACGACAGCATGAATGGGACAGCATGGGGACCGACATTGTCGATTGTGACAATGGATGAGACGTGGATGCCATTTTTCAATCCAGAAACAAAGCGCCAGTCAGCTCAATGAAAGCACACACATTCACCGCCACCAAAAAATTTGGGATAACCGCCAGTGCCGAAAAAATGATGGTGTCCGTGTTCTGGGACAGCGAGGGTGTAATCCTTACCCATTGCGTTCCAAAGGGCACTGCGGTAACAGGTGCATCCTACGAAAATGTTTTGAAGAACAAATTCCTTCCTGCACTGCAACAAAAACGCCCGGGAATGGCTGCGCGTGTGCTGTTTCACCAAGACAACGCACCCGCACATCGAGCTAACGTTACGCAACAGTTGCTTCGTGATAACAACTTTGAAGTGATTCCTCATGCTCCCTACTCACCTGACCTGGCTCCTAGTGACTTTTGGCTTTTTCCAACAATGAAATACACTCTCTGTGGCCGCACATTCACCAGCCGTGCTGCTATTGCCTCATCGATTTTCCAGTGGTCAAAACAGACTCCTAAAGAAGCCTTCGCCGCTGCCATGGAATCATGGCGTCAGCGTTGTGAAAAATGTGTACGTCTGCAGTGCGATTACGTCGAGAAGTAACGCCAGTTTTATCGATTTCGGGTGAGTAGTTAATTAGAAAAAAAATCGGAGGCCTTAGAACTTGAATGCACCTCGTACACACCTTACCGGATAGCAACGGCAAGGTGAGGAAAAGTACACTGCCGTAACATACACTAAGCTCCAGGGCAGGTAACTGGGGCGTTAGCGGCCACTAGGCAGGAAAACTACGACTGGTTGAGCTTCACAAACAATAACATATAGAATGCAACAATTAATAATAAGCAGTGGAGGAAGGCTAATTAGGTTCGCCTTCCCCAAACGCTCTACTCACCGTTCTTCGTCTCGGCGACACTGCGAACAGCAACACGCAAGCAAATGGCGAGATCTCACAATCGTGGAGGTTTCACTACTTGAATGAAGGTCCACTCAAACTTCCTGGGTACGGTTGACAACGAGGTTGTACCCCTCGCGACTGCAGCCCTTCCATCCGGCAGCGCACGCGTGCCGCCAGTGGTCCCGGCGTGCTCCCCTCGCTGCGGCGGACCTGGCTGCTCGTCCGTTCCCAACCGAACTGCCGATTCATCGACACGGAAACACCACCACGTCACCCCAAAGATAGTACCACCGTTAATAGATATCGATAACCGCCGCTGCTGCCACAAGCGAACAGACAACGCTTGCAAACGGAGTGGCACCAATGAACACAAGAAGAAGACGACAACCGTAACTATACCAACTCAACGATGCCAACCTAGCAACGGCACCAACGCGAGCCGCAGTACGCCCCAGGGTAAGGTAGACAACATCAGTGTGTACTAAAGTTACTAAAAGGCCTCGGATGTAAGGATAATTGATCATCCAATTTCACATAATTTGCTGTCAAATGTACAGTCAGAAGTCGTTTAATAACTGTAAATGCTACATTCTCTTTTCTCTGTGATGTACTGGATGGATTAAACAAAAGGATTCGAACGCAAGGCATCTTTACTCTGCCGACGGCGCAAGCTGAGGTAACGGTATTACATTAAACGTCGAGCCGAAGAAGAGAAAGGGTTCTGATGGATAAGCCGGTGGGCTGTGCTCAGAGACGAAGGTTTGGAAAATACCACATGGCAGTGGATGAGCATCGAACATCTGCAGAGGGAAGAAATACGTTGAAGGACCTTCATTTCAACATTCTGAGGACGATCTGGTAACTTTTTGACAAGATACAACAAGACAAAAACTTCAAATCAAGATTTTAAACTGTAAGACGTTTCTAGGGGTACATATGGACTAAGGCCATGATAACTTGGTTATGAACTGTATAGAAACTGAAGAAATTGCGAAACGGTAGGATGTTAAGGCGATGGCACCAGAATAAATTTAAGGAACCGGAGGTTGTTGAAAGTTTTGGAGATGGCATTAGCAATGAATAACTGAAAAAGTAAGACGTAAGATTAGCTTCCAGAGATGGAATAGTGAAGGCAGCAGAGAACTAAATAGATGAAAAGACAAGGTCTAGTAGAAATCCTTGAAAGCCCAGAAGATCTTGCATTTAATTGACGAAAGGAGAATATATAAAAATGCTTTATATGAAGTAGATGAAAGAGACATCTCAAATATGAGATTGACAGACAATGTAAAATGCCTAAGCTTGAATGGGTAAAGAACAAGTCCAGGGCTGTATAAGCATGAATTATTAGGGGAAAAGTAGACGCAACCTACAGTAAAATTAAAGAGAAAATTGCAGAAAAGATATTAGCTGCACAAATATCAAGGGATCAAGGCATTAGTAAGCAAAGATGGGAAACTGAGAGGTGGAAGGAATATATAGAGTAGCTATACAAGGAAAATGACCTTGAAGACGATATTATGTACGGGAAGAGCAAGTAAACGAAGATAAGATGGGAGGTAAGGAGCCGGCCGGGGTGGCCGAGCGGTTCTAGGCGCTACAGTCTGGAACCGCGTGACCGCTACGGTCGCAGGTTCGAATCCTGCCTCGGGCATGGATGTGTGTGATGTCCTTAGGTTAGTTAGGTTTAAGTAGTTCTAAGTTCTAGGGGACTGATGACCTCAGATGTTAAGTCCCATAGTGCTCAGAGCCATTTGGACCATTTTTTTGGAGGTAAGGTACTGTGACAAGAATCTGAAAGAGCACTAACTCAAGCAAGTCCTGTCGAGTAGACGACATGCCCTTAGAATTACTGGAATCTCCTTAAAAGCAGCCATGACAAAACTGTTCGCCCCAGTGCTCAAGATACTGTAGACAAGACAGGTGAGATACTCCCAGTCTTCGAGATTAAATCTAATAACTGCAACTTCTAAGAGGGCATCATAAAGATGATAAAGAAACAAACTCTCCTGGGTGCAAGGTTGTAGTTATTATTTATTCACCAATCACGCATTTCGCTTGATACAAGCATCCACAGACTGGCTGATATTTAGATGGTGTTTGACACAAGGGACACAGAGAATACCCAACGTTGCAGCAAATACTGCCTTCGTCAAATATTGGGAAACATTATGCGGTGTCACTGTTGTAAAATGCAAAACATTCCAATGAATACAAAACAGTATCGGTCTTTCATTGATCTGTCATCAAGCAAGCGAGCTGGAGGTATAGCTGCTCATATTGGGGCTATATATAAGTACGAAAAAGGTAACTGCGAAAGAAACCATGGGTAACAGAAGAAATACCTCAGCTGATTGACGAAAGAAATAATTACAAAAATGTTCAGGAGAACACAAGAACACAGAAATACGGGTCACTTAGAAATGAAATAAATTGCAAGTGCAGGGAAGCTAAGGCGAAATGATTGTCGGAAGGATCGACTCAGCATATAAAAAGTCAAAGTAAACTTCGTTGAAATTAAAAGCATGGACGGTAACATTAAGTGTGCAAGGGGAATTCCACTGTTAACTGCAGAAGGGAGAGTGGAAAAGTTGAAAATACACTGAAGGCCTTTACGAGGGGGAGGACTTTCCTGATGACACGATAAGATAAGAAACAGGAGTCGATAGGGAAGAGAACGGGGATCCAGTGTTAGAATCAGAATTTAAAAGACCTTTGGGAGACTGAAGATCAAATAAGGTTAAATGGATGGATAACATGCCAACGGGTTTTCTAAAATCATTGGGTCAACGGTCATTCATATTGGTGTGTGGAATGTATGTACCACCTGAATTTCGGAAAACGATTATCTGTACGTTTCCGAATACTGCAAGAGCCGAAAAGTGAGAGAATTATCACACACTCAGCTTAACAGCTCATGCGTCCAAGTTGCTAACAAGAATAACATACAGAAGAATGGAAAAGAAAATTATCCGTTAGGTCACGATCAGTTTGGTTTTAGGAAAAGGTAAAGGCTCCAGAGAGGCAGTTCTGAAGTTGCAGTTCATAATGGAAGCAAGACTGAAGAGACATGGGGACACGTTCATAGGATTTGTCAACAGTTTCAGATGGTGCAAGATGTACGAATTTCTGAGAAACACAGGGGTAAGCTATACGGAAAGACGGGCGATGTGTGATACGTACAAGAACCAAAGAAACTATAAGGTCAAAGACCAAAAAATGATGTGCTCAGATTAAAAAGGGTGGAAGAAACGGATGTAATCTTTCGCCGCTACCGTTCAATCCATACATCAAAGAGGCAGTGACGGAAATAATTTCCACGGTACTGGGGAGCTGCCGAGGGTAAAAAGTATAGAGGAAGAAAGAAATTGGAATACATCCAGCAAATAACTGAGGATGTAGGCTGTGATTGCTACTCTGAAATGAAAAGGTTGGCACAGGAAAGGAATTCGTGGTGGGGCGCATCAAGCCAGACAAAAAAAAAGTAAAGGGCTAGTGCCACAGAATACTAAACCAGAACTGTGGTTCTGTCTCGACCTGCCCACATCTTTGTTTTCAATGCATTCAGCTGCTTCTCTACGCCAGAAATGGCTATTTCTACGTCCCTCATGCTGGAATCTGTGAGGTAGTCAAACGACGGTATGTTTGTACGAGTGTTCTGCGCGAATGGTTTCTTAAGGCAGAACTTAAAACTTCTTATTATCTTCTGCAGTCTTACCCGCCAGGTTAGCCGACAGCATTAATGCGCTGCTTCCTGAACTCGGTTGGGTGCACCGGCCCCAGATCGAATCCGCCCAGCGGATTACCGACGTGGGCCGGTGTGCTGGCCAACCTGGATGTGGTTTTTAGGCAGTTTTCCACATTCCACTAGGTGAATACCGGGCTGGTCTCCACATCCCGCCTCAGTCACACGACTTGCACACATTTGAAACATGTTCGCACTATTTCATGGTTTACACTAGACACAGAAAGCTGGGGTACACTGGTTCCATCCTGGGTGGTATGGGGTGGCGACGGGACGATCATCTGGCCACCCCTTCAACTCAACCATGCCAAATCCAATTGTAACATTGCCGACCCTACGAAACCTGCAGGACAAAGGTACAAGCGAAAGAAATAAAGAAAGAATTATCTTCTGCAGTCTTCTATTGCCTCACCAGACTGGGCGTCAAGTGAGTGGATATAAGCCTTAGTCCCGCTTACCGAAATTGCGTAGGAGCAGAATTTTCGCGGATTATCAGCAAGATTTACCGCTAAGGTGCGTCAGTGGAAGTAGTTGCATGCTTCGCACATTGATCTTACGGTCGCACTAATTTATACTACCTTTAGCCTCACAACTGTGGTGCATTCATTTATGAACCGAGAGTGCTACAATCTCTATTTCTGCAGCATTTTCCAAATTTGATAACTAAACCACGAAGATCTTCTCCATCATTAATGTGCTTACTTGGCAAAATGGCCCTGAGCACTATGCGACTTAACTTCTGAGGTCATCAGTCGCCTAGAACTTATAACTAATTAAACCTAACTAACCTAAGGACATCACACACGTCCATGCCCGAGGCAGGATTTTAACCTGCGACCGTAGCGGTCATGCGGTTCCGGACTGAAGCGCCTAGAACCGCACGGCCACACTGGCCGGCCTTTCTTGGTACATATGTATCCTGAGCGCTGTATACAGTCAGTTTAAACTCTGAAAATAATTCTTGTGCCTCACTCATACTGGGCCTAAGTGATGTATTTTTAATGTCTAAGTGGAATGCTAACATCTGGTTATCTGCTTTCTCGAGTATAAACATTCTCCTAGTCTTCTAGATGGATGCATTAACTTAAGCAACCAGCGTCGCTGTGATTACATCATAAACACCCCGTCTCGACACTGACAATGGCTATAAGTTCAGGCATGTTTGCAGTTACAAGGTCCACAATATTTACGTTGCCATTTGATCACACTGTTATTCGGAACAAATGTATTACATTTGAGCTGGATTTGAAAAAACAGTTCAGTACATTAACGCCAATTATCCTTTTCACCTGAGCATGTCTATGTTGCAAGACGAAGGAATCCTCGAGAACCTGTACCGATGTATAGCTTTTCCATAGTAAGTCTCCGAGAAACTGTAGACAAATATCCACAAATGTTTCGTAGTGGTGTCTCAAGTCTAGTGAAGTTGTGAATTCTGAACAAATGGTTGGAACCACAGGACGATGTGAAAAGAGGGTTCTGCGACAAATAGGACCAACGACAGTAATACTTAACGACATTAGAAACTGGCAGAGGTAATCCCAGCTTTCCACTATGGATATTCTACAAGAGAGTGTGGTATGGCGGGGGAGATATGATATGGTAGAAGACCTCACATACACAGACAAAAACACAAACACACACACAGAAACAAACACAAACTTAAGACTGTCTTATTGCTCACTGTCTGTTTATTTTATTGTTCCCTACTGCTGTCCTGTTAGGCTAATTTCTGCTAATTCTCTGGCGGCAGTTCGACAAACACTGTCTTACCTTGAGTCCATCTAAGTGCAAGTTGATCCATCGTCAAAATCTGTCAATATTGATATCTGTCGATATGTGTCAATACTGTCATTCTTCACATCATGGAGGTGAATTACACTAATTGCCGAACAGTACCTACTGTAAGTCTGCTGTTGGGTGGGGTAGGGTCAGGAGAAACGTTTTGTTCTGGAAGTCGAATAGATAAAGAAGGAAGCGGTATGGAGGGCAGTGCAGCATAAATTGCACAAGGCGACAGGCAGCTGCTTACTTCCAACATTATAAACCTTGAGATCGGAATAGGTTAATAATAAGTTATATTTCAAGTACAGATACGGATGGAAGCGAAACACTGAGAAAGAGGAAATGAAAGGATTTGAAACCTTTGAAATGTGGTGCTACATTATACTGTTGAAAATCAGGAGGATTAGTCGTGTCAGGATTAAAGACATCCTGCAATGAGTCACCGAGAAACAATACTCAATAAAAGAAAAATAACAGAACAGATAGAGTGATGAGCACATGATGTTATGTCCCATAGTGCTTAGCGCCATATGAACCATTTCGATACTGTGGCACTGCCGTTTGGTGGTAGTGTTGTCTTGGTTGCTGAAGAAAGAATAGATGATTTCGCTGTTTCACTCCCCTCCACGCTTCCTTCAGCTTGCATGCTAAATCCCTTGTGCGTTCATTGCTGATTCTGGCAGTCGATCGTGCAAAATCCAAGGGTGAATGCATTCTTCTTCTGTAGACGATCTCATATGGACTTAGACCAGTTGAGTTGCGCATTTTGGCATTGTAACAACTTACCAAGTATGTTAAACAGACATCCATATTGTCGTGTTTGCTGCTCACATAACACCTAACCATTTTAATAGTTGTTCTGTGGACTGGCTCGACTCTTCCATTTCCTTCAGGGTGTGCTGGTGTAGTCCTTAACTGAGCTATTTGCATGTGCTTACAAGTCTGTTTAAGTAATTCACTCATAAAATTCGTTCCTTGATCACTAATTATACTAAATGGTGCTCCAAACTTAAGAATCCATTCCTTTACAAACACTTTAGCTATTGTCTAAGGACTCTGATCAGGTATTGGTATCATGAGAAGGGATCTAGAGAAATGATCTTTGATTGCCAATAGATTGCCAATATGTATTTGTTTCAATTTTTAGTCTTAGGCAACGGTCCTACGACATCTAGTCCTACTCGCTCAAATGGTTCACTTGTCTTTGGCAACCAAAACATTTGAGCTCTTTTAATATTTGTTGCTTTTTTACTGCAATGTCCTGATAATAAAGAATCGTTTTGGACTGTCATGATTTCCTCTTTCATGCTTTCTGGAATAACTAGGCGGTTTCCTTTACTAGTGACTTTGTACAATAATCCATCTATTTCAACAAAAGGTTGATCATTTTTCCATAGTTTGTATTGTGGATCTTCTTCTTCAGCTGCCTTTAACTCTTCATCTCGACTTATTGTAACACAAACTTTGACTTTTCGACTCATTGCATCAGTATTCACATGTTGTTTACCAGGTTGGTAAATAACCTGTCCATCTTGTTAACCTGGAACTTGGCTCCTTTAAGCTCAATAACTATTTAAGTATGGCATGATCTGTAGTAACTGTAAATTCTCATCCTGTTAAGAAACGTCTGTTATGTTTATGCCGAAAACCAAAGCACAAAACTCTCTCTCAGTAGTAGTATAATTACATTCTGCTTTGTTTAATTGTCTGGAAGCAGATGAGATTGGATATTCATGACCATCAAGTTCTTGAGACAAGATTGCACCTATGGCAAAAGTGGATGCATATGCTGAAAGGATAAAAGGTTTACAAAAATCTGGATAGGCTAAGACTGAGGCTGTGGTTAGAGCAGTTTTAAGTTCTTCCATTGTCCTTTTGCATTCTGTTGACCAATTAAATGTGGCTCCCTTCTTCAGTAGCTGTGTCATTGGATGTGCTATATTTGCATAGCTGGCTACAATCATCTGTAGAAATTTGACAATCCCAAGAATGATTGTAGTTCTTTCAAATTCTGTGGTGCAGGAAAACTCTTCACATCTTCAATTAATTTTGGATCAGGTTGAATACCTTCACTGGTTATAACATGACCAAGATAGTTTACTTTGAGCAAAATGACATTTATCTCTTGATAAAGACAGGTTTTCTCTTTTTATACGCTCAAAAACAGCTTGTAGTCTCTCAGTATGCCGCTTCATGATTTCACCAAAAATTATTACATGATAGAGCTAAAAAATGCTTGTGTTGGGGTGAGCCCTCGTAAAACTGAATCCATCAGGCGTTGAAATGTAGCTGGAGCATCACAAAGTCCTAATGGCATATGAAGATGCTTTTATACTCCTGTTGCTGTTACAAATGGGGTTTTTGCTCGATCATCTGGATGCACTGTTAACTGGTGATTACCACTTGTAAATCACATACTGAAAAAATTTGACATCTGCTCAAGTAGGGGAGTGAGGGGCTTGTTGTAACAGTTTTCATGAAAACTAACATATCTTGAGATCCATTGATGAAGTTGTTACTAAATAAAGATGGATGAATGCTGTAACCCTTCCTCTACCAAATCAAGTAAAAATAATACCATAACTATTGGTAATTATTTTACAAATAATTATTTGCTAGAAGAAGTGCGATGTTACAACTTACCTCGTGCTTGGGGCAATTTGTAACGTCAACCAGGGCAAGTAGTAACGACAAAAAAAGAAACAACAATAATACCTCTAATCATTTATTATTTGTTTATTGTTAACCAAATTGACATCTTTCTAGAGTATGTATTATGTAATTATCATCATAAATCAACTTAAATACTCTTTTTAAATAATCAACACCTAAAAATTAAGTAATGGATAGTTTTATTTAGTTAAACACCACGTATAATCATCATGGCATTTTTCAATCACAGTAAGGAATTAAATTAATTAAATCTAAGGTATGCTTCATAATTATCTCTTTTTAGTATCTATCTAACAAAGTATTGCACTTATACATGTGGGTTTCATTATAATTAAATTCAGTCTTCATCTGAGCTTCAGTTAATACAAGTAAAAGATATAGTGTCTCGTGTAAGACATTGTACATGTGCCCACATCTTACAAATGCAACACTCGACCCAATCTTCTTTATTTTAATCTGTGTAAGTGTCATCACATACCACTCTTCTGATTCAGATTCTGAAACTGACCGAGCGAGGTGGCGCAGTGGTTAGACACTGGACTCGCATTCGGGAGGACAACGGTTCAATCCCGCGTCCGACCATCCTGATTTAGGTTTTCCGTGATTTCCCTAAATCACTCCAGGCAAATGCCGGGATGGTTCCTCTGAAAGGGCACGGTCGACTTCCTTCCCCATCCTTCCCTAATTCGATGAGACCGATGACCACGCTGTCTGGTCTCCTTCCCCAAACAACCAACCAACCATCCTGAAACTGAACATAAAATCTTTTTCTTCAGCTCTATCCACTCCGGTTTAACGTTTTGTTGTTTTACCTTTGCCTTTCCCCTTCCCCTTTCCTTTACCTTTTCGTTTAATTTTGTCTTCTTTTTTCTGTTTTTTCTTCATCTTTTCCTCATATTCCTTTTGTAAAACTTCTGTTTCAGGAGTGTCCATCAATACTTTAGATTCCCTTTTGTGTCTGCTATTTGTATTAGTTTTTCTTCATAGAGGTCTAATCTTCGATGGCGAAAAAGTTTTTTGCAGACTGGAGCAACTCGGAGTTGGTTAGTTCACAGTTTCGATTTGGCTTATACTTTCCATGATGCTGATATCTAATTCAGGGGCAGAATCTAATAGTTCTGGATTTTCAAAATTCAGTGATAAATTTTCTGTGACATTTACGACATCTGGTTCTTGTGTAATATGTGGACGATCAGTAACATAATATGGCGCAAAATCGGAGTCTTGGAAAATATCAGCATTCAAAGACCACACACCAGAAGCTTTAAATCCACTCATAATATTAGCAGGGTTTAAAGCAAGCGGTAACGACTCTATCACAATACCTGGGATGTCATATATTGTCATGATTTTCCTCAGGTTGTTGTGCATCTATGCTGTCTGTGCCCTATTTATGTGATTTTTGAAAGGGCCATACACTCCTACGTCTAAAGGTTGCAAATTGTGGGAGCAGTGTGGGGGAAAGATAGCATGATGACATTATTTTCTTTGGCTTTTTCAACAACTCCTATATTCACGTGTGAGCTATGGTTATCAAGTAGCAACAGAACTGGCTCTTCCTTGGTGGGTTTGGCGTGTTTGATAAAATGATCCATTAAAATTATAGATTCTTTTTCGGTCATCCATCCAGAGGAATTACCAGCTCCAATGGAATCTGGAGGTCCACCACAAATAAACATTTCACAATATTTCAGCGTGGGAAAAACGAACATCGGTACGATAAAATTACCCGCAGCTTTAGAGGTACAAGCAAGTGTTACATGAGTTTCCCTTTCAGCCGATTTGATAGCTCCAATTTGCTTTTGGCCATGAGCAGCTGCTATTTTCTCAGATTTTTGAACCCTTGTGACCCCTGTTTGATCAATGTTCCATATTCGAGAAGCATTAAACTGATATTTTTGGAGAAGTCGTTGATATATTGCAAAGAATGAATTAACGTTAGACTTATTGAAGGACGTCGCACGACTTAAAGACGTCGCTTCTGGTGTCCTTAAAGATAACTGTGGATTTCTGTGCATAATCTTTGGGAACCAGTCAGTACCAGCTGTGTTATTTTGATGCCAAGAAGGAGGAATGCTTTCAGCATTAAGCTGAACACCGCATTGGAAGCTAGTTTCCTTACTTCTATAGGAAGTAGTCCAAAACACACGAGGGTATTTCGGAAAGTAAAGATACACCATACACCAGAGGCGCAGAAGAGATTTGGCGAGCAAGTTGGCAACACTGGTGTTAACTTTGAACCGTTAGCTTTCTCCTCGTGGTCGTTCGGCAGTTGAACGTTGCTTCTGGTTGGAGCAGGTCGTGTTTAGAATGGCTGCGCCGATTCAGAATCCCGCCAAATGCGAAGTGCGCTCCGTCATACGTTTTCTTCATGCAAAAGGTCAGCGACCAGCGGATATTCGCAAAGGAGTTGTTTCTGTTTATGAGAACATTATGAATCGACAAAATGTAACGAAATGGTCGTTTCTCTGAAGGTAGAACCTATGTTCATGACAAACAAAGAACAGGTTGGCCACTGTGATCTCTGATGCCCTTCTTCGGAGAAAGGAGGAAGCAATTCGTGCGAATAGACGTCTCACATTGAAAGAATTTCTCCAGATCCTACCGGATGTGTCAATGACAACTCTTTATGACGTTGTGACTGTCAAGTTAGCGTACAGGAAATTGTGTGCGCGCTGGGTTCCAAAACTGTTAACGGAAGAACACAAAAAGAAAAGGATGGGCTTTGCACTCGACTTCGTCACCCGCTATGCTGAAGCAGGTGATGAGTTCCTGAATCACATTGTGACAGGCGACGAGACGTGGGTTTATCGCCATACACCTGAATCCAAGCAACAATCAATGCAATGACGCCATTCGAATTCACCAAAAGCCAAGAAATGCCAAACGTCGATTTCAGCGAAGAAAATCATTGCTTCTGGTTTTTGGGACAGACAAGGCATTCTTCTGTTGGAGTTTATGCCTCCTGGAACGACAATTAACGCTGCTACATATTGCCAGACTTTGAAACGTCTTCGAAGGGCAATACAAAACAAACGCAGGGGAATGCTGACAAGTGGAGTCCGCTTGCTTCATGACAACGCTCGGCCTCACACAGCGCTCGTAAACAAAGCACTACTCAAACAATTCAAATGGGACGTATTGGACCATCCGCCATACAGCCCGGACCTTGCGCCCACCGACTTCCATGTCTTCCGTTATCTGAAGTCACATCTAGGTGGAAATTCATTCCAGACGATGAAGAGATCAAAGATGAAGTTGAAATGTGGTTCCGACAATAGGCGGCAACACTCTATGACTGTGGGATAAAAAATCTTGTGCAGCAACTTAACAAATGTTTGGATAATGGGGTGATTATGTCGGAAAACAAAAAATAATCCAGTTAATAAGATGTAACTGACGTATTCTAAATAAATGTTCTATTTAAGGAATGCGAACCATTGTATCTTTACTTTTCGAAATGCCCTCGTATTTCGGCGCACTTGAGTAGGTAGAAAGCCATATTACCCTCTTCTTCTGAAGTAAATACTTGTCTAGGCTTAACATAACCAACTCTTAAACGTTCATTATTCTTCTTATTCTATAAAGAGAGACGTAACATAATCTGAAAGTCTGACTAGCTTTCCGAATACTGCATTTTATTTCTACAACTTCAGCTGCCGATAGCTCGTACACTTCTTGGCATTGTGTTGCCCGCTCTGACCTTCTTTTATGCACCCTTATTCCAGAAGAAAGGGAAAAAAGTAGGTATCTACATCATAACGTGGGGAATGTTGTAATACATTACAACAAGCCCCAGGATTTTGTTACAACTAACCTCATGGTATTATTTTTAACATTTATAAAGATAACTATTTAAACAATTTAGCAATCTAAAAAACTGTTACACATTATCAGAGATAGATAAATATGAATGTAAATAAGACACAGAAAGTTTGCAATTAGTCGATAAAAATGAAACAAACCAAAATGTTAACGACAGTACAATTTTATATTACTTAGCAAAAGTGAAGCGCATGCACACTTCCACTCACTGCACCAGCCGGCGGGACACTGGCTATGGCAACATGATGCGGAGCGGTTTATGGGTCAAATCGAGTCAAAGAAATACGTTACTAAAAATTAAGATCCTAGTGAATAGAGCCTGTTACTGCTTACCCCTATTACAACAACACCCTCGCTCCCCTAATCCAAGGTTTCCACTAAATTTGGTAAGGAGTAAATGACGTGTGTGGTCCCAGCATTCAAAGATCAGTAATCAACATAAAAACGGAACTGTAGCTCTACAGAAATTTATTTTTTCTTTGCAACAACAGGAGAACACAATGGTGGGTCTGAAAGGTCTCTTTGTTTTATAATTTCGGCTTCTAATTGTTCTTTAACCAAGTCTTCCACCAACTCTCTTTGACTAAATTGTATTCGGTAAGGTTTCTGTGTGACTGGGGCTGCACTCCCTGTATAAATACGATGCTGAACTAAATGAGTGACAGGTAAATTTGCACTTTCTAAGAATAATGTTCAAACTCCAACAAAACAAGCGCTAAAATCTTCTGTTCATCAGCTGTCGAATGTTCTATCTTTTCCCAAATCTTGCGCTTCAGTTCCATTTTAATTTCGTCTCCACGTTGTAAGTTTGCGGTACTGTTACAAAAATCTGTGTTTAAAACTGCAGCATTTTTTGCCTCATCTGGAATCTGAATAACGTCACTTTTACTTACCTTTGACACTTCAGCAACTTTCATTCCTCATGGCAAAACAAAAACCTCATTGCTCATATTTGTTATTGTAACCAGGACTATTGCGACATTCTGTCTCATTATTGCAAGGACAGCCACACGTCTTGCAACATAACAATGCATTGCATCGGATCCTTCAATTAATAACAAAGTTCCTTTCTTGCATCAGGGTGACTTAAAAGTAGATTGTCTTTCCTGCTCCCTTGGCAGTTTGCTGAAGCTGATCAATTTGAACATCGACTCGGACAGTTTGAACTAACGCATTGTTTGTGCGGTCCATTCCCACGATGTCAGTATTGCTGCTCCTTTAAGTACGATCTGAAGAACGATTTCCTAGTCTGTAGTTGCTATGGCCCAGTCTGATCTTTCTTTCTGCCACAAATACCTCTGTCTCGTTGTTGGACATGAAATCTTATCCAAGTACACCATCATAACGCGTTTCGTTATTTGAAACCACTTGCACCCATGCTGTGTATTTATCTTTATTTTCACCTTCATCTTGGCCTTGGCCAAGAACTAGTTGTACATCAACTTCTCCATATTAACGTAGCTTTCTTCTGTTTAACCCTCGCACTTTTAAAAGTGGCGGTTTTAATTTATCCTGTTTATTTATGCTCCATATGAACCATTTCGATGCTGGGGCACTGATACTTGGCGGCCGTGTTGCCTTGGTTGCTGAAGAAAGAATTGAAGATTTCACTGTTTCACTCCCCTCCACGCTTCCTTTAGCTTGCGTGATAAATCCCTTACGCGTTCATTGCTGATTCCAGCAACCGATCATGCAAAATCCAAGGGTGAATGCATTCTTATTCCGTAGACGATCTCATATGGACTTAGGCCAATTGAGTTGTGCATTTTGGCATTGTAACAACTTACCTAGTACCGTAAACAGACATCCAATATGTCGTGTTTGCTGCTCACATAACGCCTAACCATTTTAATAGTAGTTCTGTGGACTGGCTCGACTCTTCCATTTCCTTCATGGTGTGCTGATGGAGTCCTTAACTGAGTTATTTGCATGAGCTTACAAGTCTGTTCAAGTAATTCACTCATAAAATTCGTTCCTTGTTCACTAATTATACTTAATGGTGCTCCAAACTTAAGAATCCATTCTTTTACAATAACTTTAGCTATTGTCTAAGCGCTCTGATCAGGTATTGGTATCATGAGAAGGTATCTAGAGAAATGATCTTAGATTGCCAATAGATTGCCAATATGTATGTGTTTCAATTTTTAGTCTTAGGCAACGGTCCTACCACATCTAGTCCTACTCGCTCAAATGGTTCACTTGTCTTTGGCAGTTCTTGCAATGGCGCTCAACTTTTCCCTACATTATTCCGTCTGTTACTGGAATCACATTGTGAAACAAACTCGAAAATGTCAACTTTGTGGCTTGGCAACCAAACCATTTGAGCTATTTAAATGTTTGTTGCTTTTTTACTGCAATGTCCTGATAATAAAGAACCATTGTGTTCTCTCATGATTTGCTCTTTCATGCTTTCCGCAATAACTAGACGGTTTCCTTTACTAGTGATTCTATACAATAATCCATCTATTTTGACAAAACATAGCTCACTTTTCCATAGTTTGCATTGTGGATCTTCTTCTCCAGCTGCCTTTATATCTTCATTTCGACTTATTGTAACACAAATTTTGACTTTTCGACTCATTGCATTAGTATTCACATGTTGTTTACCAGGTCAGTGAATAACCTTAAATTCTTAATGTCTGTCTCATTAATCTGGAACTTGGACCCTTTAAGCTCAACAACTATTTAAGTCTGGCATGATCTGTAATAACTGTAAATTCTCATCCTGTTAGGAAACATCTGTTATGTTTATGCCAAAAAGCAAAGCACAAAACTCTCTCTCAGTAGTAGTATGATTACATTCTGCTTTGTCTAATTGTCTGGAAGCAAATGAGATTGAATGTTCATGACCATCAATTTCTCGAGACAAGATTGTACCTATGGCATAATTGGATGCATCTGTTGAAAGAATAAAAGGTTTACAGAAATCTGGATAGGCTAACACTGGGGCTGTGGTTAGAGCAGTTTTAAGTTCTTCCATTGCCCTTTTTCATTCTGTTGACCAATTAAATGTGGCTCCCTTCTTCAGTAGCTGTGTCATTGGATGTGCTATATTTGCATAACTGTCTACAATCGCCTGTAGAAATTTGACAATCCCAAGAATTATTGTAGTTCTTTCGAATTCTGTGGTGCAGGAAAACTCTTCACATCTTCAATTAATTTTGGATCAGGTCGAAGACATTCACTGGTTATAACGTGACCAAGATAGTTTACTTTGAGTAAAATGACATTTATTTATTGATAATGATAGGTTTGCACTTCTTATACGCTCAAAACCAGCTTGTAGTATCTCAGTATGCTGCTTCATGATTTCACCATAAATTATTACATAATAGAGCTAAACAAGTACTTGGGATGAGCCCTCGTAAAACTGAATCCATCAGGCGTTGAAATGTAGCTGGAGTATTACAAAGTCCAAATGGCACACGAAGATGCCTGTATACTCCTGTTGCTGTTAGAAATGAGGTTTTCGCTTCATAATCTGGATGCACTGTTAACAGGTGATAGCCACTTGTAAATCACATACTGGAAAAAATTGATATCTCCTCAAGTAATACAAGGTTTTCACTAAATTTGGTAAGGGGTACATGTCGTGTGTGGTCTCAGCATTCAAAGATCGGTAATCAACACTAAAATGGAAATATAGTTCTCCAGAAATTTATTTCTTCTTTGCAACTACAACAGGAGTTTACAACGGTGGGTCTGAAAGATCTCTTGGTTTTATAATTTCGGCTTCTAATTGTTCTTTAACCAAGTCTTCCACCAAATCTCTTTACTACATTGTATTCGGTAAGGTTTCTGTGACTGGTGCTGCATTCCCTGTATAAATACGATGCTGAACTAAATGAGTGACAGGTAAATTTGCACATTCTATGAATAAATGTGCAAACTCCAACAAAACAGGCGCTAAAATCTTCTGTTCATCAGCTGTCGAATGTTCTATCTTATCTTGTGCTTCAATTCAATATTCACTTTGCCTCCTCGTTGTAATTTTGCGGTACTGTTACAAAAATTTTGTTTATAACTGTAGTAATTTTTACCTCATGTGGAACCTGTATTATGTCACTTTTACTTACTTTCGACACTTCAGCAATTTTTATTCCTCATGGCAAAACAACATCCTCATTGCTCATATTTGTTATTGTAACCAGGACTACTGCGACTTTCTGTCTCATCATTGTAGGGACAGCTACACTTCTTGCAACATAACAATGCATTCTATCGGATCGCTCAATTAATAACAAAGTTCCTTGCTTGCATCAGGGTGACTTAACTTCAAAGTAGATTGTCTTTCCTGCTCCCTTGGCAGTTTGCTGAAGCTGATCAATTTGAACAGCGACTCGGACGGTTTGAACTGATGCATCGCTTGGTCGGTCTATTCCCACGATGTCAGTATTGCTGCTCCTTTGAGTACGATCTGAAGAACGGTTTTCTAGGCTGTAGTTACTACGGCCTAGTCTGGTCTTTCTTTCTGAGACAAATACCTTTGTATCGTAAGCGGACAAGAAATCTAACCCAAGTACACCGTGATAACGTGTTTCGATATTTGAAACCACTTGCACCCATGCTGTGTATTTATCTTTATCTTTATTTTCACCTTCATCTTGGCCTTGACGAATAATTAGTTCTACATCAACTTCTCCATAGTTACGTAGCTTTCCTCCATTTAACTCTCGCATCTTTAAAAGCGGCTGTTTCGATTTATCCCGTTTATCTATGCCACACCACATTAATGAGGTCTGTGCTCCTGTGTCAATAAGTAGTTTCATGTTTCTCCCACGATATACACCACATATCACGAAGCCATTTTCGGTCTGATTTTCACTGGAACTAACAGGAATCACTGTCTGTGGCAAGGGCCAGACAGAGTGGTGGCCCGTACATCCACGTACTCGTTTAAAGATCTGGTAGAATGTCTGTTGTTCGCATTACCTTTCTTCTTGTTGCGACAATCTCTCGAAACTTGACGCTGCATCCCGCAATGATAGCAGATTCGATTCTCTTTACAACCTTTATGCTTGTTACCCAGCTTATTACATCTGTAGCATTTTACTGTTGTAACTCTGCATTCTTGTTTCTGCATCTCATTCAGTCGTCTTAGTGCTTCAACGAAACCAACAGCTGATTGCACTGCTTCCTGAAACTTTTTTCATCGTCCCAATCGAACAGCTTTGTTTACTGCCTCCCCATGCAACCCATGAATGAAAGTGTCCAAGGCTCTCTGGTCGGCTTCAAACAACTGCATGTGATTTTCATTTTCATCTTCTACTAACTCTTACGTATGAGCGTTGATGTTTCGAATTCTAACACAAACTGCTCGATAGATTCGTCTCGTCGCATTCGCAAACTGTGAAGTTGCTCTTTGTTAAATCTGATCGCCTTCTTACGTATAAATCTCTGAACAACAATCATTCTAAACTCATAGTAATCTTCTGTTTTCACGCACGTAGGTTTCACGCTAATGAAATCTTGTGCTGCTCCCTGAATTATTTTTTTGTCAGCCAACAGCTTATTGGAATCTGTCCAGGATCCTAACAGGGCGACCCCTTCAAGTTTACGAAAAAACACCTTCACATGATCTTCGGGTTTCCCTCTAAACACTGGTGCTGATGGCAATAATGAAAATTTCTTTATTGTAGTTGTAGCTGTACACCATGAACTATCATTTGCCCACACTTTCGGAATGCTATGCTCGCTTCTTTCTGCTTTTAACTGCCGAATCTCTTCTTGTAGTTCATTAATGATAGTTTATAAATCGAGATCGACAATGTTACTCTGACTGGATTGCGACATTTCGTCTAATTTAAATGGTTCAAATGGCTCTCAGCACTATGGGACTCAACATCTTAGGTCATAAGTCCCCTAGAACTTAGAACTACTTAAACCTAACTAACCTAAGGACATCACACACACCCATGCCCGAGGCAGGATTCGAACCTGCGACCGTAGCAGTCCCGCGGTTCCGGACTGCAGCGCCAGAACCGCTAGACCACCGCGGCCGGCTCTCTAATTTAAAGCCAGTGAGTAGTCACTCAAGTGTAAAATAAAAAGCCATCACCGCCTTTCGTATTCTAGCCAAACTGGAGTAGACCAACCTGAATTCCAGCATTGGATGTCCCTGCGTAGTCGGAAAATGTTCATGCTGCTGCTACTAGAAGTTCACATTATGCTGTTCCTCTTCCAGACCGTAGATTTTCCATAATTATCCACATACTGGCACCACTTCTTTAAGGTGGTTGTTTGTGTTGTTGCCCCTGATGATAATTAGACGAAATATTTGTCAGGATTTGTAAGCAGTGGGTCCTTGAGGTATGGCAATACGCAAACACCGAGAAAGAAGTTTAAACCGTTTTATTAACAAAGGCTGATTATAAAACACGAACACTATGCACACCCATCATCACTGTGTCTGACATCCTAATTATGGTCATATCGAAAGGCTCCATGGTAAGCTAAGTAAAGAGACATATTCGCATCTGAGGCCACACTAGTTAATACGGCGCACTGCAGACAGCGGCCAATGGCTTGCTACCTAATTTACACTGTGGCCGGGCACATGTGTACTGACCAAGCAAATAATCAGCATTCCAGACAGGTCGCCTGGCGAAAGTGTGTTATGTACGGTACAGCTGCTTGGAACCTTTAGACCCTTACAGTGCCCTGTTGAAACCGCTGACATCCCAAAAATTTAAGCTAAAGTTAATGCATCTATTAATGCTTATTTGTTCAAAAGAAAAATATCTTCTGAAGGAATACATTATGATATACATCCACTGAGGAGACAGAAGGTATCCTTGTACTATGTAAAATTACGTGAGCACAATCATAAAATGCCACTACAAAGGCAAATCACCAGCACCTGAGTGAGTAGACGCACTTCCTCACCAGTTTAGCGTCAGCAGACAACACCATTGGACATCGAAAAATATGACAGGAGTGTACAAGGAATACAATACATGAAATTTCGCTTTGGTAGTATTAGCGAAGGCATACGGGAGTACAGTAAGTTAGTATATAGAATTGGGAGAAGTCTGCACGTTTAGTGGAGGTATAGAGGTAGTGCCAGCATTAAATTAGGGTGCATGGCAGGAGTAGAACCGACCGAAAACTATCAAAAAACTCGTGCACACACAAGCAACGACATCTCACACCATATAATTTACTTCCATACAACGTTAACTTTGCGGGAAAAGGCAAAACGATTTTTTTTTTTTTCATCTGGAGAGGTGCGGAGCACTCGGGCGAGGGACTTTGGTCTGGTAAGCACTTCTGGTCGAAGCTCTGCCATGTGTGGTTGGTACTTGGGAACTGTCCTGAGACTGACTTCACTTGCAGGTAATTTAGGCTGGGGAGCCTGTGGTGTTCGTACTGTACGGACAGTGTGACTTCAAACGTCTCGGACTACTCGTTTGCCGAGGGCACACTTATTCGTTTTTGGTTTACCAGTCTTGAAGTTTGGTATCCTTCGGCGCTCTGTTGTATAAGTGAGCCAAATTGGTCCTTGGTACGACCAGCGAGCAGGTGTGTCACACACTGAAATCTACCGTGATTTCAGGGCTCTGGTAGAGAGTAGATTGCGATCAGTCTGCCTGAACACTAGACCGTGAGATTTTTGCATTTATTTCGTGGCCGCGATCGATTCACAGGTGCCGCCTACACGTCTCACCTCCGCCGCACACATCTCGCCAGCTGCAAGTCACGTCACCGCACGAAGTACACAGGGTAACATACTGCCGTTCCCACATTGTGAGGGCGTACAGATTTGAATCGCCACTTGCTCTCAGCTGCACCTACGTAGAGAAACTTAAGTAGATTTGATCAATCAAAGTCTGCTCAGCGTCAGATCAATTAAGATAGCGTTATCCACATTTTTAGCAACACAGACCCGACTGACTGATGACCTCGTTGAACTGTCTTTGCCACCCAGAATCCACCCAGTGTAGTTAAAATCACCTGTTAGTAGTTTATGGTATTCAATCAATAACTTGTTTAGCATAATTTATTTCCTGTTTTGGGAAAATAAATATTGTTAGTACACTTAATTTTGCCTACATTGTCAATCATTTAAATAGTCGCACTAAAGATACCTTTCAAACTCTCTGTTCTATATTCTTCGAGGTTCTGTGTTCAAAATTGTTGTATTCTTATAACATTATGAACTTTTTTAAAAGAATTAAAAAGTGCTTTTACATCATGGCAGAAAGAGTTCCCAATTTCGGGTGGTTTATATTATAAAAATACATGCGTTTTTGCAATATAAAAACAAACAACTTTATCTGAAAAGCATTATATTAGAAAAACATTATTTAGAGGAACATACATCACATACATTTGTTTTCCAACTATGTTTTTCCGTTCCCGCTCAGAATTCGTCAGTCCACTGGAGACATTTTATGCATCTACTCCACTTCTCGGCTTGTTGGTCATTCTTATAAGGTTCAGAGCAGTAGAGGTATTCCTTATCTGCGCTGTCTTCGTCATCTGTAGTAACCAAGACTGGTTTGAAGGAAGAGTCATCGGAGTCTGTATCAATTCTTCTACTATTCTTCTTTCCGGTCATTTGAGAAGACAGATTCACTATAGAGTGTCTTTCGTTTAGAGTTCTTTATTTGGAACGTGTGGAGGAGATATTCAGCTTTATTCTTCTTCCTTCAGACGCCTCCAGTGATGCTTGTAGTTGTAATTTGTGGGAAGAAGTCACAGGAGTGTTACATCCCCTGGTGCAAATTGAACTTCTGGGAAGAGCAGGTGAGGGACTGATTTCGAAAGGAGGAACAAAGTTGGAGTTTCTATTTCGTGAAGGATTGGTAGAGGATGTGGAGTTTCTGGTTCTGGCATGGGAATCTGTGGATGGGCAGAAGTGCAGGGATTTCAGCTGTACTGGTGGTTCAAAAAAAATGTGTTTCTTGGGGGGAAGTAATTGGGGCCAAGTGTTTCAGAGTTGAAAGGTGATATGTCACTTTTTCTGAACCCAATCAAAGCGACTTCCTTTGCTGCGACTCAGATATAAGCTCTCCTCGTAAGCTCACTTACTTGCTATATAGTCAGGGGGTCTCGTGATAAACAGGGTCCAGTCTCCTTTGAATAGCGGGCTTTGAGTGGCTTCATGAATTCGATCTCACTAGAAGACGATGTGTTATATGTGAAGGAAGAGACACTATTATCACACCATACTGTCTAGAAAGATTTATCACTTCTGTATACCGCGTGTGATTATAGTGACCATCGAGTACCAAGATGACAGGGTCCTTTACTGATGGCCAAAAGCGCTCAATGAATTGCTTCAACCATTCTGTGAATATTGGAAGCTGAATCCAACGGGACGGATGGCAAGCTGCGATTGTGTCTGGTGGAACATCGTCTAACAACCCGGCTTTCATATTCTTCCTTGGAACGACTATTCGAGGTGGGAACAGTTTCCGCCAGTATTCATACATGTTTCTAGGATAATCAGTTTACCTCTCTCCAAGGAAGACAACTTTTCTGCTAGCTTCTTCCTTTTAGTGTTGACGACTTTACAACGTGATCCCTAGACTACAGGCAGCCATGTCTCGTGTACATTAGGCACTTTCAGCGGATCGAAATTCACTTTTTCAGCTGCAGTTTCAGAATATTGAAAAACGAATCAACGCTTTCATTCGAGGAACCTTTCGCCCTTGCCAAAGACACCAACTGCAGAGTTCGGTAAGTTAATTTTTGGTGACTTCTCATGTAGTTCCAGACCCATTTTTTTGCCGGCAATGCCCTTTTCAGGATAAGAAGGAGGATCGTGGTCGTTATCAACCGCCAACTGAAAAGCTAGTTATCTCAAATCCTTCATTCGAAGCCCACAGCAACCCTGATCGGTATTTTCGCAGTAGGAAACTGGTTCGTCTTCTAATTTATCACTCAGACTACACATCCTACCAATCTTTGTCTTTAACAGACAATCAATGCCTTTGCTCCTATGGGTCATGCAGTTTTCTACTTGGATGTTTTTAGAAAGCACATCTGCTTACTCTTTACTGTTTCAACAGCTTTTCACACAGATTCTTGTGACCAAGGTTTCCTCACGCCGGGTACTATCTGCTACAATGATACGTCCAGGATCAAAAAATCGTGTACAACCAATCAGTGGAAAGTATTATGAGATAAATACGTTATTAACAGGTTTATACTGTCCAAGATTCGTCTAAAGATGTTTTGGCATACGTCCAATAGTAATAATTACATTTTGTAAAAATAGCTCAGTGCTTTAAATACCACATAAATTAGTTCCTAATTTCATATATCCGAAAATAAGCAGCGCCATTATTCGGAATTAGGAATCTTACAAGCCTGCATTCAACATGGGCGAACGTGTGCGTCATGTGATCGTAGTTTTACGTATATATATTAATCTCAGAGAAAATAGGTTGCTTGGACATATTGAATAAAGTATCATTAACCTTACCTTCCGTGTGAAAACGTGGCTCAGGAAACACAAAAAAATGCCTGAAATGACAAAAACATGCTTGTCACTTTCAACTCCACTGGATCCCTAAGTGCAAATAAATAACTCCCAGCACGGTTTGAAATGGTTTCCAGTAGAGAGCAGCACCTTGTAATATGAGAAACCTCCCTATCCGAAACTGAGAATCTCTCTCAAACACGGGTTCCAGTTAAACTTATTCATAATTGTAATCGCTAGGTGTTTAGTTGAATCGGCATCCTTTAAATTTGTATGATTTGTGGTGTAAACGAAATTTAACGACTTTTTTAAGTATTCGTATGCAGTATCACACACTTTTTATTGTTCACGATCGACTGCCACATTTCTCTCCATAGAGATATCTTGTCTATATAATTTTGCACTTCCTTTTATTCTTCTGAAGTCGGTATTAGATGATAAACGACACTATCATCTGCAAACAGAGCTGCTCAGATAGTTTCATAAATCGTATACATCAGAAACAGCAGACAACCTATAATACTTCGTTGGGCAATCCCAGATTTTTCACAGGATGACTTCCCGTCAGTTGCTACTAACTGTTACCTCTCTGACAGAAAATCGCGAAAGCAGTCAAACATCTGACGATATTTAACAGGCACATAATGGGTCTCTAAAGCCTTCTGGAAATCTAGAAATGCAGCTGGTCCCGGCGGAGGTTAGAGCCCTTCCTCGGGGATGGGTGTGTGTGTTTGTCATTAGGATAATTTAGGTTAAGTAGTGTGTAAGTGTAGGGTCTGATGACCTTAGCAGTTAAGTCCCATAAGATTTCACTCACATTTGAACATTTTTGAAATCTAGAAGTATGGGATCAACTTTAGATACCCTGTCGATAGCACTCATTACTTTGTGACAAAGAACCACGAAGACAGTAGTCTATGAATCTCTGCTGTTTACGTGGCGATACGTCATATACTTCGAGGTATTTACAATGTGCGGGCGATGTAGATGTTCCAAAATCCTACAGAAAACCGATGTCGGATTTGTTATTATTTGTATGTTACCAAAATAAAAACTACATAGATCTATTCCTATTCTAAAGAAGGAAGAAGGAAAATTATGGTTTAATGTCTCGTCGACTTCGAGGTCGTTAGCGACGGAACACAAGCTCGAAACGATTCAGACGAGGAAAGAAATCTGCTGGGCCTTTCCAGCGGAACCATCGCGGCATTTCCCTGCAGCGGTTTAAAAAAATTACTGAAAACCTAAATCAGCATGTTGGACGTGGATTTGAATTGTCGTCCTCGGGAATACGAGTTTAATGTGTTAACCACTGGGCCCCTCGCTCAGTTTCCTTTTTGAAAGCAAAAATTTTCAATAATATGTACATACGGAAGCGTGATAATGCCTATCAGATATCACTGTTTCTCAATAGTTTTGGGGCAGTGTATTACTTTACGGTTGCAATCTGTGGTGATGATTCAGTGATGTTTACATAATAATGAGAAAAATAACAATCACGGTCGTGCAAGAAGGAGCCTGTAATTTCTCTGAAGTATCTGATCATCCTCTTGAAGCTACACTGCAGAGTGTTTCCTTTTGTAGTAGACGCGGAAGTTTACTACTAAGACTTTCGGACCGCATAGACACGTACGAATTTGCAATAAGCTATAGTAGGAGCAAAAATAAAGAGTAAATGTTGTACTCTGTAGCAGTATAGTAAATTTTCATTTCTCTCTTACGAAGGTTTTGTTTACGTTACGCACAACGATCGTGCTGCTCAGAATTCGGATATCGTGAGAAACTTATTACATTGTGCCCAGCGCTAAATTACACAATGCGAGACGGCGTTCTACACTTCCAACCTCACACTAGTTGCCGTGAACTGCAGTATCGATTCTCGCTGTCGATTTTCCCATCATAAATGTCTACAGAAGATAAATTACTTTGTTCATGGCAATATGTCATACTCAGTATATGTCGAATGCCTCGTTACTTTTGAGAACAAATTGAAACACTTCCTACTGTCACCCACGTAATGTTTACCCAAAAATTAACGTATTTGGCCCATTTCCCCTCCGTCAAATAGTAAAACCAATACTCCAAATTTTTTCCCAGTTACTTTGCTTTCTGTTTTCCTTTAGTCGTGCTACTTTCTTTTCCCTTATGTTCATTAGCCATGTGTTACCATGTTCCTCTTTCCCTCCGTCAACCAACACTTTCTATCGTGGCCGTTGCTCCAAGACTTCATTATTAAAATCTGTTCCTTCGTAATTTTTGAGTGTGAATTTCTTTTCCTGTGTTATTGTAGTTATTTCTTTTCATGTGTAGTTTAAGAATCTTGTCTTAATATATGTACAACGCCTGGTTAGAGGGCCTGATGCCACTATTAAGTAAGTAAGCAAATAAAAATAGGAAACCAACGCAACAGGAGAAAAAGTCCGTAGAGGATGTGTGGCTAAAAGTCGCAAAGCTGGGCCACACTCAGCTCCACTCGTCAGTCTTCAGGAAGCTAATATAGTACGAAGCCTATAATAGCGAGACATGTTTCCCAATTGGACACATATAACGCCATTCTCAAATGATCTCAGGAGTCGTATTGCTGCTACTCTCACCAATCCTTTCTACTCGAACGACATCTTTCCTGGATGTTTGTGGCTTTCGCATTTTGTGAAACACACACAGCATCGGTAACAGCATCACAGCTGGCTCGGTGTGGTGCACTTCATCACACATGGTAAATCTTTTTATCAATTTCGCACATTTTAAACAACTTCTCAGCTCGTACAGCAAAAATTTACCGGTACGGACTTTTTGTCCTTTATTTACGCTGTTCTGTGTGTACGTTCAAATGCTTTCCATCTCAACATAGTTACCCATAAATTACTTAATATTTCGAATCATTCAGCATCGATTTAGTTACTTCTGTCTATAAACGACGAAATGTAATTTTTTATTCATGGAGCCGGAAATGGAGAAACATTATCACAATCGTACGTATCTTCTGAGGTGCCTGCATCAGACATAGACTAAGAAGTGAAACTAGAGCTAGCTTCCCCCTATTCCTATTATAACTTCGCCACTTTTTTAAGACCTTCATTGGATGATTCCAATTTCGCTACTTTATTTTGAAAAATTGTTTAATTGATGATTGCGAAAGTATTTTCTGAGCTGTTGGCACCGTGATAGCTCAGGAAAGGAGGCAATAAACATGTGAAAAGTTCAATGCTGTAATATTATGTTATTGTAGGGCTACAATAATCACAAATACTGTTTGTTAAAATAAAAGAATGAAAGTAGTCAAAGTAAGGCGATTTTATAAAGTTAATGTTTTCTAACGCGTAACATGAAAAGTGAGAAGTTACGCAGAATAAATGTTTAAAGACTCAGAAGAATGCCTTTTGAAATACCACAGAAGATTCAAAAAAGACATCACCGCAATATTTTATTCATTACAGCAAGGTAACTATTAACTCTGAAGGTATGACAGTCGGTACATTATTTTTTTCACTGACTGATTAGTTCCGTCGCGTAAATTGAAGAGTGTGATTGGAGTGTGGCGAGTTTTTTTTTTCTTTTTTTTTGTATGGCTTACACTTTCAGTTTGAAGGTTTTGGGTTTAAATGAAACAGCGTGATTGCCGTACCACTTTTCAGACGTAACCCGATTTTTTTATTTTGTTGAAAATCAAAAAACTTTCTTGTCTAAGTGAAAGTAGATTACATATAACACACCATTACCTATTCCTTTACGCTCATGTAGCTGCGGTCCAAAAAATTGCCCCGAATGATACGTTATAGTTTGCCTCATATAATCATGCTGTACCCTAAGGGCCACTGCATTCGCATAAAGTGACCCTACTATACACCTTTTCCAACTTTTCTTGATGCAATGCTACCCAGTACTGCTCATAATTCGTCGACAGAATTCGTAAGTTTTCGTGACGCTTGCTACCGTGCTTGCCAGTCTATACGAGCTGATACTAAACGGCGACCTTGAGCTATGGCACTAATTTAATTTAAATTCATATTCATAGCTACAAATAAGTACCAGACGTGGACATGAACATAGCTGACACACTGTCACAAAACCCTGTCACTACCTTGCGTCATTACGATCACACGAAGTGGTCGGATCGTAAGGTGAACTGTATGTTTTTAGCAGTGCAGGAGATTTTCCCGCCATAACATTCCATTGAATAAGCTGTATTGCTATTAGCCTATGACAGATAAAAAGGTGCGCGATACTGGATTTAACTTAATTTCACCGTATTCAACAGCTTTCAGTTTCTTTCACCATGTTGTCAATTTTTACTGTTTTCTTGAAGAAAGTAAGTTGAGAATACTTTCAAAACTGTGTGTTTTTAAGACATTATTTGTAAGTGCTGCATACCAGGGATACGATCGACAGCGTTTTGGAATTATTATCGAAATAAAGTATAAATCGAAAGCAAAATTATATATTTCATTGTACCAAACTACAGGAAGGCTTTTTGTGCCCTCCCGATTCCATTCATATGGAGTGGGTAATTGCATCCCTGTAATTAAGTAAGTAATGAAACGTTTTCCGTTCGTTTACGAGCATTATTCTATACATTAAAACACATATAAAGTCATATTTGCGTTCTTAAACAGTTTGTCTCCTCAACAGGTCTGTCTTTTGGAGCAATTCGACAAGCTGCGCCGTTAAAAAAAAAAATGGCTCAAATGGCTCTGAGTACTATGGGACTTAACTGCTGTGGTCATCAGTCCCCTAGAACTTAGAACTACTTAAACCTAACTAACCTAAGAACATCACACACATCCATGCCCTAGGTAGGATTCGAACCTGCGACCGTAGCAGTCGCGCGGTTCCGGACTGAGCGCCTAGAACCGCTAGACCACCGCGGCCGGCTGCGTCGTTCCTGAGCAATTTAGTACCGCAATTATCCAGTCAGGTCGCCGCGCACGTAAATTCAATCACCTTAACACAAACATTGTTACCAAACGTGTTCTTCGTTTGGTTAACTCGAATCTAACAAACGTAGCTTCTGCTCGCCTAGCTTAAATTTATCACCTCCGAAAACGGCTATTTTATCCCTTATTGAGTATGTGAACAATTGGTATCTCATGGACCCACAGATGTGTGTTTAGTAACGCATTTTAGCGGGCGAAAATGATTACGTGCTCAACGACGCGATTGGCTAACTGTTTCTGAGCAGTTTAGTACCGCAATTATCCAGTCAGGTCGTCGCGCACGTAAATTCAATCACCTTAACACAAACATTGTTGCCAAACGTGTTCTTCGTTTGGTTAACTCGAATCTAACAAACGTAGCTTCTGCTCGGCTAGCTTTAATTTATCACCTCCGAAAGCGGCTATTTTATCCCTTAATGAGTATTCGAACAACTGGTATCTCACTGACCCACTGATGTGTGTTTAGTAACGCATTTAAGCGTGCGAAAGTGATTGCGCGCGCAACGACGTGATTGGCTAACTACAACGTTAAATAATTCGGAAACGGCTCAAGTTATCAATTCTTTTTGTAACAGTTATTTATCAGCACAAGCACCCCTGCAACACCAGTACAAGCTTTTTAGATTGTTTCTGGCCACCCTGTGTACGTGGTAACTCACCTACCTCTATACTGAATGAATAACACAAGTTACTTTTACTGTCATGTAGTATTAACAAACTAAATTAACACAATTATTTAATAACTCTTCACTCTTCCAAAATATAAATAAAAACCTTATCATGGAAGGTCTCTTCGGGTGAACTGGACAATCTCAGTCACGCTAAGTACTTCAACTCCCTTCTTGGTATCATCGCGACAAAACGTTTTAACAGTTCCACAAGCTTCGTTTGTCCTTTAACCATCAAGTAAACAAACACAGGCTCGCTGAGCGGTCAGTGTCCCTAGGACGCAGCCACCAGGTGTTGTTACACAACTGGAAGTATTTATCAGAAGTATTCCTAGGCGTTCACAGAAATTTTTCCAGGGAAGGGGAGGGGGCAAGATTTTTCCGACTTTTGGTCAGTTTCGAGACATGTCATTCTATGACAACTAAATTGGTAACACAAAACCGTATGATACCACAGGGAATTGACGGTTATTCATTCGGTATATGAATCAAACTTCTTTATTCCAGTTAAGGAAAAGGCACATGAGAGGCAACTCTGACGTTGCGGTTGACAATGGCAGAAAGACTAAAGAAAAATAAAGACACGTTCATAGGATTTGTAGACCTGAAAACAGCGCGTGACAGTCTAAAATGGAAAGAGACGTTCGAAATTCTGAGGAAAATAGCGGTAAGATTTAGGGAGACGCGGCTAATACACAACATGTACAAGAGCCAAGAAGAAATGTTAAAAGTGGTAGACCAGGAACGAAGTTCTCGGATTAAAAAAGATATAAGACAGGGATTTTGATTACGGCCCTACAGTTCAGTCTGTAGATCGAAGAAGCAATGATGGAAATAAAAGAAAGCTTCAGGAGTGGGATTAAAATTCAAGGAGGAATGATATTAATGATACGATTTGCTGAAGACATTGCGAAGAAAGACGAGAGTAATGAGAAGTAGCAGAAATGAGAACAGTGCGAAACGTAACGTCAGGATTGATGGTCATGAAGTAGGTGAAGTTAAGAAATTCTCTTACCTATGCAGCAAAATAACCAATGATGGACGAAGCAAGGAGGACGTCAGAAGCAGACTAGCATTGTCAAAAAGGGCATTCCTGACCAAGAGAAGTCTACTAGTATCAAACATAGGCCTTAATTTGAGGAAGAAATTTCTGAGGATGTGCGTTTGGATCACAGCACTCTATGCTAGTGAAACACAGACTGTGGAAAAACCTGATCAGGAGGTAATCAAAGCATTTGAGATGTGGAGCTAGAAGCGAATGTTGAAAATTAGGTGGACTGGTAAGGTACAGAATGAGGAGGTTCTGCCAAGAATGGCAATAAATTGAGGTTTAAGAACTCGCTGCAATTACAACTTACAGGTACGGAAATACTAAAAAGTAAGTGGCCATAAACGCAGAAGAAGGTATCAGACGCCAGGAATGGCAGTAAATATGGTTTTAAGACTTACTATTACAATACAAATGTCGAATTAGTTTTTCAAAGCAAATGACCACAATCGTGGCAGAAGGCCTTACACGTTAGGAACGGAAATTATATAAATAATTACAAACCTGCTGCAAATGCAAGCAAAGTTTAATTAAAAGAAACAAGCTTCTCACCACCAAAAGGGTAAAATAATATGATGGTAACCTTGTAACACAACCGTTACACTCCTAGATTTATTCCAGAAGGTGACTGGAACTATTAATTAGACATACATAACCTTTAATGTAGGCATTATAAGGTATGGTAATAAATAATACAATAATAAAACACAAGGACCAGTCCCAGACGGTGCTCCAGGAAGCGACCACTGAGATAGACCTGCAACAAACACTTTCGCGAGCGATGAGACAGGCAGCCAAGAGTTGCATTCACTTCACAAGATGGCAACTCAGACTAGTGGCAGTCTAACGAATGACTAATGTTAATCTTGCTGAAGTTACTTGACGTCCAATAAACCAAATGCAACGATGGAGCAATATGCCAAAGCCAGAACCGGCGGTCTGCACTACGTCCCCAGAATAGTGTTTATAGCACCTGGAACGAGAAAGGAATCACTACCACCAGAGGAGGAGTATCACCAACCGGCCTACAATCAAGAAATCTCAAAACTACACGCCTTAGGCAACAGCAGCCGCAAGGAGAGGAAGCGTACACTGCCGTTACATACACTAACCACCAGGGCAGGTAACTGGGGCGTTAGTGGCTACCAGGCAAGAAAAAATTACACCTGGTTGAACGTAACAAATTGTAACGAGTTGAACGCAGTAAACAGTAATAAGAAGTCTAGGAAAGCTAATCAGATCCGCCTTCCCCAAGCATTCCACTCGCTACTCTTCGCCTCGACGACACTACGAGCAGCAACACGAACCCAAGTCACTGGAGAACCCCGAGATATCAGAATGGTGGAGGTTTCTCTACTTGGATTGAAATGCACTCATCTTAAAGCTTGCTGGGTCCGGCTTACGACGAGGTCGTGCGCCCTCGTGACCACAGACCTTCCATCCGGCAGTCCATGCGCGCCGCCAGCGGTCCCAGCGTGTTCTTGCACTGCGCGGACCAAAAAAAAAAAAAAAAAAAACGGCGTCACCCCAAAGATGGGGCAAAAGTTATTACTTATCGATAACCGCCGCTGCTGCCACTAGCGGACAGGCAACGCTTGGGAAACCGAGTGGCGCCAGTCAAAACGAGAAGTAGACAAACAACAGCAACCATGCCAACTAAATGATACCGTCTGGCCTACAACAGAGGGTGGAAACCTACAAACAGCACCGACGTGAGCCACAGCACGGCCCAATTACTTGAAGCTAGTGTTCTGCCATTCAGTTCTCAGCCTTATACACATTCTCGGAAATTCATGTTACAGATTTCTAGGATTTGTACGTGGGACTGAGTAGATAATATTCTGAATTTGAATCCATGTGCGAAAACGTATCGTTTCCGGGCTACAGCCATTTGAAAATACGAGTATGTTGGCAAAGCGACCACTTTTTCAAATAATTTATTAGGCGTGACCCAGTACATCACTGGTTCTACATTTCCACTCTTTAATAACAAAAAAAAAAAGGGAAACGTAAACAGTTTTCACGAACACTGCTGTTTACAGTACGGCCACTTACAATTCGAGTATGCCGTGTCTCCATGGAGCACTACAGTCGCCCCTTCTGAAGGTGAAGTTTCCCTTTTCTCAAAGCTGCTGCATAATCGTAAGGGAAAGGGTATGCGATAGTCATATGTTGTGGATAACGATCTTGATAAAGGTGACGAGCAGCTCTTACATTGCCGTGAGCGTCGCCGTACAGAAGGATCAAGTCGGTGTATACTGCAAACGTGTACACAATCGTGTTGCTGTTAACACTAGGAGAGACGTGAACGAAGTTCTAACCTGGTCAGACGTCAAATGACATTAGCCGATTCGGTGTAAACATCCCTTCCATAACTACCCTGTTGCATGCCTACTTAGCAAATATATTTTCTAGTGGATGTAGCGCACGGAAACGGTACGTTTCCGGACTTGGATTCCGATTCAAAATAGTGTCTACTCTGTTCCCTCTACAAGAACTAGAAAACTGTAACGAGAATTTCCGAACACCTTGTACGTCTCTAAGAACACGAACAAACTCCATCTCGCAATCTCAGCTCAGCAGTCGACTTAAGCTATCAGTGCTAAGTTAATCTTCGACCTCAGTGGAGTATGAGATGTGGAGAAAGCAGGAAGGTAAGTTATGTCCCCACGTTAAGGACGTAAAGGCGCGGTTAAACTGTGCACTTCGCGGCTAGTCGCCGTGCAGCTTTAGCTTGCCCCCACATGCAAGAAGAGGCACGTGTCTTTCCCGTCTGGTGTGGGGAGAGTTCTGCGCCCTCGTGCGCACAATTCAAAGGCATTCGCGACGTTGCACCGGTGCGTGCGCCTCCTTGCCTCTTCGTGCAATAGCTGCTTCCGCCTAATGCCCACGGAAGTTCGGACCTTAAGAAGAGCAATGTTACAGGGTGTTTCAAAAATGACCGGTATATTTGAAATGGCAATAAAAACTAAACGAGCAGCGATAGAAATACACCGTTTGTTGTAATATGCTTGGGACAACAGTACATTTTCAGGCGGACAAACTTTCGAAATTACAGTAGTTACAATTTTCAACAACAGATGGCGCTGCATGTGATGTGAAAGATATAGAAGACAACGCAGTCTGTGGGTGCGCCATTCTGTATGTCGTCTTTCTGCTGTAAGCGTGTGCTGTTCACAACGTGCAAGTGTGCTGTGGACAACATGGTTTATTCCTTAGAACAGAGGATTTTTCTGGTGTTGGAATTCCACCGCCTAGAACACAGTGTTGTTGCAACAAGACGAAGTTTTCAACGGAGGTTTAATGTAACCAAAGGATCGAAAAGCGATACAATAAAGGATATGTTTCAAAAATTTCAACGGACTGGGAACGTGACGTATGAACGTGCTGGAAAGGTAGGGCGACCGCGTACGGCAACCACAGAGGGCAACGCGCAGCTAGTGCAGCAGGTGATCCAACAGCGGCCTCGGGTTTCCGTTCGCCGTGTTGCAGCTGCGGTCCAAATGACGCCAACGTCCATGTATCGTCTCATGCGCCAGAGTTTACACCTCTATCCATACAAAATTCAAACGCGGCAACCCCTCAGCGCCGCTACCATTGCTGCACGAGAGACATTCGCTAACGATATAGTGCACAGGATTGATAACGGCGATATGCATGTGGGCAGCATTTGGTTTACTGACGAAGCTTATTTTTACCTGGACGGCTTCGTCAATGAACAGAACTGGCGCATATGGGGAACCGAAAAGCCCCATGTTGCAGTCCCATCGTCCCTGCATCCTCAAAAAGTACTGGTCAGGGCCGCCATTTCTTCCAAAGGAATCATTGGCCCATTTTTCAGATCCGAAACGATTACTGCATCACGCTATCTGGACATTCTTCGTGAATTTGTGGCGGTACAAACTGCCTTAGACGACACTGCGAACACCTCGTGGTTTATGCAAGATGGTGCCTGGCCACATCGCACGGCCGACGTCTTTAATTTCCTGAATGAATATTTCGATGATCGTGTGATTGCTTTGGGCTATCCGAAACATGCAGGAGACGGCGTGGATTGGCCTCCCTATTCGCCAGACATGAACCCCTGTGACTTCTTTCTGTGGGGACACTTGAAAGACCAGGTGTACCGCCAGAAACCAGAAACAATTGAACAGCTGAAGCAGTACATCTCATCTGCATGTGAAGCCATTCCGCCAGACACGTTGTCAAAGGTTTCGGGTAATTTCATTCAGAGACTACGCCATATTATTGCTACGCATGGTGGATATGTGGAAAATATCGTACTATAGAGTTTCCTAGACCGCAGCGCCATCTATTGTTGACAATTGTAACTACTGTAATTTCGAACGTTTGTCTGCCTGAAAATGTACTGTTGTCCCAAGCATATTGCAACAAACGGTGTATTTCTATCGCTGCTCGTTTAGTTTGTATTGCCGTTTCAAATATACCGATCATTTTTGAAACACCCTGTATCTGTCTGTTATACAGACGCCACTTTAGGCATGCGTGCGCATAGATATTATCAACTAAGGTATACATTATACACTGAAGTAACAAGGTTAAGTGAAAGCATGTCATAGAGACAGCAGTTCATGTTCAAACACACTCCTTACGCTTTCTACACGGTCATAATCATAAGACAGTCGATTCGAAATGTCCCGACATGCACCGATAATAAACGGAGGGCACCTTATAGACATCGTGCTATTTCTTGCTCCTTCGAAACTTCGCCACAATGTAACGTCCACTGTAAGTGTTCAAGTTGCAAAATTTAATCTTATATTCATTGACCCCTTCACCCCTCATCCACCCCCCCCCAAACCGCCATCCCCGTATCTACGCCCCTGGCACAGGGAGTTCTACCGTAACCTTTTCAGTATCTGAGCCTACGAGTCGAGTTGTGTAAGAAGCCTAAGTCAACAGCGAAAGATTTTTTTCTGGAATCTAATTCTGTAATTCTCTAGCACAGAATTCTAGAGGTATGAGAAATTGTTTTTGTTGACTACAGTTCTAACTGTTAATACATTCCTGCTGTATTTCTGTATTTGTATTATCACAAATAAAACGTGGCTCAGTATTAATGGCACTTGAAACCGAACCTTTGTTATTGACACTTAGAACGAATCAGTTTCTCGGTATTGCACCTAGAAGATTCTTAATTACTTTCTTATTTTCTAATTTGTTTCAATATTTTTTTGAAGTGAGGTGAGCAGCATAATTCTGTGGTATCAGAAAAGGTATGAGAAATACATTTTTTTTTTAAATTCTCCTGACGAATGTGGGATTTGGAACTCAGAATGTATGACATTTCTACTCTTCAGTTGTTGTAGGGAGCCAAAATCTTCAACAATTTCTCTCATTATTAATCTCTGTAGTTTTTCTAAGGGATAAATCGAAAGACAAATTGTATATTTCGGTGTATCAAACTATGGGATGGCTTTTCTGTGGCCTCCTCATTCCACCCATAAAGGATGGGTAGTTGCATCTCTGTAATTGAGGAATGAAACATTTTCTGTTCGTTTACGAACATTACCCTAGAAATTAGCACACATAAAAAGTCACATTTGCGATCTTAAAGTATCTTTCTGCCCAACGGATAAATATTTTCGAGTATTACCCTCATTTTAATGCATTTAATAGGCCACGAGAAATATACTATTTGTGGTTTATACAGGGGCATATAGTTTAAGCTTTTTGCCTATAAAATTAATAATAATAGTTAATACTCACACGTTTTCTTCGATTTGTGTTTCGAGGTACCTGTGGCAACGTAAATAACGAACTTGAAGCCTCAGAGTCTTAAACGGTGCTGCCAGTTTTCTAGAAGCTACAAATGTACTGAAAACTCTCAGTACTGCTAGTGAAACCAACACCTTCACAGCAATTTCAAAAGAAAGAAACAAGCTTTATTGATTAACCTCCCGTCGACGAGGACTCGTTATAAATTAATCAACCGCTAGGATTCGAAAGATGGTTGAGAAGGAGATCAACAGTGTATTTTTCTACGAAACCAAGTTGGCAGTTGCCTTAATCAACTTAGGGAATGTAATACGCAATACTCTGTCTCATTCGCACAACGTTTAAAGCAATAAGTCAAATATTAAAATTATAACCTGTGTACATGCCTTGACGCAACTCAGCTCGCGGCGGACACAATATCCAGACGGCAAATTCATCCAGTATTTGATAATAAGAGCACTTGGTGACGTCCAAAATACTTCACGTAATTTCAAACCTTTACGAAAACTTTTCTCGCTGATACCCCAAACAAAATAATGAAAAGATAAAGGTTTATCGCATACTACATATTTATTGTTCCTGCCAAAAATGTTCAGCATCAGGACTGACGCTTTAATTTATTACTTCGTTACTACTACCTCTATTTTCAAAATAGTTTGCAAACAGAGCCCACAGATAGCACTGGACGTACCTCCAAATTTATATCATTATTGGACTCATAGATCAGGAGGTGTGACGTCGTAATCATTGAGATGCGAGAAAAACTAGGGTTACTAGTCTTCAGTCGTAAATGTTTTAGAAGCTTAATTTCAAATATTTAACATATTAATTCATTTATAAAATAATAAGAAGTTTACAACTGTTTCATACATACGAATTCAATCAAAGAATGTGTGGTGGTGGGCGGGTGTTCGAAGGTTGGTCGTTTTACAGATTCCAGTCGAATTTTAATCTCCAACTAGATTCATGGCACGCGCTTCGTCGTGCAACGAGTATCAATTCATAGTCCAAAAATTATGATATCATTTCTAACGAATTACGAATTGCGTTATCTTTAACTAATGCGTTTGATTTAAGACAGTTCACTCGTTCGACAAGAATACTCTGTTCGTAATTTATTCTGCAGCATGACAACTGCTGTCACGTTGAACAGCTCATAAATAAAATCAGAGATCCCGAAGCTTCTGTAATTAGTGATAATCAACAGAGATGTTATCTCTGTTATTGGTCCTCTGTGTTTACAGCTCAGAGTGCCTGCTGGCTTATCAGTGAGTAAGCGCCACGCTATCTGTGTGCGCCTTGGCTACTGCGAGGCGTGCAGGGCCGAGGAATATTAATCTGTCTCCGGGGGACTTACCGCTATATATCGCTGTCTCAGCTTTGCATATCTGTGGCAACTGTTCAGCGTACTTGGTTAGTTCATCGACAGTGTACACATGACAGTACTTTGTACATAACTTTGCACCGAGGAGAGGAGTTTCTAACGTCGAAATAATTCAGAGACATGCATTTGAAATACAGTATAATAGAATTAGAATCATTGGACACTGAAGTATTAATATGTTCATAACAACTAAATTATAATCAAATACACTAGTTTTAGTGAAAGTACTCACATCAGTAACATATGCTGCTGAATCACGTCTGTGCACCACACTTGACTAGAAATAGCTGACAGAAGAAATCATTATAGCCAGTATGTGATGGATATTGAGAAGAGCGTTAGCGGCGTGAACTCCGTTACCATAGGACCTCGTATTCTGTAACTAACGTCAAACATAATTCTTACGACACGCTCCTGTGTTCTCAACATATAATCGATGTAAGTCACGCTGTGACAAGAAATTGTTCGGTAACTAAATGAAGAAGGATAGGGTTCTTTTATTCATTTGTAAAATATTTATAACAGTGACAACGTTAAACACAAAACAAAATGTGGATACATTGTTACAAAAGCAACCAGGACACAACATATTTCAGAAACAGCATTTAGAAAAAATGTTTGACATTGTTGACTTATATAAACCCATAGAAACCCTAAAGTTAGAGGATGGGAAAATAGTTTATAACTTCTACAAAAATCGCCCCAAGGTTATAAGATCCACAGGACAGGAAAGGGAAAAAGTTGTCTTGAAAAAAGTGAATCACCGTTGTAACGTATGTCCCATTTTATTGAATCAGTACGTAGATGGAAACTAAGATGAAAACAGGAAAACAACTGAGCTCATAGGAAGGAATAACAACTTGAAGTATTGTTGAAGAATAATGATTTTACACTACTAGGCATGCCACTTCTTCATTAAAACTAACAGTTTAAAACAAACAAGCATCTATATCCAATGAAAAGTACCATAAGTAGCCACAAAGATGAGAGACCGAAATAAGGATTATTTACCAGCAAAACATTCGCCACATAACCTACACATACGACGAATAGCATTAATTACAGGTCATGCGACCAATCGCGGTCAATTGTATCTATGTTAATTATGTATCCTACACTTTAGACTAGATCCATCTATACATTAGGCAAATGCCGAAAAAACACGTAGTGTTACCTGGCCGCATTCACACATCTCTACGACGGTCATCATACGTCAGGCACTTGTCCATGAAGAGCGTCTGATATAGTTTATCAACATTTTATTCCAACTCTTCCCATATGCGCATTCGTCAGGCACACGCTGCTAAGGGTGTGTACTGTTTTCCGGAATAACTATAGATTAAAGTGATCAATGGAGACTACAGTGGGATGTGTGGGCCCACACCTCCAGTTGAATCCCTTTTTGGCGGCAGTCATCACCATTGAACAGTTTACAGAAGCGGCATTTTTCCTTATAAACTGTAAATCTAAAAGGCTATTCCTAACTGAACTAACATTGCAGGTTTACTTTTATCTCCGTCATACAGGTTATTTAGTTGGCGATTTCCTGTAGTCAAAAGAGTGGTGAATGATAGTTTATTATACACTGTCTACATCTACATCTACGTGGATACTCTGCAAATCACTCTTTAGTGCCTGGAAGAGAGTTCATCGGACCACCTTCACAATAATTCTCTAGTATTCCAATCTTGAACAATGTGCGGGAAAAACGAACACCTATATCTTTCTGTGCGACTTCTAATTTCTCTCATTTTATTATGATGATCGTTTCTCTCTATGTAGGTCGGCGTCAATAAAATATTTTCGTATTCACAGGTGAAAGTTGATGACTGAAATTTCCGGAGAAGATTACGCTGGAACAAAAAACGCCTTTGTTTTAATGATGTCCACCCCTAATCCTGTATCAAATCAGTGACACTCTCTCTGCTATTTTGCAATAATACAAAACATGCTGCTCTTCTTTGAACTTTCTTGATGTACTCCGTTAATCCTATCTGGTAAGAATCCCACACCGCACAGCAGTAATCCAAAAAAAGGGGGACAAGCGCAGTGTAGACAGATTCATGAATAGATCTGCTGCATCTTCTAAGTGTTATGCCAATAAAACGCAGTGTTTGGTACGTTTTCCCCACATTTCCTATGTGTTCTTTCCAATTTAAGTCTCTCGTAACTGTAATGTACGACCTTTAGATTTGAATGATTTATTGTGTAACAGAAATTTAACGGATTCACTTTAGCACTCATGTGGATAATACTTCATTATTTGGGGTCAACGGTCAATTTTTGCACCATATAGATATCTATTCTAAATCGTTTTGCAATTTTTTCTCTTCTGACGACTTCACGAGACCATAAACGACGGAATCATCCGAAAACAAACTAAGACGACTGCTCAGATTGTTTGTTAAATCATTTATATAGATCAGGAACAACAAAGGACATATAACACTGCCTTGGGGAACGTCAGAAATCACTTCTGTTTTACTCGATGACTTTCCGTCAAATAATACGAACTGCCATCTCTGTCACAGAAATTCAAGAATCCAGTCACATAACAAGGACGATATTCCATAACCACGCTTGTGAGGTACAGTGTCAAAAACCTTCTGGATATCTAGAACAACGGAATCAATTTGAAATCCCTTGTCAATAGTATTCACACTTCGTGTGAGTAAAGAGCTAGTTGTGTTTCACAAGTACGATGTTTTCTAAAACCGAGTTGACTGTGTGTCAGTAGGCCGTTATCTTCGTGGTAATTCATAACTTTCGAACACGTCATAGGTTCCAGAATCCTGCTGCATATCGACGTTAATGATATGGGCCTGTAATTCAGTGGATTACTCGTAGTGCCTTTCTTGAATATCGGTATGATCTGCACAACGTTCTAGTATTTGGGTACGGATCTTTCGTCGAGTGAGCGGTTATACAAGATTGTTAAGCATGAAAGTGTTGCGTCATTATACTCTGTCATAAACTGTGTGACAAAGTAGGTGAATGAGTCAGAAGGAGCAGTCCAGTGATGATGTAACTTCGCACGCATGCATCACTTCAGCAGATATGTAAATGATGTGAGATGAATTTCTCTGTGACACGTATAACGCTACCATAGTACATTAGCGTTTTTCGCGTTTAGGTTCTTACTAGGCGTGGAATGATCATTGTAAAGAACATGAAGATACTGTGTACCATTGGTGTGAGACAGCGTTATCAGCATCTGACAGAACTGAAGGAGGCATAATTCTTGGTCTGCATTTGGTCATCTGGTCTCATCGTTAATATCCGTATCTGTGGGGCATTAGGAAGTGGCAGTGACCCTGTGTTGGAAACGTATGAGGCCTGGCATGCTTCTGAGCACAACAAGGAAGTAGCGCCGTATCTTCCACCAGGCACATCTTAACCCGTTCTCATTTGCTCCTGTTATCCAAAAGCCAACGGACCCCCTTAAAAAAAAAAAAAAAAAAAAAAAAAAAAACCACTCTGCATCTTCCTGCATCATTGGTTGGAGACTAGCAGCAGTCAGACTAAGGAATTACAGCCCCACGTACAGGCTGTTTCTAACTTCATAACACAAACGGCTGCGTCTGGAGTGGTATTTCGAGGATGAGCATGGGCTGACGACGAATGGGTCGTTATGGTCAGATGGTCAGCAATGAGCTGCGGTTCTACACTACCCCGGAAGACCACTGGCCGTGCGGATGGCTGTGATCCAGGTAGACGTCACATTTTACCAACACTTTGGAGGGGCACGGTGGTGTTATGACCCATGTCATGATGTTGGAACCCATCAGCTATGACTTCGGTTCACAACGTGCAGTGGTTTTTGAGGGAACTCTGACGGCACAGGCGTATGACTGGGCCATCCTGCGTCCTCATGTGTGACCTCTCATTCTGCAGTATCATGGTGCCACCTTTCAATAGGACAGTGCTCGTCCATACATGGGACGTGTGTATACTGTCTGCTTGTTCAGGTACTACAATGGCCAGCAAGATCTCCAATCTGTTCCCGGTAGATCACGTGTACGAGCTGGGATGTTAAAACGTCCCAGTGCCAGTATCCTGGATATCAAAGATCGATTACAACAGCTGTCGGCCAGCTTGCTTCAAGAGAGAATGCAACGTCTTAATGATACCCTTTCCAACTGAATCTGTTCACATATCCAGGTCAGAGTGGTCCTACGTCATTCCCATAAGTCGGCTCTTACTGTCAATTTTTTTTCAAATTTGATTTCATTTTGTAATTACTGGAACAAGGTTACACACGCTCAACTAGTGAAGTTCCACTTCGTTTCTTCTTCCGATTGTCGATGCTTCACTTTTTTTTACCAGGCGGTGTTCTTCGTAAATAATGTATGAAAAATGCATATTTTCATCCTTCTCCAAATTTGCGATATCCATTTCAGTGTATTTGGTGTTTGTTTCAAGGTTTCCGACATTTGTTGTATTTTTCCTTCCAATTACCAAAGCACAATAATAAGACGGTCACCTACAGTAAGATCAGTGTTAACATTTATTTCAAGCAGAACACTGCCGACCGCGTGTCAGTTCAGCTTCTACAGCTAAAATATCTTCGAGTCAATGAAGCAGAGGTTTCGTGTACGAAAGGATTTCTGGGGAAACGCAGCTCAATAAGTGTGGGGGTCCACTTCACGGTGGACTATTGGAAGACAGATGTGCATAAAAAGAATATTACAGCGAATTGTCATATTTTTGTTTGTCTTACAGGGAAGTGAATCATATCCACAACAGCTGTACGAATGCAGTGAAGAGATCCGATTAGCTCACTGATGGGTGGAATAATTGAGCAACCGTATCTGAGTAATAGATTCTTCAGCACTTACATCCACTTGGAACTGTCATACGCCTGTGTCAGAGAATGCCAATGTTCTCGGCAAGAGTAATAGCTTTTCCACAAGCTCTGCTGATTCTGATTACTACTGACTCACTACGTATACTGTCAGCTCTCAAATCCCCTGGAATCTTCTGAATAACTCGGAGAATTATCTTTGAGTACCTGTGATTCAAGGAGACCTCAAAAATGAGCCTAATTCCAAGGACGCAACATTCAACATGTACCTGTTCATGTACGATTTCATTGGATTCCACTAGCCACATAATACCGCGAGAGCATTGTAAGTGTGGAGAGAAGAGTTGGAAGAAACATGGCATAGATTTCAAGCAGTACTGTAACGTACGACAACACCTCTGCAGGAGATCAAAGTTTGTGAAATAGACAAGCGATAGATCTTGCACATCGTCTGTCATAAAGACGCTTCTCCATCACAGCTACCTACCCCGTCAGGTTCACAGGAAACGCTTTAGATAATTTCCATCATATTCGTGTGACTAAATATGCGAGAGCAATTGTAGTCTTCTTTTCTAGGGAGCGAAACCAGTTCAAACTCAAAAGAGCAGAACCACTACAATTGCATTAGGAAACAGCACAGTTTACAGAAGCAAACCATACTTTTCAAAATATACTAAATTGCACACGTAGCTACAAAGTTGTTCCCAAAAGAGATCTTGGGCACCATCCAATGGACTGTAAATCGATAACAACGTCGAAGGGACGTTTTTCTTATGATAATTTCATGTCCATAAATATTATGCTGCTACCGATATAACACCTCAAAACATAGTACAAATACACTACGGCACAGCTACAGTATTTATAATACGGTATTTTTGGAGGAAGACTGAAGAGGAATTTTTGTTATGTTTGTGCAGTACCTATAGGAATAAAATGCCAGTGAACTATATGAATAATTCCTTTTCTCTCTTCAAATTTTCTTTTAATCTCTTTGTATCTATATTGCTCATATCATACGAATATTATTTTGCTCATAGAGGGTAACACGCATTGCTCTATTCTTATTATTAGACCTATTCTTGAGTTATCCCTATTCGAGTTTGTGTTTATGAACCTGTACTCACCTGATTATATGTCTTGTTATTCACGCCACCGCTCTTCAGTTTTCCTTAGTAGACTGTCTATAGAGCATATTAGTTACAGCAGTGGTACGCGGGTGAGCGGGATCCTGTTCAAAAATAAACCCTGGAATGCTGTTAATTATGAAAGCACGCCATGCTGAATCACCACACTGACGTACAAATCTGCACTCTGGGTGCCTGAGACAACCACGAGAGGGTGCCTGCTGTCACAACGCCAGGAGGGAGGGAGTGTCTCCAGCACGGAGACAGGATGCTGCAGGTCCTCAACTGGCCTCTTCGTAACCAGCACACAGCCACTACTGGCACCGAGGCAGAACCGGCTTTCGTCAGGAAAGACAACTGGCCTGCTCCCAGCCCTCTAGTCAGCTCTCACTTGACACCACTAAAGCCGGAAATGGCTCTGGGGGTGAGTGGAATGCACGCTACAGAACGTCTGGCTCGGAACTGTCCTGGAAAAAACTGATTGTAACACTGTGGTACCATCTGCTGCTCAAATCGCTGCTATAGACGGAGTACGATGCGCCAAAGCCACAGGCTGAATATGATGTTATTACTTGTTGATAGTGTCCGCGACTCGTGATCTTGCGGTAGCGTTCTCGCTACCCGCGCACGGGGTCACTGGTTCGATTCCCGGAAGGGTCAGGGATTTTCTCTGCCTCGAGATGAATGGGTGTTGTGTGTCTTTTATCATCATTTCATCCTCATTCATTCGCAAGTCGCCGTAGTGGCGTTAAAGAACTTGTGGAGCGGCGGCCGAACCGCCCCGCGAGGGGTCTCCCGGCCACCAATGCCATACGCTCATTATTATTATTCAATACCTCTTGATAGTGAGTCGTGGCTGTTTGGAGCCTGCTCTTATTGCGATTGTACGTTCTCGTCAACACCGCAGCAAACAACCATGTATTGTGGCTACATTCCTGCCAGTTCACTCCGAAGTATTGCGGAAGGAACATCCAGCTGCTCGATCCCTATCACGCGACCTCGTTCAAACGCAATGAGATGTTAATAATGGCCTTTTTGTCGTCTTAAAGGCATTCATAACCAGCATCAACTCAACACTTCCAGTCTGGAAGATAATTTAAGGTGCCGACCGTTACTGCAACTACTTTTTATACCTTGGATTCACAGTCATGTAGAACATCATATTTACACCAGTAACTGTAACACTTTATTTATTTCACGATTGCAATTTCGGCCTTAGGCCATTATCGAGTGCAGATTTTTTCCGCCATGTCAACTAAATATGAGCTGACACATTTATATGTATATATGAAGATGGTCGGTAGTTAAGGGGCTCCGGAACGCCCTATACTTGCAATGTTAAAATAACGCTTATAAATTACATCTTTCCTCACAAAGTATTTGAGGTAGGAAGTTGATCTTTTTACAGATTATTTATTGGAATATGGGCTACTACTTAACACAGGGATTTTACAAAATTTTAGTTCAGTTATTAAAGATGATTTTTTTTCAATTGTAATGAAAATTCACAACATTTTTTGGCAATTTTTTATTTATATATTCAGAAATATACAGTTTTTTGGAAAAAGGCTGTGTTAAATTATGCAGAAGGTACTGTGTAACATTTACTGAAAGTTTGAAACAAATATGTTTGGAAGATCCTTAGAAAACATGTAATTAGTATGAGAAAATAAAAGTTTTGGGAATCGAGCGACAAAGATTGGATTAACTTTTTAGTGCATTCCAGGTCCATAGGATGGATTATCTTCATCCTCTGCAAACTCCTTCTCCAGCTTCCTCTTGTTCCTCCTCCTGTTTACTCTTGCTTGTATTTCTGGACTCTTTACAGCTCTGTCTGCAGCCCGAAGGCGTTCCTTGTCTGAAGCAAGCATCGCTCGTACCATGTTAGAACCTATCTTCATTGGCATATTTCTAAATACCTTGCACCTTACAATGTTGCCATCATTGAAAGTCGCAACAGCATCATACACACCAAAGTGAAGTGTTTCTATTCCAACAAATACAGTCTTCGGGATTCTCGACCATATAACACTATTTACACTTTCATTGGGGTTTTGAGTTTTTCGGTGAATACACTTTTTCAACAGTTCAGGTGCTGCTAAGTCTCTGAAAATAAGTTAGCCACAACACATACTTTATCTCACATCACTAAAATGTACCTGATGAACACGAACGTTAATAATAACACCATTTGACAGCAGTTTAACAGCGCCACAGTGGATCACGCCCATGTAGAACACATTTCAAAAAAAATTTAAAAATAGTTGTAGTCTTCGGAATTGAATAAATTATATATCTATTAAAAGGTAATAGTCTGCAGATTCAGAAAACGCAAAAAAGTAAAAATTGAACTTTTCATGATTTTGAGCCTTTCCGGAGCCCCTTAAGACTCACCGGCCAGTTGACCATCTTCTTCTGTGCACTCTTTACGGGAATCGGCAGTAAAGCCGCGAGTAATGAGTATAGTGGGCAGGGGCACTATGAAAATAGGGCGGGGCAATAAATTGCGAATGTGGGTCTCACGGGAGGCGTGCCAGGGATAAGTCACTGCAGTCGCACCATCCTCTGTGTCCTCGGTGGCTCAGGTGGCTAGAGCGTCTCCCATATAAGCACGAGATTCCGGACTCGAATCTCGGTCGAAGCACACATTGTCAACTGTCCCCGTTGACTTATATCAACGCCTGTATGCAGCTAGGGGTATTCATTTCATTGTAATTACATTTATATGTCGTTGTCATTACTGTTAAATACATTCGTGACACTCGCCTTATGTAACAGCGTAACGAATGTATTTAATAGTAATGACAACGACTAAGTTAACGTGGAGTAAAGCCGCAAAAATCTGCATTTGATAATGGCCTAAGGCCGAAATTGCAATCGTGAAATAAAGAAAGTGTTACAGTCACCGGCGTAAATATGATGTCTGTTATAAAGTTACTGCAGGTGTTTACAGCAATCCTGATTTGCATCCTCGTAGTGGCGCTATTAGCGCTGCTCTTAAGAGACTAGCGCGAAATTTGAACAGACACCATGTTTCAGATGTAGAAACACGTGTACCAAATTTCGTTTATGTTGCACAACTCCTTCGCTGTGTTGCGATTTTTTTCTTTTTCCGTCAGTGTATATAAGACAGGCGAAATACCCTCAGACTTCAAGAGTCAGAGTCAAATGTTGACAGGTGTGAATATTATCGAACCACCAGCTGAACAAGTAATGCTTCCAAAATAGTGGTTCGAAATATTCACACAAGAATGCAAAAGCTTTTAGAAGCCACCTGCCAGAAGATCCGTTTGGGCTCTGGAGAAATCCAGGAACAAGTGGCGTAATACCGATCCCAGATCTAATGGTAAAGTAAACAAAGGTAATATTTGGGAAGGGGATTCAAGTTCAGAAAGAAGCAAAATTAGAGATTTGCTGATGACTTTCTAACTCTGTCAGAGATACGTAGGACTTACAAGGCGGCAACACAGCAGTCGCATTTTTGCAATTTTTTATATTTATGTGACGTGCCGTTCAGAACTCAAATACGAATCCCCAAAAACAGTTCGATGCAACTCTCAAAAATCGATAAAATCGACTTTGACATTTTCCGATTGTATTTAACATGACAGAGCGAGGTCGATTTTTCTCGACAGATCTTGTAGATGTTCAGTAAGATGCTCGCTGCCAGGGAATGGTTCAAATGGTTCAAATGGCTCTGAGAACTATGGGACTTAACAGCTGAGGTCATCAGTCCCCTAGAACATAGAACTACTTAAACCTAACTAACCTAAGGACATCACACACATCCATGCCCGAGGCAGGATTCGAACCTGCGACCGTAGCGGTGCCGCGGTTCCCAGGGAATGGTGTTAAATTCGATTTGCAGCTGATGCAAAGATATAAACAAAGGTACCTTTCCTACTCGCAATTCCGTTTAAAATGCATGAAGATGAAAATATTCCACAGCGCCCGAGACTGGTAATCGCTGGTTCGAGTTTCGTTTCGGTCATTATTATCTTCGATTTTTTCGTTGTGTTCGAATACCCGCTTTGTGGTCTTCAGTCCGAAAATTGGTTTGATGTAGCTCTCCCAGCTACTCTATCCTGTGCAAACTTCTTCATCTCCGAATATGTATTACAACTTGCATGCTTCTGAATCTGTTTACTGTCTTCATCTCTTGGTCTCCTTGCAAGATTTTTACGCCCCACACTTTCCTCCTACACTACCTTCTGATTCTGCATACAGTATTTATATCGTGGTCTACCTCTAAGATTTTCACGCCCCCCCCCCCCCCCCCCTCCCACACACCCAAAAATTCCCGGCAACACTAAACTGGTGACATTTAGATGTCTCAGAACGTGTCCTGTCAACCGATCCCTTCTAGCCAGGTTGTGCCAGAAATTTATTTTCTCCACAATTCTCTTCATTACCTCCTCATAAGTTAGCGAGCTACGTACCTGATCTTCAGCATTCTCCTGTAGCACGTCATTTCAAAACCATCCATACATGATAAAACACAACTCAGCAAAGACTAACACCTACATCTACATTCGATGTTAACGAATAGCTCTTCTTCAGAAACGCTTTCATTACCATTGCCATAAAACATTTTATACTCTCGCTATTTTGGCCATCACCAGATATTTTGCTGCCAAAACTCCTACATAATTTGAACTTGAAATTCATCAATTATTTGCTGACTAACACATATTACCTGAGTCCTGTTTTTATAAAAATGCACGTCTTTTTATTTCTAATTACGTATGGGACACAAAAATTCTTTTTTCATTGCAAATTACCGTTTTTAATTACTGACCTTTTATGAAAGACCGATAAAATTAAAAAAGTTACGAATTTAATTCCTTTTCAACCATATGCGTATTACGCTTCATGGAAATGTTCATGGAATATACATCTTGGTTTAAAGTTGTGGGGCCGCGCGTGATTAGCCGAGCGGTCTTAGGCGCTGCAGTCATAGACTGTGCGGCTGGTCCCGACGGAGGTTCGAGTTCTCCCTCGGGTTACGGGTGTGAGTGTTTGTCCTTAGGATAATTTAGGTTAAGTAGTGTGTAAGCTTAGGGACTGATGACCTTAGCAGTTAAGTCCCATAAGATTTAAAGAAAAAAACAAAGTTATAGTAGGTCCAGGAATGGAACTTGTGCCTCACAAGTGGTAGGTGAGCACTCTACCACGTAGTCACACCACCTATCTAGAAACTTTGACCTTGTATAACTGCATTAAAGACGACCCGAAAATTTCAAAATTGATTTTATCGAGAAATTTAGAGAGTTTCATTGAACTGCTTTTGTTGATGTAATTTGAGCTCTGAACTTCAAGTACCATCAGTATGAAAGAATCCGATTGCCGAGGGGTCCCCTTGTTTATAAGGCATTTCACGCAACGAATAATGTCTTGAGAAGGAGTTATAAGACAGGCATCAACAAAAGTATTAAAAGGAGAATGTAATGTCAGGTGACTTTGAAGGAATTAGGCAAGGAAACAAGAGGCTATAAGTAGTGATTAGCCTCTCTATTTGGGCTACAAAATAACTGTTAATGGCCGAAACAGAGATGCAATTTTTAACATGTAATTTAAATTTAAGCGTTTTTCTGAAGGTGTATATCTGAGATGTAGACTTACTCAGAAGTTTAACGTGGACGATACAGAGTTCAAAACAAGAAGAGAGTAGAAGCTTTCGAAACGTGATACTACAGAAGAATATTGCTGATTATATGAGCAGATCAAGTAACTAATGAGGAGGTTCTGAATCGCACTGGAGCAAAAAGAAATTTACGGCAGAACTGGACTAATTGAAGGGATCAGTTGATGGGTCACGTCCTGAGCCGTGAAATAACTGTTAATTTGATAGTGGAGGGACGTGTGTGTGTGTGTGTGTGTGTGTAGGGGGGAGGGGGGGGGGGTTAAAGTTTTAGAAGGAGATTAAGGGATGAAAACAAGAAGCGGGTACGAATGAACTTACATTACACCAGGTATCCTACTATCAGTAGTTATTGGGAGAGGATACCGTAGCGTGGAGAGCTGCATCAAACAAGCCTTCGGAATGAAGACTACAGCAACTCATCACTCCGCTATGGAGCGTAAATACAAAAGAAAACTAGTAAACTTCATACAGATGTGTATCATTTTCCTTCACATAATTAATTCGTGATTGGGGTGGGCATAAACATCGTGCTGGGTGAGGACCTTTATTTTTTTATCAAATAACATTTGACTCAAAGATAACTGTAATCGTTTTGCACCTAGACTAATAGTGACCAGTGGCTAATCAAAGAAAGGGCAATGCATTTTCGTAACTTCACTGCCATTTTTAAATGAAGCTATGGTTTAATTCTGCGGCAGAGTAGCATATCAATAGGATCTACGACTTTCGTTGATCTGAAGTGCAGTCACGGATTACCGTCAAGTCAAATGTAAGAATATCTTACTACTTTTGCGTTAGTTTTAGTAGCTGTGCCAAGTTTTCTCTACACTCTACGAAAACGTACGCTGCAACGTTGAGATGCAAGTAAATACTTGAACGTAAGACTTTAAAAGTCTTTAATTTTTATTGTTACAAAAATTTATTCAATCTTTTCATAACGTTGCTAAGTTTCTTTTGGCTCTATGAAATAGCTTTCCGTGTGGAGTTACGCAAATATAACATATCGGCTGCTTCATCTGGATTCTATGGTGTGTGTAGTATATTTCTAGGACACGTGTCGTTTAAATGGCTGCGACAATAGCACGAAAGTCCCCACATTCGACGTATTATGCTGCCAAAATCTCACCTCCGTTGACGAAGTAGCTGAGATTCTCCTGCATGACAGCGACAGACTCCAAGGAAGTCACCGAGCGAGGTGACGCAGTGAATACCACAGGGGACTCGTATTTGGGAGGACAACGGTTAAAATCCGCGTCCGGCCATTCAGATTTAGGTTTTCCGTGATCTCCGTAAATCGCTCAAGGCGAATCCCGGTATTGTTTCTTTGAAAGAGAACAGCCGATTTTCCTTCCGAATTCTTGAAATATTCCTAGATTGTTATCCACGTCACATGACCTCGATTTTGTCAAAAACTGAAATAAACTGAAAGGAAAATAGTCATCGTTTCTTATTCTGTGCAGGTACGCCTGTGAACCACTTTACGCTCAATTGAAGTGACTTCTAATTGAGATTGGCAGAATTATTTCCATGTAACCGTCGCCTCGGAGTACCTTCTTCGCCACGTACTACCGAGAATAGGTCCTCACACTTCTTCAAACGCTTAAGGACGATTACCTGTCGCGTCATTTAACCAATATTAGGATGGGTGATAGCTGTACCGTTCCAGTCAAATACGGTCTGGCCTCGTAACACCGACGTAGTGTGGTATTTTCTCGACCGATATGTACCTCACGTCAACAAAGGTCGACCTACCGTCCTCTGCTATCATTGACTCTAGCGTAACGACATCCCCCTTCGACTGCAGTGCCTTATATACCGCACGGCGCGTGCCGGTCTCAGTTCAGTCTCCTCGCTGCATCAGCTATCAGACGAACATGGACACCATGGACGAGAAGCATTTAGATGACCTCGCCATCGAAAACTTCAGGCAGTACCTCCGGATCAAAAGCGTTCATCCTAATCCGGACTACGGTAGGCCTCAACCACAGTTACTACATATTTATAACTAATTTCCAAATATTCTACAGCACGTATATTTTGAAATTTTTGTTGCCTTATCGTTTTGGGTGTGTTTAGTTATAATCAACAGTCTTGTGATCACTCAGACGATGTGATTGGATAGACACAACTGTCAGTACAATCGCCTCCTGTGCTTGACCGTGTAAAAATTTAGTATGATTGATTTTTTATCTTCGCGTTAACCAACTAGTAGAGTTCATCTCCGGTGACAACGGGAAAATTGTGCCTAACGGGAATTCGATCCCAGGTCACCTGGCCTTTACCACAAGATACACTATTCGAGTATGCTTCGAGGACCGACTGACATCTTTCTCCGATTACGTTAGAGAGTGTGAATTTAAGTGCAGTGTTCTCACGGTTATTAACGTGCGTTGGGGCTGAGGTACGGGCGCACATCTCGCTTTCTTCATCAAACCGCTTCCTCAAACTTGTCGTAGAGCCTTTGTTCACACTGTATGGAACAAAAGAAGAGGTAAACGTACTATGCGCCCGGCGATATGTATGCAAATCCCAGTATGGAAAAATGTTTTAAGTATTGGAATAGGTTAATACCAGTAAACCCCCATCTTTAAAGAAGCCAACTCCCATGTATAAAACAGTTTCAGATATCTGATTAGTTTACAAATGAGTTAAAATGTTATATATCTGACGTTACGCACGTAAACGAGAGGTTGGGAAAAGTTTGAAATTAGCCTTAAAATCTGTTGGTAGTCGCTAAATGTTCTCATTATTAAAAACTGGATGAGTAAAGTCTGAGTAATTTCCGCTCCATTTTAAAGAAAAGCTAGTTCTGTACGGAACCGAATTTTTGTGTAGCATATAACGACATAATTGTGCATTCAGTGACATAAGTAGATACTGTCCACAAAGTGTGCTGCAAATAGAGTTAGTAATAGAGAAGCACTAAATTAGAACGTCGTGCCTGATGTTGAAGTCTGGCTGCACTCCATGTCAAGCAGAAGCAATTTTTTCAGGCTTTTAAATGTGTATGGATTCATATCTCCTGAGATACGTGCCGTACAATGGTATAATTTTGCAGTTACGTTCAATGAGATATATGAATACTACGAGACCTGTTAAAAAATTCCGGAACTGTGTCCACAATACTTTTCTACGCTTACCTTTTACTTATTGTGCATGGTATCCCTCGAAATATACTCTACCACAATTGATACACCGCTCTCTACGCCTTTCCCTCTTCCGATGATGATGATGATGATGACGCTTGGTTTGTGGGGCGCTCAACGGCGTGGTTATCAGCGCCCGTACAATTACCCAATCTGTGCTCAGTCCAAGTTCGCCACTTTCCTGGATGATGATGAAATGATGAGGTCAACACAAACACCCAGTCATCTCGAGGCAGGTGAAAATCCCTGACCCTGCCGGGAATCGAACCCGGGACTCCGTCCCTCTTCCGAAGTGGTCTTGGTATGTCTATTGGTGGATCGCGCGAAGCGCCGTCTGCGAATTTTTTTATCTCGTCTCTCGTTGCAAATCTTCATCCTTTCAACGGGTTTTTCATTTTTGTAACCAAAAAAAGTCCTCTGGAGGCAGGTCTGCAGAGTACAGAGGATCGGAGGATGAAGCAGCACAGTACTTTCGTTTCTTTTTTTTTTTCGATTGTTACACACCAACAGGGATAAATGTGCGGGTGCGTTATCGTGATGTAAGAGCCATGAATTGTCTCGCCACATTTCAGGCCGTTTTCTTCTCATATTTTCTCGCAGGCGTCGCAACGCGTCCCGACAATAAATACACGAACAATTTGTTCCTGATATGGTTCTGAAAACCTTTCACAGGCCATTGTTAGGACAAGAGATGGACATACTGAATCACATAATTGTTTCGAAATAAACGAAACAGTACAACGTAATGTTTCGAAACAGTGAAACAATTTGTGTTTCGTAATTTACAATTTGTGTTTTGTAATTTTATAAACCTGCACATTTTATCATCTTGAATGTCTACTGTATGGGTATGTACATATAAACACAAATGAGGTGCGAGAGCGCTAATCATATCGCAGAAAGTATGAAACTATCACTTAGGCATCTTGGCAGTTTCGTATTTCATGCAACAAATGCGCTGCTTTCGTGTCGTGTGACTTTCATACTTTTCAATAGGCTGAGCACAGCCATAGCTGAAGACAGAAGAACCACCACGAAAGGAACTGGAGGTGGGAGCAAACTGTAGAAACAACGGATATGCTACTGGGATTCCCACATTCCGTTAGTATGGGTAATATACCCATGCTGCACACAAAGGAAATCATTGTGGATAATAGGCACAGTGACTATAGACTCACAAATAATGCCAAGTAATTCGAATAAATAACGAAATATAACAGAAAAAATTTTGTCTTTCAAGGTGTTTCGAACCGTTACTATAAATTCACCGTGCTTTCCAGGCCTTCCCGTTCACCATTACACTATCAGTGATATGTCAAACAGATTGCTTGCAATTATACCTACATCAAATTTGTATATATATGTCTAATTGTCACTCTACGCCTTTTCTTATTCAAAATGTTGTAGGCTTACTTGCGTTTCTTAACATGATTACTGTACTTGAACAGAGAAGAATATGTTATAAAAAAGTGTAATTTAACTGAATGATTTTCACATATTTATTATTTTGAATGTGAATAGTAAGCGTAGTTTTATTGTTTGGTTAGTGTTTATAAATCAGATGTTACACCATTTCGGAAGAGGACATTCAGCTAGAAACGAAGCTTTATTTTCGGATATCTTAAGCTTCATGCTATTTCTTGTCAAAAAGATTTCGACACTCTTGAAAGTGTTTCACGAAGTGGTACGTTGTGTTTCAGTACCTGTGCCGAGCCCGAATTTCGTCCGACACAGAGCGGAATGAAACATCACTGTTTCGATACAATTAGTCCATTCCAAGCACAGGTGGACTCAAAAACAGCCTTATTTTGAAACAACGATACAGTTTCTGTGTCTGGCTCGAGATCGAATCTGGTCCGTTTATCCGAGACAGGGGCGGAATGAAACACCTCTGTTTCGAAACAGTGAACCACAGCCGTTCCGAAACACTGAAACAGTTCCACGTATCGATACACTGTATCGAAACATAGAAACAGTGGCCAAGTCTAGTGAGGACTGAACCTTGGTCTCCTCCGTAGACCCACGTCTCATTAGCAGTTATGATTCTCTTAAAGAACATCTCGTTCTCATTTGAGCCATCACAGATTGCGAGGCGAAGATTTACTGGTGTTGAGTCATGAGCCGAGGGAAGAACTTGGCGGCAACATGATGCACTCCAAAATGAAACAGGATTCCGTGACATGACCCATCTGAAATGTGACATTCTTCTGCAATCTCTCGGACAGTCAGTCTTGGAGTAGCGCGCCCAATACCGTTGACGTTCTTGACACGAGCGTCGTCGGTAGACGTCGAAGGACGTCCTGAACGATCGTCGTCTTTAACTTCCGTCCGGACATTTTTAAACCGTATGAACCATTCTTAACACCGAGTATGGCTTAAGCACTCATCGCCATAGGCTTCCTGTATCATTTGGATCGTCTCTGTGAACGTTTTCTTGACTCTAAGGAATAATTTAATGCAGATGTGTTGCTCATATAACTGTGCCATCTCGGAATTCGCCAACTATGCGACACAACGCTCTACTCAGTACAGCACTGAACAATGACTGACAGACATATAACAATGAAATTTCCGACAGTTACATGTTAAAACACTGTCGTGTGCTGGGATGCCAACGTCATTTCGCGTCAACGCACCATTTGCGCGAAATTACGAATGTCCCCGTATTTTTTGAACCGACCTCGTATACAGAAACTGTTATAAATTTTACGTTGTCGTGCCGGAGGTCAGATTTGGAAGTTGGAGAGATCTGTACAGATTGAATAAAAGTCCCTAACCGATCTGTTCACCAACCTGTCGTCTTCTAAAGTTGTGTTCCCAGGGCAGAAGACGGCTAGTAGGTCGTGGGATCTTCCTCAACGGAAGCTGCTATGCTGTCATCTCGAACTTGAATGTGTTTGTGCCTTTTTTTTTGTGGGATGCCACTTGCCCAGTTTAGTCTCTGTATCTACAGAGGGCAAGATCTTTAAAATATCACATTTTACACTGTCTTCTCGACATAGGTTTCTTAATAGTACTGTAACTTTTCTGACAACTTCCAATGTACGAGGTGCATTCAAGTTCTAAGGCCTCCGATTTTTTTTCTCCGGACTGGAAAGAGATAGAAACATGCGCATTGTTTTAAAATGAGGCCGCATTCATTGTCAATACGTCCCAGAGATGGCAGCACCGCATGGCAGATGGAATTTTACCGCCAGCGGCGAGAATGAGAACTGTTTTAAATACTTAAAATGGCGACGTTTTCCTTACTTGAACAGCGTGCAATCATTCGTTTTCTGAATTTGCGTGGTGTGAAGCCAATTGAAATTCATCGACAGTTGAAGGAGTTATGGATGTGTCGAAAGTGCGTTCGTGGGTGCGACAGTTTAATGAAGGCAGAACATCGTGTGACAACAAACCGAAACAACCTCGGGCTCACACAAACCGGTCTGACGACATGATTGAGAAACTGGAGAGAATTGTTTTGGGGGATCGCCGAATGACTGTTGAACAGATCGCCTCCAGAGTTGGCATTTCTGTGGGTTCTGTGCACACAATCCTGCATGACGACCTGAAAATGCGAAAAGTGTCATCCAGGTGGGTGCAACGAATGCTGACGGACGACCACACGGCTGCCCGTGTGGCATGTTGCCAAGCAATGTTGACGTGCAACGACACCATGAATGGGACTTTCTTTTAGTCGCTTGGGACAATAGATGAGACGTGGATGCCATTTTTCAATGCAGAAACAAAGCGCCAGTCAGCTCAATGGAAGCACACAGATTCACCGCCGCCAAAAAAATTTCGGGTAACCGCCAGGGCTGAAAAAATGATGGTGTCCATGTTCTGGGACAGCGAGGGCGTAATCCTTACCCATTGCGTTCCAAAGGGCACTACGGTAAGAGGTGCATCCTACGAAAATGTTTTGAAGGACAAATTCCTTCCAGCACTGCAACAAAAACGTCCGGGAAGGGCTGCGGGTGTGCTGTTTCACCAAGACAACGCACCCGCACATCGAGCTAACGTTACGCAACAGTCTCTTCGTCATAACAACTTTGAAGTGATTCCTCATGCTCCCTACTCACCTGACCTGGCTCCTAGTGACTTTTGGCTTTTTCCAACAATGAAAGACACTCTCCGTGGCCGCACATTCACCAGCCGTGCTGCTATTGCCTCAGCGATTTTCCAGTGGTCTAAACAGACTACTAAAGGAGCCTTCGCCGCTGTCATGGAATCATTGCGTCAGAGTTGTGAAAAATGTGTACGTCTGCAGGGCGATTACGTCGAAAAGTAACGCCAGTTTCATCGATTTCGGGTGAGTAGTTAATTAGAAAAAAAATCGGAGGCTTTAGAACTTGAATGCACCTCGTAGAGTACGACAGGCCGTCTGCAACAGATACACGTCCGGCTCTGAAGAATGCCCGAAACAGTCTTACTCGGGCAGCCAAAGTAATTCGTCTCCCAGGCGCGCCAAAGCAACCCCAAGGTATCCGAAGCACTTCGGTTGTAATAGCATTAGTCTTATGTTTCTCAAAACTACCGGAATTTAATAAACGAAAACGGTAGACTCGTAGCCTAACCATGAAAGATGGTTATGTTGAAAACTGGGTTAAATACAATGAAAAGTATATAAATAATTAACAAGAGAAGTTAGTGGTTTTGATGTCTAACATGCGAATGTGCCGACCAATCAGAAGCAAGTTCAGTACAATTTGTGGACTCTCCCACGCGAATAGCACATACTGTACGATCCGCTGCTTGTACCTCACTCCACTTTTGCACCTACGCTACTTAATATGTATCAAGCTGCATCAAGGTGAGCTTCTAGCAAGATAAAATAATGGCAGCCACAGCCAGGAATATCAGCTGTGATGCAAATAGAGTCGATTGTAAAAAAGTGGCACATTTTGCGCCAGATGTAAGAGAGGAAATGTTTCGTAAATGTTTAAAACTATGTGTGAAGTGTTTTGGAAGCCGCTAGGTGCTCTGATTCTGAAATTCTGGATGGATAAGTTCGGGATATTTCCGCGTTGCAGCCATGTTACCTCAGAAAAGACACACTGCTTCCAAATGTAATACTTGTCTTGCTGTGTTAAACTTTCAGCGGAGGAGTATGCCTATTAATTATTAGATTATGAAGGTTGTTAAATATTTTAATTCGTTCAATAATTATACGAAATATTGGAATCAAATTTTTCTTCCCTCTGGATGCCGCTAGATAGGCAACTTGAAACTGGTGATGGTTCGGAATTCAGTATATTGAGATAATCACTTTGTAATATAGATTCCTCAGGTATAGCAGTTACTATACTAACTGTGTATTTTGATATTAATGTTTCCGTGCATTGAAACTGACAGAATACTTTCTATTGAACTAACGCAGCTGGAAAAGACAGTACCTATATCACGTAACTGCGTAACGTTGGCTGGAAATGACCACAGCTTAGCAGTAGGAAATGGGACAAACCTAAGTTTCTGTAAGGATGATGGTCAAGAATGTGGACAAGCGGTCTTCATATTTAACGTAACCTTTATTTGTCTAGACCGCTAGTTAAAAACGACCTTACAAACTCGCATACTAGACAAATAAAGGTTGTAAGTTGAATTTCGTCTAAGAACAGCTGTATGTTACGTTGCATTTGACTGACTTGATGTCATCGATGCTCTGCTTCTGTTCAGTACAGTCTGCCTTACATGGCAGACAGAATCAGTAACTGTCACGATTTTCCAATAGCTTACTTCACTAGCGCTTTCAAAATATAATGGGTTCCCTCTTGTGTTTCACTTGACGCCTGGTGAAAACAGAGAACGTCGGTTTGATCTCATTTCAAAGAAAAATATTTCAAGAGTAATTCTGAGTACCAGTTCGACAGATGGGGCCCACATTAGTCTAGTGCGAATTTCGCAGCCTTGATCGACTTGCTTGTCTCGAGCGTCGGATCACGCCATGCTGTCTAGTTTCCACAGCGACTCTACTCTGTACTGGTTTGATAATACAGTCAATTAAATAGAATACACACTAATACGCGTCCACCCAATGCAGTGAGTGCATATAATACTTATTTTACAAAATATTTTCTGGTGATAATTTACCAATATATCCCGTTGGCTATGATTGTTGCATGAAGCACGTAATGAGCAGTAGTTGTTCGGGATGGTTCTGTCTCCACGTTGCGGAAACGAAATTACTTATGTTCATATTGTTTACATCGATTGTTCATTTTACTTTCAGTGTATATTTTTCTCGATTGGTTATTTTTTTTCTCAGTAAATGTTCATTTTATAGTCCACGTATGACAGGTTAACTGTACTGTACCAAATATTCTCTTATTGCAAGGCTCCAGTTTTGTCGGCAGCTGAAGTCCCTTTGTTACTCTTTTTGGTGTACGAAAGGTCTTGGTTTTCTTTTTCTTCTTCTTCTTCTTCTTCTTCTTCTTCTTCTTCTTCTTCTTCTCCTTCGCAGCGTACTGTCCATGTTACCAACACTTCAGCGCTTAAGGTCATTATTGTGTCATCTTTTATATGTATTTTACTGTAAATATTTAGGTCGGTTATTGTGTATTTGTGTCTGCAAACTGAATTAAACGGATGTTCTGTGATGAGAGCAGGAAGAGGGGAATGGACGAGGGACGAAACTGAAGCACTGCAAAAGAGAAGCCTGTGTAGTCACGCTGTGAAACGCAACTAATAAAATTTATACAACAGCGGCGTAATTCGAAGACTCACTCGCAGTGTTAAGATACAAATGCCTAAAGAAAATGACGGGAGGAAGCTAACTTGGCCACACATATCCCCTGCTAAACCATGTCATCATCACTGTGCACAAAAGCAAATACCAAACACACACTAAAGAGAATATTCAGTACCACACTACATATTACACGATAAGAGACACGCATAAAAACTGACTTTCACAGGGGAGCTTGATTAAATTACGAACGAAAATACACTCCTGGAAATGGAAAAAAGAACACATTGACACCGGTGTGTCAGACCCACCATACTTGCTCCGGACACTGCGAGAGGGCTGTACAAGCAATGATCACACGCACGGCACAGCGGACACACCAGGAACCGCGGTGTTGGCCGTCGAATGGCGCTAGCTGCGCAGCATTTGTGCACCGCCGCCGTCAGTGTCAGCCAGTTTGCCGTGGCATACGGAGCTCCATCGCAGTCTTTAACACTGGTAGCATGCCGCGACAGCGTGGACGTGAACCGTATGTGCAGTTGACGGACTTTGAGCGAGGGCGTATAGTGGGCATGCGGGAGGCCGGGTGGACGTACCGCCGAATTGCTCAACACGTGGGGCGTGAGGTCTCCACAGTACATCGATGTTGTCGCCAGTGGTCGGCGGAAGGTGCACGTGCCCGTCGACCTGGGACCGGACCGCAGCGACGCACGGATGCACGCCAAGACCGTAGGATCCTACGCAGTGCCGTAGGGGACCGCACCGCCACTTCCCAGCAAATTAGGGACACTGTTGGTCCTGGGGTATCGGCGAGGACCATTCGCAACCGTCTCCATGAAGCTGCGCAACGGTCCCGCACACCGTTAGGCCGTCTTCCGCTCACGCCCCAACATCGTGCAGCCCGCCTCCAGTGGTGTCGCGACAGGCGTGAATGGAGGGACGAATGGAGACGTGTCGTCTTCAGCGATGAGAGTCGCTTCTGCCTTGGTGCCAATGATGGTCGTATGCGTGTTTGGCGCCGTGCAGGTGAGCGCCACAATCAGGACTGCATACGACCGAGGCACACAGGGCCAACACCCGGCATCATGGTGTGGGGAGCGATCTCCTACACTGGCCGTACACCACTGGTGATCGTCGGGGGGACACTGAATAGTGCACGGTACATCCAAACCGTCATCGAACCCATCGTTCTACCATTCCTAGACCGGCAAGGGAACTTGCTGTTCCAACAGGACAATGCACGTCCGCATGTATCCCGTGCCACCCAACGTGCTCTAGAAGGTGTAAGTCAACTAGCCTGGCCAGCAAGATCTCCGGATCTGTCCCCCATTGAGCATGTTTGGGACTGGATGAAGCGTCGTCTCACGCGGTCTGCACGTCCAGCACGAACGCTGGTCCAACTGAGGCGTCAGGTGGAAATGGCATGGCAAGCCGTTCCACAGGACTACATCCAGCATCTCTACGATCGTCTCCATGGGAGAATAGCAGCCTGCATTGCTGCGAAAGGTGGATATACACTGTACTAGTGCCGACATTGTGCATGCTCTGTTGCCTGTGTCTATGTGGCTGTGGTTCTGTCAGTGTGATCATGTGATGTATCTGACCCCAGGAATGTGTCAATAGAGTTTCCCCTTCCTGGGACAATGAATTCACGGTGTTCTTATTTCAATTTCCAGGAGTGTATTACAAATGCTTAGGCTCTATTACTTGACGATAAAGGTGTTTAACAAAAGTAACTTTTATAATAGTGACACCTATACCGTGAGAAAGGGCCTTGCGCTCTAGTTTAACGGAAAATAGTTGGAAGAATAGACTTTAAAAAGCTGAGCATGGTTCCAGGACCCAGTTGTCAAGTATTCAGTTTGATACTACCTACCTCATTGGTTACGTGTGACAGGCAGTTGTTCACTGTTCTTTAATTTAATTTGAAGTTGTATGGGCCTTGCTGTAGCTGTTTACTTTTAAATTCACACACTGTTCATACATTTGTAATTTTTTTGTTTAAATCCAGACTAGTCCTTAATCTCCTGCACTGTCTCGTATTTATCATATTATTCTAAACAGTTTAAGATAGTATTACGTTTGAATACTAGCTGCGGTACTTTGGCTGTTTAAATACTACACTGTTAGAGGTTCAAGACTTTAAAATGCAGTTGGGAAGTGTCCTCCATTGATATATTACATCTTATAGGTCTGAAAAAAAACAAATATTCTTGCGTATCTATACTAAATACAGACCCAATTGTTTCCGTAGTACAGAACGACCAGATACACATCAGTTAGAATATCTGTCCAAGAATCACCAAGAATTACATTTAAAATGTGGAGTGGAGACAACGAACAATTGACTAATTCCAGCCTTGAATCATTTTCTATCTTAATCTTAAATGTATGTAGTTCAAAAAATTTCTGACTTTTTTATTGTTAGACTTTCCGTCTTAGTATCACTTTCGCGCCCGTTATTAAATCCAGATATTAGATTATTATGCTGCTCAAATAGCTATCTTTTAACTTACAGAGAAAAACACACTGAAAGCGAACTTAATCTGTGACTGTTGCACTAAAATATCACAAATACGTTATTCAGGCTGTGCCCAGTATACAGGGTGGTCCATTGATCGTGACCGGGCCAAATATCTCACGAAATAAGCGTCAGATGAAAAAACTACAAAGAACGAAACTTGTCTAGCTTGAAGGGGGAAACCAGATGACGCTATGGTTGGCCCGCTAGATGGCGCTGCCATAGGTCAAACGGATATCAACTGCGTTTTTTGTTATTACGTATTCGTGTAGTACGTAAATAATTATGAATGTTTTAGTTGGACCACTTTTTTCGCTTTGTGATAGATGGCGCTGTAATAGTCACAAACATATGACTCACAATTTTAGACGAACAGTGGGCAACAGGTAGGTTTTTTAAATTAAAATACAGAACGTAGGTACGTTTGAACATTTTATTTCGGTTGTTGCAGTGTGATAAATGTACCTTTGTGAACTTATCATTTCTGAGAACACATGCTGTTACAGCGTGATTACCTGTAAATACCACATTAATGCAACAAATGCTCAAAACGATGTCCGTCAACCTCAATGCATTTGGCACTACGTGTAACGACATTCCTCTCAAGAGCGAATAGTTCGCCTTCCGTAATGTTCACACATGCGTTGACAATGGGATGACGCATGTTGTCAGGAGTTGTCGGTGGATCACGATAGCAAATAAAATTCAACTTTCCCCACAGAAAGAAATCCGGGGACCTCAGATCCGGTGAAAGTGCAGGCCATGGTATGGTGCTTCGACGACCAATCTACCTGTCATGAAATATTCTATTGAATACCGCTTCAACCGCACGCAAGCTATGTGCCGGACATCCATCATGTTGGAAGTACATTTTTCATGGATGCATCATTACAATATGTCCATTTCTTAAAGCTCTGTCTTACAAATCAAATGCCGTATTATTGTTTTTAGAACACTGGGCGTTTTTAACCGATCGTATACCATCATAGAAGACATTTCTGCTCTTAATCATTGTGTTTTGCGACTTTCTCTTAATTCCTTATTAGAATATTATTGGGTATATCGAATGGAGGTGGTATGCCCTTGCCTACCTTCGAATTTTTACCCGGCTCATCCAGTTTGTTAATGACGGTACCTACATTTTACCGTCGACTGTGGCAATTACCTTATTTTTATCCCATTTTAGGGATATTGTGTGTTGTGACTTGGCAAGACAGGCAAGTCACTATCCGAGGATGCCGAAAGGCACGCGTTAAGCTCACGCAGACTGGCGTGAGGTCTGGAACATTACAATGTTATTAATATAGCAAATAAAGTACGTAGTTGAAGTAATACTTAACTTTATTCCATAATTGGTGAACATCGCTCTTGTTGATACATCATATAATCTCAATATAAACTGGTAATGGCGCCTTGCTAGGTCGTAGCAAATGACGTAGCTGAAGGCTATGCTAACTATCGTCTCGGCAAATGAGAGCGTATTTGTCAGTGTAGCTTCGCTAGCAAAGTCGGCTGTACAACTAGGGCGAGTGCTAGGAAGTGTCTCTAGACCTGCAGTGTGGCGGCGCTCGGTCTGCAATCACTGACAATGGCGACACGCGGGTCCGACGTATACTAACGGACCGCGGCCGATTTAAAGGCTACCACCTAGCAAGTGTGGTGTCTGGCGGTGACACCACATTGTGCAATATATTTAGTTTTTGGTTTTCGATCAGCAAATAAATATCTTAGGGTAAGATAAGCCATACAGACGCATACAGATATATTATTGTATGGTATGTTAACAGGCGGCCTAGAAATGACGGAGAGGCTCCATCCCCAAAACAGCTGCAGTGGGCCACAACCCCACGACGTCTGCCGCAGCCCACTTAAACCTTTGCCACCCCACACCGAACCACTCCTTCAGGGTGATTGTGCGGTTCAGTCCCCAGTGCACCTTCCCTCCCAGGCAACGTCTCTCACCAGACCAGTGGAACCCCTATGTTTGTGTGGTAGAGTAATGGTGGTGTACGCGTACGTGGATACGTGGAGAACTTGTTTGCACAGCAATCGCCGACATAGTGTAGCTGAGGCGGAATAAGGGGAGCCAGCCAGGCAGATGGAAAACCGCCTGAAAACCGTACACAGACTGGCCGGCTCACCGAACCTCGACACAAGTCTGCCGGGCGGATTCAAGCCAGGGACCAGACGCTCCTTCCCAACCCGGCTAACCGGGCGGGCTACAGATGTATTAGTTACATGTTGGTGTTGCAATGGTGAATTTTGGCATTAATACACGTACACGTTTCTCGTGCTCTGTAATGCTGCTTGGATTTCCGTGAGTCTTGGAGATAAAACCACTTTACGCAGTTCATTCTATTGGATTTATTCACCAATATTCATGAATTTAACTAAACAAAGCATTGTTTCATGCTTGATATTTATTCCCGGCCCTGTTGTCTTCCGTAGCAAGGACAACCTGACGCAAATAAATATTACGTGACGTTTCATGCCTGTTGTTCACTCTGATCACGTTGCTTTTGATGTTAGACTATCGTTGCGTGTACCATAATTGTTCTTTATTTGTTTCATTTCAATTATCCAAGGAACCAGATAATAATTAATAATGCCACAATAAAATTGTTAGAAGTCCAAATGGGATAAATCGTAAAAGTAGAAAAATGGCTCTGAGCACTATGGGACTCAACTGCTGTGGTCATAAGTCCCCTAGAACTTAGAACTACTTAAACCTAACTACCCTAAGGACAGCACACAACACCCAGCCATCACGAGGCAGAGAAAATCCCTGACCCCGCCGGGAATCGAACCCGGGAACCCGGGCGTGGGAAGCGAGAACGCTACCGCACGACCATAAAAGTAGAAATTAAAGGAAAAAAAAATATTTTCGATCCAGATGTCACTAAACGTCAACACAATTATAGACTGTTGTTGAACGTAACGATTTTATTACGAAGTACGAAGGCCTGCTGACAAGTAATGCCTACGAATGTTTTATAAGAAAACCCTTAAAGCTCTTTAAATAACATTGTACATCTCTATTCTTCATGTCTATATATACTTGCAGCACCCCTGCTGCTAAAGAGGTTACACAGCACTGTGTAACATACACTCCTGGAAATGGAAAAAAGAACACATTGACACCGGTGTGTCAGACCCACCATACTTGCTCCGGACACTGCGAGAGGGCTGTACAAGCAATGATCACACGCACGGCACAGCGGACACACCAGGAACCGCGGTGTTGGCCGTCGAATGGCGCTCGCTGCGCAGCATTTGTGCACCGCCGCCGTCAGTGTCAGCCAGTTTGCCGTGGCATACGGAGCTCCATCGCAGTCTTTAACACTGGTAGCATGCCGGGACAGCGTGGACGTGAACCGTATGTGCAGTTGACGGACTTTGAGCGAGGGCGTATAGTGGGCATGCGGGAGGCCGGGTGGACGTACCGCCGAATTGCTCAACACGTGGGGCGTGAGGTCTCCACAGTACATCGATGTTGTCGCCAGTGGTCGTCGGAAGGTGCACGTGCCCGTCGACCTGGGACCGGACCGCAGCGACGCACGGATGCACGCCAAGACCGTAGGATCCTACGCAGTGCCGTAGGGGACCGCACCGCCACTTCCCAGCAAATTAGGGACACTGTTGGTCCTGGGGTATCGGCGAGGACCATTCGCAACCGTCTCCATGAAGCTGGGCTACGGTCCCGCACTCCGTTAGGCCGTCTTCCGCTCACGCCCCAACATCGTGCAGCCCGCCTCCAGTGGTGTCGCGACAGGCGTGAATGGAGGGACGAATGGAGACGTGTCGTCTTCAGCGATGAGAGTCGCTTCTGCCTTGGTGCCAATGATGGTCGTATGCGTGTTTGGCGCCGTGCAGGTGAGCGCCACAATCAGGACTGCATACGACCGAGGCACACAGGGCCAACACCCGGCATCATGGTGTGGGGAGCGATCTCCTACACTGGCCGTACACCACTGGTGATCGTCGAGGGGACACTGAATAGTGCACGGTACATCCAAACCGTCATCGAACCCATCGTTCTACCATTCCTAGACCGGCAAGGGAACTTGCTGTTCCAACAGGACAATGCACGTCCGCATGTATCCCGTGCCACCCAACGTGCTCTAGAAGGTGTAAGTCAACTACCCTTGCCAGCAAGATCTGTCCCCCATCGAGCATGTTTGGGACTGGATGAAGCGTCGTCTCACGCGGTCTGCACGTCCAGCACGAACGCTTGTCCAACTGAGGCGCCAGGTGGAAATGGCATGGCAAGCCGTTCCACAGGACTACATCCAGCATCTCTACGATCGTCTCCATGGGAGAATAGCAGCCTGCATTGCTGCGAAAGGTGGATATACATTGTACTAGTGCCGACATTGTGCATGCTCTGTTGCCTGTGTCTATGTGGCTGTGGTTCTGTCAGTGTGATCATGTGATGTATCTGACCCCAGGAATGTGTCAATAAAGTTTCCCCTTCCTGGGACAATGAATTCACGGTGTTCTTATTTCAATTTCCAGGAGTGTACATATGTCGGTGCTGTAACCGAGTTTAGAATGCGAAGAGTTCGTTCACATATGGAGTATTCTCTCCTTCAGTATGGATAATGCCGGTTCACGCACGAGCGCTTCGATATCTGCAACGAACTGACCCCTCGGTTTACTATCATGCTCCATGCAGTCCCGACTTGGCCCCATCCGATATTCTTCTATTTCCAAAACTTAAAGACCACCTTCGAGAATTTCGCTTTTGTAGCAATGAAGCGATGCAAACAGAGGTGACGTTGTGGCTCCGTCAACAAAGTCAAACGTTCTATAGTGACGGTATCAACAAACTCGTCTCTCCTTGGGAGGAATGTGTTCATCGTCAGGATCATGTTGATAAATAAAAATGTAAACATAAAAACTAAACATGTAGAATGTTAATTATATTTATCTTACTTAAAAAGCTTTAAAAGTTTCCACATAAGAATTCGGTGGCTTTACTTTTTAGCATACTGTCGAGTCGAAAAAAAAACGGAGACTGTGTTCACTAAATTATTTCTTCGTTAAGGCCCATTATTTCAGTCCTATGTTCCTCGCATTGCTGAAATAACACGTCTCCCTAGCCGTCGTCACTAACTCATGGGTAGTACGCTGGTTTGAATGCTAGCGCTGGAAAATTTTCACTACCAGTGCTTCGCCATCAAGAGGAGGAGAGGTAATGCGTATGGTCCTCATCACCACTCTCCGTGTCAGTGATCTGGATTCAGCTCCAAACCTCTCTGCACTACCTCATGATGTGAATGCATGTGACACTGTTGACTGTAACTGGCTTTCTTTTTTCTTTATTGTGATTTTAAACACTTTATACAAAGGCGGGCTGTCAGCAGCACAATACGCCGCTCTTCAGCCTTGAGTTTGACAACAAGTAGTACATAAAGGTGGCACAAAGAAGACAATCAAAACGGTGGGCAAAAAATGGAGACACTAAAAATCGCAAAAAACATGGAGCCGTTCACGCTGGACGAGAAACATCACTAATACTAGGCGACACGGTGCACATAACATGGATGATGGCGACGGCACGTGAACGGTGGTGGCGTGACGGCGAACAACACTAAACACAAACGAAGGCACACACACGAAACACTGATGGCGATGATCTCCGGCGCGCGAATGTTCACTGAGCGTGTGCGAGTCCGGGGTCCGGGGACTGTAACTGGCTGTCGGATGGGTACGTTTAACTCAACGGCTCCTTCGGCGGTATTCGAGATTATTATTCAATGTGAGAGAATTATCGCACAGTTTTCTATCAGCTCTTGCATCCACGTTGCTAACCCGAATAGTATGCAGAGTGCGCCAGAAAGGCAACTCTGACGTTGCCGTTGATAGTGGAAGCAAGGCCAAAGAAAAACCGCCGCGAGGGATTAGCCGATCTGTCTGAGGCGCTGCAGTCATGGCCTGTGCGGCTGGTCCTGGCGGAGGTTCGAGTCCTCCCTCGGGCATGGATGTGTGTTTGTGCTTAGGATAATTTAGGTTAAGTAGTGTGTAAGCTTAGGGGCTGATGACCTTAGCAGTTAAATCCCATAAGATTTCACATACATTTTTTGAACAAAGAAAAATCAAAACACATTCGTAGGATTTGTCGACCTGGAAAAAGCGCTCGACAAATGGGAAGCAGGGCAAGATCTTCGAGATTCTAACAAAAATAGGGGTTAGCTGCAGGGAAAGATGGGCAGTATGCAATATGTACAAGAGGCAAGAGGGAACAATAACTGTGGAAGACCAAGAAAGTGCTCCAATTAAAAACGGTGTAAGACAGGAATGTAGTCTTTCACCCCTACTGATCAATCTATACATCGATGAAGCAATGACGGAAATAAAAGAAAGGTTCAAGAGTAGAGTTAAAATTCAAGGTGAAAGGATATCAGTGGCAATATTCGCTGATGACACTGCTGTCCTCATTGTAAATGAATAAGAATTACAGGCTCTAGCGAACTGAGTGAACAATCTAATCAGTACAGAATACAGGTTGAGAATAAACCGAAGAAAGACGAAAGTAAAGAGGTCGACGAGGAGCTTAACAATTTCAACAATAACGAAAGTAATGAGAAATAGCAGATACAAAAACCAATAGTAATTTAACATCAGTATTGGTGATAACGAAGGAGATACCTTAAGGAATTCTGCTACCTAGGCTGATAAATAACCCATGACGGACGGAGGAAGGAGGACATAAAAGGCAGACAAGCATTGGCAAAAAGGGGAAATCCTGGGCAAGAAAAACTACTGGTACCAAATATAGGGCTTCATTTGAGGAGGAAATTTTTGAGAATGTACGTTTAGAACACGGCATGGCATTTTAGTGAAACATGGACAGTGCGAAAACCGGAAGAGAAAATCTAAATGGCTATGAGCACTATGGGACTTAACAACGGAGGTCATCAGTCCCCTAGAACTTAGAACTACTTAAACCTAACTAACCTAAGGACATCACACACATCCATGCCCGAGGCAGGATTCATACCTGCAGCCGTAGCGGTCACGCGGTTCCAGACTGAAGCGCCTAGAACCGCTCGGCCTACCGGAAAAGAAAACAATTGAAGTATATGAGATGTGGTGCTACAAAATAATGTTGAAAATTAGGTAGACTGATAAGGTAGGGAATGAGGCTCTTCGGAGAATTGGCAAGGACAGGAATATATGGAAAATACTGCCAAGAAGAAGGGACAGGATAATAGGACATCTACTAAGACATCAGAAATAATTTATGTTGTATTAGTGGGACCTGCAGAGGTTGAGAACTGTAGAGGAAAACAGAGACTGGAATACACACAGAAAATAATTCAGGACGTCGGGTGCAACTGGTACTCTGAAATGAAGAGGTTGGCGCAGGAAAAGAATGTATGGCGGGCCGCACCAAACCATTCAGAAGACGGATGACTAAAACAGAAAATATATTTTCCGGCACCAGGTTTCCCCCTCTCCCTTCCCTGTCATCAGTGTGCAACACAACCCTACTATTACTCTTTACATGCATCCGTTCCACTCACGTACACACTGAAAAAACAGGAAGGAAAGAGGCCGGTGTGAGCGGAAGAGTAATACAAAATTGTTTAGGCTTTCCTGGCCACTTGTTGACAAACTGCCTGTTGGCTTCTGTCTCGATTTATTCGGCCAGCTGGTTGACGATTTTTCTAACGTTTCGTCAGCACGCGTGGCTGGCGCTGCCAAAGCTTCACCCTCCACTGATGGTGGTGGACAGTCCATCACCAGCAATGGAGAGTGGAACTTTGACAATGCTTGCCTCTCATGCTGGCAAAACGTAAGAAAAATCATCAAACAAGTGTCGGCCGAAGAAACCGAGAGAGAGGCAAATGGCAGCAGGCGCCCGAATTAACTCTGTGGGATAGCGCAGTTATCGGTGTCATACGATATTCACATTTACTACAAAAGTGGAATCTACCATTCCAAATCTATCATAGGTAATGAAAATAACCGCTAGTCAGCGAATGACGTTGCAAATCACTCGCATGTAATATTCAGTTTTCATCACTTAGTGGACGCAGATCGCACCACATTTATTATACTGTTGGGTTATCTCACCTTCTGGCTGAATACGCCCTTTTTTTTTATTTGTTGCAGCATCGTGTGTGTCCTTCTTCCGGACTCAGGCGGAATCCACAGACCTGGAATTCTTCGTTCACGAGTTCGTGCGCGGGAAGCCGGTGATAGTGATGAAATGGGACGGAACGGACCCCCAGCTGCCTGCGGTGATGCTCAACTCGCACATGGACGTGGTGCCCGCCAGCAAGGTGAGTGAAGCTCAACTCTACGCTGTTGACACGCTGGGCCTGTGACCAACAACCGAGCGCTTACTGAAACCGAGAGTGATTGTTGATCACTGCAATATGCGATGAAACCCGTACTTCTCGGACGCATTTACTTTTCCAATTCACGGTGGCAGAATAAGGTGATGAAGGAAACATTCTTTTCAGGAACCCCATGAGACTAGGCTGCATCAGAACAGTATATTTTTTTTTACTACCGATTACGATCAACGACCATCATCTGGTGTGAAAAATAGGTCACTTCAGGTCACATGCCAGTCATTCTGAACCATAAAATCGCATTAACTGTTGTGTTGGCAGAAGAGCCAACACCTTGTTACAACTAGAGACCGAAATGCACGCCTTTTAGCTCACGCAGGCTGGAGTGAGGAGGGAAGAACTATACTGACATGTGGTCTGGAACATGACAAGGAATTAGAATTCAGAAAGTGGACGTAGTTTGTTTAATACTTAACTTTAATCCATTAATGATGAACGTCGCTCTTGACGGTACACGATTCACAATATTATCTGTTCAGAATACATTCTTGAAGAATATGGCGCCTTGCTAGGTCGTAGCAATTTACGTAGCTGAAGGCTATGCCAAACTGACGCCTCTGCAAATGAGAGCGTATGTAGACAGTCAACCATCGCTAGCAAAGTCGGCTGTACAACTGGGGCGAGTGCTAGGTAGTCTCTCTAGACTAGACCTGCCATGTGGCGGCGCTCGGTCTGCAATCACTGACAGTGGCGACACGCGGGTCCGACGTATACTAACGGACCGCTGCCGATTTAAAGGCTACCACCTAGCAAGTGCGGTGTCTGGTGGTGACACCACAGTAACTGTCAAGTTTATGAATAATAACATGGAAGACAATAATTTCCCACATCTCCAATCTTCATCATGCACACACACAGAAAACTGGATACACATTGAGGTCAAAAATGTCGTAGGATAGCGAAATGCACATACACAGAAGGCGGCAGTATAGAAAGTACACACGGTATATGTGGTGTCACCGCCAGACACCACACTTGCTAGGTGGTAGCCTTTAAATCGGCCGCGGTCCGTTAGTATAAGACGGACCCGCGTGTCGCCACTGTCAGTGATTGCAGACCGAGCGCCGCCACACGGCAGGTCTAGAGACACTTCCTAGCACTCGCCCCAGTTGTACAGCCGACTTTGCTAGCGATGGTTCACTGACAAATTACGCTCTCATTTGCCGAGACAATAGTAGCATAGCGTTCAGCTACGTCATTTGCTACGACCTAGCAAGGCGCCATTATCATTTGCTATTTATCTCGTGATGAATGTACCGTCAGACCGATGTTCACCAATTATGGATAAAACTTAAGTATTCCATCAGCTACGTATTTTATTTGCCAGCCTCAATCCCTTTAACTGTTCCAGACCTCACGCCAGGCTGCGTGAGCTTATACGCGTGCCTTTCGGCTACCAATCATAGTGGCTTGGCTCTCTTGCCAAGTCACAACAGTATAAAAGGACAATGCATTGTCCTTTGTACTCAGGTGACTCATGTCAAAAGATGTCTGACCTGATAACGGCCGCATGATCAGAATTCATAGACTATGAACGCCGAGTGGCAGTTGGAGCTAGACACATGAGGCATTCCATTTCGGAAACCGTTACGGAATTCAATATTCAGAGCGAGAATGACGAAAATACGAAATTTCAGCCATAACCTCACACTGCGTACAATGCGGTGGTTGACAGCCTTCACTTAACGACCGACAGTGGCAGCCTTAGCGTAGAGTTGTGAATGCCGACACACCGGCCACGATGCGTGAAGTAACCGCAGAAATTAATATAGGATGTACAACAAACGTATCTTCAGGAAAGTGCGGTGAAATTCTGTGTTAATGGGCTGTGGCAGCAGGCGACAAACGAGGGTGCCTTTTCTAACATCAATACATCGCCTGCTGCTTCTATCCTGTAGTCATGACCGTATCGGTTGGATCCTAGGGGACTCTAAAAGCATGGCCTGATCAGATGTGTCCCGATTTCAGTTCGTAAGAGCTGAAGGTAGGATTCAAGTTTTACGTTGACTCCACGGAGCCATGGACCCAAGTTGTCAACAAGGCATTGTGCAGTACGGTGGTGGCACCATAATGGTGTGGGCTGTGTTTACATGATGGAATGGACCGGGTCCTGTGGTCCAACTGAACATATCACTGGCCGGAGATGGTTATGTCCGCCTACTTGGAGACCGTTTTCAGCCACTCGTTCCCAAACAACGGCGGAATTTTTATGAATGATTTTGCGCAGTGTCATCGGTCCACTGTTGTCCGCGATTGACTTGAAGGACATTCTCGACAATTCGAGAGAATGATTCGGTCACACTGAGCGCCGATATGAATCTTAATGGAAATTAATTGAGAGGTCACCTCGTACACACAATCCTGCACTGGCAACCCTTTCGCAGTATGGACGGCTGTAGCGGGCAGCATGGCACAGTATTGCCAGAACTATAGACCTATATCTCTAACGTCGATCAGTTGTAGAATTTTGGAACACGTATTGTGTTCGAGTATAATGAATTTTCTGGAGACTAGAAATCTACTCTGTAGAAATTAGCATGGGTTTCGAAAAAGACGGTCATGTGAAACTCAGCTCGCGCTATTCGTCCACGAGACTCAGAGGACCATAGACACGGGTTCACAGGTAGATGCCGTGTTTCTTGACTTCCGCAAGGCGTTCGATACAGTTCCCCACAGTCGTTTAATGAACAAAGTAAGAGCATATGGACTATGAGACCAATTGTGTGATTGGATTGAGGAGTTCCTAGATAACAGGACGCAGCATGTCGTTCTCAATGGAGAGAAGTCTTCCGAAGTAAGAGTGATTTCAGGTGTGCCGCAGGGGAGTGTCATAGGACCGTTGCTATTCACAATATACATAAATGACCTGGTGGATGACATCAGAAGTTCACTGAGGCTTTTTGGAGATGATGCTGTGGTGTATCGAGAGGTTGTAACAATGGAAAATTGTACTGAAATGCAGGAGGATCTGCAGCGAATTGACGCATGGTGCAGGGAATGGCAATTGAATCTCAATGTAGACAAGTGTAATGTGCTGCGAATACACAGAAAGATAGATCCTTTATCATTTAGCTACAAAATAGCAGGTCAGCAACTGGAAGCAGTTAATACCATAAATTATCTGGGAGTACGCATTAGCAGTGATTTAAAATGGAATAAGCATATAATGTTGATCGTCGGTAAAGCAGATGCCAGACTGAGATTCGTTGGAAGAATCCTAAGGAAATGCAATCCGAAAGCAAAGGAAGTAGGTTACAGTACGCTTGTTCGCCCACTGCTTGAATACTGCTCAGCAGTGTGGGATCCGTACCAGATAGGGTTGATACAAGACATAGAGAAGATCCAACGGAGAGCAGCGCGCTTCGTTACAGGATCATTTAGTAATCGCGAAAGCGTTACGGAGATGATAGATAAACTCCAGTGGAAGACTCTGCAGGAGAGACGCTCAGTAGCTCGGTACGGGCTTTTGTTAAAGTTTCGAGAACATACCTTCACCGAAGAGTCAAGCAGTATATTGCTCCCTCCTACGTATATCTCCCGAAGAGACCATGAGGATAAAATCAGAGGGATTAGAGCCCACACAGAGGCATACCGACAATCCTTCTTTCCACGAACAATACGAGACAGGAATAGAAGGGAGAACCGATAGAGGTACTCAAGGTACCCTCCGCCACACACCGTCAGGTGGCTTGCGGAGTATGGATGTAGATGTAGATGTAGATTTCTGTAGGGGACTTCCAACGACTCGTTAACCCCATGTCACGACGAGTTGCTGCACTACACAGGCAGAAAGGAACCCGACACTGCCATAGGACGTACCCTCTGGCATTTGTCAAATGGTTCAAATGGCTATAAGCACTATGGGACTTGAAATCTGAGGTCATCAGTCCCCTAGATTTAGAACTATTTAAACCTAACTAACCTAAGGACATCACACACATCCATGCCCGAGGCAGGATCGAACCTGCGACCGTAGCAGCAGCGCGGTTCCAGACTGAAGCGCCCAGAACCGCTCGGCCACAGCTGCCGGCTGATATTTGTCAGCTCAGCGTATATCATACAGCACTGAGACGTGTAAAACGCGGACGCGTGGCTTGTATTGACCCGTCTTTCGTACCATAAGTTGGTCATTCACCGAAACAGGTAGTAAATAAACATATTGTTCTAATGTAGCCTAGTTTCACGAGGTTCCTGGTAAATATATTTGCTGCTGACAACAACAAACACTTGAAAATTCTTTTCGAAAGTCTACACCAGATGTAATTGTTTTTCCATCGCTTCGACAACCAACAGTGATATTTAATCCTGATCTCACAGCGATCTCTACACGCTCTGTAAGTCGAACTCCAGCCGCCTGAACGTTCCGGCCAAACATGCTTGTATTTCATTTCCTCCCTAATCGGAACTTGGCTGCCACAAAATGTCACGAGAACGCTAAATGAAACTCCTTTTTCGATCTGCTCCGACATCGGCCTATTATATCGCATACTAGTATGAAGTTCACAGCCAGAAGTAAGTATTTCATTTCTTATCACGTAAAGACCTGAGCAAATCTTTTAGTCTAACCATAACGTGGAGGACAACGCAAATATACAAGATTGTGGGGGCACGCCAAAGTTTCGTGCTCCAAAACACATGAGATGAGAGATCCAAATCCAGGTAGTATAGAGATCTCTGGAATCTCAGTTAATTCTGTGCGTCAGCTTTGCATCAGCATGCTCTGAAAGAAACCTAATTGGTATTCGGTCTCGCCCGGAAGACTTGCTTTTATTAAGTGATTTAAGCTGCTTCACTACTCAAATGATATGTAATCTATGTTGGCCGCTGTTTTTGATTCGAATTCTGGAATATTTACTTCGTCTTCTTTGGTGAAGTAATTTTGGAAGGCCGTGTTTAATATCTCTGCTTTAGCACCACTGTCATCGATAACGTTTTTGTTGCTATCGCGTTTTTGTATCTTGCTACTAGCAAAAGTTACATACGACCAGATTCTCTTTGGATTTTCTGCCATGTTTCGAGACAAATATTCATCGTGGAATCTCTTATAAACATGTAGCTTTGAAGTCTACGCTAAATTTCGAGCTTCTGTAAATGACTGCTTGTGTAGGGGGTTTCGCTTTCGTTTATATTTGGCACGAGGTTTTCCTTGTTTCTGGAATAGTGTATTTATTTGTTTCGTGTACCATGGGGGATGAGCTCCGTCGTTTGTTAATTTATTTGATATAAATCAGTTTCTGTCGCTACTATTTCTTTGAATTCAAGCCACATCTGATCTACATTTACATTGCTAATTTCGGAGGAGTGGAGATTGTCTCTCACGAAGGCAACAAGCAAATTTTTATCTCCCTTTTCAAATAAACATATTTTTTTCCTTATTTTTAGTGGATATGTGTGTTAGGGTATTCAGTCTCGCTGCGACAGCCCTGTGTTCAGTAATCCCTGTAACCGTGCTGATTAATAACAAGTGTGGCGGCCAGACTATTGAATGTAAGCATGAAAACTGGTATGCATTATGTCTTACAAGTGCCGGATGTCAGTTTTTGGAGTGGAATACCATGCCTGTTGCACTTTGTCGGTCAATGCAGGAACAGATAATGCCGTTTGTGGATGACGCTGGAGTTGTTGTCCGATGATTTCCCATACGTTTTCGAGAAGAGATACATCTGGTGATCGAGTAGGTCAAGGCAACATGTCAACATTGTGCAGAATCACCAGACTGACGTACAGATTTGCCGTCAGGGTGCGTGGAATAACTACTAGAGTCCTCCTGCTGTTATGCGAAATTGCACCCCAGACAATAGCTCCAAGCGTAGCTCCAGTGGGTCTAGCATGCAGACAGGTTGTTGCAGGGCCTCAACTGCCCTTCTTCTGACCAACATACGGAAATCTCTGGCACCGAGGCAGAACCATGTTTTACCAGAAAACGCAGATGACCTCCACCCAACCCTCAAATTAGCTCTCGCTTGTCAACAATGAAATCGGAAATGGCGCTGTTTTGGGGTAAATGGAATGCACACTACAGGGCATCTGACTCGATGCTGTCTTTGAAGTAAACCATCTGAACAGTTCGTTGCGTCACTGTGATGCCAATTTCTGCTCAAATTGATGCTGCAGTACGATGCGCCAGGGCTATACATCGAACACTTTGGTCTTCCCTCTCGGTAGAGCGCTGTGGCAGTCTGGAGATTGGTCTTCTTGTGATCGTACGCTCCATGACGACCGCTGCAGCAGTCATGTACAATGCATCCCTGCCAAGTGTTTCTGCAGTATCGCAGAAGGAACATCCAGCTTCCCCTAGCTCTATTACACGACCTCGTTGATAATGGCGTCTTTGCCGCCTTAAAGGCATTTTTGACTAACTTCAACTCAGCGCGTCCAGTCTGAAAGGAAACTAACATGACCGTTACAGCGTGTGTTTAAAGCAAATATGATTTGTGGCCTCATAATGACGTTACTAGCGCAGATTAAAATTGAAGAAACTGCAGAAAGGTGGGAATTTAAGGAGATGGGACCTGGATAAACTGAAAGAACCAGAGGTTGTACAGAGTTTCAGGGAGAGCATAAGGGAACAATTGACAGCAGTGGGGGAAAGAAGTAAAGTAGAAGAAGAATGGGTAGCTCTGAGGGATGAAGTAGTGAAGGCAGCAGGGGATCAAGTAGGTAAAAAGACGAGGAGAAATATTGAATTTAATTGATGAAAGGAGAAAATATAAAAAAGCAGTAAATGAAGCAGCCAAAAAGGAATACAAACGTCTCAACAATGAGATCGACAGGAAGTGCAAAATGGCTAAGCAGGGATGGCTAGAGGACAAATGTAAGGATGTAGAGGCTTATCTCACTAGGGGTAAGATAGATACTGCCTACAGGAAAATTAAAGAGACCTTTGGAGAAAAGAGAACCACTTGTATGAATATAAAGAGCTCAGATGGAAACCCAGTTCTAACAAAAGAAGGGAAAGCAGAAAGATGGAAGGGGTATATAGCGGGTCTATACAAGGGCGATGTACTTGAGGACAATATTATAGAAATGGAAGAGAAAGTAGATGAAGAGGAAATGGGAGATACGATACTGCGTGAAGAGTTCGACAGAGCACTGAAAGACCTGAGTCGAAACAAGGCCCCGGGAGTAGACAACATTCCATTAGAACTACTGACGGCCTTGGGAGAGCCAGTCCTGGCAAAACTACCATCTGGTGAGAAAGATGTATGAGACATGCAAAGTACCCTCAGACTTCAAGAAGAATATAATAATTCCAATCCCAAAGAAAGCAGGTGTTGACAGATGTGAAAATTACCGAACTATCAGTTTAATAAGTCACAGCTGCGAAATACTAACACGAATTCTTTACAGACGAATGGAAAAACTGGTAGAAGCCGACGTCGGGGAAGATCAGTTTGGATTCCGTAGAAATATAGGAACACGTGAGGCAATACTGACCATACGACTTATCTTAGAAGAAAGCATTTGTAGACTTAGAGAAAGCTTTTGACATTTTTCAAATTCTAAAGGTCGGGTCGATGATGGTCGAAGTAGAGAGGATATAAAATGTAGAGTGGCAATTGCAAGGAAAGCGTTTCTGAAGAAGAGAAATTTGTTAACCTCGAGTATCGATTTAAGTGTCAGGAAGTCGCTTCTGAAATTATTTGTATGGAGTGTAGCCTTGTATGGAAGTGAAACGTGGACGATAAATAGTTTCGACAAGAAGAGAATAGAAGCTTTCGAAATGTGGTGTTACAGAAGAATACTGAAGATTAGATGGGTAGATCACATAACTAATGAGGAGGTATTGAATAGAATTGAAGAGAAGAGGAGTTTGTGGCACAACTTGCCTAGAAGAAAGGATCAGTTGTTAGGGCGTATTCTGAGACATCAAGGAATCACCAATTTAGTATTGGAGGGAAACGTGGAGGGTAAAAATCGTAGAGATGAATACACTAAACAGATTCAGAAGGATGTAGGTTGCAGTAGGTACTGGGAGATGAAGAAGCTTGCACAGGACAGAGTAGCATGGAGAGCTGCATCAGCTGCATCAAACCAGTCTCTGGACCGAAGACCGCAACAACAACAATGATAGACATGATGGTTTATTTGAGTAAAAAGTGGTTGAAGGCAGGCTTAGAGAAGCCACCGAAACTGAATGGGCTGCTGTCCAAGAGTGCAGGAGAGGAAAACATCTAACCGGTTCAGAAGCTGCCAGCAGAAGAGAGCGGACGGCGTGTCTGCTCCCGGCGGCTGGCCGCGGCTCCACCCCCACGTGACCACCTCCAAAACTCCATATTGGACCGCCAAATTGTAGACGCCCGGTTCGTTAGCATTACCTCGTCAACAGCACGTGAGTTTAGCTGCTGATGGTTCAACACTTGAGTATCGAAGTGGTCCTGTCTGGTATAATGCAACGTGACTTACGAGCTGAAACTAGCCGCCAGGCAGAAGGCACTGGCTATCATCAACTGAAATATAAAAAATAAGATTTTTATAATATTACATCCATTCAGTTATGGCCCCCCACTGTACACAGAGGTTTTATCTGGGAGTGTGCGCACAATGTGGTATAAGTTCGTAATTCGCACTGTTCCAACAAATTCTAACCTCTATTCAATTCAGATACTCCGATCAAGTGACCGCGACATGTGTGCGAAATAGGACAGAGTCCAACATCGCTTTATCTGCCGCAAATTTCGTATCATCTGGGACACTACAAGAAACCCGCTGCGATATTTAAACAGAGTCGCTAGGAGACCACATCACCGTGTCAAACGCCATCTTACCACAATGGAACCCCAAAACAAAGAAAAATGCGACGATCTGAATTGTGAGACACATAATTCACGCAGTATTCTCCCTAACAGTCTGATAAACTGGATTTCTCGGTATATTTGTGGTATGAACACGGTAAAGAACAAACGTGTAAGAAATATAGCGAAACCTTCGCAGATTTGTTGAAAACACTATTGCAAAAGCGTACAGTGATGCGGGACTATAACTTATTTGTTTTAATTTTTTTTCTTTTGTGTTCTGTCTTCTCTTTATTCAATGTGATTTCGTGATCTGCTGTGCTGTTCGGAGTCCTTATGTACTTTTCTAGATTTTTTTTCGGTATTTAACACTTTATTGGAAGAGCACTGACGGGAAAACAGACGTAGGCAAATTGTCTCAAGAGTGTTTTGGACTTGAATGGTGTGGTGCACATTCCAGTATATGCTTCTCGTGTATTGGGGGCAGCCGGCTGGTCTACTGTTAAGACTGGAAGAAACTTCTATTTCTTTTATTTTAAGTACATTCTATTTCCAATAAGAATGCAACCTTTGGAGGTGAGCATTGTATTCGAATGTCAGTTAGAATGTCTCCTGCCAGGTTATGCTGTCTCTGTACAGTTGCAGCAGCGTTGAGCGTCCTGCACCCCAGTTGGTGATGCTCAGGCAGTGGAGAGCATTGAGGTGCTGCCAGCACTCCCGCTTAAGCTGACGAAGGTGAGGTAGCCAACTCAATTGGGGGTCGAAAACCAGTCCTAAGAATCGATACGTCTCCGCTACAGTGAGTATATCGTCATTAAGATAAAGTTCAGGTTCTGGATGAACAGTACAACGCCGACAGAAATGCATCACACACGACTTCGCAGCTGAAAACTGGGAGCCGTGTGCTAGAGCCCAATACTGCATCTTGTGCATGGCTCGCTGAAGGCGCCGCTCAGCAACAACAGTACTGGTAGAGCAATACGAAATGCAGAAGTCATCCGCATACAGAGAAAGGGAGGCCGACGGCCCTACAGCTGCTGCTAGGTCGTTAATGGCCACTAAAAACAGAGATACACTCAATACAGAGCCCTGCGGAACGCCATTATCCTGAATACCGGGCGAACTTTGGGAGGCACCAACTTTTACACGGAAAGGACGGAATGACAGGAAGTTTTTGACCAAAATCGGGAGTGGGCCACGGAGACCCCACTCCTACAATGTAGCAAGGATATGATGTCACCAGGTCGTGTTGTATGCTTTACGTAAGTCAAAAAAGATGGCACCCAGGCGTCGGCGACTGGGAAAGGCTGTTTGGATGGCAGACTTAAGGGACACAAGATTATCAGTGGTAGAGCAACCCTGGCGGAAACCACCCTGACATGGAGCCAGTAGGCCACGTGACTCCAGGACCCAACCCAACTGCCGACACATCATACGTTCCAGCAGCTTACAAAGAACGTTGGTGAGGCTGATGGGCCGACAGCTATCCACATCAAGCGGATTTTTACTGGGTATTAGCACTGGAATGATGGTGCTCTCCGGTCATTGCGATGAAAAGACGCCATCGCACCAGATCCGGTTGAAGATCTGGACGAGAGATCTTGTAGTCGGACGAGAGATGTTTAATCATCTGACTGTGGATCTCATCCGGCCCAGGGGCTGTGTCAGGGCACTGTGCAAGGGCGCTGAGGAGCTCCCACTCTGGTAATAGGGTGTTTAGGGTTCACTATGGCATGTAGGGAACGAGAGGACTTTCCTTTCCATCCACCGATTGAGGGTGCGAAAGGCAGGGTGGTAGTTCTCCGACGCAGAGGCTCGAGCGTAGTGCTCAGCAAAGTACATGGCAATCGCATTTGTGTCGGTAGAGAGCTCGTCATTGATGTTAACGCCAGGGATATCTGTTGGGGTCTGGTACCCAAAAAGACATCTGATCTTCGTCCAGACTTGGGAAGGTGACGTATGGTAACCAATAGTTGACACGTACCTCTCCCAACACTCCTGTTTCCGTCGTTTTACAAGCAGGCGAACGCCGGCATGGAGCTGTGTTAACGCTATCAGGCGCTCTGGGGAAGAGTGCCGCTTATGTCGCTGTAGAGCTCGCCGATCCTCTTTCATTGCCTTAGCGACGTCCAGCGACCACCAGGGGACTGTCTTTCGCTGGCGGCACCCTAGAGAACGAGGGATCGCATTTTCCGCTGCAGAAATTATCGTTCTGCTCAATCACATCATCGATGGCACCACATGGGGGAGATTCAACAGTGACAGAGGTGAAGGCTACCTAGTCTGCCTTGTTTAAAGCCCATATTGGTAGGCGTCCATGAGCATGAAGCTGGGGGAGTGACAGGAAGCTGGGGAAGTGGTCACTACCACACAGGTCGTCATGTGCTCTCCTGTGGATAGTTCTTCTAATAACCCCTGCAGCCACGAAGGGCAGGGGTCCACATTGCTGGGAACCAGGTTTCCTGGAGGGCAATGCAAAAAGCAGGTGTAAAGCTTAATAGTTGCCGAAGCTCAGGCAGGTGGTGGAAAAAACAGCCGCAATTCCACTGGAGGATGACGTGATCGTGAGACTGGAAAGGCACAAAAATCTCAATAAGGCAGTCTACGCCTCAGGGTCACCTGCTGACACCGACTTATATCCTGAACAGGCTATATCCATTGTGTCTGAGGGTCTGGCGAGATGTAGGTCCTCAGCAGACGCCGGAATCGTCTCCTCATCTTCAGGTGCAGATGCTTGTAGGCAGCAGTGGTATGGGTGCCACCGCAATTCCCTTGGTCTTGGGGGTCTTCTTTCTGGATTTCTCTCGCTGATCCTTGGGTTTCTCTGGCTGGGAGGGCTTCACTGATTCAGTCTCCGAGACTGAGGATGGTCGTTAAGCCTTATGACCAGCCTGTTTTGAGCACTTCAGCCACTGGCAGGTGTCATCTTTCCCACTAGCAGAAACCTGGGAAGGGAATGACCCAAGGGACTCCTTCCTAGTGAGAGGAGTCGAAGAAGACTTACGCTTCTCCAGCTGAGAAGTGGGGACTGGTGTCCCCGATGACTGGGGATACAGTGTTCCCGAGGTAGGTGTATGACAGCAACAGGGAGGGAAGCGCCCCCCACCAACAAGGGGGCAGGTGTAGTCTTCCGGCTCTGTGAGCTGACTGGAACTCTTCGAACTGATGTGGCTGCAACCGCTCTCGTAATGGCGGCATAAGTTGACATCATAGCCACAGGATGTAGGCACTCAAATTTCCTGTTGGCCTCAGTATAGGTCAGTCGGTCCAGGGTCTTGTATCCCACGATTTTCCTTCCTCACTGTAAAATCCTGCAGTCTGGTGAGCAAGGGGAATGATGCTCTCCACAGTTGACACTGATGGGAGATGGTGCTCATGGAGTATTGGGATGGGATGGATGTCCACAATCTCGACATGTGATGCTGTAAGTAGAGTAGGAAGACATCTGGCCAAACTTCCAGCACTTAAAGCACCACATTGGTGGAGGGATATATACCTTGTCATCACAGCAGTAGGCCCTTGACCTTCTCAGGTAATGTGTCACCCTCAAAGCGCAAGATGAAGGCACCAGTGGCACCATGATTATCCCTCAGTCCCCGATGGACACGCCAGTTGAAATGAACTCCTCGTTGCTCTAAGTTGGCATGCAGATCGTCATCAGGCTGCAAAAGAAGGGACCTGTAGAATATAATACCCTGGACCATATTTAAGCACTTATGAGGCGTGATGGTAAAAGAATCATCCCCAAGCTTGTCACAAGCGAGTAATTCCCATGCCTGGGCAGAGGATGCTGATTTTATCAAGACTGACCTGACCGCATTTTGGACAAGCCCTCCACTTCCCCCAACTTTTCCTCTAAATGCTCTATAAGAAACTGAGGATTCATCGAGACAAAGGAGTCCCCATCAGCTCTCGTACATACAAGGTATCAGGGCGAATAAGGTTCGCTGCCATCCTTAGCCTGGCGTTCCTCCCACAGCTGGGGAACGACTTCCTCGCATTGTACTGAGACTTGGAAAGCTTAGAAACTGCTGGCGTTTGATCACCAGCAAGTGATGAAGTGGTTCGTTTCATTGAGCGTCATCCGCCCTGGTGCCATTTTGACCAGGGGCCCTCCCCACGGGCGCCACTCAGCAGCAGCAAAGACCACCTGGTAGGATGGCCATTGCCAGGAGTCCCGATGCTCAAGGGTGACGGGCATCTACTCCTTGGCATACGTGGGGAGTTAATGGTGCAGGAATCAGCAGAGCGATGCCTGTGTAGCCAGGGGGCTACAACCAACAGGTTACATGGCGGCCCCACCACAACGGACTGTCAACCGTTCTGGAGATGACATGCAAAGAATTCCATGGTCATTGTTGTTTCAGAAAACGACACTGCATAATAGGTAGAGGAAAACACGCCCAGGAAGGTGTCCTCGCTCAAGAGATGGAGGACGAGAGGGACTACAATGCCACGACAAGAAAGTGGGTTAAAGATCTCAATGCAGGATGGCCATGATGCATCATGTAAGGCGCCCTACACCCAAATAAAGGCAACAAGGTGTGAGACTCCCTTTAGTCGCCTCTTACAGGCAGGAAGACCTCAGGCCTATTCTAACCCCCGGGCCCACAGGGGGGCACCCTTGGGAAGATCAATGAAGGGCTGTGAAACGAGAAGGGAGGCCAGAAAGAAACTGATCTCCAAGATATTTTTCGTTAACCGAATTTTTATGATCTTCACAAATGGCAACATCTTCTAAACGTACCATAGCAGCATGAACATTTCCGAATGTACTTCTGGAAAATAAGCGATTCTGACAGATAGAGTCGAAGGTCTTTGTTAATCCTGGCTTTTGGGTTCTTGCTGTGATATTTCCATACAGATTTTCATCACCTAATACATATTTCTTTAGAAGTCTAATAGTTCATGGCTTTAACTTTAAAAATGTTTTAATATAATTAGATATTTTCATAAATATTTTCATCTCTTATTTTAACCCCTTAGTAGATGAATTTCGAAGACTGCTGAAGCTCGTATTTTAATTCCTGACAGAGATTTCAAACACCAATGTTGGCAGCTCTAACTTCAAAACCGCTGTAAAAGGACATCAAAAAGCACTTTCACCTCCTCAGGGGTGGAAATTCGAATAATCCGTTGCTAAACTGTGGTGCCTACATTACAAGATCAACGTCCTCTTTAAATTTCTAATCCTAACGGTTTGGGCTGCGCGATGATGAGTCATTGAATGATTCACACCCTATTTCACCGTCTTAAGTGGTTAATATCAAAAACACTGAAACACGTACTTTTTTATTATCAACCGAGAAATAAAAACGCTTTAAAAGTGCCTTAATAGTTCTTTAATAATGATTTGTTTTCAAAACATTTCACCAACCATTTCACACTGCAGTGGTTAAATTTTCAGAAATGCTATAACATCCATTGCTTTATTTCTGACCGAGAAAGTAAATAGTAATTTTCGTATTTCTATTTTCAAAATTGCTTTAATAGCTACATATCTTTTAAAGGGAAGTTTCATTCTATATTTCACCCCCTTGGCGATAGTGAGTGAATTACGACGTAGCTTTTATATACAGATATTTTTCATTCCCTTCATCTGGGTTTATTTGCAACTAAAGATGTACAATACTGAGCCTTGTATAAAAAATCCAAATCATATACACACTGTAAAGGTCGTGAGCGTTTGTTACCTGTAAGGCTGAGCGTAGTGAGTTGATGGTAGTCAAGAAAGCCTTTAACGCGGCAAAGACTGGGTTTGAACGAGGTCGTGCGACAGGGATACGTGAAGCCGGATAATCATTCTGTGATGTTGCAGGAACACTTGCCGGAAGCGTGTGCACCACACACGATTGCTGGCAGTGATTGCCTCGAGAATGGACTGTTGCAATAAGACCGCGATCCGGACGGCCACGTGGCTCTACCGTGAGGGAAGACCGCTGTGTACCGCTGCGAGGTGCCAGGGTGTAGAAGAGTTTGTACCTCTTTAATTAAGACGAATTTTGCATGAGAACGAGACATGCACTTGACCCCCTCCTCATCTACCAGCTAATTAATTATGCGCACAACGCTAGCAGAAGGAAATGATGGTGGACCCTGCTAGTTGGTAAAATAAGGAGTGCACACTCACAATAATTTAATAAAAATCGTAATCTACTCAAGAGAAAGAAAACTTTATCATAATAAACGGCAGGAAATGGGATTCTGCATATATCTACGAAACGATATGGGGATTAATTATTACAATGAGATTTATTATACATCAGAACATTAATGCACATGATTGTCGACACACACAGTAGGTTAAAGGATAGGGTATACTGAACTATTATGAGAACAAGAGTTGGCTCGAGAATTAGGGGCTTCTGCTCTATGTGATGCTACAGATTGATGATAATGACTGGAGGTCCTAATGAATCAAATATTAATCTTCCAACTATATAGCAGTATTGCAATTAGTAGTGAGAGCTCAAATGGGATCACATGGAGAAACAAGCAAGGTGGACTTGTAGCAAAACGAGCGCGCGTGCTGCTGAGGGATTCAGTATAAAATTGATAAGGTCCTACAATTCCAGAGCTGCAAAATACTGTACCAGTACTGAAATCTGCAGCACGTCGTCGGTAGGCAGTGTCCTGATGATGTAGGCGCCGACTTCTGCCGTGCAGCAACTCTGTAGCAACCCCTGGCCTCGAAGGCTGTCGCATAATTCTAAGTTCTTCCGAAAAAGAACGACCAGGTCGCAAGACCGTCCGACTACGACGAAGATCACATCCCGAATGCCATCTGTGATGCGATGCAAGAGCGAAGCCGGAATTACCCAACTCCCTATTCTCCTAGAAAATAGCGAATCAGCATTCAGTGCTGATTCGAAAATTCCCCCACACTGTCTCGGAACATCATTCGCCCCAATAGCGACCGTTCCCTCCAATTTCGAGCAGGGCTTTATGACGTCAGCTAGCCCCAGTTTAAGTTACCAGTCATGCCTCTGGTATTCAGCTGAGGGCACTGAAACTGCCGTTTGACCGGTTACGAAACAACCTGCCTAGACCACCGGCCATCCTGCGCCAGACAGTCGTCCCCAGCAGGGCACGGTCGACAAGTATTCTCAGACTCAAGGGGACAATGCAGTCAGTCGATGCCAGTAGTCTTTGTTCCGGACGCTCCGGAATGGTGAACACACGAACTGCGGTGACATTCAGACGTCTCGCAGGTCGTTTCCCCCCTGCACACAATAGGCGAAACTTGACCGACGTCAGTCGTTCCGCCAGGCGTTTAAGCCCATTGTAAGAATACAGGGAAGTGCAGCCTCCAACCGGAAATGCAGTGTTCCGCGTCCTCCGACGCTCGCCTCGCACAGGCCACCCAGGGAAGTAACCCAACATGCGTAGGAATCAAGTGAAAAGTATTTTTGAGCTCACAGTACGAATACTCTCATTACAATAACCTTATTCGGTCTGTTTCTACTGTGCAATGACATAGAACATTAATAAAATTGATGAAAATGAGAGGCTACATGCACAAGAGGGCATGGAACCTCTCACCGCGTATGGCTGTGGAGCATCGTACTGCGTCTGCAGCAGCAATTCGAGCTGCAGTTAGCACCACGCTGACACAATGAGCTGCTACAAATCGGTTACTTCAAGGACAGCTGCGAGCCAGATGCCCTGTAGCGTGCATTCCACTGACTCCAAACTACTACCATTTGCGACTTCAGTGGCGTCAAGCGAGAGCTCATCTGAATGCTGGTTGGAAGCCTGTTGTGTTTTCTGATGAAAGCTGGTTCTGCATCGGTACCAGTGATGGCCGTGTGTTGGTCAGAAGGAGGGAAACTGCGGTCCTTCAACCAAGCTGTCTGCGTGCTACACACACTGGACGAACCTACACCTGGAGCTACGGCGAGAGGTGCTGTTCTGTATTACAGAAGGAGCACATCCATGGATATACAACATACACTGACTGCAAATCTGTACGTCAATCTGGTGATTTGACTTGTTGTGCTGCCATTCATGAACAGCAATCCAAGGGATGTTTTCCATCAAGACATGTTTCGCCCACATACACTGTTGCTACCCAACATGCTGTCAGTGTGTCGACATGTTGCCTTAACCTGCTCGATCACCAGATCTGTCTGCAATCGAGCACATACGAGACCTCATCGGACGACAACTCTAGCGTCCAGAATGAGATTTTCACTCTGCAGCGGAGTGTGCGCTGATGTGAAACTTCCTGGCAGACCAAAACTCTGTGCCGGACCGAGACTCGAACTCAGGACCTTTGCCTTTCGCAGGCAAGTGCTCTACCGTCTGAGCTACCCAAGCACGACTCACGCTCCGTCCTCACAGCTTCACTTCTGCCAGTACGCCGTCTCCTACCTTCCAAACTTTACAGAAGCTCTCCTGTGAACCTTGCAGAACTAGCACTCCTGAAAGAAAGGATATTGCGGAGACATGGCTTAGCCACAGCCTGGGCGAGGTTTCCACAATGAGATTTTCACTCTGCAGCGGAGTGTGCGCTGATGTGATAATTTCCTGGCAGACGAAAACTGTGTACCGGACCGAGACTCGAACTCGGGACCTTTGCCTTTCGCGGGCAGAAGTGAGGCTGTGAGGACGGGGCGTGAGTCGTGCTTGGGTAGCTCAGACGGTACAGCACTTACCCGCGAAAGGCAAAGGTCCCGAGTTCGAGTCTCGGTCCGGCACACATTTTGGGTCTGCCAGGAAGTTTCAGCTCTAGCGTCATCCACAGCATTAAATGTCCCTGTGTTGCCGGAACAAGTGCAACAGGCGTGGAACTCCAACTCAGGAACTGATATCCGGTACATGTATAACATAATGCATGCGTGGTTGCATGCTTACATTCAAGATTCTGGCGATTACATCTGTTGTTAATTTACCAGTATTTCACATTTGCACATGGCTTATTTCGCGCATTCTTTAACCCGTGATCAGTCAATGTTAATCACTTAAATACGTTATCTAGGAAAATGCATTCCCAAAATTTCTTTACTCCACATTAATTTTGTTTGGTGTTACAAATTTTTTCTATCAGTGTATACTATGTAAGATAGAGATCCTACACACGTCCCCTGGTTTACGCGTGAAGTTTCGTTTCAGTCCGAAGATTACTCGCCGTTATGACCGACATGATGTGTTCTGCTGGCTAGGTAGTCTTCAGTCTAATTAGAAACCTGGTCTGATAATTCATACGCTCTTGCTTTGTCGTTAGGGGACAGTGACAAACTGTAACGAATTCCTTTGATGTTACGTACTCTCATATTCTGTGAAGAAGGGAACCTTTCGTAATATTTAAATTTCTGTCTCCGAAGAAGACTTTGGTAGATTTTTGTTGTATATATGGAAGAAGCCTGGATATACTGGAAGGTCTCAGGTAGATTATATAATGGTAAGACAGAGATTCAGGTTTTAAATTGTAAACATTTCCAGAGGCAGATGTGGACTCGGACCACACTCAATCGGATATGAACTGTATAGTAAATTGCAAAAAGGTGGTAGTTTGAAGAAATGGGACCTGTATAAACTGAAAGAACCAGAGGTTATAGAGAGCTTCAGGGAACGATTGACAAGAATGGGGGAAAGACATACAGTAGAAGAATGGGTAGCTTAGAAAGATGAAATAGTGAAGGTAGCAGAGGATCACGTAGGTAAAAAGACGAGGGCTAATAGAAATCCTTGGGTAACAGAAGAGATATTGAATTTAATTGATGAAAGGAAAAATTATAAAAATGCAGTAAATGAAGCAGGCAAAAAGGAATACAAACGTCTCAAAAATGAGATCGACAGGAAGTGCAAAACGGCTAAGCAGGGATGGCTAGAGGACAAATGTAAGGATGTAGAGGCTCATATCACTAAGGGTAAGATAGATACTGCCTACAGGAAAATTAAAGAGACCTTTGGAGAAAAGAGAACCACTTGTATGAATATCAAGAGCTCAGATGGAAACCCAATTCTAAGCAAAGAAGGGAAAGCAGAAACGTGTAAGGAGTATATAGAGGGTCCATACAAGGGCGATGTTCTTGAGGACAGTATTATAGAAATGGAAGAGAATGTAGATGAAATAGGAGATATATTACTGCGTGAAGAGTTTGACACAGCACTGAGAGACCTAAGTCGAAACAAGGCCCCGGGAATAGATAACATTCCATTAGAACTATTGACAACCTTGGGAGAGCCAGGCCTAACAAAACTCTACCATCTAGTGAGCAAGATGTATGAGACAGGCGAAATACCCTCATACTTCTAGAAGAATATAATAATTGCAATCCCAAAGAAAGCAGGTGTTGGCAGATGTGAAAATTACCGAACTATCAGTTTAATAAGCCACGGCTGCAAAATACTAACACGAATTCTTTGCAGACGAATGGAAAAACTGGTAGAAGCCGACCTCGGGGAAGATCAATTTGGATTCCGTAGAAATGTTGGAACACGTGAGGTAATACTGACACTATGACTTATCTTACAAAATAGTTTAAGGAATCGCAAACCTACGTTTCTAGCATTTTTAGACTTAGAGAAAGCTTTTGACAATGTTGACTGGAATACTCTCTTTCAAATTCTGAAGGTGGCAGGGGTAAAATAAGGGAGCGAAAGGCTATTTAAAATTTGTACAGAAACCAGATGGCAGTTATAAGAGTCGAGGTGCATGGAAGGGAAGCAGTGATTGGGAAGGGAGTGAGACAGGATTGTAGCCTATCCCCAATGTTATTCAATCTGTATATTGAGCAAGCAGTAATGGAAACAAAAGAAAAAATCGAAGTAGGAATTAAAATCCACGGAGAAGAAATAAAAACTTTTATGTTCGCCGATGACATTGTAATTCTGTCAGAGACAGCAAAGGACTTGGAAGAGCCGCTGAACGGGATGGACAGTGTCTTGAAAGGAGGATATAAGATGAATATCAATAATAACAAAACGAGGATAATGCAATGTTGTCGAATTAAATCGGGTGATGCGTCGGGAGTTAGATTAGGAAATGAGACGCTTAAAGTAGTAAATGAGTTGTGCTATTTGGGGAGCAAAATAACTGATGATGGTCGAAGTAGAGGCGATGTAAAATGTAGACTGGCAATGGGAAGGAAAGCGTTTCTGAAGAAGAGAAATTTGTTAACATCGAGTATTTATTTAATTATTTGTATGGAGTGTAGCTATGTGTGGAAGTGAAACGTGGACTATAAATACTTTAGACAAGAAGAGAATAGAAGCTTTCGAAATGTGGTGCTACTGAATAATGCTGAAGATTAGATGGGTAGATCACATAACTAATGAGTAGGTATTGAATAGAATTGGAGAGAAGAGAAATTTGTGGCACAACTTGAGTAGAAGAAGGGATTGGTTGGTAGGGCATATTCTGAGGCATCAAGGGATCACCAATTTAGTATTGGAGGGCAGTGCGGAGGGTAAAAATCGTAGAGGGAGACCAAGAGATGAATGCACTAAACAGATTCAGAAGGACGTAGGTTGCAGTAGGTACTGGGAGATGAAGAAACTTGCACAGGATGGAGTAGCATGGAGAGCTGCATCAAACCAGTCTCTTGACTGAAGACTACAACAACAACAAATGATGCTGATACGATACTGAAAATTGTCCAAAATAGTCCTTTGCAATGTACCCTATACATTTCTAAAAATTGTATTAGTTCCTTCAAAAACATAAATCTGGTGTGCAAACCACTGTCCTACAGTGGGAAATCCCTCTGTGAAATAATGCAATCCGTTTCAGGACGATTGGACGCATGACCCGTTTGGTGCCGACATGGACGAGGAGGGGAAGATCTTCGGGAGAGGAGCCCAGGACACCAAGCAGCTGGCCATCATGGCCGTGGAGGCGGTGCGCCGCCTGAAGATGCGGGGTGTCAAGCTGCGCAGAAACGTCATCATCACCCTGATGCCAGGTACCGTATAAATCTGCACAGCCACATTAAAAAGCGGTTCACAATCGCTTTAATATAATAAGAGGGATATTCACACAAGAACCACTGCGAATATCTCCGAGTTAAAATGTGCAATTTTTATGCATATTTCAGAGAATGAAAGATGTAGTAGGTTAATCTGTTCAGTGCATCCAATAACGAGTAGAGCGTGTTTAGTGGTATCTGTGTGTTAGACAGAATAATGGGAATTCTCACTTCTACTTCACAGTGGAGCTGATGTGACTCAAAGTGGAGTATTCGGGGTCACAGCACAAATAACTGAGGGGCTGAAAACCATAAATCATCGATTCTGAGACGGCAGCATGGTTGAATGCTCTTGACTTCAGTTGACTTTACGGTGAACCCACTTTATCTGTGTTGTGCCTTTACAGTATATACGTCAACACTTCCGTAAAGTTGTCTCGCCGATTTCGCTGATAATCACTTCCATATGAACCCAAACCACAAATTTTCACTGCTGCACGGATGCTCACTGGGTACACTGGCGCCCATTTTTTAATAAAAGCTGGAAGCTCTGTAACTACCGCTCCACCACAACCTCCCGTTCCATGGTTTCGGCATTCATCTCTATAAAATGGAAGACAATTTCAGAAACTTTAAGAGTATTACTGACCTCAGTACCAAACCAGTAGTTGATGTTCGTAGTAACAATGTCCATCTCAGAAATTTTACAGTGATGAAGCTTTCAACGGGTTTCTATGAACTCTTGTTTATAGTAACATATTCTACTCTAGAGTCGTGGCAGGCCACCATCGAGGGAGTACTCAATTTATTTCCGAGGAGTTTGTAGATGTCTTATATACTTAGGTGGAAGCTCAACATGAACCTTGGGCACACAAAGAATTAACAAAACTACTAGATCACATTTGAAACCCATAGACGTAATAAGACTACCAGACTTCATGCCTCAAGTGAACAGACAGTTTTGTCTGAACTTCAAGCCAGAGAACGTGCTTAAGGAAAGTGATGATAATGAGGACAATGAAGTGTTGCTAAGGGTCGTAACTCTGTGTATGATGCATTTTGTTCTTTTTGTTCTGATTCTAGTTTAACATTAGTTACAAGCTATGAACAGTCAAAAGACGCTATTTACTCTAGCCTATGAGTGAAAATTTTGTGAATAAACAATAATTCTAAGAATTCCAGACATTAACTAAAATATCATAACCTGAAGTGGGTACATTACTTTTTTGTAGGAAGTACAGGGTGTTATTCTTGGTTTAAAAACAATCCAAATATATGAGGCTAGTAGTCTGCCCAGAAATTTGAGTTTCAGAAAAATCTATTTTCCTCAAAAAGATGTGTCTCTGCTTTGGGCCCTTATGGTTTCAATGCGTCAATTCATACCGTTCGTGAAGTACTGCCCACACATTGTGAATGTTGTCCATTATTTTCACAGAGATGTGGTACCATGGTTAAGATACAGACTCGTATTCTGGAAGATAGCGGTTCTGATCTCCATCTGGGGAATCCGTGAGTTCCCTAAAGCGCTCAAGGAAATTTGAGGAACCGTTGCTTCTGAATGCGGGGACCAGTATCTTTCCTTAATTGGAGTTTCATCTTCAATTACCATGTCGTCGACGGGACGTGAAGCTTCCTTCATCATTGGAATCATAGCTAAGAAAGCGTCCGTGTCTATTCAACCGGACTACGTTCTTCTGCCAAACAGAGGACGTAAGCTGCAATACAGTGTCGCTCTCTAGCACGCAATGATCACTGTAACGTAATACTTGAAACGGAAAGGCCGAACAATTTTCTCTGATCTAACGTCTCGCGCCATCTAGTCATGTCTGTTTCCCCTTCTAAGACTTCAGATTTAATTTTTCCAACAAGATGGTAAAAATACGGCTGACTTGCTATTACGTCGTTTACGCCGAATCCACCGGTAGGCAAACATTTAGTTTAGGATGATATTTCCCACATTGGCGACTTTGTTACCATCAAACACTTATCATATGTGGCTCTTTGTGTTCTCCAGAATATCCTCTGATGCTGGTCGTAAAAATGTTAAGAATTCGGCATATTTCTTTGCATCAGCAACCCGTGTATAACGAAATGATGAATGAGACGGACGTGCTCCATTTCTTTACACATACTGACACTCAACGGATTCTGAAGTTTCACTTCAGTATACCGGTGGGGATTACTCAATAGCTGACATTGAGACTGCTAGCGGCGGTTCCTTCTTTTCTTTTTAAATAACTCCAACATCCCCATTATTTATTGGGTGTATTCCCATCTTCGCCTTACTTTTTACAGTTTTTACCCTCTAGTACCCTGGAAGTCACAGCTCCCCTTGTACCTTGGAAGATATTCCCTAGTCTTCTACCATACTTACTACCATCCTGTCCCTTCTTATTGTCGGTGAGTTCCGTAAGTTCATTTCTGTACTAGTTCTGCGGTGAATCTCCTAATTTGTTCTCTTCATAGTCCACCTATTTTTCAACCTCGATCTGTAGCACCAGATCTGAAACGCTTAGATTTTCTTCTGTTCCGGTATTCCCACAGTACAATATTCAGTACCATACAACTGCATGTTCCAAACTTATATTCTCAGAATTTTTTCCCTCAGATGTTTGACACTAAAATATTCCTTTGGCCAAGAATGTACTTTTTCGTAATGTTGGCCTGCTTCTTCTGCTTCTCATGTCATCCTTGCTTCGTCCATCACGGGGTGTTTCCAAGATAGCAGAATTCCTTAACTTAGTCTACTTCATGATTGTTCACCAGCCGAGATCTTACATCTCTCGCTGCTCTAATTTCTACTACTTTCATTATTTTCGTCTTTCTCCGGTATACACTGAATTCATAATCTGTATTCATTAGACTGTTCATTCCATTCAACAAATTCTATAATTCTTCTTCATCGTTATTGATGATAGCACTGTCATCACCGAATCTAAACGCTGATATCCTACCTTCCTTTCCAACATTTATACTTGAGCCTAACCATAATAGCAGGTGCCAGTTCGTATTTGCCTGCCAGTCCACTATAGAGATGAACAGACAGTAGCCTTGTTTACAGTGAGATTTGACTCATTTCGTTTTCCAGGAACCCTTTCTTTACGTAGCGTTCTCAGTCTCCATTTTATATGCGCGATACTTCTGCCATTGCGAGTAATTTTTCCTCCTCAAACAGCAAATCTAAGACTTCAGGCTTTTAATTTCTTCACCCATTTCGCACATCACCACCTCACTCAATTCCACTACACAGCATTACATTACCCTTCTGAAGACACGAACCATTCCATTTACCTGATGTTCCAAATCCCTTGCGACTTTCTACTGAACGACAGCAAAGTTAAGTTTTAATTTTTCGACCTGAACTTCACTTTCCGTATCTCATTTGTTCTTTGTTTTCCTGGTTTTTACTTTGCTGATTGTTCATTGTGTTGACTGAATGACACTGGGGTGCCATTAAAATTGGAATTACTGATATCTTGCAGTTACAACTCAATCTCCAACGAATGTTTCCAAATCTCGCACCTTAAAATTATAATAATTCATTTGTATTTCCGTTGTATCGCAGCCCGGCTGGATTTTCAAGTGACCAGTAGTACATATTCCGAAGATTCATTTGCTCATAGGCTGATGACTCAGGAATATACACAAATCGTACATGGGTTACATGATTGCTTACAGATGGTACATGAGGGCTTAGGTTTGTGAGATGTCTTCTTCCGACAACGGGACAGTAGCTTCCGGCGCTGTTATCTTGTTACTATTTCGTCAAGTTTCACACGTGTTATGTCGATACCTCTTTGAACGTTCTTTCCACTGTCTTAGAATAAAATATGCAGTTTTGTTAAAACACACACACACACACACACACAAACTTAGCGTAATAATTTGAGAGCTATAATAGTTAAAAATTACTGCCCTACACTATAAAATTCGGTTTATAGTCCACCAAAAGAAACAACTCTCCTCTATGCAATAATTTTGCTTTCCGTACTTTTGGAGGAGGTAGTATGGATGAAAACAAGAAAAAATTGTCTAGTAAACATGTGCTCTAAAAATTGCATGCCTTAAGAGCTACGATCACCTGTTCAATAAAAGAGATGTGTTTCAAAGCAGCGAAGATGAAGAAGTGTTCATAGCCTACGTTTACTGAACTTTCTTCCCTTTTTTGATCTATACTTCCACCTCTCAAATTATTTAAAGCAAAGAGCTTGCAATAGAAGAGATTTTTTTCGCAGTAACGAAGATGGAGAAAAGCTCATAGCTCTTAAAGTATGCTTATTAGAGCCCATGTTTACTAGAGCATTTTGCCTGGAAAGGTTGTTCCTAACATATCCTTGAATATTGACCATTCCCCCTGGGACACCCAGTATAATTAAACACACATGCAAATACGATGCATAAAATTGCTTGAAGGAATTTAAAAAGTCTGTGTGGTTACATAAAAACCAGTCGCTGGTTTTTTCTGAATTTGTTTATAAACTGTCGTGACGCCCTTCGTGTTTAACTAATCATCGGATGATTATGAAAAGCCAAAAGTAACAGATCTTATGTTACAAATCTGACAGAAAAAAGACAAATTTTCATATGTATTCAAACTGAAAACCTTGTAAGGTTTTTTACTCACTGGTTTTATGCAACATACCAATTGAGTTTTTATAAGTAGAATCGAATTTTTGCCTGTGGTTGAGCAAGCAATTTTTTAAATTTTTTGTATACTGACATGCACGTTCAGTAACTGTTTTTTTTAATGTAAATGTAATATATATGAAGATAGTAACTGTTCTCGAAGGAACAGATACCACTGATGACCGTGCGGCTTCTCTAGAATAAATGATAATTAATTGAAACCCTCAGCGGCCGACAGGTGTTGTTGATATACCTCGATACACTTGTCGGTAGCTGAGGGTTTCAATTAATTATCATTTATTCTAGAGAAGCTGCACGGTCATCAATGGTATCTGTTCTTTCGAGAACAGTTACTATCTTAATATATATAGTTAAAGGCTACCCAGCCACTGACCTTTGTCTGTGCGAATGCGCACACCTTGCCCGAACTCTTACGGGAATCGTCACCTTAGTGTGCGCGAGTATGAGTGTATGGGCCAATATTTATTACGTACATTACGTATGTAGGTTGTGGACAGTTGGGAATGTGGGTCTCACGGGAAGCGTGCAGTCGCGCTATTCATCTGTGTCCTCGGTGGCTCAGATGGATTGAGCGTCTGTCATGTAGGAAGGAGATCCCGGGTACGAGTCCCGGTCGGGGCACACATTTTCAGCTGTCCCCATCCAGGTATATCAACAACACCTGTCGGCAGCTGAGGGTTTCAATTAACTACCGTAAATGTAGTACTTACCTTGGTCACGAATTTGTGTGGCGCTCTTTAAGCGTGAATGAACACGGTTGCGCGACCATGCGGCCCTCCCTACACACAACGTGACGCTGGCCATTGCTTGTATCGTATTCAACAGTTAGGGTCGATCTGCGCAGATAATGGAGCTACCTGTTATTCTACGTATTAGTAATGACAGTATTTCTGCATCAAAAAGTGTATTCTTTTTAATATTGTTCGTATAGAACTGTTCTCAAGAGAAATTTGCGTTACTGTAAGATTTGTAACATAACATCTGTTATTTTTGTCTTTTTGTTTAGGTCATCAGGTGATGGGTTAAGCCCGCCATGACAGTTAATAAGCATAATTCAGAAAAAAGGTAGAGATTGTTTTTAAGGAACCACCTAGCTTTTTTGAATTGTTTCCAGTAATTATATTCATAATGGTTGCATGTCTCTACAAGGACCTGAAGTCTAATTTAAAATACAGTAGAGTTCAAGAGTAAATGAAAGACCCTTCCTTTGGCCGGATTCTTTAACTGCATTGAAAATTGTTGTCACTGATTTGGTTTAGCTTATCTGCATGTTCGGTGGCTCGCATTTTCCGACGTATCGCCATGGTGCAGATCGTGTAGGAAGAATCACAAATAGCATTCGTTTTCTCTGTGAAAACATAGCTACAAGCTGGCCACTTACATGACTATTTTATGTTTTAACTCTCATACTTGTAATCCAACGACGTACTGTACATATTAAATTCTAATAATTTTGAAGTACTGCTACTGAATAAAAAGTTAGTTACATCTCTTTCATCTGTCACATTTATTCCTGACGAATCTGCTATGTATGTTTTGTGTAAATAGGTTAAAGTCTAAATCCGTCAGATGATTTTTATCAAGTTAACTCTAATTGTTTACTTGCATTAATCCTAGCAGTCATTGATAATCAGTTTTCTTTTCTGTTACAACAACTTTATGCGAGACTGAGTTTGCGTTGACTTAAAATGATGTGCTTTAAATATCTCTGTTTCTCAGACGAGGAAATAGGAGGCGCAGATGGCATGGAGAAATTCGTGCAGTCTGAAGACTTCTATAAGCTGAACGTTGGCTTCGAACTGGATGAGGGTCCAGTTTCGCCTGAGGAGGAATACTCCGTTACCAATGGCGAAAGGAGCTCATGGAGTGAGTGTTGACTTATTGATTGTGTACTATAAATTTTCAGTATAGCTCATGTAACAGTACTCATACGATTCCTCACGCATGTCGTTGAAGGAGAACATCGATATATGAACAACCTCGTGATGCCTCACGTACATGCACAATATAATTGGTGTGTTCGTCGCTGTGCAAACTGATAATGCATATACAGGGTGAGGAAAAATTGTGTCATATAATTTTAACCCTGGATAGCTGAAGCCAGTAGGAACCAAAACTACTAATGTTGTGTAGGTCGACAACGCACAAATTTTAAACTACGGAAACTTGGCGCCACGCGCTCCGATTGGCCGCGGAACTGCCCTGTTGCCGGATGCTCCGGACAATGCATGACCGCGAATGCTCTGCCTGCCAGAAATCGCGATGTAGCCAAGGCGGTCCGCACACTCGGTGGTAGCTCGCCAGCCTTCCACTCTGGGGCCCTGGGGCCGAAGCGCCGGCGTCCCGACACATCCATTGTAGTTTCATGATAAGACGTACCAGGAAGAAACCCCCGAGTATGGTCTTTAAAAGATTCCTGGCATTGCCCTGATGTGATTGGCGGCATGTTGAATGCGATCCACTAATTCCTCTTCGTTTCTAGGAGGTTCGCGTCCGAATGAGTGAACTAGAACCTTAAAGAATCCCCACAGGCAAAAGTCCGCTGGCGTGAGGTCTGGTGATGGCGGGGGCCATGTCCTACGAACATCTCTGCCAATTACCCGGCCGTCGAAGAGTTCATTTAAACACCCATGTATATCACGACTGTTATGTGCGGGCGCCCCATCATGCTGCAACCACATGTGTAGCCGTATGTCCAGGGGAACACCTTCCAGCAGGCCGGGTAGAAAATAAAAATGTTCAAATGTGTGTGAAATCTTTTGGGACATAACTGCTAAGGTCATCAGTCCCTAAGCTTACACACTACTTGACCTAAAGTATCCTGAGGACAAACACACACACCCATGCCCGAGGGAGGACTTGAACCTCAGCCGGGACCAGCCGCTCAGTCCATGACTGCAACGCCATAGACTCTCGGCTAATCCCGCGCGGCGCAAGCCGGGTAGAATTTCTTGCAAAACGTGAAAGTAGTTTGCCCTGATAAGTCGAGGAGGTAGACGGACCGGCCCAAACAGATGGTCACCCACAGTGTCTGCCAAAATGTTGAGCGAAAATCGTTCCTGCTGTCCGTGGTCGTACGTGACGTGAGGATTTCCCATTGCCCAGTAATGAACGTTTCGAGTTTTGTAAACGCCATCCCAATGGTAGGTGCAGTCAGCGGTAAAGAACACAATGGCGGGGAAGTCGGGATCTCGTGTAACACGTCGCAGAAACCACCGGCAAAACGCTAGCCTGTGTTCATAGTCCGCCACAGGATTTAGGTCTTCGCCATGGTGGAAACTAAATCGATGCTGGCCGTCATCCCCGTAAACGTCCCAGAGTAACCGATGAGAGACCGCCATGTCGTGTCTAACGGCTCGAGTACCTGTCGTGGGTGCTTCCTCGAAGCGCTCGGGAACAATCTCTTCAAATGCAGCATCCCATCGTGTTCGAGGTCTTCCAGCATTACCATCATATCCTGATGACGAACCTGTTTCGCCAAGTCGCCGGTGAATTGCTGTAAACGTTTGCGGGTGTGGATGGCGTCTTTCTGGGTACCGTTTCTCATACAACCGTCGAGCTTCATGCGCATTACCTTCGGCCAGTCCATAAACAAAAACCATATGTCGTTGTTCCTCAAACGAATACTGTGCCACCATATTGAGACTTTCACTCTGCAGCGGAGTGTGCGCTGATGTGAAACTTCCTGGCAGATTAAAACTGTGTGCACTTGCCCGCGAAAGGCAAAGGTCCCGAGTTCGAGTCCCGGTCGGGCACACATTTTTAATCTGCCAGGAAGTTTCATATCAGCGCACACTCCGCTGCAGAGTCAAAATCTCATTCTGGAATCATCCCCCAGTCTGTGGCTAAGTCTCCGCAATATCCTTTCTTTCAGGAGTGCTAATTCTGCAAGGTTCGCAGGAGAGCTTCTGTAAAGTTTGGAAGGTAGGAGACGAGGTACTGGCAGAAGTAGAGCTATGAGTACCGGGCGTGAGTCGTGCTTCGGTAGCTCAGATGGTAGAGCAATTTCCCGCGAAAGTCAAAGGTCCCGAGTTCGAGTCCCGGTCGGGCACACAGTTTTAATCTGCCAGGAAGTTTCACTGTGCTACCACGCTTACTGTATGACTTAATCGCAGGTGACGTGTGTGTGGTCCAAAGCGAAGCTTATATGCGAATGCCTCTGACTTGAGGTGAAGACGAACAGCAAGACCTATTCGACGCGTGTGCGTATCACGTTGGGGCAGTGACGGGGCGAGGGACGTTTGTATGTGTGTATCGACAACCATAACGCTGCACGCCAAACGACATACGGGAACAGGGCAATCCCACGTCAAGTTTCAAAAATGGCTATAAGCACTATGGGACTTAACATCTGAGGTCGTCAGTCCCCTAGAACTTGGAACTACTTAAACCTAAATAACCTAAAGACATCACACACATCCATGCCCGAGGCAGGATTCGAACCTGCGACCGTAGCAGCCGCGTGTTTCCGGACTGAAGTGCCTAGAAACGCTCGACCATAGCGACCGGCGGCCAAGTTTCCGTGATATGAAAGTAGTCGATCTACATAATATTAGCAACTTCGGTTCCTACTGGCATCAGTTATCCAGGGTTAAAACTCTGTGACCCAATTTTTCTCCAACTTGTATACACGATTCTTTTTCCCGGGACCACGCTACCGACGTCCATTACTATATGCCTTAGCTGAATTACATAATATTTAATTTTTATGCATAAAAGTACAACGTGATTACAATTAAACTTTCGGTACTTGAGACAGCGTAACCTCAAAGCATATACCTAACTTTATAAGAATGATGTTCAGACTTTGCGCTGCAGGAGATGTGTTGTTAGAAGTGTTACTTTCATGACATGGCGTTAGGCGTCGGTACTGCACAACGACGTAGTGTTGAGCAACTCTGACGCCGAGGACCAAGGACACGCAGCGAGAAACGTTACTGCCTCGCCAAAATAAGACCCCTGCTCTACGGTAGAGAGGCGCTTTGGACTAAACTGTTCGGATAGACAATGGAGGTCCACCTCGCATTGTGTACTGTGTATTAAACCAGTGACCTAGAGACGATGGAGAGGCTTCGTCCCGCCGCAGTGATCAGTGATTCACAATCCCACAACAGGCCACAGCAGTCCACCCACCCCACCGTCGCCCCACATCGAACACAGGGTTATTGTGCTGTTCGACCACCAGTTCCCCCTCCCCCCCCCCACCACCACCACCACCAGGAACGTCTCCTACCAGAAGAGTGTAATCCCAAATGTTTGCGTAGTAGAGTAATGATGTACGCGTATGTGGAGGTAATGGTTGCACAGCAGTCGCCAACATAGTGTAACTGAGGAGGAATAAGAGGAACCAGCCCGCATTTGCGAGGTAGATTGAAAACCGCCTTAAAAACCATCCACAGGCTGGCCGGCACACGGGACCTCGACACTAGTCCGCCGGACAGATTCGTGCCGGAGACCTGCCCGCCTTCCCGCTCGGGAAGCAGGCCGCTAGACCGCGCGGCTAGCTGCATGGGACACCCACCTCGCATTGCTCGATTACTCCGAGACTATGGTGTGCGCAGCGCTGCCCCCTGCACATTTCGGCCACCACACTAACGTGCATGCTTCCAGGCCAGGTACTACTTGACCACGATATTACTGAACCTGGTCACCCGTGGCCGTTATCGGAAACACACGATGACCTTACAGTAAACAAGTACGTAGGTGACGCGCATCGCACTGTGAATAATTTCAAAATAGCTGTGCATATACTTTCAAGTGGTTCAGCGTGTCTTAGCGAAGTGTCACGATAAAAATTCAAGGTAAGATGACTTAAGCGGCCTCACTCCCAGATACAATAATATTGTGGTAGACTAATACAGCCCAATATATCATTGCAAGTAGCAAGCCGCCAGCAGCCGCCACAGCCTTCGGGCGCCATAACCTCTCCGACAGGCAGCTTGCCTGTCGCGGCAGTGAGCGCTATAGGCGACACACTACCTCCCTACTCTACGCCATGTGGCCTTTCAGTGCTACGCGATTACCCATGTGCGGGACACTATTTACTCTGCCCCTGACCACGCAGGAGCCTTCTGTCTCAACGACTTCACCATAGTAAAACCCAGGTAACTAACCCTCACCTACTCGCCACCTAACAGAAAGCTCACTAAATCTACTAACTTGTCGAACATGGGAACTATACCCTACCAATGTCTTTACGCATACAAATCCCTCATTCGTCGCATCCTTTGTTATGCAAATGTTGTGTGGATATCCTCCTCACGCAAGTTCTAAAAGATCATCCAGACACACTAACGCCATGCTTCCGCCTCGCTTTCTGCATCCAGTTACCTTACCCCACAAAATGGTTCAAATGGCTCTAAGCACTATCGGACTCAACATCTGAGGTCATCAGTCCCCTAGACTTAGAACAACTTAAACCTAACCAACTTAAGGACATCACACACATCCATGCCCGAGGCAGGATTCTAACCTGCGACCGTAGCAGCAGTGCGGTTCCGGCCTGATGCGCCTAGAACCGCTCGGCCACAGCGGCCGGCACCTTCCTCCACGAAGATCCTTTACCAGATCATCAAATTCCACCTCTCTTAAATCATATCGAACGCCTCCAAATAATCTACACCATCAGCAAACTCGACTCCAACAATACTATTGTGTCCCGCCTCCTTTCGAATCTTAGTGTGCTGCCGCGCCTCTACCTATATATCCGACCAACCCTCCACCTGCATGCCCTAGACGTCCTCTCCTGAAGAAATTTTCGCCGTCTCTCCCACCCAGACCATGAACTCCAATCCGACATATACCCATCGTACCAAACCGGAATCCAACCCAACTTATCCAGCTCCTCCCCTCCCCCCTACCCCACGTGAAGGGCTTCCTCGTCGTCCTCTACCCAGACCACACCTCCTCCTTTTTCCCTTCCCTGTCGCACTACGGCCCGTTTTCTTCCAAAATAGATCGCAATATCAGCTACACCACTCTCCTTGTCCGTCATAGCCACCCCTATGTCATTAAAAGTCTTTATCATTAGTCCTCATCACCTCCACTCTCCTATCTCCAAACATACACACATTTATTTTCATCAACAATTTACCGTCCGAGTGCAGGTGCTTTTCCAGGTTTTAGTTATAGTTTGCTGTGTTACATTTTTATTGGTCGGTGCCTCTTCTGTCGTGTTCAGTGCTTTTCTTTTAAAAAAACTTATGTCTCCTGTGTTCTTGAAGTGTTTTTAACCATGCTGTCTGTCGAAATTTCTGTCAGCGTTCTTAAACTATTCATGAAGGCAGCAGGCAAGGGAATGTGTACAAGTCGATGGTAAGGCCTGCTATGATATACGGAGCAAAGACACGGCCAATCAGAGTAGCCCAGGAAAGGAAGATGGAAGTGGCGGAAATGAGGATGCTGAGGTGGATGTGTGGGGTAACAATGAAGGACAGGATTAGAAATGAATTTGTTAGAGGAGCTGTGAAAGTGGGACCCATGGGGAAATAGATACAAGAGAGCAGATTAAGGTGGTACGGACACTTACAGAGAAAAGGGGAAGAGTATATCGGAAACAGAATTGAAGATATAAAGATTGAAGGAGCGAGAAGGAGAGGAAGACCGAAGATGAGGTAGAACGATAAGATATCCGGGCACTAAGGGAGAAAGGGTGGAAGAAGGAACAGGCAATGGATAGAGTATTATGGAGGAGGAGGATCCAGAAGAGCAACGCCGACCCTACTTGACGTGGGACAAGGCGACGATAAAGAAGAAAAAGAAGAAGGCAGCACTGTTTCTTACGTTCTCCCTTAACGCCGTCTTTAAAACATTAAATTCGTGGTAAATACGTCTCCTTGTTTTGTGTTCAACAGCTAAATCTGTGTCTGATGTTTGCTGGCTGAAGAGGAGGTTGAATGTACCGCTGCCAGCCGAATCCCCCGCCCACATGGGGACGAGAGGGGATGAAATAACAAAGAAACAAATGCTGGAGCAGTTGCGTATCAGGGCTTCACGCCTGCCACTTCAGCAGCTCGCCGTCCGGAGTCACCGCCCACGCCATGAAGCACCTGTTGCTGACGCCACGCAGGATCTCCGTCTACCAGAGCCAGGTGCCACGCCACGCCTCACGTCGTCCCACCGGCAGCTGTCGTCGACACAGCGATCACCTCCGATATATGCCGACGCCCGACGTCCCGGAAGTACTGTCGCCACTCCGGCAGCCATCATCTTCCTAGCCGTCGTCTTTGACAACTGCTGACACCCGAATTCCAGGAATTACCCTCAGGTCGAATACTAACGTCGATCATTCTCGGCTCCTCCTGATCCGCCGCCTGCTACGAAATTGGCGCATCTCAGGCAACATCATGGAGAGATTTTTCTGTTTTTACTGTAATTGTGTAAACATTCATCCACGGACGTTGTATACGAGTCCTGATTTCTATTTCGATAGTAAACATTGGTGTTGCAAAGTGTGTTTCATCACTCGTCGATACGAGGTTACTTCAGTAACAGATATGGAGAAGACCGATACCAGATTTCTCGATAACACAAGAAGTACTGCTCTTCTTTGAACTTCCTCGATGTAGTCGGTTAATTGTTTATCCTATCTGCTAAGGACAGCAAACGGAGGATGCCACACCGCGGAGCAGCACTGCAAAAGAGGATGGACAAGTGTAGTGTAGGCAGTCTCTTTAGTAGATCTGTTGCATCTTCTAAGCGTTCTGCCAATAAAACACAGTCGTTGATTCACCTTCTGCATAAGATTTTCTGTGTGTTCTTTCCAATGTAAGTTTTTTGCAACTGTAATTCCTAGGTATTTAGTTGAATTTACGGCCTTTAGATATGACCGATTTATCGTGTAACCGAAGTTCAACGTATTTCTTTTAGCACTCCTGCAGACGACCTCACACTTTTCATCATTTAGGGTCAACTGCCAATTTTCGCATTATATAGATACCTTATCTAAATCGTTTTGCAGATTCTTTTGATTTTCTAATGACTTTACTAGACGATAAACGATAGAATCATCACCAAATAACCTTAGACGGCTGCTCAGATTGTCTTCTAATCGTTTGTATAAATGAGGACCAGCAGTGAGCTTGTAACAGTACCTTGGGGAACGTCTGAAATCACATCTGTTTTACTCGATCACGTTCCGACACTTACTGTGAACTGCAATCTGTTTGACAGGAAATCACGAACCCAGTCACGTAACTGAACGATATTCCATAAGCACGCGATTTCACTACAAGCCGCTTATGAGGTACAGTGTCAAAAGCCTTCTGGGCATCTATAAATACGGAATCGATTTGAAAACCCTTGTCCATAGCACTTTGTGTGAGTAACCACCTGGTTGTGTTTCACAAGAACGATGTTTTCCCAATCCGTGTTGACTGTGTGCCAATAGACCGTTCTCTTCGAGGTAATTCATAATGTTCGAACACAATGTACCTTCCAAAATCTCGCTGCTCAAATGGATTAATGAAGTGGATTATTCCTATTGCCTTCCTTGAATGTTAGTGTAACCTGTGCAACTGTCCAGTCTTTGGGTACGGAGATTTTGTCGAGCGAGCGGTTGTATATGATTGTTAAGTAAGGAGCTGTTGCATCAGCATGCTCTGAAAGGAGACTAATTGGTATACAATATGGATTTTAAGACTTGCTTTTATTAAGTGATTTAAGCTGCTTGACTACTCCAATGTTATATACTTCATGTTGGCAGCTGTTTTTGATTCGAATTCTGTAATATTTACTTCGTCTTCTTTCGTGAAGGAATTTCGGAAGGCTTTGTTTAGTATCTCTGTAGCACACTGTCATCGGTAGTATTTCCATTGCTATCGCGCAGCAAAGTGATCTATTGTGTCTTACCGCTAGCATACTTTACATACGACCAGAATCTCTTTGGATTTTCTGCCAGGTTTCGAGACAACGTTTTGTTGTGGAATCTATTATAAACATCTAGCATCGATGTTCGAGCTTCTTTAAAAGGTAGCCGATCTTGGAGGTTTTGCGTTAGTTTGAATTTGTCATGCTGGTTTCGTTGTTTCTGCAATAGTGTTATGACTCGTTTTGAGTACCAAGTTGATCAGCTTGGTCGTTTGTTACAATCTGTGGCATTATTCCAGTCTGTGGCATAAATCAGGAAACCAGTGTTTGATAGCATTAGTTGAAAACAGTCTTAGTTGAAATTTTAGTTTTTTTATTTATCAACTACGCGATTCACCTTATTTAGGCATCTTCAGGCTGATCTTAATTTGGTATTTCTTAGGACGATCCTTTAGACAGTGTAGCTAAAGGGCATCGTCCAGTACATAGGGCCAACATTGCCTTCGTTAACCTCAGTAAATACTTTCCACGTTAACGAAGCGTTCCGTTCCGAACATGGGTCTGATTCTTTGTAAATAGATTTACTTTTAACTATAGAATGTAATTTTCCGTGCACTCTCAACCTGTATTATCTGGTTGTGCGAATTGTACAGCAACACTTTTCTGATTCCCAGAAGTCAAAGTGCGCTGCCGAGGATTCACTGGACATGGCTCCATCCTCGTGCCTGGAACTCCTGGAGAAAAACTGCGGATCGTTCTGGATCGCTTCATGGACTTCCGCCAGGAAGAGCTGGACAAACTACAGCAAGATCCCAACCTATGGATGGCCGACGTCACCAGCACGAATCTCACCACAGTCGAGGTACGAAACACACACTCAGAATGCCAACATAGGCTTCTGTGTGAAATGATCCCATTTAAAATCAACAAAAATCCATCACTTCTCTAATTTTATGAAAAGAAATAATAAAAGAAATTCTCTCCATGCTTTAACCATTCAAGTAACCATCAGAATGACATCTGGTTTTCGGATTTTAACCGCATTTCTCAGACAAAATTTTCGTGTCCTGCTGCGGAAGCCACTATCAGATGCCTTCCGAAAAAAATTGCTATCACAAGCAATTCTAAAAATAAATTATTCAAACACATTTTCTTTTGTAATCTGAGAATGTCTGTTATAGCCAGTGTGATTTTGTAGATAAGTACTAATACAACTTAATCAAACGAGCTATGTAGAAATTTTTCCCAATTTCACACACTGTATGTGTTTCAGCGATGCCTTCATAATGAATCTGGTTTTCCAAGCTAAGTGCAAACTCGTATAGGAGTCGGTAAAGTCCATCTCTTATAATAATGATGTATTAGAAATCTCGGGGCGACATTTCTGTTTTAGCAGACCTCGCATCGGACCATTTGCAGAATGACGCCCAATTTTACAACTGAAAAACATACACCATGTTTGTTTGCGACACTATCATCCGCAGCAAGCATAGAAATATTCGTTTTCTAAATAAAACCCACTTTTTTTTGCTGCAATGTATTTCATTTATTCCAGACGTGTTTCAGCTTTCTGCTTTAAGGCATCTTCAGAGGAATAGTTATTCGGGTTTCTGGCTGGCATCTGCGCTTCCTCATCTGGTGACATGCTGCAGGTCGCGTTTTAACTTCACTTACGAAACAGAAGCACATCTACACGCTACAAACTTCTTTCTTCGCAAGTTTCATGTTCTTCGCGCTAATTGCTGTGGAGCACAATTATTCTTCTTCTCTCACTAGTTGTCGATGTTTTACCTAAAGGTATGATTTTAGTTGTAAGTGTTGTGTGTTCGCCGGCCGTGGTGGCCGTGCGGTTCTAGGCGCTGCAGTCTGGAACCGAGCGACCGCTACGGTCGCAGGTTCGAATGCTGCCTCGGGCATGGATGTGTGTGATGTCCTTAGGTTAGTTAGGTTTAAGTAGCTCTAAGTTCTAGGGGACTGATTACCTCAAATGTTAAGTCCCATAATGCTCAGAGCCATTTAAACCATTTTTTTATTGTCTGTTCACGTTATGTCCTAGCAAAAGAAATAAAGTGGAAACACTTTAGTCACGACTTCATATAGGTACATGACCATGTTGTACTATGGAACATGCTTTCAGATTTAGAAAAATATTAATTTTCTGAAGTGATTTTTGTAAATTCTAACTAACTAGTCTCTTCAACTTCAGCGTACTTTTCATCACTACTAAGCTGTGATCTGAGTCTGTATCTGCTCTTGGGTACGCAGGACATTCCAGTACCTGATTTAGGAAGCTAATCTAACTGAAATATTTCCGTATAACGTTTTCCAAACATATCTCCTCTTCTTGTTATCCTTGAACAGAGTATTCTCTATTACTTGCTGAAATTTATTGCAGAACTCAATTAGTCTTTCTCCTCTCTGATTCCTAGTACCAAGCCCATATTCTCCCGTAATACTTTCTTCTACTCCTTCCCCTACAACTATAAACATCGAATAATCTAAACATTCAGCATCGTACTTGTCAGTAGATGTGCAGCAGGGTGATGAGTATTTGAAGAGCACAACATCCCTGAGATAACTGTTTGATTACCAGGGAGGGTCTGCACTGAACGTAATCCCACCCGAGATGTCTGCAGTGTTCGACTTGCGCCTCAATCCACTGATGGACTTCGATAAGCTGGAGGAGAAGATCAGGCAGTGGTGCTCAGATGCTGGAGAAGGAGTTGAGCTCGAGTTCTTGGCAAAGCAAGAGAAGGTACCAACCACTCTTATCGGCGCAGACAACAAGTGGTGGACAGCCTTCCAGGAAGCCACCGAAAAACTGTAAGTAAAATTTAAATATGCGCTGGAAGTCTCCCGTCTACGGGTAATATTTTTAAGTCATTACGCTAACGTAGGGCATTCTCTGTAGCACACATTTTCCTCCTACACCTAGCGGCAATGAAATCAGTAGCTTATTATCTGAAAATCAGAAGGCAGCTATGAAAAACATAACAAGATTACTTGCATGCTGAAAGCTACGTTAAAAAAAAATCAAAAAACTAGAAAAAAATTCTTCTTCATGCAGAGCAGTTGTCACATCCGAATGTGCGCGCTCGCACACACACACACACACACACACACACACACTGAAGATTTCTCTGTACATTGCTAAACATGATGATGGAAATCTTGGTTCAATCTTTACGGTACAGACGTAATAAATTGGACCGGTGATACCATTTCGACACAGGAAAATAACCGTTGATACACCGTCTTCGAATCGACCGTAACAGACTTACCGACGAGTAGCATTTTAGTATCAAATGATTAAAAAATTAGCCGGCCGCGGTGGCCGAGCGGTTCTAGGCGCTTCAGACCGGAACCGCACGACTGCTACGGTCGCAAGTTCGAATCCTCCCTCGGGCATGGACGTGTCTGATGTCCTTAGGCTAGTTAGGTGTAAGTAGTTCTAAGTTATAGGGGCTGATGACCTCAGGTGTTAAGTCCCATAGTGTTCAGAGCCATTTGAACCATTTGACTGACTTTATTCACGAAAAATTGGTACGGGATAAATTTTTCCCCCATTAGCGTTCTGCGAATTGTATATTAACAGAACGCATCATGTATATAAAATACTGCAGACTTTGATACTATTCTTATTGTCATCTTCAGTCCGAAGGCTGGTTTGATGCAGCTATCCATGCTACTCAATCCTCTGGTAGCCTCTTCATCCCCGAAAAACCACTGCAACCCGCATGTTTCTGAATTTGTTTACTGTATTCCGCTCTTTGTCTGCATCTAGAATATTCACCTCCGGCAATTCCCTCCAATACTAAACTGGTGATCCCTTGATGTCTGAGAATGAGTGCTATCAACCGATCCCATCTTTTGGTCAAGTTGTGCCACAAATTTCTTGCCTCCCCAATTCTATTTAGAACTCCTCATTTGATACGTGACTTACGCGTCTCATCTTCTGCATTCTTCTGTAGCACCACATTTCAAAAGCTTCTGTTCTCCCATAACGAAACTGTTTATCGTCTACGTTTCACTTCCATACATGACTACACTCCAGACCAATACCTTCAGAAACGACTTAAATCTACACTCCTGGAAATTGAAATAAGAACACCGTGAATTCATTCTCCCAGGAAGGGGAAACTTTATTGACACATTCCTGGGGTCAGATACATCACATGATCACACTGACAGAACCACAGGCACATAGACACAGGCAACAGAGCATGCACAATGTCGGCACTAGTACAGTGTATATCCACCTTTCGCAGCAATGCAGGCTGCTATTCTCCCATGGAGACGATCGTAGTGATGCTGGATGTAGTCCTGTGGAACGGCTTGCCATGCCATTTCCACCTGGCGCCTCAGTTGGACCAGCGTTCGTGCTGGACGTGCAGACCGCGTGAGACGACGCTTCATCCAGTCCCAAACATGCTCAATGGGGGACAGATCCGGAGATCTTGCTGGCCAGGGTAGTTGACTTACACCTTCTAGAGCACGTTGGGTGGCACGGGATACATGCGGACGTGCATTGTCCTGTTGGAACAGCAAGTTCCCTTGCCGGTCTAGGAATGGTAGAACGATGGGTTCGATGACGGTTTGGATGTACCGTGCACTATTCAGTGTCCCCTCGACGATCACCAGTGGTGTACGGCCAGTGTAGGAGATCGCTCCCCACACCATGATGCCGGGTGTTGGCCCTGTGTGCCTCGGTCGTATGCAGTCCTGATTGTGGCGCTCACCTGCACGGCGCCAAACACGCATACGACCATCATTGGCACCAAGGCAGAAGCGACTCTCATCGCTGAAGACGACACGTCTCCATTCGTCCCTCCATTCACGCCTGTCGCGACACCACTGGAGGCGGGCTGCACGATGTTGGGGCGTGAGCGGAAAACGGCCTAACGGTGTGCGGGACCGTAGCCCAGCTTCATGGAGACGGTTGCGAATGGTCCTCGCCGATACCCCAGGAGCAACAGTGTCCCTAATTTGCTGGGAAGTGGCGGTGCGGTCCCCTACGGCACTGCGTAGGATCCTACGGTCTTGGCGTGCATCCGTGCGTCGCTGCGGTCCGGTCCCAGGTCGACGGGCACGTGCACCTTCCGCCGACCACTGGCGACAACATCGATGTACTGTCGAGACCTCACGCCCCACGTGTTGAGCAATTCGGCGGTACGTCCACCCGGCCTCCCGCATGCCCAATATACGCCCTCGCTCAAAGTCCGTCAACTGCACATACGGTTCACGTCCACGCTGTCGCGGCATGCTACCAGTGTTAAAGACTGCGATGGAGCTCCGTATGCCACGGCAAACTGGCTGACACTGACGGCGGCGGTGCACAAATGCTGCGCAGCTAGCGCCATTCGACGGCCAACACCGCGGTTCCTGGTGTGTCGGCTGTGCCGTGCGTGTGATCATTGCTTGTACAGCCCTCTCGCAGTGTCCGGAGCAAGTATGGTGGGTCTGACACACCGGTGTCAATGTGTTCTTTTTTCCATTTGCAGGAGTGTATATTTGATGATAACAAATTTCTCTTCTTTAGAAATGCTTTTCTTGCCATTGCCGGTGTACATTTTATGTCCTTTCTACTTTGCCCATCATCAGTTCCTTTGCTGCCCAAATATCAAAACTCATCTGCTGCTTTAAGTGTCTCGTTTCCTAATTTGATCCCTTAGCATCAACTAATTTAATTCGAATACATTCATTATCCCTGTTTTACTTCTGTTGATATTCACCTTATATACTCTTTCCAGTACACTGTCAATTCTGTTCCACTGCTCCCTGAAGTCCTTTGTTGTCTCCAACAAGATGGCAATGTCATCGGCAAACCTCAGAGTTTTTATTTCGCCTCCCTGAACTTTAATTCCTACTCCAAATTTTTCTTTAGATTCCTTTACTGCTTGTTCAGTACGTATTGAATAACATCGAGGGTAGGTTACAACAGTGTCTCACTCCTTTCTCAACAACTACTTCCCTTTCATGCCCCTCGGCTCTTATAACTGCCGTATGGTTTCTGTACAAGTTGTAAATAACCTTTCGCTCCCTGTATTTTAGCCCTGCTACTTTCAGAATTTCAAAGATAGTACTCCAGTCAACATTGTCAAAAGCTTTTTCTGAATCTACAAAAGCTATAAATGGGTTTGCGTTTCCTTAACGTACCCTCCTACATTTTTCCGGAACAAACTGATCTTCTCCGTGGTCTACCTCTATCAGTTTTTTCTTTTTTCTGTAAGGAATTAGTTTTAGTATTTTGCAGCCATGACTTATTAAACAGATAGTTCAGTAATTTTCACACCTGTCAGCAACTGCTTTCTTTGGAATTAGAATTACTCCATTCCTCGGTGAGCCGGAGGGTATTTCACCTGTCTGATGCATCTTGTACACCAGATGGAAAAGGCTGGTATTAGTTCTGGCGGAATATCGTCTAGTCCCGAGCACTGTTTCGACTTTAATGATTTATAGTTTTGTCAAATTCTTCCTGCAGTATCGTATCTCCCATCCCACACTCACCTACGTCCACTGTCCTTTCTATAATATTGCTTTCAAGTTCATCTTCTCTGTATAGACATTCCATATATTCCTCCACCTTTAGTCTTCTACTTCATTGCTTAGGGCTGGTTTACCATCTCAGCTTTGTATATAGATACAGCTGCTTCTCTCTTCCCCAAAGGCCTCTTTAATTTTCCTGTAGGCGGTATCTATCTTTCTCCTAGTGAAATATTATTCTGAATCCTTACAGTTGTCCTCTAGCCATTCCTGCTTAATGCTAGGAGAACTATTTTATGAAAGCTTAAGGAGACTAGGTGGTCACCACTGCTGCAAGTTCAATTCGGAGTACTCTCGACGATTACCACGCTCACAGTCCACGGTTGTGTGTCGCATATAATGACGAACATTCAAAGATGTGACGTTGCAGCTGTCGATCCCGAAAGTAAATTGGCTGTCCGCTTCCTGCAGGCGAATAAAGTTATTATATTGGTATCTTCACTTTTGTATGTTTGATAATAGTATCCACAAAAACTTTTAGACGTGCAATGTATGTGCGAGTATTCCCTTGCTAGGAAATTCCTACGTGTGAAACCAATAATTTCACTATCAAGACTATTTCAATCCGTTCATAAAAGTATTGAAAAGCTAATCGCGATTCGGCCGACTAGCCATTATCAACAGCGCGCTAACATTGCTTGCCGATGACTGAATCAAAACGTACCAGCGTAAGCCTCAATCAATTCCTGACTCCTAGCAAGAGTCCATTTGAATCATCGTCATACTGGACACTACCCTGCAGTACTAATTATTTTACACCACCTGTCTGAAAGCGCATTGAGGGGAAACTCCTTAGTGACGGCGGCTCATATTTCGACATGCCCCTCAACACAACATACTATCTGATTAAAAGTATTGGAACACCGACTAGTGGACAACAGTATGGGATGTGCGCAACCTTCGCCCTGATGACTGCGGGAACTCACCTGGGGAAAAAGTCAGTGAGTCGTCTGAACGTCAGCGGAGGCATGGCAGACCTGAAACCAGAGATGGTAGTGATGTTGGAAGCTCCGATCTGGAGCGAAGTCGACTTTCTGTCTCATCCCAAATGTGCTCTACTTGGTTCATTTCAGGAGCCTGTGTAGGCCAGCACATATCATGAATTTTATTGTGGACAAATGACTGCGCTACAGATGGTGCTTCCTGACATTATGAGTGGTCGTAAAGATTCAAATAATCATCCATCGTTTCCGAACTGTTCATCAACTGTAGCCAGTACAGTGTGTCCCTATCCTTCGGGTTTCAGCGTTTTCTTAAGTTCAGTAAGAGAACCACACCCTAACCATGATGAAAGATACTACCGTAACGTCAGCTCCTCTGTACTTCACTGATTGCGCTGCACACGATGGCGGGTAACGTTCTCCAGGCACTGGTCCAATCCAAACGGTTCCATTGGATTGTCACAGTATACAGCGTGATCCATCATTCCAAATCACTAGGTTCCAGTCGTCTAAGTCAAGTGGCATCTCCCTTTACACAACCAAGAGTGCCACCGAACGTTGACCACAGAAATTTGTGGCTTATAAGGAGATGCTCGACCATTCTACCCCCTTCTTATCAACTTCCTAAGCACAGTCGTTGTGCTAACTGACCTGCTGGACTGCTGGTGACAAAAAATGATTCAAATGGCTCTGAGCACTATGGGACTTAACATCTGAGGTCGTCAGTCCCCTAGAACTTAGAACTACTTAAACCTAACTGACCTAAAGACATCACACACATCCATGCCCGAGGCAGGATTCGAACCTGCGAACGTAGTGGTCTCGCGCTTCCAGACTGAAGCGCCTAGAAACGCTCGGCCACAACGTCCGGCCTGCTGGTAACACTTTGCAACTGACGAGTTATTCTTCTTTCTGATTTCATGCGGCTTTTTACAAACATCACCCGCAATGCTCGACGGGGAACGTCCTTCGCTACACCAGGACTGCCTGGTCTCGGTTCAGCTGTGTTTCTACATCTACATCTACATACATACTCCGCAATCAGCCATACGGTGCGTGGCTGAGGGTACCTCGTACCACAACCAGCATTTTCTCTCCCTGTTCCACTCCCAAACAGAACGAGGGAAAAATGACTGCCTATATGCCTCTGTAGGAGCCCTAATCTCTGTTATCTTATCTTTGTGGTCTTTCCGAGAAATGTAAGTTGGCGGCAGTAAAATTGTACTGCAGTCAGCCTCAAACGCTGGTTCTCTAAATTTCCTCAGTAGCGATGCACGAAAAGAATGCCTCCTTTCCTCTAGAGACTCCCACCCGAGTTCCTGAAGCATTTCCGTAACACTCGCGTGATGATCAAACCTACCAGTAACAAGTCTAGCAGCCCGCCTCTGAATTGCTTCTATGTTCTCCCTCAATCCGACCTGATAGGGATCCCAAACGCTCGAGCAGTACTCAAGAATAGGTCGTATTAGCGTTTTATAAGTGGTCTCCTTTACAGACGAACTACATCTTCCCACAATTCTACCATTGAACCAAGCCTTCCCCACAACTGCCATTACATGCTTGTCCCATTTCATATCGCTCTGCCATGTTACGACCAAATATTTAATCGACGTGACTGTGTCAAGGGCTACACTACTAATGGAGTATTCAATCATTACAGGATCCTTTTTCCTATTCATCTGCATTAATTTACATTTATCTATATTTAGAGTTAGCTGCCATTCTTTACACCAGTCACAAATCCTGTCCAAGTCATCTTGTATCCTCCTACAGTCACTCAACGACGACACCTTCCCGTACACCACCGTATCATCAACAAACAGCCGCACATTGCTATCCACCCTATCCCTATAGAAAACAACAGCAGACCTACCACACTTCCCTGGGGCACTCCAGATGATACCCTCACATCCGATGAACACTCACCATCGAGGACAACGTACTGGGTTCTATTACTTAAGTACTCTTCGAGCCACTCACATACTTGGGAACCAATCCCATATGCTCGTACCTTAGTTAGGAGCCTGCAGTGGGGCTAACGGCTCTGAGCACTATGGGACTTAACAGCTGTGGTCATCAGTCCCCTAGAACTAAGAACTATTTAAACCGAACTAACCTAAGGACATCACACACATCCATGCCCGAGGCAGGATTCGAACCTGCCACCGTAGCAGTCGCACGGTTCCGGACTGCGCGCATAGAACCGCGAGACCACCGCGGCCGGCTGCAGTGGGGCACCGAGTCAAACGCTTTCCGGAAGTCGGGGAATATGGCATCCGTCTAATACCTTTGATCCATGTTTCGCAAGATATCATGTGAAAAAAGGGCGAGTTGCGTTTCGCAGGAGCGATGTTTCTAAAGCCGTGGTGATGCATCGACAGCAGCTTCTCTGTCTCAAGAAAATTCATTATATTCGAACTTCGCGTTTCCAGTCGACAATCGGGCCACTAACAATCGACGTGGGCAGCTTTAGAAGAGTTGAGATGATCCTAACTGATGTGTTACTGAAGCGAAATCCAAAGATTAATGCAGGTTCGAAGTAACCGAGATCTTCTTCTACCACACTGTTTCTCTGCTGACATTATAGCACTCCACGCCTCCTTTTGTATAGGTGGCATATAGAGGACAGTTCTAGATTATGTAAGGGTGTCCTGATAGTTTTCAGAGAGTGTACGTCAGGAACAAAGGGTGAGATCTCGTCCAGTTGGCATTCCTGCCACGTACTACAGTAATAACAGTGCACTTGACGGTAACATCCGTTCTTACGGAGAACGTATCCTAACTCTTTGGATTAATTTTGTTTGTGCAATTGTATAAAACCACAAAAATGAAATAAATTCGATTAGGTTCATCAGCTACAGGGCGAAAAGTATTTAAACCGACAAACTCTGGGAGGTTGTAGGGGACATCAAAGCAAATATTTTTCCTTAATGTCATTTTTTCCTATGAGGATTATTTAAACCGGTGGAGTCCGTATTACGATCTTTAGTTGTTAGAGGCCGTATTACGATCTTCAGTTGTAGGCAACTGCTGTCCACCAGTGTAGTAGTGCATTGTCTCTGTTTACTAATGGAGCGATACACCTGGATTGAGTACAATGATATGGTTGGTGCGTACCACGTAGCGCACCACAACGGACGAGCTGCACAACGGGTTTATCAACAACATCCTAATCACCGTATCCCACATTATACGACCGTTGCTGCTGTGTGCCAACGTCTGCGTGAGACCGGGTCATTTAGCAGATTACCTGGACAGGGACGCCGTCACACGGTAAGAACGCTGCAGTTCGAGGAAGCTGTCTTGCAGCATGTGGAGCCCGATTCTTCAGTCAGCACTCGTGCAATTGCACTTAACATGAGGACGAATCAGACGAATGTTAGATCAGTCCTTCGAGAGCAGTTGTTACGTCCATTTCATTTACAGCGTATCCACAACATGGAACCAGTTGATTATACACCCAAAGCACAGTTTTCGCAGTGGTACCTGGAACAGTTTGAAATGCATCCCACATTTCGATCCTCTGTGTTTTTTACCGATGAAGCAACGTTCGGGCGTGATGGAGTCTTCAACATGCATAATTCGTATGTTTGGAGTGAGGATAACCCACATGCCACAGTTACTAGAGCTCATAAAGGGCGGTTATTTGTTAATGTGTGGGTAGGTGTTGTTGGGGATTGTTTAATTGGGCCGTATCTGCTACCTAGGCCATTGAGTGGCAGGCACTATCACAATTTTCTCGCCAGAGTATTGCCAGAATTACTGGAAGACGTCCCGCTCCCTAGAAGACAACGCATGTGTTTCCAACATGACGGGGCGCCGGCACATTTCAGTCGTCGTTTGCGTCGATTCCTGGACCGACGGTTCCCAGAAACGAGGATTGGCAGAGGTGATCCTGTACCATGGCCTGCTCGATCCCCAGATATGGTCCCCTCTGGATTTTTTTTGTGTGGGGAGAGATGTGCAACCTTTTTTACGCAACTCCTGTTGCATCAGAAGAGGATCTGGTTGCCCAGATACGTAGCTGCAGGAACAATTCAGGATACTCCTGGGGTTTTTGCCTGTGTCAGTCAGAACATGATCCGACCGTGTAACCTTTGTTTATGTGTCAATGGAGGCATTTTTGAAAATCTACTGTAATTGAAATTGGGTTGTGTTAATGTGTTGTCTCTTGGTCATAAAAAAATGTAAAAGTGTTTGTTGGTTTAATTAACTGGCCCCCAGAGAAATCTTCCTCTACCGGTTTAAATAATCCTCATAGGAAAAAACGACTTAGGGAAAAATATTTGTTTTCATGTCCCCTATAACCTCCCAGAGTTTGTCGGTTTAAATACCTTTCACCCTGTATAACAACTGAAGCCTATATTGTGAATGTGCCAAAATCATTTATTTGGGACCACTGCCTTAGGGCTTGCCTCTATTATTTTTCAGTACTATTTAATTTATTTTTATTATATAAGCACTACAAGTTTATTGCTACAGCGTGAATTACAGCTACAGAAGTCGCTATTTTGAGTTCGAAAAATGTAAACTACTTTAGATCGAAAAGATTACTTTCACTGTCTTAATCCTTCCATGTGTAATGGTTATCACGTATCGTTGTTTACAGGGAAATGAAGATAAAGCCATTGATTCTTCCAGCAACCTCTGACGCGCGCTTCATAAGGAGGGTAAGCAGCATTCCTGCAATTATGCTCAACAATCTTTTCAATAAATTCATTCTGTAAACCATCGTTCCTGTCATATGACAGCTTTAATCTGCTCCACTTCTGTTATAATCGGTGGCTTCACAGTTCTAATAACATTATGTAAGATAATAATGAGAACTGAAAGAATCTGTTGCGAACGGCCTTGCCGCAGTGGTAACACCGGTTCCCGTCAGATCACCGAAGTTAAGCGCTGTCGGGCTGGACTAGCACTTGGATGGGTGACCATTCGGTCTGTCCAGCGCTGTTGGCAAGCGGGGTGCACTCAGCCCTTGTGAGGCAAACTGAGGAGCTAATTGACTGAGAAGTAGCGGCTGCGGTCTCGAAAACTGAGGACGGCCGGGAGAGCGGTGTGCTGACCACATGCCCCTCCATATCCGCATCCAGTGACGCCTATGGGCTGAGGATGACGCGGCGGTCGGTCGGTACCGTTGGGACTGCATGGCCTGTTCGGACGGAGCTTAGTTTTAGTTTTACAAAGAATCGGTTAGCTTCCGTCATTGTGGTAAGTTACGCCCTTCGTGAAATTGGCCGCAGTGTTAGTGAAGACACTAGAATTATTGCTAAGCTTGTTAAGACTCGCACTAACGTACTGAACCAAATTTATTTTCTTTTGTATTTCATACGCTTAAGCATTTTCAGTCCACGCTAGGATTTTGCGTAATGTACACTCCCAAAATGTTATTCTGCACTCAGTGTAACGACAACTTTGAAATCCAATATAATCTCTTCAGTTGCTGTTTACCACTTTAACGTCAACAGCGGTTCTGAGCTCCATGATTCGTATATTAGGAGGAAATGTTCAACACGCACACGCAGATATACCGGGTGATCAAAAAGTCAGTATAAATTTGAAAACTTAATAAACCACGGAATAATGTAGATATAGAGGTAAAAATTTACACACATGCTTGGAATGACATGGGGTTTTATTAGGAAAAAAAAAGTTCACAAAATTTCCGACAGATGGCGCTGGACAGCAAAACTGCTAGCGTGACGGGTGAGAGGTACGCCGATTTTTTACAGACTCGCGTCATCCCCAGCCTGGCTGATAAACACCTCCTGGAACACACGATGTTTATGGAGGATGGTGGTTCACCCCATATTGCTAGACGCGTCAAAGATCTCTTGAGTGCGTCGTTTGGTGATGATCGTGTGCTCAGCGGCCACTTCCGTCATGCTTGGCCTCCCAGGTCCCCAGACCTCAGTGCATGCGATTATTGGCTTTGGGATTACCTGAAGTCGCAAGTGTATCGTGATCGACCGACATCTTCTAGGGATGCTGAAAGACAACATCCGACGCCAATGCCTCACCATAACTCCGGACATGCTTTACAGTGCTGTTCACAACATTATTCCTCGACTACAGCTATTGTTGAGGAATGATGGTGGACACATTGAGCATTTCCTGTAAAGAACATCATCTTTGCTTTGTCTTACTTTGTTATGCTAATTATTGCTATTCTGATCAGATGAAGCGCCATCTTTCGGATATTTTTTGAACGTTTGTATTTTTTGGTTCTAATAAAACCCCATTTCATTCCAAGCATGTGTGTCAATTTGTACCTCTCTCTCTACATTATTCAGTGATTTATTCAGTTTTCAAATTTATACTGACTTTTTGATCACCCAGTATATGAAGCATCTACAAGGCACTGTCGGATGTCAATGTATCTTCGTACATGCACACACCATCATTGCGTATGAAAATCGTTTGAGTTACAGTTGTGTGTTAAATCAGAACGGTCACCAGAGTTCACTGGTGTTTTGGACAGCGTGGTGTCACCGCCAGACACCACACTTGCTAGGTGGTAGCCTTTAAATCGGCCGCGGTTCATTAGTACACGTCGGACCCGCGTGTCGCCACTATCAGTGATTGCAGACCGAGCGCCGCCACATGGCAGGTCTAGTCTAGAGAGACTACCTAGCACTCGCCCCAGTTGTACAGCCGACTTTGCTAGCGATGGTTCACTGTCTACATACGCTCTCATTTGCAGGGACGACAGTTTAGCATAGCCTTCAGCTACGTTATCTGCTACGATCTTGCAAGGCGCCATATTCAGTTACTATGTCTTCTGAACAGATAATATTGTGAATCATGTACCGTCAAGAGAGACGTTCATCATTAATGGATTAAAGTTAAGTATCAAACTAATTAAGTCCGCTTTCTGAATTCTATTTCCTAGTCATGTTCCAGACCTCACGTCAGTATAGTTCTTCCCTCCTCACTCCAGCTTGCGTGAGCTAAAACGCGTGCATTTTGGCCTCCCCTAGTAACACGGTGTTGGCTCTTCTGCCAACAAAACAGACAGTATCTGCACTCGTCACAGATAGCGTTACCAGGTGCTGACAGGGTTTGATAGGGGTCTCGTCGTTGGTCTCCATCCGGCTGCCTGGTCGACTCGTGCAATATCCAGATTTGTGGTGCATTCCGATATGACAATGGTCCGATATTCCCCATGGCACTATAAGTACACACACTCCACTACGTTACGGTCGACCGCGTCTGGCCACCACAGGGGAGCATCGCCGTACTGTGCTCCAAGCACACTGCAATTCCTTCATATCTGCTCCAGCCATTTGAGAACAAGTAATTTGAGGCCAGTAATGTAAGTCTGAATCATTTGGTGTAGTGCAACCCATCCATCGTTCAGTAAATTCTTCGATTTAAAACTTCTCGCACTTCCAGATGCCAGTGTGGCGGTGCCCCATCCTTTTGGTAAATGAAGTCGTTCGAATCAGCCTCCAATTGTGTGAAAAGAAAGTTCTCAAGCATATCGAGATATGTACTTCCTGTAACAGTGTTCTCGGCAAAGAAAAATGGACCATACACCTTTACCTGTGAAACTGCACGAAACACATTAAATGTTGGAGGGTCCCTCTCATGTTGTACAACTTCATGTGGTTTTGCCGTACCCCATATTGTCACATTATGACGGTTCCCTTTTCCATTTAAATGGAATGTTGCCTCGTTACTAAACACGAAGCGTGGAAGAATAACTGTCATCCTCTGTCTTTCCGAGAACGAAATTACAGAACTCCACACGTTGTTGTTTATCACATTCGCAAAGAGCTTCCAGTTCCTGAATTTTGTGTGGTTTCATGTGTAAACGTCGACTCAACTCACGCCACACGGACATCGGCGGCCTGTTGAGCTGTCCAGCTGCACGGCGAACGCGTTTCTGCAGACTCCTTGTGAAACTATGGCGGATGCATTCGACATCTGTGTCAAACACTCGGAGACGGCCCAGCGATATACACTACAGGCCATTAAAATTTCTACACCAAGAAGACCACGTGCTACAGAGGCTAAATTTAACCAACAGGAAGAAGATGCTGTGATATGCAAATGATTAGCTTTTCCGAGCATTCACACAAGATTGGCGCCGGTGGCGACACCTACAACGTGCTGACATGAGGAAAGTTTCCAACCGATTTCTCATACACAAACAGCAGTTGACCGGCGTTGTCTGGTGAAACGTTGTTGTGATGCCTCATGCAAGGAGGAGAAATGCGTACCATCACGTTTCCGACTGCGATAAAGATCGGATTATAGCCTATCGCGATTGCGGTTTATCGTATCGCGACATTGCTGCTCGCGTTGGTCGAGATATGGAATCGGTGGGTTCAGGAGGGTAATGCGGAACGCCGTACTGGATCCCAACGGCCTCGAGTCACTAGCAGTCGAGATGACAGGCATCTTATCCGCATGGCTATAACGGATCGTGCAGCCACGTCTCCATCCCTGAGTCAACAGATGTGGACGTTTGCAAGACAACAACCATATACACGAACAGTTCGACGACGTTTGCAGCAGCAGCGACTATCAGCTTGGAGACCGTGGCTGTGGTTACCCTTGACGCTGCATCACAGACAGGAGCGCCTGCGATGGTGTACTCAACGACGAACCTGGGTGCACGATTGGCAAAACGTCATTGTTTCGGATGAATCCAGGTTCTGTTTACAGCATCAGATGGTCGCGGTGAACGCACATTGGAAGCGTGTACTCGTTATCGCCATACTGGCGTATCACCCGGCGTAATGGTATGGGGTGCCATTGGTTACACGTCTCGGTCACCTCTTGTTCGCACTGACGGTACTTTGAACAGTGGTCGTTACATTTAAGATGTGTTACGAGCCGTGACTCTACCCTTCATTCGATCCCTGCGAAACCCTACATTTCAGCAGGATAATGCACGACCGCATGTTGCAGGTCCTGTACGGGCCTTTCTGGATACAGAAAATGTTCGACTGCTGCTCTGGCCAGCCCCATTCTCCAGGTCTCTCACCAACTGAAAACGTCTGGTCAATGGTGGCCGAGCAACTGGCTCGTCACAATACGCCAGTCACTACTCTTGATGAACTGTGGTGTCGTGTTGAAGCTGCATGGGCAGCTGTACCTGTACTCTCCATCCAAGCTCTGTTTGACTCAATGCCCAGGCGTAAAAAGCCGTTATTACGGCCAGAGGTAGTTGTTCTGGGTACTGATTTATCAGGATCTATGCACCCAAATTGTGTGAAAATGTAATCACATGTCAATTCTAGTATAATATATACGTCCAGCGCATACCCGTTTATCATCTGCATTTCTTCTTGGTGTAGCAATTTTAATGGCCAGTAGTGTACCTTTACCCAAACAAACTATTTCTCCGAATTGTTCATGCCATCGTCTAATGCTCTGTGCTGTAGGAGGATCCACACCATACCTAGAACGAAAGTCACGCTGAACAGTTATTACTGACCCGCACTGCGCAAAACGTGGAACACGAAACGCTTTACATATTTCTTGAGACAGTCACTTTCAAAAAATAGTCAAAATGCCTCCAAAAGTCTTCTGTTGTCCCGACACCATTTTTACTACAACTGAAGTTGCCGCACACTGCTACTACCAGCGGGAATCATGTAAAACTCGGGAGTTTCCTCTTTCCAACAGTACGTTGTTCACGCACATACCTCAAATACATATTAGTTATGATTTTTTAAAGATAGGATTGTTCTTTTTGTTACACCCTGTATTTTATCTGTTACCCATTGCTTCTTCGCACTTACCATAGTTGCACCTGTGTTGTCCTTTTCAATGTCTGTGATTACCCTTTTTAGAGATTTTCATTCCAACTCAACTGAAATGCCTGCTGAACTACTCATTATGGCAATGGTTATAGCCTCATAGAACATTAAGTGTATCTCTTCAGTCCTTAGCCGTTTTTCCGTATCCCACTTCATTGCGCATTGATTCTTCTTTTGGAAATTTGTGGTAAGGTCTTGTGGGACCAAACCACTGAGGTCATCGGTCCCTAAGCTTACGAACTACTTAATCTAACTTAAACCAACTTACGCTAAGGACAACACACACACCCATGTCCGAGGGAAGGGGATTCGAACTTCTGAAGGGGGGGTGGGGGGGGGGCGGACCGTGACAAGACGCCCACAGACCGCGCGGCTACCCCGCGCGGGGCGATTCTTCTTGACTAGTCTATTCAATTTCAGCTTACTCAAAATCATTACAAAATTGTGAGCTGTTCCTATATCTACCCCTGGGTACGCCTTACAATCGAGCATCTGATTTAGGGATCTCTACCTAACCACGATAGAATCTTCCTCTATCTCCCAGCCTTTACCACACGCTCATTTCATTTTCGAGTGATCGATCTCTTCTTGTGATTCTTCAACAGAGTATTCGCTACTTCCAATTGATATACTCCCTTGCATAGTGTGGAGATAACACCACAATACAAATGGATGCGTTTACAGTACTACCGTCACCAGGGAGGAGGGACAGCTGATGACTGGCTTTGCACTGTGTTCATCAATGAGCTGCTGTTCTGTTCCACTCCGGATGACCTTATTCGGCGAACATGGTAGCGCCCTCCGTAGAATTCCCATTTCTCCAGTGTTTTGGAGAGGCATGCTTTTGGGAGCCACTGAGTAGGACTTCATATCATTAGTGGTAGTGATTGAGAGAATTCTGACGCCAGAGGCTCTGGACATCGTACATCCTCTTATGTTCCCATATGCAGTTGTGCGCCACCTAGCCTCAGCAGGAGATAAAAATATTTTGTTACGCTTCCCAACCGAATAAATGCGTGCATGTAGACCAGAGAGGGTGAAACATGCTGCCAATTTCTTCGCAAATTTGACTCGATTTTATAGTCACTGAAGAAACATCATATACCCTTTGAGCATGTGAAGTTTCATTTCGTTTCCTCCTCCCTTTTGAATACTTTTTTACTCTTTGTCAATACGAATCTTGTAAAGCTATAATTTTGAGTCAGTCTTCTTCTTATATTATCTGAAAATCATAATTGAGAGGTTGAACTGGTTACGTTGTGAGATGTTCTAGTGACTGTATCAGTAACAGAATAAAAAGAAAGAGATCAATCCTCTCCTTTTTAATTACCAACAACATTACAAAACTTCTCTTCCTGTCAACATTAATAGAAGAACGATTACGATATCCCTTGTTGGATTACCACTCTTCCAGATCATCAGACATTTAATGTCTACTTCTGAAGAAGGTTTTGTTTTTGAGTCTTCTATTCATTGCGATGTTCAGCTTTATGGATCCACGTAGATTCTTCGCTGTCTAGTAATGCCATCTATCCTCCTTCCATTAGGACGTTTGAATGCGATTAAAATTTCGTCTGTTTGACCTTACAGTCTGGCGTCCCTTCGCTAGGTGCTTCTGTCTATTGGCAAAGGATAGGCACATATGCTGTTCTAGACTCCTGGACCACGTACGCTCGTATGGCAGGGAACTAGTTGATTGGTTTTCTCGAACTCTCAATTAAAGTGAACTGTATGCACAACGGACAGTGCCTGCCGAATGTTGGGTTCTGAATTTGCTAGATTGCATTACAGGTTTCATATTTTCCGATTACATAAGGTATTCACCCGGTACGATTAATTTGGAAATAACGCTGCGAGAACCTAGGAATTAACAAAGTCCAGAGGAGCGCTTGATAGGACTAAGTCGCAACGCTGACACAATTTCGGAAGCTGTTTGGAACTCACTAAATCTGAGAGACGGTTGAAAACCAACCTAGACGTCAGAGACGAATCGGAGATCTTTTGGGCAGCAATACTGTTAGACAACGTTATACATTGCTGTGGTAGAACGTTAGCAACTACCTAAAAAGTTATTCCCCATTTAATAATGTTCACAAGAGTTTACAAGTGCTTTTCCCCTTCGTGAATTCGATTCATAGTCAGGGGTCTCGTATTAGATCGTGGAAATGATGCATAGCTGTAGTTGGAAGGATGAAATTAATATATGTTTGTTTCCTGTTGCATAGCTGGAGTTGGAAGGACAAAATTAATATGTGTTTGTTTCCTTGGAAGCTTTATGTATTTTTGTGTGACTCTTAACCTACATAGTTGTGAACTGATACCCTTTTCTGGAGCAAATTTCTGTGCAGATTGCAGGAGATCAACAGGTACAGTGCGTCGTATTTTAGCAGTGTACAGTTTCCAATCCAGTTACCGAGACTTGAAATTTATGTTGCTACAGAGCGCATTTTACTGATCTAGAAGGTGGTACAAATTGAAATCTTTTTACTGATCAAAGCGATGATAACCACCTGTATTAAGCTCAGTTTACGATGGCAACAATGGCCAGAATCGAACTGGATGTGTCGATGGAAATTTTTTAATCAGTAACTGTAAAGCGTCACTTAATCTGTGACAGTCATTGGGCATTGTTACGAGCACGTGAATTTTGGCAGCGTTCGAGTGTGAAACTTTGAGAAAAACAACGGTGTCACAAAGAAAAAGCCCAAAAAAAGGCCTCCTGCTGTCAAAAGCCTTCTCTGAACTTAGTATGGGATTGTTGTTTTCATTTGTAGTTGCCCATGTATATGTTGTCATCTATCCACCTTTTATTAGGCCATCAACTCTCTTGGAATCTAGAAAACACTGTTGATCTTTCGTGTTTTCTGGTGTCATCTGCCCACCTTTGATTAGAACGTTTACTCTGTCCTATATCCTCGAATTTAGAAAACAACTGCCTTTCTCTGCTTACCATGCCACTAGATGACTATGTTCCAATCATGACCATATCATTTTCGTAGCAATGATAATGCAGTTTACCACTCAGTTTTGCTCCATGACTCATTTATTTGACTTCAAGGACATCTATGGAAGCGCTAAACAGTTGTGAAATGATTCTGCCTTCTTTTTTCACCCGTACATGTTTCGTGATACTTCACCATTATCAACATATATCCTATTACACGAAAAATTTAGGTCCATGGAATAATATGATAACACTGATTATTCTCACTAAGAACATAATGTAAGAAAAGGGGAACCATATTTTGTGCAACGTACGACAGCCACATATCTCTTTTATGGAAGCCAATTCCTTTCTTTTTTTTTCAGTATTCCAATACAATACTTTACTCCCCAATCTTTTGGATACAGCACCCTATTTTTCCACACAGTCTCCGTTCAATGCGATGGACTTACGCAACCATACTGTGGTTGCCTGTATGCCTGCATAGCACCATTCTCCTAATCGACGGAGGAGCCAACGCCTTGCTACATCAGTAAACTCCCCATCAACCTCGTAACGCGCAAGCAGTTCCGCTGAGATGGTCCTTCGTTCCTCTTTCTGATCTTCAGTTATGGGGCTAAGAATCCAACGGGCACACACCTTTAAGTATCCCAACTTGCGGACAAGTGAGTCAGCATCACCAACAGAGACGTCAAGTGAAGCAACGTGGTGTTTCATCGTGTTCTGTAGATCACCTCGAATGAAAGTGTCCTCACATTCCAACATTGCAGCAGTCACAGTTATTTACGTCCGTTCGGCATGCAAGAGATCGAAAAGGTTTGTGCGACCTCATTGCGATGAAGACAGACCTCTCGTCCAACGATTCAGCTTGCTTTTGCTCACTGCCAGGTCTCCGTAGACATTCTACAAGCGCCTATGAATACCTGCGATGCTCTGTTTTTCTATCAAAAGAACCCAATGAGAGCGCTCTGCTTAGAGCGCACCTTCATTACGGACGCCATTCTGGAGGCTATGTACAATGCCGCCAACCATCGGAGCTTCATGAAACTACAGGCGCTGAAGTGCGAATATTCTACAATGTCCCACAACAAATTACGCATGTTTTCAATCGAAACTATCCGAGAAAACAAATTTGTTGCACTACTTATCGAACGTCACTCGTACTAATACTGGGCATAAAACAGGAACTTCACTGAATTTCATGAAGTACTGAGAAGTTCAGTTTACAGGATATGTGTACATGATTACTGTTAACGTTAATGAAAAGATCATTTTATTGCTACTCATGCAACTAAACTTGAAAATATGTTTTAGAATGAGTTGTCCAGGAGAGTAGATTTTGAATTAGATTTGAAACTTGCGTCGCCACCTGTCAGACATTTTAAGTTGTTGGACAAATGATCAAAAAGTTTCATTGCTGCATAGTGAACTCCTCTCTGAGCCACTGACAGCTTTAACAGTGATAAATGCGATCCATTTTCGCCTCAAGTGTTATAGGTATGTACATCACTGTTCTTCTCAAATTATGAGGAATTATTTGTGATGAATTTCATTAGGCGAAATATGTATTGCGGCATCACATGACATCTGTGGGTCAATGCCACATATTATTCTTACTGCTCGCCTTTGTGCTGTCAATACTTTCTTTCTGTTTGATAAGTTACCAAAAAAAGTATTCTGTACGAGATTATTTTGTGGAAATATACAAAACATGTCAGAAGTTACATACGTTTGTTTCGAAGATTAGCAGTCATATGACGAGTAAAAGTAAATGAACTTAAGCTCAGTAATATGCTTCTTCCAGCTCAAATTTTCATCAATATGTACTCTAAAAAATTTGGAGCATTCTACCATAGTTACTGACTCCTGCTCATGTGCTGCATCAACTGGTGTGATTCTCTTTATTACACAGAACTGAACGTAGTGTGTTGTTTTCAAAATTTAGGCAGAATCCAATTTGAGACAACCATGTAATAATTCTTTGGGAAATATCATTTACTAACTCTTCTGTTGCTTTCTCTCTAATAGGATTATAAGACTACTATCATCTGCAAAAAGTACCAGTTTCGCTTGTTGAATGTTAAATGGAAGGTCACATATATAATTAATAGGAATGGACCCAAAATTGAATCTTGTGGAACTCCCGTTGTGATTTTTTTTTTTACCCCAGTCACTAAAGTTTTCTACCTTTACGACACTGTCTTAATTATTCAGCACAATTATTTGTATTCTGTTTGTCGAGTATGATTCAAATCAGCTGTTTGTAAAGGCATCAGTTCCGCAAAACTTGAGTTTTTCTAAGAGAGTATCACGATCTGTACGCTCGAAGGCCTTGGAGACATAATAAAAATACCAACTTGTGATATAGTATTATTTAAGGCTTGCACTATCTGATGAGTGAATGTTCTGCTTAAATAGAATTACCAGCTAAGCATCCTTTCTCGAATCCAATCTTTTGTGTACTACTTAAATTGTTTCCACTTAAGTGTGCGACTATTCTCGAAAACATTATTTTTTTCTAACAACTTGAAGAAAGAAGTCAGTAAAGTAATTGGATGATAACTGTTTAAGTCTGTCTTCTCATCTTTCTTCTGAAGTGGTTTAATAATTGCAGATTTTAACCTGTCTGGAAAAATTCCCTGTGCCATTCATGCACTGCTCTCATCACTAAGGACATTGCTTACTAAGTTGGACAAACTTTTGTAAATTTTGTTTGTAATTCCTCCTGCCTCACAAATGCTTTCGTTTTCAGAAATTTTATAATTATATTAATTTTAGTGGAAAATGATGATGCTACTTCTAGTTGCTTAAAGTTTGGTTGCATGACCTTTCTAATACACTCCTGGAAATGGAAAAAAGAACACATTGACACCGGTGTGTCAGACCCACCATACTTGCTCCGGACACTGCGAGAGGGCTGTACAAGCAACGATCACACGCACGGCGCAGCGGACACACCAGGAACCGCGGTGTTGGCCGTCGAATGGCGCTAGCTGCGCAGCATTTGTGCACCGCCGCCGTCAGTGTCAGCCAGTTTGCCGTGGCATACGGAGCTCCATCGCAGTCTTTAACACTGGTAGCATGCCGCGACAGCGTGGACGTGAACCGTATGTGCAGTTGACGGACTTTGAGCGAGGGCGTATAGTGGGCATGCGGGAGGCCGGGTGGACGTACCGCCGAATTGCTCAACACGTGGGGCGTGAGGTCTCGACAGTACATCGATGTTGTCGCCAGTGGTCGGCGGAAGGTGCACGTGCCCGTCGACCTGGGACCGGACCGCAGCGACGCACGGATGCACGCCAAGACCGTAGGATCCTACGCAGTGCCGTAGGGGACCGCACCGCCACTTCCCAGCAAATTAGGGACACTGTTGCTCCTGGGGTATCGGCGAGGACCATTCGCAACCGTCTCCATGAAGCTGGGCTACGGTCCCGCACACCGTTAGGCCGTCTTCCGCTCACGCCCCAAAATCGTGCAGCCCGCCTCCAGTGGTGTCGCGACAGGCGTGAATGGAGGGACGAATGGAGACGTGTCGTCTTCAGCGATGAGAGTCGCTTCTGCCTTGGTGCCAATGATGGTCGTATGCGTGTTTGGCGCCGTGCAGGTGAGCGCCACAATCAGGACTGCATACGACCGAGGCACACAGGGCCAACACCCGGCATCATGGTGTGGGGAGCGATCTCCTACACTGGCCGTACACCACTGGTGATCGTCGAGGGGACACTGAATAGTGCACGGTACATCCAAACCGTCATCGAACCCATCGTTCTACCATTCCTAGACCGGCAAGGGAACTTGCTGTTCCAACAGGACAATGCACGTCCGCATGTATCCCGTGCCACCCAACGTGCTCTAGAAGGTGTAAGTCAACTACCCTGGCCAGCAAGATCTCCGGATGTGTCCCCCATTGAGCATGTTTGGGACTGGATGAAGCGTCGTCTCACGCGGTCTGCACGTCCAGCACGAACGCTGGTCCAACTGAGGCGCCAGGTGGAAATGGCATGGCAAGCCGTTCCACAGGACTACATCCAGCATCTCTACGATCGTCTCCATGGGAGAATAGCAGCCTGCATTGCTGCGAAAGGTGGATATACACTGTACTAGTGCCGACATTGTGCATGCTCTGTTGCCTGTGTCTATGTGCCTGTGGTTCTGTCAGTGTGATCATGTGATGTATCTGACCCCAGGAATGTGTCAATAAGGTTTCCCCTTCCTGGGACAATGAATTCACGGTGTTCTTATTTCAATTTCCAGGAGTGTGTATTCTCTTGCATCTTCAACTGAACCATTCAATACTATATTTGGTGCTATGTTTCGAAAGTGTTTGTTAAAAGTACTTGCAGCTTGTGAATTATCAGTTATGACATTGCCATTTAGTTTAAGTATTATGGAATTTTGTACGCTGACTGGCTGTCCTGTCTCTCTCTTTTGACGATTATCCATGGCTTAAGTGTTTTTTTTTTAATTGATCGCTTAGATAATTTTTTAGGAAAGGAACATTCAAATATGATTTAATAGCCCATTAGCAATTGGGTGCACATTAATTGTTTCGGCCTGAGCACTGTGCATAAAAATGCTATCTGTCAATGTCCCACTATTGTGCTGCAAACGAGTGGAAAATTGACTACCGAAATTATATTAGAACACTAAAATAATAATTCTACTTAATTTTTCCTGTCAGTATCTTTTAAGAAATTTACATTGAAAACACCACAAACTAATAACCGTTTCTTCCTGTCTGACAGGTAGCTCAGTAACGCATCTACATTTCTCATACAGAGCTGAAAGTTTTCTATAGGGGATCTGTAGACAGTTGCAATTATTAGAGAAGTATTCTGCACTAACAAGTCACAAGCACATGCTTCTAGGTTCTGATCAACACAAAAACTCTTTGTTTCATTATTTTTCACTTTGTGTCCAACTTTTACATACGTTAAAATTCCTCCTTTCGCAGTGTTAACTCTATACGGAAATGAAGCACGTCTGTAATCCCTGACATTTAACTTATCTCTCCGTGTGGTTACATGGTGTTTAGAGACACAGGACAGCTGTCCCTTCAGAAATTTCCACATTTTCATACAATAAGTTAGTCTGTCTTGTTTGTCAACTCCCTAACATACTGAAGCAAGAAATTGATTTTATTTTCCTGGAAACTGCTACATAATTTATGGTCTTGTAGTGGTCTAATTTATTTCGCCACATTAGATTTTTTTTTAAATAGATCAGAAACTGAATCGTGTGCTGCAGCCCTCTTTGTGTTACAGGCTGGAATTCCTGCGCTGGGATTCATGCCGATAAACAACACTCCAATACTTCCGCACGGAATAGACGAGTACATTACAGCGGCCTCCCTGCTGCGTGGCATCGACATCTTCCAGGGTGTGCTCCAGGAGGTAGCCAACGTCCTGTAGAGGTCTCCAGGGGCCGCCACTTACCCACTTAGCTGGGCGCCGCTCGTGGTTGAAACCACCAACCCTTCCGTACCCATATTCGATTAAGACATTATGGACAACATTCACACAATACACAGCATTTAATTTCACAAAGTAACAGCCAAAACTTTAGGACTTCTTCGAAGTCACCAAGCACAGACATCACATTTCACAGAACTTTTTGTAAGGTTCGCCTATGACCAACCACAATAAACGTTGGAATACGCAGTATGTAACTGAAGACACAGCTCTGTTGTGGAAAATAAAAACTGTTCAGAGAACAAAAATACCTTGTTGTTTTACTGGGATGAAATAAATCAAGTTTATGTGTATTATATGGTTAAGTTTCAATGCTCCTTTAAGCTGCTTTTCAGAAGAAGTGCAGATGACTTCTGGTATATACTGAAAAAAAGAAATCGCAACACCAGAAACGAGTTGTGCAGCAATCGAAAGTTGATATGCATGACTCGATATCTGAAAGATGATATCTGTTCAAATTTCAAGCCAATCCCACAAGACACTAAGAGGATGGAAATCAGGTTTACTTTAAATGCATGCTGTCACGGTCGTTACTTTTGAAACTGGACGTGGTGAGTTGATGTTAGTCAAGAATGCCTGTACTTGAACAAGGATTACTTGGTTGGTTGTTGGAGTTAAAGGGACGTAACATCGAGGACATCAGTTCCTTCATCTTACATGTATCGAACCACAAATAACCTTCAGAAGGAGGATACAAAAAGCAAATCGTGAGAAAGCAAGTGCTGGGAAAGGGAATCCGGGGAAACTCGATTGTAAGGAAGATACAGTAAGACAGACAAAAAATCGAAGCAGAAGTAGGAGGGGAGTTAGAGGGGTAAGTTGGAAAGCCGCTCTGTCAGAATACAATTGGAAATCCCTGGAGCAATGTTTTCTGTGGGTGACGCAACCTTTGCATCACACCAGCACCATGTCACTGCGTGTTACACGAAGGAAACAAACAACATAGACAAGATAATGAAAGTTTACCAAAGATAAAACATTAAAAATGGCAAACTAAAGAGGACAAGGAGAATAAAAAGGTGGGAAGCAGAGGGGCCAGGCCAGACAACCGAGCAAGGGCCAACATGGGAGCCCTGGCCACAGAAAGCGAGCAGTGAACCTCCAAACCGTCATGCGATCAATGAAGCAAAATTGTCCCATCTCGCAGAGGCAAGTCGAAATCGCGCTCACGGGTGGAACACAAAACCAGGTCAGCAGCTTTGGCACCGTCCGCTAGCGTCAGAGGCAGCGTGTCAAGAAGTTTAAGATATTGCCACAAAGCAGCAAAATTTGGACAGTGTAGTGGGATGTGGGCCACGAACAGGTGGCTACAACATCGATACTAAGGTGCTTCTAATGTCTGAGAATATGGCTTCGGATTAGCCAAGTGTGGCCAATGCTTAGCCATCGAAGGACAGTGGATTTCCAATGAGATGTGTAAAAGAGAAGACCGCCACATGGTGTGGTCTTCTTCATTGCCCTCAGTTTGTTTGGGGACTCCTGGGCGAACCATTCTGATTTCCAGACCTCCAACGATTAATGGTGTAGAGTCAACCGAAGGTCCAGTTCTGGGACCCTCATTTCCGAAAGTATCATCTTGGTAGCCAACTTGGCCAAGTGGTTGGAATTTTCATTCCCTGAGATCCCAAAATGTCCAGGGGTCCAAATAAAGACGACTGGCCGTCCCGCTTGATGGAGGTCCTAAAGAATATAGTGGATAGATGGGACTAATAGGTGAGGAAGGCAGTACTGCTCTATAGCCTGAAGCTGCTCAGGTAGTCGCCACACATTAGAAGCAGGTGCACGAACGAGTGTGGCTAAGGGCTTGTTTGATGATCACCAATTTAGCAGTGAAGATACTGCATACCTTCGGCAAGGAGTGTAGTTTCCTGCAACTTGCATGTGTGTATGCAAAACCGTTTCATTCATGGACAGTTGAGCTGTCAGTGTATACCGCTTATGAAACTGGAAATGCATCGAGAACAGCCAGAAGTCCGTGGCAAAACACGATGGGATCAACCGAATCTTTCAGTCCAAAGGATAGATTGAGGCAGAACCGAGGTCGCGGTACACGCCATTCGTGCACGCGCAATTGCTCCCTGACAAATGGCGACAGTGGGAGAAGTTGGAGTTCAGAATAAAGACACTGTAGTTGAACTGTAATTGCGCCTGTTGTGGGAGGTGGACTTCCTTACTAGGAATAATAACGTGGTAGCTTTGACGCTTAGGACAGCTGTGAACATGTATAGCATAACTGAGTAGTAGTCGTTGGCACGTGATCTGTAGTGGAAGGACCCCAGCCTCTGCAAGCAGGCTGTTCACAGGGCTAGTTCGAAATGCTCCTGTTGCCATTAAAAAGAGAAGTAAACTTAATAAAGAAGCCTGTAGGACCCCATTCTCTTGGATGTTGAGTCTATTATGTGAAGCACCAACTAGAATGTGGAAAAGTGGTGTGACAAAACAACAAGCATTGAAATAATTCATAAGCCTTGGCTGGGCAATGGATCCACTTTTTCCGGTGCGAATACACAAATACGTCCAAACTCCTGTGTGAATCCGTAAGTAAGATGATTTAAGACTCAAGGTAAAGTTAAACAAAAAGACAGAAGGCCTTATCTTCAATTAGGCAGAAGGCCCCAAACAACCTGATGCTCGAAAGACAAAGATCCTTAATTTCAAAATGGCTGAAGGTCCCAAGACTCAAAATTCAAGGTAAAATAAATTTAAACAATAAAGCCTTCTCTTAAATTAGGCTAAAGGTGCCAAACAATCTAACACTTGACAAGCAAGGAATTTTAATTTTAAAACGGCTGAAGGCCCACAACTTGAAACGCAACTAAAATAATTTTTATTGTGCAGAAGGCCCAAGGCTTTATCTTTAAACAATATATTAATCAGGCTGAAGGCCCAAAAAATCTAACACTTGACAAGCAAGAAATTTTAATTTTAAAACGGCTGAAGGCCCATGACTTGAAACACAACTAAAATAATTTTTATTACGCAGAAGGCCCAAGGCTTTATCTTTAAACAATATATTAATCAGGCTGAAGGCCCAAAAAATCTAACACTTGACAAGCAAGAAATTTTAATTTTAAAACGGCTGAAGGCCCATGACTTGAAACACAACTAAAATAATTTTTATTACGCAGAAGGCCCAAGGCTTTATCTTTAAACAATATATTAATCAGGCTGAAGGCCCAAACAATCTAACACTTGACAAGCAAGGAATTTTAATTTTAAAACGGCTGAAGGCCCATGACTGAAACACAACTAAAATCATTTTTATTATGCAGAAGGCCCAAGGCTTTATCTTTAAACAATATATTAATCAGGCTGAAGGCCCAAACAATCTAACACTTGACAAGCAAGGAATTTTAATTTTAAAACGGCTGAAGGCCCATGACTTGAAACACAACTAAAATAATTTTTATTACGCAGAAGGCCCAAGGCTTTATCTTTAAACAATATATTAATCAGGCTGAAGGCCCAAAAAATCTAACACTTGACAAGCAAGAAATTTTAATTTTAAAACGGCTGAAGGCCCATGACTTGAAACACAACTAAAATAATTTTTATTACGCAGAAGGCCCAAGGCTTTATCTTTAAACAATATATTAATCAGGCTGAAGGCCCAAAAAATCTAACACTTGACAAGCAAGAAATTTTAATTTTAAAACGGCTGAAGGCCCATGACTTGAAACACAACTAAAATAATTTTTATTACGCAGAAGGCCCAAGGCTTTATCTTTAAACAATATATTAATCAGGCTGAAGGCCCAAAAAATCTAACACTTGACAAGCAAGAAATTTTAATTTTAAAACGGCTGAAGGCCCATGACTTGAAACACAACTAAAATAATTTTTATTACGCAGAAGGCCCAAGGCTTTATCTTTAAACAATATATTAATCAGGCTGAAGGCCCAAAAAATCTAACACTTGACAAGCAAGAAATTTTAATTTTAAAACGGCTGAAGGCCCATGACTTGAAACACAACTAAAATAATTTTTATTACGCAGAAGGCCCAAGGCTTTATCTTTAAACAATATATTAATCAGGCTGAAGGCCCAAAAAATCTAACACTTGACAAGCAAGAAATTTTAATTTTAAAACGGCTGAAGGCCCATGACTTGAAACACAACTAAAATAATTTTTATTACGCAGAAGGCCCAAGGCTTTATCTTTAAACAATATATTAATCAGGCTGAAGGCCCAAACAATCTAACACTTGACAAGCAAGGAATTTTAATTTTAAAACGGCTGAAGGCCCATGACTGAAACACAACTAAAATAATTTTTATTATGCAGAAGGCCCAAGGCTTTATCTTTAAACAATATATTAATCAGGCTGAAGGCCCAAACAATCTAACACTTGACAAGCAAGGAATTTTAATTTTAAAACGGCTGGAGGCCCGTGACTTAAAAGACCACTAAAAAAATTCTACTTTAATTCAAAACCATCAGCTATGAGCCATACAAATACACACAACAGAAAATAAGAATAGGCGTTGCAGCTAACGGCGCTCAGAAGTTTCAGGGGTCGGCCAGCACTTGAAATACTAGCGTTCACTTAGGTGAGAAAGGCAGTCGGCCCAACCATTCTCGATCCGATGACAACCCAACCAACAGACAGTCAATGGACCCACTCGATCTGCACACAACCAGGAGTTCAGTGCAAAACATAAAATGCATGGCCGCTCACAACCAAGCATACATTAAGCTGTCAAACTAAACACCGTGCTGGAAAGGGACAACATGGTGAGGAAAGGACACTGCCTGAATTTACGTTAACGGCCACGGCAGGTAACCAGAACGTTAACGACCACAAGGCTGAAAATTCCTCTGATGCACTTCAATTGCAAATAACCAAATGCAGTTAGACTCCACCGGATGGTGGCTAAGCCTTCGCCACCTCGAACACACACGTTGTTGCTCGCAGGAACGTTCCAACAGCCAACAACGAGAACCAGACGTCACAATGTGAACAGTCTTGACTTGCTGATAAATTAAATCCAAACTCAACTTTCGTGTCCAGGGTCGGTGAGCCACGGACCTCATAGCAATGGGAACAGCCCCACACACTCCGACACTCCATAGAGACCGCCATCGGGCCCGACCAAACTATGCCCTGCAGAGATTTCGTCGCTGCTCCACGCCAACCGACCAACTGCTCACACACAGCCTGGAGACAGCACTAAACTAACTGAGCAGTCGACATCACAAGCTACACACAGTTTTATGAACACTTGCACAAAGGACTAGACAATACTAGCGGCAGCGATTGAGCAATAATAAGGACGAATCACGAGTCGTTACACGCAGGCAACACCTAAGCGATCTCTGGCCAACATACATGTCGTCCGACAAGATGACCGACCGGTGACCAACCAAGTTAGTCCACACTCAAGTGATATGTATCGGCAACCGTCGGGCGGGTCATGGCTGTCCGGATCTAACTGCAGCCACTCCTCGACTGAACTTCTGCCATGTCCTAAGTCAAACACTACCTGGTCTGAACTGCACTGCTAGCTTCCCAACTCACTGGCAGATCTGAACTAACTCCAAACACACGACAACCGGGAAGTAATAGCAGTCAGAAAAGATAATACGCCAGGGCATATATCGATAAACGCCGCTGCTGCCGCTCACGGGCAGGCAAGGCTCAACTCAGTGACACCAGTAATTGAAATTAACATAACGAGGCGGTAGTGCAGTAAAAACCGATGCCATTGAGATATGGCACGAACACGAGCCACACACAGCTCAAGAAGTATAATGGAGAGGGGCTGTGGGCGGGTGGCGCTCAGTGGGAGTGTGGATTGGCTGTTGCGATAATGCTGTGTCCCAGATGGCACAGTGGTTACCGCACCTGCCTAGTAAGCAGGAGATCGAGGGTTTGAAGCCTGGTCTAGTACACATCTTCACTGATTGATGCTGATTCCGCTTATTGTCCCGCAGCTGCTGATAGCATAAACCCCCTTCAATTTACTTGTAATATCTAATGGTCTTGGTGATTTCCAATTTCGCTATATGTAGAGTTTAGAACTACTGTGTCAACTCCACCTGACACACTACCACAATCTGCACGATTCTTAAAACATCCACGGTAGCCATGAAGGACAGGACCCATGCTCCTGGAACCAAGATCCCTGAAGGGCATGCAGAAAGCAGGGGATAAGCTTAACAAATTTCACAGATCAGGCAGGTGGTGGGGAAAAACACTACATGTCCACTGGAGAATCATGCCCTCGGTATACTGTGAGAGCATAAACGGACTGCGGAGGTAGGTCACATCCTATCGTCACCTGCTGCCACTGGTTGAGAGGGTATGGTATTAAGACACATAGGTTTTGAGGCATATTATACGGTGCGATCTAGAGTCTCAGGAGCCACCACTGGTTGAGAGGGTATGGTATTAAGACACATAGGTTTTGAGGCATATTATACGGTGCGATCTAGAGTCTCAGGAGCCACCACTGGTTGAGAGGTATGGTGTTAGGACACATAGGTTTTAAGGCATATTATACGGTGCGATCTGGAGTCTCAGGAGCCACCACTGGTTGAGAGGGTATGGTATTAAGACACATAGGTTTTAAGGCATACGGTGCGATATGGAATCTCAGGAGCCAGGGGGATAACTGCCACACCCACAGAAGCAGAACATCTGGGATCTGGTGATGTGGGGACCACTGGAATTTGCTTGATCTTGGAAAACTTCTTTTTATGTCTCTTTTCTTTAGGGGTTTAGATGACTTGGAAGGTTTCCATGAATTAGTTTTAGGCAATGAAGAACATTATGAAAAACTACGTCTGAGAAGCCAGATGGTTCTGTGACCATGGCGGGGGGTTGTGGATCGGTGTACCCAGTGGGTGGGGAGCCATTGCTCCCAAAGTGGGATGTCAGTGAGGAGGAAGCAGCAGGAGGGGAACCCCCAGCCATCAGAGAGGATGGGGAGGGGAGGGGGCGAGGCACGGCTGAATGGCCCTCTGGACTCCCCGTAGGGTGCAAAAAGAAGGGGCGTGTCATTGGCAGCGAGAGCGAGTTTGGTTCAAATGGCTCTGAGCACTATGGGACTCAACATCTTAGGTCATAACTCCCCTAGAACTTAGAACTACTTAAACCTAACTAACCTAAGGACACCACACACACCCATGCCCGAGGCATGATTCGAACCTGCGACCGTAGCAGTCCCGCGGTTCCGGACTGCAGCGCCAGAACCGCACGGCCACCGCGGCCGGCCGAGTTTAAGTAATATATCACACAGATATCATCATCATTCGTTGAATAGTTTAAGAGACATGAAAGGTGACCATCATTCATAACCATCTTCTTGGATCCCAGGAAAGAAGCAACGTTGATAGATACGTTTGTTTGTATCAAATCATGACGTGGAACCTCAGTAGGAAACACCTCTCACAGAACTACTTGTCCCTGGGGAATAATGGTTCTGTCAGCGATGGAAACGGCATCAGATGACTAAGCTCAGAAAGTTTCACCAAAACTAACGCAGACTGCGTGCAGAGGCGTTTTACGTAACAGTAAAGAGGTACTTCACAGTGGCACAGCATACGCAAAGTACACACCTTTTGATTATTTTGGAAACTTACTAAAAGACAGTTACAAAAAATCGCAAAGAACAAAACATAATGATGTTGTCTAGATATAATAATTAAGTCACAGGTTAATTTAAGCTCGAGATTAACTGTAGCATACGACATTATCAAGCATGTAGGATGTAGACGCTCATACTTTTCATTGGCGTCTTTGTATGTCAGTCCTGAGTTATATACTGTTGTATTTTTTCTCTTTCTGAAAGACAATGTAGTCTGTTGAGCAGGGAGAATGATGAAGACTGGGCTACCATCGCAACGCGAAGACATGTTCCCTTCATACATTTGAAGCAGCGCATGTGGGGAGGGGGTAGCTCATACGGTTTCACATTACATCAGAATACCATCACCTTGACCTTTTCGGACAACGAATCACTCTCAAAGGCCAAGAGGAAGCCTTGGAGCATTTCTATTGTGCTTTGGCCCGCTATGGCTGCAATGGACAAAGTATACACCCTGCGCTGCAAGTTGGTGTGTAGCTCATCTTCAGACTGCAAGAAGACGTCACGATGGAAAATGATGCCTCGAACCATGTTTAGACTATTATTAGGCGTGAAAGTCATCAGAATGTTATCTACCTTGTCACCTTGTCAAAACAATGGTCAGGGGGGTGGTGTTTTAATCACAACAGACCCACTCTTCATTTTTGAGATGGCTGCGACTTCCCCAAACTTGTCCTCTTTAGTCTCTACAATGAATAAAGGCTTTGTGGCCAAAACAGAATCCCCATCTGTCCTTCTACAAATCTGGTGTTAGGAAGAGCATATTTCTGCTTTTCGCTTAGCCTGATGTTCCACCCACTGTATAGACACGGAAGGAAACATTTTGTGGTCGTATCTTTTTGCATTGAACGAATTCTTTTGTTTGGAAGAGACTGCTGGGGCCGTTTGACCATCAGTGAAAGAAAGCTTCATCCTCTTCGTATGCAAGTAATCGATCTAGGTGCCAACGCTCTACATGGCACCAACCAGCCTCAGCAATGGTTACCCAGCCAGTAAGCCATTGCTTGGAGACCCTGTGCCCCAGGCACATACTCCTTGGCATACGCTGGGAGATATCAGTTCAGAGACCAACGCTGCGATGCCTGCGTGGTCAGGGTGCTACGACCGTGCAGGTACTTGATAACCTGTCAGAATTGGATGGCTACAGTGCAGGCTATAGGGCACACTCCCTTATTAGGAAGGAAGGGTGCTAAAGCTCAAGGTGGAACAGACTTTTCCTCCATGACCAGCAATTCTGATAAGTTTGGAAAAGTGGTGGCAGATCAAACCCAACAGTGGGTACCGTGTATTTATTAATGCAAAGATGTAGGGAGCTCAGGAAGTTAAATGGAAACCAGGGTCCTAAATCAAGTATAGGGTCCAAGTGGGGTCTACATCAGAAAGACCGTACGGTGGAACGGTACAGGTGAAAGGAACAGTAGAAGTGTAGGCTTGCATTGCAGAAAGAGAAGTAGTGGTGCAAAGGCTAGGGACCCGTGGTAGCTAAGAACGTACTCATGAAAGAGTTGTGAGCCATCTATGGAGGGGGCTGGGAGTAGCGGCGACAAAGATGCCAATATCGCACCTCACTGAATTTAAACGAGGTCGTGTAATAGGGATACGAGGAGTTGCATGTTTCTGCTACTATATTTCAGAATTGCTTGCAGCGAAGGTCACCATAATGTACAGTCACAAATAGGCCGATCTCTGGACGGTCACGTGGCACTAACGAGAGGGAAGACCACTGTGTTTGGCGTATGGCTCTGGCGCATCTTACTGCATCTGCCGCAGCAATTTGAGCAGCAGCTGAATCACAGTTATACAGCGAACCGTTACATATCAGTTCTTCTAGGATAGCTTCGAGCCAGACGCCATGTAGCGTGTATTCCACTGACCCCAAACCACCGCCATTTGTGACTTCAGTACATTACCAAATATTGGTTACGATTACTTCTTGTTCTTAATTTCTGTCATTCCCACGCAACGGGTGTTTCTATTAACAAATGTTGCCGTACTTTGATATTTTCTGACGATTTTCTGGTCGTAAATGTAATACGACTAATGTATCCTCGTTAATGTAATTTTGTTTTCTTTATACGTTTCGAAGAACCAAGAAGAGAAGTATATGACTTGACAAGGATGCTTGCATAATCCAGCATTTTCCTTAATTCGGACTGACGGAACTGTGTTTCGTCTACGTCATCCTCCCGGAAATACTGAGAAAATATTTTGCTTCGTTTGGTCGGATTCCAGCCTGTCCTCACAGAGTTCATCAGGAGAGCTTCTAGAGTTGGATCGATACGAAATCTAAGGTTGAATCACAGAAATAAAACCAATAAGGCAAAAGCACTTAGTGCAACCATAATTCATGTATATAAGAGACAATGTCGCTTGAACAGGTCCCATTACGAGTGAAATGTGATTTTCTTGCACATTAGGCTATAATTAAAACGATTTTTTATCCAGATACTTCCATCAGAAGCTAATATTTTGGTCACGTAACAAGGCGGAAATCGGCTTCAAATTTGTTACCCCAAGACAACTCCCCTTATTATGCTCCATGCGGTTCACATATGAAAGACAGACATTGTTTATTTTTAAGTAAAAGTTTTTATTACTAACACACAGCTGTGAATACTTTTATCACGTACATGAATTTTGTATAGAAAAGTGCAATGTATTCGTAATCAGGTAATGAAGTTACAAAACGCAGTTTTACAGATTGGAAAAGTGAAATTATGCATCCCTTCAAGCAGAGGAATCCTCTGCTCCAAACAATGCTCGAATTAATTCGCATTTAAGCTTAATCTTGCTAGCAATAGCTGTGAACTGATTGTACAGTAACATAGCACAACGTAAACACATCATCTGGTGAGAATCTTCAGTACAGAAGACTTACAAAATTTTTGAGTTATACTGTTTGCACTTTACAGCGAATCAGTGGACGATGGTGGGATTAAGTGAATGTTCACAGTAATCATTCACATACTAACAAGGCACTAGAAGTGATGAGAGCTAATTCACTTTTGGAACTACATCCTGTATCCTTGTTCCATACGAGCCAGCGCTGCATCTCCAATGAGCTAGTCTGTAATACAAAACGAAACATACAGGGACCAGATGGGTCTATAAATAAAAATACTAAAATTTATCACTCGTTAACTAATGTATATAACGTGATAGTCGTAACCTCTTTCGACTGATCGTAGATTCTCGCATGATCAGAATCGAAATCTATAAAACAGCTAGAAAGAAATAAAGTTGTCACACAAAAAGTAAAAAGTGTAAACTATGTAAATTCATTTAGACTAGGAAATGAATCTAATTACAGTAATCAACAAATACAGGATCTTACGTACTTAGCCGAAATATATGCAAACTACTATTATTCACAGTAGAAGGTGTTGGGAGTATAAATAAATCAAAACTAAAGAATATCTCGAATGGATCGAACAACTGTCGAAGCAGAGACGAGGGATTCATGCAAACTATAACGCAGACACAGTGATAATTGGTAAATGAAGAAAACTAAAAAGAACACGTAATGAAGTTGTTCTTCAAGCAATCGACATGTATGCGAAGAAAACAAAACATATTTGTCAGGTACACATTTCATCAGCTGCAAAATATCTAGACCTAGAATAAAACATTATTCTGTTTCTACGGTGTATTTTGTAACAAAACAGTCCACGGGTGTCCCGTCGGGTATTAGTGTCCAAAGGGCACAGTATTTTGGCAAATCGATTCTGTCGCCTACATCAGGTGTGCAGTTGATGGTACTGATGAGATCGATCGTCGAAACGTTGTGCCCTTTTGACACTTAACCGTCAGGAGAACTATAGATTATTTTTTTAACACAGTAAATTAGTACATGAATACGAAATGTTGTTTAACATTTTGTGTAATTATAGAGATGAAGCAGGAAAAAAGCTACGTATTTAATGATATCCATGGAATTGTATGAAATGAGGTAAGATATTCTAGAGTGGAGACTTGAGTCTTATTTATCACTGCACCTAGAATTCATAGTATTGAGAAGGCTTTTGATGTGATTTCAGCGAAAAATGCCTTAAAACACGGTACCGAAAATACATACTACGCCAGAACTCTGAAGGAAATAAGCGTCAAACTGACTGTCTACGTTACAGTACATTAGCACAGTGAGAAATACAAAGTAAAGAAATCAGGTAATGAGTTCCTTATTACCAAAATATAACAAGCAACCCTAGAGGAAGAAAGCAGGTGTTGACAGATGTGAAATTTACCAGTAAATTATCATTTTAATAAGTCACAGCTGCAAAATACTAATGCGAATTCTTTACAGAAGAATGGAAAAACTGGTAGAAGCCGGCCGTGGGGAAGATCAGTTTGGATTCCGTAGAAATTGGAACACGTGAGGCAATACTGACCATAAGACTTATCTGAGAAGCTAGATTAAGGAAAGGCCAACCTACGTTTCTAGCATTTGTAGACTTACAGAAAGCTTTTGACAATGTTGACTGGGATACTCTCTTTCAAATTCTAAAGGTGGCAGGGGTAAAATGCAGGGAGCGAAAGGCTATTTACAATTTGTACAGAAACCAGATGGCAGTTATAAGAGTCGAGGGGCATGAAAGGGAAGCAGTGGTTGGGAAGGGAGTGTATACTGAACAAGCAGTAAAGGAAACAAAAGAAAAATTCGAAGTAGGTATTAAAATCCATGGAGAAGAAATAAAAACTTTGAGGTTCGCCGATGACACTGTAATTCTGTCAGAGACAGCAAAGGGCTTGGAAGAGCAATTGAACGGAATGGACAGAGTCTTGAAAGGAGGATATAAGATGAACAGCAACAAAAGCAAAACGAGGATAACGGAATGTAGTCGAATTAAATCGGGTGATGCTGAGGGAATTAGATTAGGAAATGAGACACTTAAAGTAGCAAAGGAGTTTTGCTGTTTGGGTAGCAAAATAACTGATGATGGTCGAAGTAGAGAGGATATAAAATGTAGACTGGAAATGGCAAGGTAAGCGTTCCTACGGTCGCTGGTTCGAATCCTGCCTCGGGCATGGATGTGTGTGATGTCCGTAGGTTAGTTAGATTTAAGTAGTTCTATGTTCTAGGGGACTGATGACCACAGATGTTAAGTCCCATAGTGCTCAGAGCCATTTGAACCATTTGAACCTCTCGATAGGCCACGTGGCCGTCTAGAGCCCGGTTTTCTGGCGACCGTAGGTTCTCGTGACTATCGCTGCCAGCAATGACGTTCAGTGCCTGCATTCCTGGTAAGTCTTTCTGCAATATCGTGAAAGGAACATCCAGCTTTTACGTAGTCGTATTACACGACGCAGTTCAAAATCATTGAGTCGTTGACAATGGCGTCTTTGTCGTCTTAAAGGCATTTTTCACTAACAGAAACTTACCACATTCAACGTCAAAGCTAAGTAACGGTCATGGGCGTTGGTGTGAGGATTTAAAACAAACCTCATTTGCATCATCATGGTGGCGCTACTAGCGCCACTCTTATGTGACTGGCGCGAAATTTTAATAGAAAGCATCTTTCAGATGTAGAAACCAGCCTACAAACATTTTTATGTCGCATACTCCTTGGTAGTCTAGAATTTTCCTGTCAGTGTACTTCTGTCCACAACTCTCCATTCTAGATACATGCTGCGCCAAATCAATAAATCTTCATTATAATCACAAATTCTCTTTGTCACCCCATAAAAATCTGTACTGTTTTTTAAATGTACGTTGATGTATTACCGAGTCAAATGCTTTCCGGAAATCGAAAAATACTGCATCCTCCACGCTGCCTTGTCCCATAATTTCAACACGTAGTTTGAAAAAAAGCGCTAGTTGGGTTTCGCACGATTTTGTTTTCCGAATCCGTGCAGGTTAGCATTGAGGACTTTATTCTGTTGGTGGAACCTCTTTGTATGTGAGCTTAGTGTATGTTCTAGGATTCTGCAACCGATGGATGTCGATAAGACTGATCGGTAGTTGTGTGGATCACTTGTATCTTTCTTGTAGCTGAACGTGATCAGTACTTTCTTACAACGACTGTCTACAGTTCCTCGTTCCAATGATCTGCGGTATATGATGGTTAAAATGGAAGCTAATACAACTATTAGTTCCGTGTAATATTTGACAGTATTTTGATCAGGGCTTGGAGTCTTGTATAATATTAGCGATTTTATCCTGTTATTTTTCCATACTGACACAAATATCTTTCAGCTTTGTGCTGTTCCAAGAAGGTAACTGGGAAGTTTTTCCGCATCTGTCTAGTAAAGCAACCCCTTAGGAGGGGCTTCTGAATTAATGCTTTTGGTTTCCTATCCGCTATTTCAGTTCCTGTGTCTTCGATATGTCTGGACACTAACTCAAGTGAAATTGGCAGCTTTTGTTCAATTGTTCAAATGTGTGTGAAATTTTATGGTACTTAACTGCTAAGGTCATCAATCCCTAAGCTTACACACTACTTAACCTAAAATATCCTAAGGACAAACATACACACCCACGCCAGAGGAAGGACTCGAACCTCCGCCGGGTCCAGCCGCACAGTCCATGACTGCAGCGCCTTTGACCGCTCGACTAATCCCGCGCGCCCGACAGCTCTTGGATTTGATTAGAATTTGTTTGGGTTTTTCGACAGATCTCTCGATATGATTTTGCTACTGTACCTTTCAAAGCCTCACGCATTGCCATCTTGGCAGCCAAATTGTCTTCGTAGAACAGCCGTATCTATAGCACTATGCCTTGTTTTACACATAATAGTCGGCGTTTCTTTTCAAGTTTTTAGACAATCATGAACTATTGTGCTATGTACAAGTCTATCCAGTGCATGGTTAACCGATTTACTAAGCGTGAGCCGCAGTCCTTCTAAATGCTCTGGCCCGGATCTAAATATTTGGGCTTTCTGTTTGAGATATGGCATTACTGCCTCTTCATCTAGCTCACAGAAAATGTAAATGCTCTCACTTGTTTTAGTCGCCCTTCTAACGTTAGTAATCATCTTCATGAGAACAGCTTCTTGGTTTTATTTTCAGAGTGGACATCTTCAACGAAATCAGGTCTGTTTGTTCCCATCAGATCTGATATATCTCCATCATGAGTAGATAGTTAGTGAGATTACTCCAAATCTGGAATGTATTTTATTTTCTAACTTATACGTTTACCAATACTCGGCAGGTAGAGGAATTAATTCAGTGTCTTAGGCTAGGCGCGCATAGCCAATTTTTCAGTCGGCGGGAATGAACAACCGTTATCGCGGAAGTAAAGTATGGCGCGCAGAGCATAGAAGCTCCTGAGTTCTATCTGTGGCTGTCAGTCCCCGGGGGGTTGGGGTGGGGGGCTGGGGGGAGGGGGAGGGGTCACAGGAACACTGTTTATGAAGGTTCCGTTTCATTTAGGGCTTTTGACGAATACTGCTGAACGTATAAAGCTGTGTGGTGTCTTTATGACACAAGTTCGGATGCTGTGGAAACTTGGTGGAAGCTGATAATACCGGCCATTTCTCATCACGCTCAATGCTACTTTTGTTCTCCGTTTAACTTCGCCAGCATTAAAGCAAAATTTTTGCCCTCGTTAATTTCTTCGTTTTGCTTCTCTTTTAATATATTTAAGAGAGATTTCTGGTATGAAGTAACCCTCTTGCTTTTCATTTAGTCGACTGTCTTATTATTGTGCTCTGTACTGCATCGTTGTTGTTGTTTTGTGAAGAAAACCTAAAGGGAGAAACAGCCTGGCTTCCTCTGATATTTCTCGCAATTTCGATGTTGGCGGTGGTCTGTCTCCGATTTGAGGAGCAGAAATAGCATTGCACCAAAGTACAGATAATCATTTGTCATGTTTTCTTCCAGTGTCGCCAGTTGGAGACTTTATCTACGATGCCAGTTCTCTCGCGAAACACACTTTCAGTTTCTTCCACTTCTTTTTAATTGTTTTACCTGCCATGAAAGAAATTAAGACAGTCTATACTCTATAGTAAGTATGTATGGGCAACTCTCGTGCTCAGATAGGCTGCTGTAGCACAGAAGGAGTCTGTCTCCACTCTGTAACACAGTGTGACAGTGATTGGGAAACAGTGTCGATAGTGCGCGAGGATCCAAACCATTGTGCGTTATTCATTCAACATTTGTGACTATCGCGTCGCACGTGAAAGAAGGCCGGGTGCCTCTTTTAGATCACTGCCATAGTTTGATCGCGTGTGCGCACGCTCATATTCCAGCCAACGACGAAAACTCGGTAGCGCGCGTAGCCTTAAGCAGCGCTACAAAATACGATGGTAGCGAGTAGGAAGCCGATGGTGCTGACTAGTGGACCATATGGCGTGGTAGTGAATCATGGGAGTGGGGAGACGTACGCGGACCTTCAGAGAGAATCTTGCTTTACAAGCAACAAGTGTTCTAGCACCGAGCCTACAGGTCATCAGGGCTTTAATACCATAACATCGCTATACAGTAAACCAGTTAATTCAGGAGACAAACGATGACTGTCAAATTACCAAAGGTGCACGAAGAACGATGAAGTTTCGCAATATAAGTAAGAGCTTTCTGCCGCACGCCAATCTCGCCAGTTGAGGATAGAATGTACTCTAAGCCTGTTCTCAAGCGATAATCGCTATTACGATTCTACCTCGGAGTTTCTGTGTCCCAACGCTCGTGCGCCGACTATAACACCACGCTTAAACTATAACACGCACCAATCTTGATGACCTGCCATTGTAACAGGAGTAACAGATCTAACAACTGCTCCAGACACTTGTTCTCTTATATAGGCGTCACCGACCACAGCGCCGTATTCTGTCTGTTTACATACATCTGTATTTGAATACGCACGACTACATCAATTTCTTTGGCCCTTCAGTGTATATTCTCGAACGCTCTTTCCAGGTGGACAGTACTTATGAACGCACCTTGATTTTTCTGTTGTCTCACTTCCATTATCAACTGCGAACTCTGAAATGGCTCTCTGGTGCCTTTTTCCTTTCGGAACATATCCTAAATTTTCTTTTCGTTCTTCTGTATATAATTCTTGTCAGCAATCTGGGTGCATGAGCTGTTAAGCTGATCGTGCAATAAATCAGTCCAGTAAAAATGACGTTACCTGACAAAGAGTTAAGAATGGTCAGAACTTCATTGAAACAAAAGTGTGAAACGATAGAATAAATGTTTATTAAAGGAAACAGAAATGATCAACTAGATAGCAGAAGAAGGAGTAAGGAAACTGATTTTGAAGTACCGGAATGTATTTTCAGACAGCAAATACGTAAGAATGTATTTTCAGACAGCAAATACGCAACGAAAAGTAGGAGAAGGATTATAATATTATTGACACGATGACAGTAATTTATGAAGCTCTGAGATGATGTTTAAAGAAATGGCTTTTGAAATAGCAGAAAGTGTTTTCGAAAAGTGAGTATTTATTGAAGAAAGACGAGAAATCATTCAACATTGTGGACATGGTAAACAAGTATTATGAGAATTTCATAGGTTAGTATACAGTGAGCAGGGTGCCTAACCAAGATCCAGTGGAAGTATCACGTCCTGCATCCCGTCAATAAGAAGTATATACAATGGCCGTTATTTCCAGATATAGCAGTAATGAGTAGAAAGACGTTTGGCTATGACAAGTGTGAATATCAGGTACCAGAAGAAGAAGCATGTCTGTTCTGAACAGATGGAGGATGGTTGAAGAAGGAAGTTTTAAATAGAGTAAAATGTGCAATTAGACGTGACTGTCTTAAGGACCGTGGAAAAATGTAAGTATTTCAAATTTATTTGACTTCATTACAGTAATGGTTCAAATGGCTCTGAGCACTATGGGACTTAACGTCTAAGGTCATCAGTCCCCAGAAACTTAGAACTACTTAAACCTAACTGAGGACATCATACAAATCCATGCCCGAGGCAGTATTTGAACCTGCGACCGTAGCGGTCGCGCGATTCCAGACTGAAGCGCCTAGAACCGCTCGGCCACACCGTCAGTACAGTGATTTACTGCGGCTATGGCTTCACTACTGTAGCGGAGTCAGATAAATTTGAAAAGAAAAGCGTTAAATTTGTATACTAGAGTGGGGAGACGTTCTTGGCAAGAGGCAACTAATGTCAAAGAATCGTGTATAACGTGTCTTATCAGATGTTTGTCAATATCCACAAGGCCGCCTGAGTTGAACTGCAGTGTAGATAAGGAAGCGAGCGGAATATGACTTCTAATGTGGCATTTAAAGTTCATGGTCAGATGGGCAATACAACGCAAATGGCCTCTCGGAAGGAGGCTGACAGATTTCAAGACCGACACGCAACGAAATCATAATGTGACGTAACCACTGACGCGTCACTGTACGAGGCTTCTGTAAACAGGAACTGTGAATAATAGTAATATTAAGGAATTTCCAGAATGAGATTTTCACTCTGCAGCGGAGTGTGGCACACTCCGCTGCAGAGTGAAAATCTCATTCTGGAAACATTCCCAAGGCTGTGGCTAAGCCATGTCTCCGCAATATCCTTTCTTTTAGGAGTGCTAGTTCTGCAAGTTTCGCAGGAGAGCTTCTGTAAGGTTTGGAAGGTAGGAGACGAGGTACTGGCAGAAGTAAAGCTGTGAGTACCGGGCGTGAGTCGTGCTTCGGTAGCTCAGATGCTGGAGCACTTGCCCGCGAAAGGCAAAGGTCCCGAGTTCGAGTCTCGGTCGGGCACACAGTTTTAATCTGCCAGGAAGTTTCAATATTAAGGAATGTTTGTAAACATACACACTGACGGAAAAAATCTCAACACCAAGAGGTTAGCAGCCGGTGTGGCCGAGCGGTTCTAGGCGCTTGAACCCGCAACCGCGCGTCTGCTGCGGTCGCTGGTTCTAATCCTGCCTCGGGCATGGATGTGTTTGATGTTTTCAGGTTAGGTGGGTTTAAGTAGTTCTAAGTTCTAGGGCACTGATGACCTGAGATGTTAAGTCCCATACTGCTCAGAGCCATCTGAACCATTTGAAGCAAGGGGTTATCCGATATAAATCCTAGTTGATAGGCGTGTTTCAGCATCTGAAACAAATTTCGCGCCAGCTGGAGAAGAATGGCGCCGTAGCGCCACTATGAGGATGTAAGTGATGTTTGCTTTAAATACACGCTGCAATGGTCTTGAGCATTATCTACCTTTGAGATAGGACTAGAGCTGATGTTAGTCAAGAATGCATTTAAGGTATCAGAGATGCCATTATCAACTCCTCACTGAGTTTCATTGAGGTCTTGTAACAGGGCTACGAGAGGATGGATGTTTCTTCTACTGCACTGCACAAAGACTTGGCAGAAATTCGACCACTGTACATGAATGCTGGTAGCCGTGTACGGTCAACAGAAGACATGTCTCTGGACGGCCACGTGGGACTACCGAGAGGGAAGACGATCTTGTTCGGTGTATGGTTCTGGTGCATCGTACTGTATCTGCAGCAGCAATTTGAGTAGCCGTTGGCAACAGTGACTCAACGAAGTGTAGCAAATCGATTATTTCAAGTCTGCAGCTCGTGATCGTGCGGTAGCGTTCTCGCTTCCCGCGCCCGGGTTCCCGGGTTCGATTCCCGGTGGGGTCAGGGATTTTCTGTGCCTCATGACGACTGGGTGTTGTGTGATGTCCTTAGGTTAGTTAGGTTTAAGAAGTTCTAGGGGACTGATGACCATAGTTGTTAAGTCCCATACTGCTCAGAGCCATTTGAACCATCTTTTTTTTTTTTTTTTTTTTTTTTTTTTTTTTTTTTTTTTTTTTTTTTTTTTACTATTTCAAGGACAGCTCCGAGCAAAGACGCCCTGTATGTAGCATGCATTCGACTGATCCCAAACCAGTCACTTACGATTTCAGTGGTGTCAAGCGCGAGCTCTTTGGAGGGGAGGATAGAGGTCTTTTGTGTTTTCTGATGAAAGCTGGTTCTTTCTCGGGGCCAGTGATGGCCAGGTGTTGGTTAGGAGGAGGCCATTTGAAGGCCTGCATCCAACCTGTCAGCGTGATATGAACATGGACCTATATTTGGACTTACGGTTTGGGATGCTGTAATATCCACGACTATACAGTGTGAGTCACCTAACATTACCGCTGGATATATTTCGTAAACCACATCAAATACTGACGAATCGATTCCACAGACCGAACGTGAGGAGAGGGGCTAGTGTAATTGGTTAATACAAACCACAAAAAAATGCACGGAAGTATGGAACCCCGTTAGTTTTGTTATCACATCTGAACATATAAACAAATACGTAATCAGTGCCGTTTGTTGCATTGTAAAATGTTAATTACATCCGGAGATATTGTAACCTAAAGTTGACGCTTGAGTACCACTCCTCCGTTGTTCGATCGTGTGTATCGGAGAGCACCGAATTGCGTAGGGATCCAAAGGGATCCTGATCTTACACGTCTGGACTTCTTTCTGTGGGGTACGTTAAAGGAGAATGTGTACCGTGATGTGCCTACAACCCCAGAGGATATGAAACAACGTATTGTGGCAGCCTGCGGCGACATTACACCAGATGTACTGCGGCGTGTACGACCTTCATTACGCCAGAGATCGCAATTGTGTGCAGCAAACGCTGGCCACCACATTGAAAATCTATTGGCCTGACATGTTGGGACACACTCTATTCCACTCCGTAATTGAAAACGGAAACCACGTGTGTACGTGTACCTCACCCCTCATGGTAATGTACATGTGCGTCAGTGAAAAAGACTAATAAAAAGGTGTTAGCATGTGGACGTAATGTGCTGTTCCAGTCTCTTCTGTACCTAAGGTCCATCACCGTTCCCTTTGGGTCCCTACGTAATTCGGTGCTCTCCGATACACACGATCGAACAGCGGAGGAGTGGTACCCAAGCGTCAACTTTAGGTTACAATATCTCCAGATATAATTAACATTTTACAATGCAACAAACGGCACTGATTACGTATTTCTTTGTATGTTCAGATGTGCTAACAAAACTAACGTGGTTCCATTTAAAAAAACGTAGGTTTGTGTTGAAAAACATACTTCCGTGCATTTTTGTATGGTTTGTATTAAACAATTACACTAGCCCCTCTCCTCACGTTCGGTCTGTGGAATCGGTTCGTCAGTATTTGATGTGGTTTACGAAATATATCCAGCGGTAACATTAGGTGACTCACCCTGTATTTTATTCAGAACAATATTCACGACGGCATTGTGTGTGTATTTTGAGCGAACATTCTCGTGATATTAATAAAAAAGGACTCCGTCGATACTAAAATAATCATTATTAATTATTGTCAGTGTTCCAATTTAATTTTCTGTGAAAATTATATCTCAGACAATACACATGGAAAAAGATAATGGAAATCTTCATCTTTTGTTACCTAGAATAATCCTCCTTCTGTTCGAACTGTTGTAATGATCGGACGCCATTGATGTGTTGTACCACTGACGTCGTTAAAAAACTGTTATCTTGCTAAGCAATATTTGAAAAACAGATATGCTGTGACATTGAAATCAATACGTGTGTTTGAACTTTTAATTTGATATGATTCTTGTCCTCTATAAATGATAAGTTTTCTGTTCGGCGCTAATGGAGCGCATCCATTAGCGCCATTGATCTACAGCGCGGATTATTCGTAAAGTGCTGAACAATGAGTGATTAACATGGACAAATACTTTTAAATGTTAATGCATACAGTTAATACATATATATATATATATATATATATATATATATATATATATATATATATATATATATATAATGTTATTTGAGAGTGAAACAACATCTGAAACAGAATTGATAAGTGGCTGTCTTATGTTGGCCGCCATCTTAGTGAAATATTTCAGCGGCAACTTTAAAGCAAACTGCTAAGGACACAACAACCTTTATGGTCAATCTTCACGATAATAATTATGTATTGGTGGCCCAGAACCCACCCAAAAATAAAAAATTCGACTTATATTATGAATAATCTTTAAATATGGTGCAAACAGTATCTTACGTGGTGAAATTGTTCTCTGCTAATGTATGAACCCTGATTATTTCGTAAGAACTGTTAGGAAATATTTTTTGACAGGAAGGAATATATTAGTGTTGTGCGCGTGTGGTATTGTGTTTAAAAATAGTTCATTTTGTTTAAGGAACAATGTTGCCGCCTTGAACAATAGTTCGCTAAACTGTGTGAGATTACGCTTCTGAAAAAATTTAGTCCTATTTACACTACTTGACAGACAACATTGGTACATATTCTCAGGTGGAGATTTCTTTGACAGGATAACTATCTTTAGCGATGAAATGAAACCCCATGTTACGCTAATCATAAGTAATTGGTTATGTTGTATTCCTGCCCACGATTTGTAAAATACTGCAATCCTAACTGCACGCCACAATGCGATTTCGTATGACAGTAGGAACACCCTTGTGGTTATCCTACGCACCCTGACAGCAAATTTGTAAGTCAATCTGGCGATTCGACCTTTTGTGCTGTCATACATGAACAGCATTCCAGGGGGTGTTTTCCAACAGGATAACGCTCGCAAACATACTGCTGCTGCAGCCCAACACGCTCTACAGGCAGACGACCTGTCATCTTGGTCTTCTAGATCACCAAATCAGTCTCCAATCAAGCACATGTGGGACATCATCGACCGACAATTGCAGCGCCATCCACAATCAGCATTAACCTTCGTTGTGTCGTCCGAACAGGTGAAAACACGCATGAAACTCCATCCCAGAAACTGACATCCAGCACGCGTAGATCACCAAGCATGCCCCTTTGCATGCTTGCATTCAACATTCTGGCTATTATACCGGTAATTAGTGTACCAGTATATCACATTTGGAATGGCTAATCTCGCGCTTACATTATCCTGTGGTTTTGCAATGTTAATCACTTAAATACGTTATCCAGACAAATGTATTCCAGAAATTACGTTATTCCATATTAATTATTTTTTTGGTATTGCGATTTTTTTCCGTCACTGTATTTTAAGTATGATTGTTTGGGAAATGAAATCGTTTATCTGAAGGATATGTCAACGTCTAAGGGGCGGAGATTCATTAATTAATTATTTGGCAAGTTGAAAGACATTAGTGTGTCATTTGGGGAGAGAAAGAAAATAGTTAATAATATACAAGCAGTATGGAAACTGTGAGGGTTTATTAGTATGTCGTGTCTAAAATGTTTCTTTGTTACATTTAACTATAATAACAATAATGATGCATCAAATCAGTATTTTAAATATGACTGTTTTGGAAATGAAATTGTTTAACTGAAGATAAGTGAAGGATATGTCAATGTCTAAGGGGCGGAGATTCATTAATTAATTATTTGGGAAGTTGAAATACATTTGTGTGTCATTTGGGGAGAGAAAGAAAATAGTTAATAATATACTAGCAGTACGGAAACTGTGAAGGCTTATTAGTATGTCGGGTCTGAAATGTTTCTTTGGTGCATTTAACTATAATAATATTAATGATCCATCAAGTCAGGGGAAATTTCGAGCCATGATTACAAGGTGACAGGAGGTGAAAGCTTAAAACAGAATCGCAGTCAGTACGGAAGAATTATGAGGTTTTTATGTTTATGTAATGCTTAAATGATAAATAACGCTGTTATGGATCGCTATAGGACGAAGAAATCAAACCGTCGAAAGACATGAGTGATTGGTTTTGTGCATAGGTAGTGTAATGAAATTATATCTCACTAATGAATACGACAAAAAAATTCTATTGAAACAGCATATATCAAATTTTGTGTTCGTTGTCTTGTACGGTATGGCATTTTCTACATTACTTTATATTGATCGTATATCATAATAAACATAGTAATGGGGCTGATATTACGGGAGTACGGGAAGTGAAAAGACAATTTTGTTCGGAGACTAAGAAATTGAAAATCAGTGTGGTTTTGATATTATAGATATTTGTAAAATCTGTTTGCTTATGGTATTTTCCGAGGATATCATTTTAAAAAATTGTTTGAAGTAGGTAATGATGAGATTCTACATTTTTCCTAGAAATTTGGAAAAAACGTGAGTAAACTGCATAAGAGGAAGCTAAGGACCAATTCTACAGGCTATTCCTATATACTGTTATTTTCGAAATATTATTTTTGTTTCAAAAAACTGCAATTTTGAAAAGAAATCACCGAAGAGGATGTGTGAGGTTCTTCTTATTTAGGAAAATACTTTTTTCTAAATTTTACGTTTACTAGAATTCGGCAGATAGCAGAAGTAACTCGCTGCCTTAATAAGCCACATGGTGCGGTAATGAATAATAGGAGTCGCGGAAGGTACGTGAAACAAGAGAGAGAATTTTCCTTGGCAGTAAGTACCTCAGTGAACAAGAAGTGTGGAACGAAACTCGGAATTTTCTTTATTGCGAAGTTTTACGAAGTAAGAACGAAGCAGGAATAGCCTTCGGGTCATCACGAATTTGATACCATAAAATAGCCCTATAGTAAATCTGTTAATTCAGGAGATGAATGAATATAAAACTTCCTGGCAGATTAAAACTGTGTGCCGGACCGAGACTCGAACACGGGGCCTTTGCTTTTTGCTGGAACGTGCTCTACCATCTCAGTTTTCCGAGCACGACTCACTCCCCGTCCTCACAGCTTCGCTTCCGCCAATACCTCGTCTCCTAGTTTCCAAACTTCACAGAAGCTTTCCTGCGAAACTTGCAGAACTAGCACTCCTGGAAGAAATGATATTGCGGAGACATGGCTTAGGCACAGCCTGGGGGATGTTTCCAGAATGAGATTTTCACTCTACAGCGGAATGTGCGCTGATATGAAAATTCCTGGCAGATTAAAACTGTGTGCCGGACCGAGACTCGAACTCGGGACTATTGCCTTTCGCGGGCAAGTGCCAGGAAGTTTCATATCAGCGCACACTCCACTGCTAAGTGAAAATCTCATTCTGGGAACATCCCCCAGGCTGTGGCTAAGCCATGTCTCCGCAGTATTCTTTCTTCCAGGAGTGTTAGTTCTGCCAGGTTCGCAGGAGAGCTTATGTAAAGTTTGGAAAGTAGGAGACGAGGTACTGGCGGAAGTGAAGCTGTGAGGACGAGGCTTGAGTCTTGCTCGGATAGCTCAGATGGTAGAGCGCTTGCAGCGAAAGGCAAAGGTCCCGAGTTCGAGTCTCGGTCCTGCACACAGTTTTAATCTGCCAGGAAGTTTCATAACAGCGCACACTCTGCTGCAGAGTGAAAATCTCATTCATGAATGAATATAGCTAAATTACTGAAGATATGCAAATAGCTACGTAGTTTTAAGATGTAAAAAAGATATTTGAACCGTGCGCCAATCTCACCTGTTGGAGATACAATATACTCTGAGCCGGTTCTTGCATGTTCGTATTACCACGCTCTCGAATTTCATTAACTTTTTGAGAGTAATCGTTTCAAAATGTTAAATTACTAATGTTTTGCGATGTTGGCTAATAAAAGCATCGTTATGGTATTCCTGGATTATGTCAAGTAAATTAGCTACTGCATGTCCACTTATAATCACAGGTAGCCTGCTTGCATCTTCTGGAGAATCCAATGCGCTACAGGAACTGCTAGAAGGGAGTACATATATGAGAGTTTCACGGAAATAGGTACAAGTCAATCCTTCGGTGATTCATTTAGATAATCCACGAAAGGGTTAGCCGAACTATACTGTATGTCGCCTGCACCACTTTCCACGGCAGCGCGGATAAACGGAGAAACTTTTTATCGGCTTAGTAAAGCTCGGGGTTTTAAAAGTTTCAGTGAAGGCTTTTAGGAATGTTTATCACGATACTTGTCACGCTCATCGCTTAGAACAATCTATTGTCAGATGAAAAAATTTTCCAGTGATAAAATTATATGATTGATGGAGGTATGGCATGATATATCTACTAACGAAGTGAAGGTATCGGTAAAGTTTTGGGATACACCTGAGAGTGAACCTCATTGTCCATAAAAAGGCGTACTGACAAATGAATGCCCTCCCTTGTTGCTGAGTCTTGTCAGCCTATTCCGCATGCAACTTCAGTTTCTATCGCGGAAGATATGAATTTCTTGTCTCATGTAAATTACTAAACCTCAATTTTTCATTGGTCTATCTAGTAGATATAAGTTTATATTCCCCCAAAAAATTTCGTTGCTGTCAGTTTCTGGTTTTGACCAGCTTTCTGACGTTCACTGATTTTTATGGCCGAAGCTCTGCGCCTTCCCAGCTAATACTTCGCCAGTCGATCACTAGGAGTTTAGTAGTTACATCTGTGGGGTCGTTTTCTTTGGGTCCTACACGCATATATTAGTGGCTCATAAAGCTACCAATATGCGGGCTAGATGGAGCCGGCTCAGCTAATATAATCCTGAAGAATTATCTCTGAGAGGCTGGAGCACGAAAATAATCTCCAGTAGCGGGATTCCTCAGGGCGAACTGAAGTTTTACTAACTCTCATAAAGCATTTTGGTACAAGGGGCAATTTCGGAGAAAAAGAAAGATTTCGGGTGTATTACATTTATGCCGACGTATTATCTAAGTAAGTTGCCCATCCGGATCTTGATGTTATTCATGTAAACCAGTGGGTTACAGAACTCACGTTGATAATAACAGAAATGCTCTTAAGCTGAAAAAGTATAATTCACTCGAATAATCGATCTACAGCTCCGAAAGGCATGGTGATTAAAACAAATAAAATCTTTTGGCTGCATACAGCCGCTTTGGTTGCTTTATCTGTTCCACTTAGGTAGTTAGGTATGAAACCAAATATTACGCTGATTTTTAAAGCTAGTCAGGGAAACGAGGAATTATAAATAGTACTTCCCAAATATTAAAATGTAAACAAGGTAAAACGGCAGGAGAAAGACGAGTATCTGCTGTAGGCCGTGTTCCACAACTTCCAAATAATTAACAACAGAGAAATTCACTGCTAGCTTGTAGGCTTTATTGCCGAAACTAGGTTCGATCAAAAGACTATCCGTCGTCCAGTATGTAACAGAGAAGAGGTAGTTCACATTGCCTGAAATGATTTGACAGTTGTCGGTGACAAGAGTATCCACTAAAATGATTATTACAGATCATTACTACAAACACTTAACAGAAATGTTCTATGGAGTCGAAAACCATTTTAAAAAAGAATCTGCTGAGAAAATGAAACATTGTCGTGTTTACCTACTTACGCATTTTCGTCGATTGGTCAACAGGTGCAAACTACATCACAGTAACAGGCGTGTACACTAACATGAGACTCATTTCTTTTAAAAATAACCCAAAATAAAGAAATCGTATTGCACTCATGTCAGACATGTTTAGGAAAATTTGTGTAATAAAGTACGTAATGAAAGCGGATTAATACATTTTTTTCTGAATTTTTGGATCAAGAGTGTGGTTAGGGTGAAATTTTGAAAAATTTTCACAAAAGGGCGTCGTTACGAAAGGTGGCTTAGAAGTTTGTAATCACTATAACCTCTTAGTTTATGAATGGGTTTTACTCAGTTTGATGTCGTTGGAAAGATAAAAGGACCAATCATGAAATAAAATTATTAAAATGCTGTAACTACGCACATAAATATTATATTTACAAATATTTAATTAGAGTCGTTTCTAAAGATCTTTTCTCCACATTTTGGGACTTTTTTCACTAAAATGACAAGTTTCACCAGCTTAAATTTTGTTTTAAATAATGCCTGTTATCATACATTGCAAGATTAGTAAAGTTAGAAGGGTGTTTGTCCTTTTTTTTGTTATTTAAAACTAAAAATGTTTCGTTTTCTTTTTTGACTCTTAGCTAGTGTACAACAAATTATGTCCAGTTCACATAAAACCCATTCATAACATTATAAAGAGAGTTCTTGCTTTTAAACAAGTTGTAAATGGGTAATATTGTGTCTGATCCGAAAGTATATACGTGACCAGTGCTCGTGCTTGAGCTAGGAGCATGCAAAGTCACTGAAATATTTCCATTAGGGATTCAGCAAACATCAGCTTGAAATGGCGACAACCTGAAGAAGTTACACTTGGCCTCATAATTGTGATCTTTGCATCTCTATGTTCTTCACAGATATGTTTTCCAATTTTTCCAAGCCACAGCCGGCTATCGTGGACAACTGCGATCAACGACTCTTAAATAATAGTGCTAGAGGCCCTGATTTGTAGCCCAAGATGAACTAGTGTCAATTTACTAGCTGATGAAATACTGTTTATCTGCAACCTGCTGCCATTCAGTGGTTTGAAGAAATGATTGTTTCTTGCACCAGGAACAGCAGAACTAGTTTCATATAGTTTTTGTAACATACTTGTGAAATTTGTTATCTCCCCTCTTGTAACATCAATTGATTAAATTCCAGGAACGAGAGTTTTGATAAAAGTAAACAGGTCTTTTGGACTTAAAACGTGAGTATTTGATGAACACGGTATATTTGCTCTTGTTGCTAAACGTTTGATAGTACCACCAACTCCACGGCATTGTCACAAATTCACAAATTTCCTAAAGCTTTTGTATTGTGCAGAACTGCCATCACTGAAGTAAATGACATATTATATGTGTGGTATTTGTTCCAGAGCATAGGTAAGAGCGGTGCACAAAGTACCATAGAGTCTTTCATTGCTTGATTTTAAGTAGTGACGCTAAGATTTTGATATGTAATTATGTTGGGAGGAGCTTTGAAGTCATATACCGAAATACTCAGCAAATTCATCCACTGTCATCATTAATGTGTCCAACGTAGAACGATCAGTTTGGATACATTGCTTGAAAATAACCTTTACATATTCTTGTAAGGATTCCAGCTCCAGTAAAATTTATGCAGTTCTTCTTCCATTCTGGTGATAAATGAGTACACTTACGTTTATATTCACAGTAAAACACTTGTCACTTATTGCAAAATGAGTCTTTTGTCTTATACACTCTTTTTCTAATACCTGAAAGGTTAGTTAGACAATCGCTTATTAGCAGGAGTTTTATTTATATTAGGTTGATGCATAAGTTCGTAGCGTTTTTCCATGCGTTTAATAAACACAACAGATACACATAATAGAGAATTTAGTCAGCAGTAATGTACAAGGCGTCCCAATATAGTGTATATACTCTTTGAAACACAATATCTCTTTAATTAAGGGAGACAGAAATACAATTTTTATGGGTAATAATTTAGAAGGCCGTGAAAAACATAACAATGCTTTCTTTTGTTTCAGGATTGTCAGCAAACATGGCGTTATCGTTTGAACAACGAAAATGGGTGCTAAAGTATTACTGAAAAACAGAGAATGTGATTGTGGTAAGCCGACGTTGGAGAGTTGAATTTGGAACACCACCACCGACAAAAATTACAATTACAAGAACCAGAAATAAGTTTGAAGTCTAAGGTACGGTGCACGATATGAAGAAGGGACATAGCGGGCGGATGAGAAGTTAAACGGATAATGAGAGTGTTGATGCAGTAATAAAGGCATACACACGATCCTCGTGAGACTGGGATCTGCAGAAGCAGTGTTCAAAAAATTTTGCGGTCTCAGAACTTTAAGCTTTACATTCCAAGACTTGTCCATGCTCTTAACGAGGCTGATCCTGATAGGCGAAGCGAATTTTGTGAGTGGTTCATTAATAGATGTGAAGAACAGCAACGTTTACAAGATCAAACTCTTTGGTCAGATGAAGCGACGTTTAAACTTGATGCAACAATTAACCCCATAATTGCGTGTACTGGGCCAGGGAGAATCCATACGTAACAGAGCAAAGGCATGTTAATCCACCAGGAGTAACAGTCTGGTGTGGTCTGTCTTCTGGAGGCTTAATCGAGCCGTACTTCTTTGACAACACTGTCAAGGGCGACTTGTACTTGGAAACGTTGGAAATGATAACTACTGGTCTTAGCATTGTGTTTGGAAATGAAGATTATTACTTTCAACAGGACGGAGTGCCACCTCACTTTCACCTGGATGTGAGGGCATTTCTCAGTCGTACATTCCCTGCTAGATGGCTAGGTCGAAGGGGCAGTGTGGAGTATCCCGCTCGATCTCCAGATTTAGACTTCTCTAGACTTCTTTCTGTGGGGACTCTCAAGAACACAGTTTACACTGTGAGGCCACACACACTGGATGATCATAGAGAGAAAATTGAGCAAGCCTGTGATGCTGTTCCGTTTGAAACAATAAAGTTGGCATGTTGCTTACAAGGGAACCTCCCCATCGCACCCCCCTCATATTTAGTTATAAGTTGGCACAGTGGATAAGCCTTGAAAAACTGAACACAGATCAATCGAGAAAACAGGAAGAAGTTGTATGGAACTATAAAAAAAATAAGCAAAATATACAAACTGAGAAGTCCACGCGAAGATATGCAACATCAAGGACAAACTGAGTCCAGGAGCGCCGTGTTCCCGTGGTTAGCGTGAGCAGCTGCGGAACGAAAGGTCCTTGGTTCAAGTCTGCTCTCGAGCCAAAAATTTTTCTTTATTTTCGCAAAGTTATGATCTGTCCATGCGTCCACTGACGTCTCTGTTCACTGATAACTTTAGTGTCTGTGTTTTGCGACCGCACCGCAAAACCGTGCGATTGGTAGACGAAAGGACGTGCCTCTCCAGTGAGAACCGAAAACATTTGATCGCAAGGTCATAGGTCAACAGATTCTTCCACAGGAAAACACGTTTGATATATTTTATACGACACTGGTGACGGCATGTGCTTCACATTACAGGAATATGTTGTCGACCCACCTAACTTGTACACCTGGCGAATGGGTAAAAAGATTCTTCTACGTTGCCCGATTTAGGTTTTCTTGTGGATGTGATAATTACTCCCAAAAAAGTGGTGAAAACAAGAGTTTGTCACGTAAACTGCAACAAATGAATCCAAAAGTCTCATAGTCCCACACTTTTCCCTGTGCTCTGTCAAAACATATGTTTTTAACGTTTTCAAATTTTTCCGTGTGTAGACCGTCAAATCCTGCATATGTCCAAGCAAATCTGAACATGTCCTGGAATTTTGGAGAGCGAAGTTGATTATGTGTGAGTGCCTGAACTTTGATAATTGTCTGAAAATAAAAAATTAAACTTTTCGCTCGAAGGAAGACTTGAACCAAAGACCTTTCGTTCTACAGCTGCTCACGCTACCCACGGGACCACGGCGCTGCTGAGTCTTTTATCCTTGATGTTGTATATCTTGCGCACGGACTACTCAGTTTGTATGTTTCGCTTATTTTTTCATAGTTCCGCACAACCTCTTCCTGTTTTCTCGATTGATCTGTGTTGAGTTTTTCAAGGTCTATCCACTGGTGCAACTTATAACTAAATCTGAGGGGGGTGCGATGGGGAGGTTCCCTTGTTAGCTGCAAGTCGTTGTCGACGGTGTATTGCGATGGACGGACACCAGTTTGAACATTTACCACCTTAAGTCTGACCATGAGGCACCTAACACCACACTAGAATTGTATTTCTAACCCCTTTCATTAAAGAGATATTCTGTTTCAAAGAGTGTATACATTATTCTGGGACATCCTATATTCTCCTTCACTGTTAACAACTGTCTGCCAACGCCGGGATAACTTTTCGATTCCACGACTGTAAAAATCACGTGGTTTTCAGGCGAAGGACTCGTCGAACCATCTTTCTTCTAAAAGGAAATTCCTTGAAGGTAGTTCGATAGCGCAAAAGATGAAAATCAGGGCGCTAGATCAGGTGAATAAGGTGGGTGCGGAGTGACTTCCCAACTCCTGTATTGTGTTTTTTGTCAGTCTAGCAGCATGCGGGAGGGTTGTACCGGGGATCAGCATCACTTCACGCAGTCTTCCTGGTCGTTGTTCTTGGACTGCGTCTGCAACACGTCTCAGTTGTCGACAATAAACGTCAGCAGTGGTGGTTATTCATCGAGAAAGCAATTCGTAATACACCACAGTGTCGCTGTTCCACCAGATCCCTAACATTACCTTTCGTAGTGTAAGTAGACTGTATAGGTTTTTTTATTGGTAACGCCACATAGCGCTCTGTATGAAAATCACTGGCTGTGCTGTGTGCAGTCAGTGGCTGGTTTGCATTGTTGTTAGCTATTGTAGTGTTGGGCAGTTGGCAGTTAACAGGGCGTAGCGTTGCGCAGTTGGAGGTGAGCCACCAGCAGTGGTGGATGTGGGGAGAGAGATGGCGGAGTTTTGAAATTTGTAAGACTGGATGTCATGAACTGCTATGTATATTATGACTTTTCAACACTATTAAGGTAAACACATTGTTTGTTCTCTATCAACATCTTTCATTTGCTAACTATGTCTATCAGTAGTTGGACCCTTCAGTAGTTTGAATCTTTTATTTAGCTGGCAGTTGTGGCGCTCGCTGTATTGCAGCAGTTTGAGTAACGAAGATTTTTGGTGAGGTAAGTGATTTGTGAAAGGTATAGGTTAATGTTAGTCAGGGCCATTCTTTTGTAGGGACTTTTGAAAGTCAGATTGCGTTGCGCTAAAAATATTGTGTGTCACTTTAGTGAATGTTTGAGGACGTTCAGTTTTGCTCATCTGTTCGAAAAGCAAATAATGTAAGAGGTTTATCAGCACAGTAATTCAGAAATTTTTCAAAGGGGACGTTACAGTAGTTAATCGCAGGTCTCTGTAACGGGAGTTGTTGCTTTGTTTTCGCTCACTCATTCCTTTTTTTCCCTTACGTTAACATAAAGACACCATTTCTCGTCACCAGTAATGATACGGGATAGGAATGGTCGGTTTTGTTCACGAGCTAGTTACTGACGAGCATCCAGAGACGCACATACGGCTAGTCCCCGATATTTGTGATTTTGGCTTAGAGCATGCGGTACCCATACATCAGATTTTTGAAACTTCCCCAGTGCATGCAACTGTCGCGCGCTGGCGGCACGATGGCACACATTTGCCAGTTCTCAAATACACTGACATGGATCATTGTCGAGTAATACGCTTAAACGGTCTTCGTCACGCCCCCAAGGTCTTCCTGAACCTGGAGAGTGGCTAAAGTCCAAACGATCCTACTTAAAACGACAAAATCGTTTTCTTGCCGTGCTCTGGCCAGCAAAATTATCCTCATACAGGCGCAAATGTTTCTGGGTGCCTCAATTACTGTCACCCCTTCAATGAACTCAAACAGAAGAATACCTCGGAAATGTTCGATTTCTCCACTTGGCACTCCATTTTCTAACATCCACAGCTCCAAACACATCTCCATAAGACAAAACGACAATATGTTAACTCAAATACGAATAGTGAACTACAAATAAAAAAATGGCATTCGATAAATAAACCCGCAGCAAACGAAATACAAACACTCAAAACGAAAACGCTACGAACTTACGAATCAACCTAATATGATCATAATACTAAAAAACGTATGTTTCCACATTTTTTCCTATCCTGCTTCCCACTTTATAGCTTACTTTTCACAAAATCCGTCTTTTACTAGTGGCTGTGGTTTCTGTACCGTGTATTCTATGGTGTAACTTCTTTATTTTTGTTTATCAGATGAAGTTGTTGCTAAGGTAAGTATTTTGATGTTTTCTTTAAGACAACTTCTGCTAAATTTCTCTTGAAGTTTTAGCATTAAAATTTCAGCCACGTTACCAGAAAGAAGAGGCATTGAACGAAGCAGGTAGGAACGTAGAAAGCACGAAATCAAAAAAGTTCGTCTTTAGATACAAAATACACACACACACACACACACACACACACACACACACAGACACACAGACACACACACACGCACACACACACACGCACACACGCACACGCACACGCACACACACACACACACACACACACACACACACTCATACACACGCCCTGTGAGTGTTGACGCTAGACTGAATTTTTCCTTGTTTTTATCATGTATTGTTATTTAATCATCAGAAGCAATACTCATTACAGTATCAGATCTATATAATTTTTTTATGTTGTAAAGTATGTAAATAGGCATTATGTGAAAAAATTAAACTCATGAAAACTATAATTTTGGTAAAAAATTCCTGGATTTCGCAAAAGATCTGTAAATACTAATATGGATAACAGCGGTGTCATATGTCTATAATATAGTTCATTCTTTTAACTTTGTATTGAGAACTGATTGAACGAAACTGATTCATTAATAAAGTAGTTATAGTGGTTACAATCTTATAAGCCATCCAGTCTCTCGACATCCGTTTATGAAAATGATACACATTCCAAAATGGCCTAAATGTACCTTTCATCAGAAAAATCTTGAAAAATTAATATATCCCTGTTCATTATCTACATTCTTACACCAAATTTTCACACACATCTGTTGATATGGGGACAAGAGACACTGGATTATTTCAAATGAAAAAGCCACGGGCAGGGTGCAAGAAAACTAACAGCTGTCACCTACGTCGGCTGGCACATGGAGTCCAGCGACAATCATTCTCAAGTTCTACGATTCGAATTATGTATCACAGCATGGAAGCCAGCCAAATGTACGTAGGAGCTATAGCGTGCCATACATCACAGGATACTAATAAATGGAGATATTGCCATATGCGTCAGCTACCATGCAAATATCAGTTACATAAATTAACCTAACAATGCGAAAGGTGCTACAAAATTGAATGAACGCGATTAGTGTCTTTATGTTATTATTCTCCTTGACAAAAATTCGTTGGTAAGATGTGTTCCTATGCTATGAACTGTTTTTAAAGCGTCTTTTTGCTGTGTGGCTTTTTAACGAGATCCTATGTTGAGAACCTCAGGACTGACACATCAACCATGTGCTATATCTTCACAGTTTTCATTTTTTTGGCTTATCCGTGTAGTTGAAGAGTTGTATTCTCAGTTATTTCAGAGCATTTCACAAGGGGTGGTCAAATGAAGTAAACTGTTTATTATTTCAAAAATAACCTCCATAAATATTAATTCATTTGCCCATTGCGAGACCAGACTGTCAGTGCTTGTTGAGAAACGTTTGTAGTGGCAACCGGAGCCATCGACGGCCACGAGTGTCTTCTTTCTTCAGTGCTGCGAAAGCATCGCGTGGAGAGAGATCGAGGATGTACTAGGGATTTGTAAGGGATTCCCAGCGAAACTTCTCCACCATACTATAGACAGCCTTGGCAACATATGGGCATTTATTCTCGGATCTCCGAACTATCGCAATATTTCTTCTGATTAGTTACCGCGACAACTGACAAGAAGAAACAGGAACCTTTGGAAACGTCGAATTCCCATTTAAGCTGTTTTGAATAGGGATGAGAAGACATTCCCAATCTTATAGTAGCGGCTGATGATACGTGGGTCTGTCACTACTATCTAAACAGTAAGTGACAGAGTATGGCGTGCTTCATGAGAAACGTTTGTAGTGGCCACTGGAGCCATCGACGGCCACGAGTGTCTTCTTTCTTCAGTGCTGCGAAAGCATCGCGTGGGGAAGATCGAGGATGTACTAGGGATTTGTAAGGAATTCCCAGCGAAACTTCTCCACCATACTATAGACAGCCTTGGCACCATGTGGGCATTTGTAAGTAGGCTGTTTATGTTTTCTTATTGGCAACGTTACGTAGCACTCTATATGAAAATCACTGGCTGTGCTGTGTGCAAAAAAATGGTTCAAAAGGCTCTGAGCACTATGGGACTCAACTGCTGTGGTCATAAGTCCCCTAGAACTTAGAACTACTTAAACCTAACTAACCTAAGGAAATCACACACATCCATGCCCGAGGTAGGATTCGAACCTGCGACCGTAGCGGTCGTGCGGTTCCAGACTGTAGCGCCTTTAACCGCTCGGCCACTCCGGCCGGCTGCTGTGTGCAGTCTGTCGCTAGTTTGCATTGTTGTCTGCCATTGTAGTGTTGGGCAGCTGCAGCTGAATATGAACAGCACGTAGCGTTGCGCAGATGGACGTGAGCCGCCAGCAGTGGTGGATGTGGGGAGAGAGATGGCGGAGTTTTGAAATTTGTCATGAACTACTATATACATTATGACTATTAAGGTAAATACAGTTTGTTCGCTATTAATATCTTTCATTTGCTAACTATCACTATCAGTAGTTAGTGCCTTCCGTAGTTGGAATCTTTTATTTAGCTGACAGTAGTGGCGCTCGCTGTATTGCAGTAGTTCGAGTACGAAGATTTTTGTGAGGTAAGTGATTTCTGAAAGGTATAGTTTAATGTTACTCAGGGCCATTCTTTTGCAGGGATCTTTGATAGTCAGATTGCAATCATGAAAAATTTTATCAAATCATTATTGGCCACTGCCCAAAACAATTTGTACAATTTTTTTTGTGGGGAGCATGGGGGCTATGTAAGTAGGCTGTTTATGTTTTCTTATTGGCAACCTTACATAGCGCTCTTTATGAAAATCACTGGCTGTGCTGTGTGCAGTCTGTGGCTAGTTTACATTGTTGTCTGCCATTGTAGTGTTGGGCAGCGGCAGCTGGATGTGAACAGCGGGTAGCGTTGCGCAGTTGGAGGTGAGCCGCCAGCAGTGGTGGATGTGGGGAGAGAGATGGCGGAGTTTTGAAATTTGTCATGAACTGCTATATATATTATGACTATTAAGGTAAATACATTGTTTGTTCTTTATTAATATCTTTCATTTGCTAACTATCCCTATCAGTAGTTAGTGCCTTCTGTAGTTTGAATCTTTTATTTAGCTGACAGTAGTGGCGCTCGCTGTATTGCAGTAGTTCGAGTAACGAAGATTTTTGTGAGGTAAGTGATTTCTGAAAGGTATAGTTTAATGTTACTCAGGGCCATTCTTTTGCAGGGATCTTTGATAGTCAGATTGCGTTGCGCTAAAAACATTGTGTGTCAGTTTAATCACAGTCTTGTATAATTGTTCAAAGGGGACGTTTCACATTTATTCTCAGATCTCCGAACTATTGCAATATTTCTTCTGATTAGTTACCGCGACAACTGACAAGAAGAAACAGGAACCTTTGGAAACATCGAATTCCAATTTAAGTCGTTTTGAATAGGAATGAGAAGACATTCCCAATCGTATAGTAGCTGTTGATGATACGTGGGTCTGTCACTACTATCTAAGCAGTAAGTGACAGAGTATGGCGTGCTTCATGAGTAACGTTCGTAGTGGCCACCGGAGCCATCGACGGCCACGAGTGTCTCCTACCATTAGTGCTGCGAAAGCATCGCGTGGAGAGAGATCGAGGATGTACTAGGGATTTGTAAGCGATTCCCAGCGAAATTTCTCCACCATAATATAGACAGCCTTTGCAACATGTGGGCATTTATTCTCGGATCTCCGAACTATCGCAATATTTCTTCTGATTAGTTACCGCGACAACTGACATGAAGAAACAGGATCCTTTGGAAACGTCGAATTCCCATTTAAGCCGTTTTGAATAGGAATGAGAAGACATTCCCAATCCTATAGTAGCTGCTGATGATACGTGGGTCTGTCACTACTATCTAAACAGTAAGTGACAGAGTATGGCGTGCTTCATGAGTAACGTTTGTAGTGGCAACCGGAGATATCGACGGCCACGAGTGTCTTCTTTCTTCAGTGCTGCGAAAGCATCGCGTGGAGAGAGATCGAAGATGTAGTAGGGATTTGTAAGGGATTCCCAGCGAAACATCTCCAGCCGTGGCACCATGTGGGCATTTATTCTTGGATCTCCGAACTATCGCAATATTTCTTCTCATTAGTTACCGCGACAATTAACAAGAAGAAACAGGAACCTTTGGAAACATCGAATTCCCATTTAAACCGTTGTGAATACGAATGAGAAGACATTCCCAATCGTATAGTAGCTGCTGATGATTCGTGGGTCTGTCACTACTATCCAAACAGTAAGTGACACAGTATAGCGTGCTTCACGAGTAACCTTTGTAGTGGCAACTGGAGCCATGGACGGCCACGAGTGTAATCTTTTTTCAGTGCTGCGAAAGCAATGCGTGGAGAGAGATTGAGGATGTACTAGGGATTTGTAAGGGATTCCCAGCGAAACTTCTCCACCATACTATAGACAGCCTTGGCACCATGTGGGCATTTATTCTCGGATCTCCGAACTATCGCAATATTTCTTCTGATTAGTTACTGCGACAACTGACAAGAAGAAACAGGAACCTTTGGTAAGGTCGAATTCCCATTTGACCCGTTTTGAATAGGAATGAGAAGAAATTCCCAATCGTATAGTAGCTGCTGATGATACGTGGGTCTGTCACTACTATCTAAACAGTAAGTGACAGAGTATGGCGTGCTTCATGAGAAACGTTTGTAGTGGCCACCGCAGCCATCGACGGCCACAAGTGTCTTCTTTCTTCAGTGCTGCGAAAGCATCGCGTGCAGAGAGATCGAGGATGTACTAGGGATTTGTAAGGGATTCCCAGCGAATCTTCTCCACCATACTATAGACAGCCTTGGCACCATGTGGGCATTTATTCTCGGATCTCCGAACTATCGCAATATTTCTTCTGATTAGTTACTGCGACAACTGACAAGAAGAAACAGGAACCTTTGGAAACGTCGAATTCCCATTTAAGCTGTTTTGAATAGGAATGAGAAGAAATTCCCAATCGTATAGTAGCTGCTGATGATACGTGGGTCTGTCACTACTATCTAAACAGTAAGTGACAGTGAATGGCGTGCTTCATGAGAAACGTTTGTAGTGGCCACCGGAGCCATCGACGGCCACAAGTGTCTTCTTTCTTCAGTGCTGCGAAAGCATCGCGTGGGGAGAGATCGAGGATGTACTAGTGATTTGTAAGGGATTCCCAGCGAAACTTCTCCACCATACTATAGACAGCCTTGGCAACATATGGGCATTTATTCTCGGATCTCCGAACTATCGCAATATTTCTTCTGATTAGTTACCGCGACAACTGACAAGAAGAAACAGGAACCTTTGGAAAGGTCGAATTCCCATTTAAGCCGTTTTGAATAGGAATGAGAAGAAATTCCCAATCGTATAGTAGCTGCTGATTATACGTTGGTCTGTCACTACTATCTAAACAGTAAGAGACAGAGTATGGCGTGCAAGCATCCCCCTTCGCCTACAGTCGATCCATATTTGACTAGCTTTTACGTATGTTCACTATGTATTGTTCTTTAACATTTGTGACTCTTAGTTAGCTTCTGAGCCGTGCACGACTCATTTCATTTACTGGCGTCACTAACTTCCTGCCTTATTTGACCGTGAGTGGCAGCGGCAGCGCGTATCGATAGAGCACTGTCGTACAATCTCTGGAGCGACAGATAGTATTTCTCGGCCGTTGTGCGTCTGGAGGTCAGAGACGGACCAGCAGTGCAGTCGAGGACGTAGCAGCGGTCGGCGACGAAGGAGAGTCGGGGGCGGAACACCAGTGAGGTGAAGACAGCCAGTACATGCCGACTGCTGGCGACACACATGCACTGTCCGCCTGAAGGAGGCTGGAGCGGGAATGACCGTTGGTTGGTCGTTCGGTCGGTCGTCCCATAAACCGACGTCTAACTGGTACTTTGGCCGTTTCCAGGTAGTGGCAGTCAGTCGGTGGGGGCACAGCAACGAGGATGTCTCCCCGGCGCTTAGTCAAGCCGGAGCCGCTGGCAGTGTGCACGTGCGGTTGGAGTTGTGAGGCGCTTCTTGCGAGGGTTACGAAGTTCGTCGCCCACCGATCCTGGACATTAAAGTTGAGTGCTCACTTAACCTACTGCCAAGCCTCAACTGCTATCACATCCTGGTTGTCGCTTTCTGGGAGATTCCCGCGAGCAAGAACGTATGTGCTTTGAAGTAGGCTAGAATTCCAGCCGTCTTCCTGTGTCGTGTTTTCTTAATTCATTCCTTCACTAATGAAGTGTACCAGTGGTATCTTCTACACTGTGGCTATTGACGTTCCGGTGACCTTCCATGGTCGTTGATGTAGTTTTTGGCAGTGTATTTTCCTTGTGTTGATGCTGTCCAGCACGGCGTGTAGTTCGACAGCTGAGGTGTTGTTGGTAGTTTTGGGCGTTTATTCTGACCTGGCTGGATTGGGCAACAGCATCCAGAACGTTGTGCTATTGACATGTTGTTGTCGTTTTGCTAGTCGGGTGGAGCAGAACGGATCTTGTTGGTTTGTTCGCCAGCTGGCTTTCAGTTGGGTTGCCTTCCAATTAAGTGGTTGTCGGTCTGGCTGCCTGTCTCACCTAAACGTGCGTAGTGTTACCTTCCCAGGCCGATCCTTGGACCCTTCTGAGCGCCGCTCCTTGTGTTCTACGTATTGATTTTGTTTTTAGTCTTAAGTTCTCTGTGTGGCCTTCAACCGAGTTTTAGCTTATTAAAATTGCAAAGCTCTATTCCTAGGCCTTAAGGCGTTAAATTGTTTGTCGGTATGTGGCCTTCAGCCGAGATTTCAGCCTTTTCAAATCAAAAGATGAAAATTTTCGTCTAGGCTTTAAGCCGTAAGAAATATTTTCTAGTTTTTATGTGGCCTTCAGACTAATTTTCCAGCTTAAATTAAAAATTTCTTTGTCTGGGATTTAAGCCGTGAGATTGTTTGGGTTTCGTATGTGGCCTTCAGCCGAGAGTTATGTGAAGCATTTTAGCATAAAGCCCTTAGCCTAAATTAGTTGGAATTTAGAAGCTCTTCCCTTAAACCGTAAATTTGTTTCCTGCATGGTGTGTGATCTTCAGCCGAGTTTTAATCTCTCTTAAATTAAAGATTCAATCCTTGTTTTGCCCTTCAGTGATAAGATTTTTATTCTTTAGTATGAGGCCTTCAGCCGAGTTTTGCACGAAATATTTTAAGATAAGGCCTTCAGCCTTTTCAAATTGAAAGCTCTTAGGCCGAGTTTTCAGCTTATTTAGGTTAACCACTGAAAATCTTTGTCTCGGCTTAAGCCGCAACACTGCTCTTGATTAATGTGAGGCCTTCAGCCGAGTTCTATGGGAAAAATTTAAGCTAAGGCTTTCAGCCTATTTATATTGAATATAAAAACAAAAATTTCTGAAGAAGTGAAATCTCCAGAAGAACTCCTGTACCTCAATTCCTTCATTAGGCCTTGTGCCTTGGATTTTCAATGTGGCCTTCAACAGATCTAAATTAAATCAAAAGAGGTCTTTCGTTAAAACCTTGAGAGTTTTGATTCTTGCTTGTGTGATTGTGTGTTTTAACAAATAAAGTTTATATGTTGAGTGCAACTGACAAACTTATTTTGGCCCTTTCCATACATATAGCCCCATCCGCTCTGTCCTGTTAGCCCAGGGACTTCAGCTTCCTTGAAAGCATTTGCTGTGAGCTCATAACAGATTTCTTAACATCGACGACTTACACTGATGGGTCAGAACATGATGACCACCTGCTTAATGGCTCGTCTGACTGCCTTTGGTACGAAATACATCACTGATTGTGGATATCAGGGATCCGACTGTTTGTTGATAGATTTATGTAGCTCTGTGGCATTAGACGTCTACGCACAGATCATGTAATTTGCATAAATAACAGGCCGCTAATTTGCGTACCTGGTGATGGCGCCCAATAGCTACTCAGATGGGTTCCATACATTTACATCAGGCGAATTTCGTCGCCGCGACATCAACGTGCGTTCTGTTCTGTGTTCCTCAAACCACTGTAGCACGGTGCTGGCTACGAGACACAGATAATTATACTGCTGAAAGATGACATCGCCGTAGGGGAAGATGTCAGTCATGACGCGATACAGAGCACTTGCACCTGTTAGCGTGTTTTCACCAGGTCCCATTCAAGCGCAGGAGAATGTCCCCCATAGTATAATACTGGTCCCGCCATCTGCGTGCGTTGCGCGCTGCAAGTTTCGCGCCGCCGTTCAGCTCGATGACGACGTTTGTGGCGACGACCATCGATCTAGTGTAGCAAAAATATGATTCACCCTAAAAGCCGACACGATTCCACTGATCGACGGTCGAATCCCGATGGTCTCGTTCCCATTGCAATCGCATTTAACAATATCGTTGGGTCAGTACGTGAACACATAGGGGTGGTCTGCTGTTAGAGCTACTTGTTCAACAATGTACGATGTGCTCCGAAACATTTTTGCGAGCACCAGCACTGTGCTCTTTCGGCAGAGATGCCACAGATCACTATCTATCCTACTTTACAAAGTAGACAAGCCTCTGACCCCCACGTTCTGTGAAGAGGCAAGGACGTCCAACCATTGGGTGCCTAGCGGTAGTTTCACTGTCCTTCTAGCTCTTTCCGTACACGCTGACGGCAGTAGCAGGTGAACATTCGACCAACTTCGCTTTTTTCGAGGCTCTCGTTCGCAGGCTCTGCGTAATACACTCATGCTCATAAATTAAGGATAACTGGAGAATGTTGCACTACTGCCGCTAATGGCATAGGCACATAAGGAACACACACGACACAGATCTGTAAGTCCACGGTATTGGTGACAGGTTGAAAAAACCGTCCCGAAACATATGTACTACAAAACGCCAATTTAACCTGTGCATGTACCCCGACACCAATATGGGATATGATCGCCATGCACACGTACACAGGCCGCACAACGGGTTGGCATACTCTGGATCAGATGGTCGAGCAGCTGCTGGGGTATAGCCTCTCATTCTTGCACCATTGCCTGTCGGAGCACCTGAAGTGTCCTAGAGGTTTGAAGACGTGCAGCGATACGTTGAGCGATAGCATCCCAGACGTGCTCGATGGAGTTTAGGTCTGGAGAACAGGCAGGCCTCTTCATTCGCCTGTATCTTCTATTTCAAAGTACTCCTCCACAATGGCAGCTCAGTGGGGCCGTGCGTTATCATCCATCAGGTGGAAGGTGGGACCCACTGCACCCCTGAAAAGGAGGACATACTGATGCAAAATGACGTCCCGATACACCTGACCTGTTACAGTTCCTCTGTCAACGACATGCAGGGGAGTGTGTGCACCAATCATATTCCCACCCCACACCATCAAACCACGGCCTCCGTACAGGTCCCTTTCAAGGACATTAAGCGGTTGGTATCTGGTTACTGTTTCACGCCAGATGAAAACCTAACGAGAATCACTGTCCAGACTATACCCGGACTCGTCCGGGAATAACCTGAGACCACTGTTCCAATGACCACGTGTTCTTGACACCAGGCTTTACGGGTTCTCCTGTGACAAGGGGTCGGTGGAATGCTCCTTTCAGGTCTCCGGGCAAATAAACCATGTCTGTTCACTCGTCTGTAGACTGTGTTCCTGGAAAAAACTGCTCCAGTGGCTGCGGTAAGGTCCCAAGCAAGGCTACCTGCAGTACTCCGTGTCCGTCTGCGGGCACTGATGGTGAGATATCGGTCTTCTTGTGTTGTTGTACGCTGTGGACGTCCCGTACTGTTGCGTCTGGACACGTTTCCTGCCTGCTGGAATCGTAGCCATAATCTTGAGATCACACTTTGTGCCGCACGGAGGGCTCGTGCTACGACCTGCTGTGTTTGACTAGTCTCCAGTCTCCATAGTGTTCTACCCCTCATAACGCCATCAGTGTGTGTTCCTTGAGCCATTTTCAACACACAGTCACCATTAGCATGTCTGAAAACGTCTGCACACTTACTCGCTGCTCCGTACACTGACACGCACCAACACACCTCAGCGTATGTGGACTGCTTCCACCGCCACTGTGCGACGACCGCAGGTCAAATGCGCCGCATGGTCATACCCCGAGGTGATGTAAACCCGCAAACCGCCCACCAGATCGTTGTTTCACCATGTATCAGCATTATCCTCAATTTATGAGCATGAGTGTAATTATCTGCACTTTGTCATTGCTCTTATCTCAGTGGATTTCCCCATTTGCAGCCCAATCTATGCTGAGGTGATCCACTTGTATGTTTTCGTTACCGTGTCACATGCCCGCAACGCCACTAGGAGGCATCTAACGTCGCGGTGGGCAGTGGTCATAATGTTTTGCCTTGTCACTTTATATCTACAACCTTTCAGGCAATGTAATATTTTTTCTGTCTGTTATGTACAGGACGACTGAAGATGAAGCTAATGAACAAAATGAACAACATTCGAAAAAGTTTTTGGTTGTCAGAAATGAAGTTCATCAAGGAGAAAGAATGATAAGTTATAAAGAATGAACGAAAACTCTAAAACTGGACGCCAGCGTTTGATTCCTTCTAGAACTCCACGACAAAGAGTTTGTATCAAAATTTAGCTCGGTGAATATATTCGGAAAAACACGGTCGCCAAAGAAAATCAGTTTGTCTATAGTGGACTCATGTGTACGATAAGTATCTGTGGTGCCTTCTTAGTCGGTGGGTAAAGTTTCACGTTAGAATACTCGTTTTCCAATGTTTGATGCCGGGCGTAGTTGTACTTTTTTCTCATGTTAGGCTGCGTGATATGGTATTTCGCTTTTTAATCATTATGTAAAGTATTACACCAGTGGCAAGACGCGATGAGTTCCTTAACTGTGTGATGACAATGGTGATGTTATTCATGACAGTGCCATTAGAGTTACTAAACAAGGTATTTCGAAATTTCTTCACAAAAGAAGACGAATTAAATACTCTAAAACTCCAGTTAAAGACAACGGCCAAAATGAGTAACTTAGAAGTAGATACATTGTTGGTGCAGCGATGCAGCTTAAAACACAAGAGAAAGGGAAGGTTTCCGGTTCCCATTGTATGCCAGTCGGGTCCCTCTCAGAGTATGCTAATACAATGGTTCTATACATGGCAATCGCATACAACAGCTCAAAAAATGGCTCTGAGCACTATGGGACTCAACATCTTAGGTCATAAGTCCCCTAGAACTTAGAACTACTTAAACCTAACTAACCTAAGGACATCACACACACCCATGCCCGAGGCAGGATTCGAACCTGCGACCGTAGCAGTCCTGCGGTTCCGGAATGCAGCGCCAGAACCGCTAGACCACCGCGGCCGGCTACAACAGCTCGCCCCTAGAAAGATCTACACGAAGACTGGAAAGTTGCACAAGTCACACCAGTCCCCAAGAAAGAGAATGGGAGTAATCCGTTGAATTAGAGACCCATATCTTTAACGTCCATTTGCTGTAGGATTTTGTAACATATAATGTTCTCGAACATTTTGAAGTACCTCGATGAAAACGATTTATTGACAAATAGCCAACACGGATTCTGAAAATGTCGTTGTTATGAAACACAACTAGTTCGTTGTTCTCACTAAGTAATGGGTACTATCGACAGGGGTCGTCAAATTGATTCCATAGTTTTAGATTTCTAGAAGGCTTTTGACACCGTTGCTCACAAGCGACTTGTAATGAAACTGCGAGCCTATAGAGTATCGTCTCAATTGTACGACTGGATTTCGATCCCCTGTCAGAAAAGTCCCAGTTCGTAATAACTAACGGAAAGTCATCGACTAAAATAGAAGTAATATCTGGGGCTCCCCAAGGACGTGTTATAGGCCTTCTGTTGTTCCTGACTACCTAAATGACTTAGGAGACAATCTGAGCAACCCTCTTACATTGCCTGCAAATGATGCTGTCATTTACCGTCATGTAAACTCGTCAGATGATCAAAACGAATTGCAAAATGATTTATATAAAATATCTGTATGCAGAAAAACACGGTAATTAACTATTAAATCGTACACGAGTACCAGAAGGAATACTCTAAATTTTAGTTACTCGATAAATCACATGAATCTAAATGCTGCCAGTTCAACTACGTACGTAGGGATTAAAATTACGAGTAACTTAAAGTGAAACGATCACATAGATAAAGTTGTGGGGAAAGCAAACTAAGGATTGTCCTTTGTTGGCAGAACACTTACAAAATGTAATAGGTGTACTAAACAGACTGCGTACACTACACTCGTCCGCCCTCTTCCGGGAAATTGCTGTGCGGTGTGGGATGCACGCTGGCCGCTGCGACCGAGCGGTTCTAGGCGCATCAGTCCAGAACCGCGCGACTACTGCGGTCGCTGGTTCGAATCCTGCCTTGGGCATGGATGTGTGTGATGTCCTTAGCTTAGTTAGGTTTAAGTAGTTCTAAGTCTAGAGGACTGATGACCTCAGATGTTAAGACTCATAGTGCTTAGAGTCATTTGAACCAACTTGTGGGTTGCGCATCAGATAGGGTTGACGGAGGACATCGAAGAAGTTCAAAGAAGGGCAGTTCGTTTTGTATTATACCAATATAAGGAGACAGGAATCCGATAAGATACACGAACTGCGGTGCCAGTCATTAATGGAATTTTTCGCTAAGGTAGGACGTTCTCATGAAATTGTAATCACCTACTTTCCCCTCAGAGAGTGAATATAATTTGTTGGTACCCACCTACATAAGTAGAAGTGACTAACATAATAAAATAATAAAAATCAAAGCTCATACGGAAAGATTTAAGTTTTCGTTTTTCCCGCGTGCTCTTCGAGATTGGAAGGGTAGAGATGTAGCTTAACGATGGTTCGATGACCCCTCTGCCACGTACTTGATTGTGAATAGCAGAATAATTTGGTAGATGTAGTTGTAGATACAGCGAATACAGCAGGTCTTATGTGAAACACATGCGCATATGTAATACTAACACTGAAACGGGAGTACAGTCGTTTTTACAGGGTGTTTCAAAAATGACCGGTATATTTGAAACGGCAATAAAAACTAAATGAGCAGCGATAGAAATACACCATTTGTTGCAATATGCTTGGGACAACAGTACATTTTGAGGCGGATAAACTTTCGAAATTACAGTAGTTACAATTTTCAACAACAGATGGCGCTGCAAGTGATGTGAAAGATATAGAAGACAACGCAGTCTGTGGGTGCGCCATTCTGTACGTCGTCTTTCTGCTGTAAGCGTGTGCTGTTCACAACGTGCAAGTGTGCTGTAGACAACATGGTTTATTCCTTAGAACAGAGGATTTTTCTGGTGTTGGAATTCCACCGCCTAGAAAACAGTGTTGTTGCAACAAGACGAAGTTTTCAACGGAGGTTTAATGTAACCAAAGGACCGAAAAGCGATACAATAAAGGATCTGTTTGAAAAATTTCAACGGACTGGGAACGTGATGGATGAACGTGCTGGAAAGGTAGGGCGACCGCGTACGGCAACCACAGAGGGCAACGCGCAGCTAGTGCAGCAGGTGATCCAACAGCGGCCTCGGGTTTCCGTTCGCCATGTTGCAGCTGCGGTCCAAATGACGCCAACGTCCACGTATCGTCTCATGCGCCAGAGTTTACACCTCTATCCATACAAAATTCAAACGCGGCAACCCCTCAGCGCCGCTACCATTGCTGCACGAGAGACATTCGCTATCGATATAGTGCACAGGATTGATGACGGCGATATGCATGTGGGCAGCATTTGGTTTACTGACGAAGCTTATTTTTACCTGGACGGCTTCGTCAATAAACAGAACTGGCGCATATGGGGAATCGAAAAGCCCCATGTTGCAGTCCCATCGTCCCTGCATCCTCAAAAAGTACTGGTCTGGGCCGCCATTTCTTCCAAAGGAATCATTGGTCCATTTTTCAGATCCGAAACGATTACTGCATCACGCTATCTGGACATTCTTCGTGAATTTGTGGCGGTACAAACTGCCTTAGACGACACTGCGAACACCTCGTGGTTTATGCAAGATGGTGCCCGGCCACATCGCACGGCCGACGTCTTTAATTTCCTGAATGAATATTTCGATGATCGTGTGATTGCTTTGGGCTATCCGAAACATACAGGAGGCGGCGTGGATTGGCCTCCCTATTCGCCAGACATGAACCCCTGTGACTTCTTTCTGTGGGGACACTTGAAAGACCAGGGTTACCGTCAGAATCCAGAAACAATTGAACAGCTGAAGCAGTACATCTCATCTGCATGTGAAGCCATTCCGCCAGACACGTTGTCAAAGGTTTCGTGTAATTTCATTCAGAGACTACGCCATATTATTGCTGCGCATGGTGGGTATGTGGAAAATATCGTACTATAGAGTTTCCCAGACCGCAGCGCCATCTGTTGTTGAAAATTGTAACTACTGTAATTTAGAAAGTTTGTCTGCCTGAAAATGTACTGTTGTCCCAAGCATATTGCAACAAACGGTGTATTTCTATCGCTGCTCGTTTAGTTTTTATTGCCATTTCAAATATACTGGTCATTTTTGAAACACCCTGTACCATTCCACTTTCAAAGATGTATTTCGCCTTTAAACGTTTACCCTGTTCTTATCGATGAGCTATGTCGCATCATACTTCTCGGTATATTACCATCATCGCTTTTCTTCTCTTCGGATGTACTCTGTCCCCAAAATTAAAACAAAATATATTCCACTCCTCTCCTTGCTCTATCTCTCATTCTCGTAGCTGACCAAAATCGCCTTCATCGGCGGTAGTTTCTTTCATCATGTGCGTGTATTAATATCTCTCTCCTTGCACCGTAGACTTTTATTGCGAAGCTGAGATTTAGAAAATAAAATTCTTCTTCTTTGGATTAGGCAATGATGTCAGCACTACGTGAGCTTCACAGCTAGAGGGTACTGAATGTAGAACCTGCGATTATATTGTTGCCAAACTGCCTTTGTGTGAGTCAACCGAAAACACGCACTAGACGAAATTTTGTAAAAGACATTTTTGAACTGTTCGTACGCAATAAAATACGCTGTGAGGTCCGAACGCGCGGATTTTTGTTTCCCCTGTATGTCAGAACTAACGCAGATCAGTGGAAGCGGAGAAGTGATGGCTCTGACTTCCACTCAGAGATGAAACATACAGCGTGCTCTGAGTACAGCGGGTGTATTCGGGCCGTTCATTATGCAAAGGCCGCGCTTATCAGCAAGGACAAACTGCCTCACACTGCGCTGAAGCTCCCAACACTCAGAGTGTGCTGTTCGTTTGTGCAATTAGTAGACTTCAAGGCGAGAAGACATGGACAATAAGCAGTTGGACGACCTTGCCGTTGAGACCTTCAGAAGATACCTGCGGATTCGCAGTGTCCACCCTAATCCAGACTACGGTAAGACACTTGAGTTCACTATACCTCGATTACCGACATTCACCTCCAGGCGAACTGTAAATAACGATGCACTGTCTATCTCTCTAAGTGTCCTGAAACCCTGGAGAATAGTTAAAACTCTTTTACAAACTCTAATAAATAACTGTCCTCACAGTTGGTCGCGCACTCTTTTAGGATACTAATCAAAAATTTGCACACTACAATTGCAAGTAGGCTGTTTAGGTTTTTATGTTGGTAACGCCACGTAGCGCTCTGTATGAAAATCACTGACCGTGCTGTGTGCAGTCTGTGGCTGGTTGGCATTGTTGGAATATTTGCTATTGTAGTGTTGGGCAGTTGGATGGGAACAGCGGGTACCGTTGCGCAGTTGGAGGTGAGCCACCAGCAGTGGTGGATGTGGAGAGAGAGATGCCAGAGTTTTTAGAGGACTATATGGACGTGTGTCCGCCAGAAAAATGAAATGTGTGAGGATGGATGTCATGAATTGATAGATATATATATATATATATATGATGACTTTTGAACATTATTAAGGTAAATACATTGTTTGTTCTCTATCAAAATCTTTCATTTGCTACCTACGCCTATCAGTAGTTAGTGCCTTCACTAGTAATAAACTTTTATTCGGCTGGCAGTATTGGCGCTCGCTGTATTGCAGTAGTTCGAGTAACGAAGATTTTTGTGAGGTAAGTGATTCATGAAAGGTATAGGTTACTGTTAGTCAGGGCCATTCTTTTGTAGGGATTTTTGAAAGTCAGATTGCGTTGCGCTAAAAATATTGTGTGTCAGTTTAATGATGATCAGAATAAGTAAAGAGAGAAATGTCTGAGGACGTTCCGTTTTGCTCAGCAGTTTGAAAATCAAATAACGTAGAAGTTGTCCAGCACAGTCATTCATAATTTTTTTAAGGGGACGTTTCATAGTTCGTTATGGGAAATAAAATACTTTTTAATTTTGAAATTTCATCTTGTTACGCTTTGGTTCACAGTTGCGTTAAATTTTGTGAAAGGATTTTTTGCTGTTGATGACGTTTTGTATTTGAAAGAAACCGTTGATATCGTAGTCAAGTAGCGAATTTTTCCCTTTCCGTCCCGGGTTCGATTCCCGGCGGGGTCAGGGATTTTCTCTGCCTCGTGATGGCTGGGTGTTGTGTGCTGTCCTTAGGTTAGTTAGGTTTAAGTAGTTCTAAGTTCTAGGGGACTGATGACCATAGATGTTAAGTCCCATAGTGCTCAGAGCCATTTGAACCATTTCCCTTTCCGTATTACGAAGTAACTTTACACAATATTTCACATCTCACGATCTACACAGCAGTGTAAAGAGGTCAGCGTGCAATTTTCCCATCGAATGGGTTAATATCATCCATATATGTCATGTTCTACACGTACCCGAATCATACGATAATAGTTGGCGGTGACTTTAATTTTCCCTCGATATGTTGGCGAAAATACATGTTGAATTCCGGAGATACGCATAAAATATCATCCGAAGTTGTGCTAAACGCATTCTCTGAAAATTATCTCGAGCAATTAGTTCATGAGCCTATGCGAATAGTAAACGGTTGTGAAAACACACTAGACCTCTTAGCAACAAATAATCCTGAGTTGCCGGCCAATGTGGCCGAGCGGTTCTAAGCGCTTCAGTCTGGAACCGCGCGACCGCTACGGTCGCAGGTTCGAATCCTGCCTCGGGCATGGATGTGTGTGATGTCCTTAGGTTAGTTAGGTTAAGTAGTTCTAAGTTCTAGGGGACTGATGACCTCAGATGTTAAGTCCCATAGTGCTCAGAGCCATTTGAACCAATCCTGAGTTAATAACGAGCATCAAAACCGAATCAGGGATTAGTGAACGCAGGGCTGTCGTAGCAAGATTGAATATTTTAATCCCCAAATCATCGAAAAATAAGCGAAAAATATACCTATTCAAAAAAACAGATAAAAATTCACTTGATGTCTTCCTGAGGGACAATATCCACTCATTTCAAATTAATAATATAGGCCTACGTGTAGACCAGATGTGGCTTAAATTCAAAGAAATAGTATCGGCAGCAACTGGTTAATTTATACCAAATAAATTAACAAACGACGGAGCTGATCCTCCTTGGTACACGAAACGGGTTAGAACACTGTTGCAGAAACAACGAAACAAACGTGACAAATTTAAACAGACGAAAAATCTCCAAGATTGGCGTCCTTTTACAGCAGCTCGAAATTTAGCGCGGACTTCAATGCGAGATGCTTTTAACAGTTTCCACAACGAAACTTTGTCTCGAAACCTGGCAGAAAATCCAAAAAGATTCTGGTCGTATGTGAAGTATGTTAACGGCAAGAATCAATCAATGCCTTCTCTGCTCGATAGCAATGGAGATACTATCGAAGACAGTGCTGTCAAAGCAGAGTTACTAAACACAGTCTTCCTAAATGCCTTCACAAAAGAAGACGAAGTAAATATTCCAGAATTCGAATCGAGAACAGCTGCCAACATGAGTAACGTAGAAGTAAATATCCTCGGAGTAGTGAAGCAACTTAAATCACTTAATAAAAGCAAGTCTTCTGGTTCAGACTGTATACCAATTAGGTTCCTTTCGGAGTATGCTGATGCATTATCTCCATACTTAACAATCATATACAACCGTTCGCTCGACGAAATATCCGTACCCAAAGACTGGAAAGTTACACAGGTCATACCAATATTCAACGAAGGTAGTAGGAGTAATCCACTATATTACAGGCCCACATCGTTAACGTCGATATGCAGCAGGATTTTAGAACATATATTGTGTTCGAACGTAATGAATTACCTCGAAGAAACCGGTCTATTGACACACAGTCAACATGGGTTTAGAAAACATCGTTCTTGTGAAGCACAACTAGCTCTTTATTCACATGAAGTGCTGAGTGCTATTGACAAGGGATTTCAGATCGATTCCGTATTCCTGGGTTTCCCGAAGGCTTTTTACACTGTACCACACAAGCGGCTCGTAGTGAAGCTGCGTGCTTATGGAATATCGTCTCAGTTATGTGACTGGATCTGTGATTTCCTGTCAGAGAGGTCACAGTTCATTGTAACTGACGGAAAGTCATCGAGTAAAACGGAAGTGATTTCTGGCGTTCCCCAAGCTAGTGTTATAGGCCCTTTACTGTTCCTTATCTATACAAACTATTTGGGAGACAATGTGAGCAGCCGTCTTCGGTTTTCTGCAGATGACGCTGTCGTTTATCGACCAATAAAGTCATCAGAAGATCAAAACAAATTGCACAACGATTTAGAAGAAATATCGGAATGGTGCGAAAAGTGGCAGCTGACCTTAAATAACGAAAAGTGTGAGGTCATCCACATGAGTGCTAAAAGGAAAGCGTTAAACTTCGGTTACACGATAAATCAGTCTAATCTAAAAGCCGTATATTCAACTAAATACCTAGGTATTACAGCTACGAACAACTTAAATTGGAAGGAACACATAGAAAATGTTGTGGGGAAGGCTAACCAAAGACTGCGTTTCATTGGCAGGGCACTTAGAAAATGTAACAGACCTACTAAGTAGACTGCCTACACTACGCTTGTCCGTCCTTTTTTAGAATACTGTTGCGCGGTGTGGGATCCTTACCAGATAGGTCTGAGTACGTCGAAAAAGTTCAAAGAAAGGCAGAACGTTTATTATCACGAAATATAGGAGAGAGTGTCACAGAAATGATACAGGGTTTGGGATGGACATCATTAAAAGAAAAGCGTTTTTCGTTGCGACGGAAACTTCTCACGAAATTCCAATCACCAACTTTCTCCTCCGAATGCGAAAATATTTTGTTGACACCGACGTACATAGGGAGGAACGATCACCACGAAAAAATAAGGGAAATCAAAGCTGTACGGAAAGATATAGGTGTTCATTCTTCCCGCGCGCTATACGAGATTGGAGCTGTAGCCATTTCTTCATCTTTGGTTGTGTGAAACAAATATTTCTGCGGCAATCTTTCTGATTTACATATTTTGAGAGATGGTAGTGTGGAGCTAAACAAGGAAAAAATATCCAGTACACATGGGATCTAAAATACAAACCTGAGGTGCTACCGGTACGAGCACTTATTCCGTAGAAGAAATTTGTTCACAGTATCGAAGATGAACTGCCCATAGCTCTTCAGGTATGCTTTTTAGAGCCCATATTTACTTTTTTTTTCTTCCAGTATCGCGTTCTTTAACTGTGTGCGTTTACGCCATTAACTCTGATATTTTTCGCATAAAATGAAAATAGTGCAACCGATCTGCGGTCATATTCACCATACCATGGAGCATTAGGTAACTGGTCAGCATATGTATTCAAACAAAATCACGAGTGATGTGGTCAACGTCTTCAAACCAGCACTACTAAAAACTAGTACTGTGCTCAAGTTTACAGAAGTTGCGCTTACATCTTCGCAGACTGTTTCAACATCGCCCGATTAGTTGCCGTGGTTGTCTTTTTGGAGTCATATTTGAAGACTCATTGCATTCCTTTAAAGAACCGCATTAGTATTCATCACACTCTGCTGTGGGGTGGAATGGGAGACCGAAGCGGGTAACATCAGCATTATTCACAGCTCAAACAAATTAGACACATTATTTTATAAAACATACAGTTCAATTGGTTTAATGGCTCTGAGCACTATGGGACTTAACATCTGTGGTCATCAGTCGCCTAGAACTTGGAACTACTTAAACCTAACTAACCTAAGGAAATCACACACGTCCTTGCCCGAGGCAGTATTCGAACCTGCGACCGTAACGGGAACTCGGTTCCAGACTGAAGCGCCTAGAACCGCACGGCCACACCGGCCGTCAAAACATTCAGTAAAATGTGAGAAGATGTTAAACTACCGCAGCTTAGTGAGTCAGTAATGTGACAGTGACGAATTATTTCAAGAAAATCTAACTACAAGTGTTTGGATTATTTCTCATATGTGCTATGAGTTTCTACTTGAAATTTAAAATTATTTAAAGGTCTTAATTTAATTGCGTTCACAAAAGTAAAAGTAAAAGTAAAAATTGAGAATTTTAAAACTTTGGTTTGAATTAGTTGCTATCTGCAAGCAACAAAAACTCTTAAAAAACTGAATGAAGTGTGAAACATCCATGATTAAATTCAAAATCATTAATTAAGATAGAACAACAGAATGTTCAAGCAAATTGCTTAGTTGGCCAAGGCTCCGTATGAAGGCACAGCGACAAACTCAGATAGGACGCCGACGCCACTGCTAGGGAAACAACGGCCGGGCCGGCGACACCAGACAGCGCTCTACCGAAATCTCTAACACAACTACAGACCAATTACCACACAAAGCACTACAACGTTAGTAGGTTGCCCAGAGAGGGGCGTGACGTAAAATGGCCAGGCCGTATCCTACGAGATATGGAGCCTGCGACAACTGACAGATAGTCCGCGTGACGTCACGATCTGAGTGCCGGGGCCAACGAGATACATGGGTGTTACAACAAACTTGTGATATCACACTAGTCGCCTTGTTCATCACACTTCGCGACCACTCAGCTCCGTGCAGGGCCCACGGTAAATCAATATGTCATTGAAAAGGTACCCACTAAACGTCTAAATTTTGGCGTGCGCTATCGAGAACTTTCGTGCTTTCAAATAACCAGTCAAGAAGTATTAAACTCTTCTGAAACAATTACTCGCTCCCCTCCGATGACAGCTAGTTGCACACCTAAGACCTGCAGTGTCAACTGGTGTGTTGTACGCGCCGCGGAATGTCTTTCTCGTGGGCCACGCTACGTGCCGATCTGTGGGGTAGGCACTTACGCTTCCGGTACTGAATTCACGCGTTCAATAAGCTTTTAGCAATAGTGTCAGGACCATCACCCGCACGTGGGTTTTTCTTGAACTGAATTTGTTTCAAGACTAGTATGCTTTCATATTAGGAAACAGTCCACAGTGAAGGAGGTAAGCACAAACAGTCTTTGCTTAATCCTGAGTATCATGTTTTTTTTGCTAAGTTTACATCCACAAAAATTAACCAGCATATATATATATATATATATATATATATATATATATATATATATATATATATATGGGTTACTTTTTGTAGATGTTTGAAATGGAACGTATTTCCTATGTACCCGGTTGTACTGTAAACTAACTGCCGAATAAGGAAAATATATTTCAATATTTTCTTTTCGAAAAGAGGCAGACAGTCGCGCTAAGTGGTTGTGAACAACTCATTGCGCGAATTTCACACATGAGAAGAAACCTATGGTTATCCTAAGCATTTCGATAAGAATTTGAAGATAGAATGAGGAGAGCAGATGGTTCTGTGCCAACAGGTCGTAGGACAAAAAAAAAAAAAAAAAAAAAAAAAAAAAAAAAAAAAAAAAAAAAAAAAAAAAAAAAGCTTCAAATAGCTCTGAGCACTATGGGACTTAACATCGGAGGTCATCAGTTCCCTAGAACCTACAACTACGTAAACCTAATTAACCTGAGGACATCACACACATCCAAGCCCGAGGCAGGATTCCAACCTGCGACCGCAGCAGTCGCGCGGTTCCGGACTGAAGCGCCTAGAATAGCTCGGCCACTGCGGCCCGCTAGTTAGTAGGACAATTCTGAGATCGGCACCGTATGCTTTTCCTTCTTTGTTTCCTGGACAACCGTCCTATATGCCTGTTGATCTATCTGCTGAGAGAAAATCTCCAGAGGAAAGAGCAAACAAAATTTTGTGTCGAAAGAAACGAAATATCAGTGTAAGGTGTGTGCAGGATGCGATTACGAACTATAATACTTTTACAAGTAGAATAAATGAACTAGGTTTAAGTGACTCTTCGTGTAAGATTACCAAGGATTTCGTATTATTTTGTAGACATTGCGTCAAAGAAATTCCATTTGTTTTACGTTCTATAGTAATTTTAAGAGATTTCATTAGAGAAATATTTGTGGATAGCTGTAAGGTATCCTTATATCTGATGAATTTGAATGTTTGTCTCTAAGCAGCACATATCATAGGGAAGTTTTCAGACAACTTCTGGAAATGCTAGTTGACTTATCGCTTTTCAGAGACGTGCACTTGTGGTAAACATTTTAAGGAAATCATTTCAAAAACATGATCCATTTTGGGGAATATTCTCTCAAATAATTATTCTAAAATAAGGAATAACATCCCCGTAACTAACAGCAGAAGTAAGTTACTTGAATTTTCCAAATAAATGCAGATTTATGTGTAGTGGTGTATGTTTTCGTTTTTACTTTTTCGTCGTGAATGTCTGCTTTCCTCTGCCATGTGAAAAAAAAGTGTTTTTGACATTACATCAAAATCCAGGATTGCATGTTTCACAAAAGCGCTAAAGAGAAGCAAACACTTAAGTAATGGTCTTTGAGCTAAGCTGCATAGTTACGAGTAAATGTGGTTATAATTTTAGTTCCCCTTTCTATGTTCTTTACAGCTACTGTTCAATCTGCGTGAAATGTACAAAGTGCGACGGTTTACACGTTAGCATCAAATGTTTCAACTGTAGATGGTGCTGTGAACTGGAATGAGATTTTCATGCAGCAGCGAAGTGTGCGCTGATGTTACACTTCCTCGCAGATCAAAACTGCATGCCGGACCGAGACTCGAACTCGGGAAAGACACAGGTCCCGAGTTCGAGTCTCTGTCCGGCACACAGTGTGCCAGGAAGTTTCGCGCTGTGAACCGTTACAATGCCGTCGCGCCTCCGTCTGCGCCTAGCACGCAGGCCATGACGTCATTGGAGGCAGTTGCTGGCCTTCCTTCACTTAGGCTTCGGCCAGGCTCCAATGATGAGGCCTAATCCTACAGACGACCTTTTAAGATTTGTCAGTAGCCACTATAAAACTGACGTAAATCTTCATACCAAAAATTCAAGAGATTTTATTTCATAACACACCAGACGGTGACCGGCTTAAATAAGTGACCTGAATATTTCCCTCAATTGTAATTACAGCTTGTGCGAATTTTTAGGGAACTGTTACTAGTAACACACAATTAGAATCATTTGGCCTGCGACTAATAGAGGTTTGGTGAGTCTAAACAGCAGACCTCTAGAAGCAGAACTCAGCACCATGCTCATATTAACGTCATAGTTTAATGACAACCATGAAGCCACGACGTAACACTGGTCTACAAAATTCAACTTTGTAAAACTTTGCGAGCGCCAAAGTAGGTTATCCTTACATGAACACGAATCTGGCATTAGTTTTTCCTCAGCACCCACAGTTTTTGTGTAAATTGCATTAATCACTAATTGTATTCAGTTTTTGTGTTTCTTAAACAATATGATTTCGTCTGTAAATGCTAAAAAAGCAGAGAGCGTGAACTGCAAATGAAATTGTTGTGGATTGGCAAGACAGCCAATCCACTAGGAGGAAGCCGAAAGGCACGCGTTTAAGCACACGCAGGCTGGCGTGAGGTCTGGAACAGGACACGGAAATGAGACTAGTAAAAAACGTACGTAGCTTCTGGAATACTTAACTTTAATCCATAATTGGTGAACATCGCTCTTGACGGTAAATGTCTTACAGCATCAATAGTAACTGGTAATGGCGCCTTGCTAGGTCGTAGCAAATGACGTAGCTGAAGGCTATGCTAACTATCGTCTCGGCAAATGAGAGCGTATTTTATCAGTGAACCATCGCTAGCAAAGTCGGCTGTACAACTGGGGCGAGTGCTAGGGAGTCTCTCTAGACTAGACCTGTCGTGTGGCGGCGCTCGGTCTGCAATCACTGATAGTGGCGACTCGCGGGTCCGACGTATACTAACGGACCGCGGCCGATTTAAAGGCTACCACCTTGCAAGTGTGGTGTCTGGCGGTGACACCACAGAAATATGTTTTCACAAATACCTAAATTTTTTGGAGGTTTTCTGCGCCTCTTATTTGTGGCACTACTATCCTACAGTAGTGTCCCACAGCAGTGAGCCATCATAATTCTTGCACATTGCCCTTGATAGCGAAGCTCCAATGTAGATACGGTCGGATGAAATCTTACTCCATGTTCATTGGAGACTTGTCCAAGAGCACCAGCAAGAAGGAATACAAATGCGAGTTAAGAACAAGCCCTTTCAACGAATTACAGTAGACTGTAGCAGTTCGTTGACTAACACATCTCCATTATCTACTCTCTTGTTTCCAAAGAAATCAGAACACATTTTTATGAAAGAATTCCAGCAGTCCAGTTCAAGATAGAGCAAAGCAGTGACAAAATCAGGATCGTGGATAAAGTAATTTGAGGGCCAACAAAGACACCTGCTTACACTCTGGCTTCTCTCAACACAGGCAATTTCTGACATAAGTACATGAAACTAGGTCCACCTTTGTCCATTGCAACAACGAACGACTTAATAAGTCCAAGATTTATGTGAAGTGGTGGTCACAAAATGTCTCTCAAATTCAACAATGGAACGCTTGCTACGTTCCTCCAACTACGTTCCATGTGTGTACGGTCAGGCCAGATCTGTCTGTCGTAATGACTCGTTCACTGCTATCCCATTCACAAAGGAAACGCCAGTGGTTTCTACACCCAAATTGCAATTTTGTAAGTAAGCTAATTACTTTGAAGGCAGCACAGATTTTCCACTTGTGGCTGTTGTACTGAATTTAATTCCACAAAAGTTCCATACAGCTGTATGTTTTCTTGAAATTAATGGTACAACGAGGAAAATGGTACAGGAGGAAATACGATTGTGTACGAGTACCGCTTTGGGGCTAATTTTGGAGTCATCAACGAATAGTCGCCGTTCCGCTGATTTAAGTTTCATTCCCACACCATTAAAAAGAAGATTCACGTCACTGCAGTAACAGAATGAGTCTTCCATGTCAAAGAATGATGCGAAGGCATCGTGATGATATCGAAAGATACGAACGCTAGTATCTTTCTCTAGTAAATTCCCTAAAGTTCAGCTTGTGCCTTAGAAAGATATAGATCCCTAAAAAGGTCATTCAAGTCATTTTGTGTCAGGAGATCTGCCGTGCTTTCTTCGTAATCGAAATCAGAGCTTACACTCTCCGCGTCTCTGTTGGATTTTACCCGGGATTCAACATTCAGTGGCCACATGTCTGGAGGAATGGGGACAGGTAAGGGAGACCTATGCGGTACGAGTCGATTAGTTGACTTTATGGAGGGATACTTGATCGTCTTTCTGTCCTTGCCGTTCATCCCTGTTATTTGAAACATGCAGAACTAGCAATAACTTACGTAATTGGTCGGTTCCTTCCGTATCATCAAAATTGCAAAAAGCAATGCAATTTACCCTTTTTCTTCACCCAACCATTAAGATGATACGAACAGTTCACCTAATTTGCACCCTAAATAAGTATCTCAATTTCTTCAATACGGGTGTTACATGTCGTCTGCTTTATTTAATAGTGTTCTCCCCACAGACATAACAAAAATTATTTGTGCGATTTAAACATACTCTTGACATTGTACAGGCACTAACACAAATGGACTACTAAAACAACACGGAGCACTCAGTACAAGGTATATTTAGGCCGCACTGTTTGCACTCATGACTGCACTGACAAACAAAGAAAGCATTCCCTCACGACCGACAAGAACACGGGCTTGAAGAGCAACAGATAATGTGTCACTCGCACTGTTGCCGCGTTGTAAAGGATTAATGAAACGGAAGCGTTCCTGTAGTCGTGCCATGAGAGCGGCCTTAATAGGATGCATTTCTTGAGAAATCTACCTATTTTCTTTTTGTAAACATTCCTATGTAATGAAAACTGAAGGTGCTGCAAAAAAAAAAAAAAAAAAAAAAATGGTTCAAATGGCTCTGAGCACTATGGGACTCAACTGCTGAGGTCATTAGTCCCCTAGAACTTAGAACTAGTTAAACCTAACTAACCTAAGGACATCACAAACATCCATGCCCGAGGCAGGATTCGAACCTGCGACCGTAGCGGTCTTGCGGTTCCAGACTGCAGCGCCGTTAACCGCACGGCCACTTCGGCCGGCCTGGAAAAAAAGAAATAACATATTCGTGCATGGGGGCTCGAGAAATATAAGAAACACCCATTTTCATTGTTGAATATTTTCTTCTTGACCGGTGTAAAAAATGTTCAGATGTGTGTGAAATATTATGGGACTTAACCGCTAAGGTCATCAGTCCCTAAGCTTACACACTACTTAACCTAAATTATCCTAAGGATAAACACACACACCCATGTTCGAGGGAGGACTCGAACCTCTGCCGGAACCAGCCGCACAGTCCATTGACCGGTGTAACAAGCGGTCTGAAAGATGAAACCACATGCTTACTTAAAGCTGCTTATAATAACAACAAAGAAAGATTTATGAATTTCAGGGCTCTTAAAAAGAACCGGCAATAAGACGGCCGTTACACTCTATATCACAATACAAATTAAACGAGTAGAATAGTAATTTAAACTCACTAATTCAAACGGGAAAAAGACAATTTAGAGTATGCACAGCTTCTGACCTATTCTGATAGGCCGCCTTGCGGCCCAACACACAATAACTGCACACAATTTGACGACCGCAAGATTAATATAGAAGGTCAAAGTATTAATTGACTGAGGCAAGGTTCAGATAGCACCTCCGCAACACGGCACCAACGGTCCATAAAGTGAAACAGAGTCTCAACGTGCACGCCAGGAACAGCAACCGGCCGCTCGTATCTGGCAGTGGGTGGCGGCAAATCCACGTTTCAGGTTGTCCCTCATAAGCGTACTTCCCGAGACATAGCCCGGCAGGCACAAAGGGGGGGGGGGGGGGGGGGTGGGCGCGGCAGGCACAAAGGGGGGGGGGGGCGCGGTTCAGTCACCGCCGCGTTCCTTGCACACAACACCGCTAGCCGTCCATAACACCCACCTGCCCCAGTAGGGTCACTGTTTTACCAGTTAATAGCACGGCGCTCTGTGGCCACTTCCCTTACGCTGTGTACCTTCCTCTCAGACTCTGCTCCTTGGAGCCCACCGTCAAACTAGCAAGGCGCCGCTGTTACTCGAAGAGGCGCGCTGGGGCAACAATCGCCGCACAACGGCACAATCGACAATCGAAATGTCGAAGCGAGCCGCACTGCTCGAAATGATGTATTTATGAACTTGTCCTCATGAAAAGGCCGTGTTCTGAATCCTAAATTGGTCATTAATGGTTCAAATAGACAATATTCTACATAAATATGCTGCCTAGATGGAAATAAACTCCAGGAGAACGAATTCTTTAACTAAAATGTCATTTCTAAAATATCTCCTGCCCTTCGTTCGTGTGTAAATTACACGTTTAAAAGCGTTTTTTATTCGGAAAATTTCTTATAAGGTATATTCGAAGATAGCTCGTAAGGAATGGATAAAACTAACAGACGATCAGCACATTGTAAAATATCGTAAACCATTGTAGGCTGAACGGAAATTCTGACAACCATTGCCGCCACCACCGATAAGTTATTGTATAAAATAAGCAACATTTATACTCTACAGTGGTATTAATCAAATACTGATGTCAATTTCATTAAAAGTAAAATATTTATGTCGTATAGTATATGGCTAAGAACCTGGAGCAAGCTTGTCTAGTTGCCTCTTTTTAGGTTGTAAATGTTTCGTAACTGGATCTGAGATACCTGTGTTTAAATTTCTAAGTTTTGTTTGCGTTGATGACTTTGGCATAAACGGATGAATGCAAAACGTGACCCTGGCACATCGCCTACGTCTTTCCAGAATTATTACAGGCACCGCCGAACTGGTTACTTGACGTTCCGTGAGACATTGAGAAGAGTTTTTGATACAGCCCACCACTTAACTACACTGCCTGGTAATCACGATCTGAGCTGGAGGGGTGACGCGCAAGGAAGGACCAATACCAGAGTCGTGAAAGCGGAGGAAAGCGTTTGGAGGAAACGAATCACAATTTCTCACAAACTAAAACTGTGTTTATTAATCACCAGACATACTGAGCCATGCTGCGCCTCGCTTTGGTGCTGTTTGTAGGTTTCCGCCCTCTGTTGGAAGCCAGACTGCCTCCTTTAGTTGGCATGGTTGCGGTTGTTTGTCTTCTTCTCGTGTTGACTGGCGGCACTCGGTTTCGCAAGCTTTGCCTGTCCGCTAGTGGCAGCAGCGGCAATTATCGGTATGTAGTAACTGTTGCCCTGTCTTTGTGGCGATGTCATTGTTTTTCCGGGTCGTGTGAGTGGGAAGTTCGGTTGGGGACTTAGGAGGAGCCAGGTCCGCGCAGTACCAGAACACGCCAGGACCGCTGGCGGCACGTATTGTGTCTTTGGTTATATTTGTTATGTTTCGGCCTTCTCTCTTTAGTACTCGTGTATTTCCGACCCTGAGTGAAGTAAATATCCGAAGATGACTTATTTCAGTTATGGGGTGACTGCATTGGTTATAAATAATGGTGATGGTCATAGTGGGTTTCCTATAAATTATAAACTCATGTTTTATGTTTCTCTTGCGTATGTGGAGGTATAAGAAATTGAGTGTTTCATCTGTTTATTTATCAATAGTGAACTGTATTTGCGTGCGGATGGTGTTCATGCCTACATGAAGTGCTTCTACACGAGATTGTGATCCATTTGTTACGAAAATTATATTGGCTACTTATCTGACTTAACATTTTAATTTTTACTGGTTTGGTTTTACTATTTTGTCTAAGATTTAATTTTCTGTTTGATTGATGGTAATCTTGGAGGCCACTTTGGGATCCTACAGGCAGTCCCCCTCGTAGACAGTAAAATTTTTTGCTGAATGTGAGGTAGTTTTGCTTTGTGTTGAGTTTGAGTACAACTGTTATTTCTTGTGTGTTTGTCGTGGATATGTTTCCTTGTAGTTAGAGATTTATTTTCATGATGTTGATGGTTTCTCCTGGTGGAACGTGTGTGTATATGGAAATTATGTCAAATGAAATTAATGTTGCTGTGTTTGGTAAGTTTTCATTCCTCATGTTTTCTTTTAATTCACGTGAGTTCTTAAGACTTCCGTTTTTTGTTTGTTTGTATATTGTCTGTAGCAATGTGGCTGTGTCTGTGTGGCTAAGCAGTATGTTGGTGCTTCGGTAAAATTAATCAGGGTGTGTACAGGGATACCTGGTTTGTTAGTTTTTAGGCAATGATTTTGGAGTAGGGACCTTTGTATTTTTCTGTGTCGTTCTTTTAGTCTGTGTGTCTATAAATATTAGTTCTATGTTTCTCAGAGTTTTCTGTAAGTTCCTTTGGTACTAGTTTATTGGCAGTTGTTAATTCTGTGATGTCGTTGCTCTGGTTTCCTTGTTAGGTTGAGGTTGAATTCAGGTGTATTCAGTCTTTCTTGTTGGTTTATGATGTGTTCAGCTTCTGTTATGATATGCTCTATTGTCCTATGTGACACCATTGTGTTAGTGTTATATTTGTGACCCTTTCCAAGCAGGCTGCTTTCTTGTTTGGATAAATTTATACCTGTTAGATTAATTACACTTTTGTGAAAGATTTGTTTGTTGTATTGATATTAAGATTCATAGATATTTGTGTGATTTATCATTTTGATGATTTTTTTTGTTTGGTTGCCTGTATTCGTTCTATTATGTGATCTGTGTATGTTTTAACACTGTGTATTGGTTCATCAAAGAATGGCGAACACTTAGTACAATTTACTAGTTCTGTTTAGTTCAGTATTGAACTTTTTTCTTTTTCTAAGACTACAGAGAACGGATATCTTTTATTGTCCACATCATTTTGGCTTTCCGTTTGTTCATTGCGCTGTGGATAAAATGTTTACATTTATGATTACATGGCTGCATATTATTTCATATGCTAAACACAGTTTGATGAATTTTATGTGAAGTATTGTTTTTCGGAGTTCGATGGTTGTGTTTTGAAATATTTGAAGAGCTGTACAGAAAATATGAAGTAAGTACCAAAAAAATATTGGTACAGATATGTAGACGATATAATTTACCTAACAGTGGAATCGCAGCTGTGTATCAAAGAACTTCATGGGGACATTAACGCCATCCACCCACAAATACAGCTCATCACTGAAACACAAATGTCAAACTTAGTTTCTTAGATCTCACCATACACAATAGAAACAATAATCATGAGCTTACAGTTTATAGGAAACCCACAATTACCAGCACCGCCATTCACAACCAATCAAATCACCCCTTAACTTACAAAGAAGCCAGCTTTAAACATATACCTAATAGACTGAGCAAACCTCCAATGAACGAAGATGACTACAAGAAGAACTGAACAGAATAAAACAAACTGCAGAGGACAAAGGTTATGATACAAATACTACTAACAACAAAATACAAAAACAGGAATACACACACATGCACACTTGAACTAAACACTACAAACATCAACAACACTTCAAATCTGCGCGCCACATCCCAGACAATCACGCCAGAAACAAATGAACACTAGACAGCCAGAACAACACGTAATGGCGACTGAAACTCTGTACTTGGAGAACAAATCGTAATAAATCCCTATCTATCTACAAAAACGAGAGAAATAAAAGTTTTACCTCGATATAAACAAGGAAAGGTGCCATGACATCAAAAAGTGTAAGTAAAGCGCCAATTAATATGATACATAAATAACCTCAGTCGGAAATGCATAATAAAAATAAAAATAAAATGACGTTTTGCTGTTTGCAGATTACAAGCTGTAGATTGACTTGTACACCTACACCTACAGCTACTACCACAAACTTCAACTAGTTTCATGTGAGATATATAAACAAAAGCACACATCCACTTTATCCCCATATGTACTACAAAAATAGAACCTTTCAAAATGTAGTATGCGGACAACACAGAATGCTTCGCCTCAGTGATAAATTATTCAATTCTGTACTGTATGCAAACCAATGTAAAATATTTGACAGCAATCGCATATATTTTTACAAAAAGATTATTTAAAGGTTAATATGTATCAACAATTTTGCAGAAGAAAAATGAACAAATGAACCCACTGAAGATAGCACAAAAACTGGTGAAACATGTCGGGTGAAATCATAACTACAATTGTGTCTTGCATAAGGCGGAAACCATCTCCAGTGTGGTTATCAAGCACAGAAATAAATAAATTGCAACATTCACAAAATGATTCCATCCATTACATGTTCTGGCTTTCGTCAGTTATTGAGCTGATAACGTCTGTGCGGTGAGACACGACGTGTAGTCGGTGTGCGGAGTTAGCCTTCTTCTGCCAGTCGGGATGTACGATCTTGGCTACATAGCTCTAAATCATAACGAAACACTGTAAACACTGCACCCTGTAGAGCGTCATCAGAAAGCAGATATGGCGGGAAGATAACACTGTAAAGTGCCTAGATAAACAACTGTTGATATAAACTTAGCTTTCAACTTCTTTTTTCTATATTCATACTTACTACAAAAGTAGAGGCATGTTTCACATCTTCTTCTAAATCACTGGATCACTGAAGTTAGTACACGAATCACATAGTGTCTGGAAAGAACCACTGTGGGGGTAAGAAGCGCCTACCTCTCAAAGGGATGGGTGTTGGAGTGAAAGAGGGTAGCCCAAAACAGGCAAGCCCCCGTGCATAGCCAAATGCTTACGATCTACAAGACCCTGATGCTCGTGATTTCATGTCGACAAGAATGAGCTTACAGTCATCTGACACGCAGCTCACGATTCTCTTAAATAAAGCCTAAGGGTTCATTTGAGAACGAATTTTCACTCTGCAGCGGATGTGCACTAATTTGGACCTTGCCTCGAACATGAGACCTTTGCGGATCGTAAGTCACGCTTGCATAGCTCAGTCGGTAGAGCATTTGCCTGCGAAAGGCAAAGGTTCAAGGTTCGAGTTACAGTCCGGCACACACTTCTAATCGGCAAGGAAGTTTCATAACAATACATTATTTCTGGTGATAATCATTAATAGTGGACAACGCTGTTGTGGGATGGCTAGATAACTTGAGAACACAGGTAGTCGACCTACGGTAAAACTACATCGGAATGATAACTACGAAGAGGCAAGACTATCGTATGGTTCCAGGAGAGGGGACGCATCCCTCTGAGTAGTTGCAAGTTCATCTGTGTGACCTTGTTACTGTGTGATCAGACCTTGTAGTATCATCCAGCTTTTCCTTTTCTGGTACATCATCATGATTTAAAGCAAAAGAAAACTGCAGCCGTTGTATTCCCACAGAGATACAGCGAAATCGCGCTACTGTTGTGGAGAATTGTGTGAAACTAGTCTTCGGTCTGCAGATTACAGGAGTGATAATTGTGAATTTAACACGATCCTGGCGGAACAGTGGTTATTAGTTAAATTACTCATTCTCTTTCAATGTGACGAAAGAAGAATGTAGGCGTGTTTGCACTGTCAAAACTAGATGCGATTTCGCACAATGAAACTTCACCAGTCAGTAACGCCCCACATACTGCACGACTTAGTTCTGGAATATCATCAGGAGCCCCACCACAGGGCTGGACGCTATTTCATTATTATAAGTCCCTGTGCTCATTTGCTGAGCGTCGTGACCCCATGAACCAACAGCCTAATCCCCAGCAGTGTAATTTCTTTCACATGTCACAGTGAATTAATTCGCAACGAAGTTTGTAATGTAATATGGTCTAGTGGAGGAAAGTATTCAGAACTTTGTACCCGTCGGATACCACTTTTATTTTCCTAACATAGAAAGTTCGAATGGGCCACGACACCGAAAGGCTTAAGAGATCTCTAAATAAAGGAAAGAACTTTTGATGAACATTTTTTTGTGGTTGTGAAAGCAGTTTTCCATGATTACGGCCTTGAAGTAAAAGAAGAAACCAGCAATTTGATCATTTCTATTATGAAGATATCTTCACGTAATAAATTAATAATATATATTTAAGTGGGCTCATACTTTAATTGGCAATAAGCCAATTCTTAAATAAAGTGCCCCTGCCATGAACTTCAGCTATGGAAAGATCAAGAATTTTATGCGAAATAGAGGCTGAAGTCCCTACAGCGATTTATAGAACCGCGCCCTAACGAAAGACTGAGAAAATTATTTTATGTTCAGGGACCGTGCTGGAGATCATGAGATGCACTTTGCTACGGATACTAATTTACGATTTTTTTTGGTTCACCATTAGTAAAAAAAGAAACGACAGTGTAATCTGCTGGAAAACTTACAGGCACCGTTTTCTGTGATAGGACATATTTCTCGTTACTTTTTCCCCCCTCTTTTTCGATCTGGGACACACGAGACACAGACGTATTTCAATTTTGCTCGTAATTTCACAAAAGACTCCGTTGGGATGAATCACACTAACAGCACATTCAGCCTCCCACTTCTCAAGTTACTGTGGAAAAAATTAAGGCATTTGGGCGCATATGTCTTCCGCACGCTCCCTGTACTTCCAATTTGACTCCTTCCATCTACAATCAGCTGGAGTGGGCTAACAATTAGCTACTACGCCTTTGCTACATACCACTGATGGACATCCAGAAAGTGATGCATCAGTATCTTCGGGCAGCAGAAACAGACTTCCACAGTAACGGAATTTTCTAACTAGCACAAGGGTTGGAAGGATGTGTGCAGAAAAATCGAGAATATACTGAGAAATAAAAGAGAACTCTGCAGGTTAAAATGAACATCATTTGTCAAAAAAATATTTATAACAAAGGATGCTTCATGTCTCTAGGATGCTCGAAAAATATAGAATAACGTCCTCGGTATCTTTCGTTACGAGACGATTCAATAAATCTTTCGAGGGACTCATTCCTCTATTTTCAATAAAATTCTCGATATTTCCATAGCTAAGTGTTACGGCAGGGACAGCAGCCTTACATTCATTTCGAAATTGGTTTACTGCCAACGAAAGTATGTGCCCACTTAAATGTTTATTAATTACTTATTACGTAAAGACCGCATCATATTAGCGGTATTCAAATTTCTGGTTTCCGCAACAGACTACCACCTTCAGGCGTGATTAATCCACTACCAGTTTCATAGTGATGCGTAAAAATTGAAGTTATGTGTTCTCAACAGCATGAAGCCGTATAAAATACGTCATGAATTGTACATCACGCCGTCAAAATTAAACAAACCAGAATAATCAAATTCAAACCATGCGGTTTCAGTTTCGAGAATACTTTATTTGTAATAAATAAAAGGTTGAAAGCAAACAAAGTAAACAAAATTTCTCATTTCAGTGTCAGCGACAGTGGAGATTATAAAGCAGAAAGTTACATTTAGTTTACACTCAAGATCCTGACTGTCATACTCGCGTTTCATCTGTCTTCGGTAACAACAAATTGAAATAATCCATAGCAGCGAAATTTTGCTTTTCCTCGGGACGTCTTACACTATGTGATCAAATGTATCAGGACACCCATAAAACATACGTTTTTCATATTAGGTGCATTGTGCTGCCACCTACTGTCAGGTACTCCATATCATCGACCTCAGTAGTCATTAGACATCGTGAGAGAGCAGAATAGGGTGCTCACGGACTTCGAATGTGGTCAAGTGATTGGGTGTCACTTGTGACTTACGTCTGTACATGAGATTTCCACACTCCGGAACATACCTAGGTCCACTGTTTCCGATGTGATAGTGAAGTGGAAATGTGAAAGGACACGTACAGCACAAAAGCGGACAGGCCGATCTCGTCTGTTGACTGACAGAGACCGCCGACGGTTGAAGAGGGTCGTAATGTGTAATAGGCAGACATCTATCCAGACCATCACACACCAATTCCAAATTGCATAAGGATCCACTGCAAGTACTATGACAATTGGGCGGGATGTGAGGAAACTTGGATTCCATGGTCGAATAGCTGCTCATAAGCCACACATCACGCTGGTAAATGCCAAACGACGCCTCGCTGGGTGTAAGAAGAGTAAATATTGGACGATTGAACAGTGGAAAAACGCTGTGTCGAGTGACGAATCACGATACACAATGTGGCGATCCGGTGGCAGGGTGTGGGTATGATGAATGCTCAGTGAACGTCATCTGCCAGCATGTGTAGTGCCAAAAGTAAAATTCGGAGACGGTGGTGTTGTGGTGTGGTAGTGTTTTTCGTGGAGGGGGCTTGCACACCTTGTTGTTTTGCGTGGCACTATCACAGCACAGGCCTACATTATTGTTTTAAGCATCATCTTGCTTCCCACTGTTGAAGAGCAATTCGGGGATGGCGAGTGCATGTTTAAAGGCGATCGAGCACGTTCATAATGCACGGCCTGTGGCCGATTAGTTACTCGACAATAACGTCACTGTAATGGACTGCTCTGCACAGAATCCTGAAAAGAATTCTTTAGAAAACCTTCGGGATGTTTTCGAAAGCCGACTTCGTGCCAGGCCTCACCGACCGACATCGATACCTCTCCTTAGTGCAGTACTCAGTGAAGAATGCGCTGCCATTCCCCAAGAAACTTTCCAGCACCTAATTGAACGTATGGCTGCGAAAGTGGAAGCTGTCATCAAGGCTAATGGTAGGCCAACAACATAATGAATTCTAGCATTACCGATGAAGGGTGCCACGAACTTGTAAGTAGGTTTCAGCCCGGTGTCCGGATACTTTTGATCGCATAATGTCTACCTAAACATCAGCGACATACTAGCCTGTAAGAAAACAGTGAAAATTATCACTCACTAATACAAAAGCATTCCTCAATATTCTTCGAAGCATAGGTGTTAGAGATTGTATCCAGTATTGTGGAAATTACTGATTTTAGTTACAAACTAAGACACCAGCAAACATGAGAATCTTACATATTTTGCTCCATCCGGATTTTATGTTCTGCTTCTAAGACACTGGTTTAGATCAATGGGGTTACATACTAAGGAGGACGTATTCCACTGCTAAATGCAAATATATCGTCGTTTCCACCTCACATACCGCGAGTGACGGGTTCTCTCGTGAAGCGGTTGGACGTGCGAGTGTGTTCGGCCCGGAGTACGCGCCTCGCACACCGTTAGACGTAAACAAATAAGTGCACTTGCTGTGGGTAACGTAGGTTCATCCAGGCGTGAACACCGTAGTTATGATGCTCAGTCAATCGCCAACGTCGGACGTGTTGCCATTGAATCAGGCGGAGTGCTCCACCAATAAATACTCTGGGACAACGCATTCCATATTGAACATGTCACCTGTAAAATAAAATTAGTTAAAGGACACAGTTCCTCATTGTGAAACACCCGAATTGGCCACTAATGTGTTTAAGGAGAAGGAAGCTGTACTAGGTGGCCAATTAAAATTAAAATCCACATTGAAACAAGTACCTGAAGCAACTGATGTATCGTTCAATTCTATTCGCGGAATCAAGAGAGAGCTGTAAATGATCCAGGCAGATGAATCATCGACATTTTTCGTAGATCATAAAGAAAGGCAGAGAAGATTTTGGAAGTCCAGTTCAGATAGTTTTCATGAGCAAGTCGTTTGCTGCATGATCAATAATTTCTACATTACAGATAAAAAAAAGACCCACTTCAAAGAAATTCATAAACAATTAGGGATTTTAATACATTTTTTGGATATGTAAACACACTTTGTAAAATTCGTAACACTGTAGGACTTAAGAAAGTTTTCCAGGAACAAAGGGGTATTAGGGCAGAACGAATTGCTCACTAAAAAAAGTATCCGAGAGTACAGGTGTGAGTGTCGTCCATTTATCTCTATGGACGAGACACACGTTCACACTTTTCAAACATAAGGGATTTTAATACATTTTGTTGGATATGTAAACACAATTTGTAAAAGTCGTAACACTGTAGGACTTAAGAAAGTTTTCCAGGAACAAAGGGGTATTAGGGCAGAACGAATTGCTCACTAAAAAAAGTATCCGAGAGTACAGGTGTGAGTGTCGTCCATTTATCTCTATGGACGAGACACATGTTCACACTTTTCACCAGCGTCGTACGAATGGCGCGACAAATCACTAAGGGGTCCGCTTATACGTGTTTGGAAGGAATGCTGCATTATCATCAACAATTCTGGCGGGGAAGACGGTTTTGTACCGAATGCCTACGTAAGGCTTAAATGTAGCCGGAAAACAGGGATTTATCACAATCGTATTGACCTCTGAAATTGTGAAAAGAGGGTCAAGTGGAGATCAGTATCTAATCTACCACCTTATATTGTCCTCGTTTCGCGTAACGACCTTTACCACGGGAAATACTTACCCCTATTTGCACATCAGTCTCCACGAGGAGAGAAGTGAAGTCCCTGTTAACAGCAGAAGGAATTCCATTCCACATGGACGAGCTGAGACCCCAGAGATATTCACTGATCAAAATGAACAAAATCAAAATGAACAAACCAGACGACGTCACTTACAAAATAGGTAGTATTTTAACCGAACATCTAAATACTGTGTTACGACGTTATCCATACCACCCACAACTGAATCCAAAAGCGCTATTATGGGTAAGAGTCGAGAACGGCAATTTTGTACTTGATGTGACTATCAGAATGGACAAAAAAAAATGGTTCAGATGGCTCTGAGCACTATGGGACTTAAATTGAGGTCATCAGTCTCCTAGAACTTAGAACTACTGTAAGTAGGCTGTTTAGGTTTTCTTATTGGCAACGTTACGTAGCGCTCTGTATGAAAATCACTGGCTGTGCTGTGTGCAGTCTGTGGCTAGTTTGCATTGTTGTCTGTCATTGTAGTGTTGGGCAGCTGGATGTGAACAGCGCGTAGCGTTGCGCAGTTGGAGGTGAGCCGCCAGCAGTGGTGGATGTGAGGAGAGAGATGGCGGAGTTTTGAAATTTGCAATACTGGATATCATGAACTGCTATGTACATTATGACTTTTGAACACTATTGAGGTAAATACATTGTTTGTTCTCTATTAAAGTCTTTCATTTGCTAACTATGCCTATCAGTAGTTAGTGCCTTCCGTAGTTTGAATCTTTTATTTAGCTGGCAGTAGTGGCGCTCGCTGTATTGCAGTAGTTCGAGTAACGAAGATTTTTGGTGAGGTAAGTGATTTGTGAAATGTATAGGTTAATGTTAGTCAGGGCCATTCTTTTGTAGGGATTTTTGAAAGTCAGATTGCGTTGCGCTAAAAATATTGTGTGTCACTTTAGTGAATGTTAGAGTACGTTCAGTTTTGCTCAGCTGTTTGAAAAGCAAATAATGGAAGAGGTTTATCAGCACAGTAATTCAGAAATTGTTGTAAGGGGACGTTTCACTACTTAAACCTAACTAACCTAAGGACATCACACACATCCATGCCCGAGGCAGGATTCGAACTTGTGACCGTAGAGGTCGCGCAGCTCCAGTCTGTAGCGCCTAGAACCGCACGACCACTCCGGCCGGCTCAGAATGGGCACATTACTAACACTTATAGATGAACAAACTGCTTCCACAATAAAAGAAGCCTGGAAGAAACTCCGCGAGCACATAAAAAAAAATTTACTAGCATTATAGTGCAAGTAAAGATTTACTGGACCAAGCGCTGGAGTAGATAATAAATGTGGGAAGAGGTACACACTCGAATAGTGATAGTCATAGTAATGGAAGCAATACTGATCCCGCCAGTGTAGATGAAAGTGAATCAACTGATATTAACAGTGGAAATGAAACAGAGATGGCTGTTGCAAATGAAGAGACTTCTTGTGGATCATTTTCTAAATACGATTTGTAATTGTAAATAGTGACAGTGAAAGATCCTTAGTATTGTGTCAAGCGATGAACTGTATTATATGTAATGTGCAGTTGTATCTGCAATTGCTCATAAGATTTGTGAGCATCCACTTAGCCATTATGCTACTGTCACGACCAAACTGTACATACCAGATGGCTATGCCTGTAAAATAAACCCGCTTATATTTCCTTATGTACGCACGAGCCGCCTCTAAACCTTCTGCTCGCAATCCTTTTGTAGTACCTCTACCCTTTCCTTGCATTCCCATTCTGCGCATACGAGTATCGTCAGTTCCCATGAAGTGTAGAGAAAGTGACTGCTGTCATGAGGTATGTTTGCTGTTGTGGTCTTCAGTCCTGAGACTGGTTTGATGCAGCTCTCCATGCTACTCTATCCTGTGCAAGCTTCTTCATCTCCCAGTACCTACTGCAGCCTACATCCTTCTGAATCTGCTTAGTGTATTCATCTCTTGGTCTCCCTCTACGATTTTTACCCTCCAAGCCGCCCTCCAATACTAAATCGGTGATCCCTCGATGTCTCAGAACATGTACTACCAACCGATCCCTTCTTCTAGTCAAGCTGTGCCACAAGCTCCTCTTCTCCCCAATTCTATTCAGTACCTCCTCATTAGTTATGTGATCTACCCATCTAATCTTCAGCATTCATCTGTAACACTACATTTCGAAAGCTTCTATTCTCTTCTTGTCTAAACTATTTATCGTCCACGTTTCACTTCCATACATGGCTATACTCCGTACAAATACTTTCAGAAACGATTTCCTGACATTTAAATCTATACTCGATGTTAACAAACGCTTTCCTTGCCATTGCCAGTCTACATTTTATATCCTCTCTACTTCGACCATCATCAGTTATTTTGCTCCCCAAATAGCAAAACTCCTTTACTACTTTAAGTGTGTCATTTCCTAGTCTAATTCCCTCAGCTTCACACCACTTAATTCGACTACATTCGCCGGCCGAAGTGGCCGTGCGGTTAAAGGCGCTGCAGTCTGGAACCGCAAGACCGCTACGGACGCAGGTTCGAATCCTGCCTCGGGCATGGATGTTTGTGATGACCTTAGGTTAGTTAGGTTTAACTAGTTCTAAGTTCTAGGGGACTAATGACCTCAGCAGTTGAGTCCCATAGTGCTCAGAGCCATTTGAACCAATCGACTACATTCCATTATCCTCGTTTACCTTTTGTTGATGTTCATCTTATACACTCCTTTCAAGACACTGTCCATTCCGTTCAACTGCTCTTCCAAGTCCTTTGCTGTCTCTGACAGAATTACTATCTCATCGGCGAACCTCAAAGTTTTTATTTCTTCTCCATGGATTTTAATACCTACTCCGAACTCTTCTTTTGTTTCCTTTATTGTTAGCTCAGTATACAGATTGAATAACATTGGGGAGAGGCAACAACCCTGTCTCACTCCCTTCCCAACCACTGCTTCCCTTTCATGTCCCTCAACTCTTATAACTGCCATCTGGTTTCTGTACAAATTGTAAATAGCCTTTCGCTCCCTGTATTTTACCCCTGCCACCTTCATAATTTGAAATAGAGAATTCCAGTCGAGTCATAAAGTATAGCCTCGTCTTATACCTGCCACGGCCGTTTGTGTGCGAGTAGCACGTAAACTGGCGGTAATTCCAAGCCGTGGGAGGTTGACTTGATACTCGTCGATGCAGATGAACACACGAACACTGTTAAATTACGTAGTTCCTAGTGTAATAATGACGACATATAAACTGTACCGTTTTAGATATTTAATGAACAAGACAACTCTGTTAAAGTGAATTAAAAACCCAGAAATAATGAGGTACACAGCCAGTCTGGCTAAACGTAAAGTTAATAAGTTACGCTAGTCATAAAATTATACCTTCTTTGTTTTAAAATACCGTATCTATGACAATTAACAACAAACAATAGGAATCATAACAGTCAGAGAGATACAGAACAATCACAATGGTCAACCTCTATCATCTGATCTGTTCACAGGTATTTCTCCACACCGCCAGGTCCAGACTTCTTACAGATGTCACTAACGACTTGAAAACAGAAGTATAAGGGAAACATAGACAAAGAAACATTGGTTAGGTTTAGTGTTTAGTTGGAGTTGAGATTTTGTACACCTTTCTGTGCCTTTAATGAGAGTTAAATACACAAGAGGTGAAAAACCTCAGTTACTGCCATGAATCAGTAAACCACTTATTTTGGCACCAACAAATAGAGGAGTGACTTTCGATGAAATATTATGTTTAATTTTGTATTATAAAGTTACAAGCGCTCATAATTTCATATGTATGAAAACAGTACGTTGTGCATAGATTAAGCGTCGTAGCTATCTAGCGTTTGGTGTCGATAGACACAAAATTTAAGCACACGTACTCTTGTAGTTATTTATAGAGGATGATTCAAAAAAATGTTTGCGAAGACATGGCACATCGGGCATACAACAAGGATCAGTAATCACATAGGAATCAGGTGTCGCAAAGGCCACCCAGGGCTACTATATGACGTTGAAATTAGACATTTGCTACAAATGGACGCCCACTACAGGAGATGCTCATTTAAAGTTTTGACCACATTCATCGAGACACGCCTGACATCGAACGTTCCGTTGAATGGGGCACGGTCTCAAAGATACCTGGTGTATCTCGAAGACATCCTGCTGCTGCTACAGTCCTGCCCACTAAGTCCTCCAGAGATATAGCTAATGTTTCATACACAAAGCCCTTGAGAAACCCCCACGGGAAAATTAAAAAAAAAAATTGAGAACAGACCGGGTTATCATGATGGTCATGCGACTGGACCATTGTGACTAATCCAGCGGCCGGGGAAGTTTGCCTGCAGATGTACCCTCACTTGTCTGCTGAAATGCGCGGGGGGTTCCGTCGTGCTGCAATCGAGTGCAGACGCGAATAGGCATGGAAACCTCTCGCAGGAATACCAGATACGTGCGACAATCGAGTCTGCCCGGAAGAACGTACAGCCCAATTAAACATACTCCGACGATGTCAGCGCACATATGACACTGGCGCTCTCTCGTCGTGTTTGCAACCAGGATCATGCTAACCATCAACTAGAACATAATACGAAGGTATGTGGTCCACCCTTAGACTGAGTCCTAAATTTCTCCTTGATCACATACTGCTCCATGCCACACATGCAGTCGGGGCCACTAGTATCATACGAATATAATATCAAGAAATTAATCGTTACTGTAGCTTCTCAGTTCTTTTATCGGCAGTGAAAAAGCTCTTTCTTGGTTTTGGGGACAGACAGATTACTTTTATGCGGCCACCAAGACTTCTCTTTTACATCAGTCTCTTAATAGACGTCTTAAAGTTGCATTTATACAGAAGTTCTCATCTGTTTATTCTACAGGGTGATTATAATTAAACTTTCAAACCGCTGTAGAAATAGCACCACTGGTCAGAATGACGTCAAATTGCAACGGAATATTACCTGAGAAGGGGGAAAACGTATGGCAGCGGAAAAGTAGATAGCTATAAAATGTAGCATTAGATGACGCCGTAATCATCGTAATTTGATAGTGATCGACTGAAAATGACAAATGAATCATACAACAATGCCTAAGGTGTACGTTTGACGCTAAGCAAACTGTACTACTCAGTGTGCATTGGTGCACAGGTGTGATACTGTTGGTTACGTAAGCCCATCCGCCACAGCAAGGTCATATCACATCGGATGAGAAAAATCGGTTTTTAATTGTCTTGCGGCCAAAAACCGTATTAAAAGGATCTATCACATTCGTTTTTATTTGCCCTGAGTCCAAAAACCGCATAAAAAGCATGAATCAAAATCAAATAGGATTTTTAATTTCCGTGTGACTGGGGCAAAACATGTTCAATATGCTGTCCACCGTTTTCGGCAACAAGTTAAAATCGAGAAACAGCATGTTCCACAACTGATCGAAGTTTTACCGAGGTCACGTTTAGAATGTGTTGCGCAATGCGTGCCTTCAGTGCAGCTAAGTTTGCAGCCTGAACACAGATCACAACATCTTTCAGGTAAACCGAGCGGGGTGGCGCAGTGGTTAGACACTGGACTCGTATTCGGGAGGTTTTCCGTGATTTCCCTAAACCACTCCAGGCAAATGCCGGGATGGTTCCTCTGAAAGGGCACGGCCGACTTCCTTCCTCATCCTTCCCTAATCCGATGAGACCGATGACCTCGCTGTCTGGTCTCCTTCCCCAAAAACAACAACAACATCTTTCAGGTAGCCCTACAGCCAGAAGTCTCACGGATTAAGGTCAGGTGATCGGGACGGCCAGGCTGTAGGGAAATAGCGGCTGATTATTCTAGCATTCCCGAAATGGCGCTTCAGTAGCTGCTTAACTGGATTTGCATAAAAATGATCCCATCCACACATACACGCTGATGGAGGGCTGGAATGACGTGGCTGCGCAAAAAACACTCATAACGCTTACCAGTCACGGTACAGGTAACAGGACCGGAAGCACCTGTCTCTTCGAAACAATATGGCCCTATGATGAACGGTGCCGTAAACCCTCAGCACACAATGACCTTTTCAGGAAGAAGTTGTACTCTTTGATTTACGAGTGGATTTTACATTGCCCATATTCGACAATTCTGTGTTTTGACATATCCTGTCAGATGGAAGTGGGCTTCGTCTGTCCACAAAATCTTCCACGGCCGATCATTGTCCACTTCCACGCGAGCAAGAACTTCTAAACCAAAGGTCTCTCTTGCTGGCAGGTCAAAAGAAGCAACTCGTGCACATGGGTAATTGTGAATGGATAGCAAAGAAGAATGTAGGATTTTACTCACCGTGCTAATGAGTATGTCTAATGTTTGTGCAATTCTCCGTGCACCAAAAGTTTGCACACCACCAAGAAAACCATTATATACTTTTTAACACCGATTACAAATTAAGATTTAGGGAAGCATTTTCTGGAAATAGCAGGGTACGGAAGTGAAATGTGGACGGTAAACAGTTAAGGCAAGAGGAAAATAGCGTATAAGTATGGTGGTACAGAAGAATGCTGAAAATTAGGTGAGTACATGGAATGACGAATGAAGACATGCTGCATCGAATTGAGGAAAAAATTTTTGTGGCACAAAGTGACTAAAGGAAGGGATCAGTTGACAGGACACATTCTAAAGCATCAAGATATTATCAGTTTGATAATAAAGGAAATTAGGTGGGTACAACTTATAGAGGGAGCAAAAAAAAAATGGCTCTGAGCGCTATGAGACTTAACTTCTGAGGTCATCAGTCCCCTAGAACTTAGAACTAATTAAACCTAACTAACCTAAGGACATCACACACAACCATACCCGAGGCAGAATTCGAACGTGCGACCGTAGCGGTCGCACGGTTCCAGACTGCAGCGCCTAGAACCGCTCGGCCACTCTGGCCGGCTAGAGGGGGCAAAAATTCGTACACAGCAAGCAGGTTGAAATGCATTTAGGTTGCAGAAGTTATGTAGAAAAGAAGAGGCCTGCCCAGGATAGACTAGGATGGAGAGCCACATCAAACTAGAATTTGGATGTAAGCAACAACAACACGAACGTGAGAACGAACAGCCCCACGGTCTAAGAATGGGAGACTCACTGTGCATCACCATTTTCCGAGAAGGTGGTAGCTTCTTTTCTATCTGGTGAGATATTGTTGATTACGCAAAACATTAAGCAGTCTTGTGTACATTTCCTCCCGTTATTTGAACGCTGGTTTCGAAGTTCAAGACAGTGCTGGGCTTATTTTAGCTCAGTTTTCCTTCTTTTTAATTTGTGTTAGTAAATGACTCTAACGTTCTCCATCCCCTCATTAACGTTCTTTGTTTTTTGTTTTACGTTGTTGTTTTACCAATATGTTGCGCGACCACATAGCGACCTGTAATTGCTGGCTAAAAAACGTATCTTGGGTGTTTAGTAATATGCTTTTCAGCCGTTTACTGTGCTGCTACTGTCCCCTTTCAATAATTTCGGGACTTAGCCTTGTCTTACGCACAGGGGGCAACACAAGCCTAGCTGTGAAAAACAGAAGGCTCAGGAGCAGAGTAGCACAAAGAGTAACGGCTGTAAAATAAAAGGATAAAACATTGTTGCAAGTGTAATGTTCACAGTAGAAGAAAGTTCTCTTCAAAATATTGCCTGTGCTACTGTATTTATTCCTGTTTCTCTGCAGCATCATGTGTGGAGTTCCTACTCGAACAAGCAAAGCTCATCGGACTGGAAAGCAACGTTGTCGAGCTGGTTCCTGGTAAACCTATAGTGGTGATGCGGTGGGAGGGCACGGATCCCAAGCTCTCTGCTGTGATGCTCAACTCCCACATGGACGTGGTACCGGCCAGGGAGGTGAGTACTCAGCAGGCGTACCAGCGCATAGGCAACCCGTATATAACCGCGGAATTTGCTATTCCCGTGTGATCTTAAACTTACTCCATGTTCGTGATTGTGTCCAAAATAGCATTGTGCCGTTTCTCGGCATCGCACTACACTTACAGAGACATGTATTTAAGCACGCGAGTGTCGTGCTTGGAGGAGATTACATGTTACCACTATTAGGAACCATCTATCCTACATCATATGAATACTCGGCAAGGATATGTTGTTATAGTCGTCAGCCCCAACAATGGCTTCATGCAACACACCACGGTAGACTATCCTATGCATACCTTTTCACCTGTGATAACTATTGCCTTTTACACCTATTTCAACCCAATTACTGCTGTCAGGCCTTTATCGTGCTCTACACTTTCTAACCCCCCGTTACAAACTAACTGATCATTGCTGTCTCCCTATCAACCGAGCCGTTCTTTTCCTCATGTTGTGCTGTGACGCTAATTTCTCCCCACATCGATGCACTACCTCTTCAATAGTTGACTGGTCTACTCAATTAACATTCATAATTCATCAATAGCACCATATTTCTAATCCTTCTATTCTCTTGATATTCTGTTCCACTTCGGTGCAACGCTACGCTCAGACAAATAATTCAGAAAAAAAGCTACTACCACTTTTAAATTTATAGTAATCAAGCTGAGTATCCAGCTTTGCCCGGATATGTATGTATTTCAGTTTTTATCTTCTCCTTCCCTTTCTCGCTGTCCACCTCCCCCGCTCTGTCAATCTCCTACTCCCCTCTCCCTTTCTGTCCACCTCCTTCACTCCCACCCTCTGTCCACCTCTCCCTGATCGCTCTCCTTCCATTTGCTCATCCCCCTCTGTCAATCTCTTCCTTCCCCTTTTTGCTCCATCTGTCCCCCCCCTCTTTCTCCACTTCCTGCCCCGATTTTCTATGTCTCTTCTTCCTCTCTGTGTCCATCTCCTCATTCCGCCTCTCTATCCTTGTTTTCCTCCCCTGTTCGCTCTCCACGTTATTACCACCACAACAATATAAGGTTGCTGGTTGTTTCCCGCACAGTACTGGTTTCCAGATCGTAAGTATTATGTGTACCAACTTTGGTTAAAATCGATTCAGGGGTTTAGGAGGAGCTTCTTACCAGTTGCTTTGTCCGCATATGAACATGTCACACATGTTCAACATATTTCAAACATATCTGTACACATATTTTACCTGTATCTCTATCAGATTTCGACGATATGTTTTGTTTTCACGCAGCTCGATGTTTATGACGTCATAAATCCCGAACAATATGTCTTATAATGATATAATTTTTCAGGTACGTCTAGTGGAATATTTGGACATTGTCTGAGAAAGTGTTGTGAATACAGTTATTAGTAAATAAGTAGTCAATTAAAAGAGCTTGTCTGATGTGGCAGTTTTACTGCATGAATAACAGTAAGCGATTAATATTTTCCTTTCACTATTTAGTGGCTTGTGTGAGCGAGAAAATGTATTGAAAGGTTTAAAATAATGTTTATTTCAATTCACCAGCTGTTCCCATTATGAAATACTGGAAGTATATAGTCCGGTTATTTCTGCGTAGTGAGCTACATGTATCTATCACCCCCACCCGCTTGTGAAATAGTTGGTTCTTATCCCCGCAGTCGTTCTTTCCAGAAAGTAAGTAGTATGTTTACCAAGTTTGGTTGAACGAAATCCAATGGTTTAGGAAGATATGTGTAACGTAGATACTTGCATACACTTTTATAGTATGTGTGAATTTGTATTTGTTTGTTTCAGAGAAAGTTTGTTCCTGATACCCTACATTTTACGTCTTCTCTACCTCTACCATTGGCAGCTTTCTTACTATCGAAACAGCAAGACTAATATGTTACTTTCGGTCTATCATTTCCTAATCTAATTGTATCAGCATCATCTAATTTAATTTAGCTGCACAAGATTTTAAAATCAGGGCACCCACAGCCTGGATATATCATTCTAAAAAGATAAGATCGCTTTAGCTGTAAGTCCTTTATATTTTGGCACGACCGGTCTACCAGCATTTTACCTGCATGGTCACGTTCCGATCGAGAAAAGAGAATGAGATAATCAAGCGTTCACCACCAGCAATTTTTTCGCTGCGTAGCAGAATTCAAACATAAAATACCATAGCATTCTCCCGTGATACTATGAGTAACAGTATCTGGTGAGCTAACGAGTTTCCAATGTACAGAAATACTGATCAACGGAAACTGTTGTCAGTGTTCTAAGATAAATATGTTGCGTCATTATTGTCTTGCGTGTTTCCACGTCTGTAGTACTAAGTTACTAATCCGGGACCCGAAACCCAGTACTAGCTGAGGCTGCTTATCTGACGACTTCCAGGAACAAGAAAAATTTTATTTTCAGTTTTTCGCGTAATTATTGACCAAATTTAAATTGCTGTCATAATCCACTCTTTAAGACACATAATCGTTTGTTAAAAGTTCAACACAGTAGGACAAGTATGACAGTTAGAAACTGTGTGTTTGTCTTCAAGCAGGGTAACTGACGACGCTCAGATACGTAGCTAGACAATGTTTCAATGATGGTAATTGGAGACTTCCAGCAAACTTCAAGAACAGATTCATACCTTTTCTATACTTCATCTCGCTTGCATACGTAACGTTAAATATTTAATACATTAACGCATTTGTAAGGTAATCAGACGTTTGAACTGTTTCATACGTGGAACGTCGACTCTTTCAACAATCGTGGGGTTTACTGGTGTCTCCTAACTGATCTTCCATGAGGTCGGCTTCTGGAAGTCCTTCCATTCTTTGGTAAATAATTTGTCTTAGTATTTGGCAACCGTAACTTATTAAAGTGGTGGTTCTGTAATATTCACATTATCAGCATTTGCGTTCATCGGCATTCTGATTGTTATAGAGATGGGGTTGGTTCTCCCGTCTATCTGTATGGGTGTCTATTGTTACGACCTATGCCTGTCAGTGCTCTGTCAGATACATGCCGCATTACCACGCCCCCTATATCATTCGCACCTAATTCCCCTTCACCTTCCACCATATTGCCCTTGTATTTTTTATTTATTTTTTATTTTCTATAGCCCTTCTATAAGTTCCTTCCACCTTTCAGCCTTCCCTCCGTTGCTAGATACTGCCTTCCCGTTTGAGCTCTGGATGTTAGAGCAGCTGCAAGAGTGGGAGTCCAGTGTCTCAAACCACTCGATACAAACCGATATTTCAGTGATGCAATTCTGATGGAGAACATGTTGCGACTGGTACGTTACTATACTTTAAGAGATCGGTACAGAAGACATGCTTGCTCCCACATTTTAAGAGGGTACAAAGACGTGGGCAAATGGGGATTGAACACCATACGTTAATGCACATTTGAATTACAATTTATTAAGATTACATTATTTCACATAAATCAGCACATTTAAAAGGATGACCCCCAAAACCAAACGGTATAGTTAGCAATTTCTAAATTAACAGTACTGCAAGCCAAATATTTAGGTATGATGAAACTGATCAAATATTCCTTAGATCAGTGAGCATTTGAGAGTGCAATTACATTATCTCTACGACACAGTCTTTAAATAAAACCAAACAACTCTTAAAAAGTTTTAGTAGTGCGTGAAATAATGTATAAGAACTCACAGTAACAAATGGTTCAAATGGCTCTGAGCACTATGTGACTTAACTTCTGAGGTCATCAGTCCCCTAGAACTTAGAACTACTTAAACCTAACTAACCTAAGGACATCACACACAACCATGCCCAAGGCAGGTTTCGAACCTGCGACCGTAGCGGTCGCGCGGTCCCAGACTGTAGCGCCTAGAACCGCTCGGCCAAGCCGGCCGGCAACTCACAGTAACACCCTACTGCACCTTAACTGCGCTCATCCAGCGGCAATTAAATCAATTTAAACTATGTTTTGAGGAAAGACGTATACAACAACTGTAATAGGAAATTTGAAGACGAAACTTTTACGTATACATCAACCTTAACAAGAAATTGCAAGGTGAAATTTTTACAAAAGATTCGAAGCAAACTTTTGGCATTCCAAGTGTTTCCCACCGAGTGGTAGAACCCGTGACATTTCACAACAACGAGGCTCAGGAAACCAAATTAACTTGCTCTGAAACATACACGAGACTAGTATTACCAGTACAATAGCCGGCCAGAGTGGCCGTGCGGTTCTAGGCGCTACAGTCTGGAACCGAGCGACCGCTACGGTCGCAGATTCGAATCCTGCCTCGGGCATGGATGTGTGTGATGTCCTTAGGTTAGTTAGGTTTAATTATTTCTAAGTTCTAGGCAACTGATGACCTCAGAAGTTAAGTCGCATAGTGCTCAGAGCCATTTGAACCATTTGAACCAAGTACAATAAAATTAACAATCGTGATGTAGCGTGGCAACAAATAATGGAATTTCACATTCTGGGGATTAGATTTAGTGATTAGCTGCATCCCTTCCTTCAATACCACTCTGTTTTACAATGTAAGAGAGGACAATTAAAAAAAAAGATTCTTGATACCACGTGATATAGTAGAGAGCTACAACACGTTACTATAATTTTCCTTCATTTACATGAAATAGACTTTTTTTTGGCTGCAAGACCCGAATGCCGGTATTTAATAGACAATCCCATCAGTACTAAGAGAGTCCAGGCTAGGTCAACTCCACAAAGCTGGGAGCAACAACACAGATGGAGCCTTAGAAGTCACACCCAACTTTACGCTGTTGACAATGGCAAAATTTACTGAATGTCAGATCCTATGCCCTTATCCACTTGTCTCACCAAAGACCAACGTAATTAGAGGGAAGTCTTTCCACGGGAGGTTGAATCTCGTCAAGCAAATCAAATGATCGGAATAACAAAATGATAATTGGCAGATATAAGCTTCCCGCAGAGGTCCGCCCAGTTAACGAGCATTACCGAGGTTATGCACCTGTCAACACGCTCGGCTGCTATAACGTGTCGTAATACCAGTGGCAACAGCTCTGCTGCACTGCTGAATCTAAGTAACAAATTCAAGCACCTCACCGGGTATTAAAGGAGAGACTTAAATATGCAGCTTTGGCTCCAGTGGTGACACGTTGGGTAGAGCGCTGGCACAGACAGCTGTTTGCAGCATCAGTCCTTTTGCCCCGTTGGAAAAGTCCCCTCTTCGCGCGATACCGCTGACTATAGCGTAACGCGGCCCACACTCCTGCCGTCGAAAGCTCAGCCGGAAACCGCAGACCGCCAGGTCGTCCGCATGCCCCATATGCGTTCCAGCTAACAAGGAAACCTCCCCATCGCACCCCTCTCAGATTCATTTATAAGTTGGCACAGTGGGTAGGCCTTGAAAAACTGAACTCATATCAGTCGAGAAAAGAGGAAGAAGTTGTGTGGAACTATGAAAAAATAAGCAAAATATACAAACTGAGTAGTCCATGGGCAACATGAGCCACATCAAGGATGACGTGAGTTCAAGACCGCCGTGGTCCCGTGGTTAGCGTGAGCAGCTGCAGAACGAAGGGTCCTTGGTTCAAGTCTTCCCTCGAGTGAGAAGTTTAAATTTTTATTTTCAGACAATTATCAGAGTTCAGGCATTCACACATAATCAACTTCGCTCTCCAAAATTCCAGGACATGTTCAGATTTGCTTGGACATATGCAGGATTTGAGGGTCTGCACACGGAAAAATTTGAAAACGTTAAAAACATATGTTTTGACAGAGCACAGAGAAAACTGTGCGACTCCGAAACTGTTGCATTCATTTGTTGCAGTTTATGTGACACACTCTTATGTTTTCATCACTTTTTTGGGAGTGATTATCACATCCACAAGAAAATCTAAATCGGGCAAGGTAGAAGAATCTTTTTACCTATTAGCCAAGTGTGCAAGTTAGGTGGGTCGACCACATATTCCTGTCATGTGACGCACATGACGTCACCAGTGTCGTCACCTGATATATTCTATATCAGACGTGTTTTCGTGGATCAAATGTTTTCGGTTCCCATTGGAGAGGCACGTCCTTTCGTCTACTAATCGCACGGTTTTGCTGTGCGGTCGCAAAACACCGACACTAAACTTATTACAGTGAACAGAGACGTCAATGAACGAACGGACAGGTCATAACTTTCCAAAAATAAACTACATGAACTTTTCACTCGATAGAAGTCTTGAACCAAGGACCTCTCGCTCCGCAGCTCCTCACGCTAACCACGGGACCACGGCGCTCCCGTGCTCACATTATCCTTGACGTTGCCTATGTTGCCCATGAACTACTCAGTTTGTATATTTTGCTTATTTTTTCATAGTTCCACACAATTTCTTCCTGTTTTCTCGATTGATCTGCGTTCAGTTTTTCAAGGCATATCCACAGTGCCAAATTATAACTAAATCTGAGTGGGGTGAGATGGGGAGGTTCCCTTGTAAGAACCATGTGCCTTCTCGGTGAACTGTCTGAAAGAGAGGAAGCCCGCCAGAGATCTATTAGCAGCTACCCGTGGACGCCCTCTAGGCAAGGATAATCGCACACGAAAGCCTGACGCGATAGGTCGATAGACGACACGGTTCAAACGGTATACTTATGTAGGCACTGTATAGCTACTGTTATAATCATGGCTGTTATTCAGCAACCATATACTACACCACTGGCCATTAAAATTGCTACAGCAAGAAGCTGACGTGTTACAGACGCGAAATTTAACCGACGGGAAGAAGATGCTGTGATATGCAAATTATTAGCTTTTAAAAGCTTTCACACAAGGTTGGCACCGGTGGCGACACCTACAACGTGCTGACATGAGGATAGTTTCCAACCGATTTCTCATACACAAATAGCAGTTGAACGGGGTTGCCTGGTGAAAAGTTGTTGTGATGTCTCGTGTAAGGAGGAGAAATGCGTAACATCACGTTTCCGACTTCGATAAAGGTCGGATTGTAGCCTATCGCGATTGCGGTTTATCGTATCGCGACACTGCTGCTCGCGTTGGTCGCGATCCAATGAATGTTAGTAGAATATGCAATGGGTGGGTCCAGGAGGGTAATACGGAACGCCGTGATGGATCCCAACGATCTCGTATCACTAGCAGTCGAGATGACAGGCATCATATTCGCATGGCCGTAACGGATCGTGCAGCCACGTCTCGATCCCTTAGCCAACAGATGGGGACGTTCGCAAGACAACAACCATCTGCACGACCAGTTCGACGATGTTTGCAGCAGCATTGACTATCAGCTCGCAGACCATGGCTGCAGTTAACCTTGACGATGCATCACAGACGGGAATGCCTGCGAGGGAGTACTCAACGACGAAACTAGGTGCACGAATGGCAAAAGTCATTTTTTTCGGATGAATTCAGGTTCTGTTCATAGCATCATGATGGTCACATCCGTGTTTGGCGACGTCGCGGTGAACGCACATTGGAAGCGTGTATTCGTCTTCGCAATACTGGCGTATCACCCGGCATGATGGTATGGCGTGCCATTGGTTACACGTCTCGGTCACCTCTTGTTCGCATTGACGGAACAGTGGACGTTACATTTCAGATGTGTTACGACCCCTGGCTCTACCCTTCATTCGATCCCTGCAAAACCCTACATTTCAGCAGGATAATGCACGATCGCATGTTGCAAGTCCTGTACGGGCCTTTCTGGATACAGAAAACGTTCGACTGCTGCCCTGGCCAGCACATTCTCCAGATCTCTCACCAACTGAAAACGTCTGGCCAATGGTGGCCGAGCAACTGGCTCATCACAATACGCCAGTCACTACTCTTGATGAATTGTGGTATCGTGTTGAAGCTGCATGGACAGCTGTACCTGTACACACCATCCAAGCTCTGCTTGATAGAATGCCCAGGCGTATCGAGGCCGTTATTACGACCAGAGGTGGTTGTTGTGGTTACTGACTTCTGAGGATCTATACACCCAAACTGCGTGAAAATGTAATCAGGTGTCAGTTCTAATATAATATATTTGTCCAATGAATGAAATTTTGATAAATCGTAAAATTACATTGCTAAGAATCAGCTATGAGAATTTAGAGCAGCTAAGCACAAGTCAAAAGTGATATAAAACGTTCTGACCGTTGCATTTTAGCAATGTAATTTTACGGTTTATCAGAATTTCATTTTGATTAAGATACCCTTAGTAGATGTCGAAACCTAGGCCAATGTACCTAACATTTATTTGAAGCTGGTTGGCTGTATAATCCTATGTTGAAACATTGTATAATTAATTGTATTGTTTTAGGGATCTGCTATTGATTTATTGTTTCAGGACCTCTGGGAACACGACCCATTTAGTGCCGAACTCGACGAGGAAGGGCGTGTCTTTGGTCGTGGATCACAGGACATGAAGCACCTCGCCATCATGCACATGGAGGCGGTGCACAGACTAAAGGCGCAGGGCGTCAGGCTGCGTCGCACTGTCGTCATCACCATGGTTCCTGGTTAGTACGAGCCTCTCCTCGCTGTGGGAGGATTCTGCTTGCTAAGGGTAGTAGATCAGAACATAGGCGCATGACGTGTACATCAGTATTTTTTCAGTGGATACCAACTCTCAGAAAAAAACTACGCGCCACGAAGGAGTTACCTAAATTTCTCACCAATTGATACTCATACAGGTATCGATGGAAGAGGCAAAACTGTTAACTTTCGCGGCCGATGGATGAGCGTGTGACGCTGCAAAGCAATTTCATCACGCAGGATAGTAAACATGACGATACAAGCCATAACGTATTTTGCAAATTTCATTTCGTGTACTCATTTGGACTGTAATTATACCTCGCAGACGAGCTCGTGAACGGTACACCCACGCGAGGGGGTTTGAAAAGTCTGTGCAAAAATAAATACTACTTACGTGTTTGGGGTAAACCTTTTTTATTTTTCGACATAGTCTCCTTTTAGACTTATACACTTCGTCCAACGCTGTTCTAATTTGTTAATCCCTTCCGAATAATAGGAATTGTCCAAGTCTGCAAAATAGCTATTAGTTGCTGCCGTCACCACCTTGAATAAAGTCTTTGTCACGCCAGCCATTTCTTCAAATTGGGGAACAAACAGTAGTCCGAGGGGGCCCAGTCTGGAGAATAGGGCGGATGTGAAACGAGTTGGAATACTATTTGCATTAATTTTGCGACCACAACTGATGAGGTGTGTGCTGGTGCATTGTCGTGATGGAAAAGGACTTTTTTGCGGTTCAAACGGTCCAATAAAGTTTTGCCCTTCTCCAGATTGTCGATGAGGATTATCCCTTGCTAATCCCAAAAGATAGTCGCCATAATTTTTCCGGCCGAAAGAATGGTCTTCGCCTTTTTGGTGCAGATTCTCCCTTGGTAACCCATTGTTTAGGTTGCTGTTTGGTCTCAGGAGTATAGTAATGTATCCATGTTTCATCCACAGTGACGAAACTACGCTCAAAGACCTGCGGATTCTTCCTGAACAGCTCCAAACTATCCTTGCAACACTTCATACTATTCCGGTTTTGGTCAAGCGTGAGCAATGGCGGAACCCATCTTGCGGATGGCTTTCCCATGTCCAAATGTTTATGCAAAATATTATGTACCCGTTCATTAGAGCTTACCACAGCACTAGCAATCTCATGCACCTTAACTCTTTTGTCATCCATCACCATATCACGGATTTTATCAATGATTTCTGGAGCCGTAACCTCCACAGGGCGTCCAGAACGTTCAGCATCACTTGTGCACATATGGCCACTACGAAAATTTTGAAACCACCTATAAACTGTTCTAATCGAAGGTGCAGAGTCACCGTAATGTTTATCAAGCTTCTCTTTAGTCTACTGAGGCGTTTTGTCATTCATAAAGTAATGTTTAATCTCCACACGAAATTGTTTTTCGTCCACTTTTTGACAATCACTCGACTTTCTTGATTCACACGAATGCCAAACACAAAGAAATAGACCAATATGGCTGAAACTTGGTGTGCGTTCTTCCGAAAGATGCTACTAACTAAACATGTCCTCGATACGCGACGGGGGTTCCATCTCTCGGACTTCGCACGAACTTTTCAAACGCCCCTCGTATGTCAGCACTTGAGAGAGCACGTGTAGTTGGTCTCAAAGAAGCCGGTTGGAGTATGCAACGAATCTCTTGATATATCAACAGGCGCGAGATAGCGCTGTTCGAAGTTGCTGGCAGGAATGGGTGAACCATGGATGAACACAGGATGAAGAAGGAAGCCGTCGATCTAGGGAGACGACAGAAGGTGAGGACCTAGAAACCTTAAGACAGGCACTCAGAGCCACAGATTCATCATTGTCATCGATCCGACATCCAACTGATCCTTCAGTGACCACAACGACCATTAATAGGCGCTTCAGTGAAACGAGGCAGAGCTCACGGCACCCCTTTCGCCGACTACAATTGACCTCTACACTCCAACAAGCCCGGTTGCATTGGTGTCGGGCACATTTGGCCTGGAATCTCACTGACAGGAGTAGAATTGTATTCAGTGATGACCCCTGATGACGACCGAAGACGTATTTGGACACACCCCCGACAGCGGTGGAATACCAACCTGACGGTCGCTCGCCATAAGGCCGGAGAGCCAGGAGTGATGGTTTCGGTTGGCATTTCGTTTCATAGCACGAACCCTTTGGTTGTCATCCGCGGAACCCTTACAGCACTGCGGTACGTCAACGACATTCTCGACCACATTTGTTGCTCTTCGTGGTAAGTCGTCGTGGGGTTACGTTTCAGCATGGTAATGTCCACGCACGCATATCAGAGTTTTTACTGTTTGTCTTCGTGCTTTCCAAACCCTACCTCGGGAAACATATTCGCCATGCCCCTCACCCCCCCCCCCCCATCCACCTCCCCCCCCCCACCTAAATGAGAACATTTGGAGAATTATGAACAGGGCCCTCCAATCAGCTTGAGAATTTGACGCTATAACGCACCATTTGGATAGAATTTGGCATGATATCCCTCAGGAAGACATCCAACCACTCTATCAATTGATGCAAGTCAGATAACTGGTTGCGTAAGGGCTAGTGGTGCACCGAGGATGTTTTTGACTTGCCAATTTGTGAAGCTCTTTCTCTTGAATAACTCGTCCATTTCCTTTCTGAAACTGTGATCATCTGTCTGTCTGCACATGTACGAGAAGTGATCAAAAATGTACAGGAGTTTACGTTTTTCTTAGAGAATCTTTATTTATGGACTTTTAGATACGAGGCGTGTTTTTTTTAAGTAAGTACCGTTTTGAAATTAAGAAAAGACGTGCTAAGATATTTCAATAATTTTATTTTTACATGAAAGCCTGTACCTTAATCTACGCAGTGACGCCATTACAGTCTGATTCTTCCTTGTTGACGATGTGTACTGAGTGTTTAAGATTCCTCCGATAATTGTGAGTCCCCCCGACTGTGAAGTACGGGCTGTTACAAGATTTATTAGTGCTAAAGGCCTAAAAGCGATCGATATTCATCGTGAGATCTGTGAAGTTTACGGTGGAAACATTATGAGTGATGGAATGGTAAGAAAGTGAGTGAGAGCATTTAAAGATGGTCGCTCAAATGTGCACAACGGAGTGGGCGTCCCTCGGTCGTTAACGAAAAGTGCTGGAAGTGGACAATAAAGTGAGAGAAAACAGACGCTTTACGATTTCCTCCTCGCGGGATGATTTTCCTAATGTTTCTCGTAGTATTTTGTATGGCATTGTGACCGAGCACTTGAATTACCGAAAATTGTGCGCACGTTTGGTACCGAAAATGTTCACGGATGTGCACAAAACTAAACGTTTAGACAGTGCATTGACTTTCCTTGAGCGGTATCACAACGTCAGTGATGATTTCATAAGTCAAATTGTTACGGGCGACGAAACATGGGTGGCCGAAGCCACACCAGGATCAAAGCAACAGACCATGGAAGTTGAGCAAGGGCATCGTTTTGCTGCAAAACAATGCCCGTCCGCATGTGGCGAATCAGAGCAAAGATCTCATCACATCTTTTCGATGGGAAACTCCGGATCATCCTCCGTATAGCCCCGATCTTGCGCCCAGTGACTACCATCTGTTCCTGCACTTGAAGAAACACCTGGGCGGTCAGCCTCTTCAAGACGATGACGAAGTCAAAACAGTGGTGATGCAGTGGTTTAAAAATCAGACTGCAGACTTCTATGAGGAGGGTATTCAAAAACTGCTACAACGTTATGACATGTGCCTTAATACGAGGTGCATTCAAGTTCTAAGGCCTCCTATTTTTTTTCTAATTAACTACTCACCCGAAATCGATGAAACTGGCGTTACTTCTCGACGTAATCACCCTGCAGACGTACACATTTTTCACAACACTGATGCCATGATTCCATGGCAGCGGCGAAGGCTTCTTTAGGAGTCTGTTTTGACCACTGGAAAATCGCTGAAGCAATAGCAGCACGGCTGGTGAATGTGTGGCCACGGAGAGTGTCTTTCATTGTTGGAAAAAGCCAAAAGTCACTAGGAGCCAGGTCAGGTGAGTAGGGAGCATGAGGAATCACTTCAAGTTGTTATCACGAAGAAACTGTTGCGTAACGTTAGCTCGATGTGCGGGTGCGTTGTCTTCGTGAAACAGCACACGCGCAGCCCTTCCCGGACGTTTTTGTTGCAGTGCAGGAAGGAATTTGTTCTTCAAAACATTTTCGTAGGATGCACCTGTTGCCGTAGTGCCCTTTGGAACGCAATGGGTAAGGATTACGCCCTCGCTTTCCCAGAAGATTGACACCATCATTTTTTCAGCACTGGCGGTTACCCGAAATATTTTTGGTGGCGGTGAATCTATGTGCTTCCATTGAGCTGACTGGCGCTTTGTTTCTGGATTGAAAAATGGCATCCACATCTCATCCATTGTCACAACCGACGAAAAGAAAGTCCCATTCGTGCTGCCGTTGCGCGTCAACATTGCTTGGCAACGTGCCACATGGGCAGCCGTGTGGTCGTCCGTCAGCATTCGTGGCACCCACCTGGATGACACTTTTCGCATTTTCAGGTCGTCATGCAGGATTGTGTGCACAGAACCCACAGAAATGCCAAATCTGGAGGCGATCTGTTCAACAGTCATTCGGCGATCCCCCAAAACAATTCTCTCCACTTTCTCGATCATGTCGTCAGACCGGCTTGTGCGGGCCCGAGGTTGTTTCGGTTTGTTGTCACACGATGTTCTGCCTTCATTAAACTGTCGCACCCACGAACGCACTTTCGACACATCCATAACTCCGTCACCACATGTCTCCTTCAACTGTCGATGAATTTCAACTGGTTTCATACCACGCAAATTCAGAAAACGAATGATTGCACGCTGTTCAAGTAAGGAAAACGTCGCCATTTTAAGTATTTAAAACAGTTCTCATTCTCGCCGCTGGCGGTAAAATTCCATCTGCCGTACGGTGCTGCCATCTCTGGGACGTATTGACAATGAACGCGGCCTCATTTTAAAACAAAGCGCATGTTTCTATCTCTTTCCAGTCTGTAGAAAAAAAATTGGAGACCTTAGAACTTGAATGCACCTCGTATTGACGGAAATTATGTAGAGAAGTAGATTAAGGTACAGGCTTTCATGTAAAAATAAAATTATTGAGAAATCTTAGCACGTCTTTTTTTTAAACTTTAAAACGGAACTTACTTAAAAAACACGCATCGTATAATGCACCTGTCTCAGTGCTTTTTCCAATCGTGGAAGCACTTGTGGAACTTACTTTTCGTTATGATGTGCAGTTCCTTTAGTGATTATATTTTGATTACATCTCGGTGGTGAAAGCACGTCCTTTCAGGGTTCCCTTCAGCCTCGGAAATAGAAAAAAGTTGTAGAGGGCCATGTTTGGCAAATGTGGTGGCTGAGGCAACATAGTGATTTTGTTTTTTTCCAAAAAATCGGAAACATTATCATCAAGCCATTTCCACGAGTGGTTTTGCCACATTCTGGTCGTTGTCTTCTGACTGGTTCATGAAAATTTGCGCATAACTTCCAGGTATTATTGACTGTACGGCCATAAGGCTAAAACTCATGACGCACTATCAAATCGTAACCGAAGAAAACAGTGAGAAGAACGTTTACATGTGATGCATTCAAATATTTTTCGGGCTTGGCTCTACAGACAGTCTCCATTGGGACGATTGGGCCTTCGTTTGACATCATACCCGTACACCCGTGTTTCGTCATCTGTTACAACTTTCTTTAGAAGACCTGGGTCGTTGTCATTTAGCAGTTCCTGAGCAATGTCAACGCGACGTCGTTTTTGGTCGAAATTCGACAGTTTCGAAACAAACATGATGCTATATGTTTCATGCCCAAAACATCAGAAAAAATTGTTTGGCCTGAGCCAAAAGATAAGCCGATACCATCAGCAACCTCTCTAATGGAGATTCGGCGATTTTCTGGAACCATTTTTTTTTTATTTCTTCCACATCGTCATCAGTAATTGATGCGCTAGGGGGTTCAGAGCTGTCGTCTTCAAAGTCTTCTCGACCCACTTTGAAACGTTTATACGACTCGTAAACTCTTGTCTAACTCGTAGCAGATTCGGCAAAAGCCACAGTCAACATTCCGAATGTTTATCACACCTCATGCAGCAAATCTAGTGATTTCCGTCCCATTCGAATAATTCCTTCGTGGTGATCGTTTTGTTTTCTTAGAGTGTACTTAATATCCTTTATTTCAGTTATGATAAGCATACTACAGCAGCTTTTTGTGTGGTACAGATGAATAGCTATAAAACAGACAAATACGGATTAAGTCCGTAATACTCCATATTAAGTAACCATAAGAATGAAAAACAGCTTTAGCTTATTAACACAAGAAAGAACCTGTATGCTGAACTCTAACTTTACGTATCGACAACTTCAAACTTCCTCGATCAGCTCAGTGACACTGAACGAGCAGTTAACTACCGGCATGTTGATGTGCTCAACTCTAGAACATTTTCGTTGGCAAGGTCTGATCTAAAATAAACTACACTGTTGCTGAGGATCTCTGTACTTACCAAATTTGTTTAAGTAAAGGTATTAGTCTTCCAGGCGGTAAAAGCGAAGCGCGATAAAAAATTTTCTTGCTCATCGCAAAAAGTCAGCAACAAGAACTTTTCACATGTTGTGAGAAGGTGGCAATGATGGATCTTTGCCAGTTACATGTAACTTTGAATGGCTCATGAGGCTTTCTGAAGGCAGGAATTGGGAGAATAATGATGACCCATTTGGGCGGTTATACGACTCACAAAATGCTACAATTTTGTATACATGTTCAGTGATATGCGTACATAAAATCTGCAAAATTGGTTGCGAACAGAAATAGTAGTTTGTCTATGAACAGCGAAAATGTAGTAAGCGATTAACTTTCACTCTTTCCTCATTCTGTGGGGAAGTGGGGTGTCGGCTTGAAAAAGTTTCGTAAATAAATCATGTGCAAACTTTGTTGGAAGTGGCCAAGTGCTGTTGTATTCAAATACTGCATGATTACTGGAAAATTTATGCGCCACAGGTTTTGCTGCCTCAAGATATACATGGTGGTCCGAAAACAGTCTCAAAAGATTGTAAGAGTGCTGCAAAGAAGGCAGTGCGGAGAAATAATTAAGAAAAAAATTTGTATACGTTGCACCTTTTCCGAGTTGTTTAGCACTGAAGTTTGCCAATCAGGTCATAGCGCTCACAAATTCAAGCAGCCTGTCAGAGACAGCGACGCCAAACTTGTTCTTAGTTGGTTTTTAACCGCGTAAAGGTAGCTTTTGCTCACTCAGTTCAAATTTATCACTTCCGAAGAAGGCACATTGTAATATTGGTAACTCACTGACCTACAGACGACTGTGAACTGCCGCTCCTTAGCCCGTGCTAGTGCTTGAATTCGCATACGCGACGACCTGACTGGCTGATATCGACGTTAAATAACCCTAAAACGGACCAACGTATAGTATTTTTCTCTTAGCAGTTATTTCTAAACACAATCTCCCCTGCATAACCCTTACAAGCTTTTAGACGGTTTTTGACCATTGTATAAACAGTTTATTGTATAAACAGTTTCTAACTGTAATACTCAACGTACTGTTCTAAACTTTAACATGCGAGTATACTTCCTGATGAGTAGATTAAGGTAGCATTTTAAATTCTTTAATACGACCAGTAACTGTATGAAATATCGTAAACAAAATATTTGTTGTCCCTTTAAGTCGTTAAATAGGCAACCTACAACTGAGAGCGTGCCCCGGGTTGGACGTTTAGTAATATAGGTACCATGATCTCTCATTGCGCAAGTTTTAACTAAAGAAATAATGATATTTGCAGGACGTAACTTACGAAATAAATGAAATACCCTAAGCAGAATTTTCGCAGAAAGATTAGAACCATGGTCTTAGAGAACAAGTGCACACGGTGGCAAGAGAGTGATGTGGACGGTATGGAAAAAATGGACGATTAGGCTGAATGAAAGTCATAAAATGCCAGAAAATGTCTGGTTTTTTTTAAAAAAAAATACGGGATCCAATGGAAGCTTCAGGAAGAACAGCCTATTCCATATGCCATTCGAATAGGCGACGGGTTGGTTGGCCGGAAGTTGAAAGGCATAATAGAGAACGCTGGTATTTCAGACGACTGCGGAATAATAGAAGCAGACTGAAGAAGGGACAGACGACATGAAACCGTGTACTCCGTACGACTCTCAACCCACAGGAGAGAGTTTCAGCAGCCTCTCTCGGCACGTACAGTTAATTAGTTAGTTAAATATTCCGGAGATGATCTGAATGTTTCCTTTATCCAAATGATGTGGAACGAATCAGATCATGTGTATACGTGATTAATGTTAAACTTAATAAACATATTTCTTTTTGGTCCTACTCGTGCAACTACACTTAAATACAAGTTTGAGTTTATTTTATGGGCAACCAGATTTTAAGTAAAAATTCACAAACGGAGTTGCTCAGGACAAATGATTTTAAGTAAGATATAAAAGTTTGTCTGATTCCTGTCAGTCATTCTGTGTTATAGGGCAAATAATCAATGTTGCAGCATAGGTAACTCCTTCCCTAGCCGTAATAGTGGGTAATAAAGGTCTTTTTTCCTCTGTAGTTATAGTTATGGACATCACTATTCTTCTCATAGTGTGATGGATTATTTATGACGAACATCATTAGCGAATATGTGTATTGTGACGGTGTGGTTAAAACGAATTATCCCTTGGAAAGATGACTACGTGAAGCCCAAGGGGTGAACACTGCATTTTATGCTCACTGTTCGCTTTTTGCTATCTGCGCTTTATGTCTTAAGTGCTGAGCTACCCCAGAAAATTATTACACAAGCTATAACTCAGTGAAACTCTTGCTTCCAGGTTTAGTAACTGTACGAATACCAAAAGTTACTGACTTCTATTCATGTGCTGTATCACTTGTTGGTAAGACTATTTGTTGTACGTAGTTGAATTTAACGTGTTCCGTCAAAATTTGGGGATAGTCAAATTTCGGTATCAACATAATCGCTTTCTGAAAAAAACGTAAGTGACAATCTCTTCTGTTGCTTTGCCTCTCATGGTATTTATTACAACATCACTATCATTTGCAAAAACTACCAGTTGTGCCTGACGTTTTTAAATCGAATGTCTTTCATATACACTCCTGGAAATTGAAATAAGAACACCGTGAATTCATTGTCCCAGGAAGGGGAAACTTTATTGACACATTCCTGGGGTCAGATACATCACATGATCACACTGACAGAACCACAGGCACATAGACACAGGCAACATAGCATGCACAATGTCGGCACTAGTACAGTGTATATCCACCTTTCGCAGCAATGCAGGCTGCTATTCTCCCATGGAGACGATCGTAGAGATGCTGGATGTAGTCCTGTGGAACGGCTTGCCATGCCATTTCCACCTGGCGCCTCAGTTGGACCAGCGTTCGTGCTGGACGTGCAGACCGCGTGAGACGACGCTTCATCCAGTCCGAAACATGCTCAATGGGGGACAGATCCGGAGATCTTGCTGGCCAGGGTAGTTGACTTACACCTTCTAGAGCACGTTGGGTGGCACGGGATACATGCGGACGTGCATTGTCCTGTTGGAACAGCAAGTTCCCTTGCCGGTCTAGGAATGGTAGAACGATGGGTTCGATGACGGTTTGGATGTACCGTGCACTATTCAGTGTCCCGTCGACGATCACCAGTGGTGTACGGCCAGTGTAGGAGATCGCTCCCCACACCATGATGCCGGGTGTTGGCCCTGTGTGCCTCGGTCGTATGCAGTCCTGATTGTGGCGCTCACCTGCACGGCGCCAAACACGCATACGACCATCATTGGCACCAAGGCAGAAGCGACTCTCATCGCTGAAGACGACACGTCTCCATTCGTCCCTCCATTCACGCCTGTCGCGACACCACTGGAGGCGGGCTGCACGATGTTGGGGCGTGAGCGGAAGACGGCCTAACGGTGTGCGGGACCCTAGCCCAGCTTCATGGAGACGGTTGCGAATGGTCCTCGCCGATACCCCAGGAGCAACAGTGTCCCTAATTTGCTGGGAAGTGGCGGTGCGGTCCCCTACGGCACTGCGTAGGATCCTACGGTCTTGGCGTGCATCCGTGCGTCGCTGCGGTCCGGTCCCAGGTCGACGGGCACGTGCACCTTCCGCCGACCACTGGCGACAACATCGATGTACTGTGGAGACCTCACGCCCCACGTGTTGAGCAATTCGGCGGTACGTCCACCCGGCCTCCCGCATGCCCACTATACGCCCTCGCTCAAAGTCCGTCAACTTCACATACGGTTCACGTCCACGCTGTCGCGGCATGCTACCAGTGTTAAAGACTGCGATGGAGCTCCGTATGCCACGGCAAACTGGCTGACACTGACGGCGGCGGTGCACAAATGCTGCGCAGCTAGCGCCATTCGACGGCCAACACCGCGGTTCCTGGTGTGTCCGCTGTGCCGTGCGTGTGATCATTGCTTGTACAGCCCTCTCGCAGTGTCCGGAGCAAGTATGGTGGGTCTGACACACCGGTGTCAATGTGTTCTTTTTTCCATTTCCAGGAGTGTATATGAGGAACAGGAGAGGACCCAGAATTGAGCTTTGTGGGACGCCGTTCGTGATATCTCGACGGTCACTAAACTTTTCTCTCCTTTTATTACTGTTTTAATTATTCAGCACTAATTCTTGAGTTCAGTTTACTATGTGTGATTCAAACCGGTAGAGTGTAAATTTAAAATAAAACTTAAGTTTATCTGCAATCAAATGCTGTGGAAAAATCACAAAGAACACAAACTAGCGATATTTTATAATTTAAGGTGCGTAATATTTGGTGAGTGATTGCATAAAAATAGCGTTATCATTCGAGCGACGCTTCTGTAATTCAGACTGTAATGAGATAAGTAAATTGTTTCTGCTTATACTCTTGAATCCATAACTTTATCGAACGTTTAGGGAAACGGCATCAATAAAGAATTTGGACGACATTTATGTAAGTCTTTCTTATGCAATTCAGATCACGGAAGTTAAGCAACCGTCGGGCGTGGCCAGTACTTGGATGGGTGACAGTCAGGATATGCCACGAGCTGTTGACTGTTTTCCCTTTGCTTCAAGGTTCAAGACAGGAGGGATGGTGGAGGCAGGTACCTGACCATTAGTCTTGGCGTCAGTAGCTTGGATTAAATCTCGAAAGTCTCCTCAATGTCTCATTAAGTGGGGGCGTGCAACACTGGTGACGGTGACCCGGCCGCGGATTGGGGACATTAAGCTCGGAGTGCCTGTTGGTGGTGTTCAAGAAGAGTAGGCTACTTGCCGGCACCTGTTTTCACCCTCTCCCTACTTTCGCCATCTCCATCACGAATATGACACTGTGCTAAACACACACACATACGTACACACACACACACACACACACACACACACACGCACGCACTACAGCCTCCTACACTCAGCAGGTACGCTTACACACGCAGCTCTCATACTACGCGAATGAACGAAAAGTGCAAGTGGTTGCGAGGGATGGAAAACACCTCCCTTGTTCAGGAAGCTGAACCCTTACTTCAGGGTCTGCCATCAGCCATTCACAACATACGACTTCGCTTTACGTCTCTTATAAAGCGGTTTAATAATTGCTAATTTTAGTCTGTCTGTCGAAATTCCCTGCGCCAGTGATGTATTACGTACGTATATCGCTAAGGACATTCCCTATTAATTTACAGCAACTTTTCAGAATTCTGGTTAAAATTCCATTAACGCTACAGATGCTTTTTTGTTTTTATTTTTTTTTTTATTTTTATGATCTATTAATTTAAGTAAAGGATGTTGATGCTACTCCTAGTTGTTTAAACTTTTGTGGGATGACGTTTTAGTATATTCTCTTACTTAGTCAGCGAAACCGCGTACTTCTGTTTCTACTGTTGCATTTAGAAAGTGGCTGTTGGAAATGTTTGTAACTCATGAATTATCAGTCTCAACTTGTCTTTTTGTTTCATTGTGGTGCCGTTTTGTACAGTGACTGGTTACCATGTCTCCCATTTCACAATATCCCATACAGTTTTAAGCACACTATCTGCACTATTAATTTCTGCTTTGACCCTATATAAATTTAAGTTTTCCTCTGAAAAAAATTTTAATCCCTTTAGTTATCCATAGCTTACTTGTTTCGGTAAGGACATTCTGGACAAGTTTTTAGGAAAATTACTTTCAAATATTGACACCAATTTACCATGGAATATGTCGAATTTCACATCAGCATCTCCTTTTGTATATACCACATCCCATACAATCTCATTTAACTTATTCGTAACACAATGAACTCTGTTTTCGTTAATAAGCCCCCGTGCAATGGATGAACATGCCTCACAGCTATAAGATGTTCTATTAGTTTCATTAATTGTGCGTCGCGATCAGAGAGTCCACTGACCATTGGGTAGACATTAATTGTTTCAGCCTAAGCGCTATCAATAAAAATGTTATCAGTCAAAGTCCTGCTGTCTTGCGACACACACATTGAAAGATCTACCATTTAAATCAGATTGAAAAAGGCAAATAATGATTCCAGTTCAGTTTTTGTACCAGAATCTTCTAAGAAATTTACATTGCAGTATCCACAAACTACTAATTGTTTCTTCGACTCTTGACAGGCACCTCAATGATACATCTGCATTTCTCAGAAATGTTTCCTAGATGGGTTCTGTAGACTATTACAATTATAAGAGAAGTAATCTGCAGTAATAACTCACAAGTGCATGCTTCCAGGTCGAGACGCAGGAGACACTCACAGGGTCCCTCTCCTGTTTAACTGTATTGGTTACTCACTGTATGGTGGACTATGTAGAGTCTTGGTACGCTTATGTACTGCCCTTGGACTTTGGTCTGTCAGTTCAGTACGCATATAGTCGTATGGGTACCTGGCTAGAACAATTATGTACATAATGCAACATGGCAAGGTAATGAAACATTAATAGCTTGGGATCCACGGTGTTACTGAAACCTCGGATTGTACACAAAATTACTGGGCTATTCATACTGCAGGATCAATTATGTTACTGCATCTTCACAGTGAACTGATATCCATGACAGCAATTATGTCCTGGAAGAAACTTTTTACACATATGAGTAAAGCGTTCATAAACCGTGCTAGTATGAGACATTAAATTCGCTTCACCTTACTACTCAGTTTTAGTCACTATACCGGTATGTCATAGTTTTGCCTTCCTGTATGTTTATCTCACTTCAGATAACATTACAATTGAAGTTTTTAGACATGAAGAGCAGACTAGGTTTAAACATAGTGGGAGTTATTTTCCGTATTCCGCCTTCGGCCCTTCTGCGAACGTACTTTCTTATCTACAATATAATGAACACACAGAGTTACTGTTAAGTATGGGTGAAGTGTTGATATGCTACTGCACTGATGATTAAGCGTCTACTTCAACCGAACTGACTTTAGGTACCCAGATATGTCTCTTTTTTACCTATGAAAATGGTTCTTTCAATGTAGAGAAAACGTGTCTCCATTTCAGATGAGGAGATTGGAGGTGCCGACGGCATGGAGAAATTTACCCAGTCGGAACACTTTCGTCGTCTGAACATCGGCCTGGAACTGGATGAGAGCATGCCCTGGATGGAGGACGAATTCATTGTCTTCCACAGCGAGAGGAGCGTATGGCGTGAGTTACATTATGTTACAAGCTCTTATGTCATACTTTAGTGGAATGTAAAGAAATCAATCACATTGTAGTTTGAGACAGGGAACTTGATACCGCTAAACTTAATCGTGCAGTACCACTAACGCTTATTCGATTTGCAGTATCAAACGTTCTCATGAGATTCTCATCCCATAATGGAGCAGTTACTCTACATTAATGGATAAAAATTGAAAAACAGAACTACGAAACTCACGGGTCAAAATTACGGCGTCATAAACAATGAACTGACACTGAGGCGTTCTGTAGAAATGCAAAAAAATGGCTTTGAGCACTATGGGACTCAACATTTGAGGTCATCAGTCCCCTAGAACTTAAAACTACTTAAACCTAACCAACCTAAGGACATCACACATATCCATGCCCGAGGCAGGATTCGAACCTGCGACCTAGCGGTCACGCGGTTCCAAACTGAAGCCCCTAGAACCGCACGGCCACACCGGCCGGCGTAGAAATGCAAATTCAACCCACAGACAACGAAGAGGTTACGGTCAAACGTTTCTGCGTAACTGTTGTGTGAAGTGTTACAAGCAGACTGTACGTATAGCGAAAGACAAATTTGCTCTCCATATCACACTCTCCTAGAGCAAGGGTGAGAACGAGGTCTGGAAGTGGAAACTGCCAGTAGAAACCCATTTACCCAAAAAAGTGAGATTTTTTATTTCATTTGATGTCAATGCTGGTCTTTATAGAAAAAAAATAAAATTTACGAAAGTTTATTGCCGTCAGGCTGAAACACGTACATAAGAATTAGAGTCACGTGCTCCACAGGCACTGAAAGAAATTATAAAACGTGCGTTAATGTGCTCTGTTTACAGTAAGCAGCTAACCTCTGTCATCGATAGTCTTGAAGTGCACACCGCCTCGTAAGATGATGCAATATTATAATTTTTCTAGGGTATTAATGTGCCGATAAGTGGCAACCAAAACATTTGAAAAACTCTCATAAAACATGGAAACATATAAAACACACACAATAAAAAAAAAGGAAACAGACCATCCCAGGATAACCAACACAATGTTTAATAGCGATTAGCTGTAAATAAAAGAATACATTTCAGAATTTTGAATTTCAATTTATAAATCATTAAAAGCTGATAACGTTCGACACAAGAACTATTAACATAATAGACGCCCTACTTGAAAAACCGTAGTTACCGAAGGGACTAACTAAGTACCATAAAACACACACTTATAGCAATTAATGCCTATACAAAAAACACAGTCAGAACACCACATAACCTAGTATACATGTATGTGGGTACAGTCCACCCCTGGTAGCTGAGTGGTCAGCGCAACGGAATGTCCTACCTAACGGGCCAGGTTCGATTCCCAGCTGGGTCGGAGATTTTCTCCGCTCAGGGACTGTGTGTTGTGTTGTCCTTAGCATCGCCATTTCATTCCCATTGACACACAAGTCTCCGACGTGGCGTGAACTCTGAAGACTTGTACCAGGCGAACGGTCTACCCGACGGGAGGCCCTAGCCACACGGCATTCCCATTTATGTGGGTACATGGCCAGCTTCGAAAACTGTAGTCACCAAAGGGAGTAACTTTCGATTAAGTAACGTAGTAAATAATGCCGATACCAAAAAGACAATCAGAACAGCGGAAAGCACAGTACACGTGTAAGAGGGGATATATGGAAACACACCTTTACCCAAACTGCAGTTAACAATTGAAGAACCTCAGTTTATAATAACACACACACACACACACACACACACACACACACATATATATATATATATATATATATATATATATATATATATATATATACTGGGGAGATCAAACCATTACAAAGGAAAACACAACAAGAACCAGATTGTACTGCAACAATATCGAAGGAACAAATGAAGCTTAGCAAGTAAAATAAAGGTAGCAAATGTCAGTGATGCAACGACCATCCACAGCCACGCACAAGCCACTCTGTTGTGGTAGGCAGGGAAGTGGAAAGCATTCTGCCGGATTGAATTTTCTTTGCTGATCCACTCACGATGTGGTGAACGGAGTAGAGAGCTGCTAGAGTTTTGTGCACAGCTGTCATCAGTCTGTCACTAGTCCATCCATTCAGACTGCGGCATGTACAGGCAGAGGTCTTCTCTGATGCAGTATTCCGAGTGCGCCTCCTCCAGTGGGCTGGAAGGCTGAAGTATCTAACTTGTGTGTCTCAAGCAGACAGAAGACAGACAAGGTGTCTTATGTTGACGACATAACGATTTTCACATCGTTACGGTTAAGGATGTTGGGAGCCATCAAGGCCACTCCAAGATAGGAAATCAGAGGCACAATGCAGAGCTAAATTGTAACACCAGAGCCCTGCAAACTGCAGAAACTCTGGGCAGCAGTCTCGGGGGAGAACTTTCACTTCAGAGAATTAACAGGTAACTCCATCCATCGCCAAGACGCTGTTGCAAGGTGATGTGTTGGCAGAAGAGCCAACACCGTGTTGCTAGAGGAGGCCGAAACGCACGCGTTAAGCTCACGCAGACTGGCGCGAGGTCTGGAACAGTTAAGGGAATTTAGAGTAGCAAATAAAGTACGTAGTTGATGTAATACTTAACTTTAATCCATAATTGGAGAACATCGGTCTGAAGGTACAGGCATCACTAGTTAAACATCTATTGATAATGGCGCCTTGCTAGGTCGTAGCAAATGACGTAGCTGAAGGCTATGTTAACTATCGTCTCGGCAAATGAGAGCGTAATTGTCAGTGTAGCATCGCTAGCAAGTCGGCTGTACAACTGGGGCGAGTGCTAGGACGTCTCTCTAGACCTGCCGTGTGGCGGCGCTCGGTCTGCAATCACTGACAGTGGCGATACGCGGGTCCGACGTATACTAGCAAACCGCGGCCGATTTAAAAGCTACCACCTAGCAAGTGTGGTGTCTGGCGGTGACACCACACAAGGCATCATACTAGAACATGGCCACGAAAATGCATGCCTTAGCAGAGGAAGGAAGTTTGATACTTGCTCCTGAGAACTGCAACGACAGTGGCTTTACACAAATCAATGTGCTACCACAGCAGTCCCGACTCACAAAGGGACTGAGTGCGAAGCCAAGTGTTGCTGGCGATAATAGGAATGGAGTGACGTTTTCCTTTAAGCTGATCGCTGTTGCTACGAAACTTGGAATTTGTTAATGTAAAGTCCAGAACCATCCCCACCTACCGAGTATGAGAAAATCTTCGTACATCCATACTTAAGCTGGATGAAGGTGGGACACAGCTGGTATAATTTTTATTAAAAATGAAATTCCTCCAGCTGTACATAACATTTAATATTTACTTCGCTACTAGTTACGGCGTTGCGTCAACGCCATCTTCTGGCTCGTACACTTTGCTGAAATCAGTTGTGTGTGGCTCAGTCTAGAAGTCCGCTGTGAGATCAACACGTGCTCCACATCCGTTGACGCAACGCCGATACTAGTAGCGGAGTAAATAAAAAATCTTAAGTACAGTTGGAGGAATTTCATTTTTGATCAAATAGAAGAGTATGAGAAAGGTAGAAATCTAAATGTGATTGGTCAGAGATATCCTGGAAGTGCAGATCGACTCGTGAGATTGGTCAAAGGTTGTTAAGTGCCGATGTATTGGTGCGATGGCTACAGGAAGGGAGAAACAATGCGCCGCTACGATCCTCTGAAAACTCATGTTTTTCTATTCAGAGGGTGTCCTCAGTCAGAACGTTGGGGCGCCGCATCCATATCACTAATGGCCATCATTGGTAAGCTCCGACACGTCTGTTTTTCTTACTTGGAGTTGACACTTAACATGCTCTTAGTACTCGCTACTTCTGTTAGCGCTCACCCACGTGGATTCAGACACTGGCTTCCGTTGTTGAAGCAGTTGCCTTCTTTGCTTTACTAACCTTTAGAATCAGCCTTCAGTGCAGTAGTTAGTCAGAACAATGAATTCCGTAAGTCTCCACCTGCGAACATCCTGTCGAGTTCGAAAATCCGCGCCTCTCGTACGTGCCCTGTGACAGTGTGGTGCTGATCCAAGTCATCATCCTGCCTCCACTGGCGATTTGTCTTTCTGCATTTGCTCCTCAAGACTCAAAAATTGCAGACTGACCTTAAACTCTCAGACTTCTCTCCATCCAATCCGAAAACAAAGGAAGTAGGTTACAGTACGCTTGTTTGCCCACTGCATGAATACTGCTCAGCAGTGTGGGATCCGTACCAGATGGGGTTGATAGAGGATATAGAGAGGATCCAACGGAGAGCAGCGCGCTTCGTTACAGGATCATTTAGTAATCGCGAAAGCGGTACGGAGATGATAGATAAACTCCAGTGGAAGACTCTGCAGGAGAGACGCTCAGTAGCTCGGTACGGGCTTTTGTTAAAGTTTCGAGAACATACCTTCACCGAAGAGTCAATCAGTATATTGCTCCCTCCTACGTATATCTCGCGAAGAGACCATGAGGATAAAATCAGAGAGATTAGAGCCCACACAGAGGCATACCGACAATCCTTCTTTCCACGAATAATACGAGAATAGAAGGGAGAACCGATAGAGGTACTCAAGGTACCCTCCGCCACACACCGTCAGGTGGCTTGCGGAGTATGGATGTAGATGTAGATCCTGTGATAGGTGTGGGGTATTTTGAGATTGATAGTGGCTTCCCACATACTCAGCCCAGTGCCATAACTGGACCGACGGCTTCATGACTTAATGAGTAGCAGCACTTGCACTCTATTGAAAACAGACAGAGTACAAAGAGCAGAGGAAAGACGCTGAGGTCCGAAGATCGATGCCTGACGAGGGGAGACGCGGCCGGGGCAGCCCTGTCTACGCGACTTCACGACAACGAGGGAGTCGCAGAACGATTACGAGACGGAGCTGCGGGTGAGGTTCAGGGAGGACCACCAGGACTACGACACGGCGGCGACAGCGCGACCCAGTAGCGCAGGGCGCACGCGCGAGTTTCAGCGGCAGCAGCGTCCAGCGATCAGACGGCAGGTGGCGGTGGGAAAAGGTCCGACACAGCACAAAAAATGGTTCAAATGGGTCTGAGCACTATGGGACTTAACATCTATGGCCATCAGTCCCATAGAACTTAGAACTACTTAAACCTAACTAACCTAAGGGCATCACACAACACCCAGTCATCACGAGGCAGAGGAAATCCCTGACCCCGCCGGGAATCGAACCCGGGAACCCGGGCGTGGGAAGCGAGAACGCTACCGCACGACCACGAGCTGCGGACGACACAGCACAGCTGAGGGCAATGCGACACTTCGGGCGTCGTGCAGTCGCGTCCTGCTCAGCTCAGCTTGATTCTGCTTAGCTCAGGTCACCGCACTTCAGCACAGCAATGCACTTACCTTTAAGCAGCGATGCTGTCTCATCTTGCCCCTGCACAGTGTATCATGATACAAAGGTAAGTGATGGGCTTGATACACTACCCACGTTTCTTCAGCATCTGAATTCGCTGCATCCGAATATTAACTTCACAATGGAAGTGGAAAGAGATGGTACTTTACCTTTTCTTGATGTTTTGGTACGAAGGAAAGCAGATAGTTCCTTGGGACACAGCGTCTACCGCAAGCCAACGCATACAGATCTGTAGCCACAAGCTGCCATCATCCTGCACAGTGTGGAGCTGCATTACGTACGTTAGATCATAGAGCACTTGTGGTATCTGATCCTGAAAGCCTGTCGAGTGAACTACAACATTTGAAGACAGTGTTCCTACAGAACGGTCGTTCTGAGAGAGAGAGAGATACGTAATGCATTGAGGGCCAGGCGAGTACAGTCAAAAAATGTTCAAATGTGTGTGAAATCTTATGGGCCTTAACTGCTAAGGCCATCAGTCCCTAAGCTTACACACTACTTAACCTAAATTATCCTAAGGACAAACACACACACCCATGCCCCAGGGAGGACTCGAACCTCCGCCGGAACCAGCCGCACAGTCTATGACTGCAGCGCCTTAGACCGCTCGAGTACAGTCTATGGAGCAGAATGAAGATACGAAGACACCCACCACTTTGGCCTTTTTACTATATTTTGGTGCCAAGTCGTCAAGAATAGGAATAGTCCTCGGAAGATAAGGAATTAAGTGTGTTTTTCAACCATCTGCAAAACTGAGAAACCGGTTCGGTTAAGGACGACCTTGGCCTGAGGAAATGAGGTGTGTACAAGATTCAATGTGGGGCAGCGTATATTGGCCAGACATGCCGCACAGTACAACAACGCTGCGATGAACATCAGCTGCATACACGCCTTCATCAACCGGAGAAGTCCGCAATTGCGGAACACTGAATACAGGACATCTGCATCATCTTCCTGGGATTGCGTCATTAAGGAAGCAATACATATCCGTACAGCCAATAATCTCATCAGTAGGGATGCGGGATTTCAACTGAGCACAGCCTGGAACCCTGCATTGGCTGTTCTTAAATCATGACGCGAAAATCTAGATACTTCGATAACAGGCCCGTTATAACATTGGTCTAGTGCGGCCGTTGGTGAGTAACGTCTGGCCGCACTGTTTGCAAACAGCGTACAGAGCACGCGCAGGAGAGCCGCTCTGCGATTTTCGGCAAAGGGAGTTTCAATATGGCACTATCTAGCTGCAAATCATTGCGCATGCATGATTTCCGGCCTGCGCTTTCTTCGCGATCGTGATCTAGAAACGGGGCGTCGACGTGCGGATAACATCAGTCGTACCTAGCCACCAGCAGGGTTTCACCACCTGAAGATGTCGGACATTTGCTCCGAGTAAATATTGTGGAATTTGCACAACCGGATCCTTCGGCAAATCGTGAGACTATTTACAACACATCCGCCGGGGAAGCTTGAAGAGTCACATTAAATGAATTTATTAGTAATATGGAAATAGCTTTTGAATTATTATATGAAGTAGGCCATCCAATATGTTAAAATTCGTAAAAACCTCTTATTCAGGGTCCTGCATAAAATAAACTGCTCAAGGGCGACTTGGCTTCCACAGGAATACTTTGTTGGAAAATTGTGCATGTAAACATATTTTCTATAACTATGCTTGTGATGTTTTCTAGTAGGCAGTCAAAGAGAGCATCGATTACTGACTGGTACAGCAAAGTAGATACACTTCAACATAAATTTTGTGAAGATGTCCCAGGACTGGGCAAGGTCTTCCCATTAGTAGAAAAATTAAGGCGAGTGGTATTCATTCAGGGCATCTATGATCAGTGCAAACTGACAACTGTGCATGCAAGGGGCAAAAACATCGCCCTCACTGAGGCTGTTGAGGTCGCTTTGATGGACGAGTCGGCAATTAAATCAAACAAGGCAAAAGGATTTGGAGATAAACGACATCAATGTTAGAGGGGGGGGGGGGGGGCGGCGCGCTGGTCTAGCGGTTCTAGGCGCTCAGTCCGGGGCCGCGCGACTGCTACGATCGCAGGTTCGAATCCTGCCTCGGGCATGGATGTGTGTGATGTCCTTAGGTTAGTTAGGTTTAAGTAGTTCTAAGTTCTAGGGGACTTACGACCACAGCAGTTGAGTCCCATAGTGCTCAGAGACATTTGAACCATTTTTTTTTTAGATGGGGGTGGTCACCCTAATTGTTTCTCACGTTTAAGTGGAGCGCACAAGTCCAACGATTACAGAAGTAATGTTAAGTATAAGCTTGTTGTAAATCACGACATTTAATGCAAGAAAAGAATTTGCAAAGTAGGATCGCCTCAAGCATGTCGAGAGTCAGAAGCACCAAAGACAGTCAGGTGCGAAAGTTACAATTTATTGGGACATAGAGGTCCTTGTAAGAAAGCAAAGCGAGTTCTGTGTTTCGCATGTCACAAGCCAGAGGAAATAGCTAGGGAGTTCACTGAAAATGCAGGGTATTCTGTGAAAAATAACAAGCAGGGAAACTAGAAAGGCATAAGATAACAATCGTGCTGAATTGGGAAAGGTATTAAAAGTTGTGTGTGAAAGTAAAAATGAGTTTGTAGAATTGAATTGTCCACAAAGTACAGAAAGTCCATTAAAATTGCTTCTACATAATGTACCACAAATTAGCTTATTCAGTTTGGAGTATCTGCTAAACCAGGTCGAGAATAGACCTGAATAAAGTACGAAGATTAAAGGTATCACAAGTTCAGCCATACATACGTATGGTACGGTAGTTTTAGATCTTGGAATATATCCGAAATCAAGAATATAATATAGGTTTCACCTGGTCAGAGGAGAAAGGGATGCTCCCCATGCCGGTTTAGTTGGAAGATACTTCTTTACGAAGCATGGTGTAGTAGTTGATTACGCCAAAGGAACCCAGTAGAACGGCGGTACGCCCATTAAGCAGCGTACAGAGATAGAAGCACAATGCGCAAGTACACAGGGGCAGGGACTTAGAAAGTAGAGACGTGTAGGTCCAAGATTATAAAGGAATCGGGTCCAGATCTGCATCCAGCTCTGCAGATATGCATTGAGGATCCGTGTCCACTGGACTAAAGCTGGTCAGACAGAGCGTATCTGTGAAATGAATGTTCTCTGATCTAGGAGGATTGCAATTGTATTACACAGGAGTTATATAATATGCGGCCAGTAACATTAACAGATAGCACTGAGTTTTTTTAAAGAATAAGAGGACGTTAACTGTGATAATGTTATGTTTTATTACCAGAAAATTACACTTTGATCCAGTACAAAATCAGTCATCAATTACTATACATGTCACCAAAATCACATTAGTATTTTTCTATTTATTTCTACACCACTAAATTCTTTGTTAACTATTCTTATTTAAGAAAAAACAGTTTTATTCAATCATTATTTTTAAATAATTGCGATTATTAGCTATGTAGGAAATTACATATCGATTCAGCAATGCTTCATGTAAACACATATAAACACGTCCACAAGCATGTATAACTCAATTATTTTAAATTGTGAGCAAGAAGTATTATTTGGGATCTGCTCTGTCGCTCATTAATTATTTGGCTCATCTTGGAAAAAATCTTCCAAATGTTAGAGAGGTGGCAGTGATACACAGCAGTTTCAGCATTATTTTATAGAATTGTGGATAAATATCTTTTCATTGTTTCCATCAGATAGAGGATCTTGAGTCCTGTCAAGTAATTCTTCAATAATATACTTATGTATTTCTATAACGCTCGATGCAGCAGGATTTTGTGAAGCAATCTGATTCTTAACTTTTTGACCAAATTTTCCAAAAATCTACGATTGACATTCAAGTTGAACTGGAAGAGACTATTAATTGTTTGTACTAACGTCTCGGAGGTTTTTGTCAGTATTTAACTTAACTGTAGCACACAACTTTTTGAGATCGCCTATTGATTTTTCTATGTGTCTAGGCGCTGGACCATGAGACCTGATCCTTGCGTCTAGAAATGTCACATGAGCAATTAAATATTCTTTTTAAGCGTCACCAGGTCTTGCGTTTATCTCGCGGTTAACTGTCTGGCATAGTTCTTCAATACCGTATTTATTTTGTTCTGTTCAGTATTCACTTATTTTGTCAAGCATGGCACACTCTTAAATGGTTATTTTTGACAAGGAAACATGTTTTTCTGAGCAAAGAGTCTGTGTAATAACATAAAAATGTGTAAAACTTCTTTGCATTTTGAAATAATTCCCCCCTTCTCAACAGAGATATTATTTAGCCGTGAGTTTTCACCGGCTAGACTAGTTATTATAGCAGTCTGCATTGTATGAAAGCTGCTAATCACATCTTATGTCGAGTTCCAACGAATTACACAGTCCTGTTTCAGTTTCATTATCGGAAAGTTTATTTATTTATTTTTTTTTACTATACTATCCTGTAATCCTTGGGTAACAGAAGAAATATTGAATTTAATTGATGAAAGGAGAAAATATAAAAATGCAGTTAATGAAGCAGGCAAAAAGGAATACAAACGTCTCAAAAATGAGATCAACAGGAAGTGCAAAATGGCTAAGCAGGGGTGGCTAGAGGACAAATGTAAGGATGTAGAGGCTTATCTTACTAGGGGTAAGATAGATACTGCCTACAGGAAAATTAAAGAGATCTTTGGAGATAAGAGAACCACTTGTATGAACATCAAGAGCTCAGATGGAGACCCAGTTCTAAGCGAAGAAGGGAAAGCAGAAATGTGGAAGGAGTATATAGAGGGTCTATACAAGGGCGATGTACTTGAGGACAATATTATGGAAATGGAAAAGGATGTAGATGAAGATGAAATGGGAGATACGATACTGCGTGAAGAGTTTGACAGAGCACTGAAAGACCTGAGTCGAAACAAGGCCCCGGGAGTAGACAACATTCCATTTGAACTACTGATGGCCTTGGGAGAGCCAGTCCTGACAAAACTCTACCATCTGGTGAGCAAGATGTATGAAACAGGCGAAATACCCTCAGACTTCAAGAAGAATATAATAATTCCAATCCCAAAGAAAGCAGGTGTTGACAGATGTGAAAATTACCGAACAATCAGTTTAATAAGCCACAGCTGCAAAATACTAACACGAATTCTTTACAGACGAATGGAAAAACTAGTAGAAGCCGATCTCGGGGAAGATCAGTTTGGATTCCGTAGAAATACTGGAACACGTGAGGCAATACTGACCTTACGACTTATCTTAGAAGAAAGATTAAGGAAAGGCAAACCTACGTTTCTAGCATTTGTAGACTTAGAGAAAGCTTTTGACTGGAATACTCTCTTTCAAATTCTAAAGGTTGCAGGGGTAAAATACAGGGAGCGAAAGGCTATTTACAATTTGTACAGAAACCAGATGGCAGTTATAAGAGTCGAGGGACATGAAAGGGAAGCAGTGGATGGGAAGGGAGTGAGACAGGGTTGTAGCCTCTCCCCGATGTTATTCAATCTGTATATTGAGCAAGCAGTAAAGGAAACAAAAGAAAAATTCGGAGTAGGTATTAAAATCCATGGAGAAGAAATAAAAACCTTGAGGTTTGCCGATGACATTGTAATTCTGTCAGAGACAGCAAAGGACCCGGAAAAGCAGTTGAACGGAATGGACAGTGTCTTGAAAGGAGGATATAAGATGAACATCAACAAAAGCAAAACGAGGGTAATGGAATGTAGTCGAATTAAGTCGGGTGATGCTGAGGGAATTAGATTAGGAAATGAGACACTTAAAGTAGTAAAGGAGTTTTGCTATTTGGGGAGCAAAATAACTGATGATGGTCGAAGTAGAGAGGATATTAAATGTAGACTGGCAATGGCAAGGAAAGCGTTTCTGAAGAAGAGAAATTTGTTAACATCGAGCATATATTTAAGTGTCAGGAAGTCATTTCTGAAAGTATTTGTATGGAGTGTAGCCATGTATGGAAGTGAAACATGGACGGTAAATAGTTTGGACAAGAAGAGAATAGAAGCTTTCGAAATGTGGTGCTACAGAAGAATGCTGAAGATTAGATGGGTAGATCACATAACTAATGAGGAAGTATTGAATAGGATTGGGGAGAAGAGAAGTTTGTGGCACAACTTGACCAGAAGAAGGGATCGGTTGGTAGGACATGTTCTGAGGCATCAAGGGATCACCAATTTAATATTGTAGGGCAGCGTGGAGGGTAAAAATCGTAGGGGGAGACCAAGAGATGAATACACTAAGCAGATTCAGAAGGATGTAGGTTGCAGTAGGTACTGGGAGATGAAGAAGCTCGCACAGGATAGAGTAGCATGGAGAGCTGCATCAAACCAGTCTCAGGACTGAAGACTACAACAACAACAACATCCTGTAATCCAAATAACGCATACGAACAACGCTTAAAATATTCGACAGTACTCTTTACTTTTATTACAACTGATTTAATTTCTTCCTGTGCCAACCACTATTTGCTGCCAGATTTAAGGAGCATCTTCCTTGTTTCCCCCCCACGATTGTCACAGCCCTTAACATGTTGCTAGCCTTATATGTAACTATGGCAGTAACATTATCTTGTATACCCCATTCAGGTTCAACGTCTCTGAGCATTTTTTCCTATATTGTCAGTTGTGCGCTGGCTTTGATGGTGAACACAGTGCAGTAGGACATTTTTCGATGTTGTGTTTTCATCGATGAAGTGAGCTGTGATGGCGTAGAAGTGGTTTTCATAATTTTGAGATGTCCATCCATCAGCAGTTAAACACACATCTTTTCCTCGCATAAATAAATTTCGAAATTATTCCTTTAGTTCATTGTGGATGGCAGGCAATAAACCACAAGAAACTGTTTTTTTTTTTTTTTTGTTCGTATGTTATATGCTGGATAAAGTAAATTAAGCAGTTTTCGGAACTCAGGATATTCTACAGTTTTAAATGGGTGGTATCCTTTTACAATCATTTTTAGTAAATTATTATCAGTTGGCCTCGAACAATGAATTGACAGGTGCCTTGTATTAGTTGTATAATTAGTAATGAAATTTGGTTTTGGTTTTAAATACTGCTTGGGTTCTTGGGATACTCTAATTCAGGGCTGCAAGACTACTGAAGTGTATGGTAAGACATGTACGGAATTGGATGGTATAGATTTGGATGCAGAATTGTGGTTAGTATTGTTAGAATTGGTACTGATAATGGTAAATCCTTCACTGGTAGGAAAATTTATTTCACGTCTTTCACAGTGTAGCAGAATATTGCTGTGTTTCATCTTCATATGTCGAACGAGATTTCCCATTCCAGTTCTGGGATTGTAAGCAAGAGTTAGAGAAAAATATCTGCATTTAGCTTTATTTTCTTGGCTTGCAAAATGATTCCCTACTTCACGGTTCTTTGGCAGTGGCATAATGAAACCTAAAACAACAGAAAAGCTATTCTTAAGCATCTAGACAGCATGCACACACACACACACACACACACGTTAGGCAAGTGTGACTAAAAAGCTTAGTTAGTTATCGGTCATTAAATCAGTGCACAAAGATTAGTGTCAGTAACATCATATGCAGTGGTCAAAGTTGACTTGCAACGTTTACCTGACACAGAGGAGTGGAAAAAATTAAAACTTGTAAAAATATGATAATGAAAAATATCGTAAATATTGAAAATTTGGATTGTTCTTTCCTATTTAACACGTACAGATGTCCACAGCTTAAAACCGTACCACAAAATACACCAAAACCGGGTAATTAGAAGTTTCTATCTACTTTTTTGTCACACAATCAATAAGCTGGCGAGACAGAGAGACTGGCACATTTATCGGTAGGATATTGTAAACAGAGGTTAACAAACTGGGGAATAAGCGATCAAGAATATACCGCTATAGAAGAGGCCTTAGAATGGCATGTCAAAAAGATCCAGAATTCGCAATGTCTAACTGGACAATTAAGCAACGTGAGACACGTAAGAGACGAGATGTTTTAAAGTTTGTGGGTGAAACTAATAAAATATTGTTTCGGGCATTAGATGAAGAGGGTGAGTTCTATTTCGAATGAAAGATTCATTTAACTGAAAATGAACAGAGGCAATTTTTATGTTAACCAAATAGGAAGAAACAGCAGTAAAAGCAGCTTTGTCGAGTTTCAACAATACAGTAGCTAGCCTAGCATGGAACGAGGAAATGATTGTTAAAAAGATGGAAAAGCTCCACAGGTACATGAATCAATATGCTAATAGTACTGATCAAAAGATACAGATGAGATTAAAACTGTTAATGAGCAGGTAATACAATTGGTATCGATTTGTACTGAGGTAGAAGGGGAATATAAGATGCTACTTTCTGCCAAAGTAACTGCTCAGAAAGGAATCCGGGAATCTCATATAATTGCTCCAGTGCCAATTGTTAGGTACTTGCAATTAATTCGGGATGATATTAAAGACGATAAGTTCCATTTGCTCTCCCAGAAGACACGGTGTCAGTTATTACTCACAATTAATTATGATGTGTTTATCTGTGGCCATATACTAAGTTATGTACTGAATGTACCATTAGTAGAAAACGAACTGTTTAACCTATCTTCCGAAGTTGATGGAAGTCAATGTTCATTCATATGCATACAGCTAGAAAAAGAGTATTTGTTATATGATGAATCCAATTGGCATTATGCGAAACTGAAGAACGAGGAACTGTTGTGCAAGGAGACGAATCGCGTTTGCACATTTGTAAAGAAAACTTTGTTTAAATGTCCACATATGATCACCAAATATGTGAAGTAAGGATGTTACAACCCGTAAAGAAAATTCCCAAGGATTGTATCAAGAGGTTTGCGAAACTAAATGATAGTACCTGGTCTCCATTGAGTTAAGACTAATGGGTATTCGTTGCTCCAAAAGAGGAAGGCTTAACAATTTTTTGTAGTGATAACAAGTCAATACATGTACTGGTCAATGGCGCATGGTGACTAACATTTTATGAGCAATGTAAAGGAGATGTTCATATCATCCGAACGAATCATAAGAATTAATGTGACCAGTGAAAACATAGTGCCAGCTTTAAAAATAGAGACTAATTGCTGTATCATAAATAAGGAAAAAAAGGAACGTTTTTGACCTACATTTAGACATGACGCTTGATCATGTAATATAACGTTTAGATGACGTTAAAGTAGCAGATCATAAAATAATAGAAATAGAAGAGGAAGTAGCTTTACAACAGCAGCATAGTTTCTCAGAAGTAACGTGGTATCATTATTAGTTCCGGTCTTCCCTAGGAGTTGTAAAACTTACCATTATGTTTATGTGTTGTTCGTGCAGTTACTGCAAATGGTTTAGAGATTACTTATAATATATGTGGAAACGCCTGGTGATGATTGTTGGCCGGCAATAGTGGCCGAGCGGTTCTAGGCTCTATAGTCTGGAACCGCACGACCGCTGCGGTCGCAGGTTCGACTCCTGCCTTGGGCATGGATATGTGTGATGTCCTTAGGTTAGTTGGGTTTAAGTAGTTCTAAGTTCTAGGGGACTGATGACCTCAGAAGTGAAGTCCCATAGTGGTCAGAGCCATGATTGTTGTGGCAGAATGTGTGTGAGGATGACCGTAGTAAACACAAGTGAAGGGTCGGAAATGACAAGCATTCGTTGTATAAGGCCTTTTCTTTCAAGCAGAGAAAATAGTGAAGATCGTAATGAAAGCTCTGTTACGTTTGAGCACAGTGAAGAAAGAGCCGCTTTACCTATGCCTCCTAGAAGCAGAGATCAAAGATAATGCAAGGCACTGCAAAACTCTCGTAGTGTGCAAGAAAGTACTGTTGTGAAGCACATAAGTGCACTGTAAACAAGAATTTTGTAATATTGTGTGTTTTCTTTTAGATTTATTACTGTAATGATGACATATAATGTGCTGTATTAATATGTTTATTCGTAAGTGATGCGAAGAAAAATAAACAAATAAATATGGACGTGTATATGTAACGTAAAAAAAGAGAGAAAAATATTTTATGTTTGTTGTGTATTTGTATCTGTAAAGTAAAAAAGAGAAAAGTTAATCAGCCAACGATTTAAGTTTATGTTCTATGTAATGTATGTCTTCATGAAAAATGAGAAATTGTTTTACCATGATGATTGCATGCCTGTGTATTTATGTGTACATTAGGATATTGAAAAATGGAACAGTGTTTTCTCTTGAGGTTTACAAGTGTGCGACATTGAAGGATACAAACTTTACAAAGTGCAAAATGCAAAGAAAACTAGAGTCATTAACCAAGAATGTCTATAATGTCATTTCTAGAGGTAAGATATTTTAAATATAACATAAGCCATATTATAAATTTGTTCCCAAATAATTGTAAACAAATTTTTCTCATCTGGGAGATGTCACATATTGATGACAGGAAATCAGCGACACAGTACAGAATGTAGGCACAGTTGGTAGGGTTTGTGTTACCGGAGCTAAACAGTAACACTAGAGCCCTGCAAATTGCAGACGCTCAGGACTGTCCAGGGGAGAAGTTTCATTCCAGAGTATTAACTGGTAACTCCGTCCACCGCTTGGACGCTGTTGTTAGGGGTCACAGTAGAAGGTGGCCACGCCAAGGCACGTCCTAGCAGAGGCCGCAAAATTGATATTTGCTCCTGAGAACTGGAAGGGCTGTGGGTTTACACAGGTCAATGTGCTACCACATCAGTCCCCACTCACAAAGGAACTGAGTGCGGGGCCAAGTGACTTTGACTCGATCGTTCGTTCGCTCCTGAGTATCAAAATGTTTGCCTGCTTTTCTACTCACAACTGAATGTACTGTCGTCTGTTATGGAAAGGTTGAACTGGAATTACTATTTGAAACAGCGTGTCTCAGCGCACATTTACATAAAGGCAAAACTAAATGGAGTGCACTGTGCGGGAGATTAAATCAAAACTGGTACTCAAAAATCACTACCAAAGCCAAATTGTGCACTTTCCAAAACAACTGAAACACTAAAATTACGAAGCAATCCTGTGAAACACAGACTTTTTCCTGTCCCATCAAAAATTTTAATTGCAAAGGAAATGCTTAGAATTTGGGCAATGGAAACCTGAGATGAGACACGTAAGAATCAACAAAATATGAGAAGAACCTCTCCCAAAAATTACAGCATATTCAGCAGCAGCACAGCATGAAGAAATCGCACCAGCTAAAATATACTAAAGTAAAACTAAACTGCGGGAAGGAAGTTTGGGATGATTTCCTCATGCTAAAAAAACTTCTTCATTGAAATGAAAATACTAATCCGTTGATTATAAAGACAACCCTTATTTCAGAAGGATACAAAACCCACATAAAACCAGAAACTTTATTTTATTTACAAAAATCTTAGAAGGAAATACTATTACGATAATGCAAATTGAAATAAATTAAACAGAAATTACCTGAACTGAGGTGGGGAAGTGGACCGTTCTATTGCTAGAATTGCTAACGTTATCAGCGCATGGAAGCAGAAATTATTACCTTCTAAACATAACCATAACGCAAATTCATTTTCTCTGTCCCATAAATGCTGTGTCCGTAAGTTCTTCCATCACATTAATAATTCCTAATACATTCTTTTCAGCAAAATCCTCCTCTAATATGCACTACGTTAAAAGTTCTGCCACCTTATTCCACTTCCAATACTCGACTACTCTCCACTTTACAGCTCAGCCAAAATTACATAAGTTCAGAGATACTACTGTCACTGCCGTAAACCGACTATTCCACAGTTGGACCACACGACTGCTTCGCTCTCATAACACAACGTTTCCTCTCATTCTGAAACTATCCGCAAATAACATCCAGTCCACCCACAAATGTCCACCTTTCACGCTGTTGATACTTACCGAGTAGGAAAAAGGTATGAATCTAAACGTGTTGGCCAGAGATGTCCTGGAGGTGCAGAGAGACTGGTCAGACTGGTCAAAACTAGTTAAGTGCCAGTGTATTGGTGGGTCCTCTGTAGGAAGGGAGAAATACTGCGGCGCCACGGTTCTCTAAAAACTGATGTTTCTGTATTCAGAGGGATTTCTCAGATTGTTGGGGCACCGATCCCATGTCGCCCGTGGATAGCCTCGATAAACTCCTGCAAACTGGAACTCGGAGTCGTGCCTGGGTAGCTCAGTTGGTAGAGCAATTGCCCGCGAAAGGCAACAGGTCCAGAGTTCGAGTCTTGGTCCGGCATGCAGTTTTAACCCGCCAGGAAGTTTCATATCAGCACACACTCCGCTGCAGAGTGAACATCTCATTCTGGAAGCTCTTACATGTCCATTTTTCTTATTTGGAGTGTTGCTTGCATGTCTGTACTTAGTATGCTGCTAGTGTTCGCTACTTCTGTTAGCTCTCACCCCCATGGATAAAGACACGCTTCTGCTGTGCTCATGGACTGTGCGGCTGATCCCGGCGGAGGTTCGAATCCTCTCTCGGGCATGGATGTGTGTGTTTGTCCTTAGGATAATTTAGGTTAAGTAGTGTGTAAGCTTAGGGACTGATGACCTTAGAAGTTAAGTCCCATAAGATTTCGCACAGTTTTTGTTTTCTGTTGTGCAACCAGTTACTACCTTTGCTTTACTAGTGTTTAAAATCAACCTTCAGTGAAGTAGTTATCTGATCACTAGTAAGTAGTGTTAATCAGATCCCTGAATACCTTAAGTCGCCAGCTGCGAACATCCTGTCGCGTCCGATAATCCGCGCCTCTCCTCGGTGCTCTGTGACAGTGGTTGGCGCTGATACAAGTCACCACCTGCCTTCACTGGGATTTTGTCTTTCTGCATTCGCTCGTCAGCGCTCAGAAATTGCAGACTGTCCTCAAACCTCCTGTTGTCCCTGCATCCTGTGTTAGGACATGACAAAGGCTATCAAGCTTCACATACAGTGCAAAAAAAAAAAAAAAAAAAAAAAAAACAATGCTGCGTCTCCTTCAAAGCATTTACATCACGATTACCAGCAATTTTGCGGCTACTGAGACCTTAGGCCACTAAGTGACAGACACACTGTCAGGTGAGAATGCACAGGCGGCATTTGGGCATTGGGAATGGTGTGTACTCTATCATGAAGTGACAGCACTCGTTGCTATGTTAAACGTGCAAAAATACAATAAAGATAAGACTGATGTCCAGAATGAGATTTTCACTCCGCAGTGGAGGGTGCGCTGATATGAAACTTCCTGGCAGATTAAAACTGTGTGTCGGACCGAGACTCGAACTCGGGGCCTTTGCCTTTCGCGGGCAAGTGCTCTACCATCTGGGCTACCCAAGCAAGAATCACGCCCCTTCCTCACAGCTTTAGTTCCGCCGTACCTCGTCTTCTACTTTCCAAACTTCACAGAAGCTCTCCTTTCTTCCAGGAGTGCTAGTTCTACAAGGTTTGCAGGAGAGCTGTGAAGTTTGGTAAGTAGGAGTCGAGGTACTGACGGAAGTAAAGCTGTGAGCACGGGGTGTGAGTCGTACTTGGGTAGCTCAGATGGTAGAGCACTTGCCCGCTAAAGGCAAAGTTCCCGAGTTCGAGTCTCGGTCCGACACACAGTTTTGCCAGGGAGTTTCAAGATTTATGTCAACAGTAAGTTCACGTGCCGATGAACATCGGAGGTGGCATTCCGCTCTCTCACTTTAACAACATTTTCAGTCAGATTAACATTCGTATTTTAGGTCATGATCTCGGTTTTCCCCACTACTAAATTTCGGACACATTGTTTATGACTTTTTTACATGAGGAAATAGTAGACAGAATGTTCGAATAAATGCATGTATAACCTTAGAGAACTTGTACCCGAGGGGCAGTAGTGGAGGCAACAGAGAACAGAGGTGAGGGGAGGGGATGAATTGAGCACCATAAATGTTGAGTGCAGTGCTCAGGCTGTGTGAGTGATTCTGGGAAGCAACATTCAGTGGATCGTACCTGCAGAGGGACTTCTGGCAGTAGCACTTACCTCTTTCCTCTTAGGGTCCGCCAAAAGGGCACCAGTTCGCAAAACATTTTACCTGGGCCAAGTAGCAGTCCATCATGAAGGCAGCCAGTTGATGGGAAGTTGGTGGGGGAAGCCGTTTACGAGAGACTGCTGTAAACTGAGCCTTTGTGGCTCAAATGGTTCAAATGGCTCTGAGCACTATGGGACTTAACATCTGTGGTCATCAGTCCCCTAGAACTTAGAACTACTTAAACCTAACTAACCTAAGGACATCACACACATCCATGCCCGAGGCAGGATTCGAACCTGCGACCGTAGTAGCCGCGCGGTGCCGTACTGAGCGCCTGAACCGCTAGACCACCGAGGCCGGCTGAGCCTTTGTGCAAAGGGTGGGGAGACCATAAAACTCTATGCATTCTCATGTTAAAACCTGGGATGAAATGGACAGAGCACGTGCAGGTGTTTAATGGAGGCACGTTTGAGACTCATCTGACGTCACAAGGACGCAAGGTTATTTCAGCGGGCATCAAAAACATATATTTCATGGGCACGACTTTCTGAGAAGCTTAACTACCTTTTTTTCAGAAATTGGAAATGGTTGACCTCGCAAGATCAGATCTCTCCATACATGATCGCCTTTGGTCCCATCTAGGTAGATGTTTTTTGCCAAAACATGGTCATGCTTACCATGGGAACGACGCCTCTTTGGTCTAAAATCTTCTTTTTCGACAACAGAAATTAGGAGTTGCTGTTTGGCTTCTCTCAGGATATACAAAGTGGATGCTTGCTCCCCCAGTGTGAGAACCCTGGTACTGGTCTGAATTGGCTACTAGGCCAACAGCTCAGCCAAGAGGAGATATTCAGTGAGTAGAGGATAGTGTGACTGGTTTGTACAATGTGGGGGCGATTTTGTTTTTACTAATTCGTCTTCCGTACCGAGGCCTGATGCCAAATGGTGAGGGTTCATTGCTTCTTCACCTTCTGGAGCTCCCCTGATGGAGAATCTCAGGTCTTTCCCTCGTGAGTGAGACTTCTGGTCTGTACCTTGTGGTGGGCTAAGAGCCAGTGGTAGTTTCCAACTGTACATATAGCGGAATTGCATATTATCTCGGACATACCGTGTGTAACGAGGCTGAATTTAGTCATCCTGAGTCGGCCAACGTTGGACAATTCCACTACGCACAGTCGTGCCTGTGAGTCAAATGGGATTAAACAGACCAGCGAATGGGTACACCTCACACTGGAATCTGCCGATATTTCAAAGCTTTGATAGCGAAGTTTCCCGAGTTCTATAATCAGAATGTCTGACCGTGTAGTTTTCAAATGTTCGTGGATACGTCAGAACGTTACAGCTGCAGGGCACTGCTTCTCGCCCACAGCGCACCGTTTTCTGCTGCTGCCTAAATGAAGGTGAAAGGATAAAATACTGCTACATCGGCGCGGGGTTGTTAAATGATATTCACAGTTCCCTGTTCTCAGGTGACCCATAGTTTGGGATATACTTGGCCATGGTTGATTTCATTTGAATGTGGTTGGGCCTCACAGTGGATTCATGTAAACAGATCGCGTTGTAAAAGGGATTAATTCAGGGTAGAATTTGTGTAGCTTCCACCCAAAAATATGCTTTGCCAATCAAACACCATTCCTTTTCTGATTTGTGTATATCATTTTAATTCTTGTCACAAAATTATTAAGAAAGTTGTCATTATTTTGTTGACTTAAATACTCCACTGCTCTCATCCATACTCCCTCAACGATTCACAATTTATGGTGATACATGGATACACGAGGAATTTATGTTCAGTCTTATTAAATTAATTGATTTGGTTATTAATCTGAGTTCTGAAAGTGACCGCAGCCATACGCAACGAAAGTCCCATGAGTACATTCACTGATTCATATACACTCCTGGAAATTGAAATAAGAACACCGTGAATTCATTGTCCCAGGAAGGGGAAACTTTATTGACACATTCCTGGGGTCAGATACATCACATGATCACACTGACAGAACCACAGGCACATAGACACAGGCAACAGAGCATGCACAATGTCGGCACTAGTACAGTGAATATCCACCTTTCGCAGCAATGCAGGCTGCTATTCTCCCATGGAGACGATCGTAGAGATGCTGGATGTAGTCCTGTGGAACGGCTTGCCATGCCATTTCCACCTGGCGCCTCAGTTGGACCAGCGTTCGTGCTGGACGTGCAGACCGCGTGAGACGACGCTTCATCCAGTCCCAAACATGCTCAATGGGGGACAGATCCGGAGATCTTGCTGGCCAGGGTAGTTGACTTACACCTTCTAGAGCACGTTGGGTGGCACGGGATACATGAGGACGTGCATTGTCCTGTTGGAACAGCAAGTTCCCTTGCCGGTCTAGGAATGGTAGAACGATGGGTTCGATGACGGTTTGGATGTACCGTGCACTATTCAGTGTCCCCTCGACGATCACCAGTGGTGTACAGCCAGTGTAGGAGATCGCTCCCCACACCATGATGCCGGGTGTTGGCCCTGTGTGCCTCGGTCGTATGCAGTCCTGATTGTGGCGCTCACCTGCACGGGTCAAACACGCATACGACCATCATTGGCACCAAGGCAGAAGCGACTCTCATCGCTGAAGACGACACGTCTCCATTCGTCCCTCCATTCACGCCTGTCGTGACACCACTGGAGGCGGGCTGCACGATGTTGGGGCGTGAGCGGAAGACGGCCTAACGGTGTGCGGGACCGTAGCCCAGCTTCATCGAGACGGTTGCGAATGGTCCTCGCCGATACCCCAGGAGCAACAGTGTCCCTAATTTGCTGGGAAGTGGCGGTGCGGTCCCCTACGGCACTGCGTAGGATCCTACGGTCTTGGCGTGCATCCGTGCGTCGCTGCGGTCCGGTCCCAGGTCGACGGGCACGTGCACCTTCCGCCGACCACTGGCGACAACATCGATGTACTGTGGAGACCTCACGCCCCACGTGTTGAGCAATTCGGCGGTACGTCCACCCGGCCTCCCGCATGCCCACTATACGCCCTCGCTCAAAGTCCGTCAACTGCACATACGGTTCACGTCCACGCTGTCGCGGCATGCTACCAGTGTTAAAGACTGCGATGGAGCTCCGTATGCCACGGCAAACTGGCTGACACTGACGGCGGCGGTGCACAAATGCTGCGCAGCTAGCGCCATTCGACGGCCAACACCGCGGTTCCTGGTGTGTCCGCTGTGCCGTGCGTGTGATCATTGCTTGTACAGCCCTCTCGCAGTGTCCGGAGCAAGTATGGTGGGTCTGACACACCGGTGTCAATGTGTTCTTTTTTCCATTTCCAGGAGTGTATAAAAATTAAGGGTGTAGCTCACTATTTGAAGGTTATTGAGAATATAATACTTTTATTTACCTAAATATACTAACATTTAGTACCACTCATACATATATTTATGATGCAAACGGTTCATTTGCCCCTTCGATTTCTATCAGACTTGATTACAAAATGTCACTAGTATTGGTAAATCAGTGATCTGACTGATATAACATTGTTGTGCAAACGTAAAAGCACTTGCCTAGCACAGTTTTTCATGAAACTTGTTAGTCCTCGCCTGCTATTTGGAAAGTTTATTCTCTCTATCCCAGTGTCTATCCCGTCGTAAGAGATCCGCTTTTCTCATGATGTGGCAAATTTATTTTAACATTGTGGCCAGACGCCTTTCTGTCACCACATTTGTCACATAAGGGATGGAAATCGTGTACGCCCTCCATCCGTGAATTGTGTACAATTTATTTTATGTGTTACAGTATGTTAACGGTTTCTGTGCAGTGTTTTGTGAGATGACGATTTGTCTAAATAAGCGTGGAAAACCGCGTACAGTCACACTTACGCTGACGTGTGCAAGACCAACAGTCGATGATCTGCAACACATATTCTACGAGGGTGAGTCAAATGAAAACCTTAAATTTGTAATAACAAATCGAAATTTCGCGCCGTTATGCTGCAAGTTGGTAAGCGTGCTACAAACAGCATGCAGAATGGCCTGTAGGTGGTAGCCTAGTGCAGATGCACACATACCGTCGCAGTATCAGTATAAAGGTGGCCGCCCCACTTGCGACTTGCACTAGGGAAGAACAGCGTTCTGTTATTCGGTTTTTGCGTAGTGGAGGTGTGAAACCTATTGAAATTCATAGACAAATGAAGGTTCAGTACGGTGATGCATGTTTGTTACAGCAGCAAGTCTACGAATGGATTAGGAAGTTCCCAAATGGTGTGACTTCAGTGAAAGATGCTCCTCGTTCAGATCAGGCACAACAAGTTGTGACTCCACAGAACATTGCAGCAGTTGATGCCATAGTGAAGGAAAACCGCCGAGTGACACTGAATGACATTGCAGCATGTTTACAGATTAGTCATGGGTTAGCACACTACATTGTGCATGATGTGCTCCAGTCTCACAAAGTATTTGCGGTGCCATGGCAGATGACTCCTGAAATGAGAGAACGACGTATTGATGCTTGTGAAGAACTTCTTCAGCTCTTTGAACGAGAAGGTGATGGCTTCCTTGCATGAATCGTTACTGGGGACGAAACCTGGGTTCACTTCCACCAGCGGGAAACGAAGAGAGCGAGCAAGGCATGGCGCCATTCCTCATCGCCAAACCAAAGAAGTTTCGAACAGAACCATCAGCAGGGAAGGTTATGCTGACTCTCTTTTGGGACGAAAAAGGCGTCATTTTGGAGCATTATATGCCTAGAGGGATCACTGTCACCAGTGCATCATACACAGGTCTCCTAAAAAATCATCTGTGGCCTGCAATCAAATCAAAGCGTCGTGGATTTCTATCATCAGGTGTCCTTTTGCAACATGACACTGCAAGGCCCCACACTGTCCGTACAACAGTTGCATCAATCACAGACCTGCTTTTTGAGTGTCTTCCTCATCCACCATACTCACCAGACCTTGCCCCAAGTGATTTCCATATGTTTGGACCACTCAAAGACGCAATGCGAGGAAATAAGTTCCATTCTGATGAAGAGGTACGCCACGTGATCCATGAGTGGTTGCGCGGACTACCAAAATAATTTTTTTCTAAAGGAATTTATGAACTTTGTAAGCGCTGGAGGCCTTTCATTGAGCGTGGGGGAGGCTGTGTTGAAAAGTGATACAGCTTTGTACCACTTCTGCACAATAAATAATATTTTAAAAAATATTTAAGGTTTTCATTTGACTCACCGTTGTATCTGGTCTCGAAACTTCGTGGCAAATTAAAACTGCGTGCCGGACCGAGACTCGAACTCGGAGACCATTGCCTTTCGCGGGCAAGTACTCTACCGTGTGAGCGACCCATCCTCAAAGCTTTAAATTCCGCCAGTATCTTGTCTCATTCCTATCTGGTGTCGTTCACATTCCTGTCTCGATTGAGATGTCTCCTTTAATTATGCGAGCATCAAATATACAATAACGTCACTTAAAATTATACTTCACATCAAGATAACAGAATATGTACTGAAAACAGTCACAGACTGCATTAATCATTGTCTGTTTCTGTTCGCTTGGGAGCACTGTCAGACTGTACAAGGTGTTAGAGGCCAATGATGAAAGCAAATAATCCTAATAAACATAGTTCTGGGAACCAATGATTTTCGCGATAAGATGTACACGCAACCGTAACTTGATTACCTGCAACAGGACTACTGGTTTAATGCTTCTTGTCGTGAAAGGATAGCTATATAGTGTATGCACAATGGTGCACCAGAACACTATCAAGTTTCTGTTCGGGAACACATAGCACGAATGTTCAACAAGTGTGTGGGTCGTGGATCGTCACTACCACAGTCTCTTGTACCCTAGTTTAACCCAGTGGATACTTTTGGGTATTGATATTTAATAGCTTTGAGGAAATCCAGCTCTCTTAATAGTGTCGATAAACTCCCGGAAGGCTTTGTGGTTGGCTGTCAACGCATTCGGAACGCATCTGGGACATTTAGCGTTTGAGGGCATTGGTGTGGAACGTGCTGAGCCTGCCTTTACATGACGGTGGTAATGTGGAACACTTGTCGTAACGCGTTTGTCCTCAAGTGCATGTCTGCTTTTGGATCCTCCGGGACTGTTATAAGGTGTTTATGTACTCACTCGTAGTACAAAGTATTCGGGGAACCATAGGTTTTCGAAACTATCTTAGTCAGTATTACACTACTGGCCATTAAAATTCCTACACCAATAAGAAATGCAGATGATAAACGGGTATCCATTAGACAGATATACTAGAACTGACATGTGATTACATTTTCACGCAATTTGGGTTAATAGATCCTGAGAAATCGGTACCCAGAACAACCACCTCTGGCCGTAATAACGGACTTGATACACCTGGGCATTGCGTCAAACAGAGCTTGGATGGCGTGTACAGGTACAGCTGCCCATGCAGCTTCAACACGATACCACTGTTCATCAAGAGTAGTGACTGGCGTATTGTGACGGGCCAATTGCTTGGCCACCATTGACCAGACGTTTTCAGTTGGTGAGACATCTGGAGAATGTGCTGGCCATGGCAACAGTCGAACACGACCTACAACATGTGGTCGTGCATTATCCTGCTGAAATGTAGGATTACGTAGGGATCGAATGAAGGGTAGAGCCACGGGTCGTAACACAACTGAAATGTAACGTCCACTGTTCAAAGTCCTGTCAATGCGAACAAGAGGTGACCGAGACGTGTAACCAATGGCACCCCATACCATCATGCCGGATGATACGCCAGTATGGCGATGACGAATACGCACTTCCAATGTGCGTTCACCGCGATGTCGCCAAACACGGATGCGACCATCATGATGCTGTAAACAGAACCTGGATTCATCCGAAAAAATGACGTTTTGTCATTCATGCACCCAGGTTCGTCTTTGAGATCACCATCACAGGCGCTCGTGCCTGTGATGCAGCGTCAAGGGTAACCGCAGCCATGATCTCCGAGCTGATAGTCCATGCTGCTGCAAACATCGTCGAACTGTTCGTGCAGATGGTTGTTGTCTTGCAAACGTCCCCATCTGTTGATCCCCATCTGTTGACTCAGGGATCGGGACGTGACTGCACGATCCGTTACAGCCATGCGCGTAAAATACCTGTCATCTCGACTGCTAGTGATACGAGGCCGTTGGGATCCAGCAGGGCGTTCCGTACTACCCTCCTGAACCCACCGATTCCATATACTTCTAACAGTCATTGGATCTGGACCAACGCGAGCAGTAATGTCGCGATACGATAAACCTAGACGCGATAGGCTACAATTAGACCTTTATCAAAGTCGGAAACTTGATGGTACGCATTTCTCCTCCTTACACGAGGCATCACAACAACGTTTCACAAGGAAACGCCGGTCAACTGCTGTTTGTGTATGAGAAATCAGTTGGAAACTTTCCTCATGTCAGCACGTTGTAGGTGTCGCCACCGGCGCCAACCTTGTGTGAATGCTCTGAAAAGCTAATCATTTGCATATCACAGCATCTTCTTCCTCTCGGTTGCCAGTAGTGTATTTGGGCTGTCGTTGACCTCTACTCGCATCTTTAGTTTGAGCCTAAATCAGACAGCTTCTATATAGTCTCAATCACAATATACTTACACAATGCTCACAAATATTTTAATCTTAATCGTCGCTCTGGATTTAATTAAGAAATGTTGAAATTTGTGTGAAATCTTATGGGACTTAACTGCTAAGGTCATCAGTCCCTTAGCTTACACACTGCCTAACCTAAATTAACCTCAGGACAAACACACACATCCATGCCCCAGGGAGGACTCGTACCTCCGCCGGGACCAGCCGCACAGCCCATGACTGCAGCGCCCCTGACCACTCGGCTAATCCCGCGCGGCCGAATTTAATTCTTCATTGAAATTTTTGTAATAAAAATGTCTGGTTAGCAAAATATTGTGGACAGTGTGTTGAAAGTTATTTCATTTGCAGTTCATCAATTCTCCTTTAATTACAGCAATTTTACTTCTACTGTTAGAACAGACTGAGAAACTAATTATTCTTACTATAATTGTACGTTCGTTAGACAGTGGAAAGCTAATATCGTCTGCAAGTAAGTTCACTTTCTAAAAGAGCCAGCAAGCCTATTGTCTCTTTTCTCCAGAATGGTATGCGTTCCGCCACTTTACGTTCGTTACGTTTGCGCATTCATGGCTGACTACTAATTTCGACAATGCTTTCCCTCTGAGGGCGTTCATACTAATAATATTTCCCAAAAATTCAAAGATTACACATCATTATTTTCAAACCGCATACTGCCGAATATATGTTACACTCTTGCACTGCAGGTCCTCGTGTGACCTGCCGGGGCTTCACGGGCCACGGCGCCAGACTGACGCCTGGAACGCCTGGAGAGAAGCTGCGCGTCGTGCTGGACCGCTTCATGGACTTTCGGCAGGAGCAGCTGGACACGCTGCAGCGTGACCCCGGGCTCTGGATGGGCGACGTCACTAGCGTCAACCTCACCATGGTCGAGGTACGGAAGCCCACGAAGATGGCGTCAAACCGGGAATTCATGTCCCTTTACTAGAAATACTCTGTTCAACCTGCAGTCTCTGAAATCTTCCTGTTTCTCTCAGGCTTTTTTCCAGGTATACCTCCACCTCTTGCCATTCTTGAACATAGCATTCGTTGTTACTAGCTGAAATTTATTGCAGAACTCAATTACTCTTTCTCCTCTCTCACTGTTTGCAACAAGACCGTATTCTCCAGTAACTCTTTCTTCTACTCCTTCTCCTACAACCGTATTCGAGTCCTCAAAGACTATTAGATTTTGATCTCCGCTTACATACGGAATTACCCGTTCAATATCCTCACATACTTTTTCTGTCTTCTCATCTTCAGCTTACGCCGTCCTCATGTATACCGTAACTACTGTTGTCGGTGTTGGTTTGCTATCGTTTCTGATGAGAACAACTATATCACTGAACTGATCAAAATAACATACTATTCATACTATTCATAACGAATCCTACTCCCGTTATACCATTTTCTGCGTACACTCATCTGACCAGAAATCTTTTGTCTTCTTTCCATTTCACTTCACTAACTACCACTATATCAAGATTGAGTCTTATTGTGGTGTCACCGCCAGACACCACACTTGCTAGGTGGTAGCCTTTAAATCGGCCGCGGTCCGTTAGTATACGTCGGACCCGCGTGTCGCCACCATCAGTGATTGCAGACCGAGCGCCGCCACACGGCAGGTCTAGAGAGACTTCCTAGCACTCGCCCCAGTTCTACAGCCGACTTTGCTAGAGATGGTTCACTGACTAAATACGCTCTCATTTGTCAAGACGATAGTTTAGCATAGCCTTCAGCTACGTTATTTGCTACGACCTAGCAAGACCCCATGTTGAGTTACTATTGATATTGCGAATCATGTACCGTCAAGAGCGACGTTCATCATTAATGGATTAAAGTTAAGTATTCCACCAGCTACGTCCGTTTTTCTAAAGTCTAATTTCACATGAAATGAGGTCCTTTGTCCGTAACAATGATGATGATGATGATGATTGGATTGTGGGGCGCTCAACTGAGTGGTTAACAGTGCCCGTACAAATTCCTAACCTTCGCTCAGTCCAATCTCGCCACTTGCATGAATTATGATGATATTATGAGGACAAGAAAAACACCCAGTCCCGTAACAATGACTTCAGGCAATCCTCCAAGGCAAAAAATTGAGGATAATACCTGATTGGTGCTACATGACGTGGTAGAGTTCATATGTACCGCAAATGGAAACCTGGTAAAAGAGTCTACTACAATAGCCCCATGAGTGTTCCAGAATGGTCCTGCAACATCAATGTTCACTCGCTGACATGGAGATTGAGTCTTAGGCCAAGCTGCGGATGTCTGTGGCGGAGCTTATTGGTTGTCCGCGCATGCGCAGCACTTTGACGGTGTCCAAAATGGTTCAAATGGCTCTAAGCACTATGGGACTCAACATATGAGGTCAGCATTCCCCTAGGCTTGGAAATACTTAAACCTAACTAACCAAAGGACAACACACTCATCCATGACCGAGGCAGTATTCCAACCTGTGACCGTAGCAGCGTGGTTCCGGACAGACGTGCCTAGAAACGCTCGGCCACAGCGGCCGGCTTTGACGCTGTTCAATGTGAGCGTGCATGGCCTGCCAAGTACAGTGCCGGCGCGCTATCTGTTTAGTGCGACCAATTCCCGAATGACCTTCGTGAAGCAATTGTAACACACCCTTCTGCAACACTATGAAAACGATCACACGCGACTGTCCACTATCAGACCTTGTTGTACTGAAAGTTTATGCCGACAAACAAAGTATCGGCGTACTACTGAGTTCTGAACACTGTTCAATCAGCGAAGCTAAGAGCTGCGAATGTAATGCTACAAAATCTTCAGATCAGGATCCGCTTCCGTGGCCTGCGCAATTTTTCTGTAATTCATTGGAAAAGTTGCAGCAATTCAGAGTCTGCACATCGCTCTGGCAAAGAAGACGCATCAGAGGAATCAAAATCAGGTTCAGGCCGATAGGAAGCCGAGAAACGGCGTCAGCATTGCCATGCTTTGCCGTAGGTCTGTACACAATTTCGTACTGATACTGGTGTAGAAGCAAAGCCCATCGTTGCAATTTTTTACCAGTACGTGTAGCAACCGTCTTTGATGGATGAAACAAGGACTGCAAAGGCTTATGATCTGTCAGTAAATAGAACTTGCAACCAAACATATAGTGATGGAATTATGTCACACCATACACAATAGCGACAGTTTCTTTTCCACTTTGTGAATAATTGCACTCAGTTTGAGTTAAAGACTATGGGGCAAAAGCAATGGGTATGTTTTGTGCACCAATTCCTTGGGAAAGCACAGCGCCTATTGCGTAAGAGGAAGCGTCTCCTTGCAAAATCACTGGTGTGGCACGATCAAAATGTACTAAACATCTGTCACTGAAGAGAGCATTTTTGTGTTACTGAAATGCGTCGCGACATTCTTCGAGCCACACGAAAGCCACATTTTTCCGAAGCAGGCGATGCAGTGGGGCCATGATCTGTGAAGCTTTCGGAATGAATTTAATGTAGTATGTCAACTTTCCTAGCAGTGACCGCAGTTCAGCTACACTGCGAGAAACAGGCAGGTCACGGATTGCAAGCAAGTGAGATTGGAGGTGGTGCACACCCTGACTGTTTATCACATGATCTAAGTACTGTCGTTCTGACTGAAGAAAGTCACACCTTTCGAGACGACTCTTGAGTCTTGTATCTGACAACATTCGAAAAAGAGTACGAAAATTGCTAATGTGTTCCTCTGGCGAACGACCTGAGACGACAATAACGTCCAGGTTGTCCGAACAGAACGGCACTTGAGCAGTCAGGTGGTTCAAGCAACATTGAAAAATTGCGGGTACGGAGGTACCGACGAAGGGAAAACGCAAATACTTGAACAGGACTAAGTGTGTATTAACAACGAACAATTTCTGTGATTCTTCCTCTAGTGGTATTTGCAAACAAGCATCGGGCAAATCTATCTTAGAAAAGTAACGGTCAGCGCCAAGTGTGTCCATAAGTTCCTCAGGGCGAGGCAATGGATAAGTGTCAATTACTTTGTGTGGATTGACTGTAGTTTTGTAGTCAACACAAATATGAATGTCACCAGAAGGCTTGGGCATCAAAACCAATAGACCTGCCCACTGACTAGTTTTTATGGAAGCAATTACACCACTGTCTTGCAATTCTTTTAATTCACTGGCTACATTGTCTCGCAAAGCAATGGGAACGAGCCGAGCCCGGAAAAACTTAGGCAGTGCATCGTCTTGCAGAGTAATGTGCACTACAAAATTTATAGCTTTTCCAAATCCATCAGAAAAGAGTTCCGGAAATACCTTAAGAAAACTAACTTCACTGTCTTTCGTACTAAAAGCAGTCACTGAAAGTACATTGTCTTGGATGCTAAGGCCAAACAAGTCAAACAAATATAAGCCAAAAATATTTTCACTCTCTCTTGATCGTAACACAGTAAATTTCACTGTCATAGTGTGAGATTTGTAAGTGGCAAGCAAACTACACTGTCCGATTACTGAGATTTCCTATCCGTTGTAAGCAGTGAACGGCGTACTAGATATTGACAGGCGTGGAACGATTAAGTAAAGTTACAGAAGCACCTGTGCCCAGTTGAAAGTCAACACGATGGTTAGCAATTTGTAGTGTTACAAATAGTTTTTTGGGCTGGTGTCGCGCTGTACGGGGGTGAAATGAGGGCGCGACCTTACCTGAATTACTGCTATAACCGGTAGTCGGTTTTGAAAACACCGCATTCACTGAACGTGCATGAGACCTGTTGCTGCCAGAGCGTCCAGAATTGGGGTTCTTTTGCCGTTGCAAACAAACTGCATGGACATAGCCTTTCTTTCCACATGTGTAACATTTCGCGTTGCGTAGAGGGCAATCTTGCCGCTAATGGCGAGCAAAATAGCGAGGGCAAGAATTCACTAGATTTACAGGCCTGGCTACTTGTTTACCAGTCTGTCTGTGCGTGTGTGTGCGCGATCGTTGTGGCGGCTGAGGCAATAGACGACTCGACCCGACAAATCGGGAACTGATCAAATTTATCGGCGGCTAAGGCGGCAAAATCAAATTCTTCCAATATCTGCAACACTTGATGGAGCAGAGGATCTGAGTACTTGAGAATCTGTTCTCTAACTCTGCTATCAGGGACACTGCATGTGATCGCATCACGGATCATCATCATGTCATTAAGAAAGTAGCTACAACGACACTTGAATTAGTAAGAGCCTGTAAGTCAGTATACCAATGACGGTGGGTGTGTTCGATTTTTTTCTTAAGGCGAATGAACTGAAATCTGGCTGCCGCTGTTTATAATGCTGAAATAATGCACCTACTGCTTCATCTTAGGAGAGTGCATCGGGAGGAGACGTAGGAAAGAGTGTTTGAATTAAATGAAACTGAGGGTCCCACGACGAGCAGAAAATAATGATTCCAGAATGAGATTTTCACTCTGTAGAGGAGTGTGCACTGATATGAAACTTCCAGGCAGATTAAAACTGTGTGCCGGACCGAGACTCGAACTCCGGACCTTTGCCTTTCGCGGGAAAGTGCTCTACCAACTGAGCTACCCAAGCTCGACTCACGCCCCGTTCTCACAGCTTTACTTCTGCTAGTACCTCGTCTCCTACCTTCCAAACTTTACAGAAGCTCTCCTGCGAACCTACCAGAACTAGCACTCCTGAAAGAAAGGATATTGCTGAGACATGGCTTAGCCACAGCCTCGGGGATGTTTCCAGAATGAAATTTTCACTCTGCAGTGGAGTGTGCGCTGAGATGAAACTTCCAGGCAGATTAAAACTTTCTTTCAAGAGTCCTAGTTCTGCTAGGTTCGCAGGAGAGCTTCTGTAAAGTTTGGAAAGTAGGAGACAAGCTACTGGCAGAAGTGAAGCAGTGAGGATGGGGCGTGAGTCGTGCTTGGGTAGCTCAGTTGGTAGAGCACTTGCCCGTGAAAGGCAAAGGTCCCGAGTTCGAGTCTCGGTCCGGCACACAGTTTTAATCTGCCAAGAAGTTTCAGGAAATAATGAGATTTCACAGTACTTTGAATTCGATGGACTTGACTGTAGGCCGGGAACTGGGTGAGATATTCCAGCCGTTCCTGTTCTTTTTCCTGTTTGGTAGTCCGCTTGCTTAGCTGGGTGCTAACGTGCTTGCCTCCCATGCAAGCGGGCCCGGGTTCGATTCCCGGCCGGCTCGGAGATTTTCGCCGCTCGGGGACTGGGTGTTGTGTTGTCCTCATCATTTCATTCTCATCACCAGCGCGCAAGTCGCCCAGTGTGGTATCGAATGAATTAAGACTTCGCGGCCGAACATCCCCGAATGGGGCCTCCCGATCAGCGATGCCATGCACTCATTTGCACTTCTTTTTCCTGTTTCGTGGCACTTGTTGGATCGGTTGGTTGGCCGGTTGGGCAGCCGACGCAGCTTGTGCGGTAAGTAGTTGCTGTACAGTCAGTGTGGCAATTTGCTGGTTCTGAAACTGAAATCTGATTTAGTTTCAGCGCAGGAGCAGTCTGCGGCTGATGCACAGGGCAAATAGAAGAGCAATGTGCAAAGCCTGCGAAAAGAGAAATATATTATATCTGCAGCTACCCTCCTGTAATACATCCAACAATAACAATAATAATAAATTAGCAAATATAATCACTGTAACGACAGTTCCCATGCAGCAACCTAGAACACATGAAAAGCAAACAAAACTTGATCAAACTCGCCGCCAATTGTCGTGGGTGTGCCTTCTTGAAATGTTTTGTGATCCCTGGCTCGATTAGGAGAGGGTGGTATGATAGGTACGTTGGTCACGTACGTTTCCTCTCACTACAACACGTAATGTGCATTTGGTTGAATTACACTTTATTGCAGGAACCTACTGAATACTTTAGTTCAATAATGTGCAGTCTGAAGTTCTATGGTTAACAGCAATCAAATAACATGTACTAATTCTTGAATCTTGTCCACGTCCATCTCACAACTATACACAATGACTAGTGTTCCCTCAAAGTTAAGATGCGAGGCGACAACTATCACTGTGGGAGACTATGGAGCAGTGTGACGTATTGAGGTGCAATGCGAACTGAGTCCCAATGCTACTTGCTGAGGTACTGGGATTGAGAGACTGAGACAGCTTGGTCGTCGTCGGCGGCCTATATGAACGCTGCCCAGAGGGCGTTGTCGGGGCGTAGCCGGGGGCGTGTCTTGGTATTCTCTCGTCACAGACGCACCTAGTTCAGCGCCTCCTATACAATGTTTCCAAGTGCCGACCTGTGTGTTTCCGAAGGCGTACGTCAGCACAAAATGATTCTATAAGCCCACAAAGGTACTCAAGCCTGCAAATAAAGAATTCAGATTGACGGTTATCATTCGGGACACCTCATAACTTTTTTTTTTAAGCTCAGAAACTACTTTATTCTTCGGAAAGGGTAAGATTTTAGAATTTACAACAAGACGAAGTGAAAAGTTTATATACGACTCTGTAATCACCTTCCACTGTCCTGAAAATGAGCAACCTATGAGCTTCCATCTTAACTGCTCGGAAACACGCGGCCGAATTCTTACTCCAACCACATAGTACCAATATAAAGTCGCCACTATAATTAAACCTGATCAATGCTAGTAAATTGAAATTATTTCACCCATATCTTTAATCATTGTAGAATCTCCACAACAGCATTGACCACCTCTAGAAAAAGGCAATCTCCCCTAAAAACACGTCTCTAGCAACTAGCAATTAACCGAAGCAATCGCAATCGAGGCCCTGTACACGAAGCGCTGCATCAAAGATCTGCTTCTATCTCTCGCTGCCTCTCTCCAACCTGTATGGTTTCCTAAAGCTTCCACGTCCTTCTCGATGTCATCTTTCCACAATGTGTGAGGTCTGTCCAATGGTTGTGTTGCTTAGAGAGTGTCCTCGAACCCCTTATGAACTATATTGCTTTCCATTCTAACCACATGCCCAGCCCATTTGCAGTTTTCTACTTTTTAACGTCTGGACGACAATGGGTTGCTTCATTTAGTGATAAATTTCAGTGTTCTTTCGAACTCTCCAGATGTCATTCTCAACACAGGTCCCGAGACTTTTCTTATCACTTTTCTTTCTAAAGCATTCTACTTTTCTCTTTCTTTCTTGTTATGCGTCCACCTTTCCGGACCGTACAGTACTACTCGGGAGATAGTTTATCAAAAGTCCCATTTTACTGGCACTGTGCCTTCAGCTCTTCTCCTGTTTCACTGAGCAAGGCTACATCATCTGTGTATGGCAGGAGTTTTACTTCACTGTGCTCTAATCGGACAACTTTATCCAATGCAAGCTCGAAGACAACACATGAAAGAGCATCTCCTTGTCGTATGCCCGTTTTGATTGAAAAGTTGGAGGATATGGATCCTCTGAACTCCACTACTGCCTGTGAGCCATCAATGCACAGTTGTATCATCCTAATCATTTTGCTGGGAATCCTAAATTCTTTTAGTGTGTTGTAGTGGCTACTTCTGCAATTCTGTGGATACTGTCATAGACTCGCTGAAAATCATTGAACAGAGAGTGAATATTTCTGTCATATACCCAATATTCCTCAAAGATCTACCGTAGAGCAAATAGATTGTCATTTGTGGAACTGTTTGGTCGAAATCCACCCCGGTATTCTTGGATAATGTTTTCTGTGTAAGACTTAATTTTTTCGAGAATGGTCACTTACAGAACTTTGTATGTTATGTTTAGCAGGCTGATTACTCTGTAATTCCCCATTCCATTTTATTTCCTTTCTTGTGTATGGAGCAAGTTAGTGCAGTTTTCCACTCTTCAGATAGTGTTTCAATTTTCCAGATCGTTGTAATAAGGTTACCTATTTCACGTAGTTTCTTTCCACCTTATTTTAACATCTCTGCTGACAACTGGTCCTTGTATGCAGCCTTGTTGTTTTCCAGTTTATGAATGGCGTGCACCACTTCCTGTTCTGTAAAGCTGTATTCGCCAGTATTACTGCTGTTACTCTCGATTATTACGTAGTTTAAAATTATGTGAGGGCCAGTGCAATATAAAATTTCGGAGAAATAGTCTTTCCATCTTGCTAGAATATCTTCCAGCTGTGTTAGCATGTTTTGATTTTTATCTTTTATGAAATGTGTTTTCATTAGGATAACCTCTATTACTACTCAGAACAGAACACAGACTCCAGTATATTGGCGAATTCTCAAATAAAAAGGACCTCATGGTTTGCAACCCGCAAATAATATCCACTGGTTGAAGAAAGCTGGCTCCCCAAAGACTTATAAGTGGTTTAGCGATCTGGTACCGCGCGCTGCGGAATTTGAATCCGCGCCAGACGGCATGGACGACGAAGACCCCTAGAGGTCTCTGCACCATCGCGCCGTAAGCCGTGGCGGTGCGAGCCTCCTGGCCCACATTTAGTGTGAGGGCGCCACAGCGGAACAGGTGGTCCCAGCAGCGGCCATTAGCATTGCCCCTGATCATGTATTTAAGCGCCTGCCTCTCTCTCAGTCAGCCCCCCTCCCCCCCTTATGAGTCCTCCCCCTCCTTTTGTTCCTCCCCCCTTTCGTTTTTCCTCTCCTCCCTCCTCGTCCCTCCCCCCCTTTCATCCTCCCTTGGCTATGGTGTGTCATCTTTGTGCCGACATTTTAGCGCAGTGTTTACAGTGAGTGTTCAGTGTTGCGTATCTTTTCCGAAGTGTTGCGAACGGACATCATACTGTCGCTGGGTGTGATTTTTATATCTCTTGCGAACAGAAACCAGACTGTCGCCATGTTTTTTAATTGTCTGTCTACTGTGTTACCTGTCTGCTTCCTGTGTATTTTATTAGCTTTGCCAACCCTTTGCTTTATGTTTTAACTTTCCACAATTTTTCGCCGTTTTACAATTTAAGTCACCGTTTTATCGCCTGCTTATATTGTTTCCTGTCTTCTTCTTACGTTTTAAAAAATCTGTAGGCTGCAGAGCAGCGTAATAAGCTGCTGCCAGCCCGCCCCCTTCTGGGGGAATCGAAATTCAATAAAGGAAAAAAAAAAACTCAGCCAGTCAGTCAAATCTTGCGTACATCTCTCGCCTCGCCTTAGATAGCGTATTTACTTTCTTGTTCTGTCTACGAAGGGACATGGTTGTCTAGTTAGGTTTTCTAGTGACCCTTTTGTTTCGATCTTCTCGTTGTTCGTAAGGTCCTTCGTTGGTCGTGTCCGTCCTCTCCCGTTTGTGTGGTTGTTCGCGGGCCGCTCCATGGGTCCCGCCGCGCTTTCCGTCACGTCCAAGCCGCGACCGTTCCGGGCGCAGTTACAACAGTGAATACCGTGGTCTACGAAAAAAATATACTGGGTAGAAATTAAAGTGCCGAATAAAGAGGCAGCTTTCAATAAATCTTTAGCATCGATATCAGTCAGACGTTTACCAAAAATTCGATACATCCGTAGTTAAGAAAATTTAATTATCCTTACTGGTATCGTCTTCATAAGACCTTTGCTAATGAGCATGTATTGTCTAGGGAGGCATGCAGGCGAACGTGGTACCTCCCGAGATGAGTGCAGTCTTCGACATGAGGCTCAACCCGCGCATCGACTTCGACGAGCTGGAGCGCAGGATGCGGCAGTGGTGTTCCGAGGCTGGAGACCAGGTGGAGCTGGATTTCCTCCAGAAGGAGGCACGGCAGCAGGTCACTGACCTGGGGCCAGACAACGCGTGGTGGGCAGCTTTCCAGAGGGCAGCCGACAAGCTGTAAGCAACAGCTGCTGGCGCGTACACGTTATGTCTCAGACCTGATGAAACGACAAAGGTGCTGTACTCCCTACATTAGTCTTAATACTTCAAGACAGTAATTCAAGGTGTTTAAAACTAGTGTATCCTTATGACAGGTGTTTATTTGCTGCTGCTGGTAAGCTCGCCATGATGCGTTACCGCTGTTTCTCGACAAATATTACGTAGTTTTGACATGCAACATTGTAATGTCTCTTGCAGCGGTCTCCCCGCGATATTTTCAGAAATTTTGTAAATTATATAGCTCAGTACATATCTCGAAATATCTCTTCTTATCTTACCGATCCCTAAACTTTAATATACGACGATTATCAATGGAAAGTAGTTTCAAGCCCTATTATTCCTTGGAGCGTGCATTTACTCCATGGAATAGCTTCTCTGCTATCTATTTTTTTCTCTTATGAAAAGAAGGATTCGGATCTTGCCGATTAGCCAGGAAAGAACGAAGATGTATATGTATCTATTGTTGAGCTAGTCGCCATCTTGATGTGATTCTGTATGAGAAGTAATATATGAACTAAACTAAAGTAAGTGTGTTCGCGTATTATTTAACCGATTATTATTGACAGTGCCTGCTTACTACGCTGTGTTGCACGGGATCAGTGGGGAACGTCTGATTTACACTGGACGAACCTGCCGTTTTGTATGCTCAAGATAACCAGTTTATTACTTCCAATAAATACCAGCAGATCTTCCCCATGTGATCACCGAAAGTTAATAATTATTACAAATGTTTTCAGGAGACCGACTGACAATTTTCGTCGCACCGAGACTTCGAAATTGCTTCATTGCCTTATGGAATTTAAGTTAAGCTCAATTTAATCAGGATAGAACAGTATTGAACTGTGTGAATGTGATAAGCCTGCTTTGTGAATGAAAATTCCCTTTTATAAGCATGTTTTTTACTATCCTGATCAGCGAAGCTAAATCAGGCCGATGTGAGAGAGGTTTTAAATTTTTGATCCCACAAAAAATATTAAAACATGCAGCATCTCATAATGGAGGTCACTTCAACAACTTGCTCAGTCAGTCTCATAAGGTTATTTTTTGCACAGCTTATACGTAATACAAATACTTTCTTACGTTGAAATCCTATCTACTTATTATGAAACATAGACATCTCTCTGGTGAACTCGTTATGTTCTGCTTTTGCAGGGAACTGAAGATACGAGCTGTATCCTGTCCTGGAACAACTGACGCGCGTTTCCTGCGAAATGTAAGTTGTGCAAAGACTTAAGTCTATTATGATGTGAAAGGAAAGGGCATTAGGTTTTGACGTCCTGTCGACGATGAGATATATAGATGGTACGGATGGGTAAGGAAACCAGCGTCTCCATTTTAAAGGAACCAACCCGGCATTTGTGTCTTTCGATGTAAGGAAGCAACAGGAAACCAATATCTGGTCGATTTGACGGGTATCTGAACTTGTCTCCATCCCGATGCGAATTTAGAACCTCACCCGCCTCGCTGTCTTAAGCGGTAAAATATTAGATGTTACTATCCATTAAAAGTCACTTTAATGTAAAAGAGACAACTGTCTAATCTATGTGGGTGTTCAAACACATAAAAATACGAAACGTTTGTTTCGAAACACAAGTAGAGTCTACTAGTTAGCTTAAATCCATCCTTTTATCGGCAACTAAGGTCAATTTAAACTTTGTAATGAGTTATTACGAAAACGAGCCCTACAAGGTCCTGTATTGTCTTTTACAGTACGCCGATAAAGTAGCGTCCTACCGACAACCTGATCAGAATGCACTTCGGCGTGACGTGCCGAAACGCACCTTTAAATGTTGTAACGCTAGTTCGGACTTCGAGGTTCAATTTTGCACTCATTCGTTGCTTCCTCACACAACATCTAAGAAATATCTTGCAACGAAATGATGCTTCATAGCGCAGCATTGTCTTCGTGGTCACCCTTGACTGTTACAGCATCTACTTCGTTCCTCCAGATTTCTCCAAGTCCCGGCACTTAGAATACTGATTTTCACTAGGTAAACAAAATCTAAGAAAAACAGATAAAAAGAAGAAAAATAAAATCAAGAAAGAATTTTCCGAATGGGACGTATATTAGTAGTTATCATGTACCTCTACATTCAAACAAAAGACTATATTTTCAGAAAAATTGGATGATTTATTGAAGACAACGAACTTCGCAACCTGAGAAAGTCAGTAACAGTTGCTCCCTCGAATTCCTATTCTGTGCCAACCTCTTCGTCTCAGAGTAGCACTTGCAGCCCAATTTGCTATATATATCCCAGACTGTGTCTTCCTCTACAGTTTTTTCCTCCACAGCTCACTCTACTACCATGTAAGTTATTTCCTGTTGTCTCAACATGCTCCATCATCCTGTCCCTTCTCACTTTCAGTGTGATCGTCTCAATCGTTACCTTAACAGTCCATCTAATTTTCAACGTTCTTCTGTAACACCATATCTCAGATGCTTCTATTCTCTTATGTTTCGGTTTTCCAAGAGTCCATCATGTCTCCCTGCCGTACAATTAAGTGCTCTAAAAGAACCATGTCAGAAGTCTCTTTCTCAAATAAAGACCTATGTGGGCTTCCCTTGCCCAGGAATGCCTTTTTTGTCAATGCTAGTCTGCTTTTTATGACTTCTATGCTTCGTCCGTCATGGGGTATTTTTTGCCTACGTAGCAGTTTCCGTAACTCCATCTACGTCGTGATCACCAGTTATGACGCTAAGTTTCCCGCTGTTCTCATTTCTGTCACTTCTCAGTACTTTCGTCTTTCTTCGAGTTACTCTCAATCAGTATTCTGTATTTATTACACAGTTCATTTCGTTCAGCTGATCCTGCAACTATTCTTCACTTTCACGGAGGATAACAAGTGCGAATATTATCATTGACATCTTTTCACCCGGGATTTTAATTCCAATCTTGAATTTTTCTTTTATTTCATTTACTACTTCTACGATGTATAGATTGAACAGTAAGGGCGAAATACTACATCCCTCTCTTACACCCTTTTCAATTCGAGAACTTCGTTCTTGGTCTTCCACTCTTATTGCTCCCACTTAGTTCTTCTACAGATTGTATATCACCTGTACTTCCCTGTAGCTTAGCCCCATTCTCTCAGAATTTCGAATATCTTGCATCCTTTAACGCTGTCGAACGCTTTTTCCAAGTCGACAAATCCTATAAACGTGTTAGATTTTTGTTTAGCCGCAACGTGAGAATTGCCTCTCTGGCGCCTTTACCTTTCCTAAAGAGAAACTGATCGTCATCTAATATATCCTCAATTTTCTTTTCCATTCGTCTGTATATTGTAATTGTCAGCAGCTTGGATGCAAGAGCTGTTAAGCTGATGATGTGATAATTCTTCCACTTGTCGGCTCTTGAGATCTTCGGAATTGTGTGGATGATGTTTTTCCGAAAATCTGATGGTACGTCGCCTGACACATTCTGCACACAAACGTGAATAGTCTCTTTGTTTCCACTTCCCACAACGAATTTAGAAATTCTGTGGTATGTTCTCTATCCCTTCTGCCTCATTCGACCTTAAGACTTTCAAAGTTCTTTTAAATTTTGATTCTGATACTGGATCCCCTGTTTCATCTATAATAACTTCTGTTTCTTCTTATACCATGTCATCAGACAAGTTTTATTCCTCATAGAGGCATTCAGTGTACTCTTCCTACCTACGTGCTCTCTCCTCTGCATTGAACAGTGGAATTCCGACTGCACTGTTAACGTTTCCACCCTTGCTTTTAATTCATCCCTTAGTATTTCGGTACCTCAGTCCTGTGCGTCCTGATTCTTCCTGACTAGTTTCTTGAACTTCACTCTGCTTTTAATCACTACTAAATTGAGAGCTGAGTCTATTTACTCTTTGGTGCGCCTTACAATCCAGTATCTGATTTCAGAATCTCTGCCTGACCAAGATGTAATTCAGCTGAAACCTTCCCGTGTGTCCCGGGCTTTTCAAATTTCATTTCCTCCTCTTGTGTTTCTTGAACAGAATATTCGCTATTTCTACTGATATCTATCACAGAACTCAATTAGTGTTTTACCTTTCTCATTCACAGTACCAGACCCACATTATCCCGTGACCCTTTCTTCTACTGCTTACTGCAATCCGGTCATTTGCATCTCCATTTACGTACTGAATTACCCGTTCAATGTCCTGATATACGTTATGTATCTCTTTATCTCCAGCTTGCGACGTTGGCATGTATACCTGAACTATTGTTATCGACGATGTTTTTCTATCGATTCTGTTGAGAACAATCCTGTCACTGAACTGTCCACAGGAAATCACTCTCTGCCCTATCTTCATAACGAAATCTATTCCCGTTGCACCATTTTCTGCTGCTGTTGATATTACCCCATACTCTTCTCACCATAAATATTTATCTTGTTCCCATTTCACTTCACTAGCTTCCCTACCTTGTTCAAGCTCTTGACATTCCAAGCCCGGACTCTTAGAGAGTTATTCCTTCGTTGGTTATTCAGTCTTTTCCTCATGGTTACCTCCCCATTCCCTGTCCCCTCCCGTAGATCCTAATGGGGGGACTAATCCGGAATCTTTTGACAATGGAGAGATCATCATAACACTTTTTCAATTACGGGCTACAAGTCCTCTAGATACACATTAAGTATCTTTAATGCACTGGTTTCCATCGTTTTCTACACAGTCATGCCGCTGTTCGTTGCTGATTCTTCCGTCTTTAGGGACGTTTTCCCACCGCAAGAACAAGAGAATGCTCTGAACCTCTGTACGCTACTCCGCCCTCTTGGCAAGGCCATTAGATGAACGAGGGTGACTTCCTATGCCGGCTTCTTCGGCCTCCAATCTTGATGATTTGTATTCAGAATTTATGCTGTGGTGGGATTCGATCCCGGAACCGAGGACGTTTTTATTACTCATTAAATACGTTACTTCTACATCACGGGTGCCAATGCTGGCCAGTGTGCAAGCAGTTATTTGGCTTGGCACTGACTGATACAATTAGGGATATCGTGCCAAATTCTGTTCAATTGGCGCGTTAGACCATAACAATTCCGAACTGGTTGGAGATCCCTGCCCATAATGCTCCAGACATTCTTAATTTGAGACCTTGCTGTCCGAGACAGGGTTTGGCAATCACGAAGATATGTAGTAGAATCTCTCGCCGCGTGTGGGCGGCCATTATTTTGTTGAAATGTAAGCCCAGGATTGCTTTCCACGAAGGGCAACAAAACGGGGCGTAGATTATCGTCGACTGTGCTGCAAGAGTGCCGTGCATTACAACCAAAGGAAACATGAGATTTCCTGTGAGACCAAACTGCTGAGGTCATCTGTCCCTAGGCTTACACACTACTTAATCTAACTTAAACTAACTTATGCTAAGAACAACAAACACAACCATGCCCGAGGGAGGGCTCGAACCACCGACGGGGGGAACCGCTCGAACCGTGGAAAGGCGCCCAGACCGCGGGGCGACAACCAAAGGTGTGCTTCTACGAAAGGAAGTGGCAACCCAGATCATCACTCCTGAATGACGAGTCTTATGGCGAGCGGCATTCAGGTTAGTATCGCAGCGCTGTTTGGGACACCTCCAGACGTCCTGACCGGTAATCGGAGCTGAGTTCGAAGCACGACTCATCAACGAAAACAACTATATGCCAGTCAATAACATTCCAGGCCGACGACGTATCTGTTGACGCCCCGGACAGTAGTGGGATGCCAACATGACTGTCGTTCCCCATACGTTGCGACGTCCGAGAGTGATGGTCTGGGGTGGCATTTCATTTTGCAGCAAGACCTCCTCGGTTGTCGTCCGAGGCACTCTTGCCGCATAGCAGTACATCGACGTATTCAATGTCCCATTACGTTGCCGTTCGTGGCAAACCACCTGTGCTTACATTTCAGTTAGATAATGCTCGCCCACCAACGGGGAGGATTTTTACTGTTTGTCTTCGTGCTGCTACCTTAGCCAGCAGGGTAGCCAGATCTCTCCCCAATGGAGGAAGTTTCGGTGCGTTATGGTCAGGACCCTTCAAACAGGTGGTGATTTTAACTATGTAATGCACCAATGGACGTAATCTGACACCATATTTCATAGGACACATCCAACAATTCTAACAATCAATGCCAAACCGAATAACAACTTGCATACGGGCCAGAAGCGAACAAATGCGTTATTCGCTTGCTCAATTTGTGAAGCTGGTTCCGCTGTATAAATCATCCAGTTTTACTGAAATTATAATCATTTGTTTGTCTGTAAATATATCGTACATCACATCTACCGACTTACGTCCCAATCGGATAATTCCTCCGTGGTACCGTTTTTGTCGTAGAGTGTATTTGTATTCAACATCCCCTCGACACGTGTGGCTGAGAGGAACTTGTAGCCGGTGGCGAGAGGTAGAGAGAGGGGGCGCATGGGAAATGATTATAGTAGGTCTTCCTAAGAGGAATGATGGTCGACTCTCTTATTTCACCCGGGATCGAATTCAGTATAAGCTTATTCATTACTAGCAGACATCGATTTGTTCAGTTGCCACCACAGCTCCCAGCGTGAAGGCGTTTTGCGCTCACTTGTTCACAGGGCACGATCGATCTGCGATCAGGAGAGCCTTCCAGCAGAACTGCAGCACCTCGAGACAACATTTCGGAAAAATGGGTACAACCAGAAACAAATAAGACATGGACTCAGACAGACTGCGCCAAGAGAACAAGAAAAAGAAACAGAAGAACACAAGTCATTGGCGTGCATTCCGTTTGTGGGAAACACCGCAAGGAAAATCGGTAGAATCCTGGGGCAACACAATTTGAAATGTGTATTCCGACCCCCTGCAAAAACCTTGACTCCACTGGGTTCAGTGAAAGATGACGTAGGCCTTCGAAAACCAGGCGTTTATCATATTCCCTGTCAGTGCGGAAAATCACACATTGGGGAGACAGTCCGCACTGTAGGAGAGAGGTGCCGCGAACACAAGCGCCGTACCGAATTATGCCAGGCTCCTAAATCAGCCGTGGCTGACCATTGTTTAAAGACTGGCCATACTATAGACTATGAAAAAACAAAAATACTCTGTCAATCCTCCTACTTCTGGGACTCCGTTACTAGAGAGGCCATCGAAATCCGACTACAGGACGATCTAATCAATAAAGACAGCGGCCTTCAACTCAGTCAGGCTTGGAACCCTGCGCTCAGCCTGGAGAGAAAGGTGCGGTCCCAGAGATCGAGGACCGCCCCCGACGGCGGCAGCAGGGAGACTGCAGACCCCAATTCAGACCCAGGCGCCGCTTCCCCCACCACCTCCAGTAGCCGCCGCGCCGGCCGCGCCGAAAACACCAGGAGAGGAACCGTGGAGGGGGTAAGGGCTAGTATATACAGGGCGAGAGGAACTGTACAGCATTCGTCAGGAACCACCTGACGATGGCAGCGTGTATGTCTGCTGAAATATTGTGGAGAAATTACGACGCTACCCGATCGGATACCCGAGAACTGTTTAAATTGGAAATACACCGGAAAAACTTCAGATCGCATTTCTTTATTCACTTAGCGGTCCCTCGACGCGACGATACTTGGAACAAAATATAACTACTTATGTTGAACTTAAAGAGGCAATGCACATTTTTTCTTTTTTTCCCTTTTTAGAGTATTTTTTTAATTTGTAATTTAAGTTTTGTGAATATTAAAATGAGGCACAACTTGTGTCAGTCTCGTTATGTTTGAGTGAAATATCAGCAATGATAAACGGCAGTGTATCTTTGTACACGAGGTGGAGACTCTTGAGTCCGTCGTTGTTTTCGTCATTTCCGTGCTGCAGGTGGGCGTGCCGGCGCTGGGTTTCTCGGCCATCAACCTGACGCCGCCGCTGCTGCACGGGCACAACGAGTTCATCAGGGTGAGCACCCTCCTGCAGGGCATCCGCATCTTCCAGGAGCTGCTGCTCGAGCTCGCTAACGTCCCGTAGCACTCCCGCTCCGCACGAACGGCTCGCCTGCTGTGCAGGGAGATGCAGCGACAAATGTACCTCATTCACTATTAAATATACTTTCCACTGCAGAGTTCATCACGTTTCTTGGAATGTGTTCTTAGTTAAGCGTTTCATTTATAAGCGAAACAGTAAACTCGCTGAGATACGATGAAGGGAAAAGAACATTAAGAGCAGGTTTACTACCTTTGACCCGAAAAAAGCATGTTTCTCGGGTTGTGTTATAGATATCACTGTCAAATTTGGTCAAAATGTTTATTGATATTTCCTCTACAAATTCTAATTTTTTCGATCGGAAATGTCGAAGATCAGAGGCAGAAGTGCCGTCAGAACGGAACAAAATTTCTATGTAGAGCTCCACGCGCGGTATGTCACAGCTCAGCCGGCTCCTCTGAAATCAAAATTGAGTTGACTTTAGCGAAGTATATATAATTCTTTAGGAGTTGTACGTCGCTTAAGTTATTTGAACCATAGGAAACAAAATGGCGGCCATTTAAAAAAATAGGTTTTTTTCATCGATTTTTCGACTTTGTCGGTGAAGTAAAAATATTTATAGTTGATGGATCGGAATAAAAATGGTACAACTCCTAGATAAATTAGTTAGCTTCGCCGGAAACAAAGAATCATGCCAATTGGTTCAGTAGATTCGAAGTTACCATACCGTGCGATAAAAGAAAGTCATTTCGAGAAAAACGCGTTTGAAGTTTTGACTACCTATAAATGCAATATTATGCACCTTACGTTCAATATGCTATTCCGGGTCCATAAACTAGTCCTTCCTTTTCCTCAAAGAGGGCGTTCTGCTTGATCTGGGCCATCCTGCGCTGCTCCAAAGCCGGTGACAAGCGGTATTCGGCCGCTTGAATCCGGTGATCGTCCGAATGCTTGGCGAACTGCATCGAATAGAGTCCCAGGGTGACGTCCCTAGTTTGCATGGTCTTCAGGATTGCTGAATACCCTTCGTTGAAGCTGCTCAGTGCCAGGAAAGTCACAATCTCCTGAGTCTTCGCACCAGAATGCAAATGCTTGTGGTCTAACTTCCACACACACGCGTTCAAACTTTAATTTCAATTTCCTGTGTTTCCTCCCAAGCTCCGGTACAATAACTTGTCCTCCGAAAGGCCCTCGTAGATCGGATGAATCACTTTTTGAACTTCTTTGGAGAGCGGCTGGTCGTGTTGATATTCGTCCAGATGTCCGGCAGCCTCTGCAATGCGCCACTTGCACCAGTACCGGACAATTTTGGTGTTTTGGGTGGTCATCCTTCGAACAGTTGTGGGAATACGTTGCCCACATTGCCTTCTTCATATGTTCCACCTAATTTGAATGCCGTCGGATTTCCAAACCGTAGTACGTCGTAAGCTTCTTGATCACTTTATCAGTTTTAGTCATGGGCAAGCGCACAGAATAAATTTTCGCGGCTACAAACTCGAAAGTCCCGAAAAAAACTGGTGCGTGAAAAAGGCCGATTTCAGGCCGGTACATTTTTTTGTTCAACCGAGAATAACAAACATTTCCGTTCTGTATTCGGAAAAACCGTTTCAGGGGTGCAATCTAAACACTTTTATGGATCCAAAAATTCAATTAAAATCGATTTTTTTAACCAAAAGATACTAAACCTCCCCTTAAATAAAAGAAAGACTTGCTAGGCTCGATTCAGGCACGGCTGTAACGTCATTGGCTAGTGAGTTAACAGGTCTCGATCTAATACCTCCGTCGCTTGACATTGCATCCGAGTTTTTAAAATAGCGATATTTCCTGTTGGTGGACTCTCGGTGATTGCTCTGATCCTGGGCAAAGTAGAGGAAGAACAAATCGAAATCATTCATAACGGAAGTTCACCTATGAGGCACAGCAAAAGCGGACAACAAAATAAGGTGTGCGGCCGAAATGCCAGTGGAAGAAATTTTATTTGCGAGGCTGCATGCCCGAAATTTAATGGACTCAAAAATAGGGATTTGTAAGATATGTAGACTGAACAACAAATGAGGAACTTCTGAATAGAACTGAGCAAAAAAGTATGGCTCAACTTGACTGAAAGCAGGGACCGGTTAATAGGACACATCATGAGGCATCAAGGGATTGTCAGTTTGGTAATGGAAGAAAGTGTGGTGGGTAAAAATTGTGGAGGAAGACCAACGCTTAAAAGCTCTGAGCAGATTCAAATGATCGCAAATTGCGGCAGCTATGGAGAAATGAAGAAGAGTCTTGCAAAGAAACCACTAGCATGGATACCTGCAGCATATCAATCTTCGTATTGAAGACTACAATAACAGGAACAACAACAAAGAGGTACAACGAACTGGCGGACGGTAGAGCTAAGTTTTATAAATACTACAGAATGTCAGAAAGTTGTTTCATCTTGCTATTGACGGAATTGGAAGTTAAACAGGAAAAGAAAGGCACACACGCTGCAGAAAAGCTATCATACAAAGACAACGCTTCGCCATTTGTTTTAGGTAAGTGCATAATCTTCTTTGTTCCTTGAAATACATGCAAAAGGTATTCGAAATAAATGGTTCTAGCTCCGTCATAAGTTGCATTGAGATGTATATTTTTTATTGCTTGATGGTGACTAATTTGGGACACCTGTACACCTGTGTCCATTTTCAAACCATTCTGCTGTATGTGTGACAAATACAGGCAGCAGCCCATGTACAGTCATTAGAGACATAGAGTTCTCGAATGTGTGGTGCGTTTTGTTGTTGTTAAGTCGGCCTCATACCACTTCGATCACTGCAGGGGCAGATTCTGTACATGGGCTATCGCCTATATTTGTCTCACTTATAGCACGAATGGTTTGAAAAGGGACACAGGCGTCGGAAACTAGTCACTATCAAGAAATAAAAAATATCCTTCTCAATGCAACTTATGACGGAACTACAACTATTTCTTTCCATTATCAGACAAGTTACGAACCTATTTTTCTCCTGCAGCATACTGCAAGCTCGCAAAAAATATTCGTTTCCTTTTTGGTACTACGACTCAAAAATTTATTCTTAACGGTAAATGCCGTCAGGCTCTTCTGGGACAAGTAGATTACATAATCATAGCCACTTTATTCCACAAGTTATACAGTGTAAGTACGAGTCTATGCTATTACGTTGCTTAGTAAGCAGATGTCCGAAAGGAGGTGGCACACAACAAAGTTTACGTTTTCAAGGAACGAACGCAGTGACGGATTTATCTGTGCACGAGAAATATACGTTGAATATGTTAACTCTAATGCTGAGCTTCATTTTTGGTAATGAAACATCTAAACATGAAGAAATGTTAAGTTCGAACAATACTACTTAACACATGCGAAAAGTACAAGCACATATAAACACCAATTTCGTGCCGTTTGCTTTTACACGCCAGTTTTTCTCTAGATGGAACACTTGATATCTACGTTCATGATTTTCTGGCCTGAACAAATCGTAAACTGCGGGATTCTTGCACACTGTCTCACTAACTCATAATACGAAATGAAAAATCATTAAACTTGGACACCCTATGAGTTGCACGACCGAGAAATTAAAATACGGTCTGCAAAGAATCTGACAATCACGACGCGATCACGGCTACAGCATTGTTGGCGCCAGTACAGTAAGTGCAAATACATGGATTCATGTAGTGTGAATGTTTTTAACCCGCCTTTGTCCACGTGGGAGCGTGCAACACCGTTGCTTACGCCGGGTCTGTCCGGACCCAACTCAGTTTTTGGCTCCGGGGTTGCGTAATCTCATCGGACCGACGTCAAACATATACAATAAATTCAGCAGTGCCTACGAGTATACCCTTCAAATTTCAACCCTCAGGAAGAAAAATTGTAGGTTGTAGCACTGAAAGAAGCATTCAGTCATCCCAGTAAACCAATAATGTAAGAAACTGTTCGGAAGTTGGTACACTGTTGAATTACAACACCGAAACTGGTAACTATCTTATCGACACCAGGGACAGATATAAACTTACGCGAACAATGAGTATGAGAACAGCCTCACTTCTCGTGTAAGTAGCGGTACCTACAGAACTTCACATATTTTCATCGCAAATTCAGACGCGAGGCATCAGTTTCGGAAATTTCTAGAAAATCTCCATCAGAAACGAATTACAATCAATCAACTATATTGACTACGGAAATAAAATGTAGAAAATGTATAACCTCGAATTATTTTATTGACGTCAGAAATAAATACAAACTCAAACACACTTTGAATAAAACGGGCATGTTTTTAGAAATTGCCTTTTCAGATATGAAGCAAAACCAACTTGTACTGCTGACAATACCAAAATCAGTCTTAGAAAAGTAATTAAACTTAAGCAGTCAATAAACTGTGAAAATAGAAACAAACTAATATTGCAAACCTCCATCCCAGAATCAGTCTTCTCCGGTTTGTGAATCCGCAGGATCACACATCAAACATGGTCGACTTAGTTTTTCATGTTTCTTGCAAGTTGCAAAGTTACATTTGGTGCATTTGTTGTTGGATTTATCATCCTTTTTTCTATTGCATCTCATTTGGTTTAGGAGTGGCGTATCCAGAGACAGAGCGATTGGTGTCCTCCTTAGGTACAAGAACCGTTCATTAGAGACTTAGGGCTCTCCTAAACTTCACTTCAGTCTGCATTCGCTTCATATGAGGTTCAGTCAAGCTCTGAAAGTTTTTTCAAAGAATCGGTCGAGACGATTTACCTGCAGCTGAGGTGAATAAAACCCCGCTGTTTATTCCTATCATATGGAGTATTCCACAAACATATGGCTCTGGCCAACATCAACAGTACCTCTTTACCGTGCAAAAGTGACAAATTCTGTCGGTACAATCAACACCTCCTTTCGTCAAATTATAGAACAGAACAACAACAAGGGGTTCTTGTATCAGAATGTATGGTTCCTGAACCATGCACCGTGGATAAAAATAATACTTGCTTGTTCTTCCTTTCAGAGAAAGAGGTGAGCAATTTGTCGGGTTGGTAAACAAATCTTGATGTATAGGATCTAATCTTTCACTGTGAGCCATCAATGAGGTATTTCTCTTTTGCTTTGCAGCATGGTGCCAACAAAAGAAAGTTTACTTTCAGTTAGCTTCTCATCCAATTCGTACTATGCAAACCAGTTGTCGGCTATTACATTGTGACTTATATTTCGGTATTTTGTATATCTTCACATAGCTGGATGACGTAGCATGTTGGCAAATAAGGGAGCCTTCCCTCTGAATTATATTTTTACCTACGTATGGTATCCCACGGCAAAAATAAAATGTGGGTGCGTCGCAAAGTGACACAATCTTCGCTCTATATTTATCGGGGCTTTAAGGGATATACATTTTGAAGGGACATTTCCGTCTGAAACAAAGAATAGTTTCATCGACAGTCAGTACTTGGAAGGGGCAGAATATTTCCAACAGTTTGCGTTGAAAGTGTCCCACACTACACGAATGGGCGCTAATTTATCATTTCTCCTTCTCTCGTCGCATGTTCTTGCATTAGAATCGAATCTTAAATGTGAAAGTAGGGATCTGAATAGGTTTTCGGACATCACACACCCGCAAAACGAGAGATCAAATTTTCTATAATAAATACCATCGAGATTCACATTACAGTTCTTGGTAGCCTCACAAAAAAAGACAAATCCAATAAGAGATTTCATTTCTATGCCGTCAGTGGTTCCATTGTACCTCTCTAACTTCGGTGCCAAAGCCAATCTCTTACTGATTTCTTCATTAGTGCGATGCACAATTTTCTGAGTAATGTCTTCTCTCACGAATAATACAACGAATAAGGAAGGTGTTTAGCCTGTTTGGACAGCTCCTTTTCCCCCAGGAAGGTGAGTAATAATATTTCCTCTGGCAGCTCCGGTTGTACAATTTCTAATGACAGCGTCGTCCAAATTGTCTCTCCATTCTTCCCTCAAACGAATTCTCCGTCTTCACAGTCATCTAAATATAGCTGTAGCAGTGGGTTTTCAGTGTCTTTAGGAGCAACGAAGAACTTGTCGGCCAAACAGTACGCACTGTGGAGCAACGCTGGACGGAACACGACAGGTGCTTACGCCCACGCTATCCAGAAAAATCAGCCGTGACAGAACACGCCTTAGAAAATGGACACCGAATTCTATTCGACGAAACACCTGTCGTTATTAAGACGAAGGGATTTTGGGACAGTGTCATAAAAGAATCTATTGAAATAAAAGCCTCTAAAAACACCATCAACAAGGACGGCGGTTTGCAGCTCAGCACAGCCTGGGACTCGGCCATCATGAGGTTAAAATCGGGGCGACGGAACCGGATTTAAAACATTACCACTTATGGCGAGGAAGAGAGCACTAGTGATGTCACAACCATCAGTACGGTTATATAACGACGCAGCCACGGCGACACAGCAGTCATTCTTAATTCTTACCACTTGACAATGACTGAGGAGAGCTCGGTCGAAAGCTCGTGGGACCACCTGGCGCGGCTGGAAGCCCGAGAAAATTTTATTAATTCATATCGCCGCGAAACCATGCATTCATACAAGAGTTCATAATTTATTCATTTTCTTTGCTAGCCTCAAGTTCAGTTATTTTGCCATCCATGGCACTGACTTCGGCGCCACTAACAGCGCTTACATATGACCAATATTCTTTTTAGATTTTGTGAGAGATCTTCCGATAATATACTGCTGCATTAATCACTGAAGATCCATGCATTGCCCTCTTACAGCCAAACGTATTTCATTCAGCATTTATCTGTCTACAGCCCCGTGTTTTGTTTTACACCTATTACGCAGTAGTCCGTTTCTTTACATCACGAATTATTCTATTAGATTCATATCTCTTCAGTGGACTGTCAATTCAAATATTCAGATGTGTGTGAAATCTTATGGGACTTAACTGCTAAGGTCATCAATCCCTAAGCTTACACACTACTTAACCTAAATTATCCTAAGGAAAAACACATACATCCATGCCCGAGGGAGAACTCGAACCTCCGCCGGGACCAGCCGCACAGTCCGGCGACTGTCAATTATGATTTTAAACTTCAGCCATAGTTCTCCCACACGCTACTGTGCAAAGCTAAATGTTTCTAGTTCCGCAGTGAGATATGATTCTATCGCCTCGTTGTCTAGTTCGCTGAACATATAGATCTTTCAATTTCATTTAGTTGTCTCACGGTAACTAATATCAGTTTCAAAATGAACGTCCACCAACTGGCCAGATCTGTTGTGGAGTTAGGTAACATGTTTCGGCTAACAGTGATTCCGTAACAGTACTTTCGATACTTTTGAGAGATAATCGAGGGATATTATATTACTTACGTACATAACAAGTGAAAGTGTTTTATGGTGAAATATAAGTTCAGTGTTGCTGCAGAAAAGTATATGTATTGCCTGAGAAGAACGTGGTAGGTCTGTTTGTTTACGCTGAACTTCTGTTCAAATGGTTCAAATGGCTCTGAGCACTATGGGACTCAACATCTTAGGTCATAAGTCCCCTAGAACTTAGAACTACTTAAACCTAACTAACCTAAGGACATCACACACACCCATGCCCGAGGCAGGATTCGAACCTGCGACCGTAGCAGTCCCGCGGTGAACTTTTGTACTCAGACGTAAATAGCTATCGGCCCGCAGCGTGTCACGCTCACTAAATGTGGCAGGCGAACGACTGATGGCTGGGTCGGTGGCTCTGCTGAGTTATTCAAAGGACAATGGACTCACTCTACATCTGTGCTCGATTAGTTCCAAGGCGACGCCAAAACTGCTCTTGCACACGAAAGCAGTGTACTGCGGAATTTCTTTGCCTACAGGCTGGAATACACAATATTGTTCGAAGAGACGATAATAGACTGCTAATGATTTCACAGAAAACATTTAAATGTCAAGATGCAGGCTAGCGCTTTCAGTGAACTGCATTGGTTTTAGAATTATTTTATGTCCAATGTCACGTCACATTTCTAAACTAAAATTCATAAATAGTTCACCCTTCCGCCGCTTTACAACTGTCAATTTTTTCACGGACGGAACTATGTTCCCTAGAAAGGATTTTGATCCCTACAGAATGAAGCAACTAGTTTTATCATCTCACATTTATTTTAACTTTTTCAAAATGTTAGTGAAGCCTTCCCACACTGTTCAACAGTCACAAGCTTTATGTAACGTGATCACTTACATATCTTTGTTGTATTATTGTCCATCATGGAGAAGACATCAAAATTGTTTTTTTCTCTTTTCAATTCAGAATAACTGCTGATCAGAAAAATTGGTCATGTGTCCAATAAAAAAAGTACTATAAAGCACTATAAAAAATAGAAACAGGATGTTTTCAACTGGTTTTAAGGACGTAAATTTATAACTCAAAGTTACACACATTTGGTCAACAAAGCACTGCTCGTCAGAGACATGAAGTGACGTAGAGTCCGCATCTACGTCAATACGCAACGGTACGTCAATACGAGTAGTATGGGTATGAGCATCCTGAAACACTTTCTTTACATCTGATATGACGTAACGACGTCATCAGCATTATCAGTGACGTCATACATAATGTTATTAAGACGTTGAACTGAAGACATCGCCAGAGATGTCATCATCCTTATCAGTGGAAAGCCGCATCCCTCCTTATATACTTCTAGTCAGGCTGTAGTATTAGCTACGAAATAGCCAATGAGAAATTCAAGATGGCGAAAATAGCCCAGACGTGTTAGCAGGAAAGTAAAAACCACGTCATAATCCCCAGTTAGCAGCGAATCACAATGGAGTACTCCTTATCGCCACACAATCAGGCCCCAATATTAAACATTTAAAATCTCAGACATTGCCTAATTTTTATAATGGGAAATTGAAAGTCTCTCCTTTTACCTCATGCCAATCCTAGTGCTTTAAAAAAAATGAAACAACCAATGAAAAATAGAAGATGACGGAAACAGTTCATTTGTTAGGAAATTAAATGTTCGCCATATCTCCAACCAATCTCAGTGAAGTGTTCTAAATTTACAAACAAAATGGAAACAGATGAATTGTGCGTTAATGCCCTCAACCCCATCCCTTTTTTTTCAAACAGTCAGAGTGCAGAATCTAAAGAATGCGTAAATATGGTGCCACATGCGTGGTAAAAATTATGTAACCTCCATTTGAAAGCCTAAGATATTAATTATTTCTGGACTACAGGTGCTTTCAAGTGACATTATTCATGCACAGAGCAACTGCGTTATTTATACACCCTTCATCTTTTCTTTCCAACCAATAGGGTGTAATATTACACGGATGCATAAAAATGACACCAAGCAAATGTTATTTACATAAAATTCCGTAAAAGCTCACTCTATAATATACCATCTCTCTCTCCCACCTCGTCCAACCACAACCTAGAATTTCAGCCTCCATTAAGTTGGGCTGCGCTCCAAAGTATCTGAACGACATGAATTATTGACCACAAATTATGTCACAGACCTCTCCTCTATCCCGGAACCAGAACCAAGTATTGCTATTACAATGTAGTACCATCTTCGCTGCACTAATATGTATATGAAATATTTATTAAAAATACGTCAAAGTATCTGAACTGCCTAAAACGTCGAAAAATGTATTAAACATACGTCAAATTAACTGAACTGCCTAAAATATCGAAAATGTTGTCAACTTTCTTTGCATTAATGTCTTCCAAAAGATAGTTTATGGACTGCCTCGCCATTCACATCAGAATATTTCATTCTAATCTATATTTCATTCGCTATGGAACATTGGAATGGCTATATAACATATTCTCTGTAAATAATAAAAACCCACATTTGCTTATAAAACACAAATAATCAATTAAGGAACGATAAGTGGCAAAAATCAATTTCACATGAAATACCATAGAGTAAACCCTGAAAACGAGAAATAGAAACAACTGCTGCTTCATATTCTATCTGCTTACTGTCATGAAAAGATGGCTCACCTGTTAAAGGGTGCCATACGTTTGACCTCTGTACCATAAGTTACTCTTACTGTCATCTGTCAGTACTGACAGATATGTTCAAAGGTCGATCTGTGGACCACATTTTGTTTAATACACAACAGAAATTTTGTGCAATTTTTTTTCATATTTTTGATGCCACAGTATTCCAAAAGTCCGCTAACTACCGCCAGTGACTTAAAGAGGCTTGTCTTTACATCGATTACCACAATGTTATGTTTAATCAAGTTATTTTTCGTTTAAAAACATGATTGTGACCTGTAAATTATGTTTCAGCAGAGAGAGGAGAGTGAAGGTAATGTATCACCAGGAAAATATAATTGATCAAAATTATTGTAAATGATTGGGGACCTAGTTTAGGTCAAGTACAATACAAGCTTACAAGGCATAAATTAACTGTTTTATCTCAGCTATGATGATTGTCAAAATGTCTAACATACACGAGAATACGTAATGTTTTACGTTGCAACACTATCAAAGTTCATAAAGTGTATTGAGTATGATAATGAGTACTCTGTAATCACCTAACACTTCACTTTAGTCACCAATCCAATGTAAGGGGGGAAGGCGACGATCATGCGTGACAAGAACAAGTAAAACCGATGGCAAGTGTTACAAAAGGCTGCTGCAATCGGATCTGTGGCTAAAGAGTCTGTAATCAACTACACCATCATCTAATAAAAGCAAAATTCCCCCTCCCCCCCCCCCTCTCTCTCTCTCTCTCTCTCTCTCTCTCTCACACACACACACACACACACAAACACAAACACACAGAAAACGAAATTTTTATGGGAAAGAGGGAATAAAGTGTTCGATTTTAGGAATGATTTACTTGTTTAATTACAATACATAATTGAAATTGCGAAAAGACATGGAATGTTTACAAATACAAACTCGCGGGAGACGACTGAAGGTAGTAACAACGGGAGATGTCACATCTCCAAAGACAATGTCAGAGTCTATACCTCGTAAATAAATAAAATTATTCATCACCTATGGCGAGATTTCTCACACTTTGCAAGCACAGCGAAGTTTCAAATTAAATGTTGCCGCAACTAAATTGTTTTTATTACTTATTAAAATTGTCGCAGCTTGCTTATTGACACTACTGGAAAGAACTTATAGGATAAACAGCACGAGCGTTCAATATTCTTACCCACTTTTGTGGAATTACATGTGTGCCTCAGCAGATACCTTGCCCACATCATCCATTGCACTGGTATTCTAAGCAGTCGAGTATTGTTCCCCGTCTGGCTAAACAGCTGCCACACCAACTTCTTCGACGTCCAGTTGAACCACACAATACGGTTAATAGCAGGGACAATACGACGAACACCCATTTGTTGGCTTCCTGTCCTGAGAAACATCTATCGACCCGCAATCCGTAAAAGCGAGGGTTTGCTTAGGGAATACCACAAGCTACAGGGGAACCTGGAATCTCCCATACAGGAAGACATACTAAGTCTATGACGAAATAGACTCAGTTCAAGAAACCCACCGTTAAGACAAGCAGAACAGCTAATTGCCAGTGATATCGAGGTGAGAGACCCGTGGGACCATAACTGTGACCTTAGTGAAAATCCTGAAGAACGTGAGCGATATCGAAAGTATAACTGTGACACTACTGGCAAGAGCTCGAAGGGAAACTATTGGTCAAAGCGAACAGAGCTCGCACTGGGCATGGTCGTTGCGCAGACTCAAGTTAAAAATGGTGTGCTACAGAGTCTCCGGTTTGTAACTGTAGGGCTCCGAACCAGACAGCCAAGCACATTAAAGATGACTTACACCTGCGTTCCTATAAGTTCAGTTGGAGCGACCTCACGGAAGCTGGCGATACAGCTCTTATGTGGATTTGGAACTTAGATATTGACATTTAATAAAGTTTTATACTTGGATTCTTGTTATGTGCAGAGACTAACGTTGTATTTAATGAATTTTTATACTACATGTGAGCCATACGAATAAATAAAAAAGTCAATAAAACACTTGCAATTTCTATGAAAGCATAATACATCAGGTGTTAGCTGTTAGGCATTATGTGATACTGGGTCTTACACATTATTATAATGTCAAGTGGACGACAGTTGTTCGAGGGGAGAAAACTGTATTAAGCTGAAGAGCCAAAGAAACTGGTATATTGGCCTAGTACAATGTAGGGCAACTGTTCCGTGGCTTGTTAATAATTCTTAGTCCATCTCTGAGGCAAAGATTCTGGTGCGCAGAGCGGTTCAGCGGGGCGAAGAGGATTTTGACAGAACGGGGCGGCGTGAGGTGGAACGAGTTCAGTGCCGGTTGTCGACACAAGCGGTGCGGCGTTAGCCCGTGGCATTCTGGCTCCCGTAGAAGACATGGCGGTCACGCAGACGTGACACTGCTTAAGACATCTGGTTGGAACAAAGCCGAGCAGTCCGAAAGGTGTGGTCCATCTGCAGTATATCTGCTTTTGGAGGTGTGACCATGTGGAATTTAGTCCGTCAACTTCCCTGCCACCGCCACCCGTCTCAGCTGCCTTCAGCGCCTACTAGGAATCCGGTGAGCATGTACTTAGTGTTGAATCATTCGAGTGGGGGATCCTTTTCTGTGCAGCGTTTAAGCGATGGTTGATGCAGGTTAATTAGACGGCTAGTTCTTGGCTCCGAAATAAAGGTTCACACCAGAATCACAATGGTCACCAGTTGTACTGACAGTTGCCGACATTTGTCTACGTTCTACAGAGTGGTTTTGCTCATTTCCCTGTAGTATTGCCGCAATAGTGGCAGTCCTAAGCTTCAAAATGGTTCAAATGGCTCTGAGCATTATGGGACTTAACATCTGAGATCATCAGTCCCCTAGACTTAGAACTACTTAAAACTAACTAACCTAAGGACACCACACACATCCGTGCCCGAGGCGGGATTCGAACCTGTGACCGTAGTAGCACCGCGGTTCCAGACTGAAGCGCTTAGAACCACTCGGCCACAACGGCCGGCCACTCCTAAGCAATCTGGGGTATTCAGTCTCTGATAGATTTTGACGACCGTGCCTGCCTATCGTTATCTCGTTGGCCCCGATTGTAGACACTGCATTTCTGTTTAAGACGTTAGTGGTGTTGGTATTGATTATATTACTCTACTTGTATACTTTATATTGTGAAACCGAGCGGAACTAATTACTTTCCGCAGCTCTGTTGTGGAGCTTGCTTTCTATTGGTGAGAAGATTGGTGCAAATTAACCTGGGTGTACTTGTTCAGTTTGAATGGCAATATGGGGGAGCCTACTTAAATTCTCAGGCACTTCGTCCTATTTCTTGAGCGGTGTTTCTCCCATGTTAAATTTAGTCACTTGTCCAATCTAACCTCTTTCTCGGACTCCTCGTGAGTTTTTTACTATTCCGGGAGAACAAAAGGCAGATAACATTCTAACCCAAATTATTCACTGCGTTCTTAGCTCGCTCACCTGAAGATTTTGTTTCATCGTTGTGTCCTAAGCTGAATCCACACCCGACAGTGCAGTTGGTTGCTTAAATTGGTATTTAAATGTTATGTGTATTTCTAGGAGAATATTTCATGTTCTAGCACCCGGGCTTAGTCTACAAGTCAGTGTGACGGGTCGGTTGACCAGTCGGCGCCGGAGGTGATAGTGGACTTCCGCCTGATGGTCTAAGGTGGATTGTACTAATTACTATGTTTTGCTGTATTTATGATACCCCTGTTATTCTGTAACTGTTCTTGCTTGTAAAATTTTATTTTGGCTTTGGTAGAGCTCCCGGTGCACTTTATCTTTCTTATTTGGGACTCTGATTAGTAAAATTATTTCTTGTTCCTTTAAGGTCTATAAATGGCTTAATAATTTTGGTTCCATTACACTGAATTTGGGCCTTGGTTCTCCATTAGCACTTCAGAATATCTGCTATTTCAAAATTCTGGCGAAGCCTAAAGGCTCTTTTCCTTTATTAATCGGAAAATTGTTCTCACTACTAAATTCTATGGAACCGTTTTACATATTCCCTGAATAAATTATTTCAATCTCATTTATGGTTTTAAATAAGTTTAATTATGAATTTCTATAATTTAACCTATGGTACTTCATCTTCATTTGGGTCCAGTCTTTCCAACACTTGAGCAATCAATAAATCCCAGCAGACGTACCATAAACATTTTTCCGCCTCTGAAATTGTCTGTATAACTGGTTAAGGTAAATGTAGCTTGCATTCATATCCTAATATGCAAGACTTCTACAAATATTCCAGAGAAAAAAAAGTTTTATTATTAATTTGGAAACTGAGGCGTGAAGTATACCTAGCGCCCGGCGCCCGACGGCTAACGCCTAACACATAATGCGTATTCATCACTGATCATCATGGATCATTGACCACTATCACTGATCCCTGATGACATGTGTGACACTACTGTCGTTCTACAGTAATCAGAACACACAAATTAGGATGATGTAGAAGTACACCTACCAATCATGACCGAGTAAAATTTATAAACTATGCTCTGTACGACTATAGGTTTAATTGCATGAATAGATATCGACTAGAAATAGTTAATGTTGTGGATTGGCAAGACAGCCAACCCACTATAAGGAAGCCGAAAGGCACGCGTTTAAGCTCACGCAGGCTGGCGTGAAGTCTGGAACAGGACAATGAATTGAAACGTCCCCTTTGAACAATTATACACGACTGTGCTTAACCTGACACACAATAATTTTAGCGCAACGCAATCTGACTATCAAAAATCCCTGCAAAAGAATGGCCCTGAGTAACATTAACCTATACCTTTCAGAAATCACTTACCTCACAAAAATCTTCGTTACTCGAACTACTGCAATACAGCGAGCGCCACTACTGCCAGCTAAATAGAAGATTCAAACTACTGAAGGCACTAACTACTGATAGGGATAGTTAGCAAATGAAAGATTTTAACAGAGAACAAACACTGTATTTACCTAAATATTCATAATTGACATCCAGTATTACAAATTATCAAAACTCCGCCATCTCTCTCCCCACATCCACCACTGCTGGCGGCTCACCTCCAACTGCGCAACGCTACGCGCTGTTCACATCCAGCTATAGCAGTTCATGACAACAATGGCAGACAACAATGCAAACTAGCCACAGACTGCACACAGCACAGCCAGTGATTTTCATACAGAGCGCTACGTGGCATTATCCATATAAAAATCTAAACAGCCTACTTACATAGCCCCCATGCTCCCCACAAAAAATTTTACAAATTTTTTTGGCCAGTGGCCAATACAGATTTGAAATTTTTTTTTATAATTACAGTAAGAAAGATATCAAATGCACACACTGATTAATACAATGTTGGTCAAAAGCTAAAATTTTCTCACAGTCCATAAAGACAGTCCTGATCATTCACCACAGTAAAACTGCCGTTTCTTTTATCAAAGTCTGAGCAGTAAAAGACAATGCACACGGAAGTAGTGGATGTCCATGCAGTCTTGAAGAAGTAGTGTTGTCCTTCCAACAGAAAGACAGTGCTGACTCTTGACATGCTGACAGGTAATGGGCCACAACAGAGCAAACCCACAGCAGAGTCAGTCGAAGTTGATGAATATTGGTAGGTAGGTCATCACAGAGTAGACCCACTGTAGTCCTGGTAGAGATTGTGGTATTGGTGGGCCACCAGAGGTGCAGACCCACTGCAGTCCTTGTAGAAATAATGGTATTGGTGAGTCAGAAAAGGTGTAGACCCACTGTAGTCCTTGTAGAAATAATGATATTGGTGGGTCATCAAAGATGCAGACCCACTGTAGTCCTGGTAGAGATGGCCAGCAGCCATCTGCTGCGACTGTGCAGGTGCACAATCACCATCGAAGAGTCTTGCGGATAATATAGCAAGTCCATAACCACCACTTGTCCACTCACAAAGTTTTCTTTTTTTTCTAATTGTCCTTAGAACCAGCAATGCTGTTATCCAGTCCCTTGCTGAATTATTAACACACGTGCAAACACTATCAGTCCCTACTTCTCACATATTGTCCATATACTATGACCAACAGAAATGTGTGCAGTGAAATGTAACATACAAGTTACTTAATGTGATAAACTGGTGTCAATTACAATTATATAACATAAGAATACAATTACAAAGATACAAAATACATCATTAAAAAGATAACAATACAGATAATATTTGTAGTACAGGCTTTACAAAAGAATAGAAATAAACATATACATCAGTGTTACAGGAATGATGACATGAGTACAAAAATAAAAGATCAGAATCACTTTTGAAACGTCAACTTCACACATGACCATTAAAACAACACAGAATAAATAATGTCTAAGCATCTTTACAAAGAAAATAACAGAGTATTAGAAAAATTCTACAACATAGCTCTCATCAGCACATAAACACATCAACACATAAAGACAGGAAAAACACAAATACACAAGGGTACACAAACATATAGAGGGATGACACAAAAGGAAAGGACAGGGTTTGTTTTACTGCAGTATTTTGCATGGAGATCTCCCTTCGTTCATCATTATTCCCAAAAGTCCTATTTATACCTCCTTCCTGTATTCTATTCATATTTCTTTCAAACTAATTATTTCTGATTGTACAATACTCATTGGGGCCCAAATCTTTTTCATATAACTTCGCAGTGCATTCTTTACCTATTCTCCATAGTCAGTTTTTTATATAGTCTACCCCCTCTTAAGCTAACTTAAATCTACTGAGCTCAGATGCTAAACTAAGGGACGAGGCAATGCAGCATCACATAAAACAGTTAATATAAACAGCAATAAAAAAACGCAGATTTGCGAAGCAAGCAGCATTAAGAAATTAGCAAAAGTCAAATTCAATAACACTATGCCTGGCAAACAGCAGCAACTTATACCTAGACATGACATAGCTCAAGCAGAAAAAATATTACAGTAAAAACAACAATGCAGACAAGGGAAATGTCTATTCACATCTTAATGTCTATGTAATTAAAGTGGTGCACCATAACAACTTATTGTAAAAAAAATATTACCATGTACTTGAAAAGAAAATTATGTGTTGACACACAATAATTTTAGCGCAACGCAATCTGACTATCAAAAATCCCTGCAAAAGAATGGCTCTGAGTAACATTAAACTATACCTTTCACAAATCACTTACCTCACAAAAATCTCCGTTACTCGAACTACTGCAATACGGCGAGCGCCACTACTGCCAGCTAAATAAAAGATTCAAACTACTGAAGGCACTAACTACTGATAGGGATAGTTAGCAAATGAAAGATATTAATAGAGAACAAACACTGTATTTACCTCAATATTCATAATATATACCGCAGTTCATGACATTTTTCAAAACTCCGCCATCTCTCTCCCCACATCCACCACTGCTGGCGGCTCACCTCCAACTGCGCAACGCTACGCGCTGTTCACATCCAGCTATAGCAGTTCATGACAACAATGGCAGACAACAATGCAAACTAGCCACAGACTGCACACAGCACAGCCAGTGATTTTCATACAGAGCGCTACGTGGCATTACCCATATAAAAATCTAAACAGCCTACTTACAGAATTGAGACTAGCAAAAAACGTACGTATCTTCTGGAATACTTAACTTTAATCCATAATTGGTGAACATCGCTCTTGACGGTACATGTTTTACAGCATCAATAGTGACTGGTAATGGCGCCTTGCTAGGTCGTAGCAAATGACGTGGCTGAAGGCTATGCTAACTATCGTCTCGGCAAATGAGAGCGTAATTTGTCAGTGAACCATCGCTAGCAAAGTCGGCTGTACAACTGGGGCGAGTGCTAGGAAGTCTCTCTAGACCTGCCGTGTGGCGGCGCTCGGTCTGCAATCACTGATAGTGGCGACACGCGGGTCCGACGTATACTAACGGACCGCGGCCGATTTAAAGGCTACCACCTAGCAAGTGTGGTGTCTGGCGGTGACACCACAGTTAATATAGACGAAATCTGTATTATATAAATGCGCTATGTTTTAGCTGCGTGTGTATGTACATTCAAAGTGTGCTGTTTTAATTGAACATAGAAGGACGCAGTGCCACAAACACACAGCATTACCATGCCTACAATTTATCAATTTATGCCTAACGCATAACGCCTATACCTAGCATCTAACACGTAACGCCTCCAGGCAACAACATTACACATTGAAGCGCCAAATAAACTGGTATAGGCATACGTATTCAAATACATAGATATTTAAAAAGGCAGAACACGGCGCTGCGGTCGGCAACGACTATATAAGACAGCGCAGTTGCTAGATCGGTTACTGCTGCTACAATGGCAGGTTATCAAAATTTAAGTGAGTTTGAACGTGGTGTCATAGTCTGCGCACGAGCGATGGGACACAGCATCGCCGAGGTAGCGCTGAAGTCGTGAATTTCCTCTGCAACCACTCCACGAGTGAATATCAGGAATCCGTTAAAACATCAGATCTCTGACGCCGCTGCGGCCGGAAAAAGATCCTGCAAGAAAGAAATTAACGACGACAGAAGAGAATCGTTCAACGTGACAGACGCTGCAGCTCGTGGTCGTGCGGTAGCGTTCTCGCTTCCCGCGCCCGGGTTCCCGGGTTCGATTCCCGGCGGGGTCAGGGATTTTCTCTGCCTCGTGATGACTGGGTGTTGTGTGATGTCCTTAGGTTAGTTAGGTTTAAGTAGTTCTAAGCTCTAGGGGACTGATGACCATTGATGTTAAGTCCCATAGTGCTCAGAGCCATTTGAACCATTTTGACAGACGTGCAAATTGCTGCAGATGTCAATGCCGGGCTGTCAACATCCGCCATCGTGCGAACCTTTCAACGAAACATCATCGATAAGGGCAGTCGGAGTCGAAGGCCCACTCGTGTACCCTTGATGACTGCACGAAAAAACGCTTTACGCATCGCCTGGCCCTGTCAACACCGACATTGGGCTGTTGATGATTGGAAACATGTTGCCTGGTCGGAAGAGTCTCGTTTCAAGTTGTATCTAGCGGATGTACGTGTACGCGCGTGGAGACAACCTCATGAATCCATGGACCCTGCGTGCCAACAAAGGACTGTTCAAGCTGGTGGAGGCTGTGTAATGCTGAGGGGCGTGTGCAGTTGGAGTGATATGGGACTCCTGATACATTTGGATAGGACTTTGACAGGTGACACGTACGTAAGTATCCTGTCTGATAACCTGTATCCATTCATGCCCATTGTGCATTCCGATGGACTTGCGCAATTTCACCAGGACAATGCGAATCCCAGACGTCCAGAATTGCTACAGAGTGGCTCCAGGAACATTCTTCTGCTGGCCACCAAACTCATCAGAAATGAACCTTATTGTGCATATCTGGGATGTCTTGCAACGTGTTATCCAGAAGATATCTCCAACCCCTCGTACTCTTACGGATTTATGGACAGCTCCGCAGGGTTCATGGTGTCAATTCTCTCCAGCACTAATACAGACATTAGTCGAGTCCCTGCCAGGCCGTGTTGCGGCAGTTCTGCGCGCTCGCGGTTGCCCTGCATTGCATTAGCCAGATATACCAGGCTCTTCACCGTAATACGGTTCTCCCCTCCAACAACTGTCGTACACGTGATATTATAATACTGTGTAAGACCGAGTACCACCTAATACCTAACAGGTAACGCCTAATGCATTATACTTCTAGACAACTAGGTTGTAATAGAGGCGTGCCGGCTTGCATTGATCAACGGATCGCTAGACTGCGGTAGCGGGGCACCATCCTTGGTGGTTATCCGTGGGAGGAGCATTGACCGTCACGAAGGTTGACAGGATTTGCGGGCCGAACTGGAAGGCGCACTTAAGGGACGCAAGGCCGGTTTGCCTCTGTTGTCTAGAGCTGATAGTAAATGGCTTCTGCAGAGCACAGACGTTACTTTGTTTTTGGATGGTTAGGCTGCCGATGGGTCTATGGGAATTTACTTGTGCCCAGCGTGTGGAGATTTTGAGTGCCATTTCGCTACCGACTCATCAAATATTTTTGGTGAGACCCGTTATGTGGCTTCTGCGCCTTTTTGGTTTCTTCTTCCCAGTAGGTCTATTTGTTATTTTTTGGGGTTCACTCTGAAAGAACTGAAGTTTACCTTAATGGAACCAATTGTTTCATTACAGACTTTAATTACAAGTGTTTTAAATGCGTGAAAGTAGCGTGGTCTACGTACAGGGTTAGTGCAGTTATGTTAATCAGAACTGCCTGTGTAAACTGGTCATCTTTCGAGTAGCTTACCGCGGACCATGTTGATGGGTCAAATGCGTTGTTCTTCCGTTTAAATTACAGTCAAAGTGCCTTTCACTGTAATCTTTTTAGTTAAGTATTTGAAAATTATTTTGGTTGCGACGTTAGTTGACCCTTCCTGAGATTTTATGTGGTAAATTTTGCTAAAATAAGAATATTCTTTTCCGTTGTAGTTGTTACTGGTAGCCTGCTAAATTAAGTCTGACACCTAGGATATTTAAAATAGTATAGTTTATGTTAGTGAAAGTCCGATTGTTAGTTACATCTAGTGTTTTACTGCAAAACGTGTTAGGAGTAAGAGAGTTTGAATTTTCTTCCATTTCAAAATAGTGTGTAATAACTGTTCCTGCTGAATAATTAGTACAAATAACTGTCTGCCATTAATTTTCGCGGCACCTAAGCCCTGCTGCTTTTCTCAGTCCTGTAATGAGAGTGCTATCCAGCTGTTGAGCGGTTTGTTGATTAACACCATATTCGTTGACTGGGTAGATGTTTGTTTATTTATTATGATTGACTCTTAGATGGTAATATAATGAAGTATGTGTCGCCCTTTGTGAAGCTGTGAACTGTTACTGGTTTTCTAAGATTACTTATTATTCTAGTTTAGTTCACATTGTACGGAACCTGCGCCATCCACAAGCACACCAGTAGATGGCGAGTTCACACCGCCCACCCTGTCCGCCAGGTTTTCCCTCCTGTCGCGGGGCCGCGTTGTATCTGAATAACTTCTCCTGGTTCTGAACTTATGTCATCAACAGATGAGATGCATTGCTTATGTTGTCACTATTATTAACAAAGTTGCTGTAATCATTTAAGACATTATTTTAAAATCCGACTGAAAAATGTTGTAAAGACTAAGGTTTTCATTATTAATACGCATTTTGCCTTCTTCAGATACTTGTTAATGTTTCACAGAATGCTTAGTTTCTTAATTTTTTTAAAGCCCTTTTGCTGATGTCAGTAGCTAATCTCATTTCGTCGTTAATATTCGACAAGTTGCTTAATATCTTACTTGTTTTTAAACGCTATTTTACTTACGTCATAAGTTGTTGATTTTTATTTGAAGATTATGCATGTTTCCAATGCTGAACGCTGCTTTCTGGGCTAGTGGCTAAGCCCTACCGTTCAACAGCGTTTAAGCTGCTTTAGGGTAACTACACTCCTGGAAATGGAAAAAAGAACACATTGACACCGGTGTGTCAGACACACCATACTTGCTCCGGACACTGCGAGAGGGCTGTACAAGCAATGATCACACGCACGGCACAGCGGACACACCAGGAATCGCGGTGTTGGCCGTCGAATGGCGCTAGCTGCGCAGCATTTGTGCACCGCCGCCGTCAGTGTCAGCCAGTTTGCCGTGGCATACGGAGCTCCATCGCAGTCTTTAACACTGGTAGCATGCCGCGACAGCGTGGACGTGAACCGTATGTGCAGTTGACGGACTTGGAGCGAGGGCGTATAGTGGGCATGCGGGAGGCCGGGTGGACGTACCGCCGAATTGCTCAACACGTGGGGCGTGAGGTCTCCACAGTACATCGATGTTGTCGCCAGTGGTCGGCGGAAGGTGCACGTGCCCGTCGACCTGGGACCGGACCGCAGCGACGCACGGATGCACGCCAACACCGTAGGATCCTACGCAGTGCCGTAGGGGACCGCACCGCCACTTCCCAGCAAATTAGGGAAACTGTTGCTCCTGGGGTATCGGCGAGGACCATTCGCAACCGTCTCCATGAAGCTGGGCTACGGACCCGCACACCGTTAGGCCGTCTTCCGCTCACGCCCCAACATCGTGCAGCCCGCCTCCAGTGGTGTCGCGACAGGCGTGAATTGAGGGACGAATGGAGACGTGTCGTCTTCAGCGATGAGAGTCGCTTCTGCCTTGGTGCCAATGATGGTCGTATGCGTGTTTGGCGCCGTGCAGGTGAGCGCCACAATCAGGACTGCATACGACCGAGGCACACAGGGCCAACACCCGGCATCATGGTGTGGGGAGCGATCTCCTACACTGGCCGTACACCACTGGTGATCGTCGAGGGGACACTGAATAGTGCTCGGTACATCCAAACCGTCATCGAACCCATCGTTCTACCATTCCTAGACCGGCAAGGGAACTCGCTGTTCCAACAGGACAATGCACGTCCGCATGTATCCCGTGCCACCCAACGTGCTCTAGAAGGTGTAAGTCAACTACCCTGGCCAGCAAGATCTCCGGATCTGTCCCCCATTGAACATGTTTGGGACTGGATGAAGCGTCGTCTCACGCGGTCTGCACGTCCAGCACGAACGCTGGTCCAACTGAGGCGCCAGGTGGAAATGGCATGGCAAGCCGTTCCACAGGACTACATCCAGCATCTCTACGATCGTCTCCATGGGAGAATAGCAGCCTGCATTGCTGCGAAAGGTGGATATACACTGTACTAGTGCCGACATTGTGCATGCTCTGTTGCCTGTGTCTATATGCCTGTGGTTCTGTCAGTGTCATCATGTGATGTATCTGACCCCAGGAATGTGTCAATAAAGTTTCCCCTTCCTGGGACAATGAATTCACGGTGTTCTTATTTCAATTTCCAGGAGTGTATGTCGAGTTCAGTAATATACAGTTTCCCCCTCCAATAACTCACATCCATCTATTCTTGGAATACTATCTGAGATAAAGTAACAACCAACATCTACATCTACATCTACAATTATACTCCGCAAGCCACCCAACGGTGTGTGGCGGAGGGCACTTTACGTGCCACTGTCATTACCTCCCTTTTCTGCTCCAGTCGCGTATGGTTCGCGGGAAGAACGACTGTCTGAAAGCCTCTGTGCGCGCTCTAATCTCTCTAATTTTACATCCGTGATCTCCTCGGGAGGTATAAGTAGGGGGAAGCAATGTATTCAATACCTCATCCAGAAACGCACCCTCTCGAAACCTGGCGAGCAAGCTACACCGCGATGCAGAGCGCCTCTCTTGCAGAGTCTGCCACTTGAGTTCGTTAAACATCTCCGTAACGCTATCACGGTTACCAAATAACCCTGTAACGAAACGCGCCGCTCTTCTTTGGATCTTCTCTATCTCCTCCGTCAACCCGATCTGGTACGGATCCCACACTGATGCGCAATACTCTAGTATAGGTCGAACGAATGTTCTGTAAGCCACCTCCTTTGTTGATGGACTACATTTTCTAAGGACTCTCCAAATGAATCTCAACCTGAAGCCCCCCTTACCAACAATTAATATTATATGATCATTCCACTTCAAATCGTTCCGCACGCATACTGCCAGATATTTTACAGAAGTAACTGCCACCAGTGTTTGTTCCGCTATCATATAATCATACAATAAAGGATCCTTCTTTCTACATATTCGCAATACATTACATTTGTCTACGTTAAGGGTCAGTTGCCACTCCCTGCACCAAGTGCCTATCCGCTGCAGATCTTCCTGCATTTCGCTACAATTTTCAAATGCTGCAACTTCTCTGTATACTACAGCATCATCCGCGAAAAGCCGCATGGAACTTCCGACACTATCTACTAGGTCATTTATATATATTGTGAAAAGCAATGGTCCCATAACACTCCCCTGTGGCACGCCAGAGGTTACTTTAACGTCTGTAGACGTCTCTCCGTTGATAACAATATGCTGTGTTCTGTTTGCTAAAAACTCTTCAATCCAGCCCCACAGCTGGTCTGATATTCCGTAGGCTCTTACTTTGTTTATCAGGCGACAGTGCGGAACTGTATCGAACGCTTTTCGGAAGTCAAGAAAAATAGCATCTACCTGGGAGCCTGTATCTAATATTTTCTGGGTCTCATGAACAAATAAAGCAAGTTGGGTCTCACACGATCGCTGTTTCCGGAATCCATGTTGATTCCTACATAGTAGATTCTGAGTTTCCAAAATCGACATGATACTCGAGCAAAAAACATGTTCTAAAATTCTACAACAGATCGACGTCAGAGATATAGGTCTATAGTTTTGCGCATCTGCTCGACGATTCTTCTTGAAGACTGGGACTACCTGTGCTCTTTTCCAATCATTTGGAACCTTCCGTTCCTCTAGAGGCTTGCGGTACTTGCGGTACATCTAAAACATTATGCCTTCAGGCAACAATATTATATTAACGAGAGAGTGCAGTTTTCCTCCTTCCGTAACCGACAGGCGTCTGGTGCTAGAATACTACTTAAGGTCCAGTACCACCTGCCACATAACACCCAATACCTAACTCTTAAAACATAATGGTTCCAGAAACAACATTATAATATATTACTGTGGAGTACAGTTTTCTCCCTCCACCAGCTGACGTCCACCAGCTGCCATCCACCAGCTTTTGAAACTGCTACACAGTGTTATGAATTATACGTGTCCCCTGGAAGTCAGATCTGGATGCTGGTGAGATCTGGAGAGGTTGAATAATAGTCTCTAACCGTTATTTCCATCAACCTGTCGTCTTCTAAAAGTGTGTCCCCAGCGCAGAAGACAACTCGTCGGTCGTGGGATCTTCTTTGGCGGAGACTGCTGTGCCGTCGTCTGGAACCTGTGACTGTGTTTTTTTATGGGATGCCACTTGCCCAGGCCAAGATCTGTAGTACTGACAATGATGGTAGGCGACACTTCTCATTACTGTCTCCTGTATTGTTATATTTTAAGTAATCACCCTTTTTACACTGTCTTTTACAACACTTGAGGCTGATTCTGAGCACTATGGGACTTAACATCTATGGTCATCAGTCCCCTAGAACTTAGAACTACTTAAACCTAACTAACCTAAGGACAGCACACAACACCCAGCCATCACGAGGCAGAGAAAATCCCTGACCCCGCCGGGAATCGAACCCTGGAACCCGGGCGTGGGAAGCGAGAACGCTACCGCACTACCACGAGATGCGGGCTCAACACTCGACATAGCTTTTTTATTGTACGGTAGATTTTCTGACAACCTCCGGTACAGAGTACATGTCCGCCCCGAAACAGAGATACATGTCCGGCTCTGAAGAGCGCCCGAAACAGTCTTACACGTCGGCCCTCCGAACGACCGAAACAGAGTTACGTGATCGGACCTTCAGAAAGACCGAAACAGTCTGACTAGCGCAGCCGAAGTACTTCGTCTCCCAGGAGCGTCAAAGCAACCCGAAGGTGTCCGAAGACTTCGGTTCCAATATCGTTACCCTTACGTTATTCATAACTAGTGAAATTTAATAAACAAAAAGGATAAACTCGTAGGGTAACCATGAGAGATTGTCATACTAAACACTGAGTTAAATGCAATGAACAGTATATAAGCAATTAATATGAGAATTTAGGCGTTATGACGCCTAGCACCCAAATGTGCCGACCAATCACAAGCAAGTTCAGTACAATTGGCGGACTCTCCCACGGGAATGGTACATACTGTACCACGTGTAGCTTGAACCTCACTACACTTTTGTACCATATGCCCCTTCGCGTGTATCATGTTGCATCAAGGCGAGCTTCTAGCAAAATAAAACACTGGCAGCCACAGCCAGGAATATCACATATGCCGCTCCTTCTTTGATTTCCAAAATTGGCCTTTCCTCGAACACAACTAACAATTTTGGAAATGAGAAAACTTTGCCCAAATTAAAAAAAAATGTTCCCAGTCTCTCAGTAGCTCCCCCACTCTATCATTCATAGAAATTCTTTTAAAAAATCCAAGAAATCATTGTTCTTAAAATATCATCCCAGTTAACTAAAATCTTTGACTTCCTAATGCTAAACACACAATTTCTCTGCTTAATTCTATCAACAACAAAAAAACCTTAACTAAGCACACATTACATCAAGAACTTCTTTTTACTACAAAATATAATTTATAATTTGTAGCACACAGCTGTCTTTTAAATTTTCTATAGTCTTATTATTCAACAATAAACATCGGCACCTAAGCCATTAAATATCCTCACTGACAATCATTATACTTATTGATATTTATAGGAATATATGATATTTATACGAATATATGATAGGAATTAAACAATATCTTTCTCGGCTCAATGCCGCCCATCTGTACACAACACACGTTTTTTTTTTCTAATATCAGCGCAGAGACGTCCACTTTCACCTAATAACACATTTTTTTGCTTATGTCAGCACTAGCCATAAAAGTTGTTTACTATCACAAAGCTCAGAAATACCCGTAATTATCTCAGCACATAAGTGTCCTTGCCAAAGGCCATGCCTCAGTGGTAACACCGGTTCTCGTCGGATCACCGAAGTTAAGCGCTGTCGGGCAGGACTAGCACTTGGATGGGTGACCAACCGGTCCGCCGAGCGCTGTTGACAAACGGGGAACACTCAGCCCCTGTGAGGCAAACTCAGCAGCTACTTGACTGAGAAGTAGCGGCTCCTGTCTCATAAACTGACATACGGCCGGAAGAGCAGTGTGCTGACCACATACCCTTACATATTCGCATCCAGTGACGCCTCTGGGTTGAGGATGACACGGCGGCCTGTCGGTTCCGTTGGGCCATCCAAGGCCTGTTCGGACAGAGTTGGTTTTAGTTTGTAAGTGTCCTTACATAAAGTTCATACACTACTGGCCATTAAAATTGCTACACCAAGAAGAAATGCTGATGATAAACGGGTATTCATAGGACAAATATATTATACTAGAACTGACATGTGATTACATTTTCACGCAATTTGGGTGCAAAGTTCCTGAAAAATCAGTACCCACAACAACCACCTCTGACCATAATAACGGCCTTGATACGCCTGGGTACTGAGTCAAACAGAGCTTGGATGGCGTATACAGGTACAGCTGCCCATGCAAGTTCAATACGATACCACCGTTCATCAACAGTAGTGACTGGGATATTGTGACGAGCCAGTTGCTCGGCCACCATTGACAAGACGTTTTCAATTGGTGACAGATCTGGAGAATGTGCCGGCCAGGGCAGCAGTCGAACATTTTCTGTATCCAGAAAGGCCCGTACAGGACCTGCAACATTCGGTCATGCATTATCCTGCTGAAATGTAGGATTTCGCAGGGACCGAATGAAGGGTAGAGCCACGGGTCGTAACATATCCGAAATGTAACGTCCACCGTTCAAAGTGCCGTCGATGCGAACAAGAGGTGACCGACACGTGTTGCACCCCATACCATCACGCCGGGTGATACGCCAGTATGGTGATGACGAATACACGCTTCCAATGTGCGTTCACCGCGATGTCGCCAAACACGGATGCGACCATCAAGATGCTGTAAACAGAACCTGGATTCATCCGAAAAAATGACGTTTTGCCATTCGTGCACTCAGGTTCGTCGTTGAATACACCATCACAGGCGCTCCAGTCAGTGATGCAGCGTCAAGGGTAACCGCAGCCATGGGTCCGAGCTGATAGTCCATGCTACTGCAAACGTCGTCGAACTGTTCGTGCAGATGGTTGTTGCCTTGCAAACGTCCCCATCTGTTGACTCAGAGATCGAGACGTGGCTGCACGATCTCTTACAGCCATGCGGATAAGATGCCTGTCGTCTCGACTGCTAGTGATACGAGGCCGTTGGGATCCAGCACGGCGTTCCGTATTACCCTCCTGAACCCACTGATTCCATATTCTGCTAACAGTCAGTGGATCTCGACCAACGCGAGCAGCAATGTCGCGATACGATAAACCGCAACTGCGATAGGCTACAATCCGACCTTTATCAAAATCGGAAACGTGATGGTACGCGTTTCTCCTCCTTACACGAGGCATCACAACATCGTTTCACCAGGCAATGCTGGTCAACTGCTATTTGTGTATGAGAAATCGGTTGGAAACTTTCCTCATGTCAGCACGTTGTAGGCGTCGCCACCGGCGCCAACATTGTGTGAATGCTCTGTAAAGCGAATCATTTGCATATCACAGCATCTTCTTGCTGTCGGTTAAATGTCGCGTCTGTAGCACGTCATCTTCGCGGTGTAGCAATTTTTATGGCCAGTAGTGTAGGTTTACTGTATTCACAATGTTGCATTGAATACAATACACAGACCGATGACTGTTGCAGTCTGGTCCCTTCAATCCCGCAAACCAACCAACCAACCAATACAATACAATAATATTTACCAAGTATCTGTCAGTGCTGTGATGGCTACAGAACTTTCATTTGAATTTTCTCCTGGCATGGCTAATGTTCCTAACCTAGGCACATCGGTCAGCGCACTCTCGCACCACATGTTAATACTTTGCATTTACCCATGTGGCGTGACAGCTCAATCAGCGCTCACTTTCGTTCAAGTTAATGACGGCGCTAGACGTATTGGGAATGGAAATGATACGAGAATAGCTCTCATTTTATACGTCAGGTTTTATTTTCATTTCAATCGATAACTTAATTAGGAATTCAAACAAGATTCACAGGTCTTTTGAGAGAACTGGAGATACCCTAGATCGTGATGACAGAGAAAAATAATGAAACAGTTTCTATTGCTTTAATTCGCTCGTAGTTTATTATGGACTTTGCGCGCTCAAACATGTAAGCACTATGAATATAACAAACATTTTTCATGTTCTTTATGTGTTTCTACCTCAATACTTATTATTGTCTGTGTCCTACGTGAGATTCATGTCTTGTGTTCGTTAACTATGAGGGTAAAATTTTGTGTCATGATACAATTAATTATAATGCTTCAGCAGAAATACCTCGCCTACTAATCCCTAAGTGGCCGACTCTCACGTTACTTCCTGTTCATTTATATACGAATGATTGACTTCTCTGATCGATCCAAAACTCTCATCATCATTTTGACTCTGGCTGGGCTCATCCTAGTCTAAATATATATGTATTGCATTGGAAATCTCATCACTGCCTGTAATCACTCGCAGACCATCTACCAATTGTTGGTAATAAAGTTTAATCTAATTATCTCAGGACCATTGCGTATTGTTCGTTCTAAATGTGTCCACTTACTTGGTTTGTCGTCGTCCTCTACCTCTGCGTCAGTTGCAAGCTAGCTAAGTGAAGAAATATAAAAGATTGCTTTCTCTGTATATATGCGTACATAATTTCTTTGTGTTTCATAACATACATAAAAAGCTTCTGTACATAGTTTACAAGGTGTTCTCCTGCCTGTATGGATGATGATTTTAGGTCTTATAGCCTAGGTTCTGTACTAGTTTTGTGTACTTTATGCTGCATGTTATCTTTTGATATACATAAGTGTAGTCTATGTTCGGTTGCTTAACTATTCAATTAGTATGTCTTTTGTTTCAATTGATCCCTTTTTTGTCTCTTTTTTCTTTATGTTTCTATTTTTAATCTTCAATAGAGAAGAAGGATAGATGACAGATTTTACTTCAGAATTATGAAGAGGGAAGAACTGACAGTGTGAAAAGAAAGGAAGTAAACCATTAGCTAACTCGGGCACCTGGTAGGCGTTAGCTACCTAGCAACGTAAGAAGGGCTATTGCCCCCTGAAATTTTCGCTGCGGCGGCCTGTAAGGCACCAGTTTTTACGCCAGTATGCCGGCACTTGTCTGTTGCCTGAGAGCACGTCCAGCTGTTCTAATACATAAAGGAGGTTGTTAACCTCACTCTTGTTGACATGAACTAGTTTGTCCTCAACAGACACTGGAAACTTAAGAACTATTATTCCCAAATTTATAAATGATAGAGCGCAGCAATCAGTCGCCCCCCCCCCCCCCCCCGCTTTTTTTTTTTTTTTTTTTTTTTGCAGATTTTATTTTGGTTAAGCAAATCCAGATTTCGCTAATAAATGCACTACTTTTTAAACTTTGGGCGTGATTCACAGTTCTAGCGAACTAACATGCATCGAGTTTAAAATGCAATGAAATGCAAGTGCAATGATATTGGCTAGGCACTAGCCGAAATCTGGAATTGCGTAATAAAACCTGCAACAAAAAGGACAACTGACCGCTGCGCTCTTCCATTTATAAATTATTTAACAGTCGCTGAGTGCACCGATTTTCCTAATTGAAGGTAACCTGATGACTATTATTTCTACTTAATCAGTTTCAAGGATCAGCTAAACAGTAGTTCTTTTCCCAGTAGTGCTGAAAGAACTCCTTATAACTATTGCAGCCACTGTTTCCAAAACTCCTAGCTTCAAATATTTCAGTTTTTGTACTGTTTTGTGTACTTTTGGACAAGTATTGATTTAAGAATGCTCTGATAAATTCTTGGTATGTTTTACATGTGTTAATAGCTCCTGTTCCCCGTGATAATGGGTCCTCTTCAAAACGACTGGCTACAAATTTTATTTTCTGCTGCGCTCTCATGCTGTCAGGTATTATGCCCTCAAACTGAATAATGAAAGCAACAGGATGTTCACTACCTTTGGTAGAAAAGTTTTGAAATTTGTAAGTATTGGCAATACTGACTACGTCATTAATATGAACAACACCCTTACGTTTTTTCCTGTTCAAACCACCTTCTGAACTTCTGTTTTAACACAACGTCCATATTATCTATATTTTTACTCACTCGTTTTCTAACTTCTGTTCTATTTCTCTCAAATGACCCTGAATCGTACTTCTGTTACCATTACAAACAGATTCTATTTATGATACTTTACGGCTAAGGGCTGTATTTTCGTCTTTTAAGTCTATCACTTGTTTGTTTAGCCTTTCATGGATGTCTTTGCAACTTTGTTTATTTTAAACTGATCATTACTTAATTTAAATACTTCATTACTAACTGATAATACAAAAGTATCTTGAGCTTGCATGAGATCATTTATTTTCACTACTTCATTATCAATCTTAACGATTAACCTTTTGCTTACACTGAACTAATTTAAGACCGCATTCTTTACTCTCATGTTCAATTCTTTTCTCACAAGTCTCTGTTCTAGTTTCACGAAAATCAACCCTGGTCTCTAAATCTTTAAAATTACGATGAATTTTTTCTACCTCCTCATTTGTTGCTTCTATTTCATCAGCAAGTAATTTTTGTCCCTGTTCTACCTTTTCTTCTACTCCTATTTTTAATTCTTTGTGGCCAGATACTAAGTCAGTTGGGCCGGGCGCAGACAACGTAATCCCATTAGACCACACTTTTATTATTATCTTGTGTAGGCCATGCATCATCTGATGCTGTTCCATTGTTTAAACTACTTGTTCTACTTGTTGGTTTGTTAGCAATGAAGGTGTCGGAGTCATCACCTCTGACATCACCATTCACCTCATTTAACTCTGTGATTTCACAATTGCTATTATCTGAAATTATGTTTTCTTGGAAAACTGCAGTTTTTTCATCAGATGATTCTCGTAAATAGCTATTATCCATTTGATTTTGTACACTTTACTCTTTACTTATATTACTAATTTCATCTGGCATGCCCTGTAATTGGCTTGATTCTTCAATTTAATTACGTTGAGGCTGCTCTTCCTCTCTGCTTCTACGATTCTACCGCTTTTTGCTTTCCCACGACATTCTGTTATTAAAGAAATTATTACTAAGCAACTTAACCATATTCTTAAAAATCCCTAGGGTTGCCAATACTAGGAAGCTAGCTGTATAATGATTAGTAGACCACGGATTTTTAGGTCGTAAAAAAGTGCGTTTTAGGCACGTAAAATAGGCTCCTTCAGTAGTTCATTTAGGCTATATAAAACCTAAAATAGGCTCTAATAAAAATGATGCAGAGAAAATAAAAATAAATTAAAATACACAGTGTTGACAGTATGAACATCTTATTAGTCATTCAAACAAGGAGAATGAATATTTACACGGTTACAGAGCACAGCAATCTACAACATTAATGTTGAACATAACTCCAAATATTTTTGAGTTCCTGCAAGATAAGGATCTCCGTAAAAAAGATGTTGCAATGGTTTAATTAATACATTCGTAGTTTCACATATTCTGACCATAGTTGGCTTCACAATAAATAACCAAAATCTTTTCTAGGTTTTCTAGTGAAAAACTGTGGCGCTTGTCAGTCAGAATCAGTTCATACGCTGAAAAAGAACGTTCTACATCAACAAAAGTGACAGGGGCGTACTTCATTTTCGGCACATGTCGGACAGAAATGCTGCAGTCAGGAATGCTGGATTTTCCACTAACTATGTCGGCAGCAGCACACAACTCCTTCAGGCCAGTGTTCGTCTGCAAAACCGTTTGCATTTTTGCCCGTACTTTTTCCCCTACTTTACCTGGCGCTTCATTAATTTTCATTTTAACTTCTTCAAGCAAAGAACTATTGTCGTAGATAGGTCTCCCTGAGCCTTCTTATTGTGAAATTATTCTTGCCATGAATGTGTAGTGGGCCCTAATGTAAGATAAGTCCCGTTTTAAAGAAGAATCTTTGAGTAACTCCATTGGTGCAGTTACGGATGCAGCATTCTCCGGTATATTTTCATCCACCTTCTGGACACCTGAGAGATGTGTACTATATACTATTCTGCTGCTATCAGCCACGTGCCCCAGCGGGTGACAACAGGCTCTGGCGGCAATCGGACATCTGGAAGCTGTTCTTTGAATGCCTGTGTTCTTGATGGTGCCTTAACAAAAATTTTCTTCACCATGGATATTACTTTATTTTCTTTAGGAAATTGTAGCCTTACTTGCTCTGCTATGCGATTGATCCCATGCACTACACAAGTTACGTGCAGCATCAATGGGTAGAATACTTTTAATAGCTGAAACACTGCTATCATATATGCAGCAGCCACAAGCACCTTATTCTCATCCACTCCGTTTGGGTATAGCACCTTAAGCCATTGTTCACAAACTGTGCTGTTGCTTCTTGGTTAGTTTTTGCAAGCTGTTTTGAGTAAATCAAATGGGCCCTGGGTGGAGCATCTGGATCTAGCTTGCCAATAATCAGGTTTGCAATGTAACGGCCAAGACTGTCAGTAATTTCATCCACAGAAATCCATATACAAGATTCTCCAACATCTTCTCGGATTCTGTGCAATGCAGCATATTAAGCTGAATCCACATAATTCTTACGTAAAGTTGACTCTGTAGGAATTGACTGATGGGAGAACTTCTCAAGAAAACCTCTGAAAATAGGGTTTTCTAGTTTCCGAAAGGGGATGTTTGCTGCCACAAGTGCATGACACAAATCATTGGAGAACTTGTGTTTTTCGGAGGATTCACCAGATTGATTGGTTAAAAGAGTTTGCTTCAATTTTGACTTTCGTTCAACATTAGCTTTATGTGCGACTTCATCAGCATGCTGAGTTAGGTGAGATTTATTAACACTCGAAACCTAATACGACAGAAAAGGGAAATGCAGTTTAGAATCGCATATAAAGAGTATTTCATATTACTAAAGGATAACGATAAAAAAGAATCCTAAGTGACAGGAAAATAAGAAGTCTAAGAAAAACATCAACTAACCTCCTTGTTGCATGCATGGCAGAAAATAATTTTCCCATCTGTTGTATAATGCGGAAAATCTTGCAGCCACTGTCTTATAGAGTACACTTTGAACTAGCAGTTTTCGGCATGGCGTAGTATTCTCACACAGAAACTAGAATTTATTTTTGCACTTAGAACATCAGTGACACTTAACACGTCTGTCGCTACACAACGTACTGATTTATTTATTTATTTATTTTTTACTGCGGTGCATGGGAACGGTAGGGGAAATACCGTATTCGTTGCTAGACCTATGGCACCTGACAGATGGCCGCCCCTTCTGAACAAGCGAATGGAATCTGCCGGTGCTTCAGATGAAAACATTTCACTACTGGCAAATTATTTTTCGAACCGGAAAATTCACGTATAATACCTTTCACGAAACAGAGTAGTTTGATAGGACTGCCTGTAGACAGCAGCGAGAAAATGCGCGAAGGGCAGTAATTCAGCTGTAGAGGGCGTCTACGATTAACATTGTGATTTTTTAATCCGTGCTCAGCTTAAGGCCTATGAAACTGTTTCATTGCGAAAATACACAGCTGGCCAGAATCCTATGAACGAAATATTTTCAAATATAACATTTAGTACTCCCACGTTCGATTCTAATGTGTAACTCAAGTCTTTGACCGGTTCCCACCGAAGTTAAGCCCTGTCACGCTCGGCGCGTCCTTGGATGGATGACCATTCAATCGTGCCGAGTGCTGTTAGTAGAAAGGCAAGCAAAGGAATTGTAAACAGTCTCTAACGACCTTCGCCTTCGACGAGACGTAAAGCCCTAAGTTTACTTCCTTTTTCTAATCTTTGAAAACACAAGAACTCTATGTCAGATTAACGAAATAGGTACTTTTTAGGATTTTGATGCTGAAATAGGCAAAATTAGGCGTAACGTCGAAGTACGCAATTTTAGGTCCTATAGAACTAACGGTATTCAGTTTAGTTAGTGATGAAATGCATAGGTACCAACTTACATGCAAATTGGAGCTTAGGAAAAAAATAGGTTTTAACCTAAAGATCCGTGATCTATTTTTTACATACGAATAATAAAACACCTATAAAGAGTATTTGGTATTAACAGGGACAGCGATGTAAAAAAAAAAAATTTAAAAAAAACCGAAGTGTTGTTGTTGTTGTTGTGGTCTTCAGTCCTGAGACTGGTTTGATGCAGCTCTCCATGCTACTCTATCCTGTGCAAGCTTCTTCATCTCCCAGTACCTACTGCAACCTACATCCTTCTGAATCTGCTTAGTGTATTCATCTCTTGGCCTCCCCCTACGATTTTTACCCTCCACGATGCCCTCAAATACTAAATTGGTGATCCCTTGATGCCTCAGAACATGTCCTACCAACCGATCCCTTCTTCTGGTCAAGTTGTGCCACAAACTTCTCTTCTCCCCAATCCTATTCAATACTTCCTCATTAGTTATGTGATCTACCCATCTAATCTTCAGCATTCTTCTGTAGCACCACATTTCGAAAGCTTCTATTCTCTTCTTGTCCAAACTATTTACCGTCCATGTTTCACTTCCATACATGGCTACACTCCATACAAATACTTTCAAAAACGACTTCCTGACACTTAAATCTATACTCGATGTTAACAAATTTCTCTTCTTCAGAAACGCTTTACTTGCCATCGCCAGTCTACATTTTATATCCTCTCTACTTCGACCATCATCAGTTATTTTGCTCCCCAAATAGCAAAACTCCTTTACTACTTTAAGTGTCTCTTTTCCTAATCTAATACCCTCAACATCACCCGACTTAATTCGACTACATTCCATTATCCTCGTTTTGCTTTTGTTGATGTTCATCTTATATCCTCCCTTCAAGACACCATCCATTCCGTTCAACTGCTCTTCCAAGTCCTTTGCTGTCTCTGACAGAATTACAATGTCATCGGCGAACCTCAACGTTTTTATTTCTTCTCCATGGATTTTAATACCTACTCCGAATTTTTCTTTTGTTTCCTTTACTGCTTGCTCAATATATAGATTGAATAACATCGGGGAGAGGCTACAACCCTGTCTTACTCCCTTCCCAACCACTGCTTCTCTTTCATGTCCCTCGACTCTTATAACTGCCATCTGGTTTCTGTACAAATTGTAAATAGCCTTTCGCTCCCTGTATTTTACCCCTGCCACCTTTAGAATTTGAAAGAGAGTATTCCAGTCAACATTGTCAAAAGCTTTCTCTAAGTCTACAAATGCTAGAAACGTAGGTTTGCCTTTCCTTAACCTTTCTTCTAAGATAAGTCGTAAGGTCAGTATTGCCTCACGTGTTCCAGTATTTCTACGGAATCCAAACTGATCTTCCCCGAGGTCGGCTTCTACTAGTTTTTCCATTTTTCTGTAAAGAATTCGTGTTAGTATTTTGCAGCTGTGGCTTATTAAACTAATTGTTCGGTAATTTTCACATCTGTCAATACCTGCTTTCTTTGGGATTGGAATTATTATATTCTTCTTGAAGTCTGAGGGTATTGCGTCTGTTTCATACATCTTGCTCACCAGATGGTAGAGTTTTGTCAGGACTGGCTCTCCCAAGGCCGTCAGTAGTTCCAATGGAATGTTGTCTACTCCGGGGGCCTTGTTTCGACTCAGGTCTTTCAGTGCTCTGTCAAACTCTTCACGCAGTATCGCATCACCCATTTCATCTTCATCTACATACTTTTCCATTTCCATAATATTGTCCTCAAGTGCATCGCCCTTGTATAGACCCTCTATATACTCCTTCCACCTTTCTGCTTTCACTTCTTTGCTTAGAACAGGGTTCCCATCTGAGCTCTTGATGTTCATACAAGTGGTTCTCTTATCTCCAAAGGTCTCTTTAATTTTCCTGTAGGCAGTATCTATCTTACCCCTAGTGAGATAAGCCTCTACATCCTTACATTTGTCCTCTAGCCATCCCTGCTTAGCCATTTTGCACTTCCTGTCGATCTCATTTTTGAGACGTTTGTATTCCTTTTTGCCTGCTTCATTTACTGCATTTTTATGCAGTTAAAATGCAGTTAAAATCAGTATTTCTTCTGTTACCCAAGGATTTCTACTAGCCCTCGTCTTTTTACCTACTTGATCCTCTGCTGCCCTCACTACTTCATCCCTCAAAGCTACCCATTCTTCTTCTACTGTATTTCTTTCCCCCATCCTGTCAATTGTTCCCTTATGCTCTCCCTGAAACTCTGTACAACCTCTGGTTCTTTCAGTTTATCCAGGTACCATCTCCTTAAATTCCCACCTTTTTGCAGTTTCTTCAGTTTTAATCTACAGGTCATAACCAATAGATTGTGGTCAGAATCCACATCTGCCCCTGGAAATGTCTTACAGTTTAAAACCTGGTTCCTAAATCTCTGTCTTACCATTAAATAATCTATAGGTATGATTAAGTTGTGCTCTGTGCAAAATTCTACCAGGCGGCTTCCTCTTTCATTTCTTAGCCCCAATCCATATTCACCTACTACGTTGCCTTCTCTCCCTTTTCCTACACTCGAATTCCAGTCACCCATGACTATTAAATTTTCGTCTCCCTTCACTATCTGAATAATTTCTTTTATTTCATCATACATTTCTTCAATTTCTTCATCATCTGCAGAGCTAGTTGGCATATAAACTTGTATTTTCCTATTCATTATTAAACCTACTCCTGCATTACCCCTATTTGACTTTGTGTTTATAACCCTGTAGTCACCTGACCAGAAGTCTTGTTCCTCCTGCCACCGAACTTGACTAATTCCCACTATATCTAACTTTAACCTATCTATTTCCCTTTTTAAATTTTCTAACCTACCTGTCCGATTAAGGGATCTGACATTCCACGCTCCGATCCGTAGACCGCCAGTTTTCTTTCTCCTGATAATGCTATCCTCTTGAGTAGTCCCCGCCCGGAGATCCGAATGGGGGACCATTTTACCTCCGGAATATTTTACCCAAGAGGACGCCATCATCATTTAATCATACAGTAAAGCTGCATGCCCTCGAGAAAAATTACGGCCGTCGTTTCCCCTTGGTTTCAGCCGTTCGCAGTACCAGCACAGCAAGGCCGTTTTGGTTATTGTTACAAGGCCAGATCAGTCAATCATTCAGACTGTTGCCCTTGCAACTACTGAAAAGGCTGCTGCCCCTCTTCAGGAACCTTACGTTTGTCTGGCCACTCAATATACTTTAAATACACGTTCTCCGCAAGGTATGCCTTGTATAAATTATGGTGTCCTCTGGAAGAGGAGAGATCTGGAGGGATTGAACAAGACTCCCTAACTGCTCTATACACTAACCTGTATTCTTCTAAGGTTCTCAGAACAGAAGACAGCTCCATTGTGGTTGTACGGTACGGTTATCTGTATCGCTGAGGCACGCAAGCCTCCCCACCAACGGCAAGGTCCATGGTTCATGGGGGGGGAGGACCGAAGTGTTAGGCAAATACAAAGCGTGAGCGCATATCAACTAGCCACCTTGCTGCACGCTCGGCAGAAAATATTTTTTTTTTCCATCTGTCCTACAGTGTGGAAAAACTTGGAGCCACTGTCTTATATGATGAAATAGGCACTTTTTAGGATATTAAAGCTGAAATAGGCAAAAATAGGCACTAACGTCGAAATAGGCTTTTTTAGGTCCTACAGAATTAACGCTATTTCGTGTAAATAGTCATGAAACGCATAAGTACAAATTTTTATGCAAATAGAAACTCAGGAACCAAATAGGTTTTTACCTAAAATCCGTGGTCTAGTGATTAGCGTGCACGCTACCTTCTTCTCCGGCGCGATGCAGCTCCTCATTTCATTGTTTTTGTCGTGTTGGGTGTCTTTGGCTACCGTAGTGAACCACAAACGCCTATCCCTGCCATTCGCCGCTCTCTGACGCTGGACTGCAGTTGGTGGATGCGACAGGTGTTGCTTCAAAGTCATCCGCCTCGCCTGCTGTACGCTGCTCTGCGAACCGCTCCCTGAAGCGTTGTTTCTCGTAGCGGTGAAATAAAACGTAATTAACTAGGCCACGCACAGACAATGTAATCCCTTTGGACCACGCACTTCGATTTGCGTTTTCGCGTTTTCACTTTCAGCTACGCGACACGGATTAACGGAATTTATAGATTTTCTTTCCTAACAGCAGTAGCCTCCTCTTTAAATACACGTTCTCCGCAAGGTATGCCTTGTATAAATTATGGTGTCCTCTGGAAGAGGAGAGATCTGGAGGGATTGAACAAGACTCCCTAACTGCTCTATACACTAACCTGTATTCTTCTAAGGTTCTCAGAACAGAAGACAGCTCGTCGGTCGTGGGATGTTCTTTGGCGGAAATGGCTATGCCGTCATCTGGAACCTGTGATTGTGCTTTTTCATGGGACGCCACTTGCCCAGATTAGTCTCCATACCTAGAGAGGGCAAGATCTGTAGTACTGACAATGATGGTAGGCGACCTCATTACTGTATCCTATTTTATTATATTTTAAGTAATCACGCTTTTTACACTGTCTTTTACAAAACTCGACATAGCTTTCTTACTTGTATGGTAACTTTCCTGATAACCTCCGATATAGAGTACGACATGGCCGCCCCGAAGCAGAGATACATGTCTGGCTCTGAAGAACGCCAGAAACAGTCTTACACGTCCGACCCTTCAAACGACAGAAAAATAGTTGCGTGGCCGGTCCTTCAGAATGCCCAAAACAGTCTGACTAGCGCAGCCTAAGTACTCCATCTCCATGGTGTGCCAAAGCGATCCGAAGGTGTCCGAAGCACTTCGGTTCCAATATCATTGCTCTTATGTTTCTCATAACTAGTGAAATTTGATAAACAAAAAGGATAAACTCGTAGGTTAACCATGAGAGACTGTCATACTAGCAACCGAATGTGCCAACCAGTCAGAACCAAGTACAGTACAATTGGCGGAGTATCCCACGGGAATAGTACATACTGTACCATCTGTCGCTTGTACTTCAATCTACTTTTGTAACATATGCTACTTCGCGTGTATCAAGTTGCATCAAACCAAGCTTCTAGCACATTAAAATACTGGCGGCCATAGCCAGGAATATCACAGTGTTACCACTGATCATCTCCATTCAACTGAAGTAAGTGAATGATGCTTGTGACACTTCCATTCTAAACAGAAGTTGGCAGTGCTACGATTAGCTGCTAGGCATAAGCCAACAAGTGTTTTGGACCGTGTGTCATGCATTATGCTTTAGCTGTTAAGTGTCAGGCCATATGCATTACGCATTACCACATTAGCTGTTAGCCATTGGGCACTAATCATTAGACATTAAGTGTTATTTGTCAGCTGTTAGGCACTTGGCATTAAGTCTTTGCTGTTATACATTAGGTGTTAGCCATTAGCCATTAGCCATAAATAATTAGAATTAGCCATTGGCTTCTAAGTACTAGACTTTGGCAGTTGCCAATTAAGAGACAACAGTTAGGCATTAGGTGTTATGCGTTGTGCATTTGCTGTCAGGCAGTAGCGATTAACCATTAGTCATTGTATGTTAGGCATTATCCACTATCCAATAGCGATAAGGTGTTAGGCAAATTTGTTGCCAGCAAAGTGTGTTATGTCTCAAATATAATACAACATTATTTATTAATTTTAATTTTAATAATCAACAGCCTCAGCTGCACCGTTTACCTAGAATTTACCTAGGTTTCAGTCCGGATAACCCAACCTCCTTCAGAATAACAATAACTACCGATTGTAAATTCTAGGTAAACGGTGCAACTGAGGCTGTTGATTATTAAAATTAAAATTAATATATATACAGTTGCTGACAGGGTCGCTAAAATGTTGAAGATATTTAACTTTATTTATGGTTGAATTTTCACAGAGGTCTCGTATATACGATAAGCATGTAAGCTGTATGTACTTTAAAAAGTATGCAGACACTTTTAGAAGCAGAAAAATATTTAATTTAAAGGTCCACAGTGCTTGCAGGCATGGTATGCATATCGCACTTCCGTCGTAAACGAGTGCTACGTTAACTAAAAATTCTTATCAGCAGTACCAATATGCAAGCTGCAAAAGACAATTCAGATACGGAAATATTTAATTTGAACCTTCATTGTGTTTGTGAAGTACGAGATATTTCACGATAAATGATAAATAATTTTATTTATTTACTAGATTTCGAGACTCTCGCATGTCTTTTGAGATGTCACATGCTTCACTGTTGCAATCATAGGTTGCCTCTCACGAGTGCACGTTTGTAAACAGTCCATGTCGTTCTGCACTTTAAGTCACATATCCTAACAAAACACTTTATCCCTCTTAAAATCGATTACTTCATCCCTTCTTTCCATAAAGTATTCGTGCTGTGCGCGCGTATGTGTGTGTGTGTGTGTGTGTGTGTGTGTGTGTGTGTGTGTGTGTGTGTGTAGTGTCAGTTTTATTAGATGTTGGTGTAGGTGATCACAGATCTTTTAGCAGCTATAATGTATTAATGTAAGGATAGAATAGATGCTGAATGATGAATGCATGCAGCTTGCCGCTAACTTTGTGTAATGTTTTGTCTGTATAGACGTGTATCTGTTGCCTTTAAGATCCCTTCACTTTCACACATAAATCTATACAGTAAAGTAAGGGCCTCCCGTTTTGTCTTTAGGCTGATCCGTGATAAGACAGGCGAAAAGTTAGACTAATGGAGGCTTATGAGTATTTTCTCTAATTTCATTCGCACTCTCTCTCTCTCTCTCTCTTTCCTTTATCTATGTACAGTTTTAAATATAATATTTCATTACGTGAAATCAGCCCAATAGAATCTCTGGTGGAGCCCTTCGTCTTAGTATTCAGCGGCTGGCTTGCTGTAAAAGATCTTTACATTTATTATTATTATTGTTAAGCGCTGCATTCAGTTGGGAAAATCGATCGTTTGAACAATTCGTTCCTTTTACGACAGATTTCGAATTCCAGATGTGTACGAAGCCTTTTTGGACGATTTAACAAAGACTCGGTGATTGCAGGCTCTCTTCGACACAGCTGAAACTTCCCCACTAATTACAGGGCCAACGCGATCATCAATGATTCAGACAAAGAACTCATTCGTTCATTCACTCCAGAATAAAAGGGGTCACAAACCTTATTTATGAAGGAAATTGTATATTCAATCCATCTCCATTACATGTTCAGATCTCTGTTGATTCCAAGTCTTAATTCTTTTCCGTTTACAGTCTTTCTTTCTCTTCAAATAACCCGCTAGTGGCACAAATGTTAATAGCTCGCCTTAGCGCGAAGAAAAGCAAAAATGTCTCTTTTAGAACCCCGTCAATCTTTTAACAGATACTTCCGAAGCTGTCCTCGTTACCAGTCTCTAACAACCATGGAGATTACATATATGTATCTCTGTTATTCCAAAGAATAAACGTACTAGAAAATACTTTGGCGTCGACGAGCTGTCGCCGCATATGTTACTAGAAAATCAGATCAGATACTTTTCCAAAGTAAATAAATGTGGATGGTTTGATTGACAATGATTAATTGGTGCGTGGTAGAGGGTAATTTTCCGTGGGGAGATTACAATGCCCCTCGCAGCGAGCGAAGTTTGTGAGCTTAATTTTGATTTACCGAACACACTTCGCGAGCTATCTATTAGTGTGGATAACCCGGAAGTGATGATTGTCAGTCCTCCGACTGAAAAAAACTTTGTTTAAGACAGACGAAGAAAAGAAATATTGAAAATAGAAGAAATGAAGAGACAGGTACCGCGGCTGTATTGCTTTTACGTGCATCAAGGTGTTATGTCTGCTGTGCACAACCAAGGAAGATGATCTTTCATGAAACTGTTATCAGGGTCTACCCATTCGGGAATTTTCTTAAGCAGGGAAACCTTGGAAAACCTCTTAAGCCTAGACCCCCAGCCTACAGTACAAAGAAGATAGGAAAGCCTACAGAAGAGAAAAAATAATTTTGAAATTGATCTCTAAAGGACAATATCTTGCGGTGCTGAAACTCCCCCAGGTCTTGCATGTCCCCGACGTCCACATTTGTAGTCGGTCTTCTACGCGGCCCACTTTGTAGTCGGTCTTCTACGCGGCCCACAATGGGAAGAGTAGAAGGGACAGGGATACCAGGTTTCACATGCAACATTCATTCCAAAAGAATTAGCAATGACCGAAAGGGAAACTCTTCCTGTAAGAGAACTTGTTAGGTTGCACCGTCCAAGATTCTCCTTTTTGAAAACAAAATCCCTATGGCTTCATGCATCCTTTTTCTTACGATGTACTGCAAGGAATTTAGCCATTGACGTAAGTTTTCCATTTAGCCATTGACTAATGCTGTTGTCAAAAACATCATCATATTTACTTTAGTTTGAATATTCTTTTGGACTTTGCATCCCCACTTGTGCTTATAAGTCCACAAATTCTGACACATTTCTGTCAATGATTTATTCTTCGTAATTTAAAGGATTCATGCAACTTACAGTAGATTTTGGATTCAAATCATCGAATAATGGAAAGTGTGGTTCATTTTATACAAAGACATAATCCATCATTTCCTTGAAAAGTCATATAATTTATCTATACTCAAAAAATTTGTATCCTAAATACATATATTTCTCCGCTTGATTGCTGTTTAGAATTTTGTGACGTCATGATTACTTGCACACTGATCCCACAATTATATTTTCTCATAAGGCTTTCTTTTTTCAACAACTCCAACTCAATTTCTTGTTTATTAACATTCAACCAAATTTTTCCTGTTTTAAAATCTATTCTGCATCCGTATTGACGTAGGCTGTCGACTCCGATAATGGAATCTACCACCAAATTTTTCACGACAAGGAATGTGCTTAATATTGCTACATTTCCGACTTCTACACTAAGTAGTGACTGCACTTTTACATTAGCCGATCTAGCCCCAACGGCGCCTATTATTCTGCAATTTTGAACGGGAAAAATTGGTACTCGTCTTATATTTCTGATCTTGTTGAATAGAGCCTCCGAAATAACATTTGTGGTTGCAGCTGTGTCTAAAACCGCCACTATAGGTACAGTCTCCAAAATGACTTGCACTTCGGCTACTGCCACCTGTTCCTTATCCTCATCTTGTGGTTCTAAGTCCTCGGTCAGTTCATCTGCCAGTAATCGTCCATCATTATACGTTAGCATGGGTACACATATCCTGTTGCCCCTCAACCAATTGTTGACCGCTCCTCCGGGGCACGAGTGGGTCCTTACAAGTTTGTTGGATTTTGATTTGTTTGCTGGTTGACATCATCCGTCACTTCGGTAATTACCGGTTGATTCGTAGATGTCCGTCCCCACTGATGTTGGTTATTTGAATTCATTCCCCCCACTTGATTCCACTTTCTATTATTGTTATTATTCCAGGCTTGGGGTCTGAAATTTCTTTCGTTCCCCCACACGGGATTGTATCTTATCCCGTTCCTGTTGTTCCTTGAATAGCCCCTCGCAAGACTATTGCCGGGATTACTATTGAGATTTTGAGGGGTTTCTCCATTATTTAACGATCTCTATTCATTCCCTTGCCTACCGTTTGGCGGAGGTTCTATCTCCCTATATTGGAATCTGTTATTACGGGCTTTCTTGTTGTTCTCTTCGATAATATCTATATGGTCTAACGTCGTGAGGAACGACTCCAAGTCTTTATCGTTGCCGTAAATCAATTGATTCCGGATGCTAGTTGGTAGTCTTGCCTTAAGTATGTTTATTATGTCTGGCAATGGCATAGGTCTGTCCCAGTATCTTGTTTTATTTATATATTTTTCGAAATACTTCCTAAGGCTTCCTTTTGAGAAGGAGAAAGGCTCTGGGTAGAGCACCTCCTGCCTTAGGCGTTCCTGTACCCCTTCTGACCAGAACTTTGCTAAAAACGCCTTCTCAAAATCGTCATATGTCGAGCAAACAGAAGTCATGTCCGAGGCCCAGATCGCCCCCGAACCTTGTATATATCCTGTAACAAAACTGATCTTCTGCTACTCCGACCAATTTCTGGGTAGCACTCCTCTGAAACTTCGAATAAAAACAATTGGATGGACCCCCCTTTTGTCAGGGTTAAAAATCTGGAATTGCCGATGCTTTATCATTTTTTCTTCGGCATGGCAAAGGCTTTCGTAATCTCCGTTAGATAAGAATTCACGCGAACAACTAGCTCGTGGCAATTTAATGTTTGAGTTACTTACACAAGTCGGTATCGTGTGCGAATATGCAGTAACTGGCTCTATATTCGCTGCCAACTTCTGCTGCTGGCCTGTATTCATTTGTTCTGAGCTTTGTTGTGAAGCGCGCATCGACTCTTCTATCGTTTGTTTCCAATACTCGAAATCAGCACCTAACTGCTGTCGCACCTCCTCAAGTCCTTTCGCAAACAAATTCTCTTCCTGTTTGCCAGATAAACTCTGGAGTGCTGCCTTAACATTTTGCTCAACGTTTTCACACATTAGCCTTTTGTTTTCTAATGTGATTTCGGATAATTTACCCGTTAATACGTTAATTTGGTGGTCTATAACGTCTTGACGCTCTGTCAGATGTTCAACACTTTCCTTTAGGTTAGTCTGCATACGTGCCAATTCAGGAAGTTGCGCAATTGCACATGACATGGCGTCTTGCTTTTGTACTAATTGCGGAACCATTTCCACCTGTTCCCGTACAGTATCTATCTTAATAGCCACATAATCCTTCATTTCTACACGTACGCGGTGAGTAGATTCCTCACATTGAGCTTTCACCAATTCTATTTGTGCAGTTAATTTTCGTTCCGTCTCTTCGGCCTGATCTTTGAGTTCCTTGGCCTTCGCCTCTATCCGCTGCTCTAATTCGGAAAAAATGTCTTGTAACTGCTGCTTAATCTCAGTCTGGACTAATTTCATTTCTTCTTGAGTTTGAGTAACTGTCACTAACTGTGCTCTAATATCGGTTTTCAGATTTTCCTGCCCTTCAGTAACTGAGGCTAATTTCGCGTTAATGTCGGTTTTCATATTATTCATGCTCTCGGTTATCATCTGCATCTGTCTCATGATAATTACCAATGGATCTAATCCATGTTGCGTACTTGCTGTTACATCTCCAGCCGTGTCTACAGGGCGTTCTATTGCGCTATCTGTAGCGATCGGTTCTACACCACTTCTTACTGTATCATTATTATCAATGCTAACAGCTGAAGGCTGTTGTGTGCTGCTATGCTCCGCTTGACTCATCCTAAACATTTCCCTAGTTAAAACCATATAAATGTTCTACTGTCAATATATATATATATATATATATCTCCCTTCTACTGTCACTATATGTAACTCCATTCGCACAAGAGTACTTCTGTGGCTACTTTCTTACTGTACTTATACAAATAAATGCAACTGGGGCAGGTCACTCAAACTACATCTAGCATGAACACAATTAATCAATGTTCAAATATCCAATAATACTAAACAGAAAAGCGTATACTTCATCTACACTAGCAAGCTTTAATAATAAAATTATAGATCTGGCCTTTTCTCTGCGCTCAGCGTGTTGTCTGCGAGTATTTCCTCTCTTTTCCAAGCGTCAGTTAAGTTAGCTCGTCGTAGTTCACATGAAACAGAGAACAAAATTATTTTAGCAACGTCCAAAAACGTGTCCTGTCACGGATTGGCCATTATAATGTATTAATGTAAGGATAGAATAGATGCTGAATGATGAATGCATGCAGCTTGCCGCTAACTTTGTCTAATGTTTTGTCTGCATAGACGTGTATCTGTTGCCTTTAAGATCCCTTCACTTTCACACATAAATCTATACAGTAAAGTAAGGGCCTCCCGTTTTGTCTTTAGGCTGATCCGTGATAAGACAGGCGAAAAGTTAGACTAATGGAGGCTTATGAGTATTTTCTCTAATTTCATTCGCACTCTCTCTCTCTCTCTCTCTCTCTCTCTCTCTCTCTCCTTTATCTATGTACAGTTTTAAATATAATATTTCATTACGTGAAATCAGCCCAATAGAATCTCTGGTGGAGCCCTTCGTCTTAGTATTCAGCGGCTGGCTTGCTGTAAAAGATCTTTACATTTATTATTATTATTGTTAAGCGCTGCATTCAGTTGGGAAAATCGATCGTTTGAACAATTCGTTCCTTTTACGACAGATTTCGAATTCCAGATGTGTACGAAGCCTTTTTGGACGATTTAACAAAGACTCGGTGATTGCAGGCTCTCTTCGACACAGCTGAAACTTCCCCACTAATTACAGGGCCAACGCGATCATCAGTGGTTCAGACAAAGAACTCATTCGTTCATTCACTCCAGAATAAAAGGGGTCACAAACCTTATTTATGAAGGAAATTGTATATTCAATCCATCTCCATTACATGTTCAGATCTCTGTTAATTCCAAGTCTTAATTCTTTTCCGTTTACAGTCTTTCTTTCTCTTCAAATAACCCGCTAGTGGCACAAATGTTAATAGCTCGCTTTAGCGCGAAGAAAAGTAAAAATGTCTCTTTTAGAACCCCGTCAATCTTTCAACAGATACTTCCGAAGCTGTCCTCGTTACCATTCTCTAACAACCATGGAGAATACATATATGTATCTCTGTTATTCCAAAGAATAAACGTACTAGAAAATACTTTGGCGTCGACGAGCTGTCGCCGCATATTTTACTAGAAAATCAGATCAGATACTTTTCCAAAGTAAATAAATGTGGATGGTTTGATTGACAATGATTAATTGGTGCGTGGTAGAGGGTAATTTTCCGTGGGGAGATTACACAGCCATAGTTCGAATGCTGGAGGAACTTGTTTGTATTACTTTTGATGATGGTATTTTTTTCTCGACATCCATTATTCAACTGGCAATGAAAGAAAACTTCATGTGATAACAGTACATCAATCATCAGACAGAATGCACTTTGATCATACAGGTACTGCTGCAACATAAACATTACATTTTCTGACGCAATTTCGAATATTATGTTATTGTTGACAACCGTCATAGCTGAGGTAAAATAACTCATTTGACCCTAAAGTCGTTTATTTGTACTTGACCTTAACTAGGTCCAAAATCATTTGATATAACTCTTCTCGATTATATTTTTCTACTGATACAGTATCTTTATTCTCTCCTCACCTCTGACACATGTTTTAGAAGCTAAAATCATGTTTTTTGGACGAAAAATAACTTGACGAAACATAACTATGTGATTATCGATGTAAACATAGGCCTCTTTGCGTTGGAGGCGTATTGTTCAGACATTTTAGAATATTGACATCGCAGATGTGGAAAGTAATTAAGGCTGTGTCGTGTCCCCAATAAAGTGTGGGCCATATATCGAACTTCGGATGTTTTTACCAGTACAGAACCTGACAGTGAGAACAATTCGAGGTACAGAGTTCGAATTTATGACGCTTTTTAATAGTGGAGCCACCTGTTGGCGATAGTAAGCAACTAAGATGTGGAACAACACCAGTTTATATTTCACGTTTTCACAGTTTACGGAATGGTATTTCAGGTGAAACTCGTGTTCGACAACTATATATTCATAATTTGTCATTTATATTTTAGAAGTAAATTATAATTTTTTATTATTTGTAGAGAATGTGTTAAATAGGCCTTAGTCGTTCCAGTATTCCACAGCAAATGGAAAACAGCTTCAAAAGAAATACAGTGATTTGGCTTTCGATCCACTCCATAAACGATTTTTTTAAGACATTAATGCATACATAGTTGATAACTGTTTAGAACCGCATTATGCAATACACAGCTATTTTATTGGAGACGATCGATTTCGGTCTTGGATCAGACCATAATCGGTTCCAAAACCATGTTAGCGTGCATTTGGGTAACTGAAGTAACAATTAGCAGATTATAATACGCCATCGTTGATATTAGTTGCATATACGTCACATAACGCCCAATTAACTTCATAGGCGCTTAAAGCTTCTGAGGTTAAAAAGGACGTAATGTTGCGTATATACCATTACAGTCAATGACGGAACATTATGTCTCCGTAAGCATCTGTGAAGTTAAATGGATCTGGTGTTACGTATATACAGGTAATATTAGTGATGAAACATTGTACATCTGATAACTGTTATTTTCAATTACTCAAATTCCTAACTAAGATGGATTTTGGACCAGATGATGACCTGATCCTAGACCGTGATCTCTCGTTTCTAGTAAAATATACCGTTATAGCTAAAGTATTTTTCTCAAAATAGTCGAGGGAGTGATGCACTCACGGGTAGTCCCACATTTAAGAGAAACGTTTTATTTAGCACATCACAGTTTGGATTCCCAAAGCGTAGCTCAACTGAGAATGCTATTTATATATTCACTCAACAGAAATTGCAAGTCTTAGTAAGATGTTTTGTTGTGTATATAACGCTACTCTCGTGGAAAAATCAATCATCAAATATTGACAGTTTTAATAAGATGTTTGACTACTTAGATTACGCTAGTCTCGTAGAGAAACTTACGTTTCATGGAACTGACAGCATTACACGTAACTTGTTTGAATCACACTTAACAGAACCCAGAGTGTTATACTGAATAACTCAAACAGTTTTGGAAGGAGAGAAAATTTTAGTGACTGTAGGAAACTCACGAAGTGATTCCCACAATGTTCAGTTTTGTGTCTAGTCCTCCATAAAATGTTAATGACCTCTCACGTATCATTGATCAAGTATAGCTGCTACTTTTTTTGCAGATGATAATAATGTTATAAAAGTCCCAATAGAAAACAACAGAAGAGATTGTTACTGAAGATTTTCAAGGAATTATTAGCTGCTTATCTGCAAATGGATTCTCCCGATATATTGCGAAAATAAGCTGTATTTACTTCTGTACAACAATATTCGTACGAAAAATTGCTGCAGCAGATGAACAGGATATTTATTAAAGGACATCTTTTGTACATCATGAGCTGCAGAAGATATCCTTTAATAAATATCTTAAAATGGTGGAGCAACAAGCATTCAAGATTTTTACATGAAGAGGAGTCCATAAACAGGGACTAATGCACCAAATTTTCTGGATATACATACTGATAAAAACTTTAACTGGAAGAAGCATGTTGCTGAATTTCTCTGGCCATTAAATTCACTCCATTCTGCTCTTCGTATGATTACTAGCCTTGGAAATAAACGAATCAGCTCCTAACGCATTTTGCTTATTTCTCTTCAACGATAATGATGATTATGATAATGAAGTCCCATACTGCTTGACAGAGCGTATGGGACAATGCGGGAGACCCGCACCGCGGTACTAGGAAATGTCCTGGCGGAGGTGGCTTGCCATTGCCTTCCTCCATGAATGATGATGATGAAGACGACACAACAACACCAAGTCTTCTCGAGGCAGATGAAAATCCCTGACCCCGCCGGGAATCGAACCCGGGCTGCGAGACCACGAGCTGCGGACTCCCGTCAATAACGTCTTATTGTACATCAACATTTAGAAAAAAAGCACATTGATTGATTAATAGCGAACACTATGAGTGGTACGTAGCGTTCACGCTCAGTGTCTTGTAGGAACCTGTTATAAGATTTAGGCATCCTAACTGCACGATCACAATACATAAATTCACCAGTGAAATTCGTCATAAATAATGAATTTAAGAAAAACAGTGATGTCCATACCTACAAGACTAGAAGAAAAACTTACTTACAGTGGCCATTATTAAAGCCTGCTGCGGCTCAGAACGGAATTCAACAAGCAAAAACAAAAAATTGTCATCATTTGCGAAATACAACAAAACATCTGATAGATAATAAAGAAAGTTATGTGTATAATCTAAAATAATTTCTCCGGCACAGCTCCTTCTATTCCATGGACGAATCTTAATTTAAAAATCTGGTAGACGCTAATAAAACTAGTTGTTAAGTTTAGTTGCATGAGTATGACTAAAAGAATATAAAAACTAATCAGATATACCCATCCCGTAAACTGACTCGTCGTGCATAATACGATCGACGGAACATGTAATTAACTAAGTAAATAAATAACTAACAGACTTGCATGTGTGTCGAATTGTTGCTACTGCTTGAGCCAAATCTACAGATGGTGTGCTGTATATCTTTGTTACTGGGTGGATGGTCTCCCCACGTTGGCCGTAATGTTTCCTATTGATTGGGAAACCCTCCTGTTAACATCCCTCGTCTGCACATTCTTCTCTGCTGCTGCTGTTGCCGCTCTAGCCACAATAGTCTACTCACTAGCCATTCATGCTCAGAGAGCCCCAGCAATAACATCACCTCCGGCGGTAGCTGCAGCAGTAACAAATAAACCACATTATCTGCATCGTCATCATCACCTTAACAAAAACGAGTCTTATGTTGATCCCTAAATTTACTCCACTCAATGAAAACTACTTTACCTCCATTTGAAAGTTGCTGAAAATTTAAATTAACATTTATATTTGTTGTTTATTATTTCACACAAAACTTGTACAGTCACAGTTAGAAAGGGTCTGTTAGAAGTAATTCTTTTCTCATCTTAATAAATTCACTTAGTTCCTCAGCTCATAGACTTCTCCTCTCTTCAATACTTGTTCTTCACGATATTGAACTTCGTCGACTATTACTATGTCTGTTTCTTACAGCGTCTGTGTCTTAGATTACAATGTTCTTCAGACAAGCATACTTGTCTGAAGGAATAAACACAATTTCGACAATTACAGCTGCTGTAAATATTACGAAATGGATTCGAAAATTATAAATATGTTTTGACGCCAGCCATTTACTAGTGGCACATAAAAATTTGTACCTGACCAGGACTTGAACCCAGATGTCTCGCTTACGGCCTGCCGGACCTACCCGAACCTCCATAGGTCACGTTGGTAATTTGTCCTTGATGCTTGCATGATCCTCTCTCCCGGTCGTCTTACTTGCTCTCCATTTCAAAGAGAAATACAAAGTCCAATAATTTCTATCTTAATTATTAATCCTTACGAATGTTAGATTTCAATGTGAATATCCGGAATATTGTAACACATTCATGGAACGATACGAAGGATGCGTGGTTAAATATAGTAGATGACCTTAAACCCTTAACTTTGTCAGAATAAAGACCTCTTAAATGAAATGAAATAAAATATTTTGACTATCTTCGCTAGCTTAACGGCGAAGTGCACAGTCGAACCCGAGCCGAACGGATAAGGGCGTGTATTTCCTTGACAGGAGGAGAAGGCAGGGCCACGTGGAGAATCGGAACATGTAAATTTGGCCAACTGTGGAGCGTCAGAGCGCAAGGCAGCACGGCTGCCGGCCGTGGAATTCTGTTATGCAGATGCGTCGGTCGCATCAAAGGCGCCGAGTGGTGGCTTAAGGTGCCGAACTCGGAAGAGTCGGAGAAGCTTTTCGTCTGCCCGCGCAGGCGCGCGTGGCGTGCACCGAAAGAGCGGCGTAGTCTGCCAAAGGAGACGCCTGCAGCAGTCAGGCCGCCGCTTGCATAAAGAGAATCTATCCCTACCTGCTGCTCGCAACTGGAGCCGAGGACTGCATCGTTACCGTGGAGTGGCCTCCAGCCGCGAGGAAACGCCGGCTCTCCAGAGCGCCCTGCCTGCAGGCTACACCTGCGGGGTGCTCACAGTGGGACTGTCGAAAAGCACGCGGCAGCTTCGGCTACGTTGGAGCCGACCTGTCCTCTGCTGAAGACGTCTACCGTACCCCACTGCAAGTAATCCGCATACTCCTTACCAACAAGGTGCTCGAAAAAGGAACTGGCCACATATACGCATAAACTATGTATGAGGAACACTCTGAACTTCAAATTCAAGTTACAGTTGTTCTGGCCTTCAGACAGAAGACTTGCTCTAGAAAACTAGGCATGCTATTCGTCGTGTGGCAGTTCCAGCATGTCAGCACAGCTACTGAAAATTATATCCCTTTTAACCTTCATATTATAGTCATGATTTCGCCTCCCTTTACTGTGTGAACCCCCCTACCTACATATGTCCATTTTGAATTAATTATCACTGCTTCTATCACAGAGTGTCCTATCAACCTTCCCAGCTTTATCATAAAGTTGTGCTATAACTTACTTTTTGGACAATTTTATTAAGTACCTCTTCATTGTTTAACCATTTTAAATATTTAATCCTCAGCAATGTTCTGTACCATCACATGCTTCTTGTCTGTTACGATTTTCATCCACATTTCATTGTCATATAATGGCTGCATTTGATAGAAATACTGACAGAAAATATTTCATGACACATTTGTATTCATTACTTTTGAATACATTATGGGAGTAGCAGTGATCAATGAGTTACAAATATTTACTATTAAAAGCAGTCTTGACCACGATTTATTTATTAAGGTGAGCGGTTTCGACCTCTATTGTGGTCATCTTCAGACCATTGAGTAGGAACCTCTTTCTGCTGGAGAATCATTACTCACTAGTAGTGATTCTCCAGCAAAAAGAGGTTCCTACTCAATGGTCTGAAGATGACCACAGTAGTGGTCGAACCCGGTCACCTTAATAAATAAAGCGTGATCAAGACTGCTTTTAATAGTAAACATTTGTACTCGACAAGCGATTCGGCATTACACTGGTAGCTCTAAATGTCTGTGGTCGAACGATTTGCCTCGCATTGCGGTAATAATTGTTTCTGTCTGTCTCGGATAACCTTTTTAAAGCGTACGATAAATGAATACTGTTTCTGATTTTTATTTTCATCTGTAGTTTACTTTCGCCCATACTTCTTTCATTCTTTGAGAGAAAACTTTCTCTTCTTGTCTTCACTTTCTTCCATCTCTTGATTCTTTTCTGTCCTGAAACCCTTTCTTTTGTATTCCTTCTTTAAAACGTGTTGCACCTGTTATAGGATCTAAGGCGACTCCTGAATTTTCTGTTCTGATTACTACTTCTCTCATCCATGTGATATTGAATCTGTAATTCAATAGTGAATCAAAGATTTGTCTTGTTATTTTGTCATTATTCACCCCACACATGTTTTATTAGAAATTTGATCTTCTTTTTCTCGTTGCATCTGTTACCTTTTCAACTTCCAGATATTGTTCCTTATTAGAGCTTAATTTGTATTACTATTCAGTGCTACTGGTGTTCTAGGGCTCTTCTTTCATTTTTTTCCTAATTTTAAAGCTCTCTGTTAGTAGTCAGTTTATGTATTCCTTCTCTATAGAGTATTACTGATATTTCCACTGTTTTTCCTATCTCCTGGATAGATATCAACCAAATATGGCACAGAAACAGCAGGCCACATGTGTATCAGCACTGTTTGGTTTATAACCTTTTATCTCCAATAGTAGCGGAGGTAAGTGTGCTTTTCATGCCCTTGGTGTATAGGCTGCCCTGCACTCCAATAATGTTGTGAGGACACAGTATCCGCCAGCCAAATCAACTTACATAGCAGGGCACCCTATATGTCAGGAGCAAGAAACAGTTTTCTGGGCCTTGACATCTACGCTGGCCTGCACAGCAGGTGTGTTGCGTTGTAGTAGAATTGGCATTTTATGGACTTGCTTTGCATGGTGGCCTTTAGGTCAGGGAAAAATAAATAACTTTGAAGCCCTTGATGTATTCCAACTGTAGAAAGGTGACTTCCTGTTTAATGTGGAATCTTACCTACATTTTTTATCTGGTGAATTTCCACGTCATTGAGAGATGAATGCTAGGTTAAAAGGTAGACTGAAAATCAGTGGTACGCCAGTGACTCGATCTCTGGACCATCAAGGAGTGTTACTGCTCTACTGCCAAGCCACACGTTGATTCTTGCAAATATGCTGTTCTGTCGAGTTGTGGCGGCTGTTCGTTTGCTGTTATTCCCGCCAGACATCGCCACTTCTGTAGCAGACCAACTCATAGCTTGCACTGTTGCCAAGAGATGTCACTCCCAGGTCGTGCGGTTCTAGGCGCTACAGTCTGAAACCGCGCGACCGCTACGATCGCAGGTTCGAATCCTGCCTCGGGCATGGATCTGTGTGATGTCCTCAGATTAGTTAGGTTTAAGTAGTTCTAAGTTCTACGGGACTGATGACCTTAGAAGTTAAGTCCCATAGTGCTCAGAGCCATTTGAGCCATTTTGTCACTCCCAACGCCAATTATATATGGAACAGATAACAATACATGTATTACACGGCCATCGTTATTACAGACAATAAATTATGCGTATTTACTTGTGAATCATTCTGTCTATTAGCGAAGACTTGATCAAAATTCAAAAAATGGCTCTGAGCACAATGCGACTTAACTTCTTCACGTTACCCTGCTGCCCAAGTAGTTAAACATGTCTATTTGTATTTTAATTTCCTCAAATTCAACTAATTTAATTCGACTGCGCTTTCTTGCTGTCGTTTTAGTATTTTCACATTCGTCTCATGCCTTTACCATCACTGAGAGATTTAAAATGTCGTCAGAAGACCTTAAAGTTTTAATTTCTTTTTCCTCGTATTAAGTCATTTTCGAATTTGTTCTTGTTTTCCTTTACTGACGGCTCTACGTACAAACTGAATATCATGGTAGATAGCATACATATGATATTGTAAACATAACTATTTAGGTTTATACTTCACCAAATTCACCAGTTGGTAGAACAGATATTTACAGTTATGTGAGTTACTGCCAAAACACGCGTTATTTTGATTATTTACTTTTTTTTTAGAGGGAGAGGGGGGGGGGAGTGAGAGGACGGCGAGGGCAGGAAAATATCCCAGCTCGAACGGATAAAATCGAATATGAATGATTCTGAAGTGCGAAGAAATGTCTATTCTGTTATCCACGTAGGCAGTTTATCTGTAAAACTCTGTATTTGTGGACAATAGATGAATAAAATTTAGCGAGTTTACGGACTATAGAAGCACATAAAAGACATGATATCTCATTTTCTTTGTACCCACGCTGCAGTGATCCAGTATCAAAATACACAGTGATCACATAATCAAATGATTCAACAGTAATAACAACGTAGCAGATTTCTGCCACACATAAGTGGTTGTACCTTGGTGTAGAAACTCGGTTGTAGAAACAGAGTGAAGGTGGATGATGAAATATACACTGACGGAAAAAAATGGCACACAAAAAAATTATTAGTGTAGAGTAATGAAACTTCAGTGGTCAATGTAAGCACGAGTTAAGCCACTGCAAATGTTAAATGCTGGTACATTAATTACCTATGTAATCCCCAGACGGTTGAATGTTGTATTGTACAGGCGCCGGATGTCAGTTTGTGGGATGAAGTTCAAGACCCGCTGCACTTGTCAGTCAATACAGGGATGCTGGAGTTGTTGTCCGATGATGTCCCGATGTCCCATACGTGCTCGATTGGAGACATATCTGGTGATCCAGCAGGCCAAGGCGACATGTCGACATCTTGCAGAGCATGTCGTGCTGCAATAGTGATAAGTGAGAGAGCGTTACCATGTTGGAAAACACCCTGCGAAACGCTTTGCGTGAATGGCAGCACAACACGTCGAATCACCAGACTGATGTACTAACTTGCGATCACGGTGCGTGGGATAACCACACGATTGCTCCTGCTGTCATACGAAATCGCACCCAAGACAGTAACCAGATATAGGTCCAGTATGTGGCACGCGGAATGGTTGTATGCAGACCCTGAATTGGGATTTTCCTACCAACACACGGCCATCACCGGTACCGATCCAGAACCAGTATTCATCAGGAAATAAGTTAGACCTCCACCCTGCTCTCCAATTAGCTGTTACTTGACACCACTTTTGTCGCAAAATAGCGGTGGTTGGGGGACAGTGGAACGCACGCTGCGTAGCGTTTGGCTCGGAGCTGTCTTCGAACCGTTTTGTAGCAGTTCCTTGTGTCACTGTGGTGCCAACAGCTGCTCAGATGGTTGCTGCAGATGCTGCACAATGTGCCAGACCTACACGCCGAACACGGCGGTCTTTCCTCTCGTAGCGCCACGAGGCCGTCATGAGCCCGGTCTTCTTGAGACATCACACTCCCGCGATCACCATTGCCAGCAGGCACGAACACTGGCTACATTCCTGCCAAGTCTTTTTGCGGTACAGCAGAAGTAACATCGAGCTTCTCGTAGATCGTTTACAAGACCACGTTGAAACTCAGTGAGCCGGCCGCTGTGGTCTAGCGGTTACAGGCGCTTCTGTCTGGAACCGCGCGACCGCTACGGTCGCAGGTTCGTATCCTGCCTCGGGTATAGATGTGTGTGATACCCTTAAGTTAGTTAGGTGTAAGTAGTTCTGAGTTCTAGGGGACTGATGACCTCAGATGTTAAGACCCTTAGTGCTCAAAGCCATTTGAACCATCAAACTCAGTGCGGTGTCGATAATGGTGTCTTTGTGGTCATAAAGGTATTATCGATCATATTCAATCTCAAAGGTTGCCAAATACCAGCTGCAGCGATTAGTTTATTAACTTTCTCTGACTCGAGTGTGCATGTGTGAAATGCCACACTACTTCCCTCAAGATGAACGGCTAATAAGCTCGTGCAAGGATCTGAAAACTTCGTCTAAAGGAATAAATTTGACGCTGTGACATTAATTTAAGGTCCGGCATAGAGTAAAAATTAGTCCTGCCCCTAACTATTTGTAATAACGCATCTGACTTACGTGCATTCCATTTGGTACGTCTTAATAATGCATCTGACTTGCGATAATTTAAATTTAGTACTTCCTCATAACGCATCTGACTTACATGACTTGAAATTGGTACTTTCTTCGAACTCCATTCACATCATGCAAAGTACGGGGATGAATTGTGCTACTATTTGAAACAAGATGTTACCTTCAGTGAATACCATTTACTCTAACCGCATAAAAATGGACATTGTAAATGACTTCAACAACTGCTGATCACATTAAAAGTGGCCCGTAAGCTGCAATAGAAAAACTAGAACGAATTTTGTTTCGATATGGAAAAAGAGGAATCAGAAACCAACAACGATATTGTCCGACCCGAATAACAGTGATCGTGCAGCGTAGATGCTCATGAAATTGAGCACGCCTTAAGAGAAAAGAAAAACAATTGAACCTAAAGAAATTACCCTGAGTCTTGCCACCTGACTTCCCTACTCTGCCGGAGCTGAGTGGTACTTTGCCACAGTGAGTGACGTGTACTGCGGCGTTGTGGTCGCGACGACGGACGCTGGTCAGCATCCATTCTGTACTTATACTCATCTGGCTGTGGTTGAGTCACGAATAAATCTGCCTTATCCTGAAACAATTTTCCGAAAAAAATTTGTCCTAGTCTAAGTTAAAGAGGACGACGGTATGCGTCCAGAGCAAAAGCAAAACCCATTTTCAAACTTGTGCAAAGTCCAACACAAAGTGAAGGAAAACTTCTAGCGGAAGAGTAAAATCTATCATCCTGAGGGAAGCTCCTGAATAAAGACTTTGAGCCAAAGCTCCCCTAAAGTGAATCAGTAAACGAAAATTTTTCTGATCTTTCTACTTTTCGTGCTCCTAACCAGCAGACTGCTAAATCTTGCAGTTAAGGGCAGAGCTTAGTCTGTCACATCTGAAGTTTAAACAGAAAACTGGATAGCCCGTCTGCCCTTGCCTTTTACGAAGCAGAAGTACCTTTTCTCCATTGCCAGGCCAGTCGGACATAGCGATGACGTAATCTCGTAAAGCAGTCCCCTGATTCAGAAAATAACAGATAAATTCTGAAGAGTGAAAAAGAAAGATTGCCGCCAGACCAGACTTTCGTGCTGGAAATTCCGAAATATCACATTCGCCCACCTTATCAAATCTTGTCTCTCCGGATCACAGGGTAGAACACAGTGCAAAGAGTCTGTAATACCAAACGAAAAAAAATGTCCAGTCGCTCGTGTTGTTACATTTATACTTCCCTGCCTCCCGTCTGACATCGTAACGTATAAGCCAATGGCCGTTTCTCTCTCTACACGTTACTAAAGTAACAAAAAAAATGGGTCTGAGCACTATGGGGCTTAACATCTGAGGTCTTCAGTCCCCTAGAACTTAGAACTACTTAAACCTAACTAACCTAAGGACATCACACACATCCATGCCCGAGGCAGGATTCGAACCTAAGACCGTAGCGGTCGCGCGGTTCCAGACTGAAGCGCCTAGAACCGCTCGGCCACACCGGCCGGCAAGATAATCGCAGGGGCGTAAAAGTTTGATTCATAACGTATGTTGGCGCGCTGAATGTAGTTGGTCACTACAGCTTACTAACCAAAACTTATTTCACTACTTTTGAATTTTATATTGTTGAAAATATCAATATTTTTTCGGAGCCATACGTTTTGCTGTCTGTTATCACGGAATGTATATACAAAAATATTTTGAACCAAAATTTTTAAAATTGAGGGATGAGTTGCATTTTATTCTTTTCGACCATTTTGTTTCTTTTTAAGAAATTGAAATAACACTATATACATACGAAAAGTGCAAATAAATTATTAAAATTCTATATTTATAATACGTGAGAAGAAATGAGCGCGAAATGGAATTACTACGACATTATACCCGGGTCGTCCTCAAAGTAAGTTCCGTTTGGTTATATAATACAAACGTGTACAGATACAGAAAAAATATTTGTTGTACAAAAATCTACAACTGTTAAACTACTTTTCTACATACCTTCCGAAATTTTGTAGGCACTTGTCATAGCGTGGCACATGTTTTTGTATGCCTTCTTCACAAAAGGTTGCCACCTGTGGCTTCAACCATATGGTAACATGTTCCTTCAGCTCGTCATCATCGTTGAAGTGTTGACCACCAAGAACAAATTTTAGGTGTTTGAAGAGTTGAAAATCGCTGGGAGCGAGGTCCGGACTGTACGGAGGATGATCAAACGCGTCCATGTGAAATCCCGTAAGAGTTGTTTGGTGACATTCGCCGTGTGACAGTAATCCTCGGCGCTTGTTTTGTATTACACGGCGCAATTTCTTAATGGTCTCCTAGAAACCATGTGCATTGATTGTTTGGTCTCGTGGTAAGAAATCAATCAGCAAAATGCCTTTTCTGTCTCCAAAAAAGGTGCACATGACTTTTCGAGGTGTCAAGATTTGCTTAGGCTTAACCTTCGTTGGGGATGAAGTGAGCCTCCATTCCACTGATTGCTGTTTTGTTTCAGAGGTGTCGTACGATACCCTTCATCCCCCGTGACTATTCGCCTTCTGCATTGTAGCGAGTAGCGAGTCAAAAACTGAAGTACACTGCGCATCCGTTGTTTTTTTTTTTTTTTATTGTTCAGTAAGAATTTTGGGTACCCAACATGAACAAAGTACAACGTTTGACAGAAAATAAATAAAGACGACTCGGTATGTTTGCAAATTGTATTCGTTATCTTCAATTTACACATTACATCACACATTCCCGTCTTCACTGCATCCGTATGGGTGGATCGTCCACCGCAGGTATAGCTGGGCGCCGGCCGATATGGCCGAGCGGTTCTAGGCGCTTCAGTCTGGAACCGTGCTGCTGCTACGCTCGCAGGTTCGAATCCTGCCTCGGGCGTGGATATGTGTGATGTCCTTAGGTTAGTTAGGTTTAAGTAGTTCTACGTCTAGGGGACTGAAGACCTCAGATGTTAAGTCACATAGTGCTTAGACCCATTTGAACCATTTTTATAGCTGGCAAGCGGAATAAATGTGGGTCTTTTCTGGCCGCTAAGCATCGTGCTGTCGTCAGTCGTCGGGTTTCAGCATCGCGATAAAGTCGGTAGTCTTCTTGGGCTTACCGGTAGAGTGTATGCACATATCATGGCATGAATAAAGTCGTATAAAGTAACTAAACAGTTTTCGAATGTTGATCACCTGCTCGCTCTAAGAATCTCACACACCGTCGCAACCAATCAGGGACCAAATATCTTCACAAATATCTACTTTCCAGTTCACAGCTGAGTTCGCGCGAACGTATATCCACATGTTTGGAAACTGAAAGAAAATGTAAATTATAATTACACTTATTTATTCACGTTGATTTCGGGCGTACATATAGATTAGTCAGATATAATTACACGATTGCGGATGTACTTACAGGTTATGCACATACACAGACATATTCATACAAAATTAATATTTCAATTAAATTTCTCCACTATATATATCTCTATCTAGTGATGTAAAATTAACTATACTTCAATGAAATTTATCTATAGTGGATGCTGTCGAACTCTGTGACTGTTCCTTTATGTGGTGTACAAAAATATCCGCTACTAGTCACAATAAAAGGTTATTTATTTGTCACACGACCGGTTTCGGGCTTGCGCCCATCTTCAGGTGTTTATGCATTCATGTACATGGTTGTACTTTTGGAGATCACTGTATAAATACAAAAAAATTATTTGCTGGTGACTACACAGATACAAGTGGGACAATTGTAAGTGGTAAGGCAGCATTTGACGGAAATATATCTGTACTTACATAAAGATGAAGCACTATTATTATAGTTAAGCTGTGGTGATATTTTTGCCACTTAGTTACACTCTTATGGTCATTTTCATATCCATATTTCAGTTTTACCAAGTATAGCTTCATATTATACTATTATGATGTGCACTCGTGAGCCGGCCGCGGTGGTCTAGCGGTTCTGGCGCTGCAGTCCGGAACCGCGGGACTGCTGCGGTCGCAGGTTCGAATCCTGCCTCGGGCATGGGTGTGTGTGGTGTCCTTAGGTTAGTTAGGTTTAAGTAGTTCTAAGTTCTAGGGGACTTATGACCTAAGATGTTGAGTCCCATAGTGCTCAGAGCCATTTTTTGCACTCGTGAAATACACTATGTTTACATACAAAAATGTTGGCTGTGGTCAAAGAACTATACTTTAATTTTATTGAAAAAGAAATGGTCGCAATAAATAAATGCTACACCGATGTCAGGTTTAAACGATTTTCTCTCAAAACTATCTTCGTGAATACATTTCGTGATAACCAACAACTCCACGTAAGGGTTCAAAAAAATATTGATTTTTACCCAGAACTCAAAAAACCAAAAGTGCGAAAAAAATTGTTTAGCAAATCAGATTTACTGACTGAATTCAGTATGCCAAGATACGATATGAAACAAATTTTGAGGCCCCTGCAATTTTTTTTACGATCGGGTTGAAATTTCGCCGGTACCTTCCCTTAACGGATAAAGAGAGTAAGAAGAAAAAAATGTATGCACACTCATACCAGAAATGTAATAAATGTGCATAAATTATTGGTTTAATGCTACGTAAAGCACTCGAAAAGGTACTGTTAAATGAATAAAAATATGAAAAGCCGTGCGCAAATCCGCGACGTTTTTCAAAATAACTAATGCTCAAGACCGCTACAGCATATATTTAAAACGAACCTGATTTGCATCCTCTTTGTGGCGCTACTTGCGCTACTCTTATGCGACTGGCGTGAAATTTGAATAAACGTCTTCTTTCAGATGTAGAAACAGGGCCACCAACCTTCATTAATGTCACACTACTCCTTCTTGAAGTTGCAATTCTTTCTTCGTCATTGTATTATGTGCCGTGATCCGCAGATTGTCATTTTTCAAGCGAACAAAATCAACGTGACATCTGACACGACTTTAGTACTGTCAGAAGAAAAATGCAGCCATGTTTAAAACTGAAAAATATAATAGTCAGCTCTACAGTATTCTTTCTCGATCAGCTTATGCTTCTCTAGTCTTCAGATTCGTTGAAAATGAAACTTCCATCGATCATAGATGGAGAATTTTACAGATAAATAATAAAGTGGTTGAACATACACATCTCCATACTCGAAAATCGTTCCTATTCGAGGTAGGCTGCTTTGATTTTTGGTAATTAACTGTCACCATTGAACATATTAATGATCAGTAGTTCACAAGAAAAATGCCTTCTGAATGGTGCACATTAATTTCCGTATTTTGTTTTTTCACCCAGACCGGCTTCGCCTTAGCTACAATGCATCGTCAGTGGATGTCCCGAAATATTACATGATTTTACGTTTGCCCAAATAGGTTATAACAGTTCCTGGAAAGGTACTTACATGTTAGCTTTTAATTCCTTATTGGTAAGTCAAACAGCATCCTCTTAGGTGGAAAAACGGCAATAAGCTTGTAGACTTTCCTTGTGATCAATCTGTTTTCGCAAAATAGCAGTTTCACTGCGATTTTTGTGTCATTCGTTTTGCAAGCGTTGCCAGCTTCGTCAGGTTTGCTTTTGATTGTTTTTTGTTTGACTGTATTTCTGTTGACGTAAGTTTCTGTATGTGTGTGTGTGTGTGTGTGTGTGTGTGTGTGTGTGTGTGCGTGTGCGTGCGTGTCTGAGCGTAGACTCTATTTTTTATTTTAATTTTATTTATTGGTAGTATAATTGTATTTTGTTTTTTTAGTTTGTAACAATTTTTTACGCAATTTTCCATTTTATTTATTGATTTACAGTCAGTTCCCCAAGAAAGTGTACGCCGCCATCTATGTGAAGTGTAAGACACTATTATATGTTTGCATGAAAAAACACGTTATTACTAATTGCACCATTATCTAGTAGTTAATCCAGTCGCCGCCATCATCGATTACAGCTTAGGACCATTCTCCGGTAAATCACCCGCGTTTCCAACCTCTAAATATCATTTGACCGACTTCGCAACGAATGTCTCTGACTCTCAGAATTTTAGCAGGAGCTCCATATGAAAGCTTTGCTCCCTTTGGATGATTTACAAGAAACAGTGCCTAGTGACACTTCAGATATTTTGAACTCATTTTAAACTGCAACCGACAAAACAAAACATTCAACTCTCTCACTGTTTATCTATACACTGTGTAAAAGCGCATTGATTACGGATTCGAGACCCCTACCAGAGATGTCGCTGAGGACGTTACTTTTAAAATTATAGCGTACATTTTCTTATGGAACTGACTATATTTGCTTTTTCATTTGATTGTACTTTTTTAAATTCTTAGGAAAGTAATGGATTCGTCATCATCGATTGGCATTTCTGTCTATTATATGATCAATCAGTGTAAACAATGAGTGAGTTGTTACATTCATTTTGTCATTTAGTAGCAGCTTCTTTTCACTCTTTGTTTTGTGTACGTAACAATTTTCTTGTAAGGTTAGGTAATATCTTTCATTATTTGTTCTATTTTTATGTATTTCTCTCTCTTGTAGTAGGCTTGTGATTGTTTTGTCTCAATCTTCTGCTAAAGTTGAGTTTCTTATCTCATAATCCCATGCTAGGTTGGTTGGCTGATTTTGGGAGAGGGGACCAACCAGCGAAGTTATCAGTCACATCGGGTTAGGGAAGGAAGTAGCCGAGCCCTTTCAAAGGAACCATTACGTCATTTGCCTGAAGCGATTTAGGGAAATCACGGGAGACCTAAATAAGGATGGCCGGACGCGGATATGAACCGTCGTTCTACAGAGTCCAGTGTGCTAACCACTGCGCCACTTCACTCGGTTGTTCCCATGCTCTGATGTGTTCTTTGTACCGGGTGTCGAATAAAAACTTCCATGACATGTTTTAAATATATAACCTGCCCGTACAAACAAAATAATCATGTAATATTTCAACGCACCCACTGAAGATGCCTTGTAAAAAAAGCGGTACGCCTCTGGGTACACAAGTTAACACAACAAAAATTAATATGCACGTGCAAACTGCGATTTTCTTCCGAACTGCAGCAATTTACATACACCTGCTGCTGGCCATGGTGGCCGAGCGGTTCTAGGCGCTACAGTCTGGAACCGCGCGACCGCTACGGTCGCAGGTTCGAATCCTGCCTCGGGCATGGATGTGTGTGATGTCCTTATGTTAGTTAGGTTCAAGGGGACTGATGACCTCAGAAGTTTAGTCCCATAGTGCTCAGAGCCATTTTAACCATTTGAACCATACATCCGCTGCAAAGATGGCCACCACAATTAATTTGTTATATTTATGCACTTACATCGCAAGCTGGTAAGTAACACAGAACAAATAGGAAACTGATTTCAAACTCACTGGTCCCCGTAGATGATGTAGCGTCCGTGCAATGACTGCGAAGATGAGGTGAAGCCACAGAGAAAATAGCTAAGCAGGAATTCTGAAATAGTAAACAACAAAGGGGGACAGAAGATCTACACAAAACAACAAAGATGCACATAATATCCAGTAACAAAGCTCCAGTTGGCTCCATTTGAATGAACCTACATGTAGACATACGTACGCTGTTATTCCCTGTAAGCGTAGAAGCAACTGCAGAATCACGTAATCTCTCTCTGTTGGATATATCCTATGGCGTGTCTGCATCGAAATGCCGCCCTATTTTCAATTTGCTCGCAAGACAAAATTAAATGAAATAGTTTTATTTCCTTCTCAAAAATAAGTTGTACGTCCAGTTAAGTTTTCCAAAAGAATTACATCAAATCATAACACTTCCTCGTGAGCAGCTGCGGTGACGCGAAGAATGTATAGTCCGTGTTCAATTTACATCCAGGTCTGCTGCAACGTGTCTAGAGAGATGATATGGGTGACTGCTACAGTCCGACTACGGAGTCTGGAAGGTCCTGAACTTCAACGGCGAACACCCTGTCCTTCACGTAGCGCCAGAGAAAAAAATCCAATGGTGTTATGTCAAGAGAAAGTGGAAGCCAATGCGTGTCCAATCCAGCGTCCCGGAAATGTTCGATTCAGAGTATTTCGAACATCCAACGATTAGTGAGATGCAGCACCACCTCGTCGAAACCAAATTTTTGGTTTCAGGTCTTCAACATTGGAAAAAGCAAGCATCTCCAACATGTCTATGTATGCTGCCTCCTCAGCACAGACCAAGAATCGAAATATATTCTCTCACATGAGGCCACACTAAAACATTCTCTTTAGGGCTATATGGCTATATCACAATTTTCCCTGACACTGTGCGGATTCTGTGAACCCCCCCCCCCCCCCCACCAAATGCGAAAGTTTTGCTTACTCACTGATCCAGAGACATGGATGTGGCGTTCTTGGAAAACATTACAGTTGACAAAAAAGTAAGATACCCGTCGATTCGGTTAAGTATTTCACATGCAAATCCATATCGCCGTTGCTTATCATCGGACTTTACGGCCTGTTGAATCAGCAGCTTGTGTGAATAAAGACGCAGACGCTCTTTGAGAACATTGTGAATAGTTGCACACGGCATCTAGACTTCCCTTGATGACGGAAAAATTGATCAGAGTGATCTTTGTTGGAACGCCTGGTGGACATTCTCAGCTTGTTCTTTTTGTAAACCCTCGTCGCCAGTTTTGGAAAGGCCGCGTCGCTACCGCTGAAACGGTAGGCCGAGTTTGTGAGTTCGTGAAATGGCTTCCGGTGCAGTACACCGCTAAGAGTATTTCTTCCTGCCACTATAACACAGCTGTGCCCCAGGGTCAGGTAACAGGACAGGAAAACGAAAGTTTTGCAACACTCCAACAAATTAGTAACGAAGTCACACAAATGAGTTAAAAAGGTTTACTTATCTTTGTGAGTTTTCGAATGATTATGGCCGGCCGGGTGGCCGAGCGGCTCTAGGCGCTACAGTCTGGAACCGCGCGACCGCTACGGTCGCAGGTTCGAATCCTGCCTCGGTCATGGATGTGTGTGATATCCTTAGGTTAGTTAGGTTTAAGTAAAATGGTTCAAATGGCTCTGAGCACTATGCGACTTAACTTCTGAGGTCATCAGTCGCCTAGAACTTAAAACTAACTAACCTAAGGACATCACACACATCCATGCCCGAGGCAGGATTCGAACCTGCGACCGTAGCGGTCGCTCGGTTCCAGACTGAAGCGCCTAGGTTTAAGTAGTTCTAAGTTCTAGAGGACTGATGACCTAAGTCCCATAGTGCTCAGAGCCATTTGAACCAGTTTTGAATGATTACGCCTGCAACTCTGCATGTAATAAAACACCAAAAAAGGCCCTCAGTGGTTAAGTGCAAATAATCGTAGGCACACTTCACAGTACATAGGAAATGCGATTTACGACAACTGTCTGTTCACTTCTATGAGTTCAGTAAACGACGTTTCCCGTCTAAGTCAGCCCTGGATGATGATCGATAACGAAGTGGGCGAGAGCTGTTCTATCTTCCGAGGAGGCTTCTGCCCATTCTCGTTCAGTCACTGGCGCATTGTACTTGGCCGGTAATTGACCGGGGCGAAGACGATATCTTCTTTCTCAGCGCTATCCGTAGAGCTGGTGACACCCGCGCGAGTGCCTAGTCTCAATGGCATTGGAACCAGCTCGATGCGTCTTGTTCGGACGACACAGCAGCTCTCCAGAGACCCGCCGACCCGCTGCATGCCGCTTTGCAATGCTGCCAGTCTCCATAAAGTGCCTATGCTGTGCTTTTATCCTCTTGGCATCTGGCGCTGCTTTCTTGTAACCAGTACGAATTTGCCTTTGCACCATAACAATGGATTTAAACTCAGCATGCCAAAGAGTATTCTGCAGAAATGAAGCCATTTTCTCTTGGAAAGACAACCATGAAACAATGAAAATGCACCAGACGTTGACAAAAATTCTTTCTGCTCCAAATGGGCTAGTCAAACCTGAAGCAAAGAAAGATTGTCTATATTTAAACCGCCTCAAAAATTGGGGAATTACCGTGTAGCCACCGCATCTACTTGGCGTATAGTAGCACTAGAAGAGTGGTCTCCTACACAAAATTTTGTATCCCGCCTGGAAGGCGGCGCGTGGGTCTGCTCCTGTAAACTGAAGGGTAGGCCGAGTGTAGGAAGCGAGTAGGAGCAGGTGAGGTAAGAATCTCTAGGTACTGTTCTTAGAAATAGTTTAATATATCATAACAATAGTACTTGAATACATAACGTGAATATCTATCTTTGCACCGAGATGAACACGTAGGTGTGAAGCTGTACGTCAATCAAATCTAACAGCTACTAGAAGTTGCGAAGGCAAATCTGTAGTGGCTCGCTCACTATGAAATAGAAGGAATGTTGCTTGGTCGTCTACTCGGAATCAAATGGGTAGAATCTGGAGCGGCGCTCGTAGAGCTGCACAGCGCTGGCTAGAGGACGCTGTCATCGGTGTCGGTGTCGTTGTGTCAACCTAAGAACTTTCACCTACGCCGTGGCATCGTAGCTATACGTACCACACAAAATACGTTTAAAATTACGGAAAATTAGTGTAATCGATATGCATTTTGATGATAAACTAAAACACCTGAAAAGAATTTGCAATCTGTGGGGCAAACCTTAATCCGTAATACGAGGTGCATTCAAGTTCTAAGGCCTCCGATTTTTTTTCTAATTAACTACTCACCCGAAATCGATGAAACTGGCGTTACTTCTCGAAGTAATCGCCCTGCAGACGTACACATTTTTCACAACGCTGACGCCATGATTCCATGGCAGCGGCTTAGGCTTCTTTAGGAGTCTGTTTTGACCACTGGAAAATCGCTGAGGCAATAGCAGCACGGCTGGTGAATGTGCGGCCACGGAGAGTGTCTTTCATTGTTGGAAAAAGCCAAAAGTCACTAGGAGCCAGGTCAGGTGAGTAGGGAGCATGAGGAATCACTTCAAAGTTGTTATCACGAAGAAACTGTTGCATAACGTTAGCTCGATGTGCGGGTGCGTTGTCTTGGTGAAACAGCACACGCGCAGCCCTTCCCGGACGTTTTTGTTGCAGTGCAGGAAGGAATTTGTTCTTCAAAGTATTTTCGTAGGATGAACCTGTTACCGTAGTGCCCTTTGGAACGCAATGGGTAAGGATTACGCCCTCGCTGTTCCAGAACATGGACACCATCATTTTTTCAGCACTGGCGGTTACCCGAAATTTTTTTGGTGGTGGTGAATCTATGTGCTTCCATTGAGCTGACTGGCGCTTTGTTTCTGGATTGAGAAATGGCATCCACGTCTCATCCATTGTCACAACCGACGAAAAGAAAGTCCCATTGATGCTGTCGTTGTGCGTCAACATTGCTTGGCAACATGCCACACGGGTAAACATGTGGTCGTCCGTCAGCATTCGTGGCACCCACCTGGATGACACTTTTCGCATTTTCAGGTCGTCATGCAGGATTGTGTGCACTTGGAGGCGATCTGTTCAACAGTCATTCGGCGATCCCCCAAAACAATTCTCTCCACTTTCTCGATCATGTCGCCAGACCGGCTTGTGCGAGCCCGAAGTTGTTTCGGTTTGTTGTCACACGATGTTCTGCCTTCATTAAACTGTCACACCCACGATCGCACTTTCGACACATCCATAACTCCATCACCACATGTCTCCTTCAACTGTTGATGAATTTCAATTGGTTTCACACCACGGAAATTCAGAAAACGAATGATTGCACGCTGTTCAAGCAAGGAAAACGTCGTCATTTTAAGTATTTAAAACAGTTCTCATTCTCGCCGCTGGCGGTAAAATTCCATCTGCCGTACGGTGCTGCCATCTCTGGCCCGTATTGACAATGAACGTGGCTTCATTTTAAAACAATGCGCATGTTTCTATCTCTTTCCAGTCCGGAGAAAAAAAATCGGAGGCCTTAGAACTTGAATGCACCTCGTATGTACAAATACTACAGAAGCAATAAACTATTGAAAAATACTTTTGCACCAGTTACATATCTGCGAGTGTGTTTTGGCTGAAACTCGGGGAGAGCTGTATATGAAGCTAAGAAAATAACATTACTGTAAAACTGTAACGTCCTCTATCGTGGCACAGTGCGCCACATGTAATGTGATACCTCTTATGGATTTACTGTTTATCAACTTTCAAGCATTAATAGTTTAACGTTTATTAGCTAATAAGCTTGGTGCACGTCTTACAGTCTGACGCCACTTCGGCAATTTCCGTGTCCTTAAAACCGATGGCACCAAATATTTCTCTGCGTTGTTACCCGCCTAGCCCAAAGTTGCTTAACCTCGGTGATCGGGCGGAACCAGTGATATCAACGTGGCAAGGCCGTTGGCTCAGTATCTAAAGAAACTTTAATGATAGAATCTGCGTCATGCAAACATTAACCATGACCTCCTACACATGTGCAACTGGTAAGATGCGCTGAAGTGTGTCGATCTTCTGCTGATGCTGATTCTTAGGTACACAATTAAATCAAATAATAGTCTTATGTTTATTCCTTCTGGCTTCTAACTTATTATTTCCTATTTATTCTTGGTGTCAACTGTTATCACACAATCATATTATTGACTGTAGTACATTTTTTTGCTATTTTATTAAAATAGCATTTATTCGATAACTTCCTTATTCAGTAGTCACGCCGATTTTTGTAACGCCGACGTTACACTTACAGTCTTCTGTCTAAAAATTAACTGACTCAGAATTTTTGCGGCACTCAGTTTTCTCCAGCGTTCTCTCTTATATCCATCACTCTCGATACTTGATTCCCTCCTCTCTCTCTACGTTGTGACGCTACCTTGGCGTCCCTTCCGGCGATTTAGCGTCGCCACATCTTACGCTACGATTACACCAATCGCACCACTACAGACAAGACATTTATATTCACAGAAAATATACATTAGTTTGTTCTGCAGAAATGATAAGCAGTTTAACCATGTCGGCCCGTTGGTTGAAGTTCAACGTCGATATAGCGGCGCAACACCACCCACCGGTAAAATATGCCTGCGGTGCTCGCTGGCGCTATAAACAGAAGGAAATGCATCAGTGTGACTCCAGCAGACGTTCAGGATGCCTCGCAGACGTATGCGCGAACCGTACCGTCAGGTCACTGAGTCTGAAAGAGGGCGCATTATTGGCATGAGTGAATGCGATGCATCCATCCGGGAAGTTACTGTTGGCATAGGACAACGTGTTTCCGTGGTGCAACAGGTGTGTGCAGATGATTCGCGAAAGGCCGTAGAATACGACGAAATGGGTCAGGTCGCCCCACCCAGACAACCCCCCGATAAGATCGACACCTCGTCCTAATGGCATTGCAGGACACATATTCGTCATCCTCAGCTCTGGCGCAACAGAACAACAGTGTAACACATCGTACACTATCAGAGGTGGGAGTCCGTCGCCTTTTATCACGGCATGGGTTACGTTCGCGTCGTCCACTTCTCCGCCTACCTTTGACCAATGTGCAGAAAAATGCTAGACGGCAATGATGTATGGAGCGAATGGCATCAGATGGTGTCTTGTGACGAATCCAGGTTCTGTTTGTTTGAAAATGATGGTAGCATTTTGGTTTGCAGCAGACAGGGGTAGCGGCATCACAGTGACTGTATTCGCACTAGACATACAGCGCCGACTCAAGGCCTTATGGTGTGCCGTGATATTGAGTACAACCATAAATCATGGTGTGTGTCCAGCGCAGTGTGACCTACGTGAATGACGTCCTGCGACTCGCAGCCGTACCCTTTCTGCACAACACCCCAGACGCCATTTTTCAGTTGGACAATGCACGACTACATGTTGCTGCACGAACAAGTGCCTTCTTGATGCCCTAGGATGCCAGCCTTTTGTCCAGGTCCACCAGATCACCAGACTTGTCGCCAATCGAAAATGTGTGGGATATAGTGAAAAGAAGGGTGCAGTGTTGTGCCCAAGGCCAACCACCGCAGATGAAGTTTGGAACCAGGTGAATGATAAGTTGGCATAGTTACCAACCGTTCACAGGAAGGATGACGACTCCAGCGAGCGACCAAATGGTGTAAATTTCCCTGAAGATGACCCCATCGCGGGTTGAAACCAGTTGGCGGCAAAATGAATAATGCTAGTGTGACTGTCACTTTGAAAAATTGATTGCAGTATGGATGGCTATACCACATGACGCCATTCGCGCCTTATACATGTCGATGCCGTCACGCGTGGATCAAGTTATCAGGGTCCATGGGGGACCCTGTGCCTACTAGGCAACAGGACACATGCTGAATCGAGGTGACTGAAATGTAAATCATTTCTGCAGAACATGCTAATGTACATGTCCTGTGAATACGAATGTCCTATCTTTAGTCCTTCAAGGTGTTCTGTTTTTTTTTCTGAACATGAGTGTATTCACATTGTGGTTACGTGGATGACGTGCTATAGTTAACGACACCCATTTTGACTATAGATGATGTGATTTTACGTCCTACATTTTCTGAAGAAGACGGTTTTAAAACCGTCGAAACCATGGTCAAGGATTAATAAACTGTATTTTGCAAGTGTTTGGCTGTTATTTCGAATGCATTGAAGCTCTTCCATGTACAGTTTATGTAGCGCAGCCATTTTCAAAACCTTTTTTTTTTCTTTTTTCTGTGTGTTATAATTTCTCGGATTTTTTCTTTAGCTGTACTGTGAAACTTTGCTTCTCGCCAACTTTCATGATTGAATGTCAACGTGAGGTACACTCTGTTTTATAGTGAGTGACTTTACGAGTATCAAAATGACGTAAATGGCTGTATCTATTGATTTCATTGACTGAGGAGCTTCAATTTTTTACGCCGCCAACGGACAGTAGAAATTAATAGGTGGCACAAATTTCAACTTGCTACGTCTACAGATTCCTTAGCAAAAGCGTTTTTAACAGTCAGACAGAATGACTTACAGACGGACAACAAAGTGACACAATGGGCTTCGTTTTTTTCCGATTGAGATACGGAACCATAAAACTACTGTGAAGTGCATGGGGTAGTATACTTGCCACTGTATCACTCACAAGGGATTTTTCCAGTTCCATTAGAGTATGGAGCGAGGGAAGAATGACTGCTTAAATGCCTCTGTGAGCGCTGTGATTAGTGTAATCTTGTCTTCCTGGTGCCTACGCGAGCGATAAGTAGGGGCGTTTAGTACTTCCTGATATTCCATACTTACAACTGTTTGTGTTGTGACCAGACGAAATTACTTTCTTTTGGCCACAACTGTGTTTCCTCGATTGCTCAAGTGGAAAGCTCGTCATAATAGAAATATTAGTTACTTTATTACATAAATGAATAAAGAATTTACTTAACATTGACACGGATCTTTGCCACAGGAATAGTTGAAAAGTTACAACCGTTATTTACTATTAGAGCATAACTTGGTGCCCAGGTTAACAACCTGTACGCTTGCAGTACAATGTTCCACATTTAAATGAACGAATCCCTCAGAAACATTTAGTATTACCTTGGTCCTACAGTACGATGTTGAGTCCTTCAGATGAGTCACGAACTGGGTCAGAGGTCTTCCTAGTTACACTCTATATTGACCTCAGTGTAAGGGCACTGCTGTGATGAAGATTTCCCAGAAACTTCGCTCAGTGGAAGAGGAGCCAAAATACGTGAACACATGCCTCGGCTTATCTGTAGATTCTCGACCGTTTCTGAGAATTCAATCAAGTTTTTTGAGTAATGTAGATGTCTTCTAGTGAATGTTCATTTAAACTCGACTACTGGCACAGAAGCTAGCATCACTCCAGTTTACTTCTCTGTCCCATGTTCAAAACCTGATCACTGGTTTCATTTACTTTATTTTATTTTTCCATGTATCTACTGTTGTGGGTTGGCAGGAGAGCCAACGCCGTATTATTAGAGGAAGCCGAAAGGCACGCGTTTTAGCTCACGCAGGCGGGCGTGAGGTCTGGAACAGGACAAGGAAATTAGACTTTAGAAAAAAGGACGTAGCTGGTGGAATACTTAACTTTAATCCATTAATGCTATGGCGCCTTGCTAGGTCGTAGCAAATGACGTAGCTGAAGGCTATGCTAACTATCGTCTCGGCAAATGAGAGCGTATTTTGGCAGTGAACCATTGCTAGCAAAGTCGATTGTACAACTGGGGCGAGTGCTAGGAAGTCTCTCTAGACCTGCCGTGTGGCGGCGCTCGGTCTGCAATCACGGATAGTGACGACACGCGGGTCCGACGTATACTAACGGACCGCGGCCGATTTAAAGGCTACCACCTAGCAAGTGTGGTGTCTGGCGGTGACACCACATCTACCAATGTCTGTAGAAGATTACTACAGAAATGTTTCACATCAAGTTAGGGGACACAAAATGACAACTGGCTTTCACAATAACTGTTGTACATTTATTATATATTACATATGTGTACGGTATTTTCAGGAGCTACAGTCTTTTAAATTCTCATATTCTTATATTTCAATATTATATCACTTCCTAATTCTTGTATCTTATTCTTATGTTTGTTCTTCAGGAAGATTTGGTGGATTCTCTTCGATCATACCAATCACAGAAATATTCTTACCATTAACGTTTTGAACAGCACAAGCATCATGTGGAGGTGGATTTGTTGTACCGAGATTTCTTCATGTGAGCCTCGCACGAGAAACAAACATCGTTATTATTGCAGAAGATTTCAAGCGCCGGCAATAATTTCTCGGAAAACAACACATAGTGGATTACTTTTCCGAAAACTGGTGCTTTCAATTGATTATGAATCAAGACAAAAGGAAACTCGCCAACAATTTCAAACAATTTTTCCATTCATTTGTTGTTTTTATTTATCTTTTCTGTTGGTTCACATATAGTAGACGAATAAGGACAACTTTATTTCACTTTAGATTGTGAAGCATTATAAAAATAATCTTCTACTGACATAGATAGATGAATAAGAAAGAAAAATGACAATAATAAACGGGTTTAGCATAGTGAGTGCAAAAGTCTGAGGTCACAAAGACAGGCACTCTGCCACCGCTTCGGTCAAATTAATTGCTCGATGAAAGGCACGTAATGTAACTCGAAAATTTAACTACAGTTGTGTCAGAAATGGTCCGGAACTTCTGGGAAATTGGGCTATGGCACTTGTCATGTTCTCTTCTTTTTTTTCCTTTATTGTATTTCGATTCCCCCCGAAGGGGGCGGGCTGGCAGCAGCTTATTACGCTGATCTGCAGCCTACAGACTTTTTGAAACGTAAGAAAGAAGATAAGAAACAATAAAAGCAGGCGATAAAACGGCGACTGAAATTGTAAAACGGCGAAAAATTGTGGAAAGTTAAAACATAAAGCAATTGGTTGGCAAAGCTAATAAAATACACAGGAAGCAGACAGGGAACATAGTAGACAGACAATTAAAAACCATGGCGACAGTCTGGTTTCTGTTTGCAAGAGATATAAAAATCACACCCAGCGATACTATGATGTCCGTTTGCAACACTGCAGAGAAGACACACAACACTGAACACTCACTGTAAACACTGTACTAAAATGTAGGCTCAAAGATAACACACCATAGCCGAAGGCAGATGGCAGGGGAGGGGGGGCCCGGGCAGATGGGGGAGGGGAGAAGCAAGGAGGGAGGAAAGGAAAAACGAAAGGGAGGGAGGAACCAAAGGAGGGAGAGGACTCATAAGGGGGCGAAGGGCAGGACAGACGCGAGAGGGAATGGGAAAAGGCAAAGAAGGGAAATGCAAAAGGACTCGGGGGAGAGGGGCAGAGAGAGGGTAGGTAGGGAAAAAAGAGGATGGAAGGGGGGGGAGAGGGAGCCCGGGAAAAGGACGGAGGGAAGGAGGGGGGGGTGAGGATCAGAGTTGATAGGAGGGATAAAAGGAGGGAGAGACGGCATCATCCAGGTGGGGGAGGTGATGGAAGCCATCTTGGGAAAGGAGATGTAGGGTGTAGAGATGGAGGGTAGGGGGGACACAACAGTGAAGACGTGGCAGGGGGCAGGGATGGGAGAGGAGCAACCAGGGGGTGAGGGGGATCAAGGCGGCGGGAGGTGTAGAGCACGCCGATATGTTCGAGGAACAGGAGCAGATGGGGGCATGTTCTCTTCTGAGAATGGAGGCATGATATTCAGGAGCGCCTCCCATACGTTGTTAAGGATTGAAGCGAACCCTCGCAGATATCTTTGGTATTGGTTCGTGTTGCTGACCTTGGTGTGGCAAAGCGACGTCTGTACAATACTACAGTATCTTGAAACTTCTTGGGTAAGTTGGTTTCTACGCTGCCAGAAAAAAATTTGTACACCTGGAAGACGACGGTGATATTGATCCGATGACAGCATGTGCCACCTGGAGGACAACAGAAGTACTAATAATGGCTTCAACGTCGTCCGCCAACAGCCTAGTGGCATAGCTGCCAGAGCGCCATCTGTGTGTACCCTTTAACAGGGAATGACCACAGCCAGAAGGCAATGTGGTGCAAAGATGTGAAGCAAGCATGCAAAAATGCCACACAGACGCACTCGTGCTTCCTATGGCCAACTGAACGAGTTTTAAAGAGGTCAAATTGTGGGCTTCTGAGTGGCGGAATGATCCTTTCGGAGAACTGTCACACAAGCAGGACGTGCTGCGTCAGTATCCGGAGTCAATGGTCACGTGATCATTCACACACGAGGTCCCAGACGTCCTTGCAGCGCAGACGCCTGCCACGATCGTCGTATTGTAAGGGCAGCAGTGGCAGATTGTTCAGATTAGAGCGCTTGTGAGCCCAGCCGTATCGGCATGAACTTTCGCCGTTATTAGCAGAGGGACTGTGAGCATGCAGACCTCTAGCCAGACTTCTACTCACCCCACAGCATCGGGTGCCGCCAAAGGATCGCTTGAAGAAGGGAACGGCGCTCCGTGGTCTCTAGAGATGAAAAGCAGATTCTGCCTGCTCGCGAGTGATGGCTGTTTGCGCATACGACATAGACAAAGTGGGCGCTGTCTCGCGAGTTCCAAGACACACTGACACATCCGAGGCTTTATGGCCAGGGGTGCGATAAGCTGTAATGGTCGTTTACCTTTGAGGTTTCTGGAAAGGGCTGCCAACCAGAGCTCGTATATGCAGAACGTTGTTAGACCCGTTCTTTTGCCGATCTTGCGACAGGAAGGTGATGTATTGCCTCAGAGAGGTAATGCTCGCCCATAGACTGCCTGTGACTCACAACGTGCTCTGCAAGACCTGCGGCAACTTCCCTGGCCAGCACGATCTACGAAATTGTCTCCAGTCGAGCACGTCTACTATACGATGGGACGATAGGTGACTCGCTCGACTCGTCAACCAACAGCTCTTACAGAACTACGTGAACAGTTCGAGCCGACTTCGAGTAACGTGTCTCAGGACTGTATTCACAATCTGTACGATCGACAAGATGCCAGCTTCGGCACCTGCATTGCCTCCCATAGAGGCTGCACTACGTAGGTCGACACGTGGTAGCTCACAAGGGAACCTCCACATCGGACCCCCCTCAGGTTCATTTATAAGTTGGCACAGTTGATAGGCCTTGAAAAACTGAACACAGATCAATTGAGAAAACAGGAAGAAGTTGTGTGGAACTATGAAAAAATAAGCAAAATATACAAACTGAGTAGTCCATGCGCAAGATAAGCAACATTAAGGATAGTGTGAGCTCAGGAGCGCCGTGGTCCCGTGGTTAGCGTGAGTAGCTGCGGAACGATAGGTCCTTGGTTCAAGTCTTCCCTCGAGTGAGCCGCCGCGGTAGCTCAGCGTGTTCGGTCAGAGAGCCGGTTGGCCTCTGTAACAAAAAAAACTGAGTAGAAGGATCAACCACCGAACTTGAACAGGATGTCTTGCGACGTCCGCAACGACCAAACACAACGACCAATAACGAACAAAAAAAAAAATAGTTTACTTACTTCATTTTCGCAAAGTTATGATCTGTCCGTTCGTTCATTGACGTCTCTGTTCACTGTAATAAGTTTAGTGTCTGTGTTTTGCGACCGCACCGCAAAACCGTGCGATTAGTAGACGAAAGGCCGTGCCTCTCCAATGGGAACCGAAAACATTTGATCGCAAGGTCATAGGTCAACCGATTCCTCCACAGCACTATATTGCTTGACCTTGTTATTGACGTCGCGAGCTATATTTGCTGGATTCATATTGCCCACGGACTACATCTCACATATTTAATGCACTCTCGTCCAAAGTAGCGAACAGTCAACTGCCAGCCAGGGAGCCTCGTTAGCAGGAATACTCTCTCTTCTGTGCGCTGTAGTCGACAGACGTCGTGTGTTTCGATGATTGTTTAGGTGTAGCGTCCCCATACTACGGCACAGTTACCTCGCATCGGACGGACGGACGGACAGATAATAATTGTCTGAAAATAAAAAATTAAACTTTTCACTCGAGGGAAAACTTGAACCAAGAACCTCTCGTTCCGCAGCTGCTCACGCTAACCACGGGACCACGGCGCTCCTGAGCTCACCTTCTCCTTGATGTTGCCTATGTTGCGCATGGACTACTCAGTTTATATATTTTGCTTATTTTTTTCATAGTTCCACACAACTTCTTCCTGTTTTCTCGATTGATCTGTGTTCAGTTTTTCAAGGCCTATCCACTATGCCAACTTACAATTAAATCTGAAGGGGTGGGGGGGGGGGGTGCGATGGGGAGGTTCCCTTGTCAGAACAGCTTGTACTGTCGATTTGCAAATGTAATCATTTCACGTACTCACTATGCGCTGTTGCAACAATACATTTTGAGTGAATTGTGAAAAATCCCCTTTGGAAAATTATGAATGACTATGCTGGTAAACTTCTACCTTATTTTATACAAAGACAGCTGAGTAAAACTGAACGTACTCAGACATTTCTCTCTTTACTTATCCTGATCAACACTAAACTGACACACAATATTTTTAGCGCAGCGCAATTTGACTTTGTAGGGACAAAAGAATGGCCCAGACTAACAATAACCTATACCTTTCATGAATCAATTACCTCACAAAGATCTTCGTTACTCGAACTACTGCAATACAGTAAGCGCCAATACTGCCAGCTAAATAAAAGACTGTAACTACTGAAGGCATTAACTACTGATAGGCATAGTCAGCAAATGAAAGATTTTGGTAGAGAACAAACAATGTATTTACCTTAATAGTGTTCAAAAGTCATAATATATATGCAAGTTCATGACATACAGTCTTACATATTTCCTCTTTCTGACGGACCACGTCCAGATCGTCCGCTCTCAAAATTCTGCCATCTCTATCCCCACATACACCACTGCTGACGGCTCACCTCCAACTGCGCAACGCTACGCGCTGTTCACATCCAACTGCCCAACACTGCAATAGCAAATATTCCAACAATGCAAACCATCCACAGAATGCATATAGCACAGTCAGTGATTTTCATACAGAGCGCTACGTGGCGTTACCAGCATAAAAACCTAAACAGCCTACTTGCAATTGGAAACCCCTAAAAGGTGTGATAATTATTTTCCGGCTTGTACTTTCAAGAATTCGTCCGTTCCGGTTTCTCACTATCTCCGTGATGCTCTTCCACGAGTCAAACAAAACTGTCACCATACTCTCCGGGGTTCTTGTACACGTTCAGTATCCCCTCACAGTCCAATTTGTTGTACGCCCCGCACATTTGACAAGTGTCTCGTAAGCATTCTCCTTTTCGGACTGATTGCATTTTTCAGTGTCTTACTAATTAATCGAAGTTCGCTGGTTACTTTAACTATGATTAACAAGAGGACTGCGACTTCTCGTCATCACCAGTTTCGTCCAAATTTGTGGTACATGCAGGGCTTCGCTAGAAATGAAAGTACAAGAAATTGGAGGTACAGATGGCCAAGAATTTAGAAAAAGAAAAAAAATAGAATTTTCGGCGTGATTCGGGCGGGGCACGAGCGCATTTGGTTGACATAGATTCCACGCAGCGGTTGGCGCAGTGGAAAGAGTACAGAACTGTAACCTGATGATCGTGAGTTCAATCCCAACGCTGACACATTTTTAAATTTTCAGTTTTTACGTTACTGACACTCCAGATAAACATAAAAAATCCTAATTATAATGTATTTAAAATAGTGTCGTAGAAGGAAAGTCGACGGAGTATCCGGGACTGTAAATAAATTTCCAGGAAGGAATTTGAGGTGTAAACGAGAACTTGGTATATAGAATTAAATAAGTGCGTTAGTTTAGAGTACGTGATTTACACACTCTAGGGTAACATTCAATGTAAAGACGGGGGAAGCAGTAATTTTCTCAGAATCTTGCAACGTTGTAAACGCCTCATTTTTACAATTACACTTAAGATTTCAATGCAAAACCAATGTTTACATTCATAAAAGACACCTTACCACCCCTGAATCAAGCATGTCGACTCATCGCTGGTTGTTTCAGACCTACATACTGTGGTACAATTGTCTGTTTGGCAGGTATCGGACCACCAGATATCAAAAGAGCATTTACTTCCATGAACGAAAGATCTAAATCATTTGCCTCACACGCGTACCCATTGTATGCACATCAACCTGTCCACCAACGAATGAGGTCTAGGAGGACTTTCCTCCACTAAATTAAAACAAAACGTACCTCCTCAGACTGGAAGGTGAAGATTATGAAGAACAAGAAAGACTTACAATGCTGTTTGGTTGCTATCAATCGAGCATCTTCTCCCACTACAAGGACAGAAACTCATCTCGCTGGTCGGCTGTTGTCAATCGAACATATCTCCCCAGGACATGAGGAACACCGGTCGACGGGAAAACTGTTAATGACTTGGATTTGGTGTCGGCAATACATAGTTCCTGTGATTTAGCAAAATTCTGTGTTGACTCCATTTGATAAGTTTTGTCATTACATGACATTGTATAATGTAGTTTGTATATTTCTCTTTATTTACTTCTGATACAAATAAAATCATATGAGACGTACACCGTCTAATGGCGATGGCAAACTGTGCAAGCTGCTGCAGAAAGGAAAGAAATATCAGTTATTTTACTACTTGAATTCTAGCTAGATCCATTGCTTATCTATTTCAAGGTGCATTTTTAAATTTGCAATATATTAAGTCATAAACTAATTTTCAATAAACTGATAATATTTATTAGACTGCTGTTGTGCTCTAAATAACTAACTGGGTGAAGCTGAGTAAAAATCGAGACGCCTTCCACGGCTGATGCAAGAAGCATCCTTGAATATGGAAGTAAAAAGGAATATAAAAAATGGGAGGAAGGTTTATCTGTTTAGCAAGAGTAATAGGAGGCAGATTTCAGACAACCTAACAGATCGAAACGAAAATTTCTGTTCCGACACTGACAATGTTGGGTGTTTAAAGAAAAAGTTCAAGGCAATCGTAAAATGCGTTTTAGTCAGGTACATGCCGAGTAAAACTGTGAGGGACGGGAAAAACCCACTGTGGTTCAACAACAAGGTTAAGAAAATACCGCGAAGGCAAAGAGAGCTTCACTGCAAATTTAAACGCTGCGTGAAGCGTTCAGTGAATTCGAAAGTAAAATTCTTTGTACCGACTTGACAGAAAATCCTAGGAAGTTCTGGTGTTACGTTAGAGTGGATCGAAACAGCACATTCGGACACTCTGGGATGATAATGGCATTGAAACAGAGGATGACACGCGTGAAGCTGGAATACTAAACACCTGTTTCCAAAGCTGTTTCACAGATGAATACCGCTCTGCAGTTGCTTCTCTAAATCCTAGCACGAACTAAAAAATGGCTGACATCGAAATAACTGTCCAAGGAATAGAAAAGCAACTGAAATCAAACAACACAGGAAAGTCCACTGGACCTGACGGGATACCAATTCGATTCTACACAAAGTACGCGAAAGACCTTGCCCCCCTTCCAACAGCCGTGTACCGCAAGTCTCTAGAGAAACGGAAGGTTCCAAATGATTGGAAAAGAGCACAGGTAGTTCCAGTTTTCAAGAAGGGTCGTCGAGCAGATGCGCAAAACTACAGGCCTATATTTCTGACATCAATCTATTGTAGAATTTTAGAACATATTTTTTGCTCGCGTATCATGTCATTTCTGGAAACCCGGAATCTACTCTGTAGGAATCAACATACATTCCGGAAACAGCGATCGTGTGAGACCCAACTCGCTTTATTTGTTCATGAGACCCAGAAAATATTAGGTAGATGCTATTTTCCTTGTCTTCCGGAAGGCGTTCGATACAGTCCCGCACTGTCGCCTGATAAACAAAGTAAGAGCCTACGGAATATCAGACCAGCTGTGTGGCTGGATAGAAGAGTTTTTAGCAAACAGAACACAGCATGTTGTTATCAATGGAGAGACGTCTACAGACGTTAAAGTAACCTCTGGCGTGCCACAGGGGAGTGTTATGGGACCATTGCTTTTCACAATATGTACAAATGACCTAGTAGATAGTGTCGGAAGTTCCATGCGGCCTTTCGCGGACGATGCTGTAGTATACAGAGAAGTTGCAGCATTAGAAAACTGTAGCGAAATGCAGGAATATCTGCAGCGGATAGGCACTTGGTGCAGGGAGTGGCAACTGACCCTTAACATAGACAAATGTAATGTATTGCGAATACATAGAAAGAAGGATCCTTTATTGTATGATTATATGATAGCGGAACAAACACTGGTAGCAGTTACTTCTGTAAAATAACTGGGAGCATGCGTACGGAACGATTTGAAGTGGAATGATCGTATAAAATTAATTGGTGGTAAGGCGGGTGCCAGGTTGAGATTCATTTGGAGAGTCCTTAGAAAATGTAGTCCATCAACGAGGGAGGTGGCTCACAAAACAGTCGTTCGACAGATACTTGAGTATTGCTCATCAGTGTGGGATCCGTGCCAGGTCGGGTTGATGGAGGGGATAGAGAAGGTCCAAAGAAGAGCGGCGCGTTTCTTCACAGGGTTATTTGGTAAGCTTGATAGCTTTACGGAGATGTTTAGCAAACTTAAGTGGCAGACTCTGCAAGAGAGGCGCTCTGCATCGCGGTGTAGCATGCTGTCCAGGTGTCGAGAGGGTGCATTTCTGGATGAGGTATCGAATATATTGCTTCCCCCTACTTATACGTCCAGAGGAGATCACGAATGTAAAATTAGAGAGATTCGAGCACGCACGGAGGCTTTCCGGCAGTAGTTCTTCCCGCGAACCATACGCGAATGGAACAGGAAAGGGAGGTAATGACAGTGGCACGTAAAGTGCACTCCGCCACACACCGCTGGGTGGCTTGCGGAGTAAAATGTAGATGTAGACGTAGAAGCCGCAGAAGCGGGTACTTACGTTTCAAAGGCAGATCTGCAGCAGCGCAGGTGAACTGATTACTTCACGTCCATACAATGGTTATGTTATGTTGTCTTGGGTATCAGCTGTGTTTAGTCATTTATTTTTGGATCACTACCGCTTTCGTGGCACTAAAAGCAACAACTACAGGTGAATATCTGTATAACAGTAAAGTCAGAAGGAATAACAAACCTGAGATATACACTGGTGTGGTAAATTATTTCCAAACTTTAAAAAAATTTAAAAAATATTAAAAACTTTTACACGGGAAAATCAGAATCAGTTTTTTCATAACTGAAATATTAGATCAGGAAAGGATGGAACCTCTTTGCCCAATATTCGTTGTCCGTGAGTACAAGACACCGCTAAAGACGAAATGTCACAGAATAAAATAGCTGGATTCCAATATATGGGATGGGTCGTAAACAAATCATACCACAGTGAGCGATTGGTAAGGAGAAAATAAATGAAAACTATTGAGACCTACTGTTGGACTAGAATGAAAAACCAAGAAGTGGTTGCCACAAAATGGATGTTCTACCTGGATCAAATCCCCAACTAAATTGCTGTTGACGGAAAAGCGGAACCTAAAACCGCCCTTACCGCTTCTCCGATCTATGCGGAATCTCTAACAGGGGACGCGGCCGCGTGCTGTGTCATACTGACGACGGGAAGGTAAAGAGCTTGACTGTGGACGATTCGCGCATACGCTGATGATGCGAGGGCTCGACCGAATGATTGATGGTCTTTTGAGGGATACCAGAACGGTGAATGACAACAATGAATATTGGTATAAAATGTACAAAAACTTTTTTTAAAAAAACAATCTTTAGAATAACAAAATGATAGTGATAGTTGAAATATTCTTCGTTAATAACGCCAGTAATTTATGCTAAAGCTAGAGCGAAAAAGAGGTAAGCTGTGCATATAGCAGCTGTAGAAATATGAAACTGGAATTTGGCTGTAATAATTACTCGTCTGTTGCTTGAAGCCGGCCGAAGTGGCCGAGCGGTTCTAGGCGCTACAGTCTGGAATCGCGCGACCACTACGGTCGAAGGTTCGAATCCTGCCTCGGGCATGGATGTGTTTAGTGTCCTTAGGTTAGTTAGGTTTAAGTAGTTCTAAGTCCTACGGGACTGCTGACCCCAGAAGTTAAGCCCCATAGTGCTCAGAACCATTTGAACCATTTGGGTCACATTCAATTGTTCCTCAAGTTCCTGTTGCGTTTGAGTATCATCTTCACTCAGTTCGTTGTCTTCGAACTTTTTCGGTGGTGTCCCACGCTCGTTGTTTCTCACGTCAAAATCACCACTTTTGAATTTTTGGAACCTCTCGGGACATTGTGTTTTCCCAAGAGCGTGTTCGCCGAAATCTTCAACAAGCGTTCGATGAGATTTTGCAGCAGTTGTCTTCAAATGACAACAGAAAACGAATGCTATCTGCAAATCCTAGTTCGCAGGCACAAAACTCGACATGTTAACGTGTTCGAAACAGATACCGACGTATGGAACTTGGGGTACTGTGTGTTGACATCCGCCGTCAGCCGTTACAGAAAGCAGATGGCACTGCAGACGCAGTCTCACGGGCCCGAACACTGACTGCTAGCACCATCTATAGGGAAATTCCGCTTTCATACTTCTACACCTGGTATTACTGCAACGAAACAGATCTGCCGGCAGCGTTCACTGAATAAACCTTAAAACTTAAAAAAAAACTTTAAAAATTGAAAATTCTAAAAAAATTATTGTCTCGTAAGAAAAAAAAAACTTTTAACTTTCTGTTATCGCTTATGTGATAGAAACAAGTGCCTTAGCTACAGAAGAACGGATCAAGCTCGTATAAATATTCCTCATTTCTTGTCAGAGAGACTCCGCCGGTGTGCCCCAAGGCTCCGTCCTCTCCTCCCTTCTGTACCTTTTGTACACGGCGGACATGCCGCCGCCGTCACCCCCCGTTCACCTTCTCCAGTATGCCGATGAAACCGTCTTCCTTGCCCTTGCCCCCACCCAGCAGCGCTCCCAACACATTCTCCAATCCCATCTTGACCAGTTCACCGCTTGGTGCAACCAGTGGTTGCTCAAGGTCAATCCCTCCAAAACCCAGGCGATCATTGTAGGCAAAACCACCCCTTCCTTCCGCCTCCTTGATTTCTATCTCACCATCTCTGGCCGTCCTATCGCCCTCGCCCCCACCCTTAAGTACCTTGGCGTCACCCTCGACCGTCGCCTCTCCTGGACTCCCCACCTCCGGACAATCCAATCCAAGGCACGCTCCCGACTCAGTCTCCTCAAGCTCCTCTCCAGCCGTACGTGGGGTCTGGACCCCTCCACCATCCTCCACACCTATAAATCCCTCATCCGCCCTATCCTTTGTTATGCCCATCCGGCTTGTATCTCCGCCCCCCCTACCTTTTACAAATCCCTCCAAATCCTTGAACGCCATGCTCTCCACCTCACCTATCGCATCCGTCTCCCCTCCCCCACGCGGATCCTGTACGATCTCATCCCCTTCCCCCACCTCCTCCTTTTCCTTGAAAGGATATGGATCCTGTACACCTCCCGAAAACTCGATCCTCCTCACTCGCTCATCTCCCCGATCCTCTCCCACCCCCGCCCGCTGCCGCGCCTGTATTCCCACGTCCCACCTGGTCTCCATCTCTCCACCTTCCTTACCCTCTCCCAAGGTGGCTTCCGCCAGCTCCCTCTCCCTGATGATGCCCTCCTCCCCTCCATCTATCCCCCCTACCATCTTTGATCCTCCCACCCTCCTCCTGTGCTTGCTCCACTGGGCACCCTCCCTCCCTTCTCTCCTTTTTCCCTCCCTCCTCCATTTCTCCCCGCTCCTCCCACGGGCTTCCCCTCTCCTGTCCCTCTCCTCCTGCCCCCGTATCCTCAGCCATTGGCATCCTTGTTCTCCCCTCTCCCCCACCTCACCCCTGTTCCCCTCTTGGCAGGTCCCCGGACTCGCACACGCTACGTGGACATTCGCGCGCCGGAGATCACCGCCATCAGTGTATCGTGTGTGCCGTCATGCTTAGTGTTTACGGTCAGACTCCATCGTTCACCAGTGCCATCGTCTTCTTCAGTGTTTGTGCGTTGTATCACCAGTTTGCAGTGTGGATTCCCGTCGAGTGTGAACGGCTCCGTGTTTGTCTTTATGTGTCTCCTGTTGTATTGCCCACCGTTCTGTGACTTATGTGTCTTCTTCGTGTTTATCTCTCATTGTGTATCCTATGGCTGAAGAGCAGCGTAGAATGCTGCTGACAGCCTGCCTGTTGTACAGGTTTAAAATAACAATAAAGAAAAAAAAATTGTCAGAGAGACTGCAATCTGCCAGCCTCCACCGCCAAGGGAGGACTCACGATGGTCTACGAATTTACGAATCCACGCGGATCTCCACCTCCGCAGACTAACGCTCCTAGTTGCGGCCCTGATGCTCGCACCGACACCAGTGGGGTAGGTAGAGTTAACGCTCTCTGATCGGTGGGCCACATGCACGCCTTCTTCTAAGGCTCGAACCTGGGGCGTGGCAACTGCTCGGCTGCCTCTGCTTGCGCCAACAAACTCCTTGCTGCCTACCTCTGAATGTATGGGCAGCTGTTCGTTGACACTGCTGCTGCTGTAAGCCATCACATCCATGCCGGATCCACAGTGTGATTCTGCGTGCTTCAGCGTGCCCGCCCTATGCGGGTGGGCAGCGACTAATCAACACCACCTAGACTACAGGCCTGCGCGCACACTTGTGACGTCACATACTGATGGCCGGGTCTGTATCGGAACGCTCCTGTTAAGCACTCTGCATCTATACGAACTTTATACGAATTTTAGAGCTGAGACCACATAGGGATTCTCGTGCTTTCCTCTTCTACGTGTCCTTGTAATGAAAGTATGGAAATTTATATCATTGTGTAAAGTAACTAAACAAACTGTCCTATGTTATTTAAAGAGTTAAAATTATTTTGACTATTTGCCTTAAATACGCGTTTCTAGGCTTGAATACAAACTGTAATTTTAAATGCTGCCTTTTACCTCAGGACCTACGCTTTTTTGCAGTAAAAAATCTGCAATATAAAACAACAAGCAGACGTTTTCGGTTTTAAATAAAGCAGCTGGGGCTACTACAGAATTTAAGAATTTGTTTCCCTGGTTATTTTCGTAAATTTTCCTCTCCACTTCCAAATTTGCTGACCTCACACAAAACTCAAATCATTCGACGAAATGGAGCACCTCCTGACGTAATGTTTAATAAATCAAAAAACCTGAAAAAATATTTTATTTTCCTGTTTCTCCAGAACTTTAGAACCTTAAACATGAGAAGATTGTTTCTCCTATATCCTTGATTGAAATTCATGTCACAGAGTGCTGTTAATTTAATCATAATGCACTTACCTCGAAATTCTGCTTTTTATACTGTTTAATCTGTCGAACACTGAATTCATTAAAGCAATTTTCTAAGGTAGTTTACTCAAATTGAAATTATTTCCGAGTAGCTGTATACGTAAAACTGAACAAAATCATTCTGTAGCTCTTCCAAATAAAAGTAAACTAAATAATCTGGTAGGAATGATAAGGAATACTAAACATTTTCGAGTCACCCTAATTAATATAACTATTCTGTGTGACAATGGCTGCAAATATGAGAGACATTTCACAGCCAGCTTCGTATTAACCTCACAGCAATGGTCCAGAATTAAGAAACAAATTATACTGGTACGTGATACATACCTGCTTTTAAAAACGATTGGCAAATGTGGTGCAATGCTAACAAATAACACGCTACAAATTTTTTGTTATTTACTTACCCTTGAATGATGCGTAGACACAAATTCCTGTCTGGGAATAGCTGCAATCCAGCGACGTCTCGACTTCACACATTTGGGAAATCGAAACGTGCACTTTCATGCCTTTTCGGGATTTATAATTTCCCTGACAAAATGGAACGCAGCACTTGTATCCCATACTTCGAAGAACTGTAGGCGAATACAGTTTGTGACGTCACGTGCCAATATGGCCGCTGTGCGTAAGCCTTGTATCTAGAACAGGGCCGGCCAGAAATTCTGCACGCGTGCGGTGCTCCTGCACATGTGCAACTTCCGGGACACAGCGTGCACGCCGCAGCCGTCAGCGTTCCTGTAGTGCATGTTTCTATGCACAGATGTCGCTTTATCCACTTGCTGGGATACTCTGTACCGGCGCATTCTAGTGATCTTTCCACAGCTTGCAAGCCAACCATGGGAAGGTATTTCGCGTATTAAACATTTAAAATACTGTCAAAGTCTACTCATTGAGACGTCTACTTTTATGTTAATAGTTTAACCCAGTAAGACAAGTAATACAGTTAACAACCGTGGGTTTTTATTAAGGCAGCTTGACTGACGGCACGTAAATACGCGTAATGTTTTTGATCTAATATTTAAGAAAGAGAGCACTTAGCGACTTCCAACGAACCTTATTCATGATTTCAAATAACATTAAACTAATTCAAGGTTTCCTATAACTAATTCTCGGTGCCTTCAGTTACACCCACATAATTTCTGTCTCAACTGACCTCTCAACAGAATGATAACCGCAGACCTCTCGATGATCACCTGTTATTTCAGTACCATTATTGCTATATCTTTCATCAGTTACGACTGAAATCTGCATAATAACCGACAATTAGATAAATGTTATGTTTTATCGACTTCAGCTGAGCGTAGCCCTTCACACATTAAAAAAAAAAAACTCCTAAATGTAAGTATACATTGGAACAATCCGTTTAATGACCAACTTTCCTGATAATAATGTAACATGGAGCGGAATGAAGCAATAATGCACAGTTAGTAAACAATAATTTTTAATTATAAAAGGAATAATTCCAAACACGTTTATCACTGGTCATGAGAAATGATAACCTAATTGATGTGTCTCATCCCTTTTCTTAAGGACATTTAATTTTGCTTGCCGTTCTTCACTGTTGAGTACACTACACACGTCTTTGTTTTATGTATTCTAGTGTCTTTCAATTGAAAGCTTACGCTGGCCGCATATTATTCGGCGGCACAGCAAACATTGTGAGTTTTCACCAACGGCTACAAAAAAGAATTGCAGTTCCCAGTCATTTTTAAACGACTGAGAACACAGATCTCCCGTCCTTTGCTTTTTCACAGTGTCTGCCATTTCTCAGTACTTCTCCGTTAAGGTTACGGTTACTAGGGGTAAACGAGACTCGGTATGTTGCGCTCTTGCTTGTACCACATAAACAGGGAAGTGGAGCCGCCGCAGATCTTTTGGGACACATGTCTAATAACAGATGTCGCTGTCGCTCTCTGTCGCACATGTGCAGCACTTCCGCACGTCTGCACACTGTGCAGTGTTTGGCCGGCCCTGATCTAGAAGGTTTTGGACTAATCGGCAATGTGGGCCTCTGCTCGCTGCAGTGGTCAGCGACCCCGCCGAGTCGCTGACGTCATTACTCCACCACCCGTAAGACGCCGAAGGCAACGGGGGCCCCTGTTGACGGCTGTATCCCTTCGCAGACAGTCTACTGCTTACGTCCACGAGACGTTGGCCTCATCAGCATTGTTGTAGTTCTTAAACAATACATGAAAGTTTTAAGAATGGTATTTTTATGGCGATACTTCGGACGAATACCAAGCATCCGCTCACCGCTCCTCTGTTCCCCGCCACAGTAGAGGCCAACCACCTTCCATCTACATCCTGTATCATGGTTGATGCTGTTTTCAACAAACATGCTACAGCAATACTTTCTGTCCTTTGACATTTAAGTTTGCTAACGTGTTGTACGTCAACAAGACGTTAAATGCAAGGGAAAAGTTGGTGACAAACTTGGGGCTGTAGACGCAGGAGCTGACAGGAGATGTCGCAGACACTTTTGTCACGGTGAGGCTGCGTCGGCTCTGAGCGAAAGAGACGACAGCTCCAGCCGGCTGCCTGCGCTCCTGGGAAATTAGAGCACCTTCTTTCTCTCCCGCCTCCGTCTCTCTCTCTCTCTCTCTCTCTCTCTCTCTCTCTCTCTCTCTCCCTCTCTCTCTCCACCGTCTCTGCGTCCGTGTCCGCGCAGACACTCGCATGGCAATTTCATTTTCTCCGACAGGGCGGCTTGCAGCTAGCGACTGATGTCTCCCCCACCTCCGCTCACTGCAGAGGAGAAACGTCCGAGAAACAAGGCTGGAAATAAGCCAGTTTGCCGGCTTCTCGGGGTCGCCGAGGGCAGACTCTGGGGCTAAGGACCGAATTCTGACCTGTCTATGGCCGCACGAGCACCCTTCTGTCGATTTCCATTGTGCACTAGAGCAAGTGCAGCGTTTGATTAATGCCCTCACGGCTACAGTCGCTGAAGAAACAAATTAAGAGTTACTCAAGTTAAAATCTTCATCCTGCAGAATTACATAAATTAAGAGTTCACCAATAAACAAGTTTCGATCACTGGAGAAATACAATCAAGTGTCACAGAACAAGTGATTCTTGTTCCAGGACAGAGGAAGTGTGCAGGAACCAGCGGAAATGGGTGAAGATTGTCGTGGCTTCATAAAAATATTATGTTGCGTGGGCGCTCAAATGATTCAACGCCACATCTTAAACGAGTGAATTCTATATTTTGATGAGAAGGCAGAAGCAAGTTTGAAACGTCCCCTTGGAAAAATTAATGAATTACTGTGCTGATAAACCACTTACGTTATTTGATTTTCAAACAGCTGAGCAAAACTGAACGTACTCAGACATTTCTCTCTTTACTTATTCTGATCATCACTAAACTGACACACAATATTTTTAGCGCAACGCAATTTGACTTTCAATAATCCGTACAAAAGAATGGGCCTGACTAACAATAACCTATACCTTTCATGAATCACTTACCGCACAAAAATCTTCGTTATTCGAACTACTGCAATACAGCAAGCGCCAATACTGCCAGCTAAATAAAAGATTCTAATTACTGAAGGCACTAACTACTGATAGGCATAGTTAGCAAATGAAAGATTTTGATAGAGAACAAACAATGTATTTAGCTTAATAGTGTTCAAAAGTCAATATACACTCCTGGAAATGGAAAAAAGAACACATTGACACCGGTGTGTCAGACCCACCATACCTGCTCCGGACACTGCGAGAGGGCTGTACAAGCAATGATCACACGCACGGCACAGCGGACACACCAGGAACCGCGGTGTTGGCCGTCGAATGGCGCTAGCTGCGCAGCATTTGTGCACCGCCGCCGTCAGTGTCAGCCAGTTTGCCGTGGCATACGGAGCTCCATCGCAGTCTTTAACACTGGTAGCATGCCGCGACAGCGTGGACGTGAACCGTATGTGCAGTTGACGGACTTTGAGCGAGGGCGTATAGTGGGCATGCGGGAGGCCGGGTGGACGTACCGCCGAATTGCTCAACACGTGGGGCGTGAGGTCTCCACAGTACATCGATGTTGTCGCCAGTGGTCGGCGGAAGGTGCACGTGCCCGTCGACCTGGGACCGGACCGCAGCGACGCACGGATGCACGCCAAGACCGTAGGATCCTACGCAGTGCCGTAGGGGACCGCACCGCCACTTCCCAGCAAATTAGGGACACTGTTGCTCCTGGGGTATCGGCGAGGACCATTCGCAACCGTCTCCATGAAGCTGGGCTACGGTCCCGCACACCGTTAGGCCGTCTTCCGCTCACGCCCCAACATCGTGCAGCCCGCCTCCAGTGGTGTCGCGACAGGCGTGAATGGAGGGACGAATGGAGACGTGTCGTCTTCAGCGATGAGAGTCGCTTCTGCCTTGGTGCCAATGATGGTCGTATGCGTGTTTGGCGCCGTGCAGGTGAGCGCCACAATCAGGACTGCATACGACCGAGGCACACAGGGCCAACACCTGGCATCATGGTGTGGGGAGCGATCTCCTACACTGGCCGTACACCACTGGTGATCGTCGAGGGGACGCTGAATCGTGCACGGTACATCCAAACCGTCATCGAACCCATCGTTCTACCATTCCTAGACCGGCAAGGGAACTTGCTGTTCCAACAGGACAATGCACGTCCGCATGTATCCCGTGCCACCCAACGTGCTCTAGAAGGTGTAAGTCAACTACCCTGGCCAGCAAGATCTCCGGATCCGTCCCCCATTGAGCATGTTTGGGACTGGATGAAGCGTCGTCTCACGCGGTCTGCACGTCCAGCACGAACGCTGGTCCAACTGAGGCGCCAGGTGGAAATGGCATGGCAAGCCGTTCCACAGGACTACATCCAGCAGCTCTACGATCGTCTCCATGGGAGAATAGCAGCCTGCATTGCTGCGAAAGGTGGATATACACTGTACTAGTGCCGACATTGTGCATGCTCTGTTGCCTGTGTCTATGTGCCTGTGGTTCTGTCAGTGTGATCATGTGATGTATCTGACCCCAGGAATGTGTCAATAAAGTTTCCCCTTCCTGGGACAATGAATTCACGGTGTTCTTATTTCAATTTCCAGGAGTGTATATCAGTTCATGACATCCAGTCTTACAAATTTAATGTCTCTGATGGACACACGTCCAGATCATCCGCTCTCAAAACTCCGCCATCTCTCTCCCCACATCCACCACTGCTGGCGGCTCGCTTCCAACTGAGCAACGCCATGCACTGTTCACATCCAACTGCCAAACACTACAATAGCGAATATTTCAACAATGCCAACCAGCCACAGACTGGACACAGCACAGCCAGTGATTTTCATACAGAGCGCTACGAGGCGTTACCAACATAAAAATCTAAACAGCCTACTTACAAGTTTAGCTTCGGCCTTCTCCTCTGGCTCGCGAAAGTTTTGGTGTGTTTTGGAGTGACTGGCGCACCGGGTTTTCGCCCAGTAGTCAGCCAGCCACATCCAGATTTTGTACACATTTAGAAAATTTCATTGCATTTCGCTTCTTTATCGTATGAGAGAGGTTGAGCGAATGTGTAAATGTATGGTTTTCTGCACGGAATTACTATGCATTAATTTCTATTGCATTTTCAGTTTCACCATTTTTAACCACAGTACTACCATAAAAGCTTTCAATGTGGGCGCTAATTGTCTTGCTGTTAACATATCATTATCTTGAATTCTTTATTTAGTGTAATTTTCCATTTTTTCTTGAAATTTACACACTTCACCAGATTCGTTGGTGTAACATAACATCCCTATTTTCAGAATAATCTAGTGTACCGGTATGTGAAAACAACAACGTCAGAGTAATGTTATACTAGTAACATAAAATTCACAGCACATTTAAGAGAGATGAAATAACTGTTTACTGTGGTATACATCATTACTAGACAAGCGGTGGAAAGTTACCTAGGACTTCTACAGGAACTAGACAGCAGTTATAAGAGACAAAGGGCATCAAAGAGAAATACAGATTGAAAGGGGATTGAGACTGAACTATATCTCATTATTCAGGAGTGCCGATTACGTAATTCTGTGAAACAGGAGAAAGAACTTGGAAGGTCATCTGAACCGAATGGATAGTGTCTTCAAAACAGGTCATAATATAACCATCAACAAAAGTAAGCCGGATGCTTTGGCCGAGCGGTTCTAGACGCTTCAGTCTGGAACCGCGCGATAGCTGTGGTCGCAGGTTCGAAACCTGCCTCGGGCGTGTATGTGTGTGTGATATCCTTAGGTTAGCTAGGTTTAAGTAGTTCTAAGTTCTAGGGGACTGATGACCTCAGATGTTAGATCCTATAGTACTCAGAGCCATTTGAACCATTGGAACTGCGCGACAGCTGTGGTCGCAGGTTCGAAACCTGCCTCGGGCGTGGATGTGTGTGTGATATCCTTAGGTTAGCTAGGTTTAAGTAGTTCTAAGTTCTAGGGGACTGATGACGTCAGATGTTAAATCCTATAGTACTCAGAGCCATTTGAACCATTTTGAACAAAAGTAAAACAAATGTCATGGAACGAAGTCGAATGAAAGATGAAGGAATTATGTCAGGAAATGAAGCACTAAAAGCAAGAGACAGGTTTTGCTGTAGGACAGCAAAATAACTGACAATGGCCGAAATAGAGAGGATATAAAATGTAGACTGGCAATAGCAAGAAAAGCACTTCTGAATAAAAAAAAAAATACTGTTAACATCGAAGATAAAATTGAGAGTTAGGAAGGCGTTTCTAAAAGTATTTTCTGGTTTGTAACCTTGGACTGAGGTGGACGGTAAACAGTACAGACACGAAGGGAATTTAAGCTTTCAAAATATTGTGCTTCAGAAGAATGCGAAGATTAGATGGATAGATCGGATAAGTGGTAATGAATCTAAATGGGGAAAAAAGAAATTTATGGCTCAACGTGACTTAATAGAGCCATCAATTGATACGGGACATCACGAGGCAACAAGGAATCACCTATTTCACAACTTGTGGAAGTGTACGTGCATGAGTGGGATAGAGGGAGGCGGCGATGATAAGAATTGTGGACTACAGTAAGCAGTTTCAGCTATACTCAGTTTGCAGTAGTTACTCAGATAAAGACGTGGGCTCACAAGCGTATAGAGTGTAATGGTACCAATCTCCCAACAGAAGGCCCAAAAATAACGCTATTTGTTGTTTAGTAAGAGAAGTGGGTTAAGAGGAGTGGGCCACTTTTTACGCACGACTGTTCCAATCACCCATGTGTCCATTCATCTCTCCTCACCCTCAACTCCTCCTCAAGGGACACCGCACTGTCCGTGCTGGTGAGAAGGTTTGCGTGCTCTGGATCTGGAGGGCTATACCGGCGGTAGCGTAGCTACCAGCAGGTTCACCCATGCTGGACAGGCCGAAGAGTGGGGGAGCCAGACCAAGTGTGTCCCTCAACGACGTATCGAAAACCTTTCTCCTATCCTTTCCCCATCCCTAGCCCATCCTTTTTCTTTTTCTTCCCACTTTCCACACATAAACGATGGTCTCGGTTAAACCATGTATAAGGGTGCGGAGGAAATGCCAAGGCCATATGCTGAACATCTAGCAAATCGTCAGTGCTTGGGCGATAAGGTGGCAGCCCCATCAAGGCAATCGGAAGCAGTGGGCCAATCACCCGCCCTTCTTAAATAACCTGATTACTGAAACCGAGATGAGAACACAAAAACGGATGGATAAACTAGTAACGACCCTTGACCGAACCGAGACCCTCAACTAGTCTTCCAGCCCCTGATGCCCCGATCATGTCGGCAAGATAGAAAATTCATCACCTAGAAATTACATGAAGTGATTCACACTTTTTGGTAATTTCTTACGCTCCTACACTGCAGAAATGTATGCGAATAAATAATATAGTGGGATCGTGATTTCAACTCAGTTTCATACAAATACTACTCCAATCACTTAACTATTGATTCATGCTGCATGATAGATGCGCACTTAGATTCAAAAATCAACCTTCACTAATCATTTTGCGGCGGTTTTACAAACGTAGGAAAATTGTACTGTTTCTGATGGAGAATGGTAGTGAATATAGGTGTTTTAATATCATTCTGGATTCTACAGATGCGAAAAAGCTTTTATAATATATAATCCTTATGCCATAATAGCACTGTTGCTCCACGGTCCTGCCTTGTGAAGCAAACTGGTCTTGTGATGACTCAGGAAAAGGACATCATAATGACCGAAAAACAGGCTACTTCTGTAGTGAGGTGCCACATTGCAAGAATACGAGTTTAGTAAGCATGAACCAGTACTCTGCAAGCTGACAATGTGCAAGTCACCAGACAGGCTTTCTGAAAGGACATCTGGCGCCGGCCGCGGTGGCCGAGCGGTTCTATGCGCTTCAGTCCGGAACCGCGCGATTGCTACGGTCGCTGGTTCGAATCCTGCCTCGGGCACGGATGTGTGTGATGTCCTTAGGTTAGTTAGTTTTAAGTAGTTCTAAGTTCTAGGCGACTGATGACCTCAGATGTTAAGTCCCATAGTGCTCAGAGTCGTTTTAACCATTTGAACATCTGGCGACACCTTTACATCACGGCCAAGGCTCTGAAGTTGGTGAGACGATGGATGAATTAGGATGTCATGATTGCTCAATGGTCAAACTTCAGGCCGTGGCTTATGCCAAATTACTGTCATTACCAGCCATTAGTTGCGGCGAGTTCCACGTTAGTCATGCCACAATGCACCAGCAAGCTGCTACTGCTGGATTCTACTATCAAAAGCTTCAGACCACTGCCTGGGCTGAGTCTGAATTCTGCCTACTTGGTGCCTTTCTACTAATGAGGCACCCACTGCTGGTCCCCTTCCTGGCAGACCGGACTGGGCCATATACTTCCCCAGGCGTCATCAACACGTGCAGCCAAACACTGTCCATTTCCCAGTATGGGCACGCGCCATTGTCAGAGGCCAGTGTTTGACCTTACCTGACCCAGTGTGTTCTCCACTGAGCTGCAAAAGAAGGCCAACAGCCATGGCCATATTCTGCTGTGTACCGCTTGCGGCTGCCGCCGCCCCATGTCAGTAACTTTGCTACTGGCCTGACCGCAGCATCTCGCCAGCCATCATTATCGACCTGAGTAATATCCAGTGAACCACCATTCTGGCAGGCTGCTGCTGACTCCAGCATTTCATGCTTGCCAAACCACCTGCGCCATGGAAGCCATAAACTGTCTCTTCAGCTACGACTCCACTGCTGCAATCAACATGGAATAAAGAACGAATTCAAACAGCTTGACACCTGCCACCTCTCCACTGCAGCCATGCCCTGGTAGTTGAACAGCCGTAAATCCTGACTTAGCTAGCTTCACCTCCCACCGCAGAGGTCGCTCAGCCCAGCCAGTGTAGCACTTAACATTATTAAAAGAACTGTTCACACAAAACTGATGTGTTTCGAGATTCAAGGCTGTCATCATCGGAGTCTCAGTTTTCTCATCATCAGATCAAAAGTACTAAGAAAAACATGCATAACAGCAGTAGAGTTACACAATATAAGTTTGGACCCTACACGTTGAGTGTACTCCAATCGAATTGCAGTACTACAGTACGTAAGTGTGTTCACACGAATACTATTTGCGTGGCGCACTCGACTGAGTAGAAATACTACCAAGCGGTTTATACTCTTAGTTGAGTTAAAGAAGTACCATTGGAGAATTTGGGGGTCTATGATTGCTAAAATTGTATCCATTTCTTCAGCTAGGTATATACTCCATTATCCAAATGATAACGTGGCGCGCCAGCCGGAGTGGCCGAGCGGTTCTGGGCGCTAGAGTCTGGAACCGCGCGATCGCTACGGTCGCAGGTTCGAATCCTACCTCGGGCATGGATGTGTGTGATGTCTTTAGGTTAGATAGGTTTAAGTAGTTCTAGGGGACTGATGACCTCAGAAGTTAAGTCCCAAGTGCTCAGAGCCATTTGAACCATTTTTGATGATGTGGCGGAGAGTATTTCGTGTACCATGCCATTACCCCCCCCCCTCCTACCCCCTTTCCTTTTCCAGTTGTGAATGCTGCATGGACAGAAAAATTGTTATGAAGTCTCCATGTGAACTCGAATGTGTCTAATTTTACCTTCGTGGTCTTTTCGCAAGATATGCGTGGGAGGGAAGCAGTATATTTGATGACGCTACCAGGAATATCCGCTCCTGGGATTTTAACATCAAACAACATTGTAGTGCACAACGCCTCTAATCCAGCTTCTGCTGATGGAGGTGGACGAGCAACTCTGTGACCCTTACGCGTTTGTTGAATTTTTTAAAGATTGCGCACTGAGGAGCACGACGAGCAATAATCATGTAACGCTTGAAGGAGGTGGTATGGTAAGCTATCGCCTTCGTAGATAGACTACATTTCCTGAGGATTCATGCACTGAATCCCTTTGGCATGTGCCTTTCGTACAGTTAATTTCATGTGATTGTTCCACTTTACATCTTACGCAAATTCCTAGATATATAATGGATGTGACTACTTGTAGACAATGTTCGGCAATCGCGTAATCATACAATAACGAGTTTTTTCACTTATTTATGCGCAGTGTATTACATTTGTTTACATTGACGGTCATCTGCAAGTCCGTACATCAGATGTCTATCCTCTGTTGGCCTTTCTGAATTTCGCTACAATTTACTAGCACTGCAGTTTCTTCCTGTAGAATAACATCATCCGCGAGCATCTTTAGGGAGCTTCCGACGTTAGTAACTACGCCTTTTATGTATATTGTACGAACGGTCTACTCAACGGGAGGCCCTAGTCACACGACATTTATTTGAACACTAATGGTTTTACAAAACTCACTTTAGGACTACTGAATTTACTTTTACGTCTGATGATTTATCACCGTAAAGAATAGCATGTCCTAGTTTCGCTAGGGACTCTTCTATCCATTTATAAAGCTCGTCTGACGTTCCATACGCTCGTACTTTATTCATTAGACGTCAGTGCTGGACAGTATTATACATCTTCCGAAGTCTAAGAATACGGCATCAATCTGCTGCCTTCTGAGCTTCGCGGACGAAAAGGGCGTGCTGTTTTCCAAACGATCAATAGTCGTGGAATTTATGGTGATTCCTACATAGGAAATTTTCTGTCTCCGCAAAAGCCACAACGCACCAACATGTAACACGTTCAGCAATTTTTCAACTCATGTCTGCGATATAGCTTTGTGCGTCTGTTGGACAGTTCTTCTTGAAAACGGGAATGACCAGTGAATTTTGTCAATCAACGACGGCAGACTGCTGAATGAAAGTTAGCGAGTTCTTTCTCATCCTCTACTCAGAACCCCATTGAGTCCAGTCACATTTCCACTTGTTCAGCAACTTTTGTTCGTTTGCTATCCTTTCATTTATTTCAGTATGTGTTCTTTGTCGTTTGTGTGGCGATTGAAAGGATGAGCCGCATTATAATCTTCGTACTTGAAATAATTCCAGAAAAAAGTTTTTAGTATTTGGCATTGCATCATCCTCCGATTCTGCGCTATTATTATAACCGCCTGGACGGGTAGTTTTTATCCGTTTACTGACTTAACGCAAGACCAAACACTCATAGGACTTTCTTTTCGATCGGTAGCTAGAACTTCAGCTTCGAATTCGTTGAACGTTCCACACATAGCTTTCCTTGCACTGATTTTGGTGTCTTTCAGTTTTCGTTTGTGCTTGAGGCTTTCGGTACCTTTAAAACCCCGATGAAGCGCTCCTTGCTTTCTGAGCGGCCTTCTAAATGCGGCTGTCGAACCAAGACTTATCTCTCTCACTGATCACTATTATGCTCAGTACGTGTCTGCCTAAGGTGTTTCGTCTAACACCAACGAACTTTCTGCTTGTATACTCAACGTTTTAAGTCTCATAAATTATAGAGTGATGATGACTACTCAGGTAATTTGAAATCTAATGCTCGACGCACTTACTGGACAAAACTAAATTCCTGCGCTACGTTACACCCACAGTCAGTCATTCTGTGATAGCCTTATGATACTTGTGCAACCTTAATTCTGCTGTTCTGTTTGGGTCTATATGACCCGAAATAGTTATAAATTTCACTTCTCATTATTTAAATACCAAGATAACTTTATAAAATTTTGTGAATAGTCTGAAAACGCTTAATCAATTGGTGTATAAAAACATTTTATATATTTCAGTCGTCAGTCTTATTAGTTGCGGGTTATAATGACCCGACTCAAATATTATTGCTATGATGTCAAATATTTTTTAGTTTTCTGTTACACTGTTCAGTAATAATGATTTTAATCGTTCCAGTTTACTCCGAACAAACAACAAAGCTTCTCCATTTATAACTGTGTGCTAGTCTCTTGCTTTTACCAAGACATTGTTTAGCACTTTTCCACTATTTGAATTTTAATATTTCTCATCGGCCTGAATGTGACACCATGGCAATTTGGTCATTGACTGATGTTGAATTGGAAGAATTAGAAAAATTCTCAACAAATGAAGGAATACTTTCGAAGTCTGGCGATCACGGAAGAAGCAATACATCTGGAAACAAGTGTTCTGATGACAATGATGACAGTACATACATTGTAGAAAATAATGTGCAGTTGTTTCTTTCTACAAATGGAAATATAGGATGGCAGTTGCACTCACCAGTTCAACACCGCTGCCTATCAACTTCGAATATTATCTGTGGTGTCACAGCCAGACACCACACTTGCTAGGTGGTAGCCTTTAAAACGGCCGCGGTCCGTTAGTATACGTCGGACCCGCGTGTCGCCACTATCAGTGATTGCAGACCGAGCGCCGCCACACGGCAGGTCTAGAGAGACTTCCTAGCACTCGCCCCAGTTGCACAACCGACTTTGCTAGCGATGGTTCACTGACAAAATACGCTCTCAGTTGCCGAGACGATAGTTAGCATAGCCTTCAGCTACGACATTTGCTACGACCTAGCAAGGCGCCATTACCAGTTACTATTGATACTGTAAAACACGTACCATCAAGAGCGACGTTCACCATTTATGGATTAAAGTTAAGTATTCCACTAGCTACGTCCGTTTTTTGCTAAAGTCTAACTTCCTTGACCTGTTCCAGACCTCACGCCAGCCCGCGTGAGCTAAAACGCGTGCCTTTCGGCTTCCTCTAATATCACGGTGTTGGCTCTCCTGCCAACCCACAACATTATCAAGAGTATCTAAGCAGATACCAGGTATGCAACCATCAGCATAAGCGACAAGAAAAGGTAATTTGAAGTAGTATTTTGTACAGTATTCCAAAATGAACTAATAGAGCATGTCAGATATTGAGAGGCACAGAAGTTTAAAAAGTGCTGGCAGCAGAAACATTGAATCATGCAGGCATTTTCCAAAACGAGAGAATTTTCTGCGAAGGGCCAGGTGCATCAAAAATCCTGAACGGGCAGCAACTGAAAATCTACTTGACATGCACGCTGTAAGCTGTATCCTGATAGCAGTGACAACAAAACAAACATATTGTCTGAAAAATACAATAAACATTTTTGCAAAAAAAAAAAATTCACCGACTTGGTCGAAACTGCAACGAGTGAGAATAAACGTTAGAAAATAAATGTTAATATTTTCTAAAATCATCGCCTGCACTGAAAACTGCCGTTCCATATTTGTGGTTTTCTCGACATCTATGTGACAATGTGTCCCCAAACTGCAATCAGTAAAGTAACAAAAATGCCTGAAAAGAAAAACAATGTAATTCTTCCAGTCTTTCGATCGAAGTTTATCCAATGTGAGTGTTAAAGCAAGAAATTTTCTTAAATAAAATTCTGTACATTATTATGTAATAAAGTTCTGATTAATCCTATCATTATTATTAGTATTATTTTCAATAACATATTGTTATAATGCAATGTGCTAAAAATGTATGTTATTAGAAGTTTTTTGCAATTTATTGCTCTGTCAACTGACATAAACCCGAATAAAGGTAAACCCGAATAAAGGTAAACAGAACTGCAAGGTTAACTGAGTCGTGAAGTTCTGGCCTGTTTGTAACTGTGAGATCTAAACTGTTACCCCCACGAGTCGGTTCTATAATAAACAGCTGATAAGTTGAAATCTGTAAGATTTCCCTGATATTTCCCACCACTACTGCTTCTGCACGGGGTTAATAAAGGCAGTCCATTACCGTGTTTTTCAACGCCACACTGTACAGTTGCGGTTATCGCCACATGCGAATTAGGCTTTGAGGCTTACAACGATATTAATGGGAAGCGAACGAGAATAAAAAAAGTAAGCGGTAATGATACTCTAGTATATTGCCCATAATTTTTTGCTGGCCATCATGAGAGTGAATTTTCCAAAGTTAGTATTTTATCGACAATATGACTTTCTCTAATGTAAGTGAGCCTTTCTGCTAAGTTCGAGCGGTCCTTCGCGCTTGAGTACACGAGAGAGACGCCGAATGGCTCTGGCCGTTAGAAGTCAGCGTTTCGCATCCTAGATCAAGTGAGTCCCCAAAACCGCGCGAATGAGCGCAGTTTGGTCGGCTACGAAAGACGGAGCCCTCACTACAGCCGGCCGTTCTTTTCGTAAGCTCGAGATGTTAAACAACCACCACACGAGGAGCCCTTCCTCATTCGAACCCTACTTCTTCTCCTGTCAATACGTGTTTCCATCGCTGATACAGTCTTCAGACCACATGGTCGTACGGTTTAGACGTCTTGTTGAAAAAACTTAACTCAGTCCTGCAGGGACAACGTGGATTATTGATACACTCCGCAACACAAAGGATCACTTTTTTGAAACGCCGTTATTGTCTTCTTTTCCGACGAACAAGTTTAATTTCGTCTCAAAGGTGCTGACTTCCAATCTCTGTAATGGTACAAAAGCGTTGCGCACTGCAACCTCACATTCGGGCACGCTGACGCTTCATATAGCAAGGTGCCGACACATGCAAAGAAGTTCATGTGATGTGTAAGATGGGTTTATGGCGTCACGTTGGCATCAACATTCACAATAATTCGACCCAGAGTCACCGTGGACGAGTCACACAATGGGAAGGTCGTCACATGCCCTCTTACATTTAAATCCATCTTTTGATCCCTATGCGATGGAGGTCAGAATCCCGACGCCCAGCCTCCAAATCTCGTGGTTTTCTTGTGCGTGTCCGACGAGTACATTTCACACACACCACCTGAGAACCGACACGAAAGAGCCTCAGGCGGTGGCTTAAACAGAGTCAACGACACCATCCCTTTCCTTTGGAAGTTGATTCCCACATTTTTCGCAGTTGACAACGAAAATTAGCAGTGTGATGAGCATCGGAGGGACGGTCTAGACACCTTTTGACTCTACTGACACCCTGATGACGATTCAGCCCTTTTCTTGGGCTAGTAACCTGACTGAACGTGGTCACACCCTTTTGGAGCACAGTGCAGCCGCAGTTTTTACTCTGGTTTACAGGGTGGAGCATCTGAGGACCGTTCAAAACCATTCGACAAAATCTGAACTTGATACAAAGCAACAAGCAGTGCCATACTTTTTCAGCTCTCCTGCTTAGCACTTCTTGTGAATCGATCACGGAGGTGTGCGACATTGACCCTCTGTGCCACCCGCTCATCTTTTCTGAGCACAACTTTACTAGTATAGACACAGAATGAGACGAGGGTCCTGGTCGCCTGCAGGCAGGCTATGCTAATGTTGTTGCGGCTGGCAGTAGGCATGCAGAATCTGAGGGATTTCAAGGGGCTGCCTCTCTGCAAAGACCCAGGATTCTGTTTTAGTTCTACGTGACGATGCTCTGCTGGGTGTATTTATATGTTTTGACGATGCCATTACGGCTTTGTCTCATTAGGGCATGGTGTAGAAAAGGTACGCTTTACCTTATTTTATCTGTACATTTCCCAGTTTGTATGAGAGTATAGCGTGATATGAAATGATGTATTGTTTCGAAAGATATACTGTCCACTATGTGTATATCTTATTTTTTATATTGTAGATGTGAAGATGGTCATTACTGACTGAAACCGGTCATCGTCGAAGGAATTATACTGTGATTAAAAACTGGAATGAAAAAACTTTTAAATGAATTTTATCCATAGTGGATGCTGTCGAACTCCGTGACTGTTCCTTTATGGGGTTGAAGAAAAATATCCGCTACTAGTCACAATAAAAGGTTGTTTATTCGTCACACGACCGGTTTCGGGCTTGCGCCCATCTTCAGGTGTTTATACATTAGTTTACATGTTTGTACTGTTGGAGATCACTGGATAAATACAAAAAATTATTTGCTGGTGATTTCACAAATACAAGTGGGACAATTGTAAGTGGTAAGGCAGCATTTGATGAAAATATATCCGTACTTACAAAAAAATGAAGCACCATTGTTACAGTTATGCTGTGATGATAGTTTTGCCACTTAGTTATACACTTTTGGTCATTTTCACGTCCATATATCACGTATAGCTCCATATTACACTGTTACGATGTTCATTATACTATATTTACATACAAACATGTGGGTTGTGGTCAAAGAACTTCGATGCAGCAGATGTAAAGATGTTGCTCACACAGAAACTCATAGGTTCTGGTCAAAGAACTTAGTCACAGGAAGTGCAAAGGTGTTGCATATATAGAAATTTAAAAAGCTATTATAGACATTTCTTTACACACACTATGAGTTTTTTTTATTTTTATTTTTTTGACCACAGGCCACATGTTTGTATGTAAACATAGTGTAGTGCACATCGTAACAGTTAATATGGAGCTATACCTGATATATGGACGTGAAAATGACCATACGTGTATAACTAAGTGGAAAAACTATCATCACAGCATAACTGTAACAATGGTGCTTCATCTTTTTGTAAGTACAGATATATTTTCATCAAATGCTGCCTTACCACTGCTGCCATAGCCGGCGAGTCGATCGACATTTGAGTAGGAGCGAAGTCACTGTATGACGATGCAGGAATGAGTGGACCATGAGCGAACACCGCGTCGTGAAGGGAGAGACAACAGAACATTAGGACCGAGCAACCATCAGAGTGGGACACGGAGCTCCAGGTTCATCATTATCGTCGATCCGACATGAAGTGGTGCTCTAATGATAACAAGGATCATTAATAGGCGGCTCACAGGAAGGGGGCTGTGCTCTCGAGGCCCCTTGCAGCGCCTGCTACGGACCTCTTCACACCAGCAAGCTGGTTCGCAGTGGTGTCACGCACATTCGCCCTGGAACCACGCTCACTAGAGTGCTATTGTCTTCAGTCATGAGTTTCGCTTCGAACTGGCCCCAATGTACAGCGAAAACTTGTCTGGAGACGCCCTAGAGAGTGGTGCGATATCAACGCAACTGTCGCCCGCTATCCAGAAGTCAACCAAGACTGATTATCTGGCGTGCCATTTCTTCTCACAGCAGGGCCCTTTTGGTAGTCACCTGCGGCATACTTACAGCACAGCGGTATGTCGACGTATTCTACACCCAGTTATCTTGCCCATTGGGATAAGCTATTCTGGGCTTACATTTCAGCAAGATAATGCCCGCCCACACACGGCGAGGGTTTCTTCTGACTGTCTTCGCGCATGCCCTTGGCCAGCAAGGTCACCGTATCTGTCCTAAACTGAAAATATTTGAAGAATTACGTGCAGGTCCTCCAACCTAATCGGGGTTTTCAATGTCTGGAACTTCTGCAAGGCCACTGGCACACAGTTACCGTTCTTGTGAAAGAGCTTTGCCAGAAGCGCGCGATCCTTCATCTACATCTGCATCTACATTTATACTCCGCAAACGACCCAACGGTGTGTGGCGGAGGGCACTTTACGTGCCACTGTCTTTACCTACCTTTCCTGTTTCCTGTTCCAGGTTCGCGGGAAGAACGACTGCCGGAAAGCCTCCGTGCGCGCTCGAATCTCTCTAATTTTACATTCGTGATCTACTCGGGAGGTATAAGTGGGGGGAAGCAACATATTCGATACCTCATCCACAAATGCACCCTCTCGAAACCTGGACAGCAAGCTACACCGCTATGCAGAGCGCCTCTCTTGCAGAGTCTGCAACTTGAGTTTGCTAAACATCTCCGTAACGCTGTCACGCTTACCAAATAACCCTGTGACGAAACGCGCCGCTCTTCTTTGGATCTTCGCTATCTCCTCCATCAACCCGCCCTGATCCCACACTGATGAGCAACACTCAAGTACAGGTCGAACGAGTGTTTTGTAAGCCACCTCCTTTGTTGATGGACTACATTTTCTAAGGACTCTCCCAATGACTCTCAACCTGGTACCCGCCTTACCAACAATTTATTTTATATGATCATTCCACTTCAAATCGTTCCGCACGAATACTCCCAGATATTTTACAGAAGTAACTGCTACCAGTGTTTGTTCCGCTATCATATAATCAGACAATAAAGGATCCTTCTTTCTATGTATTCGCAATTCATTACATTTGTCTATGTTAAGGGTCAGTTGCCACTCCCTGCACCAAGTGCCTATCCGCTGCAGATCATCCTGCAATTCGCTGTAGTTTTCTAATGCTGCAACTTCTCTGTATACTACAGCATCATCCGCGAAAAGCCGCATGGAACTTCCGACACTATCTACCAGGTCATTTATATATATTGTGAAAAGCGAAGGTCCCATAACACCCCCCTGTGGCACGCCAGAGGTTACTTTAACGTCTGCAGACGTCTCTCCATTGAGAACAACATGCTGTGTTCTGTTTGCTAAAAACTCTTCAATCCATCCACACAGCTGGTCTGATATTCCGTAGGCTCTTACTTTGTTTATCAGGCAACAGTGCGGAACTGTATCGAACGCCTTCCGGAAGTCAAGGAAAATGGCATCTACCTGGGAGCCTGTGTCTAATATTTTCTGGGTCTCATGAACAAATAAAGCGATTTGGGTCTCACACGATCGCTGTTTCCGGAATCCATAATGATTCCTACAGAGTAGATTCTGGGTTTCCAGAAATGACATGATACGCGAGCAAAAAACATGTTCTAAAATTCTACAACAAATCGACGTCAGAGATATAGGTCTATAGTTTTGCACATCTGCTCGACGACCCTTCTTGAAGACTGGGACTACCTGTGCTCTTTTCCAATCATTTGGAACCTTCATGGAGACAGTGATGTTGGGCGTTTCGGACGAAAACTAAGGAGCAGCAGTGCGCATAGTCGGATGCTTGCAGCTCCATCTTCATCTATTGATAAGACTTTCATTAAACTTTTCTTCTAGTTCTTTGTTCCATGTTGTTTACACCTTCGTCACTAATAAGCTGTCATTCTGAGCAGTGCTTTCTTCTCTTTGCACTGCATTTTGAAACTGGAACTTTATGTATACCCTGAATTGCTGTCAATTTATAAGAGCACCTTTCCTGAAAATGGAGGCGTCTGTTGGACATCTGGTATTCTCGGAACCGTTCACGTCCGTTGTAACGATACCTCTGCTGACGTCATGACCTAAGATTAGCAGCCTTTTTCCATCCGGTAGACAGCGTCTCGGTGAACTCTGAAACGTCACAGTTGGCTGACAGGATGAGTGACAGCCTCAATATTTCACGAGATGCCGAATCGAAGTCCGCCAGTCACAGGCGGACATGTCTCTCGCCGCCAGCTGGTCATCACCGGATGCACTGTGGTTCCCAGCGCCTGCATCTTGCATGACCTTTGGTGGTGACCCAAGCACCAGGCCACAGCGCTCTGCCTCCAACAGCCGGAGAGGCTGCCTCTTGTATTCTACGCAAATGACAGGGATCGCGTTTCATAGCAGTGCATGTGTAATAATGTTACATTTATGATTTCCTCACATTCGGAAACCTACTTCCTTCGTTACTTATTTAACCAATGACGAATGAATTTTTTTATACTTGTTAGGAATAAATTTTATTATGAAACAACAGCTACATTATCTGATAAAAAACAAGTCTGTCAGTTTTTTTAAAACATTTATTGCGAAATTGGGATAGATATAGACATCTTAAAACACTACTGAATGAGAATCATGAAAATCGGTGAAACTAGAAGTTCCGTCATAATACTGTTGGAAAGAAATACCTTGGAACGAGTAACATCTCTGGCATACTCTGAAATTTTTGTGGCAAATACTGGAAGACATGAAATAATATTGGAAAAATATCTGTAGGTAACACAGTTTTGCCCGCATCTCGTGGTCGTGCGGTAGCGTTCTCGCTTCCCACGCCCGGGTTCCCGGGTTCGATTCCCGGCGGGGTCAGGGATTTTCTCTGCCTCGTGATGGCTGGGTGTTGTGTGATGTCCTTAGGTTAGTTAGGTTTAAGTAGTTCTAAGTTCTAGGGGACTGATGACCATAGATGTTAAGTCCCATAGTGCTCAGAGCCATTTGAAGCCATAACACAGTTTTAGAAAAGGTTACGTATTTGTTGACGTCTATGAAAATTCTAAAAGAACTAAGAAACAGATCCACGAAATATTTAACCTGGAATATACTATTATAAGGCAATGAATCACGGACAGTCAAAAAGAAGGAGGGAAAATGCCTGTATAGTTGGAAATGTGGTTATGGAAAAGTGCTGAAAGTGAAACGACTGCTAAAATTGAGAGTAAGAAAGGGATGAAAACTATTGGAAATTGGGTAATAAGAGTGAGGGAAAGATCTTGGCTAGTTCACACACTGTGAGGAAATTACCTGGTACGAAGGGTCATCGCCAGGAATACTGCAAGGAGCACACAGGAGAAGAAGGCCTGAAATGTAGGATGACATCATAAATGTACGATTCTGGCAACATTAAGAAAGAGGTACAGGGAAGACGAAAGTGGAGACTGTCCAGTGGGTATCCCTGGTAAGACAGATATCCCAAAGAAGAAGGTTATCAAAACTGTAGGTTATACTTGGCAGAGCTATCTTTCAATATACCGGGTGTCAGAGAAGTCATTCCCTGATTACAAACGTTCATAAAGCACACAACCATGACAGATAGACAAATACATTTAATCTTGAACCGCATGTAACATTTTCAACTTCTGGTATACATACTTTTAGCTTACTGTTAAAAATTTGTTTGTTGCAGGGCCCAGTGACTTAACACCAGCGAAAACCGACACCATTTGCTAACAACATGTACTCACACGAGGATAAAGTCCAATGTGTCCTCTGGTATCACGAGACACAGTCACCAAAAACAACCCAGAGAAAATTCCAGCCGGCTTACCGTAGACAACCACCAGATGTTAAAAGCAACAAGATGTGATATGCAAAGCTTAACGAAACGTGGATCGTCTGTGATCTTCCTAGAACAGGCAGGCCTGGACGCAGTGTGCAGATAATGAGTGAGTAGTCGCAGTAAGCCAGTCCGCAGAGTCTCTCGTGAGTTGCTAATTCCGAAGACATCAGTGCACCGCATCCCACATAAACAACTTCTATATAAACAACGTCTTCATACACACAAATTAACGTCTACATAAACAACTTCTTTTCCATTCGTAAAATGTCCAGATCGTGCAGGCCGTCCAACCAACGGATTGCATTTATCGTCATGACTTTGCTGTTGCCATGCTGGCTGAGACTACGGAAGCTGGGGAGTGTCTGGAACGCGTCCTTTTGTCAGATGAGACCACAGTTTATTTGAATGGTGATGCCAACCTAGACTGTGCTAGGGTCTGGGGGTCCAAGAATTCCCACACTGTGTTGGAGACCGTCAGAGACAGCGCTAAGCTGACCGTGTGATACGATGTCACGCACAATATGATCTTGGGACCTTCCTTCTTCAGTGAAACAGCAATCCCAGCCAATGACATCTGATTTCTGCAGTGACTTGTTGTGCCACAGATTGAGGACATTCTAGACATAATTTTCCAACAAGGTTTTGTGCCACCTCATTGGGGTTAGATGTTCGTGCCTATTTAGATACAACATTTTCAAGAACATTGGTCGGGCGTGGTGGTCCCATCAACTGGCCTCCACGTTCACCATACGTAACACCACTGCATTTTTTTCTTTTTGGGTAATGTCAAGAACCAGCTTTACCGAACACCAGTGGGCGACATCGCATGGTGCAGAATTACTGACATCAAAACATCCGTCCCTCACGAAATGTTGACCAACAAATGGATGGAATTCGAATATCGCCTGCAAATCTTTGTGGAACACATTGTACAACAGCATTAACTCGACAATCCCATACTTTTATAAATAAAATACTAACGTGGAGTTCATTTTGGGCAGTAACATAAATTATAAGTGCACTGCCTGGCAAAAAGAGTAAATCACTTAGATGGGGAGTATAAAACGAAATGAAACTTCATGGTTTGATAAGATTTGTGCTGTTTTTGTAGTGATTCCAAACTCGGGTCAAATTTACAAAAAAACTTGGCAGACTTAGCCTAGTAGAAAATATGATGGTGAATCTCCTCTGACGTGGATGCATACATTGACCCGGTTGTGAAGATCCTGTATATCCTAGATAATGCCAGAGGGACAAAGTTGGCGCCGGAACTGATCTGATAAATGTTCTATTGGGTACAGATTCGGGGATCTTGCTTGGCGCAGTGAAAGAGGCTAACTCGTGTTTGTTGTATGGTAATGTATAGTTATATTTACTGGTACTTTGTTTGTGTGGTAATGTGAAGTTAAACTCTTGATTAAAGAAACCGTTAAGCTCGGATTTAAGTTCGTAAGTAATCTCGTAATTGTTGAGAAGTTATCATCAATGTAAAAGTTAATCATAAATGCAACATTAAGCTGTGTGCTGCAATGCTCATGGTGAGAGTACGGGTTGTTTTATTAATTTAAGAAAACTGTCCTGTTAGTAATAATGCAAGCAATCCGACTGCGAGAAAAATATGAAATATAAGCAGCTTCCAACAACGTCCTGTCCGAAAAGTATATCACTGTTGAAATGTTTATTGTATCACACATAAATAATAATGCTGTGCTGCTGCTACGCAAGTTAAAAGTTCAGGCTACTAGCAACACGATGTGCAGTACGTGCTTTAAACTATAAGACATCCACAAAACTTCCGTCCAATAAATCTAGTTACTGGAATGATCATTGTCAGTTAAAGTTCTGTTATTGAGAAACTTCGGAAGGCAAAATTATGTATGTGAAACATGAAACAAACAGACGAATGTTGATTGACGGAAAAACAATAAAGCAACCTTATTAACAAAACTTTACATAAGACAAAATATTTCGAAACATTAAAATTCTCTTTACATTAGTAGTGGAAAAACCTGAACAGATTCTCTCCACTTTCTTGCAAACAAATATGCTATCCATCTTAAAGACAAATCAATAGATCACATATTGTTGCATTATCATAAAAATCTAAAAATGTAAATCCCTGACCAAATTAATTATTACACTTTGATATCTCGCAAATGCGTTATTGTAGTATATTTTGAAGTCTTCTGAATGAATTTACAAAATCTCTCTCCACAAATGACAAATAATGTAAACAAATCATTGCTAGGACACAGCACGGCCTAAACACATCTCACTCCATCACAAGATGAATTTCGGCACTTTCTCTCTCTCTCTCTCTCTCTCTCTCTCTCTCTCTCCCCAAGATTGCGATACACTCACAAGCAAAGGTTCTACTAGCAGTGTCTCGCAGCCAGTGATCTCTGGATGTTGAACTTCAGCTGCTTGATCGTGATAGCCATGATGTTCGTATTTCGCATCTTGCCTAACTGCAACATAGCTGCTTTGAAATTTAAGTAGAACACGAAAATAATACACTTATACTATTCGATTCTGCTCCCACGTCAGCCTATTACATCACATGTTGACATGAAGTTCAAAAAAAGAAATCAGTGTGCAAAACTTTACCACATACAGGCCGATGGATATTTGTTTGCCAAAATACAGCATGGCGGACGATGCAAAGCACATGAATCTGCAGACACGCTGCAGTTCTATACTCAAAGACTACACTTCTAAATCCACGTTGTGCAGAGATCACTGCTCACAGTGCAACCTCTTTCGCAGAGATGTTGCCCGCTATTACTCAGATGCTTTTGAAGCTTTACTTCTCCGGGAGACATCCAAAATATTACTAAGATTACAGTTCTCTGTATAAAACAAAAACCTTAGAATGGACGTACTTGAACATCATGGTGACAGCAGAGACACGTACAATGTGTGGACAAGCAGTGTCCTTGAAAACTGGTACCACTATACTGTCGCACGATACGTAACACACGACGATGCAGCACGGCCGAGACGTACAGTCCTCCTGTCACATTCCTCTCAATCGCCATCAGCCTTGACCTCCAGTCGTACCCTTGTGGCTCCCCAGACCACGGCGCCTGGAATAACACCACTGTGTCTACCCAAAATACTGGAAGAGTGTGACATCTCACCAGGTCGCCGCCATAGCCGACGACGCTGGACAACTAGGGTGGTGCTGAACTGCGATTTCTCGCTGAACAAAATGCAAAGACATTCATCAGTAGTCCATGTTCCTTGGTCACCGTTTCACACCAAGAACAGTCATTTGTGCTGTAGCGCTAACGGCAGCCTAGGAATGGAACCATGATTCCATACTTCTGGTGCTTTTTGTTTCCGACCAGTGGTGCAGGATAACATACAGTGTTACAGAAAGTCCACTGCTATTTTCGGATAGCAGACACAGATGCGAAGGGGTGGCAATGTGCTTGGTGCATAATAAGGCGATTCTTCCCTGTGGTGGCCAAATACGGCCAACAGGAACCTAGCCGACGAGTTTGTGTGCTCTCATGCATAACAAGGGGCCACTGCCACATCCGGATGACCCATAAGTCTGCATATTGCACGAGTCGACAGGGCAGCCTAATGGAGACCCACAATGGGGTGCCTTTCAAGCTCTACCAGGTGCTGCTTGTAACGTAGTCGCGTTTTATTCGAATCCTTCACAATCATCACTCAACAGCTGACGCTCTTCACATCCCTTATATACACTACAGTCCTGGAAACAGCACTAGCACGCACTGCTGGAGTAAGGTTTCCTGGAGTAGAAGGACCAGGCAAAATAAGGACTGAAAAACTTTTGGATTAAGAGTTTAATTAACACTCCTCAGCCACAATAATTTTACAAATTAGGTCACTAGGACCATGACATGTGAAGAGAAAACTATGTAACTGGACGAAACCATTCAAGAACAATTACTAATAACTAATCGAAAAAGGTTATCAAATATTTCAGGCAGGTAAATTATAAAAGGTTACAGTGTCAATTCATGTACTTGCTCTCAATTCAAGGTCATTCATGGGAACATGAAGTATGAAAATTTAAATTTACAATAAATGTTATTCTGTTTTTAAAATTTACAAACTTTGTAGGCACTGCTTACAATTATTCAAACATTTACAGCCAATTTCAAAGGAGAAGCAAGATAACTTTTCATCAATTGAAGTTACATAACAATTTCTACAAAGTCTCTAAGTAAACAGTCTTTAAAATGGGCAGGCCGAAACAGCTATAGAATGTGTTTCACTAAAACACAACAAAAGATTCAGGTTTACCGAAAAAGGAGTTCAGTAAAACAAAACAAAATACAATTAAATATCCTTGATATGAAACCACCGCACATTGGGCAACGTGGTACGGAAAAACGGACCCAAAATTGCTTAAGGCAGGCCCGATATATTGCTCACCCTAAGCTACCGGTGAGAACGCGTCTCAAGGCGCAAACATGCAATGATAGCCTGATGAACAGAGAAGTAATCTTTAAATAAAGCGAGTAAAAACTTATGTCATCAGATTACACACTTGCAGCGCACATAAAACATTTGTGAAAAGTCGCTAAAAGATAAGATAACTGGGCAAGGCAACTACCCCCAATTATACTTGATTGAAACTAAGTTCAGCGGCCGAAAGACATTCTGCTTCAGATCAAGCCACGAGGCGATAAATATTTAACCGACGTGCAGTACGGAAAACCTAGATGGTAGTCAGATGCGAATGGTTGATTGATGCACGTCACCTAAGCAAAACAAGCTTCGCTTGGAAGTATAACCCACCAAAATACAAGCAACGAGATTTGCTCTGGCAAGTCGCATAAGCTTGTGGGCACAAATAACTAAACGAAGCGACATATCGATTTATGTACTAAATACCAGGCAAAAGAGAGAAAATGCTTAAAACGCCCTGAATGATGACACATTACACGTTAAAGCAATTTACAAAACCACAATAATGTAAAAGACACCATCAAATCACAATTATGATGGTTACCAAATTGAAGCAATTATGATTTCATCCGAATGACATGCTCCTCAGATCGCCTGGTCAGACAAACGAACGAAGAACAACAACAACAGAAGGCTGAACCGGATCCGAGATAGAAGCAGCAGGGCACAAACACCCACAGCATGAGAATCAGCCCAATCAGCCCTAAATATCACGCTCAGAGGGGAGAGTGAGATCAGTCTTTACAAATGCCGCGTGGTCTCGGCACCGAACTGAACGTAGCACACCGAGCATACAAAGCCGCTGTGTGATGACAAACAGTGGAAAAACTGGGAGCCGCCGAAAGATTTAGATGACGACGACCCAGCGCTTGCCTACAGACCATGTGGGCCAAAGGAAATTTACGAGGTGCATTCAAGTTCTAAGGCCTCCGATTTTTTTTCCTCCGGCTGGAAAGATATAGAAACATGCGCATTGTTTTAAAATGAGGTCTCGTTCATTGTCAATACGTCCCAGAGATGGCAGCACAGTACAGCAGATGGAATTTTACCGCCAGCGGCGAGAATGAGAACTGTTTTAAATACTTAAAATGGCGACGTTTTCCTTACTTGAACAGCGTGCAATCATTCGTTTTCTGAATTTGCGTGGTGTGAAACCAATTGAAATTCATCGACAGTTAAAGGAGACATGTGGTGATGGAGTTATGGATGTGTCGAAAGTGCGTTCGTGGGTGCGACAGTTTAATGAAGGCAGAACATCGTGTGACAACAAACCAAAACAACCTCGGGCTCGCACAAGCCGGTCTGACGACATAATCGAGAAACTGGAGAGAATTGTTCTGGGGGATCGCCGAATGACTGTTGAACAGATCGCCTCCAGAGTTGGCATTTCTGTGGGTTCTGTGCACACAATCCTGCATGACGACCTGAAAATGCGAAAAGTGTCATCCAGGTGCGTGCCACGAATGCTGACAGATGACCACATGGCTGCCTGTGTGACATGTTGCCAAGCAATGTTGACGCGCAACGACCGCATGAATGGAACTTTCTTTTCGTCGGTTGTGACAATGGATGAGAAGTGGATACCATTTTTCAATCCAGAAACAAAGCGATAGTCAACTCAATGAAAGCACACAGATTCACCGCCACCAAATAATTTCGGGTAACCGCCAGTGCTGAAAAAAATGATGGTGCCCATGTTCTGGGACAGCGAGGGCGTAATCCTTACCCATTGCGTTCCAGAGGGCACTACGGTAACAGGTGCATCCTACGAAAATGTTTTGAAGAACAAATTCCTTCCTGCACTGCAACAAAAAGGTCCGGGAAGGGCTGCACGTGTGCTGTTTCACTATCACAACGCACCCGCACATCGAGCTAACGTTACGCAACAGTTTCTTCGTGATGACAACTTTGAAGTGATTCCTCATACTCCGTACTCACCTGACCTTGCTCCTAGTGACTTTTGGCTTTTTCCAACAATGAAAGACACTCTCCGTGGCCGCAGATTCACCAGCCGTGCTGCTATTGCCTCAGCGATTTTCCAGTGCTCAAAACAGACTCCTAAAGAAGCCTTCGCCGCTGCCATGAAATCATGGCGTCAGCGTTGTGAAAAACGTGTACGTCTGCAGGGCGATTACGTCGAGAAGTAACGCCAGTTCCATCGATTTCGGGTGAGTAATTAATTAGAAAAAAAAAATCGGAGGCCTTAGAACTTGAATGCACCTCGTATGTCCACTCCAGTTTCTGGTGCAGGTTCCTCGTGGCCGGAACATGCTCAGGCAAACTAACTTGGGAGTCACACGGGCGGGAGAACGAACAACCGGCCGATTACCCCACAGACTGCGTCGTCCGCGCTGCTTCACACACTCCCATCCCGGAAACAAATGTCTCAACGGCTCTCACCTCAAACGTGCCATGCCTACATCACGCCGAAGATCGTGTTCAAGGTGCCCTGGCGCGAGCTATCGATCGCGCTACAGTTCAAACACTAAACATTAATGACGCTATTGTTCTCTGAGGAACGGTTAGACGTCTGAATTCAGCCTGTCACAGAAATTGCACCTCCAGTGATTTACGTACCCCCTTATAGTGTGTTCCTGTAAGAAGTTGCCGGCCGGTGTGGTCGAGCGATTCTAGGCGCTTCAGTCTGGAACCGCGCGACCGCTACGGTCGCAGGTTCGAATCCTGCCTCGGGCATGGATGTGTGTGATGTCCTTAGGTTAGTTAGGTTTAAGCAGTTTTACGCTCTAGGGGACTGATGGCCACAGATGTTAAGTCCCATAGTGCTCAGAGCTATTTGAACCATTTGAACCTGTAAGAAGTTACGCTGGCGTCCGACGACGTCTTCTGGAAGTTTCACTTTGTTTCTCAGGGAGTGTGCTGCATAATAAAAATGAAGCAAGGCATTAATCTAAACAATGACGTAAATACTGCTGAAGATACTGAACTATAGTTTTCATCGTCTTTCTGAACTTAAAGAATGCATATTCTTATGGCGTTATGAATAAAATCTTCTGAAGTTTTCATCCGCATCTAGAGGCTACCATGTAGCCAATGTGAGTAGCGACGTGTGAATATCTTAATTACTTGGGTCGTACCATTTATGTTGAGTCTGTGTAGCTAAGGACTGTGTGATCGATGCCAGCATCTACTCGATGAACGGCCAGATTGAATCTGCATTAGCACATTGAATCTGTTATTTACGTTTCTGAATCAGTGCATGTTTCAGACGGAAAAGCTGGTCTGAAATGATTTTCAAAAGTGGTTCAAATGGCTCTGAGCACTATGGGACCTAACATCTTAGGTCATCAGTCCCCTAGAACTTAGAACTACTTAAACCTAACTAACCGAAGGACATCACACACATCCATGCCCGAGGCAGGATTCCAACCTGCGACCGTAGCAGTCCCGCGGTTCCGGACTGCAGCGCCTAGAACCGCACGGCCACCGCGGCTGGCGAAATGATATTTAAGAAGTTTTTTATCACTCAGAATCTTACGATTGAAAATCAAATACCAAGTACTTACAATGCTCAATGGATGCGCCATTATAAATTGCTACAGCTAATATTCCACGTTTCGTGATTAGGTTTCATACCAGAAGATTCGCCCGGTGATACGCCATTAGTACGCTAAATTTGCACGTGGTTTGATGGTATATAACTAAATTCAGTGTGGTATCAGTAATCACGTCAAAATTCTTTGATATCGATGTCTATTTACGAGCAACGCAGTTCTCTCGCCATCCGATTCATAAGGAGTGTGTCCAGTAGAAAGTATCTTCCGCAAGTAACGTCTCCAAGCATTTCCTGCGGTGTATACATTACAACAAAGACTTGAGCTAGTTTAATTACGCAATTCGCTTGGGCAAGTTACCTTCAGGAAGGTACTAGAAACACTTCCAGAAGTATTTCCATATGAGTAGTGTCGTGAGATACGCAAGAGCCAGAGGGAAAATGTTTTGCAGAGGTTGGAAATTATGCAAGTCGCTAGGTGCTCTCGTTCTCAAATACTGTGTGAATAAAGTCTGGGAAATCACGTCTCGCTGACAATGCTTCTTTTTCACCCCCCTTCCTACCCCTTTCATAGGCAGGTGGTTCTTACCCCCACAGGGATTGCCACCTGACGTTAAGCTACATGTTTGGTAGAAATCGGTCCAGTGTCTTTGGAGGAGATGTAGAACACACACATACGCATAATATTTATGGATTAATATTCTTCATCTTTTACGTTTGGGTATTGCATAAAATATAAATCAACTTTTTATTAACAAATACGCTAAGTTTACACACTTTACACAATCATTTTCGATTTATATTCTGTTACTGTATTACTCCGACCGCTCACATTTCACTCTTTGTTTTTATTCACACGTTTCACTACTTTTTCGATTCCTCCCTTCGTCACTGATAAGAAACTAACGTTAGAACCCACTACGGCTCATGCTTTATATACCCCTACCAATGGGTAGCCCATCCAGTGGCCAATTTCAGAACAAACCAAAAAACTTTGAATGGTTCACACCGTTCAAGAACATTCCACAACTTTCGAGAGTGTTATGGAATATTTCACAATGTTCTGGGATGTTCGCGAGCATTCTGGAATCTCCTCGAATCTTACAGACCATCCCTGAACGTCCCGGATCATTGTGGAACATTCTGCAATGTTGTGGAGTGCTCTCTCATCCTGTCGAATGTTCTGGAAGGGCTCTAGAAATTTTTAGAGAGTGAAACTCTTCAAAAGCGCGCCTTTCAAGTAAAAACCGGAACCTTCTTCATGAATGCCGGCCGGCGTGGCCGAGCGGTTCTAGGCGCTTCAGTCTGGAACCGCGTGACCGCAACGGTTGCAGGTTCGAATCGTGCCTCGGGCATGGATGTGAGTGATGTCCTTAGGTTAGTTAGGTTTAAGTAGCTCTGAGTTCTAGGGGACTGATGACCTCCGATGTTAAGTCCCATAGTGCTCAGAGCCATTTGAACCATTTTTTTTCTTCATGAATGGGGGATAGAGGACTACGACATCATATAAGTCCACTGACCTTACCGGGGCTCGTTTCTGAGTTTTAGCGGCAAGCACATTGTACACGTAGTTTTATAACATATATTGATGTCAGGTTTTCGACAACTGGAATATGAAAGTAGAATATGCAAAAGGTATAAAGCTGCAGACCAACATATCACTTCAAATTGGACAATTTTATCTACAGGACATAGACTCCTAATTAAACCTATTCCGTTAAAACACTGTTCAAATTTGGTATGTATATCTTAGTTCGTAAATCTGTTTGTCCTATCAACAACTGGTATATGAAGGTAAATGAAATGATCGTATGCCATTGTTGGCCGGGATGTCCCATTCGGGTTAGGCCGCCAAGCGCAAGTCGTATTTCATTCGGCGCCACGGCCGATGATGATGATGCAGTGATGATGAGGACAACACAAACCCAATCCACGAGCGGAGAAAATCTCCGACCCGGCCGGGAATCGAATCCGGGCTCAGTGCATGGGAGACAAACATGTTACCACCCAGCTAAGCAGGCGGACTATATGAAGATATAACATTCGAAAGGTAAGAAATTATTTTGCTTTATCATACCTATTGTATCTTCTACCTTCATAAAGTAGTTGCCGAAAAATTTCAATTTAAATACATGAATGTATGCCACTGTAGGCCTGCCAGTTCCATGTTTATTAACACTACATGACAGTTAAGGCAAACGGTATCAAGATATGTCACTGCGTAAGATCTGACAGCAGTAACATACACGACAACTTGTATTCTATGTGATACGAACGATATTTTTATATTAGTGCTACTATATACACAGATGTCATTTTGTAGAAATCGATGTACATACAGTTTGTTCAACTGCATCAATTGCCACTGATGACGGGTTATAAAGACGGGACGAAAACCGGTTGCAGCGCATAAACACTTCTAGAACTTCTCTCGGTATACAGAAGATGTCCCTTAAAGAAAGAGATAGTTAGTACTTGATGCCGTATCGACGAAGAGACGATTCTAACAAGAGAACCTCCCCATCGCACCCCCCTCAGATTTAGTTATAAGTTGGCACACTGGATAGGCCTTGAAAAACTGAACACAGATCAATCGAGAAAACAGGAGGAAGTTGTGTGGAACTACGAAAAATATAAGCAAAACATACAAACTGAGTGGCCTACGTGCAAGATATGCAACATTAAGGATAGAGAGGGCTCAGGAGCACCGTGGTCCCGTGGTTAGCGTGAGTACCTGCGGATCGAGAGATCCTGGGTTCAAGACTTCCTCGATTGAAAACTTTATTTTCTTTATTTTGGCAAAGTTATGATCTGTGCGTTCGTTCATTGGCGTCTCTGTTCACTGTAATAAGTTTAGGGTCTGTGTTTTGCGACCGCACCGCAAAACCGTGCGATTAGTAGACGAAAGGACGTGCCTCTCCAATGGGAACCGAAAACATTTGATCGCAAGGTCATAGGTCAACCGATTCCTCCACAGGAAAACACGTCTGATATATTCTATACGACACTGGTGACGGCATGTGTGTCACGTGACAGGAACATGTTGTCGACCCACTTAACTTGTACACTTGGCGAATGGGTAAAAAGATTCTTCTACCTTGCCCGATTTAGGTTTTCTTGTGGATGTGATAATCACTCCCAAAAAATTGATGAAAACATAAGAGTTTGTCACATAAACTGCAACAAATGAATGCAATAGTTTCACAGTCGCACAGTTTTCCCTGTGCTCTGTCAAAACATATGCTTTTAACGTTTTCAAATTTTTCCGTATGTAGACCGTCAAATCCTGCATACATTCGAGCAAATCTGAACATGTCCTGGAATTTTGGAGAGCGAAGTTGAGTATATAAAAAAATTATATCTTTTCTCTCGAAGGAAGACTTGAACCAAGGACCTCTCGTTCTGCAGCTACTCACGCTAACCACGAGACCATGGCGCTCCTGAGATCAGCTTTTTCTTGATGTTGCGTACCTTGCCCATGGACTATTCTGTTTGTATATTTTGCTTATTTTTTCCATAGTTCCACACAACTTCTTCCTGTTTTCTCCATTGATCTGTGTTCAGTTTTTCAAGGCCTATCCACTGTGCTACTTATAACTAAATGTGAGGGGGGTGCGATGGGGAGGATCCCTTGTAAGTGAAGCTCGACGGAGGACTGCAGAAGAACAGGAAAGGAAACCCACCGAGTTTTTCTCAAAGGAATCATCCCGAGATTCACCTCAGTCAGTTTAATTAAACCACAGAAACCTTGTACCTGGGTGGTTGAAGGCACTGAAACTTGCTCCTTCCGAATGCGATAGCAGTATGCAAGTCAGACACGAAAGGGCGCCACATGAAGTAAGTAGATCCGTCATTTCCGTACGACTACTTGTCGTAGCGTCTAGTTGGAGGACTCACCTTAATGCTACTTCCTTTATCAGTGTGATGGATTTACTGTAATGAAACTTACTTGGTCTAGCGGGCAATTTCATTGTTTACAGAATGCCCATAACAGAGCCTCTAGGCTTCCCTGTTAGTGGGTTTTTTCATGTTACATTTGTAGCTGCTCCCAGCCGTTCTGAGCGCTCGTGCTGTGTACGTTCTCCATACAAATGGCGTCAGTTCCCAGATGCTACATATGAAGCTAAGAAGTATGGAGTATATGCGGAATCGCAAGAAAAAATATACATATGACGACGCCAGATATGACGACGCCAGACTGATACTGTGGTGTCACGGCCAGACACCACACTTGCTAGGTGGTAGCCTTTAAATCGGCCGCGGTCCGATAGTATACGTCGGACCCGCGTGTCGCCACTATCAGTGATTGCAGACCGAGCGCCGCCACACGGCAGGTCTAGAGAGACTTCCTAGCACTCGCCCCACTTGTACAACCGACTTTTCTAGCGATGGTTCACTGCCAAAATACGCTCTCATTTGCCGAGACGATAGTTAGCATAGCCTTCAGCTACGTCATTTGCTACGACCTAGCAAGGCGCCATTACCAGTTACTATTGATACTGAATCATGTACAGTCAAGAGCGACGCTCATCATTTATGGATTAAAGTCAAGTATTCCACCAGCTACGTCCGTTTATCTAAAGTCTAAATTCCTTGTCCTGTTCCAGACCTCACGCCAGCCTGCGTGAGCTAAAACGCGTGCCTTTCGGCTTCCTCTAGTACCCGGTGTTGGCTCTCCTGCCAACCCACAACAGATACTTTCAGTGATATTTTTACACACGTAGACACCAAAGTTGCATCATTAATGACAGTAATATCAGTAATGGGGTAACTGATGCATGGAGTTGTACAACACAGCAGTGAACCATAATCTTTCACGCAGATTATACGCCAAATAGCCAAACTGGAAGAACATAAAATTATTAACGATTCCTTGACAATAACACTTTGGTATGAAATTCAAGAATGCAGAGACCTATTTTATGTTCGTGAGAAAACAAAAACATGCAGTCATGTATTAAAGAATGGGACGCTGAAGGGGCATGTATATGTGATTCAAAAAATCTTCTATATGCTTGCGAATGATAATGAGGGTGAAATATGTGTAATAGGTTCAAAATTTTTTGCCAACAAATTAAACAGGGCAGAAGCACGTGTGTACATGAGGTGATTGTGGACGAAGGACACGAGGTAGCATTCTGCTCTCCCGTCTGTCATTACAAGTTTCATCCACCAGTAACAACTCGAACGAAGTGCCTCTGCCTGCACAGTATTCGTCGACTGTGCCTGAGGATTGAGGAGAACGTTTCCACACAAACTTTTCCATTACGATAGTACTGACCAGTTGCACATCAGTACCTTGAGGGATGACGTTTGGCGAACGTAATTTCCAGAGGCAGCTGGTACGTTGGGCCATTACATTTAGATACTTTATCTTGATTATGATCGCCTTAGTGCCGTTTCACACAAGCCACCGAGAAGGGCACCTCTGCAGCGCACCGAGCCTTCAGGTGGCGCTGTAGGGGCGTGGCCCTACTGGCTAGGGAAGCGGCTCCTTTGTCGTCGCTCTGTGTCACTTTGATCTGCCGTTGCTGAGGCGCCGACGTGTTTCAGTTCCGTCATAGAGGTGATGAGCGACCTGCTTATATTTTACTTCTCCTAATAAGAAAATCAGAAAAGGTAATTTAAAGGGAAATACTATTTCTCGAAGAATATCAGAAAAGGTAATTTAATCGTAAAAGTTACTTCTCGAAGAAAATCAGAGAAAGTAATTTAGAAATAAATATTACTTCTCGAAGGAAGATTCAATTGATAAAGAAATACCTGCCATCAACGCTGCGTACTGTGGGTCGTTTAACTGCAACAAAAAATTTTTCTCGATATTGTTGCTTGCCATGACTGATTCCAAATACAGACTCGTGTTCATTATCGTTCGAGCAGACAGAAGATCGTCAGACTGATATAGATCAAGAATTGATTGTTTCATAAGGAGTTAAATGACAAATAAATCAACTTTCTCCAAAGCAGGCAGTTATATACTGAAGAGCGAAAGAAACTTTTACACCTGCCTGACATCGCGTAGGGTTAGGGGAGCAAGCAGAAGTGCCGCAACACGACGTCGCATGGATTCGACTAATGTCTGATGTAGTGCTGGAGGAAACTGACACCATGAATCCTGCACGGTTGTCCATAAATCCGTAAGAGAACGAGGGCGTGGAGACCTCTTCTGAACAGCACGTTGCAAGCCTTCCCAGATATGCTCAATAATGTTCATGTCTGGCGAGTTTGGTGGCCAACGGAAGTGTTCATACTCAGAAGAGTGTTCCTGGAACCAATCTGTAGCAATTCTGGACGTGTGAAGTGTCGCATTGTCCTGCTGAAATTGCCCAAGTCCTTCTGAATGCACAATGGACATGAAGGGATGCAGGCGATCAGACAGGATGATTATGTACGTGTCACCTGTCAGAGTCATATCTAGACGGGTGAGAGGTCCCATATCTGTCCAGCTGCACATTTCTCACACCATTACATAGCATCCAGCAGCATGAATAGTACCCTGCTGACATGCAGGGTCCACGGATTCATTAGGTTGTCTCCATACCCGTACACGTCCATCCGCTCGATAGAATTTGAAACAGGACTCGACCTACCAGCCAACTGGTTTCCAGTCATCAAAAGTCCAATGTGGGTGTTGATGGGCCAGTCGAGGCGTAAAGCTTTGTGTCGTGCAGTCACGAAGAATACACGAGTGGACCTCCGGCTCCGAAAGCCCATATCGTTGAATGGTTGGGATACTGACACTTGTTGATGGCCCGGCGCTGAAATCTGCAGCAATTTGCGAAAGTGTTGCGTTTCTGTCACACTGAAAGATTCTCTTGGTCCCGTTCTACAGAATCTTTTTCCTCCCGCGGCGATGTTGGATACTTGATTCCCCATGGTACACTCCTGAATTGGTCGTACGGGAAAATCCCCACTTCATCGCTACTTCGGAGATGCTGTGTCCCATCGCTCGTGCGCTGAATATAACACCACGTTCAAACTCACTTATCTTGATAACCTGCCATTGTAACAGCAGTATCCGATCTAACAACTGAGCCAAACGCTTGGTGTCTTATATAGGTATTGCCGATCGTAGCGCACTATTCTTCCTGTTTACATATCTCTGTATTTGAATACGCAAGCCTATTCTAGTTTCTTTGGCGCTTCAGTGTACTGTACGTAACGTATACAATACGAGTCACGTGATATGAATATGTTACCAGCGCCATAAATATGATGAACAGTGACAGCAGTCGAGACGCTGCATAGGCCTCACACAGAAACATGTGTGTGAACTACGTTAGAACAAAGGAATTCAAGACCCAAAACTTCCAAAACGGAAAGCAAGACTCATAACATGTGGCATTTGTGTAGAACAAAGAGGAGGTACGTACGTCTGGAAGTCGCTGTTTCAGACGTACGTCTCACCGCGACACGGAGACAAATTTAAATACAGTAAACAGATACGTCAGTGACCGGACGGACAGTTCATAATTATGTGAAGAAAGAAATGTGGCACGATGGAGGACTGAACACGAATCTCCCGCTTTACGCTACAACGCCATGACCACAACGGCGGTTAAGATTCGCTCAATGTTGCACATCTTGATCTTGGACCGATCACTATTTCCATTTTGCCTCTTTTTTCACAGTTCAGTACACCTTCTTTCTGTTTTCATGCTTTATCTGTGTTCAGTTGTTGGCGGGTTGTCCACTGGGCCATCATACTACTAAATCGGAGGGGGTGTGATGGGGAGGTTTCCTTGAAAGTGTGGCTACGTGCTGGTCATTTACACACTAGTTTATAGTACAATGCTTTGAATTTAATGCAGAGGATTACATTGTCCATTAACCACGTTACTAGTCAAACGTTCCTAAATCTAATTACAAAGTTAATATACCTTTGTGTTGTATATTATTTGTACACACAGTCTGGCTAAAATTATCAGGACAATGTTTGTATGTGGAATTCACCACTATATGGCACGATAGGCGGTCCCGCCGCATTAAAAGAGGTGGATAATAGTGTGTTTCGAGTAGGGATGTAGTGACAGAGGAATGTGTATGTCAGAAGGGCTTAGTGACTCCGAACGTGGAGTAGTCTTTGGGCGTCACATGAATAACAAATCCATCATGAACATTTCAGTCTTTCTAAAAGTTGCCCAAGTCGATTCTTGGTGGCGTGACTGTGAAGTGGAAAGGCAAAGAAATGGAAACGCAGAGAAACTTTACCACTAAATCAAGACCAAGCAGCCCTTATGTACTGACGGTCAGGGACGTCGAGTATTGTGAAGGGTGGCTGTAAAACTTCGCATTCAGTCAAAGAAATGGTTTAGTTATGAGTTACAAAATGCTACAATAGTCCGTCTAGCACAGTGACTGTGTGTAAAAAGTATAGGGTGCAGTGGTCGAGCAACTCGTCACAATCTAGTCAGTGCTAAGGCCGGTATTATACTAACATATTTCTTTGTGAAAGAAATGTGATCAAATATTCGTCAAATATCTTTCACAAAGATCTTTGATGTGACGCTAAAAAAGTGTATTACACTGTCATCACATTCAAGATGGCGGTCAACAATAACTGGTTATTATGCGCTGCATTTACTTGTACCACAGTTGCATTGGGCAATGCCTGGAACGGCGGAAAAAAAGAAAACATACTTGCTTGAAGCCGTAGGTTTTGTGTCGAGATAGTAAAAGCATTCTGCAAAATTCGTTACGAGAGCTGCAAGCTGAGGACGGCAAGTCATACAAATTACTCACGAATGGAAGACAGTGCTTTTCAACATTTTCTCGCTAAAGTCGTTCCTAATACAACAAAGCAAAATACTCACTTAACCAATTCTATATATGCAGAAGACAGGTTCACCATAACACTACGATTTGTTGCTGGACGAGAGAGCTTCTTTAACTTACTATACGGCACTCGAATACCACAGTGCATATTTACCAAAATAATTCTAGGAGGAGGAATGTCTGAAGATAAATAATGTTTAGTGCACCGTATGTGCATTAGAAACTATCTTTATTTTGAATAATTTAATTAATAGAATTAGTGTTCCAACTATTACAGAATTAATTAAAAATAGGAAACAGATTCAACCCTTTTTAACTAGTGGCAACCAGAGTTAAAAAATAGACGAGCTAGAACGGTGAGCTAAGAAAACTTTTTTTTTTATTTACTGTGTTTCGTCTTCTATTCCCGCTTTCTGAAAAGCTGCATTGATGTTGCCTGGTGTAGAGGAGGATGCATGCAACTGAGATGGAAGCCACCTGCAGCATATCCCCAACAGTACACGATTTATAGCATGCAATGCGCCCTTTCCTCACTCACCTCTGTCGACGCAAGGTTATTAAAAAGGGTCGAAGGAAAACGCCAACTGAACTTTGGAGCCATGTTTACAAACACACTGCAGACGTCAAACGGCCGTAGCGATGCCAGCGCTCCAACCGGTTACATTTCACACTGCAGTGAGCAAAAGACGAACGACTTCTATGATCAAATCTACTGCGAGGCCCTAGATTGGATCATATTTCTTTGACGAAAGGCGAGATTTGACAAAGTTTCCTATTACACTATTATACTTCTTTGAAATAAGTATATGACATATCATCTTTGACAAAGAAATAGCGTAATACCGGCCTAAGCGACGCTTGAGGTGACTTAAAGAACGATTCCACTGGACACAGGATAACTGGAAACACGTGATTCGAAGCCATACGCTTTGGCAATCCGATGGAAGGGTACGGGTTTGGCCAAAGAGGATTTCGATAGAATTAGATCGTCTTCCTTCCAACGATTCTCATTTAAGTTCCCCGAGCGTTTCTGTAGCAGTTTCATAATGGCTACACCAACATGTTCGGTGCGTGTTGTCTTTACTATTTCATAAGGTTTTAGTTTATTTCTTTCATTTCTGAGCAATTTGTTTTACAGTTGGATCTTCTGGTGTAACTTAAATTTGGCTTTGACCACATGAGCATAAATGTAGTTGTTACTGTAATGATTACTAATGTTGTTCTTAATCTCCACAGTAGGTCGGTACATGTACACATCTGTGTACTCAGATGCTGCAGTTAGAATATTCACCTCTTTAAATAGATTTTCACAATGAGTCTGTTTCTTGTTTTTCATTAGTATCCCGAGTATCTCTGGTATCTCTAGTTTTAATAACGTGACCACATTATCTGCTCTTGATGCCCAAAAGATGATACAATACGTAATAGCTGTATCTACATAGGATCACTATTTATGAAGCTCTTTCTTTTACAAAGCAATAACTTAATTCTGACGGCTGACTTCATTTTTTTCTAGTACCCCAGGATGCTTAAAACTGGATGATGATAAAAATCATTATATCATCTTTTCAAGTAATAGACAAGTGGCTTGGTACGATCTCGTACCATCAATTGTATGGCCGACACTGAGCTCTCCTTACCCTGGGTATGTGATTTATTTTTTGTTATGGCCGTCAGAAGCACATATTTTTCTAAAAAGCAGTTCTTACTTTTGGTCGCATTCTTGGAGATTAACTTCATAAGTTGTATCTTAAGATCTTTTGCTTAGGTTCCATTGCTATTACTGACCGGAAATCTGTATTTTGAGTTTACTCAAAAATAATTGAGTATTAAGCTTTTCTTATTATGATTTGGCTTAGTCCATACTTAGTGTCAGCTCAGATAATAGGCAGTGTTACAGCTTTACAAGCCATTATTTCGTTTCCTTTTGGACTTAACGGTGTTTCACAAACTTGGCTGATCATTATCAGTGCTTTGTTTCAATTCTGTACTTTGGATGGTATATCAGATAATGGATTGTGAGGCGTACCCAGGATCAGATATAGACTCAGATCACAATTTTATCGCGTTGAAGGGCGGGCTGAAATTTAAATGACTTGTCAGTAAGGATCAATGCGCAAAGAAGTAAGATATGGAACTACCAAGGAATGAAGAGATACACTTAAATTTACTGCCTAAAGAATAGCTTAGTAGGTAGATCAGTTGAAGAGGAAGGGACATCTCTAAAACGGGCAGTCACAGAAGTTAGAATGAAAAACATAGATAGAAAGAAGGTAAGTGCGAAGAAACCATCGGCAACAGAAGAAATACTTCGGTTTGTCGTGGAAGAGGGAAGTAAAAAATATTCAGGGAAATGCGGAAATACAAGTCATTTAGCAACCACGCAAATCGGAATGTAGGGAAGCTAAATCGAAATGGCTACATGAAAAACCGAAGAAATCGAAAAAGCAATGAGTGTCGGTAGGACTGACTCGGTATACATAAAGGTCCAAACACCCTTCGATTGAATTGAAGCAAAGGCGGTAACATGACAGTGCAATGGGAAATCCACTCTTAAAAACACAGTAGAGAGCAGATATAGAAACAGTACACTGATGGCCCCTATGAGGGGGAAGAGTTGTCTGATGACGTGCTAGAAGAAGAAACAGGAGTCTATACAGAAGAGACAGGGGATCGAGAATTAGGACCAGAATGGAAAAGAGCATTGGAAGACTTCAGATAAAATAATCAGAGAGGATAGATAACGTTCCATCAGAATTTGTCAAACCATTGGGGAAAGTGGCAACAAAACGACTATTTACGTTGGTGTGTAGAATATATGAGTCTGGCGATATACGAGGTCTGTAAAAAAATTCCGGAACATTCGTAATTTGGCACCAATGGTGTGTTGGTGTGAAATGCGGTTGGCATTCCTACAAACGCCTGTGTTTAATGTTTAACTGTTGAAGGTTTCATTGTTGCATGTCTGTTAGTTATTGTTCAGTGCTGCACTGAATAGAACGTTATGTCACACAGTTTATCAGTTTCAATATGGGAGAGTTAGACAAGCAACGCGTCTGCATTAATTTTGTGAGAAACTCAAGAAAACCTTCACAGAGACTCACCAAGTGATGCAGGAAGCCTACAGTGACGGTTTTTTAGCCCTGTTAGGAATGGTTCACTTGGTTTAAAAATGGTGGATGATGATCCTGGTCCGGGACGCGCTTCGACGCTTACCGACGACGCTCACGTCAGGAACGTCATCGAAACTGTGCATGCCAAACGAAGATGAACTTTCCAGAGAGTGCAGAAGAATGTAACATTTCAGTTGGATCATGTCATGAAATCGTGACACAGCATCTTGGAATGCATAATGTTGCAGCGAAGTTCGTCCAACGGCTCATGAGTCATGCGCGACTATTGCACATAAAAGGCAATCACTGTGCTGATCAATACTCCGTTCTTTCCAGATCCAGCAAGAGGCGTACCAAGACTACTTCTGGTTGTGTAAATGGCGTTGGGAGCGGTGTATCTGTTGTGGAGTAGAGTATTTCGAAGGAGACCATGCACAATAGGAAAAAGGTAAGTGTAGAAATGTTTCGTAGACAAAGTTCCGTTTTTTTCTGAACAGACCTCGTACATCGTCCACACAATTCTCAAGATTGCAGAAGCTGACAAGTACGAGAATTATCGCACATTCAGCTTAACAGCTGGAGGAACGTGACAGAAATGATGTGTTAGCTGAAGGTCAGTTTGGCTTTAGGAGAGGTAAAGCCACAGAGGCAGTTCGACGTTGCGGTTGATAGTGGAAGGAAAACTAATAAAAATCAGGACATGTTCATAAGATATATCAACCTGGAAAAAGCGTTCGACAGTGTAAAATGGTTACAACGCCCTCTGTGCCATTGTAGCGAGAAGGAAGCGACTTTGCCTTACCTCTCTGGTTTCTGTATCACTAACCTGGTGTCTTGCTACAGCTGTAGTCCCTCGTCGCACAGTAGTGGCGCTTAGGCGCCAGGTTCCATGTAGGTTGTGATCCTGAGGAAGTGGAGTGTTTCGGGATGCCAGTTGTTAAATGTCAACAACTTTTTGTATTATACTCGTTTTAATAAAGAAAATACTTCGACATACACGTCACAGAATTTGCAATATGGCAGCTCTGGGCTACGCCGTTATATTCAACCCTTTACAACACATTAACACATTTCTCACTTTCCATACTTGTGATATACATTGCCCACAACACGTGGTGTTTACTGGTAACTAACTTTCACTTTTTGTCTTGTTTAACAGCTGGAATATTTACTCGCGACCGTTCTTGGCAGAGTCGTCTCCGGTTACTCGAGCGTGGGTTTTGAGTGGTGCCTCGCTACTAAGTCCCCTGTCTTCCCCCCCCCCCCTTTCTCCCTCAGCCAATAAGGACACTTCGTTCGCTTCCTTTCAGCCAATGGGCGTTCAGATCGCTGTTGCTAGGCGGATCTGACGTCACGTTTGAGGACATTGTAATGGAAGTTTGTCTCGGAACACTGTCTCACATTGTAAGATCCTACTCCCGAGTAGTCGAATCTTGTCCCTACTAAGGTTGCACAACGTTGCCTCCTATGATTTCATCACTAATGCTCCTTGCTGACGCTTAATTGTCAAATGTACATGTAGCCTGGCTGCTACTAAGCATTCCCGATCGCATGAATGTGCGTAATACTTGACTTAAACTCGTGAAGGGAATGCATTACATGGTGCAAGATGTTCGAAATTCTGAGAAAAAAGGGAGTAAGCTACAGGAATAATACACAAAATGTGCAAGAGCCAAGACGGAACAATAAGAGTGGAAGACCAAGAACAAGAGTGTAAAACAGGGATGTACTCTTTCACCACTTCTATTCAATGTATACATCGAAGAAGCAATGACTGAAACAAAAGAAAGGTTCACGAGTGAAATTAATGTTCAAGATCTAAGAATATCAATGATAAGACTCGTTGTTGACATTGCTATCGTTAGTGAAAGCGAAGAAGTGTTATTGGACCTGCTGACTGGAGTGGTCTAAAGATAACACAATATGGAATGAACAGTCTAATGTGTATGCAACACAGATTGAGAGTAAATCGAAGATAGACGACAGTAATGAGAAGTAGAAGAAATAAGAGCAGCGAGGAACATCAGAATTGATAACTGCGAAGTAGGTGAGGTTAGGGAAATGTGTTACATGGGCATCAAAATAATACATGACGGACAAAGCGAGTAGGGTGTCAAAGACAGACTAGCGCTGGCAAAAAGGGTATTCCAAGCCAAGAGAAATCTACTAGTATCAAACGTAGGCTTTAATGTGAGAAATAAATTTCTCAGGACGTACGTTTGAAGCACAGCATTGTACAGGAGTGAAACATGGGCTTTGGGAAAACCGAAAGAGAAGAGAATCACACATATTTCTGAAGATATAGAAAATTTAGGTACTCGCGCACAACAGAAATATTATTTAAACTTTAAAGGAAAGCCATATCAAGAAGCTCTCGCTTAGAACAACGGGGGGAGAGGTGAGTGGAAAAATTTTAATATAAGCGGACATCCACGTAATATGTACAGTGAAGAGGATGTAGAGGATAAGTGTCTAGTAAATATAACTGAACTAAACGACATTTAGTCTCATTTTTCGTGAATTATTAGTATATTAGTGAATTGGGACGATTAGTGAACGGGACTTAAAGAGCTAGTTTTGGATGAAAAAGATTGTAAGATAAAAAAAAGGAACAGAAATGGATAGATGTGTTTTACATGTACAGACAAACCTTTGATTACAATTTCAGGAAAATTGGATGATTTGTTCGAGAGAAGCTACAATATAGCAGGTCAGCAACTGGAAGCAGTTAATTCCACAAATTATCTGGGAGCAGGCATTAGTAGTGATCTAAAATGGAATGACCATATTAAATTAATCGTCGGTATAGCAGATGCCAAACTGAGACTCATTGGAAGACTCCTAAGTAAATGCAGTCCGAAAACAAAGGAAGTATGTTACAGTACACCTGTTCGCCCACTGCTTGAATACTGCTCAGCGGTGTGGGATCCGTACCAGATAGGGTTGATAGAAGAGATAGAGAAGATCCAACGGAGAGCAGCGCGCTTCGTTAGAGGATCATTTAGTAATCGCGAAAGGGCTACGGAGATGATAGATAGACTCCATTCGAAGACTTTGCAAGAGAGACGCTCAGTAGCTCGGTACGGGCTTTTGTTGAAGTTTCGAGAACATACCTTCGCCGAGGAGTCAAGCAGAATATTGCTACCTCCTACGTATATCTCGCGAAGAGACCATGAGGATAAAATCAGAGAGATTAGATCCCACACAGAGGCATACCGACAATCTTTCTTTCCACGAACAATACGAGAATGGAAAAGAAGGCAGAACCGATAGAGGTACTCAAGGTACCCTCCGCCACACACCGTCAGGTGGCTTGCGGAGTATAAACGAAGATATAGATGTAGATGTAGAAAGTGCCTGACAACTGGACAAGTCAATAACGTGTTGGCCCACTTCTGGCCCTCATGCAAGCAATTATTCGGCTTGGCATCGATTGACAGAGTTGTTGGATGCTCTCCTGAAGCATAATGTGCCACAATCTGTCCAACTGGCGCGTTAGATCATCAAAATCCCGATCTGAGTGGAGAGACCTGCCCCTAACTCTCCAGTTTGGGAGAGATCTTGTGACCTTGTTGGCCAAGATAAGGGTTGACAAGCAGTAGAAATTCTTTCCGCTTGCGAGCGGGCATTACCTTGCTGAAACGTAAGCCCAGGATAGATTGCCATTACCTACAACAAAATGGGGCCTAGAATGTCGTCGACATACCAGTGAGCTGAAGGATGCTGCAGCTGACAACCAAAGGGGCTCTACTGTGAAATGAAATGGTACCCCATACCATTAATCCTGGTTGTCAGAGCGTATGGTTGGCAACAGTGAGGTTGGTGTACCACCACTATTCAGGGCGTTTCGATACATCTACGCTGATCATAATTTGCTGATCAACGGGGCTCAATTCGAAGCGGGACATCACTGAAGACTATTCCACTAATGTAATGAGATTGTAGGCGGAAGGTGTGTCTGAAGACACCCCAGAGAGCGATGAGATACCAACCTGACTGTCGCCTGCAACAAAATGGGGCGCAGTATATCGTCGACGTACCACTATGCTGTAAGGGTATCGCAGATGACAACCAAAGAGGTCGTGCTATGAAACAAAGTGGCACCCCATACAACGACTCCTGGTTGTCAGGCCCTATAGCAGATGACACTCATGTCTGTATTCCACCGCTGTCCAGAGCGTCTCCAGGAAAGACTTCTCCCTTGAACCGAACACTGATGACTAGCGAAGAGGTAACGAGGCGCTCTAGACAGTGGTGGTATACCCAGCTCACTGTTGGCCGCCGTAATGCCCGAGAACCAGGCGTAATGGCCATGGAGAACCATTTAATTTCATAGCTGGACCCCTTTGGTTGTCAGCCGCGGCGTCTTTACAGCACAGCCACACGTTGACGACATTCTGTGCCCCATTTTGTTGCCGGTTATGGCAAGCCATGTTGGGCTTACATTTCAAAAAGATGATACCCATTCACACACGGTAAGAGTTTACACTTCTTTGTGCTAAACCCTACCTTGGCTAGCAAAGTCGCTGGACCACTCCCCAATGCTCCACTCAGGAACATTATGGGCAGGACCCTCCAATCAGATTGGGATTTTGATGTTACAATGCGTCAACTGGGCAGAATATGGCGCAACATATCTCAGGAGAACATCCAACATCTCTATCACTTATTGACATATGCCATGAGTGAACATGTACATCGTAGCCACCGATTCCTGTCTCATCTAGATGATTCCCACGTGATGCTGTATTTCTTTTTTCTTGTTTAGAGATTGGATAATTAGGATGTTTATCCCTACAAGGATTAATTCAGCTATTAACGATCCATTGTGTGTTCCCGCTGCTCAGATTAATATTGGGCTTCAGTGCAAACTCGAGTGGTTTCCTCGGCATTTTGCCTCAGTGCTGCCTGAGTGTCAGCCGAGACAAGCGTTATGTACATTCTGTGATTTTTTGAATAATGTGTATTATATAAAGTTTCTTCATTTGAATTCGCAGTTAAGTTGGATAATTGTTTTAGCCGGCTTATTGTTGTGACTCTGGAAGTCCTAGGAGCGCTCACTCTGTTACAAGTTACTGGGACAATGTGTGTGCACTAGTTTGTGAGTTTCTAAAGAACCTAAACTAGGCATAACCAGAACGTGGCTTAAGAAGGGAGAACTTCCAAGCACACTCAGTACTGTTGTTAACAGCTCTGAGGCAGAAAATAAAATGATTTAACGTCAGGAAATGGGGTGCTGCTGACTGCTCAGGGAGCAAGGGGCGGGGGGAGAGTATCGGGAGAGGGGAGAGGGACTTGGACGGTAGACGAAACGTGGCAGTTGGCAAGTTGCAGGCTTGGGCAGGCGACTAGCTATCCGGTCAGTACAAAGATAAGATAGTCAATCATTTCATCTGTGTTAGACGAGTGGGTTTCGTGGAATATACCGAGACATTCTAGCTCAGGGAGGAATGTGGCTGCGGAAAAGGGTTGAAAACTGGATATTGCCAAGTGGACGTCGGTCAGTGACGTTAAAATATATACAAGGTATTTTGCAGAACTATTTGTGAGCTTCTTTCGTAGTCAATTCTTTTGATTCCCTTGCATTTATATGTATTGTAGTGGTCAAGCTTGCCGCGCGGGATTAGCTGAGCGGTCTACGGCGCTGCAGTCATCGACTGTGCGGCTGGTCCCGGCGGAGGTTCGAGTCCTCCTTCGGGCATGGGAGTGTGTGGTTGTCCTTAGGATAATTTAGGCTAAGTAGTGTGTAAGCTTAGGGACTGATGACCTTAGAAGTTAAGTCCCATAAGATTTCACACACATTTGAACTTTTTTTTTTTATCAAGCTTGTCTCACAATACTTGCCCTGTATTTCTCAGAAGACCCGCATAACTTTTAAACTGGTGAGAATCCTAAGAAATTAGTAGCTGTGGTGTTTTTTTTTTTTTTTTTTTCAACCGTGGCAGACAATCAAGTGATAGCACCACTGCGATATTGGTGTGGCGACTTGTTTCTCAAGGGAAGGGGGTATTGTTTGGAAATAATAAGAGGTGCGAAAGAAATGGAACATTGAAACGTTATTGTTAATGAAATACTTTTCTTGAATTTTCTAAAAACAAAAAAGTTGGTTAATTCGTGGCTTTCGTATAATTATTACCAAAATACTTTCAAAGTTAATAGATAAAATTGTTGATAGAGAGAATTGTGGCTTTGGAACACGAAAACTACAATCAAATTCACGTTCATTATGTCGCCACATTGTAGACACATTAACAGGCAAATGCATCAATACACAGAACATCTAAAAATACCGACGTACCTATGAAAGGCAATATTGGTTCCTTTTGGAATTTATTTGTGGAATCAAACACTGGGCAACTCTACACTAGCTGTCTTCACGTAAATTGGAATGCGTATAGCGTACAATTACAATTAACATATACTGATATATGCACCGATAAATATGCAGTATTCTATCAGTATGGTGAAGAGCCACAATGCACTTCTACTTAACAGACTCTTAGCACAACAGTGGCGTCCGGCCGACGGTTCAAAATATCTATCGACTACAGCGCCTTCAGGGAGTCTTGTTATCTGATTCTGACACAGCTTCTTGAACTGTAGACTACTGTCAAGAGCCACTAGGAGGTATTTAGGAGTAGAGCTATGCATTTCGGCAGTTCTCAGCCATGAAACGTTTAATGTGCGGTTGGTATGTTTGTTGCGAAGGTGACAAGGACGTGCTTTGCTTGGATTTGATTTCAAGCGACTGACTTCGTAATACTCTCTCAGGTCGTCAAGAGCAGCTGAAAGTTGTCACTCCACGTCTTCAATGACCTTGGTTCCGTCAAGATGGCCAGATCGTGGGCATAAATAAAAGGGCTGCAGGTCTTGTTACCTGTTCAGTACACTTAAAATTGGTAGGCTGTAACGTGATTTTTATGTAATCGTGCGGTTAGCTAAATTGGACTATGTGTCATTGTAAATGACAATGAAATGTAGTCGAAATTAGCTAATCGCACGATTAAACAAAAAATCACGTTACAGCCCACTTCGGACCAAGTTTACATTTGTTAAGGCTCTGGAGGCTGTGGATGTCCACAAATACAAAATCTCTTGGTGATTAAAATTCTTCTGGGTATTATGCCGCGTCATTGCTAAAAACTAAGAACAATAATAGACTAAAACCGACGTTTCGGCCGAATTGCAACGGCTTTCCTCAGGGCACGACTGGTTTTGCATGGGGATAGGTGCTTCTGTTTATTACAGACTATCGATGTCTGACGTCACTGTTGTAAGATGAAATGACAGGTTGAAAGGTGGCTACACTGAGCCACAGCGCCAGAGATCGCGCCAGAGAGTTTTGTTCCGCCACCTCCACTGGCAGTGATTATTGAGAAGTCGTGATGGGCTGTTCTTGCCGAGAAGTTGTGGTGGACTCTGCTTATCGTGAAGTCGGAGTGGAGATGTGGTAGTAGTGAGTGTTTGTTCCATGTTTTATGTGCAGCTATTAATGGAGAGATAGCAGATGTTATTATAATGGAGAGATTGTAATGATCAGAGTGCTTTTCGTCAATATATATGAAGGTAACATATTCCCTGTTTTTTTTTTCTTTTTATTATTTCTGTGTCTCAAATAATGCATCATTGCAGGTTCAGTCAACAAAGCATCTGGCTTGTGTTCTTGTATTAGAGCGTAATTTTGGTATTCTTGCGCAATTATAGTATTTCTAATTTTCTTTTATCACGTCAGTATAATTGGTATTTAAAAATTCTTGTCTTGTTGAAGAAGAACCGTGCCAGATGTGCGTTGAGTCATACTACCACACACAGAACAGCTACACTTGTGTTTGTTGTTTCGTAGGTTTTATAGTTGCTGGGGACCTAATTAATTAATTGTATTAACGAAAATTATCATTTCATTCTTTGTTGTTGTTCCATGCAGTCAGATTGCGTACTAATACTAGTCAGGGCCAGCCGTTTACGAGACTTGCGTAATCGGACTAACAGCTACTAAAAATATTTGCATACTATTTAAATAAGCCCCCATGCACATGGCGACCGCTGCTTCGGATCGTCCCTTGGAATTCTTCTGATTGTAAAAATAGTAGACAGTAGTATTGTTGTAGTAATTTGTAGTTTAGTAATTGTAGTCTATATTGCATGTGTAGATTTGGTAATTGGCATTCTTCTAATGGTATTTTTCAAATTTTATTTTTTTTGTTGTCTTGTCTACGGGTTTGACAATTTAGTGCAATTATTTCAATTGTTCGATTAATCGTGTTCGAGGGAAACTTTTCATGTAAATGGTATTGTTGGAGATAAAGAGTCATTGTATGTAATTTTCGTACAGTGACGAGTTTTGTATGTTTTGTAAATGATTACGCGATCAATGAAGAAGGCAAAAATGATGGATAGTGAGAATGACGAAATTGTTAACATGGCGAACTCGCCAACAGAGGAAAATAGTGTGATGAATAATGAAGTGGAAAACAATGTAATAAGTCGGGAAAATAGTCCGGAACCATTTCAAAATTTTTCTCAATCAGAAAATTCACAGAATCCGAGATTAACGACAGAAGATTCTGGAATAGTATCGAACACAGATAGCTTTATGGCTATGCAGAAGGAAGTTAGTTTTGCGGGAAATGTTAGGGGCGAAAAGAATTCTGAACCATTTAATATGGAGCAGTTGATGAGTGCTATATTAAATTTAGGAGCATGTATGGAAACACGGTTAGACTCACGAATGGAAACAATGGAAACACGGTTAGACTCACGAATGGGAACAATGGAAACACGGTTAGACTCACTTGGATCACAGTTGGGATCTGAATTAAAAACAGAGATAGGAACAATTAAAACAGAGATGGGAACTTTGGAAACACGGATAGATTCACGAATAGGGACATGTTTCAAAAATATGAAAGATGAATTAAAGAAAGAAATCAGAGAAGAAGTACAACCGATTTTGAATGCTCACAATAATAAATTAGTTGTAGTAGAGATTAGACAAAGGGAACAGGATAGAGAACAGGAAGAAAGAGATCGCATGATAGTACAGAAATTTTCAGAGTTAAATTTACAACGTGCAAAAGATAAGGAAGAAATATTTGAGAGAATCGAGGAATCCGTACCAAATGACAGATTAAATAACTTAACACAACAGTATGAACAGTTAACTACTAAATGTGTTAATACTGAAACCCAAGTCGCGACACTTACGGAAGACGTAAATAAACAGAAAGAACAAATAGGTGATTTATCGGAAAGAGTTGAGGACATTTCAGATAAATTGACAAATCTTAGTTTACATGGGGACAGATATTCAGATGATACAGCACCATTGCCATTTGCAGAAACCGAAGAGTATCAGAACATAAATAAGCATGTTGAAAATCAGGGAAAATTTAATGAACGCGTGAAAAGGGAATTTGAGGCATTAAAAAGCAAGTCAAACAAATTGAAGGCGAAATCGTAGGAAAAGACGGCAAAAGAAATTTAGAATCACAGATAGCAGAAGGGTTTGAAGAAAATAATTTGTTTCATTTACGGGATGCAACAAGAGAGCGCCAGGCGCGCGAACTTGACATTAATCGACATTGGGACTGGGACAGACGCGGTAGGTCTTTGTCGCCACGAGGCGAAAACTTTGACTATAAACACTTTTTGACTGTTCGGAAATTTAAGATCTTCCGCAATTCTAAGAATGACATACATCCATGTTCATGGTTAGCTCAATTTCTGTACGCACTTCCGCCAAATTTGTCACTAAGTCACAAACTGAAATTTATGTGCAGCTATTAATGTCCTCAGGGGATTCACATCTCTAAGTGAATATGTGCCGTAGCGAGCATAGGGCCCTGAGCTGTAGTGGTGCTATTTCTCTTTTAGTTTTCTGCACTGCTGCCTACTCTTTGACTATTCTTTGCATCTATCAGAACAACTCTTCGACTATCAATCTATCTAGTGAGTAAGTAAACAATAACCGGATTTGACTAATTTAACCAAAAGTGATTTCGGAAATTACCATTTAGACTTACTATATTTTCAGCAGCATTCATTCGTAGTTTAAACGAAATTTTACCTGTTTATCTTCGTGACAATATTACTTCATATGTTGACGATATTCTTATTGCTAAACATTCTTGGAGTGAGCACAACAAAATTTTGGATTCATTCTTACGTATCTTTGCAAGAGTTGGCATTACAGTAAACTTGGAAAAATCTGAATTTGGTCGTTCTCAGGTGAAATTTCTTGGTCATATTATTTCTACAGAAGGTATTCTTCCTGATCCAGAGAAACTAGACGCTATTCGTAATTATGCTGTTCCTACCACAAAACGTGATGTTCGTAGTTTCCTTGGTGTCTGTAACTTTCTTAGACGCTTTGTAAGATTGGACAATTTGCCCACACCTCGTTCGATCTATCTGGAAGGTTCTTTTTAAACGAAAATCGGTCGACAACTCTGTTTGGTTAGTTTGTATTCCTGATGAGTGGGTTAATAAGCTGATTTGGTATACGCATTTCAGTTATGCACACTTTGGTCCCAGAAAATGCTTTCGTAAATTACGAGAAAATTGCTACTTCAGTGATATGGAAAAACGTATTCGATCTGTTCTGGCCAAATGCAAATTATGTCAAAAGGCTAAGCCGCCAACAATTTCTCACAGAGCACCGTTGTTTCCTAACATTCCAGCAAAATTAAAGGACATGGCTGCAGTCGATTTGTTCGGTCCAGTGGTTCGATCTACTAATGGTTTTGCGTACATTTTTGTAGCAGTGGAATTGACATCAAAATATGTGTGTTTTACACCTTTACGCAAAGCAACAGCTCGTTCAGTATCTAACGCTTTCATCAAACATTTTCTTAAAGAAGTGGGTCATGTTGATAAGGTTATATCAGATAATGGATCACAGTTTCGTTCTAAAATTTGGGTTCGTACTCTACGGCGTCGTAAGATTAAACCAATTTTCATTTCACTTTTTCACCCTCAATCTAACGCTTCAGAGAGATGTACGAAGGAAATCAATAAATTGTGCCGTCTTTATTGTCATCAGAATCACAGAACTTGGGATCAGTATCTTCATATTTTTCAAAACATCCTGAATGAACTTCCTAATGACTCAACTTCTTTACCGCCTATACTGATATTAAAAAACAAAGCACCGACAAATCGCATATCTGAAATCGTTCCTTTTCCGCCTTCACGGAAACTGCGCTATTCTGAAGTTGTCAACCTGGCTCTACAAAATATTGCATCTGTGGCTGCTAGAAGAGAGAAATCAGCTAAGCATCCTGGTCGTTTAAAAATCTTGTCAGTTGGTCAAAAGGTGTTAATTAAGTCCCATCGTTTGTCTCACAAAGGAAAAGGCTTGTGTCGCAAATTTTTTCTGCTTTATAACGGTCCATATAGAATTCGCAAAATTATTCATGATAACACTGTTGAAGTAGAAACTCTTAAATCTCGACGCTCTAAGGGAATACATCATATATCTAACGTTAAAATTTTTGTGGAATGACATACTTTAGAGAACTAACAGCTACATGTAAACATGCAGAGAATACAAGGATACCGCGCTGTGTTTTGGCGGCGGCACATACTCAAAGCAACAGTCAAGTCTGCGCGCCGCACAAGGCAGTCGTTGACCGCAAACAATTGCTTCCTACGTCACGCGCCTGCAGCTGATCGAGCGCTCAGTGCGAATGCACTGACAGCCGAAACAAATACACAGTCTTTCTCCGAATAAAATCAGTATAAAGCTATAGTGACTTGATGAATTATGTTATTAACATTCAGTATTTTTCAGGATACGGTTCTATAAAGTATTTAAGAACTTCAGGTAAATTCTGTGCGTGTCCGACGTTAAGACGACTTGCTATCGAGAAAATTTCAGGAAAAATGTCATTTCGAAGAAGAAAGTAATAAACTAAAAAGGTAATTATTAATTGAGTTTATTTTTCAGGTAACATATTTCCACTTAGGTACGTACTTTAGACGTAATTTGCTGCTCGCGATTACGTGATTCATACTTTGTGCTAAATTTCATGTTCTATGAAATTACTTGTGAAGCGACGTGCTTGCGTACGTTAACTGATTTTGACAATGATTATTAATGAATTGGGTTGCAACTTGTGTATATTATGCGTCGCTTGACTGCACTGCTTTTTCACTGATGTCATTTTTTTTTATTATGTGCCTGCTGTGCTTATTTATTTAAATTATAATTGTCACCTGATTAATTGTGCTGATGTGGTTAGGTATGTAAGTTATACTTTGTGATTTATCTGCTTGCGCCTTCATGTTTATTTATTAAGATTACATATGAACATTTATTTGCTTACGCTGATACGATGCTAATGACCTGTTTATTATGTAAGATACATATTTGCTGCATTGCGTATGGATTGCATATTTACACATTTCTGCTTGTTGTCATAACTATTCTTTAATTTGGTGTATAGAAATGCTGATATACTGTGTACAAACATAGAGTTTAGGTCATACTATTGTATTAATTATGGATTGTTCACTTGGCGGAGCCTCGTTGTAGGAATTGTGCTGCATCCACATGTTGACATTCTGTTCTCTACTGGTATATTTACTCGCTATTGCTTGTTTTGCTTACGCTCAGTGCCTTATAATTTTAGATAAGAAAATGAACTGTTATAATTCGACGAACGACATTAGTACAAGAAACTTCATAGAAGTCACATGAGCTGAGGTTTTATGGAAGCTGTATAAATGTATGCTAATAGGAAGGAAGCTAACGACATGACATACCAAAACTAGGTTTAGACCATTGACAGTTATTACACTGCATTTTTCGTGAGCAACTGAAATAGGAAGTGACACTTGACACAAGAAATACTCCACATGTTTGCTTCTGTTTGCCATAATTCTTGAAGTGGTGTACACACTGTGAAATATTAGGATCAGTCACACTCCGTAATTGTACTTAATTACTGAGAGTTATTCGAACTAAGTCTGTTAGAGGTCATGTATGCATTTCTTTTGTTTATAATTCATAATGAGTAGAAGATTTTGGTCAGATGGATTACACAGAGGTTGTGTGTTGACATTGTGTCTTCGGATTGTATGGGATGATGAGGTTTGCATTAGGATTTTATCTGTACCTGTTCGAGGAGACTGACTAGACGAAAGAGTTGTTATGGAAGTGAAATGATATTGGCGATAAGGTTTATATGTGTCGACGTATTGAAGAGGTATTATTGAGGTATTGAGATTATATGAAGTTGATGATTATTGGAGTTTTTGTGGATAAGAGGTAAGGTAAATGATATTGATGATAAGATTTATATGTATCGACGTAAGAGGTATTATTGAAGTATTGAGATTATGTGATGCTAATGATTATTGGAGTTTTGGTGGATAAGAGGTAAAGTAAGTGAGGTGCATATTTTTTTTGTTGGTCTATATGGAACAAGGAGGATGAAGATAGCAGACTAGAACACTAAAGTGGAAGGAAGATTGTCTACACACACTTTGTTAAATCACTAAGCAGTATGTACTTTTTTTTTTTGGAGAGAGGAAGCATTGCATATCTTGGCACACTGACAGTTGTTCAGTAACAGTACATTTTGATCTGGCTTGGCAAACATTGGTCTTGACATGATGACTATGACATTGACTTAACTATTATTGACTGTTATACATTGCTGCCACTACTACTTGATACACAAGATGAATATCAATTTTGACAGAATTGCATTTACACAGCTAACACTATCCAATTACTCAGTAGTACTTAATGTGGATGAAAGATGAGTGAGTGTGTTTTGTGTGTTTTCCTTTCCTAATCCTACCCACCTATCTCCTAAATATTATTTTATTTGTTTGTAGTGGCTTGCACTGACACCCATAAATATTATAGGTTTACTGATATTTATGTATTTTTAATAGTTAATATGACAATTATCTGACATCATTTGTGTGTTTGTTATGATTTGTATGTTTAGTGTAAAAGCATTTGTATGTGGATTCAAACTATTGTTCACGCCTGAACTGTCTGAGTAGTGATAGTGAATATTATGGACTGTTACTTGTACTTTTTTACATGATTGGTGCCACTAGGACATGTTTAATTTCTGCTTATAAACTCTGATGAACAGTGTGATCAGTGATAGTGAATATTATGGACTGTTACTTGTACTTTTTCTACATGGTTGGGGCCACTAGGACATGTTTAATTTCTGCTAATAAACGCTGATGAACAGTGTGATCAGTGATAGTGAATATTATGGACTGTTACTTGTACTTTTTCTACATGATTGGTGCCACTAGGACATGTTTAATTTCTGCTTATAAACTCTGATGAACAGTGTGATCAGTGATAGTGAATATTATGGACTGTTACTTGTACTTTTTCTACATGGTTGGTGCCACTAGGACATGTTTAATTTCTGCTTATAAACTCTGATGAACAGTGTGATCAGTGATAGTGAATATTATGGACTGTTACTTGTACTTTTTCTACATGATTGGTGACAATAGGACATGTTTACTTTCTGCTTATAAACTCTGATGAACAGTGTGATCAGTGATAGTGAATATTATGGACTGTTACTTGCACTTTTTCTACATGGTTGGTGCCACTAGGACATGTTTAATAAACTCTGATGAACAGTGTGATCAGTGATAGTGAATATGATGGACTGCTCTCTGCACCTGCTCATCATTGCTGCGTGCAACTGATGGAACTGCTTTTATTGAAATGATGTCACTTGTTGCTCTCTGCACCTGCTCAACATTACTGGGTGCACAGATGGAGCTACTTCTATGGAAATAATGTCACTTGTCGGTGTCTGCACCTACTCAACATTGCTGGGTGCCACTGTTAGAACTGCTTCTACTGAAATGATGTCACCTGATGCTGTCTGCACCTGTTCCACAATGCTGGGTGCCACTGATGGACTGCTTCTACTGAGAAGATGTCACTTGTTGTTGTAGCACCTATTCAACATTGCTGGGTGCTACTGCTGGAACTGTCAACTACTTGTTGTGAAAGCATTTTATGTGAATATTTGTATAAACTGATTTTTTCTGTATTACTTACCTGCACATATTCGTCATTGCTGATGCTATCGATTGAATTGTTTAACCACATGACATTTGTGTAAACTATTATGTAAAGTCATATGTATGAAAGAATTTGTATTCGTTACTGTATTTTATATAGTAGGCTATTGTAAGGTCAGTGCAAAGCCAAAATTTTATCTAGTTATATGATATTTACGTATTAATATTATCTTTTATTTTTGTCTCTATTTTTTTTGACGAATTTGGTGGTATTTTCACCACCAATGCTGGCAAAAATACCATAAAATTCTAGCCCGTGGAGGAAGGGCATATGAAAGGTGGCTACACTGAGCCACAGCGCCAGAGATCGCGCCAGAGAGTTTTGTTCCGCCACCTCCACTGGCAGTGATTATTGAGAAGTCGTGGTGGGTTGTTCTTGCCGAGAAGTTGTGGTGGACTCTGCTTATCGTGAAGTCGGAATGGAGATGTGGTAGTAGTGAGTGTTTGTTCCATGTTTTATGTGCAGCTATTAATGGAGAGATAGCAGATGTTATTATAATGGAGAGATTGTAATGATCAGAGTGCTTTTCGTCAATATATATGAAGGTAACAAATTCCCTGGTTTTTTTTTTTTTTCTTTTTATTATTTCTGTGTCTCAAATAATGCATCATTACAGGTTCAGTCAACAAAGCATCTGGCTTGTGTTCTTGTATTAGAGTGTAATTTTGGTTTTCTTGCGCAATTATAGTATTTCTAATTTTCTTTTATCACGTCAGTATAATTGGTATTTAAAAATTCTTGTCTTGTTGAAGAAGAACCGTGCCAGATGTGCGTTGAGTCATACTACCACACACAGAACAGCTACACTTGTGTTTGTTGTTTCGTAGGTTTTATAGTTGCTGGGGACTTAATTAATTAATTGTAGTAACGAAAATTTTCATTTCATTCTTTGTTGTTGTTCCATGCAGTCAGATTGCGTACTAATACTAGTCAGGGCCAGCCGTTTACGAGACTTGCGTAATCGGACTAACAGCTACTAAAAATATTTGCATACTATTTAAATAAGCCCCCATGCAAGGTTCCACCAAGGATGTAGTCAACAATCTTAACACTGCAGGTGTTCACGAACTACGGTGCGAGTGGGGAGCTACCTACATAGGAGAAACAGGGAGACGTGTCAGCTTACGAGTAGAAGAACACGAACGCTATGTACGATTACAACAACATAATAAATCGGTGATAGCGGAACACCACCCCTGACTGTGGACAACCTATCAGGTTCCAGGAAGCCCGAGTGCTGGCGAAAGAATCGTGGATGCGAGAACGCAAAATACGGAAGGCGATCGAAATTATTAAGCAGCCTGACAACATCAACAGAGAAGATGGCTACAAACTCCCGGCGTCCTGGCTGCCGGCCATCCCAGTCCAACGGGCCGCGAGTGGTTGCAGGGCAGAAGCTACACGGGACACGGGCGTATCTGCACAAACAGCTGTAGAGCGACTGTCAGTCCACTTCCGCGCACACCGGGAGGAAAACTTGCCGACCAGAAGCCGAACGTTGACTGGCGGACAGCTACCAGTCGTTGACGACATTGACATCCACGAATAGCCTCTTTCTTTCCATCTTCCCTTACGTCTTGACTAGCCAGTCATATTAGAGGGCCAATTAAAAGTTTTACAACAGTGACGTCAGACATCGATAGCCTGTAATAAATAGAAGCACCTATCCCCACGCAAAACCAACCGCGCCCTGAGGAAGGCCGTTGCAATTCGGCCGAAACGTCAGTTTTAGTGCATTATTGTTGTTAGTTTTTAGCAATGACGCGGCATAATACCCAGAAGAATTTTAATCACTATAACACCGACCGCAGAAGCCTACGTTCTTATAATAAAATCTCTTGTTACGTAGTTGGTTGCTGGCGTACAAGTTAAATAGTGCGGAAGCGAGATCGCTACCGTTTTATTCCGCCAACAGGTTCTGATGTTTTCAAACCTAACAAAGATTCTTCTGTTGCTAAGCATCTCTGCAGCGATCTTCATAAAACCTTGATTTTCTGTAGTGTTGTAGAACTGCAGTGTCATTATCGCAGCGATGTCGACGTATGTGCACCGAAACGACTTCTGACGCTGCGAGCTTGCTGTGAGTGCTCTGCGCCTGTTATTCGCTCGTATGGCCGGTATTACACTATCAAATTTCTTTGTGAAACATTTGATCAAAGATGTGATCAAATACTCAGTCAAATATATTTGACAAAGATCTTTGACGTAGTGCTGTTAGGGGTATTACACTGTCATCATATTTTTCGTAAAAGTTCAAGATGGCTGACAACAACAACTTATTAACCGCAGCAGGTGCATGTACCACAACTGTACTGTGTGCACATGCGGAAGAGAAGTGAGAAATGGGGGGAGGGGGGGGGGGGGAGAAAAAGGAAACATACCTGGGTGAAGCCGTGGGTTTTAAGACGACACGATAAGCATTCAATAAAACTTCTTACGTGAGCTTATAGTGGAGGACGTCAAGTCGTACATCAATTACTTAAGAATGGATAAGCATACATTTCTGTATGTGCTCAGTGAAATGTATTCTCATACCACAAAGCACAATATTCACTTAAGAACTGCTACAGGCTCACTGTGACACTCCGATTCCTTGCTACAGGAAAGGGTTAGGTTAGGTTAGGTCAGGTATGGTCAGGTCAGGTCTCCAATCTTCTTAATCTATTTTTGTATTCAGAGTTGCTACAGGAAAGGGTTAGGTTATGTTAGGTCAGGTATGGTCAGGTCAGGTCTCCAAACTTCTTAATCAGTTTTTGTATTCAGAGTGCCTCACGTTGTAAAGCACCCCATCAGCTTAATACATTTCTATTAATTTTGTAGTTGTCGGCACACACCAATTGTATTTACCGGCAATGTTTATAAAAAGACTACAGACGACAGAACGCTGCAGCGATGCTAGCGCTCCATGTGGTAGCATGTCACATTGCAGTGAACAGAAGACAAGCGACTTCTTTGATCAAATCTACAGCGAGGCCCTAGATTTGATCAAATATTGGACGACATTTGACAAACTTCCCTAATACACCATCAAATATCTTTGACAAAGAAATTTGATAGCGTAATACCGGCCTGTGCATCGCGTCTAAAGTGACCTGACGACGTAGCCGCGAACCGACGTGGAGTCTTTCCCTCCTCCGCCTGCAGATGAGGAATTAGGGAAACTGAGCGAACGGCTGCGCCCCACCTCCGTCAGCTTCCTGCGGCCGGCCGGAGGCGCCAAACTGAGCTGATGGCCGGCGGTCGCGGAACGCGAAGCGGCGCTCCTGGCGTGCCGACGGAGAGGCCCGCGGAATGCGAACGGGGCGCCCCTGGCGGCGGCGCGCCGAACCGGATCAGACGGGCCGTCGCGACGGCCGCGGCTGCGCCGGGTTGGCTAGGGAGGGGCACGGCATGGCGGGGCGGGCCGCGGCGACGCGACCCCCGAATTGCTGCGCGTCCGCAGCGCGCGTTCCGCGAATACTTGTAGCGACTACCCGGTGCAAGTCGCCGCTGCAGTGAAGACGCATTCTTCCGCCCAGCGCGCTTCTGGAGGCGGCTGCGGACAAAGTTTCCGATTGGCTCGCACGGACACTCAGTGATTACAGTAGTTGGCGCAATAGTGGGAACAATTCCATCGTGTGGCTCGCATTGCCTAACATGGCACCACGTAGCAGAAGTAAGGGTAGTAACCACACCTGATATAAGGTTAGTCCCCAGGAGACATCACGCTAATTGGGTGTTGTTTTTTATCTTTTGCTTTAATACCGCACGCTCCATATAGGCAGGGGATAGGCCGTCGGTGGTACAACATTCCGTTTTCCAGCCAAGAGCATTCATGTTGTTGTGGTCTTCAGTCCTGAGACTGGTTTGATGCAGCTCTCCATGCTACTCTATCCTGTGCAAGCTTCTTCATCTCCCAGTACCTACTGCAACCTACATCCTTCTGAATCTGTTTAGTGTATTCATCTCTTGGTCTCCCTCTACGACTTTTACCCTCCGCGTTGTCCTCCAATACTAAATTGGTGGTCTCTTGATGCCTCAGAATATGCCCTACCAACCAATCTCTTCTTCTAGTCAAGTTGTGCCACAAATTTCTCTACTCCCCAATTCTATTCAATACCTCCTCATTAGTTATGTGATCTACCCATCTAATCTTCAGCACCGTTCTGTAGCATCACATTTCGAAAGCTTCTATTCTCTTTTTGTCTAACTATTTATTGTCCACGTTTATATTCCATACATGGCTACACTCCATAGAAATACATTGAGAAAAGACTTCCTGACACCTAAATCTATACTCGATGTTAACAAATTTCTCTTCTTCAGAAACGCCTTCCTTGCCATTGCCAGTCTACATTTTATATCCTCTCTACTTCGACCATCATCAGTTATTTTGCTCCCCAAATAGCAAAACTCATTTACCACTTTAAGCGTCTCATTTCCTAATCTAATTCCCTCAGCATCACCCGACTTAATTCGACTACATTCCATTATCCTCGTTTTGGTTTTGTTGTTGTTCATCTTATACCCTCCTTTCAAGACACTGTCCATTCCGTTCAACTGCTCTTCCAAGTCCTTTGCTGTCTCTGACAGAATTACAATGTCATCGGCGAACCTTAAAGTTTTTATTTCTTCTCCTTGGATTTTAATACCTACTCCAAATTTTTCTTTTGTTTCCTTCACTGCTTGCTCAATATACAGATTGAATAACATCAGGGAGAGGCTACAACCCTGTCTCACTCCCTTCCCAACCACTTCTTCCCTTTCATGTCGCTCGACTCTTATAACTGCCATCTGCTTTCTATACAAATTGCAAATAGCCTTTCGCTCCCTGTATTTTACTCGTGCCACCTTCAGAATTTGAAAGAGAGTATTCCAGTCGACACTGGCAAAAGCTATCTGTAAGTCTGCAAATGCTAGAAACGTAGGTTTGCCTTTCCTTAATCTTTCTTCTAAGATAAGTCGTAAGGTCAGTTGGCGCAATAGTGGGCACAATTCCACCGTGTGGCTAGCATTACGTAACAGGGCACCACGTAGCAAAAGTAAGGGTAGTAACCACACCTGATACGAGGTTAATCCCCAGGAGACATCATGCTAATTGCGTGTTGTTTTTTATATTTTGTTGTTATTTTAAACCGCACGCCCCTTATGGTCAGGGGATGGGCCGTCGGTGGTACAACATCCCGTTCCCCAGCCAAGAGCATTTATAAAGGTACAACAAAGATGATGAAGACTGTTAACATTTTAAACTAAAATTATCAAGGAGAGACATCTAAAAACATATACCATTTAAAAAACACAACTGCGATGATTTGAAATTCTTCCATGAAAAAGCACTGGAGGACTGCACTTTCTTTTAACACCTTGAGGACCTGCAGTGGGTGAGAAGTGTTATGGTAGGACAGAATATGTTTCAGAAAGATTGAGGGGTGTTGATAACGAGATTGGGGTCTCTTATGCGGGGAAACTATGGAACTTATGGGTAAGAGGTGAAGTGGATAGTAGGAATAGAGACGGAGGGAGGAATAGAGGTGAGAAGGAGTAATGGTGTGTGGGGAAGGTGGTGGTACTAAAGGAAAGGGATAATGGATGGGTGGAAAGGAAAAAGAAGAGAGGAATTCTGATGTAACTGTCGATGTCAATGAAATTCACCAGCAGCTGTGTAACTTAAGATGTTATTTTATTTTGAAGGCTACCAGATTCAGCATTTCATTATGCCATCTTCAGGCCCCATATGCACCTCTCCAAACGAATGAAAATGTGATATGGGGCCATAAATCACTGGATGTCATGAATTCAGTCTTTACACTAGTGCTTCATTCGAAGACTTGATGGCAACCCAATTCTGATGAGGTTGGAGTTGGGTAGGTAGGGAAGGGTTAAAGTTGGTACGTGGAACACATAGCAAGGCAGATCTCATTGTATGGGAGAGGGAGTTGGTTGAAATTGCGTTGAGATAGGATGTGGAGCGTGTATAGCTTTAGAGATATAGGGATGTGTTTGCGAAGGCTCGGCAGCATAGCAGGGTTAGTGGGCACAGGCGAGACAAAGGGGTCATTGGAATCTTGTTTGTGGACAGTATAGGTGATACATAAGTGTTCGATGTGAGTGAAGACGGAAGGGAAGTTGATAAGATGGTAGACGATCCATCTGGGAGAAGGAAAACGGTTGAGGAAAGGGAGACAGAGCGCTTGGCGTTCGAGGATCTCGAAGGACTTACGGAATTTTGCTGGGACGGATATCAGCGAAACATTCGCACAGCAGAGGATGCGTCGATCAGGATTTTGTAGGTGAGGCATGTAATCCCCAACTTCACACAGTTGGTGATTGTGTGTGGTAATAGTGTGTAACGCCGCCTCTAGCTTAAATAGTAACCTCCACTCGACGAGAAAGACATCACAAGTTTCTCTAGAAATTTCGTAGCCAACTGAAGGCACTCTTTGATGATTAAATCGCCCAGAGCTAACAAATTTCGTGGATGTTCATTGCTATGAGAGGTGTTCAATAAACAATGTAACACGTTTCTTCTCGGACACTTTTGGTTTAAAAAATGCTGAATTTGTGGTGGGACTTCGTGGAATATTCCCGCTTCAGCCCCTATAGTTTTATGAAGCTTCGATAGGCAGCGGCGCTGTGCGTGCGCTTAAAACTGGCATCTGCAACGGAGGTGTGTTCCCAGCTGATAGCTGTCAGTACCTGGCAGTGAACAAAAGCACAGTGAGTCGTTGGACTAAGCGTCTGTCACCTTCGGTAAAAGGTTCGCGCAAACCTGCCCGAACTCGCGACTCCTGCAATGTTGAAACGTGCGGACACTCTCATTCGAGGTGATCGACGGATGAAAGCAAACACCTCGCTGAACAACAGGCTGTCTCTGTTGGTAGTAGTGACAAATTCGTCCGATGGTTGACGTAATCAAAGGTGGTGCCCGCTGGGTTCTTCGCTATCTGACAAAAGACCAAAATAACAACGAAGGACCATCTGTATGGAATTGTTTGCGAGTTACGAGCCTGTCCACCAGAGTGGAACTCACAAAACTTCAATGTAATGTTCTTCCTCCCGATTCTCGCAACATCCGACTTCCATCTGTTTGATCCTATGAGGATGATGGAAAGGTTACTGATGCAGCGAGAGGTTGGCTCCGAGGCTGACGAGGGGAGAGGTACCATGCGGGCATACAGGCCTCACCAGTAAGGTGGCGTAAGGCCGTCGCATTGAACGGAGATTATGTTGAAAAATAGGGTTTCGTAATCAAAAGTGTGGGGAATAATAGGGTGCGTTGGACTCCTGAATAAAACCGACGTGCTTTCAGAAAAAAGTGTCTTGCATTTCTTATTGAACACCCCTCGTACAAGACAAGGCTGTTCAGAATAATTGCAAATATTTTCTGTGTGATTTATATAGTGTGATTTAGTGTGCTAGCCGAGGTGCGATGAAATCCCCTCGTGTTCGTCAGACGGGGAGCACACGCGTGAAGCCCTGTGACCATGGCTGTTGTGATCTTGAAAGATAGGAGTGTCCGCAGCATACCTAAGGAGCTTGTATGAAAGAAAGAATATGACAGAAAAATTCTAGTTCATGTTCACGTTAATGTGAGTGAGTGGGCCTGTCATGATAAGAAAAAACTCTGGTGACAGCTAGAAACTCCATAAACGTATGGATTGACCGCCTCGGGCCATCGCTAAAAATGGCGCTTTGTATCTTTCCCTAAAGAGGAAAAATCATGATTTGTCGGACAACACTGTACTCTTCCAGTCACAGGCTGTCCCGTTTCTTTGTTAGTTAGCCTCATTAAAGACATACAACTTCATGTGCAGCTGAAGGTGACAGTCGTTTTACGAGGTACGTTTTTCCATGCAGTTCTCCTCGCAGTGTTTGCTCGAAACCTTGTTTAAAAGCACCTGCGTTCACTGGCAGCAGAAATTCTTGTCGCGTTTGGAAGTGATTATCATTGAAAAAGCGTAACACTCACCTTCGGCCACTTTCGGTTACGATATTCCTACGATCACTATTCTTACATCGTATTACATGGTTGCGGCTGGTGCACTAATCCTTGTACACAAGCTGTACAATTCGTATCCAACACCATGAAAAGGGATGTGTAGATTCATTGTGTGACTATGGAGAGGACTAAACATGATAGCTCATTCTGCCACTTTTCATATCTCCACATCGACCCACGTTATTCAGCTGCTTACATATGTGGCCGCTCCTTTTATGAAAGTGAAGTTTTGAAGTTTTGTTTCATACGTAATTCAAGATTGCGTCAAATCCCGAGCGCTCCTGTTTAGCCTAAGAACAAGTTCGTTTTATAATTTCGTTCGGGGGACGCTTCACAATAAGAGGCGTAGAATAAAAATGCCTGTAAAATTTGAGTAACCAGTATATTAATCGTACGTGGAACACATGATTTAGCATTTGACTGTATTAAAATTGTTCCACCGCTCCGAGGGCAACTAACAAACTATTGAATAGGAAACAGAGAGTAAATTTTTTGACTTTAGGCAACGATTTAATAACAGCTCACCATGCAAAGCTATTGAAAATAAGCAACTAATGATTCATATACATTCATCCTGTAAATAAAACCATCGTTCACTTAAGTAAAAACATGACAATTTCTCCCAATAAACTGGATGCATGTAATTAAACTCTTGCTACTTGAGAGAGCCTCCATGAAAAACGACTGACTTTTGGACAATCAAACTACGTGGGAACATTTGCAAAGACACGCGAAAGAGAAATGACGAATAAATCATTGAAAAAAAAACACATTTTCATTTGAGCATGTGAGGGTAACATCTGTTAATAGCGTGCCTCGTTTACGTTCCAGGCTACAAACTTTGCTCAGTGTGACGGCCATCTCGACGACCTCACGTGGACGTGTCGGCATGGTGTGCAATTTCAACTCTATTGGTGCTACGGATGTTTTACTTTTACCTATTGTTAATTTTACGACGCATCTGGAAGCATTCTGTTTTATAAATGACAAACCACGTGGAGTTTTTAAATGTATTTACACTTTGTTGTCAAAATATCGCAGACACATATACGTGAACGTAAGCGCAAAGTGTAAAGCCACTCTAAGATGGCAGCACGATTCCGTCCAAACTATTAATTGGAATATAGGTATTAAAATCAAACGATCTGGGCCTTCACATAAAAAAAAGTTAAATCGGTCAGTCGAGAATGAGCACTATACAACTACTGACTATTTTTTTTTTTTTTTTTTTTTTTTTTTTTGTCGTCAGTCTACTGACTGGCTTGATGCGGCCCGCCACGAATGCCTTTCCTGTGCTAATCTCTTCATCTCAGGGTAGCACTTGCAACCTACGTCCTCAATTATCTGCTTATGTCTTCCTCTACAGTTTTTGCCCTCTACAGCTCCCTCTAGTACCATGGAAGTCATTCCCTCATGTCTTAGCAGATGTCCTATCATCCTGTCCCTTCTCCTTATCAGTGTTTTCCACATATTCGTTTCCTCTCCGATTCTGCGTAGAACCTCCTCATTCCTTACCTTATCAGTCCACATAATTTTCAACATTCGTCTATAGCACCACATCTCAAATGCTTCGATTCTCTTCTGTTCCGGTTTTCCCACAGTCCATGTTTCACTACCATACAATGCTGTACTCCAGACGTACAACCTCAGAAATTTCTTCCTCAAATTAAGGCCGATATTTGATATTACTAGACTTCTCTTGGCCAGAAATGCCATTTTTGCCATAGCAGTCTGCTTTTGATGTCCTCCTTGCTCCGTCCGTCATTGGTTATTTTACTGCCTAGGTAGCAGAATTCCTTAACTTCATTGACTTCGTGACCATCAATCCTGATGTTAAGTTTCTGGCTGTTCTCATTTCTACTACTTCTCATTACCTTCGTCTTTCTCCGATTTACTCTCAAATCATACTGTGTACTCATTAGACTGTTCATTCCGTTCAGCAGATCATTTAATTCTTCTTAACTTTCACTCAGGATAGCAATGTCATCAGCGAATCGTATCATTGATATCCTTTCACCTTGTATTTTAATTCCACTCCTGAACCTTTCTTTTACTGACTATTACGGTCTCGTATTTGTCTCGGTTTTTTTACAGTCTAGTACGGGTTGTAGACACCGTACCTCCACCACTTAGAGATCAGTTTCCACAGTAGGTTACTAATTCCTCGAAACGCGAAGCAGGGTAGCGGGTCGGATGATCTTTGCAATGAACACGAAACAATTTTTTCCAAAATTTGTTAATAAAAGGATTTTTCCTACTTTTGGACTTTCTCTTATTACTCAGCAACAGTTTGAGAACCATTATTAAAGGGTTTACATTTAAAAATAATATTTTAGAGAGAATTAAAAATTCATGTAATACAACTGTTACACATGCAACCACTGGCGCATACACACCACTTTACTGCCATATTGTTCAGGGTGTGGACAGAAACATGGAAACAAAGAAACATAACACACTGCCATGGCTCATACGGTGTAGGAAAACCGTTGGCATTCAAAACAGCTCCCAGTCGTCTCAGAATGGATAAATACGGGACTTGTTTGGTTTTCATGAGAATCTTGTACTATTCTTCCTACAAAATAGTGTCAAGTTCAGTTAACAATGACGGAGAGGGATAACGATAACGCACGCTTTACTCCAAAGTAGACTATAGCAGCCCAGTTATATTCACATCTGGTACTGCCGTGGGCAGGTGAAATGCGACAGTTTACCCTCCTGCTCACAGAACCAGTTCCAGACGACGTCAGCTGTGTGATCGGGGGCCCTGTCGTCTCGGAACACAGCATCAGCACTGGGGAGCAAACCTTGTACCATGGGATGGACCTGCCTTGCTAAAATAGCCAGTAACCATTAGCAGTAATACGACCTTGCAGAATAATCATGGACCGCTTAGAATACCACGATATGGCAGCCAATATCATTACCGAACCGTCACCATATTACACTCTTGGGATCTAAAGTTTGCCCGAAACTGGAAACAGTGTGAAATAAGACTCATCTCTCGAAATGAAATTTTTTCATTACTCCATAGTGCAGGTTGTAACGAATATGCAAGAAATTTGGAGCAGCAACGGCTAAGTCCAACCTGCATAACATTTGAGTTTGTGTTGTAGGAGTGTCAGTTTCACTGTCATTTAAGCCCTCAGCAGATTGTTACATAAAAAACTTAAAACTAACATTTGGATAAGCTATCTGACTGCATATTTGAACATTAAAAACTACAGGAACAAATGAACCTGTAACAATGAATACCTAAGCTGCCTCACTTCGTTTTTGAACAAGAATTTTCAAGTGATACAGAATCAGACTTGTGCAACGGAATTTACTGGACTAGAGTACATGACATGTTGTGGTATATCAGTGTCTCTGTTTTGGCAGTAAGTTTTGCACTCAACTCTTTAGGTAACTGCCTTTTTTCATGTGGTTTACAGCAATGCGCAGCAGGACCGGCTGAAGCTGATTGTTACTAAGAATGAATTTAATAAAAAGGAGTTTGCGTGGCCCCTGTTAACTACCAACATAACTTTTGAGAAGGAATTTCATTAAGTCTATTTAAAACTTCAGAATCATCATGAACCAATATTAATAATGACAATGATAAATGACATATGGCCGATCGGTTCTAGGCGCTACAGTCTGGAACCGCGCGACCGCTACGGTCTCAGGATCGAATCCTGCCTCGGGGATGGATGTGTGTTATGTCCTTACGTTGTTAGCTAGGTTTAAGTATTTCTAAGTTCTAGGGGACTGATGACCTCAGCAGTTAAGTCCCGTAGTGTTCAGAGCCATTTGAACTACTTTTGAACAAATGACATATGTGTCAATAATGGCTAAGTGCCAAATTAACAAAATATAACAATATAAAAATTACATTAACATTTAGTAACCACAGCATATTATTTAGATGTGGAGAATAATTACTATTATTTGGAGGATAAGAAGGCTCGGTCATTGATAAGCAAATCATGGGATTATTGCAAACTCGGAGTAACGGACACGAAACTAACCTTGGAATTGCTTTAGTGCTATGCTTGCGAATTTTACCTTGAATTCCACCTTCAAGGGTTGTTAAGCCATCCAAACGTCTCCTGGCTATGCAGGGTGGTCCATTGATCGTGACCGGGGCCAAATATCTCACGAAAAAAGCGTCAAAGGAAAAAACTACAAAGAACGAAACTTGTCTATTTTGAAGGGGGAAACCAGATGGCGCTATGGTTGGCTCGTAGGATGGCGCTGTCATAGGTCAAACGGATATCAACTGCGTTTTTTAAATAGGAATCACCATTTTTTATTACATGTTCGTGTAGTAGGTAAAGAAATATGAATGTTTTAGTTGCACCACTTTCTTCGCTTTGTGACAGATGGCGCTGTAATAGTCACAAACATATGGCTCACAATTTTAGACGAACAGTTGATAACAGGTAGGTTTTTTAAATTAAAATACAGAACGTAGGTACGTTTGAACATTTTATTTCGGTTGTTCCAATGTGATACATGCACCTTTGTGAACTTACCATTTCTGAGAACACAGCGGGACTGCTACGGTCGCAGGTTCGAATCCTGCCTCGGGCATGGGTGTGTGTGATGTCCTTAGGTTAGTTAGGTTTAAGTAGTTCTAAGTTCTAGGGGACTTATGACCTAAGATGTTGAGTCCCATGGTGCTCAGAGCCATTTTTTTGAGAACGCATGCTGTTACAGCGTGATTACCTGTAAACACCACATTAATGCAATAAATGCTCAAAATGATGTCCGTCAACCTCAATGCATTTGGCAATACGTGTAACGACATTCCTCTCAACAGCTAGTAGTTCGCCTTCCGTAATGTTCGCACATGCTCTGAAAATGCGCGGACGCATGTTGTCAGGCGTTGTCGGTGGATCACGATAGCAAATATCCTTCAACTTTCCCCTCAGAAGGAAATCCGGGGACGTTAGCTCCGTTGAACGTGCGGGCCATGGTAAGGTGCTACGACGACCAATCCACCTATCATGAAAGACGCTATTCAATACCGCTTCAACCGCACGCGAGCTATGTGCCGGACATCCATCATGTTCGAAGTACATTGCCATTCTGTCATGCAGTGAAACATCTTGTAGTAACATCGGTAGAACATTACGCAGGAAATCAGCATACATTGCACCATTTAGATTGCCATCGATAAAATGGGGGCCAATTATCCTTCCTCCCATAATGCCACACAATACATAAACCCGCCAAGGTGGCTGATGTTCCACTCGTCGCAGACATCGTGGATTTTCCGTTGCCCAATAGTGCATATTATACCGGTTTACGTTACCGCTGTTGGTGAATGACGCTTCGTCGCTAAATAGAACGCGTGCAAAAAATCTGTCATCGACCCATAATTTGTCTTGTGCTCAGTGACAGAACTGTACACGACGCTCAAAGTCGTAACCACGCAATTCCTGGTGCATAGAAATATGGTTCGGGTTGTGTGGCGTCCCCGCACTCCAACCGCGTGCTGATATTGTCGACGCCGTAGGACTGCTACTGCCACAGCTCTCGCAATGGAGTTGAGACACGATGCGTGATGACGCAGGTCCCCGCTGGTGAACGGGAGACAGAAATGCGAAATCGTACGATAGATGCTTCTTCTGATTTAAGATTGAATGATTCATTGCCCGGATATGCAGTACGTGGTGCATTCAAGTTCTAAGGCCTCCGATTTTTTTTTCTAATTAACTACTCACCCGAAATCGATGAAACTGGCATTACTTCTCGACGTAATCGCCCTGCAGACGTACACATTTTTCACAACGCTGACGCCATGATTCCATGGCAGCGGCGAAGGCTTCCTTAGGAGTCTGTTTTGACCACTGGAAAATCGCTGAAGCAATAGCAGTACGGCTGGTGAATGTGCGGCCACGGAGAGTGTCTTTCATTGTTGGAAAAAGCCAAAAGTCACTAGGAGCCAGGTCAGGTGAGTAGGGAGCATGAGGAATCACTTCAAAGTTGTTATCACGAAGAAACTGTTGCGTAACGATAGCTCGATGTGCGGGTGCGTTGTTTTGGTGAAACAGCACACGCGCAGCCGTTCCCGGACGTTTTTGTTGCAGTGCAGGAAGGAATTTGTTCTTCAAAACATGTTCGTAGAATGCACCTGTTACCGTAGTGCCCTTTGGAACGCAATGGGTAAGGATTACACCCTCGCTGTCCCAGAACATGGACACCATCATTTTTTCAGCACTGGTGGTTACCCGAAATTTTTTGGTGGCGGTGAATCTGTCTGCTTCCATTGAGCTGACTGGCGCTTTGTTTCTGGATTGAAAAATGGCGTCCACGTCTAATCCATTGTCACAACCGACGAAAAGAAAGTCCCATTCATGCTGTCGTTGCGTGTCAACATTGCTTGGCAACATGCCACACGGGCAGCCATGTGGTCGTCCGTCAGCATTCGTGGCACCCACCTGAATGACACTTTTTGCATTTTCAGGTCGTCATGCAGGATTGTGTGCACAGAACCCACAGAAATGCCAACTCTGGAGGCGATCTGTTCAACAGTCATTCGGCGATCCCCCCAAAACAATTCTCTCCACTTTCTCGATCACGTTGTCAGACCGGCTTGTGCGAGCCCGAGGTTGTTTCGGTTTGTTGTCACACGATGTTCTGCCTTCATAAAACTGTCACACCTACGAACGCCCTTTTGACACATCCATAACTCCATCACCACATGTCTCCTTCAACTGTCGATGAATTTCAATTGGTTTCACACCACGCAAATTCAGAAAACGAATGATTGCACGCTGTTCAAGTAAGGAAAACGTCGCCATTTTAAGTATTTAAAACAGTTCTCATTCTCGCCGCTGGCGGTAAAATTCCATCTTCCGTACGGTGCTGCCATCTCTGGGACGTATTGACAATGAACACGGCCTCATTTTAAAACAATGCGCATGTTTCTATCTCTTTCCAGTCTGGAGAAAAAAAATCGGAGGCCTTAGAACTTGAATGCACCTCGTAGTTGTTAAATCTTATCTCATCCGCACCGTACACACAACCAATTGCGAGGAAACATTGTAATTATCAGTCTTCTCGTACGTTGTTGGCTCGTTGCTATGGAGTTGTTGAACCTGTATGATCACGTCTGAGTGAACCTACGCCGTAATGTTAAAAAAAATTCCTATAGTTCTCTTTTCAATTAATGAAGTAGGTATTTTGATATTCAGATTAAATTGTCCCTGCTGAACAGTTGTTGGTTAACTATCATTGATTAAATAATTTACTAATGTAGTCCACGCTTGATATTTCACTTGGAACGAACAGTTTACTGTTTCTTGGCCACTAAATGCTTTATAACTTTCGCACCACATGCACACGCAGTTGGTTGGTAAAGTCAGTTCTATTACAATTAAGTTTCTTGACAATTACGACAACTTGACTTTTCAGCGTAATTGTATTATCTTCGTGAAGTCGTGTAATTGTGTCCTACTCGAGACTAATTGAGTGTAGTTCTTTGATATACTATCCACTCTTCTTTTAGTTCCAACTATTTGAAAGTCAAGTCCAATATTCACTAGTTTCGTCAATAAAGTTCAATTAACCCGTTAAGCATGGTTAAACGCGTCTATCAGTTACTGTCTCTGCTTAGAAAATCAGTTTCCGAAGTTCTTGAATCACATCACGCAAGAAACACTTCTGAACGCAAAACAATCTCGTCGCGTTCCGTACTCCCAATAACCAAGACAAGAATTGTTCTCGCACGTCTTTACAGGACGAGAGCCAGCAAGCGACTTCTTCTGTGAAAGAGTATTATAGGCGCATTGAATTTCTTCGTTGCGCTTACTTCCCTCTTCCACATAAAAGTTATCTCTGACTAACATCACCTTGGACTTAGCTTTCAAGATATTTATTGCAATTATTACTTGGATATTTGTCCATTAATTAAATCTGAGGTTTCTTCCTCCTCTTTTCATAACAAAAACTCTCAGTAATGTATAATGTTGTTGTTATCAAAACTTCTTGGTGTCAGCTTATAGGCAAAGATGTCGTATTTGCCAAGATAACTCTTCCCTACTTCATATTATGACATTCTCTCTTATTTGACTGTAAGGGGGTCGTTGGGGTGTTATAGGTTGCAATCGATGTTGATGTAGCATTCTCAACACCGACTTTTTTGAGATTCCCGACTCTCGAGCAGTTTGTCTGCTACTGACGTGCAGATTAGTCGCGACAGCAGCTAAAACACCTACTTGGGCATCATCATTTGTTGCAGGTCGTGATTGACGTTTCACATGTGGCTCAACACTTCCTGTTTCCTTAAATAACATAACTACCCGGCGATCGATCCGGACACTTGGATTATGTCGTCCAGGATACCGAGCAGCATACATAGCACACGCCAGTTGGGCATTTTGATCACAATAGCCATACATCAACACGATATCGACCTTTTCCGCAATTGGTAAACGGTCCATTTTTACACGGGTAATGTATCACGAAGCAAATACCGTCAGCACTGGCGGAATGTTACGTGATACCACGTACTTATACGTTTGTGACTATTACAGTGCCATCTATCACAAAGCGAAAAAAGTGGTCCAACTAAAACATTCATACAATTTTGGTAAACATTTTTGGAATACAGTGATCAATAGATTATTATATTTTGACTAAAGTTCAGTCTTGATCACACCATTTATGTTTCAATGACTTATGTAACCGGTTTCGGTTATTTTTACATAACCATCATCAGACCCATGGCTCCCTTAGGATGGTAGGCGGAGCTCTCCTCAGCTGCTACGAAGTCAACTGAAGTCAGTTGACTTCGTAGCAGCTGAGGAGAGCTCCGCCTACCATCCTAAGGGAGCCATGGGTCTGATGATGGTTATGTAAAAGTAACCGAAACCGGTTACATATGTCATTGAAACATAAATGGTGTGATCAAGACTGAACTTTAATCAAAATATAAATCATTCATATTTCTGTACGTACTGCACGAATATGTAATAAAAAATGGGGGTTCCTATTTAAAAAAACGTCGTTGATATCCGTTTGGCCTATGGCAGCGCCATGTAGCAGGCCAACCATAGCGCCATCTGGTGTCTCCCTTCAAGATAGGCGAGTTTCGTTCCTTGTAGTTTTTTCGTTTTATGCTTATTTCGTGAGACATTTGGCTCGGTCACTATTAATGGACCACTCTGTATACATTAAATCAGGCCTTGAGTGTAGTTAGATCTGCCATCACTTACGTGAGGGCAGCATGACACGTCTTCTCTCTCCCAGCTCTCGACCGACCCTACTACTTCCACTCTCGCAGACTTAGAATCGCGCTCCCATGTTTCGCCCTCAGATTGTTACTATCGATATCTGAGTGCTTATACAATGCACAGAATAACGTTGACTATTTTGATTTATGTAATGGAGATTTCTGACACATTCCTTACGAGGATTTATGGCTTCCACAAAACGTTTTACAGTTACACGTATTTACATCACTGTTGAGTGACTTAGGAATTCTATCGCGCCCTGCAATTCCCTGTAACAATGAATACCTAAGCTATCTGACTGCGTTTTTGAACAAGAATTTTCGAGTGATACAGAGTCAGGCTTGTGCAACGGAATTTACTCGACTAGTGTACATGACATATTGTGGTATGTCAGTGTCTCTGTTTTGGCACTAAGTTTTGCACTCAACTCATTAGATGTTTTCCTCGTGCTGGCAGGGTTTGCAAGTGCGACATTCAATTCCACAGGGAGATTTGAGCTGTCGTCCTCATATTTTTGGAACAGTCTACAATGAGCGTCCGTCGTGATCACTCAGTGCACGCTTTCAACTGCGTTGTGACTCAGTGGAAGATGTTTTCCGATTTTCCCGCATGTGGTCTAATTCTTCGATGCAGGACGTCTTGAAACACCAAACGCTTCGGATCCATTGGTTGCGGAAGAGCTTACCGTACCAACACAATTTTCCCGTGTTAGAATTCACTTAACTCTGAGATCTGGCACTCACAGCTACACAGAACACTGCTCTGACCACGTGTGGCACTTACCGTTTGGGGGACGTATTGCAGAGATGCTGTTCCTGGTCAAATACAACAGCGCAACCTGCAGGCTTGGCTTAGCAACTTCATCCATCTTCAGGCATCCCATCTGCGCGGTGTTTCTATTCGATCCTTGCAAGTCAGCGGTGGAGGGTCCATGATTGATTGGTATCAGTTGTAAACTATCTGTAGCGCACCAAAGAGGAACCTTTAAGTGGGTGCCTAATAATTTTACCGCTGAGGTTACAATGTGTCAGTGGCACAAGGTGACGTGAAACGTCAGGGAACGAGGTAAGATAACTAAAGCTGTGGATATGAATACGAGGTGTGTTCAAAAAAGAAATCGAACTTTTTACTGTACTGAGGTGACAAAAAAGTCAAGGAATGGCAATATGCAGACGGCAGTAGCATCGCGTACGCAAGGTATGAAAGGGTAGTACATTGGTGAAGCAGTACTTTGTACTCAGGTGAATCATGTGGAAAGGATCCTGACGTGATTATGACCAGACGACGGGACCCAAAAGACTTTGAATGCGGAATGAAAGTTGGAGTAAAACGCATGGAACGTTCTATTTCGGAAAACGTTGGGGAATTCTGTATTTCGAGATCCACAGTGTTAAGATTGTGCCGAGAATACCAAACTTCCTGCAGTACTTCTCACCACGGCCAACGCAGTGGCCGAGGGCCTTCACTTGACGACCGCGAGCAGCGGTGTTTGCGTAGAGTTCTAAGTGCCAACAGACAAACAACACTGCGTGAAATAACGGCAGAAATCAATGTGGGACGTACGAAGAACGTATCTTATAGGATAGCGTGGCGAAATTTGGTGTTAATGAGCTATGGGACCAGAAATAGACGCGAGAGCCTTCACTAACAAGACGACCTCGCCTGCAGCGCCTCTCTAGGAGTCGTGGTCATATCAGTTGGACCCCAGACGACTGGAAAACAATGGCATGGTCAGATGAGTCCCGATTTCAGTTGATAAGAGCGAACACCTCGCGAAGCCATGGACCCAAGTTGTCAACAATATACTGTGACAGGTGGTTGGGGCTCCATAATAGTGTGGGCTGTGTTTACATGGAATGGACTGGATCCTCTTGTACACCTGAACCGATCACTGACTGGCAATGGTTAATGCTGGGCTGCCATTCATGGACCTCATGTTCCCAAACTTGTCAACGGGCCACAGCTGTTGGTGGTTGGTTGGAAGAACATTCTGGACAATTCTAGCGAATGATTTTGCCACGCAGATCGCCCTACATGAAGCTCATTGAACATTTATGGGAGATAATCGAGATATCAGTTGGAGCACAAAGACCTCTGTCTCTGGCATGGTGATTACTTAGGTTACGCAAATATTTTATCCTTTGGAATCCTGTTATAATTTTATTTAGACAAGAACCTTTACCAGTGGGCGGCGAACACATTTGTGCATATGTTCTGACGAACGCTGAATGTAATCTGGCTACTGTATCAAGCCATGAAATGTGATGTTTCTGGTTTTTATATCAATTTTATTTATGACAATAGCTGCTGGGCTTCATCTAATGTTATTTACCAACATGTCATGTAACAAGGCCCACTCCTTCTGAAAAAGATATTTTTAGAAATATCGAAACCTAGGTTAAAATCCAAATAAACTTTTGGTTTACAACTGGTTGGGTGATTTTTTCAATCTCTTCAAATTTATACAGTTGCTGAATCGTAGCCATGTTTAAGATTTTGAAACATGGAATCAGTTTGATATCGTCTGTCAAGAGCACTCATTACTTCGCGCGAATAAAGAGCTAGTAGAGTTTAACGACAGTTTATGAACCCCCGTTGACTATATGTCCTATATGTCAACTCAACGCTTTCTCTGAGGTAATTCGTAATTTTCAAACGCCGTATATATCACAAAATCCTACTACTGTATTTCATTGGCTTTCTACTATTTCCTTTCTTGAGTATTGTTTGATCTGTGCAATTTCCCAGATTTTAGGTACGGATGTTTCGTGGAGCTAGCAGATGGTTGCTAAGTATGGAACTACTGTGTCAACATACTGCGAAATAAACCTATACGGCATATAACCTGGAGCGGAAAATGCTTTTTTAAGTGATTTAAGGTGCTTCGCTACATTGAAGAAATCTGCTTCTAAGTTACTCATGATGACAGCTGCTGTTGATTCAAATTTAGGAATATGTTCTTCATCTTCTTTGGTGAAGGAATTTTGGAAAACTGTGTCTAGTAACTCAGCTTTAGTTGCTCTTTAGGAGCAGGAATTAGTAAGCACGGCAAAATCAAATTTTTTTGTGTACGTAGAAATGAGATTTTAAATTGGTTAAAAAATGCATTAGAGCTTAAACAACACAGTTTTACCATTTTTACGTTTAGTGTTATTTCACCGATTGGAAAGCAACAAATACCAATACAAACATTAATGAACCTTGCTTATTTTCATTTAGTGTTGTCAAATGGAACTCTGTTCTGGTGCAACTCGTGTTTGAGGACCGAAGCATTCATTGCGCAAAACTGTGCCATGTGAGTGAAATGTGATCCATGTCCCTACTACGTACACAACTGTTTAAGGAGCGGATTATTTTAGCCACAACATCACCTATACTTTTCGTCTCATTTTATTTCTTGCAAATAAAGCACTAGAGATCAGAAAAATAATGTCACCCATGATTACAATGAGAGAAGAAATAAATTACCTACAGTGCTATTAGCAAAATTGACACTAGATCACGAAGGGGCGAATAAGCTTCTCCCAATAATGCTTCTTCCAAACGCTTTGATCAAAAACCTACAAATATTAAACGCGTGACAGATTGCATAGAAACATACGGAAATGAGCTGATAATTTTGTCTTCTGACTGGTCTGATGCGGCCCGTCACGAATTCCTCTCCTGTGGCAAACCAACCTCTTCAGGTCACAGTAGCACTTACAACGTATTGCAGCGTATATCCTCAATTATTAGGTGGATGTATTTCAATATCCGTCTTCATCTACAGTTTTTGTCCTCTACCGCTCCCTGTAGTACCATGGAACTCAATCCCTGATGTCTTAGCAGATGTCCTAACATCCTCTCCCTTCTTCTTGTCAGTGTTTTCCACATATTCCTTTCCTCTGCAATTCTGCGAAGAACTTCCTCATTCCTTACCTTATCAGTCCACCTAATTTTCTACATCCGTCTGTAGCGACACGTCTCAAATACTACGATTCTCTTCTGTTCAAGTTTTCCCACTGGATCCCTATCTCTTCTAAACCGAGTACGTTTCTTCTTCTGTCACATCAAACAAATCTCCCTCTCACTGAGGCCTTCTACGTACTCTTTCCACCTATCCGCTCTCTCGTCTGCATTTAACAATGGATTTCCCGTTGCGTTCAGTGATGGGTTATTCTTACCAGAAGCAACAGCAAACCAACACCGACAGCTCCTCCGCCGTCTTTGACAAGGCTGTTGGCAGAATGAGGGTGACTAATTACGCCGGAAGTCTCTACCTATGTCGATTATTAATCAAGATTTAACATATGATGTGTTTCGAACCTAGGGTCAAGGATGATTTGATAACTCAGCAAAGACACAACCCGTACGCAACGCGACTCCGTCTAAACCCACACAATAATTTAAGATGTGTCTTCTTAAACCAAAGACTGTTTATAATTAAGGAAGCAAGCAAGGAGGAGAAGAAAGTGAGCTTGAATCACAGGACGAATATAATGTGAATTAATCTTTTCTGCCACCACTATCCTAGTCTACTCGTAAAAGGCACATGGGAAGAATGATTCTCGTTAAAATTCTTTCGTGGCCTTAACTTAGAGACCTTTTTTTACTGTGACCATTTCATAGGACTTTGTATTATATAGGTAATTGTGTGAACTTATCTCTTTTTCTACCACTATCTTCTTCTATTGGAAGTCGCCTAGGAGGAATTGAAACGTCCCCTTAGAAAAATTAATGAATTACTGTGCTGATAAACCTCTTACATTGATTTTCAAACAGCTGAGCAGAACTGAACGTACTCAGACATTTCGCTCTTTACTTATTCTGATCAACACTAAACTGACACACAATAATTTTAGCGCAACGCAATCTGACTTTCAATAATCCTTACAAAAGGATGGCCCTGACTAACATTAACCTATACCTTTCACAAATCACTTACATCACAAAAATTTTCCTTACTGGAACTACTGTAATACAGCGAGCGCCACTACTGCCAGCTAATTAAAAGATTCAAACTACTGAAGGCACTAACTACTGATAGGCATAGTTAGCAAATGAAAGAAAATTGGTTCAAGTGACTCTGAGCACTATGGGACTCAACATCGTAGGTCATAAGTCCCCTAGAACTTAGAACTACTTAAACCGAACTAACCTGAGGACGCCACACACACCCATGCCCGAGGCAGGATTCGAACCTGCGACCGCAGCAGTCCCGCGGTTCCGGACTGCAGCGCCAGAACCGCTAGACCACAGCGGCTGGCAGAAAATGAAAGATTTTGATAGAGAATGAACAATGTATTTACCTTAATAGTGTTCAAAAATGGTAATATATATATCAGTCCATGATATCCAATATTACAAATTTACTCTTTCTGATGGACACACGTCCAGATCGTCCGCTCTCATAATTCCGCCATAACATCCAACAGCCCAACACTACAATAGCGAATATTACAACAATGCCACCCAGCCACAGACTGCACACAGCATAGCCAGTGATTATCATACAGTGCGCTACGTGGCGTTACCAATACAAAAACCTAAACAGCCTACTTACATAGCCCCCATGTTCCCCACAAAAAATTTTACAAATTGTTTTGGGCAGTGGCCAATACAGATTTGAAAAAAAATTTCATAATCATAATTACAAAGAAGTCAAATGCACACACTTATTGATACAATTTTGGTCAAAAGCTAAAATTTTCTCATAGTCCTTAAAGATAGTCCTGATCAATCAACATAATAGTAATAACAGTTTTTTTTCACGAAGTCTCATTAGTATAAGAAATTGCACGCAGAAGTAGTGGATTTACATGCAGTCTTGAAGAAGCAGTGTTGTCCTTCCAACGGAAAGACAGTGCTGACTGACTCTTGACATGTAGACAGGTAATGGGCCACAACAGAGCAAACACACAGTAGAGTCAGTCGAAGTTTTGAAGAATATTGGTAGGTAGGTCATCACAGAGCAGACCCATTGCAGTCCTGGTAGAGATTATGGTATTGGTGGGCCACCAGAGGTGCAGACCCACTGCAGTCCTCGTAGAAATAATGGTATTGGTGGGCCATCAAAGTGCAGACCCACTTCAGTCTTTTTAGAGATGGCCAGCAGCCATCTGTTGCGACTGTTTTTTTTTTTTTTTTTTGGTTGTGGTTTTAGGGCGCAAAACTGCAATGGTCATTAGCGCCCAGCCCGTGACTTAAGACAGTAAAAAACCGAAATTGAAAACCAGCAGCAATGGAAACAAACTCATAAAATTGGAGAAACTAAAAGTAGAAAGAATGCTTAAAAATCCAGTACAGACAGGGGGTGGTTGTCCCCAAAAAAAAAAAAAAACTTCAAATGACTGACGTCATTTCACTGTCACTAATAAACTGGAGAACGCGGTCGGCTGAGCGCGTGTCATCTGCTAAAATCGACGATAGATCAGGCGATAGCTGTAGACGGGAGCGTAACGGATTAAAATAGGGGCATTCAATTAAAAGGTGTCTGACCGTCCACGGCTGAGAGCAGTGGGGACAGAGTGGAGGAGGATCACCGCTTAAAAGATGTCTATGGCTAAAAAGACAGTGCCCTATCCGGAGTCGAGCTAAAATTACCTCCTCCCGACGACGCGTTCGGGAGGAAGAAGTCCAAGCACAAGGAAGGGCTTTCACTTCCCGCAATTTATTACGGGGAAGTGTTGACCAAGGCGCATGCCATAAATGAGCAACCGCTCCGTAGATCGGTGAAGGGAAGCGACTGAATAGCTGGCCGAGGAAGAGAGACTGCAGCCTTGGCCGCCATATCGGCCGCCTCATTCCCACAGATACCAGCGTGTCCCGGGAGCCAGAGGAACGCCACCGAGACGCCCCCCAGGAGGAGCAAGCGCAGACAGTCCTGAATCCGGTGGACCAGAGGGTGCACAGGGTAAAGAGCTTGGAGACTGAGGAGAGAGCTGAGAGAATCTGAGCAGATAACGTACTGTATCCGCTGATGGCGGCGGATGTAGTGGACAGCCTGGAGAACAGCGTAAAGCTCCGCAGTATAAACCGAACACTGGTCGGGAAGTCGAAAGCGATTTGGGGTGTCGCCAACAATATAGGCACTCCCTACACCTAATGATGTTTTCGAGCCGTCGGTGTAAATAAACGTGGCGTCCGTCATTTGTGCACATAGAGCAGCAAATGCCCGACGATAAACAAGTGTAGGGGTACCATCCTTGGGAAATTGACAAAGGTCACGGAGCAGGCAGATCCGGGGACGGAGCCAAGGCGGTGCTGTACCCCAAGTTGTCAAAAAGGTTTTCGGAAAGCGGCAGGAAAGAGAATCGAGCAATTGACGGAAGCGGACTCCCGGGGGTAGTAGGGAGGAGGAGCGGCCTGCATACCCTACATCAAAGGAGGCGTCGAAAAAAAGGTCATGGGCTGGATTAGCAGGCATGGAAGACAGATGGCTAGCATAACGACTCAGGAGGACTGCTCGCCGATTGGACAGCGGAGGTTCAGCAGTCTCAGCATAAAGGCTTTCCACAGGGCTAGTGTAAAAAGCTCCAGACACTAAACGTAATCCACGGTGGTGGATAGAGTCGAGACGCCGAAGAATAGACGGCCGAGCAGAGGAGTAGACTATGCTTCCGTAATCCAATTTTGAGCGCACTAAGGCGCGATAGAGGCGGAGAAGGACCACTCGGTCCGCTCCCCAGGAGGTACCATTCAGGACACGGAGGGTGTTAAGCGATCGCAGACAGCGAGCCGAAAGATAGGAGACGTGGGAGGACCAGCACAGTTTTCTGTCAAACATAAGACCCAAGAATTTAGCGACGTCTGAAAACGGAAGGTTGACAGGACCTAGATGTAAGGAGGGCGGAAGGTGCACAATCACCATCGAAAATCTTGTACTATATAGCAAGTCCATAAACCACCACTTGTCACTCACAAAGTTTTTGGAATTGTCCTTAGAACCAGCAATGCTGTTAACCAGTCCCTTGCTGAATTATCAACACACGTGCAATCACTAACAGTCCTAACTTCTCACATATTGTGCATACAGTATGACCAACAGAAATGTGTGCACTGAAATGAATGCTTACAAGTTACTTAATTTGCTGAACTGGTGTCCATTACAATTTTATAACATGAGAATACAATTACAAAGATACAGAAAACATCATTTAAAACATAATAATACAGATAACATTTATAGTAATACACACTTTACAAAAGAATAGAAATAAACATATATATCAGTGTTACAGGAATTATAAGTTAATATATAAAATAATGAGAATAGTTTTCGAAACATTAATTTCACGTATGAGCATTGAAACAGAACAGAATAAATAATGTCTAAACATCTCTACAAAGTAAATAACATATTATTAGAAAAATTCTACAACATAACTCTTATTAGCTAAACACATAAAGACAGGAAAAACACAAATACACAAGGGTACACAAACACATGGGTGGATAACACAAAAGGAAACGACAGGGTTTGTTTTCGGTGTAACATTTGGTACTGCAGTATTTTGCAAACAAAACTTTTTTTTTCTTGGAGATCTCCCTTCGTTCATCATTATTCCCAAAAAATCCTATCTATACCTGCTTTCTGTACTTTTTTCGTATAACTTCTCAATGCATTTCATCCAATTCATCGCAACTCACTCTCTTATATAGTCTACCCCCTCTTAAGCTAACTTAAATCTACTGAGCTCAGATGCATAAACTAAGGGACAAGGCAATGCAGCAACACATAACATATTAACACAAACAGCAATGATAAAAAAATTCAAATTGGCAAAGCAAGCAGCAGTATATCTAAATTAGCAAAGCAAATGCTATATATAACTAATTTAAGGCAATATGCAACAACAACAAAAATAAATCAGTAGTAAAACTGGCTTAACAGAGTAATACAAAGTGAAATGTAGTAGCACTATGCCTGGCAAACAGCAGCAGCAAATGCTATGACCTATATCTAAACATGACAAAGCTCAAGCAGAAAAAATATTACACTATAGATGGCCACATCTAATACCTATGTCACATCTTAACACTAGAGTGATGCATCACTGTAACTTACTTTAGCAGACAAGTTACCAAGTCACTGACCAAAATTATGAATGCAGTTCCTGTAAAGTGGAAATGTCTTTTTGTGCTCCCTCGTTTTTTTGGAAGTAGGTCATAAAATTATTATTTACTGCATCTGTAGGCATAAAATATCTATATTAGTACATCTATTAAATTTTATTTTAACCAATGCTGCAGTGCAGCTAGAAACTAGATATTAAACAAAATGAGCAATCTCTTAGCTAGAAAGACAATAGATGTAAAATGTTTCTCATCATTTCATTAGGCATTTTAGTAAATATCATAAATTAAGAGCTCCACAGTGTAATCATATGTTTTCAAGACTGAGCATGTCTTATTTGCGATGCTTTCTACAAAGGAATGTCAATAGCGAGGTTAATGGCCTCTCCTTTTTTTTGTTGTGCCTCTGAAAGGCACACACTAATGGTTTTTTTCCAGGAGACTGTCACGCAGCTGGGTGCTTACAGTGCATGTCAAGGTGACCTACCTTCCTTACCGAAATATTTACGACATCAGTTTCTGCTACAGTGACAGTTTGATACAAATAAAATTTCACACGTCGAAATATTTGCGTTACAAACCTGTTGAAACAAAATCCTATAAATATAACAGTGTCCAAAAAATTTTCGCCAGCATTTTGATACATTCATGCATTTACAAACATTTCATAACTCTTAAAGTACGATTCTTGGTTTCCAACATCCTTTTTCACAAGTCAGAGTCCCTAACCACTACTCATTATTCCTTACCTTATTACACATATACATATTCATCGACGCTTCTTCAATATTTCATCATAATAAATACATAGCATAATCAGATTCCTCATGTAGCATCAGCTTATTGATCATAAACATACCGCAACAGCATAATACACATTGTCATCGTAATAATATAAAAATTAAGCCAAATCTCAAAAACGTCGTAGCTTTCTGCAATAATTTCAAAACCTAAAAAAAATTCTCTGCTCATTTCCATAGTGTCTTCTACCTCAAACGTACTTTAAAAATCATGATCCCATACCAAATACATCATTCAAAGCTCTCATAGTATCACAATGGTTCCGAAAAATATATGAACAGTTCACAAAGTACATACAAAATACAATTTCGTAAGTGTGAAGTTATCCAACGGTGTTATTACATAAACATCTGTCAATAATGTTGTAAAATAAATGTTTGTCTCTCTCAGTTAAATGATCAGATAGCTGTGTAATTTATGTGTTAGAGAAATATGGTACCGATGTGTAAAGTTGTATAAGCAAATACCATATTAGCTAGTGCTCCTTGTGCTTTCCAAACACATGGTACACAAAGTAAGCGTGTACCCTCCTGAGGATTAATGTAATTATACCCTCAGGTGTTACAGATTACAGCAATGGAATGAAATGTATCACAGAAAATTTTTGTATCTTTGTAAATCTAAAATCTTCAAAAATAAATACGTTAAGTACAAAATTAATCACTCAAATATATGTCCTTTAGCGATAAATGTGCGTCTTGCTGTAAGATAATTCTGTGGAAGTGTCGTAGTTATCGTCCTCCGAAATCTAAGTTCTGCAGAGGTCAATGTACTTACCTCATCATAAACAAGAGTGAAATGCTATGCGTATAGATATCGTAGTTATTACGTACATTACCGTGATCGAGAAAGTACTACACTGTAACGTATTGTTGTGCTACGAACAAGGCTGTCTCATTATAGCATATGACAAAAGTTACTACTAAAACATGTTTTACTTTCCAGAATAATACAGAAAAACTGTGCAGATATTAAACAGATACACCGCAAAAGCAACAATGTAAATTGTGTCACACATTAGTAGTGTCGTGATATAGTCATGTAGCTGTCAAATAAACTAACCACTGCGTCACGTGGTATCTCTCAGAAAGCACTTTAAATCCATAATGTATTTTCAAGTAAACCAAAATGGTGCAGTAAAATCTCATTAGCAGTACTGTTATATGTTCTAAGTATGTAAGCCTGATAGTCGTTACATAATCGTGCAACTAACAAGCAAGAATGTACAAATAACAATCCTGTGTCATCTATTCATTGTAACAATGCATTCGTAATTACTGTCTAAATATGTTCCCTAGGTTCTTGACTGGATAGTTAACTTCAAAACATTGTTGCATGTTAACTGTTTCTAAGAGTGACAAAGCGTATTAGCAGCGTGAAGTGAAAGATTTTATTGCAAAGACTAAGTTAAAAAACAGATTCTCTTTCAATAAACGGTTTTACGTGTGTGATGTGGTGTACACCTTTACTCTTCCTAGTACGCAGAGTTTCAACTTCAACGGAATTATCAAGTGGTATATGGTACATCGGTAAAGACTGATCAAATTTTTCTCAAGGTTAGTGTCTATGTTACTTTTCTCTGAGCCAGCTGGCGCACGTGGCTGCCTGTGGAGCGAGTCATTGTCTGCTATCTCTTTGTTGGCGTGCGTCGTTATTGGGATTAGGAGACCTAACTTCTACAAATTCTCCTTGCCGAGAGGGTCCAGCCCTGTTTGAATACCGCCAGTTCTGATGAAATTCAGGTCTGTCGTTATGATTATATCGTCTGTCGTCATGTCGATAGTGCCTGTAGTTTCTTTCTTGTCGGTTAAGTGGTGGAGAATTTCTCCCTGAATTATCACTGCACGGTGTACCGTTGCGTCTAAAGTTATTCTGTCTCCCTTGATAATAATTATTTTGGTTCCCATATTGTCTGTTTCTATGGTTGTCCCTGTCACTTTCATTACTATGGAAATGCGATCTTTCTCTGTAACTACTAATACTCTGCCAGTGGTTGTCATATGGGTGGTGTCTGGTTTGGTCACGATTTGTGTTGTAAGAATAGCCGTGTCGTGGCCATTTATTATTTCTGTTATCGCGGAATTGTGACAGATGTGACCTGTAATTGTTGTGTTCCTGTTTTCGTGTCCCGCGATTGTCAGTGTCAATTTCCGATTCTTGTAAGAGTCCCTGAAAAGCTTCAATGTTGTCTTGGAACGTCCTGCCAAAATAATATGTCGTAAATGTTCAGGCAATTTCATTAAGCAAATGCGGATGAGTTCTGAGGGGCTGTATGGGTTTGAAAGATACTGATTCTTATGTAACATGTCTTCGAAATATTTGACAAGACTAGAAAATTCCGATTGTTCGAAATGTTTCATCATTATGATGCTATATTTTACTCGATCTTGTGTAGCTTGGGACCACTATGCTGAGAGGAAGGCATGATAAAATTCTCCTTCACTGTGATAATCGTGAATGACCGATCGCATTCTTACAGCTGGTTCATTCTCTAAGTAGCCACACATAAATTCTAACCTGTGCTCCAATGACCAGTTGGGAGGAAAACAATGAGAGAATTGATGAAGCCATGCTTGTGGATGAATGTCGTTGCCAGAATTCTTAAATGTTTTGAATTTACGTGTAGTAATGAACAACTTATAGTCAAAATCATCATGTCGCGAAAGGCAAAGGTCCCGAGTTCGAGTCTCGGTCGGGCACACAGTTTTAATCTGCCAGGAAGTTTCATATCAGCGCACACTCCGCTGCAGAGTGAAAATCTCATTCTGGAAACATCCCCCAGGCTGTGGATAAGCCATGTCTCCGCAGTATCCTTTCTTTCAGGAGTGCTAGTTCTGCAAGGTTCGCAGAAGAGCTTCTGTAAAGTTTGGAAGGTAGGAGACGGATACTGGCAGAAGTACAGCTGTGAGTACCGGGCGTGAGTCGTGCTTCGGTAGCTCAGATGGTAGAGCACTTGCCCGCGAAAGCCAAACGTCCCGAGTTCGAGTCTCGGTCGGGCACACAAGTTTTAATCTGCCAGGAAGTTTCATATCAGCGCACACTCCGCTGCAGAGTGAAAATCTCATTCTGGAAACATCCCCCAGGCTGTGGATAAGCCATGTCTCCGCAGTAACCTTTCTTTCAGGAGTGCTAGTTCTGCAAGGTTCGCAGGAGAGCTTCTGTAAAGTTTGGAAGGTAGGAGACGGATACTGGCAGAAGTACAGCTGTGAGTACCGGGCGTGAGTCGTGCTTCGGTAGCTCAGATGGTAGAGCACTTGCCCGCGAAAGGCAAAGGTCCCGAGTTCGAGTCTCGGTCGGGCACACAGTTTTAATCTGCCAGGAAGTTTCAAATTAAATATTGTTTCCAATTATGTTATTATCCACTTGGTTAGCGTACATCATATTTAAATATCGATATTAATATTCTGTAAACTGCGTCTTTCTAATCCGTTACGATACATTACAGAAAGAGATCCACAGAATGGGTAGCTAACTGTTCCTAAAATAAGCCAGGAAGTATTTGGAAGTCAATTTCTACATAAGGTCGTGCGAGATGTGAGAAAAACTTATGGACAGGAGAATCTCTGTTTACTGCGCTCATAAATCCGCGTATCTTCGAAATGATTCCATTATTAAATAAATACTTGGGGCCGGCTGCTATCCTCATTCGCTGTATCGCCGCTCAAAGCCTTTTGAAAGCGCGGTAAGATATTTCATTGTGCCATCGTCGGTTACGACGTGCGGCTCTGAATAGACGATGTAGGGACCTATAACTTCGGTGCCCCTGGGCTCCCACAATGCACCGCGATAAGGAGATGGTGTGTGACGCCGTGGGACTCCAGTGCTCTGCTGTATAGCCCTCTCCTGAAACATCCGCAACGTTAATACATGTAGGGCAAGCCTTCAAAAGGTAGCCTGTCACATGAGATTAAATTACTGAACGGTAACACTAACTTCTTTACAAAATTTGTGTAGATAATATCACAAAAGAGTAAAGAAAAAAGATATCTATTATCTTCTTACTCGCTAAAAGTCATCTCTGCTGCGCACAATACAAATTTGGTGTAGTGTATGAAACAGCTAGAAACAGTTGGCCTCAGTTTTATATGGAACAGATCACTCAAATGGGTTCAAAAGTCAACTGAGACGCGTTTAAAACATGTTGAAACTTATATCGTGCGATTATCGTCTGTTAGCTAAAACGTGTAATATTGTTACCACTTTAACACAAAACGTCACCAGACACCAGGAATACATATGTGAACATAACGCCCAGCTTCTTTTGCATTGTGTTAGTTTATTAATCCATGATATGTTCCAATAAATAACAATAAGGATGCATTTTCGCTCTGCAGAGGAGTGTACTGTGATCTGAAACTTTCTAGCATACTGAAATTGAGTGATCCTGCTTGCTAATGCTCTACCGCCTAAGATAGCCAAACAGGACTCAGGACCCACCCTGAAGTTTTTCTCTCTCGTACTTTCCAAGTTTCACAGAAGTTTTGCATACCTAGAGAGGGGCGTATAATGACTAGTGACTGGAATGATTAGCTGCTAGAGCGTTGGCCGGCGAAAGGTAAAAGACCCGGATTTGAAACTCAGTTTGGTACACGGTTTTAATTTTCCAGGAAATTTAAATATTTATCTTTACCTGCATTATTTTTTGCTTTAAGAATCGGGAAATTATGCTAGTGTAACGACTTAGTTTGGAAAGATCCTAGCTTGGAATGTTCATATTCGATTACTGTCGTAATTGATATGCGAGGTATTTCACTCGTTGTTGTGGTAAAATTCCGCTTTTTTTTGTTTGCTGTCAATCGTAGTTCAGATGTCTAACACCGATGTGTGCCGATGCTCCACAAGAATTCACAAGTTGGGTGCATTATACTTTTTCATTACCATTAACATTGGATAGTCCGATCAATGTTTACATTTTAGTACCAGATCGTGACGCACAGTTCGTATTTTAGATTTCAAAAATCTTAACGAAACAATGATGGTAAAATGATTTTCAACAAAAAAATTTTATCTCGTAGGCAATATTTGAAGTAGAGGCCCAGAGTTGTAAGTGAAACAAGTCAGAAAACGAAATTCGAGTTTGAAGAGTCGTCTCATAAACAATTTGTACCTGATTTTCATTAAATGCAACACTGGACTCGCATTCGGGAGGACGACGGTTCAATCCCGCGTCCGGCCATCCTGATTTGGGTTTTCCGAGATTTCCCGAAATCGCTCCAGGCAAATGCCTGGATGGCCGATTTCCTTCCCCTTCCCTCCCTAATCAGATGAGACTGGTGACCTCGATGTTTGGTCTCTTCCCCCAAACAATCCAATCCAATCTATTAAATGCATTTCTTATTCGAAATCTTTTTGGTAATAATATACGCTTATATGTATCTAAACATAGCTGTAGTCCTCCTGGCTTGCGGAACTAGACCAGAAATCAAATTATTGTGAGGTAACGTGCGATAGAAGGTAAACTTGATGAGCCCAGAACTCATACATAACAGGATTTTTCTAGGACGCCGATGATAATCCTCTGAAATAGAAAGAAGCAAATTACTACACTCACTTTCAGAAAAAAAAGAACACCTTGAACGGCTGGTGACAGGACGTTCATATTCACAGGACATGTACATTAGTCTGTTCTGCAGAAATGATTAGCTTTTCAGTCACCTCGGTTTAGCATGTGTCCTGTTACCTAGCAGGCACAGGGTATGCCGTAGCTCCTGATAACTTGTTCCATTCGTGATGTTATCGGCGCGTATAAGGTGCGAATGGCGTCCTGTGATATAGCTATCCGTACTATATTCACCTGCTTCCAAAGTTCATCTGTGGTGGCTGGCAATGGGTCATAGCACTGCACCAGTCGTTTCACCATATCCCTCACATTTTCGATTGGCTTCAAGTCTGGTGATCTGGCGGGCCAGGGCAAAAGGTTGATGTCCTGTGATACCAAGGAGGCTCGTATTCGTGCAGCAACATGTGGTCGTGCATTGTCTCGCTGAAAATTGCAGAGAGGGTATGTCTGCGGGTCGCATATTCACGTAGGTCGCACTGGTCACAGTGCTCTGGACGCCACCAACTGTGATTCGTGGTTGTACCCAACACCATCCCGCACCGTAAGGCCTTGAGTTGGTTCTGGCCGTCGTGTGCGAATACCGTTACTGTGATGCCGCTCCACCATCTGCCGTGAACCAACAATGGGCATGAAATGTGGATTCGCAGGACAGAGCGGATCAGGTTGTGGAAAGGGGACAAGACCATTTACTGTTAGTTACACAAGAACACACAACTTTATTCCTCGAAAACCATAGTTTTCTCTTTAAAACAACAAAAATCAATTCACGGCTGAGGACCCAAGTAACTTCTCAATAATAAAGTTTAAATAATTCCTTTTAAAACACCAGGATTTAGACAAACGGCTGAAGGCCTTACTTAGATAAAATTAAAATATCTTCTCGGCTAAAGGCCCAAATAATATTTCGGACCAGGAAAGAAAATTATTTAAAATGGTTCAAATGGCTCTGAGCACTATGGGACTCAACGTCTTAGGTCATAAGTCCCCTAGAACTTAGAACTACTTAAACCGAACTAACCTAAGGACAAATGGCTACACGGTTCAAATGGCTCTGAGCACTATGGGACTTAACAGCTATGGTCATCAGTCCCCTAGAACTTAGAACTACTTAAACCTAACTAACCTAAGGACAGCACACAACACCCAGCCATCACGAGGCAGAGAAAATCCCTGACCCCGCCGGGAATCGAACCCGGGAACCCGGGCGTGGGAAGCGAGAACGCTACCGCACGACCACGAGATGCGGGCACCTAAGGACATCACACACACCCATGCCCGAGGGAGGATTCGAACCTGCGACCGTAGCAGCCTCGCGGTTCCGGACTGCAGCGCCAGAACCGTACGGCCACCGCGGCCGGCTTATTTAAAAGGCAAGCATTTACAAATTTCGGCTAAAAGCCATATTAAGGAAAGTTTAAATTACTTCCTCGGCTGAAATCCCAATAATATTTCAACATAATAGAGGGGAACCTTTAAAGACAAGCATTTACACAATTCAACAGAAAACCATCTTAAGAACACTTGAAAAATCTTAACGTCTGAAGGCCGAAACAATTATTCAAAATAATTGAAGACAAACCTTATGATAAGCATTTACACAATACGTCTGAAGGCCATTTTAAGAATTCAAAATAATTAAAGAGAAACCTTACAGACAGAAATTTACACATTACAGCTGAAAGTCACAAATTTTAAAACAAACGCGGCTGAAGGCCTAAGTACAGAGCAAACAAGAATTTTAAATAAAACACGGCTGAATGGCTAATCTTAAAATACTTCACATTAGGTTCGGCTGAAGGCCATATACTGAACATAGAACAGACAAAATTAAGACACGGCTGAAGGCGTCGTACAGTACTTGAGACTAAAAGAAAATCACAATCCAAAACAACAGACCATTGGTGCTCAGAAGTGGTCAAAGGGTCAGCGTGGGGAGGTAACTCTAACAACAGTCTAGGTGAGACAGGGAGCCAAGCGTAACACTAAATAATCGGAAGGCAGCACGACCTATGGGCGGCTGAAGAACCAACCAACAACCTAATCAATTCCCTTCAACCCGACCAACGGGACGACAACCGAAAATATCAGCGAGGACGAAGATCCCTGCTCCAGTACGCAAACAGAGTTCATCTGCTCAGCGGAAACCACAGAAGCTACACACAGTTCCACGTAAACACTTGCACCAAGAACTCCGACAATCCTAAAACCAATCACCGTGGGACAACAAAGAGAAATGACAAGTTACACACACACACACACACACACACACACAGAGAGAGAGAGAGAGAGAGAGAGAGAGAGTTTCCATAAGCGGTTGGCGACCAAATAACACATCATACGATGAGACGACCGACCGAACGACCAACCAACGGTCGTTCCCGCTCCAGTCTCCTTCCGTCGGACAGTTCATGTGTGTGTGGCCAGAGGGCGGCGAGTACTGACTGTCCGCACCATGGAGGTAAGAATAAGGGGAGATGGCGCTACGTATCCCAGCCGTACTAGGTTTTGAAGCCATGGGGGCGTGGCTCGCTGCCATGACACTCTGACCAAAACATTGCCAGTGTGCTATAGCGCTGCGTGTATTACAGTCGCTAATTGCACCATATACGCATGTAACGTCATCAGACTGGTTGTTTCAAAGTTTTTGTTTAAAATAAAGTCTCGTAAAGGCGAAATTCCGCGTTTCTTCTGATTAAAAATAGTTTTTAATGTAATATTACGAATAGCTAGTCTTCAATGTAAACGATACAATTTCGTTAATTCAGTAATAAACGTGTATCACAAACTAAATAATAGTAACTGAAAACTAAGTCAGCTATACCCTCCCTCCAAAGCCCCATAAATATATTTTGTTTGTAATACGTACTGGAACATTTCAGTTACGTTACACTACTGGGAAACACTGTTGATTACCACCAATATTTACTGAAATACGGTACATAGAATGGCAAATCTACACAGTGTCCTGTTCAGGCCTATACTTTACGCCAGTTGATGTAGTGTTAGCTTTTAATTTGGTACATGATGAAGACAAAGTGAGTTACTCAACACTTCGATTATTGACGATACGTACGTATTATACTGAAACGTGAACTTGAAAACTAAGAATTTAATTCTTTGAATTAATATACCTTTTGCAAATGTTTTGGGTGTGTAGGGAAAACTGATGGTACAGCATTTTCTCGGAGCCTTACTGTTGAAAGGGAAGTTCGGTCTATGTCCTCTTCTCGGAAATGCTGAGAACATATAGTGCTCCATTCAGACTCACGCCAATTCTTCCTCCTCACGGCATTCTCCCACAGAGCTTTCCGACTTTCATTTTTAGGAAAGCTAAAACCATACAGGAGAAAAACACGCTATAGTGTAAGTACCGATGTAGCACACGTTCATTCACAATGAAGTTGTAAAATCACACTTAACGAGACAACTTACTCATGAAATGTTATTCCCTTCGATTTCGCATCACAATCAGAACGATTCGTACATCCGAACACCACACAAGTCACCATAATAGCGCAAAATCCTTCCAAAAGCGAGCGACAAGCCTATGCACACAAGCTTACAGCAGCAATGTTTTGGTCGTATTGAGATGGCTACCCTCGGCGTCACATAGCTTCGCAGCTGTGACGTCACGGCGTCTCCCTCTATTCTTAGCTCCATGGTCCGCGCCTCACTGCGCTCCTTCCCCAACTGAACTCTCGACAGACGACGACCAGGAAATACTCGCGGTCGCTCCAGAGATGGTACGACAGTGCCCTTATCGATAAGCGGTGCTGCTGCCACTCACGGCCAAGCAAACCAGCAACCTAGTGAAGCCAGTAAATGGAATTAAAAGAAAACGAGGCGACAGAACCATGAAACAAGATGACGAGCAATAAACGACATGACCGCGAGCCGCGCACGGCTCAGGGCCATCATTTTTAGACAAACAGGACCTGGGGTCGTCCCTAATCGCTACCTGAAGCCGTTCCTGTCCCCAGTGATGTCGTTCCATACGCCATTGCCCTCTAGCATGTTTTTGCACATTCGCCAAAGGTACGCAGGGAAGTGGATGACGTGTACGTAACCCATGCCGTGATAAATGGCGACGGACTGAATCCCCGATAGTGTGCGATGTATTGCACTGTTGCGCCAGAGCCGAGGGGGACGGAGATCTGCAATGCCACTCGGGCGAGGTGTCGATCAGCTCGGGGTGGGGCGGTGGGGAAACGCCTGGGTGGTGCGACCTCACCCATTTCGTCGTGTTCTACTGCGTTCTATGAACCACTCTGCACACACCCGTTGCAGTGTTGATACACTTCGTCCCACACGAACAGCAGTTTCCTGGATGGACGCATACCGTTCTCTTAAGCCAATAAGGCACCATCATTCAAACTCACTGATTTGACGGTACGTTTCGTGCATACTTCTGGAAGGCATCCTGTACGTCTGCTCGAATCACACAAATTCATTACCTTCGATTTATAGCGAGAACGAGAGTTGCAGGCACATTTTACCAATAGGTGGTTTTGCGCCATGATATCGATGTTGACCTTAGAAGCCTCGGGCTGACATATTCCAAATGCTAACCACTTCTCCCGAAGATACTCTAAGTAGGCTGTTTAGGTTTTTATATTGGTAACGCCACGTAGCGCTATGTATGAAAATCACTGGCTGTGCAGTGTGCATTCTGTGGCTGGGTGGCATTGTTGTAATATTCGCTATTGTAGTGTTGGGCAGTTGGATGTGAACAGTGCGTAGCGTTGCGCAGTTGGAGGTGAGCCGCCAGCAGTGGTGGATGTGGGGAGAGAGATGACGGAGTTTTGAGAGCGGATGATGTGGACGTTGTCCATCAGAGACAGTAAATTTGTAAGACTGGATGTCATGAACTGATATATATATTATGACTTTTGAACACTATTAAGGTAAATACATTGTTTGTTCTGTATCAAAATCTTTCATTTGCTAACTGTGCCTATCAGTCGTTAGTGACTTCAGTAGTTAGAATGTTTTATTTAGCTGGCAGTATTGGCGCTCGCTGTATTGCAGTAGTTCGAGTAACGAAGATTTTTGTGAGGTAAGTGATTCATGAAACGTATAGGTTATTGTTAGTCAGGGCCAATTCCTTTTGTAGGGATTATTGAAAGTCAGATTGCGTTGTGCTAAAAATATTGTGTGTCAGTTTATTGACGATCTGAATAAGTAAAGAGAGAAATGTCTGAGTACGTTCAGTTTTGTTCAGCTGTTTAAAAATCAGATAACGTAAGGGGTTTATCAGCACAATCATTAATAATTTTTTCTAAGAGGAGGTTTCAATACTAATGTACATGTCCTGTGAATATGAACGTCCTATCGTTAGTCGTTCAAGGTGTTCTGTTTGTTCTGAACATGAGTGTACTCTGCGAGAACAGATACTGTCGAATGGTTCATTACTGATAAAAGCTAACTGTTTTCATTCCAATGAAAATGTCAATGCTCTCCCCAAATGAAGGCATTTATCCTCATCAGTAATTGAGGCATCAATAACAACAAAATGAAACTTGTACGGCCTTACTGATCAGGCGAGCTTTAGTTATCAACAGTCTCAGACGTCATCACCGATGACTCAGTAGGTTCATCAGGCCATGAATGGTCCTTTATTTTGCTTTGAATGGCAGGTTAATACTTCCTTCCACACCCTGCGAGCGCACCCCCGTCGGAATTCCCCGCCGCCGAAGATTCAATTCCAGGTTTGTTTTCTTTCGATCTGCTCGGGGATTGTAGGGGGATGTGTTTCATAGGCGAACGTTGATGATTCGAAGAGAAAACTGCTAAGGGGGTACGTATTATGAACCAAGAGACTACAGTCTGTTACGAAAATATGCGGTACCAAAATTACCTGCTATGTTTGTGCAACGGAAATACAAACATGAAGCTCATTAACTGTCAGTGATACATTTTTCTTATTCGGTGTCGCTTAAGGACATTCCTCAAGTCGTACTAAATGTAATATTACACAGATTTTTGATAACTGCTTGTTTAAAGTGAATGATAGTCTATTAATCTTACACGGTGTTTCACAGACCGTGTTACATATTTATAGAGGTTGTGGAGGGGAGTTGGTAGTAAATTTCCTTTAATTTACGTCTAAGGTCACAAACTTTTTGTTAACAGATTACCGGTTTTGGTTTTTAATGAGCATCATCAGATCTGTTTCATAAAAACAAACTACGGCTGCAGTACATTAGGACGTTTTTTAATGAAATAGATCTGATGATGGTCATTAAAGACCGAAACCGGTAACCTGTTAACAAAAAGTTTGTGACCATAGACGTAAATTAAAGGAAACTTATTACATATACGGGTCACTGTTTTTTCGCGACGATGTCGCAGCTTGTGAAAAGAGGGGAGTTAGTAGATCAACTTTTACCTAGGAACCCATTTCCGGAAACGTCATCCGTCGGTGCTACAGAATGTCAAACCTATGGGCGTCGGCGCCTGTAAATGTTTGTTTAGGCAGGGTGTTTCCATGATGACGTTACAATCTTTCTAGGGTTACTGAGAAGGATAAATGTGTCAGTTTGAGGTAAGTATTCCTGTAACGAACGAATCGAAAGTTATAAGAATAAACCGTTCTGATACTTCTGGCTGTAGAATACATGTACTGGCACTGTTGTTGCAAAATTGTAGGATAGGCAACTTTCAGAGGTGACAGTATGGACCAAAACAAAAACTCTAGTAAACATTGGCTCTAAAGTGCATGCCTTATGTGCTATGAACGCTTATTCAGTAGAGGAGATGTGTTTTATAGTAGCGAAGATGAACAGCTGCTCTTAGTTCCTCAGGTGCGCATTTTAGAGCCTATTTACTGGACCCTTTTTTCTTTTTTTGTTCCACGGCACCACCTCCGGAAGTTGCCTAACAACCTACAATTTTCGCAACAGCAGTTCCAGCATATGTCTTCCACTGTTTGAATAAGGCAAGTTGAAAAAGAGACAGACATACGTGCATACGATAAACCCCTTCCCTCGACAATTTCTTTCCATACCCCCTCTGTGTTGCCACATATGACATGTCACTGATCTATTTGTACTAATATTGTGGTACGCATGAGGTACATATTTGCTCCCACCGCCGTAAGTGGAATGCATACGTTCTAATAAAAGTTCACCAACCTGCAATGCTCTACAGTTGTCCCCTGCGCAGATAACAGCACGTAGGTCATCCGTTAACATGAAATTCTTAGCATGGAACTCACAATATGTGAATTATTAAATTTCCAATTATTATGTCACTCGCTTTTTATTGGCGGAATACGAGAAACTGCGTAGTTACACTTCACTTTAGAGTCACAAATTATTTCCATTCTTCAACAGAATAATAACTCCGTATTCCCGTAATTACTATCACACTGTTCTCAACTACATGTCCACATAACCATACATTACTAATGAAGTGTTAACTGATACCGACCGCGGCAAACAACATGTCTGTCCTCCGACACTGCCGAACCAGCTGTGATCTTACAGCCGAACCCCTAAGTTAGAGGCGATCCGAAGATCACCGAAGTGCTCGTCTGCCTTTTCGTTTACGTGTGGTTTATTGTTCAGCTGGTTTTAATACTTGCGAAATAAAGGAATGATAGCACGCTATTGAGATATGATTTTATTTGAAATGCAAGTAAATACACTGCTTAGATTGTGTAATATTAATAACAGCAGACAATCGCGCAGAAGGACCACAATTTAGGCGGTCTTTCTCACGATACCCGTATCGAACAAACCATCTGTGCCTGGTACCTCACACCACTGTACGACATTTTGCTTCTGCTGCCTTTTGAACTGCTCTAAGAAGAGATTCTTGTACCTGAATGCGATGGCTGCCAAGCCAGAAATATTAGAGGAGGTATGAGAAATGTTTTCGTTTATAACTTTCGACTCGTTCGTTTCCGGTTCACGGACCATTATCTCAAACTGATACATTTATCCTTTTCCATCATCCTAGAAAGTTTGGAAATTTCCAAGGATCACCCAGTATACACATACATTTACAGGTGCCGGTGCCTATAATTTTGCCGCTCTGTAGTGTCGTTGACTGACGTTTCCGGACATGAGTTGTTGTGTAAAACTTGATCTGTTAATTCCCCTCTGCAACATCTAGAAGTGTATAACATGAATTATGAAATACCCTATAGATGGCAATGTTAGAAAATCAGAAGGGACCAGGTCGGGACAGTGTGGAGAATTATCAAAAATAGTGAACCCAAGGCTACGGACTGCTGCAGATGTCGTAGCGTGAGTGGTCTAGAATTGTCATGCTGAAGAAAAAAGTGCGTCATGTGTGGACGAACTCTTCTGATTCAAAACTCGATTACTGACAGCTGCTTCATATACACCAACATAGCTACGTTATACACCGCCATGTTACACTCTACAGCGCCAGAGGATTGTAAATTTGTAGACATGAAGAGTAAAGATGTAGAATGTTAACAATATTTCTTCTATTTAATGGCACGCTACAACTCGCATTCGGGAGGGCGGTTCAAATCCCCGTCAGGCCATACATATTTTCAGTTTTCCGAAATTTTGCTAAATCGCTTGAGGCAAATGCCGGGGTCGTTCTTTGAAAGGACTCAACCGATTTCCTTGTCCAACCTTCCGTAAACCGATCTTGTTCTCCGGTTCTAATAACACTGGGCGTCGAGACAGCATTTGACTGCATTAGACTAGAGAATTCATGAGTTCAGAGGGTTGTCAATCTCAAGATAAATAGCACAGACAAAAGTTTTCACGTCATCTTACATCAGTTTGTAACTACGACGGCGTACTGAAAGTAACGCCTCCGAAGTTTTTATGTGAAAACCCTTCAGCTTTTTAAATACAACAAAAGTTACTACAAGTTATTATTCATGTCTACATATTTATTTCTCAACAGAGTCACCCAGCGACGAACACATTTCTCCCACGAGACCAGTTGGCTGATACCGTTACAGTAAAATGTTTGACATTGTTGACTGAGCCACAAGCTAACATCTGCGTGCACCTTTTTGTCAGTATTAACCGTGAAGTCCTCGATGGAGTTTTTAAGTTTTGGAAACAGATGCGTATACCAAACACGCCTTGGGGACAGTTCCTTGTGTTCTGTACTAAGATATGGAATTAGCATATACTATTCTGGCAATTTAATTTACATAAGTAGTATATCGTTTTCATAGTTTGTACATTATTCTTTATAGTCTTACTGAACAACGCATATGAAGTCACCTAGTATCCATCTAGCCTTATTACTTGTAGTAATTAATACGGGAAATACAAATAATAAACTTGTTAGAAATTTCTTCGTGTTCAGGTTCATACGTATAAGAGAGAATGTGAGAAACTAGTGTTGTCAGTGAAGAAGACGAAGTCTGGTGTACGATCGGAATATGAGGAAGTAAATCCCTTTTTCTACTAGGGCTTATGGATTCAGAAAGTTGGTGGCTTTACAAAGGAAATATGCCACAGAGTTGTTGTGGATAGGGATGCTACATGGAAGCTGACATTGATTTTGGAGGATCGGTCCCTAACCAGATATACTGAAACCCCTAATGCATAACAGTTTTCATTTATTCGGCTGAAACTTGGACAATAACTAAAGGGGGTTGCAAAACAATTTATGCTATTGACATGTGGACTTAAAGGCGGAATATGACGGAATATCAGGGGACGAACGAACAAACAAATCAATCCTTCAAGAACTGCGGTTGGAGAGGAGAGTGTCCAGTAAATGGTACAGTTCTTTGGTCACTTACCGCGGCGACGGCAGTATTTCTAGAGAAAGATGATTATCCAAGATAAGGCTGAAGGGAAAATATTACAGGGAAGACTAACGATACCATAGATGGACAGGATGAAGGAGAAGACAAACAAACATTGAGACATTTACTCCGAGATGTAGAAGACCAGGAACAATGGAGACAGGCGGTTAAGAACATCGTGTGTTGGGTCACCAACTTTAAGCTGTGTCAGACAGAGCGTTGATGAACATGTTTTATAGAACCACATCAAATCGTCGACACTAATTATCACCCATAACTGTAGAGGTGCTTCCAGCCTTCCTGCATAATAAAATACCTATTTCAAACGAAAGGTACACGAATTAGCTGTTTGTAGTTGTGGATGGTGTATTTGATCTGTGACCTTCTTGCCTGATCATTTTCCATATATATATATTAGTGCATACTTGAATGTTATCAGTGTGTAATTCATAGTGCATATATGGGATTTACACATTGTCTGTAGTTCTGACAGAGTTTATACCAACTTCATTTTGTTTTACTCATCATGTTATATTAATGTTATATTAAAAATTGTCCTTTGCTACAAATAAGTTTATGACTGCAACTTGAAGAGTAATGGAATATTACACAGTGCCACTTGTCTGTCAAACAAACTACCAGTAGAATACAAGAGAGCAGATTTTGATGAAATAACAATAGATAATTTAAATATTCTAATTAATCACGAGAAGTTGTATTTCACTAATGCCACGGATTTGGAAAAAGTTAAATATGTCGATTTTATTTAAGAGCAATACAGTGAAATGACTTACAATTATTGTATTATAGGAATTATAATAGAAAATAACCTAAAACATTTCCGTTAACAGTTGCTGTGTAGACGCTCTTCATTATAATAGGACGAATCGCCCAAGAGGGAGGTAATTAATCAGCCTTAATAGTCAGCACATAATCTACATGACTTCTACGAAATCTGGAAGACTGTAGAATATCTGTGTACCCATGTATTTGCCTTTATCCTGTATTATTGTTAGCCTTTGAAGATTCCGTAGAGGTTGTTTTTGTTCGAGTGTTCCTTGTCTAACATTACTTCCGATTCTTATGAAGTAAGAGAAACATTGGTAAATAGATATTTTGAAGTATTTGTCAATGTACCCAGGTTTTTGAAGGAAGGAAGAAAGGGAGGGAAGAAGGAAGGAAGATTAGAGTTAAACGCCCCGTCGACGATTACTTTTGATACGTGGTACTTACTGGAATCAAAGATAACGTGGCAGGAAGGACCCACCAATATCACTTTTTCACACAACCTTTTCATTTAAAAATATATAAACAATTTTTTAGAAAATGAACAAATCTGCCAAGCTCTTTTGATCTTAAGTTGAATAAGCTTTTGCAAAATAAATCAAAACAGCAAACAATATGACAATGATTACAAGACGGCCGGACCTACAGCCAGCCCGTTATCGGATGAAACAACGGTGTTTCCTACCGTGCTAGACACTGTCTTATTAAATGCCCTTTGCAACACATGAAAAACATATAAGCACCACTGATGACTAATGATTCAATTACTCAAAACAGATGACGTAACTTCTAATTTGAAAGCTGTATGTAGAAAGGTTCAGGGTTAAGATGCGCACCGGTGCTTAAAGATGAAACCGATTACGAAACAATATGACAGTGATAAAGCTTACTCCAAAGCAACCAACCTCTTAATTTCAATCGACAACCAAGGTGCGACTGGATCCCAACCCGTCCCTTCCGATAATCTTATTTTGAAAGTCGAGATGACAGGCATCTTATCAACATGGCTGTAACGGATCGTGCAGCCACGTCTCGATCCCTGAGTCAACAGATGGGGACGTTTGCAAGACAACAACCACCTGCACGAACAGTTCGACGTTTGCAGCAGCATGGACTATCAGCTGGGAGACAACGGCTGCGGTTACCCTTGACGCTGCATCACAGACAGGAGCGCCTGCGATTGTGTGCTCAACGACGAACCTGGGTGCACGAATGGCATTACGTCATTTTTTCTGACGAATCCAGGTTCTGTTTACAGGATCATGATGGTCACATCCGTGTTTCGCGACATCGCGGTGAACGCACATTGGAAGCGTGTATTCGTCATCGCCATACTGGCGTATCTCCCGGTGTGATGATATGGGGTGCCATTGTTTACAAGTCTCGGTCACTTCTTGTTCGCATTGATGGCACTTTGAACAATGGACGTTACATTTCGGATGTGTTACCACCCGTGGCTCTACTCTTCATTCGATTCCTGCGAAACCATACATTTCAGCAGGATAATGCACGACCGCATGTTGCAGGTCCTGTACGGGCCTTTCTGGATACAGAAAATGTTCGACTGCTGCCCTGGCCAGCACATTCTCCAGATTAAATTGCGTGAAAATGTAATCACATGTCAGTTCTAGTATAATATATTTGTCCAATGAATACCCGTGTACCATCTGCATTTCTTCTTAGTGTAGCTATTGTAATGGCCAGTAGTGAATTGTAACTAATGCAATTACAATCAAAGAATTGAACCGGTTAACTTCTAAATCTAGCCACATGTTCCCCCTCTGTTTAACGCAACCTGTTCCTTGGTACAATTGTTCGTCTGTTTTTAAGACCAGGAGCTGGTTCATTAGAATATTAACGATCGGATACTAACCAGAAAGGAAAGGCAATATAATGTCGGGACAAATTTTCAAACGACAAAAAAAATGGCTCTGAGCACTACGGGACTTAACTTCTGAGGTCATCAGTCCCCTAGAACTTAGAACTACTTAAACCTAACTAACCTAAGGACATGATACACATCCATGCCCGAGGTAGCATTCGAACCTGCGACCGTAACAGTCGCGCGGTTCCAGACTGTAGCGCCTAGAACCACTCAGCCACACCGGCCGGCTTTCAAACGACAACTACTTACAAGGGAACCTCCCCATCGCACCCCCCCCCCCCCCCCGGATTTAGTTATAAGTTGGCACAGTGGATAGGCCTTGAAAAACTTAACACACATTAATCGAGAAAACAGGAAGAAGTTGTGTGGAAATATGAAAACAATAAACAAAATATAGAAACTGAGTAGTCCATGTGCGATATAGGAACATTATTGATCACATGCGGTTAGCAGTGCGGTGGTCCCGTGGTTAGCGTGAGCAGCTACGGACCGAGTCAGTCTGCTTTCGCCCGGTGGGCGGCGAGGACGTCTTGTTTACGTCCCGTCCGCAGAGTCGCGAGCGCGCGTAGTTTGTTTACTTCCTCGCCGCAGCTAATACTCGCGTCCGTTAACACTGAGTCGCCATGGCTCATTCGTACAGAAAAGCTACCATCAAGATCAGCTTCCAGCCCGACTACGCACGACCACGAGCCTTTGAAGTCGAACGATTCATCCGTGACGAAGTTCAAATACCAACACAGCACATCGTCGGTATCCACCTATCCATCACAAGCAGCGTCGTTTACGTCAAGATGGTCGATGACGAGTTATGTCACGCAGTTGTGAACAGATGCGCGAACACTCTCAAGTTCAAACACTCCGATAGTCACATCGCAGAGGTTACTGTTGACCATGCTGGACTAGGATTACGCACACTAAGAGTCTTCGAACTCCCTTTCGAAGTACCACCGGACGTCGTTACCTCAGCTTTCCGCCCTTATGGGACGGTAATTAGCCACGTGGCCGAAAAATGGAACACCTTCGAGACGTACCAAGTCCTCAACGGCGTCCGACAAGTGAAAATTGAATTAAAGAAACATGTGCCGTCCTACTTAGTCATAGGTGGCTGTCGAGCAATAATAATGTACGACGGCCAACCTCGTACTTGTTCTGGTTGCGGCCAGGAGGGTCATGTACGCTCAGCGTGTATTCAACGTCGGGTTACACAACTTTCATTGCATGACACGACACCACCTCCTACGCTCACGGCCCTCCCCCTCAATTACGCAGAGGTGACACGATCGACCGTCATGACAGACGAAAACCCCCCCGGAAGACAGGAAGCGTTAGAATGCGCACCTGTCGCCGATCCTGGACTGACCAACACCATTACGGTGTCTGCAGGGGTTGAAGAACGCCGCCCATCGACTCCACATGAAGATTCGGACGAGAGAATGGAATTCGACGCTAGGGTTGTACCGACCTCTGCCTTTCTCCCTGAGGGGGATGCTATACGGGAACCACAAACTCTTTCGGACACAGAAACCCACGTCCGCAAACAAAGGTCACCGAGAAAACATAAAAAGCGACGTCGCACACCCTCAGACGATTGCCTCCAGCGGACGTCTTCTCCAGTTGACGACCGGACGGCCGACGAAACGACGAGGAGAATGGATGACACGAGATCGCCCTCATCTGTGACCTTGTCTGATGTTGACAAACCCGATTCCGCTCCCTCGGACAAACGGATGGCCAGCACAGCGCCCGCCGTTGGTACACAACCGGAAACAACTGCGGATTCACCCTCAGTCACTCAGCCCACAAGTGTTCTACCGCAGCCACCGTTAACTTACGGACCTTGGGCGGATGACATTGAAGACGATTCTACGGCCGCTGTGGTGGATGAGGAGTGGGGCCTCTCCTCCCACACCTCGGCCCCTCCCGAGTAGCAACAGATGACGGCGCGGACGCGGCCAGCAGATCACAGGCCCCACCTTTTACGGCGACAATGACGGCAGCCCCCACCACAGGAGACGATCTACAGACCTATCGCTTAACGACCATCAACATTAACACCATTCGGACACGTACGAAGTTGTCGCTGCTCCAAGACATGCTCAATGCAGCAGACGTTGACACTGTCTTTCTCCAAGAAGTCTTCGTCGCCGATTTCCCGGGTATGTATGGTTATACGGCTCATGTGTCCCACGCCTCGCCAACTAACAGTGGCGTCGCCATTCTCCTCAGAGAAGGCCTCGAGGCGGACGAAGTCCGATATCTCCCCGACGCTAGAGGAATGGCCGTAACGGTGCAGGGCGTCCGGTTTATCAGTGTGTACGCCCCTTCCGGAACGAATCGCCGTCGTGACCGATCGCTCTTCTTCGCAGAAGGAATAGCACCGCTTTTTCAGGGCAGGCACGATGACTTGATATTAGGGGGCGATTTCAATTGCACCCAAGCACCTAAAGATCAGCTGCCACGCCATTCACCGTGCCCCGAACTTGGGACACTCATCTGCGATCTCCATCTGGTAGATACATGGGAACTTGTCCGAGGAAATAGACCGGGATACACCCATTTCACGAGTCACTCGTCTAGTCGCATCGATAGGATTTACGTCTCCCGTTCTCTCGCGGCAACGGTGAGTGACGCGGAGGTGTGGCCAGTAACCTTTTTCTGATCACGAGGCCTATATATGTGCCGTCACCCTTCGTCGCCAACGGGTGTGGCGCAGCCGACATCCCTGGAAATTAAACCTTGCTCATCTCGCTTCTCCGGATTGTCGACGCGCCATCGAAGACACGTGGAGTTTGTGCGTCCGCCGCCTCCCAACGTATCCTACGTCGATTAGTTGGTGGTTAACCTGCGCCAAGCCGGCCCTACGGCGAACCTTTATTACGTATGGTCGTGAGACTGCTGCTTGGAGGCGGCAGACCCTCGATTTTTATTTCACCGTCCTTCGCGAATGCGCCTCCTTGCCACCCACACCGGAACGACAGCTGACAGTTCAGCGTGCGAAAGCACAGATCGTAGCCCATATGCGCCGACACCTCGAAGGGACGATCGTCCGAGCGCGGACACAAGACAGACTCGCAACGGAACGACCCACCATGTACCACGTCATCCGAGAACGTACACTGCGAAGACGGGCGCTGATACATGCCATCGCCACTGAGGACGGCCATCATCACACCACACAACGCGATATTGCTGCAGCCTTATTCGACCATTACGCACGACTTTATTCTGCTCAATGTTCCGACCCGACGACGGTGACAGCAGTCTCACAACTGGTTTACGGCATTGTCCCACAGGATTTACAAACTGAATTATTGAACGACGTTACAGAAGACGAAGTTATCGACGCCATCGGTAAAGGAGCGGCGAATAAGTCTCCTGGCCCTGACGGGCTCCCTGTGGAGTTTTATAGAACTTTCCAGTATTTAATGGCTCCCAAGTTAACAGACATCTGTCGGGAGCTTATGTCCCCCGCGGTGCCGCTCCCTGCGACCTTCGTAGAAGGAATAATTATACCGGTTCACAAGCCTAAAGGTGGGGCTCGAATACAAGATTACCGCCCGCTAACACTCGTCAACTGCGACATGAAGATATTCACCAGACTATTAGCAAACCGTCTACGACCGACCCTACCTTATGTCATCTCGTCAGATCAGACTTCCCTAGGGGGCATCAACAACATCCACACAGCACTGTGTCGTTACCGTGACTTAATAGCCCTAGCCAGGGCACGCCGCATCCCGGGAGCGCTGGCATCACTAGATTTTAGCCAAGCTTTTGATCGAGTGGATCACGCGCACCTAACGTCCGTTCTCCAGCACATGCAGTACCCACAGCAATTCACAGACGTCGTGATGCGCCTACTCCGAGGGGCGACTTCCAAAGTGCTCGTTAACGGGCGTCTCTCGCAGTCCCTCCCGATTTTCCGCTCCGTCCGTCAAGGCTGCCCCTTGTCGACGTTACTATATGCTCTGGCTCTGGAACCGCTCCTCTGTGGTCTCCGTCAACGCCTCACCGGTCTTACCCTACGTGACGTCACATTTCACTGTACAGCATATGCAGACGACCTGGTTCTCGTGTTCCGCAATCGCGACGATGTCAGAAGAGCACTAGAATGGATTACCACGTACGGTGTGGCTTCCGGCAGCTGTCTCAACGTCGCCAAATCGGTCGCCATGGCCATAGGAGGCGGGTTGACCCCAGCGTGCGTCGAACCCCTACAGCTTCGTGGCACTATCAAATGTCTCGGAATAGAGTTTCACGACGACATACGGCGCACCGCGGCTCTTAACTACCGCCGCTTATTACAACGAATTCGGGTCCAGATCTTCAACCTTCGTCTGCGGACCCTCGACATTCTCCAAAGGACACACTTCGTCAATGTTTACCTCGCATCGCGCCTTCCACACACAGCGCGTGTTCTCCCAATACCGTTACTGATGGTTCGACGTCTATTAGCGGCATTCGGAGCCTACGTCAGTACAGGCATGCTCTTCAAAGTCAGTTATGAGTCACTGACCCTTCCCCCAGAAAGGGGAGGTCTTGGTCTAGTCCATGTCCTCGACAGAGCTGTGGCCCTGTATGTCAGCTCACACATCAAGCTGTGGCGCCACCACCCGGAAAGTTTGACAGGTTTGCTGTTGGAGTCCTTAGCTCCGCCCTCCATTATGCCCCCACTGACGACGCAAGACATACCCCCACCCTTCTACTACTTCGGGAACTTTTACATTGAACACAGCTATGTCCGTATCGCAGTACCACCGACGAAACAGGCGTCGGCGCGGGATATATATCATGTCCTACAGCAGAGGCGCCCACCAAACATCGTGGAGACCAAAAGCCCTCAGGTTAATTGGAAGGTGGTGTGGAAGACGATTCACGCGATTCCACTGGACACAGCCGTCCGATCCACATGGTACATCACAGTCAATGGTAAACAGATCACCCGATCACGCCTCCACAAGATAAACATGGCGGAATCGCCTCTCTGCGTAGACTGTGGGATACCAGACACGGACGAACACCGTCTCACATGTGGCGCGGCAGAAGACGTATGGCGCTTGGTGCGACAAATTTTATCGTATTTTCTACGAGTGACTCCGGAACACATTACACCCCGGTTTCTACTATTTCCGGATCAACAGTATTTCCCGCGTGCCAAGACCAACGCTGTCACGTGGATCCGTGCGCATGCGGTACACTACTTATTTCACGATGGATCTAAAGATCTATTAGACTTTTGGAACTACCTACAAGAACGTCACTGCAAGACCGTACGGAACCCAAAATACAGACAGTATTTTTCTAATTACTTAGGGAGTGCCCTACGCGACCCTCCACGCAGCTGGATCATCAACAGGTAGGAGAAGATACCCATTGAGTGAGGTGACATGACTAAGTTCGATTCTCGGTGGAACAACATGATATACGTGAAGACGTACCTGGATGATGAAGCGCAAGGAGAGTAGCGACACACCCTTCTGCATCCTGTATGAAGCACTTTTTTTCGTTTTCCCCATATACATTACCTCGGTGTAGGAACGTGCGGAGATATTGTTTTCTTTTTCTCAGAGCACGATGCGGTGCTAGATACATTTATTTTTGTTGTGGTATAAAGTAAAACCACATTAAGAATGTATTAAAAACAGTAAATAAAAATAAATAAATCAATAATAATTCCCACAAAAGATTTCCCCTTCCCATCCCTGATTCCTTGAGGGACGAGGGGGACACTGCGACCAGGCCTCGGGTTACGACCCCTGATCGCTCTGCCTTCCCCGCCCTCCCCCACCTCCTTAAAAAAAAATAAAAAAATGAAAAAAACGAAAAAAAGTCGTCCCTCGAGTGAAAAATTTAATTTCTTTATTTTCGCAGTTAAAAAAAAGTTAAAAAAAGAGATGTCCTTGGTTCAATCCTTCCTGTGATTGTGAAAATGGTTCAAATGGCTCTGAGCACTATGGGACTCAACATCTTAGGTCATAAGTCCCCTAGAACTTAGAACTACTTAAACCTAACTAACCTAAGGACAACACACACACCCATGCCCGAGGCAGGATTCGAACCTGCGACCGTAGCAGTCCCGCGGTTCCGGACTGCAGCGCCAAAACCGCTAGACCACCGCGGCCGGTTGTGATTGTAGATTTTACTTTCTTTATTATCGCAAAGTTATGATCTGTCGTTCGTTCATTGACGTCTCTGTTCACTGTAATACGTTCAGTGTCTGTGTTTTGCGACTGCACCGAAAAACCGTGCGATTAGTAGACGAAAGGACGTGCCTCTCTAATGGGAACCGAAAACATTTGATCGCAAGGTCATAGGTCAACCGATTCCTCCACAGGAAAACACGTTTGATATATTCTATACGACACTGCTGGCGGCATGTGCGTCACATGACGAGAATATGTTGTCGACCAACCTGAGTTGTACACTTGGCGAATGGGTAAAAAGATTCTTCTACCTTGCCCGATTTAGGTTTTCTCGTGGATGTGATAACCACTCCCAAAAAAGTGAAGAAAACATAAGAGTTTGTCATATAATTGCTACAAATGAATGCAACAGTTTCACAGTCGCACAGTTTTCTCTGTGCTCTGTCAAAACGTTTTTAACGTTTTCAAATTTTTCCGTGTGTAGACCGTCAAGTCCTGCATATGTCCAAGCAAATCTGAACATTTCCTGGAATTTTGGAGAGCGAAGTTGATTATGTGTGAGTGCTTGAACTTTGATAATTGTCTGAAAATAAAATAATTAATTTTTCGCTCGAGGGAACACTTGGACCAAGGACCTCTCGTTCTGCAGCTGCTCACGCTAACCACAGGACCACGGTGCTCCTCGGCTAACATTATCCTTGATATTGCCTATCTTGCGCATGGACTATTCAGTTCGTATATTTTGATTATTTTTTTCGTAGTTCCACACAACTTCTTCCTGTTTTCTCGATTGATGTGTGTTCAGTTTTTCAAGGCCTATACACTGTGCCAACTTGTAACTAAATCTGAGGGGGGTGCGATGGGGAGGTTCCCTTGTTAGTACAATACTATGGCCTGTATTTACGACCAAAGAGCCGACAAAGTAAAATTCCAAGGGTCGGGTACAAACCAGAAAATAATAAAGAGGGCAGGCAGACAATGACACAAGTCACCACAAGGATTACGGAACGTAACTCCCCTTTATTAGCAAGCAGTTCCATGGATCCACGGTGTGTCGCAGCGGTTACTGAGTGCTGCCGATGAATACCAGGTAGAAGAGGGCAGCCAGACCACGAGCGGTCGCCCGACACGGATGTTGCCAACCAACCGACAGGATGTCGGCCTGCTGACCCCGGTGATGCACTCCGGTATCTTCGCTCTGCCCAGGCCCTCCTTGCGCAGCTCGTGGCTTCAATCTTGTGACCAATTCTTGTCGCGACGCTACCGCCAATCCCCAAAACTTCGTACCTCTCCCTAGGGCCAGCGAACCTCGTATACATATCGGCAGGCAAAGACCCTCTAAGGAGACAATCTACAGATACCAACTCTTCCTCATACATACTGACAATGGGCCGCAGGAGGGACAGTCGATACCACACCTGAGCCAGTGGAACCAGACAGAACAGTCTACTAATTCAATGGCACCACGGCCCTATGCTATTAGAAACGGAGAACAAGATCGGTTTACGGAAGGTTGGACAAGGAGATCGGCTGTGCCCTTTCAAAGGCACCCCGTCATTTTCCTTAAGCGATTTAGCAAAATTACGGAAAACCTAAATATGTACAGGGCTATTACAAATGATTGAAGCTATTTCATAAATTCACTGTAGCTCCATTCATTGACATATGGTCACGACACACTACAGATACGTAGAAAAACTCGTAAGTTTTGTTCGGCTGAAGCCGCACTTCAGGTTTCTGCCGTCAGAGCGCTCGAGAGCGCAGTGAGACAAAATGGCGACAGGAGCCGAGAAAGCGTATGTCGTGCTTGAAATGCACTCACATCAGTCAGTCATAACAGTGCAACGACACTTCAGGACGAAGTTCAACAAAGATCCACCAACTGCTAACTCCATTCGGCGATGGTATGCGCAGTTTAAAGCTTCTGGATGCCTCTGTAAGGGGAAATCAACCGGTCGGCCCGCAGTGAGTGAAGAAACGGTTGAACGCGTGCGGGCAAGTTTCACGCGTAGCCCGCGGAAAATTGGCTCATACCAGAACTGGAGACCGACAGCGCCGACTTCATCTTTCAACAGGATGGTGCTCCACCGCACTTCCATCATGATGTTCGGCATTTCTTAAACAGGAGATTGGAAAACCGATGGATCGGTCGTGGTGGAGATCATGATCAGCAATTCATGTCATGGCCTCCACGCTCTCCCGACTTAATCCCATGCGATTTCTTTCTGTGGGGTTATGTGAAAGATTCAGTGTTTAAACCTCCTCTACCAAGAAATGTGCTAGAACTGCGAGCTCGCATCAACCATGCTTTCGAACTCATTGATGGGGACATGCTGCGCCGAGTGTGGGAGGAATTTGTTTATCGGCTTGATGTCTGCCGAATCACTAAAGGGGCACATATCGAACATTTGTGAATGCCTAAAAAACTTTTTGAGTTTTTGTATGTGTGTGCAAAGCATTGTGAAAATATCTGAAATAATAAAGTTATTGTAGAGCTGTGAAATTGCTTCAATCATTTGTAATAACCCTGTATGGGCTGATGGGGATTTTAACCGTCGTCCTCTCGAATACGAGTTGTAACGTCCCATTAAATAAAAGAATCATTATTAACATTCTACATTTTTATTCTTCATGGCTACAAATTTACAATCGTCTGGCGCTAGAGATCTCCAATCTGTAGCGTGTTACATGGCGGTGTATAACGTAACTATGTAGGTATACATGAAGCAGCGGTCTGTAATCGAGTTTCGAATTCGAAGAGTTCGTCCACACATGGCGCACTCTTTTCTTCAGCATGTCAATTCCAGACCACTGACAAGCGCTGCCTCATCTGCAGCAGTCCGAAGCCTTGAATTAACTGATTTTGATAATTCTCCACACGGTCCCGGCCTGCCCTCTTCCGATTTTCATCCGTTTCCAAAACTTAAAGAACTCCATCGAGGACTTCACGGTTACTACTGACAAAAAGGTGCACGCAGAGGTAAGGTTGTGGCTCTATCAACAATGTCAAACCTTCTACTGTGACGGTGTCAGCCTACTGGTCTCTCGTGGGAGACACGTGTTCGTCGCTGGGTGACTTTGTTGAGAAATGAATATGTAGTAGATACGAGTAATATATTGTGGAACGGTAATAACTTTTGTTATATTTAAAAAGCTGAAGGCTTTTCACTTAATAACTTTGGAGGCGTTACTTTCAGTACGCCGTCGTAGTTACAAACTGAAGTAGGATGACGTCGAAACTTCTGTCTGTGCTATTTATCTTGAGATTGACCACCCTCTGAACTCATAAATTCTCTAGTCTAATGCAGTCTCGAAGCAATTCTTCTGACATCCTGATGCAATATATATAGATGAAGATGGTATCTGTTCTTTCGGACATGTGCGGAAGAACAGATACCATTGGTGATCTTGCAGCTCTGTAAGAATGAAAGTACAGTGAAATCCCGACCGTTTGCTGCTTACAGGCGTTGATAAATATCAACGGGGACAGTTGAAAATATGTGCCCTAACCGGAACTCGAACTCGGGATCTTATGCTTAATGGCAGACGCTTTATCCGACCTTTTTTTTTCATTTTGCTCTTAGTTGATCGTTGTGTTTGGTCGTTGCGGACGTCACATGACATCCAGATAAGTTCGTATGCTGATCCTTCCACTCAGTTTTTTTATTACAGAGGCCAACCAGATCTCTGACCGAACACGCTGAGCTACCGTGTCGGCAACTAAGCCATCGAGGATACAGAGGATAGTGCGCGTGCAGGGACACTCTGGATCGCTCCCCGTGAGACCCACATTTCCAACTTAACTGTCCACACACTACATTTGTAGTGCCCCTGCTCAATATACTCATTACTCGCGGCAGTCAATCTACCGATTCCGGTAAGGGTTTCAGCAATGTGATTGCATCCGCACTGAAGAATATCATTGGCCGGTAAGCCTTATTTATAGGATGGTATCTGTTCTTTCGGACATGTCCGAAAGATGGTTCAAATGGTTCAAATGGCTCTGAGCACTATGGGACTTAACATCTGACGTGATCAGTCCCCTAGAACTTAGAACTACCTAAACGTAACTAACCTAAGGACAGCACACACATCCATGCCCGAGGCAGGATTCGAACCTACGACCGTAGCAGTGTCGCGGTTCCAGACTGAAGTGCGTAGAACTGCTCGGCCACACCGGCCGGCTGTCCGAAAGATACTTGGCGCCGAAAGTTCACGCGAAAGATCACAAAAAGCTTAAACTATAGAAGTTGTGCTTACAATGGGTATTGAAAACACTACGTGAGTGGTTGTACGAGAATCATAACTACAGTGTATGGAACGTAACCACTGAGAATTACCGAAAAATTTAGAAAAAATAAGACTGAATTAGCTGTGAGTACTTTACTGATAGGCACAACCGATCTAGGAGCAGTTTAGTTGCACCCGATTTAAAGCTATTTTAGCCCGGATAATTAGGTGCACTGTGTGTTTTTAAATAGACAGGTGGAGCTGCTTGTGAAATTTGGGCCTCAGGACAGTATAATCGAGTATGAGACATATCGTGAGAACAGGGGAAAGAAGGTCCCTGACAGCTGTCAACTGCAAAACGCAAACGTCTTAAGGCGATGACATTATTTTCCAGAAGGTACCTATTTTATTCAACACCAGATAGTAGAAAATTAATGACACTGACCTTATACATAGTATAACAAACACAACGATTTCTTTCATAACTAGCATTACATATATTCAGAGCTACTTTACACAACTGCCTATTTAGGATGGCATCTGTCTTTGTAGCTTTTTTATTTGTCTTAGAGTGATGCGACGTTATGTAGACCAGGAATTTTTTTTTTTTACTTTTGCTTTCTTCTGTTAGGATGTTACAGTTTATCCGATTCACAACGTTTCTTTTTGAGTTTGAGTAGGGTTTAGTGTCCAGACCTAAGCCGTCTGCTTGCTTGATGATGTTAGGCACAGTTCCTGTTTATGTTGCTAGTACTTCCCACACCTCGTCCGCCGGCCGCAGTGGCCGACCGCTTCTAGGCGCTTCAGTCTGGAACCGCGCGACCGCTACCGTCGCAGTTTAGAATCCTGTCTCGGGCATGGATGTGTGTGACGTCCTTAGGTTAGTTAGGTTTAAGTAGTTCTAAGTTCTAGGGGACTGATGACCTCGGATGTTAAGTCCCATAGTGCTCAGAGCCATTTGAACCACCACATCTCGTCCCATATTCCTTTGACGTTGTTGGAGAGAAACCTGTGTCTATGAGATCGCAGGTACTGCATTTGGGAATGTGTACAAATGCATTCCACTCAGTTAACCTGTTTGAGATTTTTCTGTTCCCAATGTGATATCACGAAGGTCTGATGTGTTGCTGTAGAATACTTACTACCAATCAGCTCATAGAACAGAAGATGTCATGTCAACGTATGTGTGATCACACCCCTCACAGCCTTGTTTACTTGGAAAAAAAAGTCTCTCAGTCACACGACACTGATGGTGACAGAAAGGCAGGTGGCCAGTGTCTGGCAAACCAGTAGGCGGATCTGTATCAGAATGGAATTCAGAAGTTCGTTGCTGTATGACAGCTGCTTTAATATTTTTGGAATTTACGTATAAATATAGATATAACACTTCAAATAAAAAAAGACTTGTTTCAAAAGTTCACTTGTGTTTGTTTGAAGTAGAAGCGGCACTTCGTTAAATGAGCACGCTCCATACCTGCCGTTAACAGCAGTGAGAACGTTTACACAGACAGAGAGCGCGTTCCGTAGCGCTGCAGTAAGTTGGGCCTGTGCCGCCCCCCGCCCCCGGATGCAGGGCACAGATAGGGATTTACTGCCGGGCTCGGCGCACTCCCTCCGCCCCCAGCCCTCCGCGGATGCGAGACTCGCCTCGTCAGGCAGCCACCGCCGGCCGCCCGTTTGACGCCAATGGGGTGTTTTGTAGATCGATCCCCCATCCGCATCGAAAGCGGTTTATCACCCGGCGTATAAAATGCCGGCCGCCGTTTCGCCACCCTCTTGGAGCCGTCGGCGCCGCCACCGACCAAAACGAGAGCCGCAGATCTCGCTGCCGTCCTTCCACCCGACGCTCGCCGTCCGCACTCGCCGCCCCCAATACTTTCCTGTCCCTCGCATCCTGCTGCTCAATGCGTCTGCTCCTCTTTAACAGTACTCGTTCGCTACTTACTCCTGCGATACAGATAATTCTGAGGCCTCGAAACCAAAAAGAAGCGCAAGATGAGGCCATAATGTAAAATGGTTCCAAATGGCTCTGAGCACTATAAGCCGGCCAGAGTGGCCGAGCGGTTCTAGGGGCTACAGTCTGGAACCGCGTGGCCGCTACGGTCGCAGGTTCGAATCCTGCCTCAGGCATGGATGTAAGTGTCCCTCTTGATAAGTATGGAGGTGTGATTATACATGTCAATCACATCGCGATTACGGGCAGCATGGGGTTCACGCCTGACCCTCAGGACGTGCGCTAGCAGCGCATGTCGGGTGTTTCAAGCGTCAACTTCGCGTCTCAATATCTCGGGATGTAATGGGAATATTGCGATGCAATCAACGCCATTGTGTATGTGCTTTGTCATGCTATGGATTTCTGATGAAAAATTGTAGGAGGTCCATTTAAAAAAACATAAGTTTGTGTTAAAAAACACATATGCTTTCGTTTTAGAATATTTCCAAATATGTACATTCATGGGCCCCAGCCCTACATTGATACCGGTGAAAGTCGTTTTCCAATAGCTGTTATTGTTCCAGAGATATTTTGGGTGGACAAGATAGCTGGGACACCCTGTATATATATATATATATATATATATATATATATATATATATATATATATATGTGTGTGTGTGTGTGTGTGTGTGTGTGTTTGTTTGTGTGTGTGGATGTATTTTTGTGTCGTTGCATCCATGTGGGAGCTCACTTTCTTCTTTTTATTTCCGTTTCCCTGTATACTTGTTTGTGTAATACTGTAAATAATGGTTTTTCGACTGGCAATATTTCCATCAATGTGCACATTACCTATTTCACTGCCGGCCGGAGTGGCCGAGCCGTTCTAGGCACTTCAGTCTGGATCCACGTGACCGCTACGGTCGCAGGTTCGAATCCTGCGTCGGGCATGGATGTGTGTGGTGTCCTTAGGTTGGTTAGGTTTAACTAGTTCTAAGTTCTAGGGGGCTGATGACCTCAAATGTTAAGTCCCATAGTGCTCAGAGCCATTTGAACCATTTGAAGCTCTTTTACTCGTGAACGTCTACAGGAAACAGTCCTGGAAAGTGTGCTTGCTTGGTTCCTATTATGCAACATCATCTTGAGATACGTGCCCAGCATACTTAGAGTTCTTGTACTCTCCTTTTATTGTTTATTTCTGCTGTTTTAATCTCGTAGTAAAGATTTTGGTATTTCGCTGATCATGGTTTACTCTTCTTTTGAATTGAATTTTTGTTTAAATTTTACTTTAGTTACATTTTTTTCTGTAAAATGTTGTCGATTTTGAGCTTATTATTATAAGACATATTTTCTTTTGGAACTTCTTTTTTGGCATGACAGTACATTCTACATCTACATCTACATACCTACTCCGCAAGACACCGTACGGTGTGTGGCGGTAGGTACCCTACAGCAGTACTAGTCATTTCCTTTCCTCCTCCATTCACAAAGAGAGCGAGGGATGAACTACTGTCTATATGCCTTCGTAAGAATCCTAATTTCTCGTAACTTATGTTCGCAGTCCTTACTCAAAATGTGCGTGAGCGACAGTAGAATGATTCTGCTGTCACCTTCAGACGCCTCAACACAAACTTCACTTCCCTCCAGGGATTTCCATTCGATTTCTCGACGCATCTCGCAACACTTGCGTGTTGTTCGTACCTACCGGAAACAAATCTACGAGCCCTTTTCGGTATTGCTTCGATGTTTTCCTTTAGTACGACTGGTACGGATCCCATACACTGCAGGAGTACTCAAGAATAGATCGCACTGTCGTGCTCTACGCGGTCTCTTTTACAGACGAACAACATTTTCCCCAAATTCTCGCAATATACCAAAGTCGGCCATCTGCCTCTCTAACACAATCCTTACTCGCTCGTTCAATTTCATATCGCTTTGCAACGTTATGCCCAGGTAAGTAAAGATGTGACTGTGTCAGGCATGACAGTGCTGTATCCGAACGTTACGGGATGGCTTTTCCTATTCATCCTCATTAACGTATATGTCTCTACATCTAGGGCTAGCTGCCAACTAGAAAATTTGTCTAATTCACCTTGTATCCTCCTACAGGCAGTTAACTTCGACATCATATCTTACACCACAGTATCATCAGAAAACAACGGCAGATAGTTGCTGGTCCTGTCCACCAGGTAATTTATGTATAAAGTAAGTAACAGCGATCCTATCACTCTTTCCCGAGGCACTCCTGGCGACACCTTTGTCTCATATGAACACTTGCCGTCGAGGACAACGTACTGGGTTCAGTTGTTTAAGAAGTCTTCGAGACACTCACATATATTTGAAGCTATTCCGTATCCTCTTATCTTCATTAACAGTGTGCAGTGGTGCACCGTGTCAAATGCTTCCCTGAAATTCGCCGGCCGCGGTGGTCTAGCGGTTCTAGGTGCTCAGTCCGGAACCGCGCGACTGCTACGGTCGCAGGTTCGAATCCTGCCTCGGGCATGGATGTTTGTGATGTCCTTAGGTTAGTTAGGTTTAAGTAGTTCTAAGTTCTAGGGGACTGATGACCACAGATGTTAAGTCCCATAGTGCTCAGAGCCAACCATGAAATTCTGGAGTATGGAAAGTGCCTGATGCCTTACCGCCACAGTTCGCATTCTATCGTAGGAGCTGAGTTTCGCATGAGCAATGGCTTCTGAAACCTTGCTGATTCGTGGACATAAGCTCTCAAGAAAAACTGAGAATACAGTCGAGGATTCTACAGCAAACCAATTTTAGGGATATTGCTCTGTGTTTTAGCTTGGCTGTTGTGTGCATTGTATGAATTGTGATCATATGCTAGCGTGTCTGCAACTTTAATGTCTTCGTATAGGCTTTCTCATACTAACTAAATTCTTAATAACCTACAGTCTGTTCGACTCTGTTGATTCGAACCTCTTTGAGGAAGCAGTTCGCGAAGCGAGTGTGGTTGCCTCGTGCATTGCAGTCTCCAAAATATTTATTGTAAAGCTGAGCAGTTGGATGGAATATCCTGATTCAAAGTTTCGCAGCCCTCAAAATATCCCAGATGGCACGCTACTACCCCAAACTACGACTGGCTCAGTTACCTGCTGAGACCGTGTTACTACAAGCGTGAGAGAAGCATGCGTACCATACTCTTCATGAGGACCATCTAGCATTAGATAGTTGCTGCACTCGTCGGGGCAAAGAACTCGACTGTATTATTGTTCCACGTTTCATTCTAGAGGCCAAATTGATTACATAGAGATGGGTGCGTACTGGTTAATTCGAGAAACCTTTCCCACGTAGATGACTCTAAAAAGGTGGCGCGTACTTCGGTTACATCCGTCTTGTGGTTCTTAAGGGCCACAATTTGTAGGTATCTGTCGTTGTCCAGTGTTCTTGATTGGAAATGACCTTTGCGAATCTGACCTCACATGTTTTGTGTCACGCGGTAGTTGTAATGCATGTGTGCCTTCCCTTCACGTGTTTAAGCCACGCATATTTATACGATCGGGAATGTTCAGTTGCAGCCAGGCTACATGTACATTTAACAATTAAGCGTCAGAAAGGAGCATTCGGATGATATCGTAGGAGGCAATGTTGTGCAACCTTAGTAGCGACAAGATCCGACTATTTTGGAGTAGGATTTTACAATCTGAGACAAACTTCCGTCACAATGTCCGCAAACGTGACGTCAGATCCGCCTAGCAACAGCGATCTGAACGCCCATTGGCTGAAAGTTTCGATATATAGAAAAGGAGAGAAGCGTCCTTATTGTTTGAGGGAGAAAGGGGGGGGGGTCTCTCTTGTCCTTCGGGAACGCAGGGCGTGTCAGTCGCGGGGAGCCACTCAAAACGGACGGTCGAGTAACCGGGGTGGCTCTAAAAGAACGGGCTCGAGTGCATATTTCAGATGTTAAACAAGATATAAAGTGAAGTCATTAGTTATAAGAACGCCACGTGACGTGGGCAGTGTCTATCATTATGGAAAGTCAGAAAACGGTGTTAATGTGTGTAAAGGGTCGAATATAACGGCGTAGTCCAGAGGCGCCATATTGCAAATGCTGATTCTGTGACGTGTGTGACAAAACAATTTCCGTATTAATACAAGTATAGTACAAACTCTGTTGACAATTAAAAACTGGCATCCCTAAACGCTCCACTTCAGCAGGATCACCACCTACATGGAACCTGGCGACTGAGCGCTACTACTGTGCGACGAAGGACTTACCGAAGCAGCAAGACATCAGGTTAGTGATACCGCCCAGAGAAGTACTTCCTTCTCGCAATAATGGCACTGAGAGTGTTATATAGTGGTCAATAGTTCTAATGACGTCAACGTTTTCAGGGCCAACTTCCAGTGCTAAAAACACTTCTTGTCGTGAAATGACAATTGTCGCGTATTTTAAGCCTGGAATGACCGTTTAAGCCATGCTGGCAAACTTAACAAAAAAATGGCTCCGAGCACTATGGGACTCAACTGGTGAGCTCCTTAGTCCCCTAGAACTTAGAACCAGTTAAACCTAACTAACCTAAGGACATCACAAACATCTTAGCCCGAGGCAGGATTCGAACCTGCGATCGTAGCGGTCTTGCGGCTCCGGACTGCAGCGACTTTAACCGCACGGCCACTTCGGCCGGCGCAAACTTAACAATACACACAAGCGGCGTTCTACCGTTCCCGACTAGAGATACCGTCCGCTATTATGAACTATATTGTGAGCTGTTATTTCCTATGGCTAAGGATCAGACAGGAACATGTTTATGATTAGAAACACAAAAACTTTGGCAGTAACAGGTGTGACGCAGAACTAATTTATTTTCAGGAATTTAATTGAGCATGCTGCAGTTTCATTACATTAAATTTACGGGTGACACATCCAGAAGCACTTTGCTAAAGAGACACATTTCCCTCTTACAGTGGCTATTAGAAGACCGCCTTGTTTGGTGGATAAACAAGAATGCTGTGCAGTTGTCGGAAAACGAGTTCAAAAGTACTTGGCAGGACTGCCTGTCCATAAACCCCGCAATGAATCCCTATACGCCCCGGGGTAGACTCGGTAGGTTTAAGTAGCCTCTGACTAATGTTGCGTGATCTGAGTATTTCCGCTTTACTGACCGTAGAGTTTCTTTGAATAACTAAAACTGTCACAGAGGAATCGGTTGGCTGGTTACAGCATCCAAGAAGTAACTTTATTTCACCAAGACCTATTATACACATCCAGATAACTTCACTGTCACATTCAAGTTCGACCTCTTGAGAGACAATATGATGTACATAATTGCAGGAAAGCGTTATGAATTACAGTACTTCGAGAACATCATCCTGACGATTGACATGCTGATGTATCAGTGACGTAAGTCCATGAAGATGAAATTAAGTAAACAAAGTTTAATATTTGTGACTCACGATTTAGCATGTTCTGGAATGATCACTCGTATCATTGAGTTACATTATAGTACTTAGTAATTTGATCTAATTAATTGTTTGCAGCGCGACTGCTACGGTCGCAGGTTCGAATCCTGCCTCGGGCATGGATGTGTGTGATGTCCTTAGGTTAGTTAGGTTTAAGTAGTTCTAAGTTCTAGGGGACTGATGACCACAGATGTTTAGTCCCATAGTGCTCAGAGCCATTTGAACCATTTTTTAATTGTTTGCAAGTTGTCTTATAGGAAATTATGTTGCAGAACAGTGTCTAAGAACTTTAACACATACTGCAGATGGGCTACTTTACAGATGGTGAGATCCGTACCGACATGGTCCTACGGCCCCGCCCCCTGGCACAAATGCCAGAGCTGCGACCTAACTGTTCCGGCGTAACGCCAAGAACGGCACGAAGATCAGGATCGCAAAAGCAGAGGGGGCAGTGAGACGACGTCAGCCAACAGTACGTTGACTCGGAGGACACCACGACCGGAGTGGCATCAACACGAAGAGAAGAAAAGCGACGCTCCGCCTAGCCCCTGCCGCATTAGAGGACGAGCAGTGATATTCACGAAAGCTGTGACCGAAGAACTTGTGCGATTAGATTGCATGGAAATTGTATACATTGAAGGACATTGATTATTTGCATGTCGCCAATTGCTTGCGACCCATGCTGTGGAAACGAAAGTTAATTATTGTCAGTTCGATTACTGTAAAAAACTCCATTAATACAATTTCTTGTATGTTGCCTAGCTATCCGAGAAAACAGCTTCCTAAGCACCCTCTAATTCCCCCACCCCATCCCCCCTCGTCACCCGTGTTGATCAAGCTTTCTTTCATTTTTTTGTATTTAGATGAACCATTATTAGAAAGATTATTTATTGCACTGCGTTAAAATAAAATATTATACCCAACAAATCAAAACGCATGGTTGCTGTAGGCCTAAATAAATTACAAGTTGAATAAACTTTCTAAAAAAATTGAAAGTAAAACAAGATCTATGTTTTACTATTTGTGGAAACTATTGTACATTGGTTCTGGTATGATGGGTAACAAAGGACACATTTTATCCATTCATCGTATGTTGATAATTGTGCTTAAATCACTAATTACAAATGAAAGGATAAGTGCCGTAGTTAAGAGCAGCTAAAATATACCTTTCTAGGAGTTGTGTTTATACTACACTTTTACTCTGAATTTTCTTGCTGTGGGCGAAATGGATCAAATGGCTCTCAGAACTATGGGACTTAACATCTGAGGTCATCGATCCCCTAGACTTAGAACTACTTAAATCTAAGTACATTACACACATCCCTGCCCGAGGCACGATTCGAACCTGCAACCATAGCAGCAGCGTGGTACCGGACTGAAGCGCCCAGAACCGCTCGGTCACATCGGCCGGCTGTTGTGGGCGAAACATACTCTGATTATATCAGTGAACTTCAGGTTAGCAGCTGTGTAGTATTCTATCGACAAGTTAGCTAAAATTGAGAATACCGAAAATGAGCTCAAAGTAGCTTAAATTGCGTTCACTACATGCTGCAATCCCTAGCAGTGTTATAAATATTCTTCATGCTACACTGAAGCGCTAAAGAAACTGGAAGAAACTGGTATAAGCATGCGTAATCAAATACAGCGGAATGCAAACAGGCAGAATACGGCGCTGCGGTCAGCAACGATACGTCGGTTTTTTACTCGGTTATTAGCAAAAATACGAAAAAACCTATTATAATCGAGACCAAACAAATACCGAAAAATACCGGTTATTCTGAACTAAAATACCGGCATTGGCTTTAACTATCGGTTTTTCCCAGTGAAACTGAGATACCGAGACAAAATCGTTGACAGAACAACAAGTGAAATCGAAAACTTATCTCACGTCTACTACTCGCAAAGAAACGAGAGATATGTAAACTCGGTATCGTATCTTTAAAAACGTGGAGCTGATCTTGGTGCGAAATATTGCAGAGATACTGACACAGCGGAGACAGTTAACGAAACAGCTGTTTTCAAGGCCCAGATGAAAAACGTGCTGAATAACATATACACAATCTGATCAAAAGTATCCGGACACCTATTAGTGGACATTTACATGAGGTGTGTGTCCATCCTTCGCCCTTATGACAGCTTGAATTCTGCTGGGGACAATTTCAACGATGCGTGTGAATGTCTTGTTCAAAAGCCGGGACCAGAGGAGGTAATGGTGTTGGACGCTGGGTTTTATAGCGAAGTCGACGTTCTGCTTCCACTGGGTTCAGTTCGGGGCTCTGGGTAGGTTAGTTCATTTCAGAAATGTTACTGTTCACAAACCATTGCCTCGCCCATGTTGCTATATGACAGGATGCAATGGCATGTTGATAAAATCAACGTCTGCGTACTGTGGTTGTTTCTATGTGTTTCCACTTCACAGTCACGTCACCGACAGTCGACTTGGGCAGCTTTAGAAGAGCTGAAATGGCACTGATGGATCTGTCACTCAGGTGATATCCAGTGAGAGTCCTCGTTCGATGTGACTAGCCTCTCCTGACCGACCATTTCTTCTGTTACTGCTTCCGCACTGACAACGTGAGAAACCTGTTTCCCGCCCCGTTTTATACTGCATGGTCCACCTCTCATGGCCTCTGTAGGTCACTCCAGCTTTATATATGGGTGTCCAGATTCTTTTGAAATAGCATTTACGACTTCCCGTTTAGACATTTCGAAGATGTATATAAGACAACAAGTGTCTGGCGTAGTTGTTACAGCGGTTACTGCTGCTAGAATGGCAGATTATCCAGATTTAAGTGAGTCTGAAGATGGTGTTACAGAGGGCGCACGTGCGATGGGACACAGGCTCTCCGAGGTAGCGATGAAGTGGGGATCTTTCCGTACGACCATTGAATGTCAGGAATCCGGTAAAACATGAAATCTCCGATATAGCAGCGGCCGGAAGAAATCATGCAAGAACAGTACCAACGACGACTGAAGAGAATTGTTCATCCTGATAGAAGTGCAACCTTATCGCAAATTGCTGCACATTTCAATGGTGAGCCATCAACAAGTGTCAGCGTGCGAACCATTCAACGAAGCATCATCGACATGGGCTTTCAGAGCCGAAGGTGCAGTCGTGTACCATTGACGAGTGCTGGACACAAAATCTTTACGCCTCATGTGGCCCCGTCAACACCGACATTGGACTGTTGATGCCTGGAAACATGTTGCCTGGTCGGACGAGTCTCGCTCCAAATTTTATCGAGTGGGTGAACGTGCACGGGTATGGAGACAACTTCATAAATCCAAGGACCCTGCATGTCAGCCGCGGACAGTTCAAGCTGGTGGAGGCTCTGTAATGGTGTGGGGCCTGTGCAAATGGAGTGATATGGGATCCCTGATACGTCTAGATACGACTCTAACAGGTGACACGTCCAAAAGCATCCTGTCCGATCACCTGCATCCTTTCTTATCGATTGTGCATTCCGACGGATTTAGGCAATTCCGGCACGATATTGCGACACCCCACACGTCCAGAATTGCTACACAGTGTGTAATGTTGTTGCTTTGATTTGCTATGAAGGCGGTGCTGATGGCCAATAAAAGCGGGTTAAAAGCTGTGAGCTGTCTGGGGAAGTTAACCTTGCATTACTGAGCAACTGTTTCACCAGGTATCCAGTCTAGCTTACCAAATTCCCAACCAGACTAACATTAACTATAATCTTTTAATAGTCATACGACAACCGGTGATATATATATAAAAGAGAATTTAAATAAAAAGAAATAAATCAGTTTATATTTGGAAATTTATTTTTACATTGATCATTGAAATTTCAGCATATTAAACTTGAGTCATAACTAAGCTGGTGCCTTATTTAGGATTGTGTAAATGTGAGTTTGTAATCTTACGCAACACATAAAATAGGGAGCCTAGATTGGGAGACTACATACAACACTGCATTCATAAAATTACACACGAAGAACGTTGAAACATATGCAAGAGGAAATTAACCACAACCAACCGATACAATTTTCACCCAAAGAAGTTACGTTCGTAGCGCACTCCTGTCCGTCATGTAAATACCACACACTGGTATACTAAATACATACTAACTCTCTGTGAAATCTTCCCGAAAAGAATAGCTGAGGGCTACTTTGATGATTACACCACATGCTTCACGTGGTCAACTTGGTTTACACAAACAGTGTAACTCCACAATAATTTTGATAATTAAAATAAATTAGATCGAAAAGCAATTTACAAAAGAAAAACCTCGAACTGGTTAATGACGTCTTACTATTAACCTTATGGGTCAAACAATTGTATAAGCACGTGGTACTGGTCTCACAAAGTACACCCCACGTAGGCTGAACATAAAGAAAAGTTGCTATATTGAAAAATATTGTTAAGATGAGACGTTATAATCTCATGCACATTCGCATTTAAGATTGATGATCTTAATTAGAGTTACTGATCAACACGTGGTTCCACTTTACTCACAAAGTAGTGACAAAGTAACTACTGGAAGATATTTTGAACTTCACACTCGAAATACACTGCGTTGCAATTTAAGATAACATTAGATATTTTAGAGCTAAACCTGAAATAAAGGTGATTAAATTTTCAGTTAGGCTGAACTTAAGAAATCCATTGTCCTACGGACTTAGCAGACACGCGCTTAGCCGGAGATCTTACCACTTCAGACGCTCGCCGCGGACCGTCTGACGTGGTCCCTTCCTGAGGGGTGACTCACAAATACAAACGGAAGTGGCCAGAGGGGCAGCTTCCTATACCAACATGACAAGGGACAGACTGGACCATACTAAGGATAGAAACCTCTTTGCTTTTAGAAAGCGTAGCTACCTGTTCCGACGTTGGTCCTACTGTTCTATAGCAGACAGGCTCGTCTGCTACCCTCAAGCATGCAACTAGAAATACATTTGCTCATTCATCGTCTCACACAGAAGGGAAGGGGGATGACAGTATCTTATCATACACAGTATATAAAAGAAAGCGGATGTAGGTTCCGTATGAGACTGTGTGACATGAATTACACATAAACTGTGTTTTAAAGTGTAGTAGTGTGACAGATATCGTTCTTGTTTATGTGTGAAAGTAGCACGTTCCACTACTCAGTCTCCTCCCAGATAGTCAGAAACGCCACAGTAAATTTAGAATAGGAATTTATGCCGTAAATGACAACAGATTTAAGAAATTAACATGAAAGGAATCCAACAGAGACATTTCAAGTGGCTCCAGGAACACTCTTCTGAGTATAAACACTTCCGCTGGCCACCAAACTCCTCGGACATGAACATTGTTGAGCATATGTGAGATGCCTTGTATCGTGGTGTTCAGAAGAGATCTCCACCCCCCTTCTACACTAAGGATTTATGGTAAAATGTTCAAATGTGTGTGAAATCTCATGGGACTTAACTGCTGAGGTCATCAGTCCATAAGCTACACATTACTTAACCTAAATTATCCTAAGGACAAACACACACACCCATGACCGAGCGAGGACTCGAACCTCCACCGGGACCAGCCGCACAGTCCATGACTGCAGCGCCTTTAGACCGCTCGGCTAATCCCGCGCGGCAGGATTTATTGACAGCCCTGCAGGATTCCTGGTGTCAGTTTCCTCCAGCACTACTTCCGACACTAGTCGATCCCATGCACGTCGTGTTGCGGCACTTCTGCTTGCTCTTGAGGGCCCTATACTATATTAGGCAGGTGTACCACTTTCTTTGGCTCTTCAGCATACTTCCGTGTTTGGATAAGCGTCTCTTCACTCACAGTTTGAAAAAGTTTTTATAATAACTTATTTGGCTAATCATCACTTCACCTATATTTAAAAAAATACTTCGAAATGCCTAAACGGGAAGTCGTAAATGCTATTTCAAAAGAATCTGGACACCCATATATAAAGCTGAAGTGACCTACAGAGGCCATGAGAGGTGGACCATGCAGTATAAAACGGGGCGGGAAACAGGTTTCTCACGTTGTCAGTGCGGAAGCAGTAACAGAAGAAATGGTCGGTCAGGAGAGGCTAGTCACATCGAACGAGGACTCTCACTGGATATCACCTGAGTGACAGATCCATCAGTGCCATTTAAGCTCTTCTAAAGCTGCCCAAGTCGACTGTCGGTGATGTGACTGTGAAGTGGAAACACATAGAAACAACCACAGTACGCAGACGTTGATTTTATCAACATGCCATTGCATCCTGTCATATAGCAACATGGGCGAGGCAATGGTTTGTGAACAGTAACATTTCTGAAATGAACTAACCTACCCAGAGCCCCGAACTGAACCCAGTGGAAGCAGAACGTCGACTTCGCTATAAAACCCAGCGCCCAACACCATTACCTCCTCTGGTCCCGGCTTTTGAACAAGACATTCACACGCATCGTTGAAATTGTCCCCAGCAGAGTTCAAGCTGTCATAAGGGCGAAGGATGGACACACACCTCATGTAAATGTCCACTAATAGGTGTCCGGATACTTTTGATCAGATTGTGTATATGTTATTCAGCACGTTTTTCACCTGGGCCTTGAAAACAGCTGTTTCGTTAACTGTCTCCGCTGTGTCAGTATCTCTGCAATATTTCGCACCAAGATCAGCTCCACGTTTTTAAAGATACGATACCGAGTTTACATATCTCTCGTTTCTTTGCGAGTAGTAGACGTGAGATACGATTTCGATTTCACTTGTTTTCTGTCAACGATTTTGTCTCGGTATCTCAGTTTCACTGGGAAAAACCGACCAGTTAAAGCCAATGCCGGTATTTTAGTTGAGAGTAACCGGTATTTTTCGGTATTTGTTTGGTCTCGATTATAATAGGTTTTTTCGTATTTTTGCTAATAACCGAGTAAAAAAAACGACGTATCATTTTGCCACCTAACAGCGCTAATATTTTTGGTATTTCAATAAAACTACTTTTAAACTATTAGTGTTTAATCGTGAAATTTGCATTGCTTTGAAATACGAGATTGTTGTAGAAATTGGGAGAAACAATCTGCACAGTTTTAAAGAAATTCCTGCACCTAGAAACTAGCAACAAACACATGACAAAGAATCGATACAGCATTGCAGAGACAATAAGGTACCCGTTGGCGTATGGCATGGTAAATCATATGTTACGCATGTATGTGCCGTTTTCAAGACATCTATAAGATAGATTGTCGCTTTTGTCCTTGGACATCAGTTGTATTGCAGAACGGTACCATTCTCAGATTGGAAGTATTTTACGAAGGGTGGTAACAACGAAGTTCTACGTTCCATTTGCTTTAAACGATTAAAAACAGCCGGCCGGTGTGGCCGAGAAGTTCTAGGCGCTTCAGTCTGGAAACGCGTGACCGCTACGGTCGCAGGTTCGAATCCTGCCTCGGGCATGGATGTATGTGATGTCCTTAGGTTAGTTAGGTCTAAGTAGCTCTAAGTTCTAGGGGACTTATGACCTTAGATGTAAAGTCCCATAGTGCTCACAAGGGAACCTCCCCATCGCACCCACCTCAGATTTAGTTATAAGTTGGCACAGTGGATGGGCCTTGCAAAACTGGACACAGATCAATCGAGAAAACAGGAAGAAGTTGTGTGAAACTATGAAAAAATAAGCAAAATATACAAACTGAGCAGTCAAAAAGAATGTTTCAAATGGCTCTGAGCACTATGGGACTTAACATCTATGGTCATTAGTCCCCTAGAACTTAGAACTACTTAAACCTAACTAACCTAAGACATCACACAACACCCAGTCATCACGAAGCAGAGAAAATCCCTGACCCCGCCGGGAATCGAACCCGGGAACCCAGGCGCGGGAAGCGAGAATGCTACCGCACGACCACGAGCTGCGGACACTGAGTAGTCCATGAGCAACATAGGCATGATCAATTTATCCATGAAGTTGCATATTTTGCCCATGGACTACTCAGTTTGTATATTTTGCTTATTTTTTTCATAGTTCCACACAACTTCTTCCTGTTTTCCCGATTGATCTGTGTTCAGTTTTTCAAGGCCAATCCACTGTGCCAACTTATAACTAAATCTGTGTGTGTGTGTGTGGGGGGGGGGGGGGGGTGATGAGGAGGTTCCCTTGTCAGAGCCATATGAACCATTTTAGATTAAAAACAGGAAGAGGCACAACAAACTCGTGATAACATTTGGGGGGAAAATGTCCACAATGTTCCTTGGAAGAGAATGTTAATTTGATTGATATAATTTTATTGACGTGTTACAAATAGGGGATAATAACTGAACTATTGATTTTGTAGTTGCTTCAGAGTGAAAAACTGATACCATCCAAAAGTGACATTGCAGGTAAGGCATCCAATTGTGAGTTTTCGCTATCTCTGTCGCTATGCCAGTCACATTCAACTTCGCAGCCCTTGCTGGAGACAATAAGACCAATTTATACCGCAGCCTCGATCACATAGCGATCGTGATCTCATGCTTCTTCACCTTCATTAGAATGTTTCAAACTTTGTTCGAAGTGTACGCTTATTAGTACAAGTAATAGCAACAAAAAATCAAGAAGCGGTCATTTCATAAACCAGTTATTTTGAGCGTTTTTAAAGGTCATGTTAAACTGGAGACGAACCGGTGTAACTGGGAATCGGTTGTTTCAACGATAACCGCTACACCTAGTCCACATCCAACAGAAATCGGGAAGAAGTGGAATCTTCGACCAAATAATGTGTTTGCCTCTGCACCCTCTCGCCTATCTTCTGAGACCCTACAGTACTGTAGCGAAGTAACAGCAAGACTATTTCTCAGTACGAGCGCGTTTTGTAGATGGCGGCTGCGTAGAGCAAGTGCACTGTTACCAGATAAATCACGTTTGCAATAGATGTCTGCTCGGTTCCTGGCCTTTATTAACGATGCAGCTTAAGACTGTGACAGCGTGCGTTTGTAGTCGTGGGGCGAGGGAAACGCTTCTTCTTGTAGGCAGATGATAGAAAACACGAAGGATTCCAAAGGGTAGGAGGACTCACGTACTCCCGATAAATTCTTCAACCGTCTCTGTTTTTGTCAGTCTTTGAGCACTCTCTGTGTCTGTGGCAGTGACGAAGGCTTATTTCGCCATGCCGTCGATTCGGCCCTGCAAGTTGGTGTGTAACCACTGCGTAACACACTCCATTTCACGTACTGACTATTTATCTTTCACTGTATGTAGAGTGGCAACGTTAATCATTACGGGCATGTGTGTCGTATATGTGTGAGTCGATGTCACACTGTGAATGTTTGATTATTTTCGTAATGGATGGCGGTCAAATGCATCAGAGAAGCGAAGTAGCGACGTTTGATCAGCGCCACAGGCGCCATCATTCCTGTTTTACGTTGTTGAACGCTTGCACTATAATTCTGGTACAGCATCGCCACATGAAATGTTTCTGTACCTGCCTTCACATTATGTTCACGCTTAAATCTGTGATTTTTACTATATTTTTGTTGCCAGGACTGTCTGAGGTAGCTCACATTGAATCTAGATACGCTAAATCAACTTTCCAGACACACCCTGCAGAGATTTTAGTCCGGAATCCAAGGTTTTGGCCTCGAAAAAAATGTGAAACGATCGTTAGTAAATTATTTAATTATGCAACGGGTGTTGATCTGCATAAATAATTGCATCCATGTACGTATATGTGAAAAAACTGGAGTCATAAACGTGGGGGACTGTCTATCACACGTTAATGCAGGTAATCACTTCCTCCTAGCATTTGTACTACACATCATAGCAAAACAAATAGTGCTTTTAAGCTGCTTACAGGGAGAACATGATGGGTAGGAAATGATTTGGGTTAATTAGCATCCAAACGAGCTTCATTTAATTTGAAATGTTTCATTATTTCAAAGAAAAATCAAACCAGACTTAGTATGAGCTTAAATCCTCTCCATTTTGCTATATACAGAAAAAATATGTATGATTAAAATGATCCCTTAAGCTCATTGCAGACAGACTTTGATTTATTTAACCATGACCAGTAATGGTCAGTGGTGAGAAAGCGATTGTATGTACTGTATTGTATGTTAACCGAGGACCTAGAAACGACGGAGAGGCTCCGTCCCTGCCGCAGCCGCAGTGGTCCACAACCCCACGACGACTACCGCAGTCCACTTCACCCCTCCGCCGCCCCACACCGAACCCAGGGTTATAGTGTGGTTCGGCCCCCGGTGCCCCCCCCCCCCCCCCCCCCCCCCGGGGAATGTCACACACCAGACGAACCCCTATTTTTGCGTGGTAGAGTAATGGTGGTGTACGCGTACGGGGAGAATTTGTTTGCACAGCAATCGCCAACATAGTGTGGATGAGGCGGAAAAAGGGGAACCAGCCCGCATTCGCCGAGGCAGATGGAAAACCGTCTAAAAACATCCACAGACTGGCCGGCTCACCGGACCTCAACCCAAGTCCTCCGGGCGGATTCGTGCCGGGGACCAGGCGCTCCTTCTCACTCTGGAAAGCCGTGCGTTAAACCGTTCGGCTAACCGGGCGGGCTGAGGAAGCGATAATTATGCGTGGTTTCCAAAAACAAACATTCGTTTACACAAGCTCTCAGCAGTAGATTACCACTAAAGTACTAACTTTAACCATGCAACAAATGCTGGGACACAGGAGATGATAGTGCGAACTTACATCGTTTATACTCAAATCGGAGACCCATGGTCTAGGAGTCGCGGCCTGTCTTCGCCAGTGGTGAGGTGGGCACGCCTTGTTTGCGTCTCGCCTGTTGTGCTGCTTGCTAGCAGCCGCACGTTTGTTTACTTTCGCTTAGCCACTTTTTTCGTGTGCGAATTCATCGACCATAATGGCGTTTTTCTATTGCGGAGCGACGATGAAATTAACTATTCCGTCGATCATAAACGACCACAAGCGTATGAAGTAGAACGGTTTATGCGGCACGAAATGCGTCACCCGCAATAAGGTGTTCTCGGAATTCATTTTTCTATCCTTAATACTACTGTGTCCATACAGCTGGTGAATAAAGAGCTGTGCGCCAACATTGTGGGGCGCCGTGATACCGAAATCAAGTTCCGACACTCTGACGGCCGTATAGGAACTGTCGTGGTTCACGCTGGTTTGGGCCTCAGAACGTTGAGGGGTTTCGTACTCCCGTCCGAGGTGCCGTCGGATGTTGTGGTGGTCGTCTTTAAACCTTACGGCAGTGTCGTCAGTTACGCTGCTCAACTGTGGAAGGCCTTCGAATCCTACCGGGTCCTCAATGGCGTCCGTGTCAGATAAAAACTGAACTGAGGGAACACGTGCGTTCCTACTTGGTTATTGCCAGCTGCAGAGCTGTCGCCATTTACTATGGCCAGACGTGCACTTGTTCAGGTTGTGGCTCAGGTTGAGGCCAGGAACGCCATGTCTGTTCTGAATGTCTCTGACGTAGAAACCCAGCTCGCGCTATTCGTCCACGAGACTCAGATGGCCATAGACACGGGTTCCCAGATAGGTGCCGTGTTTCTTGACTTCCGCAAGGCGTTCGATACAGTTCCCCACAGTCGTTTAATGAAGAAAGTAAGAGCATATGGACTATCAGACCAATTGTGTGATTGGATTGAAGAGTTCCTAAATAACAGAAGTAAGAGTGATTTCAGGTGTGCCGCAGGGGAGTGTCGTAGGACCGTTGCTATTCACAATATACATAAATTACTTTGTGGATAACATCGGAAGTACACTGAGGCTTTTTGCGGATAATGCTGTGGTATATCGAGAGGTTGCAACAATGGAAAATCGTACTGAAACGCAGGAGGATTCGCAACGAACTGACGCTTGGTGCAGGGAATGGCAATTGAATCTCAATGTAGACAAGTGTAATGTGCTGCGAATACATAGAAAGAAAGATCCTTTATCATTTAGCAACAATATAGCAGGTCAGCAACTGGAAGCAGTTAATTCCATAAATTATCCCGGGAGTAGGCATTAGGAGTGATTTAAAATGGAATGATCATATAAAGTTGATCGTCGGTAAAGCAGATGCCAGACTGAGGTTCATTGGAAGAATCCTAAGGAAATGCAATCTGAAAACAAAGGAAGTAGGTTACAGTACACCTGTTCGCCCACTGCTTGAATATTGCTCACCAGTGTGGGATCCGTACTCAATAGGGTTGATAGAAGAGATAGAGAACATCCAACGGAGAGCGGCGCGCTTCGTTACAGGATCATTTAGTAATCGCGAAAGCGTTACGGAGATGATAGGTAAACTCCAGTGGAAGACTCTGCAAGAGAGACGCTCAGTAGCTTGGTACGGGCTTTTGTTGAAGTTTCGAGAACATACCTTCACCGAGCAGTCAAGCAGTATAATGCTCCCTCCTACGTATATCTCGCGAAGATACCATGACGATAAAGTCAGATAGATTAGAGCCCACAGAGAGGCATACCGACAATCTTTTTTTCCACGAACAATACGAGACTGGAGTAGAAGGGAGAACCGATAGAGGTACTCAAAGTACCCTCCGCCACACACCGTCAGGTGGCTTGCAGAGGACGGATGTAGATTGAGATGTAGATGTAGAATGGCTCAGACGCTGATCGGAAACGTCGACCTCCCTGCGGCGCTCACTATGTCCATTTTACGCTGCCTGGAAGTTTTGTCTGTCACTCCTGCACTGCCGCCGGAGGCAGTACAAACAGACGATGTCCGACTCGATCCCACGGTTGTTGATTATGGAGTTGCACCAGCTTCCACTTTTCTGCCCTCCGTCGGACAACAACAGTCCACCATCCTACACGGAACAATATGTCGGGGAGCTATGATCGCCGAGGAATAAACAGCACCGTTCCCTTTCTGATGACTACCTCCATCGGATGTGTGCACAGGATGGTGACCCTCATACTGATGAAGCTCTGTCCTCCGAAGCCCTGGCACCAGACAAAACGACGTTTGTCCTCGGCTCCGTCGGTATCTGCAACACCGACCTTCCCCCGCCTGTGTCTGATGGGGTTGTCCCACTTTCTGTGTCTGACGCTACCTGTGGACGCACCTGTGACAGTTTTCCATTGAATCGCACCAGTCTTGTCGGCGGACGACGTCGATGCGGACGATGGACCCTCTGGAGGTGAATAGAGTGATGGAACCAAATGGGTGCAGTCGGCTCCCTCCCCGTCACAGTGATGTGCTCTTCACGGGCCTAAAAGGGAATTCCTCGTGCTTGTTATGTGGTTGTATCGCCTGTCCTCCTGGTGATGACAGCTTTCCTAACTTATCGCACACACGTGGTCAGTGTCAATACCATTCGCATGCTCCATAAACTGGCACTACTCCATGAAATGCTGCATACTGCGGACGTTGACGTTCCCGTCCTGTAGGAGGTGCACGTTGCAACCTTTGTGCTCCAAATGGCTTCACGGCACAACTCTCCCGTGCTTCTCCTACTAATAGAGGGTGACGATACTCTTGCCTGACGGTATCCTCACTGACAGTTGCCTATCTCCCTGATGCCAGAGGTACGGCTCTCGGGTTTAGTGAAGTCAGGATCAAGAACATCTATGTGCCATCTGGTTCTGGTCGCCGCCGCGAACGTTCCACTGTCTTATCCCTGGTGGTCACGCTTCTTTTGCTGTCTCGCCAGGATGTCTTAATCGTGAGAGGCGACTTTATTTCAACTCCACCTGGGGGCCCAAAGACCAACTCAGCGTCACTCCCCATGCGTGTCATTAGAAGCAGTTGTCGAGCACTGCAACCTTGTAGACTCCTGGGAGGATATTCATGTTGGTCATCTGGGGTTTATGGATTTCGCTAAGCCTTCTTCCCGTCACCTAGATCGTGTTTATATTGTCCGTGATATTGTCGGTAGGTACAGGCTGCTGAAGTCTGGCCCATTGTGTTTTCTGACCATGATATCTCTGCTGCCAAAGGGCGTGGCGCGGCTGGGAACTACAGCAACTCAACATGACTCATCTTACTTCACCCAACTGCCGTCAGCTCGTCTATAGCTTTTCGATGACTCCTTGATCCTTGTTAGCCTGCCCTGTCATGATGGGTCCTCCGCAAGGCCTTGATTGTCTATGGAAGGGAGGTCGCGGCATGGTGACGACGAATCTACTTCACGGTTCTATGGGAATGTACAAAGATGCTGTTTTCGCTAGACCGTCAGGCGCTGGTGAATCGTGCCAAGACACTGCTCATTGCCCCCTCTCGACATCACCTATGATCAAGGCACACACACACACAAACACACACACACACACACACACACACACACACACACACACACTCTTACACATACACACTCACACACACACACACACACACACACACACACACAAGTTGTCACATGAGTGTCCGTCTTTGTACCACGTGATAGCGCAACAGCGCCACCGTCGGAGGATTTTGATTAATGTTCTGACTACTGATGATGGGTGGAGCTTAGATACCTCACGCGATATAGGGTCTGTCCTCCATGCACATCATGTTATGTTGTACTCTGCACAACGTCACCACCTTGCCAACTTTATGGCGGTCTCACGATTTTCCTCTGGCTCAGTTCCTGGGAATGAAACGATGAATCTGCTTGCTGACGCCACGGAGGACGAAGTCCACATTGCTATCCAGGGGGGTTCTACGAACAAGTCGCTCAGCCTAAGGGACACTCATTAGAGTTTTGAGGAACATTTCGTCCCCTACTCGCGCCGATGTGGACGGAATTTTGTTGGCACCTTTTGTCGTCTCTCATGGAGACTATAGACAGTTTCATTAATTGTCTCCTCATTCCCACCCACAAGACTCGGGGGGCGTCATGGTTACGTGATTATTGCCCCTTGAAGTTGCTGAGCAGCAATATCTGTACCCAGCTGTTGGCTGCACAGCTTAAACGAACGGCCCGGTATGAAACCTCTTTGGGAGCTACCAATAACATACACAACACCCTCTGTCACTATCGAGACATAATCGCTTTTGCTCATACTCGTCGTTTGCCTGGACTTTTGTCCACTCTTGACTTCGGCCACGCGTTCGATCGGGTCCATCACGACTACGTGGAACACGTGCTCCGCAAAATGGACTACGCTGATACCACCGTTGACGTCGTAATGCGTCTCTCTCGCGGGGCGGCGACATATGTGGTCTACAAAGGCCATCTCACTCCTCCCATCTTGTTCCGTCGTTCAGTGCGTTAAGGCTGCCCACTCTGTGCACTTAGTACGCTTTCGCCATGGAATCGTTGTTCTGCAGCCTCCATCAATACTTCTCTCGGTGATCACGTCTTCAGCTGTACTGTTCATGCGGATGAGCTCGTTCTCGTTCTTCGTAGCAGAGCTGAGGTCAGGAATTCATTCAAGCGCTATGGCTATAGGTGCGGGGCTTCCTGCGGACAGTGTTTCTGTAGTTGCTATCGTCCGATACTTATGATTCTATTTCCCAACGGATCTGCGGCGCACGACTGCCCTCTACTACGGCGCATACTGTCCCAACTACGAGCTGGACTCCTAGACCGTCATTTACGAGCCCTTGGTCTTCTGCAACCGACACAATTTGTATGTAAATGTCTTTCCGGCGTCACGTATCCCCGACGTGTCACAGACATTCCTCAGTCCATCGTCTATGCCCCGCCAAATGCTAGCGGGTATTGGGTTCATAAGTTTGCCACGGCTTGCTGTTCAAGATTCGGTATGAGACCCTCACCCTCCGACAGTGCATAGACGGTCTGTACCTGATCATCCGATAGCCGTTTCCGTCAGTTGTTAAGTGGTGCTCACCAACCTGTTCCTGGAACACCACGCTTTCTCTCATCCCCATCCAGCTTTTCAAAGTCTCGCCACCCTTCTGTTATTTCCGCCACTTTTTCTCGAACTGGGCTACGTCCACACAGCGATACTTCCAAAGCTCTTGATATCCACGAAGGCGATCTATGGCTTTCTTCAGCAGAACAGGTCACCGAATGTTCTTGGTGCCACAGACGCCGGCCTTAATTACCAGTAAGACACCTCATCAGCTACCTCCTCACCTGCTCCTCTTTCCGGACTCAGGATACTTCCCACAAACGAAGACGAACTCTGTGAACTGCATTTGTAGATAAGCAGTTTAATACTTGCTTATTGTCCTTGGAATAATGTCCTTGGTTTGTCATACTTCCTTAATGAACGATGTTATGCAATTGTCCGCAATCCCAAACACAACAACGTGTTTCCACTTCCCTTTCTAATGTCTTTCTTAGCCCACCTCAGGTTTCGGGTGTTACTGTAATGAAGACTTGATCCACTCTTAGTACTGGTTATTCTCTGGTCATTGGCACGATCTTCTCAGAAAAACTATGTATCAATAGTAACGCCGAGTGGAGAAACTTGCCGCTACCTCCTCCTCGTGACGTCGGGTATTTGCTATAATCTGTGGTATAAATAAATAAGTAATATTAAAATAAAATAAAATGAAAAATAAAGGAGAAATACAAATTATAAAAAAACGATATGACTGATTTTCTTTGTACCTCTACTCTACGATCCCTAGACTTTGCTTGATTCCTGGAGAAGGGTACAGAATATGGTGGCCAGGCTCCAGGTTGCGACCCCTGCCCACTTTGCCCCTACCTCTCCCTTTGGGCTTCAAAAGGAGCAAAAGGAGGCGGGTAGGGATTGGGGGGAGGGGGGAGTTGTAACGTCTTTGACTAGTGATCAAAACGTCCTTGGTAGCGGGTTCGAACCACATCACTGCTTAAAATTTAAATAAAAATCATCATCAATGGCGGCCAAAGACTTCCGGCGTAGGAAGTCACACTCGTTCTGCCAACAGCCCAGTCAACGTGGGTGGAGAAACGGACAGAGGCTCAGGGCACTCTCTTGTCCTTGGAGTAAGAAAGTGCCCTGAACAATCGGAAGAATAAGCACTGATCAACGTCATGAGGATGAGAAGGCAATGGAAACCACTGCAGACACTGTGGATGTATAATGTGCATCCACAGGACATGTGGCCTGTAATTGAATAGTGTCATTATGATAGGACAAGATTCCGTACTTATCTCCCTTTCGTATTTCCGGAAAGGGAGGTGAACTTGAGAATAACAAACGAAAGGTAAAAGTTCTACGAGTAGGGGCATGGGCTGTCGAAGTTTCAACGTGACAGGGAAGCAAGAAAATGTGAAAAGGGAAATGCTTAGGCTCAATATAGTTGTAGTGGCGGTCATTGTATTGAAATGGAAAGAAGACAAGAAGAGTAATATTAAAATGAGCAGAAATGGTATAATGAGAGTAGGATTCGTTGTGAATAGGAAGGTAGGACAGAAAAGGTGTTACTGTCAGCAGTTCAGTGAAATGGTTGCTCTCATCAGAATCGACAGCAAACCAACGCCGGCAATAATCAGGTATATATGCCAACGTCACAAGCATAAGATGAAAAGACAGAGAAAGTACATGAGAATACTGAACGGGTAATTCAGGAAGTAAAGAGAGATGAAAATCTAATAGTCACGTGGGATTTGAGTGTGATTTTAGGGGAAGGAGTAGAAGAAAGTGTTACGGGAGAATAATGGCTTGGTACTAGGAATGAGAGAGGAGAAAGACTAATTGTGTTCTCCAATAAATTTCAGCTGGTTAACAGCGAATACTCCGTTCAAGAATCGGAAAAGGAAGACGCATACCTGGAAAATGCCGGGAGATACAAGAAGATTTCAACTGGATTTCATCGCGATCTGGCAGATTCCGAAATCAGATACTGCATTGTTAGATATGACCAGGAGCAGATGTAACTCAGATTACAATTTAGTAACGATGAATATTAGGCTGAAGTTTAAGATACAATTCAGGAAGAATCAATGCGAAGGGAAGTGGGATACAGAAATATTAAGGAATGAAGAGATGCGCTTGACGTTCTCTGAGGCTATAGACACAGTGACAATGAATAGCTCAGTAGGCAATTAAGTTGAACAAGAAAGGACATCTCTAAAAGGAGAGATCACAGATGGTGGAAAGATAAACATTGGCACAAGGAATGTAGCTGCGAAGAAGTCATTGGTAACAGAAGAAATACTTCAGTCGATCAACAGAAGAAGGGAGAACAAAAATGTTCTGGGAAAATCAGGAGTACTGAAATATAGGTGTCTTAGGAATGAAATCCCCCAGGAACTTTGGACCGTGCTGTCGGGGGGGTGGCTTCTGTGACTCAGCGATACAGATAGCTGTACCGTAGAGGTAATAAAACGGAGGTGTATCTGTTGAGGGGAAAGAGGAACATGTGGTTCCTGAAGAGGGGCAGCAGCCTTTTCAGTAGTTACAGGGGCAACATTCTGGATGATTGACTGCTGAACGTCAAGCAAAATGGCCTTGCAGTGCTGGTATTGCGAAAGGTTGAAAGCAAGGGGAAACTACACCCGTAATTTTTCCCGAGAGTATGCAGCTTTACTATACGGTTAAATGATGATGGCGTCCTCTTGGATAAAATATTCCGGAGGTAAAATAGTCCCCCATTCGGATCTCCAGGTGAAAGCTACTCATGAGGATGTCATAAACAGGAGATATGAAACTGGAATTCTACGGATCAGAACCCTTAATCGAGCAGGTATGTTAGAAAATTTAAAAAGGGAAATGGACCAGCTGAAGTTAGATGTATTGGGAACATTATAATACAGATGTATTGGAAATTAGTGAAATTAGTGGCAGGAGGCACAGGACTTCTGGTCAGGTGAATACAGGGACATAAATCCTAAATCAACGCAGGAGTAGGATTATTAATGAATAAGAAAATAGGAACACTGGTAAGTTACTATAAACAGCATATTGAACGCATTATTGTAGCCCACACCCACCACAGTAGTACAAGTTTATATACCTACTTGCAGATGGCGAAGAAACCAGAGAAATATGTGACGAGATAAAAGAAATTATTCAGGTAGTTAAGGAAAAGGAAAATTTTTTGTGATAGGGCACTGGAATTTGACAGTAGGAAAGGGAAGAGAAGGAGAAATAGGAGCTGTGTTGTAATGGCGACCGGAGCAGTCGCGGGTTGGAAGTGACGGAAGACGCGGCGGGACCCGCGGAGCGGCCCGCGAACAACAACACAACAGGAGAGGACGGACATGACCAACGAAGGACCTTACGACAACAACAGGAACGAAACAACAGTCAAGAAACCTTAACTAGACAACCACGTCCATTCGTAAACAAAACACGAAAGTAAATACGGTGTCTATACGAGGAGATATGTCGACGTACGCAAGGTTAGACTGGCAGGCTGAGATTTTTTTTTCCCCTTTATTGTATTTCAATTCCGCATCGGGGCGAGCTGGCAGCAGCATATGCGCTGTTCTTCAGCCGAAAGACATAGAACAAACAATAGAAGACATTTAAAAACATACAAAGGAGAAAACACGGTGAACATCATGGAAGACAATAGACAAAAAAAGGGGCGACTGTAAAATGGAGATAAAACCGTAAAAATGTAATGCACACAAAAACCACACAGTGGGACAGTTAAAAGAAAACAAGGCACAGTATGACCGGAGCATAAAAGTATCAACAGATGCCGTAGCACATGACAAACACTGACAGTGACACGATGTACAAGGCCAGCACAAAATTAAAATCACACCTCTCGACACACAGGAGAAACAGCACTAAACACAACACTGACGTGGCACACTAACGATGATCAAAACGGAGGATCTGCCAGGCGCAAGGAGATGAGGGAGACTGGAAGAAGGGAGGGGGGAGGGAGGGGAAGACAGGGGGGCAGATGGGCGGGGTGGGCGCGCCGAAGAGGGCCAGGTATTGAGGAATGTGGGAAGGAAAGAGGCAAGGATGGGGTGCAGGTTCTCAGGGGGGGAGGAGGAAAATCCACTCTGGGAGAAGGAGGGGAGAGGAAAATGGGGGCCTTGGGGGGGGGGTGAACAAGGCCAGATTATAGTTGGAAGGCGAAGTTCATCATCCAGGAGGGGGAGGCGCTGTAAGTTGACCTGATGAAGGAGATGGAGAGAGGGAGGGATACAGCAATAGAGGCACAGCAATGGGTGGGAGGAGTGGAGAGGAAGGAGGAAACCAGAGGGTGGGGGTATCAAGCTTGCGGACAATGTAAAGGATGCGGAGATGTTGGAGGAACAGGAGGAGGTGGGGAAGGGGATGAGTTCATACAGGAGCCGTGTGGGGGAAGGAAGGCGGATACGGAAGGCAAGGTGCAGCGCACGGCGTTCGAGGATTTGGAGGCCCTTGTAAAAGTGGGTGGGTGTGGAGATCCAGGCAATGCTGGCATAACAGAGGATAGGACGGATGAGGGATTTGTAGTTGTGGAGGATGGTAGAAGGATGCAATCCCCATGTCTGGCCATACAGGAGCTTCAGAAGACGGAGGCTGGTATGGGCTTTCTGCTGGATGGTCCACGTGAGGTGACGGTCGAGGGTGAGGCCATGGTATCTCAGGGTGATGGTGAGCTGGATGGGATGACCATAAAGGGTGAGGTAGAAATCATGGAGACGAAAGGAGCAGGTGGTGCAGCCTAGGATGATCGCCTGGGTTTTGGAGGGTTTGAGACGGAGGAACCACTGGTTACACCAAGTAGTGAACTGGTTAAGGTGGGTTTGGAGGGTACGTTGGGACCGTTGAAGGGTAGCAGGCTCAGACAGAGGCAGGCGCTTAAGTACACTATCGGGGACGCCGCTATTGGCCGCTGCAACCACGTGTTCCACTGTGGCGCCCTCACTCTAAATGAGGGCCAGGAGGCGCACTCAGCCACAGCTTACGGCGCGATGGTGCAGAGACCTCTAGGGGTTTTTGACGTCCATGACGTCTGACGCGGATTCAAATTCTGCGGCGCTCGGTACCAGAAGGTGGATATGGACTGGGGAAAAGGAATGAAAGAGAAAGCCACCTGGTAGAGTTTTGCACAGAGCATAATTTAATTATCGCGAATCACAAAAGAAGGCTGTATACGTGGAAGAGACCCTGAAGGCACCAGAAGGTATCAGATTGGTTATATAATAGTAAGTCAGAGATTTAGTAAGCAGTTTTTATATTGTAAGACATTTCCAGACCCTGACCACAATTTATTGGTTATCAACTGTAAATCAAAACTGAAGAAATTGGAAAAGGGTAAGAAGTTAAGGAGTTGGCACCTGGATAATTTGAAAGAACCGGAGATTGCTGAGAGTTTCAGAGCAAGCATTAGGCAACGATTGACTAGAACATGGTTAGCTTTGAGAGCTGAAACAATGAAGGTAACCAAGTATGAAGTAGGTTAAAATACAAGGCCTAGCAGGACATATTACATTTAATTAATGAAAGGAGAAAATTTAAAAATCCAGAAAAGGAAGCAGGTGAAAGGGAATATAAACGTTTAAAAAATGAGACTGACAGGAATTCCAAAACGGCTAAGCAGGAATGGCTAGAGCACAACTGTCGGAATTTAGATATTTCACTAGGGTAAAGGTAGATACACCTACAAGAAAATTAAAGAGGGTTTTGGAGCAAAGAGAAGAAGCTGTATGAATATCAAGAGCTCAGATGAAAAACCAATCCTAAGCAAAGAAGGGAAACCGAAAGGTCGAACGAATATAGAGTCTATACAAGGGAGATGCTCTTGAAGGCAATAATATAATAAGGGAAGTGGAGGTAGATGAGGATGAGGTGGAAGGTATGCTACTGCTAGCAGAATTTGACAAAGCTCTGAAAGATCTAAATCGAAACAAGGCCCTGGGAGTAGATAATCTTACGTCAGAACTACTGATAACCTGGAAAAGCCAGCCATGGCAAAACACTTCCACCTGGTGTGCAAGTTGTATGAGACAGGTGAAATACACTCAGACTTCAAGAAGAATATAGTAATTTCATTTCCACAGAAACGAGGTTCTGAAAGTTGGAGGTCCCGGCTTCAATTCCCAATACAGGCGGGGATTTTTCCTCGTTTCAGACAGTCTAGGAAGCCCTACGTCCATTCAGCGTGCTGCTAAAACCAAAAAGGGGGATGTTGCCCGGGAGCAAAAGGCGAGAGAGCGAGTGGACAGCCACCCACCCCCTCCCAGCGCTGAGGCGAATACAAAGGCGGCAGTCAGGCTAATGGTCCGGTCAGGAGCTTACGCAACAGACTTTACTTGTAGTCAAAGCATTTGATTCTGCAAATTGTAGTGATCGCCCAGAGCTGATAAAATATTACGGAAGCATAGACCTAATTAGCAAATATTTTTTCATCCTATTTAATTATATCGATACATAGCATAATATTAGAAACCCATGGAATGCACGCAATGAAATAGCACCTTCCGAATTGGGAGTAATTACAGCAGCTGTATTACAGGGATCAATATTGGGCCTACTATAGTTTTTCTTATAATATATAAAATATTTGTCACCTTATAACCAAGAAACAACAACAGAAATCTGCTATTTGTACGAACGTGTCACATTCCAAAGCCGGTTAATGGCACGTACTATCAGCCTTACAGTAGCATCACACAGTTTTTTTATGGCATTGTATAGAACCTTTGGACTAGGAAATCCTTCGAGAAATTGGTTATATCAGACACTATTCAGTCAGGTTCGTTATATAGGATGGGACAACATCTGCTACTTCTCCCAACCCAGAAAAAAAATTGTATGGTAATTGCAGTATGGAACTGGCAACATGAAAAAAAGAAAATTGTAATGCACTTCTTTCTTCCTGGTTCTTTTCTGCAAAATACCGCCTGAGAGAAGTAGTTTTTAGTAAAACCATTTTATTACTGTCCTTTTTCCTATTTGGTGTTTCTGAGTATTAATTTTCCTAAAGCTGGCGCCACACCTGTTGCCCATATTGCGCAACTTTTATAACAAAAGATAAAAGTACCTCCAGGACTTGTTCCTCATACACGACTACTTCGATCCACACTAAGCTTTATCTTCCCTGTATATAGTGCATAAATAGCCTTAGCTAACATTTATGTTCCAGACAGCCGTAGCACACTATTAAGGTCCATTATCTTTCTCTTCAGATTAATTGACAAATTCATAAGTAGCGCGTGTTTGACTGCGAAGAAGATAGTCGTCATAAATATAGTGATTCCACGATGTGTACGTTTCTTGTTTATCTCCTGGCATTTGTTTGTATAGGTTAAAATTAAAGTGATTGTCCACTATCTTTTCTAAGAATATGATTGTACAGTGACTTGGTAACGTTGTATAGATTAGCACGTATTTCACATTCTTCAAAGAAGTTTCATGAGTTTGGCAGTTGGCCTCAAGTGTATGCACTCAGGCAGCCCAAATGAAACAAATGGAATTTTGAATGTTGTCTCTGCTTTGCTTAATGCAATTAACTGTAAAAACTACTTCTGTACACTTTCCCGAATTCCGAAACCTGCACTGAGGCTCTGGAATAATCATTCCCCCTAACGGTTGAAAAGTGTTCTGTTATTACTGTGTTTATTATAGGACGAAGCTCATCCACAAAAAAAGAAAAAAAACTTTGTGGGGCAGGTTCCCATATACGAATTCTCATTTCATTCTAATCAGTCGGTAGTTTTATCCAACTCAACTAAGCTCCGTGTAGAAGATTCCTTATAACAGTCCCAGTCCTGTTTTTTACCAAATACTTTCTCAGCCTAATAAAGCCTTTCAGTAGGCGTAATGGTCTTTAAGATTTTCTGACACCTGCAAAATGGCACCGAAAGTGATTAATGGAGTCTACCTGACGCCAATTCACGCCGTAAATTCCCGGGTCGCTACTGGCTCACGATAAATGGACCAATCGGTGAACCCATTCAGAAAAGAATGGAAGGCGTATCCCGCCAGTGATTGCTATATGTGGGTCCCAGGCGGGCGTAGGAAAGCGGTCCTTCGCGTTAAATTCAGGAGAGGCCTCACGTTTCTATGGATCCCTAGTTACTTCAATTTTATCTGTTACTCATATGACTGGGCAAGTAAGGTTTATAGTTTTAATACTGGGGCTACAACTTTGCTGCCGCCGTTTTTTTCTCAAAGTTCGTGGCTCTATTGTGAGCATGTTACAAAAAATTTACGTTTCAGGGTATTGGCCATCGCTGGCCACTACTTTCTCCCATACAAATTCTTCTAATCCATATATGGCATACAGCAAACCAGTACTTAACACAATCCCGTCTCCAGCCATCCTGATTTAGGTTTTCCGTGATTTCCCTAAATCGTTTCAGGCAAATGCCGGGATGGTTCCTTTGAAAGGGCACGGCTGATTTCCTTCCCAATCCTTCCCTAACCCGAGCTTGCGCTCCGTCTCTAATGACCTCGTTGTCGACGAGACGTTAAACACTAACCACCACCACCAGTGCTTAACAGTATTAGTTAAAAACCGTCTTGGTTGCAATTTTAGTTTTTTTTTTTTCAGCTACGCGTTTCGCCTTATTTAGGCATCTTCAGGTTGATCTTAATTTGTTATTTCTTAGAACGATCCTTTAGACAGTGTAGCCAAAGGGCATCGTCGAATACATTAGGGCAACATCACCTTCGTTAAACTCAGTAAAAACTTTTCTAGATGTACGCGAGTGACTCCAAGACCTGCATAACGCGTTCCTGTTCACAGGAGCGAGTAACAGAATAAGATGGGGCTCAGGTAGTAAGCATAATACATAGTTGAAAAATAAAAAAACTAAAATTGCAACCAAGACTGTTTTTATCAATACTTTGTCCCATTTTTCGGGCAGCATATGAATCCTGTGGCGGGAGAACTGGGCGTCTTTCGAGAAGATCCATGCATCGATCCAATTTTGCAATTGTTCATACGACAGGAAGGGCTGGGCAGCCATGTCGTGTGCCATTGAACTAAAAAGTTCTTATTCAAAGGGAACAATCTCTGGAAAATATGGCGGGTGGGATAGTACTTCCCATTTCAACGTTTCTAGTTATGTTTTGGCGGGTTTTGCGACATGGGGTCGAGTACTGTCAAGGTGCAAAATCACCTTTTCATGTATATCGTTGTACTGTGGCCGTTTGTCTTATAGTGCTCGGGTCAAACACATCAATTACTTTCGATAACGATCTCCAGTGATTGTTCTCGTCGGTTTCAGTTGCATCGAACGCTTTCTCTCTTTCACAACCATGCTGGTATTCAACGTCAAAATCACCTTTCTTGAAGCATGGAAATCATTTTCTGCAAAGTTCTGTCACTCTCAGGCGTCTCATCATAGGTCTTACCCAGCTTTATATTAGCCTCAGCCGCAGATTTCTTCATATCAAAGCAGAAAATTAAAACCTCCCGCAAATGACGAGAATTGGGCTCGTAAGTTGACATATTCAGCCGAGAATAACTTAAAGATGCAATCAAAAACCGACGAATATTCTGATGGCGTTATGTTCTCGAATGCCTAAGCTTACTGTATGATACGTACGACCTCCGACTTGCACCACTATAACTCTACAGAATATGAATTCTAAGTGCATCTACCAAATTCTAGTTATTGTTGTGTTCTTGCCAGTGGACGCAACCAGAGCTGGCGCGATGTGGTAGTTCCCGACTGGCGCCATGGGCGGCGCTTTGAAGTTGGCCGCCAACCACAAGCGTGGCCCAATCAGCAACTTCCGCACCTCTGCCAGTGAGGTGGACCTCCGCGTTGTGATAAGCAGTGGACACAGGCAGCCGTGGACGGATCATGTGCGGCGTTCGCGTATGTCACTTCTAGTATAGAGTTACAGTGCTGCAGTTCTAAGCTACAGTTCGTAGTGGAAATCAGCCTACAAGGCTTGGTCTACAAATGGAGTCGCCTATTGCCTTCACACAGGGACAAGTGAGTGCGAGTGTGGCGCCCGGGACGGACATATTCTTGTTGACATTGTGTTCACAACGCACTCCTTCACGGGCCATTGCTAGTTGTACACCACTGGCCATTAATATTGCTACACCACGAAGGTGACGTGCCACAAACGCGAAATTTAACCGAAAGGAAGTAAATGCTGTGATATGCAAATGATTAGCTTTTCAGAGCATTCACACAAGGTTGGTGCCCGTGGCGACACCTACAACCCGCTGACAAGAGGAAAGTTTCCAACCGATTTCTCACACACAAACAGCAGTTGACTGGCGTTTCCTGGTGAAACATTGTTGTGATGCCTCGTGTAAGGAGGAGGAACGCGTACCATCGCGTTTCCGACTTTGATAAAGGTCGGATTGTAACCTATCGCTATTGCGGTTTATCGTGTCGCAACATTGATGTTCGCGGTGATCGAGATGCAATGACTGTTAGCATAATATGGAATCGGTGGGTTCAGGAAAGTAATACGGAACGCCGTGCTGGATCCCAACGGCCTCGTATCACCAGCAGTCGAGATGACAGGCATCTTATCCGCATGGCTGTGAAGGATCGTGCAGCCATGTCTCGATCCCTGAGTCCACAGATGGGGACGTTTGCAAGACAACAACCATCTGTACGAACAGTTCGACGACGTTAGCAGCAGCATGGACTATCAGCTCGGAGACCACGGCTGCAGTTACCCTTGACGCTGCATCACAGACAGGAGTGCCTGCGATTGTGTACTCAACGACGAACCTGGGTGCACGAATGGCAAAACGTCATTTTTTCGCATGGTTCCAGGTTCTGTTTACAGCATCATGATGGTCGCATCCGTGTTTGGCGACATCGCGGTGAACCCACATTGGAAGCGTGTATTCGTCATAGCCATGCTGGCATATCACCCAGCGTGTGGTATGGGGTGCCATTGGTTACACGCCTCGGTCACCTCTCGTTCGCATTGACGGCACTTTGAACAGTGGACGTTACATGTCAAGTGTATTTCGATCCGTGGATCTACCCTTCAGTCGATCCCTGGGAAACCCTACATTTCAGCAGGATAATGCACGACCACATGTTGCAGGTCCTGTACGGGCCTTCCTGGATACAGAAAATGTTCGACTGCTGCCCTGGCCAGCACATTCTCCAACTCTCGCACCAACTGAAAACGTCTGGTCAATGGTGGCCGAGCAACTGGCTCGTCACAATACGCCAGTCACTACTCTTCATGAACTGTGGTATTGTGTTGAAGCTGCATGGGCAGCAGTACCTGTACACGCCATCCGAACTCTTTTTGACTTAAAGCCCAGGCGTCTCAAGGCCGTTATTACGGCCAGAGGTGGTTGTTCTGCATACTGATTTCTCAGGATCTATGCACCAAATTGCGTCACAATGTAATCACGTCAGTTGTAGTATAATATATTTGTCCAATGAATACCCGTTTGTCAGCTGCATTTCTTCTTGGTGTAGCAATTTTAATTGCCAGTAGTGTATCTCTATGCAAGCACATCCAACGAGTTGCTGTACAACCTAAGTATTACAGCGCAATAAAGTGTATATGTGTGTCACTAATTTGTTTGCGGTGTCACAGTCCAAAAAATGGTTCAAATGGCTCTGGGCATTATGGGACTTAACATCTGAGGTCATCAGTCCCCTAGAACTTAGAACTACTTAAACCTTATAACAGTCCTGTCTGCTACTGCTATACCATAACCTCAAAACTGGAGGCAATTTGCAAAACAGAATTATTTTGTTGGAGTAATAATGGTATAAAGCAACAGAGCAGTGTTACCCCCTGAGAGGAATTTTGTTATGTTGACCGTGTTGTACCTAACGGAAGTGGCTTATCGGAAGTGAAAGTGAGAATTACGTAAATATTTGAACAGTGGCAAACAAAATTTTGCCTAGCTATACTATTTATAGAATAAGGGGAAACGGTCGCCAGCCTAATTAGGCAAGAGAAAGATTAACGTTCTCGTTTAAGAAAGTAGGTATAAGTAACTACACTCCTGGAAATTGAAATAAGAACACCGTGAATTCATTGTCCCAGGAAGGGGAAACTTTATTGACACATTCCTGGGGTCAGATACATCACATGATCACACTGACAGAACCACAGGCACATAGACACAGGCAACAGAGCATGCACAATGTCGGCACTAGTACAGTGTATATCCACCTTTCGCAGCAATGCAGGCTGCTATTCTCCCATGGAGACGATCGTAGAGATGCTAGATGTAGTCCTGTGGAACGGCTTGCCATGCCATTTCCACCTGGCGCCTCAGTTGGATCAGCGTTCGTGCTGGACGTGCAGACCGCGTGAGACGACGCTTCATCCAGTCACAAACATGCTCAATGGGGGACAGATCCGGAGATCTTGCTGGCCAGGGTAGTTGACTTACACCTTCTAGAGCACGTTGGGTGGCACGGGATACATGCGGACGTGCATTGTCCTGTTGGAACAGCAAGTTCCCTTGCCGGTCTAGGAATGGTAGAACGATGGGTTCGATGACGGTTTGGATGTACCGTGCACTATTCAGTGTCCCCTCGACGATCACCAGTGGTGTACGGCCAGTGTAGGAGATCGCTCCCCACACCATGATGCCGGGTGTTGGCCCTGTGTGCCTCGGTCGTATGCAGTCCTGATTGTGGCGCTCACCTGCACGGCGCCAAACACGCATACGACCATCATTGGCACCAAGGCAGAAGCGACTCTCATCGCTGAAGACGACACGTCTCCATTCGTCCCTCCATTCACGCCTGTCGCGACACCACTGGAGGCGGGCTGCACGATGTTGGGGCGTGAGCGGAAGACGGCCTAACGGTGTGCGGGACCGTAGCCCAGCTTCATGGAGACGGTTGCGAATGGTCCTCGCCGATACCCCCGGAGCAACAGTGTCCCTAATTTGCTGGGAAGTGGCGGTGCGGTCCCCTACGGCACTGCGTAGGATCCTACGGTCTTGGCGTGCATCCGTGCGTCGCTGCGGTCCGGTCCCAGGTCGACGGGCACGTGCACCTTCCGCCGACCACTGGCGACAACATCGATGTACTGTGGAGACCTCACGCCCCACGTGTTGAGCAGTTCGGCGGTACGTCCACCCGGCCTCCCGCATGCCCACTATACGCCCTCGCTCAAAGTCCGTCAACTGCACATACGGTTCACGTCCACGCTGTCGCGGCATGCTACCAGTGTTAAAGACTGCGATGGAGCTCCGTATGCCACGGCAAACTGGCTGACACTGACGGCGGCGGTGCACAAATGCTGCGCAGCTAGCGCCATTCGACGGCCAACACCGCGGTTCCTGGTGTGTCCGCTGTGCCGTGCGTGTGATCATTGCTTGTATAGCCCTCTCGCAGTGTCCGGAGCAAGTATGGTGGGTCTGACACACCGGTGTCAATGTGTTCTTTTTTCCATTTCCAGGAGTGTATAATGGACAAACACAACCTAGACTTAACCACACGCGATTGCAATGAACTCTGACACACACTTATGTTTTAAGATTGAAGCTAACAGTTAGAGCAGCAGAACTATTTGCAAAATTATAAGAGACACCAAAATACCCTATTACTTTCAGGCTTTAAAGAAATTATGTTTTTTTTTATAATTAGTGGTCTTCCCATTACTTGATACTCAGCATTAATACAATAGACAAACTGTGGATCTTGTTATATTATTAATATGCACTTCCTATACACAAGAGAGACATACACTTAACAAACATCAGTATATAATGTTTCACAACTGCAGTTTTCCACTTTTACTACAGCGAAACACAATGTTGACAAAATTTCAAGAAACTGACTCACCTTTTTGAATTTACTACAGATATCAAGGTGATCATTTGCTAAGCAAAACTTAAGAAGCCTCAGTCTTAAGAACTTTTAATTTTGCAGTTGGACACAGCACTTTAATAAGCAGTTTTAATAGGAAAATTATTTTCAGCAAACAACATTTACTTTAACTCACTCTCTTGCCACATTAACTTTAACTTTCTTTTTACTAAGTTCAAGAGGCATTGATTAGCATAACATTGGTCATAAATGTTCTTTCAATAGTGACACTCGGCAATTACTTTAGTTCAAACGGAAAGGAACCTGAGAGGTGTTATGATAAGGAGAAAAATCAAGGTAGGTACATAAATTCAGATATAAATTACCTTATATTTGAGCACAATAACACATCCATTAAGCTGATCCTTCACTGTACATCATTATAGTATTACGTTACAGTGATTGCGCAACGTGGTGGCAACTGCATGTTAGTAGGTGGATTCGCAGACAGAATTGCTGGACTCTGTCATTTCTTGGTGGCGACGACAGATACCAATTCCAGAATAGTTCCAGCTATTTATCCATCCATCCGAGGCATTGGAAAGCGGGAGGAAAAGCCTCTCTCGGAACCAGCACGATATGCAACATTTACATGACAGTGCACAGTTTGGTAGCTCGTCTCCGACTCGTAGCTCGTCTCCGACTGACTATCAGTTCCACCTTTTCTACCTAGGCCAACCGCAATTTGTGCGCGCTACACAGTTCCGTTCCCGAGCGGAACCACTACACCTTTTACATACAAATTAACTAAGAACCCAAAGTGAAGGTCAGCAGTTTACATGACAGCAAACAAACATATTAAATAAAACAGAACATTTTCACATATTGACACTTCTACAAAAAATTATTCACACAAAATTACAATCATATACAGTAAGTTTTGTTCCCTCCAAATGGGACAAAGAATTTAAATTACAGATACACTACTTTGCATAGAATCAAATCATGACATCAAAGGTTTGACAAAGAAAAGAGTATACAATTTTGTGTTATCTGTTCAATCAAACACATTTACAGATACTCAATGTTATAACATTAAATAAAACAAAAGCAAAATAAATCTGTACAGCAGAAGAGGTATGGTGTTACAACCTAACTAACCTAAGGACATCACACATATCCATACCCGAGGCAGGATTCGAACCTGCGACCGTAGTGGTCCCGCGGTTGCAGACTTAAGCATCTAGAACCGCTCGGCCACACCGGCCAGTGTCACATTCCAGCTCGGATCACCTAAACCTAATACGGTATGTGAGAGCCGTTCTACCCAGATGACCCACACACATCAAACGCAAAACAAAATACACTTTGCAGTAACATTAATCTGACAGAAGTTGTGAGACGTGCAGAAAGACTCTGCAAGGTACCGACAGAGATGTGGAGTCATGCTGATCCCATTGCCGTGGCCCTCTGCACTACGACCCTCGGCTGAGTATCCATGGCGCAAACAGCCCGATCGAAGTGGTCCCACAGATACTCGATTTGTTTTAAATCTGGTGAGTTTGTTGGCGAGCTGACTACGGTAAAATGGTCGTAGTGCTCTTTGAGCCACGAACTTACACTGTTAGCTGTGTGACACATTGCTTTGTCCTGCTGGTAGATGTCATCTTGCCGAAGAGGAACAAAGTGCAAAAAGGGGTGGGCATGGTCCCCAAGAGTAAGGGCATACTGTGATGGTCCATTGTGCCTTCCAGAATGACGAGATCACCTAGGAATGCTCCACGGCCTGGAACCTTCCGGCGATTGTTGCAGTGTGTTTGGTTTCAGATGCTACACGCCAACGGTCATCTGTCTTCAAATGGTTCAAATGGCTCTGAGCACTATGGGACTTAACATCTGAGGTCATCAGTCCCCTAGATTTAGAACTACTTAAACCTAACTAACCAAAGGACGTCACACACATCCATGCCCGAAGCAGGATTCGAACCTGCGGCCTTATCGGTCGCGCGGTTCCACACTGAAGCGCCTAGAACCGCTCGGTCACACCGGCCGGCCCTTTTGGGGCAGGTCTGGCCATCTTGGTGCAAATGTTATTACATTCGACGCCACATTGGGCGACCTGAGGGCCGGATGGGGATGAAATGATGATGAAAGCAGCACAACACCTAGTCCCTGAGCGGGCAAAATCTTCGATCCAGCCGGGAATCGAACCCTGGCCCGTAGGACCGCAATCCGTCACGTAGACAACTTTTTTCTTTTTTTTTTTTAAATCTCATTTTGTTTGCTTTCGTTCGTTGCATCTGCTCGGGGCGGACGTCCTAAGACATCCGTTCAAGTTCGTCGTTGATCGGTTAACTCAGTTTTTTTATTACAGAGGGCAGCTAACCCTCTGACCGAACACGCTGAGCTACCGTGCCGACTACCACTCAGCTGTTGGAGCGGACTTGTTCGCTGGTGTAGTCTCCATACATTTCCTTCTCCAGAACTCGCTATATCAAAAAACATCTATTTTGTAACCATATAAATTGGTTTTATATCTTCACGGTTACCGCCGATGCGGTAGAATGGAACTACAGTGCATGAATTGCAAATACTCTCCTAGTCTGTAATATTTTGTTCTGTATTCATGCCTGTGTAATTTGGGCTTATACCTGTACCATCCGATAATTCCTATGCACTTATTAACCTCTTACTGCATGCTGTCGTCCATGGTACAGTGATTTTAATTAACATCTGCGGCTCGACTTTAATAATATATATTTACTAGTTTTATGTGGAACCTGAAATGAAATCGGTTTAACAGCGCAATCGAAGCGCTAGCTGTACCGCGAACCAACACATTCAGTACAGAGGGCGGTAAACGTTTTCTTTATCAGGATCATAGTTAAGCTGTTATTGACTTCTGCCCCATTTAAACTTCGTGCAAATTTTTACTGCATATTTCGAATAAATCCTTGAAGTGGGCTTCAACAACATTTTCTTTTAGTAAGGGAAGCGACTGGTGATTCGGTTACGTTAATCCCTAAATGTGGTTCCTAAATATTATCTGTATATATTGGTGTAAATCAGGGCTTCGAATAAGACGTTGTACATAGAAATTTAATGCTATGTATGGTAATAACGTTTCAGTTGCTGATATCAGATATATTATTATCTTGTCAGATATCTTATCTTATTTAGTCTCTTATGTAAAAAAGCAACTTCAGTCACACTTGTAAGGTAGGAGCATGGACTACATTCTATGTCGTTCACCGTAGCAGCATACTGCATAACATTCCCACATTAACACGTAAAAATTACAGGAAATAGCGGTGGCTATGTGTTTGGTATCCCCAGTAATTGGGCCGGCTTGCGCTGTCAGAAAGCGAAGCAAAACCGAGATTTCTGAGGTGCTTCGTATAACAGCACAATGACGAATACCCAAATTATGTTTTACAGTATCAGGATGGTACATTATTCTTTGCTGCTCAAAAGAAGAAATTAATGTTTTTCAAGCTGGTAATATTAATCTCGTTGTTATTGAACTAGTGTGTGTAGTGTCACTGTTTGTGTGTCTGTGAAGAAAACAATCTTCATCGGCGTCGACTTCTTCCCCAGCATAAGTAATTTCGTACACGTAGACAAGCTGCAGACTCAGACGGTTGTCTGTAAAATTCTTGAAATATAAGAGAAAGGAAACTTCTATAGGATCTTCTCGAATTGGAACACTGCCATTCGCATTTTGTCATTCCATGATTGTCTGCGAGTGAAATGAGTTCCTTTTAGCATAGAAAACCTTCTCTATTCGTTTGACCGTGTTATTGAAGCAGGCTCTACATCAAACATGGACCACAAAATGTTCGAAGTCCTAACGACGCTTTTAGTACATAATAGTTCATCACAGAACCCTTTGATCAAAATTAAACACGCGCAGTTACCTTTGAAATGCAACTGACTGTATTATGAGCGTTACTAAACTCCATAATAGCGTTACACATCGCTTGTGAATCTCAAAAAACACAAATTATCCAATATGGTGGCTAACAATGACTGTTTCATTGCACACACTTCCTACAAGTCTTCCACTTGTCGTGTAACAAAGTCCTCTCACATTACGATTTTACTACTTTTCTTCACTCGCTATGGAGCAATGCCAAGTCAATGAATAAAGATTTCGCTCGCGCAGGCGAAACGCGCCACCTCGCGATATGGCGATACGTCTTCACTTTAAACCAGTAGGAACCACGTGACCGCTACAGTCGCAGGTTCGAATCCTGCCTCGGGCATGGATGTGTGTGATGTCCTTAGGTTAGTTAGGCTTAAGAAGTTCTAAGTTCTAGGGGACTGATGACCACAGATGTTAAGTCCCATAGTGCTCAGAGCCATTTGAACCATTTTAAACCAATAACAATAGAAAGGTCGTTAAACTGATCACTCACTTCCGGCATCTAGAACAGGTTAAGGGATATCATAATGGCCACTGTACCTGATATTGTTTAGCAAAGCAAGCTGGTGTGAATTGGCTCAAAATATGAAACTGTCGTGAAGCTAAAATTTGAGATAAATTAATGAATTTAGCTTTGATGGACTATTATTCGACACCAACAGCTTGAAACAAATGTCTTAGACGAGCAGGGGGTAACGAACACACAATGGCCGAAACACAGGGGCCCGTCAGCAATCAAAACGGCAACAAACCGAAAATTACCGAATTATTACATAAGACGTGGCTATCAAAATCATTATATCGTACTTCAAGAAATTAAACATCGGGATCACTCTCGAGTTAGGCATCATGTGAAGTACTGCAACACACGTGGACAGACCACACAAAGAGCTAAGTTAAACTACAACGAAAATTCTCACAAAAAAGGGTATCAAATTTCTTATAAACACTTTTAGAAAACGATACGACACTTCAGCACACTCTAACATCCTATGTGGACTCTTCTGTATCAAGCATTTAAGATGATCAATGGTCAGGACCATAATTTACCGATTACTTTAAACCATCATAATTATTAAAACTGAACCTTCTTTCAACACTTCCCTGACTGAATTGATTCGAAACGACACATTACGAACGTTCTCCACGATGACCTAACTCATTTTATACCTGTTATTCACCAGATCAGCAAAAGCTCCTGAGCAGCTTCCGCGGCTCATGCCACATTGTCTGACACTGCCCAAGCATGGCGGACTTACGGAGACCACGTCTCCTCGTTGAAACTGCCCAGAGGGTAAACTTTTCCGAAGCCTTCAGATAATGTCTTTGCTTATATTTTGATACAACCGGCTACACCAGGGCCGGCCAAACGCTGCACAGTGTGCAGACGTGCAGAAGTGCTGCACATGTGCGCACGTGTGCGACAGCGAGCGACAGCGACATCTGTTATTAGACATGTGTCCTAAATGAACGGCGGCGGCTACACTTCCCTGTGGTACAACCAAGAGCGCAACATATCCAGTCTCGTTTACCCCTGGTGACCGTAACCTTAACAGAGAAGTACTGAGAAATGGCAAGTACTGTGAAAAAGCAAAGGACGGGAGATCTATGTTCTCAGTCATTTAAAAATTACTGGGAACTGCAATTCTTTTTTGTAGCCGTTGGTGAAAACTCACAGTGTTTGCTGTGCCGCTGAATAATAGGCGTCCAGCGTAAGTTTTCAATTGAAAGACACTACAATACATATCACAAAGACGAGTGTAGTCTACTCAACAGTGAAGAACGGCAAGCAAAATTAAATGTCCTTCAGAAAATGGATGAGACACATCAACTCGATTTTATTGTACATCAAAGTAACTGATACTTCTTGAACTCTTAGTTTCTTGTGTTACATTTATGTCTGTTTTACTGTACGCTGTACAATGTACTCAAATGGTTCAAATGGCTCTGAGCACTATGGGACTCAACTGCTGTGGTCATCAGTCCCCTAGAACTTAGAACTACTTAAACCTAACTAACCTAAGGACATCACACACACCCATGCCCGAGGCAGGATTCGAACCTGCGACCATAGCAGCAGCGCGGCTCCGGACTGGAGCGCCTAGAACCGCACGGCCACCGCGGCCGGCGGTACAATGTACTGTTTTCCATTTCCCAGAATGACAACCACACTAAATCTTCACAGCGAGCAAGTTTTAAAATCGCATTAAGAATTGCACAATCTGGGAAACCCTTTTCCGAAGGGGAGTTTGTGAAAGGGTGTCTGATTGATTTTGCAGAACTTGTGCGTCCCACGAACGTTAGCAGGTTTCAAGAAATCAGTCTATCCAAACAAACAGTGACATGACGTATCAGTGCTATGGCTGGCGATCTGCAAAGGCAGCTAATAAATAAGGCTAAATACTTTGTTGCTTTCTCTGTTGCGCTCGATGAAGCAACAGATCTTACAGATACAGCCCAGGTTGTGATATACATACGAGGTGTCGATAACGCACTTTGTGTAACAGAGGAGCGACATCTGTGCGTAGAAACATGCACTACATGAACGCTGACGGCTGCGGCGTGCACGCTGTGACCCGGAAGTTGCACATGTGCAAGGGCGCCGCACGCGTGCAGAATTTCTGGACGGCCCTGCGGCTACACTCTAGCTTTGGCTGGGCCTTCACCTTTCTATATCTCATCTCATTAAAGCACCATGAACTCACACACTCATTAAAGAATACAGCCAAGAAATGGGAACTTTGACACATTAAAATAAAACACAGATGTGTCCATTTTCATATCCAAAGGCCGTATTTCAAAAGTATTAAAACAGAAAAATTCTTATTTCACAAAGTACCGCGACAGTCAGTCTACTGACACTCTAATATCACTGTCATGCGTATGGTATAATTTAGAATACTAAGCTGGCCTCTGTGGCAGAGCGGTTCTAGGCGCTTCAGTCCGGAACCGCGCTGCTACTACGGTCTTACGTTCGAATCCTGCCTCGGACATGAATGTGTGTGATGTTCTTAGGTTAGTTAGGTTGGTCCTAAGTCTGGGTAACTAATGACCTCAGACGTTAAGTCCCATAGTGCTTAGAGCCATTTGAACCATTTTTAAGCATACTAACAGTACCGATTCCAGCCTTCGTCGCCAGTAAACAGCAGTCAGTATGAGTGCACGAACCAGGCACCTGCTGCGAAGGCCCGTACCCAGCAACGTTCCCTGAACGGTCGTTGAGGAGACACAGTTGGTACCCTGCTGCCTTTTCTGGGCAGTCAGTTGTTCAAAGTTACTCGTCTATTCGCTCGTACACATCTCTACAGCCGTCGTTTCCCTCTGTCATCTGATCTACGGTCCGTCGTACACCATAGCTGTCTCGGCGCCAGTTTCGGATAGCGTCACTTCGTCAAGGACTTCGAACATTTGATGGTCGATGTTGTAAGTAGGCTGTTTAGATTTTTGTATTGGTAACGCCACCTCTGTATGAAAATCACTGGCTGTGCTGTGTGCTGTCTGTGGCTGGTTGACATTGTTGTAATACTCGCCATTGTAGCGTTGGGCAGTTGGCTGTTAACAGCGCATAGCGTTGCGCTGTTGGAGGTGAGCCGCCAGGAGTGGTGGATGTGGGGAGAGAAATGGCGGAGTTTTGAAATTTGTAAGACTGGATGTAATGAACTGCTATGTATATTGTGATTTTTCAACACTATTAAGATAAATACATTGTTTGCTCTCTATCAAAATCTTTCATTTGCTAACTGTGCCTATCAGTAGTTAGTGCCTTCAGTAGTTTGAATCTTTTATATAGCTGGCAGTAGTGGCGCTCGCTGTATTGCAGTAGCTTGAGTAACGAAGATTTTTGTGAGGTAAGTGATTTGTGAAAGGTATAGTTTAATGTTAGTCAGGGCCATTCTTTTGTAGGGATTTTTGAAAGTCAGATTGCGTTGCGCTTATAGATATTGTGTGTCACTTTAGTGAATGTTTGAGTACGTTCAGTTTTGCTCAGCTGTTTGAAAAGCAAATAATGTAAGAGGTTTATCAGCACAGTAACTTAGAAATTGTTCTAAAGGGATGTTTCAATGTTTCATGTAGGACCTGCTTCAATAACACGGTCAAAAGAATAGAGAAAGTTTTCTCTGCTAAAAGCAACTCATTTCACTCGCAGACACTCATCGAATGACCAAATGCGAATGGCAGTGTTCCAGTTCGAGAAGATCCTTTAGAAGATTCCTCTCTCTTATATTTCAAGAATTTTACAGGCAACCCAGGTAGGCAGCTTGTCTACGTGTACGAAATTATTATGCTGTGGGAGTAGTCGATGCCGATCAAGACTGTTTTCTTCACAGACATACAGAGACACTACACACACTAGTTCAGTAACAACGAGTTTAATATTAACAGGCTTTCTTCTTTTGAGCAGTAAAGAGTAATATACCATCCTGATACTGTATAACATAATTTGGGTATTCGTCAACGTACTGTTATACGAAGCACCTCAGGAATCTCCGTTTTGCTTCGCTTTCTGACAGCGCAAGCTGGCCCAATTACTGGGGATACCAGCCACTTACACACGCCTCTTCCTTATAATTTTTACGTGTTAATGTGGGCCGGCCGCGGTGGTCTAGCGGTTCTGGTGCTGCAGTCCGGAACCGCGGGACTGCTACGGTCGCAGGTTCGAATCCTGTCTCGGGCATGGGTGTGTGTGATGTCCTTAGGTTAGTTAGGTTTAAGTAGTTCTAAGTTCTAGGGGACTTATGACCTAAGATGTTGAGTCCCATAGTGCTCAGAGCCATTTTTTTGTTAATGTGGGAATGTTATGTAGTATGCTGCTACGTTGAACGACATGGAATTTAGTCCTTACCATTGTGATTGAAGTTGATTTTGTACGTAGGAGAGTAAACAAGATATCTGACAAGATAATATTATATCTGATATCAGCAACTCAAACGTAATTACCATTAGAATCAAAGTTGTATGTACAACCTCATATTCGAAGCAGTGATTTAGGCCAATAAATATAGACAATATTTAAGAACCACATTTTGAGATTAATGTAACCAAATCACCAGTCGCTTCCCTTACTAAACGGCGGCACACGAACGGATCACAGACCTGGCCGTTTGCCGGCCGGTATGGCCAAGTGGTTCTAGGCGCTTCAGTCTGGAACCTCGCGACCGCTACGGTCGCAGGTTCGAATCCTGCCTCGGGCATGGATATGTGTGATGTCCTTAGGTTAGTTAGGTTTAAGTAGTTCTAAGTTCTAAGGGACTGATGACCCCAGATCTTGAGTCCCATAGTGCTCAAAGTCATTTTTGAACCTGGCCGTTTCGGAAATGCTTCCTCCCTTTGCTCGAAAGACCCACCATGCCCTTTGTGGACGTCAGATAAATCGCTCTGTTTCCACATTATGGCATCTGCACATTTTCCGCTTCACTCTGACATGCTTTATATACCGTCCACTGCTACTGCTGCCACCTTCCGTGTGGGAATGGTTATTACACGTTGTCGAACATAGGCGGTGGTCGCATTAATGTGATGGGAGCGTCTAGTGTCAATCAGGAAAAAAACTGTTTATTTTATTTGTCTGTAGAAAACTGAAAATCTAATGTAATTATGTCAAACATCATTCATAGAACAGTAATAAAATTTCAGCTGAAAATGTGAGTAATAATTATTCTTATCTGGAAGGTAAACACGGCCAAGATAAGACGTAAAATATATTCTTGTTTTGGTTTGTAACCTTATACAGAGAACCACGTGGCTATTTTTGTCTGCTATTAAGAAGTTTGATAACCACAGGCATCGACAGATGGCGAGAACCGAAGTAACATCAACGCGGATATCAGAATGACGAGAGAGAGCTATCGTGTTTGGACGTGCCCATGACCAAACCGTGAACGAAGCTGCCACGTTTTTTGATGTAATTACACTAACTGTCTTATTTGTTTATTAAGAACGGTGATCCATTCGCATTCATGTAACTCGGCTACTAAATTGACAAAGATCACAGACGTGTGTAATTCCTTATCTCTGACGGTCACTTACAAAATGGAGAAGAATTACTGCTGATAGTGAATGCAGCTCCCGCTCAGTGAGTTTCGGAATAAACAACATAAAAAGACTGTGTTGTATGGACATTAGGCACGGCGACACATAAATATGCAGCCGTTCAAATCGCCAAACAACACTTAAACTCCTCATTATGCATATTTGTACGGCTTTTAAAGTCTGGAGACTACTGTATAACGTTTCTCCTTCACTTATTACTGCAGAAGTGCACTTAAGAATTTGAACAACGGTAGAATCCAATTATGCCATGTGCTTCTCAACTGACGGGATCAATATTTGTTGTGCGTTTCATTCATCGTCATTCACGATATCAAAATAATGACATCTGTGACATAGTAAGAAGTTAAAATATGGCAATACGGCAATTCTTTCGTCTGTCTTTGTTCAAAGCTACCAATAATCTAGGACGTTCAAAACTTCGGGACGTGGTTAAATATCCCGAAAATGTTAAGAGGCCCTGCGAGAGCCCACCGCCTTCTTGGTATCCGCCATGTTGGATTCAGTTCAGATTTCCTCAGTGGGAGGTGTTTCATGTGATATCAATCTTAACGGTGGTTCAAAAATGGTTCTGAGCACTATGGGACTTAACATCTGAGGTCACCAGTCCCCTAGAACTTAGAACTACTTAAACCTAACTATCCTAAGGACCTCACACACATCCATGCCGGAGGCAGAATTCGAACCTGCGACCGTAGCGGTCGCGCGGTTCCAGACTGAAGCGCCTAGAACCGAACGGTCACACCGGCCGGTCTTAACGGTGGAATTTGACGAGAAATACAATGGTGAACTCCGTTTTGTGATATATTTGACAGGTAAAATGTTATGAACGATTTGTTATAATTATACGTATAACTCGTGTTGAATCACGACACGAATGACACGCAACACATTGCAAAACAAAGTACACTTTACAAAATGTGTTGCACATGCTGTCCATGTACGTAAAGCCATTTCCACCCACCATCGGAGTATGTTTGCATGTAGACAACGCAACACAGCAGGCGTGACAGTATCATAGGCCTTTAAAGTCAGTACCGCCATTAGACTGTTCTTTTTTTTTAATTTGCAGTGTTAGATTTACACGATCATGATTTTGGCTTAAAATGCCATTATCAAGTGTTTTAATGTTATACAGTGCCTAAGATAGCATACTGTCGCATTTAAAATATACTATTAGACACATAGTCTAAGGGACAGATTTGATCCTTAGACAATGTGTCTAATAGTGTATTTTAAATACGACAGTATGCCATCTTAGGTACTGTATAACATTAAAACACTTGATAATGGCATCTTAAGCCGCAATCATGATCATATAAATGTAACACTGCAAAAAAAAGTCTAATGGTGGTACCGACTTTAAAGAAATATATTACGACTGTGACCCCATATTATGAAAAAATTATTAAGTATCATAGGGCTTAGTAATCCTCTGTTCCAGGTGCTGCACCTCACAAATTTTCGAAGAATACCTCACAGACTTAATATATCCCCCAGGTAGAAATCTAGTCGGGTCAGATCAGATGAACATGGCGACCACTCCACGTCACCATGCTGCCCAACCCGATAACCAGGGAACTCTGTATCAAGCTGTCCCCATTCCCAGGCACCATAACGGGATGGTGCACCATCCTGCTGAACGTACGAAGGAAATGTCCCGTCTTCGTTGACAACCACTGACATCACCACCTCGTCCAGCATCTGCAGGTAGGTCGCAGCACTGAGAATTTCCGTCAGAAAGATCGGGCCAATGTTATGCATTTCCCATATGCCACACCGTACCATCACTTGCCTACGTCCTTGAGTACTGCAGGGTTACGTCCTCTTGGGTTGTGCCATGACCAGCGTGCAGGTTGTACTGCTTGACCTCTGCATTAACTTAAAAATTCGCATAATCTCTAAAGAGTATGTTGTAAGTACTATCGTGATCGGTGGCGTGTTGAACCAACACCCCCTCACAAAACTGCATCCTCGATCAGCGTCGTCTCTCGAAAGATGTTGTGGAGTTGCATTTTGAACGGATGCCACTTCTGTCGCTGTTGGATTCAGTGGGTAGTGCTCCGAGGAAAGCTATGCTGTTGGGTGTTTCGCCTGATACCTGGTATGGGACTCGTGACCACTGCTGCTAACACTTCTGTGGCTGAAATCTGATCAAGTGCTGTGCGTGGACGGCCGTTACAAGACTTATCGTCCACAGAATCCGTTTCTAGAAACTTTTTCATCGATTTCCTGAGGGCACTTTCAATGATGGGCTCCCTGCCAGGTTGTCGCTGGTTGAAGTCCCTGCTAATTGCCGTGGAACTCCGGCCATCAGCTAGCAGGATGATTTTGATCCTCCCTTCTCTCGTCAGTGGCATGTAGTCCTTCACATTAACGGCACAACTGCAACGACTGGAACAAAACGTGCTCTGGCTTCAGCAAGCTGCATGACAATTTACACATTTAGCAACAAATGTTGGGTTACTTCTTACGTATCAAAGATATTACGAAACGGATTTCGCCATTGTGTGTCTCATCGAAATCTACCCTTTCTAACATGTATCCCATGACCCCCTTCCCCCTCCCCCCCCTCCCCCCACTATCACACCGAAGAAATGTGAACTGAATTCAATATGGCGGACGCCAAGATGGCGATGTGCTGTCTCAAGTCACCCAAAAAGTTTCCCACACGCCCTTTCCTTATATCAGTATCCAGAGCGTCCCTGCCTCTTACCATTTTCGCGATATTTAGCCAAGTCCCGACTTTTGGGATAACTTGTATGTTACCGAACGGCTGACACCCACCGTCACCTGATACCACTTGCAGGTTGTCTACCTAACAGCTTCCACAGGTAACATAATTGTTGACAGAGTTTATAAATTTAAAATCCTTTCATAATCTAATAATTAAGAGGTACGATGATGATGAGGTCCCATACTCCGAGGAGCGTTGTGGACGATGCGGGAGCCGGCCGGAATGGCCGAGCGGTTAAAGGCGCTACAGTCTGGAACCGCACGACCGCTACGGTCGCAGGTTCGAATCCTGCCTCGGGCATGGATGTGTGGGATGTCCTTAGGTTAGTTAGGTTTAAGTAGTTCTAAGTTCTAGGGGACTTATGACCACAGCAGTTGAGTCCCATAGTGCTCAGAGCCATTTGAACCATTTGACGATGCGGGAGACCTGCACCGCCGTACGACGCAAAGTCCCAGTGGAGGTCGTCTGTCATTGCCTTCTTCCGACCGTAATGGGGGTGAATGATAATGATGAAGACGACACAACAATACCCAGTCATCTCGAGGCAGGGAAAATTCCCGACCACGCCGGGAATCGAATCCAAAGCCCCATGCGTGGGAAGCGAGAACGCTAACGCAAGACCACGAGCTGCGGACATTAAGAGGAATAATAATGTGTTAAAGGCTTAACACGATAAGTCAAGTATTACAGCTAGAAACCGTGTATCTCTTGAGGTGCCGTTAACTAGTGGCGCCCAAGTTACCCAGACAATGTTCATTGAGGTTTTTGAGAACCAGAGGACTTAGCGACTATGCACACCCTTCTGAAACTCTTTCTCACTTACACCCACCACAATATAACGAACGGAAAAAAATTATCGCGTACAACTTTTCTCCTTAAAACTTCAGAAATGGGAATGACGTTTCAATTTATGGAATCTTCATAATTGGATCTGTTCGCAGCGCACGGTATCCACATATACCACTGAACGTACGTGCAAAATTGTATCACTGCAGCGGACACAGTTCAGAAGATAGAAACATTTAGATGCATGAAAATCTAGTACATTAACGTATAAAGAGGTTACCACGTTTTTGGATTGCTAGCTGTGCTTTTGTCTTTTTCATTAGTCTATTGAAGACAAATCGGAAACCAACTTTGTATGTCCATCCTTTTGACAGGAGGTCTTGGGGCGACAGCCGTTTACTGCTGTGGAAAAATGAAATTTCTACAACCGTCCTTACGATTTTATTTATTTTGTATCCGCCAGTTTCGCCGCTTCGAGATGGCGCTTTGAGGCGCCGAAACTGATTGCTACAAAATAAATAAAATCATAAGGACGGCTGTAGACATTTCAATTTCTCACAACAATATATTTATGGTCTTGAATCTTCATCTATAAAGGCTTTCCACGCTAAACATCAATTATTTAACGCATTGACTCATTCGTATTCAGACATTTGAAGCTGTTTTATAAATGGGAGTTTTATTAGTTACAGAATAGTGTGTGTGTGTGTGTGTTTTGCGGAGGCGCCGGAACGGGTTACAGATTAAATGCAGGCAAACGGATCTTACCTTTCGAGTCCCCTCGTATTGTATACTATAAGGATTGGACAAAAATATGGAAATATCACAAGGGACGCATGCTTCATCGTAAATAAAGATTACAGCTAACTCTGCAGGTTGTGCTATTGTACACTACTCGCCATTAAAGTTGCTACACCACGAAGATGACGTGCTACAGACGCGAAATGTAACCGACAGGAAGAAAATGCTGTGACACCCAAATGATTAGCTTTTCAGAGTATTCACACAAGGTTGGCGCCGCTGGCGACACCTACAACGTGCTGACATGAGCAAAGTTTCCAACCCATTTCTCATACACAAACAGCAGTTGACCGGCGTTGCCTGGTTCTGATGACTCGTGTAAGGAGGAGAAATGCGTACCATCACGTTTCCGACTTTGATAAAGGTCGATTTGTAGCATATCGCGATTGCAGTTTACCGTATCGCGACACTGCTGCTCGCGTTGGTCGACATCCAATGACTGTTAGCAGAATATGGATTCGGTGGGTTCAGGAGGGTAATACGGAACGCCGTGCTGGATCCCAACGCCCTCGTGTCACTAGCAGTCGAGATGACAGGCATCTTATCCGCATGGGTGTAACGGATCGTGCAGCCACGTCTCGATCCCTGAGTCCACAGATGGGGACGTTTGCAAGACAACAACCATCTGCACGAACAGTTCGACGACGTTTGCAGGAGCATGGACTATCAGCTCGGAGACCATGGCTGCGGATACCTTTGACGCTGCATCACAGACAGGAGCGCCTGCGAAGGTGTACTCAACGACGAACCTGGGTGCACGAATGGCAAAATGTCTTTTTTTCGCATGAATCCAGGTTTTGTTTACAGCATCATGATCGTCGCATCCGTGTTTGGCGACATCGCGGTGAACGCACATTGGAAGAGTGTATTCGTCATCGCCATACTGGCGTATCACCCGGCGTGATGGTAGGGGGTGCCATTAGTTACACGTCTCGCTGACCTCTTGTTTGCATTGACGGCACTTTGAACAGTGGACATTACGTTTCAGAAGTGTTACGACCCGTGGATCTGCCCTTCATTCGATCCCTGTGAAACACTACATTTCAGCAGCATAATGCACGATCGCATGTTGCAGGTCCTGTACGGGCCTTTCTGGATACAGAAAAGGTTCGACTGCTGCCCTGGACAGCACATTCTCCAGATCTCTCACCAATTGAAAACGTCTGGTCAATGGTGGCCGAGCAACTGGCTCGTCACAATACGCCAGTCACTACTCTTGATGAACTGTGGTATCGTGTTGAAGCTGCATGGGCAGCTGTATTTGTACACGCCATCCTAGCTCTGTTTGGCTCAATGCCCAGGCGTATCAAGGCCGTTAGTACGGCCAGAGGTGGTTGTTCTGGGTACTGATTTCTCAGGATCTATGCATCCAAATTGCTGTAATCTCATGTCAGTTCTAGTATAATATGTTTGTGCAATGAATACCCGTTTATCATCTGAATGCCTTCTTATTGTAGTAATTTTAATTGCCAGTAGTGTATTTGTACCTATGAAATGCCCCAACACGCTGAAAGTGTCTGTCTTGGTCTGTACGGTGTTCTGCGCTGTTAAGAGTGCATTATGTGGGACCTAAGTGAAGTTGAACGTGGCCAAATTGTTGGGGCTCATATAACGGGTGCCTTCGTAACCAAGGTAACCGAAGACCTTGGTGATTCAAGAGGCACCGTATCAAAGACTTATACGGCATATTGGCAAAACAGGAAAACATCATCCGTTAAGTCACAAACTGGATTAAAGTGTCTATTGAGTGATCGGAACAGACGCTCATTGAAGAGGATTGTGACGAAACTAAGAGGACGACAGCTACAAAACGTGCAGGATGATCTGGAATTACAAAACCACTCATCGGTGATGCAAATGCCCGTAGTACAAAAACGTGGGGCCGAAGCCGTAGCCGGCCATTGTGACCGAGCGGTTCTAGGCGCTTCAGTCATGAACAGCGCTGCTGCTACGGTCGCAGGTTCGAATCCTGCCTCGGGCATGGATGTGTCTGATGTCCTTAGGTTAGTTAGGTTGAAGTAGTTCTAAGTCTACGGGACTGATGACATCACATGTTAAGTCCCATTGATGCTACAGCCATTGGAACCATTTGAACCGAAACCGTAAAAGCAGCAATGAGAGAAAGTCTCTCCGGCGGATGAGTCTTATTTGGTTGGTTAATTTGGGGGAGCGGACCAAACAGCGAGGTCATCGGTCCTATCGTATTAGGGGAAGATGGTGAAGGAAGCCATGCCCTTACTAAGCACCCGTCCCGGCATTTGTCTGAAGAGATTTAAGGAAGTCACAGAAAACCTAAATCAGGATCCACCTGAATGCGAGTGTGCTATCCACTCCGCCACCTCGCTCGGCTGTGAGTCTTGTTACACGCTGTTTACGACTTCTGATAGGGGTTTAAGTGCCAATAGTGAAACGAGGTGGGGATTCGGTGATAATCTGGGCAGCCATATAGTGGTATTCCAAGGGCTACTTGGTTGCTCTCCAAGGTAGCGTTACTGACAAAGATTATGTGACCATTTTGACTGAACAGTGCCATCCCATAGTAGAAAGTTTCCCAATGGTGATGCGGTGTTCCAAGTTCCCCGGGCCCATTTTTATACAGCTCATGAGATCTGGTTTTGTGTGCACGATAATGAGTTGTTGTATCTCTCCCGCTCACCAGAGACACTAGATCTCACTCTTATTGAGCGATTGTGGTCGCCTTGGAGAGAAGTGAGCGTGATATCTGTCCACCTTCATCGTCAATCATCATCGTTCCATGAACTTACCATTATTTTACTGCAAGAACGGTATAAAGATTCCTTTAAAACCATACAGGGCCTACATTTATCCACTCCGATACGACTGGAAGCTCTCTGAAATCTTTTTCCTGCATCATATTTGGCACGGTAATGTGTCGTGTTTGTGATGTTTCCATGATTTCGTCCACACAGTGTAGTAGGCCGCAGTGCATGGAATGGTCTCAGGGAGCCAAGTCCCTGGGCTGCAAAGTGAATACACTTGGGGGAATTAGTTGCGTGCCGCCTGGTAGGTAATGCAGAGACGTTATCGCGTGTTATGGAGTGCCGGCGCCTGTATTGTTCCACTGTGCGACGCGCGGGACGTCCGCAGGGGCCGCGCTGCTTGAATTATTGCGGACCCGCGCATGCATATGTTAGCGCCTCCTCGCGAGCGCCGAAACTTGTGTTATGCAAATGGACGCGGCCAAATGTATTCGTAATGCTCGCCTTGGTCACCGCTGACATGGTACGCGCATCAGCGTGGAACGACCAATAAGCCCCGCGCATAAGCTTCACTCTGCTCTGCCCTCTCCACGTACGATCTGTATCAGTGTCATGACGTCGTATTGAGTACCCACCATCCACAGATCTTAATTCTTCCAACCATATGAATTGCAAATTGTTACAGAGCATTGCAGTTTAAAGCGCGCTTTTCGGTGAGAACAAATTAAGTTCTCAAAGACGTAATCTGCGTGTATCAGCCGCCCCCGGTGGCCGAGCGGTTCTAGGCGCCCAGTCCAGAACCGCGCGTCTGCTACGGTCGCAGGTTCGAATCCTGCCTCGGGCATGGATGTGTGTGGTGTACTTAGGTTAGTTAGGTTTAAGCAGTTCTAAGTTCTAGGGGACTGATGACCTCAGTTGTTAAGTCCCATAATGCTTAGAGCCATTTGAACCATTTTTTGCACGTATAAAAACACTTTGAAAACCTTTCAGTACATAAGATTTCACCTGGTGAGTTCACAAGATTTTAATACCCTGAAATATCTCCCTTCATATTAAATTTCACGCGTAAGTGAAACAAAATGGCTCTGAGCACTATGGGACTCAACATCTTAGGTCATAAGTCCCCTAGAATTTAGAACTACTTAAACCTAACTAACCTAAGGACATCACACACACCCATGCCCGAGGCAGGATTCGAACCTGCGACCGTAGCAGTCCCGCGGTTCCGGTTCCAGAACCGCTAGACCACCGCGGCCGGCGATTGTGCAAGGAAGAGGATGCTGGTAGACCTCCTTAATTCATATAATCTTATGCAAACCGTATTCTTTCCAACGAGAGTGCAAGGGAACAGTAGAACAACCATAGACAACATTTTTGTTCATTCCTCATTACTAGAAGGGCATTCTGTTAGCAAAAAAGTGAATGGCCTTTCAGATCATGATGCACAAATTTTAACTCTAAAAGATTTTTGTGCTGCAACACGTGTTAAATATAGTCATCAGCTGTTTAAGAAATCTGATCCAGTTGCTGCAGAGACATTTGTAAACCTTATCAAGAAACAAAAGTGGCAAGATGTTTATAGCGCTGATACAGTAGACAATAAATATAATGCTTTTCTCAAGACTTTTCTCGTGCTCTTTGAAAGATGCTTTCCGTTAGAACGTTCAAAACAGGGTACTAGCACAAACAGGCAGCCTGGGTGTCTGACTACAGGAATAAGAATATCTTTTAGAAAAAAGTGGCAATTATATCAAAACGTTAGAAACAGTCAAAATCTAAATGCAGCAGCCCATTACAAACAGTATTGTAAGGTGCTTAAAAATGTTATTAGGAAGGCAAAAAGTATGTGGTATGTAGATAGAATAGCTAAGTCTCATGATAAAATTAAAACCATATGGTCAGTCGTAAAGGAAGTGGCTGGTCTCCAGAGACAGGTCGAGGATATAGAATCAGTGCGTAGTGGGAATGTCCGTGTTACTGGTAAGTCGCATATATGTACAGTATTTAATAATCACTTTCTGAATATAGCAGGTGAACTAAATAGAAACCTAGTCCCAACAGGGAATCATATAGCGCTCGTAGAAAACAGTGTTCCGAGACTGTTACCTGAAATGCTCCTCCATGATACTGACAAGAGGGAGATTGAGTTAATAATTAAATCACTAAAGACCAAGAACTCTCATGGATATGACGGGGTATCTAGCAGAATACTGAAGTATTGTTCTATGTATGTTAGCCCAGTACTTAGCCATATCTGTAACTTTTCCTTTAGGAGTGGTCGGTTTCCTGACCGATTACAGTACTCGGTAGTGAAGCCACTTTATAAAAAGGGAGACATTGATAATGTTGACAATTTTAGACCTATTTCTATGCCATCGGTGTTTGCTTAAGTTATCGAGAAGGTTGTATATACAAGGTTACTGCAGCATTTAAATTCACATAATTTGCTGTCAAATGTTCAGTTTGGTTTTAGAAATGGTTTAACAAGTGAAAATGCTATATTCTCTTTTCTCTGTGAGGTTTTGGACGGATTAAATAAAAGGTTGTGAACACTATGTGTTTTCTTTGATTTAACGAAGGCTTTTGACTGTGTTGACCACAAAATATTATTGCAGAAGTTGGACCATTATGGAGTAAGGGGAGTAGCTTACAATTGGTTCGCCTCTTACTTTAAGAACAGAAAGCAGAAGGTAATTCTCCGCAATATTGAGAGTGGTAGTGATGTTCAGTCCCAATGGGGCACTGTTAAGTGGGGCGTTCCCCAAAGGTCGGTGCTGGGGCCACTGCTGTTTCTTATTTATATAAATGATACGCCTTCTAGTATTACAGGTGATTCAAAAATATTTCTGTTTGCTGATGACACCAGCTTGATAGTGAAGGATCTTGTGTGTAATATTGAAACAGTATCAAATAATGTAGTTCATGAAATAAGTTCCTGGCTTGTGGAAAATAATTTGATGCTAAATCACAGTAAGACTCAGTTTTTACAGTTTCTAACTCACAATTCAACAAGAACCGATATTTTGATCAGACAGAATGATAATATTATAAGCGAGACGGAACATTTCAAGTTCCTAGGCGTTCGGATAGATAGTAAGCTGTTGTGGAAAGCCCATGTCCAGGATCTTGTTCAGAAACTAAATGCTGCTTTATTTACCATTAGAACAGTATCTGAAATAAGTGACAGTTCAACACGAAAAGTAGTCTACTTAGCATATTTTCATACGCTTATGTCGTATGGTATTATTTTTTGGGGTAATTCTTCTGATTCAAAATGGGTATTTTTGGGTCAAAAACGGGCTGTTATAGCTATATGTGGTGTAAGTTCGAGAACCTCTTGTCGATCCCTATTCAATAGTCTGGGAATTCTGACATTGCCCTCACAGTATATATTTTCTTTAATGTCGTTTGTTGTTAGCAATATTAGCCTATTCCCAAGAGTTAGCAGCTTTCACTCAGTTAATACTAGACAGAAATCCAACCTACATGTGGAATGCACTTCCTTGACTCTTGTGCAGAAAGGAGTGCAGTATTCTGCTGTATCCATTTTCAATAAGCTACTACAAGAACTCAAAAATCTTAGCAGTAGCCCAAACTCTTTTAAATCTAAACTGAAGAGTTTCTTCAAGGCTCACTCCTTCTACTCTGTCGAGGAACTCCTGGAAGAGCTAAAAAATTAAGCAAATTCCAGCGTTACATTGTTGATTTTCTTTATTTAAACTACCGACTTGTCACCTGAATATGTTTTATTATATTTCATATTATCTGTTTCTAATATCGTGTTATAATTTCATGTATTGACTCGTTCCATGACCATGGAGACTTCTCCTTAATTTGGTTCCACGGAACAATAAATAAATAAATAAATAAAAATAAACAGATGAAAACTAAAAAAGTCACAGCAAAAATGAATGTTGCACTCGCGAACCCTGTCAGCGTCAAAACGAAAGAAGCTGGAAAACTGACATACACTACTGGCCATTACAAATGGTACACCAAGAAGAAATGCAGATGACAAACGGGTATTCATTGGACAAATATATTATATTAGAACTGACATATGATTACATTTTCACGCAATTTGGCTGATTAGATCCTGAGAAATCAGTACCCTGAACAACCACCTCTGGCAGTACTAACGGCCTTGATACGCCTGGGCATTGAGTCAAACAGAGCTTGGATGGTGTGTACAGGTACAGCTGCCCATGCAGCTTCAACACGATACCACAGTTCATCAAGAGTAGTGACTAACGCATTGTGACGAGCCAGTTGCTCGGCCACCATTGACCAGATGTTTTCAATTAGTGAGAGATCTGGAGAATGTGCTGGCCAGGGTAGCAGTCGAACATTTTCTGTATCCAGAAAGGCCCGTACAGGACCTGCAACATGCGGTCGTGTATTATCCTGCTGAAATGTAGGATTTCGCTGGGATCGAATGAAGGGTAGAGCCACGGGTCGTAACACATCTCAAAAGTAACGTACACTGTTCAAAGTGCCGTCAATGCGAACAAGAGGTAACCGAGACGTGTAACCAATGGCACCCCATACCATCGCGCCGGGTGATACGCCAGTATGGCGATGACGAATACACGCTTCCAATGTGCGTTCACCGCGATGTCGCCAAACACGGATGCGACCATCTTGATGCTGTACACAGAACCTGGATTCATCCGAAAAAATTACGTTTTGCCATTCGTGCACCTAGGTACACCATCGCAGGCGCTCCTGTCCGTGATGCAGCGTCAAGGGTAACCGCAGCCATGGTCTCCGAGCTGATAGTCCGTGCTGCTGCGAACGTCGTCGAACTGTTCGTGCAGATGGTTGTGGTCTTGCAAACGTCCCCATCTGTTGACTGAGGGATCGAGACGTGGCTGCACGATCCGTTACAGCCTTGCGGATAAGATGCCTGTCATCTCGACTGCTAGTGATACGAGGCCGTTGGGATCCAGCACGGCGTTCCGTATGACCCTCCTGAACCCACCGATTCCATATTCTGCTATCAGTCATTGGATCTCAACCAACACGAGCATCATTGTCGCGATGCGATAAACCGCAATCGCGATAGGCTACAATCCGACCTTTATCAAAGACGGAAACGTAATGGTACGCATTTCTCCTCCTTACACGAGGCATCACAATAACGTTTCACCAGGCAACGCCGGTAAAATGCTGTTTGTGTATGAGAAATCGGTTGGAAACTTTCCTCATGTCAGCACGTTGTAGGTGTCGCCACTGGCGCCAACCTTGTGTGAATGCTCTTAAAAGCTAATCATTTGCATATCACAACATCTTCTTCCTGTCCGTTAAATTTCGCGTCTGTGGCATGTCATCTTCGTGGTGTAGTAATTTTAATGGCCAGTAGTGTATTACTGTCTTTAGCTGCTGGTAAAATTATTTATACAACCTGTTTCAGTTGTCTGACCATCATCAGGTTCTCATGCAAAAGTTTTCACACTGTCACGTAGTCGGCTTACAGTTTTAACAGGAAGGAATGCAGTCACCAGCACAGATTTTGTAGACTGACGACGTAATTCGTATCGTGATGTGACATCTGTGTATTATTCATGGCCGGCCGCGGTGGTCTCGCGGTTCTAGGCGCGCAGTCCGGAACCGCGCGACTGCTACGGTCGCAGGTTCGAATCCTGCCTCGAGCATGGATGTGTGTGATGTCCTTAGGTTAGTTAGGTTTAAGTTGTTCTAAGTTCTAGGGGACTGATGACCACAGCTGTTAAGTTCCATAGTGCTCAGAGCCATTTGAACCATTATTCATGGCTTTAACACGTGACCATAACTATTTTGTATTTCATCCTATATGATTGTGTGAAAACTTTTATGTGAGAACCTGACGATGGTGAGACGTCTGAAACTGGTTGTAAAAGTAAAGTATTTCATCAGCACGTCAAGGCGGTAATACGACATTTTTCAAATGTGTATGAACTAAGGAGCACAACCTCCTGAAAGAAATTTCAAGCCATCTGGAACTCCAGAATTAATCACTAGCGATGCAAATGCCCCTATATCAGTAAAACGTGAATCCTAAGTCATAAACCTGGACTGAAGAGCAACGGAAGGAAGTTGTGTGATCGAACAAGTCTTGTTTACAACTTCTGGCCGAGTTTACGTCCCAAGAGTGGAAGATGGCACGGATTCGGTCATGATTTGGATAGCAATATCGTGGTATTCCATGGGCTCCATGAATAATCTGCACAGGGTCGCATTACCGCCAAAGATTATGTGACCGTTTTGGCTGACCAGATCCAAGATCCACTGCGTGTTAAAGTGTTTGTTCCCCAATGCTGATGATGTGTTCCAAGACGACAGTGGTTCCCTGTTCATACAGCTCGCATCGTCAGGACTGGTTTTGTGAGTACGAGGTCCAAATATCGCATCTCCACTGCTCACCACTGTCACCAGATATCAATATTATTGGACGTTTGTGGTCTACTTTGAAGAGTGGTGCTTTGATGGCTATTCATCTCTACCATCGACCTGAATTTGCCAATATTTTGCAGGAATCATGGCATAAGATTCCATTGAAAATCATATGTGGCTTGTATTTGTCCATTCCGAGAGTACTGGAAGCTCTTTTTGGCTTCAATTAATTAATAAGAATAAGGGTATATTATTTACCAATCTTTCAGTTCGAAACTGACTGCAATTTTTCATTTCTTATTCTATTTAAGGTTTATTGATTATATCAATACTTTCTGAATGCAACCCAAATGTTATAATTAACTACAACCTTCTACTCTGCTCACTGTAAAGCCCCTACAAACGCCGACGGTTTTCCTACCGTTTTAGGCATGTAATGTGTTGTGATGTGTTTGTGGTCTTTACTTAGTTTTATCCACCCCCTGTACATCCTGTAAGCGACCTCAGACTCATTCAAAGCTTTCGTTAAAATTAAGTCTTAAAAAGGAAATAAATAATCAACCTAAGGGCCTTAAGTTAAAGTACGTATTCCTGCGAATTGTGTCTCGTTAGCGATGGATGCGGGAAGTAGAAGAAGGCGTTGAAATTGTGCAAGTGGACTGCACGTAACAACATTGCAGAGGAGAACTATGTAATATTTCTGCCCCTCTGGCACACAGTAACTTGCAGAGTGTCCGCCATTTCCGCAGAGGGTATATTCGACATAAAGTTTAACAACCCATAAACGAAGATTTGTTGTAAACTAAATTCCACGGTCATTTATATCGCTTTACAGGCAGACGCTGGTGTTAAACCTACTTTACGGCTCTCCAGAAGGACGATAACGCGAATGGCTTGTCGGCCGGGGTGGAGGTCCGTTCTGGCCACGCATCCTGCGAGTGAGAGCCGCGATAACAGAGGAGAAGACTGTGTGTGTGTCTGGCAGAGGACTAGCAGCTCCTTCCGCGGTACTGCAGGGATGCCAACTTACATCCACTTGCAGCTACAGCTAAAGACATGTATGAGCAGGACCGTATTCTTCAAAAAATCGCCTCCAAAATTTAGGTGCGTTTTATGCTGGAAATTAATAGAAAAAGGTCTAGTTTAGATTTAAAATTCTCGCTAGTTATAAATTGCCACATATTCGATGCCACGGCAATCATATCTCTATCTGACAACATCGGATTCATCTGGCAGCAGCAGTGCATCGATTCGACGAACATGAGTTGCGGGGTTTCACAAGCTTGCTAATACTGTCTCCATCCCGCCCCACCATTACAAACCCAGGACACTACCTAGCCTAAGATGCGTCATTGTAGTCTACGGTGCCAGTGAACTTGAATTGAAAGTGATTTGTATTATCGGTAATAGTGCAATATTTTTGATAGTAGCTAGTTTCGTAATGGAAAAAACTGAAAAGTATTCGTATGATGAGGAGTAGAAACGGAAAGTAATGGCATATGCAGAAGAAACAGAGCAGCTAAGAAGCATTTCGGACCTCCACGAACAGGAAAATCCATTCGTGATTGGCGGGCTAGTAAAGAAGAAGTGGAAAAAAAAATGAGAAAACTAAATGTGCTGTAACCTTCCCGTGTAAATATAAAAATTAAAAAAATCTAATTTGGCTAATTAAATTCTTACGTATGAAAGCTGATAAATCTTAACTCATGAAAAACATAAATTTTGACGTAAGCAGCGCTACGCCATAGCCCTGTGAAATCAATCTGAATCTGTCCGTGAGAATGAAACTGAAAAATTCTTGCATCGTGACGGAGTCGCCGGATAACGCTGTCTATATATCTGATCTTAAATGGCATAGCTTAGTGCAATGCACTGGATAACACTTGTCTGAGATCTGAATTACAAGAAAAACTGACTTTACTTAGTGACACAGCTGGCCGTCGGATTACTAAAGGACACATGACTATGATGTGACAAAAATTCTGGAATATTTTAATTTAGATAAATGACTGGATCGGGACTGGCAATAACATAAGGGGAAATTATACTTTTATAGTTGACAGGTAAAAAACAACTATATTCTGAAAATTTTTACGTTATCGATGAAGTTCTGCAATCCATTACACGGGAAAATTGAATATATTACAAATATGGGTCAACTGGTGCTGACGAATCACAAAAGAATTGATTGAAACAAATTCATATTAACATCTAAGACAAGTGACTTATCTACGTGCATGCCAATAAAAATAATAAAATTTACCTTACAATCGATGGTCGACTGAATTACACTGCTGATTTTGCATTATATTAACAATTATTCATTTGTTCACCATCATCTCATTCCATGGTATCATTTAGCTCTGCGGCTGATCACAGTTATTATTCAGTCCCATATAATAAAGTTTTACAATTTGTTCTGCACTGTGACTTTAACAACTACTAACTGTAAACTGCGCTGTACCAGCGACACACTACAACTACACTTAGTAGCGAGCGACTACAACTACGGCAGAGACTGCTCTGACCTGCGACTCTACTGCAGCTCTCTTTTGGCAGGGGCAAAGATATTTTATGTCTCAAGCAGCGCCTGTGAATTGTCATTCTAGCAAGTAATGAATACATCGGGATTACATTTGCTCCAGCCGGGTGGTGAACCCCTTACAGTGCAAATAGGGGACTGAATGCAAAGTGACCAAAACTAGAAGATAATGAATTGAAGTGGATTCAAGGACACCATCAAAGTGGCACTGGAATTAATACAAATATGATTCGTATACACGCTCCTAAACTAGCGCTACAGTGGAACTTAACAAATTTTAAGGGTGTAGTTGGTTGGTGCAACAGGATTATGAAGCGTCATGGGCTTAGCGTGCGAACCAAACACAAAATTTCTCAGAAAGTAAGAAAGAAAGTTCAGATAAGGATTTTCAGGGATTTTAGAGGTCGATAAATGCTATTTTTTTTTTAGAAAAATTGCTTAAAAATTAAGGTGCGTCTTGTAGTGTCTTATAGCCCATAATCTTCGGTATGTTCTGTGTGTAACACATTTGCTCTACACCGTTTTCATGTTTCGTACCGCTTGAGCCTCAGTGTGGAACAACTAATAGTAGTTGACAAGCTTCCAGCAAGAGACCGGCAGCAAGCATCGTGTAACGCACCCTTCTCGTTGTGCCACCTGTTCGCTGGTCCTATCCACAGTAACGTTCAACACAATAATAATAGGCGATTACCTTGCCTAAAATCCGCAAATTTTCTTTATATTCATTACTAAAAGTCATTTGACTAATGAATTATGACTTGACAACTGAGGATTTTCCTCGTGCTGATGAGCTTGGTTTGTTGCACAGGGTACTTCAAAAGATTAATCCGATTTCACATCATCTACATGAGTGCAGATTGACTCTCGGGGGCGGATTTTAAATTACTCTTAGGATAACAAGGACTGTATTTCGTAACGAGCCATCTAACTTTACAAGGGTGTATCTTTTACATTCAGGAACATACTCCCCGTCAGTCAAAAACCTTTCAAGGCTGGAATAGTAGGCAATAGTCTTCCCCTATTTGAGTACTACATGCAGAACGTGCATACGGCCATGTGAAATCGCCAAAAAAGCGCTTCCATCTCGTGCATCACAGTGGCTTCAATGGCTTTTATGTCACCAAAGCGTTGACGCTTCATGTAAATTTCTGCATCTTGTCTTTTTGTGGTAGGTTCGTAATTATAAAACCAAGTTTTGTCACCCGTGATAATTTTTTTACAGAGAAATGTCCGGGTTTTGCATTGAAGTCAAGACGCGGCAGGTGTCTTTGCGTCGATTTTTGTCGGGATTGAAGGTATGTGGGACAAACTTTGCACATACTTTTCTCTTCTTCAGAACATTCTGGGGAATTTCTCGAACACCTCATTCGGAACTGTTTCTCCACGGCTACTTGTGACACAACAATGTTGGCGTACCACAGTAGCACGTCCACTACTTAACACTGCCTGCTCACAACTGAGTGGTCGGCTGCATACGTTTTTCTATTAATCTGTTAGAACGAGCTGCCACCGAACCTACTGCTGTGCTGTGTATCGTGGCTGAGGAGCGGAGGGCTAGGTTTTATTGAATCTTTGTCATCTGACCTGAATGTTCCGTTTGTTTCAATCTTTAACTGAAAATAAGTTCTCGTGTGACTTCGGGGCGTCAGCTTCTTCTTCGCCGGAGCCAAGAAGCCAGCAAAGGCTCGCATTCGGGACGACGACGGTTCAATCCCTCGTCCGGCCATCCTGACTTAGGTTTTCCGTGATTTCCCTAAATCGCTCCAGGCAAATGCCGGGATGGTTCATTTGAAAGGGCACGGCCGCCTTCCTTCCCCTTCCTTCCCTAATCCGATGAGTCCGATGACCTCGCTGTCTGGACTCCTACCCCAAAACAACCACACCCAGCAAAGGGGCAACTGCAGAGCTGTTGCTCGTGAAATGCATCCAACACTTTAGTCTGAAAAGACTTCAAAATGACACGCTCCTTAAGCCAATGTTGCAGTATTGGCAGGTGGAACTATCTCAAGCATTCAGTGGCGCTATAAAACAAGAAAGCGTCCATAAATAGCAACGATTTTAATAACTAACTGTTCTTTTAATATTTTTTTTAAAACGAGCTCGTTTTCCTAAAACGCCAGAGCGAATACCTTTAGTTGATCGGATAACTTACAATGACTTTACCATGTCTCCAGGTCTTAAAGTTACTGGTAAACTAACACCTCTGCCACAGTTATTTGCTACTCTATGTCATAAGTAGTGCTTATTCTACTGCACCCATCAGGCTATTCTTAACTAAATGTCGCTAAGCAGACTTCTATGGCCACTTATACTTTTACGTAAGGTATCGGGTATCTTCCAGTTTGTTCTGATGCGGCGCTATCCGCTATACTAAATATACCTTTGTTAACGGTGGTGACTACTCCCTCTCTTCCCACACAGGTACTAGTACGAGTCAATTAATTCTCAAAATACAATCGTAATTTGTAACCAGGCAGCGGACTATCGCTATTTGTCATAAGGAAATTAGGTATCGAGAGGCGAAAAATGAGTTAAGGAACAAAATGCTTCAAATGGCTCTGAGCACTATGGGACTTAACATCAGAGGTCATCAGTCCCCTAGAACTTAGAACTACTTAAACCTAACTAACCTAAGGATAACACACACATCCATGCCCGAGGCAGGATTCGAACCTGCGACCGTAACAGTCGCGCCGTCCCGTGTTGTACCACTATACAGCGAGACCTTCAGAGTTGGTGGTCCAGATTGCTGTACACACCGGTACCTCTAATACCCAGAAACACGTCCTCTTGCATTGATGCATGCGTGTATTGGTCGTGGCATACTATCCACAAGTTAATCGAGGCACTGTTGGTCCAGATTGTCCCACTCCTCAACGGTGATTCGGCATAGATCCCTCAGAGTGGCTGGTAGGTCACGTCGTCCATAAACAGCCCTTTTCAATCTAACCCAGGCATGTTCGATAGAGTTCAGGTCTGGAGACCATACTGGCCACTCTAGTCGAGAAAGTCATTCACAAGCCATTGACGAGATCTGCATGATGGGAGCGCGAATTGTCGTCCATGAAGACGAATGTCTCGCCAATATGCTGCCGATATGGTTGCACTATCGGTCGGAGGATGGAATTCACGTATCGCACAGCCGTTACGGCGCCTTCCATGACAACCAGCGGCGTACGTCGGCCCCACATAATGCCACACCAAAACAGTAGGGAACCTCCTGCACTCGCTGGACGGTGTGTCTAAGGCGTTCAGCCTGACCGCGTTGCCTCCAAACACGTCTCCGACGATTGTCTGGTTGAAGGCATATGCGACACTCATCGGTGAAGAGAACGTGATGCTTATTCTGAGGAGTCCACGTGGTATGTTGTGGGATCCACCTGTTCCGCGCTTCATGGTGTCGTGGTTGCAAAGATGGACCTCGCCATGGACGTCTGGAGTGAAGTTGCGCATCATTCAGCCTATTGCGCACAGTTTGAGTCGTAATACGACGTCATGTGGCTGCACGAAAAGCATCATTCAACATGGCGGCGTTGCTGTCAAGATTCCTCCGAGCCATAATCAGTAAGCAGCGGTCATCAGTAGTAGCCCTTGGGCCGCCTGAGCGAGCCACATCATCGACAGTTCATGTCTCTGTGTATCTCCTCCCTCAACGTCGCTCTGGTTCACTCCGAGACGCCTGGACACGTCCCTTGTTAAGAGCCGTTCCTGGCAGAAAGTAACAATGCGGACGCGATCGAACCGCAGTATTGACCATCTAGGCATGTTTGAACTACAGACAACACGAGCCGTGTACCTCCTTCCTGGTGGAATAACTGAAACTGATCGGCTGTCGGAAGCCCTCCGTCTAATAGGCGCTGCTCATGCATGGTTGTTTACATCTTGGGGCAGATTTAGTGACATCTCTGAACAGTCAAAGGGACTGTGTCTGTGATACGATATCCACAGTCAACGCCTACCTTCAGGAGTTCTGGGAGGGTCATGCAAAACTTTTTATGATGTGTGTATAAAAGCAGCAATGTAAAAGTATTGTGGTTCTCTAACGTAAATTGAATATTAGGCTGCAACGTGTTCAATCTTGGTGGAACTGCAGTACTTGTTGTTTGGTACCACTATGAAGTGGGAAGGGGGATCCCATGGACAGTCCTTCCATCTGTCGGTGGGCAACTTTATTAAATTTAAAGTAATTGTGGTCTAGATATATCTTTAGGAGAGCGAGGAATTCATCAATTTTTTTGGTTATCAAAGAGAGTGTGTTCCTTTAAATTGGGTTCTATAGTCGGAATTATTTCTTTTGTCGGAATTTTTGTATACATGTTAAAAAATATTGTGTGCATTGCATATAAGTGAACGGAAGATGGTGAAATGTACATCGCCAAAATACAATTAGGTGAAAATTAGTTAACTTCCGGGATAGTCCGTCACCTCCTACCGTACTCGTCACTAGACAGCATTATTTTCCCTTGTAGTATGACGGTCGCTAGTTGTCTTCTATCACCGTGTAATTCCGAATCTCGACTTCATGTGCGCCGTTCACCAGCCCGCGGCCTAGTGTTCACAGTGTGCGGCGGTCACGGGCCTCACGCTAGAAGTTGTCTTACGATGTTGAGCGATGTTCTGTTAGTGTTGCCCTCCCTTTTCCTTCCTTTGACCGCTCACTTTCCCTAGGTTATATTTTGGTTATCTGGTACGAGACCTGTGTTAGCATTCTGACTAGTCAGAACATACCGACCTTATATTTATATTTGGCCTATGAATTCTCTGTGTTATTGTAACAAAAAAGTGTTAAGTCTTATACATTCTCTCGTTATTGGCCCTACATCCGTTATGCAGTCTCGTCCCTTCTTCTTGTCAGTGGTTTCCGTATATTCCTTTCCAAGCCGATTCTACGGGGAACCTCCTCACCCTTGCGCTATCAGTCCACCTAATTTTCTACATTCGTCTATAGCAATAAGTCTCAAATTCTTCGCTTCTCTTCTGTTCCAGTCTTTCCTCCCTAGCATTCAATGCTGCACTCTAAACGTACGTTCTCAGAAATTTCTTCCTCAAGATAAGGCCTGTTTGATACTAGTGTACTTCCCTTGCCCAGGCATGCCATTTTCGCCATTTCTACTCTGCTTTTTATCGCCTCCTAGCTTTGTCCGTCATGGGTTATTTTGCTTCGTTTACTTCATCATCTCAAATTCTGATATTACGTTTCTCGGTGATCTCATTTGTGCTACTTCTCATTACATTCGTCTTAGTTCAAATGGTTCAAATGGCTCTGAGCACTATGGGACTTAACTACTTAGGTCATCAGTCCCCTAGAACTTAGAACTACTTAAACCTAACTAACCTAAGGACAGCACACACATCCATGCCCGAGGCAGGATTCGAACCTGCGACCGTAGCGGTCTCGCGGTTCCTAACTGACGCGCTTAGAACCGCACGGCCACACCGGCCGGCTTCGTCTTAGTGCGGATGGCTCAAAGTTCATATTCTGTACTCATTACGCTGTCCATTCCTCTTAACAGATCGTGTACTTCTTCTTCACTTTCACTCAGTATAGCAATGTCATCAGCTAATGTTATCATTGATATCCTTTCACCCTGAGTCGTAATCCCATTCTTGAACCCTTCTTCTTTTTCCGTCAGTGGTTCTTCGATGTACAGGTTGAAGAGTAGGAGCCAAATACTACATTTCTATCTTACACCCTTTTCATTCCTAACATTCCCTCTTCGGTTTTCCAATCTTATTGTTCTCTCTTGGTTCTTGTACATACTGTATATCACCCGTATTTCCCTGGTAGCTTATCCCTAATTTTCTCAGAATTTCGAACATCTTGCATCACTTTACATTGTTGAACTCTTTTTCCAGGTCTACAAATCCTATGAGAGTGTTGATTTCTCTTCAGCCTTGCTCGCATTACCAAGCGCAACGTCAGAATTGCCTGCCTGGTGCCTTTACTTTTGCGAAAACCGGACTGGTCGTCACCTAATAGACGCTCATTACTTTGTTGATTCTTGTCAGTAACTTAAGTGCATGGACTGTTAAACTAACTGTGAAATAATTCTCGGACGAGCCGGCTCTTGCTATCTTCGGAAGCGTGTGGATGATGTTTTTCCGAAAATATAATTGTATATTGCCAGACTCATACACTCTACACACCAACGTGAAAGGTTGATTAGTTGGTAGTTCCTCCAATGATTTTAGAAATTCCGATAGATCGTTATCCATCCCTTATCCCTTACTTCATGTTATTTTACAATAGCGGATTCCCAACTCTTCCCTATCGACTCCTGTTTCTTAGCCCATGACGTCATCAGACATGTCCTACCCCTCATAGAGGCCTTCTGTACTCTTTCCATACATCCGCTCCCTCCTCTGCATGTAACACAGGAATTCATATTGCTCTCTTGATGTTGCCGCCATTGCTTATAATTTCACGGCATGTTCGTTGAGTCGGTTCTTCCGACTGTAGCCGGCCGGAGTGGCCGAGCGGTTCTAGGCACTTCAGTCTGGAACCGCGCGACCGCTACAGTTTCAGGTTCGAATCCTCCCTCGGGCATGGATGTGTGTGATGTTCTTAGGTTAGTTAGGTTTAAGTAGTTGTAAGTTCTAGAGGACTGATGACCTCAGAAGTTAAGTCCCACAGTGCTGAGAGCCATTTGAACCATTTTTTCCGACTGTAATTTCGCTTTCGATTTCTTCGCATTTTGCATGCAGACATTTCGCCTTATTCTCAGCACTTCTATCTGTTTCATTCCTAACTGACTTGTAATTCTCTATTCTTGGATTTCTCTCAACATTTTTGTACTTCCATCTTTCTTCAGTGAATTGAAGTATTTCTTCTGTTACCGATAGTTCGTTCGCCGTTACGTTCCGTTTGCTCATGTTTTTCTTTCCAACTTAAGTGATTGGCCTTTTTAGATATACCCATTCTTCAACTGAAATGCCTACCGCGGTGTTCATTACTGTAATATACAGGGTGTTACAAAAAGGTACGGCCAAACTTTCAGGAAACATTCCTCACACACAAAGAACGAAAATATTTTATGTGGACATGTGTCCGGAAACGCTCAGTTTCCATGTTAGAGCTCATTTTAATACTTCTCTTCAAATTACATTAATCATGGAATGGAAACACACAGCAACAGAACGTACCAGCGTGTCTTCAAACACTTTGTTACAGGAAATGTTCAAAATGTCCTCCGTTAGCGAGGATACATGCATCCACCCTCCGTCGCATGGAATCCCTGATGCACTGACGCAGCCCTGGAGAATGGCGTATTGTATCACAGCCGTCCACAATACGAGCACTAAGAGTCTCTACATTTGGTACCGGAGTTGCGTAGACAAGAGCTTTCAGATGCCCCCATTAATGAAAGTGAAGAGGGTTGAGGTCAGGAGAGCGTAGAGGCCATGGAATTGGTCAGCCTGTACCAATCCATCGGTCACCGAATCTGTTGTTGAGAAGTGTACGAACACTTCGACTGAAATGTGCAGGAGCTCCATCGTGCATGAACCACATGTTGTGTCGTACTTGTAAAGGCACATGTTCTAGCAGCACAGGTAGAGTATCCCGTATGAAATCATGATAACGTGCTCCACTGAGCGTAGGTCGAAGAACATGGGGCCCAATCAAGACATCACCAACAATGCCTGCCCAAACGTTCACAGAAAATCTGTGTTGATGACGTGATTGCACAATTGCGTGCGGATTCTGGTCAGCCCACACATGTTGATTGTGAAAATTTACAATTTGATCACGTTGGAATGAAGCCTCATCCGTAAAGAGATCATTTGCACTGAAGTGAGGATTGACACATTGTTGGATGAACCATTCGCAGAAGTGTACCCGTGGAGGCCAATCTGCAGCTGATAGTGCCTGCACACGCTGTACATGTTACGGAAACAACTGGTTCTCCCGTAGTACTCTCCTTACAGTGACGAGGTCAGCGTTACCTTGCACAGCAGCAACTTCTCTGACGCTGAAATTAGGGTTATCGTCAACTGCAAGAAGAATTGCCTCGTCCATTGCAGGTGTCCTCGTCGTTCTAGGTCTTCCCCAGTCGCGAGTCATAGGCTGGAATGATGCGTGCTCCCTAAGACGCCGATCAATTGCTTCGAACGTCTTACTGTCGGGACACCTTCGTTCTGGAAATCTGTCTCGTTACAAACGTACCGCGCCACGGCTATTGCCCCGTGCTAATCCATACATCAAATGGGCATCTGCCAACTCTGCATTTGTAAACATTGCACTGACTGCAAAACCACGTTCGTGATGAACACTAACCTGTTGATGCTACGTACTGATGTGCTTGATGCTAGTACTGTAGAGAAATGAGTCGCATGTCAACACAAGCACCGAAGTCAACATTACCTTCCTTCAATTGGGCCAACTGGCGGTGAATCGAGGAAGTACAGAACATAGTGACGAAACTAAAATGAGCTCTAACATGTAAATTAAGCGTTCTCGACACATGTCCACATAACATCTTTTTTTTATTTGTGTGTGAGGAATGTTTCCTGAAAGTCTGGCCGTACCATTTTGTAACACCCTGTATATAGCCTCAAAGAAATTCACTCATATCTCTTCATTCCTTAGCACGTCCGTATTCCACTTATTTCAGCATCGACTTTTCCTAACTAGTCTCTTAAATTTCAGCTTGCTCTTCATCACTATTAAATTGTTATCTGAGTATACATCTGCTTCTGGGTACGTCTTATAATCCAGTATGTGATTTGAGAATCTCTGCCCGTCTGTGATGTAATCTAATAGGAATCTTCCAGTATCTCCTGGCCTTTTCCAACTATACTAAATCGTCTTGCGGTTTTGAAACAAAATGTTCGCTGTTGCTAACTGAAATTCGTTCTCAACAGAGACGGTTACGTTTGGAGTGGTGTCGCTATCGTGAAGCATAGACTGCTGAAGAGTGGCGTCGTATAATGTTCAGCGATGCACTGCGATTGAGCACAGTCTAAGATGGCCATCTGCGGCGTGAATGGTGACAACATTGTGAGTGGTCTCATTCTTCCAACGTTTTAAAGAAGCACGGTGGTTCTGACTTTTGGCGCCATGGTTAGGAGTGATTTAAAATGGAATGACCATATAAAATTAATCGTCGGTAAAGCAGATGCCAGACTGAGATTCATTAGAAGAATCCTAAGGAAATGCAGTCCTAAAACAAAGGTAGTAGGTTACAGTACACTTGTTCGCCCACTGCTTCAATTCTGCTCATCGGTGTGGGATCAGTACCAGATAGGGTTGATAGAAGAGATAGAGAAGATGCAACAGAGAGTAGCGTGCTTAGTTACAGTATCATTTAGTAATCGCGAAAGCGTTACGGAGATAATAGACAAACTCCAGTGGAAGACTCTGCAAGAGAGACGCTCAGTAGCTCTGTACGGGCTTTTGTTGAAGTTTCGAGAACATACATTCACCGAAGAGTCAAGCAATATATTGCTCCCTCCTACGTATATCTCGCGAAGAGTCCATGAGGATAAAATCAGAGAGATTAGAGCCCACACAGAGGCATACCGACAATCTTTCTTTCCACGAACAATACGAGACTGGAACAGAAGGGAGAATCGATAGAGGTACTCAAGGTACCCTCCGCCACACACCATCAGATGGCTTGCGGAGTATGGATGTAGATGTAGATGTAGATGGTGTGCTCAGCTGTGGGCACGACTTGCGATGGCGGCTGTGACTGAGGGACCTCTGAGGGCACAAGAGTATGTCATGGACATTTTACGCCCTCGTGTGTTACCTCACACGTGACACTATCTAGATGCCATTTGTCGACAGGACAATGTCCGTCTGTTCGTGGCAAGTGTCTCTATGAACTGTGTGCTTGTTGTTGAGGTATTCCAATCGCCAGCGAGGTTCCCTAGTCTGTCGATTATGAACATGTATGGGACCAGAACAGACGTCAGCTTGGACCCAGTGCCATTATCCAGGGTATCGAGGACTAGCTACAACAATTATGAGCCATCTTGCCTCAGGAGAGGATTCAGCGTCTTTATGATACCCTTTCCAAGAGAATCAGTTCATGAGTCCAGGCCTGTAGGGTTCCAAAATCATACTGATAGGTAGCCTTATACTTCCAAGATTTTTTTGTAAACATTGCTCGATTCTGTAGTTATTCCAAGAGCATCACATACGTTTCAACTCAAGAAGTTTCCTGACTTTTCCACTTGTTATTGTCAGGCAGTGTATGCTGCTGTTAGTTAGATGCAGTTAGCTGGAGCATTCAGCGGGAATGGGTCAACGATAACTGTGGTATCAACTTATCGATACCATCCCACAGACATTCTATAGTTGATAACTGAATGGTAAGTCGCCGTTTAACGTCGGTAGTGGTCGTGCAGGAACGGGTGGACGTAGTAGACTACGACCTCAGAGCAAAGTATCCAGCGGCTCTGGACTATTACCGCCCTCTGCTGCCACGATGTAAGATGGCCGGCGGCAGCGACAGCTCACTCGCGGTCGGACCCACGTCTCTAAGGCCTTCGGCACACGGGCCGTGCTGTCGAACGTTAACCTTGAGCTTGCCAAGTTCAACGTGCTGCTGAACGCTCAGGAAAGATGCGACTTGTGCATACGGTACGTGGGCCCCAATGTGGTATACGCGATCGCAACGCACTCCAGCGGCAGTTCAGGGGTGTTTCTAGTTCGTAAATCACACTGATTACTCAACGGGCGCGCGTAAAATTCCCACGTTAGCTCTACTAAAAAGCAAATTTCCTCCATCGTCCACGAAAAGGAAAGTACCATGTCCAGTCAATAATGACACAGGCTTATAAAAGTTCCATTACAAACAGTGCGGTACAATTTTGGAATACTTCTCCGCATAAGATAAATATTATTTCATCATTCCCACATTTTAGTAAAACCCCAAGGACAGTCTTACTTGATCACTGTTCCAACCCAGTAGCAGAATCTTTGCAACATGTGAATTACGAAGCGTAAAAGAAAAAGGAGCAAAATATAGAAGTAGTGCAAGCTGTCCTGTAGATTAAGTCAATCGAACAAAGTCACACCTCAAAAAGAGGTTAACTTATATTTACATAACATCAAATATTATAGTATATACTTATATTAAACTAACAATAAAGTATCAGAACGTAGTAAAAATGCGAATAATAGGAAAAAAATCTACGAATTGTCAAGACGCGAACCGCCGCCTCAACAACCAACTGCATACAGGACACACTACTCATTACGCTAAACCAACAACTCACTCCTTATGTCTAATCATATTGTCTTACCCCGTGCTGAAAACCTTAATCATTGATATGTTACTAATTGAAATTTAATTATAACAAATTGTACCAAGAACAATGCGTTTTGGGTGGATCTTGAGTGTGTTGCTGCCTTCAAATAGCCTACTCTCATAATACGCAAGTTACAATAATTCTTTTGCCAGAAATATGACGTTTCTCATTATTTTATTGGAACAAATCACGAGTTAACAGCGGGTTTTCCAGTGAGTCTCAATTTTCTGGTTCTCAGAAACGGCATATATACGTATAGGCTCGAAATGAATGCCAATATGGCGCCTCACAACTCTGTACTGAAGGGAGACGGCGTGTGTGTGACGTAGGTGGCGTTGTGCCATCTCATTGGTCAACGCTGAGACGCACTCTCAGAATATCTGACATGCCAGATACTGCTTTGCAAGATCGGAAAGACTCCCGAACGTGCTATCCCACGCTATGACGTCAGAAACTCGGCGCGCTCAACGCTCAACGGTCGGATCCACGGTCCGTGTGCCGATGGCTTAAGTGTTGCCACGCACACGCCGCCTGGCTCCATCGCTCGTGCTATTGGTCAGAGAGTCTCTTCCATGTGAACGTTGATAGTTGGACTTTATTTTCTTTCTGCATAACTTGTAGTAAGTCTTCGTTCCCTTGGAGCAATTCAAGTAAATCTTCTGTTTGTGGTGATAACTTGTTCACTGATCACTTCTGCTCCTGTCCAGATTTTCTACGACGACAGCTGCCGGCACCTCGCTGCGGCCCACATCTCGTTACCGTCGTGTACGATGTCGTACACAGCAGTAACCAACCAGTTAAAGGCCTGGCCAGACAGAATCCGGCCTGCCGCTGCGACGGGCGGCGCAGCGGTGGGCCGGACCCGTCAGCGGCCAGGGACGCCACACAGGCAACGGCCGGCCTGCCGCAGCGACTCTGGATGCGTCAGCTGTTACAATGTGGAAGGGGCCGAAATTAAGCTTGCTTGCATAGCGCGATTGTCTTGCGTTAGACGATTTAAGAGATGTTGGGTGCACGACATTGATTGCATGAAAGAAAGCTTAGGAGAATACCATCGTCTGTGTATTGATCTAGAGTCTGACGAAGATAGGTTCTTCAAATCTTATCGTATGTCGCGAGAATGTTTCGAGGAAATGCATCGGCTGATAAAAAGGTAGCACCGAGAAGTGCACAACGAACTGGAGAAAGCCAATTGATACAAGGCACAGACAAGCCGTTTGTTTGAGGTAAGTTTTACCGTTTGTGGCCTCTTTGTGCTGGAAATAGAAGTCATATAAATTATTCCATTTCAGTTTTGCTGTATTATATGAAAGGTTCGGCGGAAGAAAGTGCTATCCCACAACGTAGTTACGAGTGGAGTGACAAATTTATCTTCAGTGTTTACGAATACAGTAAACGATAGTTAACATCTAGTTCCGTATGTCCCGCAAGAGAGAACTTTCTACTTAATAAATTGTTTTGTTTCATTGTATTCATAACATTGTCATTGAATTTAAACAAACATATCTTTGGTCGTTAACTTATCTATTCGTTCTATCGGCATAATTGATTTTACTCTTTTCCAGATAGTTGACTGCAGGCGACAGTCACCAGACCATAGCTTTTTCTTTTCGGTTGGGACGTTCAACAGTCTCACATATTGTGAAACAAGTGTGCCAGGCAATATGGACTGTTCTACAGCCCAAGTATTTACCTACTCCTACAACAGAGATGTGGAAGAAATCTGAAGAAGGATTTATAGAACTGGGGGTTTCCGAACTGCCTTGGAAGCATGGACGGAAAGGCTATCAGGTTAAAATGTTCTTTTCGCTAGTTCTCCCGGCGATCGTTGATCCATACTACCGAGTTTACAGTAGTTGATATTGGAAGTTATGGATGTCACAGTGACAACACTATTCAGCTTTCTATCAAGAGTATATCGAGGACAAAAGTATTCTACCTCCAAATCAGGATCGCGTGTACCATACAACAAGTTGTATTCTCTCACCTCCTCTATAAAAGTCTTTCTGTGTCCATGATGCATGCACTACGAGCTGCAAGACAAGAACCGCCTCACGCCGCTGCTTCTAGTGTGACAGCAGAGCAGTTGAATGCGCCAACGGAGGCAAGCAGCCGCTCCGGCTTGCGGCGAATCTGTAATCTGTGACAACCCGGCGGCGGCCGGTGCGGCAGGCCGCATGCCGGTGCGTCAAAGCCGCACTCTGTGTGACCGCCGCCATACAATAACGAGAGATTCAACGGTGCGGTCTGCCGGCTGCGGTTCAAGGCCACAGGCCGGACGGCCAGGCCGCATTCTGTCTGGCCAGGCCTTAAGGCCTGGCCAGACAGAATGCGGCCTGGCCGTCCGGCCTGTGGCCTTGAGCCGCAGGCGGCAGGCCGCACTGTTGAGTCGCTCGTTACTGAATGGCGGCGGTCACACAGAGTGCGGCTTTGACGCACCGGCAGCCGGTCTGCCGCACCGGCCGCCGCCGGGTTGTCACAGATTACAGATTCGCCGCAAGCCGGAGCGGCTGCTTGCCTCTGTTGGCGCATTCAACCGCTCTGGTGTCACACTGGAAGCGGCGGCTTGAAGCTGTTTTTGTCTTGCAGCTCGTAATGCATGCATCATGGACACAGAAAGACTTACAGAGGAGGTGAGAGAATACAACTTTTTGTCTGATACACGCGATCCTCATTTGGAGGTAGAATACTTTTGCCCTCGATATACTCTTGATAGAAAGCTGAATTCTCAGAAATAGTGTTGTCACTGTGACGTCCATAACTTCCAATATCAACTACTGTAAACACCGTAGTATGGATCAATGATCCCCAGGAGAACTAGCTAAAAGAACTGTTTGTAACAGGAGAACTGGGGTTCACTATCTTTCGGGCATTTTAACCTGATAGGCTTTCCGTCTATGCTTCCAAGGCAATCCGGAAACCCCCAAAGTTCTAGAAATCCTCCTTCAGATTTCTTCCACATCTTTGTTGTTCACAATATCTGAGACTGTTGAACGTCCTAACCGAAAAGAAAAGGCTGTGGTCTGGTGACTGTCGCCTGTAGTCAAGTATCTGGAAAAGATTAAAATCAATTATGCCGATAGAACGAATAGATAAGTTAACGACCAAAGATATGTTTGTTTAAATTCAACGACAATGTTATGAATACAATGAAACAAAACAATCTATTAAGTAGAAAGTGCTTTCTAGCGGGACATACGAAACTAGATGTTACTATCGTTTGCTGTATTCGTAAACACTGCAAATAAATTTATCACTCCACTCGTAACTACGTTGTGGGATAGCACTTTCTTCCGCCGAACCTTTCATATGATACAGCAAAACTGAAATGGAATAATTTATGTGACTTCTGTTTGAAGCACAGAGAGGCCACAAACGGTAAAACTTACCTCAAACAAATGGTTAGCCTGTGCCTCGTATCAAGGCTTTCTCCAGTTCGTTGTGCACTTCTCGGTGCTACCTTTTTTATCAGGCGATTTATTTCCTCGAAACATTCTCGCGACATACGAAAATATTTGAAGAACCTATCTTCGTCACTCTTAGATCAATACACAGACGATGTTATTCTCCTAAGCTTTCTCTCTTGCTATTAATGTCGTGCAACCAACATCTCCTCTTCTTAGTGCCATTTCGTATCGCTAGTGCGAGTTACTCATTTCTGCAAAGAAAAAAAAACTCGCACAAAGATAACGCGTCCCGTGTGAGGATTCCAAATCGTCTAACGCCAAGACAATCGCGCTACGCATGCAAGCTTAATAATGGGGTTCGGCCCCTTCCACAGTGTAACAGCTGACGCATCAAGAGCCGCTGCGGCCGGCCGTCGCCTGTGTGGCGTCCCTGGCCGCTGGCGGGTCCGGCCCACCGCTGCGCCGTCCGTCGCAGCGGCAGGCCGGATTCTGTCTGGCCAGGCCTTTAATGCATTTATTCTGGTCTGTGACTCAGAAGAAGGTGCGGTGTCGAAAAGTAGCCTCGGCAGGCAGTCGTGATTCGTCATCCGCCGAGAAGTCCACGGCTGCGCGACTTATCTGCCGCTCCTCTGATTGATGTTCGCCGCCGGCTGGCTGGCGCCCGCTATCCATCAGCGTCTCAGCCGCACAAGACGCGGCGCCGCGCCGCGGCTCCTGCAGCCTAATGGAGACGGATGGCGCGCGCCGTGCTTTGGACAAAGTGGCGGCCTTCACTCCCCCGTCCCCCCTCCCCTCCCCCACACAGCGCAACATTCCCGCGCAACAACCCTGCTCACGAGACCGTTTGACCGCTAGCCACCAGACGTTTGTCACCGGTGGCGTGTTGGCCGCGGGACGTCTCACTTTGGAGATGCTCTTTTTGGACGTATGCAGAACAGATGCATTAAGGAAAACCAAGAAAGGCCAAGGTTTAATGTCAAGTTAATGACGGTATCATCAGAGACGGCACACAAGCTGAGATTGGGGTTGGATGGAAAAGGGCCTTCGGCTGAAGCCTACCTTGTTATAAACAGACCAGCTGTAAATTTTTTTTAGAAGTCTGTAAGGATTACTAAGAGGCAGATTTTTTTTTTCTTTATTGAATTTCGATTCTCCCCGAAGGGGGCGGGCTGGCAGCAGCTTAGTATGTCGCTCTGCACCCTACGGACCTTGTTGTAAAAAAGGAGAAGATAACATATAATAAAACAGGCGACAAAATCGGAGACAAAGAGTGACACGGCGTGTTGGCCGCGGGACGTCTGACTCTGGAGATGCTCTTTTTGGGCGTATGCAGAACAGATGCATTAAAGAAAACCAAGTAAGGCCAAGGTTTAATGTCAAGTTAATGATGGTATCATTAGAGACGCCGGCCGGTGTGGGCGTGCGGTTCTAAGCGCGTCAGTTTGGAACCGCGTGACCGCTACGGTCGCAGGTTCGAATCCTGCCTCGGGCATGGATGTGTGTGATGTCCTTAGCTTAGTTAGGTTTAAGTAGTTCTAAGTCTAGGGCACTGATCACCCCAGTAGTTAAGTCCCATAGTGCTCAGAGCCATTTGAACCATCATTAGAGACGGAACACAAGCTGGGATTGGGGTTGGATGGAAAAGGACCTCGGGCTGAAGCCTACCTTGTTATAAACAGACCAGCTGTAATTTTTTTAGACGTTTGTAAGGATTATTGAGAGGCAGATTTTTTTTCTTTATTGAATTTCGATTCTCCCCGAAGGGGGCCGGCTGGCAGCAGCTTAGTATGTCGCTCTGCAGCCTACAGACTTTGTTGTAAAAAAGGAGAATGTGGTGTCACCGCCAGACACCACACTTGCTAGGTGGTAGCCTTTAAATCGGCCGCGGTCCGTTAGTATACGCGGACCCGCGTGTCGCCACTATCAGTGATTGCAGACCGAGCGCCGCCACACGGCAGGTCTAGAGAGACTTCCTATCACTCGCCCCAGTTGTACAGCCGACTTTGCTAGCGATGGTTCACTGACAAAATACGCTCTCATTTGCCGAGACGATAGTTAGCATAGCCTTCAGCTACGTCATTTGCTACGACCTAGCAAGGGGCCATTACTATTGATACTAAATCATGCATAGTCAAGAGCAACGCTCATCATTAATGGATTAAAGTTAAGTATTCCACCAGCTACGTCCGTTTTTCTAAATTCTAATTTCCTTGTCCTGTTCCAGACCTCACGCCAGCCTGCGTGAGCTAAAACGCGTGCCTTTCGGCTTCCTCTAGTATACAGGCGACAAAATCGGAGACAAAGGGTAACACGGCGAAAAAATCGTTTAACTTAAAACAGAGAACAAAGGGATGATGATACTAATAAAATACATATGAAGCAGACAGGTAAAATAATAGACAGACAATTAAAAAACACGGCGACAGTCTGGTTTCTGTTCGCAGAAGACATAAAATTCACACCCAGCGACAGTATGGTTTCTGTTCGCAACACAGGAAAAGACGAAACAACACTGAACATCCACTGGAACACTGCACTAAAATGTGACATACCACAGCCGAGAGGTGGTGGGGGAAACTGATCCGATTTTGGGAAAATAAAAAAAGCGGAGGGGGGAGATGAGGAAAAGAGAAGGGGGAAAGGAGCCAATGGAGGATGAGGACCCATAAGAGGGGTGGGGGGCTGCTGGGGAGACGTGACAGGGAGTGGGGAAGGCTGAGGACGGGAAGACAAAAGGACTCAGGGAGGGGGGGGGGAGAAGAGTGAGAGGCAGATACAGTAAAACTTTACCAAACCATACAAGTATTTCAGCCCCAGGTATTCAATACACTTTGATTCGATCATTTTTTTGTATAAAGCAGGATGTGCCTAACGAGGAAACGGGATGCAAAGTGTAAGACATACACGGTGGTCCATTGATAGGTTTTAGTAGTTCTAAGTTCTAGGGGACTGATGACCTAAGATGTTAAGTCCCATAGTGCTCAGAGCCATTTGAACCATTTCGTCTAGGTTGAAGGGGGAAACCAGATAGCGCTAAGGTTGGTCCACTAGATGGCGCTGCCATAGCTCAAACGGATATCAACTGCGTTTCTCTTTTTTTTTTAATAGGAACCCCCATTTTTATTACATATTCGTGTAGTACGTAATGATATATGAATGTTTTAGTTGGACCACTTTTTTCTCTTTGTGACAGATGGCGCTGTAATAGTCACAATCGTATAAGTACGGAGTATCACGTAACATTCCGCCAATGCGGACGGTATTTGCTTCGTGAAGCATTACCCATGTTAAAATGGACCGATTACGAATTGCGGAAAAGGTAGATATCGTGTTGATGTATGGCTATTGTGATCAAAATGCCCATCGGGCGTGTGCTATGTATGCTGCTCGGTATCCTGGACGACATCATCCAAGTGTCCTTACCGTTTGCCGGGTAGTTACGTTATTTAATGAAACAGGAAGTGTTCAGCCAGACGTGAAACGTCAACCACGACCTGCAACAAATGATGATGCCCAAGTAGGTGTTTTAGCTGCTGTCACGGCTAATTCGCTCATCAGTAGCAGACAAATTGCGCGAGAATCGGGAATCTCAAAAACGTCGGTGTTGAGAATGCTACATCAACATCGATAGCACCCCTACCATATTTCTATGCACCAGGAATTGCATGGCGACGACTTTGAACGTCGTGCACAGTTCTGCCACTGGGCACAAGAGAACTTACGGGACGATGACAGATTTTTTGCACGCTTTCTATTTAGCGACGAAGCGTTATTCACACACAACAGCGGTAACGTAAACCGGAATAATATGTACTATTGGGCTACGGAAAATCCACGATGGCTGCGGCAAGTGGAACATCAGCGACCTTGGCGGGTTACTATATGGTGCGGCATTATGGGAGGAAGGATAATTGCCCCCATTTTATCGATGGCAATCTAAATGGTGCAATGTATGCTGATTTCCTACGTAATGTTCTACCGATGTTACTACAACATGTTTCACTGCATGACAGAATGGCGATGTACTTCCAACGTGATTGATGTCCAGCACATAGCTCGCGTGCGGTTGAAGCGGTATTGAATAGCATATTTCATGACAGATGGATTGGTCGTCGTAGCACCATACTATGGCCCGCACGTTCACCAGATCTGACGTCCCTGGAATTCTTTCTGTCGGAAAAGTTGAAGGATATTTGCTATCGTGATCCACCGACAACGCCTGACAACATGCGTCAGCGCATTTTCAATGCATGTGAGAACATTACGGAAGGCGAACTACTCGCTGTTGAGAGGAATGTCGTTACACGTATTGCCAAATGCACTGAGTTGACGGACGTCATTTTGAGCATTTATTGCATTAATGTGGTACTTACAGGCAATCACGCTGTTGCAGCATGCGTTCTCAGAAATGTTCATAACGGTACATGTATCACATTGGAACAACCGAAACAAAATGTTCAAACGTACCTACTTTTTTTTTCTTTATTGATTTTCAGTTCCCCCCGAAGGGGGCGGGCTGGCAGCAGCTTAGTACGCTGCTCTACAGCCTACAGATTAAAAAAAAAAAAAAAACGGGAGAAGAAAAGAAACAAGCAAAACAGGCGATAAAACGGTCACGAACGTGTAAAATGTCGGAAAAATGCGGAAAGTGAAAACAGAAAGCAAAAGGGGCTGGCAATGTTAATAAAATACACAGGAATCAGACAAGTAACATAGTAGACACACAATTAAAAAAACATGGCGACAATCTTGTTTCTGTTCGCAAGAGATAAAAAATCACACCCAGCGACAGTATGATGGCCGTTCGCAACACTTCCCAAAAGACACACACGGTACACTCACTGTAAAAACACTCACTGTAAAACACTGCACGAAAATGGCGGCACAAAGATGACACTCCCGAGCCAAAGGCAGATGGGGGGGGGGGGACCTGGAGGAGGGGGAACAACAAGGAGGGAGGAGACGAAAAAACGTAAAGGGTGAAGGAACCAAGGAGGAGAGGATTCATAAGGGGGGAGAGGGGCAGGGCAGACGCGAGAGGGAATGAGAAGAGGCAGAGGAGGAAAATGCAAAAGGACTCGAGGGAGAGAAGGGGGCAGAGAGAGGGGAGGTGGGGAAAAAAGAGGATGGAAGCAGGGGAGAGGGAGCCCAGGAAAAAGGACAGAGGAAAGGAGGGGGAGTGAGGATCACAGTTGATAGGAGGGATAAATGGAGGGAGAGAGGGCATCATCCGGGAGGGGGAGTTGATGGAAGCCACCTTGTGAAAGGAGATGAAGGGTGTAGAGATGAAGGGTAGGGGGGACACAACTGTGAAGACGTGGCAGGGGGCGGGGATGGGAGAGGAGAGGAGCAACCAGGGGGTGAGGGGGATCAAGGCCGCAGGAGGTGTAGAGGATGTGGATATGTTCGAGGACTAAGAGCAGATGGGGGAAAGGAATGGGGTCATAGAGGATCCGCGTGGGGGACAGGAGGCGTATACGAAAGGCGAGGCGGAGTGCAAGGCCGCAACTTTAAATGCAAAGACTATACAGCCCTTGCACTGCTGTTCAGCGACGCAAAAACAAGAAATGAGTTTCGGAGCAGCGCGGCCTTGCAACTTGTTCGTTGTTGCCGCTCTGGGCAACAACGAATAAGTTACGCGCAATATCTGAACATCAAAGGAAATGGTTCGTTCGTGTCCGCGCTGTTTGTCGGTGCTTCTCGTTTTTCGGGAGCACCCTGGAAAATTGTTGCGCATCTACGAACACTGTGCTGGAATCTGCGCAGTGAGAGAGGTGCTGCTGCATCATGCAATGATTTTTCCGGTAAAGTCAAGCATTCCAAAGAAATGCACTACCTATGTATTTTCTTCCAGTTTCAGTTAAATAGTAGCACTTTCAGTGACAATTATGTTGGAAAAAAAGTGAGTGTCGCTAACACTAAACGAAAAGATTAAGGTAATCGAAGTGTATGAGGAAGACAAACTCTTTATACAAGAAATAATACTGTATTTCAAATGCGGTAAAAAACAAATTTATGATACTTTAAGAAATAAGGATAAGATGCAGGATGAACGAATGAGAGGGAACGGGCAAATGAAATGAAAGGCAAAGAAGGCAGGATTTGGAGAAATTAACGAGATAATTACGACTCAGTACATAAAGCATGGAAAACCTTTGGTGACACGCAGGCTTGACACACACACTTTCTTAAGATCGCTGGCCACCTCTTAACGTGAGAGGATAGCAGCGCTCTTGGCGCATGAAGTCAAAACTATAACGTTCGTGACGTTAATGTTTATTTGAAAGCATCCATATAAATGACATCCCTTTCCTGAAACGCCAAGCCAACTAATTATGCCTCCAAACTCGTTTTGGAGAGTACATTCATTTTGTGCTCACAATATCATCAGATGTCTATATTTATTTTATTTACCCGTCGTGTATATTATTTCTTTACTTTTGGTGGTTTGTGACAGCCAGCACATGTACCAAATAAACATATTTTAAGGTAACTTTCGTTAGTGTTTACCAAAATTATGTTTTCATTACCTGACGTACACTGGTGCGTAGGTTACAGCGAATTCAGAGCCTACACGTCGCTGACTAGCTGACTGTGCACTGCGTAGAGCGGCACAATATTTGATGTACGAGAGGCGTTCAATAAGTAACGCAACAAATTTTTTTCTACACTACTGGACATTAAAATTGCTACACCACGAAGATGACGTGCTACAGACGCGAAATTTAATCGACAGGAAGAAGATGCGGTGATATGCAAATGATTAGCTTTTCAGAGAATTCACACATGGTTGGCGCCGGTGGCGACACCTACAACGTGCTGACAGGAGGAAAGTTTCCAACCGATTTCTCAAACACAAACAGCAGTTGACCGGCGTTGCCTGGAGAAACATTGTTGTGATACCTCGTGTAAGGGGAGAAATGCGTACCATCACGTTTCCGACTATGATAATGGTCGGATTGTAGCCTATCGCGATTGCGGTTTATTGTTTCGCGACACTGCTGCTCGTGTTGGTCGAGATCCAATGACTGTTAGCAGAATACGGAACCGGTGGGTTCAGAAGGGTGATACGGAACGCCGTGCTGGATCCCAACGGCTTCTTATGTGGACGTTTGCAAGACAACAACCATCTGCACGAACAGTTTGACGACGTTTGCAGCAGCATGGACTATCAGCTCTGAAACCATGGCTGCGGTTACCCTTGACGCTGCATCACAGACAGGAGCGCCTACGATGGTGTACTCAACGACGAACCTGGGTGCACGAATGGCAAAACGTAATTTTTTCGGATGAATCCAGGTTCTGTTTATAGCATCATGATGGTCGCATCCGTGTTTGGTGGCATCGCGGTGAACGGACATTGGAAGCGTGTATTCGTCATCGCCATACTGGCGTATCACCCACGTGATGGTATGGGGTGCCATTGGTTACACGTCTCGGTCACCTCTTGTTCGTATTGACGGCACTTTGAACAGTGGACGTTACATTTCAGATGTGTTACGACCCGTGGCTGTACCCTTCATTCGATATCTGTGAAACCTACATTTCAACAGGATAATGCACGATCGCATGTTGCAGGTCCTGTACGGGCCTTTCTGGATACAGAAAATGTTCGACTGCTGCCCTGGCCAGCACATTCTCCAGATCTCTCACCAACTGAAAACGTCTGGTCAATGGTGGCCGAGCAACTGGCTCGTCACAATACGCCAGTCACTACTCTTGATGAACTGTGATATCGTGTTGAAGCTGCATGGGCAGCTGTTCCTGTACACGCCATCCAAGCTCTGTTTGGCTCAAGGCACAGGTGTATCAGGGCCGTTAATACGGCCAGAGGTACTGATTTCTCAGGATCTATGCACCCAAATTGCGTGAAAATGTAATCACAGGTCAGTTCTAGTATAATATATTTGTCCAATGAATACCCGTTTATCATCTGCGTTTCTTCTTTGTGTAGCAATTTTAGTGGCCAGTAGTGTAAAAGCAGGTTGGTTTTATTCAGGATTCCAAAACGCCATATTATTCCCCTCTCTTCTGGCTACAAAACCCCATTTTTCAACGTAATCTCCGTTCAAAGCGATGACCTTGCGCCTGCCTATATGCCCGCATTGTACCACTCTACTATTCGAGGCCAGAGGTAACGTCTTGCTGCAGTCAATAACTTCCCCATCTTCCAAGTACTGGTTTCCCAGAATGCATCCTTAAATGAGCCACACGGAAGGTAGTAGGAAGGTACAAGATAAGGGGTTGTACGGTGGATGAGGAAGAGCAATCCAATGTAGTGTTGTGAGCTTGTGGACGAGTGTGTCCAGTTGTGCAGCATCACCTCGAATGAGAATGTGCGTAGGTTCCTACAATGAAGGGGTCACAGCTGTGTGCAGCCGGCTGTCATGTGGGACATCGGACAGGTCTGTGCAAACTTGATGCGGTCGTACCAGGCCCCTCGCCCAACTACTCATTGTGTTTTTGTTCACTGCCAGGTCTCCATACACATTGTGCTAGCGCCTGTGAACATGTGAGACATTCAGGTTTACCGCCAAAGAAACTCAACGACAGCCCCCTGCTTGGAACACACCTACGTCACAGATATCATTTTGAAGGCTATGTGTAGCGTCGCGATACATCGGAACTTCATGAAACTACAGGAGCTGAAGTGGGAATATTCCACGATCTTCCACAACAAATTCAGCATTTCTAGAACTAAATTGTCCGAGATGTGTTGCATTACCTACTGAACGTCCCTCCTGAGGCAGGTGATCTGAAGAGGGGAATAAAATTTTGCCGAAGCCAGTAGGCCAGTAGACCTAATTACTGTGATTTGAGCAAATGAAACTTCTCTGACAAGATGATTTCATTTCTCTTGTAAAGTCCAGTTGCAAAATTCTGCAGCGCCTCACTTTTACTGCCATAGATTTCTTGCGCCGGCTAGACTGAAACCAATTGCGGACCCGATCCGTCTGCGGGCTGCCGGTTGGCCACCCGTGGAGTACAGAAACACCACCTAGAGGTTACAAACTGCAGATATGTACTTCAGGAGAAAATTATTCCAGTACCCGTGTTCGGAATACAACCATCCTCAACGTTTTCCTCAACACGCACATGAGAGTGTGCCGGTGCACCGTCATGCTTGTACCTCATACACAACTTTTCACCGTACGCAACATCATCTAAATGGTCAGCTTGAGTTGCAGAAAAAGTATTAAGCAGGACATGTAGAAATTGTGGCCCTGTCAACCGATCATCGGCGATATCTGCCCAAATGTTAATGGAAAATCTCCACTCATGTGCCGTTGAAACTAAATAGGTTTTAACTTTATTAACTGGAAGCTGCGTGTAACAAGAACTCTTGCTAGCAATGTGAAAGTAAGTACTTCCTTGAAGTTCTAATCACAGGGTCACCCATGTATTCTGAAAGCGCCTTAGCTTCCCTATTTTTGAATACGAACATAACTGCGCAAATTGCTTTTGATGTTTGTGAAACCGATTAAACCAAACTGCATCTGACTATTCGTAAATGAAATTGAAAATAAATAACGGTTGTCAATAATACTCTGAATGGTTTTGTCATGAAACAGTCACACACAATGGTTAACTATTACGTATTGAAAACATGCCCTGTTAGATAAACGCATCTACTGGATTTATATGAAATTTTGGTAAAGAATATTGTCCCTCATTTTCTCTCGAATAATTTATTTAGCCCTTGCAAGTGTTTCTTACTTCGCAATTGGATAACTCCGCTCTGTCCCACCTCATGCTGTAAGAAAGTGAAGAGCTGAATTGGATGTATCTGAAATAAACCACTGATAGGTAGTCTGCCTTATCTTATTTTCGGCCGGCCAGAGTCGCCGAGCGGTTCTATGCGCTGCAGTCTGGAACCGCGCGACCGCTACGGTCGCAGGTTCGAATCCTGCCTCGGGCATGGAGTGTGTGATGTCCTTAGGTTAGTTAGATTTAAGTAGTTCTTAGTTCTAGGGGACTGATGACCTCAGAAGTTAAGTCCTGTAGTGCTCAGAGCTATTTGAACCATTTTTTTATCTTATTTTCTGTATCACCGGCATTGGCAAATTAAACGACTTTTCGTATATACGACTTACTGTCTACCGAGTAGTGCAAGCAGCTTTCATCTAAAAGAGGGTAAAGTCTTGATGAACTATTTATAGAAGAGTAAGAAAGTATTCTCTAGTTATTAGGGTTTCGTACTTCGTACTTCAGTCGGTAAAAACGGAACCCTTCTGGTATCACTTTGTCTGTCTGTCTGTCCGACTGTTAAAAATTCGTTTTCCCTGTAAGGGGCAGGCGTATCAAGTTGAAATTTATGCCGCATACTAACGTCTACGATTCCTTGGCGGAGTAAAAAATTGAAGCTTCTAGTTCAAAGAAATCGACAGATACCAACATTTTTTGTCAAATATTTTCATACTCAAAAAAACACTTCACAACCCATGACGTACTTCCCGTTGACCTAGAATCATGCCAGCAGGCCTTCACAGTAAAAGAAAAGCGATAATCCGAAAATTCTTAATCTGTAAATATGTGAGAGGTTGTTATTTGTTGTTAGACATGTTACTTAAAATTAAAATATTCTCGAAAGATTTGGAGATCCCGGAACCGATATCTCGCCAGTGTCAACGTCTATAACAGACAAAAATCGTCGACATTTTTGATTCCCGGGATAGATGGACTGTCTATATACATAACTAACTTTGTACGGAACACATCCTTTTAATGACACAAAAGCGTCTTAAGGTAACACGAACAACGATAACCTATCCATAGCATTGTCACTCACCATTAAATTTATTTTTACATACAATGTTTAGATTATGTAAACTTTACCTCTTGCTTTCCTAATGAACTACTTTTAACTAACACTGGTGGAAGAAAACTAATTAGAACACCTGAACACAAGGCTGATAATTCACTCTGGATACCAACACATATATATTGTCAGACGCAATGAAATGTTACACTACAACACTTCACAAATTAGTGCTAGCACCAAGTAAAACTTAATGCATGTTACTTTGTTCCAATAGCGTCATATCTCTATGAAACCATGTCAAAATCATCTTGCGTTCTCGGTCACATCAGAGATCATCTCAGTTCTCTGTGCGATACGTCAGACATCCAAGCTCGTCACTCTGCCACGAGACAACATTCTCAGCTTCTCTATCCGGTAACTGCTTCCGACTCATTTGCTCGCCAAGCTCTGCTCAATAACACCACAACCTCTGGCAGCGAAGGAATACGCCCACTCATGTGTTGTGCCACGCGGAGTTGCTCGAAGTGCTAAACATTCCAAATAAACTGTCAAATATAATACATAAACTGTCATTTCGCATTATTTGTGTGTCTTTCATGACCATTTCTCCTACTATGTACACCTTTCATCGTCTCAATCGTAGCATTTGAGTTCACATTAGACAAAACATATGTCTTGAGGATGCCCAAACGATCATGTTCTATAAAGCATGCTCCTTCTATATACAAGTGAACAAGGAGTTGACTATACCAAGCTGTAAAGCAAAATATGTATTAAAAAGGACTCGTTTAGAGGACTAAAATTCTGTGACAAAAGAAAATCCACTACCTAAGATTTTAGGGAGTAACTCTGAGGATTGAGGAAAGTTTAAAACACGTACTAAATTCGCCCGATTGTTAAATGAAATTGCGAACAATTTCCTATTTACGCCAAGGGCTGCCCTTTTATCAGCTTATGAAATACAGTCACAGAAATTACATACAGGCAGCTCCTCGCTCCAAAGCCAGAAGCCATGAGTTACAAAGCACAATCGTTTCTTTGTTGCTGGTAGGAGGTGGCCCAAGACCACGCTGTTGTGTAAACATCTATACACTTCTGTCACTTTTAAAAAGCCGCATGACATCCCACAGGCTCATAACTCCTGGTCTCAAATGTAGTAATTGCGTGCAGACAGAACGCGTACAGTGTCAAATAGTCTCACCCAAACCACCGCTACAACCATTTCTTTATTTCCTTGTATTCTCAGCCGTCTAGATACCCAACATAATACCACAATCCTTCCGTGTTTCTGTACCTGGTTAGTGTCTCCTCTATGCTCTACTCAGTTCTGAGAGTTGGATATAAGTGCACAGCACAGCACATAACAAGAGCAGAGTCTTTTTACTTCTGTCTTGTCTCGTGTACTTCGGCGCCTCCAGAATGGCTTGACTTTCTGCGTTCTGTGCTAGGAAATTCTCTATGGGCCATGGATTTAGAAGAAACAGTCAAGGGAAACGCTTTACAGCTCACGCTGCCCCCCTGCTTGTACCCTGTTATACAGAATTCTAAAGGCATACTTATTTCGGAAATTGTCATAAATCCGATATTAAAAAATATGGTTTGGAACATGTGTCTTATCAAAGCCGCAAAAATTAAAATTGCCCTGGGCATGCCCGATAAAGAGTTTGGGTACTTACTCCCATCCTGAAAGAGAACCATTATATTGCTCCATCTAAGTGCATCAGATGCTGATTTACTAGAATCCTCAGTGATCTCCTGGCCTTCGTATTTCGTCCAAAGAAGTCCACCATAGGTGAGAGGTGAATGTGTCGTATGCATGTCACCTTGAGGCAGGCTGCCTCCCTAGGTTTTCTTGACGACTTGGGAATGGATTCTCCAACAGCCTGGTGTATCGTGATTACAGTATGATTTAGGCATTTTCAAGCTGTTTGTAATAAGCTAAGTGGCTGAAATGAATCGAGACACTGTTCAGGGCATCAGAAAAAAAAGTCCTGCTGAATGATCAAATAAACTTGCCAAACAGTTCATTGGTTACACTGATAGATAAAATAATAGAATAACATTCCAAAAGAGAATTATTATCATAATAATAATAATACCACCCAGTACCTTTTCACTCTCTCACTCTCTCTCTTTGTGTGTCTCTGTCTCTTTGTTCTCTGTCTCTGACCCCCCCCCTCTCACTCTCTCTCTCTCTCTCTCTCTCTCTCTCTCTCTCTCTATATATATATATATATATATATATATATATATATATATATATACTCTTCACCCCTCTCTCCCCTCTCTCTCTCTCATATACACGTACATACACACACACAGATATAAAAATCATGAGTAGACGTTAGTTTTCAACAGATACTTCGTTAGGTTGTTTAAGGAACCATTTGCACTCGAGCACAGACGATATTTCATTTACTTAACTTAGATTATATGTAACGATTTTTTAAGACAAGAAAAAGCAAAATAAAGGAATTAACACCGCACTCTTGTCACAGCCAGTAGGCATCTACACTCTTATGTCATTCGTTGTCCTAGAAGGACGTAATATTTTGTGTGGCTCCACAGTTAGCCATATTGATACTTATTTGCAGAAAAGAGGCGCAAAATTAATAATTCGCTCTCATTTGTGAATTATCTGCAATTATTTACCTATAATTTTACGTAAGTGTCATTCATATCGTAATGTATATGTTGTAATGAATATAAGTTTTATTTAATCGTATGCTTTTCTCTGTTTTATAGTTTTAGTCACCCCATTGTCATGATTGAAGCTGAGGTCAGATACTAAGAAATTCAATTTCAATGTTAAAGGTAAAACAAATTTTACTCTCTCAATTACTGATTCAAAACGACAATAACAATTATTATTATTACAAATTATTATTATTTTATTTGTTAAAGTTGGCAACACGAAGGTAAACAAACCAAACAAGGGGAAAAACAGAATGAATTCACAATATTTACGTCGTGAAAGAAAACGTTCGGAATACAAAATTGTGCTTATGTTTCGGAAATGAAGTGGTAATGCGACCTCCAGCCCAGTGAGAGGAAACACAGTTGCCAGCAAACTGAAAGTGAGTACTCAATTACATAAAGAAGCGCCATGTAAACTGTTTGACAATCTAAAAATAACAAAACTTGATAATTCTAGATCCTAATGAAGATGGCTTACAGTAAGGAAAAGGCGAAACGCGTCTGGGAAAAATAAATTAAGTTACATCAAGAAAAGGCGGTTTTATTTAAAAAACAAGAACTGCGTTTTAAAAGTCTGATTGAGAACACACCTGGCCGCCTCCTTCCTCACTATGTCGATGTTCTTCGATTTCTAGGTATGTCTTGTTCCTTTTTTCACCCCACGGTTCTTATCTCTCTAAAAGGCATTCCTATAAGGCTCCAGGCAATCCTTAAGTTGTACTATCTGCTTATTTTGCAATGACAACCTCTGTTATTATGGCGTCTAGACGTTTCTGGCATCCTTCAGTACGCAGCTACAGCGACCACCTCTTCGCTCAGTGCTTTCAGAAAGAAACTCATTTATGACCCCGAATCATACCCCTGGCTGGAAACGTCCCACGGCGTACCGGCCATAATACTAGCTAGATCTGTAACTAGTGAGCTAATCACGAAACAGATCACCTTCCCATGAAAAGTGGAATTAATTAATAAAAATTCACGGAACGGAAACTACTGCAATTTAGAGTGATAATATGGGTCCATAGCTCACGCACACACACACACACACACACACATATATATATATATATATATATATATATATATATATATATATAGGGTGAGTCACCTAACGTTACCGCTGGATATATTTCGTAAACCACATCAAATACTGACGAATCGATTCCACAGACCGAACGTGAGGAGAGGGGCTAGTGTAATTGGTTAATACAAACCATAAAAAAATGCACGGTAGTATGTTTTTTAACACAAACCTACGTTTTTTTTAAACGGAACCCCGTTAGTTTTGTTAGCACATCTGAACATATAAACAAATACGTAATCAGTGCTGTTTGTTACATTGTAAAATGTTAATTACATCCGGAGATATTGTAACCTAAAGTTGGCGCTTGAGTACCACTCCTCCGCTGTTCGATCGTGTGTATCGGAGAGCACCGAATTACGTAGAGATCCAAAGGGAACGGTGATGGACCTTAGGTACAGAAGAGACTGGAACAGCACATTACGTCCACATGCTAACACCTTTTTATTGGTCTTTTTCACTGACGCACATGTACGTTACCATGAGGGGTGAGGTACACGTACACACGTGGTTTCCGTTTTCAATTACGGAGTGGAATAGAGTGTGTCCCGACATGTCAGGCCAATAGATATTCAATGTGGTGGCCATCATTTGCTGCATACAATTGCAATCTCTGGCGTAATGAATGTCGTACACGCCGCAGTACATCTGGTGTAATGTCGCCGCAGGCTGCCACAATACGTTGTTTTATATCGTCTGGGGTTGTAGGCACATCACGGTACACATTCTCCTTTAACGTACCCTACAGAAAGAAGTCCAGAGGTGTAAGATCAGGAGAACGAGCTGGCCAATTTATGCGTCCTCCACGTCCTATGAAACGCCCATCGAACATCCTGTCAAGGGCCAGCCTAGTGTTAATTGCGGAATGTGCAGGTGCACCATCATCCTGATACCACTTACGTCGACGCGTTTCCAGTGGGACACTTTCGAGCAACATTGGCAGATCTTTCTGTAGAAACGCGATGTATGTTGCAGTGCTCTCCGATACACACGATCGAACAGCGGAGGAGTGGTACTCATGCGTCAACTTTAGGTTACAATAGCTCCGTATGCAATTAACATGCAACAAACGGCACTGATTACGTATTTGTTTATACGTTCAGATGTGCTAACAAAACTAACGGGGTTCCATTTAAAAAACGTCGGTTTGTGTTAAAAAACATACTTTCGTGCATTTTTTTATGGTTTGTATTAACCAATTACACTAGCCCCTCTCCTCACGTTCGGTCTGTGGAATCGATTCGTCAGTATTTGATGTGGTTTACTAAATATGTCCAGCGGTAATGTTAGGTGACTCACCCTGTATATATTCTGTGATTACCAATTTTATTTCAAAAACGTTAATATATCGTAATTATAATATACTCAGAAAATATACTTCAAAAACTTCCAAAATTATGTCACTGAAGTTCCGTCACTATCTCACCTTTCATTTTACTTTACTCTCACTTCTCGAATCTTCGATCAACTTATTGCCGATCCTCTCATTTTGATTCTGAATAGCTGTGAGATCCCTTCCAGAGATCTCAACGCCACTCATTTCGTATCTGACTAGCTACCATCTTGCCATACTGCGTCTATACCAAACATCTACATTAACATTACACCTTCAAATTATCCACAGCCTGTCGAATCTTTGACCACCTTCTCTCAGTTTAAAACAAAAGTAGTCGAGAGATTTGCCTATCTTTCCATGTGTGACAGAACGTTCCCTTTCCTTTCTCTGACAGGGTTCCTGTTACTTCCACTGTACTTTCTCCAACTCCATTGTCATGTCTCGCGGCCTCTAAGCACCACCATTCCACTCATGTCCAAAACACGTTCCTACAAACAATCCATTACTCAATGCTCACTAATTTCGTAAAATCAGTTCATCATCTATGCTTATTCACTAACAGTTGAAAACGGTGTGAGGACATCATCACCAACAATATACAACACGACAACTCCGATGGAAGATATCAGTCTTATTCTGTAGCCATGGAAAACGAATAATAGCTGATATAACTCTCATTCCCCCTCTCCCCTACACCCATATGGCACGAGAAGGCTGATGGAAAATATGTTGGCAATGCTTTACATAGTTACAAGCTGAAGTTTTAATTAGGATATTATGTTAACTTTTGGTTGACGCGAATGAAACAACACACCCTCTCCAATAGGGACAATGCATAATAAAGCAATGAAGTGTATGCTATGAAGTACCTTTACCTCACCTATGTAGCTGGTACCTTGTAGCACTTCCATTTCCTGTTTTCTCAAGTGAGAGGAACAAACAAACACATTAAATCCATTTATATTGGGTTCTAAATTTACTTGGAATTACAAACTGAAATGGGACTGCTTTCCCATCCGTACCCGAAATTCCATCCTCTGAAGAGGTCTGTCTGGCTCGAATTTTTAACTTTCTGGGCATTATACTCTTACGTCTTTACCAAGTTCCAGTTGTAACATGGCTTTTAAAAAAATTGTACAAATGAGTTTACTATCTGATTAAATTTCACATTAATATGTTATAAGGCTTAATTTAGCAGTTACGGGGTATAAGCCGTTTGTTTAGTCCAACTTTGAAATTTCGCGACATGAAGCATGCAGCCATGTTGCACCATATATTCTTGAAAATTTACTTTTCCCCTATTTCCTGAAAGGCTTCGATGATTATTCTATATGGTTGTTTAAAATAATAGCTCTACTTAGGAGCAAACAAAAAGTCCGATAACAATATCTTATTAAAAGTAATTTTTTTATAACTAACTAAAACGTAATTTAAATTGTTGTACTCTAAAATTCATAGAAATTGTATATGAAATTAAGTAAACTCTTCCAAATTACACCTCAGAACATGTGGGGCAATGTGTGGCCCATTTTTTATGTAAGTAACGAAAATAATCTATTGACTTTCAATTATTATTTTGTAAATCTTACATTTAACAAGGTATTCAGTTGTTTAGTTTTATACAGAAGGAAGTGGCGCATAAGCCACGTCAGTCAGTAAGGAAGAGGCATGTAAAAGAGAGGCAGACAGAGTCAGTGAGGGAATTAATCAGTGGGTCTGCATTATTGTCTTTGTGCTGTTTGTGTGGGACTCTTTCGGAGGCTGTCAGACAAGAAATGTGTACATCTCGTGGAAATTGGGTTTTCTGCCGGATATCAGCGTCTTCCAAACACGATATTTCGACGTCATTACTTGACGTCTTCATCAGGTGTTCCCTGAGACTGGCTGCTTGCTGGACCTGGTCGCATATTTATGCCTGCCCCGTGCCTGGTGTTCGGTTTGCCGTTCCCTAGTCGGTTCGCGCCCGCGAGTTGCGCTATCCTGCCGCTCTAGGTGATCCCTATTCCGTCCGCGCCCACTTGGAACAGTCAAAGATGACCTGGGCTTAAGGAAGCCTGGCATTTACAATATTCCTTGTAAATGCGGTATGTCCTACATTGGCCAAACGACTAGAATGGTGGAAACCAGATGTAAGGAACACCAGCGAGATACCAAGGTAAGGCAGGCCACAAAATCAGCAATAGCAGAACACTGTCTAGAGTTGGAACATTCCATGGATTATGAGAACTCCAAGGTCATGGTCCAGACCCCCAGGTTCTGGGATAGTGTCATCACTGAATGTATAGAGATAATAATGGCACAAAACCTGATTAACCGGAAAGCAGGATACCAGCTAAGCACTGCATGGAACCTGGCATTTGAACTGCTGAAGCAATACCGGAGAAAATATAGTTTCCAACACCAACAACGAGCTTCAGACATCCGCACACTGCGGGCACGAACCAAAAAGGGAACATCTGGAAGCCTCAGCCGCAGTCGGAGGCAGCCAGAGCGGGCGCGGACGGAATAGGGAACGTCACTGTCACTTATCCATACGGGTCTGCCCTGACCCGTGTTGGGAGCAGCCTAAGCATATACTGCTGTTCCTGCATAATCCTGTATCTGTGGAGTGGCTTCCTCACGGTACGAATTGGCCTGAGGTGTTTACTGGGGTGGAGTTGTCCTCTCTCTGCCACGAGATATTAATCTCGTACCAGGTCAGGCCAACGCGTGGTTGGCCTGTGGTGAATAGGGTGGCCCAAGTCCCTAATGAGCCTAATGTCGGACTGTACAGTCCGCTCATAGAAGATCCGCGCCGAATGTTTAAATCGGTCGCGGAGGAAGGGGATTCCGGTTTGGCGGTGTAGCCGAGCAGTCGAATAGAGCCTCGGTAGGCGCTGAGCGAGCTTGAGCGCCCTGTTCTGCACCCTCTGCAGCTTGTTGATGTGTGTGTCGGCTGCGTTGCCCCACACCACGGCCGCATATTCCAGCACTGGACGGACCAGCGCCAGGTACAGCGTGATGCCGTGGTGGGGAGGCAAGGCAGACTGTAGGGAAGCAGCCTACTCACGCTGTAGTAAATTCACATCAGTTTCCATTGTGTGCTAGCCAGTCTGCTGTAACTAGCTCTGACGTCATAAATGTTGCGCAATACCTTAAAAATCAAGCAAATGATCTAAAACTTTTCTAGCATGTCAGGAATAATACTAAATTAATGTGTGTTAAATATCAGTTTGATAGCTTCAGCCATTTTTGAAATTTGGACGTTTTTCTAAAAAAATCATTGGCGCAACAGAAAAGAGCTAGAGACTTCAAAATTTATATTTAGATTCATCTTTCATAATGATTTAATAAAAACAGTACTTTGGATTTCACAGATTAAGACTTTAGTGGAAATTCGTGATTTTCTGGTTTTCGTCTCAAAACTGAAGGAAGCAAGATAGATTAAGTAGGCTAATAAATAAGGCTAGGATGTTTAGATTTAAATAGGTTGGAGGTCCGCTATGACTGTGAAGATGTGAAAAGTTTCTTTTGAATACCTATAAAATTATAGCGATAGCGGATCTCAAAAGGGCCAGTTCAGAGCTCATCTACTGCGTGCAGTGTAATTTAATTAATTCTCTCGCCCAAAATATTTAACTTAGCCACGTCAAAATTTTATTATCAATACTTACCTGTGTGCTGAATGTACGTTTAAATTAAGAGCTTCATCGGCCATCAGCAAAAGAAGCTATAAATTATTATGTAACTTGAAGTGGTGCGTTACTAGCCCAGCGGCTGGTCGGGAGAGCCAATTTGATCAGGCGTTCCCTTAGCCGTCCGCACCGCGGCTATATATATAAGAGCGCTGCGCGAGGAAGGAAGGCCCCAGTTCTCTCCAGACGCTGAATAGCACGTCAGCTGTGTCGGGAGTCGCGTCGCTTCGGTAGCACTGCTACAAACAGCCTCGGGTGCCGTATTAAGTTACTAGAGATACGCGGAACCATGAAATCATTTCAAGTGAAGGGTTAATTCTGGGATGATTTTCGTTATCTAGCTTCAGTTTGCGTATTGTCGTATTTTCACGTGCCGTCGCGGGACAGACATTCTACCAATTATTTAGCGTGGCGTTTGATGAAATATTTTCATCAAATTTTGGCGAGCATTCTTTTTAACTTTTAATTCGGACATTTATAGTTGCATCAGCGCATTAGACTCTGAACTGCTCTGTTAGTTAGGTTGTAAGGATACTTGTGTTTTTTATCAGTGAATTTCAGAATATACTCAACAATTTTGGAAAATCGTTTTTGATTAGAAATCCCGGACAATCTCCTAATTCCTCAGATCTATAAGCTGCAGCTATAATGGTATTCTCAGATGAAGTGGGCACTAGGATCTCTAAATACTGGCTTCACGTTTGGTTAAATCGCTTTCTGGGAGCCAAAAAAGTAAATAGAGAGCCAGTGTTGAGAACGGCGAAAGACAGCATTAACAACATTCTAAAAGCCTGAAACTGATTCAACATTCAAACATTTTGAATTGCAAACATTGATACAGCAATTATTTTAGTTTTCACGAGTAACTCGCCGCCCCACATATGGTGCATCGGCCGGGAAGTCAACTAAGTGAAAGTGATTTTAACTATTCGGATTCGCGAGTGGAATGCGACACGCAGCTGAGTAATAGAACAGTGAAAGTGTTACGTGGGCATGTGGACAACGCAGTTGGATTAACAACGCATCTGGATTGACGGAGCTGGCACTGAGTCTAGCGGTGCTGCCGGCATCGCGAGAAGCCAGTTTCGCCGTACCGCAGTCGTCCGCCGCAGCAGCCGGAGCCGCGCCTGCAGTTACGGGCCACGCAAACACACAAAAGCCGTCGGAGTGCCGTCTGCAGTTCAGCGTGCCACGTCGCATCAGTAATCCTGGTACGCCGCGCCGACAACGTCGTGCAGAAGGAATTAAGTTAAGTGAAAAGCTGTTAAAAATTTTACTAACCTGCACTAAAAGACTGTCTGCGATGTAACCGCCAAAAGAAACTGAGGTTAAACTTAAATTAGAACCTATGTCTGTTGAGGGAACTGTAAATCCAGACAACGGTTCAAGTGGAAATATGCATGAAAATAGTAATATTAAAGTGAAATATGAAGTATAGTCTCCTGACAGTAGTGTGAAAAGGGGCAATGATTCAATAATAGAGACTCCTGTAGTAAAGCAGAAAATAGAAATTGTAAATTTAGTAGATGATAGTTTCTCTGATGAATTAAAAATAAAACAATCATCAGAGATGGTAGAGTTTAAGAAAGAGCAGTTAAATAGGACTAATCAATCAGAAGTTTCATTTAGTTTTGATGATTCTGGTGTTGGAGCTAGTTTTTCGTCACCTGAGTGTGATAAAAAGCCAGCTAGAGAGCAACCCAAAGATGCTGGGGCTGTTGATCTAAATGTTATATTACAAGCAATAGCTGCCAGTCAAACAAATTTTAATATGCGGTTTGAGGCAATGGACAATAAATTAGAATTCAATAATGCTTAATTAAAGTATGAGATTATGGCCAGCCAAACTAATTTTAATAAACGATTGGAGGTAATGGACAATACCTTCAAGGCTGGTTGCAATAAGTTGAAAGAGGATCTAGACAGTTTGAATTATAAAATTGACTACAACCATGAGGATATGAAGAAAAAGGTTGCTCAACAGTTTTCTGAAATGTATAAAACAGTTAAATCCGAAGTTGCTGAGGTTCGCAAAGACTTCCAAATGGAAGATGCGAAGCTGGAGCACAAGTTAACAGAAAAGATCGAGGCGGAATCTGAACTGTCCTCAGATAAATTTAAAGATGTTAATATTAAAGTAAACATATGTCAAGCAGACGTAGATGCAATTAAAACTGATACTACTCGTATTGTACAAAGAGTAGATAATGTTGAATTGAGAGTAGAAAATATCAGTACTAACATTGCTAACATTGAGAGTAAAGTAGCTTCAGTAGCTTCTGGTAATGGTAATATACAACAAGTTGTAGCTGCAAACGCCGCTTTTATCGGGTGTAGGCAGTTCTTGCGGTTCGATCCAGATAAAAATATCCACCCGCTAGATTTCTGGAACGATTTTGAAGATGTGATTCCACCAACTTGGTCCGAACGAGAGAAAATTTCATTTATTAGAAGCCATTTAGCAGGTGACGCCATGCGTTGGTCCGCTGATGTTATGTTGAAGTGTAAAACTTTAGCGGAGTTTAAAACAGCTTTCTTTAATGAGTATTGGTCTAGCAATAAGCAAAATGAAGTGTTAAGAGAATTTTGGAGTGGAAAACGCTTCAATGCAGGCAAGGAATCAATTAAAGAATTTCCTAGGTCATGGATTTCACGTTTGTCACACTTGGACGAAAAGCTGAAACCTGAAATGATTATACTATGTCTTGAAGCCAAACTGCCATGGTATTGGCAAACTAGAATTATATCTGCCCCTAGAGACAATCTTGATCGTTTCATTGAATATTTGGAACGTGTAGAACGTGTTGCTGCCAATGAGGAGCAGGCACGTAATAACAGAAATGCCAATAACAATAATAGTAATTTTAGGAATGAGCAAAATGGCAATGTAAACATCAGAACAGTAGGTATTCGCCATCCTAAGAGAGGTAGGAATTGGGGAAATAATTATCAGAACCAACAATGGCGTCCAAGGGATAATAATTTTGTTCCAACCAGAAATATGCATGTAAACAACAGTACGGAAAGCAATGCTATGCCAGCTAACTATAATGAAACTAAAGGAAACAGTAGTAGGCCGAGGCAGGAAAACTAGTTCCCGTCTATGAGGACACTGGCGCTCACCAGGCGGTTACTTTTCCTAAGCCAGTAGTTAAGGGAATTGGTAAGACAGATCAGAATACTCAGACTGAACATGTGGATGAAGAGTCGGTAGCATCTAAGGATACAACAGAAATAATAGATCACTCACAGTATTTGATAGATACCGTGTTAGAGACGCTTTCTAAGTGGGAAGAGAAAGAGAAGGCGCAGCAGTGTAACGATAGGGAGGAGCTACAAAATACTGAATTGACAGGTGAAGAAGCAGAAGAAATTCATGCTTATATTTACGATGAAGATGATGTGCTCTTATCTAAAGTGCCTGTGCAGGATGTTGATAATGTACTAATGGATTTAGGACAGGAGATAAGTGAGAATGTAGAGGGTAGGCTGTTGAGGGTCGATGAACCCAGTAGCTGTGACCAGTTGTCACTTGAGAAGGAAACCGACGATAATGGTGAAAGTGGTTTAGCTGTAACTAGTGTTATGACCGGTCTGGAGACGCAGAATCGCTCAGACTACAGTAATTTGGGTTATGTTCAGCAAACTAAATGTAATGAAGTCGTGCGGTGTTTCGATTTAAAATTAATAGACCGACTGGAAAAGGCAGCTGAAAATGTAATTCAGGAAACCCCTACACACTGTGACCTAAATGTAATGAAGACAGATGTCAATCACTTTAGTTGGAGACAAATCCAAAAGGAACTACTAGATGAATTTGAGGAACCACCTATAAAACCTAGAATAAGCCACCCTATAATAATAGTGAATATGTTGGGTATCAACGTACGTTGTCTCTTAGACAGTGGAAGTGAGGTGAGTGCAATATCTCAGTCCTTCTTTGATGCATTACCTGGTAAAGACAAGCTTACAGTAATGAGGGTATCAGGACTAAGAATAATTGGTGCTACTGGCAAGGTTTCAAAAACTGTAAAGCAAGAAGCTTTACTACCTTTTAACATTAATGGTAATTTAATTGATCATCCATGTTTAATTGTAAACAATCTCAGTATAGAGGTTTTAATTGCCATAGATTTCTTGTCAAAATATCAGAGTGTTGTTGACTTTGAAAGAAGCCAGTTAAAAATGGTCTTACCAATAACCGGAGTAATTATAGTACCTTTTAGTGATAAACATGTAGTAACTGATCATGAAACTTGGGAACTGCCTATACGAGTTCTGAAAAATAGGAGGTATTGGGACGAAGGTGTTAATCTTAGTAACAGTAAGCTGAACACAGAAGAAGAAGAAGAAGCAATTATTTTAGACAAAATAGAAGCCAAATTGCAGGAAATCGATAAGATTTCAGACAATCAAAAGGAAGAACTGAGACAGGTTCTAAAAAGGCATCATAAGGTATTTTCAGATCGACGTGGCGTGGTCATAGGCAGCCAATGAATGCTGTAGGGAGGAGGTTGTTCTGTAACCTCTACACAGTATGGCAGCTGTGCAGTCCCAGCTGTGTGAGATCTTCTTTCCATTTCAGGTCTCACTCATTCTTCATCTTTCCTATCCACAAAAATTTTCAACCTTTTCTTTCCAAATACTAAAATTTTCCGTAATGACTATCAAGTCAGCATTCAGCCAATGAATGCTGTAGGGAGGAGGTAGTTCTGTAACCTCTACACAGTGTGGCAGCTGTGTAGTCCCAGCTGTGTGAGATCTTCTTTCCCTTTCAGGTCTCACTCATTCTTCCTCTTTTCTATCCACCAAAGTTTCGACTCCTTCTTTGCAATACTAAAATTTTCCGTCATGACTATCAAGTCAGCATTCAGCCAATGAATGCTGTAGGGAGGAGGTTGTTCTGTAACCTCTACACAGTATGGCAGCTGTGCAGTCCCAGCTGTGTGAGATCTTCTTTCCATTTCAGGTCTCACTCATTCTTCATCTTTCCTATCCACAAAAATTACGACCTTTTCTTTCATACATTAAATTTTCCGGTATGGTTATCAATACAGCATTCAGCCAATGAATGCTGTAGGGAGGAGGTTGTTCTGTAACCTCTACACAGTGTGGCAGCTGTGCAGTCCCAGCTGTGTGAGATCTTCTTTCCTATTTCAGATCTCACTCATTCTTTATCTTTCCTATCCACAAAAATTTCGACCTTTTCTTTCCAGACATGAAATTTTTCTGTCATGGCTATCAAGCCATGAGTTCTGTAACCATTCTATCCACCGATTAGTGAAGAAAAATACCTAATGTGACAAACCTAATAGTGACAAACAATAGAGAAGTATGATGTAATTAAGATACAATGTATTTGAGTAACAAATATGTATAGAACCCTGGTAATATGGTAAGTACAAAGTGTTGTTTTATTGGAAATGGTCCACCAACAGTAGTTTAAAAAGATATATGAATTCATACACAAGCAGGATCTGAAGTGGTAGTGAAACCTAGTGTATGCATTAGAGCTAACTAAGAAATAGTAAAAGAGATTGCTTAGTGTTAGGAAAAATATGCAGATAAGTTGTAAGATTAAACTCACCTGATGTAGCAAGGAAAGGCAGTGTAATAGAATTAGGCAGTGTTTGTGGTTGAGACGTGAAGGACACGTCCCTGAAGTATTTATAAGGTTGGAGCTGGCCATTATTTTAGTATAGTGTGTGACAGGATACACCTACACGTATTGAGGTTATGAGTTGGAGGCGTGAATGCGACCATAGGTAGGTACCCTTATGTTAGATGAGACAGAGCAGCTCATGGTGTCCTATAGGTTTAAGGAATTTAGCATTACGCTCGTCCATAATTACTTGATGCACTTTAGTGGTAGGTCGAGAGAGACTACCTGAGGTTTCAGCGTCCGATCTAGTGAAAATGGATTGCCATGTGAGCAAACTGATCAGCTACAATACACTATGAATATGAAATAAACGTGCTATCCTATGCTTTAAATATTAATAGAGTGAGTGTTAAATAAATACATACACTAGCAATATAATTGAGTAACATACAGACAGACGTGAAACATTAATTTTAGCTCAGCATAAATACACTTCAAAGTAAGTACCTAATTGCAGATGTGGAACTGACAACAGCAGAGGACCAATAAGTGGATTTAGTAGTCAACTAAACGTAGTGTGTTTTGAACACTCAGAACTGTACTATTACCAAAAGTTACTCACATGCACAAAGAAGCTGAGAAAACAACCACTAATCAAATATACTCATACTATCTCTAAGAATAAGGTAATCAAAGATGAGTCAGTTAAGTAAATAAAATGCAGATTTGTTAGGAAAGTACCGAGCATTGGTTCAGTGTTCCGGCCCAGAAATAATAAATTTAAATTAAATAGGATTCATGATTGTATGCCTTGAGCATAGATTTTCTCTAGTACGTGACTAACGGCGTTTTGAGTCATTTGTTTACCGATTTTATGACAATTAAGTAACCACGAGAGTAAAATTGAAAAAGTTCTGTTAACTTTGTTCCAGCAAAATACTGAAGGATAAAATGTATACATCCCCATTTCATTGTGACCCACCCTTAGATGTTAAGTGAACAGAGTCTGAGGCACTCTTTTTGTTTGTTCTACAGGACAAACCAGATAATGGCAGCCTGGTAGCTGCGTGAAAGCGTGGAGTGACTTGGACACAACTCACAGTGACCCCTCCCCTTTCCCCAATGTAATTTAGAGAGAACGTGAAGGACGCACACCATAGCAACTTCCCCTCCTCTACCCTTGTGAACAGAAGTGTAGAACGCCAGCCAAAGCGGCTACAACCACGTGTGTAAAAATTATTTGTGAACTTTTCTTTCAGGTTTAGAAAAGACTGCTAAGAGATAATCATCTGTTTATGTATCATGTTATTTTCTTTGAATTTGTGTATGTAAAAATGTTTTTAATGTATTTAATGTATTTAATGGATCTAAGATTTTCATAATTTTTCAATTTGTATGTGTTTGTTTGTCTAAGGCAATATGTATGCCAAAATATTTCATTGACTTTGCTTAAAATTTTGAGTAATGACATTGTTTAAAAGGCAGTGAACATACCCACAATTTAAATAATTAATGTAGGTAATCAGTTTTCTTTAATGTTTCTACATGTTTATATTTCAATTTTGATTTTTTTATAGGGAGTTAAACTGTACTCTTGCTTCCCTCTTTGTAATTAATTTTTTTTCGTTCATTAACATTCATAAACAAAAAATTTAAGTAGAGGGTGACGTAGGGAAGCAGCCGACTCACGCTGTAGTAAATTCACATCAGTTTCCATTGTGTGCTAGCCAGTCTGCTGTAACTAGCTCTGACGTCATAAATGTTGCGCAGTACCTTAAAAATCAAGCAAATGATCTAAAACTTTTCTAGCATGTCAGGAATAATACTAAATTAATGTGTGTTAAATATCAGTTCGATAGCTTCAGCCATTTTTGAAATTTGGACATTTTTCTAAAAAAATCATTGGCGCAACAGAAAAGAGCTAGAGACTTCAAAATTTATATTTAGATTCATCTTTCATAATGATTTAATAAAAACAGTACTTTGGATTTCACAGATTAAGACTTTAGTGGAAATTCGTGATTTTCTGGTTTTCGTCTCAAAACTGAAGGAAGCAAGATAGATTAAGTAGGCTAATAAATAAGGCTAGGATGTTTAGATTTAAATAGGTTGGAGGTCCGCTATGACTGTGAAGATGTGAAAAGTTTCTTTTGAATACCTATAAAATTATAGCGATAGCGGATCTCAAAAGGGCCAGTTCAGAGCTCATCTACTGCGTGCAGTGTAATTTAATTAATTCTCTCGCCCAAAATATTTAACTTAGCCACGTCAAAATTTTATTATCAATACTTACCTGCGTGCTGAATGCACGTTTAAATTAAGAGCTTCATCGGCCATCAGCAGAAGAAGCTATAAATTATTATGTAACTTGAAGTGGTGCGTTACTAGCCCAGCGGCTGGTCGGGAGAGCCGATTTGATCAGGCGTTCCCTTAGCCGTCCGCACCGCGGCTATATATATAAGAGCGCTGCGCGAGGAAGGAAGGCCCCAGTTCTCTCCAGACGCTGAATAGCACGTCAGCTGTGTCGGGAGTCGCGTCGCTTCGGTAGCACTGCTACAAACAGCCTCGGGTGCCGTATTAAGTTACTAGAGATACGCGGAACCATGAAATCATTTCAAGTGAAGGGTTAATTCTGGGATGATTTTCGTTATCTAGCTTCAGTTTGCGTATTGTCGTATTTTCACGTGCCGTCGTGGGACAGACATTCTACCAATTATTTAGCGTGGCGTTTGATGAAATATTTTCATCAAATTTTGGCGAGCATTCTTTTTAACTTTTAATTCGGACATTTATAGTTGCATCAGCGCATTAGACTCTGAACTGCTTTGTTAGTTAGGTTGTAAGGATACTTGTGTTTTTTATCAGTGAATTTCAGAATATACTCAACAATTTTGGAAAATCGTTTTTGATTAGAAATCCCGGACAATCTCCTAATTCCTCAGAGCTATAAGCTGCAGCTATAATGGTATTCTCAGATGAAGTGGGCACTAGGATCTCTAAATACTGGCTTCACGTTTGGTTAAATCGCTTTCTGGGAGCCAAAAAAGTAAATAGAGAGCCAGTGTTGAGAACGGCGAAAGACAGCATTAACAACATTCTAAAAGCCTGAAACTGATACAACATTCAAACATTTTGAATTGCAAACATTGATACAGCAATTATTTTAGTTTTCACGAGTAACTCGCCGCCCCACAAGACGACGGGTTGAGCAGAGGGTACAGAACGCGTAGGTGCCCTATTGCTCTGTCCCTGACGTCCTCGATGTGGGCTTTCCACGTTAGCTTCTGGTCGAGAAGGACTCCGAGGTAGCGGCCAGTCCCGCTCTATGGGACGGGGCTTCCCATGACGGTGACTGGCGGAAGATCTGGTGGCAGTGGTCTTCGTGTGAACACCACTGCCTGGCTCTTCGCTGCATTCTGTTTCAGGCGCCACTTCGTCGACCACGCACCAAGGGCCTCACATCCACGCTGGAGCAGGCGGCGCATCTGGACTGCCTTCATACTCCGCACGAATAGCGCCGTGTCGTCGGCGTAGAGTGCCAACTTCACGCGCGGAGCGTCGGCCGTGAATAAGGAGTAGAGCAGGGGGCCGAGAATGGACCCCTGCGGCACTCCAGCACGGATGGGTCGGTGCGTGGACGTTCCCTCGTCCAGGCTGACATGGAAAGTCCTGTCGGCCAGATACGACCGAAGTAGGACCCCGTGCGACGTCGGGACCCCGTGCACAAAAAGTTTGAAGTTTGTACACGAGACCGTCGTGCCACACGGAGTCGAATGCCCTGGAGACGTCGAGGAACACCGCCCCAAGGTATTCCCGCGTCTCCAGGGCGCGCATGGCCTCTTCCACCAGCCGCATCAGCTGATGGACCGTTAAGTGTCCACTCCGGAAGCCGAACTGCTCATCCAGTATCTCTCCTTCTGCAGTCACGTGGCGAAGCAGGCGCCTGGCGTAGAGGCGCTCGAACACTTTGGAGAGGGCCGGTAGCAGACTGATGGGTCTGTAATTGGCAGCGTCACGTGGGTCCTTGTTCGCTTTCGGGATGGCCACCACCTCTGCATGTTTCCACACAGAGGGGTAGACACCCGAGCGAAGGACCTGGTTGAAGATACCCGCCAGCAGCGGAATGGGCCCCTGCTGGAAGGTTTAGGGAACGTCCAGAGCGGCAGGGGAGCGCCACTCGCGGGCGCGGACCGAGAACGGAACACCAGGAGGCCACGACCGCAGTTGGAGGCGGTCAGAGCGGGCGCGAACGGAATAGGGAACACCTAGAGCGGCAGGATAGCGCGACTCGCGGGCGCGGACCGACTAGGGAACGGCAAACAGAACACCAGGCACCGAGCAGGCATAAATGTGCGACCCTGTCCGGCAAGCAGTCAGTCTCAGGGAACACCTGATGAAGACGTCAAGTAATGACGTCTAAATATCGTGTTTGGAAGACGTTGATATCCGGCAGAAAACCCGATTTCCACGAGATGTCATCAAATCGCCGGGAAAGTCTAAGAAATTACATCACAAGAAATGTGTATATTATCAATGCACATCCATGCCTGTGACAATACAAGACAGGAAAAGTGATATACTCTTAGTTTTATTTAAAAATTAGTACATCAGCAACGTCGAACACTGAGACTTTCTGAAGCAACAACCACCGAAGATACCAAAGTTGAGTACGTCATCATATGGAGCAGCTAAATTATTATGTGAACTTTTATTAACTGTGATTGGAAGTCTAGTTTTCAGTCGTCATCGTACTTGCGAATGGTGGAGATCCAAACTGTTAAGCTGCTCCTGGTACAATTGAGAATTCACTATTATCATGGTCCAGTTGTAGATAGAACTACAGAAACTGTATATTTTATTCTCACTCAGCGTTAGTTATAATTAAAATGCTTTCCTCCTCTAAAACATTTAAGGGCAGTATTTTAAACTGAGAAGCCAGCCGCTGTGGCCGAGCGGTTCTAGGCGCTTCAGTTTGGAACAGTGCTGCTGCTACGCTCGCGGGTTCTAATCCTGCGTCGGGCATGGATGTGTGTGATGTCTTTAGGTTAGTTAGGTTTAAGTAGTACTAAGTCTAGGGGACTGATGACCTCAGATGGCTCTGAGCACTATGGGACTTAACATGTGAGGTCATCAGTCCCCTAGAACTTAGAACTACTTAAACCTAACTAACCTAAGGACATCACACATCCATGCTCGAGGCAGGATGCGAACCTGCGACCGTAGCGGTCGCGCGGTGCCAGACTGAAGCGCCTAGAACCGCTCGGCCACTCTGGCCGGCTGACCTCAGATGTTAAGTCCCACAGTACTTAGAGCCATTGGAACTATTTTTATTTTTGACAAATAAGACTAAACGTTATCTCCTAGATCAATGGTCCTAAGATCATTTACGTGGAGGATATATAACACCACTGACAGCAGTATTAGCACATTAGTCGCTCATCATTTTCAAATTAACACCGCATTATAGCCGATGTTTTGATCATATTTCAGTGGTCCTCTTTCACATTGACGAACGTGGGTGTTCATGGGGATATTCTTTCCTACACAGTTTTACTTCAGTTGCCACGCACCCACCTGCATCACTTTTCAGAACGCTCATTTCACAGTCGTGATGCCTGCTGGTGGGTGGCTGTACAGCTGTGTTACTCTAGCGGGTGATCGGCAGGCAACAACTAATCAGTAACCTGTACCCAGTGACATCGATTTCCTACAGCAAGACCTCGTTGGCGCACAGTAGTTCTCTTGTGACTGGATGTTTATGTTGCTGTTACTACAGTAATTTCAGAGTGGCTGCAAGATTCGGGATCTGTTGAGGCCCATGAAGGATGCTCTGTAACGCGTTGACGAACCCCCTTGTGGATGTGATGATGTCAGCGTTCTCGAAACCAGGAGACCGATTAGCAATCGCTTATCGGAGGGCAATACTGCAAATCTGTAATAACCGAATACCATTCAAGACAGTGACCAATACATCAGTTTCCAAAAAGTCCGTGTGCTTGACCAGTAGCCATGGATGCTGTAGTGGGAAATTACGGAAGCTTTCGAAATAATTAAACGCTCCCGCAGCATGAGCAGAGAGGATGGTTACAAGTTACCAAGGGATCAGAGCCGGTGAGCCCACTCCAACGTGTCGCATGTGTTCGACATCCAGAAACACCTCAAGATCCGGGATGCAGCAGCAAGGTAAACAAACGTGCCGCGTAACAAACATGCAGTGTGACATCGATGTGTTATTGCAGTAAAACGCTGCCTCTGGATAGAAGCTCTTGAGTTGCTAATGGCTTCTAATCACCCGCTGCAGTAGCACCGCCAATTGGCTTCCGTACAGCCACTTATCCCAAGATCGCCTTTAGTTTGAATTGTCAACGATTTTGTGGGAAGTGACGCAGATTGACGCTTGACAACTGAAATAGAATGGTCACGATTGAAACATCCGTTGCAGTATTACAGTTATTTGCTGACTGAAGTCTTTGATACCAGGTTTTAGAGACCATCTGCGTCTTTAGCTGTATTTCAAAGTTAAAACCTTTTCTCTAAGCTGCAAGACCGTAAACGAGCTAATATTACTAGACAAATAAGGTAATTAGGGTCAAATAAATCCTCTCATTCGTGTATAAATATTAGGTGTAGGCGTGCATTGCAAAGCTACATTGCAAGACAAATAAGATAATTAGGGTCAAATAAATCCTCTACATCGTGTATATCTATAAATAGTAGGTGTAGGCGTCCATTTCAAAGCTGACTTACACGGCAACGCATCTCATGTACATGGCTTATCAGACTGAATATCCAAATAAGCCCGAACAACAAGCACCTTTTAATTTAATTAACCTAAGTCACTATTATCTGGAAAGTTCCAGCGAGAGGACATGGAGTCTAAATAAATCAAATTAAGCCAGATTAGACACTGTGCGGGAGGCAGAAATCTGCAATGAGCAGGCTGGAAACTACGCAACGCGTAGCTGCAGTTACAAAAGGGACAACTGATCAAACGTTTACGTTTAACTGTCACTGGAAGACAGGACGGGTTTAACTCGTAACTGAAACAAAAAGACCGCTGTTCAAGTATCATTAACTGAGAAACCAAATATCTAAATACAACGCTACCGCGATGCAGCTAACACTTAACAAATACTGATGCAGAGCGCCAATGCGTCCCCTCTGCCAAAGGAAAGAAACTGCGGTGGCGCTACGGGCCACGCCATTGTAAATACTGCGTAGGATGCGCATGTCATGGGCTGCTGTGTATCTAAGGTAAGGGTCAGAGCATAGAGGAAACTGAAAATGAGAACTGGCTATAGAGAAACAGTCAAAGTACATATACGAGAGCTGTTCACCCTCAAAGAAATATTGTGGGCAGTCACCATAGTCAGTGGAACATGAAGTACACCTGAACTGAAAACAATAGAACTACGGAATAAAAAACTTTCACAGCTTAATGTGGAATGTAATACACGGACTATAAATTAATACGTGTTGTAGTTACCATTACTTTGAAAATTACGCTGAAGAAGCTATTATCACGAGTAAAACCCTAGGTCCCCTAATTAAAAAATATGAAGTTAAAAGCAAAAAAAAAAAAAAAAAAAACGTCAATCACACAGTATAATAAATAATAATATCACAATCGAGATGCGAAGGCAGAAAGGCCCAAAAGTAAAATTAGTGCCAGATTTAAGTATGCACAATGCAGTGTGTTTATGTCACAGCAATTATCTTCTTTTTCTAGTTCTGTTATATTGTTTATGGCCTTGCAGTTTAGAGATACGGTTTTATTTCTACTTATTGATACACCTGAAGATGAGGCTGCGTCTCTAAAGCCTGTTATTGTAAAGACTTCAATCACGAAATACACTCCTGGAAATGGAAAAAAGAACACATTGACACCGGTGTGTCAGACCCACCATACTTGCTCCGGACACTGCGAGAGGGCTGTACAAGCAATGATCACACGCTCGGCACAGCGGACACACCAGGAACCGCGGTGTTGGCCGTCGAATGGCGCTAACTGCGCAGCATTTGTGCACCGCCGCCGTCAGTGTCAGCCAGTTTGCCGTGGCATACGGAGCTCCATCGCAGCATACACTGGTAGCATGCCGCGACAGCGTGGACGTGAACCGTATGTGCAGTTGACGGACTTTGAGCGAGGGCGTATAGTGGGCATGCGGGAGGCCGGGTGGACGTACCGCCGAATTGCTCAACACGTGGGGCGTGAGGTCTCCACAGTACATCGATGTTGTCGCCAGTGGTCGGCGGAAGGTGCACGTGCCCGTCGACCTGGGACCGGACCGCAGCGACGCACGGATGCACGCCAAGACCGTAGGATCCTACGCAGTGCCATAGGGGACCGCACCGCCACTTCCCAGCAAATTAGGGACACTGTTGCTCCTGGGGTATCGGCGAGGACCATTGGCAACCGTCTCCATGAAGCTGGGCTACGGTCCCGCACACCGTTAGGCCGTCTTCCGCTCACGCCCCAACATCGTGCAGCCCGCCTCCAGTGGTGTCGCGACAGGCGTGAATGGAGGGACGAATGGAGACGTGTCGTCTTCAGCGATGAGAGTCGCTTCTGCCTTGGTGCCAATGATGGTCGTATGCGTGTTTGGCGCCGTGCAGGTGAGCGCCACAATCAGGACTGCATACGACCGAGGCACACAGGGCCAACACCCGGCATCATGGTGTGGGGAGCGATCTCCTACACTGGCCGTACACCACTGGTGATCGTTGAGGGGACACTGAATAGTGCACGGTACATCCAAACCGTCATCGAACCCATCGTTCTACCATTCCTAGACTGGCAAGGGAACTTGCTGTTCCAACAGGACAATGCACGTCCGCATGTATCCCGTGCCACCCAACGTGCTCTAGAAGGTGTAAGTCAACTACCCTGGCCAGCAAGATCTCCGGATCTGTCCCCCATTGAGCATGTTTGGGACTGGATGAAGCGTCGTCTCACGCGGTCTGCACGTCCAGCACGAACGCTGGTCCAACTGAGGCGCCAGGTGGAAATGGCATGGCAAGCCGTTCCACAGGACTACATCCAGCATCTTTACGATCGTCTCCATGGGAGATTTGCAGCCTGCATTGCTGCGAAAGGGTGATATACACTGTACTAGTGCCGACATTGTGCGTGCTCTGTTGCCTGTGTCTATGTGCCTGTGGTTCTGTCAGTGTGATCATGTGATGTATCTGACCCCAGGAATGTGTCAATAAAGTTTCCCCTTCCTGGGACAATGAATTCACGGTGTTCTTATTTCAATTTCCAGGAGTGTAACTGTAAGGGTATCCAGAAATTAAGTATGCCGGCCGGGGTATCCGAGTGGTTCTAGGCGCTACAGTCTGGAATCGCGCGACTGCTACGGTCGCAGGTTCGAATCCTGCCTCGTGCATGGCTGTGTGTGATGTCCTTAGGTTAGTTAGGTTTAAGTAGTTCTAAGTTCTAGGGGAATGATGACCTCAGAAGTTAAGTCCCATAGTGCTCAGGGCCATTTGAACCAAATTAAGTATAATTTTCGTTAAATAATTATTGTACTCTTATTCTTTACAGTGGCTTATGTTTACCAAATGTTACATTCAACATGAACGCTATTCATATCCCGAAAAAGCTCCCATCTGCCGGCTGTGGCGTGAGAGGCTTTCTGGAGCACGTGTGGTGTTAAACCTGCAGCTCCTTGTCTAAGTCGATATTGGAGCTCCACCGTTGATTCGATTCTGTGCTGCCGAAATACACATCATTACGCAAATTTATGTCTCGATGGCATGGTGTTCCATCCTGCTGGATGTATATGTTGGTCATCCTACACAAGGTGTGCTAAAAGAAACGGTTACACTATATCCAGGTACATTGCCCCACTGACGGAGTTTGCAGAGAAGAAAAATGGGTCACAGATTTTGTAAATAACCTCATCCACACATGAACTTTGGGGGTTTCCATAGGCTCCACTGGTGGTGCGTCAGCCCAGACGATGCAGTTATGTCGGTTACTCCTTTCGCAAGTGTGAAAGGCGTCTCGTCACTGAGTAGGACCTGGCTGAAGATGACGCAACTTGCGTCAGTTTCCAACAAATCCTGGTGCATGGCCATACCCTCTGCCAAATCTTCGTCACCTAATTGGTGGAGAAGCTGCAGACGTTACGCCGATTTTTCTGCTTTTGTAGCAACGCCTTACGTATAGATGTACGTGAAATATCCACTTTCACTCAAAATCGACGCAACGAAAATTGTAATGTTCAATATCTGTAATTATTGTTGTTCTGCTGAAAGACGCACAGAAATTTGTAAAGCTCCATCTCTGACAACATTTATTACTCTTCCTAAAAATCAAATTCTTTTATATCTGACTGCGGTTATGAAAATATTTTCTAACATCTGCTGACAATTAATACAGTAATGTTCCTGCACGCAACAGACAAGTTAGCTCGTCTTGCAGCTGCAACTACGTGAATAGCTTGCATACAGCAATATGCTAAAAAATTCAAAAGAAATACTATGATCCATGGAGGATGCAGTGCATGGTCACAAATACTGATACAACTACTGCCGACTGTTTTATATACAGGAACTGAATGATCAGGAGGGGCTTTGTGACGGTACGTCACATAAATATTGACGTTTTTATCGGTTGTAAACACTGAACAATATTGTTAAGGCTGAACCAAAAATTATTTGTATTTTATGTATTTGTATTTTATGAACATAATTAGTATAAAAGATACAGTTAATGTTCTTGAAACAACTGATATGCAGCGACGATTTAAAAGTAGCATCTTTATTTAAAACATGTCTATGAAAATAAAAAAGGATCGTAAAGAGACGCGATTGTAAGGCCGAGAAGGAAGGACGTAGTGTATGGTACTCACACTGTTTTGTTTCGCGATACGGAAGGCAGCCATTGTGCGGCTACACATATTTTATGTAAGTTATTCAGTATTCTGCTAAAATAAACTAATTATTGTTATCACAAAATGAATCTCTTTGCAATAGTTGTCACCTGAAATGGTCGCAGCGGCTAATTATTTTTAATGAGCATTTTTTCAGTAATTTGCGGTGGGGATAGCTCATCTTCCGATGCAGATTCTGGTCTCCTATTACGCACCGAAGTATTAATTTCAGAGTGTTAACAGTAACTGTAAATGCGAGAGATTTCGTTGTAAGAACCTTTCTAAATTGCAACAGATAATTAATTTACGTTAAAGTCCATTTTTTAAATTATACAGATTCCATGAGTTCAGTAAGTTTTATCTTGGCCGCTCCACGGCAACAATCGAAATTCTCTCGAGCTTTGCTTTGCAATCAGTAAATAGAAATTAACAAAATTACATTCAATTCAGTTAACGGCTACTATATTTCAGTCATCACGTACAAAATCTAAAGCTGGTACATGAATAACAACGGCCCCTCAAGAACCCGTTTCATATTTACTTATGCACGTAAGTGAAAGTAATAAAAAAAAAGATAATATCCCTGAGAGAAAGAATCATTCTCTAACAAGAGAAAAGTTCACCGGGTAATATATATATATATATTTTTATATATATATAACGTAACAAATGGCAACCTAGCAGCTTGGTAAACAAGGCTTAAGCAGTGTAAAACTAGAAAGAACCCAATATAAACTTTTAATTTACTATATTCTGAAAACTGACAATTTGATTAGCAACAACTTTAATTATTCCACAGTGTCTATAATCGATAATCAGATACCTGGTCACAACAAAGATACAAATATAACTCTCAAGGTATGCATTTACAAATCTGACAAAATCCCTCCAGTGTGCAAGAGAGCAACAACTAAGTGCGGCAAAAGGCAAATTATCAAAAATCGTCAATCAATACCAAAGTCTCCACCGGCGCTGTTAGCACGGTCACGGCAGGCAGCGACCTCAACTGCCGTGCGGCTTCTGTCCACCTCAGGCGGCGTCCGACTTGTCGGTTCGCTCGCCACACCCTCGTGATAACAATATCTCAGACACAGAGAGTTTGTGTATGCACAACACAGCAGAATCAGTGGCCAACTTTCCAAAGAAATATTAACGTCCAACTTTCAGCACCGATTTTGAACTGTGTTCAGTGGACGTTCTGATGTCTTCAATTCATTCAGCCTTATCCACTAATTGTACTGTCTTATCAGGTCAGGTTTAAGGAATTGGCGCTGCAAAAATGATCGAAACGGTTTACACTACTGGACATTAAAATTGTTATACCACGAAGATGAAGTGCTATAGATGCGAAATTTAACAGACAGGAAGAAGATGCTGTGATATGCAAATGATTAGCTTTTCAGAGCATTCACACAAGGTTGGCGCCAGTGACGACACCTACAACGTGCGGACATGAGGAAAGCTTCCAGCCGATTTCTCATACACAAACAGCAGTTGGCCGGCGTTGCCTGGTGAAACGTTGTTGTGATACCTCGTGTAAGGAGGAAAATTGCGTACCATCCCGTTACCGACTTTGATAAAGGTCGGATGGTAGCCTGTCGCCATTGCGGTTTATTGTATCGCGACATTGCTGCTCGCGTTGTTCGAGATCCAATGACTGTTAGCAGAATATGGAATGGCGGATTCAGGAGGGTAATACGGAACGTCGTGCTGGATTCCAATGGCCTCGTATCACTAGCAATCAAGATGACAGGCATCTTATCCGCATGGCTCTAACGGATCGTGCACCCACGTCTCGATCCCTGACTCAACAGATGGGGACGTTTGCAAGACAACAACCATCTGCACGAACAGTTCGACGACGTTTGCAGCTGCATGGACTATCAGCTCGTAGACCATGGCTGCGGTTACCCTTGACGCTGCGTCACAGAGAGGAGCGCCTGCGGTGGTGTACTCGACAACGAACCCGGGTGCAAATGGCAAAACGTGATTTTTTCGGATGAATCCAGGTTCTGTTTACAGCATCATGATGGTGGCATCCGTGTTTGGCGACATCGTTGTGAACGCACATTGGAAGCGTGTATTCGTCATCGCCATACTGGCGTATCACCCGGCGTGATGGTATGGAGTGGCATTGGTTACACGTTTCGGTCACCTCTTGTTCGCATTGACGCCACTTTGAACAGTGGAAGCTACATTTCAGATGCGTTATGACTCGTGGTTCTACCCTTCATTCGATCCCTGCGAAAGCCTACATTTCAGCAGGATAATGCACGGCCGCATGTTTCAGGTCCTGTACGGGGCTTTCTGGGTACAGAAAATGTTCGACTGCTGCCCTGGCCAGCACATTCTCCAGATCTCTCACCAATTGAAAACGTCTGGTCAATGGTGGCCGAGCAACTGGCTCGTCACAATACGCCAGTCACTACTCATGATGAACTTTGGTATCGTGTCGATGCTGCATGGGCAGCTGTACCTGTACACGCCATCCAAGCTGTGTTTGACTCAATGCCCAGGCTTATCAAGGCCGTTATTACGGCCAGAGGTGGTTGTTCTGGGTACTGATTTCTCAGGATCTATGCACCCAAATTGCGTGAAAATGCAATCACATGCCAGTTCTAGTAAAATATATTTGTCCAATGCATACCCGTTTATCATCTGCTATTCTTCTTGGTGCAGCGATTTTAATGTCCAGTAAGTCCGAAAAGGATTTCATTCAAACACAAAGGATTTTCTTATAAAGCTCGAAACGATTTTTCTCTTCCCATTCGCTACCTCCCCACGTCACGTGCTGTGCAAAGTGCTACAAGATGAGCGCAGCTGAGCTCCAACGTCCCGCCGTCAGACTGCATTCAGCTGCTTCCCACTGTGGAGCGCCAGTCGGGAGAAGCACGTTCTGCTCCCCTCTCCCTCACCGCAGCCCAGGTTCGACGGTTTGGGTAGCGCCTGCGGCATTTGCGAAACAATTACTCTGCGATGGCGGCGCGCGCGGGCCGCCGGCAGAACGCCGCCTTCTCCCCGGCAGTTTGCATAACACGGCGCCGCGCCGGCACGCAAGGTGGTCCGCAAAACGGTCGCCGTATTACACGCAGCAGCGGCGGTGGCGGGCCGGCTCGCGCATTTGAATAGCCGCAGCTGGCCGCTGCGCTGCGCACCGCCTCGCGATTTGTATAATTCGGCCATTTAGGCGGCGGTCGCGCCACGCCGCGGCTTCCTGCGGCCGACGGCAGCGCCGCGCTGCGGCCAACGGAGCAGATGCAGGTTTCCTGCGAGGCAGTCCGGAGTGAAACAAACACGGCAGCAGTTTGTGCAACCGGTCCACCCGTGTTGTAACTGAGTGGCTTACACGCTTGTATGCTAGGTGCAGCTAGTGAGGACCCGGGATCTGACTATGGAGGAGACACAAGTAACGTTAGTTCCCGGTGAGTGGCGAAATAATGTTGAGGTTTCACAACTGATTCATGATGTACACTACTGCCCATTAAAATTGCTACACCATCAAGATGATGTGCTACAGACGTGACATTTAACCGACAGGAAGAAGATGCTGTGATATGCAAATGATTAGCTTTTCACAGCATTCACACTAGGTTGGCGCCGGTGGCGACTCCTACAACGTGCGGACATGAGGAAACTCCAACCGTTTCTCCTATACAAACAGCAGTTGACCCGCGTTGCCTGGTGAAGCATTGTTGCCATGCCTCGTCTAAGGAGGATAAATGCGTACCATCGCGTTTCCGACTTTGATAAAGGATGGATTGTAGCCTATGGAGATTGCGGTTTATCGTATCGCGACATTGCTGCTCCCATTGGACAAGATCCAATGACTGTTAGCAGAATATGGAATCGGTGGGTTCAGGAGGGTAATACGCAACGTCGTGCTGGATCCCAACAGCCTCTATCACTAGCAGTCGAGATGACAGGCATCTTATCCGCATGGCTGTAACGGACCGTGCAGCCATGTCTCGATCCCTGAGTCATCAGATGTAGACGTTTGCAAGACAACAACCATCTGCACGAACAGTTCCACGACGTTTGCAGCAGCATGGACTATCAGCTACTAGACCATGGCTGCGGTTACACTTGACGCTGCATCACAGACAGGAGCGCCTGCGATGGTGTACTCAACGACGAACCTGGGTGCACGAATGGCAAAACGTCATTTTTTCGGAAGAATCCAGGTTCCGTTTACAGCATCATGATGGTCGCATCCGTGTTTGGCGACATCGTTGTGAACGCACACTGGAAGCGTGTATTCGTCATCGTCGTACTGGCGTATCACCCGACATGATGGTATTGGGTGCCATTTGTTACACATTTCGGTCACTGCTTGTTCGCATTGACGGCACTCTGAACAGCGGACGTTACATTTCGGATCTGTTATGACTCGTGGCTCTACTCTTAATTTGATCCCTGCGAAACCCTACATTTCAGCAGGATAATGCACGGCCGCATGTTGCAGGTCCTGTACGGGCCTTTCTGGATACAGAAAATGTTCGACTGATGCCCTGGCAAGCACATTCTCCAGATCTCTCACCAATTGAAAACGTCTGGCCGATGGTGGCCGAGCAACTGCCTCTTCACAATACGCCAGTCACTACTCTTGGACAACTGTGGTATCGTGTCGAAGCTGCATGAGCAGCTGTACCTGTACACGCCATCCAATCTGTGTTTGACTCAATGCCCAGGCGTATCAAGGCCGTTATTACGGCCAGAGATGATTGTTCTGGATACTGATTGCTCAGGACCTATTGCATGGGGGCTTAATTAAATTTAAAAAAATGCAAATATATTTTTAGTAGCTGTAAGTCCGATTACGCAAGTCTCGTAAACGGCTGGCCCTGACTAGTATTATTACGCAATCTGACTGCATGAAACAACAACAAAGAATGAAATGAAAATTTCAGTTAATACAATTAATTAATTAAGACCCCAGCAACTATAAAACCTACGAAACCAACAAAGCACAAGTGTAGCTGTTCTGTATGTGGTAGTATGACTCAACGCACATCTGGCACGGTTCTTCTTCAAGACAAGAATTTTTAAATACCAATTATACTGACGTGATAAAAGAAAATTACAAATACTATAATTGTGCAAGAAAACCAAAATTACACTCTAATACAAGAGCACACGCCAGATGCTTTGTTGACTGAACCTGTAATGACACATTACTCAGGTCACTGAAAGAATAAAAGAATAAAAGAAAATACCTCCATATATATTGACCAAATGCACTCTGACCATTACAATATCTCCATTAGAACAACATCTGATATCTCTCCCATCAAACCACTGCATAAAACATGGAACAACACTCTCCACTACCACGTCTCACTCTGACTTCACGACAAGCAGTGTCCACCACAACTTCTCGGTAAGAACTGCTTGCCGCTACTTCTCAATAAGCACTGCCAGTGGAGGCGGCGGAACAATACTCTCTGGCGCGATCTTTGGCGCTGTGGCTCAGTGTAGCCACCTTTCATATGCCCTTCCTCCACGGGCTAGAATTTGATGGTATTTTTGCCAGCTGATGAAAATACCACCAAATTCGTCAAAAAAATACAGACAAAAATAAAAGATAATATTAATACATAAATATCATATAACTAGATAAAATTTTGGCTTTGCACTGACCTTTCAATAGCCTAATATATAAAATACACTAAGCAATACAAATTCTTCCATACATGTGACTTTACATAATAGTTTACACAAGTATTATGTGGTTAAACAATTCAATCGATAGTGTCAGCAATGACGAATATGATCAGGTAAGAGTCTTATAACTTTTCACAAACAGTTATACACAAAAAATCAGTTTATACAAATATTCACATAATTTTTTTCATAACAAGTAGTTGACAGTTCCAGCAGTAGCACCCAGCATTGTGGAACAGGTGCAGACTCCAACAGGTGACATCATTTCAGTAGAAGCAGTTCATCAGTGGCACCCAGCAATGTCGAGTAGGTGCAGACTCCAACAGGTGACATCATTTCAGTAGAAGCAGTCCATCAGTGGCACCCAGCAATGTCGAGTAGGTGCAGACACGATCAGGTGACATCATTTCAGTAGAAGCAGTCCATCAATGGCACCCAGCAATGTGGAGTAGGTGCAGACACCAACAAGTGACATCATTTCAGTAGAAGCAGTCCATCAGTGGCACCCAGCAATGTGGAGTAGGTGCAGAAAGCAGTCCATAATATTCACTATCACTGATCACACTGTTCATCAGCAGAAATTAAACATGTCCTAGTGGCACCAATCATGTAGAAAAAGTACAAGTAACAGTCCATAATATTTACTATCACTGATCACACAGTTCATCAACAGAAATTAAACAACTATCACTGATCACACTGTTCCTCAGCCGAAATTAAACATGTCCTAGTGGCACCAATCATGTAGAAAAAGTACAAGTAACAGTCCATAATATTTAATATCACTGATCACACAGTTCATCAGCAGAAATTAAACATTTCTAAGTGTCACACATCATGTTGAAAAGTGCAGGTAACAGTTCATAATATTCACCATCACTACTCAGACAGTTCAAGCATCAACAATAGTTTGAATACACATACAAATGCTTTTACACTAAACATACAAATCATAACAAACACACAAATGATATCAGATAATTGTCATATTGCTATTACAAATACACAAACATCAGTAAACCTATAATATTTATGGGTGTCAGTGCATGCCACTACAAACAAATAAAATAATATTTAGGAGATAGGTGGGTAGGATTAGGAAAGGAAAACACACAAAACACACTCACTCATCTTTCATCCACATTAAGTACTACTGTGTAATTGAATAGTGTTAACTGTGTAAATTCAATTCTGTCAAAATTTTATGTTCAACTTGTGTATCAAGTAGTAGTGGCAGCAATGTATAACAGTCAATAATAGTTAAGTCAGCGTCATAGTCATCATGTCAAGACCAATGTTTGCCAAGCCAAATAAAAATGTACGGTTGCTGAACAACTGTCAGTGTGCCAAGATATGCAACTTCCTCTCTCCAAAAAAAAGTACATATTGCTTAGTGATTTAACAAAGTGTGTGTAGACAATCTTCCTTCCATTTTAGTGTTCTAGTCTGCTATCATCATCCTCCTTGTTCCATATAGACCAACAAAAAAAAAAAAAAAACATATGCACCTCACTTATTTTACCTCTTATACACCAAAACTCCAATCAACTTCATATAATCTCAATGCCTCCATAATACCTCTTCAATACGTCAATACATATAAACCTTATTGCCAGTATCATTTCACTTCCATAACAACTCTTTCCTCTAGTCAGTCTCCTCGAACAAGTACAGATAAAATCCTAATGCAAACCTCATCATCCCATACAATCCGAAGACACACTGTCAACACACAACCTCTGTGTAATCCATCTGACCAAATTCTTCTACTCATTATGAATTATAAACAAAGAATGCATACATGACCTCTAACAGACTTAGTTCGAATAACTCTCAGTAATTAAGTACGATTATGGAGTGTGAATGATCCTAATATTTCACAGTGTGTACATCACTTCAAGAATTATGGCAAACAGAAGCAAACATGTGGAGTATTTCTTGTGTCAAGTGTCACTTCCTATTTCAATTGCTCACGAAAAATGCAGTGTAATAACTGTGTTGGTATGTCATGTCGTTAGCTTACTTCCTATTGGCATACATTTATACAGCTTTCACAAAACCTCCAGCTCATGTGACTTCTATGAAGTTTCTTGTACTAATGTCGTTCGTCGAATTATAGCAGTTCATTTTCCTATCTTAAAAATATAAGGCACTGAGCGTAAGCAAAACAAGCAATAGCGAGTAATTATACCAGTAGAGAACAGAATGTCAACAAGTGGATGCAGCACAATTCTTACAACGAGGCTCTGCCAAGCAAACAATCTGTAACTAATACCATAGTGTAACCTAAACTCTATGTTCATTCACAGTATATCAGCATTTCTATATACCAAATTAAAGAGTAGTTGTGTCGACAAACAGAGATGTATAAATATGCAATCCATACACATAGCAGCAAACATATATCTTACGTACTAAACAGGTCATTATCATCATATCATCATAAGCAAATAAATGTTCATATGTAATCTTAATAAGTAAACATGAAGGCGCAAGCAGATAAATCACAAAGTATAACTTACATACCTAACCACATCAGCACAATTAATCAGGTGACAATTATAATTTAAATAAATAAGCACAGCAGGCACATAATAAAAAAATATGACATCAGTGAAAAAGCAGTGCAGCCAAGTGATGCATAATATACACAAGTTACAACTCAGTTCATTAATAATCATTGTCAAAATCAGTTAACGTACGCAAGCACGTCGCTTCACAAGTAAATTCATAGAACATGAAATTAGTACAAAGTATGAATCACGTAATCGCGAGCAGCAAATTACGTCTAAAGTATGTACCTAAGTGGAAATATGTTACCTGAAAATGAACTCAATTAACAGTTACCTTTTTTTTTAGTTTATTAGTTTCTTCTTGGAAATTACATTCTTCCTGAAAATTTCTCGATAGCAAGTCGTCTTAACGTCGGACACGGACAGAATTTACCTGAAGTTCTTAAATATTTTATAGAATCGTATCCTGAAAAATACTGAATGTTAATAACATAATTCATCAAGTCACTATAGCTTTATACTGATTTTATTCGGAGAAATTAGACTGTGTATTTGTTTACGGCTGTCAGTGCATTCGCACTGAGCGCTCGATCAGCTGTAGGCGCGTGACGTAGGAAGTGATTGTTTGTGGTCAACAACTGCCTTGTGCGGCGCGCAGACTTGACTGTTGCTTTGAGTATCTGCCGCCGCCGGAACACGGCGCGGTGTCCTTGTACTCTCCGCATGTTTACATGTATCTGTTTGTTTCTCACAAGTATGTCATTCTACAAAAATTTTTTACAAGTATATCATTCCACAAAAATTTTAACGTTAGATATATGATGTATTCCCTTAGAGCGTCGTGATTTCAGAGTTTCTACTTCGACAGTGTTATCATGAATAATTTTGCGAATTCTATATGGACCGTTATAAAGCAGAAAAAATTTGCGACACAAGCCTTTTCCTTTGTGAGACAAACGATGAGACTTAATTAACACCTTCTAACCAACTGACAGCAATATTTTGTAGAGCCAGATTCACAACTTCAGAATGCCGCAGTTTCCGTGAAGGCGGAAAAGGAACTATTTCAGAAATGCGATTTGTCGGTGCTTTATTTTTTAATATCAGTATAGGTGGTAAAGAAGTTGAATCATTAGGGAGTTCATTCAGAATGTTTTGAAAAATATGAAGATACTGATCCCACGTTCTGTGATTCTGATGACAATAAAGACGACACAATTTATTGATTTCCTTCATCCATCTCTCTGAAGCGTTAGATTGGGGGTGAAAAAGTGAAATGAAAATTGGTTTAATTTTACGACGCCGTAGAGTACGAAGCCAAATTTTAGAACGAAACTGTGATCCATTATCTGATATAACCTTACCAACATGACCAACTTCTTTAAGAAAATGTTTGATGAAAGCGTTAGATACTGAACGAGCTGTTGCTTTGCGTAAAGGTGTAAAACACACATATTTTGATGTCAGCTCCACTGCTACAAAAATGTACGCAAAACCATTAGTAGAACGAACCACTGGATCGAACAAATCAACTGCAGCCATGTCCTTTAATTTCGCTGGAATGATAGGAAACAACGGTGCTCTGTGAGAAACTGTTGGCGGCTTAGCCTTTTGACATAATTTGCATTTGACCAGAACAAATCGAATACGTTTTTCCATATTATTGAAGTAGCAATTTTCTCGTTATTTATGAAAACATTTTCTGGGACCAAAGTGTGCATAACTGAAATGCGTATACCAAATCAGCTTATTAACCCACTCATCAGGAATACAAACTAACCAAACAGAGTTGTCGACCGATTTTCGTTTGAAAAGAATGTCATTGCGAAGTAAATAATGCTGTCTAATCGCTACGCTTTCCTTTCTCCTCCACTTCTCCTTAATGTCCTTCCAGATTGGATCCTTATTTTGCTCCTTAGCAATGTCCTGGAGCGAAGACGAAATAAAGTTCTCAAACGCAACACCTTGAATATACATCAAACAATAATTGTTTTCCTTGCAGTCCTCTTCAGCACTTTGTTTCAAACCCATAGGTGCACGTGATAAAGCATCAGCAACAATATTTGAAGAACCCTGTATGTAAACAATACTAAAATCAAATTCCTGTAGGTACAACGCCCATCGTGACAATCTACCATGAGTTAATTTTGTCGACATAAGAAATTCCAGAGCTCGATGATCGGTGTAAACCTTAGTATGTCTGCCAAACAAAAATGTGCGAAATTTTGTAAAAGCCCAAACAACAGCCAAAGCTTCAAGTTCCGTAATCGAATAATTCTTTTCTGATTTCGAGAGAACACGACTTCCAAATGCAATAGTCTTTTGTACTACAACGACGTTTTCTTCTATTTCTTGAAATAAATGTGCACCTAGGCCTTTGTATGATGAGTCCGTCGCCAAACAAAAATCTTTAGATAAATCCGGGTGTGAAAGAAGTGGAGCAGCAACTAAAGCATCACGAAGTTGTTCAAATCCTGACTGAGCTTCCTCATCCCAACACCAATTAGATTTCTTTCCAGATAGTTCACATAAACGAGGTGTGGCCAAATCGTCCAATTTAACAAAGCGTCTAAGAAAATTACAGACACCAAGGAAACTACGAACATCACGTTTTGTGGTAGGAACAGCATAATTACGAATAGCGTCTAATTTCTCTGGATCCGGAAGAATACCTTCTGTAGAAATAATGTGACCGAGAAATTTCACCTGAGAACGACCAAATTCAGATTTTTCCAAGTTTACCGTAATGCCAACTCTTGCAAAAATACGTAATAATGAATCCAAAATTTTGTTGTGCTCACTCCAAGAATGTTTAGCAATAAGAATATCGTCAACATATGAAGTAATGTTGTCACGAAGATAAACAGGTAAAATTTCATTTAAGCTACGAATGAATGCTGCTGAAGATACAGTAAGTCCAACGGTAATTTCCGAAACTGGTAACAGTTACCAAAGGCTAAAAAGGCAGTGTATTTTCTACAATCAGGGTGGAGTTCTATTTGCCAAAAACTTGCGCGCATGTCAATCGTGGATAAAACTTTAATTCCATGGAAATGTTGAAGAAGTTCATCTAAATTTTGTGGGCGGTCAGTTTCAGGAATGATGATATTATTTATCTGTCTGGAATCCAGAACTAAACGAATTGATCCATCCTTTTTAAGAACAACGTGTAATGGGCTAGTATAAGGACTGACTGCAGGCTCAATAATGCCCTGATCTAACATGTACTGAAGTTCATTCTTAACCTTGTCTCTGTAAGCCAAAGGAATAGCGTACGTTTTCCCGCGAAATGGTGTGTGTTCTTATACTTTAAATAAATATTGTAAGCCTTGTATAGTTCCCGTGTGATGACTAAATACTGTAGCATGTGAAGTCAAAATTTGGTGCAGTTCTTCTCTTGCAACGTCATCTGGCACTTCAGCTTTCTTAACCTTTTCATTAATTAGTTCTTCGCTATTAATTATATCATCCATCGCATCTCTGTATCTATTGTCATTGTCATGAATAAACACATTGTCGTCATAATGCTCAACGAAAATATCAGAAGTAAGAAACCTTAAACATTTTGTATCTGACTCAGATCTTGTTAAACACTCGAAAAATTTCAAACATTTCGGCATTCCGGCAACAGTCAAATTCACACTTCCTTCATTAAAGTTCAAAATTGCCTTATGTGCGTTAAGAAACTCCATACCTAATATAATTTGTATACTGAGTAATGGAACAATAATAAAATTAGCAGAAAATTCGTATCCTTGACAATTGAAATTTAGGTTGGTCTGTTGTTTAACTTCTACAACTTTTCCAGAAATCGCTCCTCGAATTGTAGTTTTAGAAATAGGTAACACAGGACAGGCAATAGACCTTTCACATATACGAAAAACTGATTCACTAATGACGTTCAATGGGCTCCCAGAATCTAAAACTGCAGTGAACTTATTCTTACCCACACATACTTCAATAACAGGATGTAAAAATGCGTCTACATTATTTTCCTTTTCGTCTAACAAAATGTCTCTCATGTCTTCCAGGCGTACGTAGTGTAAAGCCGTAGTGTCATTACTTTCTGAACCATCTATATTGCTGCCAGAAGCCGAAGCTGCAAGTCATTGTCGATTGTTTGCGTCACGTCTTTGAGTATTCGCGTCATTTCGCGGATCCATTTCTACGATTTGCACTTGTCTCTCTGAAGGTCTGTCACGTGGAGGATGCCAATTAGGTCCCTCCCGTCTGTTAGATACAAATTCTTGGTTGTGTCTGTTATTAAAATTTCTGTTTTCCTGTCTGTCTGCATAACTACTTCTTGTGTAATTTCGACTGTCACTTATGAAATTATTGTTGTATCTACTACCCTGATTATTTCTGTAGTAAGAATTTCTATTACTGTTTGAATAATTTCTGTCTTGATAATACCGATTACTGTTTCCGTATGATTGATCATTCCGGTACGAATTACCGTTACTATAATTGTCTGTGTAATTTCTGTTAGAACGTCTGTTATTGTCATAAGGCTGGTATCTATTGTCCTGTCTGTTACGTCTGTCATTCTCAAAGTTACCCATATAACGCCCGTTCCGATCACTATCCCTTTTCTCTGAAAATCTACTGTAATTACTGTTACTGAAAAAATTACAGGAAGTCCCATCGTCGTTGTCATACTCAAGTTCTTGCAACAAAGTCTTAAAAGTCTCAATGTCGTCTTTACATCTTCCGGCTAAAGCAATTTGTCTTATGGATTGTGGCAGCTTAGTTAAACAAATGCGAATTAATTCAGTCGGGCTGTAAGGGTTGGAAAGGAACTGATTCTTTCGAATCATGTCTTCAAAATATTCTGCCGGCGTGCGGAACTCAGACTGTTTGAAATTACGCTGCATAATCAGACTATGTTTGACTCTATCTTGCGTGTTTTCGGACCAATATGCCGATAGAAATGCATGATAAAAATCATTCAGATTATTACAATCTCTAATGAGTGCGCGCATCCGCGTCGCCGGTTCGTTTTCTAAATATCCACACATAAATTCCAGTTTGTGACTTAGCGGCCAATTTGGTGGGAGTGCGTACATAAATTGATCTATCCATGCACATGGATGTATGTCATTCTTAGAATTGCGGAAGATCTTAAATTTCCGAACAGTCAAAAAGTGTTTATAGTCAAAGTTTTCGCCTCGTGGCGACAAAGACCTACCGCGTCTGTCCCAGTCCGAATGCCGATTATTGTCAAGGTCGCGCGCCTGGCGCTCTCTTGTTGCTTCTCGTAAATGAAATAAATTACTTTCTTCAAACCCTTCTGCTATCTGTGATTCTAAATTTCTTCTGCTATCTTTTCCCACGATTTCGCCTTCAATTTGTTTGACTTGCTTCTTTAATGCCTCAACTTCCCTTTTAACGCGTTCATTAATTTTTCCCTGATTTTCAACATGCTTGTTTATGTTCTGGTACTCTTCGGTTTCTGCAAATGGCAATGGTGCTGTATCATCTTAATCTCTGTCCCCACTTAAACTAAGACTTGTCAGTTTATCTGAAATCTCCTCAACTCTTTCCGATAAATCACCTATTTGTTCTTCCTGTTTATTTACGTCTTCCGTAAGTGTCGCGACTCGGGTTTCGGTATTACCACATTTAGTAGTTAACTGTTCATACTGTTGTGTTAGGTTATTTAATCTGTCATTTGGTACGGATTCCCCGATTCTCTCAAATATTTCTTCCTTATCTTTTGCACGTTGTAAATTTAACTCTGAAAATTTCTGTACTATCACGCGATCTCTTTCTTCCTGTTCTCTATCCTGTTCCCTTTGTCTAATCTCTACTGCAACTAATCTATTATTGTGAGCATTCAAAATCGGTTGTACTTCTTCTCTGATTTCTTTCTTTAATTCATCTTTCATATTTTTGAAACATGTCCCTATTCGTGAATCTAACCGTGTTTCCAAAGTTCCCATCTCTGTTTTAATTGTTCCAATCTCTGTTTTTAATTCAGATCCAAACCGTGTTTCCATTGTTCCCATTTGTGATCCCAGTGAGTCTAACCGTGTTTCCATTGTTCCCCTATCAGTTTTAATTTCAGATCGCAAAGTTCCCATCTCTGTTTTAAACTTAGATTCCAACTGTGATCCCAGATTTAATATTGCACCCATCAGCTGCTCCATATTAGCCGGTTCGAAATTCTTTTCGCCCCTAACATTTCCCGCAAAACTAACTTCCTTCTGAATAGCCATAAAGCTATCTGTGTTCGATAGTATTTCAGAATCTTCTATCGTTGATCTCGTATTCTGTGAATTTTCTGATTGAGAAAAATTTTGAAATGGTTCTGGACTATTTTCCCGACTTATTACATTGTTTTCCACTTCATTATTCATCACACTGTTCTCCTGTGTTGGCGAGTTCGCCATGTCAACAATCTCGTCATTCTGACTATCCATCATTTTTGCCTTTTTCATCGATCGCGTAATCATTTACAAAGCGTACAAAACTCGTCACTGTACGAAAATTACACACAATGACTCTTTATCTCCAACAATACCATTCATACGAGATCTTTCCCTCAAACACGATTAACGAACAATTGAAATAATTGCACTAGATTGTCAAACGCGTATACAAGACAACAAAATTAAATTATGAAATACCATTAGAAGAATGACAATTACCAAATCTACACATGCAATCTAGATTACAATTACTAAACTACAAATTACTACAACAATACTACTGTCTACTATTTTTACAATCAGAAGAATTCCAAGGGACGATCCGAAGCAACGGTCGCCACGTGCATGGGGGCTTAATTAAATTTAAAAAAATGCAAATATATTTTTAGTAGCTGTAAGTCCGATTACGCAAGTCTCGTAAACGGCTGGCCCTGACTAGTATTATTACGCAATCTGACTGCATGAAACAACAACAAAGAATGAAATGAAAATTTCATTTAATACAATTAATTAATTAAGTCCCCAGCAACTATAAAACCTACGAAACCAACAAAGCACAAGTGTAGCTGTTCTGTATGTGGTAGTATGACTCAACGCACATCTGGCACGGTTCTTCTTCAACAAGACAAGAATTTTTAAATAACAATTATACTGATGTGATAAAAGAAAATTAGAAATACTATAATTGCGCAAGAAAACCAAAATTACACTCTAATACAAGAACACACGCCAGATGCTTTGTTGACTGAACCTGTAATGACACATTACTCAGGTCACTGAAAGAATAAAAGAATAAAAGAAAATACCTCCATATATATTGACCAAATGCACTCTGACCATTACAATATCTCCATTAGAACAACATCTGATATCTCTCCCATCAAACCACTGCATAAAACATGGAACAACACTCTCCACTACCACATCTCACTCTGACTTCACGACAAGCAGTGTCCACCACAACTTCTCGGTAAGAACTGCTTGCCGCTACTTCTCAATAAGCACTGCCAGTGGAGGCGGCAGAACAATACTCTCTGGCGCGATCTTTGGCGCTGTGGCTCAGTGTAGCCACCTTTCACTATGCACCCAAATTGGTGAAAATGTAATCACATGTCAGTTCTAGTATAATATGTTTGTCCAATGAATACCCGTTTATCATCTGCATTTCTTCTTGGTGTAGCAATTTTAATGACCAGTAGTGTACCTTCTACCAATTATTAACTTTACATGCTCTACCATTCTTCAAACTCGCACTGAATTGATATGTCTATGTAGCGAGGTAGTATGTGAGTCCAGTTTCTTAGTTCCGAAGGTTGCCTCCATCCTCTAGGCCCTCCCCCGCCTCCTTCCTCTCCCCCTCCTGGCTAGGCATATCATTCAGAGAACTCAGATTTCTGTCTAGAGATCACCAAGAATTTTGAATCTCGATGGGCACAAACAAAGTGCCCTCAACCAGGTGACGGAAGTCGAGGTACTACCAGAAGGAGCAGCGACAACTGTAGTTTATTCTACTGCCATTCAGATAAACAGAAATCTGCCATACTAAAAGCTTTACACCAAGTATGACATTCCAGAGTACCATTCAAGTTGCAAATTTATACTTTTCCATTTACCTATATCCACCTTACATTATCCTCCCTTCATTCCATACTGCGTATGTCACATTCATACTTGCTCCAGTATGTTTCACTCTAATGCTGGTGTGTCACTTGACCCTGGTCTGTCTCCCAGCATCTTGTACACTGCAGGCACACCCTAATGACCACACACTATCTATCTGCCCGCATCTCGTGGTCGTGCGGTAGCGTTCTCGCTTCCCACGCCCGGGTTCCCGGGTTCGATTCCCGGCGGGGTCAGGGATTTTCTCTGCCTCGTGATGGCTGGGTGTTGTGTGCTGTCCTTAGGTTAGTTAGGTTTAAGTAGTTCTAAGTTCTAGGGGACTGATGACCATAGATGTTAAGTCCCATAGTGCTCAGAGCCATTTGAACCAAATCTATCTATCTTCTACAGTGTGCTGACGACACTGTGTATCTAGCAACCCATCTCACCCTCCAACCCTCCCATGCCTTCCTTAAATGTTGGCTGGATCTCCTGGTTGAGTGGTGTAAAAGATGCAAACTTTCTCAGAAAATCTAGCCACCATCTTTGGCAGTACCACTCAGTGCTTCCGTCATCCAGAATTACCACCTCTCCATCTACAACTAACTAATTTTTCTCACTAACGCAGTATGTTAGACTAACACTTGCCGCAAAATTAAAATGCAGTGCACACCACCTTGCAATCCAGTACAAAGCCCGAAACCAAAAACTACATGGGCTAACTAAAAAGTAATGCTTACGAACTTTTTTTGTCAAAACTCGTAAAGGTTTTTAAATAAAATTAACGTTATTAACATTCTACATATTTATTCTTCATTCCTACATATTTGCGACCCTCTGCCCCTAGTGGCCTCCGAATTGTAGTGTGTAACATGGCAGTATGTAACTTAACTATGTCGGTGCGTGAGAAACAGTGTGCTGTAATCGAGTTCGAATTTGAAAAGTTCGTTCACACATGGAGCACACTCTCCTTCATCATGACAATTCCAGACCACGCGTGAGCGCTGCGACATCTGCAACAATTCCACACCTTGGGTTCACTGTCATCAGTCATCCTCCATTAGTCCCGACTTGGCCGCATCCGATTTTCATGTTTCCAAAACTTAAAGAACTCCTTTGTGGGCTTTGCTTTGATATTGATGAAGCGGTGCAAGCAGAGATGAGGTTGTGGCTCCATCAACACGGTCAAGCATTCTATTGTCAGGTTATCAACAAACTAGAGTCTCATGGGAGAAATGCGTTTGTTTCCAGGGTGGCTATGCTGAAAAATAAGTATGTAGGCATGAGGAATAGATATTTAAGAATGTAAATAAATTTTTTTTATTTTAAAAGGTTTATGAGTTTTCATGGTAGAAATTTGAAGGCCTTTCTTTTCAGCACACCTTCATATAAAGAGGCCGCACAAAATGTCTACAGACTACTAACATTACTCTCACTTATCACTCATTCATTCGCCCAATTTTAACATATGCTTATGTTGTCTGGATGGTCATCTCTCCTAAATTCTACAATACCTTCAAATACTGGGAAGATATGCACGCAGTGCCACATTCTTCTTCCACGTATCCTCCCTAATCTGAATCCAACAGCAACTCATCACTTCCCACATGTTACCTTCTCCTTGGAGCACCTTTGGACCTAATATGTTGATCGCTTCCTCTCTCAGTAATTAATGTATGACCCACTAATCACCAGTCCAGGAAACCATGCTGCTCCACTACATCCTGATTCCAGTTCCTATGCACCTCCATGCCTATCACTCTGGAATAAAGCTAGCCCTTAAATATAGCCTTCCTTCCAAACCCAATCAACAGTGCTCCACCTCAACCCACCCACCCCTTTCCTACCTCCTCCATTCTTCCCCTTGATAATGGTTAGTTTCTTGCAGTCTGCAAGACCACATACTCATCATTCCACTTTGGCTATGAATATGATTTTCATGAACCATCAGCATCAACTTTATACCATAGCAGCATCTACATCATCCTGGATTGTATGTCAAGTTTTGTGTAAATACACAACCGGTCATTAAAATTGCTACACCACGAAGATGACATGCTACAGATGCGACCAGAGGTGGTTGTTCTGGGTACTGATTTCTCAAGATCTATGCAGCCAGATTGCGTGAAGTGTAATCACTTGTCAGTTCTAGTATAATATATTCGTCCAATGAATACCCGTTGATCATCTGTATTTCTTGTCGGTGTAGCAATTTTAATGGCCAGTAGTGTATATCAAATAAATTGAAACTTGTAAACATGTAAAACTATTGGCTGATAAGCAATTTTTAGCCCTTAGAAGCCCACCGCTCATGAGGAAAGTAAACAGCATCAAAGGAAAAAGAACTAGTTCCAACTACATTCAATAAAAATGTTCAAACATCACCTCCCCGTTCATAAACGTATAACACTTGTAACATGACCCATCACATTTACTGCTCAGTTAGGCTAACTCTCCACCAACCAAACCAGACCTCATATTTTTCGCAAAACATATTGACAGCCCTCCTCATTTGAACAACTTGTTTCATCCACCCTACACTGCCAGGGGCATCATAGAACCATGTTGACTGTCCTTCAAAATAGTCACCAATTGCCAGCCAGAGTGGCCAAGTGGTTCTAGGCGCTACAGTCTGGAGCCGCGCGACCGCTACAGTCGCAGGTTCGAATCCTGCCTTGGGCATGGATGTGTGTGATGTCCTTAGGTTAGTTAGGTTTACGTAGTTCTAAGTTCTAGAGGACTGATGACCTCAGAAGTTAAGTCCCAGAGTGCTCAGAGCCATTTTTGAACTCACCAATTCCAGCGGCCACACCCTCTAACAGATCTACATCCCAGTCTGCTTTGCATTCACCTAAGCAAACAAGGAACCTGCTCCTGGAACCATGTACACATCATTTTCTACTATCTCGATACTCTAGTCTAAACCATCTCTAGTCCTTGCCCACACATACCACTTCCTAGCACTGATCATGGGGTACAGCTATATAACATCCGCTCCATCCGAAAAAGCAGTCCATGGATATTTCGTGCTGACACGAATTCCTTGCCTTCGTTCCAGATTACATGTTCCTCCAGCTGTGCCCCACCTTCCACAACACCCTTTACATCGCAAACCTTACCTTCCCTTTCACAGTACCTTTTACATATATATTATTGTCATTGACTAATCATCAATAGAAGGTCCTTGGTAGATCTACAGACATGGTGTACATTCAATGACTCTTTTCAAGGTGATATAATCTCCATCCCACAGCATACCCTCCTCAAAATAATAAAGCTCTGCTAGCTTGTAGCCCCGTCGTCTTATCACTGCAATTATCAATTGTTCTGATAGGAAGTAACTAACACATTCTACACACAATCCTCTATAAATTATCTTAACTCTATCCACACGTCTGTCCACTCCTTTACACTAACCATCTACAACTATTGCCATAGTAACTTATTAACAGTGTGACTTCCGTGCCAACCATCTCCAGTCCTACCAGATAAATAACAAAGTACCCACAATGTTTGTATCATTTGTTCAAGAGAAAGCCTCTGACCAAATGTGTCATTCAGATCTCCTTTTTAAACGTCAGACATGTGAACTGCCTGATTCCATCCTATCTACCTAATCACCAACCCTTTGTCGTAATGAAGAATACTGATCTGACTCTGCAGCTGTGTCGTATTAGATGAAATTTTCACTGCCAGTATTTGACCAGCAAAGGGAGAGGGGATGTTGGCATAACGCTGCTGATCACCAGTCTTTGAGTCAATATCAGGGATTAAATTTCAAACCTCAGCACAGTGCCCCATGAAATGAAGTCAAGTGTACCGTTGATGGTGACCTATCCATGGGATGGATTGTTAATCTTGGTAGCCCATTTGGTGCTACTAAAGAGGAGTAGGTCACGTGCTAGCACAGGGTTTCACCTTCTCCCTTCTTTTTGCATCGTCATACAACACAAATAAGACACTATACTACACATACACTAATCTACAAAAATACACATACGACACAACTCTCACATATCTGTAAGAAAGGGGCCAAACTGCGTGGAGGAAGAACACCATTTCTAGCTAGGCGGCAGGAGCAACCATGTTGGTTTTCTCAGACAATAATACCATAGGACATTTAGTTTTTAAATTAACAATACTAATGCCAGTGTGTTGCGAGGGGTGTTCATGAAGTAATACAAAACTTTGTTTTCCTAGAACAATTTCAGTTTAAGAAAAGCGGAATTCTTTGTGGGACGTGGTGGAATATTTTCGCTTCAGCCCCTATAGTTTCATTAGTTCTCTTATACGAGCCTTCAAAATGGCGTCTTTAATGGAGGTGCATTCCAAGCAGAGAGCTGTCATTGCGTTTCTTTTGGTAGAAAACTAGAGCTTTACAGATATTCATAGGTGCTTGCAGAATGTCTACAGGGACACGGCAGTGAACGAATGCACTGTGAGTTGTTGGGTGAGGCATCTGTCATCATAGCAAAAAGGTCGTGCAATCCCATGCAGTCTCATACATGCCAGCTGCTCATACACTACTGTGACTCCCAAAACGCCGAAAGGTGCTGACACTCTCCTCCAAGGTAATCGTGAGATCACAGTCCAACGCCTCGCTTCACATCTATATCTCTCTGTTAGTTGTACCGACATACTCATCCACAGTTGGGGTACTCGAAAGTGTTTACCCTCTGGGTTCCTAGCTGCGTAACAGAAGTCCGTAAAGAGCAACGAAGGACCATCTGTGCGGAATTGCTTGCTCATTACGAGGCTGACTGGGACAATTTTTTGTCTATCATCATGAAAGGCGATGAAACAAGGGTTCATTACTTCGAACCAGAAATGAAATGGCAATCCATGGAGTGCCCGACAGCACCTCTCCTCCGAAGAAACACTTCAAAGACGCAACCTTACCAGATAAAGTCGTAGCGATAAACTTCTGGGAGTCTGAAAGGGTATTCTGTTTGATGTCCTCAGTCGTGGTGCAAGGATCAACTCTGTAGTGTGCTAACCTCAGAAAACTGAAGAAACAAATTGTGTTTGTCGCCACAAAAATGCAAATGAACTTCTCCACCTCCATGACAGTACAAGGCCTCACAAAAGTCCGCGTACCCAAGAGTAACTCACAACCTATCAGTGGACTGTTCTTTCAAAGCCACGCTACAGCCTAGATGTCACACCTTTCGATTTCCTTTTGCTTGCCCCAATGAAGAATGCACTCCATTAGAAGCTGTACTTGGATGATGGGAAGATTATTGATGAAGCAAGACGTTGGCTCTGATGTCGACTAGTAGAGTGGTATCATGCAGGCATATGGGACCTCCCAGTAAGGTAGCATAAAGCTGTCCATTGAACGGAGATTATGTTGAAAAATAAGCTTTTCCAGCCATATGATTGGGGAATAATATGATATATTGGATTACTGAATAAAACAACTTTCTTTGAAACAAAATGCATTGACTTGCTTCTAGAACACTTCCTCATACATGCTACTGCATGTCTGTCCCATGGGTCTGCTCTCTCTCTCTCTACTATGTTCTCTAGTCTACTGAGACGCCTAAACTTCTACTGCTCTTGTTATGTCATTCATATTTAGTCATTGCTATGCCTGTTTTAGCTTCCGATGTGTGCCAGTCACCTTCGCCAGACGTGGCCATCGCCAAAGTTTTGCTGTGCTTTTGTCATCCGTAAAGCCAGTCTACACTGATATATTGTCATCGCCTGAGTCTGTTTTTTCACCTGTACCAGTTACAGAAATTTGTCTCTACTGACTGTGTCTTCAGTATAATCTTCAGTGCTGCTCTTCACTTCATAGCAACCATTTACGGAGTTTCTGCTACCATATCATAGCACCAACCGTCTCACAACAAGCAATGGCGCTTATCACCATTACCACTTCTACATCGCATATATACATCTTTATGCAACTCCTATTCCAATTTTATCAATGCCCTACTACTCTGTACTGACATTCATCGCCTATTAACTTAATTTTTTCTACACAACTGCCAGACCTACTCCTACAATCTCATCATCAACCTTCTAGCAGATATCAAACTTGCATGATTTCTGAATTCCAGCAACTTCAGCATGGAGTGCCACTAACCACAACCAAACCAAACTGAACCAGCCACACCATACTCTGTACTAACATCAGCTTCAAAACCAGCGTCAATAACAACAGAACCACTGTATCCAGCCCCATCACCTTCATCAACCCTAGCGCCACCGCCCTCTTCATAACTAGTATGAACTTCCTCAGAACTCTTATATGGAAACAAAACTTCTGAATGACAGAGTTTGTACGCCTCCTCCATTCCATAATCGAAAAATTCCCACATGGATTTGACAACATGGCACCAATGTATCTAACATGCAGCTCATGTCAAATTCCCAACTCTTCTGTTCTGACCAGACCTGAACCTAAATTCCCTAAGACCTTACCAATCGAAATCCGAAAGTGTTAACCTATCCCACGTAAGGTTTGCGGAATTGTAAAGTCCATAGTTCCTGACATGGACACTAAGCTGTGGCACGAACTCCCCTCCATACTGATAGTCCACCTGCACCCTTCCTCTGTCTTGTCTCTCCACATCCAAAGCAACCTGTTGCCTTCAGCAGTACAAGTCTGATGCCCAAGATTCAAGGAAGCGAAACCCTCCTACTAGTTGCTCAAGGCAGCAGGACTGCACGCTAGCAAATCATGCGATCACACGATGATATATCTGAAATAGGTAATAGGGTAACACAAAATGATACAGGTAACGAAGATTTATTAACTCAATATACAACGATATACTCAGCTCTGAGTGATGAATTACGCGTGGCACACTAGCTGATGTCCTACAAACTACTCTAACACATTGAAAGAGAACTATCTAACCTATAGAAGTTTAGTGTGAACTGCTCTGTGTAATAATTTATGAGTCTCACTCTGATTTCTGTATCACTTGACACTCGTTAATAGCAGCTGCCTATAACGATGGCGACTGGTGATAAGCGTTGGCTAGATATTAAGGCATCTGATGCTGCTGAACTGCAGCTGGAACTGCAAATGTGTAAACTGATGAACCGCAGCTGTCCGAGTGTGGTAGCACGTGTTTGTTTATCCACTATGGGTGGAGTAATCTTGCATGTGTGATTTCGTTGACGAAAGCAGCAAGTAGTTCCTAGTGTCAGCGACCTCTGTGGCGACTGACATCACTATAGGCGTAGGGAACAGACTATTTGAAGATCACTGGGGAAGGCACAAATAGGTTGTACTTCAAATGCGCCATCTAACGGGCAACAGATCGTAACTGGTGACACCTGGTGTGGATAGTGTCTGTCTATATTCATCCCAAATCCCCATTAATGAGCGACTACATAGTACCTTTGACGCCCTCATATTTCGCCATAGACGAAATATAGTAAGCACACAGATTCCAGAAATACTTTAAATACAACGTCCACCGAATCTAAGTTGCAAAAACCCACCGACCTAGCTCCATTCCAAATCCAAACACATACTTAAAGAATACCCTAACTTGCAATACCCACAACAACGCTATTACTTGCAATTTATCTTTTTCTATATATGCCTGGATATGAAAAGCAAAGCCGCTTTTCATAAAACACTGAATCACTTTCACCATCTGCCCATAGACACACCATTTCATTCAAACAGTTCCTTACATCGCATGCCCAACAAAGTATATACAATTTCTAGAAAACTTGTCCCTCAAAATATCCTCTATTAAATACCATTTCTCCTTCTACTCCTACATAACACTGACCGTTCCCACGTGAACTTTGCAAAAGACAGTTTTGTATTCAGTGTAGTGTAACTTTGCAATGGTGTTTTAAATATAACTTTTCAACTATATTACTAATTGTTATTTTAATGCCTGTGCTATGTATTAAAAGATAATTTTTTTACTTATGTTTCATACTGAAACCTCTAGATGTCAACCTGACTGTGTACATGATGTAGTTTTGTTCTTGCTAGCAGTCATATGTGAGCATTACTTGTACTGCATATGAAGCTTCTGTGTTTAAAGTAACTTTGTGTATTAATACACATATTACATATAAACCTTCTGAATACGATGCCTCTGACCAACCACACGAGAATATTATATTACTGTATAACTTTATATGAGTTCAACATTTAAGCCACGTGGGGTAGTCGCGCGGTCTGGGGCACCTTGCCACGATTCACGCGCCTCTCCCCATCGTAGGTTCGAGTCCTCCCTCAGACATGGGTGTGTGCTTGGTCCTTAGCGTAAGTTAGTTTAAGTTAGATTAAGTAGTGTGTAAGCCTATCGACCGATGACCTGAGCAGTTTGGCCTCATAGGAACTTGCCACCACCACCATTCCACATGTTGATATTTTATGATAAGCACTTAGACAACAGCTGAAAAAAATACTACACGAAAGTATGTCAAGCCGTTGTTCTTCCATTGAATATAATCTGATTAGGCAAACGGAGTTCAGTTCTGGCCATAATAATGACTTGGCTTACCTGTGCGACGATGGATAAAAAGGGAGCTGCAGTGCAATTGCGTTTCTCTGGAATACATTGAGATAAATCATGCTGTTCTTGTCATTACTTAAACATAAGATGTGATGTGCACTGGAAGTGATGATCAGAACTTGTGAGCTGTACTGTGAGCCCAAATTAAGTTAAAAAACTTTTATATAGCAAGAGGGATGTGGAGGCTCAATGCCGATAAACTGAATAACAGTTATGATTTAATCAAAGAAATTAAACAGTTGTGAATAAAACTGTAATACTGATCATTGTTAATATAATGTGTAAACTAAAAGCAAAATTCATGAAATAAATTTTTTAGACAAAGCTTTTTACATTCATGAGGTTAACTGTTTAAACAAAATTTACACTCGGTATTTTAAAAGAATAAGAGGTACAGAATTATATGGTTCTTTTTTGAGTATATGCGTATTCTGCATTACTTGAAACAACAGGACCAAACAGTCAAACAATGCGAGTTATTAAATTTACAAAACAAAACTGGAAAGATTTTTTAAACAAAACATCCCACTTTCGGCAAAGCTAGTAAATTTGGAAAATTACATTCTTTAGGGTGTACTAAATAGTAGCAACAAAATTCTGAAACCAGGTCTCCACAGCAGCACACACGTCTACTTCAGGCTACGCTCGCCACTGAAGTTTTGCCTGCACCGTGACACTTGACAATGATACCAAACTTTGGAATCCAGAGAGTCTCCTTTCCACATGTACTGAGGAAAAGTGCTTATTGAGGCAAATATCTCCTGCAAAACTGCCACGTCTCAGAATATAACTACCTTTCGTCATCTGATCCTACTAAACAAGTATTTTGCAGAATTTTTGTTATTAAGAACAACAGCAAGGAATATTCAAGAAATTCTTTCACAGTTAAGAAGTAGGGATATTGCTGTATGAGTGTATAAGAAGAGATCCAAATGTATGTAGCGTTACGCATCCATAATTTACGCAACAGAGTAAAAATCGTTGCAGTGAAAAGTCAGTCACAAGTGACTCCATGCACATGATCTTTACCCTAATCTAGAACTCTTGTAATGCTTGTTGTAGTTACAATAACACAAGAAAACAATGTGAATCATGTATAGCTTTCTCAAATGTATGACAGCAGTGTGACCAGAACTCACTCTTCTGAATCAAATTCATGACAATCTGGATCTTACCTTCTTTGAAGATTGATGTTAAATGATGACCAAAATAAAATGCATAGGAACATTTTCATATTAAACAGATTTTCAAATGGTTTATGTGCCAAATTATAAATAATGAATTTCTGTCCTCAAAGCCTCATATATATATATATATATATATATATATATATATATATATATATATATATATATGTGTGTGTGTGTGTGTGTGTGTGTGTGTGTGTGGTGTGTGGCCGGCCGAAGTGGCCGTGCGGTTAAAGGCGCTGCAGTCTGGAACCGCAAGACCGCTACGGTCGCAGGTTCGAATCCTGCCTCGGGCATGGATGTTTGTGATGTCCTTAGGTTAGTTAGGTTTAACTAGTTCTAAGTTCTAGGGGACTAATGACCTCAGCAGTTGAGTCCCATAGTGCTCAGAGCCATTTGAACCATTTTTGTGTGTGTGTGTGTGTGTGTGTGTGTGTGTGTGTGTGTTTGCGTGTGTGTGTGTGTGTGTGTGTGTGTGTGTGTGTGTGTGTGTGTGTGTGTGTGTGTGGACAGCACTTCTGCTCACTAATATCGCCGTACCTTAACTAAACATTACAAAGCAATTTGTCTTCTAAATTCTTTCATTACCAGTGGAGAATACTTCTCACCAAACTTCATTAATTCAAACTCTGTGCTCTCCATTTTCTTATCAATATCCTTCCACAGAAGTAACAATAATCATACATTACCTACAAGTCAACATTTGCTTTCATATCTCTTCCCCTGGCCACAACACATACGCAATAATATTATTATTTTCATACCTGTGCACATTAAATTCCACAAGAACTGTCTTCAACCTACACTTCTGTCCTTCCATTTGAGAATATTATTGTGTACGCAATAAAATACTTACCTCTTTATACTTCTGTTAATAGATGTCTTTTGTCATCAATTTACCATCAGCATCATACATTTAATAATAAACTCTCATATTTTCTCATAAAATTTTCACACTTTATTACCACATATTTTCTTCACCATTTCTTGCTCAGGTACAGTGAATATACATCCAAAAATAGCATTTTTTTCAACATTATTAAGATTGCATTCAGTATTAAATATAGCATATATGACCATAAGCAAATAGTTTACACCTTGTTATTAACGTGTAGGCAATTATAGACAGCTTCTCCTTCTGAAACTGTATGCAATAGTTTATCACAAATGCCTAAGCTAAATCTCAACTGCAACAGGTTATAAAATAGTGTCATGCAGGATTATGATTCATACAGGATGAAGCAATTAAATTCTACACATCCAGTAAATGATGTTATAAAAAAGAACATTCCAGTACGACTATACTATTGCAACAATGACAAAATACAATTCAATAATTACTCAAGACTAATGATATCGCTCCCAACTAGACATATCTTACTTCTCTACAGACTGGCATTATTAGTTGTCATCCTATGGCTCGTGTACATACCCCTAAACAATGCAAGCTTCATTACAAAGTCCTTGTCACTTAAATTAAACCTAAGCTGCTATTTTCACAGTTATTAACTCTCACACTTTAAGGAATTCAATGATTTAATAATTGTCACATGGATGAGACCTTGTGTCTTACGAATCCGTAATATCTCACACACTACAGCATTGGCATGTGCAATTTTTCAGATGCGGAACATTCCACTGCATAGTAAGAAAACTTTGTGACTGTGGAATTTCCATTTATGTGATAAGCAGTGAGATCTGGCTAATACTTTTTTGTCACACAAACCTGCAGTGTTTCCATTTCTCAATAGCTTCTTGATATTACAGAATACCAAGTCAACCACATCAAGATGAAGTAGCTGTCACTGTGATGATAAAGGAGCTAGTTTCAATAAAGTCTGGTATCTGCTTGTTTTTCGGCACTACAACTGGAGATAAAGAAATGGAATCATTGTGTAGTTCATTTAATAAATCCTGAATAGTGTTTAAACAGCTATCGCAAGTTTTATGTTATTGATAAAAATATAGGCTACAATGTTTTCATGATTCCTTCATTAAGCCTTCAAATGGATCTTATGTAGGATAGTATGTCAAATAAAAATTGGTTTAAGCTTTCTTTGTCAAAAAGTGCAGAACCAACTACGTGAAAAAACCAAGGTCTATTATCTGAAATGACTTTATCAATATGGTCAAATTCCTTTGAAGGTAGTATTAACAAATGCTGAAGACGTCGACTTCATGTTTGCCTTGTGCATTGAAGTAAATGAGACAAATATAGAAGTGAATTCAGCTACTAAAAACACGAAAGGATAACCCCGATTTGTTTTGAGAACTGGACGAAACAGGTTCCTCTTTTATAATTTTTTTTAATCATCAGTCTTCTGAGTGGTCTGGTGTGGCGTACCTTGAATTTCTTACCTACTCTAACCTCTTCCAGAGTAGCACTTGCAACCTACATCCTCATTTGTTGGATGTATTCCAAGCTCTGTTTTCCCCTACAGTCTTTACCCTGTGCAGTTCCTTCTAATATTTTTGATGTTATTCCCCGATGCGTTAACACAGGTCTTAACATGCTGCGCCTTTCTCTTCTCAGTGTTTTCACACGTTCCTTCCTTCGACGATTCTGTCGAGAACCTCCTCATTCCTTAACTTACCAGTCCAATTGATTTTCAATGTTCTCCTCTAGCACCGTATCTCAAACACATCAGTTCTTTTCTGATCCAGTTTTTCCACTGTCCATGACTTACTACCATACAGTTCCGTGCAACAAACGTACGTTCTTATAAATTTCTTCCTCAAATTAACGCCCATGTCTGATACCAGTAACTTCTCTTGGCCAGGGATGCCCCCTTTGTCTGTGTTAGTCTAGTTCTTACGTCCTTGCTTCGTCCATCACGAGTATTTTTCCTTCCAAGGTAGTAGAATACTTTAACTTCGTCTATTTCGTGATCACCAGTTCTAACGTTTTCTCGCTATTCTCATTTCCGCTACTTCTCGACATTTTTGCTTTTCTTTCGGTTTACTCTCCATCCTTATTCTGTACTCATTAAATTATTAGCGCCATTCTACTGACCCTGTAATTCTTTTCACTTTAGCTAAGAACAGGAATGTCATAACGGAATCTTATCATTGATATCCTTTCACCCTGAATTTTAATCCCACTGTTGAACCTTTCTAATATTTCCATCATTGCTTCTTCAATGTTTAAATTGAAAGTAGAGGCGAATCCGATCTGTCCCTAGTCTTCCAGTTTCACACATCTTTTTGGTTCTTGTATATATTGTATATTACCTGTCTTTATCTATAGCTGATTCCCATTTCTGTCAGAACTTCGAACATATTGCACCATTTTACACTGCAGACAGCTTTTTCTAGGTCGATGAAAGGGATTTAGGAGTAGTTTGCAGGTCTGTATGCTATGTGGCATGTGAGAGCATGTGTTCTGTATCACTGTGATAAATATACTCCATCGCTAAATAAACTGTTCCAAAATGAATAAAGTACTCTCCTTCCTCTCTCCAGCAGCCCAGTGCAGGTTGAGCCCTTTTCCCACGAATCCCTAGGAGGAGGTGGCGGTCGGGTGACTTAGATTAGTGGATGTAGCCCAAGTGACCTATCTTCCAGCGATTTTCTTAGGTTAGCAGAGATAACTGTGGTGTGTTGCATGGAATTTGAACTTCCTGCCGTTTTCTGGCCGTGGGTAGGGGAGGGGGCTTAGATTAGAGGAGGTAGCCCAATTGACCTTCTTCCCGCCTAAATTCAATTTTCCAGGCAAAATCCCCCATCTTGAATGACGTCATAGCCACCATCTTGGATGACGTCATGCGCTGCCACCAAGTCTACACTCTGCCATTTTTTATGACGTCATTGCCGCCATATTGGATACATCTGGCAACAATGGAGAGTGAGGTATTATCACCCTTGCCCCTATACTGATGAATGCTATGAGCGTGTCTTCATTTATCTTCAATCTTGCTTCCATTAGCTTGTGCAACGTGGGAACTGCCTGTCTGGTGCCTTTTCTGAAGTCAAAATGATTGTCGTCTAACTGAGCCTCAGTTTCTTTTCCATTCTTCTGTATATTAACCTTCTTAGCAGCTTGACTTCATAATCTGCTAAGCTGGCTGCCCTATAGGTCCCACTCCACCTACACTTGCTCTCTTCGCATTTGTGTGAACGATATTTTCCCGAAAGTCTGATGGTACATTTCCAGCCTCATTGATTCTATACACAAACTTGAACAGTTGGTTGCTTGCCACTTCCCCCCATGATTTTAGGAATTCTGATGGATTGTCATGTATCCCTTCTGCCCAATTTTCTGATCAAGTCTCCCAGAGCTCTTTTAAATTCTGATTCTAATACTAGATACCTTAATTCATCCCTATCGATTTCAGTTTCTTTTTCCAACGCGTTATCAAACCACTCCTCGCTCCTGTAGAGGCAATATACTCTTTCCACTTATCCGCTCTCCTTTCTGTGTTTAATAGTGGGACTCGCACTGCTCTCTAATGTTACCACACTTGCTTGTAATTTCGTAGAAGGCTGTTTTGACTTATCTATAAGCTGAATTATCCTCTTGATTATCATTTCTTTTTCGACTTTTCACATCTTTCACGCAGCAGTTTCGCTTTAGCTTTCCTGCACTGCATAGTCATTTCATTCCTAAGGAACTTATATTGAGGTATTCCTCTCTTTCCCTGAACATTTTTGTATTTCCTTCTTTCTTAGACCAATTGAAATATTTCATTTGTTATACAAGGTTTCTTAGCAATTGCCTTCCTTGTACCAGTATTCAGTTGTCCAACATCTGTTGTTGCCATTTTAGAGATGTCCTCACCTCTTCGACAGGGCTGCCTACTCTGGTGTTTCTTATAGCGATATCCACATCATGGCTCAGCATTTCCGTGTTCAATTTCTTTCCATACTGGTTCTTCTGTACGATTGCCTTGAACTTCATTCTATCCTTCATCATTACTAAATCTTGATCTGAGACTATATATGGACCTAGGTGCGGCGTACAATTCAATACCTTGTTTCGGAGGCTCTGTCTAGCCATGATGTAATCCAGTCGGAATCTTTCCTTGCCGCTTGGCCTTCTCCAAATATACCTCCTTCTTCTATGACTCTGGAGCAGAGTATTTGCTTTTAACATCTGAAATTTATTTCAAAACTGATAATATCTCCTCTCTCATTCTTACTGTCAAGCCTTTATTCCTCCGTAACCATTTCTTCTATTCCTTCCCCTGTAACCGCGTTTCAATACCCCATGACTATTCTTTCCATGCTGAATGCCGCTTTCAGTATCCTCGTATACTTTCTCTATGTCTTCATCTGCGGATTGCGACATTGACATACATATATAAACTATCGCTGACGGTTTGGTTTGCGGCCGAATCTGAAAAGAACAACCCTATCACTGAACTGTTCGCCGTAGCTCACTTTCTGTTCTACCTTCCTTTGCATAACGGATCCTAACCCTGTTACACCATTTTTTGCTGCTGTTGATGTTACCCTGTACTCGTCTGACCAGATATCCCTATCTTCTCTCCATTCACTTCACTGAGTCCCACTACATCTAGACTGAGCCTTGACATTTCCCTTTTCACTTTCGATAGCTTTCCTAGTACGTTCACACTTCTGAAATTCCATGTTCCAAATCATAGAATGTTGTCTCGTCGTTACTTATTCCACCTTTTTCTTATGGTGACCTCACCCTTGCAGAATGGGTGATTAGTCCAGAGTCTATTGCCAATGGAGAGATCATCACGACACTTTTTTCAGTTACAGGGCACATGGTCTGTGGCAAGTCTGTAGCTGTTAATTCTTTCGGTTTAGCTGGAACGATAGAAAATAGTGCAGTACAGTACCAAGTGGTAGGAGGTTTCGCCTTCTCACAAAGTATGCACTTTGCTAGAACATGGCGAATCGCTTCTCATCGTTGTTGGAATAACATGTTTCATGTAAATTGCTGAAGTATTTTCTAGGCTCAAATTCGGCATAACTAAGTCGTATACAACAAGCAAGTTTGTTAACCAGTTCATCGAGTATGCACCCAAAGAGAACTGTCTGGATTTCGACGTCTCAATAGCATCTTGCGTCATACCAAATAATAATGCCTCAATGCAGTATTCGCCAATTCTCCTTCACCCCCTTTCAGACTGCGTCTTTATCCTAAGTGATAAAGGAATATAGTTTCCAGATGCCCCCTTCTGGATATTCAAAATTGTTTTCATTGTAATCCTGCTGGTTTTCTTTAATTACTGCTACAGGTGCACGTGATAGAGTATCAGCAACGATGTATTGTATACCTGGAATATAAACAACAGCTAAATTAAATTCTTGCCTATACACTGTCCAGCACGGTAAGTAATCGTGTGTTAGCATAAGAGTCATTAAAATTTACAGTGCGCGATGATTGATATACACTTTAGCGTGTTTTCGATACAAAAAGAAACGGAATTTAGTGAAGACTCACTCTACAGATAGAAGATCAGGGTACACAAATAGCAAACGAAATTGCAAAGCAAACCTTTCATATAACTGCTCAAGAAAAGGGTTCCTGTAACGTCGCATCCCACGAAGAAAAAGGCCGATAAACGTAACTTTTCAAAGACATATTTATAGTCAGTGGACTGTAACTTTTCAACTGTGTTACAAGTCTAAGTTTTCAACTCCTACACTCAGTGTTAATTTTATGCTTGTTCTAACTTCTCAAAAGAGAATTTTTTGGTTTGTTTCGCAGTGAAACCTTTAGACTTCAAATAGACTGTGCACGTGATATAATTTTATGCTTGCTAGCAGCTGTGTGTAACCATTAATTCTACTTCACATAAATCTTCAGTGTTTACTGTACATACGTGCATTACTACGTGCATTACATGCAATCTTCATGAATACAAATAATCTGGCCAACCACACGTGAATATTTTATCACCGTATGAATTTATAATCTCAACATCTGGCTGTCTAATGGACAACACGTACACAACCACTGAACCAAATACTATCCGGAAGTACGTCAAACTAGTTGTTCGTTCCCCGAATGTAATTTGAATGGACAATCACTGTTCCTTAAGTGCGAAAACAATGTTAAGTTCTGCCCCTAATAATCGTCTGTCTTAACTGTGCGACACTGTACAAAAAGGCAGTTACAGTGCAATTGCATTTCTCTGGAATAGGCCGAGATAAATCACGTTGCTTTTGCCATTACTAAAATATAACATGCGGAGCGCAATGCAAGTGATAATCAGATCTCGCCAGCTGCAGTGTGAGCCCAAATTGCTATGTTTTAAAATTTTTAAATAACAAGAGTGATGTGGAGGCTCAATGTCGAATAACTGAATAATAGTCTTGATTTAGTAGTATATTAATCAACGAAATTAAATAACTGTGGACAAAACTGCATTACTGAACATTGTTACTATAAGTTGAATACCAAACGTAGCATTCTTGAAATTAATTCTTTAGCCGAGGTTTATTACATTCATGAACGTAAATCTTCAACCAAAATTTACATTCAGTATTTTAAAAGGAGAAGGGTAAAGAGTGATGCGAGTCTTTTCTGAGTATATGCATAATCTGCATTACTTGAAACAACAGTACCAACTACTCAGTCAATGCGAGTTACGAAATTTACAAACCAAAACTGTAAAGGATGTATAAACACGACATCCCACGTTTTATAAAGCTAGTGAATTTGGCAGATTACTTTCACAATAAACACGAAACAACAGCAACATCATTCCGATGTCAGATCTCCACACCAGTGTATACGTGAACTTCAGCCAATGCCCAGCACTGAAGTCTTGCCCACGCGCACTAACTATTTGACAACAACATAATTTTTGTAACCCAGAGAGTATCCTTTATAAATGTACCGAGGAAAAGTGCTTACCGTGGTAAATATCTCAAATAAGAGCATCAGTTCTCATAATGTAACTACCTTCCACACTCCCACTCTAAGATGTGATTAAACTCCAATCTTAGTACTCTAAATCGTCATACGAGTAGAACCACAACCTGATACTGTGCCATATGTCACTTGGGCGGGCGCATACAGTGTAAACGAGCAGGTACTTCAGCTAGGCAGCCACAGCTACACCCACACACGAGTGTGTTTTTCACGCACGTTTTGCGCTAATTGTCACCGACATTCTAGACCACCGTTTGTTAAGTGGGCTGGCCACACGACGCGTTTTCGCACGATGTTTACCGCACTGGGCGCTGGACAAGTGTGCGGGGAACACCCTGCTTTTTCACGATCCATCTGGGGGAAGCGGTCGTTCAAGAAGAACGGCGGCTACTAATCCGTTGCATACAGTGTGTAGCAGCGCAGTGCAGCGACCGGTGATTTAACTAAATTCTGCTCGTGTACGTTTACTGCTTCACTTACATTAGTTACTAATTACTGTATTTCGCAAAGTGTTAAGCTTTTAGTTTGTAATTAACACTCTCCAAACATGTCAGCGTGATATGTTGCCACTGATTTGACGAGCCCTCTGCAAGCGTTTCGGTATAAGTGTGGAACAGTCTGTGTGCATGTGTTACTTTTGTACAGTTGCGTAGAGGGACTGTGAATTCTGGAGCTCGCTGTTCAGTTAGCAGACAGCCTATACCACCCTCGCATTATTGTCCCTGTAGCTGTCTTGTACACTCATGCTCATAAATTAAGGATAATGCTGATACAGGGTGTTTCAAAAATGACCGGTATATTTGAAACGGCAATAAAAACTAAACGAGCAGCGATAGAAATACACCGTTTGTTGCAATATGCTTGGGACAACAGTACATTTTCAGGCGGACAAACTTTCGAAATTACAGTAGTTACAATTTTCAACAACAGATGGCGCTGCAAGTGATGTGAAAGATATAGAAGACAACGCAGTCTGTGGGTGCGCCATTCTGTACGTCGTCTTTCTGCTGTAAGCGTGTGCTGTTCACAACGTGCAAGTGTGCTGTAGACAACATGGTTTATTCCTTAGAACAGAGGATTTTACTGGTGTTGGAATTCCACCGCCTAGAACACAGTGTTGTTGCAACAAGACGAAGTTTTCAACGGAGGTTTAATGTAACCAAAGGACCGAAAAGCGATACAATGAAGGATCTGTTTGAAAAATTTCAACGGACTGGGGACGTGACGGATGAACGTGCTGGAAAGGTAGGGCGACCGCGTACGGCAACCACAGAGGGCAACGCGCAGCTAGTGCAGCAGGTGATCCAACAGCGGCCTCGGGTTTCCGTTCGCCGTTTTGCAGCTGCGGTCCAAATGACGCCAACGTCCACGTATCGTCTCATGCGCCAGAGTTTACACCTCTATCCATACAAAATTCGAACGCGGCAACCCCTCAGCGCCGCTACCATTGCTGCACGAGAGACATTCGCTAACGATATAGTGCACAGGATTGATGACGGCGATATGCATGTGGGCAGCATTTGCTTTACTGACGAAGCTTATTTTTACCTGGACGGCTTCGTCAATAAACAGAACTGGTGCATATGGGGAACCGAAAAGCCCCATGTTGCAGTCCCATCGTCCCTGCATCCTCAAAAAGTACTGGTCTGGGCCGCCATTTCTTCCAAAGGAATCATTGGCCCATTTTTCAGATCCGAAACGATTACTGCATCACGCTATCTGGACATTCTTCGTGAATTTGTGGCGGTACAAATTGCCTTAGACGACACTGCGAACACCTCGTGGTATATGCAAGATGGTGCCCGGCCACATCGCACGGCCGACGTCTTTAGTTTCCTGAATGAATATTTCGATGATCGTGTGATTGCTTTGGGCTATCCGAAACATACAGGAGGCGGCGTGGATTGGCCTCCCTATTCGCCAGACATGAACCCCTGTGACTTCTTTCTGTGGGGACACTTGAAAGACCAGGTGTACCGCCAGAATCCAGAAACAATTGAACAGCTGAAGCAGTACATCTCATCTGCATGTGAAGCCATTCCGCCAGACACGTTGTCAAAGGTTTCGGGTAATTTCATTCAGAGACTACGCCATATTATTGCTACGCATGGTGGATATGTGGAAAATATCGTACTATAGAGTTTCCCAGACCGCAGTGCCATCTGTTGTTGAAAATTGTAACTACTGTAATTTCGAAAGTTTGTCTGCCTGAAAATGTACTGTTGTCCCAAGCATATTGCAACAAACGGTGTATTTCTATCGCTGCTCGTTTAGTTTTTATTGCCGTTTCAAATATACCGGTCATTTTTGAAACACCCTGTACTTGGTGAAACAACACTCTGGTGGGCGGTTTGCGGGTATAACTCACATCGGGGTATGACCGTGCTATGCATTTGACCTGCGGTCGCACGGTGGCGCTGTCAGCAGTCCACATACGCAGAGGAGTGTTGGTGTATGTCACAGTACGGTGCAGCGAGTAAGTGTGTAGACGTTTTCAGACGTGCTAACGGCGGCTGTGTGTTGAAAACGGCTCAAAGAACACATGTTGATGACGTTATGAGGGGTAGAATACTAGGGCGACTGCACGGGCCCTCCGTGTCCCAGAAAGTGTGATCTCAAGATCATGCAGGCAGGAAACTTGTCCAGGCGCTACAGTACGGGACGTCCACAATCTACAACACCGCAAGAAGACCGATATCTCACCATCAGTGCCCGCAGACGGCCACGGAGTACTGCAAGTACCCTTGCTCGGGACCTTACCGCAGCCACTGCAACAGTTGTGTCCAGACACACAGTCTACAGACGACTGAACAGACATGGTTTATTCTCCCGGAGACCTGCAAAGTGCATTCCAGTGACCCGTGGTCACAGGAGAGTCCGTAAAGCCTGGTTTCAAGAACGCAGTACATGGTCATTGGAACAGTGGCCCCAGGTTATTCACGGACGAGTCCAGGCATAATCTGAACAGTGATTCATCTGGCGTGAACCACGAACCAGATACCAACCCCTTAATGTCCTAGAAAGGGACCTGTATGGAGGTCGTAGTTTGTTGGTGAGGATTGGGATTGTGATTGGTGCACATAAACCACTGCATGTCTTTGACAGAGGAACTGTAAGAGGTCAGGTGTATCGGGACGTCATTTTGCACCAATATGTCCGCCTTTTCAGGGGTGCAGTGGGTCTCACCTTCCTCCTGATGGATGATAACGCACAGCCCCACCGAGCTGCCATCATGACAGTACCTTGAAACAGAAGATATCAAGCGAATGGAGTGGCCTGCCTGTTCTCCAGACCTAATCCCCATCGAGCACGTCTGAGGTGCTTTCGGTCGACGTATCGCTGCACGTAGTCAAACCCCTAATACACTTCAGGAGCTCCGACAGGCACTGGTGTAAGAATGGGAGGCTATACCCCAGCAGCTGCTCGACCACCTGATCCAGAGTATGCCAACCCGTTGTGCTGCCTCTGTACGTGTGCATGGTGATCATATCCCATACTGATGTCGGGGTACATGTGCACGAAACAGTGGCGTTTCGTATCACATATGTTTCGGGACGGTTTTCTCAACTTATCACCAATACCGTGGACTTACAGATCTGTGTCGTGTGTTTTCCCTATGTGCCTATGCTATTAGCGCCAGTTTTGTGTAGTGACATGTCGTGTGGCAGCACATTCTTTAGTTATCCTTAATTTATGAGCATGAGTGGTATGCCTCATGCACCGGTTAATCATCTCCAGTCACATTACTTGTGAAGTGGCAACACTATCTCTAAAGTTGGCTGTACTGAATTTTATCGGAAAATTTAAAGCAGCTATGTGTTCGTGCGTCAGTTGTTGTGAGAAGCTTGTATTTTTGATTTGTTACAGAAATGGGGCAGTTTGCATTAGAGCAGCAAACTGATATTGTTCAGTATTACATAAAGATAGGCTTCATCAAGGAACGTAAGGAAATGTTTCAAGCGAAGTATCCTTGTAGGAAACTCCTAGCGGTCAGCACTATTCAAGATCTGTACAAGAAATGGAAGACTGTAGGATCCGTTCAGAATGTGCAGAGGAATAGGTCAACGACAGTGAGGCCCACTGAAACTATAGACAGATTTCGCATGGACATTACGAGAAGTTCCCGCAACTCGGTAGGGAGATTATTGCAACAGGTTGATGCATCTCGTACATCGTGTCATCGTGTAATAAAGGATATGAAATTGAAATCGTTTCGTGTGAGTGTATTGCAAGAGATGGAATTTGACAACTAGGAAAAAAGTCTTCGTTAATTGTATTTGGCTGGCAACATCAACTGCTGACTCTTACTTGCTTCCCTTGTTTTCTTTCATGTCACTTGAGGCCTGGTTTCTTTTTTCAGTTTATGTAAACTCCCAGAATTGCAGACACCGGTCGCAGAACAACCCATTTACTCTGCGTGAAGAACCTCTTCTCTCAGAGAGGACAGGTGATTGGTGTGCGTTGTCTGGCATGTGCGTTATTGGCCGCATATTTTCTTATTACACTTTAAACAGTGCCACATATGTACAGATCATCGACTCTTTCTGTACACGATTAACAGGCGCATAGTAGCTGTATGCCGTACTCAAACAGGAGATAGTCACCGCTCACACTCCCTACCCAATTATGACCCACGCAAACACGTGAGGCCTCCGGTCACCATTGTTCCTCACTTAACATCATGTGACTTTTACTTACGGGGCAGACCAAGAAGCAAAGTGTCTGTTGACAATCCTTGCTCAAAAGACGATCTCATACCGATCATAATTATGGAAATTAAAATCACGCCTGCAGAATTACAGCGTGTTGCTAGTAACGCCATCTCACGAAGTCAGCGATGACTGGATACCCGTGGCCGCTACTCCTAGTATCTCTTATAAACAGGCAACTACATATTTTTAACGTTTCTATTACCTATTATTTTTAGTTAGTTCATTGTTACTTGAATCTCTGGCGTGAGGCGTACTTGTTTTAATTGAGACACCATGTAACTTACACTGAAGCGCCAAACCAACTGGTATAAGCATGCGTATTCAAATACAGAGATATGTAAACAGGCAGAATACGGCGCTGCGGTCGGCAACGCGTACATAGGACAAGAACTGTCTGGCGCAGTTGTTAGATCCGTTACTGTTGCTACAATGGCAGGTTGTCAACATTTAAGTGAGTTTGAATGTGGTGTCATAGTCGGCGCATGAGCGACAGGACACAGCATCTCCGATGTAGCGATGAAGTACGAATTTTCCCGTACGACTATTTCACGAGTGTCAGGTGAATATCAGGAATCTGGTAAAACAGCAAATCTCCGACATCGCTGGGCCGGAAAAAGATCCTGAAAAAACGGGACCAACGACGACTGAAGAGAATCGTTCAACGTGACAGAAGTGCAACCCTTCCGCAAATTGCTGCATATTTCAATGCTCAGCCATCAACAAGTATCAGCGTGCGAACCATTCAACGAAACATCATCGATACGGGCTTTTGGAGCCGAAGGTCCAGCTCGTGTACCCTTGATGACTGAACGACACAAAGCTTTACGCCTCGCCAGGACCGTCAACACTGACATTGGACTGTTGATGATTGGAAGCATATTGCCTGGTCGGAGGAGTATCGTTACAAATTGTATCGAGCGGATGGACGTGTACGGTTATGGAGACAGTCTCATGAATCCATGGACCCTGCATGTCAGCAGAAGACTGTCAAGCTGGTGGAGGCTCTGCAATGGTATGAGGCGTGTGCAGTTGGAGTGGTATGGGATCCCTTATACGTCTAGATACGACTCTGACAGGTGACATGTACGTACGCATCCTGTCTGATCCCCTGCATCCATTCATGTCCATCGAGCCAGGCAGAGCAGTGGTTAGCCTCCGGCCATCCTGATTTAGATTTTCCATGATTTCCCTAAATCAATGGAGGCAAATGCTGGGATAGTTCCTTTGACAGGGCACGGCCGACTTCTTTCCTTATTCTTCCTTAATCCGATGGGACTGATGACCTCGCTGTTTGCCCCCCCCCACCCACTCGCAAATCAACCATCCATGTCCATAGTACATTCCGACGGTCTTGGACAATTCCAGCAGGACAATGCGACAGCCCACACATCCAAAATTGCTAAATTGCTACAGCGGGACTCCAGGAACGCTGCCCACCAAACGCCCCAGACATGAACATTATTGAGCATATCTGGGATGCTTTGCAACGTGCTGTTCAGAAGAGATCTCCAACCCCTCGTACTCTTACGGGTTTATGGACAGCAGGATTCCTGGTGTCAGTTCCTCCAGCACTACGTCAGACATTAAGTCGAGTCCATGCCACGTCGTGTTGCGGGGTCCCTTCACGATATTAGGCAGGTGTACCAGTTTCTCTGACTCTTCAGTGTATTTAGTGTTGAAATGTAGCTCATGGACAGTGGAACAATGATTATGGAGGTGCAGAAACACCTATGACTGTTCAACACACGGGAGGAAGAGAACAAAAACAAAGACGAAAAGGGAATGGTGGCAAACGGTTACAGATGCAGTTAAGAGAGAAAAGAGGAATGGAATGGATGAAAAACAGATATCAGATTTTGGTGACTATTAACTATTAATATTTAATTAATATTTATAAACAGTGTACACTGAAACGTATTCACGAAAAAAATGTCAACAAGCTAAAATTAGGCCAAAAAGACTAGTGTTTATTCGAGGATGTTAGCGTAACGATCTTACCACGGTACAGAAGCTTGAGGATAACAGTGTTAATCAGCAAAATGATCTCTGTTACTTTTGTCGCTATTAGTTCCGTTTGTCCCGTGTGCGGGAATACTTTGCATCGTGCATGTCAGTGTATCATCAGAACTGTAACCTTCATGTTGTCTCTGAAAACTGTGAAGTGCAAATAATGCTTGTATGACAGAACCCACTACATCCACATTAACATCGGCTGGACGATGGAAAATCCTCCATTTATAAGATAGAATGCCACACGCACATTCTACATAACGCCGTTTTTCTGACAGGCTGTAGGTAAAGACTTTTTAGTCAGGTATTTTGGGGTGTATGGTCTCATTAATTTGTCACATATTGCAAAAGCCTCGTCAGTCACGAACACACAAGGGCTTTTCAGTCCACAAGTATCATTCGGAAGTGGTGCTGCACTGGCACATTCAAATTTTGCTGTAAACTTTTTACCTCTTCAGTTGCCTCGAATACAATGACCAAATGCCCGTTCGTCTATGAATTTGAAACAATAATAGTTGTCTCTTATGGTCATTAGTATAACAGTAATTTTTTTTGTAATTATAGTATTCGCTTTCTAATCCTCAGAGTCAAGCGATTCTTACATGTTTTCCATCTATGGATCCCATACACTACCAAGAGACGCTGGTTTCATAGAATCTTCTTTTAGCGTTTGCCATGTGAACGTGCATGTGTGTCTAATAATGAAAGCAATTGCAGATTAGCCGGGACGAAACTCGAAATGTAGAGAACGCATCGAATTTCCACTTCCTAGATTCTTGTACAATTCGATTTGATCCATTAGAAACGGTTGGTGGAATCCTACGATTTTCATTTCATTTATCCACTACTTGCCATTAAAACTGCTACACCAAGAAGAAATGCAGATGATAAACGGGTATTCATTGGACAAATATATTATACTAGAACTTACATGTGATTGCATTTTCACGCAATTTGGATGCATAGATCCTGAGAAATCAGTACCCATAACAATCGTCTCTGGCCGTAATAACGGTCTTGTTACGCCTCGGAATTGAGTCAAACAGAGCTTGGATGGCGTGTACAGATACAGCTGCCCATGCAGTTTCAACACGATATCACAGTTCATCAAGATTAGTGACTGGCGTATTGTGACGAGCCAGTTGCTCGGCCACCATTGACCAGACGTTTTGAATTGGTGAGAGATCTAGAGAATGTGCTGGCCAGGGCAGCAGTCGAAGATTTTCTGTATCCAGAAAGGCCCGTACATGACCTGCAACGTGCGGTCGTGCATTATCCTGCTGAAATGTAGGGTTTCACAGGGATCGAATGAAGGGTAGAGCCACGGCTCGTAACACATCTGAAATGTAACGTCCACTGTTCAAATTGTCGTCAATGCGAACAAGAGGTGACCGAGACGTGTAACCAACGGCACCCCATACCATCACGCCGGGTGATACGCCAGTATGGCGACGACGAACACACGCTTCCAATGTGCGTTCACCGCGATGTCGCCAAACACGGATGCGACCATCACGATGCTGTGAACAGAACCTGGATTCATCCTAAACAATGTTTTGCCATTCGTGCACCCAGGTTCGTCGTTGAGTACACCATCGCAGGCAAAATGGTTCAAATGGCTCTGAGCAGCTGTGGTCATCAGTCCCCTAGAACTTAGAACTACTTAAACCTAAGTAACCTAAGGACATCACACACTTCCATGCCCGAGGCAGGATTCGAACCTGCGACCGTAGCAGTCGCGCGGTTCCGGACTGCGCGCCCAGAACCGCGAGACCACCGCGGCCGGCCCATCGCAGGCGCTGCTGTCTGTGATGCAGCGTCAAGGGTAACCACAGCCATAGTCTCTGAGCTGATAGTCCATGCTGCTGCAAACGTCGTCGAACTGTTCGTGCAGATGGTTGTTGCCTTGCAAAAGACCCCATCTGTTAACTCAGGGATCGAGACATGGCTGCACGATCCGTTACAGCCATGCGGATGACTGTCATCACGACTGCTAGTGATACGAGGTCGTTGGGATGCAGCACGGCGTTTCGTATTACCCTCCTGAACACACCGATTCCATATTCTGCTAACAGTCATTGGATCTCGATCAACGCGAGCAACAATGTCGCGATACGATAAACCGCAATCTCGATAGGCTACAATCCGACCTTTATCAAAGAAAGTCGGAAACGTGATGGTACGCATTTCTCCTCCTTAGGCTAGGCGCAAATTGAGACGCGTATAGCGCGTGTGGCGCGATGCAGCGCAGCGCGCTTTTTTGTAACATCACAGGTTCAAATGGGACCGCGCAAACTGCGACGCGACGCGACTGGGACGCGACACGCGCCTGCGCCAGGTCGCGCGGCGTTGTGGTTGAAGCACAGTTTCTCGCGCCGCGCGTCGCGCTTGCCTCGCTAGTAGCGTGGGAAATTTGAGGAGGGCGGCGGAAAAGTATCCCGGCCATATGCTCACATCGGAACGGCGCATATCAATACGATAAATTTTGCCTTACTGTGTACTGAATTTTATTGCCTTTGGGTAGTGTTTCGATTTTCGCCATTTAAACGCTCCAGCTTTCTTCGTTAGCACGTTATACTTTTCTGTTATTTATATCTGCATAGTTTTGTTATGTTTTTCTTCTGTCAAGAAAAATGTATACTTCTGTAACTGATGAACCATTGGCCGCTGGAATTGCATCATAAGCCTCCGCGACGATTTCAGATCGCAAGAAGGGACAGATGGTAGTGAATAAGGAAGCAATGAATATTATAAAATCTTGTGAATAAGAATCACGGCAGAAAAGTAAAGCAAGGTTATATTTTCGCTGGCTAGTAAGCTAGCGTCTCTGTACGATATGTTACAAAAATTTAGAAAGGGATAATCTCCACAGGTGTGATCCCTTTGTTCTTGTGGTAAAAAGCGTCCAAGATCTGAAGTATAGAAGTTTCACTGTGATTACTCTGATATGGATGTAATAATGTAATACGACACACTGTACTACATGCATGTGAACAACGTATTTCCACTGCAAGCTAGAAACAGTCGAAAAGCAGTCACAAATAACAATGTCTTAATTGGTTCGCCGTGATGAGAAAAAGCATTTCAATTGTTGCGTTGACATTATCAGCATTAGTAAACTAATTATACAACAACAGGCTACACAGATGAAGAAAATGGTCGGTATTATTACGAAAGTAGGAATATCCTAAAAGAGTGTTATGATTAGATATATTTAATTTGTTGAAATGTGCTGCTGACAAAGGCAGATCTACTTTCATGACAATGTTTTTCGAACTCCATCTCACAAGGCACACATGGCTAGCTTGTGCATTCCTGCCGCGCGAATTATCCTTCGCTGCTGACAATACACCGACCATTGTGTGGTGCGACAGATCAATTGTTTATTTTTCTCAATAACAACTATTTTATTCGCGATCACGCATTGTCAGTTTGTCAAGCCCTAGGTGAGTAAACAGTCAGTATCTGGCATGTGCCTCTCATTCCGCCTGAAGGAACGCTCGTTATTATTTTAATACTGCTCAGATCAAGGGATGATAAGTTTCCATTCCCGTCGCTCAGTGTTAAAAATACGATGGGTTACGGGGATTCCACCAAAATTCCAACAGAATTGCCAATCTGTTTTTGTGTGAGTTGTTAACCTTTTCTCATTCGAAGAAGCATCACCATTTATGAGTAAAGGCCACATTTCTCTTGGTGACTGGTTTAATTGTACTTCCTTTGTCACAATGTAATTTGCCAAACTCATCTCACAGCAGATATTGAGACAGAATTCCGAAACGGAGGGCCTCATTAAACAAGTAATTGTCAATCACAGAGCTCAATAGCTTACGAAAAACCTCATAGTATCGGTTTACAGTAACATAAAAGAAGAAATTTCATGTTTATTTTCATACTAGGGAGCTCTTGTTTCGCTAGCTGTCGATAGCTCTTAAAAAATTAGTCACTGGAGTGAAATAAAGAAAAAAAGGAGTATAAGTAGTGATATATCGCCATAGATAAGAAAGTTCCGTGTGTTTGATAATTGGCAAAACACTCTCCTCCTTGTGTGATATCATCCGCCAAACTTTCGTTTCGACGTCTCGAGCGGTTTAGGAGATACGAGAGATGTTGCGAGTATTTCATCCTCGCGGGCGTGAGATCGGAAGTGAGAGCGCTACATGGGATCCATTTTCTCGAGATCGGAGGCAGATAGAGAGATCTCTTCCCAAGTCTAAACAAAAATTCAGCATGTTAGCTAAATTTCATACGCAGCAACGTATGGTATAATACGCACCAAACGCAAAATCATAGCGACCCCTAATTTTCGTTGCAAACTTTTTGAGTTTTGCGAAGTGTCTTACTAAAATGTGTACATCACAATAAGAATGGTCATTAGCGAGGTGATGGGCACTTCGTCACGAAGCTGACATATAACGCTACAAGTAAGACAAAAATCATATATTTTCAGAGAATAGTTTCTGTAAAATCGTTTGAGAAAGATAAGAGGTTGCGCGCGCTTCGGTTCAGTCAGCGCAGAGCGTCGCCAGTCGGCGCGTGCGAAGTCTGGTGTACGCGTCGCAATATGCGCTGCACCCGCGTGACCCGTGCGGCACGTGCGTGTCGCGCTGTAGTGTCGTGTCCCGTCACACGTGCTATACGCGTCTCAATTTGCGCCTAGCGTTACACAAGGCATCACAACAACGTTTCACTAGGCAACGCCGGTCAACTGCTGTTTGTGTACCAGAAATCGGTTGGAAACTTTCCTCGTGACAGCACGTTGTAGGTGTCGCCACCGGCGCCAACCTTGTGTGAATGCTCTGAAAAGCTAATCATTTGCATATCACAGCAACTTCTTCCCGTCAGTTAAATTTCGCGTCTGCAGCACGCCATCTTCGTGGTGTAGCAATTTTAATGGCCAGTAGTGTATTTTGTACGATGCTTTTCAAGAAATTCCTCCCATTTTCTTTCTTCATTGTAACATATAAAAAAAACACACAAATTTTAATCAATTGTCGAAATTTATATAGAGCTAGTGACGATCATCTGTATAAAGCTCGATAAGTAATTAAAAACTGCACGCAATTTTATTGATGTTTAGCCTACGCCAATGGACAACTACTACAGCACACAGTACAAGGACGGCATTCTTATTTAAGGAAATTCCGCTCGCAGTTGTTACTAACAACAAGTGAGCACAGTAAATGTTAGTGCGTCTTGCACCGCGCACTACTGATGAGATTTCCCTGGACTTCACGCTACGCGAGAAAAGCACCTATGCGATCTTCATCGACAGAGCCCCGAGTGTTGCTTGAAACCCCTTACCGCTAAGTGAAAAATGAGAGGCCGTCGAGATAGCACAGTGGTCGTCTTGACCGAAATCTGTCTTCTTGTTAGCCTGAGCGAGGTGTCGCAGTGGCTAGTACACTTGACTCACTTTCGAGAGGATAATATTTCAAATCTCCGCACGACCATCCAGATTTTGGTTTTCCGCCATTTTCCTGCGTAGCTCCATCCTTCTGCCGGGTTGGTTCCTCTGAAAGGACACAGCCAGTTGAAAGGTGGCTACACTGAGTCACAGCGCCAGAGATTGCGCCAGAGAGTATTATTCAGCCGCCTCCACAGGCAGTAGTTGTTCAGAAGCGGTGGTAGGCAGAGTTCTTGTCGAGAAGCGGTGGTAGAGAGTGCTTGTAGAGATGTTGCAGTAGCGTGTCGTTGTTGAGAATATCCCATGGAGAGTGCTTGTTCTGATATTGTCATATTGCTTTGATGGACCAGAGTGTACTTTTCGTCAATATATATGAAGGTAAAAAAATTCCTTTTTTTAATTATTTCAATGTCTTAAACAATAATGCCTCTTGGTCACAGGTTCAGTCAACAAAGCATCTGTCTCGTGTTCATGTATTAGTCTGTAATTCGGGTTTCTATGTGCAATTATAGTATTTCAGTTTTATTTAATTAATTCAGTCTATATGGTATCTAAAATAACTGGTCTTATTGAGGAAGAACCGTGCCAGATGTGTACGTTGAATCACACTTCCACACACAGAACAGCTACACTTGAGTTTTGTTGTTTCGTAGGTTTTATAGTTGCTGGGGACTTAATTAATTAATTGTGTTAACGGAAGTTTTGTTTCAATCCTTGTTGTTATTCTATGCAGTCAGATTGCGTACTAATACTACTCAGGGCCAATCGATTACGAGGCTGCGTAACCATACAGACAGTAAAATTATTTGCATATTAAAAAATTAATTAAACCCCCATGCACAGTTCCCTTCCCCATTCTTCCCCACTCAAAACTAGTGCTTCGTCTTTAATCAGCTGTTTGTCGTTGGGACGTTAAACCCTAATCTTGATTCCTCCCTTCCTTCCTTGCTTGCTTCCTTCCTGTTATCGGCTTTCATGAGGTGCCCATACAGCTGTTTCAACAGTGGAACGTCAATTATGGTGAGAAGAAAGTAATAACAACACAACAACATCGACCAGCGGAGGAAACATCCGACGCAGCCGGGATTCGAACCCGGATCCCTTCTCTTTGTATTCCCCCGCGCTGACCGCAGAGCTAACGAGGCGGACGCCCTTCCATCACTATGGCAGCCTCCATTTGTTCGCCCTTGATAACCAATAAAAGTTAATATCAAATATTCCAGTCAATAGGCATCGTACATCCCCACCCCACGATTCTGTCACGTAATAAAAACATAGTACGCCAGAACGCCCAACCATTTCAAATAATATAAATAAAGCAGAAGCCGCAAACCATAACTAGTCACCCTGATGACGGCTGTCTACAATACTATATAATAAGTCCGTAGTTTTATGACATGCATCGTGGTTTAACACCCAGAAGCATTGTACTGACTATTAGCACCTGTTAATTTTCTCTTAATTATTACAGACATTTACGCTAACATGTGTGTTACATTACTGTTGATACTTCTTAGTAATAAGTTCTTTCTATTTTTATCGCACCTCTTCCTCCCTATATCTCTAGTGGTCCAGTGTCTGCTGTTTTCAAGATCGATCAGTCATCGCCCTGCCCAATCCGCTAAGGATAGATACTTGAAAATTGAAGAAGGTGTTGATCTTATACTGTAGGAGTGGTTTAAGAAGGAAATTTTCGACATTCCACACTTCAGAGAGTAAAAGAGAGGATGAAACGTTTTTTGAAAATATGTCGCTATTAAGGCAATTTCGGAGCTAGACCTACGAATATTGGTATGTGGTTTCTCGATCAGAAATGAAGAAATATATGTTTCAGCATTTTTGGAAATTAAATGCCTTTGAGGCCGATATGGTATGTGAAATTTTTTTGGAAATAAATTGTTATTAAAGAACGACTAAAGTATCATAAAGGCTACAGGTACGAAAATTGTTACTTGATTTCTTGGTTCCAAATAAAAAAATACGTACTTCAGTGTTTATGGAACTTCAGTCTATAAGAGGGTGAAATAGGGTATAAAATGTTTTATGAAATGTTTCATTATGAAAGCATTTTTAAAGCTAAATCCATGAAAATTTGAATTTGGCTTCTCAGTTATAAACAAAAAGACACAGATTGCACTGTTTCTGGTAATTCAACCACTATTTGGGGTGGAATAGGGGATGAAAAATTTTATGGAAACATTAAATTACGCAAGCAGTTTTTAAGCTAAATCTATGAAAACTTGTATTTTGCTTCTCTGTTAGGAGTAACAAAAATACGCATCAAACAATTTTTGGAAATTCAACGACTAATATGTTGAAATGCGTGATGGAATGTTTTATGAAAATATTTCATTGTGAAGGCACTTTTAAAGCTGAATTTATTACAATTGGTACTTGGATTCTCAAGTAGGAATGAAAAAACACTTGTTTACTGCTTTAGGAAATTCAGATGCTAAGGGGACGAAATGTTGTTGTTGTGGTCTTCAGTCCTGAGACTGGTTTGGTGCAGCTCTCCATGCTACTCTATCCTGTGCAAGCATCTTCATCTCCCAGTACCTACTGCAGCCTACATCATTCTGAATCTGCTTAGTGTATTCATCTCTTGGCCCCCTCTACGATTTTTACCCTCCACGCTGCCCTCCAATACTAAACTGGTAATCCCTCGATGTCTCAGAACATGTCCTACCAACCGATCCCTTCTTCTAGTCAAGTAGTGCCACAAGCTCCTCTTTTCCCCAATTCTGTTCAATACCTCCTTATTAGTTATGTGATCTACCCATCTAATCTTCAGCATTCTTCTGTAGCACCACATTTCGAAAGCTTCTGTTCTCTTCTTGTCTAAACTATTTATCGTCCACGTTTCACTTCCATACATGGCTACACTCCAAACAAATACTTTCAGAAACGACTTCCTGACATTTGAATCTATACTCGATGTTAATAAATTTTTCTTCTTGAGAAACGCTTTCCTTGCCATTGCCAGTCTACATTTTATACCCTCTCTGCTTCGACCATCATCAGTTATTTTGCTCCCCAAATAGCAAAGCTCCTTTACTACTTTAAGTGTCTCATTTCCTAATCTAATTCCCTCAGCATCACCGGACTTAATTCTACTACATTCCATTATCCTCGTTTTGCTTTTGTTGATATTCATCTTATACCCTCCTTTCAAGACACTATCCATTCCGTTCAACTGCCCTTCCAAGTCCTTTGCTGTCTCTGACAGAATTACAATGTCATCGGCGAACCTCAAAGTTTTTATTTCTTCTCCATGGAATTTAATAGATACTCCGAACTTTTCTTTTGTTTCCTTTATTGCTTGCTCAATATACAGATTGAGTAACATCGAGGATAGGCTACAATCCTGTCTCACTGCCTTCCCAACCACTGCTTTCCTTTCATACCCCTCGACTCTTGTTACTGCCATCTGCTTTCTGTACAAATTGCAAATAGCCTTTCGCCCTCTGTATTTTACCCCTGCCACCTTCAGAATTTGAAAGAGAGTATTCCAATCAACATTGTCAAAAGCTTTCTCTAAGTCTACAAATGCTAGAAACGTAGATTTGCCTTTCCTTAATCTTTCTTCTAAGATAAGTCGTAAGGTCAATATTGCGTCACGGGTTCCGACATTTCTACGGAATCCAAACTGATCTTCCCAGAGGTCGGCTTCTATCAGTTTTTTCCATTCGTCTGTAAAGAATTCGCGTTAGTATTTTGCAGCTGTGACTTATTAAACTGATATTTCGGTAATTTTCACATCTGTCAACACCTGCTTTCTTTGGGATTGGAATTATTATATTCTTCTGAAGCCTGAGGGTATTTCGCCTGTCTCATACATCTTGCTCACCAGATGGTAGAGTTTTGTCAGGACTGGCTCTCCCAAGGCTGTCAGTAGTTCTAATGGAATGAATGGCGATGAAATAGTGGATGAAAATTTTTTGAGAAAATACTTCCTTGACTCAAAAAAATTTTAAGGATAAAAATTCGAAAACTGATGTTTGACTTCCCGGTTAGAAATGAAGAAATATGTATTATAAGATGAAAGTTTCTGTGGAAGAAACAAGAACTGAACAAGAGGGATTAACAAGAACTACCGACGCAAGCTGCCATTATCAGTTTAGGTAAGAAGTACATTCGGAACAGACCACGCTTCTGTAGCCTTAATGAGCTCAAGCAGCACGCAGCACGATATCTCTTTGGCGATCACACAGATAGTACTTTGACAAATCACACCGGGTTTGTTTTGTATGTGTGGCGCTCTTTTACACTAATATGGCGGAGTAGCTGGTGTGTACATGGTCCATCTCGGATTTCATCCGCCTTTATGACGGATGGATTACATATCCAGTTACTGTTTGGTTCATTTTCCATTTCATATGGCTTTGTGGCGGATGGGTTTCGTATCCAGCTCTCTTTACGCAATCTGATGATGCCACGAAAGGGTGAAACTCGTCATCGATATTAACTAATCTGACACCCAAGACTGTTTTTATTCTGAAATAATTCGAAACTGGGTGCTGCAGCACCCTGCCACAATGGAATGGAATGGAATAATTTTCACTAACATTTTGTTCATCTGATACCTCTTCATCTATTAAAAGTTTAGTAGCTTCCGGTGTTACAGCATCCTCTTCTGTCAGCCGTTGCTTTATTCGTTCATAAATAACATCCTCTTCTCCTGTACGTACATCTTGTGCAGTACCGAAGTGCTCCACCGTCAGTTTCACAATTTTTGTCTGTCTCAATCTCCAGGATGAAATACTCACTGATTCTGTTAACACATTTGTCCATCGTAAAGCTAATCTGATGTACTCTAAAAGCAAACACGAACATAGCTGACGTATTGCGACCAGTGCGCGCCTGCAGAGCAATACGTAAATGGAGGGCTTTAGTAGAGAGGGGAAACCTGTTATCACCCCACCTATTCCTATCTTTCCTGCCACTACCGTTGCAGCATAGAAGTTAAAACTTGACAAAGAGTTTTTCTTTTTAGGCAGTAACAAAACAAAAATAGTTGGTAGCAAAACAAAAATAGTTGTGTTCTGTTCTCCGCGACAACTAGGGTGACCTTTCCTTGTGAGGTTGTCGTAGCTGTTTTCGTGTTGCGACTAAGATGAACTGACGGTTGCTAAGTAATTGACCTCACTGTTATTGCCAGCTTGTATTTAAGAGAAAGAACTATAATTTTTTATGAGCTTCCCATTGATGGCAAAAGACAAACTTCCGACTTACTGTCAGGGAACAGTGCTCATTGACTTGGTGAAAAATGCTTAATTTGGCGCCGTTCTCTTTCGTTCGTCACTCTTCATGCCGAAGTGTACAGCGGGCTACCCAACAACCCGTTAAAGAGTCCAGTTGTTTTCAGCCAGATACCTGGCGAAATGGTAGTGGTTCATATGGCTCTGAGCACTATGGGACTTAACGTCTGAGGTCATCAGTCCCCTAGAACTTAGAACTACTTAAACCTAACTAACCTAAGGACATCACACACATCCATGCCCGAGGCAGGATTCGAACCTGCGACCGTGGCAGCAGCGCGGTTCCGGACTGAAGCACCTAGAACCGCTCAGCCATAGCGGGCGGCAGAAATGGTAGTGGCTTGGCCTAATAACCAATTGTGAATATGTGAAAAACGCAGAAGGGTGATTTTCAGTTCCAGAATTGGCCTTACAAGCAAGGAACAACTCCCGAAAATTTGTGAAAAAATTCGTATCACTTAGTAACGAAGTTAGTCATAAAGTTGCAAGTATCACATCGAAAAATAAATTTATTTGGTTAATTTTTTGTTAACATCTAGGTAAACCCCGGAATCACTGCTCCACACAATGTCGCAGCACGATAGTACATATTGGCCATTCTAGCGCCATGCTACGAAAGTTTGACAGTGGGATTTCAAATCGTTACAGTACTGCAGGCGTGCCCCTGCAATACACAAGCGAAATTAAATATATAACATAATATTTTGGATGAGGTAGTCAATACTGCACGATTACTCGTCGCATGTTATGGGATACCGCTCATCAATCTGTTTATACGCGAAAGGGGCTGAAGTAGGTGACTACCTGGACTATGCTGTGTAAATCACCCCAAGGATTTTTTGCCTACAGTAATTTTAAAATAAAATAGAGAGAATGGGAGAGTAAATATGGCGTGGGGTTAGGAGGAGATAGAGCGGGGCCCTTTTTAGGTGTGGAAAGGTGGGGGTAATAATGAAGGTCACGTCTGAAAAAACCAACTCCCAGCGTCTAGCAGTACAACTACACAGCAGTCCCAACATGCGACTGTGACAGATTACCTGCACTATGAAATTTGTGACTAATTTCTCGTCTTTAACACAACTGGCATTTGCATTCCACCGAGAAAAGCAGAAGCCGCCCCCCTATGGGCGCTCTAGGACTGCACCATGCAGCCCGCCCCACACACACACACACACACACAGAACCCGTTCCGCCGGTCACAGCGCAATATGGGGTGGAACGCTCGGCTATAAAATAACACGGACCGCAGCCGCTGTTATTGCTGCGGGGCGTGATATTTTAGCGGCCGTCTGCTTTATGGGGCGAATCTTCCGCGCCGCGCATGGAAATTTAAATGCCGCCCGGGAATCGACTTTGCCAGTTTCTATCAAGCGACGCCGTGAATTTGTCGTCCGGATGCGGCAGCTGGGCTGCTCCGCGGGGACCGGAGGACACCGCAAACCGGAAGTGACGCAGCCGCAGGGCGAAACCACCTCACCGTAGCGCGTCATCTTGGTCGTGGTGTTCATTCAAGGGTCGGCCAAAAAAATTAGGGCATCCCAATATACACTCAGATGCTTAAAAACAGTTGAAATGTAGAACATGTACACGTCAATACACAGATTATTTACGTTACTGAGTGAAATAAAATATCTACTCTTGTTGTTATGTTGGTATAGGAGAATAGCCTATTACACATGTATCTCAAGAGTGTACGTAGCAGTTCTGCAAGTGAATGCAGAAGCCGTAGTTGTAATAAAACACGTACTACAGGAGATTATTTAATGCGGACATGACAAAATGCATTTTCTGTCATCGTAAGCCTCAATTAACTTAACGTGTATGCCAAATAATTCATTCTATGTTGAAAGAACTGACATTTATCGAGGTACCAGCGACTCCAATGAAAGCAAGTCTCTAGATTTAGCAAATTTGCTCTCACGTAACCCTTGTCAGAATAATATGATTGAAGGAGTTTGCGCACGGCAGTATCTCCTGCATGAGACGCTCTTTCCTATATATAAATGTGACACTCCAAATGCTGAAGTTTGTATCTGTAGATCCTAATAGAGTGTGTGTCGTGTCCGTGTACAATGGCAATAGAGAAGGGCATCTTCCAGTCGCTCTTAGAGGCGTGGTGAGCTTCGGAGAATTTTTGTCCAGAAAATCCCCTGGACGCAAAATATACTAGTGTCCAAAAATAAAGCAACAAACAGTTATTTCCGCGTCTAGTGTCTAATTCACGGCATAATCATGCAAACTATCAACAGCTGTCCGACATTCCAGTCAACGGATAACTAAGCCAGCGATGATATCAAGGCCGCGCGGAATTAGCCGAGCAGTCTTAGGCGCTGCAGTCATGGACTGTGCGGCTGGTCCCGGAGGAGGTTCGAGTCCTCCCTCGGGCATGGGTGTGTGTGTTTGTCCTTAGGATAATTTAGGTTAAGTAGCGTGTAAGCTTAGGGACTGATGACCTTATCAGTTGTCCCATAAGATTTCACACACATTTGAACATATTTTTTGATGATGTCAGGGCAAAAGCGTAGTGTGTGCCAGGTAGTCCCACATCCGCAATCGCTCTGTATAGATTCACAGACGTGGCGGTGTGGTACACACGCCTGCCATGCTTAACGTGAATGGTTCTGTTGTTTCTCGAATGTGGCGACAATTTATAGAGACCGAAACAGTATTTCCAAGACCAGGGCAGGGCCGACCATGTGTGATATCAGAAAGAGAGGAGTGTTATTTGGCTATAAGGGCACGACGGTACTGGCTTAGTACTGCACGCCAACTGGCCTTTCATCTCGTAGCATCCACTTGACTGTACACAAGGCCTCTGCAGAGTGGATGTTATTGTCGGAGACCTGTTGTATGTGTACCTCTGATGCGTCTTCACATAAGGGAACGTCTAGAGTGGAGTCGTCAACATACCATCTGGACCCCGAACAGTGGGCCAATGCTCTTTTCAGAGTCCCTATTCGGTCTGGAGAGTGATTCTCCAAGCATTCTCATCCGGAAGGAAAGTGGAACACGATTTAGGGACCCGAACATTGTGGAGAGAGATCTATATCGAGAAGGATCCCTAATGGCGTGGGCAGGGATTATGTTGAGCGCTAGAACACCTCTTCATGAAATTGTACAGGTGAATCGGCAAGTTTATCTGCTGTCAGGTATCGTGACGAGACCTTGGGACCTCATGTGCCGTTGTTACGAGGTGGTGTGGACCCAGATTTAGTATTGATGGACGATAATGTTCGACCGCATAGAGCAGCGGTTGTTGATGTTTTCTTGGAAACGGTAAATGTGCCATGCATGGCGTAGCCTGCTCGCTCTCAAGATTTGAATCTCCTAGAGCGTGTTCAAATGGTTCAAATGGCTCTGAGCACTATGGGACTTAACATCTGAGGTAATCAGTCCCCTAGAACTTAGAACTACTTAAACCTAACTAACCTAAGGAAAACACACACATCCATGCCCGAGGCAGTATTCGAACCTGCGACAATAGCTGTCGCGCGTTTCCAGTCTGAAGCACCTAGAACCGCTCGGCCACACCGGCCGGCATAGAGCGTGTCTGGGATGCACTATGGAGAGAGTTTGCATCATGTCAACATCCACAAACCACTCCCGAAGACTTGTGAGCAGTTCTGCAGGACGAATGGGCGTTATTGCCTCAATATGAGATTGATGACATGATTTACAACCTGCCCTATCGTTGTCGTGCTTGTATTGCTGCCAGAGGTAGTCACACCCCATTCTCAGCACATTAACCAGTTGTCGGAATGTTTGTGCAGATCTGTTACGTTGGGAAAAACGAACGTTTTCGTCTACCGTTATACATATTGCAGTTATTTATGTTCAGTATTCTTTACATTGTTTCTTCTTTACTATCACCTGTTTACACTGTTTCGTAGCAAATTATACGCAACCTTGTCTTTCTGGAGTGCTGTGTGCTCTTATCTTAGTGACGCTGCACAGCGTTGTTTACGACAGTTTCGGGAAAGGAGCAGGGCAGCTTGTTACAGACGTCGCTTGTGGCAAACGGAACCGATGGCAATCCACACACGCTGAGCAATGTGTACCTACTGATGTGGGGTGATTACAATTAACTACTGACATGATGGTGTGTATACGACTTCTCGCTGCATGGCTGTTGTTCAGACTGAGATAATGACATGCTGCTGTTATTAAATGACTGAACTACCCAATACTGTTTAGCAAAATTTTGCTATTTTTGCAATAGCGAGTACCTGTTGCTCCTGTGACTGCCTCAGACGACTTGGCAGTGCACTAAAAGTCTTCGAGGTCTGGGTCGACGAGGCATGGATCTCAAACGATCTTCACATTCGGAAGCTAGACAAACGTCGTCTTCGATGAGAGAACCACATACGACCCCTTTCGTACGCCATAATGCGGAGGTCCCACACCTCAGTGAGGTCCTGCCACGTGGTATGTCGCGGCTGGCCGCAAGACTGAAAACAGGTCTACCAGCCAGAGGTCCTGGCCTCTTGCCACCATCGGAACAAGCTCTCAACACAATTATGTAACAATTATGTGCTGCTCCTACAAAGATAAAATGGCCACACACGGGTGTGGCATCTCTGCAGCAATGTTTTGTCACTTCTCCATGCCGGACACTGAGGTGTGGTGCTGGCTGAACCTCTTGTCTGCCACTATGTCTAGTTTGGCATGAACATTGCTATTAGTCGAATGGTATAGTCCTTTACGACCCACCAGTGCAGCAGGCTGCCACTCCAGGCCATTTCTTTCTTCGCCAGACTCTTCCAGTTCATGGTTCACTCTTCATTTAGATTTCACGCGGCTTTTCTTAATCTACACTTGGTTCAATGCAACATACATGGGCAGCAGGTTCTCGTACGTTCATATTTCCCATTTTTTCCTGTAAAGGACTTAATGACATCACTGCCACATACAGTGGTCCCAATTTGCATCTGCAAAATTCTTCATTTCCTCTGCAAGAGTAGCATCTCTCTAGTCCACACAGCACCCCACCATCCTGCCTCAAATGAACTAGTGGAGCGTTTCGTCCACCCTTCTAAAACCCAAATATCTAAAAATCACCATCAACATCCTGTGGATGAAACTTTCGTTGTGATGACATACTGCAGGTCAACACTACAGGATGGCCCGTCCACTACTGAGAAACTCCATGGCTCATCTCTTCACTGACAACATCGTATCCTTCACCCCACAGTATGCAGCCCCCACACTCGGTCTAGCAGCTACCGTTTTTCACTTAACGATCCAGTGTGGGTTCATGTTTTTCCAAGGGGCGCCAACATTGACTCCTGACATTAATTTTCAAATTGTTAGGCAAGCCAATGTTTGAGGTGACATTTCAGGACGGCACACTGTGTCGCAGACATGTTACCAATTACATCACCATGGTCCTCCTCCTGGGCCCCAGAAATAATAACACGTTTCTGTTTTATATCTAGAACCACCTGCTGTCTCCACCGTAGACACCAACGGGGCATCACAATCACTGCTGGCGACCAGGTAACTGGAGGGGTCCCCAATAGCTCCACACATCACGTCAGGACTGACACCAATGGGTGTGCAGAGCATTGCTCCAACTACCCCTACTGCCAATGCAGAACCTGGCTTCTCCAGGGACACTAAGATGAGCTTCACCATCTACTCCTTTCTTAATCATTGCAGTGTCAGCAACCAAGATCACATTAGTGTCCAGAAGGTACCTAGCACACAGGGACCATTTTCTGGAAGATAGAGAGATATGCTCTGACCATCCACCAGGAGGCAATCGAAGTGCCACTAAGGGCCATGGGCCTCACAGGTACATTCTCTGCCTCAAGACACGTGATCGAAAATAGGCGTGGATGTATCCTAGTGCATAGTGATATTTAGGGGAGTGCATGGGCTACCCCAGAGCAGTTTGCTCTGAGTGAATTTCCTGGGCTAGGAGCCAATTCCAAGTGAATTCCATCACTCCGATTTTCACTCGAGAGCCATCTCCACGACATCTCTGCCATTTGTATCTGACATGGCAAACCTGGAAGCTGACAGCTGTGAAGAAAGTATTGTGGCCGCCTCGCCGAAGAAAACGAGTATATTGTCATCGTGACAGACATGTAGATTTGTAAATTTATTCCTTTGTGACTTAAATGGCTACCCCGCAGCCTCAGGCAATTTTTTCAGATTTTACTTTAACACGGAGAGTTGTATGGTACTTCGATTTTTATAAATGGTGTATTCAATGAACTTGGACTCAGTTACAATCTAACCATCTTTGGATTGTTCTACGAGGTGCATTCAAGTTCTAAGGCCTCCGATTTTTCTTCTAATTAACTACTCACCCGAAATCGATGAAACTGGCGTTACTTCTCGACGTAATCGCCCTGCAGACGTACACATTTTTCACAACGCTGACGCCATGCATCCATGGCAGCGGCGAAGGCTTCTTTAGGAGTCTGTTTTGACCACTGGAAAATCGCTGAGGCAATAGCAGCACGGCTGGTGAATGTGCGGCCACGGAGAGTGTCTTTCATTGTTGGACAAAAGCCAAAAGTCACTAGGAGCCAGGTCAGGTGGGTAGGGAGCATGAGGAATCACTTCAAAGATGTTATCACGAAGAAACTGTTGCGTAACGTTAGCTCGATGTGCGGGTGCGTTGTCTTGGTGAAACAGCACATGCGCAGCCCTTCCTGGACGTTTTTGTTGCAGTGCAGGAAGGTATTTGTTCTTCAAATCATTTTCGTAGGATGCACCTGTTACCGTAGTGCCCTTTGGAACGCAATGGGTAAGGATTACGCCCTCGCTGTCCCAGAACATGGACACCATCATTTTTTCAGCACTGGCGGTTACCCGAAAATTTTTTGGTGGCGGTGAGTCTGTGTGCTTCCATTGAGTTGACTGAAGCTTTGTTTCTGGATTGAAAAATGGCATCCACGTCTCATCCATGGTCACAACCGACGAAAAGAAAGTCCCATTCATGCTGTTGTTGCGCGTCAACATTGCTTGGCAACATGCCACACGGGCAGCCATGTGGTCGTCTGTCAGCATTCGTGGCACCCACCTGGATGACACTTTTCGCATTTTCAGGTCGTCATGCAGGATTGTGTGCACAGAACCCACAGAAATGCCAACTCTGGAGGCGATCTGTTCAACAGTCATTCGGCGATCCCCAAAAACAATTCTCTCCACTTTCTCGATCATGTCGTCAGACCGGCTTGTGTGAGCCCGAGGTTGTTTCGGTTTGTTGTCACATGATGTTCTGCCTTCATTAAACTGTCGCACCCACAAACGCACTTTCGACACATCCATAACTCCATCACCACATGTCTCCTTCAACTGTCGAGGAATTTCAATTGGTTTCACACCACGCAAATTCAGAAAACGAATGATTGCACGCTGTTCAAGCAAGGAAAACGTCGTCATTTTAAGTATTTAAAACAGTTCTCATTCTCGCCGCTGGCGGGAAAATTCCATCTGCCGTACGGTGCTGCCATCTCTGGGACGTATTGACAATGAACGCCGCCTCATTTTAAATCAATGCGCATGTTTCTATCTCTTTCCAGTACGGAGGAAAAAAATCGGAGGCCTTAGAACTTGAACGCACCTCGTACTTCAAGAAGAGACTTATGCTTTGTTTCAATCCATGTTGGAGTATTAATCTTTGATAAATTAACATGTTCAGTCTTTGGTACTTGCATACTGTTGGTGAGGCGTCATTGCATTACATATATTATTAATAGGTAGGTATAAGTCTACTGTATTTTTTATAAGATCACATGAGAAGACGCTGAATTTAACACATGTGTCTCTTAAAATTTCATTAAAATTTTTAATGTGTATTGAGAAATTTTACACACACAAAACTAAAAACTAGAAAATAGTTATTTACATAAAAAAATTGTTAATATAATGTATTCTGAAATAACAATAGAAATTATGAAGGAAGTTCTCCTAGCTCCATTCAAATTGCTAACACCATATAGATAGTATGCGACTGTGATTGTGAATTTGTAGTAGGTATGGAAACACTTGTAAAATTTATAACGAAACAATATGGGGTGCATGCAACAGATATTAGTTAGAGGGGGATTGTTCATGCTTGAATCATGCACTGTATTCCTGATGGAACACGTTTCTGGTTATAAACCTTAGGAGTATTTCACAACTATTAAAAATTCACAGCCACATATTTAGAGAAATCTCTGTATGGGGTCAGGAATCTGTATGGGCTTTAACAAATTATTTTATATTTTTTAGTCGAAATTAAAAACGAGTTCTTTCAAAAATTAATTTTTATGTAAACTATTATTACATTTGACTCTCTCACTGTACCTTCCGTCGAAAGGACATCACAAGTGTATTTAGTTACACTCCTGGAAATTGAAATAAGAACACCGTGAATTCATTGTCCCAGGAAGGGGAAACTTTATTGACACATTCCTGGGGTCAGATACATCACATGATCACACTTACAGAACCACAGGCACATAGACACAGGCAACAGAGCATGCACAATGTCGGCACTAGTACAGTGTATATCCACCTTTCGCAGCAATGCAGGCTGCTATTCTCCCATGGAGACGAACGTAGAGATGCTGGATGTAGTCCTGTGGAACGGCTTGCCATGCCATTTCCACCTGGCGCCTCAGTTGGACCAGCGTTCGTGCTGGACGTGCAGACCGCGTGAGACGACGCTTCATCCAGTCCCAAACATGCTCAATGGGGGACAGATCCGGAGATCTTGCTGGCCAGGGTAGTTGACTTACACCTTCTAGAGCACGTTGGGTGGCACGGGATACATGCGGACGTGCATTGTCCTGTTGGAACAGCAAGTTCCCTTGCCGGTCTAGGAATGGTAGAACGATGGGTTCGATGACGGTTTGGATGTACCGTGCACTATTCAGTGTCCCCTCGACGATCACCAGTGGTGTACGGCCAGTGTAGGAGATCGCTCCCCACACCATGATGCCGGCTGTTGGCCCTGTGTGCCTCGGTCGTATGCAGTCCTGATTGTGGCGCTCACCTGCACGGCGCCAAACACGTATACGACCATCATTGGCACCAAGGCAGAAGCGACTCTCATCGCTGAAGACGACACGTCTCCATTCGTCCCTCCATTCACGCCTGTCGCGACACCACTGGAGGCGGGCTGCACGATGTTGGGGCGTGAGCGGAAGACGGCCTAACGGTGTGCGGGACCGTAGCCCAGCTTCATGGAGACGGTTGCGAATGGTCCTCGCCGATACCCCAGGAGCAACAGTGTCCCTAATTTGCTGGGAAGTGGCGGTGCGGTCCCCTACGGCACTGCGTAGGATCCTACGGTCTTGGCGTGCATCCGTGCGTCGCTGCGGTCCGGTCCCAGGTCGACGGGCACGTGCACCTTCCGCCGACCACTGGCGACAACATCGATGTACTGTGGAGACCTCACGCCCCACGTGTTGAGCAATTCGGCGGTACGTCCACCCGGCCTCCCGCATGCCCACTATACGCCCTCGCTCAAAGTCCGTCAACTGCACATACGGTTCACGTCCACGCTGTCGCGGCATGCTACCAGTGTTAAAGACTGCGATGGAGCTCCGTATGCCACGGCAAACTGGCTGACACTGACGGCGGCGGTGCACAAATGCTACGCAGCTAGCGCCATTCGACGGCCAACACCGCGGTTCCTGGTGTGTCCGCTGTGCCGTGCGTGTGATCATTGCTTGTACAGCCCTCTCGCAGTGTCCGGAGCAAGTATGGTGGGTCTGACACACCGGTGTCAATGGGTATTTTTTTCCATTTCCAGGAGTGTATATAGAAACAGCACACAAGATAATGTGCTCGATATGTGCAGCGAATCTATATCGTTACCAGTCACAGTCACTCTAACGAGTAAGGTGCTCGAATATTTAATACCATTCGCTCCGTCCATCTACGTCATCGTCCTAACGACGGCGGGTGAAACAAGTACTACGCACGTCATTCGCACCTTTACAGTGTGTGTGCCGTTGATATCAATATTGCCGGCCGATGAGGATATTAGACAAAGACTTGTTGCCAGTTTTTTTTAACAGTCGATTTACTTTGATGAAGCTGGATTAATCCTTTAGCTGATTGTGACGAGTATTATAGAGGTTGAGAACTAGCGCGCGCTCCGTGCTAATGATCCAGTCATTATATTGACCCACCAGCTACAACAGGCATGGAACTAATCTCACAAACTGTCATCCGGCACCTGTACAACACAAAGCATCCATGTTTGCATGCTTGCGTGCAACATTCTGGCGGGTACATTGGTTATTAATGTACCAGCATTTCACATTTGCAATAGTTTTCTCACACCTACATTAACCTGTGATCTTGCAATTTTAATCAGTTAAATATGATGGCTAGACAAATGTATTCCCGAAATTTTATTACTCAACATTAATTACTTTTTTGGTGCTGCGACTATCTTCCGTCGAAATCCCAAAGAGTGGATGTGTATTGCACGCATCAAACGAGAGAGATTTACATTAATTACTGGAAGTGGAGTGACAAGAATGTGCTGAAATACAGAATTCGGGAAAAATAGTCGTTTCGAAGAAAGGGTAAATGTGAGAAAATATCAGGAAATACGAATATCAAGATCATGAGCTGTTGCGTACAAGATTATATCCGTTCTCAATGTCAAAGCATAGTGCAATAGAAGCTCACATTAAAATAATCCTTGATACCTGTTTGCGGATATTGCTTCCTAGATATTTAGTTGAGGATCCTCTATCATATATATACTTTTGACGTTAATGGATTTTAGACGTAAACAGTTTATAAATTGTCTATCACATCTTTTCTGTAGCGTCCCACACAGGAGATTTCACTTCATGCTTGACGTTCTCCCTCTAACTGAACTACCATCTTGCCTCTTCTTTTTTTGAAATTTTTGTCTCTCTTCAGTCGCCACAAGTTGGGTTTGTTTCGTAATGATGGACAATACCTTCTACTGCGTCAGTGAACATTATGATTGGAGGTATATGGATCGCTTTGGTTTCTGTATATTAATATGAGGCTAACAGAAACTTTCGTTTCCAGAAAATATTTTTAGTTGTAAAGTTTCTTTCACTTTTACCAGAGCCCGTTCGTGTTATGCTGGAAAGGAACAAATATGCCATTTTCCCCATCTTCAAGTCGAACATTTTATGTTATAACTCCTATCAGTGAGAAAGATTAGAGGGAAAGAAAATTCGATGTTATTCGAAGTGCTTACATTTCCTCAGAAAAACAATTGACTGCAATAAACAGCTATAGTAAGACGAAGGAAAGTCTGTTGAAGAACAAACAGTTTGGTGTGAACAGTGATAAGTGCCATGTTTTTCGGTTGCAGAAGCACGTGTATAAACCGGGCTGTGGTCCGTCTGATATTGCTCCTGTTTCAGGACAAAGAACTTGCACACTCCAACTGTTAACTTAACAAATAAAGGAAGAGCATTGCAGTAAGCTGTCTTCCCCAGGGAACAGATTCCACAAGACAACAGGATAGCGCATAATAGAATACGTGGCACATACTAAAAACTCACTTTCATTCTTCATGTAGGAGAAGTAATATTTGTGGCTCTATGGCTTCACAGGCGGGAGAAATGGTGGATGTCTCGAACGAGTGGAGCGGAACTGTACAAACAGAATTTCATTTTACGTCGAATTGACTTCTGCCATCGCAGCTTCATTTCTGCTGACGTCACGCACCGGAAAAGGGGCGTATCTGCGAGGTTCGCTATCTACACACACACACACACACACACACACACACAGAAACACCACACATGACAGGTTTCCCTGCCCTGCTCCGTGTCGTGGAAACTCCAGATACAAGCTCCTCCCCTTCCCCTCCCCTCCTCCCCCTCCCCCATTCCGGAGCTCCTTCTCCAACCCGTCCTTCCGCAACACAGAGCAGAGACGTCCATGTTTCCCCCACTCCTTGCAGCCCACAGAGTTCGAAGCGACTACCGACTCGCGACTCGTCGCTTGGAGCGAACTGTTAACTTCGTTCCCGAGTGAACAGCAACATACTCCTGCACCCCCTCCAACCCTTCCCCCCATCGCTCCTGCGTGGCCCGGAAGATCCGAGCTGGGAGGCAGTGATTCGAAAAAAAAAAAGAAAGATCAGCAGTGGTCGCTTCCAGCGGCACCGATTTAATTAGCTAACACCGTAACACGGAATCAGGCAACTCCAATTGCCTTTCGACGGAAAAGTAACTGCGTCCTCCTACCGTTGAGAGACTTCTACAGCCAGCAAATAAATCAGCAGACTTCAAGCAGTTTTTCCGAAGAAGGAAAGTGTAGGAAGGGACCATGGTAAACCGACACTGAGCGTGTAGGGAACAACCTGTATTAAGCAACCCATATTTTTTATGACTCTTCAAGCAAAACTAAAAGGAAGATTTGAGTGACAGTAACTTCTGCTGAAACAAAATACTACGAAGTAATAACATTATACGTGATGCATTTTCCTGATAAAGGTGGTATCGAAGAGGTAGTTATCGTTTTTTTACGACAAACTCAACTGACAGCCACTACACTGGAACCGACACGGAGCCAGAGGTATCGTCCACTATGAAACACTAATTACGAGCGTGCAAACCCAAGAGGTGTTTGCGATATTTCTGTGGAGTGAAATTTTCGGGACTGCACAATATCCATTCATCTCCCTGGAACATCTAAAAATATAGCTTGCCCGGCTGCTAGTTTCAAAGCTTAGGTGTGAAATAATTGTTAGATATCTTTCCTAACTTTCGCAAAATTCTTCCGATAGAAGATGTGAAGTACTCCAAGACAGAAAGATCTGTTTAAAATCAGTAAGATATGACTCCCACTCAAATGCTCTATCAAGAAGCCTCTGAACGCAGGGAAAACGTTGCGATGATGTCACCTGTGTTTTAACGCTGGAAGTGATTTGTGGTGCTATTCTCGAAAATTTATAGGAAAAGGTCAGTCCTGCAATACGTTACGTAGTAATTAAACAGAACAATGGGTCCGTTGTAAGATTTGCGAAAGAACCCCACATAGTGGCAATCATTTAGAAAGGATGATGTGAGCATTTTGGTATCACCTAGAGATCTCGGTGCATCCCCAAGGTCGGCAACGCGAATCAACACTACTGACATTTTGCGAGGGCTCGCTGCAATTCACGACAACGTATGGGAGCAACAGCAGCGCCCTCACGTTGAGGTCAATATAGTGTCGAGCTTGCAAGACTCTCATGGATATGACGGGATGTCTAGCAGAATACTGAAGTATTGTTCTATGTATGTTAGCCCAGTACTTAGCCATATCTGTAACTTTTCCTTTAGGAGTGGTCGGTTTCCTGACCGATTAAAGTACTCGGTAGTGAAGCCACTTTATAAAAAGGGAGACAGGGATAATGTTGACAATTATAGACCTATTTCTATGCCATCGGTGTTTGCTAAAGTTATCGTGAAGGTTGTATATACAAAGTTACTGCAGCATTTAAATTTACATAATTTCCTGTCAAATGTACAGTTTGGTTTTAGAAATAGTTTAACAACTGAAAATGCTATATTCTCTTTTCTCTCTGAGGTTTTGGACGGATTAAATAAAAGGTTGTGAACACTAGGTGTTTTCTTTGATTTAACGAAGGCTTTTGACTGTGTTGACCACAAAATATTATTGCAGAAGTTGGACCATTATGGAGTAAGGGGAGTAGCTTACAATTGGTTCGCCTCTTACTTTAAGAAAAGAAAGCAGAAGGTAATTCTCTGCAATATTGAGAGTGGTAGTTATGTTCAGTCCCAATGGGGTACTGTTAAGTGGGGCGTTCCCCAAGGGTCGGTGCTGGGGCCACTGCTGTTTCTTATTTATACAAATGATATGCCTTCTAGTATTACAGGTGATTCAAAAATATTTCTGTTTGCTGATGACACCAGCTTGGTAGTGAAGGCTCTTGTGTGTAATATTGAAACATTATCAAATAATGTAGTTCATGAAATAAGTTCGTGGCTTGTGGAAAATAATTTGATGCTAAATCACAGTAAGACTCAGTTTTTACAGTTTCGAACTCAAAATTCAACAAGAACTGATATTTTGATCAGACAGAATGCGCATATTATAAGCGAGACAGAACAGTTCAAGTTCCTAAGCGTTCGGATAGATAGTAAGCTGTTGTGGAAAGCCCATGGTCAGGATCTTGTTCAGAAACTAAATGCTGCTTTATTTACCATTAGAACTATATCTGAAGTAAGTGACAGTTCAACACGAAAAGTAGTCTAACTCGCATATTTTCATACGCTTATGTCATATGGTATTATTTTTTGGGGTAATTCTTCTGATTCAAAAAGGGTATTTTTGGCTCAAAAACGAGCTGTTCGAGCTATATGTGGGGTGAGTTCGAGAACCTGTTGTCGACCCCTGTTCAATAGTCTGGGAATTCTGATATTGCTCTCACAGTATATATTTTCTTTAATGTCGTTTGTTGTTTGAAATATTAGCTTGTCCCCAAGGGTTAGCACCTTTCACTCAGTTAATACTTGGCAGAAATCAAATCTGCATGTGGAATGCACTTCCTTGACTCTTGTGCAGAAAGGAGTGCACTATTCTGCTGCATCCATTTTCAATAAGCTACCACAAGAACTCAAAAATCTTAGCAATAGCCCAAAAGCTTTTAAGTCCAAACTGAAGAGTTTCCTCATGGCTCACTCCTTCTATTCTGTCGAGGAGCTCCTGGAACAGCTGAAAAACCAAGCAAATTCCAGTGTTACATTGTTGATTTTCTTTATTTAAACTTACGAATTGTCGCCTGAATACGTTTCTTGTATTTCATTTTATCTGTTTCTACTATCGTGTTATAATTTCATGTATTGACTCGTTCCATGACCATGAAGACTTCTCCTCAATTTGGTCCGATGGAACAATAAACAAATAAATAAAAAATAAACGTCAGCCTCAATTCGAGACCTCAGCATCAGCAATCATAGTGCGTGATCAACGAGCTGTCAAAGTTTCAGATGAACTTGTATTGTTGCAAATATCTAACACTGTACTTTAAGAGAAAAGTTTATTTCTTAGTGCTTCAAGTGATGCATCCAAAGACAATGTCAGTAGCGAACCTGGGGAAAAGAAACGTGTCAAAGTTAAGCACATCTGTTATTCACTTACGTAATAAAAGTCAACTAGTATTTCATGTGTTTTAGTTTTATGTGGCACTTCATCAAGCATTCAAAGAGACCACAGTTATGACCAGACGAAAATACTTTCATCTTGTCAAAATAAGAATGCGTGGCTCTTTTTTCTCTTCTATTTGAGTCATCAGTTTTCTGACTTAGATGCGAGGGTGTCCTGAAAAGTAGTGCCTCAGAATTTTTTATGTGGAAACTCTTCAAGCTTATTTAATAAAACATACGTTTTATTCTTCATCTTTACTTAGTTATTTCCCAACATAATGACTCTGGAGACGTATAGATTTTTCACATCGAGAGACCAGTTTGTTGATACCGTCAGTATAGAACGTTTGTTGACGGAGCCACATCCACAACTTTGCTCGCTTTGCCTCATCACAATCAGAAAAAAAAAGAAACTTCAAATGTGTGAGAAAGCTTATGGGACTTACATACTAAGGTCATCAGTCCCTAAGCTTACACACTACTGAACCTAAATTATCCTAAGGACAAACTCACACACCCATGCCCGAGAGAGGACTCGAACCTCCGCCGCGACTAGCCGCACAGTCCATGACTCTCATCACTATCAAAATCCCTATCAAAGTGGTCCTCGAAGGTATTCTTTAACTTTTGGAAAAGATGAAAATGGGATGGGACCAAGTCGGGCCTGTGTGGAGGACAGTCGACGACAGCGAACCAAAGTTGGATTGTTGTAGAGGTCACAGCGCTCGGTAGTGGTCTGGCTCAGTCAAGCTGAAGGAGAGTGGGTTCCATGAGCGGACGAAATCTTCGAATTCGAAACTCGATTACTGCACGATGTTTCTCATACACCGACACAGTTTCGTTACACACCACCAACGTTACAATTCGAAGCCCCGTACTGGCATAGATTTACAAATTTGTAGACATGAAGAATAAAGATTTAGAATGTTAACAACGATTGCTTTATTTAGAAGCATTAAAAGATTGTACATAAAAAAGTTCAGGGGCATTACTTACCGGATCTCTTAGTGGTTATGTTGCCCATTCTCTCTTCATTTCAAATGGTTCAAACGGCTCTGAGCACTATGGGACGTAACTTCTAAGGTCATCAGTCCCATAGAACTTGGGACTACTTAAACCTAACTAACCTAAGGACATCACACACATCCATGCCCTAGGCAGGATTCGAACTTGCGACCGTAGCGGTCGCGCGGTTCCAGACTGTAACGCCTAGAACCGCTCAGTCACCCCGGCCGGCCTCTCTTCTGTACCAATATCTTCATGTCATAGTAGATCCACGTAATACAGCCGTCGTTATTTGTCATAGATTTAGTAAAAATTAAAAGGCAGTCTCGATCGCATATACACGTTTAGATAAGCATGGTGACCAGTTTCAATCTGCTTTATATCACCATCGGAAGTAGGTATTACAATTAAAATCTGAAAGTAACAACAGTAATTTATTGAATATATACCCAAAAAGTGCCAGGCTTAGACGGCGACACGATGCAGGTACCCATGTGAAAGACATGGACGTCAACTACAGGCTAGCGTAAGGAAGTTACGCGTTAAATAGAGGAGGCTTTACCCCCCCCCCCTTCCCCCCCCCCCCCCCCCCCCCGACTGAGCTACAGCGTAAACAGGAGAGTGACAAATGTGCAGTATCTACGTCACTACGGTACAAAATATGAGTACAAACAGTATTACTCTTTGTACACTGAAGAGCCAAAGAAACTGGTACACCGGCCCAACATCGTGTAGGTAACTCGCGAGCACGCAGAAGTGCCGCAGCACTGCGTAGCATGGACTCGACTAATGCCTGAAGTAGTGCTGGAGGGAAATGACACCATGGATACCGCACAGCTGTCAATATATCCGTAACAGTACGAAGGTTTGGAGATCTCTCCTGAACATCACGTTGCAAGACATCCCAGATATGCGCAATAATCTTCATGTCTTGGGAGTTGGGTGGCCAGCGCGAAGTGTTTAAACTTAGAAGAGTGTTCCTGGAGCCACTCTGTAGAAATTCTGGACGTGTGGGGTGTCGCATTGTACTGCTGGAATAGCCCAAGTAGGTCTCAATGCACAATGGTCATGAATGGATGGAGGTGATCATACAGGATGCTTACGTACGTGTCACCTGTCAGAGTCGTATCTAGACGTATCAAGAGTCCCATATCACTATAACTGCACACGCACCGCACCATTACAGAGTCTCTATCAGCTTGAACAGTCTCCACTGACATGCAGGATCCATGGATTCATGAAGTTGTCTCCATACCAATACGTCCGACCAGGATGTCTGTTTCCAGTCGTCAACAGTAGAACGTTGTTGTTGACGGGCCCAGGCGAGGTGTAAAGTTTTGTTTCGTGCGGTCATCAAAGAATCAAGGGTACACGACTGGGCATTCAGCTCCGAAAGCTCATATCGATGATGTTTCGTTGAATGGTTCGCATCCGGACACTTGATAAAGGCCCAGCATTGAAATTTGCAGCAATTTTCTGAAGGCTGCATTTCTGTCTCGTTGAACGATTGTCTTCAGTCGTCGTTGTTCCCGTTCTTGCCGGGTCTTTTTTCGGTTGCAGCAATGTCGAAGATTTGTTATTCTACCGGATTCCTGATATTCACGGCACACTCGTGAAACGGTCCTATGAAAAAACCCCAGTTCATCGCTATCTCGGAGATCCTGTGTCCCATCATTCGTGCACCCAATATATTGTCACGTTCAAACTCACTTAAATCTTGGTAATCTGGCATTGTAGCAGCAGGAAGCGATCTAACGACGGCTCCAGACACTTGTTGTCTTATATAGGCGTTGCAGACCGCTGTGCCGTATTCTGATCGTCTACATATCTCTGTATCTGAATGCGCATATCTATGCCAGTCTCTTTGGTGCTTCGTGTATGTCAACAGAATTCACCGTTGGATAAAGTAGTTTACCAAAAACGCCATTAACGTTACTAACATTATAACCGGAACTTTGACAACAGGTTCCACAAACAATGGCTGCCCTTTGTGGGAATTTAATGCTACTACGAGAAGTCCTATAAATGTAATGGAGGAGATGCCATCGGCAACCAAGGCGAGAGCGCGTAGTATATATGTTCTGTCTGCAGAGACAACAGAGCCGACAGCAAACAACCGTAATGTTTTACTGGCACGGAACGGAAGGTACGGAGAGCTCATGGAGTATCAGTTGGGCGCCATCGTCTATACGCGATGAAATGCAATAAAATGTTAAAATGGCAGTACTAGCCACTACGTTGTGTATCGGAACGAAAGGTCATCCAGCGATGATGAGCCAAAGATCGACCGGACACAATGGGAGCCCAAAATTGGAAACTGAAAAAGTCAGAACAAGACAAGTGGGACATTAATTATCATACTATGGTTGAAATTATTATCAAAATAACATAATGTATAATAAATACTACTAACTGGGTTAAACTGAACTATGCTAAAAATAATTTGGCACGTAATCATGTGAGGCTGTGAAGCATAAGAAGTATATAACATACACCATAGCTCACAATAAAATATCTTAAAATTGAACACTAAAGTTTATTTAACGGGTACCCAAGGCAAAAAAAACTTCGTCCTAAGGGAAAAAAACAACTCTGTAGCTTTATGGTTACTTTATTTAAAAAAGCACGACCGGTTTAATAACATTAGTGCCATCACCAGGTGAAGTCCTGAATAGAAATGTACCGTGAAACAATACAAGGAAGTGGCACTTTTGGATAGAAAGAAAGTCAGGCCATTGTTAAAAGTGGCTAAATGGGAGTAATATAAAATGTGGCGATTAGCAATGCTTACAATTACAACGTGATACTGGAGTACAATTGATATTAAATTCTTTTCTCCAACCTAGAATTTTATTTCTTTCCAAAAATTATGTCGCAGCCCACGATCAACTAATGTACGAGTATTTCCGCCTGTCTGACTCGGATTTAGCATCTTGAAGTTCAAATTACATAATGGGAACAGTGACCACACATTTTAATGTGCATTCGCAAATGAAGTAGTTTCGCAGAACTTATCAGTTACTCATAGAAACTCACGATGTGGCTGCCTAAATCAAAACAGAACCATACTTAGCAGTTGAAGGAAAACAGTACTGTCTGGCCATTCAGGCCATCCTTCTCAAAAGTTATCATGTAGTGCATTAGGAGCCGGCCGCTGTGGCGGAGCGGTTCTAGACGCTTCAGTCCGGAACCGCGCTGCTGCTACGGTCGCAGGTTCGAATCCTGCCTCGGGCATGGATGTGTGTGAGTTTAAGTAGTTCTAAGTCTAGGGGACTGATGACCTCAGATGTTAAGTCTCATAGTACTTAGAACCATTTCAACCTTTTTTTAAAGTAGGAAACTGTGTAAAAACAAAATTGTTGGAACGCTTTTCTTCACTGACTGAACTAAAATATTTTGAAATACTTGTATTACGGAACCACCTCCAAATTATCTCCTCAGTTTACTAGACGTATGACAGTTGTAGTACTTACTCGAATGATATTTGTTTGATGCTGTTCCCATAGCACAATTTTCGTTCTTGTTATGTTTTCTAAACCTATATTAAGACCAGCAGCAAGCAGTGTTTCATTAGGATTCTCGTTAATGCCTGTCTGCTTCAGTAACTTTGGGGCTCGTAGACTATTGTGTTCAGGGCAAGAAGTTTCTCTCGTGACCTCTGTATACTGTCATGAAACTACGAACTGCAGTAATCTCATGGACATTTGCTACTGTTATACCAGATACACCAAGTAAGAGGTCACCAAAAATTTCACACTGATGGGATCACGTAATGTCTTATATGATAGTAGTTCTACGTAAGTAGTAGTATGAGGCCGGCCGGAGTGGCCGTGCGGTTCTAGACGCTTCAGTCTGGAGCCGAGCGACCGCTACGGTCGCAGGTTCGAATCCTGCCTCGGGCATGGATGTGTGTGGTGTCCTTAGGTTAGTTAAGTTTAATTAGTTCTAAGTTCTATGAGACTGATGTCCTTAGAAGTTAAGTCGCATAGTGCTCCGAGCCATTTGTATAGTATGGCGGTTACTGACGTTCTAGTGGTACAGGTCTTTGTAGATATCATGTAGTGCAAAACGAAAACCAAATGCAGCAGCAGTGTTGTATAAATTTATTAGAACACACACTTTGGGAATGAAATTCTTGCATCCTGTTGTTTCTTTTATGTTGCAAAATGTTCGAATCAGCATGTCTTCCCTTCGTTCAGAGCTGTCATGTTAAGAGTCGTGGGAGTCTGTTGAATGTGAAACAACTTCATTTAACTTTCTGCGGGCGCTGGTCGACAGCTTTTAAATGATTCAAACGAGACATCTTAAATCAATCAAAACCTGCTACATTAACAATATTTATTATTTTCGAATGTTTTCGACCTTAAATAATCATCAGCGCGACAAATGTTTTCAGCATGACTTGGAAGGACGGTTAGTTGAATTCAGAAGTATTGGAAAAACACCAGAGTTCACTGTCTCAATCATCATAATCTTACAATATCGTTCAGTCTCTTGACATCCGATGAATAAATTCTGAGTGCTCACTGTGTAGAGCTAAGTGGCTGTGAATAAATATACCGAAACTATACAGTTGTGTATCATAGACATAGTTATGTCCATTTCTGTCTGTGCCACAACACTATAAAGAAGCGCTTGTGACCGGCAATGGCAGTTTAGATGCGTCTTCTGGCGCAGTGTAGCTGATTGACTGAAGACTATAGTAAACTCTCGTAAACAGATTTGGACTCTCCTTGCAGCTACATCTATATGGTTACTCTGCAATTCACAATTCATTGCCTGACAGAGGGTTCATCGAACCACTTTACAGTTCCAGTCTCGGACAGCGCGCGGGAAAGAACGAACACTTTTATCTTTCCTTTGTGAGCTCTGACTTCTGATGCGTTGTTATGATGATCATTTCTCCGTACATAGGTCGGCGTCAACTAAATATTTTCGCACCCTGATGAGAAACTTGGTGACTGAAATTTCATGAGGAGATGTTGGCGCAACGAATGATTCCTTTGCTTTAATGACTTTCATATCAACTAGCGTATCATTCTCGCGATACACTCCCCATTATTTATTTATAGGACAAAACGAGCTGCCCTCCTTTGGACTTTTCTGTGGCCTCCATCAAGCCTATCTGATACAGAAAGGATGGACAATCGTAGTGTAGGCAATCTCTTTAGTAGACGTATGGCATCTTCTAAATGTTCTGCCCATAAATCGCAATATTTGGTTACGTTCCCATAACATAATCCATGTAATTGTTCCAGTTTAAGTTATTCGTACTATAATATAACTAAATTTAGAGCCTTTAGATTTGAGTGATTTGTCGTGTAACCGGAATTTAGCGGAAATCTTTTAACATCCTTGTGGATCATTTCACGCTTTGCGGTGGTGCATTAATCATTTCACATTTTCCTGAAAGAGTTGTAATGACGTGGAGAAGTCAAGAGTTAGAGACAATATCAGCCGAATCCGACGCTCAAGTGTGTTTCGCTGTTCACTAGGGTCAGATATATGTCGTGTCTGAACTGAATAGTGACATATGACGAAAAACGAGGCAATATGTAGACGTTGAAGATGCATCCAGAAGCTTTCATCCGAGGAGGAGAGATAGCGCTGACATAGTTTTAGTGTGCCCCTGACTTCATTCATTCCATACAGCCTAAAATCTCACGCAGATTCAAAAATGAGTATCTGATTTATATTTACAGGTCTCATTATGACTGAAATGAGAAACTTTGAGTTAACATTGCTTAAAATGAATCGTGTTTCTTAAAACACTTGGTTTTTGTAATAGAACTTGAAACCTGGTCGGTAGGTTAAGATTGTGGATGGGGCCATAAACTGTTACTGTGAGTTGCACAATCAAACACACAACTTTATTTTTCTAAGAACCATTTATTTAGACATTGCTTTAAAAGATCACAACTAAACAATATGGCTGAAGGCCTAGTTAAAGAAAACTTGAAATTATTTCTGGGCTGAAGGCCCAAAACCGCACCAAAAACAAGAATGGCTGAAAGCCTGGCTTAGAAATCGAAGAAATTAAAAATAGAAGGTAAAATTAAAAAAAAACATGCAATTGAAAACAATTAGTGGCTAAAGGCCTACACTACACATCTGAAGGACAACTATAATAAAAACACGTTAATAAACAATTTTTCTAACTAAGAAATTTCTTTTTCAACCAACTACAGAATGGCCGAAAGCCTAATTAAAGAAATATTAACTTATTGCACAGCTGACGGCCACAAACCAATTTGAGACAACAGCTGAAGGCCTGAACGACAAGTCAGACAAACAATTTAAAACAACCCTTTCCTTCTTATAAAAAATTTTCCTTTAAAGAATACACACAACTGAAGGTCTTATTAAAAGGGGTTCACGTAAATCCTCGGCTGAAGGCCACACGTAACACATGGAACAACAAACGGCTTAGGGCCTGGATAACAAACAATTTCAGATAGAACAAATTTTAAAAAAAGTTTTTAAAAATAAAATCAAACTTCAAAATTTTAATTTAACACAGCTGAAGGCCTTTATGTAAAATTTAAAAATAACTGAATTAATACACAGCTGAAGGCCTCGCACAATACTTCAACTAAATGAAAATCAAAGTCTAAAACAAACAGAACAAGTGGTTCAAATGGCTCTGAGCACTATGGGACTTAACATCTATGGTCATCAGTCCCCTAGAACTCAGAACTACTTAAACCTAACTAACCTAAGGGCAGCACGCAACACCCAGTCATCACGAGGCAGAGACCCCGCCGGGAATCGAACCCGGGAACCAGTGCGTGGGAAGCGAGAACGCTACCGCACGACCACGAGCTGCGGACAGAACAAGTGGTGCTCGGAAGTGTTTCAAGGGTCGGCCTCAGAAGGTAGCTCAAACGTAAGGTGAGGTGCGACAGGCAGCCATGAGTTGAAGTTAAATAATCGGATGACAACCCGAACTAGGGATGGCCTGCCGAGAACGAGGATACGAACAGCACTATGTCTTCAGAAATTGGCGTTTAAAAACAGCCAAGGGTACAATAACCACTCTAAGCAAAATATGAACTAAACAACTTAAAAGGCTGTCGAACTACGCATCAACGCGACGAGGAAAGGCACACTGCTGGAAAACTACACTAACGACGAGGGCAGGCAACTGGGGCGTGAACGGCCACAGGGCAGAAAATACCGCTGGTGCACTTCACTGGCAAGTTACAGTCAATTTAATAATTAGTCACAATATAGGAAGACAGCTGCAAGATTTTGCCAACTCCGACACTGCTGGTAGCATGAACGGCCCAGGGAGCAACAAACCGCAAATGAACAAAGAGATGTCACAATAGTTGAGGTATCATAACAAGTTAACTGATCATGCAGCTTCAGCGTCCAGGTTCGGTGGGCAACGAACTTCGTCACTGTCGCAGCTACCGCCTCACTATCCAAGAGTGCGTGCACGCTGCCAGCAGTCCTGGCCTGGCCTCACCCTGCGGAGACTTCCTCGCTGCTCGGTCCCAACCGACTGACTACCAGCAGCATGCAGACAACTTTAAAATAGCAGCTCAATCAAAACCACACAAGCTACACACGGTTCCACGAAACACTTCCAAGAACAGCTCGAACAATACTAAAACCAGTCACTGTAGAACAACAAGGACGAATCACAAGTCGACACACACGGAGAACGCAGAAGCAGTCGGCGACCAAATACACGTCGTCCGTTGAGACGACCGACCGAACGACCAACCAAGGTCATGTGTGCCGGCAACGGTCGGGCGAGTCATGGCTGTCCGGACCGCACTGCTGTTCCGTCCCTACTCCACTCCCGACACACGACGACCCGGAAATACTAGCGCTCGCTCTATAGACGAGTGATTGGTACTGACAGTTCCGGCGGGCAGACGGCGCTGTTGCCGAACGTGGCTCACAGCACCCGGCGCCCTGTCTGCTACACGCGTTCTCTAGCAGCAGAAATAAAAGCGAGACAAAATACAAGTCGTATTGGTACACGTGAATTTATTTAAAGTTGATGCTTGAAATATATTAACTCGAAAACTGATAAGAGCTATTTAGTACAAGTATCTAAGATGCTGAAACATAATAAAGTTATTTGTTAAATTTCACAACTGAAATGAAAACTATTTTCGCAAGTTGTTGAACATTAGCAGTTTTCGTTTCCATTGTTAAGTATTAGCATTATTAATTTGTTCTACTACAAGCTACAGAATAATTGGTCAGTATATTAAGAGTTATAATCTGAAGAAAGTACTCACAATATGATGATCTGGTTGTAGATCGATAGCAAACTCCCTCCTTACATTCCTGAATACGTTGTAGTTACTGTAATGGAAAAACGCCACTCACATCACTGTCAGAATCTGATTTGACATTGTCTTCCTCAGCACTACTCGAACTATCACTGCTCACTCTCAGATGTATAATTAAATTTTCGATGCATTCTTCCACAACCCCTTCGGTTTTGGCCGCCTCTCTGATGGCACTTGCAGTGCTGTTTACAATTTTAGCCCACGTCTCGCTTGTCACTTTATTGATAGCTGCTGGAAGGAGAGTTTCCACTTCAGAGATCGTGAATTTTTTATTGTTTGCAGGAATGTAATTTTTTATCTGCGCCCACACTCCTTCAATTGCATTGAAGTGACAGTGGTATGGAGGAAGCCGAACGATTTCATGCCCGTGCCTTTTAGCAATCTCAATTACATATGTTGGAAATTGAGGTTTCTTTTGTGCCACAATTTCGAGCAGTTCCGCCTTCCTTAAATCTTCTCTGAAATCTACTTTTCGCCGTTTCAACCACTGAATGATATCGTCTTTTTTTGTTGCCAAGGTTGGTGCCTTATCGAGAACAACGGAATGATAAGGCGCATTGTCCATAACAATCACTGATGGACTTGTTAGATTCGTCATAAGCGATATCTCGAACCATTCTTGAAATACTACACTGTTCAGTTCTTCATAGTAATCTCGCGTCTTTTTTGACCGAAACATTTTCAAGCAGTTTGGCACAAAACCTTTCGATGTTCCTGCATGTAAGACAATAATACGCCCTCCTTTGCCAACAGGCACTGCCATTGTCCCCTCGGGCGTTCCATCATTCCAGCCTCTACGTAAAGAATGGCTAGCATTGACCCAAGTTTCATCTAACCACACTATACTTTCGAATTCCACACCCATGATCCTGCGCAGAAATCTGCACCGCCATGCAACTACATCTGTCCTTTCCATTAATATTTTGCGTCCGTTAAACAGTGAATAGAGAAGCCTATGTCTTTCAACACTGTACGCAATGAAAATTTGCTCCCTTTAAAAAGATCGTCTTTCTGAAGCGACGCCAGAGATTTAGATAGAGTGAGATGTTCCCTTCTCTTATAATAGCTGTATATATGACGACGAATAGCGTCTTTCTGAAAATCGTCCAAAGCTGTCACCTGCGTATTTCTCGGTCGCTTCTTTCCTGGTGTGTGCAGCTTTGTTGTGCCACTCTCGTCACAATCTACACTATACCGTTCTTTCCCTATCTTTACAACAGTGTTCTTACTTATTTTCAATGCTGCTGCAGTTCTCTTCACAACCTGAACAACAGGAATTAAGGGCCCACTGTTGTGGACTGACAAGACAGCCAGTCCACAGTGACGGGTAACCGAAAGGCCCGCTTTACGCACGCCGGCTGGCGTTTGGTCTGGAACAGGATACGTAATGAATGCTATAAAGAAAAGTACGTAGCTGCGGGAATACTTAACTTTAATCCATCATTTGTATACAGCATTCTTGATGATACAAGTGAGACTCTCTCTAGATATGGTTAATGGCGCCTTGCTAGGTCGTAGCCATGGGCTTAGGTGAAGGCTATTCTAACTATCTCTCGGCAAATGAGAGAAAGGCTTCGTCATTGTAGTCGCTAGCAAAGTCGTCGTACAACTGGGGCGAGTGCTAGTACGACTCTCTAGACCTGCCGTGTGGTGGCGCTCGGTCTGCAATTACTGACAGTGGCGACACGCGGGTCCGACATGTACTAATGGACCGCGGCCGATTTAAAGCTACCACCTAGCAAGTGTGATGTCTGGCGGTGACACCACATTCCTCCCCCACAAATCGGCGAACGGTCGTGTTATAAGGCTTCCGCCCGCCGTGGGGAGGGCCCCATGTTGACGTATGCGATGAGGTGGGGAGCCTAACAACAGGCGAGGCTGTGCCACCCGCACCCGGCCATTCGGTCCGAGAGGAGCTAGGAAACGCCTGGAAACCTAGTCCAGGGTGCACGTCAACATGCGGTGTATGCGCCCGTAAAGAGACAGGAGGGGCCGAAGGGTCGACCTCCATTGCGTCGGGGTATCCGACGCGCGATGACGCCATGTGGTCCGGAGCGGGCAAGAGTTCCATGGCGGAGGACAGCTGGTCACGGGAAGCGATCGGCGGCGCGTGACCCAGGGAGGCGCTTGGCGGCTGCAGCGAAGCGTCCACTGCGGGCGGCGCCGGCGGGAGAACAGGCGGCGGCGGCGTCGGCGGCGGCGCGTCGCCATGGGGCAAAATGGAAGGCATCGTCGGTAACACCTGGGGATAAGGCGAGCCAGTAGATGGGTCCCCAGGGCGCTGACCGGACGGCACCGTCGCTGAAAGCAGACGGGGAGCGGCAGAACCCATGCGACGACAGAGGCGCAGCTGATTGAGATGCCGACGCACCTCACCAGAGGCCCCCGAAACCAAATACATCGCGCGGCCGAGGCAGCGAAGAATGCGCCCTGCGAGCCAACGCCGTGGACCGCGATAGTTGCGATAGAATACAACGTCGCCTGGAGCAAAAACAGGAGTCTGCCGCTGCACAGGAACCTGATGCGGCGGATGCAGCAAAGACTTCAAGGTTCGATGAGGACGACCATGGAGCAACTCAGCCGGCGAGCGACCATCTCGGGGCTGAGAGCGATACGAGGACAAAAAGAGCAACAACGCGTCCTCCCGAGAATGCGACTCTTTCAACTTCAACATCTGTGACTTGAAAGTCCGGACCAATCGTTCAGCAGCACCGTTTGACTGAGGCGAAAACGGCGCGGATGTCAGATATTGAATACCATTGACCCTGCAGAATGACTGAAATTCTGCGGACATGAATTGTGGGCCATTGTCGGAAACAATAGTCTGTGGAAGACATCCGGACAACAAACGGAAAATTACTGAATGAATCGACCACAACCAACCATCGAGCATTCCAGAAGGGACCAGCAAAATCGATGTGTAAGCGTTGCCAAGGGGAAGTGGCTTTCGGCCATGCAAATAATTTCCGCGGTGGTGCGGATTGTTGTTTGGCACACGCCATGCAAGAAGAACACATATTCGTAATCGCAGCATCGATTCCGAACCAAGTACAGTGCTGACGAGCAAGTTGTTTCGTTCGCACTATACCCCAATGTCCTTGGTGGAGAAGCTTTAAGACAGAGGACTGTAACGAACGTGGGACCACGACCCTAGACTGATCATTATCAGAACGCAACAGCAAAACACCACGTCGGACAAAAAGTCTCTCCTTGTGAGAAAAAAGTCGGCGAACCAACGGATCCTCGATCCGGGACTTGGACAAGGGCCAGTGCATAGCAACAAAACGCAATACGGTAGCAAGGACAGGGTCAGCAGCTGTGGCTGTAGCTACACGACGAAAATCAATCGGAAACGATTCGACCACGGCATCGGTTTCCGCATCAATGAACATGCAAGCAAGTGCGGAAGAATCGAATGCTCTATCCGCAGCAACAGGCAAACGGGACAACGCATCGGCGTTTCCGTGCTTAGCAGTGGACCGATACAAGATATCGTAGCGGTACTGCGAGAGGAAAATAGACCAGCAAATGAATTTCTGCGCTGTACGCGGAGGTACAGGCTTGTTCGGATGAAAAAGCGATGTCAAAGGTTTGTGGTCTGTGATGATGGTAAAGTGACGACCATACAAGAAATCATGAAACTTTGTAACACCAAACACGAGAGCCAAAGCTTCTTTCTCGATCTGTGAATAATTTCTTTGCGCAGACGACAGCAATTTGGACGCAAAGGCAATAGGGCGATCATGCGAACCATCTTTGTGCGCAAGCGCAGCACCGATCCCGAAATCCGATGCATCTACCATCAACAAAAGGGGTTTCTGGGGATCGAATGGCGTAAGGCAAGTATTAGAAAGCAACGCCGATTTCAACTGTCGAAAGGCGCGTTCGCATTCCGTCGACCAGACGAATGGAACACCTTTACGGCGTAAGCGATGAAGCGGAGCTGAAATTGAAGAGGCATGGGCGATATAACGGTTATAATAATTAATTTTTCCCAACACTCTCTGTAGCTCCTTCAAATTCTGCGGCGAAGGCAAGTCCTGTTTGGCACGGAGGTGCTCTGGACTCGGATGTATGCCTTGGGCATTGATTACATGTCCCAGATATGGTAAGTCACGAGCAAAAAACACACATTTGTCCTTCCTCAAGCGAAGACCATTCTGTCGCAAGACCTGAAATAACGTTCGTAGATTGATTAAATGGTCTTCTGCTGTCTTTCCGGAGATCACAATATCGTCCAGATAGTTTGCTGCAGTAGGGACCGACGCACAAACAGTTTGTAAATATTGCTGAAACAATGCAGGGGCGGATGCACACCCGAATAGCAGTCGTTTGAATCGGTACAAACCAAGATGCGTGTTAACCACCAACACGCGATGGGATTCTTCGTCCAACGGTATTTGCAAGTACGCATCAGCTAGGTCCAACTTTGAAAAATATTTACCCGGGCACAGTTTGTCTAAAAGGTCTTCTGGGCATGGTAAAGGAAAAGTAGCAGTCACTAGTTGTGGATTTACTGTTGCCTTGAAGTCCACGCAAAGTCTCAATTTTCCAGAAGGTTTTTCAAAATTACTAAGGGTGATGCCCAGAGAGAAGCCTGCACACGCTCAATGACACCTTGTGATTCTAAATCATTTAATGTTCTTGCGACCTCATCACGCAATGCGTGGGGAACATTGCGCGCTCTGAAAAATTTCGGTTGCGCGTTTACTTTCAGTTCCAAATGTGCTTCGTAGTTCGTAGCGCAACCAAGGCCCGGTGCAAAAATTCTGCAAATTCCTCACATAGACGAGAAACACTGGCGGAAGGCACAGTCTGGTTCACTGATAGGACCTGATTTACGATAGACAAGTTAAACAACTGAAATAAATCTAAACCAATCAAGTTCACTGCAGAAGAAGAACGAAGAACGTAAAATGACACAAGTTTTGTTTGTCCCTTGTATGTTGCAAGAAGGCTGCACTGTCCTAACACAGGGATATGCTGTCCTGAATAACTATTGAGTTGAACAGTTGCAGCACGCAACGGAGGTGTGCCCAGTTGTTTGTACGTGGCGTGATTGAGTAGTGAAACTGCAGCTCCGGTATAGAGCTGGAATGGTATCGCGTTGCCATTAATTTCCAAGTCTACAAAAAGTTTATTGTCCTGCTGACGACAAGAGCGACTGTTTTGTGCAACATGAACACTGGTACAGAATCACGTGCGACGAGACGGGATTTCCGTCGACGTCGACGCACAGTATGTGTGGGACGAACACAGACACTGTTAGAGAGAGTAGCACTGGACGGTGTGGAATTAACTACACGAATGTCCATGGGCGAAGGTTCACGAGCCTGAGTGTCCTTGGTTCGATTCCGTCGCGAAGCAAAGGGCCTGGAATGGTCGTGAGTGTCCGATCTAAGCTTTTTCTGGCAAACATTTTGAACATGTCCTTTTTTATTACAGAAAAAGCAAAGAGCTTGGCGTGACGGGCAATTCTCACGCGAATGTCTGGTTGTACACCGCGGGCATGTTTTCACTGCATTTGCTTCCTTACGCGGCACATGGGGCTGCGCGGACGTGCGCGAGGGCTGTTTACAGTTCCGTGCAGCTCGCCCGTCGGGCCGGTTAATGTGACACACAGCTGGCGAAGTTTCAAATGATTCCTGAGCAAAGTCAAGTGTGTCTTGCCTATGCAATATGTCTATCACTTGTTGAAGGGAGGGATTGACGAGTTTCAAAATCTGTTCCCGTATACGAACATCAGAAACGTTCTGTGCAATTGCATCACGACACCATAGTATCTGAATAAGGGAGTCCACATTCACACTCAAAAGCACAATCCCTAGTAAGGCCTTGCCATGTTGGAACCCACTCCCTATTAGTCTGACCGGCCGTACGTTTTGTACGAAAGAATGTATACCTTTTTGCAACTACATTGACTGTGTCTTTGAAATAGGCATCCAATGCCGACAAAATTTCTTCGTAGGACAGAGTTGCTACGTCGCGTCGGGGAAACAATTTCACTATCACACAGTAGGTGGACGCACCTACACACGAAAGCAAAAACGGCTGCCGCTCATTACCTTGAATTCTGTAGGCGGCGAGATGGAATCCAAATTGGCGTGACCATCCGTCCATATTTCCTCGGCCGGTTGAAAATTACGGAACAGTGGTGCAACTGCGTGTTGTGGCTGCGGTAGCGATGAAGCGGCGGCGGCCGCATCGTTTTGCAGTGCACGTTGACCCTGGACGAGCTGTCCAAGGGCATCCAATAACGCCTGCGTCTGCTGATTCTGCAAGCGATAAAATTCGGACAGTACATCTGGAGATTGTGGCGAAGCCATGACACAAGTAAATCAGAGCAAGTTACTATCAAAATGAATGTAACATGGGCGCGTCACCAATCCTCGGCGCCAAACTGTTGTGGACTGACAAGACAGCCAGTCCACAGTGACGGGTAACCGAAAGGCACGCGTTTACACACGCCGGCTGGCGTTAGGTCTGAAACAGGATACGTAATGAATGCTATAAAGAAAAGTACGTAGCTGCGGGAATACTTAACTTTAATCCATCATTTGTATACAGCATTCTTGATGATACAAGTGAGACTCTCTCTAGATATGGTTAATGGCGCCTTGCTAGGTCGTAGCCATTGGCTTAGGTGAAGGCTATTCTAACTATCTCTCGGCAAATGAGAGAAAGGCTTCGTCATTGTAGTCGCTAGCAAAGTCGTCGTACAACTGGGGCGAGTGCTAGTACGTCTCTCTAGACCTGCCGTGTGGTGGCGCTCGGTCTGCAATTACTGACAGTGGCGACACGCGAGTCCGACATGTACTAATGGACCGCGGCCGATTTAAAGCTACCACCTAGCAAGTGTGATGTCTGGCGGTGACACCACACCCACCTTTGTCCTTTTCTTTCTCAAAGTAATCCCTCACAGAGCACACGAATTCACGGGCCTGGGTGCGTAGCACACTTTTCTTCCTCCGTTTCACTTCTTGTGTTGGGCTGGTACTACCCGCCCCACTAGACATTGTTTACAACGAAACATAAACAAAGAAACACTAAAAACAACAAAAACGAAATAAACAGCGAATTCAACTTCAGACAAACGACGAACAACCGCACCGCCTGCACGCGAGACACTGGTAAGTTTCATAAGCGCGCGCGACCGGGTTTCAGAGCGGCAACGTGGCCCTTGCTACCCGCTCAAAGTCAGGCCGTCATTGACTGCCTGCCTGCGGTCGCTAGGCAACGGAATGACGCTACCGAGCTGTCAATACCAAAGCCTCGTCTCCCAGACTATAAAGATAGTACGACAGTGATCTTACCGATAAGCGCTGTTGCTGCCACTCACGGGCAGGGAAGCCAGCAACTTAGTGAAGCCAGTAAATCGAAGAAGAAACGAGACGGGAGTACCGCCAAGACAAGATGCCAAGCGATAATTGCACAAGCCCCGCACGGCTCAGAACTATCGAAAAGATATCATTATTTTCAGAAAGAGTTCTCTGTGCAGGAAACGAGATTGCGCTGCCATTACATAACAATGAAGAGTTCCGCTGCGCACATGAACTTAAACTGGACTGCAAAAATGGCGCTGCATCGTTTTATCGAGGAACAGTTTTAATTAAATGCGCTTTCCTGTTTAATAAACCTCAGTTGCTATTACTTCCTCTTTCCAATCAGGATATTCATCTGAGTACATTACTACTAATTTCTTAAAAGAATAGCAACGTTTTGAGTTTCTTTGCACTCTTCGTTTAGTATGGATCGATCTGTATTAATGATTACCCATTGATGAGTTTTTTTATCGTTTAACTTAATGGGGCAGTACTCTAAAGCCCAGAACGGAAAAGAATGTAACAGCTAACAGTAATGCTGTTGCGACTTATCAGCAAACTTGCAAAGAAGCGAGTAAGAAGTGTTCGAAAAATGAATTCGAAATAGTAACGTTAATGCTGTACGCACGAAAAAGAAACGTTTGCTGACGATCAAGTTAAGAACTGGGAAACACTTCGAAAGGATATATGTTTCGTAGGTTTCCATACAAATATTTTTCATTAGAGAATACAACGCACCATAAGGCAATATTTTAAGAATGATTCCCAAGTTATGTAAATAATTTACAAGCTATGGAAATCGAAAGTACGCAAGTATAATATCTACACGACATTTTTCAGAGTAAAACGAGATGATTGGAGTACTGCTTCACCTTCGAAATTTTAGCCTATTCATTTTTCAGCAGCTGCTTGAGAAAAGAGTTCCATTACATACAGCTCTAACAAATTTAGACTGAAGTCCAGCATAGTTCCTTTTGTCGTCCTCCTATTACGCCTCATCCTGGCACATAGTTTTTTATGTTTACTGTTATTGCTTCCTCGTACGTTCCTTTACTATTTAGTTTAAATATTTTAAATTATGTTACAACTGTTTAGTACCAGATAACCATTTCAGAAGCTGTTCACAATCACTGTAACTTCTGTATCATGCCAAGAAGGATTCAGTTGACAGGACGTATCCTGAAGGATGAAGTAATCGTTAACATGGTAACCGAGGGAAGTGTTTTTCTCAGGGGACAGGAATTATGTGGAAACGACAGCGCACCAGCACAACAGCTGCTCATTTTTATTATTGTTCTTAAATCACGTCGCTTATAACATCCAAGAGGGGGAATTTCACCGATCACCAGAGGATTTAAGTGTCTGTTTTAATAGAAAAACAGCCTCTTGCATCAAAATTCTTTTAGGAAAATAATAAGTACGTCAGTGAGTTGCATATCCAAGATTTTTCGATTTCTCTGTGTAGATATTTGTGGAGTAACGGCGTTGCAATTCGGGTATCCAAAAATGTAACTGTATATCATCGTGTAACAACAGGAAAAAATCTGCAGTCCCATTCCATTTTACGAAACAAGAGGGGAGACTCTATATATGTATACACGAATAGGATTATGCTTCGGGCTGGGGGAACTAAGTGCGCGGGGCTGTACTGCTCTGGTTGAAGTAATTGACCGAGGCGTAGTAAAACCCAAATTAAATTTCTTTCTAAATTTATTCAGCTCTTTGGGGTCTCAGACAGTGCTTTAAGTTTTATATTACCGCCATAAATATCTGGGCTGCGGGTAGTAAAATCTGGGCGCCTTGCAGTGCTCAATAAATGTATAAAGTTCCTAATGTGTTCTGAAATCTGCACCGGCGTTTCTGATGGCAATCCCGGGAGGAAATTTACACGGGCGGAACTTTGTTCGCGTTTTATGGGGCACCTGCGACCCCTTTTCTTGAGCGTTAAAGCTCGGCGGCTGTATGCAGACGTTTCGCGGCATCTTGTTGCTAGCAAATACAGCCTGTGGCGTGTGTTAAGGGCCAGAGACGTGCAGCAAAAAAGAGGCTGCAGTGTCATACAGTGTTCACTTGCGAAGAAAACCATTTCAGTGTCTAAATATCTTTAATATGTTCGTTATTTGCAGTAGCCATGTTCTCAGATAAAATTTATGAATATGAGGCCTGCCTGTTATGCAAACACTATCTTTTTTACAAAGCTGCGTATATGTCAGAACATTTTGTTCCTTCATCAGTGGTTACTATTTACTGAAATATGTATAATATGATCATGATTTAATTGATAATTATTCCACGAGAATTATATCTAAAAACAGTTTTGTTTGTTGTTGTTTTTAAATTTTCTACATTCTTGGCTTGTGTAGAGTCCCCTATATATTATCAGATACTAGTAGCTTGTTATCTGCAGCTAAATAATGTTAATCTAACTTTAATTTTGCCGTGGGAAAATATTTCGCGAGTATATTTGCGATTACTTTCGTTTGCCTTTCAAAAATCCTTTTTAGTCTGCATTCCCGTAAGTTGCTGAGAAGCACAGACAAACACTACAAATATGTTTCGGTGCTTCAGTAGTAGATAACACTTTTTAGGTTTGCCAAGACACAATGTTACTGTTGTGTGTCCAGTCCCAATTGACGTTCTCTTAGTACTGTTAAATTTCTCCCTCTCTATCTCTCTTCCTCCCTCTCCCCTCCCTCCCCCCCCACCCCCCCGACCCTCACTGTCTCTCTCTGTATATGTGTGTTCTAGTTAGGTATTTGTGTTGTCTATTTTGTAAAGTTCTTTAATGTCTCAAATAGCTTGCCTCTGCATAGCGCAGTGTAATCCTTTATAACCTGTATTCCTTTTGCTAATGCCTTGTGTATGTGGAGGGTTTGGTTTTTTGTAAGTTGATGGTGGAGGATTTGGCTGGATTGTACTTTTTTTACATCTTTGTTAACTTCGTTAAACTGCTATTTAAATTGTAACTTTTTATAGCTCTGAGATGTTCTGAATAGATTCATTTAAAGTTCCTGTGTGTTTGCCCTACACATACTGATTGGAGTTGTATGCAAGTTTACGTATTCCTGATTTGCTGAATTAATCTGTGTGTTTCCTGTGTTCTGAGCTTCTTGTTTGTTATGTTTTCTGTTCTGCATCCTAAAGATGCCCTGCTTTTTTAAAAATATTGTCTACTCCTTTTGTAGGATATTTTGTGACATTTTATTCTGTACGTGGGCTCTTACTCCGTTGCGTTCTTCGGTGTTGTTGTACCAGGTCTTGTGTATATGTTGTCTGCTGATTCCTTTTCTGTTTACAAATTTTCTGGTTTAGTTTCTCTAACATGTGGGTACCATAATCATTTTGCACTGCTATTTGTTATATTTGGTGGCTCCATAATACCGATAGCGAGCTTAATAGTTACTCTGGGTGCAAAATTGTACAGAAACTCAACACGAGCCTACAAGATACATTTGTGTTTGAAAGAAGCTACTCAATAAAAAATCCCCTCTCGTTGGCCAATGATCTGAAAGATATACAGAGAACTAACAAATGCCAAATGATCTCTCTAGATGTAACAAATATGTGTACTAACAATCCCATTTACGAATCTTTAGCTGTTATCAAGGAAAACCAAATAAAATACAAGAAGCTCTTCCTAGGAAAAAGTTACAGAATCCATTAACCTTCTGGAACTGGTATTGAAATATAATTACTTTTCTATCAGCGGAAGTATCTAAGATCAATGAAAGTGACTAGTGACTAGTTATTTGTGCCAACATATGAGGAACTATAACTAAAATATTTCTCAACCAGATCACAAACTTTTCACAAAATGTTAACATACATTCAGAAAGTCCGGTTCTACAGAAGACATGTAGACGATACATTTGTGATTGGGGAAAACAAAGATGACGTCGAAGAGATTGAACAAAATACACAAGAATCTTAAATTCACCTGTAAGCAGAAAATAAATAATACCATTAACATCCTTAATTTAAACATCCACAAAGAAGCTAATAAATATGTCTTCCAAATTTGTAGGAAACCAGCCATCACAGACATAAACGTACATGCGTCGTCCTGCCATTGTAACATGTACAATCTATCGGCACACGACTCAGTGATCCATAGTGCGCTATAAATCCCAATGAATTATGAGAACATCCAGAATAGAATAAAAATCATAAAGAAAATAGCAACAACTAATTGGTATAAATCCACACTAATAGGCAATTTAGTTAAAAAAAATTAACAATATAAATATCGAGAACCAGAAAAATACACTAAGAACATGCACACCCTTCCTTGGCAATATTTTGGGGTGTCTCGAGTTTGAATATTATTTTGGTTTCCTGTATTTAAATGCTTCTATGGTTTCGTATGAACAATTCGAATTATTGTCTGGAAATTAGCTCGTAAAATATTGCATGGCTTCTGAGCCTGGGACTTTCGTTTGCGACGTAAAGTACAGGGCAGTTCTCAGCCACATTTGCCTTAATGATCATGAATTGAACCTTCCATCGAATTATTGTGATTGCGCGACGTACATGTTGTTACAAGCAATGACTAAAGAAAAAAAAAAAAGAATAACAATCTCGTGACGATAGGTGGTCGTAACTAATTTACCCTAAAGCAGGGCTTAACAACTGGCCGGTTTTGAGCCCGAGTACTCGCGCCTGCTCAGGCACGTGCTCGTGAGCAGGTGCAAGGTCGCGGAGTAGGGAGGGAGGCCTATTGAATTCGCGCCGACTGTGTAACGTTAACAGTACTACGATCAACTCTAACAGTCACTTCGCTGGTTAAGAATCATGTCAAGTCGCCGTTGTGTAACCCCAACCATGCTTTCGCAGTTCAACCCCCATTGGGAGGAATTGTATCTGTTTACAGAAAAAGATGGTGTTGCAAAATGTTTAGTATGTCACAAAACGCTGAATTCTTTTAGGAAATTTAATTTGCAGCGACATTATATGTCGTACCACGCGAAAAACTACGGAAGTGGAAAATGTGATGGACGAGATCGTGCACAGAAAGTTATTAAACTTAAAAGGAAGCTATCCGAAGAAGATCTGGATGACGAAGAAAAAGCAACTGAGGCAGCTCTCAGAGTGAGCTACAAAATTGCTTTGTTTTTAACAAAATCTCTGCGCCCCCCTTCACTGATGGCGATTTAATAAAAGACGTTTGGTAGTTGCAGCGGAACATTTGTGTCCATCTCAAGTTGAACAGTTTCGGATTGTGCCATTATCTGACATGACCATTATGCGTCGCATACAGGACATGGCAGACGACGTCCAGAGCCAGCTTGCAAATATCTATAAAGATTTTATGGCGTATTCTCTAGTTCTGAACGAAAGTGTTGTTATCACTGGAACAGCGCAGCTTTCCATATTTATTGGAGGTGTTAATAGAGAGCTTCAGGTGAGAAAGGAGCTCCTCGATGTAGTAGCCACGTAGAACACCACAAGCGGAGGTGATATTTTAAGTATTGTTGAAAGTATGGGATTGTCGTGGAATTCTTTAGTTTCAGTGTCTACAGCCGGTGCACCAGCGATGACAGAAAAAAATCAAGTTTCGTTGCGCTGTTGAAGGAGAAAATGCAAAAACTGACCGTGCCGAATAAATAAGGGGCGTTCACTGTGTGATCCACCAGGAAAACGTATGTGCAAAGAGTACCACTCTAAAAAATGTGATGAGTGTTATTGTTCGTACAACCAATTATATAAGGAAGCATGGGCTACAACAGACAATTTTAAAGCTTTCTTGAGGATGTAGAAAGCCAGTATGGTAGCCTGCCTTATTACAGCGAGGCCCGCTGGCTTAGTCGTGGCGAGTTATTAAATCGAATTTTTGCCTATTAGATGAGATAAATAAGTTTATGGAAATAAATAACGTGTATGTTCCTGAATTGAAAGAGCCTTCATGGAAATGTGATATCGCGTTCATAGCAGATTTAACTAGCCATCTGAATGCTTTGAACATTTCACTACAAGGTAAATATCTGCTAATTACTCATTTCATAGATCGAATACGAGGTTTTAAAATGAAATTGACACTTTGGGTGAGTCAGCTGGAAACAGGAAATCTAGCTCATTTTCCTAAATTATCATCCATGCAAGATGTTCACAAAGACTGTGAACGTTATTCACATAGTTTAGTTGCCCTTAAGGAAGAATTTGATCAACGCTTTCAAGATCTGACAGCACTAGACAGTGATTCTGATCTGTTCTCCTCTCCGTATTCAGCGAATATTGAAGAGATTCGTCCTGAGCTGCAACTAGAAATTATTGACCTGCAGTGTGACAGAGAATACAGAGACAAATTTCAGAACAAGAAAAACATTTTTGAATTCTACAGACACTTCCCTCAGGATAGATTTCCTGATTTGCACAAACTGGCGGCTACAATAATATCAATGCTCGATTCCATGTATGTTTGTGAATAACTGTTCTCTGCAATGAAATGTAACAAGACGCACCAGAGAAACGCATTGTCTGATCGAAATTTAAACTGCACGCTGCGCCTACGATGCACAAGAACAATTACTCCGAACATATACGCAATTGTAAAGTGCAAAAAGTACAAGATAACAGAGAATCCCATACTTCAGTGACACCTTTTATTGTGTAACAGTTCACAAATTAATGCGAATGTAGAGGCATACACTAAGCTAATAAAATTATGTGGCACGTGTACATTCTCCTTTATTTGTTTCATTTGTCACAGTAAGAATTCGTGAGTGATATCCCTGCAGGTGGCCGCGGATTTACATTGACTGGCGGCAGCTGTTGTGTGCCCCACGTGACTCTCCCCACTCTCTGCTCTGGTCCGGTAGTGGGGGTAGCGTGCTCGCGCTGCTCCGTGCTCGCGCCTTGCTGCTCACAGCTTGCTCCGCGAGCACGTATGTTTTGAAGCCCTGCCCTAAAGTATCTGCTTTCGCACCTTAACATCACCTATGCCATTATAAATGACTGTCATTTTAAATGTTTTTCAGTATAATGGTTTAACAGTGCGTAGTCCCGCACCTTTCCTTTACAATCTGACTCGAAATTATGTATTCGTTGGTTCATAGCCTGGCTAATTGAAAAATGAATCATTTATTGCACACCTACTTGTTTCGATGTAAATAAAATATCCTCCAGGTCCGCAGGCTCATGTGAAATAGAAATGTTATACTAGCTCGCGGGCAGTTGCGCGACTGTAGAGAAACTGATTAAAATTCAAACTTGCTAGGTAATAGCGGCTGTCTTGCAGCTTCTGCGAAGCTTTCGACTACCCATCATGCTAGAATTGTGCGTTACTTGACACAGGGTGATTACCACCACGGACTGAAAGCATTAAACAACAGTTTTTCACAATTAGTGTAGTATCTTCGTCGCTACTGTAGAGTCCTGTACTGTAGGAAGCAAGGGAGAGGATGTGGTTGTGGGTGGCCGGTATCCTCGTTCTGTAACACAAATGCACACGTGGATTAGCACGGTTCTTTATTTACATGAACAGATAGCTGCTACTTAACATTAATAGAGTCCATGTGTTGAGGTACAAGCTCATCTGTAGTAGTCCTCTTGCACAAAATATCGGTACCCTTGCTATTACACTAATCTGTTTGCTGTATAGTATCATAACCCATGATGTGAACCGATGGAAGCCAAGTGGAACAGTCAGTGAGTTAGTCCGGATCAGTGAGTTGCTGACGCCCTCCAGTAAGCGGCGGTGGCCTACATACCTGCTGTCGAGAGGGCGTTGGCAGCGTGTTGCTAGCGAGGCTGTCTGTGGTCTCTCTCGTGATAGGCGCTCATGATCGACCACGTACTATCGATCTTCGCGCTGCATCTTTGCCGACTGGTATGCTGGCGACAGCTTATGCCAGCATAATTAATGACTCAAATCTGGAAGACAAAGCAATCTTATAACAACGACAGAATCAGAGAAAGAGCTCCAGAGAGAGAATGTCAAGGAGAGGGGTGCGCTGTCACAATGGCGCTTCTATAGATATGCTAAATTGTTAGAATCACAGATGTAAATATACTCTTTGTAGCACATTATGTCAAGTCTCTATTATCATTGTTTTTTTTTTGTGAAGTAACATTCCGTATAATTAACTGTCTTATATTACATGTCCATTGATTTTCTTTTTCATTAGTTATTACATTATACAGAATTTATTTTATTATGGTCACTCAGTTCGTTAATTCGTAACAAATATAAAAATTACTATGACAAATACATTTTCCAAAATACTGCCAATATTTGCATTCCAAACAAAAAATAAAAATCTGCCAATGACTTCATCGTAACATAAAAAGCACTCAAGATAAGTATTCATCCTCTAGCGTATACAAAAGCAGACATAGAAAGTGCCAAGCTTAGTACATAGATCAAAAGGCTCTAACTATCACATCAGCTTCAAATAATACATCAATGCCTTCCGTTACAACATAGCATACAAATCTGCAGTAGGATATCATACAAAAGATACAGGATATACATTTGACAGTGAGGGAAGTAACATTGAACAAAGGACACAAGACGTCTCTGTATGAAGAACTAGAAATACATATCCACAGAAATAAACTTGTGAAACTTCTAATCAACCGTAATAGAAGAAAAGGCTCAACCAGCTTTTTCAAAAGCTTTGATGAAGTACTTAAAGCATTCACATACTCTACAGTTTCAATGGAGAACAGTTAATGTAGCCTCTCCGATTCCAACTATAATACAGAAGGATGATCTGTTGTAGTCTTTTTGTGCATAAGAAACTACATATTATCGTAACTGAACTGAGCACGTGTCGATATTTTGGTGCAGCCCATTCACGTTTTTTAAAGTAAAAGGAAATAATATTCATGTGCATAAACACTTACTCTTTTACTTTTGTATCCAATGCAGCAGCCCACACATATTTAAAAAAATACAAGAAAAACGTATTTATGTAAATATAACTACCTACTGTAACAAATCTGATCTGTGCACATGTCCATATTCTGGTGCAGCCTACCCATATTTTTTTGAAGAAAGAAAAACACTTTTATGCAGAAGCCATTTAATCTTTTACCTTTGCATCCATTGTAAACAAGCATATGAGGAACATGTATACCGTCTTTGAAGTGACAGTGTCGACGTAATGTACAGTGGAGAGGGCATACAACAGACAGCAGTTATGGAGACTTTCTGCGACCCTACCGCCCTTGTAACTACAATTCAATGTTAGATATTCATGTTCTTCAACCTCAAAAGGGCCTTTTCAAAATAAACAGCTTACACTGCCCTTGGTCTGCTACAGGAAACGACATCAACACTCTTCAGCAACACCATCCACGAAAACAAATAACTCCCTCCCTGATGATAATGGTGTGAACCATCGAACTCTTAGTGACTCTAAGTGACTTATGCTGAAACTGTGTTATTTGTATGTATCAGCAGTCTCAGCCCTTATAAAGCCATCCCTTTTGGACGAAACATTTATAGTAACTTCTCAATTCAAAAATTATCTGCTCATCAACCAGCGAGTATTTCAGCGCCAGTGATCCTCTCTGGGCCCCACAGAGTGTAGTTAGCTTATTTCAAAGAAAATTTACAACTCTATCGCAGGGCGAATGAGGCACGTCTTTGATATTCAGACGTATGCTTATTCGATATAAAAAATTGTGAACTACGTGGCAGAACGGATATCGTAGGTGGAATGTCTTTTCTGATATCAGGACGCAGCTGGGAGGGGGTCTGTCTGTGTGGAGTATGTTGCACATGCTACACGTTACTTGAGATTTTTGCTTATAAGTGGCCTTTAAAAGCCTGTCGCAGACTTGTGGCGATCACTGAGGCATGCACGCTCTAAGACACCTTGAAAACACAGGCGCCTGAAGAGCATGCTTCAAGGTGATTAAAAAAAAGTAGCTTCCTGTGTTAGTATCTCAGCATATATTTACATCAACTATACTATTTACATTATGAAAATGACTCTTGTTCAATCCATGCGTAATTCACAGACATCTACCAAAAAAATTCAAATGGAACTGAGCACTATGGGACTCAACTGCTGTGATCATAAGTCCCCTAGAACTGAGAACTACTTAAACCTAACTAACCTAAGGACATCACACACATCCATGCCCGAGGCAGGATTCGAACCTGCGACCGTAGCGGTCGTGCGGTTCCAGACTGTAGCGCCTTTAACCGCTAGCCACTCTGGCCGGCAGACATCTACCATCACCCTCCTAAGACATGATGGATACTGTTATGGAGACGAGAAATGGTAGTGATATTATTTGTCAAAAGCCAACAGGAACATTTTTGCATGGTTAATTGACAAGATGAAATGCATACGTGTTGTATATGAAATACTACGCATCTTGTTGGATTTCATCTCTGAACTGTAAATATTTTTCGGGTTCACTTTCACTACTGGAAAAATTTGATACGGAAACTCGAGAGTACAATTAAGTCTAGAACAACACCAGAAAACTCTCTTTCCTTAGCTTATAAAATAAAATGTGGTTACTTGTGAGCTGTGACACTCACCAAAACCAAACGAAATATCGGTGTGTTTATCTCTTCTAAGTTTCTTTATTCAGTGTAAACTGCATTTCGCTATTGTCTTCTGACATTTTAGGAAGTGCTTCCTATTTCTCATTATTTGGAGATACCACGTTTTAGTAAATGCTAATTACATCTTAAGTTCAAGCAAAATTTGCATAAATTAGCTCATGCTTAAAAGTATCAACGCATTCTGGATATTGTGTAAATTTGCATTACGTTTAATTCCAAATTATTTACTATATATTTAATAACTCTGTTACTTATCATAATCAACAATGATACTATAGACGTAGATTAAGAATATAATGCTGAACAAACTAAAGTTTAATGTTTATATAAACCATTTCAGTTAGTTAGGTGGCTCTACGATTCTACCAATGTATTTGACTCTCAGCTTGGTGTAGTATAAAACACATATCGATAATACAATGGGCAAACTGTACTCGCTGACTGAGCATGTTGTTTAATCTGGCAAGTCTCAAATCCTAATGACATAATATGACATGCATGTCAATTATTTTGGCAAAGCTGGTCTTATTGACAAAACGTTTTTTGCAAGCTCCAACTTGTCTCGACTTACGAGGTAGGTGAGATATGAAACTGATGTAACGACAGGCGTGAACTCGCTAATTATGCATTTTATAACTCCCAACTTGTCTGAATGGACAAACAGTCATTACTGACTCAACTGGAAGGGGATTATAAAATGGGCAGCAGACACAAGTGACGAATTATGAGGCTGAGCCATCACAACTGTTATTCAATGATTTTCTCTTCTTAGAAGACGCAATAAATTATCCAAAAATGTGACTATAACAGGTTACTTTTCTCTTACATCTTATCAACTCCGGATTCCTTGATGTAACTCAGGCATGTTTTTTTTGTTTTTGTTTTTTAAGTTAATGCTGCAGAATCTACACTATTTGATCCAATCAGAGTTGTGGTTGACGAAGTGAATTCAGCGGTCGTCTTATACTCGATCGTGAGGAACGTTCGATGTATGTAATAACACCCCAAAAATGTTTAATATTAATAATCTTTCATCTTCCACCTACTGATTCCTCTTCCTGAAAAGTAACAGCTAATGCAGATCACTCACAAAACCTCTTCTCCTCCAGGGATGTCTCTGTCCATTGAGACTTTCCCATATCTATGAATTCAACTAGATTGTCTTCCATAAGGCATGTGTTCTTTCTCATTATGTGTTGTAGAATATGGCAACAGCAGCCACTGAAATACACACACCCAATCGATCATCGAGCAGTAGTGAATCTCCAGTGCTTGAAGGACTGCAGCGGTTGGTGCCTGATCGCCGAAGAACACAGCCAATTGGAAAGTTTCTTTACAGGTAGGACATCGTAAAAATCATCATTGCCAACTTGGAGACTTTATTGTACTAGCAATGATGGATAACCAGCACCAAAATCATTAAACTAGGTCCTCTAGAACGTCATCCTGTTGAATAAGCCCTTAGGAGCCGAATGTGTACAGGTGTGATAGCTAATAAGCTTGCGTTTAAGGAGTGTAGACATTTATTAGACGAGTGTTTCATTGTTTTTGAGAACGGTTTTCATCTAATTTATCTTAAAATTAATTTTCCGTTAGTCTGGTAGTTTCTCTTACTCAAACATGCAAAGAATACAAATTTAATATCATTTGCAATTACTTATAACTAGCATTCTACTGATGCTGCTGATAAGCCATTAAAGAAACTTCAGGCTTCTCAAGAGAGAGATTCTGGCTGAGCATTGTGGGAAACAGTTCAACTACATGTCAATGAAAATAATGGGTTCTGTGCAACACTATAAGTGGAACGCACTAAAGTAATAACAGATAAAACAGTAGCAATAAACATTGAGTCATATGGCAATGCTTGTTTCCAGTGGGCAACTTCGGCTGGTTTTCATCTTGTAAATAAGGATGCACAATATATATGTTATCATTGGCTATATTCTGCAGAGCTGAAGGATGCTAACATTTTCGCATAAAACAAGAAAGATATCTCGCTAAATATCAATGGCATGCATTGCATGACTGCAAAAGACGAGGAGGATAAGAAAGGATTTCATGTTATAGCACTACTTATCACTGAACAGCATCAGGAGAAACATGTTAATCTACAGTGAAGCGCCAAAGAAACTGGTACAGGCATGCGTAATCAATTACAGGGATACGTAAACAGCCAGAATACAGCGTTACGGTCGACGACGCCGATATAAGACAATAAATGTCTGGCGCAGTTGTTACATCGGTTACTGCTGCTACAATGGCATGTTAACAAGAGTTACGTGAGTTTGAACATGGCGTTACAGTCAGCGCACGAGCGATGGGACTCAGCATCTCCGTGGTAGCGTGAAATGGAGATTGTCCACTACGACGTATCGTGAATACCAGGAATCCGATAAAACATGAAATCTCCGACATCGCTGTGGCCGGGAAAAGATCCCGGAAGAACGGGACTAGCGACGACTGAAGAGAACCGTTCAACGTGACAGAAGTGCGACCCTTCCGCAAATTGCTGCAGATTTCAATGCTGGGCCATCAACAAGTAGCAGCGTGCGAACGCTTGAATGAAACATCATCGATATGTGCTTTTGGAGCCGAAGGCTCACTCGTGTACCCTGGATGAGTGCATGACAAGAAGCTTTACGCCTCGCCTGGGACCGTCAACACCGACGTTGGACTGTTGATGAGTAGAAACATGTTGGCTGGTCGGACGAGTCTCGTTTCAAATTGTATCGAGCGGATGGACGTGTACTGGTATGGAGACAACCTCATGAATCCATGGACCCTGTTGAAGCTGGTGGAGGATCTGTAGGGTGAAGGGCGTGTACAGTTGGAGTGGTATTGGATCGCTGATACTTCTAGATACGGCTCTTACAGGCGACACTTACGTAAGCATCCTGCATCCATTCATGTCCACTGTGCATTCCGACGGATTTGGGATATTCCAGCAGGACAATGCGACACCCCACAGGTCCAGAATTGCTACCGAGTGGCCCCAGGAACACTCTTCTGAGATTAAACACTTCCACTGGCCACCAATCTCCCCAGACATGAACATCATTGAGCATATCTGAGAAGCCTTGTTAAGTGCTGTTCAGAAGAGATCTCCACCCCTCGTAGTCTTACGGATTTATGGACAGCTCTACAGGATTCGTGGTGTCAGTTCCCTCCGGCACTACTTCAGACATTAGTCAAGTCCATGCCACGTTGATTTGTGATGCTTCTGCGTGCTCGCGGAAGCCCTACATGATATTAGGCAGGTTTGCCTGTTTCTTTGGCTCTTTAGTGTATGATAAAATAAGCTATGTTATTCAGTACTGAAATTTGAAGGACTGTTTGCAATGTAAATTAGTTTTAAAAAGATTCGTCGAATTTTATCATTTAGGCAGGCTCCTTGGAAGGAGCCATACATTGCAATCAAAATAAAAAAGAATAAACGAAACTACTAGCAATGAACTCGGCAAGAAGTTTTCAAACGGACAAATTAATGTGAAAAACGCGCAACAGATGTGGAATATAAGAGTAGCAACTTTTTGTGCCGGGTACTTTGTTGCAGCTGCATTAATTACAAACACAAATTTGTAAAGGAGCCTTTTTTTACTGATGTCGTAACTGAACTGGGAAAACTGTAGTCTTTGATAAGTCCATTGCAGTAGTCATGGCCATATTGGATACTTCCAAAACTCCCGTTTCGACTTCCATTAGTGATACGTATTAAATAAGAATGCAGCACATCATGTAAAACAATGCTTCACAGACACGACACAGATTATCACATTACAACTCCGAATATGAAAGAGGATATCAGATGTGATGTGCATACAAGTTTCAATAGGTCAGGTTTCCCTGCAAATAATAGTTAAGATATTGTGCCAGTAAATAAAAAAAAGATTGGGTTAATGAAAGACGAACTGAATGGTGAACCCATTACAGAAGTAGTCAGTCTGCAAACAAAAGTGTGTCCTCTCGAGACCGCACTCTGGGCACATAATGAGCAGAGCAAAGGGTATAAAGCAGTCTTCTGTTAGCATTTTAACCATCAGTGACTACAGGCAATGTCTGTTGGATTCGGAAGTAAAATCAACTGCCCAGAACGTAATTTAGTCGAAACAATAGGTTCTGTCTCTCACTTTTTTGAATACGTATGAATTAATACGAGTATACTCCATTTTGATCGACTAGATTTAATTCTAGGAAAATATCTTCTCACCATCTTCAGTTCATCTCATTTCATGTATGATGTATGCTTTTCAACAAATCGAAAATTTATACATTTTTTATATGTAGAAGCATATTGTATCATGAAAAAAGTACAAAGAAAAGACATTAATTCTATGAACATTAAATTTGTTGTCTGTGACTGCATCGAGGAGAATACACATGCAACTCCTGCCCCTATCTCCTGGTGTGATCTTTTGGCGTTAGGTCATTAGGGTAGTTGTGATATTACGATTACTATCCCTGCCACAACTGATTCCTTCCGCTGGCACATGTCGCTGTGAGAGGGAAATCTCTTCAGTGTAACAGCTGTATTTAACAACAATGTACCTCTTACATGCGAACATCTATTTAAAAAAAAATCAATCGTGGCGACAATGAAACATAGTCCATTTTCTTTCAACTTTATGAGAAAAATCGGGATATTTTTGAGTGCATTCCTCGTGCTGAAATTATAAACTGTCGTGCACAAAGGCATTATGCTCTCTTCTGACGATTGAATGACATCTGCACAGTCAATCCTCTACGTTCGACTGCAGGATACAGTCTCTCTCTCCCCCACATCGCCTTATTCTGTGACATCGAATGACGCAAAAAAAAAAAAAACTACAGCACTGTGACCGATTACAGATGACCAAACTGCTCAAGGCGGAGCATTATAATGATACCTCTGACAGATCTATTACCTTATCTCGCATCTCCTATACGTGTCCACCCTGCGTAAAATCGAAAAAACTTCCACTATTTTTCTGCAAAAACTATCGATCACTGCTTAATGTCCTCGTTATTTAGAAACTTTCATCAGAGTAAAGAAAATGCCAGAATTTAAAAAACGTAGAAAGAAATACATATATGTTAAGGGATTTCTTTCAGTTTGATGGCCCATATTGTATGGTTTGAGTGTATCGCTGGTGTTCAAATGGCGCTGAGCACTATGGGAATTAATTTCTGAGGTCATCAGTCCCCTAGAACAGAACTACTTAAACCTAACTAACCTAAGGACATCACATACATCCATGCCCGAGGCAGGATTCGAACCTACGACCGTAGCGGTCGCGCGGATCCGGCCTGTAGAGCCTAGAACCGCTCGGTCACTTCGGTCGGCTAATGAGTGTGTTGAGGGAAGATGCATTTAACTGCTGTAGTGTAAACAAAGCCATGGCCAACGTTGCCGCTACAGAGGACTACAGTGACAGAGACAGATCCGGATAGGGAATAGAAGTGAAGTCGCAAGCGCAGGTAGACTTTGTGTGCCAATCTAAAAGGTTTACCTCTGTGTTTATGACTCTGACATCTTTAACTGTTGAAGGGGTATTGGGAGTAAGTATAGAAGCTGGAGTGTTTTTCTTAATGATTTTCAGAACATCCTCAATGAGCTACCACATAGAGCAACCGGCTTATCAGCAATTACAGTGTTAAAGAATGAAGAACCACCAGATCGAATCAGGGAGCTGGTAGATTTCTCGGCAACGGGGGAACAGAGGCACACCGAAATTGCTATGATTGTAATAGAGCGTATCAGAAAGGCGGCTAAGAATAGGCAGGAGAAGCAGAAAGGGAAGATTCGTAAGATCAAATTGGCAGTAAGAGACAAGATCCTAATAAAATCTCATCGATTATCAAAGAAGCACAGGTTCCTAACAAACAAATTCTTTACTGCGTATCGTGTATAACACTCCTAACTGCTACTGCTATACCATAACCTCGAAACTGGAGGCAGTTTGCAAACAGAATTATTTTGTTAGAGTAATAATGGTATAAAGCAACAGAACAGTGTTACCCTCTGAGAGGACTTTTGCTAGGTTGACCGTGTTGTACCTAACGGGAATGGCTTATCGGAAGTGAAAGTCAGAATTACGTGAATATTCGAACAGTAACAAGCAAAATGTTGCCCATCTGCACTGTTTAGCGGATAAAGAAAACGGTCGCCAGCCTAACTAGGCAAGAGAATGATTAACATTCTCGTTCAAGAAAATAGTTATTAGTAATTTTAACGAATAAACACAACCTATACTTTGTCACACGCGAGTGCAGTGAACTCTGACACATACATATGTTTACGGTAAGATTGAAACTAACAGTTAGAGCAGCAGAAACTATTTGCAAAATTATAAGAGATACCGAAACACCCTATTACTTTCAGGCTTTAAAGAAATTATGGTTTTTATAATTAGTGGTCTTTCCGTTACTTGTTACTGAGCATTAACACAATAGACAAACTGTGGATCCTTTTATACTATTAATATGCACTTCTAATACACAAGAGAGATAAACACTTAGCAAACATGAGTATATAACGTTTCACAACTGCAGCTTTCTACTTTTACTACAGTGAGACACAAAATTAACATATATGTAAGATACTGACTCACCTTCTGCGATTTACAACAATCTGTAATGTGATCATTTACTAAGCAAAACTTTATAAGCCTCAGTCTTAAGAACTTTTAATTTGAAGTTGGCAACAACACATTAATAAGCAGTTTTACTAGGAAAATTATTTTCAGCAAGCATCATTAACTTTAACTCACTCTCTTGCCACATTAACTTTAACTTTCTCTTTACTATGTTCAAGAGGCATTAATTAGAAAAAAACACTGGTTTTTAATGTTCTTTCAGTAGGGACACTCGATTATCACTTTAGTTCAAACGGAGAGGACCCTGAGAGGTGTTATGATAAGGAAAAAAATCAAGGTAGGTACTGAAATTCAGATATAAATTACCTTATATTTGAGCACACAAACACATCCATTAAACTGATCCTTCACTGTACATCATTGTAGCTTTCCGATGCAATGATTGCGCAATGTGGTGGCAACTGCATGTTGGTAGGTGGAATTGCAGGTAGAATTGCTGGACTCTGTCAGTTCTTGGTGGCGATGATAGATACAAATTCCAGATAGATGCAAATTCCAGAATTCTAGTTCCAGCTATTTATCCACCCATCCGAGGCATTGGAAAGTAGCAGAAAAACCCTCTCTCGGAACCAGCACAATATGCATCTTTTACATGGCAGTGCACAGTTTGGTAGCTCGTCTCCGACTCGTAGCTCGTCCACGACTCGTAGCTTGTCCCCGACTGACTATCAGTTCCACCTTTTCTACATAGGCCAACCACAATTTGCGCGCGCTACACAGTTCCGTTCCCGAGGGGAACCACTACACCTTTTACATACAAACTAACTAAGAACCCTAAGTGAGGATCAGCAGTTTACATAACAGTAACCAAATACATTAAAACAGAACATTTGCACATATTGACATTTCTACAAAAAATTATTCACACAGAAATTACAATTACATAAAGTAAGTTTTGTTCCCTCCAAATGGGACAAAGAATTTAAATGACAGGTACACTACTTTGCATAGAACCAAACCATGACATCAAAGTTTGTACAAAGAAAGGAGTATACAATTTTGTGTTATCTATTCAATCAAACACATTTACAGATACTCAATGTTATAACATTAAATAAAACAAAAGCAAAATAAATCCATACAGCAGAAGAGCTATGGTGTTACAAGTGGACCGTTCAGAGTAAGGCAGGTAGTTCATGAAAATGCTGTACTGGCAGAAACAATCAGAAGAAAAAATTAGCAGGATTTCATCACATTTCTAACATCAAAGTGGAGAAAAAGTAAGGATAAATAGAAAGTAGGCAAGTTATGGTAGCTAGTCAGCGCATTTATTTTTGTTGTTGTTGTGCGTAATGTTGTGTGGTGTCGAATCGAACATAATAATTTGCAGGCGGGACGTCAGGAAGTATGATGGAATAGACTGGTCGAATGAGTCAGGAACAAGAGTCGATAGAGTGGTGTACGAACGAATTTTTGTCACATAAATAATGATTAAGGAAAAACGACGTGATGAATAGTAGTGGTTAACGATGGTGAATGAAGAGAGAAGCGACGTAATGAATAGTAGCGGACAAGGATGGTGAATAAAGAGAAATTCGACGTGATGAAACAGTGGTGAATAGAGATGAGTAATGTAGAGAAGTCTTAGATGCATGTTACAGAGAGGCCTGTGTATACTGCAATTGAGATTGATGCGGATGGCGAAGGAGGACCAAGAAATGACGGAGCAGTGGATGGACGGAAGGCCGAGATACGAATGAAGAGATGAGGATAGCTTCACAACGTGAAGAACATTAAGGGAGTACAAGACCTAAATCATAAACATTGTGGAATACTGACGTAAGATAGAGACTATAGGGGAAACTTACCTACTACACGAGTGATAATCTAGTTATACCACAACGTTTGCAATCTAGCAAGATATAATTTTGATATGTTCAAGCCTGATACCAGTTGAACTATTGAAACAATACAAAGAAAGTGTGCCGTTACTTTGCAGAATGAATAACTGCTATTTTGCTGTTGTTCTTAAATTACTTTGAAGAATGAATAATTGGTGTTTTTGTTCTTTGATAAAGTGTTGCTAATCTGAGCTGTTGTTTAGCAGAACAAATAATTGGTGAAGTGGATGCAGATGTAAGACGACCCATAATTATACCCGAGTGAACGGATGTAATTGGATGCTGAAATGCTATCTCCAAGTCAACTCCATGGATTATATAGTTGAATATGATGAGGTGAAGATACAGTATGGCAACGTGAGTGTGACTGTGTTAAAGTCAGCATACTTCTAGACCTATTCTGTTCGTGTGTTAGTGGGTTGAATAAGAAAGACGATGTGTTGTTAGCTCGGCCACCCTGGCCGGTCGCTGGTGTTCAAATCAGTGCTTGTAAATAAATTGGCATTCACTTGTGTATTACAAACAATTGAGACACGTGAAATAGCATTATAGAATACAGTCTTTCCCGCCGTTAGAGAAAACACAATCGTTTACAATGGGCAACAACAAGCTATTCATAAAGAGGACATTGTTTTGTGCACTGTGGTCTCGTTTTACCAGTGGACTTGTATACTGCGTTGGCATTTACAAAACGTAAAAAAGCAACAAATCTTGAGAGCATGATTCGTAACAGAACCTTCTAACGTCACCTAGTAGAGAACCATACAAGATTCCTCCTACACCGTCTGCTTGCTGACACCTGACATCTTTGCTCCATAACTCGCCTCAACAAACCAGTGTGTCAAGCTTCTGTCAGTCTTACATAAAGAAGTAGTCCACGTCCAGCAGACAACCATTCGCAATAGCAGCAGATTACCGCGTTGTAGTTTCGTAGGCAGATCGTTCATCACAGGATAGCCTATTTCACTCAATCTAATCACATTTCGGAAAAAATTATTATTCCTAAGTTCCACAGCGAGCTATAATTCAAGTGATGTGTACTTTATAATTAGTGGTTATGAAGTATGAAATAACACAGGACTTGCAGTAATAAATATTTTTAAAAACACGATCATGACGATAAAAGTAAAAAGCTAAGATTCCACGAGAAGTCGAAAGCTGTTAGCTGTAGGAGCAAACTCGGTGTAGTTTACGTTCATTCCATATGTTCAGATTACGAAATTGATGCACAAGGGCATTACATTTATTTTAGTTGTATGAAATACTGACATAGGTCAGCATATATACAGTCATTTATTACGTTCGAGAGCACTCCTCATCCTTATTTTGTAACATCCCTAGTAGGAAAAGAAACTACAAACTATATGCATCCAGTCATCAACCAGTCATACCACGCCTTGTAGCAGAACCTTCTAACATCATCCTATAAGATTTTAAAGCGTCTCTCTCTTTCGATATGTCGAAAAACAAATACCATCAATGTGTTGACATTGAGCATATAATATATATATATATATATATATATATATATATATATATATATATATATATATATATATGTATGTATTTTTGAACTGGAGCTGATGGCCAGTGATCGAAGTTGCCTGCACAGACATATGCAAAGTTCTGTCGCCTGTGCTGGAGGAAAACCATATCCCACGGACTATCAATCACAGGAGAGGGTTTCTGTGTTGTTCTTTCATAACCACTTTGATGTATTGTTTGTTAGCTGTAACACTTCAAAGCAGTGTATGACTAGACCTGTGTAGTTGTTGTTGTTGTGGTCTTCAGTCCTAAGACTTGTTTGATGCAGCTCTCCATGCTACTCTATCCTGTGCAAGCTTCTTCATCTCCCAGTACCTGCTGCAACCTACATCCTTCTGAATCTGCTTGGTTTATTCATCTCTTGGTCTCCCTCTACGATTTTTACCCTCCACGTTGCCCTCCAGTACTAAATTGGTGATCCCTTGGTGCTTCAGAACATGCCCTACCAACCGATCCCTTCTTCTAGTCAAGTTGTGCCACAAACTTCTCCCCAATCCTATTCAGCACCTCCTCATTAGTTATGTGATCTACCCATCTAATCTTCGTCCATGTTTCACTTCCATACATGGCTACACTCCATACAAATACTTCCAGAAACGACTTCCTGACACATAAATCTATACTCGATGTTAACAAATTTCCCTTCTTCAGAAACGCTTTCCTTCCCATTGCCAGTCTACATTTTATATCCTCTCTACTTCGACCATCATCAGTTATTTTGCTCCCCAAATAGGAAAACTCCTTTACTACTTAAAGTGTCTAATTTCCTAATCTAATACCCTCAGCATCACCGACTTAATTCGACTACATTCCATTATCCTCGTTTTGCTTTTGTTGATTTTCATCTTGTATCCTCCTTTCAAGATGCTATCCATTCCTTTCAACTGCTCCTCCAAGTCCTTTGCTGTCTCTGACAGAATTACAATGTCATCGGCGAACGTCAAAGTTTTTATTTCTTCTCCATGGATTTTAATACCTACTTCGAATTTTTCTTTTGTTTCCTTCACTACATGCTCAATATACAGATTGAATAACATCGGGGAGAGGCTACAACACTGTCTCACTCCCTTCCCAACCACTGCTTCCCTTTCATGTCCCTCAACTCTTATAACTGCCATTTGGTTTCTATATAAATTGTAAATAGCCTTTTGCTCAGTGTATTTTACCTCTGCCACCTTCAAAATTTGAAAGAGAGTATTCCAGTCAACATTGTCAAAAGCTTTCTCTAAGTCTACAAATGCTAGAAAAGTAGGTTAGCCTTTCCTTAATCTAGCTTCTAAGATGAGTCGTAGGGTCAGTATTGCCTCACGTGTACCAATATTTCTACGGAATCCAAACTGATCTTCCCCAAAGTCGGCTTCTACTAGTTTTTCCACTCGTCTGTAAAGAATTCGCGTTAGTATTTTGCAGCCATGACTTATTAAACTGATAGTTCGGTAATTTTCACATCTGTCAACACCTGCTTTCTTTGCGATTGGAATTATTATATTCTTCTTGAAGTCTGAAGGTATTTCGCCTGTGTCATATTTCTTGCTCACCAGATGGTAGAGTTTTGTCAGGACTGGCTCTCACACACCTGTGTACACCGCCATATGTTTTACTTTTCTATGATGACTTTACGGTGTGTGTCAGTTGGTAATAGGACAATAACAAATTTCGATCCACTGACTGTCACAGAAAGCTTCAGATCGCATTGTGGAAACTATGCTACTCCCTCAACACACATGATGGTAGAAATAAAACACAGAGGCGATGTTTCTTATTGATAAAAAATTGGAGGACATCGCAACGTATGGAAACTGGAAGAGTTTGCGGCTTTTTGGAGCGTTTCCAAACAGCTGTCTGAAAATGATGACCTATACAGTTAATCTCATCTTCCACAGTGTTGGGGTAGCTGACGTCTCGGTGTTCTGTTTCGAAGAGCATTGTTCCCTCATTTTGCAGTCATGTACATGATCTCTGTTCCAGTGTTGACAATCGCTGGAAGGTGCTGTTAACAACATACATGGTAGTAAAAATAAAAAGAGGTAATGTTATCTTAATGGCGGAAAAATGTGCAGGGCACCGCATCTTATGGAAACGTCTCCAAGAACTGTCTGAAGGTGTGACCTCTACATTTAATGTTCCATAGCGATAAGTTGCAGATATTCAATGTTCCACCAAGGTTTTCTCCATCTCAAACAAGTGGGATCAGTCATTCATTATGTGGTAATTAACAGTGTACCAGTGGACAGATGGAATGGAAAAGACACTGTTGTTATCGGACTATATACTGTAATAAATGCTGCAGTTGAGAACGTGATGAAATTTAGCAATTTTAACAGTTGTTCTGTAATTTCAACGCCAACCAGTGACACAGCAGAATGTTTCCCAGTTTCTGTATCATATCTAAACCAACCCTCCACTACTTTGCCTGTACTATATACTTGATTGCGAATCCAAATAGATCACTGTGTTTTAAGTGCATTCAGTCATATAAACTAAACTTCGCCCATATAAGCCATGAAGGCCCAATGGTACCGACTGGCCGCCGGGTTATCCTCACCCACAGGGGTCACTGGATGCGGATATGGAAGGGCATGTGGTCAGCACACCGCTCTCCCGGCCGTATGTCAGTTTACGAGACTGGAGCCTCTACTTCTCAGTCAAGTAGCTCCACAGTTTCCCTCGCAAGGGCTAAGTGCACACCATTTGCCAACAGCACTCGGGAGACCAGATGGTCACTCTTCTAAGCACTAGCGTAGCCCAGCAGCGCTTAACTTCGGTGACTGATGGGAACTGGTGTCACCACTGATACGGAAAGGCTATTGAGTGGGGTGGGGGGCAACTGGATAATCAAGACCTAGAAAAGCTTAAAAATTATGCTCAGACTGCATTCAGTTTCAACCCTCCCCCTGTAAACCATGTAAGTTTTCGTAGCACACACTTCAACAAAGGCATTATGAGAATTACACAGAAACGCTGTATTAAAGCAGGAGAAACATATTCTTTCCAGTTCAGGACAGTATCTCACACAGTACAACACAGATATTACCGCATTTTGGTTGGTTCTCGGAAGCAATTTTATTCCGTAAGTATTAAGGAGATGTATCAGTGTGTTTAACAAACTTAAGCCATTGCCTAGCATGTTCTGTAGGAGAGTGGGCTGATGCCACATGCATCTGCCTCATTGCGTGAGGAGGGTCAACCCTAGAGGCGTGGTGTTAGGACCAAATTGAATCAGCAAAACTACACAACATCAGACCATGCTTTGTGCGCGCAAAAGGAAAGCTGTCAGAACCTTGGTGATGAAACTGTAAACAGCAATAAGACTCTCACATTTCCTCTGGCTACAGATCGTAGGGTTTATTTCCTCGTAAGAAGTCACAGTTCCTTCGTGTGCACTTTCACGCTGGGCGTGGGTGGTAACTCAGTGTATCAGCTATCGATAATATTCATGTTGCTTTCTTCCTCGCACTATTTCTACTGAGGCATGGTCGCATACGTCAAAACTGCTACTACCAGTAATAAGCATGACTGACACGAGACATTTGATTGAGAGTAAGTAACTTTTCTAAGAGATCGAATAGCGGATTCCCGACTTCATTCTAGTTAGTTTTGAGAGGTTCCTACCCCATTCTGTGGCATCTAATAGTCAGGCCTACTAGATCAGTGGCTTGCCAAACGAGTGCAATTATTATTCATACATCAGAAATATTTTCATGATTATCATACCCACTGCAACTATGCTTGAAATATGAGCACTAGTGCCTATCAGTCAAGTTATTATTTATTCTCGTCCTTACTTCTTAATGCAACGGAATGGATAACGCATCTGACTAATAGCTAGTGCACATTTCAGATGGACTCACTCCGCCCTGGCAAGGCCACATTTCCTTCCTGTGGTATATATGTTATCCAAAGATTGGACATCTCAGCAATAAAATGGAGGTTATGGTAAAATACCTCAACAAAATGGTTACCCACAACTGAATAATCAAGACCAATATTCGTCTCATATATCTCCTCTTTTATTACAATAAATTCTGTCACGCTAATGTTGAAAAATTCCTAGCATTACACTTAAACACAATAGTTAAACAAGTGATTCTTCACCCAATGGGCATGATATAACATAAGCATTTTACTATTCTATGATCTCGTAACGTTTCTGTCTATTGCTACTGTGCACTTTCTGGATTTGTAAGGAATCTTTTGCTACTTCATTCTCCCCCACACTCTCGTAATCTCATCCATTAGCAACTTATCGAATTTACTAACTTTCGTACTGTACTAGGAAAAATCATGCTTGACCCACTAAATTCGCTACTGTCTCATGCAAATCACACAGAAATCAATGACACTGACAGTATAAAACACATCTCTAAAAACAAAATGTTTGATTTTCTGCTCGTTCTGCTTTCCTACATCAAACAATAGACATCCCAGATTCACACGTCATTGACCCCCGTAATAATTTTCCTACCACAAACTCTGAGGGATTTATGCACATCTCCCTGTGAAATGCAACCCACATGGAGTAGCCGGGTAGATGGCTGACTCACCTTAATTCACTCTCACAGTATCTGGATATCATGCTGGCGTCACACGAATGTATCTCATAATGAACGTTTTGGTATCTTATTTACCTCACACACGGATCTTCAACTGAATGCTAGGACAAGCACTTCTAATTCATTTTATTGTCTCACAGTCAGGTTGAGACGCTCACTGTACTCACCAAGTGGAAGTGCTTGTCTCTAAACCAAGTTCTGCACACGGAAATCTTAATTTTTTTTGGACTTAGATCTACACGTCCAAGTATTTCAAATGGCTCTGAGCACTATTGGACTTAACATCTGAGGTCATCAGTCCGCTAGAACTTAGAACTACTTAAACCTTAACTATCCTAAGGACATCACACACATCCATGTCCGAGGCAGGATTCGAACCTGCGACCTTAGCGGTCTCGCGGTTCCAGACTGAAGCGCGTAGAACAGCTCGGCCACAGCGGATGGCGCAAGTATTTCATCATAATACTACCACACGCTAGTATTTCGTCTTATAATTACGACACTGGTTTCTTTGTCACTTCCGAAGAATCCTACGTTCCCCGGAATTTTTGCCTGCCTATCTTTTCCCGAACAATTTACATGAGCCTCCCACCAACAATTTCTGAAAAGTGAAATTATTAGCTCATCTACTCTTAAGCCTTCTTTTGTCGATTGGCAAGAGAGCCAACCCACTATTAGAGGAAGCCGAAAGGCACGCGTTTTAGCTCACGCAGGCTGGCATGAGGTCTGGAACAGGTCAAGGAATTGAGACTAGCAAAAAACGTACGTAGCTGCTGGAATACTTAACTTTAATCCATAAATGGTGAACATCGCTCTTGACGGTACATGTTTTACAGCATCAGTAGTAACTGGTAATGGCGCCTTGCTAGGTGGTAGCAAATTACGTAGCTGAAGGCTATGCTAACTATCGTCTCGGCAAATGAGAGCGTATTTTGTCAGTAAACCATCGCTAGCAAAGTCGGCTGTACAACTGGGGCGAGTGCTAGGAAGTGTCTCTAGACCTGCCGTGTGGCGGCGCTCGGTCTGCAATCACTGATAGTGGCGGCACGCGGATCCGACGTATACTAACGGACCGCGGCCGATTTAAAGGCTACCACCTAGCAAGTGTAGTGTCTGGCGGCGACACCACACCTTCCACATGCATACCATTTTCATTTAAATTTGTTTTTCTGGAGCACACATAGAGCACGTCTTCACACCTCAGGAACCAGCGACAGAGTGCTGAAACATGGTCGTTCATCAGGTCATCCTGCTCTTCCACAGAAGTGGAGGAGCACCTTTCCGCTGTATTGGTCAGCCACATTCCAGGTCCTCTAGTGATCTGGTATACTTTCTCTCTTTGGTTCAGTCAAAGGTGATGAGAGAACTGTCTCAAAGATGACTATAGAATCTACCTTCACTATCTGTGGTCAGCAGTCAACCAGACATTCGTTCAATTCACAAACATTATCAAGCTGGATTCAGGGATATATTTTAATGGAGAGGTGGCATGAGCCCCCTCTCATATTTCTATCTTACTCTGAGTAATTCGATTTTCCTCTCTAATTTCATGTGGTGAAAATTTGCTATTCCTTCACACGCGCACTTCCCATGCAGCATCTCTAGTCACTCTGGTGCTCCGGTGACAGGCGGGTTCTGCTGATCTTGAAAGGGTTAAGCTGACGCGTGTGAGGGAGTCGAGTCGATGCTTTTCAGATGCCGACATTGTCATAAGAGCGAGGGCGACACGCCCACAGGGGGCTGACGGAGCAGCTGGGCTAGAGATTCCGTTACTTCACAGAAACTTAGTGAAAACACTTTCTGGCGGGCTATTAGCGAGGTGTGGGAATGACTTGTGTTCCCAGGCAGTCTTGGCGCGCAAATTCCCGCGTTTTCTGCAAAATCATAATTGTGATTGGCTTGCTCAGGAGATAGTTCCGTGACGTAGCAAAATCGGCGCAGAAATTGGCGCCAAGTATCTCCATTGGTGGAATAGTAGTGCTTCGGCAACAGAGTGGAGTTTTCCGCCAGTTTTTGAGTTGCTGATTGGAACGTTTAACCACGGCCACTGTCGTGAGGGCGGGAATTTTCTGTGTTCGGCTTGTACAGGTGTTCTTGAGAGAGTCGGCTCTCGCCTTTTGGTTGGAGTAGGTTAAGAGACTGAGATCTCGCTGCTCTGGACAGCCTGCCTTCCGTTGGCTGTCTAATATACTTTCATTTAATTGTAACTGCTTGACGAAGTTGCTGAAGTTTCGACTTCAACGTAACTTTCCGAGTACAGTTGGCAATAGAGCATTCTGCGTACAAGCGGCCTATGTTGTCCGTCTTGAGCAGTTTTGGCTAAAGTTGACTGTACTGGAGTTACTGTCTGACTTCTCTTGTTAACATCACTCACTGTACCATCAGTGATTGTGTAGCGAGCCTTCTTCATTTCCCTCAGAGGAGTATTTGTGTTGCTAGGAAGTCTTTAGCCTGGAACAACCAGACCAGGAGAATTTGTTTCGGGCTATACTCGCAACGGGACGTCGAAGCAACCAGCCATCGCTCTGATATGCCAGATCATGTCCTTGTAGTTAAGAAGACAGCTTGTACGTCCACAGCACTGGCAAATCAGGGAATTCTGCTAGGCGATAATCAGAGTTCAGCAGAGCGTGCCTGTGCGTCCTTTCTAACTTTGTTCTGTCTTGGGTGTTCATTGTCTGAGTTATCACTACTGTAGCAGCAATTAATGTTGGGTTGGCTGGGTGTTTCTCCTAAGATTGAGTTGCAAGGAATTGGCTCCACATACCACTTGGTCATAAACCTCACAATCTAGTTAATGGACAACTTCACCTTCACAGCATTTATCTGAGTATCCAGTTTGATGTATTGTAAATGTTTCATATGTTTTGTTTATTATTTTGAGTTTAGTCATAATAAATCAAATTGTTATTTTGGACAGAACTTTCATTCTGTTAATCGGTAGAGCAACCCTTTCATTTCTCACTACGTTAGTGAAACTTTCCTTTATCAAATTAATCTCTATAAAATTAAATTATTGCAGGTGCCAAACTCTTTTCTACTCCACTTGCAGGGTCGATTACAGTCAGTTCGCGTTTCTTCTTAATCCATGTGCAACAGCAAAAGTCGGAGTTAGAAAAGGGGGAGCTTAGAGCATCATTTCCATATGAAGATTCTAGAAGAATTTAGTGTTTAATACTCTGCTAGCCCCGGCACCTCACAAGTGCATATCTGAATAATTAAACATACCAATTGCCCTTCTTTCCTGCATTGGTATCTGGCTTCGGTGTATTAAATAAAATGGTGTTATTCTACAAAAAACGCTGTTCTGACAAGAGCAACAAAGTATGTTGTTGGACATCTTTTCTATGTCAGGCAGTACTTTACCCTTTCACCACCAGCTACCCATGTAGAAAAAAATGGCACGGTACTATCCTTGCAATGCGAGCGTAGTCCTGAACTATTTTTTAAAAATCTGTATTTGGTTAAATCTAACATGTGATCACAGTCAAGGGGAGACCCTAGCCACTGGTGACCCCAAACAGATGATTAAATTCCATTACTCATTAGTTCTACCAAATTATGACACAGCTATTGAATTATTGTACTCTCCACTATCCAGAGTAATGTACATATACAAACTTGCAGTAATTCCAATGACTAATAAAACATCACATCACACAAATTATAAGAACAATGAGATATACTATGATACGTTACCGGGATCTCGACTAGTTTGTGGAGTAATTCGAACTTCACTAATCCCATAGCAATTAACAAAAAAATGCAGTCATGGAATTCTAAATAGCTTAGAGTCTAAACACAAAGCAAATAATCTGACATACATGAAATACTGGGTACTAATCTTTACACATTTATCCTAACAGCAATGTCCAATTACAAAACAAAACAACGAAAGAAAGAAGAAACTAAAGTACACTATTTACATGTAGAGTACTAATCTCCACACAATTATGGTAAAAGTGATGTCCAAATACAAAAATTAAACTGAAAAAAAATGAAATATACTACGAGTTACATCCTGGTTACATAATATACACCAGCTACGACATCATGTCATACGTCATGCAATTATAAATCCATGTACAAAACCTAACCATATCACACACAAATTAAGTTTTCTGGGTTTGTCAGTAACGTTCATCGTTTATACAACTAAAAACCACTAGTTGACTGTGAGTTCGACCTTTTCCAAGTTTACATGTTGGAATACATACCACTAAAAGAAAGAAAAAATAACAAATAGCTACTGCTGAGTTAGTCAGTCCATCAACTTTGAACAATACATGTAGCTAATAATCAGCGATCAGTGCCTGAATTCACCAGTATGTCTTGTATACTATCCTACTGCTTATGGTTCTGTTGTCAAAAATAAGGATGACAGTCCTACTAATCAATCTGACAAGAGACGTTACGTTTCGGTTGCCACACTGGCCAACAATTAGCGCAAAATTCGTACCAAACATTCTAATAAACAATATACATGAATTTGGTAACCCACGCCAGAATAACATACTAACTACTCTAAACACATTTGTTAATGAAGTACAGATAAACTTGTTGTCTCTTCAGGAAAAAAAAAATTAAACTCACATTATACCAGTATAAATAAATTACTCCCTATCTTGTGAGTCACACGGAATTATTTCACTATGTGATATTCTAAGGATCAAAAAGTTGCTGAAGGGTTTCTTAGAAAAACTGTCTTGGTGTCAAAGATCTCCCATGGTTACCCGAACGAAAGTCTTTAGGTCACTCAGACCGGCATTTCATCATGCACTAAGCAGTGAACTGCATCACATTAAATGCAAATGTCACAGCCACCGGTACATTACATTCCCCAAGAATCTGGCTGTCCGGAAATGGTACTAAAACTGCCACTATCCACGGTTCTGTCCTTTCAGTTAATGGTGTAATTAAAAGTCTTTAGTTCCATCAAATCGGCACTAATTCACACACCAATTAGAGAAATGTCTCCCACAACAAATGCAAATGTCAGTGTCATTTTTATATAACATTCCACAAAAACCTGGCTACCCACAACTGTTCCTTTCCCGACAATTCAACACGACAACTCCTACAATCCGTGGTACTGTCCTTTCAGTTCATTGTATAATTGTTATTCCACTTTGTAATATTTTTACAATGTGCACCTATACCAAGACGCACGTCCTGCGTTTAAATACTCTAAATGACCATTGTGACCCTCTGGGCGCAGATATTTAAAATCATTGCCCCAGTGCTTGATAGCAAGAAGCTGCGAAACAGAAGAAAGAACAATCTATCTTTTGTAAAGAAATGCTCTAGAGACTTCATTATCCCTGGTCGCCGACATGTTAAGACGTACTACATAGCGTTGTTTCAAGCTGTATTTTTACTGTGTAAAAACTGTGTGAAACGACGAACAAACATTTTGATAACTCGGGTGAGGATCAATGCACTTAAGCACATGCAAGGACATTTAAATCTTAAAAGGGAACGGACTGACAAAGCAGCGATTATTGGACTGCGCCATGTACAAAAGAAATATCAGATGTAAGTCATGCATCTACTGTGTATTTGTCAATGTCTAGAAGTTTAAAGCCAATTTGTTCAAAATATATTAATATTTTAGGATGCAGTAATTTTCTTCATATAATTTTCTTTCACTAAACAAAAATGTGAAAGAAAATTATATGAAGAAACTAAACAAAAATGGTGGTTCATGGTGTGGGTTCCTGTAGTCATGTCCTAGTTCATGAACCACGGGCAACGTATGAGTGGCCAAGTAAGTGGTCCCGACAGTCGGGATACCAGTTACTTTGGAATAAGGCTGGGCATCTCGGACATATTCTGAGTCGTGGTCACCTTTGTGCTCATACGGCAAAGACTACCAAATTCACCGGTTAGTCCCTCAGTCGTTAGGGGTAAAACCCAATGGGACTCGGGGCAAGTAAGGCTAGCAACCTGCTTCCCTGGTACTTTAAATATGATGCTGCCAACAATCAGAGCAAAATGCCTCGGACCTTTGGAGGTGACGGAGCCCCACCTCTAACTGACAAACCAGGGACTCCTAAGATACGACTTGGCAAACAAATGGTAATGAGATGGGGAGCTATTAATATCAATGGGGGCTACTCTGGGAAGAAGGTAGAGCTGGCAGAGGCTGCAAGTAAGATGGGGCTGGACGTTTTAGCTGTTAGTGACATTCGGGTAAGGGGTGAGAAAGAAGAGAAAGTGGGAGAATACAAAGTCTACCTGTCAGGAGTCAAAGCAGGAATAGCACAATGGGGTGTAGGGCTTTACATCAGGAAAGAAATGGAACCCAGCGTAGTTGCAATAAGGTATGTAAACGAACGACTGATGTGGATAGATTTGACAGTGTCTAGCAAGAAAATTAGGATTGTGTCAGTATATTCGCATTGTGAAGGGACAGATCAAGATAAGATGGATAGTTTTTATGAGGCACTCAGTGATGTAGTTGTTAGAGTAAAGGACAAGGACAGTGTTCTGCTCATGGGTGATTTTAACGCCAGGATTGGAAATCGAACAGAAGGGTATGAAAAGGTTATGGGTAAATTTGGAGAGGATATGGAGGCCAACAGGAACGGGAAACAACTCTTGGATTTCTGTGCCGGTATGGGCTTAGTAATCACAAACTCCTTTTTTAAACATAAGAACATTCACTGGTATACTTGGGAAGGCAGGGGAACCAGATCTGTCATTGACTATATAATAACAGATCAGGAATTCAGGAAGGCTGTGAGGGACACACGTGTATTCAGGGGATTCTTTGATGACACTGATCATTATTTAATCTGCAGTGAAATTGGGATTGTGAGGCCGAAAGTGCAGGAGGTCAGGTCCATATGTAGGAGGATAAGAGTGGAGAAACTTCAGGATAAGGAAATCAGGCACAAGTACATAACAGCGATCTCAGAAAGGTACCAGTTAGTTGAATGTAGTCAATTACAGTCATTGGAAAAGGAATGGACAAGGCACAGGGACACAGTACTAGAAGTGGCTAAAGAATGTCTTGGAACAGTAGTGTGTAAAAGTAGGATGAAGCAAACAGCTTGGTGGAATGATACAGTCAAGGCAGCCTGTAAAAGGAAAAAGAAGGCGTATCAAAAATGGCTACATACCAGAACCAAGGTAGACAGAGAAAGTTATGTTGAAGAAAGAAACAAAGCCAAACAGATAATTGCAGCATCCAAGAAGAAATCGTGGGAAGACTTTGGAAACAGGTTGGAGACTATGGGTCAAGCTGCTGGAAAACCATTCTGGATTGTAATTAGCAGTCTTCGAAAGGGAGGTACGAAGGAAATGACAAGTATTTTGGACAGGTCAAGAAAACTACTGGTGAATCCTGTGGATGCCTTGGGCAGATGGAGGGAATATTTTGAAGAGTTGCTCAATGTAGGTGAAAATGCGATCAGTAATGTTTCAGACCTCGAGGTAGAATGGGATAGACATGATGATGGAAATAGGATCACATTTGAGGAAGTGGAAAAAATGGTCAATAGATTGCAGTGCAATAAAGCGGCTGGGGTGGATGAAATTAAGTCGGAACTCATCAAATACAGTGGAATGTCAGGTCTTAAATGGCTACACAGGATAATTGAAATGGCCTGGGAGTCGGGACGGGTTCCATCAGACTGGACAAAAGCAGTAATCACACCAATCTTTAAACATAGAAACAGAAAAGATTGTAACAACTACAGAGGTATCTCTTTAATCAGCGTTGTGGGTAAAATCTTCTCAGGTATTGTTGAAAGGAAAGTGCGAGTATTAGTTAAGGACCAATTGGATGAAAATCAGTGTGGGTTTAGGCCTCTTAGAGGTTGTCAGGACCAGATCTTTAGCTTACGGCAAATAATGGAGAAGTGTTATGAGTGGAACAGGGAATTGTATCTATGCTTTATAGATCTAGAAAAGGCATATGACCGGGTTCCTAGGAGGAAGTTATTGTCTGTTCTACAAGATTATGGAATAGGAGGCAAACTTTTGCAAGCAATTAAAGGTCTTTACATGGATAGTCAGGCAGCAGTTAGAGTTGACGGTAAATTGAGTTCATGGTTCAGAGTAGTTTCAGGGGTAAGACAAGGCTGCAACCTGTCTCTACTGTTGTTCATATTATTTATGGATCATATGTTGAAAACAATAGACTGGCTGGGTGAGATTAAGATACGTGAACACAAAATAAGCAGTCTTGCATATGCGGATGACTTAGTTGTGATGGCAGATTCGATTGAAAGTTTGCAAAGTAATATTTCAGAGCTAGATCAGAAATGTAAGGACTATGGTATGAAGATTAGCATCTCCAAAACGAAAGTAATGTCAGTGGGAAAGAAATATAAACGGATTGAGTGCCAAATAGGAGGAACAAAGTTAGAACAGGTGGACGGTTTCAAGTACTTAGGATGCATATTCTCACAGGATAGCAACATAGTGAAGGAACTGGAAGCGAGGTGTAGCAAAGCTAATGCAGTGAGCGCTCAGCTACGATCTACTCTCTTCTGCAAGAAGGAAGTCAGTACCAAGACTAAGTTATCTGTGCACCGTTCAATCTTTCGACCAACTTTGTTGTATGGGAGCGAAAGCTGGGTGGATTCAGGTTACCTTATCAACAAGGTTGAGGCTACGGATATGAATGGTGGATTCCGCCGATACCAACATTAGTGGAAAGTTTACAGATTTGAAGACCCAAGTCGATGTGTGTAAATCAACAGTGAGTGACTCTTTGAAACATTACAATGCTGTTTCCAAAAGAGTAGGCCAATTGACAGAAGGTGTCAGCCACATTGGCGAGCGAGTAGAAGACCTTGCTCAGCGAATATCCGATGTCAATATTGACAAAAGGATCGAAGATGTCAAAGCAGGAATAAGCACCACACTTAATAGGGAATTTGAAAAGTGGGTACAATCCAAGGAACAGTACATTGAGAGTAAGGTACACTCTGATCTAAAAGGTGCAGTTATATCCGCCACAGTAGAAATCCTAACCACTGCCGATACTTCTGGTGACACTTTAACCAGTGAATTAGGCGAAATCAGACGAGCCTTCAGCCACGATCTTCCGGAATGGAAGCAACGGCTGAGCAATGACATAGATCAGCTGGAAAGGCCAGTTATAGAATTGCAAGGTGATAATCAAAACGATTATTCACTACCGCCAGAACAAGATACTCGTCAATATCCCGAGTATCAAGTACAGTTATCACCAACTGTAAATAATACGCATGATAAAGCTTCAACGTCACGTAGTCATACCGATCAACTGACACTCGCTGAACTAATGCGAGAAGAGAGTGTGCTGAAACACAGAGTTTTCAAGCCTTTTATACCTGAAAAATGAAATATACATCCCATGGTATTTCTAAAATCATTCACAGGTGTTTTTCCAGAATTATGGAACGACAGACAGCGAATACAGTTCATGTTAGGGTATGTGCACAGCGAAGGATCAATTTGGGGTACTGAAATAATAGCAAATGTCACACCTATGCAGATTTCTGAAGGCATTTTTTGAATAAATTCTGGAGTTCAGGTATACAACAAAAACTCCGAAAGGGCGTCTACTACGCCGAACCTTTCAACACCAAGGGAGGAGGTCTGAGGCGTTATTTCGAAAAATATCTACGTAAAATTCAGTATTGGGACACGTCCATTTCAACGAAAGATGTCATCATGATCTTAAAGTCAAAACTTCCTGTGTCAACAAGGGAAAAATTAGTTACTGTGAGTAAAGAGGACCAGGAAGCCTTTCTTTCCGTCCTTGACAATTCGGATATGATCTATGAGGACGTGCGCGCGAGTGCGCGGAATAATTACAATAATGGACCACCTGCTTCGCAACAGCACGTAGCAGACTGTGTCAAAGGAATGTCGTACCGACATACCACGGGACAATCAAACGCTCAGCCTTACAGCAATCATAATAATTTCAACCGCTGCAATGGAAAACCATATAGTAAATATCCAAACCAGTATAGATACAACCCGATTTATCAAAACACACAGTGACAATAGGGTAACTCACCAATAAATCACAACGGTAATTATCAGAATCCGAACAACAGGAAATATTATCGAAATCGTCACAAGGCAAAGAAATGGAACAATTATAACGGACCACAACAGTACAGTCAATCAAGTCACTTCACTCACTTACATCAAATGAATTCTTTACAGCCTCAAAATGCGACATTTTCTCACCAACTCAACCAACAGTTCAGGAACAACGCTCAGGACAATCCGCTGCATGCTTTTGTTAACACCGCCAGTCATAATAGCCAAGGAAACCCGAACATTTTTTTACACACAGGCGAACCAAGCATCAAACGCGATGACAAATGATTAAGTGATACACAGTTCGTGTGGGTTACGAACTCAAGTTTTCATCCTGATATGAAAGAAAATACTAATCAGGTAAAAGTAACTGAAATTTCAACTCCACCCAAGTCGGAAAACCACTAGCAGCTTCTTTATGCCTCCACGGGGAAGCTGCGGAACAAAATTACAACACCCTGAAGTAACCTTAGACAGCAAGATAAGACAACCTCTCATATCTTTACCCACTCATGCCAACCTAAGAAAAAAGACGCATGACAAACGCTTTAGCAAAGTCTTATCGTATCACATAAATGAACGAGTGCTATTAAAGACCCTCTTCAAATAATCTTTGATCCATCGTAAGAATCGCAACTATCAGAACTTGTATGAAGGACCATTTATTATTTATTATACCAAGAAAACCGCACATTGGTTGCTGTCTATTAGCTGACCCTGTATCTGGACGAATAAAAGGATTGTTTCATCACGCAGACTTAAAGAAATACCGAGTCAACCATTAAAGATATCTGCTAAGTTAAGCTGCTAAAGATATATATATATATATATATATATATATATATATATATATATATACAGGGCTATTACAAATGATTGAAGCGATTTCATAAATTCACTGTAGCTCCATTCATTGACATATGGTCACGACACACCACAGATACGTAGAAAAACTCAAAGTTTTGTTCGGCTGAAGCCTCACTTCAGGTTTCTGCCGCCAGAGTGCTCGAGAGCGCAGTGAGACAAAATAGCGACAGGAGCCGAGAAAGCGTATGTCGTGCTTGAAATGCACTCATATCAGTCAGTCATAACAGTGCAACGACACTTCAGGACGAAGTTCAACAAAGATACACCAACTGCTAACTCCATTCGGCGATGGTATGCGCAGTTTAAGGCTTCTGGATGCCTCTGTAAGGGGAAATCAACGGGTCGGCCTGCAGTGAGCGAAGAAACGGTTGAACGCGTGCGGGCAAGTTTCAAGCGTAGCCCGCGGAAGTCGACGAATAAATTGGCTCATGCCACAACTGGAGACCAACAGCGCCGACTTCATCTTTCAACAGGATGGTGCTCCACAGCACTTCCATCATGATGTTCGGCATTTCTTAAACAGGAGATTGGAAAACCGATGGATCGGTCGTGGTGGAGATCTTGATCAGCAATTCATGTCATGGCCCCCACGCTCTCCTGACTTAACACCATGCGATTTCTTTCTGTGGGGTTATGTGAAAGATTCAGTGTTTAAACCTCCTCTACCAAGAAAAGTGCCAGAACTGCGAGCTCGCATCAACGATGCTTTCGAACTCATTGATGGGGACATGCTGCGCCGAGTGTGGGAGGAACTTGATTATCGGCTTGATGTCTGCCGAATCACTAAAGGGGCACATATCGAACATTTGTGAATGCCTAAAAAAACTTTTTGAGTTTTTGTATGTGTGTGCAAAGCATTGTGAAAATATCTCAAATAATAAAGTTATTGTAGAGCTGTGAAATCGCTTCAATCATTTGTAATAACCCTGTATATATGGTGGTCCATTGATAGTGAACGGGCCAAATATCTCACGAAATAAGCATCGAACGAAAAAACTACAAAGAACGAAACTTGTCTAGCTTATAGGGGGCCCGCTAGATGGCGCAGCCATAGGTCAAACGGATATCAACTGCGTTTTTTAAAATAGGAACCCCCATTTTTTATTACATATTCTTGTAGTACGTACAGAAATATGAATGTTTTAGTTGAATCACTTTTATCACTTTGTTATAGATGGCGCTGTAGTAGTCACAAACGTTTAAGTACGGCCGACCGGGGTGGCCGTGCGGTTCTAGGCGCTACAGACTGGAACCGCGTCACCGCTACGGTCGCAGGTTCGAATCCTGCCTCGGGTATGGATGTGTGTGATGTCATTAGGTTAGTTAGGTTTAAGTAGTTCTAAGTTATAGGGGACTGATGACCTTAGAAATTAACTCCCATAGTGCTCAGAGCCATTTGAACCATTTTTGTGTAAGTACGTGGTACCACGTCACATTCCGCCAGTGCGGACGGTATTTGCTTCGTGATACATTACCCGTGTTAAAATGGACCGTTTACCAATTGCAGAAAGGTCGATATCGTGTTGATGAATGGCTATTGTGATCAGAAAGCCCAAAGTGCTATGTATGCTGTTTGGTATCCTGGACGACATCATCCAAGTGTCCGGACCATTCGCTGGATAGTTACGTTATTTAAGGAAACAGGAAGTGTTCAGACACATGTGAAACGTCAACCACGACCTGCAACAAATGATGATGCCCAAGTAGGTGTTTTAGCTGTTGTCGCGGCTAATCCGCAGATCAGTAGCAGACAAATTGCGCGAGAATCGGGATTCTCAAAAGCGTCGGTGTTGAGACTGTTACATGAACATCGATTGCACGGTAACGTAAACCGGCATAATATGCACTATTGGGCAACGGAAATTCCACGATGGTTGCGACAAGTGGAACATCAGTGACCTTGGCGGGTTAATGTATGGTGCGGCATTATGGGAGGAGGGATAAGTGGCCCCCATTTTATCGATGGCAATCTAAACGGTGCAATGTATGCTGATTTCCTACGTAATGTTCTACTGATGTTGCTACAAGGTGTTTCACTGCATGACAGAATGGCGATGTACTTCCAACATGATGGACGTCCGGCACATAGCTCGCGTGCGGTTGAGGCGGTATTGAATAGCATATTTCATGACAGGTGGATTGATCGTCGAAGCACCATACCATGGCCCGCACGTTCACCGGATCTGACGTCCCCGGGTTTCTTTCTATGGGGAAAGTTGAAGGATATTTGCTATCGTGATCCACCGAGATCGCCTGACAACATGCGTCAGCGCATTGCCAATGCATGTGCAAACATTACGGAAGGCGAAATACTCGCTGTTGAGAGGAATGTCGTTACACGTTCTGAGGTATGTGGGACTCATCTATTATCCTCTTATTCTGCGCAACGGATTAATCTGAGATGTACCCTTTACCCTGTGGCACCTGGAAGATGCAACTTCCACCCCCACACTACTACAGAAGTCAGACAGACGCTCCTAACGTTCTAAAGAGAAATGCCTGAAAAACTTTCAACAATAAATATCTTCTGGAGTCGTCCGCTGTAAGGAAATGACACAAAAATTCACAAAATTTCTTACATGGGTACTGGAGTAGTGCTAGTTAGTGTAAGAAAAACATGGAACTAACAAAAATTATCATTTATTTTGCAAAAATTCTGAGAAATCACAATGACAATTTTAGTTATGAATTGAAGAAGTTATATCCTGGTTCTTTTCGGAATGTGAAGTTACCTTTCAACGATAAGATTCGCTAAGGAAATTTCTATACAAAGTTTAAGATGCCTGTTGCCTGGGCAGAATGGCTGCGAGGCGCGCCTACTCAACTTGAATAATTATCCTTTAGAATGTTGCTAGGTACGGTCGAGGCTGTCGTGTGTGAAATGCAGTGAAGTGTACTGTTGTGGAGGAAATATGGGGCTCGCAATAGCTGTAGCGCACAATACCGTAAGCTGTGATGACTGCTGTCTGCGCCACTCGCTGCTGACAAATAAGATAACTCTCATTCTATCCGGATTGACCTTCGCCAATCAAACTCTCCCTATGCCTTGATGAAGTCAAGGATTCCTATTCGCCACTAGTCTAACTATTGGCGTGGTACACCGGTCAGATAACCAGTCCACCGCGATGCCACTCAAAATTCGCTTGCAGGGGTTTAACTATAACTCTGTCCATTCACGCCGCACAATAAGTGTGTCGGCCAATACAGTGAACAACGCTTAATTGCAAGGACTCAATACAGAGTAGCACTTCGATTCGCTCTCGACAGAGGTGCTGTCCCAGTGAAGTACTGAGGAGAGACTTGTTCCTCGCTCTTCCGAGTACACGTACGAGCGCGCGCTCTCATTAAGTGTTCTCGCTCCAAGAGTGACAACGGAACAGCGCCTCTCCACGCCAGACGTGAAGGGGTATATCTTTCGGTTTCTTCCATTATTCCTTCAGATCAAGGCATCAGAAATGTCATCTGCCAATCAGCATTGCTCTTCTAAAACGAGAGAATGACGTTTCGTTTAAGGTGACCAATCCGGAAACTTGCAGCTTTGGCGTTTGACGTTTTCTGTCTCCCTGTGAAAATCTCTGAAACTGCATGCTATGTGTAAAGAATGCGTAGGCTGGTCGCTCCCACACAATGCAGCGGAATTTGCTTTTAAGCTGAACATGGGATTGTTCCCCTCTTTCCACTCGGGCCCACACTGTCTGCTAAGTTCGGTCACCGACGGACATGGGCAGGGTCGTCCTCTGAAGGGCCTAGCGTCCTGTTGTGTGGCCTCTCTCCCAAACTAAAAGCCTCTGTGACCATCGTGTCTGGAATGTATGTGTGTACACCAGCCTCGAGTATTTCATCCAAAGTGCGCACTTGTGACTTATTAGTTATTTGCATATCATTGACATGAATTCATACAACATTGACTTTATCTTACCGAGTTTGGGTTCGAATGAAGTGTCTTTATGTGCGGAATATGATTGTAAGGGCGGAATGTGTAAGCAATGAAGGTCAGGAAACCATGGCGTCTTACATACCTCCCTCCTTGTGACAAAATTTTTGTCTGGAGTTTGTCAATGCTGAGGAAAACATTGACAAAGTCAGGCACAAATTGTTCTTTACAAAAGGTTTAATGTATCTATAACTTGTGGACTTTACACACATAATAAAATAATTACTTTTACAAAAAAGGAAAAGAAAATATTTTAGAAAAATATTATTTTCTTAACTCTACATTCGTATTTTATGATTTTTTTTGTTTTGCTTTGTGCTGCATCAGTTTCTGTGTTCAACGACCCCCCCTGAAATTCTGGAAGGAGTCGATTCATTTGTATGGGTGTCACAAATCATGAGAGAAGCACTCTAGCGTGTGATGCTGGGTCTTACTTGTTGACATTGTCATCATGGAGTGGTACTTTTAACCGATGATGATGACTGTGGTTTACTGCGTAAACAGTGATGTCTTGGTACTCCTTTGCTGTCACACCTGGGACGGTTTGGCATTTCGATGATTGTAGTTGACTACCGACGATCGTCACCCAATATTGTGCTGTATGGTGATTTGATGATGTGGTAGGGAGAATACTGTTCATTTTGCTGAATCTATTTCTAGATAATGTTGGTTGGTATTACTTAATATTCCATTTGCCGTTCACTTGTATTTGTTTGACGATTCAAGGTTTATTTTTTGTAGAGGTGGTTGTAGTAGTTGCCATGCCTCAAAGTTCATGGAAAGAGTTTGTAGCAATTTACTTTGTAGGATAGGAGAGACAGGTACCTTGCTGTCTTCTGCCCTTCTTCACCTAGCATCTTCTGTTCTTCTCTTCTTTCTTGCATTCTTCTGTTCTTCTTGGGCTAGGAATATGTGAATTTTAGTGTAGGAGTGATATAGGATTTGACTGCCTTTTCAACTGTTACTTGATGAGTTTGTAGATCTTAGTAATTTTTTGTACCTTCATTGTCGTCTCGTCGTATTATGATTCTCCCCACGCTCTTCCGTTGTGTCGCAGTGTCCTGACATATGAAATGTCTGTGCTGCGCATTGTCCTCCTGAAGTCCAACCTGGTTGCAACCTGCATTTCCAGTGTGGCGCTGGTCTTCATGTTGTTGTTATTGCCCTCAGTGCTTTCTCAATATGTCTGTACCCTCTCTGTCGCGATCTCGAAGCATCTGGTGTTAAGGGAGCTGGTGATTGGTGGTGGTGGCGATGTCCCTCTGACGCGTAGAAATATTTACAATTGTTGTTTTACATATATTTGTTATTTACAAGAAAAACTCTGATTTTATATAATGCAAAAAATTTCTGATACTGGGAAAAATTATTAGATAGATATATTTCTTTATTCTAATTATGTCCTACCACTTCTTCATTCTTTTAATTGTTGTGTACCATTTATTGTTTGCGTGCATGTTGTAGTGTACTTGCTACTACAAGATATTGTTAGTGTGTATTGTGTCTCTTTTTGTTTTATTTAATGTGTTATTTTGTTGATCTATTAATTTAACTTTTATTTAGTGGTTAGTATAAAATAGGGTGGACGTTAGTTTGTCTAACCTCTTCCGCATTTTCCAATTCAGTCTTTACGTTTTGCAGTGTTCGGTGGCCTAACTTCTACATCTGGTTTCTCTGTGATGTGTGGTTCTTGTCTCTGTGGACCATAATTTCCTCGGTAATTGTTCGCGCTCTGGTCTCGCCAGTTACTGTTTCTAACATCGTGACCTCTTTCAAAGTACCCTTGAGCGTTGGCATTTTGATTCCTAAATCCATATCCGCCACTGTGTTAGTGCCCATTACCGTTCCTATTTCGGTACCAGTTATTCTGGTTATCGTTTCTATGCCAATTGTCTCGATTGTGCCACTGTCCTTGTCTGTTAAATTGCCTGAAATCATTGGTGTTAGAATTACGATTATTATTATCATTGGAATATTCGTTCCTAGTCCTCTCCTTTTGCTGTTCCCTTTCCTTTCTTTTTTCTTTCACCTCGTCTGCTTTAAACATAAATTCAAGTTACCTTAAAACCTCTTTGAATTCTTCGGTATTTTCATTTTTTCCTACTGTCGCCTGTTGATACTTTAACGGTAATTTCATTCTAGTCAGACGTATCAGCTCTTTGTTACTGTATGGTTTGTCTAGGCACTGATTCTTTTGTCCATTGTATCAAAGAATTTCACCACGCTTTTCTCTCCTGTGTTTTCATATGGTGTCATCTGAACTGACTCGTATTTAATTTTGTTTTGCGCCTCCTTGGAGCAATATCTTTCAAGAAATGTTTTTCTGAACTGTAGGTAAGACGTACAGGTAGCCGCGATCTTTTGCATCACCTCTGTTACTGTCCCTGACATGTGTGCACAAATGAAGTCAAGTTTGTGAGCTACGCTCCAGTGGTTTGGCAAGCCTACTTGATACTGGTCGATGAATGTGCGTGCATGCAAGCTACCGCCTTCTTCCTTGAAATTTTCTAACTGTAAGGAAGTGGTCTGTATCATATCTACTAACAAATCCGGTTTGTGGCTGATTCATGCACTCAAATAATCTGCCATTGCTTGTGTCGTCGTGTTTATCCTCTGGTAATCTACTGCCTGTCTGCTTATTCTCAATTTCCTGACTCATATCGGCGTCATATCGTATCATTGGTGAACAAAAGTGTTGTTCGTGTGTTTCTACTCTCGTCGTTCGTGGTATAGTACCTGTGCTGCTATTATGTTGTGTCACTGGATTTACTGATTCAGTTGCCTGTCTTTTGATTGGTATCGGCTGAATGTATGTGTTCCGTTTTCCTAGATACTGTGCCTGGTCCTGTGGCATGTCATGTATTACTTTTGATCGGGGTTTTCTGTTTCGATTTCTGCGCGAGTGTTACATGTAGCCTTGGTTCTACTTCAACCTTCTTAGACGGCGTGTGTTCGTATACTGAATTAATGCTTGACGCGTCAGTTGTTTCGCTACAGGTGTAATCGGTCTCGATCTTTTCTTCGATACTTTGTATCAACTCTGTTCGAAGCTTTTCAAACTGATCTTTGTTTTTAAGTTCTATTTTATCAATCCGCTGATCATACTTTTTCAGTGCAACCTTTGCGACCTTGCTTTGAATTGCTTGTTCTTCCGAAATTTGTATTGTTGTTCGAGTGGCTTTTTTCGTAAAACGTTCCACCTTTTTCTCAACGTTTACGATGCCCAATTGGACCTTGTCCACGTCAGTGCGTAATTGCTGCTGACCATGTGTTAATACCTGAATTCTTTCTCTAGATTCCTTCGCGTCTTTGTTTATCTGAGTGATCTGACTATCAATTCTGGCAATCCCTTCTTCCATCTGAATTCTGACCTTTTGGATCTGTGTCTTAATAGCCTGATTATCCTGTTTCAATTCCTGATTATCCTGTTTCAATTCCTGATACTGCTTTGTTATCTGTGTATTAATATTATTAACATCCTGATTCTGTTTCGTCATACTAGCGTTCATTTTTTGTAACATCTCCATGATCGCGTCCTGTCCTGTAACACTACCTTCTGCTGAACTGTGTATTCTCGATCTAATGTTTTCTACTCGGCCAATTACGTCGTTTACTGGGCTATGCTGTGGCGTTTCTAAGTTTGACAACTGCAATAACCCGTGATGTCTGTGTTGAGAACTAGATGCGTTTGTCATTGAACCATTACGTGGCGCAAACAACTCCGCTTTCTGCCCTCTCTGCTTGTGTATGTCTTGTGTTTGCAGATACAGTTGCGCCTGTTACGGAACCTTTTCGTGGCGCTCGTAACTCCGCAAAATTCTGTGTCTGCTGTTGGGGCATATTTAGACTGTGTACGATAGATTAGACGTATTCTAAATGTTCCCCCTCTTCCTCACTGTCTACTTCTCTTTGAACGTTAGCTAACTGCCGGTTCATTGACTGTATTGACGCGTATTCTGTCCCCGAATATGCGGCAAACAAACGCGTTTCCTGTGCTCGTTTCGCTTCTAATCTTTGCCATTTCCTACGTGGGCTGTCTATTTCTGGCTCAGAATGTGCCCTACCTGGAATTTCATATTCTGGAAATTCGATGTTCTCATCCCTTCAATTCCCATCTGTCTGATCTGTCTCAATTTTATCCCAGTCTAACTGAGCCTGCTGATTCTGCCGCTCCCCGACTGTCCTATTCTCTGATTCACCGTCTGTCCTATTATCAGGTTCACCTTCTGACCTATTCTCAATAAGCTCGTTTACATGGTGTCTATCTGGTGGATTCTCCCCCATCTTGTCTACTTGCTGTCTCTCACGTAACCTTTTGGCTTGTGCTCTCGTTAAAATGGAAATTCTTTCAACACACCACAACCCTATATACAAAACTCTACGACCACTTACCAGTTGGTTGAACCAACAACAACAACGTCGTGACTTCTCGGCTAATGTTCTGTCTGTTGTGCTACAGCCTCCAATCTCTACCTGTGCGCTTGCAAAGGGAGAAAAATGTTATTTCTTAATTCTAATTTATATGATGCTGCGTCACACTGCGTCTCTGCGTCACTCTGCTTCTGTGCTTATCACCTGATAATTCTATGCCCTAACAGCTACACAAGACTAGTAAAAAAATGCAAAATTTTCCAACACAATAGCACACTCCCATTTCTCTAGAATTCTGCTTTCTTCACTATCTGTATCTATTCTGATCCCAATCTCTGCGAATAGCTATTTAATACATGAAAGAAAGTTCTTCAAAGTACTACTGCTCCGACCTGCCGTACCTAACTATCCAGACACTTTCCTATCCTGGTAGCTTACCTATTTCACCTATCCTGGCAGAGTCACCATTTTCTGAGGTGTGTGGGGTTGATCTATTATTCTGTTATTCAGGGCAAAGGATTAATCTGAGATGTACCCTTTACCCTGTGGCACCTGCAAGATGCAATTTCCGCCTCCACACTACTACAGAACTCAGACAGACGCTCCTAACGTTCTAAAGAGAAATGCCTGAAAAACTTTCAACAATAAATATCTTCTGGAGTCGTCCGCTGTATGGAAATGACACAAAAATTCACAAAATTTCTACCCGTAACTAGTGCGATACTTGGGTACTGGCGTAGTGCTAGTTAGTGTAAGAAAAACATGGAACTAACGAAAGTTGTTATTTATTTTGCAAAAATTCTGAGAAATCACAATGACACTTTTAGTTATGAATTGAACAAGTTACATCCGGGTTCTTTTCGGAATGTGAAGTTACCTTTCAAGGACAGGATTCGCTAATGATATTTCTATACAAAGTTTAAGATGCTTGTTGTCTTGGCAGAATGGCTGAGAGGCGCACCTACTCAACTTGAATAATTATCCTTTAGAATGTTGTTAGATACGTTCAAGGCTGTCACATGTGAAATGCAGTGAAGTGTACTGTTGTGGAGGAAATATGGGGCTCGCATAGCTGTAGCGCACAATACCATAACCTGTGATGACTGCTGTCTGCGCCACACGCTGCTGACAAATAAGATAACTCTCATTCTATCTGGATTGACCTTCGCCAAACAAACTCTCTCTATGCCCTGATGAAGTCAAGGATTCCTATTCGCCCCTAGTCTAACTATTGGTGTGGTACACCGGTCAGATAACCAGTCCACCGCGATGCCACACAAAATTCGCTTGCAGGCATTTAACTATAACTCTGTCCGTTCACACCACACAATAAGTGTGTCGGCCAATACAGTGAACAATGCTTAATTACAAGGACTCAGTATAGAGTAGCACTTCGATTCGCTCTCGACAGAGATGCTCTCCCAGTGAAGTACTGAGGAGAGACTTGTTCCTCGCTCTTTTGAGTACACGTATGAGCGCGCACAGTCTCGTTAAGTGTTCTCGCTCCAAGAGCGACAATGGAACGGCGCCTCTCCATGCCTGACGTGAAGGGTTTTATCTTTCGGTTTCTTCTATTATTCCTTCAGATCAAAGCGTCAGTCATATCGTCTGCCAATCAGCATTGCTCTTCTAAAACGGGAGAATGACGTTTCGTTTAAGGCGACCTATCCAGAACCTTGTAGTTTTGGTGTTTGGCGTTTGCTGTCTCCCTGTGAAAATCTCTGAAACTGCATGTTATGTGTAAAGAATGTGTAGGCTGGTCGCTCCCACACAATGTAGCGGAATTTGCTTTTAAGCCGAACACAGGGATGTTGCCCCCCTTTCCACTCGGGCCCATGCTGTCTGTTACGGGCGGTCATCGGCCGACATGGGCTGGGTTGTCCTCTGAAGGGCCTGGCGTCCCATTGTGCGGCCTCTCTCCCAAACTAAAAGCCTCTGTGACCGTCGTGTCTGGAATGTATGTGTGGACGCTCGCCTCAAGTATTTCAACCACTGTGCGCTCACTTGTCAATTCTATATCGTTTACGTGAATTCACACAACACTGAATTTATCTTATCGAGTTTGGGTTCGAATGAAGCGTCTTGATGTGCTGAACATGATTGTGAGGGCAGAATATGTAAGCAATGAAGGTCAGGAGACCACGATGTCTTACAACGTATTTCCAAATATATTGAGGTTGACAGACATCATTTTGAGCATTTATTGCATTAATGTTGTATTTACAGGATATCATGCTGTAACAGCATGTGTTCTCAGAAATGATAAGTCCACAAGGGTACATGTATTAATTTGGAACAACCGAAATAAAATGTTCAAACGTACCTACATTCTGTACTTTAATTTAAAAACCTACCAGTACCAACTGTTCATCTAAAATTGTGAACCATATGTTTGTGAGTATTACAATGCATTCTATCACAAAGCGTAGAAAGTAGTCCAACTAAAACATTCATATTTCTTTACGTATTACACGAATATGTTGAAAGGGTACAGTACCGCCCGACATTGAAAATAGGTACAACATACTTCATTATTTTTGTCAGAACAACACTTTTTTTAGTAAAATAACTCAATTTCAGTTAATACAGCGAAGCCGGATACCAGTGTAGGAATGAATGACAATTTATTTATTTAATTTATCATATGTGCACTCCCACAAAATAAATCCCTACATCCAGTTTGGTGAGATCTTTTGAAATGAATGAATGTATGGTCGTCTGCTAACCACAGATAGTGACTGTGAATATATGATCATCTTTGAGTCGATCCTTTGGCCACCTTTGGTGGAACCAAACAGATGAAATTTACCAGAGCTTTGAGCGCCTGAAATGTGGCTGACCAATAAGGTAGCAAGGTGCTTCTCCCACTTCGACAGAGGTGCGAGAGAACCTGAATACGGCCATGTTTTAGGAACTCTGCCGCTGGATTCTGTGCTGTTAACACCTGTTTTAGATGTGCTCCGTAATGACGAAAGAGTGGAGGCATGGTATGCATGTGGAATATTTAAGAGTAGTTTGAAATAATAATTTCTCTATTTCAGGAACTTTTGTGGGGAGAATTAAATGTGAGGCAGGTAATATTAATGGGATTGTAGTAATCTTCGGAAGTGACCAACGGTCACAAAGAAACCACGTGTAGCAATAAGTTGAAATACCTCCGTGTGCTTAAGCTAAGCTGAATTACTAGCGTGTGTACAATAAGTTGAAATATTTAAGAAATAGCGTGTGTACCATAAGTTGAAATATTTAAGAAATGGCGTGTGCAGGACTTGAAATTAGAGACGAGTACTTCCACGTGGTGAGTACTGTGTGAGTCTCAATCTGTGTATGAGACAAAGGATAAAGAGAAGTACTCGTCCATGGAATCAGTTGAGGACTCGCGTGTGTGATGAATACATTAATATTACCTTGCGTGTGACGCTAGATTCAAACTCTGAGAGAGAGCAAGGTGAGTCGGCCGTCTATCCAGCAACGCCACTTGGCTTGCATTGCACTGGAAGACGTGCATTTATCTCCAGAGTTCACAGTAGGAAAGTAGAATTACAAAGTGGGGCAGTGTCGTGGAAACTGGGATCAATATTAATTGAAGTGGGAAAGCTGAAAGTGATAATGTTGTAACCATTCTCTGTGTAGTATTTCATATTGTTGTGTGGTGTATGACATGTAATTTGGGTATGTGTGGTTTCCGTGGGGGTGTAGCGAAGTAGTTTCAAAAGATTAGTGGGATATGCTTGTTCCTTCTGTACCGCTCGGTCTGGAGGAAAGTTTCGTGATAATGATTGTGAGAGTCGAAGTGTGAGGTATAATAAAAGATCCACCAACCTATCCAGAAAGTGCACTGTAGCGTTAAATAAATTACGAGACCATAATATAGAGATTCACTAATGTAAAGCCATGCCCACTGGGCGGAATTTCTCATATGTTATTGTTGTAGGTTATAGAATTTGTGTGTTTAGGTTAGGGAATTTATCAGAATAAATCAGTTAGTGAAAAGAAAGAGATTGGTAGACTATTCCTTCAAATTGTATGTTGTCATAATGTCCCGAATTTATAATGTGTGCGCCATTCATATTCAGTGGGATGGCCACGTGTTAATAAAAGCCGTCAAATAAAAGACAAAAAGAAAATGTGGTACTGCCAGTGCGTAGTGTACAGTCAGAGTTCTGTAAATCACTGATAGTCAGATATGCGTTTCCGTTGCGTAGTAATCATATAGGAGGATAACTTGTAACGAAGTGTGAGTACTAGAGTTCATGTTACTCGTTAAATTAAGAAAGAATCCACTCGCTTGGCAGACCACTCATCTTGCAGGCCTGACTGCTTGATGCCACAGTATGAGCAAGGCATGTGGGTGCCTCTCAATGTAATAAAAAATGGGGGTTCCTATTTTTAAAAAACGCAGTTGATATCCGTTTGATCTAAGGCTGCGCCATCTAGCAATCCAACCAAAGCGCCATCTAGTTTCCACCTTCAAGCAAGAAAAGTTTCGTTCTTTGTAGTTGTTTCGTTTGACGCTTATTTCGTGAGATATTTGGCCCGGTCACGATCAATGGACCGCCCTGTATATATATAAGTTGTCATACTATGTGTGAAGTATAAGCGTGCATAAGAATAATGCACAGGACTAACACCCTGTCGACCTGCCTCCACAAGATAAGTAATTTATGTGAGCACCTGAAATAAAATACATTTATTGTAGGAGAGCAAGATTTGCCTTAGATGTAAGTTAGTTTTTAGTTAATTGAGCCATGAACGGCCACAGCCAAAGAGCTGACAAATAAATAATATAGTAGGGACGTGCGAAGTGCCACTTGCTACCACTAGTTTTAAGTATAGCAAAGCTCACTCCTCTTGAATGAAATAAATTAAATTGTTCATTCAGACCAGAGTGATTGCTCGTAAATAAAGTTGATTAAGGTCGCTTACTCTTATGAGGTAAATGTTATGTTATGTATAAGGAGTGTTTGACAACAATTTTTGTGAGACCACCTGTGAAAAGCAGCTGACAAAGTCAGCAGCTCAGCGTATAAAAGTCAAGTAAATCAATAACGAGCCAGGTAGTCGGAAAGAATTGCTCTACTCATTTTTTACGGAGAAAACCGTATGCGTTCGTAAGAATTTTACGGCACAGTGCAGCTGAAATACTTACAATGATCATTTATAAGTAAACTAATTCAGTACTAGACGCATCTGTTTCAGGCCTTCGAGATACGACTTTTTTTTTCCAGAACAGAAGATAGCTATCAGACTCTGCTCACTGCTAATACATGGTGTAAGCAATGTTAGATATGTATGTATAGAGAAATGTTGGAGAGCTGGATCAGACGATACTGAGACTACTATACCGATTTAATTTCGCTAACTACTTGTCATGAAAAACTTGATTGATAATGCACAGTTTATGTTAGGCTCATCATTTCATACGGCATTAACATTGATTCTATCTTCAAATCTCTTCACCCCATAAAAGTCTATTGTGTTTTCCTCTAATCAGCATCCTTACCTCCCTACCCCACTCAGTAGAGAACTGAATTTTACGGACTAATTGCGTGCTTCGTACGTACAGACTGTACGTGTGGACCGTCGTGGCACATTGGTTGTCGACAGGCTATGCTTATTCTTCGCGAACCGCGAAATCAATTACGGTTTGTTATGTGCAGTTGCACTACAGAGAACACTATGCTTCCCAATTTCCCTAATGAAAACATGAACATGAACTGTCCATCACGCAAACAAAGCCACATTGACTATGTCTTCAAATTAACGACGTAATTAACAGAGAGAAAATAAAAGAGCTGAACTTGAGAAAAGAGTAATTATTGTAAAAACAAAAGAATAACAAGATTTCGGACAAGGTGTAAACCTAAAATGCCTTGTAAGCACAAACTATGAATAAGAGACACGTTTTTTCGTCAGGCCTTGTAGTCACAGAGACTAATTTTTCTTAGTAAATAATTTTTAGACATAATATGTATACCGAATATTAACTGTACTTCGTAGTAATAATGCTGTCACCAATTTATGGACACGTATATGCTGCTGCGAGTGAACCGACTATAGACGTGTGAACTGAAAAGGTGATAACCCCGTGGACACGTGTGAAATTCCGCGTGTGAACTAATATTACAAGTACTTGTACCACGAAACGACGATATAGAAAGCCGAACTGTGCAAATGAATAAGTGTTGTACTTACCGCAACCGGTACTGTACGCCTTTCCACGGACTTTCTTCGTCATAGCTGCGGGGGTCGCCGCGTCTGGCTGCTACCGTAATTCGGAGTCGATGGAAAACTGTAAAAACTCACAACACAGCTAGTAGACGCCAAACGTTTTGCCTTTCCCAGAACACTGCTGCTAGCGTTGTGAAGCCGTCAAGTTACTATCTCGTGACTATGACAAACGGACGTAACACAGAGCACACTGCGCGCTCAACAATCAAGATTCCTTTGCACAACGAGTGCGAGCGCCAAATATGTTTGAAGTACTTTCAATATAAAATCTGACAAAACCATGAGATCATCACATATATATCTTATAAAATCACCAAGACACTAATCTGAAAAGTCTTAAACTCAACTTTGACAACTGCTACCAAATTTACAGACCAGGCCAAGTAATGACGAAAACGCGTCGACCCAAATAAAAACAGAAAAATAAATAAATACGAGAACCAAGCACTCCTAAGAGAATGAGACCTTATGCACATAATCAATTGTTACCCTTACCTAATCCAATTTTCTTTTAGACTAAGTTATTAGTAACTAAGCGCATTCTAATACAGATTTTCTCTGTATTTTTCATGTACGAGAACATGAATGGAAGCTCGAACAGGTGTCAAGCGAAATAGAGACCGCCACCAAACGGCTCAACACGTTGCAGAACCAGGTACCAGATCCTGATCCACAACGATTTTCCAACGCACCATCACATCCAGACAACCACTTCAACCTCAACAGAGAAAGTGATGCCCTACTTTTCCTCCACTGTGAAAGTGCAATCAATTTCCCTCACTCAAGTGCAGTGCTACCATTTATACCCGAAGTTCTACCACTCCCAGCGCAAGTCATACCTACCCAAGTGTAGTGAAACTTTTTTTTTTTTTTGCAGGTTATGAAAGCCACAAATCAGTGAAGTGCTATGTGTTTGTTACAAAAAAATCTTTGTCAAGACCACGACAAAAATATTCCTGTAAATGTCAATGTAGAACAAGAATGTCAGTTCTTTGTAATATATTTTGCAAAGAGTGCAGAATGCACCAAGACTCCCTGTGAAGTCAAATAATTTATTTCTTTATTATTTTTAATATTTGTTGTGCCATGTGTAATGTATCTATGTATGTGTATCTTTAACCTAATTTCATTGTATGTTACCGAGAAATGAACATTTGTTACCCTTGTGTAATACATTAGAAAAAGCACAGTATAATTGTCATGTAATTACCCTATGAACAATTTAGCATCAATTTCAGTCGTACGAATATGTTTACCTGTTATTCTTTAAGTCAACCACTTTGTCTAATGTCATATATGAAATCTATCGTAAAGAATTTTAGCAAGTAATACTAACTTCATTCACGACTGAGTCACGCTCCTTACGAGGGAAGCAATGTAATATTATTGGATTTCAGATACCTTTCATATGAGATATTTGTCATGAAAGAAAACGAAAGCCAACGAGCTGTAGCTCGTAAAAATGCTAAGCACCACAGCGCGAGAGTAAAGAGACAAAATATTTTTTTAATGAGCGCCTATATTTAAAATCATTGCCGCAGCGCTTGATAGCAAGAAACTGCGAAACAGAAGAAAGAACAATCTATCTTTTGTAAAGAAATGTTCTAGAGACTTCATTGTCCCTTGTACTTTTGGTCGCCTACATGTTAAGACGTACTACATAGCATTGCTTCAAGTTGTATTTTTATTTTGTGTAAAAACTATGTGAAACGACGAACAAACATTTCGGGAACTCGGGTGAGGATACAATGTACTTACGCACACGCAAGGACATTTAATTTTTAAGAAGGAATGGACTGACAAAGCAGCGATTATTGGACTGCGCCATGTACAAAAGAAATATCAGATGTAAATTATGCATTTATTGTGTATTTGTCATGTCCAGAAGTTTAAAGCCGATTTGTTTAAAATACATTACTATTTTAGGATTCAGTAATTTTCTTCTTATTCTTTTCTTTCACTAAACAAAAATGATTCAAATTGTATATGAGCTATGTTACAGGTTCGCTCTTTATCGCGGTGTCTCGATTGTATTTGGGAGATCACTAATGTGTTCAACTTCCGATCTGTTAATCTTTCTCTTACAAAATTGCACTAATTTGCTTTCATTTCTATTGTTATATTCAAATAGGTCGCTTAGGTATTTTCATGGAAGATTCTGGTTGCGTGAAGGCAATCCGGGTCAAAAGGTCAGTTAAGAGAACCCCTTCGCGTAATCAATCGGTGTACGTCTCCTGAACACAATCTAGAACCGACGCATCGGTGATCAATTAATAATCTCTCTCTCTTTTTAAGTCGTACTAAAAAACGGCCACGCAGGATAGACGTAAGTACGTAATCTAGCGTTAGGTTGCATTTTGTCAGTAAATATTACCAACGAACGGTTACAGCATCACTATTATTATTTACTACTACTTCTTATACAGAATAAGCGAGTTTCTAACGCTAAAACTTTCAATCTACCCGTCGACAACCGACACCGTTGTCTGCATAAACGCATAGTCATTGTGAACCGTCAACTCTAGTTCCTTCCTTTTGTAATGTTCTTTAATCAGATAATGATAACCAAACGATAACTGTCCTCTATAGCTATTGCCTTCGACTAGGTACAATTAACACATCACTTTCAAGTGAGTATGAATCCCATGGTTCAGTTGTCGACTGGAAACAAAACAATTGTCCTGTCTGCTAAAAGACAAAACATTTTCTGCCACTCATAGCGTGGAATCACGTGGAATCACCAGTCTTTCAATTCCCTGACTTGCTGAGACTTATGACAAGTCGTGTTTTCTCACGGCTCCTCTATCAAAGTACAAGGTTATAGTTGCTCTTAGTGAGCGCCGCCAGACGGTGCCTTGGGTCATTCATTCAGCTCTCTTGCCGCCGCTGCGCTGGCCTTTTGAGTAGAACTGCCGCCTCCTTCTGCTTTCAAGGAATTCTCTCCCCAGCTGTAAGGGTGGCGTGGCTCATGAATGGAGCAGTGACAGGTGGGTGTTCCCCCGGCCGATGACCTGGTGTAGCGAGCGCGTGGGGCCTTCCCCCACCATTAGTGGAGTGGGGTGAAGTCGCTCCCTGACGCCTCTGCCTTGTCGATGTGACCTTGGCCAGCCGTATCCCCCGCTGCTCGGGCCGCTCGCATTCTTTAGGACTGTGACACCCAACCAGTTCGTCTCGTCCGTGCAACTCGCATCATTAGCGACAAAAAACTCTTACAGTATATTAATACACATTACACAAACATCGATTACATGCAGAAACCAATAGATATTTACCTAACAAATTTTCCAAAACTGCATATCTCTAAAATGAAATGGCACACCCTTTTAAACTAATTTTCAGATACTTATGAATATATTACCCCATCTCATGTTTCACCTTAGCTCTTTATTATTTAATAACAAAATTCTGTACAAGTGCAACATGAACGCACATACTCTAGCGGACCACTTTCCTCTCTAATCTTTCATAATAGCAATATTTTTACTCCTTAACTATGTACAGTCCACACTTGTGCTAATGACATTACATGTCGTACCTCGTCACAAAACAAGAAAGTATTCTCAGAAAAAAAAAATTCTGTAGCTCATAAGCGCCAAACACATAATATCAAATAGTAAACTGTTACAAAATCCTGTCACAATAAGTATTTTGAAACTAATGGTACTAAATCTATAATCTACAGTACACTTTTGTGCCAGTGACAGAACGAAGTGCTACTTCTTTACATATTATGATTTTCATTCTAAAAATACGTCTATAACACGTTTGAGCCAGACACATATCATGACTAAACTACCATCAAGGTTCATCTCAAAAGAAGCATTTATAAAGCACAATTATACCTTACACATGTGACAATAGTCAAATACGCTCTCAAAAAAAATGCAACATTTGAAAAGTATGATTAATCACATCCTTTCAAAAAATTGAAACGTGTTCCCAAAGCACGAATATGCCTAACATATAATAATATTCTAGGGTAGGTAGGTTGCATTTTCTTTGTAGGAGTGAGTGTCTTGTAAGTGTTTGGCTCATAGATCACACTAGTCTATGTGGTATCGATAGCTAGGATGCCACGGCGTAGCTGCCAGTTAAGTTGGCACTACGACAGACAACGACGACAGCGCCCTCTAGCAGGCGCTGTTCAGCTCTACTAGTACCAATGGAGATTGCGCCGTTTGATCAAGAGCAGACGGCCAGGACACTTCGCTTCAGCTTCGCACTTCAGGGCAAAGTTATGTATTACTCTCATTGCTAAACTAAAGGTGATTTTTAATTCACACTGCAGTACCGAGAGATTTTCACCTTTTCCTGTGCCTACCCATGTGCCGCCTTCCAGGCGGGATACAGAAGTCTACAGCACACATTCAGCTAACATCACATCGTCTTTCTCATTCAACCCACTAACACGCCAACAGAATAGGTCTAGAAGTATGCTAACTTTAACACAGTCACACTCACGTTGCCATACTGTGCCTTCACTTCATCATACTCAACTATATAATCCATGGAGTTGTCTTGGAGATAGCATTTCAGCAATTACATCCTTTCACTCGGGTATAATTCTGGGTTGTCCTACATCTGCATCCACTTCACCAATTATTTATTCTGCTAAACAACAGCTCATATTAGCGACATTTTATCAAAGAACAAAAACACACCAATTATTCATTCTCCAAAGTAACGGAACACATTATTTACTTTTAATTTAAGAACAACAAAAAATAGCAGTTATTCATTCTGCAAAGTAACGGTACACATTCTTTGTATTGTTTCGATAGTTCTACTGGTATCAAGCTTCAACATAAAAAAATACTATCTTGCTAGATTGCAAACGTTGTGGTATAAGTAGATTATCAGTCATGTAGTGGGTAAGTTTCCACAATATTCATGATTTAGGTCTTACACTCCCTTTATGTTCTTCACGTTGTGCAGCTGTCCTCTTCATTCGTATCTCGGCCTTCCGTCCAGCCATTACTCCGCCATTTCTTGGTCCTCCTTCGCCATTCGCATCAATCTCAAGTGCAGCATACACAGGCCTCTGTAACATACTTCTAAGACTTGTCTACATTAGTAATCTCTATTCACTTTTATTCACCACTGTTTCATCACGTCGAATTTATACACTACTATTCATCACGTCGTTTCTCCTTAATAATTATTTATATGACAAAAATTCGTATGTACACCACTCTATCGACTCCTGTTCCTGACTCATTCGATCAGTCTATTCCATCGTACTTCCTGACGTCCCGCCTGCAAATTCTTATGTTCGATTCGACACTAGCCGGCCGCGGTGGTCTAGCGGTTCTGGCGCTGCAGTCCGGAACCGCGGGACTGCTACGGTCGCAGGTTCGAATCCTGCCTCGGGCATGGGTGTGTGTGATGTCCTTAGGTTAGTTAGGTTTAAGTAGTTCTAAGGTCTAGGGGACTTATGACCTAAGATGTTGAGTCCCATAGTGCTCAGAGCCATTTGAACCATTTTTTTGATTCGACACTACAGAAAAGTTACGCACAACAACAACAAAAATAAATGCACTGACTAGCTACCATAACTTGCCTACTTTCTACACTCCTGGAAATGGAAAAAAGAACACATTGACACCGGTGTGTCAGACCCACCATACTTGCTCCGGACACTGCGAGAAGGCTGTACAAGCAATGATCACACGCACGGCACAGCGGACACACCAGGAACCGCGGTGTTGGCCGTCGAATGGCGCTAGCTGAGCAGCATTTGTGCACCGCCGCCGTCAGTGTCAGCCAGTTTGCCGTGGCATACGGAGCTCCATCGCAGTCTTTAACACTGGTAGCATGCCGCGACAGCGTGGACGTGAACCGTATGTGCAGTTGACGGACTTTGAGCGAGGGCGTATAGTGGGCATGCGGGAGGCCGGGTGGACGTACCGCCGAATTGCTCAACACGTGGGGCGTGAGGTCTCCACAGTACATCGATGTTGTCGCCAGTGGTCGGCGGAAGGTGCACGTGCCCGTCGACCTGGGACCGGACCGCAGCGACGCACGGATGCACGCCAAGACCGTAGGATCCTACGCAGTGCCGTAGGGGACCGCACCGCCACTTCCCTGCAAATTAGGGACACTATTGCTCCTGGGGTATCGGCGAGGACCATTCGCAACCGTCTCCATGAAGCTGGGCTACGGTCCCGCACACCGTTAGGCCGTCTTCCGCTCACGCCCCAACATCGTGCAGCCCGCCTCCAGTGGTGTCGCGACAGGCGTGAATGGAGGGACGAATGGAGACGTGTCGTCTTCAGCGATGAGAGTCGCTTCTGCCTTGGTGCCAATGATGGTCGTATGCGTGTTTGGCGCCGTGCAGGTGAGCGCCACAATCAGGACTGCATACGACCGAGGCACACAGGGCCAACACCCGGCATCATGGTGCGGGGAGCGATCTCCTACACTGGCCGTACACCACTGGTGATCGTCGAGGGGACACTGAATAGTGCACGGTACATCCAAACCGTCATCGAACCCATCGTTCTACCATTCCTAGACCGGCAAGGGAACTTGCAGTTCCAACAGGACAATGCACGTCCGCATGTATCCAGTGCCACCCAACGTGCTCTAGAAGGTGTAAATCAACTACCCTGGCCAGCAAGAACTCCGGATCTGTCCCCCTTTGAGCATGTTTGGGACTGGGTGAAGCGTCATCTCACGCGGTCTGCACGTCCAGCACGAACGCTGGTCCAATTGAGGCGCCAGATGGAAATGGCATGGCAAGCCGTTCCACAGGACTACATCCAGCATCTCTACGATCGTCTCCATGGGAGAATAGCAGCCTGCATTGCTGCGAAAAGTGGATATACACTGTACTAGTGCCGACATTGTGCATGCTCTGTTGCCTGTGTCTATGTGCCTGTGGTTCTGTCAGTGTGATCATGTGATGTATCTGACCCCAGGAATGTGTCAATAAAGTTTCCCCTTCCTGGGACAATGAATTCACGGTGTTCTTATTTCAATTTCCAGGAGTGTATTTATCTTTACTTTTTCCCCAGTTTGATGTTAGAAAGACCTGCAAATTTTTTCTTCTGATTGTTTCTGCCAGTACAGTATTTTCATGAACTACCTGCCTTACTCTGAACGGTCCACTACACACAGTAAAGAATTTGTTAGTTAGGAACCTGTGCTTCTTTGATAATCGATGAGATTTTATTAGGATCTTGTCTCCTACTGCCAATTTGATCTTACGAATCATCCCTTTCTGTTTCTCCTGCCTGTTCTTAACCGCCTTTTTGATACGCTCTATTGCAGTCTTAGCAATTTCGGTGTTCTTCTGTTTCCCTGTTGGCGAAAAATCTACCAGCTCCCTGATTCGATCTGGTTGTGCTTCATTCTTTAACACTGTAATTGGTGATAAACCGGTTGCTCCATGTGGTAGCTCATTGAGGATGTTCTGAAAATCCTTAAGAAAAACACTCCAGCTTCTTTTTTGCCAATGGCAATAGATAGAAAATTTACTCCCAATATTCCGTCAACAGTTAGTGATGACACAATCATAAACACACTGCTAAACCTTTTTGATTGGCTCAAAAAAGTCTACCTGCGCTTGCGACTTCACTTCTATTCACTTTCCTGAAACTGCCCCTCTCACTGTAGTCTTCTGTAGGGGCAACGTTGGCCATGGCTTTGTTACATTACAGCAGTTAAATACATCTTCCCTCAACACACTCATTACACTGCCCGTGTCGATAACACATGGTACAATTACATTGTTGATTTCTATGCTAATTATTGGGTGGACTTCAGTCGCCACATCTTATAGTGCCTCTAACAAACTTTCCCTTAGCTTACCATAATCTATGTACATAATATTTACATCACTACAAGCCATGGTGTCGTGCATTTTATCTTGTAGTCATCTACTCGTTCCTTCATCTTTACGATGATGACTTTTCTCCCGTGAGTCTAATGACTAACTGCCTCTCTGCTCTTTGACAAGTAAATCCATTCCCCCTTCTTCCTTCGTCTCTATCTCATCTTTTATTTCCTCGGTTACCCGGTCGATATGTCCATGACTCCTGTCCTCTATTTCCTCGCCATCTTCCATTACCGTCATTGCGCTGATTCCGACCTCTCCAGGTATTCTGATGGTTTTTGGCGTTCCTGTCCTCAACTTTGTCTGGCTTATTAACTGTATCTGGATTCACGATGTTACTCTCATTACCGTGTTCCTGCAATAAGTGCTGGAATGATGCAGAATCATCCAAACCTCTGCCTGCCATTACTATGTCCCTACGTAATTTCTCCGGCAATTTTTTAATGCAAATTCTAATGAGCCCCCCTGGTTCGATGGCGCATCCAGATACCTGTTTCGTCTCTTTATTTGCAGATAGCACTCTATTGGATCTTTTATTGCGCCTTCATTACAATTTGGCATCATCAATATACCTAGTTTGACTTGGTTCTGTTTGCTTTTCGACCAGAACTCATTAAAAAACTTGTCACAAAATTCCTTATAGCTATGGCAGTCTTTAAAAGTTTCTTGCATTTTTGCTCTTGCCTCGTCCCTCAAATGGTTACACACACACTTCATTTTTAAGAGCGGTCCCCACGATGAAGATAAGGAATCTTGGAATTGGGATAGCCATAGGCATGGATGCTGGTAGTTGTTGGGATCTGGATAGAAGTGAACGTCTGTACCAACACAAAGTGCCTCCTACATTCCACTTCTGCATCTGTTTCTTCCGACCTTGGGCTATATCCAGTTGGGTTTGGCATCCGTTTTATCTGACACAGCCGTTCGTCTAATTCCAGAAGTTCGTCTTCCTCTTCCTGTCTATTTCTCCCTTCTAAATTTACTTCTCTCTCCCTCTGTAATCTACCTGGTACTGCGTTATCTTCGCTACTGTATAATTGTTGCAACAGTCTTAGGTCATCTTTATGTTTCCTATTTATCGCTAATTGCGGCTCTTTGAACCGTAATAACCATTGTACCTCTTCCTGATCTGCACCAACATCTCGCTGCGTTCTCTCAGAGCAGGTTTCACATTTTTCACTGATCCTTTCTACTGCTGTACTAATCTTAATCATTTTGGCCACCACCTCCGCAACTTCACCTTTGTGCTCAATTAGCGCCACTTCTTGCCGCGTTACTTGCGCCACCACGCTGTCTAAAACCCCTTGTTTATCTGCAAATATGTCCTCTAGTACCTCTCTAATTCGCTCATCCGGTAACACATCCCTACGTACGGCAATATCACTCTCTACCGCAACTATTCCAAGTTACTGGCTTTTACGTTGACGGCGTCACATACCTGTTTCAACGCACTCCGTCGTCTAACCGATTATGCACCGTTAAAAAACGCTCATCGAGAATGGATTATACACTACTGGCCATTAAAATTGCTACACCACGTAGATGACGTGCTACAGACGCGAAATTTAACCGACTGAAAGAAGATGCTGTGATATACAAATGATTAGCTTTTCAGAGCATTCACACAAGGTTGGCGCCAGTGGCGACACATACAACGTGCTGAGACGAGGAAAGTTTCCAACCGATTTCTCATACGCAAACAGCAGTTGATCAGCGTTGCCTGGTGAAACGTTATTGTGATGCCTCGTGTAAGGAGGAGAAATGCGTGCCATCACGTTTCCGACTTTGATAAAGGTAGGATTGTAGCCTATCACGATTGCGGTTTATCGTATCGCGACATTGCTGCTCGCGTTGGTCGAGATCCAATGACTGTTGGCAGAATATGGAATCGGTGGGTTCAGGAGGGTAACACGGAACGCCGTGCTGGATCCCAACGGCCTCGTAGCACTAGCAGTCGAGATGACAGGCATCTTATCCGCATGGCTGTAACGAATCGTGCAGCCACGTCTCAATCCCTGAGTCATCAGATGGGGACGTTTGCAAGACAACAACCATCTGCACGAACATTTCGACGACGTTCGCAGCAGCATGGACTATCAGCTCAGATACCATGGCTGTGGTTATCCTTGACGCTGCATCATAGACACGAGCGCCTGCGTTGGTGTACTCAACGACGAACCTGGGTGCACGAATAGCAAAACATCAGTTTTTCGGCTGAATCCAGGTTCTGTTTATAGCATCGTGATGGTCGCATCCGTGTTTGGCGACATCGCGGTGAACGCACATTGGAAGCGTGTGTTCGTCGTCGCCATACTGGCGTATCACCCGTCGTGATGGTATGAGGTGCCGTTGGTTACACGTCTCGGTCACCTCTCGTTCGCATTGACGGAACTTTAAACAGTGGACGTTACATTTCACATGTGTTACGACCCGTGGCTCTACCCTTCATTCGATTCCTGCGAAACTCTACATTTCAGCAGGATAATGCACGACCGCATGTTGCAGGTCCTGTACGGGCCTTTCTGAATACAGAAAATGTTCGACTGCTGCCCTGGTCAGCACATTCTCCAGATCTCTCACCAATCGAAAACGTCTGGTCAATGATGGCCGTGCAACTGGCTCGTCACAATACGCCAGTCACTACTCTTGATGAACTGTGGTATCGTGTTGAAGCTGCATGGGCAACTGTACCTGTACACGCCATCCAAGCTCTGTTTGACTCAATACCCATGGGTATCAAGGCCGTTATTACGGCCAGAGGTGTTTGTTCTGGAGCCGGCCGCGGTGGTCAAGCGGTTCTAGGCGCGCAGTCCGGAACCGCGCGACTGCTACGGTTGTAGGTTCGAATCCTGCCTCGGGCATGGATGTGTGTGATGTCCTTAGGTTAGTTAGGTTTAAGTAGTTCTAAGTTCTGGGGGACTGATGACCACAGATGTTAAGTCCCATAGTGCTGAGAGCCATTTGTTTGTTCTGGGTACTGATTTCTCAGGATCTATGCACCCAAATTGCGTGAAAATGTAATCACATGTCAGTTCTAGTATAATATATTTGTCCAAGGAATACCCGTTTATCATCTGCATTTCTTCTTGGTGTAGCAATATTAATGGCCAGTAGTATAACTTCCCCATTGCCTCTTTGTTACTCCTGTCTGTTGCTTCTAATCTCTCCTTCTTCTGCTTCTCCTGCTTGTAATCTCTATCCATCCTCTGTAAAAACTGTAATAGTGCGTTATCATTCGCTGTAGTCGGTGCGCTCACATCAGCTGGCTGAGCGCGCGCGGCTTCGCTTGGAGGGGGCCACGCTTCCGTCATCTACCTGAGCGCGCACCGGCTCGCCTGTGGTGGCGGGAAAAGAGCCCGGCTGCAGGCCAAGCACGCTGCCGAATAACGGAACTTCTCCACGCCGTCCGCTGTCCCAGCCAGCCGCTTGTGACTGTACGCTTCCTTCTGACCCTCTTGCTTCTTCATGGTCGCCACCTGCTTCCGCCTGCACTATGCTGTCTGCCACGTTCGCTTCTGAATCACTTCTCTCCAAGGTGACTAGACTTTCGGAGAGTGACCTTGTTACCATTAACATATCGCGGAAATTACGCTACTATTTTCTTAGCCCAGAACAACCGAATATTTAAAAAAAATCCTTACCAAACCAAAAAGAAAATTCAGAGAAATTTACACCATAGCAACATTACGGTTACAAAAAAATTGGTGATCAGTGGTACACAACATTTCTCCCCACTACCGTCTTAAATAACGAAAGAAATAAATCGTAAATGCGATTTCACTCGATTCGCACAGTTCGATATCACAATGAATCCTGGCAGGGTCGAAATAATGGGAGGTTCCTACCCCATTCTGTGGCATCTAAGAGTCAGGCCTACTAGTTGAGTGGCTTGCCAAGCGAGTGCAATTATTATTCGTACATCAGAAATATTTTTATGGTTATCATACCCACTGCAACTGTGCTTGAAATATGAGCCCTAGTGCCTGTCAGTTAAGCTATAATTTATTCTCGTCCTTACTTCTTAATGCAACGGAATGGATAACGCATCTGACTAGTAGCTAGTGTACACCTCTGATTGACTCACTCCACCCTGGCAAGGCCACATTTCCTTCCTGTGGTATATATGTTATCCAAAGCTTGGACATCCCAACAAGAAAATGGAGGTTATCGTCAAATACCTCAATAAAATGGCTACCCACAACTTAATAATCAAGACCCCTATTTCTCTTATATATCTCCTCTATTATTAGAATAATTTCTTTCACGCTAATGTGGAAAAATTCCTAGCATTACACTTAGACACAATAGTTAAACAAGTGATTCTCCACCCAATGGGCATGATATAACATAAGCCTTTTACTATTCTATGGTATCGTAATGCTTCTGTCTCTTGCTACTATGCACTTTCTGGATTGGTAAGGAATCTTTCGCTACTTCATTCTCTCCCACACTCTCGTAATCTCATTCATTAGGAACATATCGAATTTACTAACTTTCGTGATGCACTAGGAAAAATCATGCTTGACCAACTAAATTCGCTACTGTCTCATGCAAATGACACAGATTAAATACACATGATAAATCACACTGACAGTATAAAATACATCTCTAAAAACAAAATGTTTTGTTTTCTACTCGTTCTGCTTTCCCACATGAAACAATACTCATCCCAGATTCACGCGTCACTGACCCACGTAATAATTTTTCTACCACAGACTCTGGAGGACTTATGCACATCTCCCTGTGCAATGCAACCCACATGGAGTTGACGGGTAGATGGCTGACTCACCTTAATTCACTCTCAGAGTGTCTGGATATCATGCTGGCGTCACACAAATGTATCTCACAATGGAAGTTACGGTATCTTATTTACCTCACACACGGATCCTCAACTGAATTCTAGGACAAGCACTTCTAATTCTTTTTATTGTCTCATAGTCAGGTTGAGACTCAAATTGTACTCACCAAGTGCAAGTGCTTGTCTCTAATCAAGTTCTACACACGGAAATCTTATTTTCAACTTAGATTTACACGCGCAAGTATTTCATCGTAATACTACCCGACGCTAGTATTTCGTCTTATAATTACGTCACGTGGTTTCTTTGTCACTTTCGAAGAATCCTATGTTCCCCAGGAATTTTTACCTGCCCATCACTTTCCTAACTATTTACATAAGCCTCCCTCCAAAAGCTTCTGAAAAGTGAAATTATTAGTTCATCTACTCGTAAGTATTCCAGATTCATACCATTTTTATTTAAATTTGTTTTTCTGGAGCATACATAGAGCACGTCTTCACACCTCAGGAACCAGCGACAGAGTGCTGAAACATGACCGTTCATCCGGTCATCCCGCGCTTCCGCAGAAGTTGGGGAGGACCTTGCCACCGTATCGGTCAGCCACATTCCAGGCCCTCTGGTGCTCTCGTGTACTTCCTCTCTTGTCTCTTTGGTTCGGCCAAAAGTGACCTGAGGTACGTTTGAGCAGTTGCCAGCGGGCTCGTGCGCATGCGCAGAGCTGTATTCGCGTATGAGCAGTGCCTTCCTCCCGGTTTTGGCTACTCGAAGCGTGGCTGTTTGCCGCATGAGCAGTAGCAGCAAGTAGCCAGATGCTACCTGGAAAATCTTTTCCGGTGCGCCCAAACTGCCAGATTCGTGCATGCACAGATCAAGCTAAAAGCTGAGTTATAGCGGGAGGGGAGGGGGGGTCCTTCTCCACGTGACGTGTGTATATGTTTCGTGATACTGCTGGTTTCTTCGTTTAGAGCTCCCAAGTCAAATGAAAACAAAACACAGTTCTGTGCCCGGGATCCATCAAGTGAATTAATATACATTCTCCTTAATCATGAAAGACCAAAATAAGTTAGTAGTTTCAATTTTCTGATTTTTTATTATTTCCACGTTATTTGCAATCCACCGTAAATGTCTTAATGAAGCTATTTCTGTGTGTTTTGTAGAGAAATTTGCTTCTATTAATTTTTTTACGCTTAGGCAGTTAGGTTATTTGAAAATAAGTGTTTCATTCCGCACTGTTGGCTACTTTCAACTTCGTTGAATTTCAGGTGCAAATTTTCATTTTCTGGGACGAATGACATTATACCACAATAAAGAGCCAAACATACGAATACAGTACTGGATCTCCAAGAAAATTGCTATCACGTAAACCACATAGGAAAGCTGAATATCAGGTACTTCAGAATGCATCTGTACATAGAAATGTGCAATTAGAGCGTAATGAAGCATTTTAGTATGGTTTATGAAATTCCATTGCTGCTGGAGTAGTCTCTGATGTCCTGTTCCTTTTACGACATTTTAAGATCTCTTAATGCTGTATACGTTCGAACATACGCAAACAATGACCTGAAGCCAAGTAGGCAAATTTGGTCAGTAGTTTTGAACTAAATATTTTGTTTCAAATATATTGACATCTGTAGCAGAGTTCTACAAATCTGTCTTCTGTATTCGATCACAAGGAACTTGTCTAGTACCTCCTCTAGGCCTGAAGGTATTTCTTAATTTGTGTTTACATCTTAAATTGATAGAATGCTATTCTATGCTAAATTGTAGACTGGCAGCATACCGTGTTTTATCGTTTTAACTCCCCGCATGGCTTTATATTCATTCCTAGAGTAGAATATAAACTGTCAGTTGTACAGTTTCTTTGCCTCACAGACAACCTTGTTAATTTTTTTACACATGTTGAAGTAGTCATGAAAATTATTGTCCTTTGTTCTGGTGTAAGCTGCACAACAAACTGCTTTTCTTTTTTTTTTTTTTTTTTTTTTTTTTTGCAAGAAATTTGTATTCCATCCTGCTAGCTGTGTAAATGGAAATGATTGGAAATGACACATAACAATACTGCAGAGTACGAATTTAAAAAAAAAAATCGGTCACAGTCACCCCATAGAAAAATGTTATGGTACTTGTTTGAGCTGTGGAGCCTAATTTTGAAATGACATTATACCAAGAACTGCTTCCTTAGTTGTATCCTTAATCTGGATGGTATATGATAAAGCAATTGCTCTAAGTGCAAATCTGTATGTCCTCTCAACAACTTGCCGCAGGGCTGCACATGGTCACGTGGTGCCCCACCACGCACGAAATTCCACACAGAAAGACGTATGAGCAGAACAAGCACCAAGCACGGGCTGCCTACGTCACCGTAGCTGCGCATGCGCAGTAGTTTGTTGTCTGGCGCTGTCTGGTAATTGCTCAAACGAACCTCAGAGAACCGTCTCAAAGATGACTATAGTAGCTACCTTCATTATCTGTGGTCAGCAGGCGACCAGCCATTCATTCAGTTCACAAACATCTGAATTGCCCTTCTTTCCTACATTGGTATCCGGCTTCGGTGTATTAAATAAAATAGTGTTATTCTACTAAAACGCCGGCCGGAGTGGCCGTTCGGTTCTAGGCGCTACAGTCTGGAGCCGAGCGAGCGCTACGGTCCCAGGTTGGAATCCTGCCTCGGGCATGGATGTGTGTGATGTCCTTAGGTTAGTTAGGTTTAATTAGTTCTAAGTTCTAGGCGACTGATGACCTCAGAAGTTAAGTCGCTTAGTGCTCAGAGCCATTGAACATTGAACATTCTACTAAAAAACGCTGTTCTGACAAGAACAACAAAGAATGTTGTTGTACATCTTTTCTATGTCTGTCAGTACTGTACCCTTTCAGTTTATAAGCAGTTCGAGCGGCGGATATACACCGACGACACCTTTGTAGTGGGGAACAGCTTGGCCAGTTCCTAGGACCCCTGAATAGTACAGGAGAAAGTAGTGTAATCATCTTAAAGTTTGTCGCCTTAGTGTTTAGGGGGTACAAAACTTGCTGGGTGGTTCTATTTCAGATTTTGGACGTATATGTCCTGTATTTGAATATTAAGATAGTTGCATTCCGTACAGTGGGGGATAAATAAAAACCTGAAGGAGTGGGCGCTAAAGATATCTTGAGCTAAGTTTACCGTAATAAATTATGATCAAGTCACGTACAACGTTTAAGAAAGTTTTATTTACGCTGATTATACACATATACAAGACAATGCCGTCTTATGACATAAAAAAGTTACAATTGTGGTTCTCTTCCTTAAATGATGAATTCAGTGCCCTATTCTTCCTGGCAAATTGGTCACCTACGTCGTCAATAAGACAACCAATGTCAGGTGTATGTTCAACAGAGCTATGGCATTAAGTTGATCCTCCTTCATTGTCGACCTCAGCCATGTTTTTGTACGCCGCAATGTTGAAAAACTTCTTTCTACTATAGCAATAGATGCAGGTACACTAGCAAACGTATGCAAAGTAGGATAGTCAGACCTAGGACAAACAGACAACACTTGCATAACAGAATCGTGATCGTTTAGGGCGTTTATGCTCATTTGCTTGTATTGAAGAATCTCTCCCATTATTATCTTTTTAATCACCAAGTGTGATTACTCTTCAAAGAACGGTAGTTCAGTTAAGCGCTGATTCAATTTATGTGCCACATCATTACCGTCATGTTTCAGTTGTTGTGAGGGCAAGAGTATGTTGAATTTTAATGACAAATATTTTCTTCAGCAAAACGTTCTCACGTATCAGTCGTAACCCCCCCCCCCCCCCCCCCATGGACCAGTCGTGGAATAAAAACAGTTCGTTTCCAATACCTCATAGCATCATCATTATGATCGCAGTTTTCCCTGTGTCTTTGTCTGCCTGTAAGACGGGGAACAATCATCTCTACGTCTATCTCTTCCACAATTGCCTTCACCTCTTCAATAATACGAGCAAAGTTCAGAAATGGTTCAAATGGCTCTGGGCACTATGGGACTTAACATCTGAGGTCATCAGTCCGCTAGAACTTAGAACTACTAAAACCTAACTAACCTAAGGACATCACACACATCCATGCCCGAGGCAGGATTCGAACCTGCGACCGTAGCAGTCGTGCGGTTCCGGACTGAAGCGCCTAGAATCGCTCGGCCACCGCGGCCGGCACGAGCAAAGTGGCTATCGGCATTGGCTCCCATGCCGTTGTATATCTTGAGCGTCGAATCTAATTTTGCTTCTGCCATCGCGACGTCCAAGCTATGGTCTTGTAAGATTTTGCTGACTGGATATGTTATGCTCATAATATCACTCAGTGTAATCAGAGTGATAACAAACTCGCAATTAGAGAGAGCTCAAAGGAGACTATTGGCTTTGGCAGCCGTTGTTCTGTTCCTCCATCGCAGTATTTCTTTAAGGGGCTCCGGAACGCCCTATACTTGCAATGTTAAAATAACGCTTAAAAATTACATCTTTTCTCACAAGTTGAACTTTTTACAGATTATTTATTGGAATATGGGCTACAACTTAACACAGGGATTTTACAAAATTTTAATTCAGTTATTAAAGATGATTTTTTTTCAATTGTAATGAAAATTCACAACATTTTTTGCAATTTTTTATTTATATATTCAAAAATATAAAGTTTTTTGGAAAAAGGCTGTGTTAAATTATGCAGAAGGTACTGTGTAATATTTACTGAAAGTTTGAAACAAATCTGTTTGGAAGATCCTTAGAAAACATGTAATTAGTATGAGAAAATAAAAGTTTTGGGAATTGATGGACAAAGATTGGATTAACTTTTTAGTGCATTCCAGGTCCATAGGATGGATTATCTTCATCCTCTGCAAACTCCTCCTCCAGCTTCCTCTTGTTCCTCCTCCTGTTTACTCTTGCTTGTATTTCTAGACTCTTTACAGCCCTGTCTGCAGCCCGAAGGCGTTCCTCGTACCATGTTAGAATGTTATTATTTACAGTAATAACACATACCTTTGGATTTCCAACATTTCTCCTTTTCTTAAAAGCCTTCAGAGGATTTCTAATAACTTTACTTTTACTCATTATTATACTTCAACAAAACAGAGACTCAAGAAACAGAATTAATTACGAATATTTTCGAGATAACGACAGAGTAAATAAACATGAAACAATTGACAATCACACCAGCGATATATATTGAACCATCACAGGTTAGCCACAACACACACTTTATCTCACATCACTAAAATGTACCTGATGAACACGGACGTTAATAATAACACCATTTGACAGCAGTTTAACAGCGCCACAGTGGGTCACGCCCATGTAGAACACATTTCAAAAAAAAATTTAAAAATAGTTGTAGTCTTCGGAATTGAATAAATTATATATCTATTAAAAGGTAATAGTCTGCAGATTCAGAAAACGCAAAAAAGTAAAAATTGAACTTTTCATGATTTTGAGCCCCTTAAGAACTTTGCAAACTGTTCCGAGATCAGCTGCGAATCGAATAAGAGCATCATGTCGCTCAACCCATCTCGTTTGACAATGTGACTGCAGCTCATGTTTTAGGTGGCTCTTCAATGCTGCGAACCGCTTGCTAGACGCTGTAAGGAACGATACTACTTCTTCAATAGTAAAAAGTGAAATTCTTCCAACCCATATGTGGCATACAACAGTATTGGTTAAAAACAGTCTTGGTTGCAATTTTAGTTTTTTATTTTTCAACGAAGCGTTTCGCCTTATTTAGGCATCTTCAGATTATCTTTTCTAGATGGACGCGAGAGGCACCAAGATCTGCATAACGCGTTCCCGTTCACACGGCGCTGTGGCGCATTATGCTTACTACCTGAGCCCCCATCTTACTCTGTTACTCGCTCCTGTGAACGGGCTAAGAACAACATGCACACCCATGCTCGAGGGAGGACTCGAAACTCCGGCGGGAGGGGCCGCACAGTGCGTGACATGGCGCCTCAAACCGCGCGGCCACTCTGCGAGGCTGGAATCTTGTTCAAATGGCTCTAAGCACTATGGGACTTAACATCTGGGGTCATCAGTCCCCTAGACTCAGAACTACTTAAACCTAACTAAACTAAGAACATCACACGTATCCATGCCCGAGGCAGGATTCGAACCTGCGGCCGTAGCAGCAGCTCGTTTCCGGAGGGAAGCGCCTAGAACAGCTCGGCTACCGCGGCTGGCGGAATGTTGTTCATGAATGGCAACACAACAGGGCGAAACAGCAGATAGACGTACAAATTGTAGTCAGAGTGAGTGGGATAACTACGTTCGTGCTCCTGCTGTCATACCAAATCGCTCTCCAGTCCATATCTCCAGGTATAGAGCAAGTACGTCTAGCATGCGGAAGATACAGGGTGTTTCAAAAATGACCGGTATATTTGAAACGGCAGTAAAAACTAAACGAGCAGCGATAGAAATACACCGTTTGTTGCAATATGCTTGGGACAACAGTACATTTTCAGGCAGACAAACTTTCGAAATTACAGTAGTTACAATTTTCAACAACAGATGGCGCTGCCGTCCAGGTAAAAATAAGCTTCGTCAGTAAACCAAATGCTGCCCACATGCATATCGCCGTCACCAATCCTGTGCACTATATCGTTAGCAAATGTCTCTCGTGCAGCAATGGTAGCGGCGCTGAGGGGTTGCCGCGTTTGAATTTTGTATGGATAGAGGTGTAAACTCTGGCGCATGAGACGATACGTGGACGATGGCGTCATTTGGACTGCAGCTGCAACACGGCGAACGGAAACCCGAGGCCGCTGTCGGATCACCTGCTGCACTAGCTGCGCGTTGCCCTCTGTGGTAGCCGTACGCGGTCGCCCTACCTTTCCAGCACGTTCATCCGTCACGTTCCCAGTCCGTTGAAATTTTTCAAACAGATCCTTTATTGTATCGCTTTTCGGTCCTTTGGTTACATTAAACCTCCGTTGAAAACTTCGTCTTGTTGCAACAACACTGTGTTCTAGGCGGTGGAATTCCAACACCAGAAAAATCCTCTGTTCTAAGGAATAAACCATGTTGTCTACAGCACACTTGCACGTTGTGAACAGCACACGCTTACAGCAGAAAGACGACGTACAGAATGGCGCACCCACAGACTGCGTTGTCTTCTAGATCTTTCACATCACTTGCAGCGCCATCTGTTGTTGAAAATTGTAACTACTGTAATTTCGAAAGTTTGTCCGCCTGAAAATGTACTGTTGTCCCAAGCATATTGCAACAAAAGGGTGTATTTCTATCGCTGCTCGTTTAGTTTTTATTGCCGTTTCAAATATACCGGTCATTTTTGAAACACCCTGTAGGTTCCAGGCCCTCAACTGGCCTCTTTGTAACCAACACATGGCTATCACTGGCACCGAGCCAGTTCCAGCTTTCATCAGAAAACAGAATTCCACCCTGCCATCCAATGACCTCTCGCTTGGCACCATTGAAATCGCGAATGGCGGTGGTTTGGGGCCGGTAGAATGCATACTACAGGGCGTCTGGCTCGGAACAGTTCTTAAAATAAACGATTTGTAACAGTTTGCTGTGTCACTCTGGTGTGAACTGCTGATCAAATTGCTGCTGCAGATGCAGTACGGTGCGCCACAGCCATACGCCGAACACGATGGTCTTCGTCCTGGGTAGTGACATGTGGCTATCCGGTGGCCGGCCTTCTTGCGACCGTACATTCTCTTGAGCACCGCTGCCAGCAATTATGTACAGTGGCTACATTTTTGACACGTCATCTGTGGTAGCACCGAGGAGATATAAAGGATGGGAATTTTCGAGGGAAGGGATTTATCATACACAAGTAAATCCTTCTCGTTATCTCTCTGTTTGACTTGCCCTAATGTACACCACATCAATCGATTTCCGTCCTATTCGGATAATTCCTTCGTAGTGTGTCGTTGACTTTTTTTTTGCGTAGAATGTACGAGGGTTTTCAAGAAAGAAAGTTCCGATCGGTCACAAAATGGAAACTACTGGGAAAATCCGACAGAGCTTTGCATAGATGTGTTGGGTAGTGTCTCTAGAATGCCCGTCAATCGTGTTGCGTTGCTCTTTTCAGTTTTGAGTGAACAGTGAGCACGTAAAGAGGCGCAGGGAATAGTGTCTCCCGCCAAGTATTATTGCCTGGTTAGAGGTTTCGCCTGTGTCATACAGCCCACATAACACAACTGTCGAGCAGTTCCTTCTTCATGCCAATTCTCGGCCACATGCTGCAGGGACAATCATGACGTTCCTGCAGCGTTTCTGATGAGATGTGTTTGATCACCCACAATACAGTCCGTCATTGGCTCCCCTCCCCCCCACCCCCGAGTCTCATCTCAGCTCACAAAAACCACTGGCTACGAAGACAATTTTTTTACACAGACAACGAGCTGCAGACCAGCGCAGATAACTGGCCGTAAGTACAGGCGGCTGCTGTCTAGGATGAGGATACTGGAAAGTTGATACAACAATACGACAAAACTCGAAGTTGGAGCGGCGACTATGTAGAGCAGCAGATGAAACATGTACGTAACTGTTAGAAACAAAACGTTTCTGGTTTTCACTGTGGTTTCCATTTCGAGACCGATCGGAACTTACTTTCGGGAAAACCCTCGCATTTATTCTGTCGCTCTAGAGTTTTTAGCAGTTACCTTCTTTCTATACAGCATTATCACTTAACTTCTGGATGAAATTCATGCTTGACATGTGTAAGACGTATGCTTTGCCGGCGATGGGCGAGGCATGACAGAATCTCTGACCAGAGAGTAGTTTGTCGTTAGTTGTTGGTTGTCGCTAGTCTGCGCTTGTCTACGCGAGTCGACAGTAGTCTGGTGTAGTCTGCGTGAGTCAGCGGGAGTCGGCATGTGTCGGCTGTGTGCTCTGCTCGGGACTCTGGTCAGGACTCTGGAGGATGAGTATTGTTGTAGAACGTAAAGAAGCAGCCTTGCGGATATTTAATAATGTATGTTAATTGTCAGTTAATTTGTTCCAAAAAAATGCCCCAATAATAATTTTTATAATATAAAGTAACTCTTTTAAAGAAAAGCATTCATTTCAATTTAAAGAATATTTCCAATGCATGATCATTCCTTCCAAGAATAAAAAAAAAAAATATACGCCAGCATTGCACGAAGCTGTGCCAAAAAAAATCTAATTAAGAGCAGATATAATTGCAGTTTTTATTGAGGTAAGAAGTTTTTTTTTTTTATTCATAATACAGGGCCGAAGGGCAGCGCTGCTGTCCTCATAAAATTTATCAGGTTACTAAACTTTTTCATTATTGTGGTGTTTAGGAATTTTTCTGTTTCGAACTTAACATTAAATGAGAAAGGAATTTTGTGGTAACATTAAATGTGAATGCATTTCTGCACACAGACTATAAACGGTAGACAATTTTGTTCAGAGGTTACAATATTAGAAAAATTCATTTAATTATTATTTTTTGTGGCGAGGCTACACTTGGCTCATTTTCATTTTCATTTTTTTAATTTTTTTAAAATTATTTTTGTGGGGAGGTTACACATGCTCCAATCCTTTAAATATGGAAAATAGTCAGAAACACTCCCATAAAACAGTGACACTGAAATTAAATGTGCTAACGTGTTTCTCCAGGAAAAGCTCTCAATTTTCCAGCGGGATGGCAGTGATGACAACGTTTCAGGTAGTGCCATACTCTCATTTTTCGTAGATAACATACGCCGGCAGAGTCATACTGCCAGCACGTGCTTTTGTTCTCATGTCGTGGTATGCGTGGCAGAATGCAATAACGGAAGAATAACGTGACGAATTAGCTCTGATTGCAGCAATGCGAGACTACTAAAGGACTGTTCATGCGTGACCACCATACAGACACACCGAGACTTTTTCTGAACAACGTCTCCAATTATACGTAATTATTGGTGGTAATTCGTACCTACCGGCGTTGCTGTTGGAGATTTTGGTCAGGCTTTGTGGCTGGAAACTCAGTACAATCTGCACCATCAAGCACACAGTACAAGAAACGGGCCGGACCTTAGAAACAACTGGCGTTACCTACACGCACGGGCTTTCATCAGCAGACGGAGCTGGCATTAATTGCAGGGTGAAGGGCGGTCTTGCAGAGAGCCCTGTCTGTAATCAAGGACACGCGGTGACGCCCCTCCAGCACCAGCGAGCTGCATGGAAAATGTCGAGTGCCGCGGCCTCCTCAGAGGTCACGCGAGCTCCAAACTCTGGAGCACCCAGGCGAGGCCAACGTGAAAGGGGACCTGCGACTCTCTTATGACGTCAAAACCGTAGTGCCACCACACAGCCTACCTCTACACGGCGATTGCTTGCTCCATTTTCGAGCTTATGCAGAATTTGAGCGTGATACACTGGCCGAAAAAAAAAAATCCCAGCACCGAAAAGTAATTAATGTTGGTTAATGAAATTTGGGGAATAAATTTGTCTGGGTAACCTCTTCAAGTGATTAACATTGCAGGATCAAAGGTTAATGTAACAGCAAGATAATCCAAGACCAATTAGAAACGCTGGTACATTAATAATAGGTGTAACCAACAGAATGTTCAATGGAAGCATTCGAACGTGCTTGCGTTGTGTTGTACAGGTGCCGGGAGTCCGCTTTGGGATGGAATTCCACGACTGTTGCATTTTACGGGTCAATACTGGGACGGTTAATTCGGTTCATGTATGATGGTGGAATTGCCGATGGATAATGCCCCATAAGTGCTCGACTGGAGATAGATCTGGCGTTCGATCTGGCGAAGGCAACATTTCGACACTCTATAGACCATGCTGAGTTACAACAACGGTATAAGTACGAGCTTTATCCTGTTAGAAAACACCCCCTGGAATGATGTTCAAATATTCAAATGTGTGTGAGTTCCTAAGGGACCAAACTGCATAAGTCATCGGTCCATAGACTTACACACTACTTAAACTAACTTATGCTAAGAACACAGGTACCACTGCGGCAGTCATACATAAAAGCAACTAAGCTATAGTCAGCAGGTGTAGGCTACAACAACAAACCACAGATTAGCAGACAGCCGAAAAAAAACACAAGAGTATGAACTGTATGACTGAATAGCAAGTGTACTGTTTTTGGTCTACTCAACGTGTAATATTGCTGGCTCTACAACCATCATACTCGGCTACAAGAAGCTCTTTTTAGAGCAGTTGAGAAGGCAGCGGCGGTGACATGACGTAATGTGGTGCGAGGTACCCAACGACAGGTGATTTGTTCGGTACGGGTATCGTCAGAAAGACCGCCTAAATTGTGCTCCTTCTCCGCGATTGGCTGCTGTGTTCGGAAGCTTCGCGGCAAAATGATAATCTTCTGTCATTAATGTTGCGGATTGGCAAGAGAGCCAACCCACTATGAGAGGAAGCCGAAAGGCACGCGTTTTAGCTCACGCAGGCTGGCGTGAGGTCTGGAACAGGTCAAGGAAATGAGACTAGCAAAAAACGTACGTAGCTGCTGGAATACTTAACTTTAATCCATAATTGGTAAACATCGCTCTTGACGGTACATGTTTTACAGCATCAATAGTAACTCGTAATGGCGCCTTGCTAGGTCGTAGCAAATGACGTAGCTGAAGGCTATGCTAACTATCGTCTCAGCAAACGAGAGCGTATTTTGTCAGCGAACCATCGCTAGCAAAGTCGGCTGTACAACTGGGGTAAGTGCTAGGTCTCTAGACCTGCCGTGTGACGGCGCTCGGTCTGCAATCACTGACAGTGGCGACACGCGGGTCCGACGTATATTAACGGACCGCGGGCGATTTAAAGGCTACCACCTAGCAAGTGTGGTGTCTGGCGGCGACACCACAATTAAAATTGGAAAAACTGAACAGTGTATTTACTTTCATTTCGTGTAAGAGCATCTCTCAATAGCAGGCTACGATTACAGTATTTGTTAATTACCAGATGAATAGTAAACTGTTGGTAAACGAAAAGGCAGACAGAGATCTTCGGATCGCGCGGGCTGAGTGGTTCGGCTGTTAAGATCAGAGCTGGCTGGACAGCTTCGGAGGGCAAACACGTCTGCCTCAGTCGGTGTCAGTTAAGACTTTACTAGCAATCTCTGGTTATTTGGATACGTCGTTGAGAACAGTCTGATAGTAATTACGCAAATACGCAGTTCATTGTTTTGCTTTTATGAAAGTGTGATTGGAGATTATTTGTGATTCATCAAATGGAATAAAATTTTGCAGTTTCTCCTATTCTACTAATAAAGAAAGGGAGTAGCATCGCGTATAAACAAACTATTTGGAAATTTAATTATTTATAAAAATCAGTTCCTCGATAAGAGATAACTATAGCCTCAAGATTACGGTTTCACGACCTACGTGCTGTTTACTGCGCAGAGGACAACAACTATAGAAGGTTGGTGAACATTAATTAGAAGTTATGCATTCCATTCCGAACCTTGCAAGCAGAGAGGCACCTCGCGTGTACTGCAAATCTTAATACAAATGAGATCAGTGACACGTCATCTGTGGTAATACAGAGGGGGCGCAAAGGAGAGAAATTTTCGAGAGAAGGAGTTTATCACACGCACGTATATATCACCCCCCCCCCTCTCCCTCTCTCTTTCTCCCTCTCCCTCCCTCTCTCTCTCTCTCTCTCTCTCTCTCTCTAGCTCCACTATCCCTTTTTTTGCCGTAAACAGTTCACTTGTTATTCAGATTTAAACGCGGAATTGTTCTACCATGAAACAACGAAAGACTTTTTAAATTAGAGGATGAATATTGTTTACAGAGTTGTCAGTCCAAAGACAGGTTTGTCACTGCCGTACAATCCATTTACCTTGACCGAGTTCTTCAGACCTCCGTCACTACCACTTGCAACTCAAGTCTTGCTCTCCCTCTGCAGTTCCTCATACACAAACTAACGATTCCTGCATGCCTACCTGTGCTGTTGGCCGATCCCTTCCGTGACACACATTTATTTCCCCCGTACGTCGGCTTAGTTCGTCTTAAGTAGTTATTCAGTCCACCCCTCTAATCTCCAGCATTTCTAAACCTCCACCTTCGGAAAGCTCTTGTCTTCTCGTTCCAACAGTTTATGGTCCACGTTTCACTTATAACCAACGCTACACTGCAGGCTCATACCTTTCGACCGATTTTCTTGGCATTGCCAGCCTGCTTTTAAAACCTCCCTACTTATAACGTCGATGCTTAAACCTAGGCCTCCCGTATGTTTCGCAAGCCAGCGCACAGTGCGTGACAGAGTGTATTTCGTACCAATATTATCGGATTTCTTTCGTATTCCATTCGCCTATTGAGCAAGGGGAAAATGACTGCCTACGTACCTCCGTAAGCACACTAATTTCTCTAATCTTGCTCCCACCATCCCTACGCCTCAAGTACGACACCAGCGGTGTCGCACAGTGAGCTTCGAAAACAAGTTCTCTGAATTTTCTCAACAGAACTACGTCCTCTTTCTTCTAGGGATTGCCTTTTCAGTTACACCATAATTTATGTCACACTTTCGTAGCGGTTGTTCCGACCTGTTGCGATGCTATCACCGCATTTCTGAATCCTTTCCATGTTTTATGTCACCAGCACTCTAGAACTGCTCGCACTAACGCCCTGTACGCGTCTGCCTCTTGAGGTGCGCTGTTCTTTCCCAAAATCTCTCCAACAAATCCAAGCGTTCCACTCGTCTTCCCTAATCGTTCCATTTGATATTGCTTCTCTGTATTACCGCCACAAATTTGTACGACACGTGTTCACGATGTTCACTACTAACCGGTGATCACACATCATTAGCTTCTTTCTCTTCGTTTCTTATACACTGTATCTACTATTACCAGTGTCTCACTTCCTACCCTATTTCGCTTAGCATCGCCTGATTTAATTCGACTATACTCCATTACCCTACTTTTATTTTTTGTTCATGCAGATGTTAAAACATCTTTTCAAGGCCCTATCCATTCCGTTCAACTGGTATTTTAACTCTTTTGTCGCCTGCTACACAACCAGTAAACGCCCAGCGTGTAAACGAATCGAGCAGCCATGTCCGATGTGTGGCGATAAAATAACGAAAAAGATGCCGAGACAGTCAGTAAGGATACGCCAAAGATGAATAACCAATGGCCGTGAAGCGTGAAGCCTTCTGAACCGAATGCGGCATCTCTGGGGTCCGTATACAAATCACTGTACCCGTCGCGTTCGTTTCTATAAGAGCTGTTATTTTCTTTTGTGGAAAATGCACTTGTTAAAATATCTTTTCGAGGCACTATCCATTCCGGTGTTCAACTGCTATTTTAACTCTTTTGTCGCCTACTACACAACCAGTAAACGCCCACCATGCCCGATGTGTGGCGATGAAATAACGAAAAAGATGCTGAGACAGAGTGATTAAGGATATGCCAAAGATAAATGACCAATAGACGTGAAACGTGAAGCCTTCTGAATCGAATGCGGCATCTCTGGGGTCCGTATACAAATCAGTGTACCCGTCGCGTTCGTTTGTATAAGAGCTGTTATTTTCTTTTGTGGAAAAAATTGTAAGTGTAAAAATAGAACAAAGAATTTTCGTGAAGTTTCACGCGAAATTTGGAAAACCTGCTAACTTTTACTAAAAGAAAGCCACTTGTGATCAACAATACCAAAACCTTTTGAAAATCTAGGAGTCTGGAATCGATTTGAGATCCCCAGGAAATGGCCCTCATTACTTCATGAGATAAAGAGCTATTTCTGTTGCACAAGAACGTTATTTTTTGAATCCGTCTTCACTATTTGTCAATACACTGTTTTCTTCGAGGTAACACCAAACCGTTCGAACACAGTATATGTTCCAAAATACTACAGAAAATCGACGTCACTTGCATAGGTTTTAATTTGGCGGATTACTTCTCTTTCCTTTCTTGAGTACTGGGTTCACTGATCTTTTGTCGAGCGAGCGTTAGTGTATGATTGCCAATTAAGGAGCTGTGTTATCAGCATACTCTGAAAGGAATCTAATTGGAACACAATATTGACAGGAAGAGTTTCATTTATTAAGTGATTTGACTTAATTCGCTACGCCGAGGATGTCTACTATGTCTTGCCAGCAATTCTAGATTCGACTTCTCGAATATTAACTTCTTCATTGGCGAAGAAGTTTCCGAAAACCATACTTAGTAATTCCGCTTCATTGGCACTGTCAACGGTTAGCGTTACATATAGTTTATTTGAAATGGCGTAAAAATGATTCCCTGCCAACAATGTAATCCACAACTATTAGTTTCAAATTAACAATAGCCTCAGTTGCAACTGAGGCTGTTGTTAATTTAAAATCAATATTTATACAGTCGCTGACAGGGCCGCGAAACGTTGAAAATATTAATAATCCACAGCTCCCACCCATGTAATCGTATGGTCGTTTGATGTTGCAGGTCAACAGTATCATATAACATATGCATTGAGGTGTTTTTTTAAAAAGGCATAGTCGTCGGAAGGACTAATTCAGCACTTAGGAAAATCGCTTCTGGTGATTTTAAAGCCAATGGCGTCATTATTAATAGTGCATTGGGAATTGCAATGTAAAACGCAAAGTAGGGAGAGGATCGGTGGAAAGAGTACATAAGGATGTCACTTGGAGAATGACTTGCTTGATGACATGAATGAGGAAGAAATGGGAGTTGATGTAAAAGGCATTAGATTCAGAGTAAAACAGCGTTGGAAGACTTGTGATCAAGTAAGACAGAAAGGAGATATAATATTCCTTCGGAAATTCTAAAATTATTGGGAAGTAGCAACCAAGCGACTAAAGTTGGTGTGTAGAATCTATGACTGTGGAGAGATACAGAGTGTCCTACTCAAACCTCCCTGACTTCAAAGACCCAGGAAGAAAAAACCACAGTAGATACGACAGTGAAAAATGCACCACTTTGTAGAGCGTCTCGTAGAATTTATTTATTTATCGTAATTACACCTCTACATGTGAACCATTTGCAGCACGAATGATATCGAGTCTATATTCAATTGCTTGCCAAGTTCTCTATAACATATCCTCTGTTATTGTTGCAATAACATTAGTGATACGATGTCGCAACGTAGGAATATCGTCCACTTTGGTCGCATACACGCGGTCCTCCACGAATCGCCAAATGAACCAATCAAGCGGCGTAATGTCGAGTGAACGTGGTAGCCACGCAATGGGTCTTCTGCGTCCGATCCAACGATTCGGAAATTTCCTATCCAGGAACTTGCGAACAGCTGCTGACCAGTGCGGCGGAGCTCCGTCTTGTTGAAAAATGATGTTGGGTTGCAAGTCTTGTATCTGAGGGTACACAAACTGCTCCATGTCCAGATACACTGACCCATTCACTGTTTGTTTCGCAAAGAAGAACGGTCCAACAATCCTGTCATGAATTAGCCTGCACCAGACGTTTAGTTTAGGGCATCACAAACATGTTCAATGACAACGTGCGGATTTTGCGAACCCCAAATTCGAACATTATGCCTATTAACCCGTCCTGATCGATTAAAGATTGCCTCATCTGTAAATAAACATCTTTCCAAGAAGCTGGCATCCATATCAATGTGCTGCAGCATATCCGCAGCAAATTGTTGTTCTCGTGGTTTGTCGTTTGAGTCAGATGTTGAAGAATTTGCACTTTGTATGCATACATACGAAGACGCTGGTGAACTACACGATACAACGTTGATCGAGGTACATCAAGTTGCCTAGATGCTTTACGAATTGGGCTTCTGAGAAACGTTTGTATTATGTCCTCCACTGTCTCTTCTGAAACTCCGTAAAGTGCACTGTCAAAATGTTTCAGAACACTTCCTGTTGCCAGAAACTTCCTGTACCATTCCTTAACTGTTTTCACATGAGACGGATCACATTTATACGCACGACGATCATTTCTTTGCACAGTAATCGGCGATTTTGTTCCTGCAAACCACACTGCTGTTTGCGCGCTGCTATGGTGTCGACATTTTCACTTTGTGCGACCGTGATGCACTCTCGCGGCGACACTTGACACTTATGACGCGGGAATATAAATTCTTTGAGATGCTCTACAATGTGGTGCATTTTTCCCTGTCGTATCTACTGTGGTTTTCTCTCCTCGGTCCTTGAAACCAGGGAGGTTAGAGTAGGACACTCTGTTTTATGAGATTTTCGAAAAAAACTAACATCCACACATTTTCGAAGTTAGCAAAAGCGGGTAAGTGCTAATACCACCATACAATCAGCTAAATAACTCACGCATACAAGCTGCTGACGAACAAAATCATAATGACAATTGACTGGGCTTCCGAAAAAGCAAGGGCATCAGAGAAGCAGTTTCGTCGACGACGTTGGCCATGGAAACATTCATGTAAAATGGTGCAAGCTGCTTGAAATTCTGAGAAAAATAGGAGCAACCTATAGTGAAAGAATTGAAATATGCTGTATGTGAAAGAATGAAGAGTTGCAATAACAATGAAATCCAAGAACGAATTGCTCAGAGTAAAAAGAGTGTAAGACAGCAGTGTTGTCTTTCGACCCAACTGCTCAGTTTGTACGTCGAAGAGGCAATGACGTAAATAAAAGAATGGTTCAAGACTAGGATTAAAATTCAGAGGGAAATGATATCAGTGGTAAGCTCCACTGATGACACTGCCATCCTCAGTAAAAGTGAAGAATAATTACGGTATGAGTGGGATGGAATCAACAGTGTAAAGAGTACAGAGTAAGGATAGAGAGTAGTCCAAAGAAAGACGAAAGTTATGAGGAGTAGCAGAAATGTGAATAGTGATAATCTTAGTAAACAAATTGTTGATTACGATTTACTCGAAGTAAGGAATTCTGCTACCTCTGAAGTAAAATAACATAATATACGAAGGAAGGAAGACATAAAAAGCAGACCAGCACAGACAAAGAGTGCATTCTCACATCTCACAGGACTAGCGCACGGTAAAACCATTGCCCGACAATGGAAAATTTGCGACTTCGAGTCCTAGTCCACCACACACAGTCTGCTAGATATTCAAATAGCGTATACTCCGATGCAAGGTGACTGATACAACCGCCTGGCCCTGGCTAAGCCATATCTAGTCGATGTTATTCCATCCAGGAGTGCTAGTCCCCCGAGGTGTGCGTATAGCTTCTCTGAAGTTTCAAAAGTATGGAGGGTCGCACTGAAATTTCAACAATGTGAAACGTCCCTATCGGTTCGTTAAATGCAATTTGTCTTAATTTGTCCCTTGCGAGTCAAATTTGTTGCAGCATTATCTAGTCTAGCACCAAGCTGTATGATTTCATTTATTCCTGTGGATGCTATATTAATTTCCTATACCCAGTACACTGAGGTGAAAGAAGTCGTACTACGGCGTTACACACATATAGAGATGGCGGCAGTATCGCGTACACAAGGTATAAAAGGGCAGTGGATTGGCGGAGCTGTCATCTGTACTCAGGTGATTCATGTGAAAAGGTTTCCGATATGATTATGGCCGTACGACGGGAGTTATCATCTTTGAACGCGGAATGATAGTGGGAGCTAGACGCATGGGACATTCAGTTTCGGAAGTCTTTAGCGAATTCACTGGTCCGCAGTCCACAGTGTCAGGAGGATACTCTCACCACGGACAACGCAGTGGACAACGACTTTCCATTGTTGCCAGAGAACAGCGGCGTTTGCGTAGAATTATCAGTACTAACCGACAAGCAACACTGCATGAAATAACCTCAGAAATCGGTGTGGGACGTACGACGAACGTTTCCGTTAGGACAGTGAGGCGAAATTTGGCGTCAAGGATCTATGGTAGCGGACAATCATTACGACTGCCTTTGCTAACAGCATGACATCGCCTGAGCAAACGGTAACCTCAGTTTTTCCTCAGTGAGTGGATTCTTCGACATTTTATCAGAGTTTTACACAACTCCGTATTAGGCGACCACTTATTATTGTGAAAATTCTGATAGTGATTATAAATGCGTGTTAAAACATTAGTTGCAGGTTAACTTTATCGTTTACCTAGGTTTCAACGTTAGTAATAACGTCTTCTTCAGAACCTGCAAAAAGTTAATATTATAATGTGCTAGTAAATTATGGTCATCCTACAGGATGCAACGTGTAGTACTTACATAAAATATTATTTAAATGCTTTGAAACGTCCCCTTAGAAAAATTATACATGACTGTGCTTAAACTGTGCATGGGGGCTTAATTAAGTTAGAATGCAAATATATATTTTTTTTTTAGTAGCTGTAAGTCCGATTACGCAAGTCTCGTAAACGCTGGCCCTGACTAGTTTTAGTACGCAATCTGACTGCTTAGAATGACAGCAAAGAATGTAAGAAAATTTTCGTTAACACAGTTAATTAATTAAGTCCCCAGCAACTATAAAACCTACGAAACCAACAAAGCACAAGTGTAGCTGTTCTGTATGTGGTAGTATGACTCAACGCACATCTGGCACGGTTCTTCTTCAACAAGACAAGAATTTTTAAATACCAATTATACTGACGTGATAAAAGAAAATTAGAAATAGCATAATTGCGCAAGAAAATCAGAATTACACTCTAATACAAGAACACACGCCAGATGCTTTGTTGACTGAACCTGTAATGACACATTATTCAGGTCACTGAAAGAATAAAAGAATAAAAGAAAATACCTCCATATATATTGACGAAATGCACTCTGACCATTACAATATCTCCATTAGAACAACATCTGCTATCTCTCCCATCAAACCACTGCATAAAACATGGAACAACACTCTCCACTACCACATCTCACTCTGACTTCACGACAAGCAGTGTCCACCACAACTTCTCGGTAAGCACTGCCTGCCGCTACTTTTCAATAATCACTGCCAGTGGAGGCGGCGGAACAATACTCTCTGGCGCGATCTTTGGCGCTGTGGCTCAGTGTAGCCACCTTTCATATGCCCTTCCTCCACGGGCTAGAATTTGATGGTATTTTTGCCAGCATTGGTGGTGAAAATACCACCAAATTCGTCAAAAAAATACAGACAAAAATAAAAGATAATATTAATACGTAAATATCATACAACTAGATAAAATTTTGGCTTTGCACTGACCTTTCAATAGCCTAATATATAAAATACACTAAGCAATACAAATTCTTTCATACATGTGACTTTACATAATAGTTTACACAAGTATTATGTGGTTAAACAGTTCAATCAATAACGTCAGCAATGACGAATATGTACAGGTAAGAGTCTCATAACTTTTCACAAACAGTAATACACAAAAAATCAGTTTATACAAATATTCACATAAAATTTTTTCACAACAAGTGGTTGACAGTTCCAGCAGTAGCACCCAGCAATGTTGAGTAGGTGCAGACACCATCAGGTGACATCATTTCAGTAGAAGCAGTCTATCAGTGGCACCCAGCATTGTGGAACAGGTGCAGACTCCAACAGGTGACATCATTTCAGTAGAAGCAGTCCATCAGTGGCACCCAGCATTGTGGAACAGGTGCAGACTCCAACAGGTGACATCATTTCAGTAGAAGCAGTCCATCAGTGGCACCCAGCATTGTGGAACAGGTGCAGACTCCAACAGGTGACATCATTTCAGTAGAAGCAGTCCATCAGTGGCACCCAGCATTGTGGAACAGGTGCAGACTCCATCAGGTGACATCATTTCAGTAGAAGCAGTCCATCAGTGGCACCCAGCAATGTTGAGTAGGTGCAGACACCATCAGGTGACATCATTTCAATAGAAGCAGTTCATCAGTGGCACCCAGCATTGTGGAACAGGTGCAGACTCCAACAGGTGACATCATTTCAGTAGAAGCAGTCCATCAGTGGCACCCAGCATTGTGGAACAGCTGCAGACTCCATCAGGTGACATCATTTTAGTAGAAGCAGTCCATCAGTGGCACCCAGCATTGTGGAACAGGTGCAGACTCCATCAGGTGACATCATTTCAGTAGAAGCAGTCCATCAGTGGCACCCAGCAATGTTGAGTAGGTGCAGACACCATCAGGTGACATCATTTCAATAGAAGCAGTTCATCAGTGGCACGCAGCATTGTGGAACAGGTGCAGACTCCAACAGGTGACATCATTTCAGTAGAAGCAGTCCATCAGTGGCACCCAGCATTGTGGAACAGGTGCAGAGAGCAGTCCATCATATTCACTATCACTGATCACACTGTTCATCACAGTTTATAAGCAGAAATTAAACATGTCATATTGGCACCAATCATGTAGAAAAAGTACAAGTAACAGTCCGTAATATTCACTATCACTGATCACACAGTTCATCAGCAGAAATTAAACATTTCTAAGTGTCACACATCATGTTGAAAAGTGCAGGTAACAGTTCATAATATTCACCATCACTACTCAGACAGTTCAAGCATGAACAATAGTTTGAATACACATACAAATGCTTTTACACTAAACATACAAATCATAACAAACACACAAATGATGTCAGATAATTGTCATATTAACTATTACAAGTACACAAACATCAGTAAACCTATAATATTTATGGGTGTCAGTGCAAGCCACTACAAACAAATAAAATAATATTTAGGAGATAGGTGGGTAGGAGTAGGAAAGGAAAACACACAAAACACACCCACTCATCTTTCATCCACATTAAGTACTACTGTGTAATTGAATAGTGTTAACTGTGTAATTGCAATTCTGTCAAAATTTGATGTTCATCATGTGTATCAAGTGGTAGTGGCAGCAATGTATAAGAGTCAATAATAGTTAAGTCAACGTCATAGTCATCATGTCAAGACCAATGTTTGCCAAGCCAGATCAAAATGTACTGTTGCTGAACAACTGTCAGTGTGCCAAGATATGCAATGCTTCCTCTCTCCAAAAAAAAAAAAAAGTACATACTGCTTGGTGATTTAACAAAGTGTGTGTAGACAATCTTCCTTCCATTTTAGTGTTCTAGTCTGCTATCTTCATCCTCCTTGTTCCATATAGACCAACAACAAAAAAAAAATATGCACCTCACTTATTTTACCTCTTATACACCATAACTCCAATCAACTTCATATAATCTCAATACCTCCATAATACCTCTTCAATACGTCGATACATATAAACCTTATTGCCAGTATCAATTCACTTCCATAACAACTCTTTCCTCTAGTCAGTCTCCTCGATCGAGTACAGATAAAATCCTAATGCAAACCTCCTCATCCCATACAATCCGAAGACACACTGTCAACACACAACCTCTGTGTAATCCATCTGACCAAAATCTTCTACTCATTATGAATTATAAACAAAGAATGCATACATGACCTCTAACAGACTTAGTTCGAATAACTCTCAGTAATTAAGTACGATTACGGAGTGTGAATGATCCTAATATTTCACAGTGTGTACACCACTTCAAGAATTATGGCAAACAGAAGCAAACATGTGGAGTATTTCTTGTGCCAAGTGTCACTTCCTATTTCAATTGCTCACGAAAAATGCAGTGTAATAACTGTGTTGGTATGTCATGTCGTTAGCTTCCTTCCTATTGGCATACATTTATACAGCTTTCATAAAACCTCCAGCTCATGTGACTTCTATGATGTTTCTTGTACTAAAGTCGCTCGTCGAATTACTGCAGTTCATTTTCTTATGTTAAAATATAAAGCACTGAGCGTAAGCAAAACAAGAAACAGCGAGTAAATACACCAGTAGTGAACAGAATGTCAACAAGTGGATGCAGCACAATTTCTATAACGAGGCTTCGCCAAGCGAACAATCCGTAACCCATACCACAGCGTAACCCACACTCCATGTCCGTACACTGTACATCAGCATTGCTATATACCAAATTAAAGTATAGTTATGACAACAAGCAGAAATGTGTAAATGTGCAATCCATACGCATAGCAGTAAACATATATCTTACGTACTAAACAGGTCATTAGCATCGTATCTTAATAAGTAAACATGAAGGCGCAAGCAGATAAATCACAAAGTATAACTTACATACCTAACCACATCAGCACAATTAATCAGGTGACAATTATAATTTAAATAAATAGGCACAGCAGGCACATAATTAAAAATATGACATCAGTGAAAAAGCAGTGCAGCCAAGCGATGCATAATATACACAAGTAACAATCCAGTTCATTAATAATCATTGTCAAAATCAGTTAACGTACGCAAGCACGTCGCTTCACAAATAATTTCATTGAACATGTAATTAGCACAAAGTATGAATCACGTAATCGCGAGCAGAAAATTACGTCTAAAGTACGTACCTAAGTGGAAATATGTTACCTGAAAAATAAACTCAATTAATAATTACCTTTTTAGTTTATTAATTTCTTCTTCGAAATGACATTTTTCCTGAAATTTTCTCGATAGCAAGTCGTCTTAACGTCGGACACGCACAGAATTTACCTGAAGTTTTTAAATATTTTATAGAACCGTATCCTGAAAAATACTGAATGTTAATAACAGAATTCATCAAGTCACTATAGCATTATACTGAATTTAGTCGGAGAAATTAGACTGTGTATTTATTTACGGCTGTCAGTGCATTCGCACTGAGCGCTCGATCAGCTGTAGGCGCGTGACGTAGGAAGTGATTGTTTGCGGTCAACGACTGCCTTGTGCGGCGTGCAGACTTGACTGTTGCTTTGAGTATATGCCGCCGCCAAAACACAGCGCGGTATCCTTGTACTCTCCGTGTGTTTACATACAACTGTTAGTTTCTCAAAAGTATGTCATTCCTAAAAAATTTTTCAAAAGTATATCATTCCACAAAAATTTTAACGTTAGATATATGATGTATTCCCTTAGAGCGTCGTGATTTAAGAGTTTCTACTTCGACAGTGTTATCATGAATAATTTTGCGAATTCTATATGGACGTTATAAAGCAGAAAAAATTTCCGACACAAGCCTTTTCCTTTGTGAGACAAACGATGAGCCTTAATTAACACCTTCTGACCAACTGACAAGATTTTTAAACGACCAGGACGCTTAGCTGATTTCTCTCTTCTAGCAGCCGCAGATGCAATATTTTGTAGAGCCAGGTTGACAACTTCAGAATGCCGCAGTTTCCGTGAAGGCGGAAAAGGAACGATTTCAGAAATGCGATTTGTCGGTGCTTTGTTTTTTAATATCAGTATAGGTGGTAAAGAAGTTGAGTCGTTAGGAAGTTCATTCAGAATGTTTTGAAAAATATGAAGATACTGATCCCAAGTTCTGTGATTCTGATGACAATAAAGACGACACAATTTATTAATTTCCTTCTTCCATCTCTCTGAAGCGTTAGATTGAAGGTGAAAAAGTGAAATGAAAATTGGTTTAATTTTACGACGCTGTAGAGTACGAAGCCAAATTTTAGTACGAAACTGTGATCCATTATCTGATATAACCTTATCAACATGACCCACTTCTTTAAGAAAATGGTTAATGAAAGCATTAGATACTGAACGAGCTGTTGCTTTGCGTAACGGTGTAAAACACACATATTTTGATGTCAACTCCACTGCTACGAAAATGTACGCAAAACCATTAGTAGATCGAACCACTGGACCGAACAAATCAACTGCAGCCATGTCCTTTAATTTTGCTGGAATGATAGGAAACAACGGTGCTCTGTGAGAAACTGTCGGCGGCTTAGCCTTTTGACATAATTTGCATTTGGCAAGAACAAATCGAATACGTTTTTCCATATTATTGAAGTAGCAATTTTCTCGTAATTTATGAAAGCATTTTCTGGGACCAAAGTGTGCATAACTGAAATGCGTATACCAAATCAGCTTATTAACCCACTCATCAGGAATACAAACTAACCAAAGAGAGCTGTCGACCGATTTTCGTTTAAAAAGAATGTCATTGCGAACTAAATAATGCTGTCTAATCGCTACGCTTTCCTTTCTCCTCCACTTCTCCTTAATGTCCTTCCAGATTGGATCCTTATTTTGCTCCTTAGCGATGTCCTGGAGCGAAGATGAAATAAAGTTCTCAAACGCAACACCTTGAATATACATCAAACAATAATTGTTTTCCTTGCAGTCCTCTTCAGCACTTTGTTTCAAACCCATAGGTGCACGTGATAAAGCATCAGCAACAATATTTGAAGAACCCTGTATGTAAACAATACTAAAATCAAATTCCTGTAGGTACAACGCCCATCGTGACAATCTGCCATGAGTTAATTTTGTCGACATAAGAAATTCCAGAGCTCGATGATCGGTGTAAACCTTAGTATGTCTGCCAAACAAAAATGTGCGAAATTTTGTAAAAGCCCAAACAACAGCCAAAGCTTCAAGTTCCGTAATCGAATAATTCTTTTCTGATTTAGAGAGAACACGACTTCCAAATGCAATAGTCTTTTGTACTACAACGCCGTCTTCTTCTATCTCTTGAAATAAATGTGCACCTAGGCCTTTGTATGATGAGTCCGTCGCCAAACAAAAATCTTTAGATAAATCCGGGTGTGAAAGAAGTGGAGCAGCAACTAAAGCATCACGAAGTTGTTCAAATTCTGATTGAGCTTCCTCATCCCAACACCAATTAGATTTCTTTCCAGATAGTTCACATAAACGAGGTGTGGCCAAATCGTCCAATTTAATAAAGCGTCTAAGAAAATTACAGACACCAAGAAAACTACGAACATCACGTTTTGTAGTAGGAACAGCATAATTACGAATAGCGTCTAATTTTTCTGGATCAGGAAGAATACCTTCTGTAGAAATAATGTGACCGAGAAATTTCACCTGAGAACGACCAAATTCAGATTTTTCTAAGTTCACCATAATGCCAACTCTTGCAAAAATACGTAATAATGAATCCAAAATTTTGTTGTGCTCACTCCAAGAATGTTTAGCAATAAGAATGTCGTCAACATATGAAGTAATATTGTCACGAAGATAAACGGGTAAAATTTCATTTAAGCTACGAATGAATGCTGCTGAAGATACAGTAAGTCCAAACGGTAATTTCCGAAACTGGTAACAGTTACCAAAGGCTAAAAAGGCAGTATATTTTCTACAATCAGGGTGGAGTTCTATTTGCCAAAAACTTGCGCGCATATCAATCGTGGAAAAAACTTTAATTCCATGAAAATGTTGAAGAAGTTCATCTAAGTTTTGTGGACGGTCAGTTTCAGGAATGATGATATTATTTATCTGTCTGGAATCCAGAACCAAGCGAATTGACCCATCCTTTTTAAGAACAACGTGTAATGGGCTAGTATAAGGACTGACTGCAGGCTCAATAATGCCCTGATCTAACATGTACTGAAGTTCATTCTTAACCTTGTCTCTGTAAGCCAAAGGAATAGCGTACGTTTTCCCGCGAAATGGTGTGTGTTCTTTTACTTTAAATAAATATTGTAAGCCTTGTATAGTTCCTGTGTGATGACTAAATACTGTAGCATGTGAAGTCAAAATGTGGTGCAGCTCTTCTCTTGCAACGTCATCTGGCACTTCAGCTTTCTTAACCTTTTCATTAATTAATTCTTCGCTATTAATTATATCATCCATCGCGTCGCTGTATCTATTGTCATTGTCATGAATAAACACATTGTCGTCATAATGCTCAACGAAAACATCAGAAGTAAGAAACCTTAAACATTTTGTATCTGGTTTAGATCTTGTTAAACACTCGAAAAATTTCAAACATATCGGCATTCCGGCAACAGTCAAATTCACACTCCCTTCTTTAAAGTTCAAAATTGCCTTATGTGCGTTAAGAAACTCCATACCTAATATAATTTGTCTACTGAGTAATGGAACAATAATAAAATTAGCAGAAAATTTGTATCCTTGACAATTGAAATTTAGGTTGGTCTGTTGTTTAACTTCTACACCTTTTCCAGAAATCGCTCCTCGAATTGTAGTTTTAGAAATAGGTAACACAGGACAGACAATAGTCCTTTCACATATACGAAAAACTGGTTCACTAATGACGTTCAATGGGCTCCCAGAATCTAAAACTGCAGTGAACTTATTCTTACCCACCCATACTTCAATAACAGGATGTAAAAATGCGTCTACATTATTTTCCTTTTCGTCTAGCAAAATGTCTGTCATGTCTTCCAGGCGTACGTAGTGTAAAGTCGTAGTGTCATTACTTTCTGAACCGTCTATATTGCTGCCAGAAGCCGAAGCTGCTAGTCATTGTCGATTGTTTGCGTCACGTCTTTGATTATTCGCGTCATTTCGCGGATCCATTTCTACGATTTGCACTTGTCTCTCTGAAGTTCTGTCACGTGCAGGATGCCAATTAGGTCCCTCCTGTCTGTTAGATACAAATTCTTGGTTGTGTCTGTTATTAAAATTTCTGTTTTCCTGTCCGTCTGCATAACTACTTCTTGTGTAATTTCGACTGTCACTTCTGAAATTATTGTTGTATCTACTACCCTGATTATTTCTGTAGTAAGAATTTCTATTACTGTATGAATAATTTCTGTCTTGGTGATACCGATTACTGTTTCCATATGATTGATCATTCCGGTACGAATTACCGTTGTTATAATTGTCTGTGTAATTTCTGTTAGAACGTCTGTTATTGTCATAAGGCTTGTATCTATTGTCCTGTCTGTTACGTCTGTCATTGTCAAAATTACCCATACAACGCCCGTTCCGATCACTATCCCTTTTCTCTGAAAATCTATTGTAATTACTGTTACTGAAAAAGTTATAAGAAGTCCCGTCGTCGTTGTCATACTCAAGTTCTTGCAACAAAGTCTTAAAAGTCTCGATGTCGTCTTTACATCTTCCAGCTAAAGCAATTTGTCTTATGGATTGTGGCAGCTTAGTTAAACAAATGCGAATTAATTCAGTCGGGCTATAAGGGTTGGAAAGGAACTGATTCTTTCGAATCATGTCTTCAAAATATTCCGCTGGCGTGCGGAATTCAGACTGTTTGAAATTACGCTGCATGATAAGACTGTGTTTGACTCTGTCTTGCGTGTTTTCGGACCAATATGCCGATAGAAATGCATGATAAAAATCATTCAGATTATTACAATCTCTAATGAGTGCGCGCATCCGCGTCGCCGGTTCGTTTTCTAAATATCCACACATAAATTCCAGTTTGTGACTTAGTGGCCAATTTGGTGGGAGTGCGTACATAAATTGATCTAACCATGCACATGGATGTATGTCATTCTTAGAATTGCGGAAAATCTTAAATTTCCGAACAGTCAAAAAGTGTTTATAGTCAAAGTTTTCGCCTCGTGGCGACAAAGACCTACCGCGTCTGTCCCAGTCCTAATGTCGATTATTGTCAAGTTCGCGCGCCTGGCGCTCTCTTGTTGCATCCCGTAAATGAAACAAATTATTTTCTTCAAACCCCTCTGGTATCTGTGATTCTAAATTTCTTTTGCCGTCTTTTCCTACGATTTCGCCTTCAATTTGTTTGACTTGCTTTTTTAATGCCTCGAATTCCCTTTTTACGCGTTCATTAAATTTTCCCTGATTTTCAACATGTTTATTTATGCTCTGGTACTCTTCGGTTTCTGAAAATGGCAATGGAGCTGTGTCATCTGAATCTCTGTCCCCATTTAAACTAAGATTTGTCAATTTATCTGAAATCTCCACTCTTTCCGATAAGTCACCAATTTGTTCTTTCTGTTTATTTACGTCTTCCGTAAGTGTCGCGACTCGCGTTTCAGTATTAACGCATTTAGTAGTTAACTGTTCATACTGTTGTGTTAGGTTATTTAATCTGTCATTTGGTACGGATTCCTCGATTCTCTCAAATATTTCTTCCTTATCTTTTGCACGTTGTAAATTTAACTTTGAAAATTTCTGTACTATCACGCGATCTCTTTCTTCCTGTTCTCTATCCTGTTCCCTTTGTCTAATCTCTACTGCACTTAATCTATTATTGTGAGAATTCAAAATCGGTTGTACTTCTTCTCTGATTTCTTTCTTTAATTCATCTTTCATATTTTTGAAACATGTCCCTATTCGTGAGGCTAACCGTGTTTCCATTGTTCCCATCTGTGTTTTTAATTCAGATCTAAACTGTGTTTCCATTGTTCCCATATCATTTTTTAATTCAGATCCCAAAGTTCCCATCTCAGTTTTAATTGTTCCTATCTCTGTTTTTAATTCAGATCGAAACTGCTCCATTGTTCCCCTATCTGTTTTTAATTCAGATTGTAACTGCTCCATTGTTCCCATTTGTGAGTCTAACCGAGATCCCAAATTTAATATTGCACTCATTAACTTCTCCATGTTAACTTGTTCAAAATTCTTTTCGCCCCTAACATTTCCCGCACAACCAGTTTCCCTCGTCATAGCTGTAAAGCTATCTGTGTTCGATACTGTTCCAGAATCTTCTGTCGTTAATCTCGGATTCTGTGAATTTTCTGATTGCGAAAAATTTTGAAATGGTTCCGGAGTATTTTCCCGAATTATTACATTGTTTTCCACTTCATTATCCATCATACTGTTCTCCTGTGTTGGCGAGTTCGCCATGTCAACAATTTCGTTATTCTCACTATTCATCATTTTTGCCTTTTTCATTGATCGCGTAATCATTTACAAAATATACAAAACTCGTCACTATATGAAAATTACACACAATGACTCTTTATCTCCAACAATACCATTTACATGAAATGTTTCCCTCAAACACGATTAACGAACAATTGAAATAATTGCACTAGATTGTCAAACGCATATACAAGACAACAAAATTAAATTATGAAATACCATTAGAAGAATGACAATTACCAAATCTACACATGCAATATAGACTACAATTACTAAACTACAAATTACTACAACAATACTACGGTCTACTATTTTTACAATCAGAAGATTACAAGGGACGATCCGAAGCAGCGGTCGCCACGTGCATGGGGGCTTAATTAAGTTAGAATGCAAATATATATATATTTTTTTTAGTAGCTGTAAGTCCGATTACGCAAGTCTCGTAAACGCTGGCCCTGACTAGTTTTAGTACGCAATCTGACTGCTTAGAATGACAGCAAAGAATGTAAGAAAATTTTCGTTAACACAGTTAATTAATTAAGTCCCCAGCAACTATAAAACCTACGAAACCAACAAAGCACAAGCGTAGCTGTTCTGTATGTGGTAGTATGACTCAACGCACATCTGGCACGGTTCTTCTTCAACAAGACAAGAATTTTTAAATACCAATTATACTGACGTGATAAAAGAAAATTAGAAATAGCATAATTGCGCAAGAAAATCAGAATTACACTCTAATACAAGAACACACGCCAGATGCTTTGTTGACTGAACCTGTAATGACACATTATTCAGGTCACTGAAAGAATAAAAGAATAAAAGAAAATACCTCCATATATATTGACGAAATGCACTCTGACCATTACAATATCTCCATTAGAACAACATCTGCTATCTCTCCCATCAAACCACTGCATAAAACATGGAACAACACTCTCCACTACCACATCTCACTCTGACTTCACGACAAGCAGTGTCCACCACAACTTCTCGGTAAGCACTGCCTGCCGCTACTTTTCAATAATCACTGCCAGTGGAGGCGGCGGAACAATACTCTCTGGCGCGATCTTTGGCGCTGTGGCTCAGTGTAGCCACCTTTCATATGCCCTTCCTCCACGGGCTAGAATTTGATGGTATTTTTGCCAGCATTGGTGGTGAAAATACCACCAAATTCGTCAAAAAAATACAGACAAAAATAAAAGATAATATTAATACGTAAATATCATACAACTAGATAAAATTTTGGCTTTGCACTGACCTTTCAATAGCCTAATATATAAAATACACTAAGCAATACAAATTCTTTCATACATGTGACTTTACATAATAGTTTACACAAGTATTATGTGGTTAAACAGTTCAATCAATAACGTCAGCAATGACGAATATGTACAGGTAAGAGTCTCATAACTTTTCACAAACAGTAATACACAAAAAATCAGTTTATACAAATATTCACATAAAATTTTTTCACAACAAGTGGTTGACAGTTCCAGCAGTAGCACCCAGCAATGTTGAGTAGGTGCAGACACCATCAGGTGACATCATTTCAGTAGAAGCAGTCTATCAGTGGCACCCAGCATTGTGGAACAGGTGCAGACTCCAACAGGTGACATCATTTCAGTAGAAGCAGTCCATCAGTGGCACCCAGCATTGTGGAACAGGTGCAGACTCCAACAGGTGACATCATTTCAGTAGAAGCAGTCCATCAGTGGCACCCAGCATTGTGGAACAGGTGCAGACTCCAACAGGTGACATCATTTCAGTAGAAGCAGTCCATCAGTGGCACCCAGCATTGTGGAACAGGTGCAGACTCCATCAGGTGACGTCATTTCAGTAGAAGCAGTCCATCAGTGGCACCCAGCAATGTTGAGTAGGTGCAGACACCATCAGGTGACATCATTTCAATAGAAGCAGTTCATCAGTGGCACCCAGCATTGTGGAACAGGTGCAGACTCCAACAGGTGACATCATTTCAGTAGAAGCAGTCCATCAGTGGCACCCAGCATTGTGGAACAGGTGCAGACTCCATCAGGTGACATCATTTCAGTAGAAGCAGTCCATCAGTGGCACCCAGCAATGTTGAGTGGGTGCAGACACCATCAGGTGACATCATTTCAATAGAAGCAGTTCATCAGTGGCACCCAGCATTGTGGAACCGGTGCAGACTCCAACAGGTGACATCATTTCAGTAGAAGCAGTCCATCAGTGGCACCCAGCATTGTGGAACAGGTGCAGAGAGCAGTCCATCATATTCACTATCACTGATCACACTGTTCATCACAGTTTATAAGCAGAAATTAAACATGTCATATTGGCACCAATCATGTAGAAAAAGTACAAGTAACAGTCCGTAATATTCACTATCACTGATCACACAGTTCATCAGCAGAAATTAAACATTTCTAAGTGTCACACATCATGTTGAAAAGTGCAGGTAACAGTTCATAATATTCACCATCACTACTCAGACAGTTCAAGCATGAACAATAGTTTGAATACACATACAAATGCTTTTACACTAAACATACAAATCATAACAAACACACAAATGATGTCAGATAATTGTCATATTAACTATTACAAGTACACAAACATCAGTAAACCTATAATATTTATGGGTGTCAGTGCAAGCCACTACAAACAAATAAAATAATATTTAGGAGATAGGTGGGTAGGAGTAGGAAAGGAAAACACACAAAACACACCCACTCATCTTTCATCCACATTAAGTACTACTGTGTAATTGAATAGTGTTAACTGTGTAATTGCAATTCTGTCAAAATTTGATGTTCATCATGTGTATCAAGTGGTAGTGGCAGCAATGTATAAGAGTCAATAATAGTTAAGTCAACGTCATAGTCATCATGTCAAGACCAATGTTTGCCAAGCCAGATCAAAATGTACTGTTGCTGAACAACTGTCAGTGTGCCAAGATATGCAATGCTTCCTCTCTCCAAAAAAAAAAAAAGTACATACTGCTTGGTGATTTAACAAAGTGTGTGTAGACAATCTTCCTTCCATTTTAGTGTTCTAGTCTGCTATCTTCATCCTCCTTGTTCCATATAGACCAACAACAAAAAAAAAATATGCACCTCACTTATTTTACCTCTTATACACCATAACTCCAATCAACTTCATATAATCTCAATACCTCCATAATACCTCTTCAATACGTCGATACATATAAACCTTATTGCCAGTATCAATTCACTTCCATAACAACTCTTTCCTCTAGTCAGTCTCCTCGATCGAGTACAGATAAAATCCTAATGCAAACCTCCTCATCCCATACAATCCGAAGACACACTGTCAACACACAACCTCTGTGTAATCCATCTGACCAAAATCTTCTACTCATTATGAATTATAAACAAAGAATGCATACATGACCTCTAACAGACTTAGTTCGAATAACTCTCAGTAATTAAGTACGATTACGGAGTGTGAATGATCCTAATATTTCACAGTGTGTACACCACTTCAAGAATTATGGCAAACAGAAGCAAACATGTGGAGTATTTCTTGTGCCAAGTGTCACTTCCTATTTCAATTGCTCACGAAAAATGCAGTGTAATAACTGTGTTGGTATGTCATGTCGTTAGCTTCCTTCCTATTGGCATACATTTATACAGCTTTCATAAAACCTCCAGCTCATGTGACTTCTATGATGTTTCTTGTACTAAAGTCGCTCGTCGAATTACTGCAGTTCATTTTCTTATGTTAAAATATAAAGCACTGAGCGTAAGCAAAACAAGAAACAGCGAGTAAATACACCAGTAGTGAACAGAATGTCAACAAGTGGATGCAGCACAATTTCTATAACGAGGCTTCGCCAAGCGAACAATCCGTAACCCATACCACAGCGTAACCCACACTCCATGTCCGTACACTGTACATCAGCATTGCTATATACCAAATTAAAGTATAGTTATGACAACAAGCAGAAATGTGTAAATGTGCAATCCATACGCATAGCAGTAAACATATATCTTACGTACTAAACAGGTCATTAGCATCGTATCTTAATAAGTAAACATGAAGGCGCAAGCAGATAAATCACAAAGTATAACTTACATACCTAACCACATCAGCACAATTAATCAGGTGACAATTATAATTTAAATAAATAGGCACAGCAGGCACATAATTAAAAATATGACATCAGTGAAAAAGCAGTGCAGCCAAGCGATGCATAATATACACAAGTAACAATCCAGTTCATTAATAATCATTGTCAAAATCAGTTAACGTACGCAAGCACGTCGCTTCACAAATAATTTCATTGAACATGTAATTAGCACAAAGTATGAATCACGTAATCGCGAGCAGAAAATTACGTCTAAAGTACGTACCTAAGTGGAAATATGTTACCTGAAAAATAAACTCAATTAATAATTACCTTTTTAGTTTATTAATTTCTTCTTCGAAATGACATTTTTCCTGAAATTTTCTCGATAGCAAGTCGTCTTAACGTCGGACACGCACAGAATTTACCTGAAGTTTTTAAATATTTTATATAACCGTATCCTGAAAAATACTGAATGTTAATAACAGAATTCATCAAGTCACTATAGCATTATACTGAATTTAGTCGGAGAAATTAGACTGTGTATTTATTTACGGCTGTCAGTGCATTCGCACTGAGCGCTCGATCAGCTGTAGGCGCGTGACGTAGGAAGTGATTGTTTGCGGTCAACGACTGCCTTGTGCGGCGTGCAGACTTGACTGTTGCTTTGAGTATATGCCGCCGCCAAAACACAGCGCGGTATCCTTGTACTCTCCGTGTGTTTACATACAACTGTTAGTTTCTCAAAAGTATGTCATTCCTAAAAAATTTTTCAAAAGTATATCATTCCACAAAAATTTTAACGTTAGATATATGATGTATTCCCTTAGAGCGTCGTGATTTAAGAGTTTCTACTTCGACAGTGTTATCATGAATAATTTTGCGAATTCTATATGGACGTTATAAAGCAGAAAAAATTTCCGACACAAGCCTTTTCCTTTGTGAGACAAACGATGAGCCTTAATTAACACCTTCTGACCAACTGACAAGATTTTTAAACGACCAGGACGCTTAGCTGATTTCTCTCTTCTAGCAGCCGCAGATGCAATATTTTGTAGAGCCAGGTTGACAACTTCAGAATGCCGCAGTTTCCGTGAAGGCGGAAAAGGAACGATTTCAGAAATGCGATTTGTCGGTGCTTTGTTTTTTAATATCAGTATAGGTGGTAAAGAAGTTGAGTCGTTAGGAAGTTCATTCAGAATGTTTTGAAAAATATGAAGATACTGATCCCAAGTTCTGTGATTCTGATGACAATAAAGACGACACAATTTATTAATTTCCTTCATCCATCTCTCTGAAGCGTTAGATTGAAGGTGAAAAAGTGAAATGAAAATTGGTTTAATTTTACGACGCTGTAGAGTACGAAGCCAAATTTTAGAACGAAACTGTGATCCATTATCTGATATAACCTTATCAACATGACCCACTTCTTTAAGAAAATGGTTAATGAAAGCATTAGATACTGAACGAGCTGTTGCTTTGCGTAACGGTGTAAAACACACATATTTTGATGTCAACTCCACTGCTACGAAAATGTACGCAAAACCATTAGTAGATCGAACCACTGGACCGAACAAATCAACTGCAGCCATGTCCTTTACTTTTGCTGGAATGATAGGAAACAACGGTGCTCTGTGAGAAACTGTCGGCGGCTTAGCCTTTTGACATAATTTGCATTTGGCAAGAACAAATCGAATACGTTTTTCCATATTATTGAAGTAGCAATTTTCTCGTAATTTATGAAAGCATTTTCTGGGACCAAAGTGTGCATAACTGAAATGCGTATACCAAATCAGCTTATTAACCCACTCATCAGGAATACAAACTAACCAAAGAGAGCTGTCGACCGATTTTCGTTTAAAAAGAATGTCATTGCGAACTAAATAATGCTGTCTAATCGCTACGCTTTCCTTTCTCCTCCACTTCTCCTTAATGTCCTTCCAGATTGGATCCTTATTTTGCCCCTTAGCGATGTCCTGGAGCGAAGATGAAATAAAGTTCTCAAACGCAACACCTTGAATATACATCAAACAATAATTGTTTTCCTTGCAGTCCTCTTCAGCACTTTGTTTCAAACCCATAGGTGCACGTGATAAAGCATCAGCAACAATATTTGAAGAACCCTGTATGTAAACAATACTAAAATCAAATTCCTGTAGGTACAACGCCCATCGTGACAATCTGCCATGAGTTAATTTTGTCGACATAAGAAATTCCAGAGCTCGATGATCGGTGTAAACCTTAGTATGTCTGCCAAACAAAAATGTGCGAAATTTTGTAAAAGCCCAAACAACAGCCAAAGCTTCAAGTTCCGTAATCGAATAATTCTTTTCTGATTTAGAGAGAACACGACTTCCAAATGCAATAGTCTTTTGTACTACAACGCCGTCTTCTTCTATCTCTTGAAATAAATGTGCACCTAGGCCTTTGTATGATGAGTCCGTCGCCAAACAAAAATCTTTAGATAAATCCGGGTGTGAAAGAAGTGGAGCAGCAACTAAAGCATCACGAAGTTGTTCAAATTCTGATTGAGCTTCCTCATCCCAACACCAATTAGATTTCTTTCCAGATAGTTCACATAAACGAGGTGTGGCCAAATCGTCCAATTTAATAAAGCGTCTAAGAAAATTACAGACACCAAGAAAACTACGAACATCACGTTTTGTAGTAGGAACAGCATAATTACGAATAGCGTCTAATTTTTCTGGATCAGGAAGAATACCTTCTGTAGAAATAATGTGACCGAGAAATTTCACCTGAGAACGACCAAATTCAGATTTTTCTAAGTTCACCATAATGCCAACTCTTGCAAAAATACGTAATAATGAATCCAAAATTTTGTTGTGCTCACTCCAAGAATGTTTAGCAATAAGAATGTCGTCAACATATGAAGTAATATTGTCACGAAGATAAACGGGTAAAATTTCATTTAAGCTACGAATGAATGCTGCTGAAGATACAGTAAGTCCAAACGGTAATTTCCGAAACTGGTAACAGTTACCAAAGGCTAAAAAGGCAGTATATTTTCTACAATCAGGGTGGAGTTCTATTTGCCAAAAACTTGCGCGCATATCAATCGTGGAAAAAACTTTAATTCCATGAAAATGTTGAAGAAGTTCATCTAAGTTTTGTGGACGGTCAGTTTCAGGAATGATGATATTATTTATCTGTCTGGAATCCAGAACCAAGCGAATTGACCCATCCTTTTTAAGAACAACGTGTAATGGGCTAGTATAAGGACTGACTGCAGGCTCAATAATGCCCTGATCTAACATGTACTGAAGTTCATTCTTAACCTTGTCTCTGTAAGCCAAAGGAATAGCGTACGTTTTCCCGCGAAATGGTGTGTGTTCTTTTACTTTAAATAAATATTGTAAGCCTTGTATAGTTCCTGTGTGATGACTAAATACTGTAGCATGTGAAGTCAAAATGTGGTGCAGCTCTTCTCTTGCAACGTCATCTGGCACTTCAGCTTTCTTAACCTTTTCATTAATTAATTCTTCGCTATTAATTATATCATCCATCGCGTCGCTGTATCTATTGTCATTGTCATGAATAAACACATTGTCGTCATAATGCTCAACGAAAACATCAGAAGTAAGAAACCTTAAACATTTTGTATCTGGTTTAGATCTTGTTAAACACTCGAAAAATTTCAAACATATCGGCATTCCGGCAACAGTCAAATTCACACTCCCTTCTTTAAAGTTCAAAATTGCCTTATGTGCGTTAAGAAACTCCATACCTAATATAATTTGTCTACTGAGTAATGGAACAATAATAAAATTAGCAGAAAATTTGTATCCTTGACAATTGAAATTTAGGTTGGTCTGTTGTTTAACTTCTACACCTTTTCCAGAAATCGCTCCTCGAATTGTAGTTTTAGAAATAGGTAACACAGGACAGACAATAGTCCTTTCACATATACGAAAAACTGGTTCACTAATGACGTTCAATGGGCTCCCAGAATCTAAAACTGCAGTGAACTTATTCTTACCCACCCATACTTCAATAACAGGATGTAAAAATGCGTCTACATTATTTTCCTTTTCGTCTAGCAAAATGTCTCTCATGTCTTCCAGGCGTACGTAGTGTAAAGTCGTAGTGTCATTACTTTCTGAACCGTCTATATTGCTGCCAGAAGCCGAAGCTGCTAGTCATTGTCGATTGTTTGCGTCACGTCTTTGATTATTCGCGTCATTTCGCGGATCCATTTCTACGATTTGCACTTGTCTCTCTGAAGTTCTGTCACGTGCAGGATGCCAATTAGGTCCCTCCTGTCTGTTAGATACAAATTCTTGGTTGTGTCTGTTATTAAAATTTCTGTTTTCCTGTCCGTCTGCATAACTACTTCTTGTGTAATTTCGACTGTCACTTCTGAAATTATTGTTGTATCTACTACCCTGATTATTTCTGTAGTAAGAATTTCTATTACTGTATGAATAATTTCTGTCTTGGTGATACCGATTACTGTTTCCATATGATTGATCATTCCGGTACGAATTACCGTTGTTATAATTGTCTGTGTAATTTCTGTTAGAACGTCTGTTATTGTCATAAGGCTTGTATCTATTGTCCTGTCTGTTACGTCTGTCATTGTCAAAATTACCCATACAACGCCCGTTCCGATCACTATCCCTTTTCTCTGAAAATCTATTGTAATTACTGTTACTGAAAAAGTTATAAGAAGTCCCGTCGTCGTTGTCATACTCAAGTTCTTGCAACAAAGTCTTAAAAGTCTCGATGTCGTCTTTACATCTTCCAGCTAAAGCAATTTGTCTTATGGATTGTGGCAGCTTAGTTAAACAAATGCGAATTAATTCAGTCGGGCTATAAGGGTTGGAAAGGAACTGATTCTTTCGAATCATGTCTTCAAAATATTCCGCTGGCGTGCGGAATTCAGACTGTTTGAAATTACGCTGCATGATAAGACTGTGTTTGACTCTGTCTTGCGTGTTTTCGGACCAATATGCCGATAGAAATGCATGATAAAAATCATTCAGATTATTACAATCTCTAATGAGTGCGCGCATCCGCGTCGCCGGTTCGTTTTCTAAATATCCACACATAAATTCCAGTTTGTGACTTAGTGGCCAATTTGGTGGGAGTGCGTACATAAATTGATCTAACCATGCACATGGATGTATGTCATTCTTAGAATTGCGGAAAATCTTAAATTTCCGAACAGTCAAAAAGTGTTTATAGTCAAAGTTTTCGCCTCGTGGCGACAAAGACCTACCGCGTCTGTCCCAGTCCTAATGTCGATTATTGTCAAGTTCGCGCGCCTGGCGCTCTCTTGTTGCATCCCGTAAATGAAACAAATTATTTTCTTCAAACCCCTCTGGTATCTGTGATTCTAAATTTCTTTTGCCGTCTTTTCCTACGATTTCGCCTTCAATTTGTTTGACTTGCTTTTTTAATGCCTCGAATTCCCTTTTTACGCGTTCATTAAATTTTCCCTGATTTTCAACATGTTTATTTATGCTCTGGTACTCTTCGGTTTCTGAAAATGGCAATGGAGCTGTGTCATCTGAATCTCTGTCCCCATTTAAACTAAGATTTGTCAATTTATCTGAAATCTCCACTCTTTCCGATAAGTCACCAATTTGTTCTTTCTGTTTATTTACGTCTTCCGTAAGTGTCGCGACTCGCGTTTCAGTATTAACGCATTTAGTAGTTAACTGTTCATACTGTTGTGTTAGGTTATTTAATCTGTCATTTGGTACGGATTCCTCGATTCTCTCAAATATTTCTTCCTTATCTTTTGCACGTTGTAAATTTAACTCTGAAAATTTCTGTACTATCACGCGATCTCTTTCTTCCTGTTCTCTATCCTGTTCCCTTTGTCTAATCTCTACTGCACTTAATCTATTATTGTGAGAATTCAAAATCGGTTGTACTTCTTCTCTGATTTCTTTCTTTAATTCATCTTTCATATTTTTGAAACATGTCCCTATTCGTGAGGCTAACCGTGTTTCCATTGTTCCCATCTGTGTTTTTAATTCAGATCTAAACTGTGTTTCCATTGTTCCCATATCATTTTTTAATTCAGATCCCAAAGTTCCCATCTCAGTTTTAATTGTTCCTATCTCTGTTTTTAATTCAGATCGAAACTGCTCCATTGTTCCCCTATCTGTTTTTAATTCAGATTGTAACTGCTCCATTGTTCCCATTTGTGAGTCTAACCGAGATCCCAAATTTAATATTGCACTCATTAACTTCTCCATGTTAACTTGTTCAAAATTCTTTTCGCCCCTAACATTTCCCGCACAACCAGTTTCCCTCGTCATAGCTGTAAAGCTATCTGTGTTCGATACTGTTCCAGAATCTTCTGTCGTTAATCTCGGATTCTGTGAATTTTCTGATTGCGAAAAATTTTGAAATGGTTCCGGAGTATTTTCCCGAATTATTACATTGTTTTCCACTTCATTATCCATCATACTGTTCTCCTGTGTTGGCGAGTTCGCCATGTCAACAATTTCGTTATTCTCACTATTCATCATTTTTGCCTTTTTCATTGATCGCGTAATCATTTACAAAATATACAAAACTCGTCACTATATGAAAATTACACACAATGACTCTTTATCTCCAACAATACCATTTACATGAAATGTTTCCCTCAAACACGATTAACGAACAATTGAAATAATTGCACTAGATTGTCAAACGCATATACAAGACAACAAAATTAAATTATGAAATACCATTAGAAGAATGACAATTACCAAATCTACACATGCAATATAGACTACAATTACTAAACTACAAATTACTACAACAATACTACGGTCTACTATTTTTACAATCAGAAGATTACAAGGGACGATCCGAAGCAGCGGTCGCCACGTGCATGGGGGCTTAATTAAGTTAGAATGCAAATATATATATATTTTTTTTAGTAGCTGTAAGTCCGATTACGCAAGTCTCGTAAACGCTGGCCCTGACTAGTTTTAGTACGCAATCTGACTGCTTAGAATGACAGCAAAGAATGTAAGAAAATTTTCGTTAACACAGTTAATTAATTAAGTCCCCAGCAACTATAAAACCTACGAAACCAACAAAGCACAAGCGTAGCTGTTCTGTATGTGGTAGTATGACTCAACGCACATCTGGCACGGTTCTTCTTCAACAAGACAAGAATTTTTAAATACCAATTATACTGACGTGATAAAAGAAAATTAGAAATAGCATAATTGCGCAAGAAAATCAGAATTACACTCTAATACAAGAACACACGCCAGATGCTTTGTTGACTGAACCTGTAATGACACATTATTCAGGTCACTGAAAGAATAAAAGAATAAAAGAAAATACCTCCATATATATTGACGAAATGCACTCTGACCATTACAATATCTCCATTAGAACAACATCTGCTATCTCTCCCATCAAACCACTGCATAAAACATGGAACAACACTCTCCACTACCACATCTCACTCTGACTTCACGACAAGCAGTGTCCACCACAACTTCTCGGTAAGCACTGCCTGCCGCTACTTTTCAATAATCACTGCCAGTGGAGGCGGCGGAACAATACTCTCTGGCGCGATCTTTGGCGCTGTGGCTCAGTGTAGCCACCTTTCATATGCCCTTCCTCCACGGGCTAGAATTTGATGGTATTTTTGCCAGCATTGGTGGTGAAAATACCACCAAATTCGTCAAAAAAATACAGACAAAAATAAAAGATAGTATTAATACGTAAATATCATACAACTAGATAAAATTTTGGCTTTGCACTGACCTTTCAATAGCCTAATATATAAAATACACTAAGCAATACAAATTCTTTCATACATGTGACTTTACATAATAGTTTACACAAGTATTATGTGGTTAAACAGTTCAATCAATAACGTCAGCAATGACGAATATGTACAGGTAAGAGTCTCATAACTTTTCACAAACAGTAATACACAAAAAATCAGTTTATACAAATATTCACATAAAATTTTTTCACAACAAGTGGTTGACAGTTCCAGCAGTAGCACCCAGCAATGTTGAGTAGGTGCAGACACCATCAGGTGACATCATTTCAGTAGAAGCAGTCTATCAGTGGCACCCAGCATTGTGGAACAGGTGCAGACTCCAACAGGTGACATCATTTCAGTAGAAGCAGTCCATCAGTGGCACCCAGCATTGTGGAACAGGTGCAGACTCCAACAGGTGACATCATTTCAGTAGAAGCAGTCCATCAGTGGCACCCAGCATTGTGGAACAGGTGCAGACTCCATCAGGTGACATCATTTCAGTAGAAGCAGTCCATCAGTGGCACCCAGCATTGTGGAACAGGTGCAGACTCCATCAGGTGACATCATTTCAGTAGAAGCAGTCCATCAGTGGCACCCAGCAATGTTGAGTAGGTGCAGACACCATCAGGTGACATCATTTCAATAGAAGCAGTTCATCAGTGGCACCCAGCATTGTGGAACAGGTGCAGACTCCAACAGGTGACATCATTTCAGTAGAAGCAGTCCATCAGTGGCACCCAGCATTGTGGAACAGGTGCAGACTCCATCAGGTGACATCATTTCAGTAGAAGCAGTCCATCAGTGGCACCCAGCAATGTTGAGTGGGTGCAGACACCATCAGGTGACATCATTTCAATAGAAGCAGTTCATCAGTGGCACCCAGCATTGTGGAACAGGTGCAGACTCCAACAGGTGACATCATTTCAGTAGAAGCAGTCCATCAGTGGCACCCAGCATTGTGGAACAGGTGCAGAGAGCAGTCCATCATATTCACTATCACTGATCACACTGTTCATCACAGTTTATAAGCAGAAATTAAACATGTCATATTGGCACCAATCATGTAGAAAAAGTACAAGTAACAGTCCGTAATATTCACTATCACTGATCACACAGTTCATCAGCAGAAATTAAACATTTCTAAGTGTCACACATCATGTTGAAAAGTGCAGGTAACAGTTCATAATATTCACCATCACTACTCAGACAGTTCAAGCATGAACAATAGTTTGAATACACATACAAATGCTTTTACACTAAACATACAAATCATAACAAACACACAAATGATGTCAGATAATTGTCATATTAACTATTACAAGTACACAAACATCAGTAAACCTATAATATTTATGGGTGTCAGTGCAAGCCACTACAAACAAATAAAATAATATTTAGGAGATAGGTGGGTAGGAGTAGGAAAGGAAAACACACAAAACACACCCACTCATCTTTCATCCACATTAAGTACTACTGTGTAATTGAATAGTGTTAACTGTGTAATTGCAATTCTGTCAAAATTTGATGTTCATCATGTGTATCAAGTGGTAGTGGCAGCAATGTATAAGAGTCAATAATAGTTAAGTCAACGTCATAGTCATCATGTCAAGACCAATGTTTGCCAAGCCAGATCAAAATGTACTGTTGCTGAACAACTGTCAGTGTGCCAAGATATGCAATGCTTCCTCTCTCCAAAAAAAAAAAAGTACATACTGCTTGGTGATTTAACAAAGTGTGTGTAGACAATCTTCCTTCCATTTTAGTGTTCTAGTCTGCTATCTTCATCCTCCTTGTTCCATATAGACCAACAACAAAAAAAAAATATGCACCTCACTTATTTTACCTCTTATACACCATAACTCCAATCAACTTCATATAATCTCAATACCTCCATAATACCTCTTCAATACGTCGATACATATAAACCTTATTGCCAGTATCAATTCACTTCCATAACAACTCTTTCCTCTAGTCAGTCTCCTCGATCGAGTACAGATAAAATCCTAATGCAAACCTCCTCATCCCATACAATCCGAAGACACACTGTCAACACACAACCTCTGTGTAATCCATCTGACCAAAATCTTCTACTCATTATGAATTATAAACAAAGAATGCATACATGACCTCTAACAGACTTAGTTCGAATAACTCTCAGTAATTAAGTACGATTACGGAGTGTGAATGATCCTAATATTTCACAGTGTGTACACCACTTCAAGAATTATGGCAAACAGAAGCAAACATGTGGAGTATTTCTTGTGCCAAGTGTCACTTCCTATTTCAATTGCTCACGAAAAATGCAGTGTAATAACTGTGTTGGTATGTCATGTCGTTAGCTTCCTTCCTATTGGCATACATTTATACAGCTTTCATAAAACCTCCAGCTCATGTGACTTCTATGATGTTTCTTGTACTAAAGTCGCTCGTCGAATTACTGCAGTTCATTTTCTTATGTTAAAATATAAAGCACTGAGCGTAAGCAAAACAAGAAACAGCGAGTAAATACACCAGTAGTGAACAGAATGTCAACAAGTGGATGCAGCACAATTTCTATAACGAGGCTTCGCCAAGCGAACAATCCGTAACCCATACCACAGCGTAACCCACACTCCATGTCCGTACACTGTACATCAGCATTGCTATATACCAAATTAAAGTATAGTTATGACAACAAGCAGAAATGTGTAAATGTGCAATCCATACGCATAGCAGTAAACATATATCTTACGTACTAAACAGGTCATTAGCATCGTATCTTAATAAGTAAACATGAAGGCGCAAGCAGATAAATCACAAAGTATAACTTACATACCTAACCACATCAGCACAATTAATCAGGTGACAATTATAATTTAAATAAATAGGCACAGCAGGCACATAATTAAAAATATGACATCAGTGAAAAAGCAGTGCAGCCAAGCGATGCATAATATACACAAGTAACAATCCAGTTCATTAATAATCATTGTCAAAATCAGTTAACGTACGCAAGCACGTCGCTTCACAAATAATTTCATTGAACATGTAATTAGCACAAAGTATGAATCACGTAATCGCGAGCAGAAAATTACGTCTAAAGTACGTACCTAAGTGGAAATATGTTACCTGAAAAATAAACTCAATTAATAATTACCTTTTTAGTTTATTACTTTCTTCTTCGAAATGACATTTTTCCTGAAATTTTCTCGATAGCAAGTCGTCTTAACGTCGGACACGCACAGAATTTACCTGAAGTTTTTAAATATTTTATAGAACCGTATCCTGAAAAATACTGAATGTTAATAACAGAATTCATCAAGTCACTATAGCATTATACTGAATTTAGTCGGAGAAATTAGACTGTGTATTTATTTACGGCTGTCAGTGCATTCGCACTGAGCGCTCGATCAGCTGTAGGCGCGTGACGTAGGAAGTGATTGTTTGCGGTCAACGACTGCCTTGTGCGGCGCGCAGACTTGACTGTTGCTTTGAGTATATGCCGCCGCCAAAACACAGCGCGGTATCCTTGTACTCTCCGTGTGTTTACATACAACTGTTAGTTTCTCAAAAGTATGTCATTCCTAAAAAATTTTTCAAAAGTATATCATTCCACAAAAATTTTAACGTTAGATATATGATGTATTCCCTTAGAGCGTCGTGATTTAAGAGTTTCTACTTCGACAGTGTTATCATGAATAATTTTGCGAATTCTATATGGACGTTATAAAGCAGAAAAAATTTCCGACACAAGCCTTTTCCTTTGTGAGACAAACGATGAGCCTTAATTAACACCTTCTGACCAACTGACAAGATTTTTAAACGACCAGGACGCTTAGCTGATTTCTCTCTTCTAGCAGCCGCAGATGCAATATTTTGTAGAGCCAGGTTGACAACTTCAGAATGCCGCAGTTTCCGTGAAGGCGGAAAAGGAACGATTTCAGAAATGCGATTTGTCGGTGCTTTGTTTTTTAATATCAGTATAGGTGGTAAAGAAGTTGAGTCGTTAGGAAGTTCATTCAGAATGTTTTGAAAAATATGAAGATACTGATCCCAAGTTCTGTGATTCTGATGACAATAAAGACGACACAATTTATTAATTTCCTTCATCCATCTCTCTGAAGCGTTAGATTGAAGGTGAAAAAGTGAAATGAAAATTGGTTTAATTTTACGACGCTGTAGAGTACGAAGCCAAATTTTAGAACGAAACTGTGATCCATTATCTGATATAACCTTATCAACATGACCCACTTCTTTAAGAAAATGGTTAATGAAAGCATTAGATACTGAACGAGCTGTTGCTTTGCGTAACGGTGTAAAACACACATATTTTGATGTCAACTCCACTGCTACGAAAATGTACGCAAAACCATTAGTAGATCGAACCACTGGACCGAACAAATCAACTGCAGCCATGTCCTTTAATTTTGCTGGAATGATAGGAAACAACGGTGCTCTGTGAGAAACTGTCGGCGGCTTAGCCTTTTGACATAATTTGCATTTGGCAAGAACAAATCGAATACGTTTTTCCATATTATTGAAGTAGCAGTTTTCTTGTAATTTATGAAAGCATTTTCTGGGACCAAAGTGTGCATAACTGAAATGCGTATACCAAATCAGCTTATTAACCCACTCATCAGGAATACAAACTAACCAAAGAGAGTTGTCGACCGATTTTCGTTTAAAAAGAATGTCATTGCGAACTAAATAATGCTGTCTAATCGCTACGCTTTCCTTTCTCCTCCACTTCTCCTTAATGTCCTTCCAGATTGGATCCTTATTTTGCTCCTTAGCGATGTCCTGGAGCGAAGATGAAATAAAGTTCTCAAACGCAACACCTTGAATATACATCAAACAATAATTGTTTTCCTTGCAGTCCTCTTCAGCACTTTGTTTCAAACCCATAGGTGCACGTGATAAAGCATCAGCAACAATATTTGAAGAACCCTGTATGTAAACAATACTAAAATCAAATTCCTGTAGGTACAACGCCCATCGTGACAATCTGCCTTGAGTTAATTTTGTCGACATAAGAAATTCCAGAGCTCGATGATCGGTGTAAACCTTAGTATGTCTGCCAAACAAAAATGTGCGAAATTTTGTAAAAGCCCAAACAACAGCCAAAGCTTCAAGTTCCGTAATCGAATAATTCTTTTCTGATTTAGAGAGAACACGACTTCCAAATGCAATAGTCTTTTGTACTACAACGCCGTCTTCTTCTATCTCTTGAAATAAATGTGCACCTAGGCCTTTGTATGATGAGTCCGTCGCCAAACAAAAATCTTTAGATAAATCCGGGTGTGAAAGAAGTGGAGCAGCAACTAAAGCATCACGAAGTTGTTCAAATTCTGATTGAGCTTCCTCATCCCAACACCAATTAGATTTCTTTCCAGATAGTTCACATAAACGAGGTGTGGCCAAATCGTCCAATTTAATAAAGCGTCTAAGAAAATTACAGACACCAAGAAAACTACGAACATCACGTTTTGTAGTAGGAACAGCATAATTACGAATAGCGTCTAATTTTTCTGGATCAGGAAGAATACCTTCTGTAGAAATAATGTGGCCGAGAAATTTCACCTGAGAACGACCAAATTCAGATTTTTCTAAGTTCACCATAATGCCAACTCTTGCAAAAATACGTAATAATGAATCCAAAATTTTGTTGTGCTCACTCCAAGAATGTTTAGCAATAAGAATGTCGTCAACATATGAAGTAATATTGTCACGAAGATAAACGGGTAAAATTTCATTTAAGCTACGAATGAATGCTGCTGAAGATACAGTAAGTCCAAACGGTAATTTCCGAAACTGGTAACAGTTACCAAAGGCTAAAAAGGCAGTATATTTTCTACAATCAGGGTGGAGTTCTATTTGCCAAAAACTTGCGCGCATATCAATCGTGGAAAAAACTTTAATTCCATGAAAATGTTGAAGAAGTTCATCTAAGTTTTGTGGACGGTCAGTTTCAGGAATGATGATATTATTTATCTGTCTGGAATCCAGAACCAAGCGAATTGACCCATCCTTTTTAAGAACAACGTGTAATGGGCTAGTATAAGGACTGACTGCAGGCTCAATAATGCCCTGATCTAACATGTACTGAAGTTCATTCTTAACCTTGTCTCTGTAAGCCAAAGGAATAGCGTACGTTTTCCCGCGAAATGGTGTGTGTTCTTTTACTTTAAATAAATATTGTAAGCCTTGTATAGTTCCTGTGTGATGACTAAATACTGTAGCATGTGAAGTCAAAATGTGGTGCAGCTCTTCTCTTGCAACGTCATCTGGCACTTCAGCTTTCTTAACCTTTTCATTAATTAATTCTTCGCTATTAATTATATCATCCATCGCGTCGCTGTATCTATTGTCATTGTCATGAATAAACACATTGTCGTCATAATGCTCAACGAAAACATCAGAAGTAAGAAACCTTAAACATTTTGTATCTGGTTTAGATCTTGTTAAACACTCGAAAAATTTCAAACATATCGGCATTCCGGCAACAGTCAAATTCACACTCCCTTCTTTAAAGTTCAAAATTGCCTTATGTGCGTTAAGAAACTCCATACCTAATATAATTTGTCTACTGAGTAATGGAACAATAATAAAATTAGCAGAAAATTTGTATCCTTGACAATTGAAATTTAGGTTGGTCTGTTGTTTAACTTCTACACCTTTTCCAGAAATCGCTCCTCGAATTGTAGTTTTAGAAATAGGTAACACAGGACAGACAATAGTCCTTTCACATATACGAAAAACTGGTTCACTAATGACGTTCAATGGGCTCCCAGAATCTAAAACTGCAGTGAACTTATTCTTACCCACCCATACTTCAATAACAGGATGTAAAAATGCGTCTACATTATTTTCCTTTTCGTCTAGCAAAATGTCTCTCATGTCTTCCAGGCGTACGTAGTGTAAAGTCGTAGTGTCATTACTTTCTGAACCGTCTATATTGCTGCCAGAAGCCGAAGCTGCTAGTCATTGTCGATTGTTTGCGTCACGTCTTTGATTATTCGCGTCATTTCGCGGATCCATTTCTACGATTTGCACTTGTCTCTCTGAAGTTCTGTCACGTGCAGGATGCCAATTAGGTCCCTCCTGTCTGTTAGATACAAATTCTTGGTTGTGTCTGTTATTAAAATTTCTGTTTTCCTGTCCGTCTGCATAACTACTTCTTGTGTAATTTCGACTGTCACTTCTGAAATTATTGTTGTATCTACTACCCTGATTATTTCTGTAGTAAGAATTTCTATTACTGTATGAATAATTTCTGTCTTGGTGATACCGATTACTGTTTCCATATGATTGATCATTCCGGTACGAATTACCGTTGTTATAATTGTCTGTGTAATTTCTGTTAGAACGTCTGTTATTGTCATAAGGCTTGTATCTATTGTCCTGTCTGTTACGTCTGTCATTGTCAAAATTACCCATACAACGCCCGTTCCGATCACTATCCCTTTTCTCTGAAAATCTATTGTAATTACTGTTACTGAAAAAGTTATAAGAAGTCCCGTCGTCGTTGTCATACTCAAGTTCTTGCAACAAAGTCTTAAAAGTCTCGATGTCGTCTTTACATCTTCCAGCTAAAGCAATTTGTCTTATGGATTGTGGCAGCTTAGTTAAACAAATGCGAATTAATTCAGTCGGGCTATAAGGGTTGGAAAGGAACTGATTCTTTCGAATCATGTCTTCAAAATATTCCGCTGGCGTGCGGAATTCAGACTGTTTGAAATTACGCTGCATGATAAGACTGTGTTTGACTCTGTCTTGCGTGTTTTCGGACCAATATGCCGATAGAAATGCATGATAAAAATCATTCAGATTATTACAATCTCTAATGAGTGCGCGCATCCGCGTCGCCGGTTCGTTTTCTAAATATCCACACATAAATTCCAGTTTGTGACTTAGTGGCCAATTTGGTGGGAGTGCGTACATAAATTGATCTAACCATGCACATGGATGTATGTCATTCTTAGAATTGCGGAAAATCTTAAATTTCCGAACAGTCAAAAAGTGTTTATAGTCAAAGTTTTCGCCTCGTGGCGACAAAGACCTACCGCGTCTGTCCCAGTCCTAATGTCGATTATTGTCAAGTTCGCGCGCCTGGCGCTCTCTTGTTGCATCCCGTAAATGAAACAAATTATTTTCTTCAAACCCCTCTGGTATCTGTGATTCTAAATTTCTTTTGCCGTCTTTTCCTACGATTTCGCCTTCAATTTGTTTGACTTGCTTTTTTAATGCCTCGAATTCCCTTTTTACGCGTTCATTAAATTTTCCCTGATTTTCAACATGTTTATTTATGCTCTGGTACTCTTCGGTTTCTGAAAATGGCAATGGAGCTGTGTCATCTGAATCTCTGTCCCCATTTAAACTAAGATTTGTCAATTTATCTGAAATCTCCACTCTTTCCGATAAGTCACCAATTTGTTCTTTCTGTTTATTTACGTCTTCCGTAAGTGTCGCGACTCGCGTTTCAGTATTAACGCATTTAGTAGTTAACTGTTCATACTGTTGTGTTAGGTTATTTAATCTGTCATTTGGTACGGATTCCTCGATTCTCTCAAATATTTCTTCCTTATCTTTTGCACGTTGTAAATTTAACTCTGAAAATTTCTGTACTATCACGCGATCTCTTTCTTCCTGTTCTCTATCCTGTTCCCTTTGTCTAATCTCTACTGCACTTAATCTATTATTGTGAGAATTCAAAATCGGTTGTACTTCTTCTCTGATTTCTTTCTTTAATTCATCTTTCATATTTTTGAAACATGTCCCTATTCGTGAGGCTAACCGTGTTTCCATTGTTCCCATCTGTGTTTTTAATTCAGATCTAAACTGTGTTTCCATTGTTCCCATATCATTTTTTAATTCAGATCCCAAAGTTCCCATCTCAGTTTTAATTGTTCCTATCTCTGTTTTTAATTCAGATCGAAACTGCTCCATTGTTCCCCTATCTGTTTTTAATTCAGATTGTAACTGCTCCATTGTTCCCATTTGTGAGTCTAACCGAGATCCCAAATTTAATATTGCACTCATTAACTTCTCCATGTTAACTTGTTCAAAATTCTTTTCGCCCCTAACATTTCCCGCACAACCAGTTTCCCTCGTCATAGCTGTAAAGCTATCTGTGTTCGATACTGTTCCAGAATCTTCTGTCGTTAATCTCGGATTCTGTGAATTTTCTGATTGCGAAAAATTTTGAAATGGTTCCGGAGTATTTTCCCGAATTATTACATTGTTTTCCACTTCATTATCCATCATACTGTTCTCCTGTGTTGGCGAGTTCGCCATGTCAACAATTTCGTTATTCTCACTATTCATCATTTTTGCCTTTTTCATTGATCGCGTAATCATTTACAAAATATACAAAACTCGTCACTATATGAAAATTACACACAATGACTCTTTATCTCCAACAATACCATTTACATGAAATGTTTCCCTCAAACACGATTAACGAACAATTGAAATAATTGCACTAGATTGTCAAACGCATATACAAGACAACAAAATTAAATTATGAAATACCATTAGAAGAATGACAATTACCAAATCTACACATGCAATATAGACTACAATTACTAAACTACAAATTACTACAACAATACTACGGTCTACTATTTTTACAATCAGAAGATTACAAGGGACGATCCGAAGCAGCGGTCGCCACGTGCATGGGGGCTTAATTAAGTTAGAATGCAAATATATATATATTTTTTTTAGTAGCTGTAAGTCCGATTACGCAAGTCTCGTAAACGCTGGCCCTGACTAGTTTTAGTACGCAATCTGACTGCTTAGAATGACAGCAAAGAATGTAAGAAAATTTTCGTTAACACAGTTAATTAATTAAGTCCCCAGCAACTATAAAACCTACGAAACCAACAAAGCACAAGTGTAGCTGTTCTGTATGTGGTAGTATGACTCAACGCACATCTGGCACGGTTCTTCTTCAACAAGACAAGAATTTTTAAATACCAATTATACTGACGTGATAAAAGAAAATTAGAAATAGCATAATTGCGCAAGAAAATCAGAATTACACTCTAATACAAGAACACACGCCAGATGCTTTGTTGACTGAACCTGTAATGACACATTATTCAGGTCACTGAAAGAATAAAAGAATAAAAGAAAATACCTCCATATATATTGACGAAATGCACTCTGACCATTACAATATCTCCATTAGAACAACATCTGCTATCTCTCCCATCAAACCACTGCATAAAACATGGAACAACACTCTCCACTACCACATCTCACTCTGACTTCACGACAAGCAGTGTCCACCACAACTTCTCGGTAAGCACTGCCTGCCGCTACTTTTCAATAATCACTGCCAGTGGAGGCGGCGGAACAATACTCTCTGGCGCGATCTTTGGCGCTGTGGCTCAGTGTAGCCACCTTTCAACTGACACACAATATTTTTTAGCGCAACGCAATCTGACTTTCAAAAATACCTACAAAAGAATGGCCCTGACTAACATTAACCTATACCTTTCACAAATCACTTACCTCACCAAAAATCTTCGTTACTCGAGCTACTGCAATACAGTGAGCGCCACTACTGCCAGCTAAATAAAAGATTCAAATTACTGAAGGCACTAACTACTAATAGGCATAGTTAGCAAATGAAAGATTTTGATAGAGAACAAACAATGTATTTGCCTCAATAGTGTTCAAAAGTCATAATGTATATAGCAGTTCATGAGATCCAGTCTTACAAATTTCAAAACTCCGCCATCTCTCTCCCCACATCCACCACTGCTGGCGGCTCACCTCCAACTGCGCAACGCTACGCGCTGTTCATATCCAGCTGCCCAACACTACAATGACAGACAACAATGCAAACTATCCACAGACTGCGCGCAGCACAGCCAGAGATTTTTCATACAGAGCGCTACGTGGCGTTACCAATAAGAAAACCTAAAAGCCTACTTACAGTTTGCCTAAAACAAGCCATGTTCTATGTCAACTTTATAAAACTTGATGCATAACCGTAAGGTTTTGTCACTTCTATTAAATCAACTGTAGAAATTCAGTTTAAGCCCGCTGTGTGGGCCTCGTCGTGTGACTAGAGACTGCTGACCGCGAAGGCTTCGCGGTCTGCCTCACAGAGGGCGGCGCTCATGCACGAGACGTATAGAATCAAACTCTTATTACGCACGCGTCAGATAACATTTTTGCTATGAATTAATTTTATACTTTACTATTGTAAGTTAATTACAGTATCCAGCATGACTACGTTTTACATTCTACTACAGAGCCTTATAAACTGACTAAGAAATCTCGTATGAACATCTGAAGGAAAGATTCTATTACTACAGAAACTGTAATGGTCACTTGCATTATGAATTATTGTAAACCTAATATAGGCTGGAAGCCTTCGAAGTATGCCCTTTTTTTTTTTTCACAGTTGATCGTTCAGTAAATTGCCTCTATCTGTAATTAGGTGTGCATAAATTTGTAGTTCCTCAAGCGTGTCGAGTCTTTAGCCCTTAACGTCATGATGTAGCTCTAAGTCACGTAAAGGTTTAGGTCAGGGGCGGGCAAACGCTGCACGCGGCTCATGAGCACACAGCGCTGCACGTGTGCTGCTCGCGTGCAATCGTCGAATGGGACAGTGCCGACAGCCTGCAGGTTACTGCAGTGTAGTACCAGGCTAAGCTGCGGACGTTGAAGCGAAGCGACCACTACGTAGTGAACGTTGTATTTCAATAACCGGAAAATGCAGAGTGAATCAAGGAAAAGGAGAATTGGAGATTCGCTATCTTTTAAAAAGGAATGGGAGACTCATTTGTTCCCTGTGGAAAAACGTGAAAATTGGAAATGTATAATATGTGACAGTATTGTCGCTGGTGAGCGGAAGTTTAATATTGAACGCCATTATACTAAATTTCAGTATGTTACCGTTCTTAGTGCAATAAAAGAGGAATTTCTCAAGCGATTTGGGGATATATCTTACTTATCCCAAGGTTTTGAATAGTTCTCGAGAGAATCTGGTTTCTGTAGATGATATTCATCTCAGTTTGCAAATGGAATTAATAGATCTACAGTGTAATTCTCATCTGAGAGACAAGTTCCTTTTGGCAAGATGTGTAATAGATTTTTATCACGAGTTTCCACAGCAAGAGTTTCCTCGTCTCCATAGTGAAGCCATGAAGATAGTCAATGTTGGGCTTGACATACCTTTGTGAGAGATTTTTTTCTGTTATGAAAATTAATAAGTCTCGGTTAAGAGCAAACATCAGTAATGAAAATTTACGTAACTGTTTGCGTTGTCTGTATGTAGAAATTTTGTTCCAGACATTAAAGGTATTGTAAACTCCACCTGTGATAATTAAATAAAACGTATCGTGGGTAATAGGTACTCTTTCAAACCATGATTTCTGTCAAGCACTCCTACTAACCTTATTCCTTCATTTAATAAAGCAGGCCAGGAAACAAAACGCATTACAGAGGAAGAAGCCGAGAGACGGTATGGTGGGGAGGGGTGAAAAGCGGGTGGCCAGCTTGCCCCTGTGTGCACGCAGAACACCTGTTAACTGCATACGTGCATGTGCACCGCACACGTGCAGAATTCCTGCCCGCCCCTGGTTTAGGTGTATGAGCCATTTGCACCAGATGTTACGTAAAGGCTGACCCCTGTGTTCCTACGCCCTTTATTGGAAGATGTTCTTTAAACCTTACTGCTATAGCTCTGCCTGTTTGACCTATGTAATAACATGGGCAATCATCACACATAATGTTATATACGCCTGATTTCGCTGACTTATCACGTCTCGCGCATGCCTGCCGCCCTCTGTGAGGCAGACCGCGAAGCCCTCGCGGTCCGCAGTCTCCAGTCACACGACGAGGCCCACACAACGGGCTTAAAGTGAATTTGCTACAGCTTGTTTAATAGAAGTGACAAAACCTTATGGTTATGCATCAAGTTTTATAAAGTTGACACAGGACATGGCTTGTTTTAGGCAAACATTTAAATAATATTTTATGTAAGTACTACACGTTGCATCCTGCAGGATGACCATATCTAATATAATTTACTAGCACACTATAATATTAAATTTTTGCAGGTTCTGAAGAAGACGTTATTACTAACGTTGAAACCTAGGTAAACGATAAAGTCAACCTACAACTGTAGGCTGTATATTCTTATACAAACAATATCAGTTGCTGTCGCTGCATAAAAATGTTAAAAACTATTGGAAATTGTCACCGAAAATTATGAAGACATTTCCCCGTTTATGGAAAAAGATCCCGGTCATTCCCGAGACTTTCCCCACACCATTATTTGCTTATGGAAAAGAGTATGTTCAGTAAGTCCTTTCTGTGTTCAACGACGTTGGAATTAAACTATGTGCAAGATGTCCCAGTGCTATATTTGCTCCACCAAATCACCTTCCGACACCTGTTTGCTTACAAGACATTATTCCGTTGCGTGAAATTAAAAAATGGTTCAAATGGCTCTGAGCATGATGGGACTCAACTGCTGTGGTCATAAGTCCCCTAGAACTTAGAACTACTTAAACCTAACTAACCTAAAGACATCACACACATCCATGCCCGAGGCAGGATTCGAACCTGCGACCGTAGCGGTCGTGCGGTTCCAGACTGTAGCGCCTTTAATCGCTCGGCCACTCCGGCCGGCTGCGTGAAATTAGATTACTGGTATACTCGTCCGTAATTTAGTTGTTTCATTCTAATTACTAAAGCACAGGCAAAGAAGCTGACATGGGAGAGTAATGCAACGGCAAAGGTATGGTACCAAGTTAACATAATCTTTTCAGATGTAATGAAAACGACTTCATTACGAGTATTATAATCTACAGAATTTACACTATATGTTGACACACTGTTACTTCAGTAATTTCTGTCACGTGTCCACAGGCTAAATTAGGATCGAATAGTACTGGAAGAACTGAAAGAATCCTCCCGTTTAGGAAACAAGATCACGCAAGACAGCAAAAGCATGGAAACTATCATTAGACTAGAATAGGCGAAGAAAGCTTCCCTCAATGAATGATCACTACTGGCATCAGACAGTGCGATTTAGATGTGAAACTACATGCATCAGAAAAAGTTTTGCATCACCCCGGTTCCCAGAACGCCTAAAGATAGGCGTTGACTGTGGATATTGTATCACAAACACAGTCCCTTTGACTGTTCAGAGATGTCACTAAACCAGCACAAAGACGTAAACAACCATGCCTGAGGAGCGCCTATTACACGGAAGAGGTCCAACAGCCGATCAGTTCCAGTCATTCCACGAGAAAGGAGGTATACGGCTCGTGTTGTCTGTAGTTCAACCATGCCTAGACGGTCAATACCGCGGTTCGATCGCATCAGGAAGGTTTCTCAACAAGGGAAGTGTCCAGGCGTCTCGGAGTATACCAAAGCGATATTGTTGGGACATGGAGGAGATTCAGATAGACAGGAACTGTCAATGACGATCCTCGCTCAGGCCGCCCAAGGACTACTACTGCAGTGGATGGCCGCTACCTACGGATAATAGCTCGAAGGACCCCTGACAGCAATGCCATCATGTTGAATAATGCTTTTCGTGCAGCCACAGACGTCGTGTTACGACTGAAGCTGTGCGCAATAGTCTGCATGATGCGCAATTTCACTCCCGACGTCCACGGCGAGGTCCGTCTTTGCAACCACGACACCATGCAGCGCGGCCCAAATGGGCCCAACAATATGCCGAATGGATCGCTCAGGAATGTCATCACCGATGAGTGTCGCATACGCCTTCAACCAGACAATCGTCGGGGAAGTGTTTGGAGGTAACCCGGTTAGGCTTCACGCCTTAGACACTGTCCAGCTAGAGCAGCAATGTGGAGGTTCCTTGCTGTTTTGGGGTGCCATTATGTGGGGCCGACGTACGCCGCTGGTGGTCACGATACGTGAATGCCATCCTCTGACCGATAGTGCAACCATATCGGCTGCATACTGGTGAGGCAATCGTCTTCATGAACGACAATTCGCATCCCCATCGTGACATCTTGTGAATGACTTCCTTCAGGATAACGACATCGCTCGACTAGAGTGGCCAGCAGATTCTCGAACATGCCTGGGATAGATTGAAAAGGGCTGTTTATGGACGACGAGACCCACTAACCACTCTGAGGGATCCACTCCGAACCGCCATTGAGGATTGGGACAGACTGGACCAACAGTGCTTCGATGAAGTTGTGGATAGTACGCCACTACCAACACAGGCATGAATCAATGCAAGAGGACGTGCTGCTGGGTTTTAGAGGTACAGGTGTGAAGAGCAATCAGGAGCTTGACCTCAAAGGGCCTCGCTGTAAGGTGGTACAACATGCAATGTTTGGATTTCATGAGGAATAAACAGGGAGGAAATGATGTTTATGTTGATCTCTGTTCCAGTTTTCTGTACAGGTTCCGGAACTCCTGGAACCAAGGTGATGCAAAAAGCATTGTTTGGATCCGAAACGTGAGCCGTCGCAAATCCGGAGATGAAGAAACCAAAAACATCTCAAACATGGTATCTTAGAAGAAAGTAAAAAGTCTGATAGACATAACACGAAAATAAGTGGAAAGAATAAGACAGGAAAGAAGACACTGGAGGCCGCTTTTCACAGGCTAGTGGGACATCTGAGGCAGCATCCAGGAATAGTTAACCTGACATTGTAGGTAGTAGTAGAGGGGAGAGTGACAGAGAAACACTAACGCCAGAATGTAGTTATAGAGGTTCTTCCGGGCAGCACACATTTGTCTATGAAAAGAGAAGCAAAATCTACGAAGAGATCAAAAACAGCATCAAACAAGTCGAACGACCAACTAGAGTTGCTGGCACTTACAGAATTAGTTGCGAGTGTGACTTGTACTACATGGGCCAGACGCAGCAATGCACCTCGCAGCGCCGTTCACATGTACGGAGCACTCGCCTCGGCCAAAATGGCAGAGCAGAATGTCGGTGATGGACACATGTCTTTTTCGGAACAAAGGACCCGCCATTTGGTTCTGCGAGTCGGTCACCAAGAGGCAGTGGAAATAAGAGTACAGTTATACAGCGTGTTTCGAAATTTCGGTTACAAGCTTCTGGGGCTAGCGGAGTGGAGTGAGTACATAATATTTTGAACAGAAACACGTTACCGTTCCCTTTCTATAACGGCTTCATACCAACATTCATGGCATAAACACATACCGGCAGTATCGCGTACAAAATGTATAAAAGGCCAGCGCATTGTCGTAGCTGTCAGGTGACTCATGTGAAAAGGTTTTCGACGTGATTATGCACTAACGATGGACATTAACAGATTTTGAACGCGGAATGGCACTTGGAGCAAGACGCATGGGCCCTTCCATTTCGGAAATCGTTTGGGAATTCAATATTCCGAGATCCAAGGTGTCAAGAGTATGCCGAGAACACAAAATTTCAAGGCGTTACCACGGACAACGCAGTGACTGACGACCTCCACTTAATGACAGAGAACATAGTTGTTTGCATAGAACTGTCAGTGCTAACAGACAAGCAATACTGCTTGAAATAACCGCAGAAAAGTATTCGTATTCGTTGGGATAGTACGGAGAAGTTGACTTTAATAGGCTATGGCAGCAGACGACTGACGCAAGTGCCTTTGCTAACAGCACGACAACGGCTGCAGCAATCTCCTGAACACGTGAACATAGGATCATAGACGATTAGATAAGCGTGGGGTAGTGTCAGATGAGTCCTGATTCCAGTTGGTAAGAGCAGATGGTAAGGTTTGATTGTGGAGCAGCTCTCACGAAGCCATGGACCAAAGTTGTCAATAAGGTACTGTGTAAGCTGCATAATGGTGTGGGCTATGAAACTTCCTGACAGATTAAAACTGTATGCCGGACCGAGACTCGAACTCGGGACCTTTGCCTTTCGCGGGCAAGTGCTCTACCACTGAGCTCCCCAAGCACGACTCACGACCCGTTCTCACAGTTTCAGTTCTGCCAGTACCTCGTCTCCTACCTTCCAAACTTCACAGAAGCTCTTCTGCGAACCTTGCAGAACTAGCACTCCTGGAAGAAAGGATACTGCGGAGACATGGCTTAGCCACAGCCTGGGGGATGTTTCCAGAATGAGATTTTTACTCTGTAGCGGAGTGTGCGCTGAAGGTAGGAGACGAGTTACTGGCAGAATTGGAGCTGTGAGGACGAGTCGTGAGTCGTGCTTGGGTAGTTCAGTTGGTAGAGCACTTGCCCGCGAAAGGCAAAGGTCCCGAGTTCGAGTCTCGGTCTGGCACACAGTTTTAATCTGTCAGGAAGTTTCATATCAGCGCACACACTCCGCTGCAGAGTGAAAATCTTATTCTGGGTGTGGGCTATGTTTACATGGAATGTACTGGATCCTCTAGTACAACTGAACCGACTATTGACTGTCAATGGCTATGTTCCGCTGCATGCGGACCATTCATGGACTTCACGTTCCCAAACAACAATGAGGTTTTAATAGATAACAGTACCCGATGTTACAGGCCACAAGTGTTCGCGATTGATTTGGAGAATATTCTGGACAATTTGAGCGAATGAATTGGCCACCTATATCGCCCGACGCGCTTCTCATCGAACATTTTCGGATCATAATCCAGAGGTCAGTTCGCGCACGATATCCTGCACTGGAAGCACTTTCGCAGTTACGAACGTCAACATTGGCAGCATGGCTCTATATTTCTGCAGGACAGACTTCCAACGACTTGTTGAGTCCCTGTCATGTTGAGCTGCTGCAGTACCGTGGGCGAATGGAGGTCCGAAACGATATTAGGGGGCATCTTACGACTTTTGTACCTTAGTGTATGTCGGTGTTCCGTGAAGGTGTGTGCTTCCGTAACCACCATAGCCGAAGTGTTTGGTGTTTTAAGAGACGTCAATTGTAGATTTATATCGCGCTCAAGGGAAAGCGGAAAAACTTCCGCCGCTAAGTTACAACGTGCATCAATGTGTTGTTGAGCGATCGTGACATACGAGGATTGTGATGAAGAGTAGGAGGACGACAGCTGCAGAACTGAATGTCGTACCCGCGAACCACGTCACCACCAAAACAACACAAAGGGAGTTCCGTAAGAAGTGAATTGCTGAACAAGGTGCGATTTCAAAACCACTCGTAAGTGATGCAAATGCCTGTTAACAGGTAAACGTGGTGCAGACGCCATCAAACCTGGACTATGGAATAATGGAATAAAGTCATTTGGTCAGATGAATTTTGTTTCACACTTTTTACAACTTCTGGCTGAGTTTAAATTCCTATACATGGTGCAGGTTTACTGATGATTAGGGCAGCCGTATCGTGATAGCTTCGTGATTTAGGAGTAGCGTCTTTTACTAGTAATCGAAACGTCCTTGTTCCCCAGTCCAGACCTCGCCACTACTTACGTTTGAATACAAATTAATCATCAGAGGTGGACAAAGACTTCCTGCATAATAACTCATCCTCGTTCAGCCAAGAGGTTCAAAATGGTTCAAATGGCTCTAAGCACTATGGGACTTAACATCTGAGGTCATCAGTCCCCTAGGCTTAGAACTACGTAAACCTAACTGGCCCAAGGACATAACACACATCCATGCCCGAGGCAGGAATCGAACCTACGACCGCAGCAGCAGTGCCGTTCCGGACTGAAGCGCCTAGAACCTCTCGGCTATAGCGGCCGGCGTTCAGCCAAGAAACCTGTAATAGAGGACAGAGGAGCTGACAGAGGTTCAGAGCACTCTCTTGCCTTTGGGGTGGAAAACTGCCCCTGAAGGCGGTTGAATTAGCAATAATCAACGGAATGGGAATGCAGATGGCCATGAAAACCACTGTATTAAAGGCACAGTATGTGTAGTAAAAGCAGTCTGTAAGTGAAAAAGTGTCATGATCATCTCTCCATTGGCAAAAGATTCCGGACTAGCCAGCCTTCAGATCTCCGGGATCGGAACGCCAAGAGGAAAGTAACCTTGAGAAAAAGACTGAATAACCAACGAAAGAGTAAGGTTCTACAAATCTATGCGTGGAATGTCAGAAGTTTGAACGTGGAAGGGAAACTAGAATATCGGAAAACAGAAATGCTACGGCTCAGTCTTGATATGTTGGTGGTCAGTGCTGTGTAATGGAAAGGAGACAGGAAGTTCTCGTCAGAAGGTTGTAGTGTAATATCTTCACCAGCTGAAAGTGGTATAACAGGATTGTGATTCGTTATCAGTGGCAAGGGTAGGCAGATAGTGAGTTACTACGAACAGTTCTGTTGGATATATATATATAGATCAGTTTATGATCTCCAGTATTACAAACTACTCTTTCTGATGGACACACGTCCAGATCGTCCGCTCTCAAAATTCTGCCATCTCTCTCCCCACATCCACCACTGCTGGCGGCTCACTCCCAACTGCGCAACGCTGTTCACATCCAGCTGCCCAATAATACAATAGCAAATATACCAACAATGCAAACCAGCCACAGACTGCACACAGCACAGTCAGTGATTTTCATACAGAGCGTTAGTGGCGTTACCAACATAAAAACATAAACAGCCTACTTACAGTTGTAATGGAAAGGCTAGAAGAAAGGCTTACTGGAGGATACCGGTTTGGTAATAGTATTTAGAGTGAAGAAAGACTAACTGAGTTTTGCAGTAAACTTCAGCTAGTAACAGCGAGCACTCTGTTCAAGAATAACAAGAGGAGGCGATATACTACGAAAAGGGTGGGAGATACAGGAGATTCCAGTTAGATTACATCATGGTCAGGCAGATACTGGATTGGATCACTAGCCCAACTGGAAGAAGTGTTCGACAGTCTAAAATACTGAAAGATCACAATTTAGTAAGTTGAAGAGGCCAGTCGGAAATAATCAGTGCGCAAAGAAATGGGGTATTGAAGCAGTAAGGAATGAAGAGATAAGCCTGAAGTTAACGGAGGCTATAGATACCGCGGTAACCAGTAGCTCAGTTGAAGATGAATGAACATCTATGAAAAGAGCAATCACAGAAGATGGAAAGAAAAAGATAGGCACAAGGAACACTTAGGAATGAAATAAACAGTAATTGCTGCGAAGCTAAGGCGAAATTGCTGCATGAAAATGTGAAGAAATCTAAAAAGGAATGACTGGCGGAAGGACTCAGTCAGCATGTAGGAAAGTCGCTCGGTGAAATTAAAAGTAAGGGCAGTAACTATAAGAGTAATATGGGAATTCCACTGTTAAATACAGAGAGAGTAGTTGGAAAGCGCTTACTGAAGGGCTTTATGAGTGGGAGGACTTGCCAGATGTGATAGAAGAATAAACTGAAGTAGACAAGGCAGAAATAGGGGATCTTGTATTAGGGTCAGAATTTAAGAGCTTTGGATGACTTACGACCAAACAAGACAGAAGAAATAGATACCGATCGATCGGAATTTTTAAAATCATTGGAGGAAGTGGCAACAAAACGACTATTTACGTTCGTCTGTAGGATTTATAAGACTGACGATATACCATCAGACTTCCGGAAAAACTTCATTCACTCATTTTCGAAGATAGAAAGTACGAGAACTATCACACAATCAGCTCAACAGCTCATGCGTCAAAGTTGATGACAAGGTTGATAACAGAAGAATGGAACAGAAAATTGATCTGTTGGAGAGCAATCACTTTGACTACAGGAAAGGTAAGAAGACCTGAGCGACATTTCTCACGTTGCGATTGATAATGAATGGAAGATTGAAAAAAAATGGAGACACGTTCTTAGGATTTTTCGACCTGGAAGAAGTGTTCGACAATTTAAAATAGTACAGTAGAAATAGGGGTGACGGTAATGTACAATATGTACAACAACTAGGAGGGAACAATAAGATTAGCCTTTCGCCCCTTCTGAAGAATCAATGACGGAACTAACTGAAGAACCAAAGAAACTGGTACACCTGATTAATATCTTGTAGGACCACCGCGACCACGCAGTAGTGCCGCAAAGCGACGTGACATGGACTCGACTAATGTCTGAAGTAGTGCTGGAGGGAAATGACACCATAAATCCTGCAGCGCTGTGCATAAATCCTCAAGAATACGAGGCGATGGGGATCTCTTCTGAACAGCACGTTGCGAGGCAGATACGCTCAATAATGTTCATGTCTGAGTTGTTTGGTGGCCAGTGTAAGAGTTTAAACTCGGAAGAGTGTTCCTGGAGCCACTCTGCAGCAATTCCGGACGTGTGGGGTGTCGCAATGTCTTGCTGTAATTGCCCTAGTTCGTCGGAAGGCACAATGGACACGAGTGGATTCAGATGATCTAACAGGATGCTTACGTACGTGTCACCAGTCAGAGTCGTATATAGGGTAGACTTATCAGGGATCTCATATCACTCCAACTGCACCCGCTCCATACCATTACAGAACCTCCACCAGCTTGAACAGTCCCCTGCTGACATGCAGAGTCCATTGATTCATGAGGTTGTCACCATTCCCGGTCGCATACATCCCCTCCACACAATCTGAAACGAGACTCGTCCGAACAAATTTCCAGACTCCAACAGTCCAATGTCGGTGTGGATGGGCCCAGGCGAGGCGTAAAGGTTAGTGTCTAACAGTCATCAAGGGTACACGAGTGGGTCTTCGACGACGCAACCTCGGAGATTGTGTCCCATCGCTCGTGCGCCGACTATAGCAACATGTTCAAACACACTTAAACCTTGACAACTTACCATTGTAGCAGCATTAACCGATCTAACAACTTCTGCAGGCACTTGTCTTACGTAGGCGTTGTCGACCGCAGCCCTATTCTGCCTGTTTACATGTTTATGTATTTAAGTAAGAATGCCTATACCAGTTTCTTTGGCGCTTCAACGTAAAAGGAAGATTCAAGAGCGGGATTAAAATTCGCAGCGAACAGATATCAATGGTAAGATTTGCTGATGACAAGTGAAAATATATTACGGAGTCTGTTGAATGCAGCGGACAGTGTGAGTTCAGAATGTCGACTGAGAGTATCTCGAAGAAAGACGAAAGTAAAGAGAAGTAGTATAAGTGTGACCAGTTATTCAACAACTCCCACGAAAACATAAAATTCACGGTTGAGCACCAAGCAAATGACACTATAAATTTTTTGGACCTTACCATTAAAATAAAGAATAACAGACATCAGTTTCAAATTCATCGGAAGCCTACCACAACACGTAGTACAATCCACAACTGCTCTTGTCTCCCCACAGATCACAAAATGACAGCATTCTGGTACATCCACTTACCTGGTGCATCCACTTATCCAACTACCACTCTCTGAATACAAAAGTGAACAAGAAATTGAAATAATAAAACCAACAGCTACTGCAGATTGTTATAACAGCTCCATTGTAGACACCCTAAAACACTCAATAATGGCAAAGCAATCGCAACACAAGATACAAAAAGAAAATAACATATTCCATACAATCCTCTTTCCAGGTAACATTTCATATCAGATTGCCAATGTCTTCAAACGAAAAGGCGTAGGAATATCCCTTACCACAGACAACAAGATTGGACAGAAGTTACCCCACATCAGCACATGAAACCCACTTCATCACACAGGTGTGTACAAAATTGAATGTTTGGACGGTGACTGCTTCTACATAGGCCCGACAGGAAGATTAGATTCAAAAAACACATGGCAGCACTAAAAAACAAAAAAATACTACACATCAGCAATAGCTACCCACTTGCATGAAACAAAACACCATGTTAACAACACAAGTATCAGCATCCTACACATCCAACCAAAACGCAGAAAACTAGACATTCTTGAAACACTCCAAATACACAAGCACCAAACAAAACAACCTAAATCCATGTTAAATGACAAAAAATGACAATATTTACAATAGTATCATCTGTGTTTTCAGCAGCTGCCTACGTCATTAAAATTGCAATGCACACTCTCTCTCTCTCTCTCTCTCTCTCTCTCACACACACACACACACACACACACACACACACACACACACACACACCTTAATATTTACCAAAAATATTTAGTTGTGTTAGCATGACAGCAGTCATATGTACAAGAGATTGACCTCATTTACAGATATATCATTACACCAACAACTTGTACCCCTTGTCAGCTTGAAATTATATGTACATCAACTAATGGCACAAATTGTATATCCATCTCCATATTTTAAAGCATTAACCATTGTATTCCCCTACCTTTAGGCAGTTATTACATGTAACACATATAATCTTAAGACACCCTGCTTTGTAAAGTTTGCTCTCATACAATCACTCTTTCCACCCTCTCTCTCCCTCTCACTTTCTCTTTCTCTTCTCCTTCCTCTGCCTCCAGCCTTTCATATCTATCTGTGAGTCCCAACCAAAATTGTTATTTGGGTATAATTTTACCACTGTAGCCAATATGATTATTCTACTTAAAGTTTGTAACATGTCACCTGATTGTATAAACGAGTATAAAGTTTAAGCTATTTTGACTTGTCAGAATCAGAACAAGTGAAGTATTTACTCCAACGCATGTATTCGACACCTCAAAACAAACATCTCCAAATCGTTTGAAATTTATTCTGTAATAATATTGTTACGTTGTATATTCCTTGTACTTTGTGATAATGCTTTCCCTTCTGCTGGACGATCCTTGCACCCAATAGTTTCCAGACGTCATATTTGTTTACAAAGTATGACAGTATACATGTGATGTGTTGCGACAGTTAAAGGAACCTGTGACCACTGGAGGTATTTTATTTTACTTATTTTATGTTTACCGTTAGATATACGTTTAATTTTTTCTGAAAAGAAACCCAAGATCATGTTCTGAAACAGTGTTTTGTTTCTCCACTAGACAGTGCCACAAGTTCCTTCAAAAAATTCGTAAAAAAAGCACACACAGACAAATGTCATACTAACAAATGAAGGGCTTATTTCAATAGTGGTACAAGTCCGTTACCTCCACTTTTCTGTCTATAATGCTTCTGAAATTAATGATCCAAACAAACAGAAGGAAAGGTTCATCTCTAGTAAGAAGCCATATGATTGAACATTACTGGTATCTCAACTGCAGATTTTTCAGCGCTCTGTATCTCAAAATGAACAAAAATGAACTTGTACCACTATTGAAATAAGCCTTTCAAATGTAGTTACACCTGATGATGTAGGTTTAAACCTTTGAAATTTGTCGTTGAGATAAATAAACAGCGACTAATAACAGTTAACTTTTTGTTTCATTTAATGTCAATAACAGTCACGATGAAGTCTAACCTAATATGTTGGCATTTAAAGAATTTCTTTATAACGTACGTTTGCAGCACAGCATTGTATTCAAGTGAAACATGGACTGCAGGTAAAACGGTACAGCAAAGAATCGAAGCATTTGAGATGTGATATTAGAGACGAATGTGGAAAATTAGGTGGACTGTTGCAGTAAGAATTGAGGAGATTCTCCACAGAATAGGTGAGGAAAGGAATATATGGTTAACAGTGGCACGAAGTACAGATCATCTTTTACATCATCAGAATATAACTTCCATGGTTCTAGAGGGGCTGTACAGTGCAAAAAATGTATAGGAAGACATGGACTGGAATATATCTATCAAATAATTGAAGACGCAGGTGGTGAGTGCTATTCCGAGATGAAAAGGTTGGCACAGGAGAGGAATGCTAGGTGGGCAGTGTCAAACTAATCAGAAAACTGATGGTAAAAAAAAGCAGTGATATTCCATAGACCCCACTGTTACTCTTTATAGCTGCCAGGGATTATGTGAACATTTTGGCTGACCGAGTCTTAATGTGACCATTTTGTCTGATTAGGTCTATCTCATGGCACAATATTTGTTCCCCAGCGGTGATGCTGAGTTCCAAGAAGGAAGGGCCCCTGTTAGCACAGCTTGCATCGTGCACACTGGTTTTGTGAGTGCGAGGACAACTGTCGCATTTACCCTGGCCAGCTAGTCATCATATCTCTATGTTAGTGAGCCTTTGTAGTCTGTTTTGAAGAGACAGGTGCGTGATTGCTATCAACCTCTATCACTGTTTATCTGAACGAGCCACTATTTTGTGTTTTTTGAGTTTCCATTTTTTCATCAACAGCGTGCATCTTGAACAAAAATGGAGTACATCTCACACGTTAATTGTGCACATTACTCAAAATATTTGAACTGGTGCTCTTTTATTAAGCTAACATTACATAAAAACTGGTGATACCAAAGGAGAAATATCGACACCTATTACAGGAAGAACATATTTTCTATGAGTTCAAATTAGTTACTAACAACTATTCCTCTGGTTATTCCACTTCGTTTCCCAACACCAGGAAAGTTATGCTCCTCCAGTAAATATATGTGATACATTAAAGGCGTTCACTTTCGATTTCTTAATCAAGGTATTTTATTTTACTTCGCAGTTACTGTTCTGTATTTGCCATCCTAACAAAGTATACAGTACTCCGCCTTCCATAAACTTTTTAACTTGAAGCTGTAATTTAAAATCAAAGCTCTAATATCCCAGAAAGGGAGAACTCCAAGTCCAAAGCCCAAGTCGCGGTCACACGTAACGAATTTTCAGCATCTGCAAGAAGAGAGAACAATGATCTGTCGTGAACAATCTGACTTTTATTCCAGATCGATTTCGACTGTATAATAGTCATCATCAGCGCTAAAAAACGATACAAAGGACAAGGAATTAGTAAAGTTACGGTGCTTACAAACAGTGTCACACGGCCATATAAGGTGTGCGTGAAAGACAACACCTGCTGTGGTCACATTATGTGAAGTTCACATACATGTCGATCATGGTTTGAATACAGAAACAAAAAAAAATCAGTGTACATTTCTTACATTAAACTGTAGACTTATAATAATTGCCGGCCGAAGTGGCCGAGTGGTTCTAGGCGCTACAGTCTGGAACCGCGCGACCGCTACGGTCATCAGTCCCCTAGAACTTAGAACTACTTAAACCTAACTAACCTAAAGACATCACACACATCCATGCCCGAGGCAGGATTCGAACCTGCGACTGCAGCAGTCCCGCGGTTCCGGACTGAGCGCCTAGAACCGCTAGACCACCGCGGCCGACCATCGTGCTCAGAGCCATTTGAACCATTTTTTATAATACTTCGAAGACTTTTTTTTAAAACAATTAAATGGGTAAACGATAAAAACTGAAAAAATTTAATAGTTTCCGGATACTGGGGTAAACTGGAGTTTATTGATTCTTTGTCGTTTGTACTGTTTTGTAGAGCTCATGACAACTACTCTGCAGTTGCAATCGATCTGCAATAAAATTATAACTGTTCGTGACTGAGCGCAGTTCTTCCTTCCTGAAAATGCAACGCTCGTTACGCAACAAAATGTTATGGATTCCAATATAAATAAATTTTCACGATGTTCTGTTCAATACGGCGTCCAATCCAAAGTACAGCCCAGTTCTAATAACTTAATACACTACTGGCCATTAAAATTGCTACACCACGAAGTTGACGTGCTACAGACACGAAATTTAATCGACAGGAAGAACATGCTGTGATATGCAAATTATTAGCTTTTCAGATCATTCACACAAGGTTGGCGCCGGTGACGACACCTACAACGTGCTGACATGAGGAGAGTTTCCAACCGGTTTCTCATACAGAAACAGCAGTTGACCGGCGTTGTCTAATGAAACGTTGTTGTGATGCCTCGTGTAAAGAGGAGAAATGCGTACCATCACCTTTCCGACTTTGATAAAGGTCGGTTTGTAGCCTATCGCGATTGCGGTTTATCGTATCGCGACATTGCTGCTCGCGTTGGTCGAGATCCAATGACTGTTAGCAGAATATGGAATCGGTGGGTTCAGGAGGGTAATACGGAACGCCGTGCTGGATCCCAACGGCCTCGCATCACTAGCAGTCGAGATTACAGGCATCTTATACGCATGGCTGTAACGGATCGTGCAGCCACGTCTCGATCCCTGAGTCAACAAATGGGGACGTTTGCAAGACAACAACTATCTGCACGAACAGTTTGACGACGTTTGCAGCAGCATGGACCATCAGCTCAGAGACCATGGCTGTGGTTACCCTTGACGCTGCACGATAGACAGGAGCGCCTGCGATGGTGTACTCAACGACGAACCTGGGTGCACGAATGGCAAAACGTCATTTTTTCGGATGAATCCAGGTTCTGTATACAGCATCATGATGGTCGCACCCGTGTTTGGCGACATCGCGGTGAACGCACATTGGAAGCGTGTATTCGTCACTGCCATACTGGCGTATCACCCGGCGTGATGGTATGGGGTGCCATTGGTTACACGTCTCGGTCACCCCTTGTTCGCATTGACGGCACTTTGAACAGTGGACGTTACATTTCAGATGTGTTACGACCCGTGGCTCTGACCTTCATTCGATCCCTGCGAAACTCTACATTTCAGCAGGATAATGCACGACCGCAAGTTGCAGGTGCAGTACGGGCCTTTCTGGATACAGAAAATGTTCGACTGCTGCCCTGGCCTCACCAATTGAAAACGTCTGGTCAATGGTGGCCAAGGAACTGGCTCGTCACAATACGCCAGTCACTATTCTTGATGAACTGTGGTATCGTCTTGAAGCTGCATGGGCAGCTGTACCTGTACCCGCCATCCAAGCTCTGTTTGACTCAATGCCGAGGCGTATCAAGACCGTTTTCACGGCCAGAGGTGGTTGCTCAGGGTACTGAGTTCTCATGATCTATGCACCCAAATTGCGTGAAAATGTAATCTTATGTCATATATTTTTCCAATGAATACCCGTTTATCCTCTGCATTTCTTCTCTTGGTGTAGCACTTTTAATGGCCAGTAGTGTATTATACATCGCAATCTGTCCACGAAAATGCGAAAATACTGTATAAATCGACATGGAATGGCATAATTTAGAACGGCAGGACGTATAGAAATCATCCGGACACTGAACGGCACAATAACTTTTGTTTCCGCCCGATCCACTGGCAATCGAGGGCATTGCGCGGTGGATAATTGCACACCTGCGCAAACAACTTAGGCGTTCTGAGGATTTCCCCAGGGGCCACTCCAGCTGCTGAATTGCAAAGAGTGTAGCCGGCACGACAGCCGAATAGGGATCGGAAACGGAGTGGTTTTGTTAGGAAGGGGGAAGTGAAGGGGAAGAGGGGGTGGAGGAGTGGGAGAACAGAATAGAGCCTGACAGACTCCACACGGCGCCGCTCGGGAACTTTAATAAGGGATTTTAATTCCCAAAGCAATCGCCTTTCCCGCTGCCGTATATTCTCAACCGTCTTCGTATTGTGTGCCCGAAATATTCCGACCAATTTCACGGTGGTGAGCTTAATTCGACCTGCCCTCCGCCTCCCTGCACCTCTCTTCATGCGGACGGAGTTAAAATTAAATATTTCCCTGCAGAAAGCACCACGCACATCCCCTCCATTCTTCGGATGTCTACCTAAGAAACGTAATTGGAGGAAAGTAGCGCTGCATTTTCCATAAATGGTACGAGGCCTTATTTGCTCTACAGCGGCTGCCTTCATTTTCATTCTACTGCTCCCTGCTTTCTTTCTGACGCTATGGAGTACGCCATTCATCCTGACCTTTTTTTTTCAGAACTGGAACTGCCTTTGTTGTTACGTACTCATTTCCACCATTGTGACAGACGGCAGGTGTACTGCAAATAGACACAAACTTTCTCCCTGGATTTCTGTTATTCTGCGTTAAATTTGGTTTTGTCTATAACCATATCATCTGATCAGCATAGAAAAGCTGGGAAATCTTGTAATTTACTCTCTGCGTCAAGGTCCATCCAATGAGGTGCACCTTTTTCGTAGCTCTTGCAGATAAAAGAAAAAAAGTTTGATCAGCGTTTGACGTAATGTCGACATCTGTTTCAGAAGAAAGAGGTAAGTACTGCGTGATCAAAAAATCAGTATAAATTTGAAAACTTAATAAACCACGGAATAATGTAGATAGAGAGGTAAAAATTGACACACATGCTTGGAATGGCACGGGGTTTTATTAGAACCACCCAATATTGCTAGACGCGGGAAAGATCTCTTGCGCGCGTCGTTTGGTGATCGTGTGCTCAGCCGCCACTTTCGTCATGCTTGGCCTCCCAGGTCCCCAGACCTCAGTCCGTGCGATTATTGGCTTTGAGGTTACGTGAAGTCGCAAGTGTATCGTGATCGACCAACATCTCTAGGGATGCTGAAAGACAACATCCGACGCCAATGCCTCACCATAACTCCGGACATGCTTCACAGTGCTGTTCATAACATTATTCCTCGAATACAGATATTGTTGAGGAATGATTGTGGACATATTGAGCATGTCCTGTAAAGAACATAATATTTGCTTTGTCTTACTTTGTTATGCTAATTATGGCTATTCTGATCAGATGAAGCGCCGTCTGTCGGACATTTTTTGAACGTTTGTATTTTTTTGGTTCTAATAAAACCCCATATCATTCCAAGCCTCTCTATCTACATTATTCCGTGATTTATTCAGTTTTCAAATTTATACTGACTTTTTGATCACCCTGTATATAAAGGCAGTTGGTAGTGGCCTAGCCTGTACTTGTAACGTTCACGGAAACCACGGCAAAACTAGGTAGCGGCGAGTTGCATAAGTTGTATACTTCCGAGATTTTATTTATTGTAGCCTAAACAGTAAGTTAAAAAACATTATTTTAACAATACCAGCCTCATCTACGGTATGTTTTTCTTGGTATCTGATTTAAAAACTGGAAATGTTAAAAAACTAAACACACTACCCTCAATTTTCTAATGGCCTCCAAGTGATGCAGGTATGTTCCTGAGCGTAAAGATAATACGTTTCGTTCTGCAATATCGAACGCAAGTTTTCTGACGTCCTTCATGCTTAAAACGAACATCATTTCTTCCGATGTAAGACTATGTTTTTCCAACTCGTGTTACCATCGCTGGATAACACATTTCTGCAGTCTCACATTTTTACATCCCAGTGCCTCTTAACTCAGGCACATTTTATATTCTTGTGCACATTCGCTTAACTCATGATTCCTATTTAAATATACTTTCACAGCTGTATGCAATTTATCTGTGCACCACTTTCCATAATACTTTTTCTGATGCAATATTTCTAATACCAAATAAATATTTCATTAATAACATAGGATATAGAACACATAAGAAAATTCGCCATATCATTTCTAAACAACATGTTGCACTAATAATGCTATCCCATTTCTTAAAGTTCACTTAACCAGCACGTTACTCAAATTACACCGGTCGATACCGGATACTTATAGCGGTATTTACAGGCAACATCCCCATTTACTCTTTGTCAGTTTCCTTCAAACGAAACACAACAATACGGGTTTTTTAGTGGCTGAAAACTAAGGTAATTTCACGTATATTCACCCATAAATTATATTTCCACCTACCAGATAACAGTAGTTCTTTTGGCCACTTACCCATAAAAATTAGACGTAAAGTACAACAAAATCAGCACTGTCCTCAGACGATCTGTTCTTCAGCACACTGAACTTGTAGCTGGCAGTACATTTTCAAGAAGAACGAAGTTCTTGCTGTCTCCTAACTAAATGTGGATTAGTACAATAGGTTCGAATTTAACTGCAGTAGCAGAAATTAGGAGCCGGTACAATACAGGCCTCTCGATACGTAGGTACTTATAGGATGCATGGACAGCAATGTGACATAGTGTACTATACGCAATAATATTAGAGAACTGAAGCCAGTCACCATTCCTTACGATTGCTCTTCTGGTAACCTGATAGGCATCTTCACGTGAGTGGTATATGAAACCTGAAGATCTCTGGCGTATGCCTAAATGAAATATCGTTCATTGATAATGAATGATGACCGGTTGTAATCATTAAAACAAAGGCGATATTCGTTGCGGTGGAATCTTCTTACGAAATTTCAGTCACCAATTTTCTCCTCTGATAGCGAAAATATTTTTTTGGCGCCGACCTACAAAGGGAGAAACGATCATCATAACAAAATAAGGAAAATCATAGCTCGCATGGAATGATACAGGTGTTCGTTCTTTTGGCGTGCTATTGGAGACTGGAATAATAGAGACTCATCGTGACGGTGGTTCGAGGAGACCTCTGCAGAGCATTCATGTAGTAGTAGACTTGGCTGTAGAATTAACAAAGCGCTCTTCTTTGAACGGGGATGTGTAATATCGCAATTCAGACCGCCCCGGCTAGCCGTGCGGTCCAACGCACTGCTTCTGGAGTAGGAAGGTGTGCCGGTCCCCGGCACGAATCCGCCCGGCGGATTAGTGTCGAGGTCCGATGTGCTGGCCAGCTTGTGGAAGGTTTTTTAATCGGTTTTCCATCTGCCTCGGTGAATGCGAGCTGGTTCCCCTTATTCCGCCTCAGTTACACTATGTCGGCGATTGCTGCGCAAATACTGTCTCCAAGTACGCTTACACCATAATTAGTCTACCACGCAAACATTGGGGTTACACTCGACTGGAATGAGACGTTCCCAGAGGGGGTCCAGTGGGGGCCGAACAGAGCAATAACCCTCAGTTCGGCGTCGGGCGGCGGTGGTGTGAGTGGACTGCTGAGGCTGTTGTGGGGTTGTGTGCCACTGAGGGCTACGGCGGGGACGAGGCCGTCGTTTCAGTTCAATACATACATACATACAACATCGCAGTTCTGATAGATCAATGGCATTTCATTAGAGCCTGTGTGCTTTTACACAACGCGCGGCAGTGCGCGGCCAAGGTTACTAAATAATAAGGTGGAGCAGTAAGCGCTCTGCTCTGCCATTGGCTGGCCTAGTGACGTCAGCGTGGAAGCAAGCGCTCACAAGCAGACGACACGGCATGCGCGTTTACGTCAAGTTTTTGGCGGAAGATTTTGTTTATACTAGAAATTAGATGTCTAAAATGCTTTTCTGCTGCTAAAATATTACAGTAAAAACTGATGAGTTATATTCTTTCGCAGCTTATGCCTCACACATCGGTAAAATGTCAGATCACAACCACACTGACACACACTTGAATTCGAAACCTCGGCTCAAATAAATCAGAAACTATTCATTTAATCGCATTGAAATGAATTTACTTAAGAGCTCGATGTTGCACACACTTGTTTGTAAGAACAGCATTCCTTCTTTCTAAAGCCGCTATAGTATTCATCAAAGTAACTTTATCTGTGTCTGAAAAAAAACTGTCATCTGTACATGTGCTCTTATTATGATGTTTCTTATTTGGTGACAGCTTTTCCAGAGTTTCCAGAGATTTCTTATGAAGTTCTCGTTTCTTATACCGTTTGGTTCTGTCTTCTGTTGCGGGTGACACATTGACAGTCGCACTACTGCACGGTAAATTGCACGAAGAAACTGCATCTGGCTTGAGCATTCTTTTTCGGGGCAAATTAAGCAATTCAGACTGAAAATCCCTTAAGTAATCTGTTTCTGCGAAATGGCGAGAACATATTCTTGCATGCGCCACATTTACACTGTCTTTCCTATAACATTTCGACAACCACAGTTTTTGTAATGTTTCATTACGCGGGAAACTGTGATACATTGTCAGTTCCCTATGTGCTCCAATTGTAGGAAAAACAGCCCGTTACAGCACAGCCTGGCATTGTAAAAATTAATTTTCTCACTCACTTGTAGATTCTCCAATAATAATTTCACAGGACGAACCATAAACTATAGAGCTGGCGAACACAATGTTGATCCCGCTGTCCACTATCGCTAACTATTTCAGTTCCGAATCAAATATCAATTACAGCAAAAACCGTTAACACTCCCGAATTCCGAATGTTTCCGCTGTTGACTGAGTACCTCAGAAGAAAGAACTTAATCAAAATACTCCTTCAAACACAAAACAACACAAGAAAAACAATCACACACAATTCGAATTGTGTACTGTTTGGCACAGCTGCTTCCACCGTGACGTCATGTGCACAACTGAGAAAACACGTTGTTTTCTGCGCATAGCTTTCTGCGCCCCCCTGTGCACGGCGATGCGCTAGGCGTCGCAGAAATATTAACCAAGTTTTCTTCCTCACGGCAGTCGCTGCTTTCTGGCTGCGAGAGAGAAGCTATGCTCACTATGGCATGCAGCGCTTCTCTCCGAATTTCGCTAATAAACGATTAACAAGCTATGAAAGAGAACTCTGGTGCGAGTATTTCGAACGAACAGACGTGTCACTAAGTTATATTCAGAGGCTAGGTAACTACATGTTTACTTTCAGCCATATTGACTGTTCTTGTATTCAGAAAGTTTAACGACGTGCTACATTTGCAGCAAGTTAATATAAGCAAGATACGTTATTGTACAAGGAGAACTTGTGAAAATACAGCAGTTCTTAAGTTGTGAAAAGGTAAATTTGGTTTCCATTCCAAGTGATGCTGCATATAAGCATCCCTACGTGTTCTCATCAGAATAGACCTTTGGACAGATAGAATCTAGTTTGTAGTAGCAACCGAAGAGCCTGCGTACAGTCAGAACCTTCCTGAGAAACCTTTATTTAGCTAGAAAATATTTTCCTCCTTTTTAATTTTTTTCTGAGATGGAAAGTGCTTTTTTTGTTTCATTGTTTGTTTTATTTGGCCTCCAGAGTTTGTACTCTGTTTAGTCATCGAGAACACATGTTTACTTAGAACACGTAATTGTACAAAGAGAACACAAAAGTGCTGATTTACAGAGCTGAAAGCTCTAACCGTAAACTTTTTCCGCAACAGATTTTTAACAAACAGAATGTTAAGTAAAGTAGACATATTTATCTAATCAGTTCACACTTTTCTTGAATTTAATAATAAGTAATAGAGATAAACTAAAATATGAATCCTAGGGATTTTTCCCTGTACTTTTAATAAAACTGACAACCACTTTATATTGGCAAATATATTTAGAAACCAAAAGAGAAGACGTTGATTGAGGAAGATGGTAACCTATACTTATCAAAAAAGTCTTTCATGCGATAAACTTAAAGTAATTCTTTTCTGATTCCTCAACAAGCAGTTTAAACATATCAGCATCATAAACCAGAGAATCAATTCTTTAAGCATTCAGAACATCATTCAGATTCATTCACCAGAGAATCAATTCTTTAAGCATTCAGAACATCATTCAAATTCATATTTTACATTTTAAAGTAAAGAATAAAACACATTGCACTTTAGTCACATTAATGTACAATATACAGAAGTTATCTCTAATATTTCATGACGTCCCGTGCAGTAAACTAAAATATCGTAATAATTCTTTTTAGGCAGACAGGTTACACGATTGTACCTAGCCACGTCACCAAATTAGTTCTCACTACACCTGGCTCCAGGGTACCCTTTGTCGATTAGCAACTATACTTGTTGATAAAAAATGCTCTCCTAGTTATAAAGTAATCATCAATTTCATCCAATACCTAATTTTTCGTTTAAAAAACTGACATGTTACGTCTCATTCGATGTTCGTGGTTCATTACCAAAGAGAATTAGTGTAATGAAAATACATTTTACTTAAAAGGAGAAAAAAGAAAGAAACAGTATTTCCAGGGTGGGGTTTTGAACGATGACAAAAGAGGTGTGCATCGTATGTTGGGGCAGATGGACTAGATGTGACGTGAACTTAAGACGAAAACAATAAAGGTAAGATAAGGTAAGGATTCAATATCCCATTGTTGCACACTTCTATTAACAGCACGTTTCTAAACATATTGAACAGACAGTTGCTTACAGTATACTTTCTCCAAATCTGCGCCATTGTCCAACAGTAATTACTTATTGCTACGTCCACTGTAATCCGTGTTAAAATTTAAGATTTATTACACTTTTTTGCAGTACCTCCTTATCCTTGAAGCTAAAGTTTATGCCATAAGTATGTACAAAAGCAGTAATTAAAACTTTTCTAGAAACTCTTTGTACGCCGTAATCCGCAATGCTTTACTTTCTGTTATTGTCCGCCTGCGTCTTCCATCTGCCACAACGCAGTGGAGATGTTTACACTGCGGCTGTGTTTATTTACACTGGGTTCCGCCCCTTTTTCTCCTTCCCTTGTGGCACGCTTTTGTTGTCTCTCACAACAAACATCTCCTTCTTCCACAACTGCAGCGTACTCTGACTTATAACGAAGCATTTGCTACGTAAATACGGAGTAGCAATTACTTACTTACGACATGTCTCGAAGTCTAAGAGGCAAAAAGCCGTGTGTTTGAAGCAACATTGCAGTACCGTTCAATAAATGATAAATGCATTTTTTATACTTATATGACAAAATAAACTACATTTTTGTCAATAAATTTTGGAAATATAGCAAAAAGAGGTATGAAAAGAGTAACTACCACAGTTGTTCAGTAAGCTGTTACGACAGTAGTGCTGCAGGAGACACTTGAACACAAAACACCAGCTCTGCAGTCTGCTCTCATTGTTTGAAAGCAGAAAAATCGTATGTAATGTCGGAATAAAGAGCGAGACACTTTCTTACACGACTTTATTGTTTACCATAATTTCCCCAGTTCGGCGAAAGCTTTTGTGGAATTGTAATAGTAATACTGGAAAACCACCTTACAAAAGCAGTTGTTTCATTAGGACAAAATGAGGAAAGAATAGAAAATGTGTAACCCTCAAGACTCTTTCATAAATGTTTCCAACGATATACAATAGGATACAAAAAGGATATTGAAGGTTTACGTCATCGCTACTTTAATTGGTTCAAATGGCTCTGAGCACTATGGGACCCAACATCTGAGGTCATCAGTCCCCTAGAACTTGGAACTATTTAAACCTAGCTAACCTAAGGACATCACACGCACCCATGCCCGAGGCAGGTCCAAATGGTTCAAATGCCTCTGAGCACTATGGGACTTAACATCTATGGTCATCAGTCCCCTAGAACTTAGAACTACTTAAACCTAACTAACCTAAGGACATCACACAACACCCGAGGCAGGATTCGAACCTGCGACCGTAGCGGTCGCGCGGTTCCAGTCTGAAGCGCCTAGAACCGCTCGGCTACTCTACTTTAATTGCTTTAAGGTCCCATGTCAGAAACGCTTTACAGATACGACAAGCAATGTACGATCAATACACAGACGCAGTATAGTAACAGCAACGTGCTGACATGAGGAACGTTTCCAAGCGATTTCTCATACACAAACAGCAGTTGACCGGCGTTGTCTAGTGAAACGTTGTTGTGACGCCTCGTGTGAGGAGGAGAAATGCCTACCATCACGTTTCCGACTTTGATAAAGGTCGGATTGTAGCCTGTCGCGATTACTGTTTATCGTATCGCGATATTGCTGCTCGCGTAGGTCGAGATCCAATGACTGTTAGCTGAATATGGAATCGGTGGGTTCAGGAGGGTAATACGTCTGTAACGGATCGTGGTGCCACGTCTCGATACTTGAGTTAACAGATGGGGACGTTTGCAAGACAACAACCATCTGCACGAATAGTTCGACGACGTTTGCAGCAGCATGGACTATCAGCCCGGGGACCATGGCTGCGGTTACCCTTGAAGCTGGATCAAAGACAGGAGAGCCTGCGATGGTGTACTCAACGAAGAACCTGGGTGCACGAATGGCAAAACGTCATTTTTTCGGATGAATTCAGGTTCTGTTTACAGCAGCATGATGGTCGCATCCTTGTTTGGCGACATCGCGGTGAATGCACATTGGAAGCGTGTATTCGTCATCGCCATACTGGCGTATCACCTGGCGTGATGGGGTGGGGTGCCATTGGTTACACGTCTCGGTCACCTCTCGTTCGCATTGACGGCACTTTGAACAGTGGACGTTACATTTCAGATGTGTTACGACCCGTGGCTCTACGCTTTATTCGATCCCTGCGAAACCCTACATTTCATCAGGATAATGCACGACCGCATGTTGCAGGTCCTGTACGGGCCTTTCTGCATACAGAAAATGTTCGACTGCTGCCCTGGCCAGCACATTCTCCAGATATCTCACCAATTTAAAACGTCTGGTCAATGGTGGCCGAGCAACTGGCTCGTCACAATACGCCAGTCACTACTCTTGATGAACTGTGGTATAGTGTTGAAGCTGCATGGGCAGCTGTACCTGTAAACGCCATCCAAGCTCTGTTTGACTCAATGCCCAGGCGTATCAAGGCCGTTATTACGGCCAGAGATGATTGATCTGGGTACTGATTTCTCAGGATCTATGCACCCAAATTGCGTGAAAATGTAATCATATGTCAGTTATAGTATAATATACTTGTCCAATGAATACCCGTTTATCATCTGCATTTCTTCTTTGTGTAGCAATTTTAATGGTCAGTAGTGTAATATTTCCGTAACGGCAATCACATTTAAGTTCTTGCTTTTCTTGATTCACTTCAGATGAGCGGGAACTTCTTCCTTCAGGAAGCTTCTGTCGATTGTGTCCATTGAGTTTCACAAGTGAATGAAATACGACCACTTGAATACCTTTGAAAACGTTCGACCTTTACACTGTCACCCACATTTTACCTGGAAACACGGGAGCTGTACGATTCCACAGCTGTCTTCCTTTATTGCTCGAACGTGTTGAAGAAAACAGTACCGCCAAGTGACAAATAATTACCTGGACGTTATATTTCATAAACAGTTCGAAGCGTGTTTCAACAGCTATCCTCCAGTGTTGGTTGTCGGGCAATATCTTCAGCGTCCGTGCTACTTCTGCGACCGTGTGGACTGCCTTTCTCCTACAGTTTTTGTGTGGGCCGTCCTCTGTTAGGACGGAGATGCTGAATAGCAGCGCCAGCTGCTACATTTCAGCCTGTCGATGGAAGGTTTCCCCCCTTCGTCCCTTTCAGAGGAACATACCGTCGCATTGTTCTGTCGCTACCGACCTACTTCTAGCTGTGTAAGTATCGACTCCACCGATAGGCAACAGAAAATAGACAATACAAACCCCTTTCTACCGCTGCTGGCAGCTACTGTGCGTGTACGTCTCTCTGCCGTTCTCTTCTCTGGCCTCTACTGCTTACAAAACATCTAAAATCTATGTGCTCGTGATCCTAAATTCCTCTACGATTTACATTACCTTATTTAAATTTTGTTTGCGTACTTTTAATGTACTTCGGAATCAGTTGCACTTTATAATGTTTTTATCTTTATTTTCTCTTTCGGCATTGTGTACCTCACAAGCTAATCTGTGGTAGAGTGTTACTGCAGTGAGCTACTCAGAAGACCTTCTTCGTGTCAAAACATGAAACAACTTGTGCTTTTCACGCATGGTAAACTAACAGAAAAGGATAGGGGTAATAATATGAAATACTTGTTTCCTCACCTACTATAAGCTCTCAACTCAGTACGGCTCCGACTACTACAAACGTTGTTTTCATGTTAGATATCGGCAAGTTTGATATCGAAATGAAAACTTCATAGTAAACGGAGACCACTACGGTATACTAGGTCAGGAATTAACCATAAAAACACACAAGCACACACACGTTATTTCGGATGCCTGTTCCAGAGTCTCACGGTGTTAGAGCTACCCGTGCTATGTCAGTAACTTAGCAAAGGAAAGGAAATTGAACTTCCAATTGCAGGCGACATGAGATCGAGACTGGGCTCGAGTAGGAGGAGGAGTAGAATGGAAGACGACCCCATTCTTAGAAAGGATTTCAGGAAATCGCGGAAATCCTTAAACCGGATATCCAGGCATGTGTTTGCTGCCCAGTATTTCAGAATTCGAGTCCAGTACTTTGCCCCTTACGGCACTCCTCTCATTCAATTTCGTGTCTGAAATTAGTTATAAACACAAACTTTTAGCTAATACCACATCCCTTCATGAAATTTTGTTAGATATAAAAAGAGCTTGTACAAATATGCAGCTGGCCAATGAAACAACGTCAACCAGTAAGGAAATGTTGGCATCTGGCCTCAAATGTGATGTTATACATCTTCACCAATCATAATGTTACTATAACTCCCTTCTGCTGTACGTAGACGTGTGACGCAAATCATAGGGAACAACAGTTGCAGCGATCTGAAGTGGAAGGATTGTCAAAGTGTAGTCACTCCTAAAATAAGTATCAGGTATCTTCTCATTAGTGCAACACTGGGAAACTCACGTTGGTGACAGTAAAAGCATGAAGAAGTTAGTCGTTACAACATTCTGGATAGCAATTCCGAGTGCTGCTCATATTGAGAAGATCAGGTTTATAATAGTTCAGAAAACAATATAAAGCACACTAAGAAGCGTAATTGGAAAATCAGAGAAAAATCAACACATTGATCATGGTTATGACAAAATTAGTAGGAGTCCCTCCGAATAAAACATAATTTCTAGATTGTAATTAGATTTCTATGAACCTAGCTCTATACAGAGACAAGAGGAAAGATATTGTCAAGATACGAGGGGCGTTTGAAAAGTCCGCGCGAAGTCCGAGAGATGGCACCACCGGTGCGTATCGAAGTCATGTTTTGCTAGTAGCATCTTTGGAAAGAACCATAGAGTGAATATCTCTGGAGTGAGCATTCACACGCGCAGAACAGATTTTGTGTTGTCAACATACATTGCCGGCCTGGTCACGTGTTCTCGGGACGTCGTATGTTTGTTCGTATAGCGCCCTGTATATTTCAAATGTCACTACATCCCTAGTACAGACGGATTCTTTTCGTACGTGTCGTGGATTATTTATACATGTTGCGCAGACATTTTAACAGTATCCATTTGATACTGGGAGTGAACTAGCTACGTAAATTTTAAGGGCAAGTGATTTTGCATTCTGCTTCTTTGCGATAGGTGTCACAGTTCACATGCACTCGATTTTTGATAGTTTTCGGTATGATACGGCACTTTATAGTATTACAGAGCCTGACGTACATTTTTGCAGTGATAGTCTTGCAAAACGACTTGACAGTACGCTAGTACTTTAGCAAGTGTCCGAAAAACACCGAATTTGCCTCACATTAGTGATTATATCCCTGCTAATTCGTCCTTTTTTTCTGTTCAAATGGCTCTGAGCACTATGGGACTTAACATCTATGGTCATCAGTCCCCTAGAACTTAGAACTACTTAAACCTAACTAACCTAAGGACAGCACACAACACCCAGCCATCACGAGGCAGAGAAAATCCCTGACCCCGCCGGGAATCGAACCCGGGAATCCGGGCGTGGGAAGCGAGAACGCTACCGCACGACCACGAGATGCGGGCTTTTTTTTCTGTTATTTCTGCGTATTTATTTTTTCGTTTTTACGACCTAAAGCACAATTTCTCTTACTGGTGACACTTTGAAGTGTTTATTTAAAGCATTTTACGTACTTGCTCCCAGTTTATTAAATAAATAGTAGACTGAGTAAGAAGGGGGAAAAAGGCGATCGGAGAATACATGTACTGTAAAGCAAATACAATTGGTCATGTAACAGTCAACCCATATAACACCATTAAGGGAAGTGGAAAGTGACACAAATGAAAGAGTTTGGGGACATGTTTACTAATATTTTACGCTTCTTAATCAAATGGTGAAGAAAATAAATTGAAGGCAAAATACACCAAAGAAGATGAATGTGTACTTTTATTAGCTACACTATTGTGGTTTCTATTTGATTTGTGCAGACAATGTATTTAAGCTGAATGCAGAAATTGGTAGTAGGTGCTGTGGAAAATTAAAAATAGTTGGTATAGCATCTACCTTCAGCCACACATGTCCAAATTTTTCTCTTTCTAAACTTTCCTCTTCAAAGTGTTTTGAACATACTTTGGAATATTTTGTGGGGACAAAATTACTCCTCATTTTCTGGAGCCACATCTTTACTCATTTTTCATCCTTCGGGAAACTAAAATATAAATCACACGTAATCATTCTCCATGTCCTACACACACTTAACATGGTCTCCTACCGTAACTTTATAGTAAACAAAAGATTTGGACACATATTATACGAAGACAATAACAGACTCCCACTCTATTGAATTTATCTGTCTCCCGTCTTTGAAATCTATATACATAATCGACAAGTCATTGATAAATGCATGGAGGATAGTATTTGCTGAAACAACTAACCATTCCCTTTCCTGTTCAACTAGCAAATTTACGAGAGGAAGCGATTATTTGTAAGCTTTTGTACGAGCCGTAATATCTATTATATAGTCATAAAATCGTAGAAAAATAGGTCTACAGAATCAAGCCTTAATTATAACGCGTCTCGAGATTCTTAAACATAGTACCCATGAAAAGTTACTATCCCTCCTTTCGCATATTTTTCTTTGCATTCGTAGAAACAACAGTAATTCACTTCGCTATTACACTACCATCAAACGGTGAAAACACAACAAAAACTGTTGATATTATAAACTTCAAACTCTGAGGAAAATCACACACGCACAGCGAAGTCCCGAAAACACGTGACAACCCTGGTTTAATGTTGACAACATACGGAGAACGCAATGCTCCCTCAAGAGATATTTACTCTATGGAAGGAACGCACACCAAGTTTCAGCCATATTGGTCTATCTCTTTGTGTTTGGCATTCGTGTGAATCTAGGAAGTCGAGTGATTGTCAAAAAATTGACCAAAAAGAATTACGTGTGGTGATTAAACATTACTTTATGAAAGGCAAAACGCCTCAGGAGACTAAAGAGAAGCTTGATAAACATTACAGTGACTCTGCGCTTTCGATTAGAACAGTTCTTAAGTGGTTTCAAAATTTTCGGAGTGGCCATAAGGGCACAAGTGATGCTGAACGTTCTGGACGCTCTGTAGAGGTTTCGACTTCAGAAAAAATTGATAAAATTCATGTTATGGTGATGGATGACAGAAGAGTTAAGATGCATGAAATTGCTAGTACTGTGGGCATCTCGAATGAGCGGGTATATAGTATTTTGCATAAACATTTGGACATGAGAAAGCTATCCGCACGATGCGTTGCGCTATTGCTCACGCTTGACCAAAAACGGAATCGTGTGAAGTGTTGCAAGGATGGTTTGCAGCTGTTCAGGAAAAATCCGCAGGACTTTAAGCGTCGTTTCGTCACTGTGAACGAAACATGGATACATTACTATATTCCTGAGACCAAAGAACAATCTAAACAATGGGTTACCAAGAGAGAATCTGCACCAAAGAAGGCAAAGACTATTCCTTCGGCCGGAAAGGTTATGGTGACTATCTTTTGGGCTTCACAAGGGATAATCCTCATCGACTATCTGGAAGTAAAACTATTACGGGTGCATATTATTCATCGTTATTGGAACGTTTGAAAACCGAGCTGCAAGAAAAACGTGTGCGATTGAATCGCAAAAAAGTCCTTTTCCATCACGACAGTGCACCAGCACACACCTCACTAGTTGTGGTTGCAAAATTGATGGAAACAGGATTCCAAATCGTTTCACATCCCCCCCCCCCCTCCCCATTCTCCAGACTTAGCTCCCTCGGACTACTAATTGTTCCCCAATTTGAAGAAATGGCTGGCGGGACAAATATTTTATTCAAACGAGGAGATGATTGCAGCAACTAACAGCTATTTTGCAGACTTGGACAATTCCTATTATTCGGAAGGGATCAACAAATTATAACAGCTTGGACGAAGTGTATAAGTCTAAAAGGAGAATATGTCGAAAACTACAAATGTAAAAAAGGTTTACCCCAAACACGTAAGTAGTTTTTATTTTTGCACGGACTTTTCAAACGCCCCTCATACACATAAAAATAAAGCGTAATTAATGTACGCCATAATAGTGTAATTAATGTTCCAGAGTTTTAGAAGAAATTGTGGTGTACATATAGAGGAATAAATCCAGTTCAAAAAAATGAAATACCGGGGAGACCGTTTAAGACGAAGCACACACAGAAATTTTAAAACAGTATAAAACAGGGAACATCACTTTTAAAATATTTAAATTGGAAGGGAACATCACTTTTATAATATTTAAATTGGAAAAATTTTTGGGAGAAAAGAAAGGCTGAAACGAAGGTAAGTCGCAGAAGAACAGAAGGTGCTGAAAATAAGAAGAAGCGGATAGTACTGCCCCTAGTACCAGACGTAAACATCATTGCGAAACGGCGCATAGCAAGCAATGCTTTGTTTCTTTTTGGACAGTCATCAGTCGTCTGACTGGTTTGATATGGCCCACCACGAATTTCTCACCTGTGCCAACATCTTCGAGTAGCATTTGAAACCTATGTACCCAACTACACTCCTGGAAATGGAAAAAAGAACACATTGACACCGGTGTGTCAGACCCACCATACTTGCTCCGGACACTGCGAGAGGGCTGTACAAGCAATGATCACACGCACGGCACAGCGGACACACCAGGAACCGCGGTGTTGGCCGTCGAATGGCGCTAGCTGCGCAGCATTTGTGCACCGCCGCCGTCAGTATCAGCCACTTTGCCGTGGCATACGGAGCTCCGTCGCAGTCTTTAACACTGGTAGCATGCCGCGACAGCGTGGACGTGAACCGTATGTGCAGTTGACGGACTTTGAGCGAGGGCGTATAGTGGGCATGCGGGAGGCCGGGTGGACGTACTGCCGAATTGCTCAACACGTGGGGCGTGAGGTCTCCACAGTACATCGATGTTGTCGCCAGTGGTCGGCGGAAGGTGCACGTGCCCGTCGACCTGGGACCGGACCGCAGCGACGCACGGATGCACGCCAAGACCGTAGGATCCTACGCAGTGCCGTAGGGGACCGCACCGTCACTTCCCAGCAAATTAGGGACACTGTTGCTCCTGGGGTATCGGCGAGGACCATTCGCAACCGTCTCCATGAAGCTGGGCTACGGTCCCGCACACCGTTAGGCCGTCTTCCGCTCACGCCCCAACATCGTGCAGCCCGCCTCCAGTGGTGTCGCGACAGGCGTGAATGGAGGGACGAATGGAGACGTGTCGTCTTCAGCGATGAGAGTCGCTTCTGCCTTGGTGCTAATTATGGTCGTATGCGTGTTTGGCGCCGTGCAGGTGAGCGCCACAATCAGGACTGCATACGACCGAGGCACACAGGGCTAACACCCGGCATCATGGTGTGGGGAGCGATCTCCTACACTGGCCGTACACCACTGGTGATCGTCGAGGGGACACTGAATAGTGCACGGTACATCCAAACCGTCATCGAACCCATCGTTCTACCATTCCTAGACCGGCAAGGGAACTTGCTGTTCCAACAGGACAATGCACGTCCGCATGTATCCCGTGCCACCCAACGTGCTCTAGAAGGTGTAAGTAAACTATCCTGGCCAGCAAGATCTCCGGATCTGTCCCCCATTGAGCATGTTTGGGACTGGATGAAGCGTCGTCTCACGCGGTCTGCACGTCCAGCACGAACGCTGGTCCAACTGAGGCGCCAGGTGGAAATGGCTAGGCAAGCCGTTCCACAGGACTACATCCAGCATCTCTACGATCGTCTCCATGGGGGAATAGCAGCCTGCATTCCTGCGAAAGGTGGATATACACTGTACTAGTGCCGACATTGTGCATGCTCTGTTGCCTGTGTCTATGTGCCTGTGGTTCTGTCAGTGTGATCATGTGATGTATCTGACCCCAGGAATGTGTCAATAAAGTTCCCCCTTCCTGGGGCAATGAATTCACTGTGTTCTTATTTCAATTTCCAGGAGTGTATTTGCTGGATGTATTCCAATCTCTGTCTTACTATACAGGTTTGACCCTATATGGCTGCCTCTAGCGCCACGGAACTTATTCCGTGATGTCTTCACGGATATCCTATCGTCCTGGCCCTTCTTCAATGGAAATGCATGACCCGGGAAAAATATCGGCTGTAGTTTCCCCATGTTTTCAGCTATTCGCACTGGCAGCAGATCAAAGCCACTTTGGCTAATGTCGCAATGCCAAACCAGTTAATCATACAGATTATTTCCCGTGCAACTACTGAAAAGTGTACTGCCCCTCTTCAGGAACCGCATATCTGAAGAACATACTGTATCGCATGTTGAATGGTCTGACAAAAACATTTTAAATTTAATCTTAAGGAAAATATCTAGGACTGTCTGGAATGGAAAGTGAAAATGAGCAATGTACAGTCATGCTCAAAAGTATCCGAACGACATGAATTGCATTTCGCCTGATTCGCATGCAACCCACATAACGCAGCTGTCTAGCAGGTCCTCTAATCGCTCCTTGGTACAGTCGTTTGACTATTGAAAATGGTTCCAATAAGTCACCACTAGAAAACATTACTCTGTATCGGAATAACTCAAGATGTAAAGTAATACTACGATACTACCAATATCAGGGAAAACCTTATCACAGATAAGACTGTCCTTAAGGCTTGTAAGCTCACATTTATTACGATAAATGACATACCTGAAATACTACCACTCTCATTATTACGTCAGATAGGTAATGCACGTACTAAGCTCGTCGTATTCATGATTTCCTCTTCAAAGTAACATACCGTAATTATTATTAAACACAAAATGACATTAAAAATTTAAGTTATTCACGAGCAGCTAGTTGAGAATATGTATGAACTTCAAATGACACGACGAACCGTCTCGTTCTGCATATGGGTTGAAACCCAGGTCATGCAGACTAAGCAAACACTTCCTGACTGACGGAAACTAACTCCTGACTAGGCATACAGAGAGTGATATACCTCGATTTTAGACAGTATCAGTTAGCAAATATCAACTTTACATTACATAACGCAAACATTTTTAACGGACGCGAATTCCTACCCAGCACCTATTGTCCCCGTTAACGAACTACGAGAGATGTTAAATATTGCTTCTTAACAAGTAACTTATTTGAAATGCCGTGAGGTAAAGCTTTGTGTTGGACAGGGATTCGAATCCAGAACCTAATAAGATAGATATCGAAGCACAATCAACTGTTACATATCGCATTTTCTCGGCAGTAGCTAGATGTTTTAACTGAAATGACGAGACGAAACATTAACTTTTTCCTTCCCAGGACTCCAACCCAGCACCTATCGCTGTTGTATTCTAGAGGAAACGAACGTTAAATATGGATTTGTTACACCAGCAGCGACATGTGAGCATGTTTGAACTAGAAGTAATATGACGAAGAGTTCAGTGCTGACTGGGAATAGAGCCCCACACATATCGTTGTTGACTACACACAAAGAGACGTCAGCTACCGAATTTTTCTCCACCAGCAGCTCGGAATAACATCTTGAACTTACAGTGATCTCGCAAATAGTTCTGTGTCTTACTGGGAGTCAAAAACGTCAAATATCGTTAGTGTTGACAACGAATGGAAATACATTAAACATCGAAATTATTATCCACCAGCAGATAGGTGTTCTCATGATAGAGCTTGATAATACATAATGAAATCTTCAGTGCCGGGCCAGGATTCGAACCCATTCACGCGCAATATGTGGAGATGTTGACGAATCTGCAGTTTTGAACAAACAACAAATTGTAGCCGAGCTGTGTTGTCACGAAGGGAACAAATTCCGCGTTAAGGGCGGTCTGAGTTGCATTCCCAGTTCAGAACCAATTTTATCGACAGACAGAAGCTCAGATAAAAGATGGAATAAGTGTCCTGTGATCCTACATAGCGTTTGTTTCGTCACTAGAAATAAATAACTAGTATAAGAAAGGTTACTGGTGATAGAGTTTCTACATGTAGCCACTCCAGACTTCATTGTGGCTCAACCTAACGTCTACTTTGTAGAAAAGGAATATCATTTTTAATGTGAATTTCAGACCACAATACCATTACATCTTCTTCACTTGGTGTAGCCAGAAGAGAATGGAATCTGTCTCTCTCCGTCTAAAATCACTGCCCAAAGTCGGAATCGAACCCAGACCATAGATAAATGAACCAAACATAAGCCCAACAGACCACCAAACCCTCTTCACACGCGCTCATTTTTCTTTCATAACGCAGTTGTGCCACATTGGCTGAGAATTCCGACACACAGGCTCCCTGTATCAATCTGAAGCTTGTTCAGTAAATTCATTTACTTGGTTGACCGAATCACCATTATCTAGCTGCCTCGGCTACCCAGTGCATACATTCAACTTTATTTTGTAATCACCAAAATAAAATCACGTAACTGCCACCTACACAGAACTACCAACAGTGTAGGATGCATAAATTTAAATAGGAAGTGTTTCTTTCCACTTGAGCTATTCTATTGCGCTATCTGTGTGTTGAAAACGAAAACGTCGTGCAGTGCAAAAGAAAAGGTATAACTGTTTGTCTCTCATTAAGTATTGACCTGGCCATATGCATTATCCCACAGCACTGTGGAATGCAGAAGTTCGGCAGGACTTCTTATTGACTTCTCGAGCTATTATAGCTATGTGGCAGCTAGTAGCACAATGGTAAGTATCACGCACGGTAAATAAGATGTCGCGAGTTCGAATACATTCGCTGCTATATTTTTAAAACGCAATTCGGCTGTCTGCTAAAGTTATCAATCTAATGGAACTTGCAACATAATTCCCTTCACTTCTCAACCCAAAATAGTCGCATGTGGGAAAAGGGCTAACTTCTGCGACATTTTATTCTTTCCAGATTTAATAGACAACGAGGCAGCAGACGTATCTCGAAATTTTTGTATTATGTATGGGGAGAGCGCAACGTCTCAAAATACGTCGGAAAAGTATTTTCTACATTAGCTGTCGTCTGGTAGTGGCATTTTATTCTTCTTCAAACCTTATTTGACAGCTTTAACTCTGTACACAAGCGTGCCTCTATCGACACGCATTGGTAGAACACTACTCACATTTTGATTGGGTCTGTGGTTAATTGGTGTGCTGTGTCATACACAAGTGGGATGCAAATGTGGCATTTCATAAATAAAGTTATGTATTTCTAGAATCCCAAAATTTGCTTGTCAGCAGCGGAAAGAGGCGTTACCTGTTGTGCAGTATTGTAAGTTTTTCACAATTGCACTATGAGCCGAAAGTATTTTCTTGCGATTTACTTATTGATGTTTGATCTACCTGCTTGTAGCTCTTTCGCAGAAGGGATAAAAACGTTTGCAATCAGTGCGACTGGAACTGCGAAACATAACAGCAGCATTTTCACAGATCAGCACGTTACCACACAGCTGGTGAAGAAGTATGTGTCTAACCTTCCTTTACGAGGCTAATAGCGGCTAGAATTCATAAACTGATATTTAAAGGACGAGATTAGTTGCGATTTCCACCTGCAACGATTTTCCTGGGCTGAAAACCGTAAGTTTATAATCTTTCATTACACCTCATGCGATAATAACTCAGATTATTCAATGGAAATGACAGGAAAAATCAAGTGAACTTTGAGGCTTAATTCCGTCCACACCAGGAAGTAACTCGTCGATCACAGAGTTGCCAAACATACGTTGCCCTGTTGCCAAATCTCAGTTACAGTACCAGCAGGAAGAAGACGAACCGATGTGTTCCTACAGAGGGATGGGAAGTGACCATAGCTGGTGTCTCCAAGTCGCAGCTGCTACTGCCTGGAATACGTAATGCGTCTGATTCGCATTTCTGTAACTAGGTTATGGACTGGAGCGTAGTTACTAATAATACTCAGAATTGACTGCAAACTAAGCATCATAAATCAGTAACTCTCATAGTTGTTTTTATATTTCTTTCGTTAGTGTACTCGCGTTTTCGTGCCTCGCCGATAGTCGAGCACAACAAACAAATAAAAATAAAAAAAGAATGTGTGTGTGTGTGTGTGTGTGTGTGTGTATGTGTGACAGAGAGAGAGAGACTGAGAGGGAGAGACAGAGAGAGAGAAATGAAAAAGAATGGGGGAGAGAGTGTGTGTAAAAAATTGTTGTAAAGAAGTTGAATCATGGTATGTAAATATATCTTTCATTTAAAATGATACGTGCCACATCATTACGAAATGTCGTATTCATGATGTTCCCTGTTTGCCAGGGATTATTTATTGCCAAGAGGTCAAGTAAGTTTTCGCAACCGTTTACACTTCGAGTTGCTTTCTGAACTAAGTGTTCAATATAATTTTCAGAGAAAGCGTTTAGTACAATGTGTGAAAATGTTTCATACCTACCAGCGGCTTTGGACACGTGTTTTCGGCAACGTAGGAGAGTAGATAAAGTGACCACCAACATATGTCACCATGCAACTAGCAATCGAGAGGTCAGATGTACTGCTCCCTCGGCCTTTCATGATCATACAGCACGTCACGCGCCTTGTGCCAGGACATTGACTCGTCTGCAGCTTGAAAAATATCCACGCGAACTGTCTAATGATTCCTGGAGGAGAATGGACTTCCTGCACGACGAGCGTCGTTGTTGTTTCCTCTGATGTGGCAGCAGAAGGGGTAAGAGCCTCGCAAAGTACAGAGGCCAACGACAGGGCAGGTCACAGTAGTGACAGGCAGTACGCCGTTTTTCCAGACGAGTCCAAGCTCTTTATATACTCGTAGGTCTACGGACGTATCCGTGAGTGAATGTTTTAAGGAGAACAAACGTTACACAAGTGCATTCGTAACCGTCTTATAAGTACAGAATGGGGAGTGAAGATACGGGATGGCACTGGGTACCCAACACGATCATCTCTGGTTCCCATCTTTGGTCCAGTCGAAACAGGGGCCAGCATTCAATGAGTGGTATCTGTAGTTTTTTTGAGACAGAGTTTCGCGATACTCACCTCTCTCTACAACTCATGAATTCTGGTGTAAGCTGGAGCAAAACATAAATTCGTACTCATATCTGTCATCCAAGTTGAGTTCGACTTGACGCAAAGCCAGTAAAGAGCTCTATTGTTGCTGCCAGCAGCGGCAGCTCTGCCTACTGAGTATCGCACGTTACGTCTAACTCATCGACAAAAATCGCTAGTTGTTAATTTCCTTTTACTTTTTTTCAATGGCTAGTTTTATGAACAGCCAAATGGAGTTGCGATGTATAGACCGTTGTAACGTATTAGTGCCAATCCGCCTCCGTAGCGTTTCCGTGCATCACGGAAGGGGCTCGGGTTCAATTCCTGGAAGGGGACTTGGTTTATGTGTCATTCCTAATCATTTTCATCATAACTGACCCGTAAGTCGCCGAAGTGGTGTTAACTAAAAAGGACTAGAAATACGACGGCCGAACTCCTGGCCAACAATGCCATACTACTTTTTTTTTTTTTTTTCTGTCGCAGAACGTGTCCTGCAGTAGCAGCATCGAGAACTGCCTGCTTTTTCAGATATGTAGGTGACACTTTTGTTGTCTGAGCACACTGAAATGAGAGTTTAAGCGGCTTTTTCGACATCTGAATTCAGCTCACCCATAAATTCGCTTCACGATGGATGCGGCCTTCCCTTTTTTGATGTGTTGGTCAGGACCAAGGGTGGTGGTACATCAGGATATACCGTTTATACAAGGTTTAGTTATATTAATGTGACCGTCGTTCGGCGTCAACGTGTAATAACTACTCACGGACGGCAGATGGGAGCGCTAGCAGTGGAGGATATATATATCATCTTGGGAGGAGTCGGAAAATAGTGCAGGCGGTCTCATAACGCGGAAACGGAGCGATCTATCTGGCTTGCAAAAGGGCGCAATTATTGACTTTTGGCCCAAGGCTGAAAGCATTTCCGAAACGACTAAGTTTCAAACCTCTTTACATGCCACCGTGATTAAAGTACACCAACACCACGCACGGCCAAATGATGACTGTGGTACACCGCGGACACAATAAAAAATGACGTGTTACTAGGGCCTTCCGTCGGGTAGACCGTTCGCCTGGTGCAAGTCTTTCGATTTGACGCCACTTCGGCGACTTGCGCGTCGATGGGGATGAAATGATGATGATCAGGGCAACAGCACCCAGTTGTTGAGCGGAGAAAATTTCCTACCCAGCCGGAAATCGATCCCATGCCCTTAGGATTGACATTCTGTCGCGTTGACCACTCAGCTACCGGGGGCGGACACCGCGGACGTAAATGACAGGAATTAATAGCGGCTGCGGAGATGTATGCGGGCGAACAGACGTGCAACTCTTGAGGAACCGACCGCCAAGGTGACCTAAGGGGCTAGCAAGTGTCTCTCTTTAATGAACGTTCAGCGTTCCGCAGCAAGCGGCCGGTTCATGCACCCATGCCGACAGCTGTTCATCGGCGATGTAGGCCGGAATTTGCACACTACTACCGCAATTGGACATCCACTGATTGGCGACAGGTGGGCGTTTCTGGTGAATCACGCCGTTGGCTGTGTACGGCTTGTAACATCTGAAATCAAACACCCTGCGACAATCGAAGGGTCCAAACCGGAGAGGTAGGCAATCTCGCCATTCTGAAGGGCACAGTGGTTCACCATTTGATCTATTCCTGATAACCATGTCCATCCCTGCAAGGAGTTTGTTTATCCTCGGCATGATGGCATCTAGTAGCAGAACAATGCAACTTGTCACAGAGCTCACAGTGTACGAGCGTGGCTGGAGAAGTACCAGTATGAGTTTACCGTACTCCCCTGCCTACAAAACGCCGCGGGTTTGAATCCAATCGAGAATCGTTGGCATCACCTCTATAGAGCTGTTCGCGCCATCGATCTTCAACCAGCTGGCCATGGCACTAGAGTCATAACTGCTCAGCCGGCCGTGGTGGCCGAGAGCTTCTAGGCGCTTCAGTCCGGAACCGTTCGACTGTTACGGTCGCAGGATCGAATCCTGCCTAGGGCAGGGATGTGTGTGAGATCCTTAGGTTAGTCAGGTTTAAGTAGTTCTAAGTTAGAGGGGACTGATGACCTCAGATGTTAAGTCCCATAGTGCTCAGCGCCATTTGAACCAGTCATCACTGCTCGACATCCCTGTCGATACCTTCCAGAACCTCACTGACTCTCTTCTTGCACGTCTCGCAACGGTCTGCCCTGCAAATTATTATTCAGGCTTTTGACAGGTGGTCACGTTTATACGACTGGACAGTGCAGCAAGACGACTCAGAATGCTCCTTGCCAAAATCCGGCTGAGCGCGAAGGAGTTCCTTGTACACAGGTTCGTAAGTCCCATACCATGTCAGCCTACCTCGAGTCACCTTTCATTAAAATGGGTTATAGAGAACTACAAAGCAGACACGTGTTGCCCTGTCGACCAACACGTCCAGTTCCGTAGGACCAAATTCAGGAGCCAATTTCGAAGGTCATAGAACGTATATGAAATTACAACATAAAAATAATGACAGATAAAGTAAAATGTTTATGAACCAAAAAAAGACAAGCCGTAACTTTACGTAAATGCAATCAACAATATAACACAGTGAAAGGCGGCTACACTGAGCCACAGCGCCAGAGATTGCGCCAAAGAGTATTATTGAGCCGCCTCCACTGGCAGTGCTTGTCGAGAAGTCGTAGTGGAAAGTGCTTATCGAGATGTGGTAGTAGTGAGTCGGTGTTGAGATGTTGTAGTAGGTGAGATGTTGTAGTAGGGAGTGCTTGCTCCATGTTTTATGCAGTTTTGATGGACTAGACAGCAGATGTTGTTCGAATGGAGATACTGTAATGATCAGAGTGCTTTTCGTCAATATATATGAAGGTAAAAAAAATTCCCTTTTCTTTTTATTATTTCAGTGTCTTAAATAATGCGTCATTACAGGTTCAGTCAACAAAGCATCTGGCTTGTGTTCTTGTATTAGAGTGTAATTCTGGTTTTCTTGCGCAATTATAGTATTTCTATTTTTTTAAATTACTTCAATATAAATGGTACTTAAAATTTCTTGTCTTATTGAAGAAGAACCGTGCCAGATGTGTACGTTGAATCACACTTCCACACACAGAACAGTTACACCTGTGCTTTGGTTTCGTACGTTTTATAGTTGCTGGGGACTTAATTAATTAATTGTGTTAACGGAAATTTTCTTTCATTCTTTGTTGTTATTCTATGCAGTCAGATTGCGTACTAAAACTAGTCAGGGCCAACCGTTTACGAGACAGCGTAACCGGACAGTCAGCTACTAAAAATTAAAAATATTTGCATAAATACATAATTAAGCCCCCATGCAACAGGAATGAGCTTAATTTTTCAAGGAACTCGACAGAATAGAGAGAGTGATCCATGAGGAAAGCGCGTGGATTACTGCTAAGATTTTTGAATTTCTGCGCAAGAGTTAAGGAAGCCCAATCCTAATGCAGGTTTGATTTCTGCCGAGTATTAAGTGAGTGAAAGCTCCTCATTCTTGGGAATAAGCTAATATTATTAACAACAAATCACAGTAAGGAATATGTATATTGAGAGGCCAACGTCAAAATACCCAGACTCATGAACAGGGATCGACAAGTGGTTGCTGAGTCTACACCACTTACTGCCCGAACCGCCCGTTTCTGAGCCAAAAATATCCTTTTATAATGTGAAGAGTTACCCCAAAATATAATACCATACGAGAGTGGTTTCCAACAGGTGGTCTGCGGACCCCCAGGGGTCCGCCAGCTACGCCAGAGGGGTCCGCAAGATGCTATTAGAATAAAAAATATATTAAATATATTTCATATGATAATAGATTTTTTGGCCGCTCAATATTTTTTCAAAAATGAATATGTCAATGTTTTTTTTCTAAGTATCAAAAATAGAAAACGTATAAAAAGACTCTTAATTTGGAATTATTAGGTACTTGATACTGTGATATGACAAGGTACCAATCATGCTCGATGAGGGGGTCCTCGATAAAATTTTGTTGGGAACCTCTGCCATACGACATAAGCGAATGAAAATAAGCAGACTAATTTTCGTGCCAAATGATCACTGAATTCAGATACTGTTCGAATGGTAATAATGGCATCATTAAGTCTTTGATCAAGATCCTGAATGTGGGCTTTGCACGACAGTTTACTATCTATCTCAACATCTAGAAATTTGAACTTTTCAGTTTTACTAATCACATGCCCATTTGCCGATTCTGTGAAATTAAAACGTAGGGTTTTATTGAATTGTGTGTTAGAAACTGTAAAAACTGAGCCTTTCAGTGATTTAGCATTAGTTTAATTTCTACAGGCTATGAACTTGGCCTTAGTCTGTCACTGCAGTGGCGCGGTTTTTGCGTTTCAGGCCTGCAGTGTGCCACGTTACGGCACGAGATGCGAGAGCGCGCGGCGTGTATGGGCTGTCTGGGAACTGGGCCGCGGTTCTCAGCAGTGTCGGGCCGGCTGCGAGCGTCAGACACTGCTCGCGCCCACGCCGGATCCAATCTGCAGCCACCACTCGGCGCGCCCCTCTCCGATACCACTCAGCGATGATATCTAATTTGGCCGCCAGGCGCGCAGCTGTCGCCGCCACTCGCTTCCGATTGGTGAGGCACTCGCTCGATCTCCCCGGAGCCGGCTCGCCTCTCCTAAGAAATGCCTGCCTGCCTGCCTTCCTTTTATCGCTATCGGAGCGCGCAGTTCATAGAACCGACAGCGCCGCTACAGCAGCCAACGTGGAGGACGACTATCACTGCCGCGGGGGTCATCTCAGAACTCTCTGATAACCTACTCATGTGTATTGACTATTCTGGGGATACACACTGAGGTGACAAAAGTCGTAGGATACCTCCTAATAACGTGTCTGACCTCCTTTTATCCGGTTTCGTTCAGCAACTCGACATGGCATGGATTCCACAAGTCATTGCAAGTCTCCTGCAGAAATATTGAGCTATGGTGCCCTTTATAACTGTCCATAACTACGAAAGTGTTGCCAGCGTAGGATTTCTGTACAAACTGATCTCTCGATTATATCCCATAAATCTTTGATGGAATCCATGTCGAATGATCTGACTGACTATGTCATTCGCTCAAATCGTCCAGAATGTTCTTCAAACCAGTCATGAAAAACTGTGAGCCAGTGACATGGCACTAGCCATCCATAAAAATTCCATGGTTGAAGGATTCAAGACGTCTCCAAGTAGCCGAATATGACCATATCCAGACAATGGTCGGTTCAGTTGGACCAGAGGATCCAGTCCATTCCATGTAAATACAGCCCACGCCATTATAGATCCACCACCAACTTCCACAGTGCCTTGTCTACTATCTGGATCGACGGCTTCGTGTGGTCTGCCCCACACTCCAACCCTATCATCAGCTCTTACCAGCTGAAATCGGCTCAAAAATGGTGCTCTGAGCACTATGGGACTTAACTTCTGAGGTCATCAGTCCCCTAGAACTCAGAACTACTTAAACCTAACCTAAGGACGTCACACACACATCCATGCCCGAGGCAGGATTCGAACTTGCGACTGTAGCGGTAGCGCGGTTCCAGACTGAAGCGCCTAGAACCGCTCGGTCACAGCGGCCGGCAGCTCAAATCCGGACTCATCTGACCAGACCACGATTTTCCAGTCATTTATGGTCAAACCAATATGGTCACGAGCGCATGGAAGTCGCTGCAGGCGATGTCGTGCTGTTAGTAAAGACACTCGCGCCGGTCGTCTGCTGCCATAGTCCATTAACGCGAAGTTTCACCGCATTGTCTCACACTAATTTCTGCGGTTATTTCACGCAGTGGTGAGTAGCACTGACAACTCTACGCAAACGCCGCTGCTCTCGGTCGCAAAGTGAAGACTGTCAGCCACCGCGTTGTCCAGGGTGAGAGGTAGAGCTTGAAATTTGGCATTCTCGGTACATCCTTGACACGGTGGATCTCGGAATACTGAATTCCCTAACGATCTCCGAAATGGAATGTCACATGCGTCTAGCTCCAACTACCATTAAGCTTTCAGAGTCTGCTAATTCCCGTCGTGCGGCCATAATCCTTTAGGATACTTTTTCACTTGAATCACCTGAATACAAATGACAGCACCGCCGATGTACTGTCCTTGTATACTGAGTGTATGCGGTACTGCCGCCACATGTATATATTCCTATCCCATGACTTTTAGGACCTCAGAGTATAAGTCACTAAGTCAACTTATTCTGCATACTTTCAATCAGTTACGTCGTGCAAGATATTATTATGGGATAACTCCTCATTTAGACAAAACGTATTCATTGCTCAATTATAATTGGGGATGATAGTCACGCAAGTATACCTTGCAGGCATTTCTTTAAGCACGTGGTAATGTTAACAACTGCCTCACGGTACGTTTATTCACTTAACAAAATTTGTGATCAACAGTCCATCTGATTCTATCAGTAACAAAGATATTACAACACTAGTGGGAAGAATGATCTGAATTACTCATCATTGAACCTAACTTTCGCACAGAACGAGGTGAAATATTCAGCCGTAAAACTCTTCGACAGTTTACACACTCATGTGTGTGTGTGTGTGTGTGTGTGTGTGGGAGGGCGGGGTCGGGAGGGGGGGGGGGGAGGTTTCATAGTGTCTTCTGAATGTACTAATGTACATAGTTATCAGCCAAACGTATGAGTGCAACTTGGCAACAATGGCCACTCTGCAGTATACATTGAAACGTTCATGTAGTGCCTCCATGCAGTGCACAAAGGACATTCAATGGACATTCTCGAAAGATTGGAGGTATATGAGCATATTAAAGAAACCATAGACACGTGAAACTTCCTGGCAGATTAAAACTGTGTGCCGGACGGAGACTCGAACTCGGGACCTTTGCCTTCCGGGGGCAACTGAGCTACCCAAGTACGACTCACGGCCCGTCCTCACAGATTTACCGTCCGCAGCTCGTGGTCGTGCGGTAGCGTTCTCGCTTCCCGCGCCCGGGTTCCCGAGTTCGATTCCCGGCGGGGTCAGGGATTTTCTCTGCCTCGTGATGACTGGGTGTAGTGCGATGTCCTTAGGTTAGTTAGGTTTAAGCAGTTCTAAGTTCTAGGGGACTGATGACCATAGATGTCAAGTCCCATTGTGCTCAGAGCCATTGGAACCATTTTTTTTTTTCACAGCTTTACTTCTGCCAGTACCTCGCCTCCTACCTGCCAAACTTAGCAGCTCTCCTGCGAACCTTGCAGAACTAGCACCGCTGGAAGAAAGGATATTGCGGGGACATGGCTTAGCCACACCCTGGGGAATGTTCCAGAATGAGATTTTCACTCTGCAGAGGAGTGTGCGCTGATATGAAACTTCCTGGCAGAGCTTCTGTTAAGTTTGGAATATAGGAGACGAGGTACTGGCAGAAGTAAAGCTGTGATAACGGGGCATGGGTCGTGGTTGGCTAGCTGAGTTGGTAGAGCACTTGCCCGCGAAAAGCAAAGGTCCTGAGTTCGAGTCTCGGTCCGGCACACAGTTTTAATCTACCAGGAAGTTTCATATCAGCGCACACACCGCTGCAGAGTGAAAATCTCATTCCATGGACACGTGTTCTGAACACGTTAAGTAGAACTAAAAAACGAAAAATATCTAAACAAAACTTTAGTAAAATACTTAAAGCTTTATGGTCATATCGATCATAGCTAAATTAGATCATTTAGATCCTCTAGATTGTAGAGACAATTTTGTTTTTTAATATAAGTTTCAGTGTTATTAAATCAGTAGTTCCTCACGTTTTACTACAAATACGAGTACATAAAAATAGTATTATGACTTTGTTACGAAATTACATACATGATCTTAGTAACTAAAAATTGATTTTCACAAAACTATTATAAAATCGTTGTTTCCAGTGCTATGTCAATTAGTGTTTGATGAACATTGAATAATAAGCGATCAATAAGAGAATTTCTACAAACCATGATCTCATGTTTCATTTAAACTCTTGTTACCTGGTGTTGGCTCTAAGGGTGACGTACTATGTCTGTATTCTTTTTACAATGACTTTACACTGCACCTAATGCAATGGATTCTAATGCAGTGGATTCTATTGGTCGAATTAACGTTATTATCCTATTACTAAATATTTTTATAATTTTCAAATATGTTGTTGTTGTGGTCTTCAGTCCTGAGACTGGTTTGATGCAGCTCTCCATGCTACTCTATCCTGTGCAAGCTTCTTCATCTCCCAGTACCTACTGCAGCCTACATCCTACTGAATCTTCTTAGTGTAGTCATCTCTTGGTCTCCCTCTACGATTTTTACCCTCCACCCTGCCTTCCAGTACCAAATTGGTGATCCCTTGATGCCTCAGAACATGTCCTACCAACCGATCCCTTCTTCTAGTCAAGTTGTGCCACAAACTCCTTTTCTCCCCAATTCTATTCAATACCTCCTCATTAGTCATGTCATCTACCCATCTAATCTTCAGCATTCTTCTGTAGCACCACATTTCGAAAACTTCTATTCTCTTCTTGTCTAAACTATTTATCGTCCATGTTTTAGTTCCATACATGGCTACACTCCATACAAATACTTCCAGAAACGACTTCCTGACACTTACATCTATACTCGGTGTTAACAAATGTCCCTTCTCCAGAAACGCTGTTCTTGTCATTGCCAGTCTACATTTTATATCCTCTCTACTTCGACCATCATCATTTTGCTCCCTAAATTGCAAAACTCCTTTACTACTTTACGTGCCTCATTTCCTAATCTAATTCCCTCACCATCACCAGATTTAATTCGACTACATTCCATTATCCTCGTTTTGCTTTTGTTGATGTTCATCTTATATCCTCCTTTCAAGACACTGTCCATTCCGTTCAACTGCTCTTACAAGTCCTTTGCTGTCTCTGACAGAATTACAATGTCATCGGGGAACCTCAAAGTTTTTATTTCTTCTCCATGGATTTTAATACCTACTCCGAACTTTTCTTTATTTCCTTTACTGCTTGCTCAATATACAGATTCAATAGCGTCGGTGAGAGGCTACAACCCTGTCTCATTCCCTTCCCAACCACTGCTTCCCTTTCATACCCCTCGACTCTTATAACTGCCATCTGTTTTCTGTACAAATTGTAAACAGCCTTTCGCTCCCTGTATTTTACCCCTTCCACTTTCAGAATTTGAAAGAGAATATTCCAGTCAACATTGTCAAAAGCTTTCTCTAAGTCTACAAATGCTAGAAACGTAGGTTTGACTTTCCTTAATCTTTCTTCTAAGATAAGTCGTAGGGTCAGTATTTCCTCACGTGTTCCAACATTTCTACGGAATCCAAACTGATTTTCCCCGAGGTCGGCTTCTACTTGTTTTTCCATACGTCTGTAAAGAATTCGCGATAGTATTTTGCAGCTTTGACTTATTAAGGTGATATTTCGGTAATTTTCACATCTGTCAACACCTTATTTCTTTGAGATTGGAATAATTATATTCTTCTTGCAGTCTGAGGGTATTTCGACTGTCTGATACATCTTGCTCACCAGACGGTAGAGTTTTGTCAGGACTGGCTCTCCCAAGGCTCTCAGTAGTTCTACTCCCGGGGCCTTTTTCGACTTAGGTCTTTCTGTGCTCTGTCAAACTCTTCACGCAGTATCATATCTCCCATTTCATCTTCATCTGCATCCTCTTCCATTTTCATAATATTTTCATCAAGATCATCGCCCCTGTATAGACCCTCTATATGCTCCTCCCACCTTTCTGCTTTCCCTTCTTTGCTTTGAACTGGGTTTCCATCTAAGGTCATGATATTCATGCAAGTAATTCTCTTCTCTCCAAAGGTCTCTTTAATTTTCCTGTAAGCAGTAAATATCTTACCCCTCGTGAGATAAGCCTCTACATCCTTGCATTTGTCCTCTAGCCATCCCTGCTTAGCCTTTTTGCACTTCCTGTCGATCTCATTTTTGAGACGTTTGTATTCCTTTCTGCTTGCTTCAATTACTGCATTTTTGTATTTTCTCCTTTCATCAATTAAATTCAGTATCTCTTCTGTTACCCAAGGATTTCTACTAGCCCTCGTCTTTTTACCTACTTGATCCTCTGCTGCCTTCACTATTTCATCCCTCAAAGCTACCCATTCTTCTTCTACTTTATTTCTTTCCCCCGTTCCTGTCAATTGTTCCCTTATGCTCTCCCTGAAACTCTGTATAGCCTCTGGTTTAGTCAGTTTATCCAGTTCCCATCTCCTTAAATTCCCACCTTTTTGCAGTTTCTTCAGTTTTAATCTACAGTTCATAGCAAGTAGATTGTGGTCAGAGTCCACATCTGCCCCTGGAAATGTCTTACAATTTAAAACCTGGTTCCTAAATCTCTGTCTTACCATTATATAATCTATCTGAAACCTTCTAGTATCGCCAGGGTTCTTTCAGGTATACAACCTTCTTTCATGATTCTTGAACCAAGTGAGCTATAATTAAGTTATAGTCTGTGCAAAATTCTGCCAGGAGGCTTCCTCTTTCATTTCTTGGCCCCAATCCATATTCACCTACTACGTTTCCTTATCTTCCTTTTCCTACTGTCGAATTACAGTCATCAATAATTGTTAAATATTTGTCTCTCTTCACTACCTGAATAATTTCTTTTATCTCATCATACATTTCATCAATTTCTTCATCATCTCCAGAGGTAGTTTGCATATAAACTTGTACTACTGTAGTATCCGTGGGCTTCATGTCTATCTTGGCCACAATAATGCGTTCACTACGCTGTTTGTAGTAGCTTACCCGCACTCCTATTTTCCTATTCATTATTAAAGCTACTCCTGCATTACACCAATTTGATTTTGTATTTATAACCCTGTATTCACCTGACCAAAAGTCTTGTTCCTCCTTCCACCGAACTTCACTAATTCCCACTATATCTAACTTTAACCTATCCATTTCCCTTTTTAAATTTTCTAACCTACCTGCCCGATTAAGGGATCTGACATTCCACGCTCCGATCCGTAGAACGCCAGTTTTCTTTCTCCTGATAACGACGTCCTCTTGAGTAGTCCCCGCCCGGATATCCGAATGGGGGCTATTTTACCTCCGGAATATTTTACCCAAAAGGACGCCTTCATCATTTAATCATACAGTAAAGCTGCATGCCTGTAGTTTCCCCTTGCTTTCAGTTGGTCGCAGTACCACAACAGCAAGGCCGTTTTGGTTAGTGTTACAAGGCCAGATCAGTCAATCATCCAGACTGTTGCCCCTGCAACTACTGAAAAGGCTGCTGTCCCTCTTCAGGAACCACACGTTTGTCTGGCTTCTCAACAGATACCCCTCCATTATGGTTGCACCTACGTTACGGCTATCTGTATCATTGAGGCACGCAATCCTCCCCGCCAGTGGCAAGGTCCATGGTTCATGGGGTGGTTTCAAATATGTTAACGTCGTTAATGTGAATATTCCTCTCCACTAGATCTGCTGCTTGTTGCACATGTCCATGACAAACTTACCATAATTACCGACTGAACCCTAATGGTTCATAATTATGTAGAACTTAAAAGACATCTAATTCGCCATTGACTGTAGAAAATATTGGTCTCACAACTACAGTTTCGACCTTAATTCCAATGTATCTGGCATGCTACAAACGCTCTTTTTTAGGGCAAAGTGTGTATTTATGGAATGGCACCAATATGTCAAGAGTACTGTAGCACGTTAAAAAACAGTGTAGGTAACACATCACTTACGCTGCGCTTCCGGAAATGTAAAACTTCAAAAATCCACGAGCATGTATACATGACATCGTCGTATCTGAGCCTTTTAACTGGAAGAATATGTAAGTAGGCTGTTTAGGTTCTTATTTTGGTAACGCCGCCGCCACGTAGCGCTCTCTGTATGAAAATCACTGGCTGTGCTGTGTGTAGTCTGTGGCTAGTTTGCTTTGTTGTCTGCCATTGGAGTGTTGGGCAGCGGCAGCTGGACGTGAACAGCGCTTGGCGTTGGGCAGTTGGAGGTGAGCCGCCAGCAGTGGTGGATGTGGGGAGAGAGATGGCGGAGTTTTGAAATTTATAATACTGGATGGCATGAACTGCTATATATATTATGATTATTAAGGTAAATACATTGTTTGTTCTCTATTAAAATCTTTCATTTGCTATCTATGCCTATCAGTAGTTAGTGCCTTCTGTAGTTTGAATTTTTTATATAGCTGGCAGTAGTGGCGCTCGCTGTATTGCAGTAGCTTGAGTAACGAAGATTTTTGTGAGGTAAGTGATTTGTGAAAGGTACAGGTTAATGTTAGTCAGGGCCATTCTTTTGTAGGGATTTTTGAAAGTCAGATTGCGTTGCGCTAAAAATATTGTGTGTCAGTTTAAGCATAGTCTTGTATAATTTTTCAAAGGGGACGTTTAACATGTCGACCCTTAGCCGAGGATACCTCACTGGAATCTTTTGATTTTCCTTGTTTGTGTAATTAGTGTAGCTATTGTTTATTGCTAGTGCGTAATTGTAGAGAGAATCTCCTTTGGAGTTGCAGTCTTTCATTGTTGTACAGTAAAACAGTTGTGGCATGCATGTAGATTTGCACCAAGTATTTTGCAGCTGCGCTTGCAATTAACTACATATTATTTTCAGTGCTATGTTAATGTGTTCTCTTATTTTTGCTCTTCAAATTGTGCTTTCGTGTTATCGTGTGAAATATTGTGACAATAATGGCGTGTGAAAAACGTAACACTAGGGTCCAAAGTAAACTGAGAAATAATAGTGACGACGAGCGTAGCTTATCAGCACCACTGTGTAGTGAATTAACAGACATTCGAAGTAGTAATTTGGTAATTGTGCATAGGGAAATGGAGCGGGCGGCAAATAATAGTTTAGACAGTCAAACAGGTAATGAACAAGGAAGCATTATCGATCGATCGGTCGGCAACAGCTCGCCTCAGGAATCCGAAATGACAGAACACAATATTGCAAATACTGTAGACTTAGGTTTTGGGTCCTCACCGTTTTCTCAAATGAGTCAAGACACATTTTCTGCTTGTCAAAATGTGAATGTTGCCGGTGAAAATGCACTGCCAAAAAGCATAGAGAAACAGATTCCAGACACTAATACATTATTATTGCAATTAATGCAACAAATGGGACAAAATCTTCAAAAGTTAGACACAATGGAACAAAATCAGAGACAAACACAGCAAAAGCTTCAAAAGTTACACACAATGGAACAACACCAGAGACAAACACAGCAACAGTTAGACACAATGGAACAAAATCTTCGGAAGTTAGACACCACACTTGAACAAACACGTGAAGATTTAACTACTGAGTTACATAACATTGAATCGAAATGTCAAAAAGTCTGTAATGACGTAAAAACACAAATCTGTGAGTATTTTAAACCAATTTTTTCGCGGCATGAAAATGCATTACAGAATCACGAAGCAGCCATAAAAGAACTGCAAACCATTGTTCATGAAAATCATGAGACCTTGCGGGCTAAAATTGACTCAGTTGCATCTACCAATTCGGTTACGCAACTTGCAAAAACTCAGGAAAACTTAAAGGACACAGTAGATTCGATTTCAACACAAATGGACACTCTGAAACTTGGTTCAGAAAAACACACTGAGGAAATGTGTTCACTATCGGAGAAAGTAGCCGAACTTTCGGATCAGGTCACTAACTTATCTACAACGGTAGATAATGATCTGAATGACACAAGACCCGTAGCCTTCACTGACGCAGAAGAGTATGAACAAATTAGAAAATTCAAACAAAATCAAATCAATACACAGTACAAAAGAGAAATCCGGGAAGTACAAGATCAGTTGATGCAGGTAATACAAGAATTACATATTTCAGAGGACACTCGCGCTCCAGTACGGGAAGAGGGACATAGAAATACGGAACAACCACAAAATAATAACACAGGACACTTCGGAAATTATGAAAGAAATTGGCAAGGCGCATTGGATTTTGAGATGGAACCGCCAAAACGAAGTAACAATGAGCGATGTGCGACTCGCCGACACGATGATTTCAACTATAAGCTGTTCATTACTACACGTAAATTCAAAACATTTAAGAATTCTGACAATGACATTCATCCACAAGCATGGCTTCATCAATTTTCTCATTGTTTTCCTCCCAACTGGTCATTGGAGCACAGGTTAGAATTTATGTGTGGCTACTTGGAGAATGAACCAGCTGTGAGAATGCGATTGGTCATTCACGATTGTCACAGTGAAGGAGAATTTTATCATGCCTTCCTCTCAGCGTATTGGTCTCAAGCTACACAAGACCGAGTAAAACATAGCATCATAATGATGAAACGTTTCGAACAATCTGAATTTTCCAGTCTTATGAAATATTTTGAAGACATGTTGCATAAGAATCAGTATCTTTCAAACCCATACAGCCCCTCAGAACTCATCCGCATTTGCTTAATCAAGCTGCCTAACATTTACGACATATTATTTTAGCAGGACGTTGCAAAGACGACATTGAAGCTTTTCAGGGACTGTTACAAGAACTGGAAATTGACACTGACAATCGCGGAACGCGAAAACAGGAGTACAACAATTACAGGTCACATCTGTCACAATTCCGCGATGACAGAAATAATAAATGGACACGACAATGCTATTCTTACACCGTAAATCGTGACCAAAACAGACACCACCCGTATGACAACCGTTGGCAGAATAGTAATAATTACAGGGAAAGGTCACCTCTCCGCGGTAATGACTATCACAGAGACAATCAAAGAAACAGACAATATGGGAACCAAAATAATTATTATCAAGGGAGACAGAATAACTTTAGATGCAATGGTCCAGTGCGCAGTTACGATTCAGGGAGAAATTCTCCACCACGTGACCGACAAGAAAGAAACTACAGGAACTACTGAAATGACGACAGACGATGTGATCATAACGACAGACGTGAATTTCATCAGAACTAGAGGGGTTCTAACAGGGCTGGGCCCTGTCGGCAAGGCGAATTTGTAGAAGCTAGGTCTCCTAATCCCAGTAACGACGCACGCCAACAAAGAAACAGGCAATGACTAGCACCGCAGGCTGCCACGTGCGCCGGCTGGCTCAGGGAAAAATAACATAGACGCTAACCTTGAGAAAAATTCCAGTATTCTTTACCGACGTATACCATATGATAATTGCGTTAAAGTTGAAACTCTGCATACTAGGAAGAGCAAAGGGTTACACCACATTTCACATGTAAAACCGTTTATTGAAAGACAATCTGTCTTTGCCATATAAGTTTTCACTCCACGTTACTAGTATGCTTTAGAAACTGTTACCATGCAACAATGTTTGAAGTTAAATATCCAGTCAAGAACCAAGAGAACTTATTTAAACAGAAATTACGAATGCATTGTTATTGCGAACAAACGACACAGTGTTATTGTGTGTGTACATTCTTGCTTGTTAGTTGCACGATTACGTAACGACTATAAGGCTCACATACTTAGAACATATACTGGTACTGCTAATGAGATTCTAATGCAACATTTTGGTTTACTTGAAAATACATTCTGGATTTAAGGTACTTTCTGTGAGATACCAGATGAGACAGTGGTTAGTTTATGTGACAGCTACACGATTTTATCACGACGCTACTAATGAGTGACAATTTACAATGTTCCTTTTGCGGTGTTTCTGTTTCATATCTGCACAGTTTTTCTGTATTATTCTGGAAAGTAAAACATGTTTTAGTAGTATCTTCTGTGGTATAGCTACAATGAGACAGCCTTTTCCGTAGGACAACAATACGTTACAGCACAGTAATTTCTTCATCACAACAATAAGCGTAATAACTAAGATATCTATACACAAAGCATTTCACTTTTGTTTATCATGAGGTAAGTACATTGACTTCTGCAGAACTTAGCTTTCGGAGGACAATAACTATGACACTTCCACAGAGATTATCTTACAGCAAGACGCACATTTAGCGCTACAGGACACGTATTTGAGTGATTAATTTTGTACTTCAATCATTTATTTTTGAAGATATTTGAAGTACAATGATACAAAGGTTTTCCGTAATACATTTCATTCCATTGTTATAATCTGTAACACCTGAGGGTATAATTACATTAATCCTCAGGGGGTACACACTTACTTTGTGTACCATGTGTTTGGCAAGCACAAGGAGCCTTAGCTAATTTGGTATTTGCTTATACACCTTTACACATCGGTACCATATTTCTCCAACACAGAATTACACAGCCACCTGATTATTTAACAGAGAAACAAACATTTTTTTTACTACATCAGTGACACATGTTTACACAATTACACAGTTGGGTAACTTCACACTTACGAAATTGTATTTTGTCTGTACTTTGTGAACTGTTCATATTTTTTCGGAACTATTGTGGTACTATGAGAGCTTTGAATGATGTGTTTGGTATGGGATCATGATTTTGAAAGTATGTTTGAGGTAGATGACACTTTTGAAACGAGCAGAGAATTTTTTGTAGGTTTTAAAATATTCAGAAAGCTACGACGATTTTGAGATGTGATTGATCTGTTATGATATTATTATGATGACGATGTGTATTATGCTGTTGTGGTATGTTTATGATCAATGAGATGATGCTATATGAGTTATTTGATTATGCTACGTATCTGTTATGATTAAAAATTGAAGAAGTGTCGACGAATAAGGTAAGGAATAATGAGTAGTGGTTAGGGACGCTGATTTGTGAAAAAGGATGTTGGAAACCAAAAATCGTACTTTAAGAGTTATGAAATGTGTGTAAATGCGTGAATGTATCACAATGCCGGCGAAATTTTTTGGACACTGTTATATTCATAAGATTTTGTTTCTACACATTTGCAACGCAAATTCTCGACCCGTGAAATTTTGTATATGAGACTGTCACTGTAGTGGAAACTGCTGTCGTAAATATTTCTGTAAGAAAGTTAAGTGACCACCTGCATGTAATGTGTCATGGGCGCCCAGCTGCGTCAGACACCTGGAGAAAAAGCCATTAGTGTGTGCGTTTTCAGAGGCACATATAGAAAAAAAAAGGGAGGCCCTTATCCTCGCTATTGACATTCCTTTGTAGTTAGCATCCCAAATACGACACGCTCAAACTTGAAAACATATGATTACACTGTGGAGCTCTTAATTTATGATTTACTGAAATGCCTAATGAAATGACGAGAAATATTTTATGTCTATACACCTGATTATGACTACTGTCTTTATAGTTGAGAGATTTTTTACTACCTTATGAAATGCCATATGGCTAATGAATGATGTTTCATGCCTTCCTTTGTACATATTTTCATTTTTTTTAATATCTAGTTTCTAGCTGCACTGCAGCATTGGTTAAAATAGAATTTTATAGATGTACTAATATAAATAGTTTCTGTCTACAGATCCAGTAAATACTAATTTTGTAATACATTTCCCAAAAATGGGGGAGCACAAAGACATTTCCCTTCACAGTAATTGCATACGGAATTTTCTTTTCAACTACTTGGTAATTTTTTTTGGTAGAATAACTTCTTGTGGTGCACCACTTTAATTACATAAACATTAAGATGTGAATATGCATTTCCCTTGTCTGCATTGTTGTCTTTAGTGTAATGTTTTTTTTGCTTGAGCTATGTCATGTTTAGATATAAGTTATTTCATTTGCTGCTGCTGTTTGCCAGGCATAGTGTTACTGAATTTGACTTTGTGTTACTCTTCTAAGCCAGTTTACTACTGATTTATTTTTCTTATTTGCTGCACATTGCCTTATATTAGTTGTAATATTGCAATTGCTTTGCTAATTTCTATAATGCTGCTTGCTTCACAAATCTGCATTTTTTTCATTGCTGTTTGCATTAATTGTTTTGTGCTGCTGCATTGCCTTGTCCCTTAGTTTAGCATCTGAGCTCAGTAGATTTAAGTTAGCTTAAGAGGGGGTAGCCTATAAGAGAATGAGCTGCGATGAATTTGAAGAAATGCACTGAGAGGCTATACGAGAAAAGTACAGAAAGCAGGTATAGATAGGACTTTTGGAAATAATGAAGAACGAAGGGAGATCCCCGAGAAGTAAAGAAAGTTTTGTTAGCAAAATACTGCAGTAAAACAAACCCTGGCCTTTCCTTGTATTATTCCGCTATATGTTTGTGTACCCTTGTGTATTTGTGTTTTTCCTGTCTTTCTGTGTTTAGCTGATGAGAGCTATGTTGTAGAATTTTTCTGATAATATGTTATTTTCTTTGTAAAGATGTTTAGACATTATTTATTCTGTTTTGTTTTAATGCTCATGTGTGAAGTTGATGTTTCAAAAGTTATGCTGATCTTTTATGTATGTACTCATGTCATAATTCCTGTAACACTGATGTATATGTTATTTCTATTCTTTTGTAAAGCCTGTACTACAAATGTTATCTGTATTGTTATGTTCTTTAATGATGTATTTTGTACCTATGTTATTGTATTCTCATGTTGTTATATTGTAATTGACACCAGTTCATCAAATTAAGTAACTTGAAAGCATTCATTTCACTGCACACATTTCTGTTGGTCATAGTAATGCACAATATGTGAGACATTGGGACTGTTAGTGTTTGCACGTGTGTTAATAATTCAGCAAGGGACTGGATAACAGCATTGCTGGTTCTAAGGACAATTCCAAAAACTTTGTGAGTGCACAAGGGGTGGTTATGGACTTGCTATATTCTCTGCAAGACTCTTCGATGGTGATTGTGCACCTGCACAGTCGCAACAGATGGCTGCTGGCCGTCTCTACAAGGACTACAGTGGGTCTGCACCTTTGATGACCCACCAATACCATTATTTCTACAAGGACTGCCGTGGGTCTACACCTTTGATGATCCACCAATACCATTATTTCTACAAGGACTGCAGTGGGTCTGCATCTCTGGTGGCCCACCAATACCGTAATCTCTACGAGGACTACAGTAGGTTTACTCTGTGATGACCTACCTACCAATATTCTTCAAAACGTCGAATGACTCTGCTGTGGGTTTGCTCTGTTGTGGCCCATTACCTGTCTGCATGTCAAGAGTCAGCACTGTCTTTCCATTGGAAGGACAACACTACTTCTTCAAGACTGCATGGAAATACACTACTTCTGTGCGCAATTTCTTTTACTAATGAGACTTTGTGAAAAAAAACTGTAATTACTATTATGATGAATGATCAGGACTATCTTTATGGACTGTGAGAAATTTTAGCTTTTGACCAACATTGTATCAATAAGTGTGTGCATTTGATTTCTTTGTTATTGTAATTACGATTATGAAAAATTTTAACAAATATGTATTGCCCAGTGCCCAAAACAATTTGTAAAATTTTTTGTGGGGAGCATGGGGGCTATGTAAGTAGGCTCTTTAGGTTCTTACATTGATGAGAGATGGCGGAGTTTTGAAATTTGTAATACTGGATCGCATGAACTGCTATATATATTATGATTATTAAGGTAAATACATTGTTTGTTCTCTATTAAAATCTTTCATTTGCTAACTATGCCTATCAGTAGTTAGTGCCTTCTGTAGTTTGAATCTTTTATTTAGCTGGCAGTAGTGGCGCTCGCTGTATTGCAGTAGCTTGAGTAACGAAGATTTTTGTGAGGTAAGTGATTTGTGAAAGGTACATGTTAATGTTAGTCAGGGCCATTCTTTTGTAGGGATTTTTGAAAGTCAGATTGCGTTGCGCTAAAAATATTGTGTGTCAGTTTAAGCATAGTCTTGTATAATTTTTCAAAGGGGTCGTTTCAAATATAGCAGCATTAAACGAACACGAGGCTGCGTACATCGTGAAAATGATATAAATTACACAAACTATTACCAGTTTATCACAATATATAAAGATTTCGCTTGTTTTTATGAGCAGGTCCCGCTGTTTACATGCCCTCAGTCTTAGGTCAGACGTCAAACAGTGTTACATCGCTGTTGGACGCGACGTAAAATTACAGTATTGATACATTAGATTTCAGAACAATGTTTGAATTCAATGTATTGAGTTCTGTTACCCGGGTCGAGTTTCTTAAGTATATGGGAAGTTCGATGGGATTTGACGTATGCATCCATACATTAAGGCGATTAAAAAAAGTTTATGGAGTAACATGGCACATCGGGCATACAACAAGGATCAGTAATCATACAGAAAGCGGGAGTCGCAAAGGCCATCCGGAGCTATTAAATAGCGTTGCAGTCATTTGGTTACATGTTATAAATGGACAGCCACTACAAGGACATGCTCAAAGTTTTGTCCAGATGCATCATGACAAGCCTGACAATGACGCTGCACTGGAGGGAGCACTCTATCGAAGATACCTGGTGCATCTCGAAGACATCTTGCTCCTGCTACAATCCTGCCCTCTAGAACCTCCGGCGAAGTAACAGTTGTTCACACACACGGCCCATCAGGTACCCCCAGGTCGGATGATCGTGGTGACCACGTCACTGGAACACTGCGACCAATCCAGGGACCGGGAAAGGTTGCCTGGAGATGTACCCTCAGTTGTGTGCTGCAATACGCGGGTGTTCAGTCGAACTGAAATCGAATGCGGCGACGAATATGCCTGGGAACATCATTCAGCATATCCGGCAGTTCCTCTCGCAGGTATACAATTACGTGCGATCATCAAGTCGGCCCGAGAGTACGATCACCCCAATTAAACAGTTTCGGACGATGCCAGCCCTCATATTATAGGTAAATTTGCGTTTTAAGATACACATACATATAGGAAGTGGGTGCACATCCGGCTGCGTATGCAGGTTGTGAAAGTTCATCTCACTGTCACCGGTGAAGAGGACACTCGCTGCAAAGCTTCGGTCTGCAGCTAACTTCTGCAGAAACCACAGCACAAATCTCATGCGCTTGTTGTAGTACCCCGCTTGCAATGCCTGGATGCACTGGAAATGAAACGGATACAGTCCTTCATCGTATACAATATGCTAGACGGAGGGTGGGGGGGATATCAGTGGCGCGGGATACACCTCGTGTACTTGTTGACGGCGTACGCTGCACCCTTTCGAGAACGCTTTCTTCTGCTTCAACCATTCGTTGGTACAGCATTCGGCTCGTGGACACGGACCGAGGCGGTTTCGTACGATCGACGACGCAGGTTGGTGAATAATGTGTGCCAGGGCACCTTTTCTCGGTGTTCTTCGGCACGATACAGTCACACAGCTTCTCGTCCATTGGAGTTGGCTGCAGTTGACCGCATCTCAGTCATTTCACAGTATGTGTAATCTAGCCATGTTACTCCCAACGCTTCCACGGCGTGAATGGCGTCTTTATCCGTGCGCTCCGCTTGTGTCTCTATAACAACACTCTTTCGTGACCATAGCCCCCTTTCGTGACCATACTGCTCCTTCGAGGCGTTTGCAACCCTCGGTTCCCATGTGATTACTGACCTTTTTTGTATCTCCGATGTGCCATGTCAGTTTGAAAACTTTTTTTTAATCACCCTGTATAAGTCAATTGAAAAACTTCTTGTATATGATACAGGTGAGGTCTGGACAACAGGCTGGCCAGGGCAAGAGTCGAACACCCTTGAATCGAGGAATGTCAGGTCAGTGTAGGCACGATGCGGTCTTCCGTTATCTAGTTGAAAGATAGTGTCACGGAGACCTTGAACATAGAGCACACAATGCACCAGCTACGCTGACCAGAGGACATCATATGATGACGACGAATGCAGTCTGGCAGTTTTCATTCTCCTCTGAGCTTACACTGATGTGCATACTCATCGTGATGGTACGCACGGGGCAGGACTGTGTACAGTGTTACTGTTGGGCGAACCATTGTCCGTGTGTCTCTCTGCTGGCGCCTGATGGAAAACCGTAAGAACGGTGGCTGTAACGACGCTGTGTGTTAATCTGGGTGCTGTCACGCTGCCCTTGTGCAAATCTATTTCCACTATACTCACTATAAATGGCATAGTTTTTAGAACCTCCACGGCTGAAAGAGCAATGCGTCATTCCTCTCAAGTGCTAGTTTAGTGGGGCCTTTAAGATCATACATAGCTTAAGGACAGGGTTAACCCACCGATTACATATTCTCATGACAGTAGCGGGATTTCGATCAACGAAGAAGGTTAGAATAAGATAAACTGGTAAAAAAAACAAAAACTGTGGTCCGCATTCCACGGATTGGAGGTTAGGGAACAGAAAATGTCTCTAAACCCTATGTTTTCACTATTCTTAACTTTTTTGTGTTTACTTTGTGTTTACTTTGTGTTTCCTTAGTGCCAGTTCGTGTTGTGATGTAGTTCTTCTAAACGTGCCCCAGTTTTCATAAATATGGAATCGACAGCGGACAAATCGATTGGTTCCGATGAAAACTGCCGTGTATACCATAACCTAAATTCTATGTGATGAATGTTGGTTCTGATGCAATATTACAGACATTTTCGGCCACTATATAAATTTACTTGAAATTATTCCTAGGCGCTCAGTCCGGAACCGTGCGACTGCTACGGTCGCAGGTTCGAATCCTGCCTCGGGCATGGATGTGTGTGATGTCCTTAGGTTAGTTAGGTTTAAGTAGTTCTAAGTTCTAGGGAACTGATGACCTAAGATGTTAAGTCCCATAGTGCTCAGAACCATTTGAACCATTTTTTGAAATTATTCGTCGCTTTCCATTTTGGCATTGTTATTTATTTTTTCTCTATCAGTTTTCTTCGTCTTATTCAAGTTTACGAATTTGATTTCCAATTACCGATTTTCGTAAGTTATCAAGATGGTGCAGCGTTTTTCTTGACTAGCGTGAAGGTGGAAACACTGACTCATCGTGGCATATCATCTCGCGCATCTGCTTAGTAAGCAGACCACGCAGATTCGAATCCCAGTGCTGGAACAAATTTTAATTCATTGCTTCCGCCTACATGATTACTGTACATAATGGTGAGACTAATTATTCTCAGGAGCATCAGTTGTATATGACGAACTACTGTGTATGAATTGTGATCAGGAATCTTGGACTGCTGATGAATTGCGTCGGATTGTGTTCATCAAGGATTAGTGGTTCTGTACTATCTAGACCATCGTTGGAAAGCGTCGCGGTGAAATGGTTAGTTTCCACTCATCCATGTTTTGGAGAGGCACAGAGGTGTTACTCCTAACGTCAATGGTATGGAAAGGTATTTCGGGCGGGCTCAGGTCATGGCTAGTAGTGGTTGAGAGAAATCTGATGACACAATGTTTGTGCACATGTGACATGTGTCTCTGTGAAATGCCTGCGTGATGTTGATACATCCGGGGCCAGCAAGATCCCCAAATCTGACGCCAGTAGGACATGTCTGGGACCACATCGGCGGTCAACTCTCTCCCGATGCCAGTATCCACGATATCAGGGACCAATTACCAAGCCGGCTGCTGTGCCCGAGCGGTTCTATGCGCTTCAGTCCAGAACCAGGCTGCTCCTACGGTCGCAGGTTCGAAGCCTGCCTCGAGCATGGATGTGTGTGATGTCCTTAGGTTACTTAGGTTTAAGTAGTTCTAAGTCTAGGGAACTGACGACCTCAGATGTTATGTTCCATAGTTCTTAGAGCCATTTGAAGCATTTTGTGAACCAGTTACCACAGTTGTGAGCCAGGTTACCTCAGGAGAGGATAACACGGCCATATGACATCCATCCAAACTGAATTGGCGCATGTATCTCGGCCTGAAGCGGTGTAACGTCATACTAATAAGTGGACTTATAATTTCTTTGTGAGTTTAACTGAATATTGTAGTCACTAAGATAACATTATATACCTTCTCAAGACATGAAGTTACAATTTGTTATCTCTTCCCCTTCTCGGTGCTTCACTTCTTTTTATCAGTGAGTGTGTTTTGATTGTTTGTTCTTAGTATTTTCTGAGATGGACATTTGGAACCAGCCTAGCATTTACGTAAACGAGTGTGGAAAACCAGCTACAAACCACTGGCTAAAGGACCAAACCAACGGTCATTTATTAGCAGCTCCTGGTCAATACGAGTCCGGCTTACCCCTCACTCGCAAGCAGGAGTGCTTCGCATTAAGTTAGTCGGGCTGGTCTCAATAGAGACTTACTGTTCATGAAAACGGGGAGAAGGCGACCTAGTTCTAATAGCTAAATTCGCAAGCAAATATGTACGCAATGATAGGCAGCAACAGCAGTTACCATCGCACCCTCGCTGTCACCCTAGTGAATAAAAATATCTTCCAAAAACGAGCTTGCAACCTGCCCCGCCTAAGAGACACTCGTATCATTTCAGTATCAGTTTATGTAACTGAGATTAAATAGTAGCAGTAGAAATATTTCAGCACATTGATCTCATGTTAGCTGTTTTTTACTTTGTTTTGGTCCAGAACAAAAATAAGTGATCATTATTCGAAGTGTTTGATGGTTATTTATAAAGTTAAACAACACCTAAGTCAACGTAAGTCGTGGATCTGCAACGCTGGAAAACCAACGTCTACAAGACATACATCATCGGGAGTTGCGCTTTCGGGGCTACGTTACTGTGGGGGCTGGTGTTAATGCGAATTTTAATAAGCTAGAGATCGATGTCGGATTCTTTTAAATGTGAATCACCTTGTGGTGTCACCGCCAGACACCACACTTGCTAGGTGGTAGCATTTAAATTGGCCGCGGTCCGGTAGTATACGTCGGACCCGCGTGTTGCCACTGTCAGTGATGGCAGACCGAGCGTCGCCACACGGCAGGTCTAGAGAGACGTACTAGCACTCGCCCCAGTTGTACAGCCGACTTAGCCAGAGATGGATCATTCACAACTATGCTCTCATTTGTCGAGACGATAGTTAGCATAGCCTTCAGCTACGTCATTAGCTAAGCCCTAGCAAGGCGCCATTTATCCTTTGCTATGTATCTAATGAAGCATGAACCATCAGACCCATGTACTCCAGTTGTGGATTAAAGTTAAGTATTATATCAACTACGTACTTTATTTGCTACTATTAATTCCCTTAACTGTTCCAGATCTCACGCCAGTCAGCGTGTAATTAAACGCGTGCATTTTGGCCTACTCTAACAACACAATGTTGGCTCTTCTGCCAACACTTCAACCCTCCCACTGTAGAGAAATCTTTTCGACTAAAGGCACCTTGCTTTGGCTTTTTTATCTCTTGACTGTGTAAGAAGAAACTGGAGAGGAACGTCTCGTGGGCTAACAACCTAGACTGTACTTTTAGCTACATACTTGGTATAACACATTTGGTGCAGTTCAGGAAAAGGCCAATCCTTAGGTACTGGTTCCAGAATGGATAGAAAAATGATTTTCGGAATCCCTTATGGTTCCAACGAAGTTCTACATGTCATCCGAGTTACAATCCTTTTAATAGATATGAGCAATCGGATATAGAAAATGACTAAAAACGGTGGTAATGGCCAGTAGATCACTAACCAGGATATAATCTGTGATACCTCTCTAGGAGCAGAAACCCTGAAAGAGTGATTGCTGTGAGACCCAATAAAATAACTATAGGTGGACATACCTGCAACCCCACCCAGATTATTTCCAAAAGTTTATGGAAGTGAAGCGAATGTGCTCTTGGGGGGGGGGGGGCACCAAGTATTTTACCGACAACAATTCATTTACATGATCGACTATAATTATTCAAGAAATTGAAAACAGCGATTTTAGAAAACAACTACACAAAATGCACTTTTGATTATGGGATTGGAAAATTTCTGAGAAGTGTAACTCGAAGGGAAATAAGAGACGTGAGACAAGGAAACGATGGGAGACGCACTAGAGATATCATGATTAGCAACTTAATTAATGCGTCTGATTTAGTCTTAGGATAAAATTAATTCATCTGTCTGGTGAACTAATTGGAAAACAGACAGACACACGATGAGACATATCGTCAGTATCTGGTTGAATCACCATGGGTAGGAGAGGTACAGCTTCAGATGTGCGGACTATACGAGGGTCATTGCAAAAGTCTTTTTTGTCTCGAAAATGGGAACGGCCGGCCGCTGTGGCCGAGCGGTTCTAGGAGCTTCAGTCTGGAACTGCGCGACCGCTACGGTCGCAGGTTCGAATCCTGCCTCGGGCAGGGGTATGTGTGACATCCTTAGGTTTGTTAGGTTTAAGTAGTTCTAAGTTCTAGGGGACTGATGACCTCAGATGTTAAGTCCCATAGCGCGCATAGCCATTTGAACCATTTGAAAATGGTAACGAATTAAAAATTCTGGAATATGCAAATGGAAGGTTAGTTCATATGTAAATATGACATGTAGGGACATGGATAAACACACACAATGATAAAGGTATAGCACGAGAAAAAATTCGAAACAAATTTTGTCGTTCCAAAAGTCTTTTACTGTCAGTTGCAACAGTACACGATTGTACACGGCAGAAACACGAACTCGTGACATCTTAAGTCCCTCGAAATTTTCTCACAACGAATCCGTCACACACTGCCAATGTTGTGGAAGACGCCGAATATACGTGGCCTCACTATGAGCGAATTGTGGATCTCACGCGTCACTGCCGTGGCAATGTCTTCACGTGTTCGAGACCGCGTTCCACGCACTGGCTCATTCAGTTTTGGTATGAGGCCACAATCGCAAAGTGATAGGTCTGGCGAATGTGGTGGACAGTCCAGAACTTTCCAGTACTACTGTGTCCAAGTCGGGTGACATCCATCTCGTATGGCTGCTCAACTCACACTGTGATCTCTCTTCACGCTTCGTTCTCCTGTAAAGGACTGCCATCTAGCTTCACGGCACGTTACTGTGGATTCTTGGGAAGACTGCTGATGACATGACATGCGCATAGTTTGTAATGAACTGTTGGAATTGACAGTTAAACACGTTTACAACGACAAAGGTTTCTCGTCTTTTTTCCAGTGCTATATCTTTACGGCGGTGTGTGTGTTCATCCATCTCCCTACATGTAACATTTACATATGAACTAACCTTCCATCGGCATATTTCAGAATTTTTTACACTACTGGCCATTAAAATTGCTACACCACGACGATGACGTGCTACAGACGCGAAATTTAACCGACAGGAAGAAGATGCTGTGACAGGCAAATGATTAGCTTTTCAGAGCATTCACACAAGTTTCGCACCGGAGGCGACACCTACAACGTGCTGACATGAGGAGAGTTTCCAACTGATTTCTCATACACAAACAGCAATTGACCGGCGTTCCCTGGTGAAACGTTGTTGTGTTGCCTCGTGTAAGGGGGAGAAATGCGTACCATCACGTTTCCGACTGATAAAGGTCGGATTGTAGCTTATCGCGATTGCGGTTTATCGTATCGCGACATTGCTGCTCCCGTTGCTCGAGATCGAATGACTGTTAGCAGAATATGGAATCGGTGGATTCAGGAGGGTAATACGGAACGCCGTGCTGGATCCCAACGGCCTCGTATCACTAGCAGTCGAGATGACACGCATCTTATGCGCATGGCTGTAAAGGATCGTGCAGCCACGTCCCGATCCCTGAGTCAACTGATGGGGACGTTTGCAAGACAACAACCATCTGCACGAACAGTTCGACGACGTTTGCAGCAGCATGGACTATCAGCTCGGAGACCATGGCTGTGATTACCCTCGACGCTGCATCACAGACAGGAGCGCCTGCGATGGTGTACTCAACGAAGAACCTGTGTGCACGAATGGCAAAACGTGATTTTTTCGGATGAATCCAGGTTCTGTTTACAGCATCATGGTGGTCGCATCCGTGTTTGGCGACATCCCGGTGAACTCACATTCGAAGCGTGTATTCGTCATCGCCAAACTGGTGTACCACCCTGCGTGATGGTATGGGGTGCCATTGGTTACACGTCTCGGTCACCTCTTGTTGGCATTGACGGCACTTTGAACAGTGGACGTTACATTTCAGACATTTCAGATGTGTTACGACCCGTGGCTCTACCCTTCATTCGATCCCTGCGAAACCCTACATTTCAGCAGGATAATGCACGACTGCGTGTTGCAGTTCCTGAACGGGCCTTTCTGGATACAATAAATGTTCGACTGCTGCCCTGGTCAGCACATTCTCCAGATCTCTCACCAATTGAAAACGTCTGATCAATGGTGGCCGAGCAACTGGCTCGTCACAATACGCCAGTCACTACTCTTGATGAACTGTGGTATCGTGTTGAAGCTGCATGGATAGCTGTACCTGTACACGCCATCCAAGCTCTGTTTTACTCAATGCCCAGGCGTATCGAGGCCGTTATTACGGCCAGAGTTGGTTGTTCTGGGTATTGATTTCTCAGGATATATGCTCCCAAATTGCGTGAAAATGTAATCACATTTAAGTTCTAGTATAATATATCTGTCCAATGAATACCCGTTTATCATCTGCACTTCTTCTTGGTGTAGCAATTTTAATGGCCAGTAGTGTAATTCGTTACCATTTTCGAGACAAAAATACAGGGCTATTACAAATGATTGAAGCGATTTCATAAATTCACTGTAGCTCCATTCATTGACATATGGTCACGACACACTACAGATACGTAGAAAAACTCATAAAGTTTTGTTCGGCTGAAGCCGCACTTCAGATTTCTGCCGCCAGAGCGCTAGAGAGCGTAGTGAGACAAAATGGCGGCAGGAGCCGAGAAAGCGTATGTCGTGCTTGAAATGCATTCACATCAGTCAGTCGTAACAGTGCAACGACACTTCAGGACGAAGTTCAACAAAGATCCACCAACTGCTAACTCCATTCGGCGGTGGTATGCGCAGTTTAAAGCTTCTAGATGCCTCTGAAAGGGGAAATCAACGGGTCGGCTTGCAGTGAGCGAAGAAACGGTTGAACGCGTGCGGGCAAGTTTCACGCGTAGCCCGCGGAAGTCGACGAATAAAGCAAGCTGGGAGCTAAACGTACCACAGCCGACGGTTTGGAAAATCTTACGGAAAAGGCTAAAGCAGAAGCCTTACCGTGTACAATTGCTACAAGCCCTGACACCCGATGACAAAGTCAAACGCTTTGAATTTTCGGCGCGGTTGCAACAGCTCGTGGAAGAGGATGCGTTCAGTGCGAAACTTGTTTTCAGTGATGAAGCAACATTTTTTCTTAATGGTGAAGTGAACAGACACAATGTGCGAATCTGGGCGGTAAAGAACCCTCACGCATTCGTGCAGCAAATTCGCAATTCACCAAAAGTTAACGTGTTTTGTGCAATCTCATGGTTTAAAGTTTACGGCCCCTTTTTCTTCTGCGAAAAAAATGTTACAGGACACGTGTATCTGGACATGCTGGAAAATAGGCTCATGCCACAACTGGAGACCGACAGCACCGACTTCATCTTTCAACAGGATGGTGCTCCACCACACTTCCATCATGATGTTCGGCATTTCTTAAACAGGAGATTGGAAAACCGATGGATCGGTCGTGGTGGAGATCATGATCAGCAATTCGTGTCATGGCCTCCATACTCTCCTGACTTAACCCCATGCGATTTCCTTCTGTGGGGTTATGTGAAAGATTCAGTGTTTAAACCTCCTCTACCAAGAAACGTGCCAGAATTGCGAGCTCGCATCAACGATGCTTTCGAACTAATTGATGGGGACATGCTGCGCCGAGTGTGGGAGGAACTTGATTATCGGCTCGATGTCTGCCGAATCACTAAAGGGGCACATATCGAACATTTGTGAATGCCTAAAAAAACTTTTTGAGTTTTTGTATGTGTGTGCAAAGCATTGTGAAAATATCTCAAATAATAAAGTTAATGTAGAGCTGTGAAATCACTTCAATCATTTGTAATAACCCTGTAGTTGTCATGCCTTCTGCAGTGTTCATCGCACAAATGGTTTTGCAAGTGTGCTAAAAGCGACTTTATTCAAATGTAATTGAATAAAATCTAACTGAGATACTGCGAAATTATTTTCTCTCATATTTTCTGTAAGGTGTAGCTGTTGGTTACGTGCATATCGTACACACAGCGTATTCCAACAAGACGAGACAGTTCCACGCTTTTGCTAGTAGTGGCACAATAGACTCGAATCAAAGGGATCGCGCAGTTCCTCTTAATTAGAAATGCGACATTTCGAAAAGAGTGGCCCCTTTCGTGGTTCGTGTTTTGCACCTCACACACCAAAGACTGAATAAAGCGAGCGAGCAGAGGTCGGTTTTGGCTACACTGGTGTCATACCTGTTTACAGTGCTTTGCACTAAGCTCAGAATGTACCACGCCATTCGAGAGAGGGCGGGAGGGAGGGGTATTGGAAGCAGTGATGAACTGTGCTCATATCTTACGAGTCGATTTAGATAAGTCCGGCTCTTTGTGTGCGTGCGGCGCATGAATAGTAATGCAGCGCCGGCCCCAATCCCCGCGTAATTATGTCTGCGCGTTCACTCTCCGTTAATCCAATTAGCGTGTCGGCCGGTCTACAATAGATACGCGACCGCCCGTGTTCCCTGGCTAGTGCAGTATTTGAACAGCAGCCAAGGGAAACTAATATTGGCTGCTACCGAGAATGGCCTGCGGCGCCAGAACGGATAACCATCGAGGTAGCGGTCTGGTTCCGTTCTACCTGCAAGGCAGTTCCCTGCATTACTAGCGGACTGACAGCGTGCGACTTTTGCGTCCACAAAATGCGGATGGCTCAACACGACGCGTCACGACCTTACACTTATCGACGCGTCAGGACCTTACACTTATCACGATTTACATCGGGCTAGCTGGAAAGTTACCTCGACTCAGTTCCGTAAATAGCGTCACAAGAACGAAGAGGACGGAGAGTAACAGAAAGGAGAATAACTTCTTGCTGAACATCAGGTTTGGGGGCGACAGGGCGGTGGAAGTATCTGAAGAATTCTGCCTAGGAAGCAAGGGTACCAACAAGGCCAAAGCTAGGAAAACATCGGAAATGATATCCAAAGGTGAAGGAAACTTTTTACAATAAAAGAACTGCACTGATATCAGATATTGATGTGGATCTGTGGATATAGTTGGTGAAAGTGCACGTGAGGAGCACAGGACAACGTGGAAGTAAAATACGGAGCACAGGAAATATGAAGAACCATTACAGAGATTTTTAAAGCGGAACGCTCACATAAAATTTCTCTCACATAAGGGAGATGTCACACTGAGATTCACCGTAAGTGACCTCAGGGAAGTATTTGGGATTACTACCAGATCAGATTAAAGGAAGAGAAGCAATTCAGAAACGAGCGGCTATACTTGTTATCTGTAGGTTCTATCAACACGTGAGTATTACTGAGATGGTGCGTGAACTCAAATTAGAATTCCCGTGGGAAAGACGAAATTATTTTCGCGGAACTTTATTGAGATACTTTAGACAACCAGCGTTTAAAGATCACTGCATTTCGCGTAAGGGCCCCGAAGATAAGACAAAAGAGGGTTCGTAAGGAGGCATATTGACAGCCGCTTTTCCATCGATCTGCTTGCGGTTGGAACAGGAAGGCAAACGACTTGTTGTAGTACAAGATACCCTTCGCGATGCACCATAAGATGGCTTGCATGGTGTATATGTAGAACATCCACGCAAGATGTAGCTTAGAAAATAGCGCTCGACCTATGCTTCAGTATCAGCGCACTCTCTGCTGCAGAGTGAAAATCTCTTTCTGGAAATATCCCCCAGGCTGCAGCTAAGCTATGTCTCCGCAATATCCATTCTTCCAGCGGTGCTAGTTGTGCAAGGTTCGCAGGAGAGCTTCTGAGAAGTTTGGAAGTTAGGAGACGAGATACTGGCAGAAGTGGAGCTGTGAAGACAGGGCGTTTGTCGTGCTTGGGTAACTCAGACGGTAGAGCACATGCCCACGAAAGGCAAAGGTCCTGAATTCGAGTCACGGTCCGGCACACAGTTTTTCTCTTCCAGTAAGTTTTATGCTTCAGTATTGTTTGTACCAGATAGTATTGATAGAGGCAACAGAGAAGCTCCAAGGAAGAGCAGGGCAATTCGTCACGGAGTCATTAAGTAAGTCCAGAGGCGCCACAGAGATGTTCGCCCAATTCTAGTGGCTGGCGCTACAAGATGTCGTTGTGCATTAAATATGAATTTGCTGCTAAAATTACGAGACTGTACGTTCCCATAAATCAACTCACTTATTGTTTCTGCGTACCTGCAGTTCCAAACAGAAATAAAGGTACTCAGAAGGATAGGAGAAAACGAAATAAAGTTACTGGTTGAGAGTGTCTACGATATTATGTCAGTAATTGCAATATAGTGTCAAATTTACCCAGAACTTGTCAGTATGAGACCATTTATCGTTATGACGTTGCACCCTCTCTGGTCTGGCTGCACGCACTGTTCGGTTGGGAAGAGTCTCATGAAGCCGTTGTATACTATTCTAAGGCTAGCCAGGCCACAAACGTTATAGCTGGTTCTTGATATCCTGGACACTGACACTTCGAAGAAGTTGATGTCCACACTGATCCCACACGTTTTCTATTGTTACGTATCTGGGGTTACTGCTGGATTCCGGAGAACATCAAAATACGTACACAGTTCATAGAATTACATGCCATGTGTGAACGAGCATTATCCTATTGTAAAATGGAACCACGATACTGTCGCATGGAAGATAACACATCACAACGCAGGATTCCCGTGACGAAGCATTTTACTATCAGGGTTCTCTCAAACATTAAGCAGCTGTGACCTGTCGTCACACTACGACGCTAGGAGTACCACTATGAAACATCCCCTTTGAAAAATTTATAAATGACAATGCTGGTAAACCTCTACGTTATTTGATTTTCAAACAGCTGAGCAAAACTGAACGTACGCAGACATTTCTCTCTTTACGTATTCTGATCATCACTAAACTGAAACACAATATTTTTAACGCAACGCAGTCTGACTTTCACAAAAGAATGGCCCTGACTAATAATAATTTACATCTTTCATGAATCACTCACCTCACAAAAATCTTCGTTACTCGAACTACTGCAATACAGCGAGCGCCAATACTGCCAGCTACATAAAGGATTCTAAGTACTGAAGGCACTAACTACTGATAGGCGTAGTTAGCAAATGAAAGATTTTGGTAGAGAACAAACAGTGTATTTACCTTAATAGTGTTCAAAGGTCATTATATATATATATATATATATATATATATATATATATATATATATATATATATATATATATATATATATATATATATATATATATATATATCAGCACAACCCTGAATGAATATCGTTTATCATATACAAAAAGGAAATTTGTAAGACTGGATGCTATGAACTGATATATATAATATATATCACTTTATAACATCCAGTTTTACAAATTTCCTTTTTTTGATGGACACACGTCCAGATCGTCCGCTCTCAAAATTCTGCCATCTCTATACCCACATCAACCACTGCTTTCTCTCTATCCACATCCACCACTGCTGGCGGCTCACCTCCAACTGCGCAACGCTACGCGCTGTTCATATCCAACTGCCCAACACTACAATAGCGAATATTCCAACAATGCCAACCAGCCTCAGACTGCACACAGCACAGTCAGTGATTTTCATACAGAGCGCTACGTGGCGTTACCAACACAAAAACCTAAACAGTCCACTTACAACACCGCTGTACCTCTCCAAAACACTGGAAGAATTTCAACTCTCCCCACGTCGCCGCCATTCTCGCCGACTACGGTCATTCAGGGTTGTGCTGAACCGTGATTCTCAGCTGAAAACATTGTGATTCCTGTCATCGTAGAACATGGTTCCCAGTCACACCACCACTCCGAGTCTAGTCGTTTGTGTTGTGGTGTTGACGGTAGCCTGCCTGTACACGGGATACTAATTCCCTAGTCCAGCTGCTGTTAGTGTCTGCCCAGTGGCATGGCTTGTCCTCCAATAGTAGGCGCCGATGTCAAAGTGTTGCAGTGTGATTTTTTGACTACAGAGTGGTCTTTCCTTGCGGTAGTCACACGTGGTCGACCGGAAACTTGATGACGAGTACGCTCGCCCTCACGTCCCTATGCAGCCCAACATCCAGCCACTGTCACATCCGAATGCCCCACAAATCTGTGTACTGCATGGCTCGACCAATCGACCAAATGAAAACCCACAATGAGGCCCATTAAAACTTAGTCGTATGTTGGAACCGCTGTCTCACACCAGTACGTGGCATCTCCGTGTGCATCTAGTTATCATTCAACATCTGACGCTGTTCACTTCCGTTATACAGGGTGTTTCAGAAGTGAGGTCATTAATTCACACATGGAAACCACAGGCCAAAAGTAGCTAAAAAGCTCCGACAAATATGGTTGTCAACCGTCACCCAGGTATCGCATTAATTCGAGTTGGGAATCAACTATAAACGCCCTCGGGTACCACAGTATTTACATTGGTATCTCAAGGTTTCGGATCGACTATCTGTTTACGCAAGCGCAACTACTTCCCTTTCCCTCTCTGTCCACTGTGCCGTACCGGCCTCACAACAGTTACGAAAGTGACGGCACCATCGACAGAGGTTACACCAATAAAGAGTACGCTGACGTGCACTCATGTGCGGAAAAGCGAATGGCAGTGCCTTGAGGCTGCACGATTGTATGAAGAAGCTTTTCCTCCCCACAGGCAGCCCAACAGGCGTACTTTGAGCCGGTTACATCACCGCCTTAGAGAAACAAGGAGTTTCGCACACCATGTACGAGAAGATCGACCCAGATCCATAACACCTGTTGTTGAAGAAAGCGTGTTACGCACCGTACACGAACGTCCGAGTACTTCAGCAAGGGCGAATGCTAGACAAGATATGTTCAAATGTGTGTGAAATCTTATCAGTCCCTAAACAAACACACTGCTTAACCTAAATTATCCTAAGGAGAAACACACACACCCATGCCCGAGGGAGGACTCGAACCTCCGCCGTGACCAGCCGCACAGTCCATGACTGCAGCGCCCTGAGACCGCTCGGCTAATCCCTCGCGGCTGCTAGGCAAGAGCGTGACCTGAGTCACACCAATGTGTGACGGATTTTATATCGGCAGCTATTGTATCCTTATCATCTCCAGCGAGTGTAAGCCCTCAACAATGCATATTTCCCTCCTAGGGAGAATTTGCGCCAAAGGGTGCAACAACAGTGTACCCGGAATCCTTTGTTTCTCAGCAGTATTCTGTTCATGGATAAGGCAGGATTTGTTCATGGTGGTACTTTTAACTTACATAACTGTCACATTTGGGCCGATGTCAGTCCTAATGCAACACACGTATCACGACATCAGCAGCGTTATTCGTTGACATGTCCCACCAACGGCATAAAAGTGCTCCAGGACATTTTCATTTACGAGTGTGCCGGCTTCTAATACGGACGTATGGCCAACCTTAGATACGTAGAGGAGTGCTTGTACCACGGCCTCCAATGTCTCCAGAAATAAATCCCATGGATTTCTATGTGTGGGCTCATGTCAGAAGCCTGGCCAACGCTACCGAGGTCAACTCTCTCGACGAATTACGCTTGCGGATTGAAGCAGCCTCCAGCATTTACAGGATTCCCCAGCACTGCCTGCGAGGATTCGCATCTCATTTCAGAGACGAATTCAGTGTTGCATTCAGCCACTTGGCCAACATTTCGAATACCTGCTTTAGCGGTTAGAGATGCCATGTGTTCACACTGATGAACCGCATCATAAAATGTATCTCGACAACGGTTTATTTGTGAACCCATGTTTATTGGTGCTTTTTAGCTACTTCTGGCCTGCACTTTTCATGTGTGAATTACTGACCGTCACTGTCTGCCGTATCAGGTGTAGTAACATGACTAAACACGATTAACACTAATGCACTACGGTGGCTGTCCTACTTGTCGCAGAGAACTGCAGCTCTAATCGTTTACGTACCTGCCATTGATGTATGTATATACGCAGTTACATTGACATTTGGTCGTGTCTTCTTTGTGTTTCACTTTCTTTGTCAGGCAGTGTGTATCTCAGGAAAAAATTGTAAAATTAAGATTCGAGATATTAGAGTTCACACAGGGCCTTACAAACAATCTTCCCGAGGATAGTTCAGAAATAGGTTATAGGGCTAAGTGACAGTAGTATAGAAAGTACCCTCCATCAAATAATGTAAGATGAGCACACATGTACATGTAGATACGGAAGCACGAAGTGAAAGCATTTTCAAAATAAAACTAACGGTGAATATAAAAAAATAATGAGATGCAAAACATAAGAAACAGGTTAGTGGGACAACTGGTACGGCAGATACGAATAGTTAAACTTAACCTGAAAGGCGTAGTAGGGGGCAAAAGTGTCAGAGGCGGACCGAAACTGGAATATGCAAGCAAGTTATAGGAGATGTAGGGTGTACTAATTACGCAGGGAGGAAAATATTAGTACATGACAAGAAAACATGAAGAACAGCACCATATCAGACACGAAACTGATGGCCAAAAAATACTAAGTTCTTTAAAAGTTAGATGTTTCAAAGTAATTTACGGAACATCTGATATTTTGAAGGTAACCCAGGACATGTACAGCTATGTTCATTCCAGGTGCATAGATTGATATCAGGCTGATGTCCGAGGTAGAACTGTTACCTCGACATCTCGTTTCAGTGTGTAGAATCGCTTTGTTATATGTGTATAGGAGCTTTAGAATTCTCATCTCCTAATCATTTACCCCCCCCCCCTCCACCCCCCCCCCCACACTACCTTCAAAGGAAACTGGTAAGTGTATCCACCTCGGCGTCACTTTCCGGGAACGCTCTGAGATGCTTGCAAAGATTTTTTTTTTTTTGTATATATTCCCTTGCTGCTTCGGGTGGTCGAGGCCACAGGGTGCACTGCGGAGATCCCTTGTCAATTCCCTGAACTGCCAGAGATGTTTTGTTGGTAGTAGCAATGGAACGGGATTCAGTCAGGCTCGTGATACTAACTGAGAAGCAACTTGAAAAATAAGTAGCGGCTCCGAGGCCTGCAAATCTAACAACAGCCGGGAGAGCGGTGACATGATACCACAGCCCTAAAAAATGGTTCAAATGGCTCTGAGCACTATGGGACTTAACATCTGAGGTCATCAGTCCCCTAGAACTTAGAAATACTTAAACCTAACTAACCTAAGGACATCACACACATACATGCCCGAGGCAGGATTCGAACCTGCGACCGTAGCAGTCGCGCGGTTCCGGACTGCAGCGCCTAGAACCGCGTGGCCACCGAGGTCGGCACCACATCGCTCTGTACGGCACAAAATGAAGCCATTACCTGAGGATGACACGTCAGTCGGGCGGTGCTAACACGGTCTTACGCCAGAATGGCGGAGCTTTTCTTAGCTTCACTTGCTATCTTGCATTTTGCAAATTTTTAAAGTGAACATTGTGAAACAAATTCCCCCAAAACGTGTAGTGGTAGGTATTAATTTACTTGGGTTAATACACGAAAGCTGAAATCTGTTAGGTAAAGGATGCACATGATAATCCAGTAATGAACGGAAGACATGTATACAGCGATGTGAGGTATTAAAGAACAGTCTAACAAATACGCATGACGAAACTCGAACCCTCATCACAGACGCCTTCAAGAATTAGAAACTTTAAAAATTCATTCAAGTGATGGAGAAGTGAACATTACACTGAATAGCTCACTTAATGCTCAGGAGGCAGCTGACTGAGTAATGGAAATTTTTAACCTCGTGGCCATAGAAAACAAGTGCTTAAATAGCGGAGATAACAGCGTAGACAAAAAGTGGCTAGCAAGAAATGGTTTTGCAAGTGACGTTTTTTCTAATAAAATATGTTTCTAAAATTTATCAACACTTTTACGGTTAAAATTTATTTATCATATATTTGAAAAGTAGAAGATTAAATCCTGATTTCCTTTGTGATAAATAATATGCTTTCATGACCAATATATTTTAAACTGTCCGATTTTGACATATGTGTCCCTTGAGCCTAACAAGAATCATATTTCCATATGAACCAAGGATTAGCAGAGTCAGTTTTTTTAATTTTAGAGTGATTTTATCATGATGACAATTATAGAAAAAAGTACAACAAATCAGTAACAAAATACATTTATTCTCCTGACAACGAAAAACAAGAAATGTTCCACAGAAGTTTACAACATAACGTTTGAAGATGGATTTGATATACCATACACCGATGTTTTCTACATTGTATCAAGTTTTTTGGGGCATATATGTCCCACTACACACAATTATGTTCGAACTAGCAGAACTGCTGAGGGATGTATTAAGTTTCAAAACAATGTCTATAAAACACAGTTACTTACTTCGGATATTCTTGGTGTGGAGAAGATGGTGACGTGATCAGATTTTCCTGAAAGAGACACACTATAAACAAACCCCTAAACATTTTCCCTCACAACCTTCTATATATCCACCCCCTGGTCCGTAGTATTTTTCTCCAATTTTCGTAAGTATCTTCTAACATGCTAACACTAGGCAGATTTGAGTTCTATACGTCCCAACGCTCAAAACCACATACTACTTTAGTAGGACATACTTACACCATCAGTGACGGAAGGGTTAGACAAAATATTGCTACTGAACAGATTACCCACTTCGTGAACGAAACCTCTGTTCAGAAGCACAAACATTTAACCAAAAAAATTATTTTAATCTGTAATGTAACCTCCATTACCCATTGGTGTAAAGGACACTTCGCTTTATAATCTACAAAGTTGGCATCAACAGATCTAATCACTACTGAATACTTATAGAGGTTGCCATCGTAACTGGGGAATTCTTATCCAAGCTCTCTTTATACCAGCTGGAAAAGCTTTTCGAGGTAAGTTATCAAATATCCACTAAAGAGTGTTATTTGATTTAGGGATGTGTTACATGTCCCACTGATACAAATAAACGTAAGATACCTAAGAAATTAGTTGATTTAATATTCATGAAAAGTCCAAGTAGGAGTGAAAAGTGAGGACAAGGAGAAGCCCTTTCCGAGACGAAGAGCTGTATATCGTTGTAGCAACTTGTATGGCGGTTACCTGACGTAGACTGGGCTTAAATTAAGGCAGCGGAAGGGCATTGTTAGTAAGTTACTGACAGTGGAAGCTCTTTATGACATTACGATATGCGTGACCACTGTCTTATATTATATCATGGGAATGGTTGGAAACCAGAGTAACTGAAACAGGTACTCTTAACAAGGACAGGAAGGCTTAGTCCGAGAGCGTTGAAAGACTTTGGCCACCTTCTACACGTCTCCCTAAGAATACAGTTTCCATTATAGCACTTAGATACACTCTAAGGAAAAAGAAAGATGCAACATGAAGGAATTATCAGAATGGGACGGAAATCATTAGAAGGGATTTGCTTGTGCAGACCACAGGTTATTATAATTTCAGAAAAATGAGATGATTTTATCCAGAGGAAGAACTTCACAAACTGAGCAAGTTAATAATTAGTTGATCCTCCTCTGGCCCCTATGCAAGCAATTATTCGACTTGTCATTGATTGATACAGTTGCTGGATGTCATCCTGAGCGATATCGTGCCAAATTCTGTTCAACTGGCTCGTTAGATCATCAATTTCCCGAGATCGTTCGAGGGCCCTGTCTACAATGCTCAAAACATTCTCAGTTGGGGAGAGATCCTGCGACCTTGCTGGCCAAGGTACAATTTGGTAAGCATGAAGACAAATAGTGGAAACTCTATGTGTGCGGCGGGCATTATCTTGCTGAAATGTAAGCCTAGGGCAACAAGACGGGGCGTAGAATATCGTCGATGTACCCCTGCACTGTAAGAGTGTCGCGGAAGACAACCAAAGCTGTCCTGCTATGAAAAGAAATGGCATCCCAGACCTTCACTCCTGGTATTTATCAAGGATGACCGCCAAACAGCCGTACGCATTTGATATGTTTTTTTTTTTTTAATTTATTTTGACAACCAGTTTCGGAATTTCAGTATGACATATTCAGGCGACATATGCACTTCATGTGTATGCATTCAGATGTATCGATATTGGCATAATGGAGCCATCAGTGTCTGGATACTGTGAATTCGTTATTCGAGAGGTAGCTTCGAAGACTTTTCATGTCTGTGTCCAAAAATGGTTCAAATGGCTCTAAGCACTGCTGGACTTAACATTTGAGGTCATCAGTTCCCTAGACTTAGAACTACACTCCTGGAAATTGAAATAAGAACACCGTGAATTCATTGTCCCAGGAAGGGGAAACTTTATTGACACATTCCTGGGGTCAGATACATCACATGATCACACTGACAGAACCACAGGCACATAGACACAGGCAACAGAGCATGCACAATGTCGGCACTAGTACAGTGTATATCCACCTTTCGCAGCAATGCAGGCTGCTATTCTCACATGGAGGCGATCGTAGAGATGCTGGATGTAGTCCTGTGGAACGGCTTGCCATGCCATTTCCACCTGGCGCCTCAGTTGGACCAGCGTTCGTGCTGGACGTGCAGACCGCGTGAGACGACGCTTCATCCAGTCCCAAACATGCTCAATGGGGGACAGATCCGGAGATCTTGCTGGCCAGGGTAGTTGACTTACACCTTCTAGAGCACGTTGGGTGGCACGGGATACATGCGGACGTGCATTGTCCTGTTGGAACAGCAAGTTCCCTTGCCGGTCTAGGAATGGTAGAACGATGGGTTCGATGACGGTTTGGATGTACCGTGCACTATTCAGTGTCCCCTCGACGATCATCAGTGGTGTACGGCCAGTGTAGGAGATCGCTCCCCACACCATGATGCCGGGTGTTGGCCCTGTGTGCCTCGGTCGTATGCAGTCCTGATTGTGGCGCTCACCTGCACGGCGCCAAACACGCATACGACCATCATTGGCACCAAGGCAGAAGCGACTCTCATCGCTGAAGACGACACGTCTCCATTCGTCCCTCCATTCACGCCTGTCGCGACACCACTGGAAGCGGGCTGCACGATGTTGGGGCGTGAGCGGAAGACGGCCTAACGGTGTGCGGGACCGTAGCCCAGCTTCATGGAGACGGTTGCGAATGGTCCTCGCCGATACCCCAGGACCAACAGTGTCCCTAATTTGCTGGGAAGTGGCGGTGCGGTCCCCTACGGCACTGGGTAGGATCCTACGGTCTTGGCGTGCATCCGTGCGTCGCTGCGGTCCGGTCCCAGGTCGACGGGCACGTGCACCTTCCGCCGACCACTGGCGACAACATCGATGTACTGTGGAGACCTCACGCCCCACGTGTTGAGCAATTCGGCGGTACGTCCACCCGGCCTCCCGCATGCCCACTATACGCCCTCGCTCAAAGTCCGTCAACTGCACATACGGTTCACGTCCACGCTGTCGCGGCATGCTACCAGTGTTAAAGACTGCGATGGAGCTCAGTATGCCACGGCAAACTGGCTGACACTGACGGCGGCGGTGCACAAATGCTGCGCAGCTAGCGCCATTCGACGGCCAACACCGCGGTTCCTGGTGTGTCCGCTGTGCCGTGCGTGTGATCATTGCTTGTACAGCCCTCTCGCAGTGTCCGGAGCAAGTATGGTGGGTCTGACACACCGGTGTCAATGTGTTCTTTTTTCCATTTCCAGGAGTGTATTTAAACCTAACTAACCTAAGGACATCAAACACATCCATGCCCGAGGCAGGATTCGAGCCTGCGACCGTAGCAGCAGGGCGGTTCCGGAATGAAGCGCCTAGAACCGCTCGGCCACAGCGACCGGCTGTCTGTGTCCTTCACACCACTGGGGAACAGTTGTTACAATGTTGGCTAAAATAATTGATGTGGCTTAGTCTTCGAAGACTTGTCAAGTGCGTCCTTTACGCCTTTGGAGAACAGTGGCTACATTGTTGACTAAAATAATTTATGTTTCTAAGTCTTCGAAGGAAGCACTCGAAAAACTAAATCACGGTATCCAGACACTGATGGCTCCAGTATGTCAATATCGATACATTTGAATGTCTATACAAGAAGTGCATATTGGACCAGAAGAGGCCATATGAAGTGCTGAAACAGGTTGTCAGAACAAAATAAGAAAGACTTCTTTAATATGTACGGCTGTTTGGTGATACTTGACCAGCCGCTGCCCCTGGTCTTATGGATCAACGGAGATCATTCTTGGTTGTCAGGCCATATTGCAGGCGATAGTCAAGTTGGTGTCCCATTGCTGTCCGGGGCATCTCCAGGCACATGTCTCCCCACGAATGTTATTGGCTGAAGTAGAATTGGCTTCAGTGATGTCCCGCATCGAACTGAGCCCCGTTACTAGCGAAGTTGTATCTGCAGACCGCCCTGACGGCGGTGGGATACCAACTTGAGTTTCGCTCGCCAAACTGCCCGACAACCAGGACTGATGGTGTGGGATGACATTTCTTTTCCAACAGGTCGCCATTGGTTGTCATCTGTTGCACCCTTACAGCACAGTGGTAAGGCGACAATATTCTAAGCCCCATTTTGTTGCCCTTCATGACAAGGCACCCTGGGCTTACATTTTTGCAAGACAATGCCCGCCCGCACGTTTGGAGCACTATGGGAATGGCGCTCCAACCGCGGTAATTGGACACAATTTGACACGATATCCCCTAGGAGAACATCCTACAACTCTATCAATCAATACAAGGCCGAATTAATGCTTGCATAAGGGTCAGAGGTGAATCAATGCGTTATTATTGGGTTAAAATAATAGTCTAAATCTCAGTAATATTTTGTTAATGATAGGTAACCATTTCGTGTAGAAGTCATCTTCAGAAAACTAGTACCATATGGCTGATTCTGGCGGCTCCTAGGATGCTCACGTGGCAGCCTGATCTTAAACTGTACGTTCGCTCGTGATGGCATGTGAGCATCCGAGGAGCCACCAGAATCAGCCAGATTGTGTTCATTTTCTGAAGACGACTTCTACATGAAGTGGAAATCAGTCATTAGTAAAATATTATTACGATCTGGACTGTTGTTTTAACGAAGTTGTATCACCGTATCGCTGTTGTTCCTCTGGATCATATTTTCCTAGTTTATCAATGCATTATTGATTTGCTCAATTAGTGAAGCTCTATCCCTTCAATAAATCAGTTTCTCTGAAACTGTAATCATTTGTTCGGCTGTACATGTGAATAATCCCTACCGATTTCCCATTCGGATAATTCCTTCACGGTGCGTCGGTTTCTTTTCTTTTTCCTTTCTTTTTAAGTCTCAGAGTGTATATTGTTCTGGATAAGCTGATTATATACTTTACTATTCCGTGATTTATGATCGGGTGGTGTATTGTTAGTAAGGTATAGCTCCGAATTAGTTGCTTTTATTCGTTACTACTGTGTTATTTTTAGTATTTTAATATATTGATTTCTTTAGTATAATGAAGGTAGAATCCTACCTCCTATATCGCTGCTGGACAATTCTCTTAGCGATAACCTAAATTCTGCACTTACGGAATGGAAACTGTTACACCATCAACTTGACTGAATTCTACCAATCTGATACTGAATTATTTCCTTGCGTGAGGGACATTTGGATTAAAATTGCTCCCTTACGTGAGCTTATCTTCAATGCAGGAAAAAATAATTCCGACAGATGAAATCTTCTGTGATTTCGTGATGGCTATTCGGTGTATCTAACTTTTCTCAAATTTCTGGGGTGTTGATTACAACCTTGCATGCCGGGGATATATTGACGTGCAGCTTCCCGTCACGTTTTAAACACTAAGGAAGGTCAAATAAGTGGCACGATAAACGTGCGACAATCACACCCTCGTATCGACAGCCCACAAAGTCCCCTATAGTGCAAAGACTGCAGAACGACTGGTCACGAGATGCGTTCGGGTCAAGTGTCCGAAGAAGAGGTACGGGTTCTTCTAGAAGAAAGAAGATCGTACGATTGTTGGACTGGCTATGAGGAAGATACGGATGACATTAGGCGAAATCCGGGCAGAAAGCACAGGGTGGTTTTCTCCACGAGCCATTGGTAAAGGATAACTAGAAGCTGCTTTCAGATCTCGAGTTGCCATACGTCGTTTGCCGTTACCACAGAAACAGACTTGTTTGGTGTAGAGCCAGTGTCAACCGGAACGCTGGGCGGTATTCTGTGGCATTGACTGACAAGCCTGGCTTCTGTTTATGCCGCTAAGATAGACTCCATCTTGTCCGAAGACGACCTGGTAAAAGATTACAGAAACCAGCGATATTCTCCATCAACTGGATTCATGGTGTGGGGAGCTACTGGTTTTGACAATACGATTGATTTGGTAATTGTTTAAGGAGCGCTGAAAGAGATGATGATGTTTGGTTTGTGGGGCGCTCAACTGCGTGGTTATCAGCGCCCGTACAATTACCCAATCTTTGCTCAGTCCAAGTTCGCCACTTTCCTGGATGATGATGAAATGATGAGGACAACACAAACACCCAGTCATCTCGAGGCAGGTGAAAATCCCTGACCCCGCCGGGAATCGAACCCGGGACCCCGTGCTCGGGAAGCGAGAACGCTACCGCGAGACCACGAGCGGCGGACCGGAGCGCTGAAAGCTCGACAATATGTGGCAAGAATGGTAAACCCTGTCGCGTAACCCTCATTACCAAAGTACGAAATGGCATATTCCAGCAGCGTAATGCAACATATTTGATCAAGTGAACATCCGCACCTTCCGTCTTGTGCTGTGTGGGCGGGCGTTGTGGATGTTCGCCCCACGCTCCGAGGGTATGTTTGACGTGGGTGTGGCCCAACCGCTACATATTTATATTCCCACAATTATTTCGGGGCACCTGAAGATGAAGCTTCATGCTTCGAAACCCTTCTTGGAATTTATTAAGAAATTACTGGCAACTGAAGTAGATTTTTATTCTATAAGCATAATACAAGGCCGCACTGTGCAGTTCCCACTACAAACGCCTTGAGGAATGTACGAATTCTTGACTGACCTGCCCAGTCTTCTTGGATGTCACACATAGGATACAGCTGGGGATGCGATGGGATTACATACAATTCCACAACAGTCTCTAGTCAGCATAAATCAGTACATCTTGTCATCTTCCTAAAGGTGACTATCGTAGGCTGTCTGCGTCCACGTCACAACTAGTACAACATTTAATTGTGCCCAAGGAATCGCACATACTGATGTTGAGAATGGAAATTTCTTAGGAACTGTACGGAAGTTTAAGTAACTAAAAGTAGCACCACTGTCCTTCACTGGAATTAAAGGAATTATAAAAATTCTAAGAAACAGACGCTCATTTGGTGTTGGTGGAATGAAACAGCACTCATAAAAGTTCATCCCACTTAATATGTAACGTTCTTAATGATATACTAGGGGCGTTCAAGTCAGTAATGCAACACAAGCTTTTTTCCTGAAAGTAGATTGATTATATTTAGGATTCCAATTCATCATATCATTCCTCACTCTTCTGCCTACAACATATTTTTCAACGTAATCGCCGTCCAATTCAACGGTCTTACGCCCCTTACTGGGAGGTCTGGATGGTCTCATGGTACCACTCCACGGGTCGACGTCGGAGCCAACGACCTGCTGTATCAATAACCTCCCCATCATCCACGTATTGCTTCCCGCGAAGTGCGTCCTGACAGAAGCCGAAAAGTGCGGGATACGAGCTGTGGGCTGGATGAGGAAGAATAGTCCAATGAAATATTTCTAGCTCCTCTACGTTATGGAGACGTGTGAGGCCTTATGTTGTCGCTTCTTCAATTCCTGAGATTACCGCAATATACTTCATTCATGGTTGTTGCACCATGAGGGATGACATCAAACAGAACAATGCCGTTGGAGTCCCAGAAGACTGTCGCCATGTCTTTACCGGCTGAGGGTGCGGCTTTGAACATTTTCTTCGCAGGAGAGGTGGGGTGGCGCCAGCCTTTGGATTGCCGTTTTCTTTCCGGCTCGAAGTGATGAATCCTATTTCACTGCCTGCGCCATGTTCGTCAAAAAACGGTCAGCCTCGTAACAAGCAAGCAATTCCACACTGATGGTCCTTCATTGCTCTATATGGTCTTCTGTTAGGGGACGAGGAACCGAGCGGGCGCATACCTTTGAGCATCCCAACTGGTGAGCGACTGTGTAAGCGCTATCAGCAGAGGCCTCCAGTTGTGTGGCGAGGTGTTTATTGTGTTCCGTTGATTACATATAATGAGAGTCTCCACACGTTCCAACACTGCAGGTGTCGCGGATGTGTGCGTCGCCTGGCACCTCGGTAATCGGATGGGTTTGTGCGACCTTTTCGCAACTACTCACGGAGCTTTTGCTCACTGCCAGGTCTCCTTAGACATTATGGAAGGGCCTATGAATATTTTCTACCGAAAGAAACTCGATGACAGCTCTCCGCTGGGAACGCACCTCCAATACAAGAGTCATTTTTAGGGCTACATATAGCTCCACCACCTATCGGAACTTTATGGAACTATAGTGGCTGAATCAGGAATATTCCACAATGTCCCGTAAGACTTACACATTATTCATCCTGAACTATCAGGGAAAAATAGTGTTGCCTTGCTTCTTTAATGTTCCTCGTATGTAATGCCTCCCTGGTGCATGGAATTTTTCCAGAAAGGTTAAAATGTGCAAATCTTAAACCTGTTCATAAGAAAGGTTACAAGAAGACTTAAATAATTATCGACAAGAATTCTTATTTATATTTGTTTCCAAAATGTACAACAAAATATTGTACTAAAGAGTAGTGTCACAATTCAGTGAACAACTTACTTAGCATATAACAGTTTTGATTACATTATGGTAGCTAGACTGAAAATGCTGCTTATACATTAACTCGTCAAATAATATAATCCTTTAGTAATAAAATATTCTCTTTGGTTTTTTCTGTGATCTTTCCATGGAGTTTGATTGAATAGGTCATTTACTCTCTTAGGAAAACTCACTTTTTGTGGAATTGGCGGCTTTGAGTACAGGTGTTTTGAATCATTCTTAACAAACAGAATACAAAAGGGTTATGCAAATTAATTCAAACAATGTCAGAACAGCAGAAAATTTTAGTGACTGGGCAGAAATCGCAAAGGCGATCCCACAAAGTTCAATTTTGGATCAATTCTTATTCCTTACATATGTGACTAACGTTCCACCCGACATTTCATAAGCAGAATTGGTACTTTATGCAGACGATACTAAGAAGAGTCAGTTTCCTGAGAATCTTTATGGCTTCACTTTTGAAACAAACGCACTATATTCAATTTTGTACAAGAAATAGTCATACCAACCATTGATGTAGCACGCGACCGGGAGTCAGTAAATTGGGCAGAATGCTCCAAGTTTCTGAATGTACAAATTAATGAAAACGAGTTGGAAGCAGCACATTACTGAACTTCTCAAACAATTAAGTACAGCTACTTTTGTTCCTCGTATGTTTGCTAATCTTGGAAACAAATGAATCAGCCTCTTGAGTATTTTGCATATAATCACTGAATTATGTCTTACGGAAGAATTTTCTAGGGTAACTTACCTTGAACTGTCTCATGGAAGAATTTTCGAGGGTAACTTACCACTTGGATATAAAGTATCGATTGCACAAGAGCGAGCAAAAAAAATGATATGTGCTGCTCATCCATGGACATCATGTTCTCGTAGGTACCATTTCAAGGAATAGACATGTTAACTGCGCCGCCGCAATACATACATTCACTAATGAAATTGGACATAAATAATACATCACAATTTGAGAAAACACCTACATTAGTCCTTAGCCTCCAAGACTTTTTTCCATCACTATCCCAGGTGCAGTCTGACGGACTGCTATATTTGAAAAGCTATAAAAATTACATTCACCAATTTCAGTGAAACAAATCAATTTTTTATGTAGAATGTTACATTAATACCACACAAAAAATGAATACAAATAAATTATAAAATTTATTTTTATCAGAAAAACCATTTAAATAGAAAACTGCACAAAACGAGTATAACATTGGAAGATAATGTTTATGCTCCAAAAGCTTAAATACCCTGTACTCTAAATTTTACGTTTTGGTATATTTATATTGTTTATTATATATGTAATAAAAGACGTTAGAAACTCCCATAAAATATTTAAAAAATTAAAACTACGCAAGGACTTTTTAGGTTTTTGGTTTACTTCTCAGAAGTTTTCTTTGCATTCACTGCACATTTTTGTAGACTATTCAATGCAGATTGGCTTCTTGCAGCAGTGGCAAACATAAGTGGCCTTTCCTTTCTTTTTTGGGTACAGGTGGAGTGTGTTTTGCGTTTATCCAATCGTTCTGTAACGACTTCGGCTCTTTCTTCCGTAAACCCAAAACAAGGTGAACGCACTAAGTTCACTGGATGTGTGAGAGATGTTAACTCGATTTCCCGTTCCTGGTATCACCAGCGAATTTGCAAGCTTCTTCAAAAAATTAAAGCGATTGACTTGAGTACAGTGTTTGTAGAAACTGTGAAGGACAAATGCATTTGTCCCACAATGTTCAACATGCGGAAAAACGATGTTATTGCCCGTTGTTGTGTACGTCGTGCCGTTGAATACTTGGCACACTTCTCATCTAGGTCATCAATGCCACCATTAACGTGATTATGATATGATATTATCTCTGGCTTACTTGTATCGCCATCTTTACATTCTATATGGTGCCTAGACGAAATTAGAAACACAGCCCTACGCTTCCTTGGCACAAATGAAAGTACACTTAAGGCATTCATGAATGCATACGTTGTGAAACCAATTTCATTTCCTTCTCACAGGTAAGAATTCTTTTAGAATTTCTCTTTTATTTTTCCGACGTTCTCACGCACGTTAGTCCTCTTAATCTGTCACATGTTGCTATTCGATTGATCTAAACCAGTTGTTTGCGTTAATACTGTGGTTGGTCTGTTCACTTGGTTTAGCTACAGTAATCACAGCCTGATTTGGGTTTTGGAACTTCTGTCTCACTGAACTTAGATTTTGTCCATATGAATCCCTTCCAGTTTAAATATAGGCGTTAAAGAGATAACCATGGTGAACATCGAAATGGCACGTGACTTTTCAGGCATAATTCCATGGTTTGTTCGGAATGTACATTTTGAATCAGCATTTACCACGAAATTTTATCGATACATGCGCATTCTCCAATATTGTAAAACATTTGATAGTTGTCAATGAATTTTGCAAAAATATCTGGCGCCGCTGGAGCTAAAGGATTGTTTTGCTTGCTTTCAAAGCTAGTTCCAGAGTGTCGAATCTCAAGCACGTTAAAAGTACACCAAGCGGCTTTTGGGTATAGCACATCTACATATGTCACGTATCTAAATATAAGACGTGCAGAACCGTCTGTGGCATAGAGTGATTTATAGTCTTCTCTGTTGGATTTGCAAATAGCTGATTGAAATTGTAAAGCGAAAAATGCTTGTAGTTCGCATTAATCAGTTTCAGATTAAATATTTGGATCATTCTCGGGCTTTTCTTCCCTCATTTATACATTAGTCCATGTCAGTATCATACTTAAAATACCGTCAGTCACAAGCAAATTCCAGTTGCAAAGAGGATCTGGATTATTATGTAACTGAGTAATTGTAAGCATTGTTGGCAATCAAATGATGTTCTGCTGCCGATCACGAGATCGCTTGAGAACATGTTTCGACGACTAGCGATATTTGTTTCGACCAAATATACTTCTAGCAGAATCTTTAGCTGTGCTTCTGTCCTCATCACTTTGACCACTTATTTCATTCAAGGAATTCACAAATGATAAAAGAAATTCGTATTCACTTTCACAGTGTTCCAGGTCTGAACTATTTTCACTTTCAGTTTCATCTGATCCAACATCACTTTCTGTACTATCGTCAAACCATTTTAAAACAGTGCCATCAGAGTCTGTAACACGAACGGTAGACCAAGACCTGGCTACTAAATCCATAGCCCTAAGTCCCAGGCGCCGTCTCAGAGGCCTCTGGCGCGAAACAAACAGTAATAGCATCGGTTAATGTCACACTCAATTCGCTACTGACAAATAAAACCGTGGCAGCTTCGAGTGAGAACTTATAGACAACGCAGTAATATCCTGGCCCACCCGTTTGCATTAGCTGAGTAACAATAAACACTAGCGGTTTTTTTAGGTTGCACCTAGAAGGTCAAGGGCTGGAGGGAAAAATTAACTTTTTTACCCATTATTAAAGCTGTCACTGGCCCAGAAAGCTTAATGTGAAATAAAAGAGTTTTTGATTATTTGCCCAATAACGCAAAATGTCTTACAGGTAACTAAGCGAGATTTAAATTTAACTTAAAATCATTTCTCCTGGACAACTGCTTGTATTCCATTTAGGAATTCCTACATACAATAAGAAAAAATAGTAAATTACCTAAAAAAAGACTTGTTTTTAAGTGTAGTTGCATAAACAGGGCTAAGAAAATGGTGTGTTCATTGATGTTAACACTAATCATGTATACATGACTCGTTCGAAGCCGTTTCGGTAAAGGAATCGTTCAATTAATGACCTATTGAACATGTAACTAACGGCTTTTATTATCTGTTACGTAAAGAATGTCTCCACAAGATTTGATAAATACTGAGATGGTGCTTTCATATCCGTGAGAAATATAAAGGACATCTACGACGTTTCACAGATTCAAATACTGATACCTGAGGTGTGTTGTACTTCTAGTTCTCGCAACTTAATTCTAGCTGTCTGCAGCGTTAAATGAAGGCTGTGCGTGTATGGCCCAGTAACTTTTCCGTTCTTTGTAAAACTTTTGTCACATGTAATAGCAGTCCATACCTTATCCCTGGCAAGAACCGTTTTCGGCTTAAACAACACCCGAAATCACCTGTGACTAAGAAGCTCAGCTCAAAGAGCATAGCATATGGCAGGCGAGGATTGACTACCGGGCACAACTTTGGAGATGCTACACGCAGTCTTCTAGTAATAGATTTTTGATTGTGGATTTCTTCTTTACATTAAGCAGTCACGTGTAATCCTGTGACTACTTATGCTTCTTACCACCTCTTAATTCAAATCTACACGTAATCCGTATCTTATACTCAGTCAACTATTAGTCGATAACATACCATTTCCCAATCAGTACAACATGTTGTGGGTCTTCGTAACGGCTATGTTGACATATTTCTTTTGCGAAGAACACTGCTGCGCTGTTATCAATGCTATAAAACAGGAATGGCACAGTAGAACAATATTGACCCTCACTACTTGCTAGATCTGGCGTGTTACTGTTCTCCGTTTCCTTCGCTGTAGCAGACGCGGTAATTTTCTCTCCGATAAACATTTGAAATACCGATTACTGCAGATCAGAGAACGGAAATGTTTCCGATTTTGTAGCCCGACGCCACCCAACGGACCGGTTTTTCTGTGTGTCCCTCGCGACTCTTAAAAACTGAGTACCGTATAAACCTGTAAGAGGCGTGCTACAGAGAAACACACATAGGACCCCACGGAATTCCGTCCTCAAACATCAGAGCTCCCATGTGACGCGGCAAACTCCATCGAAACTTCTCTCTCTCTCTCTCTCTCTCTCTCTCTCTCTCCCTCTCTGGCCATTCTCCGTATTTCACTACCCCACTCTCTCTTTCACTCTTTCTGTTTCCACACACACAGACACACACACACACACACACACACACACAGATACACACACACATACATGCGTGCGCGCACACACATTCGCGTGCACACGGACACACACACACACACACACACACACACACACACACACTGAAACGTCCCCTTAGAACAATTTATACACGACTGTGCTTAACCTGGCACACAATAATTTTAGCGCAACGCAATCTGACTATCAAAAATCCCTGCAAAAGAATGGCCCTGAGTAACATCAAACTATACCTTTCAGAAATCACTTACCTCACAAAAATCTTCGTTGCTCGAACTACTGCAATACAGCGAGTGCCACTACTGCCAGCTAAATAAAAGATACAAACTACGGAAGGCACTAACTACTGACAGTCTTAGCAAATGAAAGATTGTAATAGAGAACAAACAATGTATTTACCTCAAGATTCATAATATATACAGCAGTTCATGACATTTTTCAAAACTCCGCCATCTCTCTCCCCACATCCACCACTGCTGGCGGCTCACCTCCAACTGCGCAACGCTACGCGCTGTTCACATCCAGCTATAGCAGTTCATGACAACAATGGCAGACAACAATGCAAACTAGCCACAGGCTGCACACAGCACAGCCAGTTATTTTCATACAGAGTGCTACGTAACGTTGCCAATAAGAAAACATAAACAGCCTACTTACAACACACACACACACACACACGTACATACGCAGGAAACCAGGCACAATTTTCGTTCTCTCCAGCTGCTTTGCTGAACACAGCGATCTTTTTCACATAAAACCGCATTTCAGTACACGATCTGAGGAACATTAGTAACTAGTATTTTGTCTCTTGATCACCACAAAAGCACGCTTAAGCGTGTCCATGCGCATACAAGTACGTCGATAACCGACAGGTAAGAAAAGGACAGCGAAACGGATTGGGATGGTACATTGCTTCGTACAGAGCACTTACGGAGGCATGCTACGGTCGCGGGTTCGAATCCTGCCTCGGGCATTGGTGCTTGTGATGTCCTTAGGTTAGTTAGGTTTAAGTATTTCTAAGTTCTAGGGGACTTCTGACCTAAGATGTTGAGTCCCACAGTGCTCAGAGCCATTTGAACCATTTGAACCACTTACGGGGACATTGGCCCAAGTGCCGCCGTGGAAGCGATCTGACCTGGGTGGCTAAGCTCTTTCGTGTAAGCACTGTTGCGCCACGTGTCCCTACAGCAACCTATCGCTTGATGTTAGAAAGATATCCTTAAGGATTCGATAGTGTTTGGAAGGAAACAGTCAAGAAGCGGCCTCCCATTATTAACAAACTTTCACCTACATATTTATTCCCTACCTGATGTACAGGGTTTCATCTTCTTCTACATTTCAAGATCACTGAAATAAGCAGTGTCTCAATAAAAATACATGTTATGTAGTTGAAATTCCGCCAATTGCCTCTATTTCACTGTTTATTGTTATTCGTATTTCAGAGCGAAATCACCCTCATCAGGGGTTCTGCAAGTTTCGCTTCGCCACGGTCTCTTGAAGCAGTCTCATCTGACGTGGTCATTCTATAAACGAAAAAATGAAGGTATGAGCCCCATTGAAAAACTAAATACAGCTATATGGAATAAGAACATTTTTCAACAACCTGCTTCACTGAAATTCCATGGGGAGAACACTCTACGTTGTCTGACCTTGTTTTCACGTTCATGGTATTCAAAGTGACGCGTGAAAGAATTGGTTACATACTGCCTTGTTTCAAATACTATAATTTTCTTGAATGAAATTTTCACTCTGCAGCGGAGTAGTGCGCTGATATGAAACTTCCTGGCAGATTAAAAATGTGTGCCGGACCGAGACTTGAACTCGGGGCCTTTGCCTCTCGCAGGCAAGTGCTTTACCAACCGAGCTACCCAACCACGACTCACGCCCTGTCCTCAGAACTTTAATTCCGCCAGTACCTCATCTCCTACCTTCCAAACTTCGCAGAAGCTCTCCTGCATACCTTGCAGAACTAGCACTCCTGAACGAAAGCATATTGCGGCTTAGCCACAGCCTAGGGGATGTTTCCAGAATGAAACATATCACCGCACACTCCGCTGCAAAGAGAAAATTTCGTTCTAGAAACATCCCCTAGGCTGTGGCTAAGCCATGTCACCACAATATCCTTTCTTCCAGGAGTGCTAGTTCTGAAAGGTATGCAGGAGAGCTTCTGCGAAGTTTGGAAGATAGGAGACGAGGTACTGGCGGAATTAAAGCTGTGAGGACGGGGCGTGAGTCGTGCTTGGGTAACTCAGTTGGTGGAGCACTTGCCCGCGAAAGGCAAAGGTCCCGAGTTCGAGTCTCGGTCCGGCACACAGTGTTAATCTGCCAGGAAGTTTTATAATTGTCTTTCTAGTAATTACGTATGTCATAATGAAACGAAGCACTGAACAAAAATCGTAAGACTGCTCCACAGAAAAAATGATGATTTGATTTGAGAAGTAGCTGAACAAGGTAACATAAAATTGGATCTTACAGTGGAAGTGAAAGTGGTGATAACTTTGTGTACTAGTGACCTACATTTCGAAGTAATATCTATAGGGTTCTGTACTTCAGTCGGTAAGACGGAACCCTTGAAGGATGACTTTGTTGTCTGTCCGTCTCTCCGGCCCTTAAAAGCCCTTTTAATCAGGGAAGGATAGACCTATCAAGTTGACAGTTGCGTTCCATACTGAGGTCTATAGGCCCTTGATGAAGTAAAAAACTGAAGCATCTAAGTGAGTCAAAAGACATGGCCATTTATGTCACACATTCACTCATAAAAACCTGTAGGGTACTTTCCATTAGCGTAGAATCATGAAATTTGGCCGAAAGTAAGATTTCACAGTACAACCAAAGGAAAAAATTCGAAAATTCCAATTTTGTACCTACATCACATGAAAAAAAAATTTTTGCCATTTGTTATCAGACTGTATGTCTGTCCATTCATCTGTTTCTTTTTTTTTCTCAGGTACAGGTAGACGTATGAAATTGAAAATTATGTCATGTACGAGGGTATTTCGAAAAGTAAAGACACACCGTACGCCAGAGGAACAGAAGAGTTTTGGCGAGCAAGTTGGCAACACTAGTGTTAACCTTAAACTGTTAGCCTTCTCCTCGCGGTCATTCGGCAGTTGAACGTTGCTTCTGGTTGGAGTAGGTCGTGTTTAAAATGGCTGCGCCGATTCAGAATCCCGCCAAATGCGAAGTGCGCTCCGTCATACGTTTTCTTCATCCAAAAGGTCAGCAACCAGTGGATATTCACAAAGAAATTGTTTCTGTTCATGAGAACGTTATGAATCGACAAAATGTAACGAAATGGTGTCGTCATTTCTCTGAAGGTAGGACCGATGTTCATGACGAACAAAGAACAGGTCGGCCATCTGTGGTCTTTGATGCCCTTCTTCGGGGAACGGAGGAAGCAATTCGTGCGAATAGACGTCTCAAATTGAAAGAATTGCATCAGATCATACCGGAAGTGTCAGTGACAACTCTTTATGACGTGACTGTCAACTTAGGGTACAGGAAATTGTGTGAGCGCTGGGTTCCAAAACTGTTAACGGAAGAACACAAAAAGAAAAGGATGGGCTTTGCCCTCGACTTCCTCACACGCTATGCTGAAGCAGGTGATGAGTTCCTTGATCACATTGTGGCAGGTGACCAGACGTGCGTTTACCACCATACACATGAATCCAAGCAACAATCAATGCAATGGCGCCATTCGAATTGACCAAAAGCCAAGAAATGGAAAACGTCAATTTCAGCGAAGAAAATCATGGCTTCTGTTTTTTGGGACGGACAAGGCATTCTTCTGTTGGAATTTATGCCTCCTGGAATGACAATTAATGCTGCTGCATATTGCCAGACTTTGAAACGTCTTCGAAGGCCAATTCAAAACAAACGCAGGGGAATGCTGACAAGTGGAGTCCGCTTGCTTCAAGACAACGCTCGGCCTCACACAGCACTCAACAAAGCACTACTCAAAAATTTAAATGGGACGTATTGGACCATCCGCCATACAGCCCGGACCTTGCGCCCACCGACTTCCATGTCTTCCATTACCTGAAGTAACATCTTGGTGGAAAATCATTCCACGACGATGAAGAGATCAAAGATGAAGTTGAAATGTGCTTCTGACGACAGACGGCAATCTTCTATGACTGTGGGATACAAAAGCTTGTGCACCGACTTAACAAATGTTTGGATAACGGGGGTGATTATGTCGAAAAATAGCAAATAATCCAGTTAATAAGATGTAACTGACGTATTCTAAATAAATGTTCTATTTAAGGACTGCGAGCCATTGTGAGCCGTGTATCGACTCGTGCTACACCTTGTGTTTAAATTGCATTGGTTTTCCGTTTCTTCCCCTGACATGTTCGTTTGTTATGTTGTCTGCCATTAAGTGGCTGCTTGGTTGTCTTTTCCCTGTGCTATCGATATCGGCATTTCTGCTTCCGGGAAACTGCTATGGAGGAAGTGAGATCTTTGACCGGTGGTAACTTCGTGTGGTGGCACGGAAGTAGGGGCGCTGCGCTCAGAGAGTCTGGTGGACACGGGAGGGCAGTGTGGCTCGCCAGCGCGGACCAGGCGTGGCCGGTTGTACTGAGTCGCCACGTGATGTATGTCGGTTGTGTGTAACGAGCGGGTGGAGTTGACGGAAGAGCTCCACGAGTAGTTGCTGTTCATTTCACTTTGGTGGGACGTTAACAAGCTTCTTTAAGTCCTCCGTTTCAACACTGGAGTTTAAAAAGGAGACACCTAACATGAGCGAGCGGTCACTACCCGTCAACGTTGCAGAGAAGACGTGAACTCCGGTGCCAGAGCGTGTTGTCGCGTGACCGTGGCGTGTTGGGTACACTGGCGACGCGTGCGCGGTCGGATGTGTGGATCCTGGCCATCGGAAGTCGTGTACTGCCTGTTCGAGCATAACTGCAAGTTAAGTTAGTGGAAGGTTTAATCATTAAGTAATAAGTTTGTGTAACCAGTGTCTCTTCTGCCTTGTGGCCTCCGGCGATCGGGTTTCCTGTCCCCGGCACCGGTGTAATTGAAGACAGTGATCTTTCCTCCTCCTCTCGTTACTACCCGCTGGGAGGTGTAGTTTTGGCAGTTTAATTGTTTCGCTATTCTCTCGTGTGTTATGAGTAAATTCATGCTTCTGGTTGGTTGATCATGTGTTCGCTCATTCAGGACTGTGTGGTGCAATGTTTCCTTGCACGAGGTTAGCTCTAATTCTCTCAGCAAGTTAAGCCATCTTATTACAAGTTTTCGCTGGCTAAAAGTCGGTGCAGTGACCAGCCTGAGAGTGGCAATTGTGTTTACGGGCGTATTTAAATTGGTCAGCATTATGCCTAGCTTGAGCATCCCTGAGTGGGTGATTTGTGGCCGCCTTACACGGGTCCGTCATATCTGTTATGTTCTAATGATATTCCAGGACACTTTTGTTTAAAAACTTTTTTAAATTCCACCATTTCTTTATTGCCATTAATCGTATGTTTGCTGAGACCTTCGATTTTTTTTTTTAAATGGCGGTGTTGGTAGCTTCACTACCTCACCGTGCCTTATTAACAAAGTTCTGTATTTACTTTAGTAGCCTGTTTATTAATGTTCTTTAAATTTTTTAAACTGTTGTATTGCTATTAATTACTTGATTGCCGTTAGCGGCGTGATTTGAAAGGCTGTTATTGCCGTACTGCTAGCATCTGTGTTTCTTTAATGAAGCAAATTCTTTTAAATTGTGGTAGCGCTGTAAATTACTTGATTGCCGTTAGCGGCGTGTTTTGAAAGGCTGTTATTGCCGTACTATTAGCTTCTGTGTTTTTTTTTAATTTTTTAAAACTCTTGTATTGCTATAAATGACTTGATTTCCGTTTTAAAAAAAATTTTAAACTGTTGCATTGCTGTAAATTACTTGATTGCCCTTAGCGGCGTGTTTTGAAAGGTTGTTGGTTGCCGTACTGTTACTTCCATTTTTTAAAAGAATTTTTTTTAAAATTGTTGTATTGCTATAAATGATTTGATTGCCGTTAGGGGCTTGTTTAAAAGGCTGTTTATTGCCCTACTGCTACTTTCTGTAATATATGAATAAAATATTTGTGTGTGAAAATCGTAACTCGACAGTAAACTACTAGAAATTTGGCCCCGTTTCCCAACTTGTGGTGTAACCACTGTGTGTGTCAATTGTATCTTTACTTTTCGAAATGGCCTTGTATTAAAGTTCTGTGCTTCCTTGGTGGTGTACAAAACCGCAGCTTCTAAGCCAATGTAGTCAAAAGGTATGGCCCTTTATGTCACATATGTTGATACTCGCAAGATCATCCATCAAAACCAACAGGATACTTCCCTTTGGCCTATAATTATGAAATTGCGCGAAAAGGAAGTTTCCACAGCACAACCAAAGAAAAAAATCTATAAAATGTTGATTTGTAATTGTATCACATAAAAAAATATTTCTTTTGCCATTTGTTGTCCGATGTCAAAGATGAAATTAAAACAATCTGTGGTTTTGCATTCAGTTTGACTGGGTGGCAGTGGTAAAAGCCAAAGATGAGGGAAAGAATGACTTTATTGCACATATGACGTGTTTCGGAATTTATCTGTCATCAGATATCAAGGAGCGGTTGCTGCACGTATACAAGGTGAGTCACCTAACATTACCGCTGGATATATTTGGTAAACCACATCAAATACCGACGAATCGATTCCACAGACAGAACGTGAGGAGAGGGGCTAGTGTAACTGGTTAATACAAACCATACAGAAATGCACGGAAGTATGATTTTTAACACAAACCTACGTTTTTTTAAATGGAACCCCGTTAGTTTTGTTAGCACATCTGAACATATAAACAAAAATGTAATCAGTGCCGTTTGTAGCATTGTAAAATGTTAATTACATCCGGAGATATTGTAACCTAAAGTTGACGCTTGAGTACCACTCCTCCGCTGTTCGATCGTGTGTATCGGAGAGCACCGAATTACGTAGGGATCCAAAGGGAACGGTGATGGACCATAGGTACAGAAGAGACTGGAACAGCACGTTATATCCACATGCTAACACCTTTTTATTGGTCTTTTTCACTGACGCACATGTACATTACCATGAGGGGTGAGGTACATGTACACCAGTGGCTTCCGTTTTCAATTACGGAGTGGAATAGAGTGTGTCCCGACATGTCAGGCCAATAGATGTTCAATATGGTGTCCATCATTTGCTGCACACAATTGCAATCTTTTTGCGCCCTAAAACGACAAAAAAAAACAATTGCAATCTGTGGCGTAATGAATGTCGTACACGCCGCAGTACATCTGGTGTAATGTCGCCGCAGGCTGCCACAATACGTTGTTTCATATCCTCTGGGGTTGTAGGCACATCATGGTACACATTCTCCTTTGACGTACCCCACAGAAAGAAGTCCAGAGGTGTAAGATCAGGAGAACGGGCTGGCCAATTTATGCGTCCTCCACGTCCTATGAAACGCCCGTCGAACATCCTGTCAAGGGTCAGCCTAGTGTTAATTGCGGAATGTGCAGGTGCACCATCATGCTGATACCACATACGTCGATGCGTTTCCAGTGGGACACACACTATTCCACTCCGTAATTGAAAACGGAAACCACGTGTGTACGCTTACCTCACCCCTCATGGTAATGTACATGTGCGTCAGTGAAAAAGACCAATAAAAAGGTGTTAGCATGTGGACGTAATGAGCTGTTCCAGTCTCTTCTGTACCTATGGTCCATCACCGTTCCCTTTGGATCCCTACGTAATTCGGTGCTCTCCGATACACACGATCGAACAGCGGAGGAGTGGTACTCAAGCGTCAATTTTAGGTTAAAATATCTCCGGATGTAATTAACATTTTACAATGCAACAAACGGCACTCATTACGTATTTGTTTATATGTTCAGATGTGCTAACAAAACTAACGGGATTCCATTTAAAAAAACGTAACATACTTCCGTGCATTTTTTTATGGTTTGTATTAACCAGTTACAGTAGACCCTCTCCTCACATTCGGTCGGTGGAATCGATTCGTCAGTATTTGATGTGGTTTACGAAATATATCCAGCGGTAACGTTAGGTGATTCACCCTGTATATGGCGCTCCAATTTGTAATTGAAACAATCATAAGCAGATTAGTTTGCTTATGATTGTTACATGCATATCTAGTAACCTTTATATCTACGTGCACCATGGTGCTCCTAAACATCTGAAGATGGCTAAGTCCGAAACGTGTCATATTATGAGCAATAAAGTCATTCTGTTTTTGAGGCATGGCTTTTTGACTAGCGACCAGTCCAGCCTTTATGCAGTGCTACTGTTAATTATCAACAAGGTCGCCTGCCTCTTAACACTACTTTATGTCGCAGTCGTATTAAGTGTCAGTTTGATCCTGCAGAGAAGGCCAGACAGCCGCACGTGACCCATCCGTATTCACTCAAGTCGCCTTGGAAGTGTCTTCTGGATTCATCATTGACTGCTGGTATGTTGCGCTGGACTCTAACGTAAGAGAACAGCGTTTTTTACTGCAATGTTTGTCAGTACTGCTTTCATTGTTGGTGTGCCCCTTCTCTTGCAACGTGCAGACAGTTGGCATGTATCCGCTTTCTATGAAACACTACAAAGAAAAGTAGGTAAGTGTAAAAATAGGGACCACCTACTTCTCTGCGGGCATTTAAATGCCAGAAGAGGAAATGATCTAGTGCGCCTAACATTGGGAGCTTTTGGCGAACAACATCAAGGAGCATACCGACAGTCCTTCTTTCCACGAATAATACGAGACTGGAATAGAAGGGAGAACCGATAGAGGTACTCAAGGTACCCTCCGCCATACACCGTCAGGTGGCTTGCGGAGTATGGATGTAGATGTAAATGTAGATGTAGCTACATTTCGCCCCAAGTAATGGACTGAAAGTTACTAATAATTACATAAATACAACTGGTCAGCCAAAGGACAAACATTAATAGTATATTATGTGGATTCCAGTAAAATACGCAAACATGTGCAGGATGTTCGTCTATTCACAGGTAGCGACTTTTACGCGGATAGCTACTTAGCAGTAGAAAAATAACTATGCTCACTAGATTGAAGAAAACAAAAAGGGTTGAGATAAGAAGAGAAGAGAAGAAGGGTTTAAGAGTATCGAACGAAGATATTACAGGATTGTTGTGGAAAAGAAACGAATAAATCAGGCGAAAACAGAATCTTCGAACTGACAAGATGAAGAGAAAATAAATGAAGTAAAAAAAATGAAGAATCGTGAAATAATTTTGTGAGCAGAAGTGAACGCAGTATCCACGGGAGACAGAGTATAGCTTAAAGGATGATAAGGCATTTAAATACAACTGAAAAAGTGACATCAGACTTAAATATAATACCAGCACATGTTTGCACAAAGTCTTAATCGAAGTCTAGGTATCAGTTCCACTGAAACGGATGGAATATACGTAAAAAACGTAGAAATCTAAATTTTATTTCCATTGACAGGCGATATCTCTTGAACACATGAGTCATTTTACAAAGCACAGTTCTGGCTTTCACAATATGGACTTCAGTTTCTTGCGTTTTATCCCATTGGTTGTTAACGTTAACACCTAGATATGTAAATATCTATTCAGTGAGTTTACTATAAATGTTTCTTGCTGATTACCATTAATTTTGTTTTACTTCTTACCATTTCTGGGGCATAACGCTCGGTACTTTCGTTGAATCAGGATGCAAGATGTCGAAGACTGTTTAAGCTGTCAGCAAATATTACAGTATCATCAGTGTAATGGATATTTTGCAGCTTCTCTCCATTCAACACGATTCCTTCTTCGACATTTCCAATAAAGATTACGTATCAGTGACAGCAAAATACATTCTTATCTCACTCCTGGTATATCTTTATTCTGTCAGGTTCCACGTTTTCTTCTCACACAGAAGCATATTGATTCTATTATGAATTAAGTACTATCCGGATATCTTTCCCATTTATACCACTAATTTTAGCATCTGTACAGTCTTCCAATATCTTACTCTAGCAAGAGTATATGTACCTGCGGAATAAGATACGATTATCGCGCAAGGCTCCTCGAATACAGACAGCAATTCTGAGGCCAGAGTGTGCAGGTGCCTTTTGTTCTTCAGAGACTTTGTTTATCGTTGTGAATAACTTTAAGAAGCATTTTCAGTACGTGTCTCATTAAAGTTACTGTACTGAAAACAGTACACTAGCTTCTCGTATGGTATGATTACGATCCGCAACTCGTAGTCGCGCGGTAGCGTTCTCGCTTCCCCCGCCCGGGTTCCCGGGTTCGATTCCCGGCGGGGTCAGGGATTTTCTCTGCCTCGTGATGACTGGGTGTTGTGTGATGTCCTTAGGTTAGTTAGCTTTAAGTAGTTCTAAGTTCTAGGGGACTGATGACCATAGATGTTAAGTCCCATAGTGCTCAGAGCCATTTGAACCACTTTGGTATGATTACACACACCGATGAAAGTCAGATTTAGGAACTGATACCTGAATCACAAATTTTATTGAATAGTTTCGTCAACCATTATATTTGTTGTTCACGAAACAACTTAAGGAATTCAGAATGCATCCTATCGGTTCTGCAGTTTTCTCGTATTTTATTGTCCTTACTGCAGATCTCGTGCCTTCTGTTGTAATTTTTGTTCGTGTTTCTTCTGGGACTTCAGGTGGGTTTGTCCTATGGTAACGAAAATTTTTTTCCACGTAGATCTTCCATTACATTTGTTCTTCACGAAACAACTTTAGGAATTCTGAATGCGTCCTATCTGTTGTGCAGTTCTCCCCTATTTTATTATCCTTACTCTAGGTCTCCTTTCTTCTGCTGCCATTTCTGTTCGTGTTTCTCCTGCGACTTCATGTGGGTTTACCCCATTGTAACGAAAAATTTTTTCCGTGTAGTTATTCCAGGCGTGTATTCTTCCGTTTTTTGTCGATGTGTAGCTTACCACCGTTATCTATTAATATAGATGAGGTTATTGTACGAAAGATCCTGCAATTTCTTTTCCTTTCTTATAAACGCTGCTGTGTTTTTTTTTCTAAAGTTCCCACCTCGGAGTATCTGTGTTTCACTCCTTATTCCTTCGCTTCTCTGATTTTCCCATTGATAATTTTGTCAACTCGTCTATATGTGTCGGGTGTGCTCTGCAGCTTTTTATTTAATCCATTAGTAGCAATATTTCGTCAGTCACCCATAACACCCTTCTCCTTGTTTCAAGATCAATTAGTAATCATTGTTTCCATCTTAACAATATCAGATTTGGCTCTAAGATTTTGATTTTCTCTTCGTTTTACATCGATGGTTCTTCCAGTTTCTCTAATATCATATTTTACTGCTTGTCAGCATGAGACCCTTACCAGGTACCACTAACACAACACTTGGAGAATAATCATAGGACTGCAACTCGATCCGTCATGCACCGTGGAAGTCACCACCAGTGGCTCATTCAGATGCTCAGTCAACTAGAATGACAGGCGCTATACGGGAAGAAGGGTTTACTGTTAATATTTCGTTTTCGCAAATTACGATATGTCAAGCGACACATTCTTCATGCATCGCAACAACAGTGTAGAGTATTAGTGGCACTCTCCGTTGTACAACGTAATGCGCCGGAATAAATATGTAGATACACTACTGGCCATTAAAATAGCTACACCACGCAGATGACGTGCTACAGACGCTAAATTTAACCGACAGGAAGAAGATGCTGTGATATGCAAATGATTAGCTTTTCAGAGCATTCACCCAAAGCTGGCGCCGGTGGCGACACCTACAACGTGCTGACATGAGGAAAGTTTCCAACCAATTTCTCATACACAAACAGCAGCTGACCGGCGTAGCCTGGTGACACGTTGTTGTGATGCCTCGTGTAAGGAAGACACATGCGTATCGTCACATTTCCGACTTTCCGACTTTGATCCGGCCCGTGTGGTCAAGCGGTTCTAGGCGCTTCAGTCGGGAACCGCGCGACCGCTACGATCGCAGGTTCGAATCCTCCCTCGGGTATGGATGTGTATGATGTCCTTCGGTTAGTTAGGTTTAAGTAGTTCTAAGTTATAGGGGACTGATGACCTCAGAAGTTAAGTCACATAGTGCTCAGAGCCGACTTTGATAAAGGTCGGATTGTAGCCTGTCGCGATTGCGGGTTGTCGTATCGCGACATTATTGCTCGCGTTGGTCGAGATCCAATGACTGTTAGCAGAATATGGAATCTGTGGGTTCAGGAGGGTAATACGGAACGCCGTGCTGGATCCGCACGGCCTCGTATCACTAGCAGTCGAGATGACAGGCATCTTATCCGCATGGCTGTAACGGATCGTGCAGCCACGTCTCGATCCCTGAGTCAACAGATGGGGACGTTTGCAAAAGAACAACCAACTATCAGCTCGGAGAGCGTGGCTGCGGTTACCCTTGATGCTGCATCACAGACAGGAGCGCCTGCGATGGTGTACTCATCGACGAACCTGTGTGCACGAATGGCAAAACGTCATTTTTTTCGGATGAATCCAGGTTCTGTTTACAGCATCATGATGGTCGCATCCGTGTTTGGCGACATCGCGGAGAACGAACATTGGAAGCGTGTATTCGTCATCGTCATACTGGCGTATCACACGGCGTGATGGTATGGGGTGCCATTGGTTACACGTCTCGGTCACCTCTTGTTCGCATTGACGACACTTCGAGCGGTGGACGTTACATTTCAGATGTGTTACGACCCGCGGCTCTACGCTTCATTCGATCCCTGCGAAACCCTACATTTCATCAGGATAATGCACGAGCCGGCCGGTGTGGCCGAGCGGTTCTAGGAGCTTCAGGCTGCAACTGTTCGACCGCTACGGTGGCAGGTTCGAATCCTGCCTCGGGCATGGATGTGTGTGATGTCCTTAGGTTTGTTAGGCTTAAGTAGTTCCAAGTTATAGGGGACTGATGACCTCTGATGTTAAGTCCCATAGTGCTCAGAGCCATTTGAAGCATTTGATAATGCACTACCGCATGTTGCAGGTCCTGTACGGGCCTTTCTGGATACAGAAAATGTTCGACTGCTGCCCTGGCCAGCACATTCTCCAGATCTCTCACCAATTGAAAATGTCTGGTCAATGGTGGCCGAGCAACTGGCTCGTCGCAATACGCCAGTCACTACTCTTGATGAACTGTGGTATCGTGTTGAAGCTGCATGGGCAGCTGTACCTGTATACGCCATCCAAGCTCTGTGTGACTCAATGCCCAGGCGTATCAAGTCCGTTATTACGGCCAGAGGTAATTGTTCTGGGTACTGATTTCTCAGGATCTAAGGACCAAAATTGCGTGAAAATGTAATAACATATCAGTTCTAGTATAATATATGTGTCCAATGAATACCCGTTTATCATCTGCATTTCTTCTTGGTGTAGCAATTGTAATGGTCAGTAGTCTATGTAAATCTCCGTGCTTGTGGATCGAAGAGACTTAGTCAAGTAGAGAAATACGTTGATCTTTCTCCTTTTTACTTTTTCTTAAGATATACTGTGAGTCCCTGGGCAATGGATATGTTAGCGACGTAAGTAAATCTTGCCGTACAACGCAGGGCCGTTTCTTCAGTACGTAAATAGGATATTCTCTGACCAAATCGCGAGATAAGAGAACTACTAGCCAGGCTTCCACATGGACCCACACAGCACCTGTTTCCCATTCAGAAGTCTGCTTTACTTTTGCCTGTTCCGCAACTTCATTCTGCCCACGTAAAGGATTGCACTTGGGGGGAGTTCGCTCGACTTGCATCTGCTCTTCTCCCGCCGTTGCACTGCTAGCGGACGGAGCGGCTCCCCGAATTTCCATGCGTATAAAGAAGTCTAATTTCCCTGGAGTGAGCTTTCCGGTGAACCGGAACTACCCGTGGCCGGGAGAAACTGGAGGGCGCTTCGAGCATATCCGGAGCGACCCGAAGACTTTCGAAGCTGGAGACCTCGCTACCGTTGACTGCACGGTGAAACCTCGCCACAGTAGATACACTTAACCGTTTAAAAATATAAATACTACATATAATTAATTTGATTACCCAGAAACCGCTACCACATTTTACCACTCTTTACTGCTAATGAGTGGCTAAACTTTCTCTGCTCCACAGTAACAGACACTGATTTTTAGTAGACAACTGACACAAAGGAAAAGTGAATAAATAAGCAAGAATAAAACTTTTGGAAAAAAAATCAATTGGTTACATTTGAAAAAATATTAATTGCTTAACAAGAGAACAAGCATTTCAAGAAAATAAAAGAAAAACATTTAAATAAGAAGAAAAAAAGAACACAGGCCTTTCTTCAGAAGCAGTCTCCTCTAAGAAGAAAAAAATCTTTGCCTCAGACTGGTCTTCACTTTATTTTGCTACCTACACAGACGGAAAAAATCGCAACATCAAGAGGGAGTTGTGTGACATAAACTACACTACTGGCCATTAAAATCGTTACACCATGAAGATGACGTGCTACAGACGCGAAATTTAACCGACAGGAAGAAGATGCTGTGATATTTAGCTTTTCAGAGCATTCACACAAAGTTGGCGCCGGTGGCGACACCTACAACGTGCTGACATGAGGAAGTTTCCCACCGATTTCTCATACACAAACAGCAGTTGACCGGCGTTGCCTGGTGAAAAGTTGTTGTGATGCCTCGTGTAAGGAGGAGAAATGCGTACCATCACGTTTCCGACTTTGATAAAGGTCGGATTGTAGCCTAGCACGATTGCGGTTAATCGTATCGCGACATTACTGCTCGCGTTGGTCGAGATCCAATGACTGTTAGCAGAATATGGAATCGGTGAGTTCAGGAGGGTAATACGGAACACCGTGCTGGATCCCAACGGCCTCGTATCACTAGCAGTCGAGATGACACACATGGCTGTAACGGATCGTGTAGCCACGTCTCGATACCTGAGTCAACAGATGGGGACGTTTGCAAGACAAAAACCATCTGCACGAACAGTTGGACGACGTTTGCAGCAGCATGGACTATCAGCTTGGAGACCATGGCTGCGGTTACCCTTGACGCTGCATCTCAGACAGGAGCGCCTGCGATGGTGTACTCAACGACGAACCTGGGCGCACGAATGGCAAAACGTCATTTTTTCGGATGAATCCAGATTCTGTTTACAGCATTATGATGGTCGCATCCGTTTTTGGCGACATCGCGTTGAACGCACATTGGAAGCGTGTATTCGTCATCGCCATATTGGCGTATCACCTGGCGTGGTGGTATGGAGTGCCATTGGTTACACGTCTCGGTCACCTCCTGTTCGCATTGACGGCACTTTGAACAGTGGTCGTTACATTTCAGATGTGTTAAGACCGTGGCTCTACCGTTCATTCGATCTCTGCGAAACCCTACATTTCAGAAGGACAATGCACGACCGCATATTGCAGGTCCTGTACGGGCCTTTCTGGATACAGAAAATCTTCGACTGCTGCCCTGGCCAGCACATTCTCCAGATCTCAACCAGTTGAAAACGTCTGGTAAATGGTGGCCGAGCAACTGGCTCGTCACAATACGCCAGTTACTGCTGCTGATGAACTGTGGTATCGTGTTGAATCTACATGTGCAGCTGTACCTGTACACTCCATCCAAGCTCTATTTGACTCAATGCCCAGGCGTGTCAAGGCCGTTATTGGGGCCAGAGGTGGTTATTCTGGGTACTGATTTCTCAGGATCTATGCACCCAAATTGCGAGAAAATGTAATTACATGTCAGTTCTAGTATAATATATTTGTCCATTGAATAACCGTTTATCATCTGCATTTCTTCTTCGTGTAGCATTTTTCATGGCCAGTAGTGTATAATAGGTTGGCGTGTTTCTAAATTTGAAATATGATCACTATTAAAATTTCACGACAGTTGTATAAAAGTTTCGCTATTAGCGCCATCATGAAGCTGCAAATCAGATTTGCTTTACATTCAAGCTGTAACGGTGATGAGCGTTAGTTACATTTGGGATTGGACGTGGTGGTTTGACGTTAGTCAAGAATTCCTTTCCGATTACAAAGGCATAATCATCAGCATCCCACTGAGCTTGATCGTTGTAACAGGGCTACGAAAAGCTGGATGCTCCTTCTGCGATATTTCGGAAAGACTTGGCAGAAATATACCCACTGTACGTACATTGATGCTGGCAGCGGGGTTCACAGACTGTACTGTCATAAGAAGACCGGGCTCCGGACGGCCACGTGGCAATAAGGAGACGAGAGACCACCGTTTTCGGCGTATGGCTTTGGCACATCGTACTGCAGCAGCAGTAGCAGTCTGAGTAGCATCTGGCCGCACAGTGACACAAGTGACCGTTACAGATCGGTTACATCAAGGAAAACTGCGAGCCAGACGCCCTGTAGCACGTATTCCACAGAGCCCAACACACCACCATTTGTGACCTCAGTGGAAGCGAGAACTCATTGTAGGGCAGGTTGGAAGTCTGTTGTATTTTCTGATGAAAGCTGGTGCTACCTCGGTGCCAGTGACGGCCTGGCGTTGGATAGAAGGAGGCCAGTTGATGGCCTATGATCAACCTGTCTGTCCACGTGACACCCTAGAATTATACCTGGAGTAATAGTCTGGGGTGCGATTTCGTATGAGAGCGGGAACACCCTCACGATTATCCTAGACACCCTGAATGCAAATTAGTACGTCAGTCTGGTGAGTATACCTGTTGTCCTGCCATTCGTGAACAGCATTTGGAAATGGAAATTTGTGGTAAGTTCTATGGGCCCAAACTGCTCAGGTCATCGGTCCCTAAGATTACAGTCGACGTAATCTAAATTAAACTAACTTACGCTAAGGACAACACACACACAAACCCATGCTTGAGGAAGGATTCGAATCTCCGACAAGGGGAGCCGCGCGAACAATGACAAGGCGCCCAGACCGCGCGGCTACCCCGCGTTACATGAACAGCATTCGAGAGGGAGTTTTCCAATCGGATAATGCTAGCCCACACACCGTTGTTGTAACCAAACATGCACTGCACAGTGTCGACATGTTGCCTTGGCCTGCTCGATCACCAGTCTGTCTCCGGACGAGAACACATGGGACATCAATTGACAAAAGCTCCAGCGTCATCCACGAACAGCATTAACTGGGCCGATATTGACGAACCAAATGCAGTAGGCATGGAACTCCAGCCGAGAACTGACATCTGGCCCTGTGCAACACAATACATGCACGTTTGGATGCCTCCATTCGTCATTGCACCAGTATCAGCGCTACAGATTCGCAACGACTTATCTCGCGCTTGCATTAACCTGTCATCCAGCAATGTTAATTATTTAAATGATGTTACCTAGATAAATGTATCCCGGAAATTTTCATTACTCTGCATTAAATCTTTTCTGGTGCCGCGATTGTTTGCCGTCACTGTAATTCGGGCTCCATCGGCATCAGCAAACATATCTGGTATACATCAATGAGACACGATTTCGGCCAACACTATGACTAAGCATTTTCTTGTAAGTAACATCGGTGACACAGTTAAGATTCATAATGGGAACGTAACATTTTCATATGCTCAGAAGTATCTAACTACATGAAAGGTAGCCAGTAATAGAGAAGGGGATTGGAGAGGGCTAACATTTCCCTTACGTTAGTCACTCTGTGTGTAAAAAATGTAGTAAAGGAAAGTTAAGAGAATTTGGAGAAAGAAATTAGAGAATTTTCCGACATCATTGTCAGAGAGAGCCGTGGACTTGCAAAATCCTTTGAACAAAATTGATAGTTTCCTGAAAAGAGGTTATAACAATAAAGCTAAGAAAACTAAAACAGAAGAAAGTAATATAATCGAATGAAATCAGGTGATGACGAAAGAATTGCATTAGAAAATGAAACAATAAAAGTAATAGACACAGACGTATTTTACTATGTGAACAACGGAAACAACAGACAAGGAATTGCAGACTGGAAACAGTGAGAAAAGCTTTTCTGAAGAAGGCGTATATGTTAAAATCTAATAAAAGTGTTATGTGTTAGGAAGTCTTTAATGAAAGCATTTACTACACAAGTAATACAATAAATGTGGTTTACAGAAGAATGTTGAAGATGGATGGGTTGGATAAGTATCAAGAGATACTGCTTCGTACCAGGGATCAAAGAAAGAAAGAAATGTTTGTATTCGACATTCCGTCGACAACGAGGTCATTAGAGACAAAACACAAACTCAGACTGGGGAAAGATGGGGAAGAATATCGGCCCTTTTAAAAGAACCATCCCGGAATTCACATGAAACAATTTAAGGAAATCACGGAAAACCAAAATCGAGACTATCGGGCGAGGATCTGTACCGCCGTCATCACGATTAGGGCGGTCTTTCCCCACCTCGCCCCTTGGCGAGACAAGAATAGTGTGGTACAAATTCGCTAAAAAAAGAGATTGGTAAGACACACGATAAGGCAGCAAGAGATTGCCAGTTTAATAACACTATTGTCATAGGTAAAAATTATAGATGGGTGCCAAGGCTTCAAACCCTACACAGTTTCAATCGGACTTAGATTGTAGCAGTTACGTATAGATTAAATCTCCTGCACAGAACAGACTAGGGTGGAGAGATGCGCCGAAGTAACTTTTGTATGTCAGCTAAGATAACTCATTGAAACTTGGATCATTTATACTTGGGGCGTATTGCAACACTTTTTTCTCGGCGCCTTTCAGTTTAAAAAATTCAATACTTGCTGTGGGACATCGTGGAATATACCCGCTTCAGCGCCTGTAGTTTCATGAAGTTCCGATAGGTAGCGGCGCTATATGTAGCCTTCAAAATGGCGTCTATAACGAAGGTTAGAGATATATCATTGATTTTCTTTTGGCGGAATGTCTACGGAGATCTGATAGTGAACAAAAGCACAGTGAAACTTTGGGCGCGGCGTCTGTCATCATCGTAACAAGGTCGCGCAAACGTGTACGATTTGCCCCGTGCCAGCCGGCAGCATACAGTTGTGACTACTGCAATGTTAAAACGTTGGGACACTCTCACTCGAGTTGATCGACAGACCACAGTCAAACACCAAGCCAAACAACTGGACGCCTCTGTTGGTAGTGCTGACGTACTGGTCCACCAGCTGGAGTACTTAAAGGCGTCCAGCAGACCCTAAACATCAGTGAAAGCCATCTGCGTGGAATTGCTTGAGCGTTACGAGGCTTATCGTCACATTACGTGCATGATGCGGAGGTTATTGACGCAGCAAGTCGATATTGATCATGACGTTTGGTTTGTGGGGCGCTCAACTGCGCGGTTATCAGCGCCCGTACAAATTCCCAACCGCCAACCTCGCCACTTTCATCAATGATGATGAAATGATGAGGACAACACAGACACCCAGTCATCGAGGCAGGCGAAAATCCCTGACTCCGCCGGAAATCGAACCCGGGACCCCGTGCTCGGGAAGCGAGAACGCGACCGCGAGACCACGAGCTGCGGACTCGACCAGTTGAGTGGTACCATGCGGTAATACGAGCCCTCCCACTAGGATGGCACAAGGCCACAGCATTGACCGGAGATTCTGTTGAAAACCAGGGTTTTATAGCCAAAAGAGCGGGGAATAACACGGCGTATTGGAATCCTGAATAAAGTCAACCCAATCTCGGGAAAAAAAAAAAACGTGTTGCATTGTCTATTGAACGACTCTTGTAGAAACAATTTCTACAGTCTAGTACAGGAGGTAACAAGAAGAAATTCACAATCAGTCGAATAGCAACGAAACTTGCGTTCAGAGGCAATAATTACACAGAACTTTGTGCGATTTGTGATTGAACATTACAAAAGTCGAGACAAGGTTCATAATAGGGAGTGTGATCACCACAGACACCAGCGCATGTTCTGCGACGTCCTCCCATGGTGCCCATAAACAGATAAAGAGTCATTCTGGTAAGGAGTTAGATTCCTCTACCTGTGCGAATGAAAATTGCTGTTGAACTGATTGTAGTTACCCTAAAACAGCTTATTACGCTGTTGAGCGATAGGCGTGGGCGAGAAGGCAAGAAAGTAGCGTTCGTAGTTGAAAACATGCATAATATTTTATTTAAATAAAGATCAAGAACCTTGTGACGTCAGTAAAATAGCTTTCAAAAACAAGTAAGAAATTAAAGAAGATGTCTAATATTAACGAGGATATGAGATTAGCAGTTAACATCAGCAAAAGATCTTTTAAACAGTTAAGAAACTAAGCGATTTGTCAAACATTAACTGGTATCTGAAGTCAGCCAAACAGTATACTTGTAATCAAAATCTTAATATTTACAAAATTTTTCAATTGGCTTTTAAATAAAAATCTTAAATTATTGTAGCAGATTTGGTAGCAATTAACAGAAGCCACACAAGTGATGCGTCACGTTCGTCAGTCACAGAAGTTCAGTAACAGGAGAACTTATACAGACAGAATACAAGCCGGCCGCGGTGGCCGTGCGGTTCTGGCGCTGCAGTCCGGAACCGCGGGACTGCTACGGTCGCTGGTTCGAATCCTGCCTCGGGCATGGGTGTGTGTGATGTCCTTAGGTTAGTTAGATTTAAGTAGTTCTAAGTTCTATGGGACTTATGACGTAAGATGTTGAGTCCCATAGTGCTCAGAGCCATTTGAGCCATTAGAACAGAATACAACCCCGCGACAGGCGGGATAACCCGGCGGACAAGGTGGGCGGCGTAAACACGCCATCCACAGAGTATTGTTGGACGGGGAAAATCCCTTACAACGTGAACTACAACATACTAAGAAGTAACCTTAGAAAACTAGTAACAGTGCGCTGCTTTATAAAGGGCGACACATTTTTAATTTTATTACCATTTAAGAGCCAAACATAAATAAATGAAAAACAAGCATATTCAGAGTCAATGAATATGGTGATAAGCAACAAATCACTTAACAACTGGGTAACACTCTTATTACAGGAATGAGAAAACCAATACAGTTTACGTGTCCCCAAAATTAACTGCAGTAAGGCACTAGCCTTAAGTAACGAATCGGGCAGCTCTTGGTAACGTAAAATCTACTATTTCAAATAGCTAAGCAACAGAATCTCAAATTGCAAAGTTGGTTTACCAGGCTGCCCGTAACAACTACAGCGCTAAAGTACCTTCTTACGTTAGCAGAATTTACCACAGAAAATCTCAGGGCGGGTCAACTAACAAACTTAACTGACAATTTCACTAAAATGCAGTAAGGCACTAGCCTTAAGTAAGGAATCGGGCAGCTCTTGGTAACGTAAAATCTACTATTTCAAACAGCTAAGCAACAGAATCTCAGATTGCAAAGTTGGTTTACCAGGCTGCCCGTAACAACTACAGCGGTAAAGTACCTTCTTACGTTAGCAGAATTTACCACAGAAAATCTCAGGCGGACAAGGTGGGCGGCGTAAACACGCCATCCACAGAGTATTGTTGGACGGGGAAAATCCCTTACAACGTGAACTACAACATACTAAGAAGTAACCTTAGAAAACTAGTAACAGTGCGCTGCTTTATAAAGGGCGACACATTTTTAATTTTATTACCATTTAAGAGCCAAACATAAATAAATGAAAAACAAGCATATTCAGAGTCAATGAATATGGTGATAAGCAACAAATCACTTAACAACAGGGTAACACTCTTATTACAGGAATGAGAAAACCAATACAGTTTACGGGTCCCCAAAATTAATTGGGAAACAGTTACTTGTATCAATTATGCAGCAGGAAATGGAAGAAAATTAAAATTCGCTAACTTCTATCGCGCTTTGCAGTAAGGCACTAGCCTTAAGTAACGAATCGGGCAGCTCTTGGTAACGTAAAATCTACTATTTCAAATAGCTAAGCAGCAGAATCTCAGATTGCAAAGTTGGTTTACCAGGCTGCCCGTAACAACTACAGCGGTGAAGTACCTTCTTACGTTAGCGGAATTTACCACAGAAAATCTCAGGGCGGGTCAACTAACAAACTTAACTGACATCTTCACTAAAATGCAGTAAGGCACTAGCCTTAAGTAACGAATCGGGCAGCTCTTGGTAACGTAAAATCTACTATTTCAAATAGCTAAGCAGCAGAATCTCAGATTGCAAAGTTGGTTTACCAGGCTGCCCGTAACAACTACAGCGGTGAAGTACCTTCTTACGTTAGCAGAATTTACCACAGAAAATCTCAGGGCGGGTCAACTAACAAACTTAACTGACATTTTCACTAAAATTCAGTAAGGCACTAGCCTTAAGTAACGAATCGGGCAGCTCTTGGTAACGTAAAATCTACTATTTCAAATAGCTAAGCAGCAGAATCTCAGATTGCAAAGTTGGTTTACCAGGCTGCCCGTAACAACTACAGCGGTGAAGTACCTTCTTACGTTAGCAGAATTTACCACAGAAAATCTCAGGGCGGGTCAACTAACAAACTTAACTGACAATTTCACTAAAATGCAGTAAGGCACTAGCCTTAAGTAACGAATCGGGCAGCTCTTGGTAACGTAAAATCTACTATTTCAAATAGCTAAGCAGCAGAATCTCAGATTGCAAAGTTGGTTTACCAGGCTGCCCGTAACAACTACAGCGGTGAAGTACCTTCTTACGTTAGCAGAATTTACCACAGAAAATCTCAGGGCGGGTCAACTAACAAACTTAACTGACATTTTCACTAAAATGCAGTAAGGCACTAGCCTTAAGTAACGAATCGGGCAGCTCTTGGTAACGTAAAATCTACTATTTCAAATAGCTAAGCAGCAGAATCTCAGATTGCAAAGTTGGTTTACCAGGCTGCCCGTAACAACTACAGCGGTGAAGTACCTTCTTAGGTTAGCAGAATTTACCACAGAAAATCTCAGGGCGGGTCAACTAACAAACTTAACTGACATTTTCACTAAAATGCAGTAAGGCACTAGCCTTAAGTAAGGAATCGGGCAGCTCTTGGTTACGTAAAATCTACTATTTCAAATAGCTAAGCAACAGAATCTCAGATTGCAAAGTTGGTTTACCAGGCTGCCCGTAACAACTACAGCGGTGAAGTACCTTCTTACGTTAGCAGAATTTACCACAGAAAATCTCAGGGCGGGTCAACTAACAAACTTAACTGACATTTTCACTAAAATGCAGGAAGGCACTAGCCTTAAGTAACGAATCGGGCAGCTCTTGGTAACGTAAAATCTACTATTTCAAATAGCTAAGCAACAGAATCTCAGATTGCAAAGTTGGTTTACCAGGCTGCCCGTAACAACGACAGCGGTGAAGTACCTTCTTACGTTAGCAGAATTTACCACAGAAAATCTCAGGGCGGGTCAACTAACAAACTTAACTGACATCTTCACTAAAATGCAGTAAGGCACTAGCCTTAAGTAACGAATCGGGCAGCTCTTGGTAACGTAAAATCTACTATTTCAAATAGCTAAGCAGCAGAATCTCAGATTGCAAAGTTGGTTTACCAGGCTGCCCGTAACAACTACAGCGGTGAAGTACCTTCTTACGTTAGCAGAATTTACCACAGAATATCTCAGGGCGGGTCAACTAACAAACTTAACTGACAATTTCACTAAAATGCAGTAAGGCACTAGCCTTAAGTAAGGAATCGGGCAGCTCTTGGTAACGTAAAATCTACTATTTCAAATAGCTAAGCAACAGAATCTCAGATTGCAAAGTTGGTTTACCAGGCTGCCCGTAACAACTACAGCGGTGAAGTACCTTCTTACGTTAGCAGAATTTACCACAGAAAATCTCAGGGCGGGTCAACTAACAAACTTAACTGACATTTTCACTAAAATGCAGTAAGGCACTAGCCTTAAGTAACGAATCGGGCAGCTCTTGGTAACGTAAAATCTACTATTTCAAATAGCTAAGCAGCAGAATCTCAGATTGCAAAGTTGGTTTACCAGGCTGCCCGTAACAACTACAGCGGTGAAGTACCTTCTTACGTTAGCAGAATTTACCACAGAAAATCTCAGGGCGGGTCAACTAACAAACTTAACTGACATTTTCACTAAAATGCAGTAAGGCACTAGCCTTAAGTAACGAATCGGGCAGCTCTTGGTAACGTAAAATCTACTATTTCAAATAGCTAAGCAGCAGAATCTCAGATTGCAAAGTTGGTTTACCAGGCTGCCCGTAACAACTACAGCGGTGAAGTACCTTCTTACGTTAGCAGAATTTACCACAGAAAATCTCAGGGCGGGTCAACTAACAAACTTAACTGACATTTTCACTAAAATGCAGGAAGGCACTAGCCTTAAGTAACGAATCGGGCAGCTCTTGGTAACGTAAAATCTACTATTTCAAATAGCTAAGCAGCAGAATCTCAGATTGCAAAGTTGGTTTACCAGGCTGCCCGTAACAACTACAGCGGTGAAGTACCTTCTTACGTTAGCAGAATTTACCACAGAAAATCTCAGGGCGGGTCAACTAACAAACTTAACTGACAATTTCACTAAAATGCAGTAAGGCACTAGCCTTAAGTAAGGAATCGGGCAGCTCTTGGTAACGTAAAATCTACTATTTCAAATAGCTAAGCAGCAGAATCTCAGATTGCAAAGTTGGTTTACCAGGCTGCCCGTAACAACTACAGCGGTGAAGTACCTTCTTACGTTAGCAGAATTTACCACAGAAAATCTCAGGGCGGGTCAACTAACAAACTTAACTGACATTTTCACTAAAATGCAGTAAGGCACTAGAATTAAGTAACGAATCGGGCAGCTCTTGGTAACGTAAAATCTACTATTTCAAATAGCTAAGCAGCAGAATCTCAGATTGCAAAGTTGGTTTACCAGGCTGCCCGTAACAACTACAGCGGTGAAGTACCTTCTTAGGTTAGCAGAATTTACCACAGAAAATCTCAGGGCGGGTCAACTAACAAACTTAACTGACATTTTCACTAAAATGCAGTAAGGCACTAGCCTTAAGTAAGGAATCGGGCAGCTCTTGGTTACGTAAAATCTACTATTTCAAATAGCTAAGCAACAGAATCTCAGATTGCAAAGTTGGTTTACCAGGCTGCCCGTAACAACTACAGCGGTGAAGTACCTTCTTACGTTAGCAGAATTTACCACAGAAAATCTCAGGGCGGGTCAACTAACAAACTTAACTGACATTTTCACTAAAATGCAGGAAGGCACTAGCCTTAAGTAACGAATCGGGCAGCTCTTGGTAACGTAAAATCTACTATTTCAAATAGCTAAGCAACAGAATCTCAGATTGCAAAGTTGGTTTACCAGGCTGCCCGTAACAACGACAGCGGTGAAGTACCTTCTTACGTTAGCAGAATTTACCACAGAAAATCTCAGGGCGGGTCAACTAACAAACTTAACTGACATCTTCACTAAAATGCAGTAAGGCACTAGCCTTAAGTAAGGAATCGGGCAGCTCTTGGTAACGTAAAATCTACTATTTCAAATAGCTAAGCAACAGAATCTCAGATTGCAAAGTTGGTTTACCAGGCTGCCCGTAACAACTACAGCGGTGAAGTACCTTCTTACGTTAGCAGAATTTACCACAGAAAATCTCAGGGCGGGTCAACTAACAAACTTAACTGACATTTTCACTAAAATGCAGTAAGGCACTAGCCTTAAGTAACGAATCGGGCAGCTCTTGGTAACGTAAAATCTACTATTTCAAATAGCTAAGCAGCAGAATCTCAGATTGCAAAGTTGGTTTACCAGGCTGCCCGTAACAACTACAGCGGTGAAGTACCTTCTTACGTTAGCATAATTTACCACAGAAAATCTCAGGGCGGGTCAACTAACAAACTTAACTGACATTTTCACTAAAATGCAGTAAGGCACTAGCCTTAAGTAACGAATCGGGCAGCTCTTGGTAACGTAAAATCTACTATTTCAAATAGCTAAGCAGCAGAATCTCAGATTGCAAAGTTGGTTTACCAGGCTGCCCGTAACAACTACAGCGGTGAAGTACCTTCTTACGTTAGCAGAATTTACCACAGAAAATCTCAGGGCGGGTCAACTAACAAACTTAACTGACATTTTCACTAAAATGCAGGAAGGCACTAGCCTTAAGTAACGAATCGGGCAGCTCTTGGTAACGTAAAATCTACTATTTCAAATAGCTAAGCAGCAGAATCTCAGATTGCAAAGTTGGTTTACCAGGCTGCCCGTAACAACTACAGCGGTGAAGTACCTTCTTACGTTAGCAGAATTTACCACAGAAAATCTCAGGGCGGGTCAACTAACAAACTTAACTGACAATTTCACTAAAATGCAGTAAGGCACTAGCCTTAAGTAAGGAATCGGGCAGCTCTTGGTAACGTAAAATCTACTATTTCAAATAGCTAAGCAGCAGAATCTCAGATTGCAAAGTTGGTTTACCAGGCTGCCCGTAACAACTACAGCGGTGAAGTACCTTCTTACGTTAGCAGAATTTACCACAGAAAATCTCAGGGCGGGTCAACTAACAAACTTAACTGACATTTTCACTAAAATGCAGTAAGGCACTAGCCTTAAGTAACGAATCGGGCAGCTCTTGGTAACGTAAAATCTACTATTTCAAATAGCTAAGCAACAGAATCTCAGATTGCAAAGTTGGTTTACCAGGCTGCCCGTAACAACTACAGCGGTGAAGTACCTTCTTACGTTAGCAGAATTTACCACAGAAAATCTCAGGGCGGGTCAACTAACAAACTTAACTGACATTTTCACTAAAATGCAGGAAGGCACTAGCCTTAAGTAACGAATCGGGCAGCTCTTGGTAACGTAAAATCTACTATTTCAAATAGCTAAGCAACAGAATCTCAGATTGCAAAGTTGGTTTACCAGGCTGCCCGTAACAACGACAGCGGTGAAGTACCTTCTTACGTTAGCAGAATTTACCACAGAAAATCTCAGGGCGGGTCAACTAACAAACTTAACTGACATCTTCACTAAAATGCAGTAAGGCACTAGCCTTAAGTAACGAATCGGGCAGCTCTTGGTAACGTAAAATCTACTATTTCAAATAGCTAAGCAGCAGAATCTCAGATTGCAAAGTTGGTTTACCAGGCTGCCCGTAACAACTACAGCGGTGAAGTACCTTCTTACGTTAGCAGAATTTACCACAGAATATCTCAGGGCGGGTCAACTAACAAACTTAACTGACAATTTCACTAAAATGCAGTAAGGCACTAGCCTTAAGTAAGGAATCGGGCAGCTCTTGGTAACGTAAAATCTACTATTTCAAATAGCTAAGCAACAGAATCTCAGATTGCAAAGTTGGTTTACCAGGCTGCCCGTAACAACTACAGCGGTGAAGTACCTTCTTACGTTAGCAGAATTTACCACAGAAAATCTCAGGGCGGGTCAACTAACAAACTTAACTGACATTTTCACTAAAATGCAGTAAGGCACTAGCCTTAAGTAACGAATCGGGCAGCTCTTGGTAACGTAAAATCTACTATTTCAAATAGCTAAGCAGCAGAATCTCAGATTGCAAAGTTGGTTTACCAGGCTGCCCGTAACAACTACAGCGGTGAAGTACCTTCTTACGTTAGCAGAATTTACCACAGAAAATCTCAGGGCGGGTCAACTAACAAACTTAACTGACATTTTCACTAAAATGCAGTAAGGCACTAGCCTTAAGTAACGAATCGGGCAGCTCTTGGTAACGTAAAATCTACTATTTCAAATAGCTAAGCAGCAGAATCTCAGATTGCAAAGTTGGTTTACCAGGCTGCCCGTAACAACTACAGCGGTGAAGTACCTTCTTACGTTAGCAGAATTTACCACAGAAAATCTCAGGGCGGGTCAACTAACAAACTTAACTGACATTTTCACTAAAATGCAGGAAGGCACTAGCCTTAAGTAACGAATCGGGCAGCTCTTGGTAACGTAAAATCTACTATTTCAAATAGCTAAGCAGCAGAATCTCAGATTGCAAAGTTGGTTTACCAGGCTGCCCGTAACAACTACAGCGGTGAAGTACCTTCTTACGTTAGCAGAATTTACCACAGAAAATCTCAGGGCGGGTCAACTAACAAACTTAACTGACAATTTCACTAAAATGCAGTAAGGCACTAGCCTTAAGTAAGGAATCGGGCAGCTCTTGGTAACGTAAAATCTACTATTTCAAATAGCTAAGCAGCAGAATCTCAGATTGCAAAGTTGGTTTACCAGGCTGCCCGTAACAACTACAGCGGTGAAGTACCTTCTTACGTTAGCAGAATTTACCACAGAAAATCTCAGGGCGGGTCAACTAACAAACTTAACTGACATTTTCACTAAAATGCAGTAAGGCACTAGAATTAAGTAACGAATCGGGCAGCTCTTGGTAACGTAAAATCTACTATTTCAAATAGCTAAGCAGCAGAATCTCAGATTGCAAAGTTGGTTTACCAGGCTGCCCGTAACAACTACAGCGGTGAAGTACCTTCTTAGGTTAGCAGAATTTACCACAGAAAATCTCAGGGCGGGTCAACTAACAAACTTAACTGACATTTTCACTAAAATGCAGTAAGGCACTAGCCTTAAGTAAGGAATCGGGCAGCTCTTGGTTACGTAAAATCTACTATTTCAAATAGCTAAGCAACAGAATCTCAGATTGCAAAGTTGGTTTACCAGGCTGCCCGTAACAACTACAGCGGTGAAGTACCTTCTTACGTTAGCAGAATTTACCACAGAAAATCTCAGGGCGGGTCAACTAACAAACTTAACTGACATTTTCACTAAAATGCAGGAAGGCACTAGCCTTAAGTAACGAATCGGGCAGCTCTTGGTAACGTAAAATCTACTATTTCAAATAGCTAAGCAACAGAATCTCAGATTGCAAAGTTGGTTTACCAGGCTGCCCGTAACAACGACAGCGGTGAAGTACCTTCTTACGTTAGCAGAATTTACCACAGAAAATCTCAGGGCGGGTCAACTAACAAACTTAACTGACATCTTCACTAAAATGCAGTAAGGCACTAGCCTTAAGTAAGGAATCGGGCAGCTCTTGGTAACGTAAAATCTACTATTTCAAATAGCTAAGCAGCAGAATCTCAGATTGCAAAGTTGGTTTACCAGGCTGCCCGTAACAACTACAGCGGTGAAGTACCTTCTTACGTTAGCAGAATTTACCACAGAAAATCTCAGGGCGGGTCAACTAACAAACTTAACTGACATTTTCACTAAAATGCAGTAAGGCACTAGCCTTAAGTAACGAATCGGGCAGCTCTTGGTAACGTAAAATCTACTATTTCAAATAGCTAAGCAACAGAATCTCAGATTGCAAAGTTGGTTTACCAGGCTGCCCGTAACAACTACAGCGGTGAAGTACCTTCTTACGTTAGCAGAATTTACCACAGAAAATCTCAGGGCGGGTCAACTAACAAACTTAACTGACATTTTCACTAAAATGCAGGAAGGCACTAGCCTTAAGTAACGAATCGGGCAGCTCTTGGTAACGTAAAATCTACTATTTCAAATAGCTAAGCAACAGAATCTCAGATTGCAAAGTTGGTTTACCAGGCTGCCCGTAACAACGACAGCGGTGAAGTACCTTCTTACGTTAGCAGAATTTACCACAGAAAATCTCAGGGCGGGTCAACTAACAAACTTAACTGACATCTTCACTAAAATGCAGTAAGGCACTAGCCTTAAGTAACGAATCGGGCAGCTCTTGGTAACGTAAAATCTACTATTTCAAATAGCTAAGCAGCAGAATCTCAGATTGCAAAGTTGGTTTACCAGGCTGCCCGTAACAACTACAGCGGTGAAGTACCTTCTTACGTTAGCAGAATTTACCACAGAATATCTCAGGGCGGGTCAACTAACAAACTTAACTGACAATTTCACTAAAATGCAGTAAGGCACTAGCCTTAAGTAAGGAATCGGGCAGCTCTTGGTAACGTAAAATCTACTATTTCAAATAGCTAAGCAACAGAATCTCAGATTGCAAAGTTGGTTTACCAGGCTGCCCGTAACAACTACAGCGGTGAAGTACCTTCTTACGTTAGCAGAATTTACCACAGAAAATCTCAGGGCGGGTCAACTAACAAACTTAACTGACATTTTCACTAAAATGCAGTAAGGCACTAGCCTTAAGTAACGAATCGGGCAGCTCTTGGTAACGTAAAATCTACTATTTCAAATAGCTAAGCAGCAGAATCTCAGATTGCAAAGTTGGTTTACCAGGCTGCCCGTAACAACTACAGCGGTGAAGTACCTTCTTACGTTAGCAGAATTTACCACAGAAAATCTCAGGGCGGGTCAACTAACAAACTTAACTGACATTTTCACTAAAATGCAGTAAGGCACTAGCCTTAAGTAACGAATCGGGCAGCTCTTGGTAACGTAAAATCTACTATTTCAAATAGCTAAGCAGCAGAATCTCAGATTGCAAAGTTGGTTTACCAGGCTGCCCGTAACAACTACAGCGGTGAAGTACCTTCTTACGTTAGCAGAATTTACCACAGAAAATCTCAGGGCGGGTCAACTAACAAACTTAACTGACATTTTCACTAAAATGCAGGAAGGCACTAGCCTTAAGTAACGAATCGGGCAGCTCTTGGTAACGTAAAATCTACTATTTCAAATAGCTAAGCAGCAGAATCTCAGATTGCAAAGTTGGTTTACCAGGCTGCCCGTAACAACTACAGCGGTGAAGTACCTTCTTACGTTAGCAGAATTTACCACAGAAAATCTCAGGGCGGGTCAACTAACAAACTTAACTGACAATTTCACTAAAATGCAGTAAGGCACTAGCCTTAAGTAAGGAATCGGGCAGCTCTTGGTAACGTAAAATCTACTATTTCAAATAGCTAAGCAGCAGAATCTCAGATTGCAAAGTTGGTTTACCAGGCTGCCCGTAACAACTACAGCGGTGAAGTACCTTCTTACGTTAGCAGAATTTACCACAGAAAATCTCAGGGCGGGTCAACTAACAAACTTAACTGACATTTTCACTAAAATGCAGTAAGGCACTAGAATTAAGTAACGAATCGGGCAGCTCTTGGTAACGTAAAATCTACTATTTCAAATAGCTAAGCAGCAGAATCTCAGATTGCAAAGTTGGTTTACCAGGCTGCCCGTAACAACTACAGCGGTGAAGTACCTTCTTAGGTTAGCAGAATTTACCACAGAAAATCTCAGGGCGGGTCAACTAACAAACTTAACTGACATTTTCACTAAAATGCAGTAAGGCACTAGCCTTAAGTAAGGAATCGGGCAGCTCTTGGTTACGTAAAATCTACTATTTCAAATAGCTAAGCAACAGAATCTCAGATTGCAAAGTTGGTTTACCAGGCTGCCCGTAACAACTACAGCGGTGAAGTACCTTCTTACGTTAGCAGAATTTACCACAGAAAATCTCAGGGCGGGTCAACTAACAAACTTAACTGACATTTTCACTAAAATGCAGGAAGGCACTAGCCTTAAGTAACGAATCGGGCAGCTCTTGGTAACGTAAAATCTACTATTTCAAATAGCTAAGCAACAGAATCTCAGATTGCAAAGTTGGTTTACCAGGCTGCCCGTAACAACGACAGCGGTGAAGTACCTTCTTACGTTAGCAGAATTTACCACAGAAAATCTCAGGGCGGGTCAACTAACAAACTTAACTGACATCTTCACTAAAATGCAGTAAGGCACTAGCCTTAAGTAAGGAATCGGGCAGCTCTTGGTAACGTAAAATCTACTATTTCAAATAGCTAAGCAACAGAATCTCAGATTGCAAAGTTGGTTTACCAGGCTGCCCGTAACAACTACAGCGGTGAAGTACCTTCTTACGTTAGCAGAATTTACCACAGAAAATCTCAGGGCGGGTCAACTAACAAACTTAACTGACATTTTCACTAAAATGCAGTAAGGCACTAGCCTTAAGTAACGAATCGGGCAGCTCTTGGTAACGTAAAATCTACTATTTCAAATAGCTAAGCAGCAGAATCTCAGATTGCAAAGTTGGTTTACCAGGCTGCCCGTAACAACTACAGCGGTGAAGTACCTTCTTACGTTAGCAGAATTTACCACAGAAAATCTCAGGGCGGGTCAACTAACAAACTTAACTGACATTTTCACTAAAATGCAGTAAGGCACTAGCCTTAAGTAACGAATCGGGCAGCTCTTGGTAACGTAAAATCTACTATTTCAAATAGCTAAGCAGCAGAATCTCAGATTGCAAAGTTGGTTTACCAGGCTGCCCGTAACAACTACAGCGGTGAAGTACCTTCTTACGTTAGCAGAATTTACCACAGAAAATCTCAGGGCGGGTCAACTAACAAACTTAACTGACATTTTCACTAAAATGCAGGAAGGCACTAGCCTTAAGTAACGAATCGGGCAGCTCTTGGTAACGTAAAATCTACTATTTCAAATAGCTAAGCAGCAGAATCTCAGATTGCAAAGTTGGTTTACCAGGCTGCCCGTAACAACTACAGCGGTGAAGTACCTTCTTACGTTAGCAGAATTTACCACAGAAAATCTCAGGGCGGGTCAACTAACAAACTTAACTGACAATTTCACTAAAATGCAGTAAGGCACTAGCCTTAAGTAAGGAATCGGGCAGCTCTTGGTAACGTAAAATCTACTATTTCAAATAGCTAAGCAGCAGAATCTCAGATTGCAAAGTTGGTTTACCAGGCTGCCCGTAACAACTACAGCGGTGAAGTACCTTCTTACGTTAGCAGAATTTACCACAGAAAATCTCAGGGCGGGTCAACTAACAAACTTAACTGACATTTTCACTAAAATGCAGTAAGGCACTAGCCTTAAGTAACGAATCGGGCAGCTCTTGGTAACGTAAAATCTACTATTTCAAATAGCTAAGCAGCAGAATCTCAGATTGCAAAGTTGGTTTACCAGGCTGCCCGTAACAACTACAGCGGTGAAGTACCTTCTTACGTTAGCAGAATTTACCACAGAAAATCTCAGGGCGGGTCAACTAACAAACTTAACTGACATTTTCACTAAAATGCAGGAAGGCACTAGCCTTAAGTAACGAATCGGGCAGCTCTTGGTAACGTAAAATCTACTATTTCAAATAGCTAAGCAGCAGAATCTCAGATTGCAAAGTTGGTTTACCAGGCTGCCCGTAACAACTACAGCGGTGAAGTACCTTCTTACGTTAGCAGAATTTACCACAGAATATCTCAGGGCGGGTCAACTAACAAACTTAACTGACATTTTCACTAAAATGCAGGAAGGCACTAGCCTTAAGTAACGAATCGGGCAGCTCTTGGTAACGTAAAATCTACTATTTCAAATAGCTAAGCAGCAGAATCTCAGATTGCAAAGTTGGTTTACCAGGCTGCCCGTAACAACTACAGCGGTGAAGTACCTTCTTACGTTAGCAGAATTTACCACAGAAAATCTCAGGGCGGGTCAACTAACAAACTTAACTGACATTTTCACTAAAATGCAGGAAGGCACTAGCCTTAAGTAACGAATCGAGCAGCTCCTGGTAACGTAAAATCTACTATTTCAAATAGCTAAGCAGCAGAATCTCAGATTGCAAAGTTGGTTTACCAGGCTGCCCGTAACAACTACAGCGGTGAAGTACCTTCTTACGTTAGCAGAATTTACCACAGAAAATCTCAGGGCGGGACAACTAACAAACTTAACTGACATTTTCACTAAAATGCAGGAAGGCACTAGCCTTAAGTAACGAATCGGGCAGCTCTTGGTAACGTAAAATCTACTATTTCAAATAGCTAAGCAGCAGAATCTCAGATTGCAAAGTTGGTTTACCAGGCTGCCCGTAACAACTACAGCGGTGAAGTACCTTCTTACGTTAGCAGAATTTACCACAGAAAATCTCAGGGCGGGACAACTAACAAACTTAACTGACATTTTCACTAAAATGCAGGAAGGCACTAGCCTTAAGTAAGGAATCGGGCAGCTCTTGGTAACGTAAAATCTACTATTTCAAATAGCTAAGCAACAGAATCTCAGATTGCAAAGTTGGTTTACCAGGCTGCCCGTAACAACTACAGCGGTGAAGTACCTTCTTACGTTAGCAGAATTTACCACAGAAAATCTCAGGGAGGGTCAACTAACAAACTTAACTGACAATTTCACTAAAATGATTACAGTGAAAGGGCACTCTGACTTTAGGCTTCACTGTATTTAAAAGGAAGAACAGCACACAGTTCAGCCCTCAACATGGTCCACGATAAGCATCTCGAAATATGACCAATTTAAACAGGCAGCTCTAATTAATGTAAATCTACTAACTCTGTAACATTGGTCACGCGACTTTCGCACATTTCACAAACAGTTGCGAATGACGTCTCTAATGGAACAGACTTGCTTCCATTAAGGTAAATTTCACTCCTTTCGCAGCGAAACCCCACAAACAGCAAACACAGCAGACCTTTCGGGAAGGGGAAACTATTATGAGCACTACGACTCTAACGAAACAACGGGCGGAAGCCATAGAAAAAGCCTCACTAAAATATTTGATGAATCGGTAGCGAAGAAGTACTCAAAACTGTTGTGTATAGGAATCCTGCATATTCGATTCGCTAGACAAACACACACACAACTCGTATTAATGAGTTTTATTACAAGAAGTTCAAATGGCTCTAAGCACTATGGGGCTTAACATCTGAGGTCATCAGTCGCCTAGAATTATAATTACTTAAACCTAACTAACCTAAGTACATCACACACATCCATGCCCGAGGCAGGATTCGAACCTGCGGCCGTACCAGTCGCACGGTTCAGGACTGAAGCGCCTAGAACCGCTCGGCCACCGCGGCCGGCCTCAACAAAATTAGAAATTACATCCAAGTCGGCTAACAAAGCCAGAGTTACTATGTACAACAGTCTCTTTTTAGCATCGCTGCTGCCACTCGCAGCCACTGTATCATTGAGTGTTATTATTAACGTCGTAGTTTTCAACACATAACACAATGTATATCTTCTTTAATCTGTCTACATCGGAAGTATAAAAAAAGTAAATAAACAAAAAAATAAATAAATTATGAATCACATTTCAAAACATATACGAAGTAAACAATTGGCCACTACCAGCTTTTAACAAGAATAAAAAGTATTTACAGCACATTGACACTTTCACCATTCTTCCGAATTATCATTTTTGACGCTGAATTATATGCAATGTTGCGGGCACTGGCGCAGATGAGACATTATCTCAGTGTTATATTTCTCGTCTGTTCAGATTCTTTGAGCGCCCTTTACTCTCTCCAGCATTTGTACCCAGCAGATAAAGTAACCTAGACTATCCAGGACGCCCTCCTCCAAAACCCCAAATGGCTCTGAGCACTATGGGACTTAACGTCTGAGGTCATCAGTCCCCTAGAACTTAGAACTACTTAAACCTAACTAACCTAGGGACATCACACACATCCATGCCCGAGGCAGGATTCGAACCTGTGACCGTAGCGGAAGCGCGGTTTCAGACTGAAGCGCCTAGAACCGCTCGGTCATAAAAGGCCGGGCGCCCTCCTTCAACTACAGCGACTGTAGAAGGGGTTGTCTTTCTGCTGGGTACCAAGGCACATGGGAATTTTGGGAATGAAAGGGCTGATCGTGCAGCCAAGGAAGCGTGTCGTGGCCGTCAGGTCTTTCAGTGTGATAACCCTCACATGCCCTCACCTCGCTGTTGCTGTATTAAGTCCTTTGTCGCTGGTAACGTGAGTGGCTAGAAGTGACTGACAACAAGCTCCATGTTGTCAAGCCCACAACTCGGCCGTGGCGTGCTTCCTTCTAGCCACGTCGACGGGCCGATGTCCTCCTTACCCGTGGTAATGGTTCCTTATTTACGTGACCATTACGGCACTCCAACCTCAGTTCTCGATACCAGTAATATCGAACTACTTTTCTGCGAAGTAACAGACATATTTTTGTGACAATATTCAAATTTGGTTTTATTAATGTACAGGTACTCCGATGTATGGATATATTACAGTGATACGGTTCTTGTGTGTATGCATATCTGTGAGAGTGTCATAATCTTTGACTTTTTTGTAATAGTTTTGGCGTAAATGCGCACAGAGCAGTCTTTGTTTCACTTTGCAGAAGTTATGTTGTTATTTCGCTTTGTAAGAGAACAGCCAAGTCATGTGTTTGGTTAAGTGGATATTAAATATGTGACGATTGATACAAAACTGTTTTCTTGATGATGTGACAACCAAGAAGAAGTATATATGAATTTACAAGAAGTTTATTAAAAATGTGGATGGTGAACGCCAAGTCAAAACTTATTTCTACCATGCCTTGTACTGATATGGGATTGTTTGATCATTAAGAATTTCTTGAAAAGTGCATTTTTTAGGTCTTCAAATATTGCTAAAATACAGATCCGGAACTTCTAGCAGCCAAATTGGAATCACCCTAGATTCAACAAGATGAGCCATAATGACTTCGACGAAATATACGTGCGAATCCATTCAAGGTAACTGCAAAATTAATGACCTTTTTACAGTGAATTCATTATTTCTATTCTGACGATACCATCCACAGTGAATAACTTAGTTGTTGCCCGATAAAGCGAACATATGCTGCGTGAGCAACATTATTAATCTGATTTCTAATCTAGTTTGCAAGTGGTAGTATTGTTAGACCGTCTCCGGCGAGAGAACACTCCGATGTCTGGTGCTTGTGGCGTGCAGATCACGAACGCCGGCGGATCTGCAGTCTATTTTATGCAATGATCAAACGAATGTGGTTCGCGTTTTAAGGTTTTGTGAATTGTCCCACGTTTTTAACAAGATTTTGGGGAGATTTTTTTAATATGTCAACTGGTTGGCTGGCTCACCCAAGTTTTTTATAAGTGGTCAGCCACTCACATTTCCCTGTGCTCTCTTTTAGCTCTTCTTTGTTTTTTTTCCTTCTGTTTTACATTCTTGATTAGCTGTCTTGCCTCCTCATTGGTTTTAGTGCATGTGAGAGTGCCTGCGCGATTGAGTAATTGTGTGGTCATTTCGTGTGCATGCGTTTACGACAGTTTTCGTTCTTATCTACATTCGTTTATTTTAATCATTGTTAGGGCGTTGATAACCACGCCGTTGGGCACCCATGAGATCGCCAAACCACACACACTTTCGCACACGCGTTGCAAGACAGAGAATACAATGGAATACCTAATTCTCTTGACGTGATACTACAAGTCCCATCGCCACCACAGCCAACTCGAAACAACGTCCTCGCGGAATAGGGTTTGTGCTGTGCAAAAACCGTTTACTATCGGTTACAGACAGCGGAGGTAAACCGGCCTCGCACCCTGCAAGTGCCCCTTCCAGTTCGGTCCCAAAATTTTGACTGTGCTTCTTCGTGCCGGTCAAAGCTCCTCGCGCCGAGAACCACCAACGATCGTACTCCGCTACCGCGATCTGTCTATCGACTGATCGATGCGAGCCGGCAAGGGTCAGCTGTATGGTCGTCCGTGTATGAGGATGTACTGCAATACGTCTAACCAACACATCCCGTATATGCTCGATGGAATTTAAGTCGGGAGAACGGGCAGGCCAGTTCATTCGCCGAATTTTCCCTCGTTCCAAGATCTCCTCTACCTGCGCTGTTCGATGCGGTCGTGCGTAGTCATCCACAAAGAAACAAGTCAGGACCGAACGTATCCCTCAAAAGACGAACATGAGGAGCAATAACGTTGACGGGTGAGAGTCCTGTGTTCAAAGATTTCGAGGTCAGCACGTCGATGTATCATTATTGCTCCCCACATCATAACACCACAACGATTGTGTTGGACAATGCTCCTGGATGTATTACGTGTTCCCACCTCTAGCCCAATGAGTGCCCACCAGCATTGTCATTGTGACACGGCACACCTTCGGCATGTGCGTCTTTTCAGTTGTACACTGGCCCTGCTTTCAGATTTATGGACGATCTATCCTTCCCCTAGTGAAATATGCTTTTAAATCCTTACACTCCTCTTTAGCAATTTTTCATTTCCTGTCAATCTCAATTTTCAGAAGTTTGTATTCCCTTTTGCCTGCTTCATTTGCTGTGTTTTTAAATTTTTTCCTTTCATCAATTACATTTAATATGTCTTGCGTTATCAATGATTTCTACTAGATCTTTTTTAGCTATTTGATTCTCTGCTGCCTTCTCTATTTCAGCTCCTTAAAGCTACCTTTTCGTCTTTTATTGTATTCCTTTCCTCTGTTTTACTGGACAGTTACCTGATGCTCCCTCTGAGGCTCTCAACAACGGCTGGTTCTTTCACCTTATCCAGGTCCCCTATGTTTTTCCAGTCTCTTCACGATGGCTACTGAAGCCAGTCACCGAAACGACAGAGTACATAGGCCGGATTCCGTTATTATTCTCAGTGATTGGTTCGTTTATGTTGCGAAAAACTGATCTGTGATCTGTGTACGGTACCCCTTTTCAAAAGGGATGCTTTGTGTCTTGAACTCCGCACCACATTTCCACACCATGAAGAGAACTTCAAAGTCTTTTTGGCTGCTGCGCACCTGTAGGTGGTATAATTCGGTCAATCTGATTCTTCTAGCAAACAAAGTCCAGTTAGTTCTCCAGTGCTCTTCTGAACCACAACTTGTAGGTTGACGGAGGCTGGTGCGATTACATTCAGGTTCTCTAGAATTTTCTCAATTTGAGAGTTTCTAGGATGTCAACTGGAAACCTGTTTGATTTCACGTCGACTCATTTCATTGACAAGGATCATCCGACTAGCCTGTCTTATCAAAGGAGGCGCACGAGTCTGACTTGCAGTTTTGCGTGGTGTACTGCCTATGCAGATCTTTGACCTGGACAGACGTTTGACGTGTCTTGCAGGAAGCTCTTTGATTTTCGGGAGACAATCGGACGATACGGTTGGAGGATTTGTTTTCTTTTTAGTGTGACGTGGTGGGGCAACAGTTCCTAGATTTCAGCTGTCCAGGCTGCTCATGGGTTTCTTCACACCTTTTGTCTGCTTTTGGTTCTGCTCACTCACACAATCGCAGGTTGTTGAATCATATCATGCTAGTGCTAATCTGTGGGCGAGATCGATACATGCCATTTGCTTAAGCAACACATTGTAGATTTAATCAGCTGCACTCATGTAGAACGAGTTAATTTTCTGATCTCTCGCCATTACTTGGCTTTCCGGTTGAAAATATGATTCAATGTTTTTGCGTATGTGTCTGAGTCACGTGTCCATATGGACTATTACGTCCACACATGCTGTTTGCATACACGACATGTCTGCCGCTAAAACGCCCTTTCATTCAGTAGCAAGACTGTTCGATTCTTTGAAATGGTTATTGTGTATATAATGTAAAGTAATTTATCTTCTTCATACTCAGTTTCAAGTTCGTAATTGACTGAGGAGGTGTACTGTACATTTTCATAGTCTGTTCCTTTTGCAATGACGTAGTTCAACAGGGTAGGCGAAATGAAACTAGCACACCAGATATTTCATGCTCTTGAGAAAAGCAACTCAACTTGCATCATATGCCCTGTGTTGGGATGTCGTAAGTTGGGTTGCCTATGTTAATGGGTATGAAAAATTTTGCAGGCCAGTTTTATTTTGCCCATCTTGCAGAAGCTTAAAATCTGCAGCAGGTTATTCATTTGTTTCATCCCACGTTTAATTCCACCAGCACTCTTATGTTTCAGGTACATTTCACTACATCAAGAGCAATACTTCTGATTTCCTGATTTTTCGGCATTTCTGGCAAAGTACGTGCACAGCAGACTGGCGGCAGATACAGCAGTGCCGCCAGCATTCGGTGCACATTAACTTTCACCCAGTGCTCACAAGGAATCCCCTATGTGTGAGTCGCGAAAGACCAATGATGTTTACGGCATTCGACCCCCCATATATTGTCTACCATGCAACCACAGTTTTGGCTGCTAATGGCAACAGGGGACTGGACTGGAGGTATCCAATAGTGAGCACAGTCTGAGGCTACGGAAAGTACTTGAGCTGCTTAGTAACTCACAACATTGTTACCTTGCTAGTGGTGTTGATACAAAGCATAACAATGGCAACGGAAAGCAAAGCAAACATTGAGTAATGTGTACAACAACAATTTCCGAAGTTGAAATTTCGTCATGAAGGAACCCAAGGAATTTCGGCGAGTGAAAAATAGTGTCAGATGAAATATTAGCGTTTCTGCAACATGAGTCAGTGGAATGAGTGGTGTCGCATACGCTTTACTGTACGCACGATGTACATGATGAGTACAATGATGAGGATATGTGTTTAACAAGTGAAAGTGATATTGAAACAAGTGTGGAGCCATGTAGTTCATTATCCTTGACGAAAAAGGAGGCACAAATGCTGTCCCCAATTGAACCTAGTCAAGGACGTTCTAGGAGCGCGTACTAAACATAATTACATATAGAGAAGATCATCTGCAGCAAAGTAAAAAAAAAATATGAACAGATTTCGAATAAATCCACAGAAATATGACCGTATAGTGCATAAGGAAAACTAAGGATATTCAAGGGACGACAAGGCGCGCTTGTTACAAAAACCTGTTTGCGCTTTTCAAGGAGACGCGATTCAATTTACGGGATCTTTGTTGATCCATTATGGACTATGGGACAACGGCTTGCATGTATTTCTTGATGCAATTATTTACCAACGGCCGTATGTATTGTAGAAATTTATTTTATGAACCTCTTATATGCTACCAGTTTTGGCATTACGTTGATGCCATCTTCAGGCCCCACACGTCATAGTCGTAAAATTGCTATACACGGAAGGAGCCATATAACTGGATCCGTGAATCAAATCGCTATGCAACAGCCCTTGGTGGTTAGGCGACACAGACTGGGTCGGTGCACGCTAGTGACCTACTACGCTATGCACATCAAACTGGGCCCAACACAGAATACAGTGATTTCAAGAGGAGCATTAGATGGTTGCGGAACTTCAAACAATCCTGCAGAATCGGAAGACCTAGGACAGCGAAGTTTCAAACAAAGGGTCAAGTGAACGATGCACAGAAAACTGCGGAATCGGCCGGAAAACTTGTAGATGAGATAAACTAACTTATCCCATAGCTCAGTCAGGAATTTGTTTTCAGCTCCGACCGATCGATTATTTATTGTGCAGCGAGAAGTTGGAGGAGGTCTGCCCCTCACGATTATTTCTCGTGTGCCTGATCTTGCAAGGGTAGTAGAGAATACTTACGTCACAGCAAGCAAGAGTGGGAAAATGGGAGTAAGAGATCTACAGTTGTGGTATGAGCACTGGTTTTCGCCAATAGATGGTCTAAATAACTTTATTTTGCTTAAATTATTCTCTGCGTAGAAAAAAAAACCTCATTTAGAGCAAACTATTCCTGCTGAAAAGTGCGTGATACTGCAACTGCAATTCAAAGGTCAGGGTTTCTACATTTCAGCCAGATACACCACATAAACCGCATAAACATGTGCACTGCACGGAATACCGTCTATAACGCTAAATTTCCTTGTCCTCAAAGATACATAATCGGTGTACCCTCTTAGTTCTACTTATTTCCCTGCATAATTATTGGTTTCTGAGACACATGAGCGCCACTGACTCCTTTTCTGGTTGAATATTTAATTTGAGAAGACAACCTTTATTTTCTGTTGGCTAGTCCTGCCAGGATAACTTAGTTTTCAGTATGTTCCAAGTCTTATCCCATTACCTGTGCGCTGCCTCTTGTCATCTGAAATCTCGTGATGCTATATTAAATAAGTTATGAATTATACGAAATTTTGTTGATTTTAGAGGCTCAGTCCCAATTTTCACCGTGTGAGATCTGGGTTTCTCCCGGGGTCTACTGTTCAAATAACTTATGGGAATGCAATACGTTGACTTCCATTTACTTTTTATTCAGTGACCAGAAGTACGAGCAGACCGTTGGAGTTGCAATGGAAAACCCTTTGTCACCTATTATTGCCAATTTTTGTTATGCAAGACTTCGAGGAACTTGCCTTGGAATCGGCAGCATTGAAACCTGCGTTATTTGACTTCATGGCAGTGAGAATTTGATCAACGTTTTAGAAAACCTGAATTCAACCAACCTGAATATCTGTTTCACGATAGTGGTGAAAAAGGTGAAAAAGGGTGGCTGTCTACCCTTCCTTGATGTGATGGTCAGGAGGAAGATTCATGGTGATAGTCTTTTGCGGAAATATCATGTGAAGTCTGTTTCTTGACCGGCATCTAACATCACAATCCTTTTAGGTTCCGTAAAGAATGATATTGGTTTACATAATGCCCGTGTCTATCTGCGTAAGGCGCGTGTCTACCATATTCCTTGCAGTTGTGGTATGTCATGTATTGGTGAGACTATCAGGGCTGTAGAGGATAGTTGTACTGAGCATAAGTGTCACACATGCTTACAACAGCCGATCAGTTCTGGCATTGCAGGGCATTATCTTGCCACAGGCCATCCTATGGAATATAACAACGATTCTAGCATGCACTCCCAGCTATTGAGATATTGTTATTAAGTAAGCAGTTGAAATTAAATTAGCCAGTAACGTTACAAGTGTGTGTGTGTTATCTTCCCGGAGTTTCCCTGGAAACTGAGGTTTTAAATTCCCTTGCAAAGCGATTACTTGCTGCAGTTATGCCTTAAAAATGGCAAGGTGTACTCCTGTCGAAATATCGGCGGTTGTCAACAATATCACCTGGTTGCTTTCCCGCATGTTATTTGAAAATTTCACATTGTCTCGTTTAGCTGGACATCAGTCTTATTAACGCGACTGCTTCTATCGTAGTATTCGCCAATAAAATACAATATCGATTGTGAAGTTAATTTCCAATTACTGGCAACCATTGTCGATGCGTATTCGAACACTATCAAAAGCAGTTACAGAGTGTGTTCAATCGAGAGTGCCCAGAACTTTTTGCCCACGCAGAAAAATGTGGTTTCTGTTTTTCACCTATGAACATGTTCGTTTTTAGAATTCCTCAGTTCGTACAAACGGAACCGCATAGGATCACTTTGTTGTCCGTTGGTCTCTCTGTGCGAATGTTAAAAACCCTTTTCTACATTAGCAGGTAAACGTGTCAAGTTGACATTTATGACACATACTAACTTCTACAGACCTTTGGGGTGTACGAAATTGAAGCTTCTAAGTCAATGCAATCAAAAGATACGGCCATTTACTTCACATGTTTTTGATACTCGAAAACTCGCTCATCAAAACGTATAGGATACTTCTCGTTGATGTAGAACCATCAAATTTGGCAGCAAGGAAGATTTGATAGTACAATTAAGGGGAAAAAAAATCGAAAATTGTTGAACTATAATTATATCACACGAAAATAAAGTGCTTTTGGCGTCAGTTATCAGACTGTCAGCTGGTCCGTCTGTTAAGACCGCTTTTTCTCAGGAACGGCTGTCAGGTTGAAATGTATGCCACAGTCTAACGTCTATGGTCCCATGGCGGTATGGGAAAGGTTAGCTTCTATGTCAATGCTGTCAAAAGATACGGTCATTTGTGTCACATATTTTGATACTCGGAACTCACTCATCAAAACCTGCAGGACAGTGCCCGTTGACTTAGAGTCATTAAATTTGGCAAGAAGCAACGTTTCACAGTAAAGTAAACGAAAAAAATCAGAAAATTGTTAATTTGTAGGTACTGGGTGATCAAAAAGTCAGTATAAATTTGAAACCTGAATAAATCTCGGAATAATGTAGATAGAGAGGTACAAATTGACACACATGCTTGGAACGACATGGGGTTTTATTAGAAGCAAAAAAAAATATACAAACGCTCAAAATATGTCCGACAGATGGCGCTTCATCTGATCAAAATAGCAGTAATTTGCATAACAAAGTAAGACAAAGCAAAGATGATGTTCTTTACAGGAAATGCTCAATATGTCCACCATCATTCGTCAACAATAGCTGTAGCCGCGGAATAATGTTGTGAAGAGCACTGTAAAGCATGTCCGGAGTTATGGTGAGGCATTGGCGTCGGATGTTGTCTTTCAGCATCCCTAGAGATGTCGGTCGATCACGATACACTTGCGACTTCAGGTAACCCCAAAGCCAATAATCGCACGGACCGAGGTCTGGGAACCTGGGAGGCCAAGCATGACGAAAGTGGCAGCTGAGCACACGATCGTCACCAAACGACGCGCACAAGAGATCTTTACGCGTCTAGCAATATGGGGTGGAGCGCCATCCTGCATAAACATCGTACGTTCCAGCAGGTGTTTATCAGCCAGGCTGGAGATGATGCGATTCTGAAAATATCGGCGTACCTCTCACGCGTCACGGTAGCAATTTTGCTGTCCAGCGCCATCTGTCAGACACTTTGCGATTTTTTTTTTGTTCTAATAAAACCCCATGTCATTCCAAGCATGTGTGTCAATTTTTACCTATCTACATTATTCCGTGGTTTATTGAGTTTCCAAATTTATACTGACTTTTTGATAACCCTGTATATCAGACGAAAAACGTATTTCTTATTTCATTTGTTGTCCGACATCAGACTTCAAATTAAAACACTCTCCAAAGGCTTCGAATCCGTGGGACCGATACCTTGTCAGTATCAATGACGATAACAGGCAAAGTCATCGAGATACTCGATTCACCTAATGGATGAACTGAGTATGTACTAAATATATTTGTACGGGACCCTGTGTGCGCGAGTCACACTAGCAACTGGCCAGCTTTTCGTACTGAAGGAGCCAGACCAACTGCTGCTGTTCTTCATACTGCAGTACTTTATCATGCTGCGAGCGATGCACGTCGGCGACCTGCAGTCGCGTCTCAGTGCCCGCCGCCAGCCCTGGCGCAGCTCCAGCTAGCGACCTGCCGCGAAATTAAGCCGTGGAGTTGTGCGCTGCCTCTGGCGGGTGGGACAGCAGATTAAAAGCTTAAGGCCGCACTCTTGCTGCCGCTGTTAATTTGGCTCTAGAATAGCGAGCTCAATGGAGCTTACACTAAATGAGCGAGTTCTGTTCCCATCTCGGGCGAGCCGCTTATACCGAGCCCTGGCCGCCGGCCTGCCGGGATCTGCCCCACCGCTCGCCCGTCTGCTTAATTGGAAACCCAGCTGCCGATCTGCTGCAGCGGGGGACGCCAGCGTGCGATGGGACATCGATCCAGGGAAATGCGCCTACTGGTGAACCAGAACACCAGTCCCCTGCTTTGAGATACAATACTGGCCATTAAAATGGCTACACCAAGAAAAAAATCAGATGATAAACGGGTATTCATACGACAAATATATTACGCTAGAAATGACAAGTGGTTACATTTTCACGCAATTTGGGTGCATAGATCCTTAGATATCAGTAACCAGAACAACCACCTCTGGCCGTACTAACGGCCTTGGTACGCCTCGGCATTGAGTCAAACAGAGCTTGGATGGCGTGTACAGGTACAGCTACCCATGCAGCTTGAACACGATATCACAGTTCATCAAGAGTAGTGACTGACGTATTGTGACGAGCCAGTTGCTCGGTCACCATTGACCAGACGTTTTCAGTTGGTGAGAGATCTGGAGAATGTGCTGGCCAGGGCAGCAGTCGAACATTTTCTGTATCCAAACAGGCCCGGACAGGACCTGCAACGTACGGTCGTGCATTATCCTGCTGAAATGTAGGGTTTCGCATGGATCGAATGAAAGGTAGAGCCACGGGTCGTAACACATCTCAAATGCAACGTCCACTGTTCAAAGTGTCGTCAATGCGAACAAGAGGTGACCGAGACAACCAATGGCGCCCCATACCATCACGCCGGGTGATACGCCAGTATGGCGATGACGAATACAAACTTCCAATGTGCGTTCACCGCGATGTCGCAAAACACGGAAGCGACCATTATGATGCTGTAAACAGAACCTAGATTCATCGGACAAAATGACGTTTTGCCATTCGTGCACCCAGGTTCGTCGTTGAATACACCATCGCAGGCGCCCCTGTCTGTGATGTAGCGTCAAGGGTAACCGCAGGCATGGTCTCCGAGCTAATAGTCCATGCTGCTGCAAACGTCGTCGAACTGTTCGTGCAGATGGTTGTTGTCTTGCAAACGTCCCTATCTGTTGACTCAGGGATCGAGACGTGGCTGCACGATCCGTTACAGCCATGCGGATAAGATGCGTGTCATTTCTACTGCTAGTGATACGAGGCCGTTGGGATCCAGCACGGCGTTCCGTATTACCCTCCTGAACCCACCCATTCCATATTCTGCTAACAGTCATTGGATCTCGACCAACGCGAGCAGCATTGTAGCGATACGATAAACCTCAGTCCCGATAAGCTACAATCCGACCTTTATCAAAGTCGGAAACGTGATGGTACGCATTTATCCTCTTTCCACGAAGCATCACAACAACGTTTCACCAGGCAACACCGGTCAACTGCCGTTTGTGTATGAGACATCGGTTGGAAACTTTCCTCATGTCAGCACGTTGTATGTGTCGCCACCGGCGCCAACCTTGTGTGAATGCTCTGAAAAACTAATAATTTGCATATCACAGCATCGTCTTCCTGTCGGTTAAAGTTCGCGTTGTAGCACGTCATATTCGTGGTGTAGCAATTTTTATGGCCAGTAGTGTATTACAGGGAATGACTAGCAGTGGTACATGATACCCTCCGCCATGCACCATATGATGCCTTCCAGAGCATGAATGTGGATGTGTATGTTGCCACTGTTAGAGGTAAGAATTTACCTGCTGCCAAAAGTTCTATGGGTACATATATATCTGGGCCAAAAGTACATTTACGTGAAAAAAGTTGTGGGACATCTTCTAACATCGTCAGACTTCCTTTGGCCTGCCGCAGTGCAGCAACACGACCTGGCATGTAATCAACAAGTATCTGGAAGTCCTCTGCAGAGACACTGGGCTAGGCTGTCTCTTTAGCTGTCCTTAATTGTGAAAGTGTTGCGAGTGCAGGGGTTTGTGCACAAACTGACCTCTCGATTATATCCCATAAATGTCGATGGACCTCACGTCGATCTAGGAGGCCAAACCATTCGCTCGAATTATCCAAAATGTTTACCAAACCAATCCCGAGCAACTGTGACATGGCGCATTGTCATCCATAAACATTTCATCGTTATTTTGAAACATCGTCTCTAAGTGGCTGAACATAACCATTTCCTCTCAACGATCGACTCAGTGGGACCACATAACCCACTCCATTCCATGTAAACGCAGCCTACACCATTGTGGAGCTATTACCAGCTTGCACAGTGCCTTGTTTACAACTTATATCTACGGCTTCGTGGAATCTGCACTGCTCTCGAACACTGCCATCAGCTCTTATCAACTGAAATCGAGACTCATCTGACCAGCCCACGGATTTACAGTTGTCTAGGGTGCAACTGATATGGTCACGAGATCAGGAGGGGTGCTGCAGCCGATGTCATCCTGTTAGCAAAGGCATTCTCGTCGGTAGTTTGCTGCCATAGCCCATTAACAACATATTTCTCCGCACTGTCCTAACGGATGGGTTCGTCGTACGTCCCGCGTTTATGTTTGTGGGTTGTTTCATGCAGTGTTGGTTGTCTGTTGACACTGACAACGCTACGCAAACGCCGCTACACTCGGTCGTTAAGTGAAGGTCGTTAGCCACTGCTAGTTTGTGGTGAGAGGAAATGCCTTAAATTTGGTATTTTCGGCACTATCTTGCCACTGTGGATCTCGATAGACTGAATTCCCTAACGATATCCGAAATGGGAAGACCAATGTATCTAGGTCCAACAACTTTTTCGCGACCAACGTCTGTCAATTCCCCTCGTGCGGCAATAATCACGTCGGAAACCTTTTCACATGAATCACCTGAATGAAAATGACAGCTCCGCCAATGTGCTGCTTTTTCGTATCTTGTGTACGCGATACTAAGGCCATCTGTATATGTACATATCGCTGTCTAGTGACTTTTGTCACTTCAGCGTATTTGGTTTCCTGAAACAAAATGAGTGGGTGAATGTGTAAGGTGGTGTGGTCTCCTGACCTTCATTTCTTACATATTCCGTCCTCACAATCGTATTCTGCACATCAAGACGCTCCATTCGAACCCAAACTCGATAAGGTAGTCAATTTTGTATGAATTCATGTAAGCGATATGCAAATCTAATAAGTAAATTGCAAGTGCTCACCGAGGTTGAAAAAGTCGAGGCTGGCGTACACAACATGAAAGCCACAGGAATTTTCGTTCTAAATAGGCAACCATCCCACTGGGAGGCCCATCCCTTCAGAGGGTTAAGTCAACACACACCTACTTCGGCTGGAGCGACCGCCCAGAGAGAAGACAGCTTTTGCCAGAGCAAAGGGATTACGACCCTCGTGTTTGACTTAAAAGCAAATTCCGCTACACTGTGTGGGAGCACCTAGAAGATGCATTTTTCATGGACCGACTATGTACGAGGGCAGTTCAATAAGTAATGCAACACATTTTTTTCTCGGCCAATTTTGGTTGAAAAAACCGGAAATTTCTTGTGGAATATTTTCAAACATTCCCGCTTCGTCTCGTATAGTTTCATTGACTTCCGACAGGTGGCAGCGCTGTACGGAGCTGTTAAAATGGCGTCTGTAACGAATGTGCGTTGCAAACAACGGGCAGTGATCGAGTTTCTTTTGTCGGAAAACCAGGGCATCACAGATATTCATAGGCGCTTGCAGAATGTCTACGGTGATCTGGCAGTGGACAAAAGCACGGTGAGTCGTTGGGCAAAGCGTGTGTCATCATCGCCGCAAGGTCAAGCAAGACTGTCTGATCTCCCGCGTGCGGGCCGGCCGTGCACAGCTGTGACTCCTGCAGTGGCGGAGCGTGCGAACACACTCGTTCGAGATGATCGACAGATCACCATCAAACAACTCAGTGCTCAACTTGACATCTCTGTTGGTAGTGCTGTCACAATTGTTCACCAGTTGGGATATTCAAAGGTTTGTTCCCGCTGGGTCCCTCGTTGTCTAACCGAACACCATAAAGAGCAAAGGAGAACCATCTGTGCGGAACTGCTTGCTCGTCATGTGGCTGAGGGTGACAATTTCTTGTCAAAGATTGTTACAGGCGATGAAACATGGGTTCATCACTTCGAACCTGAAACAAAACGGCAATCAATGGAGTGCCGCCACACCCACTCCCCTACCAAGAACAAGTTTAAAGCCATACCGTCAGCCAGTAAAGTCATGGTTACAGTCTTCTGGGACGCTGAAGGGGTTATTCTGTTCGATGTCCTTCCCCATGGTCAAACGATCAACTCTGAAGTGTATTGTGCTACTCTTCAGAAATTGAAGAAACGACTTCAGCGTGTTCGTAGGCACAAAAATCTGAACGAATTTCTCCTTCTTCATGACAACGCAAGACCTCACACAAGTCTTCGCACCCGAGAGGAGCTCACAAAACTTCAGTGGACTGTTCTTCCTCATGCACCCTACAGCCCCTATCTCGCACCGTCGGATTTCCATATGTTTGGCCCAATGAAGGGCGCAATCCGTGGGAGGCACTACGCGGATGATGAAGAAGTTATTGATGCAGTACGACGTTGGCTCCGACATCGACCAGTGGAATGGTACCGTGCAGGCATACAGGCCCTCATTTCAAGGTGGCGTAAGGCTGTAGCATTGAATGGAGATTACGTTGAAAAATAGTGTTGTGTAGCTAAAAGATTGGGGAATAACCTGGTGTATTTCAATGCTGAATAAAACAACCCCTGTTTCAGAAAAAAAATGTGTTTCATTACTTATTGAACTGCCCTCGTTCTTTTTCACAGGTGGACAGTAAACACCTAATGGAGATGCTACATATTTCTTCATTGGTCGACTTAAACGAAACGTCATTCTCTCGTTTAAAATAGCAACTCTGATTGGCGGAATATTTCTGACACAAAGAGCCAGAGGAGTGAGGGAAGGAAGCGAATGATAAACCCTTGCAATTTTTCAGAAAAAGGGGCTGTTCTGTTGTCGCTCTTGGAGCGGGAACACGTAACGAGAGCGAGTGCTCTCGTACATGTACGCATGGAGAGAGGAACAAAGCCTCTCCTCAGTACATCACTGGGAGAGCACCTCTGTCGTTAGCGAATCGGAGTGATACTCGCGATTAAGCGTTGTTCACTGTGTTGGCCGCCGCACTTATGGTGTGGTGTGAACACGGACAGAGTACTAGTGATTGATGAAGGTCAATCCAGATAGAAAGAGATAGTTGTGTTATTTGTTAGCAGGGAGCGATGCAGGCAGCAGCCGTTGCAGCTCATGGTATTGTGCGCTACAGAGTATGCGAACCCCATGTGTCCTCCATAACAGTACACTCCATTACATTTCTCACGTGACAGCCTTGACCATACCTAGAAGACTTATTCAAGTTGTGTAGGCGTGGCTCTCAGCCATTCTGCCGAGTAAAATACATTCTTAAAGAAAAGGGAGAAAAGAACCTTTCCATACTTTGTAAAATAATAGCATTCCTATTCATAAGAGGCAATCTACTGTTCTGAAAAGAACCCACAAATTTATTATTTCATAAGAAAAAGTTTCACTTGTTTTCTCAGAATTTTTTGCAATAAATAATATTTTTCGTTCATTTAATGTTTTTCTTATGCTAACTAGCAATACTCCAGTACCCAAGTATTCCACTAGTTACGTAAGAATATATAGTATTTTTGTGTCTTTTCCTTACACCAAACGACTCCAGAAGATATTTGTTGCTGAATGTTTTTCAAATAGTTCTTATTGGTACATTAGGAGCGTCTGTCTGACTTCTGTAGTAGTGTGAGGTGGAAATTGTTTCTTGCATGAGCCAAAGGGTACTTGTTGGATCAATCCACTGTGCAACTTGACAAAATAGAACCCACACACTCACAAACGGTAGGAACATAGTTTCAAATTTCATTAAGTGCACAGATCACAATTTTACAGGAAGCGAAAAAAACTTATTTAGATTATCTTCCAGAATTAGTCATTACTGAAATCATTTCCTAATTTATGAAGGCTCCATTTTAATTGTAAATTGTGTAAGTAGGCTGTTTAGGTTCTTATATGTAGGCTGTTTAGGTTCTTATATTGGTAACGCCGCCGCCACGTAGCGCTCTATATGAAAATCACTGGCTGTGCTGTGTGCAGTCTGTGGCTAGTTTGCATTGTTGTCTGCCATTGTAATGTTGGGCAGCGGCAGCTGGATGTGAACAGCGCGTAGCGTTGCGCAGTTAGAAGTGAGCCGCCAGCAGTGGTGGATGTGAGGAGAGAGATGGCGGAGTTTTGAAATTACATATATTATGACTTGTGATGATATTAAGGTAAATACATTGTTTGTTCTCCATTAAAATCTTTCATTTGCTAACTATCCCTATCAGTAGTTAGTGCCTTCCGTAGTTTGAATCTTTTATTTAGCTGGCAGTAGTTGCGCTCGCTGTAATGCAGTAGTTCGAGTAAGGAAGATTTTTGGTGAGGTAAGTGATTTGTGAAACGTATAGGTTAATGTTAGTCAGGGCCATTTTTTTGTAGGGATTTTTAAAGTCAGATTGCGTTGCCCTAAAAATATTGTGTCAGTTTAAGCACAGTCTCGTATACAATTCTTCTAAAGGGACGTTACAATTGCACTTAAATCCTCAGATGTAATGATGTCCGAGCACTTACGAAGAGACTTTTCTTCCAGGCCAAAATCTTGTTTGAGGGTATTAATCAATCTTCTCTCACAGGAAAGAGCAAAATAATCATAGAAATGCTGGTGGCTGCTTTGTTTTGAAGCCAATAAATTAGAGCATCGATAACATGAATGTGCTTGTTTTGATGTGCTTATCTGTCTTCAAGGAGCCTGGAGCTGGAAATCGAATTATCGAAAGCTCAAACAAAGGATAAAACCATTCATTTATGCCATCTTTCCCACACGAGTAACACATCAATGCACCGACATTACGAATTTCATTGAAAATGATAACACTCGCCAACAGTGAAAATGTTTCTGGCTCAAAAATAGTTAATCCCTACATATTTCCATCTGCTGAATTAAAAAATCACCATAAAAATGGCAGATTAGCTCTTGCTTTGGAGATGAAGTGACAGTTCAAATGGCTCTGAGGACTATGGGACTTAACTTCTGAGGTCATCAGTCCCCTAGAACTTAGAACTACTTAAACCTAACTAACCTAATGGCATCACACACTTCCATGCCCCAGGCAGGATTGGAACCTGCTGCCGTAGCGGTCACGCGGTCCCAAACTGAAGCGCCTAGAACCGCACGGCCACACCGGCCGGCAAGTGACAGTTCATTTTTATAGTCAACATTTTCAGTATGAGGGAATTTTGTTTTCGAAATTAGCACATCTGTCCAATAACAAAACACAAATGCCCTTAAACTGTTTGTAAGTCATAAGCAAACATAACTGTTGCTGTGATTGTGAGTTTCATATAGTTCTGCTGCAATTAAAACAGAATTTGTGGTTTGAGAGTGCTTTTGTAGTTAAAATTCTTAAAAATTCTAAAATTCTTAAAAATGCTACGAAAATGCCTGTCTATAAGGTGAATAATATTTGTTACATTTGTGGTGAAATAACGTTTTCCTCACAGAAGCGAAGTCCGACGCCTCTTGCGAAGACTGCCTATCAGCAGTATTTCGGAATGAAAGTAAAGAACCAGAATTAGTCTTGGGCTCCACATATATGTTGCAACGCATGTTCAGATACAAGCGAGAATGGCTGAAAAATAAGAAACGATCAATGGCTTTTGCTGTGCCTGTAGTTTGGCGGGAGCCTGCAAACCATACAGGTGACTTCTATTTCCCTTTGACTCCACCTGTAAAGGCAAGATATCTGTGAAGTAAAGGACAGTTCAGTACCCGAATCATCGATCTGCTAATCGACCCATTCCGCATTCAGATACTTCACCAATTCCCGAAAATTGTGTATTTGAAGTAGAAAATGGAGACAGTGTGGAACAAGAAGAAGAAGAAGAAGAAGAAGAAGAAGAACCAAACAAGCCTTCCACATCACGTGACCATGATTTTGATGGAAAATATGATACACCGCACAGACTGAGTCAAGCGGAATTTAGTGATCTCACTAGAGGCCTTGTCCTGTCAAAGGAGAAGGTAGAAATTCTTGGGTCGACTTCAGCAATGCAGTCTTCTCGAAAGTGATGTGACAGTCTCACAGTACAGAAAACGTCACATGGAACTGCTTCCCTTTTCGGAGAAGAAAAACAATCTTGTTTGTTACGACATTAATGGCTTAACGAATTTGAACCATGATCCGAACGAATGGAGGCTATTCATACACTCTTCCAAGCTTAGTTTGAAAGCTGTGTTACTTCACAATGGCAGCCGTCTTCCTTCTGTTCCTTTTGGTCACGCAGTTCATACGAAGGAGACATATGTAAATATAACGGACCTGTTGGGCTCAATCAAATATCATGAATACAAATGGAAAAGTTGTGGTAATCTAAAGGTAATTGCCATACTCTTAGGAATGCAGCCGGGGTATACAAAACATTGCTGCTTCTTATGTATGTGAGAGAGTAGGTATAGGAAGTCGCATAATGTTAAAGCAGACTGGCGTGTAAGAAATCTTAACCCTAGCGAGAAAAATGTCGTTGCCGAGCCTCTCGTGGACCCGAAAGATGATCTTCTTCCACTCCGACATATCAAGCTGGGTTTGATGAGAAATTTTGCCTAAGGTATGAACCAAGAAGGACGGATCTTAAGTACATAAGAGAGAAATTTCCTAAATAAGTGATGCAAAAGTTAAGGAAGGTATTTTTATCGGGCCAGAAATTCGAGAATTTGGGAGGGGAAAGAAAAGGAAGCTTGGGAAGCCTTCAAGGTATTTGTTCATGGATTTTTAGGCAACAAAAGAGATGATAACTACACTAAGTTGGTGACAGTGCTCCTGCAAAAATACCGTAAACTTGGTTTCAACATATTCCTTAAAATCTAATTTCTCCACTCCCGCCTAGACTTTTTCCCTCCTAATTGTGAAGATGTCAGTAATGAACATGGAGAAAGATTCCATCAAGACAATTCTGTTATGGAACACAGATATCAGAGCTACTGGAATGAAGCAATGCTTACTGATTACTGTTGGTCTTTGTGAAGAGATGCTCTGGAACTCCATTACAAGAGGCAAGCTGTTAGCCGATGATCTCATGCAGCCACCATATGATTCTCTTCAGACCCTACCATCTGAGAGGCATTCTTCCAACAGCTTAGAACTCTTAAAATGTAAGCCGGCCGCCGTCGCCGAGCGGTTCTAGGCGCTTCAGTCTGGAACCGCGCTGTTGCTACGGTCGCAGGTTCGAATCCTGTCTCGGGCATGGATGTGTGTGATGTCCTTACGTTAGTTAGGTTTAAGTAGTTCTAAGTCTAAGGGACTGATGACGTCAGATGTTAAGTCACATAGCGCTTAGAGCCACAAATCTTAAAATGTAACTACCATTTTAAAAAATTCAAATACATTTTCAGCTTTGTTAGCATATGTAATTAAAATTTATCTTCTTTTCTTAATCCGTTAGTAAGAAATACTTACACCTTGTGTGTATCACAGAAACTAGAGCTAACGATAATATTTCATTGTCATATTAGTCTTTCGCGACCCAAAATTAGTGAGATTTGACTCATGAAGCGCTGGAAACAGTCAAGCGTTGTTTTTTTGTTGCCCAGTGTTACTGACTTCCTTTTCACGCTGTGTTTTAATTTTCAGAGTCTAATTCTCATTCCGTTTCCTTTCAATCGCTGTCCCAGGCATGTACTCAACACCACACTGTGAGTTGCAAGATAGAAACAGTGAGAACAGCCGACAAAAGAACGGCCTAATAACACAGGTTGGGAAACATGTCCTGCACCTAATACGTTTTGAACCGTGGGCTGCGGTGTACACAATACGATTTCATTCGATTGCTATTTTTCAGCATTTAATTACTTTGGGAATGTATACGAAATGACCCGATCTGTCTCAACAGCATTAAAAAACATACCACATTTGGGGTGAAGCACTTTGACCTCTGTTGCATTTAACAGTTTTAGAAACGTTTCTCCTCAAAGAGCATCATCGAAAAATAGCTCAAAATGCAGAACCGTCAGTGTGATGAACATATCGTGACTAATGAAAATTTGTGCCACACTGGGAGTCTAACAAGGATTCGCTGATTTTATGGGGCAGGTTGCCTCACTATCACACCAGTGGTTGCAAACTATGTACAGTCATGCCAAAGGGATGCCACGAAAATACTTGCACGCTCTGCAACAGTAAAAGATAAAAGAGGACGAAGAAGAATCCATAGGCACCTTCGAGATCCGTTGTAAGATATGTGCCACCTTGCCACGCAGTTCTGATCGATCGAACGCTAACCTCTTCTTCTCAGAGTAGCAGCTGCAATCTACTTCCTCAATCATTTGCAGGATGTATTCCAATCTCTGTCGTCCCCTAAAGTTTAATTCCCTGATGTCTTAACACACGTCATTTCATCCTGTCCCATCTTCTTGTTAGAGTTTTCCTTTCGTTTCTTTCTTCATCAGTTCTGTGGAGAACCTACTCTTTCCTTACCTTATCACTCCACCTGATTTTCAACGTTCTTCTGTACCACCACGTCTCCAACGCTCCGGTTCTTTGCTGTTCCGGTTTCCCCTCTGTTCATCATTCACTGCTATAGAATACTGTACTCCCAAAGTACATTCTCAGAAGCTTCTTCCTTGTGTTAAGGCCTATGTTTGATCTCAGTAGACTTCATTGACCAGCAATGACCTCTTTGTCTGTGCTAGTGTCCTTTTCATGTCCTACTTGCTCCTCCGTCAGGGGTTATTTTACTTCCAAGGCAGCTCAAATCCTTAACTTTGACTACTTCCTGAGCACCAACGCTGACTTTACTTTCTCGCTATCCTCATTTCTTCTCTCACTATTTTTGCCTTTTTCCGGTTTACCCTGAATTTGCATTTTATACTCATTAGACTGTAGTTCTCCTTCACTTTCACTCAGGATAGAAATGTCATCATCTTATCATTGACATCCTTTCACCCTAATGTTTAAATAGCATTCTTGTATATTTCCGCCATTGCTTCTGCTAAGTACAGACTGAACAACAGGGACGAAGGTCTGCAACCCATCGTACCAAGTTTTTAATCTAAGCACTTCGTTCCTGGTCTTCCAATTCTGGTTCTTGTAAATACTCGTATTGTATATTACCACTCTTCCCCTACAGCTTACCCCTACTTTTCTCAAGGTTTCTAATATCTTGCATCATTTTACATCGTCGAACGCTTTTTCCAAGTTGACAAATTTTGTTAGCGCTTCTTGATTTTTCTCCGTCTTGCTGCTCGGTGGCTCATCGGCTGGAAGATTGAGATGTGACTTACGAAGCGTATCACGTGACATCAGAAGCGACTCTAGCGAAGTCATCGGTCCCGATCGCCAAGAGAGAGAGATTTTTCATTTTAGCTTCAAGAAGAGAAAAAATTGACAAAATGGACATTCAACGAATTTTACTCTATACAACAACAGCATACAGCAGTTAAAATCGCGGATTCTTTGTACTGTTGGTGACCGGTTCCGGTTGTCGTAACCATTATCTGACCAAAGTTTATGTGTAGCAGTTAGTGCTGGTCTCCTATTGGTTGTTCACAGTGGCTCCGAGCATCGACTGCTCGTATCGTCCCGATAAGATAATTGTGCTCGATGATGGTTGTGGGAACCGAAATCAGTTACCACCAACAGGAAGAAAAGATGTTACTTTTTAGATTGTTACTTTTTATTGTTGAATAAGAAAACTTAAACTTTAAACGAAAATGGCTCACCACAAACGGTAGCGGTTTTCTAACTTTTGGTTCCACAACTGTTAATGACGGAGAGAGACGACAGTATACAACTTTTCGTGTTTCACAGTTTGGTAGAAAACTATACAATACCAGGTAAGTTGAAACGCCAAGTAGAAGCTAGTCGCTTAAAAAATGTTGGTAAATCTGGCGACTTCTTTATCAAAAATTAAATTGGGTTAATGCGTTGCTGGATGCTTACAGTGTTCCACATACAGGCGTGCTACTGTGTCTTTGTTTAGTAAAAATATTGACGAGTCAGTGGGGAGATTACTTTTCGATATGACTTTGTCTAACAATACACTCGCAGAATTCAGCACGTGGTGGAAGATCTCAATACGTAAATGACTGAAAAATTAAAAAGAGATGAACGTGGGTTCCGTCTCGATGAGGCCAAAGCCAATAATAATGATGCTCACTTGAAATGTTACATATGTCTCTAAGGAATTTTGATTGCTGTGTTCATGTGCGATCCTAGTTGGTGACCTTTCGCTCATTGCTCTAGGCGGCACTGGCTTCAGTCGTGCAGTTTGTGGCTGTTTCTAATGGGTATCACTGTGAGGGGGGTGGGGGCATAGAGCGAATCAAGGGCCGTTCAGCACGACCCACGTGTCCCTCCGATCGGTCCATTACTGAGGCCGCCAAGGGTACTGTCTGCATAGACAGATTTTCTTTTTCAGCAAATTTTTGTCTTTTCAGAAACATCTGACAGTTGAAGTTACATTACTCACAATTGATTCATAAACATTGAGATTTAAACAGCAAGTATTATCTAACCTCACTAATCCAGCATAATTGCAAATCATCAAATCAAATATAGCTCTGTTAACAAATTTTAGAAACATTACGAAAGTGAAATATCCAACTAGCCCTTTTATCAGCAAACTCACCTATACTATCGCACTGGGAAAAACAAAATCATAATTATTTGACATATTTACCTTGTTTGCATGGAGACTTCTACTTCCAAGTTCAACAATATTGACATACTTAAATTAATCTAACACTTGGCGGCTTCACACAGCACACCACAGTAGCTACCTGCTCCATCGTCTTTCCGTACAGGCAGCTACCTACAACTGAGTGCCAAGCGCTCTCTTACTCCAACACTATAATAACTTCAGACCAGAAGCGGTATCTCTGGTTCTGCGGTCTCATACAAATGTGCCCCAGTATACTCCTTTCACACTCAGTCCTCATCTGGCTCTCTCCAACAATCACTTGCCTTTGTATCACTGCATCAACCTTTCCTCACAACCTTGTGCCACAGGCAGTGATGAATTCACACGTTGCGCAGGTTTTATGTGCTGAAGTTGACGAGTTTTACAGGTATACAACTTTACCTATATCTGTACTGCATATGGCCGTGATTTTCCTGTCCATTCACTGGTATTTCGAATAATCCTTTACATTAAGATTAATATTTCCTTGGTTCTTGAGACTGGCCTTGTGGCTGATATACCATTCAAACTTAGAGATTTAAAATCAAGATAACACATCACGCATCAAAGAGCTCACATCCGCGCTATATAGTGTATCTCTGCTTCCAGTATACATATACGAAAATGCTCTCATATGAATCACAGATTTCTACAACTATTTAGTAACAAACACACTGATGTTAGTGATCTTTTTTTTTAAGTTTCAGCCTAATATTCCACATCATACTTCAGTGTAGCTTTCAAATCTGTCTTCTGGCGTATTAGTCTTGCCACAGGAACGTATAACTTATGGTAGAAATTTCACAGTGTCTCTGCACTATATTATGTTAGACCCAGTGTTCAAACCGTCACCGTCCAGTCACCCACCCACCCTCCCCAATATTCAGCATACTGTCCTCCTGCACATCGATTACAGATAACGCGTGACTAAGATGCTCTATTATAGAACACAAATATTCGGTATGCGTCAATGACTCAATACGCTTCAAAACGCCATAAAGCTCCTTCTGTTCAGTTGCACTATCTAAATGTCCAAATGTATCCGATAAGTATTAGAATATTCTCCACAATTATCGACCCACTGCTTCAGTCAATAAATCCTATAAAGCAGGGCTTCCAAACCTTTTCAGCTGGCGGACCCCTTCTTCAGTCGAAAATCCATGGTGGACCCCTAGTCAGACGAGAGCAAAGAACTTTTAATTTCAGATCGAAACCCATGGGAACTGAAAGCTTCTTAATGCAAGTGCCATGTTCCCAATGACCCTCCATCACCCCTCCCCCCCCCCCCCACCCCCACGAAGTATCAATAGTCTTTGGTTTAGAGATGAATGAAAACTACTTGAAATTAACAATCCAATTTGAATTCCCACTGTATCCAGACACTTACTAGTGGATTTACTCCCTTTGTTCAGCCCACTATAGCCTGATTAAAATTACTTGGTAATTGACATTTCACACGTTGGAGCTGCCTTCCTCCAAGAGCAATCAACGTCACGTCCAAACTGTTCGCTGTTGACAAGCTGCCGCTTGACGTCTGTTCACTTCCACTGTTTGCCTACTGCTGTGTAAGGTGCATGCATATATCGTAACATTCGTGTATGTTGGTCTGTGGTTTTTCGTGAAATCCGAAGAAAAATGGTCAAATGTATGTAAAGTCTATAGGACTTAACTGCTGAGGTCATCAGTCCCTAGTCTTACACACTATTAACCTATTAACCTAAGTTTAACTTTCGTTAAGGACAACACACACACACACACACACACACACACACACATGCTCGAGGGAGGACTCGAACCTTTGGCGGGAGCGGCCGCACAATCCATGACGACATGGCGCCTTAGACTGCGCGGCCATTCCGCGCGGCTGTGAAGAAAAGAGGCAGACCCATGATTCGGGATGCAAAGACATGACGAAATAAAGGAGGCCAAGGAATTGCCTTTACAGAAGGACTATTGTGACATCTGTTGTACAATGTGTGGGAATACATTCACCCAGTTTACATGTGTTTCCAAAACCGGATTTCGTAAGCCAGTGTCCCAGTTCCGCTTTTGATTGGTCAGGTAAAAACTTCAAAATCGATTCTGGAAATGTGCTTTTATAAAGCTGTTTTCCAGTTCCACAATCGATTTTCGTGTCCACGTAAAATGGCCTCTGAGCACTATGGGACTTAACATCTTAGGTCATCAGTCCCCTAGAACTTAGAATTACTTAAACCTAACTAACCTAAGGACATCACACACATCCATGCCCGAGGCAGGATTCGAACCTGCGACCGTAGCAGTCCCACGGTTCCGGACTGCAGCGCCTAGAACCGCACGGCCACCGCGGCCGGCGTGCCCATGTAAACAGCTCGGAAAGTTTACTTATTTTTACGTCTTTGCGTATCTACTGAACGGCAGCTGTCAGTCAAGACCACCTACAATAAATCAGACCTTAAGGCAGATATCGATAGTTGACAATATGGTGGCAATCGTGGGGGAAACGTGTTTCCATAACGCGTGTGTGTAACATTGTATACGTGACGTTCAAGAGAAGCGAAAGCATTTATTATTAGCTGTTATTTATGCTATATGCTGTGAATGTCGTCAAAAGTGCTACGCTAGTATTTATTTTCTGGATTCTGTAGTAACTTCGGCATAATTTAAAGTTTAAACTGTTCTTGCGATGGGTCGTAGCTGTTGTGTACCAGGATGTAAATCCAATTACGGCAAAACATACGATACCTCAACATTTAAGTTTCCCAAGGAAACAGCATTGAGGAACAAATGGATTAAACTAATTCATAGAGATAATTTTGAAGTGAACGATAAAGCTGTGGTATCCATTAAGCATTTTGAACCTAAGTTTGTGGTTAGGGAAGACATTTTTCCTCTGGAAAATAGTGAACCAATACGTGTGCCACGAAAAATACCAAAACTAACAAATGATGCAATCCCAACCATCTTTCCTAATCAACCTTCTAATCACACAGTACCAGTTCCTAAGCAAAGGAAGAATCCTGAAAATCGTGTTCAACAGCTACTGGAACATGATGAATATAGTTTCAGTAAGTGGTGCGAAAATTACAATATACCTGACTTTCAGCATTTTAAAAGCGAAGTGCAGAAAAGGAATGTTTGTCCATTTACAATTTTAGTAAAGTGATGACTACGTATCTTCATTAAATTAAAGGATGATTCAGTCAGTGATGTGCCACTAGTTTCAGTGTGCTTCAAAAAAGTGTTTCAAAAAAATGTATGTTTGCCTACAGAAACCTTGAAATGGATACTACAGTCTGGGGGGGGGGGGGGGGGGGGGGAAGAGAACTTGAAATGCGACAAGTGGACGAAATTTGATAATCTGGTGAATCACCTAAATGGTTTCACAGATAACTCTACTGGCACCATTGACAAGATTATAATTTTAGTCAATGTTCTCAAACAAGCACTAAAAGCTGGTAGTGACTTTGACGCTGAAATAGCACCTAAAATAGAATTTGTTTTGGAACAGTTACAACTCGCAATAACAAAGCAAAGTAGATATTCTCCTGAGCTTTTGATATGGGCAGCAACCATTTGCTTTTCATTTCCTGGTGCCTACCATCACTTGAGAAAAGCAAATGTGTTAACATTACCTCATCCTGCCTATTTAAGGCAGTTTCTATGCAAAATGGGTCCAAATAAACCTTGTATTGGTCCGTCACAGGTAGCTTTTTTGAGGGAAAAAAATAAATTTCTTCAGGGAAGTGACAAGGTAATTTCAGTGATGCTAGATGAAGTTTATGTTAATTCAAAATTCTCTTATAAGGCAGGAAAGATACTTGGTGTTGCTGAGAATACTTCAGATACTACAACAGCAGGTACAATGCAGGTTTTCATGGCATCATCTTTACATTCTGATTATAAAGAAGTGATAGCTCTCTTTCCTGTAAAAAATGTTAATTATGATACTCTACTGAAAATGACAATTGATGTATTAAAGTTAATGCATGAGCTTCAATATGATGTTATACGCCTGGTAACAGATAACCATAGCACTAATAGAAAAATGTATCAGCTTATGTGTGGTGGCACTTTACAGCCGTGTATTACAAATCCCGTCACTCCATCAAAATTTCTCTTTCTTCTGTTTGACAATGTGCACTTGCTTAAGTGTATCAGAAATAACTGGTTGAATGGAAAAAATGAATCCTTCATAATGCCAAATATTGAGGATACAATTGCTTTCATCAATACCTTTCTACACAGTGATGAAGGGAATGCTGCAAGTGAATATACTGTCAGTGAAGCAAAGTTTTCCGATTTGAGGAACCTGTTTCATTCTGAGAAAAATAAACTGTTGAAACTTGCCCCAAAGCTAGTGAGAAAGGCAGTATATCCAACTTACATTGAGAGACAGAATGTTACCCTTGCTCTCAGTGTTTTTGATTCTAAAAATGTGGCAGCACTAGAAATTTTGAGAAGTCAGGGGATTGAGATTTCTGATCGCACTATTCAGTTTTTGAAATTAATCATTAAATGGTGGACAGTCCTAATGTACAGCATCCCATGAAAGGCAAATACACATCAGATGATAATTCTAGCCCAATCACTGGACCTACTGACTCCTAACTTGTGTTTCTTGAAAATTTCAAAACATTTCTTGATATCTTGCATGCTTTGCCTACTCATGGAAAATTACCAATGAAACATATACTGCTTTCTCTCACACACTTGCAACAACAGTTCAGTTATGCAGATACATTTTTAACACTTACAACTGGTCCTATATTCTTACAGAAAAATTACTAACTGACGCTTTGGAAGCAAGATTTGGAGCTTATAGAAGGCTAAGACGCTGCACATATAATGTTTCAGTTGAGCAAATCTTGGAATCTGAGAGGAAACTGAAAGTAATAAGTCTACTAAAGCTCAGATCTACTAAACATGGTGAATTTACATTAAATGATATTGCAGCAAAAGTAAATTACAGCATAAAACACCAAACATATGAAAATTTAGATAAATTAGAACCTGCTCTAGAGGAACTAGCAAACATTCCCATGATAGATGAAGACTTGAAAGTCTTGGTTTGTATTGGTAGCTACATCAGCAAAACAGTGCTTGAGAAGCTGCAAAAAGGTGGAAAATGTTCAGGCTGTGAAGAAATGTTGCAGACACAGGATGAAATTTTGTTGCAGTGTTAAACCAAAGAACTCCTTTCCTATTTCAACCAACTGAATCGTGGGGGATTGAAGTGTCCTTCTTCTATAATGATTTCCTTGTGTTGTAATATATATATAAACTTTTTCAAGTTCTGATTAGCAGCACATATGAACCAGAATTCCTAAAACTTGAAAATCAGAGAGGTGCAGTACTTGCTTTAGGAACTGAATTGTGTGAAAATGCCGTTAGTAACCTCAGTGATGTGTGAAAATGTGGCATTCCTTTAAATACAATAATCAAGAAAAGTGTTAAAGTGCTTCCAATATTTTTATTAATAATTACACAAAACTGTTGAATGAAAAGTGTGTTTCAAAGGAAATTGCTCGAACACTAGTCAAACAAAACAGAGGAACTCATGGAGACATTGCAGCAAAAATAACAAAACGCAAAGTGGCCAAGGTGAGCAGGAAATAAATCCAACAGGTACTCAAAATCAAACACTTCTAACATATTATGTAATGACAGTGACTAGAATTAACTGCATGTTGTTTAATACAATTTTGAGCTTTAGTTACACGCTTCATTTATTATTGCTATGTAGCTTCTATTGTGCAAATTATTATTAGTGTCCAAATATGCCATTTACATGTGTTTTGTAGTAGTTTATTGGATTTGGTTTTGAGTTGCATCTCATAATTTTACTTCGTCATAGTTCTTATTACGTAATTTGTGGCTTTAGTGACAACTTTTTATTTAAGTTTGAAGATAGAAAAATACATAACAATACATTTCTTATGCAAAGGAAGTTTGTAAATTATTCGTATTAGGGTAGCGCTGAAATACTTGGCCTAAGACGGCCGCCATCTTGGTTTCTGTGTTTTGGTCTGATGTATTGTTATTGGTCTTGCGTCAGTCCATAGCCAGCAGCTAGCAGGCAGCGTTGCAACAGTGTACTGTCAGTTGGTAGCTGGCAACTTGCAGGCGACGTGGCAACAGTTTAGCCACAGCTGACTTCAGCTACTACTCGGACACTATATTGTGGCAGTCAGCCTCGACTGTAAACAAATTAGGAAAACAAACAAACAGATTCTCTTATTTCTATATAAGAAGACAAAGCATTTCACAGAACGTAAGACTTTTTTTTCTCAAGGGAAACAATGCTGGCTGAGGAGATGTACCTTTTACAAGCCGGCACGTGAAAAGTCCTCATTTGTTTACGCTCGCAGCCAGTTGCCACAATATAGTGTCAGAGTAATAGCAAGTAATTGTAATTGAAGTGTAGGCTGGCCATATTTTTAACTCAGAGGACGGAATATATTATAAAGAAAAGAAATTAGCTTTAGAGATCATTTTAATTTTCGTAACAAAAATATCAATGCCAACAGAATTCAATTAATAATTATTTTGTAAATGATAGAAGACAGAAACAAAATTCTTCCAGAGTTATAGTTCAGGTACGTTCACTGAGCATCTACGAAGAAAAATGCTTTCTTCTTTACTATAGATGAGTCTGTAGGAATAATAATGGAATCCTAATGTGATGGTTGAGGGTGCTTCTGCTGACACAATTTTCAAAAGTTGGGTTCAATTCGTGACAACTGGAGACGGATGTCTGGTTCCACATCTAGGCAGCTTCGGTACTTAGTTTTGTGGGTAGCATAGATCGAGAATCCAGATTCACACATGTACGTTGTGGCAAGCGGAAGAAGAACACGTTTTGCATTTTCAACAAGGGGGTAGTATTTCACGTTATCCAAACGGAACCAAAAGTGTGTGTAACCATCAATGTCAAAACTTGGTTTCAACGTAGGGTCGGTGGCAATTTCTATCAACAACTTATATTCATTTGATGATAGAATGTTCGACTTTCTGAATACAGTGAATGGGTTGACCACCCAATCGTGTTTCTGCAGCTTCTCATCTTCAGCTGTTGGGAAATAATGCTCCAACAATGACATCAAGCTTCGGAGATGTTTCAGGATTTGACGAAACAAATTCTTCCCAAGCGCCAATGTTTTGTTTTTCAAAAACTTCTTGAGAAGAGGAAAACACTCGACTTCCACCTCCTCGACACCCTCTGCCCAAAAATTGATTTTCCTCTTGAACGCTCGAACTTTGTCGATAGCAGTTTCGCTTTGCCCTTGGAGTGAAATATTCATTTCGTTCATTTTGGAGAAAATATCTGACCAATAGGCAAGTATACACTACCAATTTTCGTCATTAATAAGGTCTGGTAATTTGGTGTTATGCTCCAAAAGCAAAAGACTACCAATCTTAAATCGTACAACCGAGAGACTGCATTCCCACGTGAGAGCCACCCAATCACTTCTGTGTGGAGAAGCAGGGAACGATGGAGGCTTCCCATATCTTCACACAGTATTGTGAAAAGTCTTGACATCAACTGCCTTGATTTTATGTAGTTAATGATTTGAATGGATTCGTCTAAAACTTTCTTGAACGAAACATGCATTTGTTTCGTACTGCTGCAATTCATAGCGTTATTTTCGTCATTGCTCCGATTGTAGGACCCGTCATAGCTTTTGCACCATCTGTGAACACATCTATGCAATTAGACCATGAAACTTGGTTAGTCCTTAAAAAATCATCAAATAGACGGAATATTTGAGCATCTGTTGTGTTGGCAGGTAGTGGTCTGCAGAATAAGAGGTCCTCCTCACACCATCCAGAATATTCATAACGGACAAAAGCCAATAAAATCGCTAATCCTGCAACATCAGTGGATTCATCTATCTGCAGAGAAAATGAATTGTGTTCGACGCGAGAAACAAAAGTGTCTTTCACATCATTTGACATGTCAACAATGCGTCTCTTGACAGTATTGTTTGATAATGGCACCGAAGATACAAGCTTTACTGCATGCAAGAAACAATATCATTAACACACGGCTTTATGAGATTTTCTGCAATGGTATGAGCTTTGTCTGTTTTTGCCACTCGATAACTAACCAAGAAAGAAGCTTTTAATGAATTTTCATTAATTTTTTTTATGAGTTTTCATGCAATGCTGAAAGCAGCTAGTTCAGCATTCTTCCTTTTGAAAAAATCGATGTCTTTAGCCTGGAAATCCGGGTGAGTACCTACAAAATGACGGCGAAATTTAACTGGAACCATTGAACTCTTCGCAAGGACTCGCGCAAAAATTATACACTGAGATTTACCCTCCTTTGTCTTCATAAAGCCCATTTCTAAATAGCTTTCGTTGAACTTACGCTCCTTGGTTATTTCCCTTCCACAGGATATTGCAACTGATGGAGTACTTACAGCGTTTTCACATAATAAATCCGGCTGTGGAGCTACTTGTGATTGTTCTTCCTTTGGTCGTCGTCCCTCCTCATTCATTTCAACTGGAAACTTCCCTTGCTGTGAAGGCGATGGAGGAACTGCACCCTTATTCAATGGTCCTGACTTCAGCCACCGATCCACAGTCGATCAGAGAAGCCACATTCCCCGGCCCTAAACTGTGAATGCGTTCTCACTTAGAAATCGCAAAGGCTGCTTAGGAATGTGACCTTAAGTAAAAGTACACATCTTTTTCACACGAAAAAAAAGTTATGACTTTGATTTTCACATTTTTATTAAATAATTTTACTCATTATTTTTCACGATTTGGTGAAAGGTGGCGGCGGACCCCCTAGAAAGAGCCGGCGGACCCCTAAGGCGTCCGCGGACCACACGTTCGGGAAATATTGCTGCACCATCACAGGAGACCGCCACCTTGTGATAGCACCAAAAGCCAGCAGACTTCCCTATCCCAGCATGGATCGATTTTCACTTAGGCCATCGCACCCACATTTCAACAATTTGTAGAGAGTTGCACATGTAAAAATTAAGGTCTTTCATCGACGGCGTGCAAGAAGAAGTCGCAATGCGTGTAAAAAATAGTGATACCTCACCCTCCTTCACCACGATCTCAGGCATGTTTTGCGTATCTCTCCAATATTTATTATCATCTTGTTTTACTTGAGGAACCGTATCTGTAGTCACCTCCATCCTCACCCAAGCATATAACACGAGGTAATAGTCTGACATTGATTTACCATATCAGATATTTTAGTATGAACTGGGAGAGAAACAGTGCCGATAAATTATGAGGAGCAAGGGGAAGATCTAACTCGAGATTGCTATTGTTACTGCATATTAGAAGTGTATACTCTGACGTTTCGCCCACAAGAATCGCACTGTACCGCGTACTTCAGTGATGGAGTGTGTGACCAGCTGACACGCCATTTCAAGTCGCAAGTTGCGACTTACCTGTTATCCGTATCGCAGCAGAACTCGGTCTACAGGTAACATGTAGTCTCTTCTGACAATTCGCAGTATTATTATGCAGTAGTCCTGGAGTGGAACGACACGTGTAACTTAGTGTATGAAGTCCCTAAGTAGAAGACGGCCATTAAGAAAAATTACTCATATTAACGATTCTGCTAAGCTCCAAGAAACGAAATAGTGTTGGATTAAGAAAAGATGGCCAGTAACCTGCACTGCTACAAACAACATCAATAAACTAAGGTTCATAAAATCTTTATGACACGTCGCATGAAGGTTCGGACTATATCTAATATGAGCGTGGGCTCATGTGGAACTGAGGCTTTGGCATGCTACGAAAGAGTAAGGACACCTTCATACACTTTTGAAAGTTTTCGTCTGATACGGAAAAAAGTTGATCGTCACTTTCTTTTTATTAGGATGATGGGAACCATTTGACCAAGGCCGCACAGGCGTGTGTGATGCCGATCAGGAATACCAGATCTTGCACCATGCGATTTCCATCTTTTCGGCAAGCCGAAAGAACATCTGGGGGAAAGAGATTGTCCAACGTTGTAGAAGTTCACGCTGAGTTTTTCGAATGGCTCTGTGACCAAGGAGCGGAACTGAATCGTTGAGGAACTGAACGATTGGTAGGACTTTCCAACGGTTATTTAACGGGCTCTTGGTGACTATGTTGCTTTGAAGTGTATGCAGAATTCAATAAAGGTTACTTGACGTGTCATAAAGATGTCTAACTTACCTCTTGAACTCCCCTCGTTATTTCGTTGGTTAGTGAGATCTGTTCGGCAACACAGCTAAAGCCACCTATTCGACTATGATTTCCAATTTACGCATCCGCTGTAAGGTTATTAGCTTATTTTTGATATTCCTTGTAAGTGGCGTGAGCTCTTTTTTTATTCGATGTTCCATACGTCATATCTGTGCACTGGCATCTTTCGAACAGTCGATATATTACGCCACAGTAGCACTGTCGCTGCCAGTAGTAGGGCTATGTTTGAACACCTCTCGAACTGTTCGAACAATTTCCGTCGGTTTATGTTCGATCTTTTGATCGGCCTGCGATCTAGTGATGTTTGTTAGTACTATCACACGGAACTATCTTTGCGTTTTTAATGCACTACGGACTTTAATAATAAAAATAACTGTAAAACAAGAACTGAAATATCTTCTATGCCGCAGGTCAGGCTTAAAAACGGCAACTCATGAATAAGTAAAGGATTTTAATTACGATTCTGTAACATTCACCAGCTTTCGCTCGCCTGCGATCTTGTGACGTCTTATGGTACTATTTCCAAGAGGGGTCTTGCGGCTGTAATTAATGCTCGCGATAAAAATTAGTCATTTTATTACTGAAATGATAATTAAATGGACACCCTAGCTGCAAACAGGCGTTGATGTACTTCATTGGGGACATGTTGAAAATGTGTGCCCCGACCGGGACTCGAACCCGAGATCTCCTGCTTACATGGCAGACGCTCTATCCATGTAAGCAGGAGATCCCGGGTTCGAGTCCCGGTCGGGGCACACATTTTCAACATGTCCCCAATGAAGTAAATCAACGCCTGTTTGTAGCTAGGGTGTCCATTTAATTATAATTTCATTTCTAGCAAAGCTTCATGGTCATCCACGGTAACTGCTCTCTCGGGAACAGATGCTACGGTAATATATAATCACATATAATATATAATCATATATAATATATAATCATATATTTCCTCTGTTCGGCACAGATCGCTTGGTTAACTTTCTTTATTGTTTCGTCTGCATATTGCCGTCCTGTTCACAAACTGGTTAAACTATGGTGAACATTAATTGAATTGTTCATTTGAAACCTACTTCGTAAATCATTGCCGCCTCTCATAAACATATAGCCGGCCGCTATGGTCGAACGGTTCTAGGCGCTTCAGTCCGAAACCGCGCGACTGCTACGGTCGCAGGTTCGAATCCTGCCTCGGGCATGGATGTGTTTGATGTCCTTAGGCTAGTTAGGTTTAAGTAGTTCTAAGTTCAAGGGACTGATGACCTAAGATGTCAAGTCCCATAGTGCTCAGAGCCACTTGAACAATAAACATATAGAATATTATACTTGGTTCAGTTAAGTAATATTATTTGGAGGACAACATTTTCGTCTTTATCTGCCAAAGAAACTGGTATAGCCATACGTATTCAGATACAAAGATATGTAAACGGGCATAATACGGCGGTGCGATCGACAACGCCTATATAAGACAACAAGTGTCTGGCGCACTTGTTAGATCGGTTACAGCTGCTACAATGGCAGGTTATCAGGATTTTAAAAAATGGTTCAAATGGCTCTCAGCACTATGGGACTTAACGTCTGAGGTGATCAGTCCCCTAGAACTTAGAACTAAAAATGGTTCAAATGGCTCTGAGCTCTATGGGACTTAACATCTGTGGTCATCAGTTCCCTAGAACTTAGAACTACTTAAACCTAACTAACCTAAGGACATCACACACATCCATGCCCGAGGCAGGATTCGAACCTGCGACCGTAGCAGTCGCGCGGTTCCGGACTGCGCGCCTACAACCGCTAGACCACCGCGGCCGGCAACTTAGAACTACTTAAACCTAACTAACCTAAGAACATCACACACATCCATGCCCGAGGGAGGATTCCAACCTGCGACCGTAGCAGCTGCGCGGTTCCGCACTGACGCTCCTAGAACCGGTCGCCGTCCGCGGCCGGCTATCAAGATATAAGTGAGTTTCAACAGGGTGCTATAGTCGTCGAACGAGCGATGGGACACAGCATCTCTGAGGCAGCTGTGAAGCGGGTATTTTCTCGTACGACCATTTCACGAGTGTACTGTGAATATCAAGAATCCGGTAAAACATCAAATCTCCGACAGCGCTGCGGCCGGAAAAAGATCCTGCAAGAATGGGGCCAACGACAACTGAAGACAATCGTTCAGTGTGACAGGAGTGCAACCATTCCGCAAATTTCAGCAGATTTCAAAGCTGGGCCATCAACAAGAGTCAGCCTGCGAACCATTGAACGAAACATCATCGACATGGGATATCGGAGCCGATGGCCCACTCGTGTACCCTTGATGATTGCACGACATAAAGCTTTACGCCTCGTCTGAACCCATCAACACCGGCATTGGAGTGTTGATGACTGGAAACATGTTGCCTGATCGCAAGAGTCTCGTTTCAAATTGTATCGAGCGGATGCACGTGTACGGGTATGGAGACAACCTCATGAATCCTTGGACCCTGCATGTCAGCAGTGAATTGTTCAAGCTGGTGGAGACTGTAATGGTGTGGGGCATGTGCAGTTGGAGTGATTTGTGACCCCTGATACGTCTAGATAGAGGTGACACGTACGTCTCCCCAGAAGTCCAGAATTGCTACAGAGTGGCTCTAGGAACCCTATTATGAGTTTAAACACTTCCGCTGCCCACCAAATTCCCCAGACATGAACATTCTTAAGCATATCTGGGATGCCACATCATGTTGCGGCACTTCTGAATGCTTGGGGGGAGGGGGGGGGGCTACACAATATTAGACAGGTGTACCAGTTTCCTTGGCTCTTCAATGTATATCCATACATACTAGAATTCGTATCATAAAATTGTTCAAACACAATTGGAGGTTGTTCAGTGGTAGGATTTAACGCTATTTTCCCCAGTGTTTCAGGTAAATGTCAAATTTTAAGCAGTGACATAGCTTATTGTTGTGGCTAGTTCAAAGTTCCTCGTATACCGCAATGCGCTCACGCTGCGTGCGTCAAATGTCACGTTACTGTTCAAACAAGCTCGATACTGCATCGAACGCTGCAGCGTGTCGAGAAATCTCGAGCCCATTCGAACCCGAGTGTAGTTTGCACAACGCTAGCGAGTAGCTTTCTGCGAGAACTGAGGAAGTCGGATTTTGCTCACGCTACTAAGCGGTCTGGAAATTGCTAGCAGAGTACAGAGATAAATAGGCAAAAGAAGCTGGATTTTGTTAACGTGGTTAGGTAAAGATTGATTTGAGGAGTGTGAAGATATTCTGGTAACGTTATTGCTGCATTGCTCACTTGAGCATAATTTATGATGTATCTGATAAGGGGAAGTTTATAGTGGAATTTTTCTTTATGGGTTCGGGCCACTTAGTTTGACTGTCGAGACGAGATCAGTTACAGTCATCTATTCACACGGCTTGCACTCAGAAGTTATAGATTTACCACTCCTTTACCATTCTATTAACCCATTTCAAGACACAGTCATATTTTTTTTTATAAAAAGAGTGTTTTTTGTAAAGATGATTTCAGTTTTTCAGAAAATAGAATTTCAATATAGTTTTACATTGCTAGTCATTAAGTGAAACCGTCTCCTCACGAAAATTTTGTTTTCTAATGAACCATGGACCTTGCCGTTGGTGGGGAGGCTTGCGTGCCTCAGCGACACAGATAGCCGCACCGTAGGTACAACCACAACGGAGGGGTATCTGTTGAGAGGCCAGACAAACGTGTGGTTCCTGAAGAGGGGCAGCAGCCTTTTCAGTAGTTGCAAGGGCAACAGTCTGGATGATTGACTGATCTGGCCTTGTAACAATAACCAAAACGGCCTTGCTGTGCTGGTACTGCGAACGGCTGAAAGCAAGGGGAAACTACGGCCGTAATTTTTCCCGAGGGCATGCAGCTTTACTGTATGATTAAATGATGATGGCGTCCTCTTGGGTAAAATATTCCGGAGGTAAACTAGTCCCCCATTCGGATCTCCGGGCGGGGACTACTCAAGAGGATGACGTTATCAGGAGAAAGAAAACTGGCGTTCTACGGATCGGAGCGTGGAATGTCAGATCCCTTAATCGGGCAGGTAGGTTAGAAAATTTAAAAAGGGAAATGGATAGGTTAAAGTTAGATATAGTGGGAATTAGTGAAGTTCGGTGGCAGGAGGAACAAGACTTCTGGTCAGGTGACTACAGGGTTATAAACACAAAGTCAAATAGGGGTAATGCAGGAGTAGGTTTAATAATGAATAGGAAAATAGGAGTGCGGGTAAGCTACTACAAACAGCATAGTGAACGCATTATTGTGGCCAAGATAGATACGAAGCCCACACCTACTACAGTAGTACAAGTTTATATGCCAACTAGCTCTGCAGATGACGAAGAAATTGAAGAAAAGTATGATGAAATAAAAGAAATTATTCAGATAGTGAAGGGAGACGAAAATTTAATAGTCATGGGTGACTGGAATTCGAGTGTAGGAAAAGGGAGAGAAGGAAACGTAGTAGGTGAATATGGTTTGGGGCTAAGAAATGAAAGAGGGAGCCGCCTGGTAGAATTTTGCACAGAGCACAACTTAATCATAGCTAACACTTGGTTTAAGAATCATGATAGAAGGTTGTATACATGGAAGAACCCTGGAGATACCAAAAGGTATCAGATAGATTATATGATGGTAAGACAGAAATTTAGGAACCAGGTTTTAAATTGTAAGACATTTCCAGGGGCAGATGTGGACTCTGACCACAATCTATTGGTTATGACCTGTAGATTAAAACTGAAGAAACTGCAAAAAGGTGGGAATTTAAGGAGATGGGACCTGGCTAAACTGAAAGAACCAGAGGTTGTACAGTGTTTCAGGGAGAGCATAAGGGAACAATTGACAGGAATGGGGGAAAGAAATACAGTAGAAGAAGAATGGGTAGCTTTGAGGGATGAAGTAGTGAAGGCAGCAGAGGATCAAGTAGGTAAAAAGACGAGGGCTAGTAGAAATCCTTGGGTAACAGAAGAAATATTGAATTTAATTGATGAAAGGAGAAAATATAAAAATGCAGTAAGTGAAGCAGGCAAAAAGGAATACAAACGTCTCAAAAACGAGATCGACAGGAAGTGCAAAATGGCTAAGCAGGGATGGCTAGAGGACAAATGTAAGGATGTAGAGGCTTATCTCACTAGAGGTAAGACAGATACTGCCTACAGGAAAATTAAAGAGACCTTTGGAGATAAGAGAACCACTTGTATGAACATCAAGAGCTCAGATGGAAACCCATTTCTAAGCAAAGAAGGGAAAGCAGAAAGATGGAAGGAGTATATAGAGGGTCTATACAAGGGCGATGTACTTGAGGACAATATTATGGAAATGGAAGAGGATGTAGATGAAGACGAAATGGGAGATACGATACTGCGTGAAGAGTTTGACAGAGCATTGAAAGACCTGAGTCGAAACAAGGCCCCCGGGTAGACACCATTCCATTGGAACTACTGACGGCCTTGGGAGAGCCAGTCCTGACAAAACTCTACCATCTGGTGAGCAAGATGTATGAAACAGGCGAAATACCCTCAGACTTCAAGAAGAATATAATAATTCCAATCCCAAAGAAAGCAGGTGTTGACAGATGTGAAAATTACCGAACAATCAGTTTAATAAGCCACAGCTGCAAAATACTAACACGAATTCTTTACAGACGAATGGAAAAACTGGTAGAAGCCGACCTCGGGGAAGATCAGTTTGGATTCCGTAGAAATGTTGGAACACGTGAGGCAATACTGACCTTACGACTTACCTTAGAAGAAAGATTAAGGAAAGGCAAACCTACGTTTCTAGCATTTGTAGACTTAGAGAAAGCTTTTGACAATGTTGACTGGAATACTCTCTTTCAAATTCTAAAGGTGGCAGGGGTAAAATACAGGGAGCGAAAGGCTATTTACAATTTGTACAGAAACCAGGTGGCAGTTATAAGAGTCGAGGGACATGAAAGGGAAGCAGTGGTTGGGAAGGGAGTAAGACAGGGTTGTAGCCTCTCCCCGATGTTATTCAATCTGTATATTGAGCAAGCAGTAAAGGAAACAAAAGAAAAATTCGGAGTAGGTATTAAAATCCATGGAGAAGAAATAAAAACGTTGAGGTTCGCCGATGACATTGTAATTCTGTCAGAGACAGCAAAGGACTTGGAAGAGCAGTTGAATGGAATGGATGATGTCTTGAAGGGAGGATATAAGATGAACATCAACAAAAGCAAAACGAGGATAATGGAATGTAGTCGAATTAAGTCGGGTGATGTTGAGGGTATTAGATTAGGAAATGAGACACTTAAAGTAGTAAAGGAGTTTTGCTATTTGGGGAGTAAAATAACTGATGATGGTCGAAGTAGAGAGGATATAAAATGTAGACTGGCAATGGCAAGGAAAGCGTTTCTGAAGAAGAGAAATTTGTTAACATCGAGTATAGATTTAAGTGTCAGGAAGTCATTTCTGAAAGTATTTGTGTGGAGTGTAGCCATGTATCGAAGTGAAACATGGACGGTAAATAGTTTGGACAAGAAGAGAATAGAAGCTTTCGAAATGTGGTGCTATAGAAGAATGCTGAAGATTAGATGGGTAGATCACATAACTAATGAGGAAGTATTGAATAGGATTGGGGAGAAGAGAAGTTTGTGGCACAACTTGACCAGAAGAAGGGACCGGTTGGTAGGACATGTTCTGAGGCATCAAGGGATCACCAATTTAGTATTGGAGGGCAGCGTGGAGGGTAAAAATCGTAGGGGGAGACCAAGAGATGAATACACTAAGCAGATTCAGAAGGATGTAGGTTGCAGTAGGTACTGGGGGATGAAGAGGCTTGCACAGGATAGAGTAGCATGGAGAGCTGCATCAAACCAGTCTCAGGACTGAAGACCATAACAACAACAACAATAATGTATCGCCGCATTGCACTTCTCGGTACATATGCTCAGCTTAGTTTCACGTCTTTACACTGTACTGCGCAATGCTTTTCTTTCCTTTAGCTGGTCTGCTGCTGCGCTGTAGTTTTAATGCTCATCGCTTTCAAGTAATCGAGAGTTTCCGTTGCCACAGGTAAGCCGCGAAAATTTATTAGGACTAACTTAACATCAGTTAGGAAACAATGAAGTCATTCACAGTTCAGCATTGTATTTGAATACTGACATCAGGTTCAGATTAGGTAAAGTTCAGATCTCATTTCTGCTACACACTCTTATTCTTACAGTGCAGTGTTACATTTACGTGTGCATCATTTAGTAACTGGAATTTTATTTAGTGAATTTTAGTCGTAAATGTTAGGGCACTTTTACAGAAACGTTTAGGTTATTTATGCTTTTAAAATTCGACTTTCAATTTAATGTAGAATTTATATTCCGTTAGTTTTCAATATTGGAGCTGCAAGCCACGTACTGTGACGTCACGCATTATGTTTTCCCCTAAAGTATAGTAAATTCATCTTTGTTTATACACGAGTCACTATGCGGGGACAGATTTCTAATTAAATGTAGTAAAGAATTACTTGTAAATATAGGTGGCTGCTCAGCTGTGAACTGCACTAACTATTTCAACAAAAAATTCTGCATGTTTAGATTTCCTGGTCACCCCTGAATGATGAAAAAGATGGGCTATAGACTGTCGGAAAGACTATTAGGAATCACCCGGGGATCAGCTGTGTACAGCAAACATACGTTAATAAATGTAGTTATAAACATGAAAAATAGTTCGTCTCAAAATTTTTCGATCCCTGAGATACACGGAATACAGTATATAGTCTTACGTTTGCCGACATTTTGATAAAAGTTAATTCAAATACAGTTGTATACAGTTTCAGATAGTTTTGGCAACTCTTTTTATCAAATAGCGTTTACATAATTACACCATTTGCATTGTTCAGAAATACAACACAAACAGACAATAAGTTAAAGAATAGGAAACCAGTTCAGTTCAGTCTAGTTCAGGCTACTTCACAATATCTAACTTTTATTTTAACATAAGTATGGACGTAACCGAAATTTGTCTGGAGTCAGTTCATGAGACTGTTTCTGTCTGTTTCGATGTGCAGCACAGACGGACACAAATCCGCCAGGTACGTATTAGGATGGCGCAAGCATTTTCTGGTTGATTTCTATAGGGACAGCTGCACGGAGCAACCTTACAGACTTTCGAATTGACTTTTCGTCTACAGAAAAATTTGCAACTGAGTATCCAGTTCATTTTATGCCATCGCAGCCTGACACTTTAATTTTCTGAACCCGAAACTCGTCTGCTACCTACTTAGCAATTTGGTGTGCGCCTTTGCATGCTACCTTTATAAGATATCAGCTTTTCCGTGAGACTATTAACAGAAATTCGTCTTTATTGAAATATTCAGCACACTCAGTTCTGTGATCCACATGCGTGATAAATTTTCATGGTACTATCATACACGGCATTCACGAAATGTACTCCCTACTCCCTGCAACTATAACTTTCCATCATTTGTTCAGTTGTATCGAATTCATGTGGGTCGTTTGCAAGAAACAGAACGTCAGCCCACGTAGATGGGGTGCACCACACTAAGAAGCGTAAAATCCGCTAGGTGTAAATGATAGAATTTACTAAACCAATTAAACATACAATCTTCATTCACATCATATATGTGACTGTTGAACACCGAGGTGGATCAAAATTACCTTACGACACTTAGACCTATCTTTATTTGTGATGATAGACAGACACGTAGTCTACTTGACCTCTTAATGGTCGCCATACATCCCTCTATCCGTGATAGTTCTCTTGTCAGATCGCTCTCCACAACCCAGGTCGTGGATTAGAGTTACAAGATTAGTGCGCAATTTTTTAACTCTCGCTAATTACTAAATCTTCCCGAAATTTTCGGCATTAAACTAATCATCCAAAATTACAACTTCTTCCAGAATAAACGCCCCTCAATCGGCCATTATCACCTGTAAAGTTCTGGGTTCACGTCCGATCATTGGTACTTTTTCAGTTTCCATGGTATTTTCGTAATCCTTACGCCATGTTGTCACTTACACACGTCTCATTTCTTCTATCTACTAGGATTCGGATCTGAAAGTTCTTACATTCGAGTACGGCCTTTTGTACAATTTTTAAGTTTTTCATATTTTCGAAAATTTTCTGCTACTTCAACACTAACACGGATATCTCAAACTGGATAAAGTTTTGACAAGTTCTGCTTCTTTCATGACTTATCACTTTACCTAGCGCCATTACTTCCAAGGTCACAGTTTCGGTCTTCGAGGGACGATTTTTTATTCAAAATACATTATGCGCACGATTTTATGCCACAAGATGACGGTGTCCTTAGCGTCACATATGTGAGTCTTACCATGCGATCCCTGCGTCGTCATCCGTATCGTAGAATGTTTAGGCCTCTGAGTTCTTGTTTCCAGAGAGATCATTGCACTGTTAGACCTACAAGCGGTCCATCATTTCATCACAGATGGACTGTGCACCATATTGCAAGAAAATATGTTTCCAAGCATTGCACATCCTACCCTTGAGTTGTGGTACGTTTTTAAGTATTGTATGGCGTGTAAAATGGTACATAGTCTTCCGATTCGTTGCACCATTGCATGTACTTCATTTTATTTTCCGTACACATGAAAAACTAACCAAATATCGCGTAAGAGATTTGAAAATAACAGCTATGGAGATTACCAAATTTTCTATAACAGTTTTGTAGCTATATTTTGCATCATTTCTTATTGTCTTTATGCGATCTGCATTGTCTGCATCCGACATTGCTATTGAGTGAATTTACTTTTGAGAAATCTCCCATTGAGAAGGAACCATTAAGTCCCAATCAACAATCCTTCAACGAATCGAACTACTAGAAACAGAACATCCTATTTAGTTGGAAGTAGTTAAAAGATCTCACAAATGCTGGATGAACATACTATTGGTAGTTTACCCTCCATGTCAGGTAAAGCTAATTAGAGAGTTAGTTACTTCCAGGTTACACAGGACATTTGAACGATTCTTTCAGCGAAATGGTATGGAAAGTATCATTTTAAAGAATACGTATAGATGATTAGTGTTAACATTAATGAACACACATTTTTTATACCTACTCACGCCAGTGTCCTTAAGAACTTCTTTTTCTACCGGTTTTTAAGTAGAAATTCGTCCATGGAATGACTTTCGGTTAGAATTGCATTCCTCTCTGAGCCACTCACATCTTTAATAATGGATAATAAAGATCATTTTTCTCTCCAGTGATGTTAGTATGGATATCGTTAATACGTAGCAGTTCTCTATAAAACATCATTAACAATTTTTTCTGTTGCTTTCTATGAAAACACCAGTATCGTCTGCTAAAAGTACCAATAATTCTTGCTGAATGTTAAATGGAAGGTTATTCAGATATGAAAGGAATGGGAGTGGAGTTCTACGCACATGTCCATATTTATGCCATCATATCTCTTGACTATTTGTCGTACGATAATGTGAGCACATTCAGTAGTTTGTGTAGGCACTATCTGCACAATGTGTTGCGAATAGAATTAGTAGTCAAAAGTTATAAATTAAAAATGATCATGCCTGATGCTGAAGTTTTACTGCACGAACAACGAAAATGTAGTTAGCGATAAACGTTTTTCCTTTCACTATTTTTTCGTGGGGAAGTGGTATCAACGAGAAAAAAGCTTTCGAAAATGTTAATGATTGTTGGAAGTCGCTAAATCCTCTAATCCTCAAATACTGAATGAATGTAGTCTGAGTAACTTACACACCGTGAGTTATGCTGTCACTAGACATACAAACAATATACTTCACCTATTATGGTAAACCTATTACGTAAGATTATACATGTTAATGAGTAGATTATAACAACATTTTAAATTCTGTGAATAATTATATGAAATGCTGAAAACCTAATTTTTCGTTGCCCATGGAAGGCATTAGACGGCCAGCGTGCAACCAAGCCTTTGTGATTTTAGCCGTTTAGTTAACAGAGGTAGCCTGTTAAACTGTCCCAGTGCCCTTTAATATTTAGTGCAGCAGTCAGTTAAGTTCTACTTGGAAAGTTTTTCGGAATGACTCGTATTTTGGTTAACTGTTTGTGGGGACTCTGCCGAAGTGAATATGAGTTTCCGACATGGAAGACCCTTTCCAACCTAGTGGTGGAGTCTGGGGTGGGGTGGGGTAAGGGAGAGACATCGAAATTTTCGTCCTTTTTTTGTTAGTTCACTTATAACTTCTAAATCATCCGTTTTTTGCGGAACACACCTATTGATAAAGTTGAAGAGCATTAAATTTCTTGCAAGTATCATTGGCCAAATTATTTTTTGATCTATTGGTTACCGAGGTGCAGTGGTTCAAAAATTTAATACATTTCTCAAATTATCAAAAATATCAGCAAAACGCAGTTTTTTGCCTAAAAACTTCCATTTGTCAAAGTTTCTGTATAAATTGTATCAGGTGCTCCATAAATTCCGACACATAGAAACAATCCGTAAGCTCGCACTCTAACACTGACTACACAAACACGAGTGCGCCCATCATAAATCTTCACGGCTAGCATGAGAACCGGTTGCCTGGTCACGTGTGACCAAATTCCTTCCCAGAACTTCTTTCATATGTCAATGTCCTGGCATGGAAAATTTTACTAAAGTGACTGAAAAATGTGAATAATGAATATTTACGTGCAGGACTTAAGTCTAATTAAATAAAACAGCTTTTGCCTAACAATAAAACATCGTTCATCTGAAGAATAAAATGTGATTATCCTAACACATTGAAAATCATTCACTTAAAAATAAACGCCAAGTGTCTGTACGCCTTGGACTCTTTGGCGCTGACGGCATGTCGTTTTCGGTGTCATCGTTTTCTTCCTCCCGTGCTACAATTTCGTCGAAAAGGTTGATCTGTTTCTCGCACTCATTGTCAGTATCTTTTTCGTTGAAGCTTGTTTCTGGCGAATTTTCGTATATCGTACTAAATTATTCTTGCAGATGGCAGAGCATCGGAGTCCAGCCCGTTTGCGGCTGGAGGCCCCCGTGTTACATCCTGTAGCACATTTGCTGCGAATGATTTTGAGGAGGTGATCTGGAACAGCATCCATGGTCGTGGGAACAGGGATCACATTCGTAAATAAGTAAACAAAACAAAGAAATAAATGCATTTATTTTGGCATACCACAGTGAATTATTACATAGTAAAGCAATCATGGGACAACTGTCAGATTTGGTAAAAATTTAACAAATGCAAATACTGTGAACGAGTACAGTTCTAATCTCGTTTTGTCAGGCTCCAGCCCCAAGCAGACGGTAAGTTTCGTGGGCTCCCTTCACTCCCCAGCCGTGTTTTGTACTTGCAGGTACGTCCTGAAGGAGTGGTACTTGTAGGCATCACGTGTAGGTGGCAATCCGACCAGTTGAAGTTTCGGTTTTACTACAACGCTGGATGACAGTTCTTGGTACAGCAGGCCCTCCAAATTAGTTGCGTCGACGGATCCACCATACAATTCAACAGGAACTTCTCTCCTGCCTGAGAAATTTGGTGTGGAGTAACCTCAGGGTCCCATCTCTGAGAGACTAGGGTTTTTGTGATAAACTTGCATTATCTTCTTCCCAATTACGAAGGGTGCTACAGTGATGTCACACCTACTGAATGCTTCACGGTACCAGACGATGTTCTCATGAACACTACTCCTATCTGCAACACCTTGCCAGCTAGTGTGGCCGAGTGGTTCTAGGCGCTTCAGTATGGAACTGCGCGACCGCTACGGTCGCAGGTTCGAATCCTGCATCGGGAATGGATGTGTGTAATGTCCTTAGGTTAGTTAGGTTTAAGTAGTTCTAAGTTCTAGGGGACTGATGACCTCAGCAGTTAAGTCCCATAGTGCTCAGAGCCATCTGAACCATTTTTTTTTTTTTGTAACACCTTGGGCCGCCATTTTGCGGAAGTTTGGAGCTCTTCCCACTATCACCCTGTCTTCCTCCATCAGAAAAGAGCGGAGAAGGCTCGGGTGATACCCTTCTCTTCTCAGAATCTTGAGTGCGACAATGCCATCTTTACTATGAGGCACCTAGATCATGTTCTTAGTTCATCTCGATCCTCCGCGACAATGCCACCTTTACTATGAGGCACCTGGATCATGTTCTCAGTTCATCTCGATCCTCCGCTCCAGGGCCAAACGCTGTCCACATTCAGATGTTGCAGCAGCTTCCTCTTGTCGGCAAGCACTTTCTGCGTAACACGTACTACTGCATATGGGCAGAGGGTACATTTCCCGGACTTTGGCATGAAGCCACAGTCATACACATTCCTAAGCCCGGTAAGGACACAAACCTTCCTTCTAGCTACCGCCCCGTCTCTCTCACCAGCTGCATTTGCAAGGTCATGGAACGTATGATTCATGCCCCGCTGATAAGGTGGATTGAGTCGTGCAATTTACTAACGAATGCACAGTGTGGATTTCGAACACGGCGTTCTGCAGTTGACCATCTCCTTCTTTTGTCCACCCCTGTCGTGAATGGTTTTCTGGGGAAATCCCAGATTGTGGCCGTGTTTTTCGATTTGGAGAAGGCCTGCGACACCTGCTGACGAACTGTTATCCTCCATGCTCTTTACACGTGGGGCTTCCGTGGCCGCCTGCCCTGTTTCCTTCAGGAATTTTTAAAAGACTGGTTTCTCAAGGTGCGTGAGGGTTCTGCCCTGCGGGACACCTTTGTCCAGGAAAACGTTGTGCCTCAGGGTTCCGGCCTGACTGTCTTTCTTGTTGCTATCGCCATTAACCCTATAAGGACCGGTCTCCCGCCGGGCATCTCCAGCTCACTTTTTGTTGACGATTTTGCCATCTATTGTAGTTTTATGGACCTGTCTCACTGAGTGGCGCTTTTGGCGATGTCTTTATCGTGTTTACTCCTGGAGCATCGATAATGACTTTCGTTTTTCCACTGACAAAACCGTCTGTGTGAGTTTCTGGCGGCGCAAATGTTTTCTCCCACCATCTTTATATCTTGGGCCTGTTCTTGGGCCTGTTGCCCTTCTGTTCGTTGAAACTACGAAATTCCTGGGGCTCATGCAAGATAAGAAATTCTCTAGGCCCTCGTAAATGTCTTACCTGGCAGCTCGCTGTATGGGGTTCCTCAATGTCCTGGGGTGCTGATCGAACCACCCTCCTCCGTTTGTACCGGTCCCTTGTCCATTCGAAACTCGACTATGGGTGATTTGTTTATGCGTCTGCACGTCTATCCATCTTACACCGTCTCAACACTATCCACCATCATGGCATCTGTTTGGCCACTGGTGCCTTTTAAACTAGCACAGTTGAAAGTCTGTATGCTGAAGCTGCTAAACTACCACTGTCCTACCGCCATGACTTTATCCTCTGCAGGTATGCATACTGTTTGTCTGCCATGCGTGTCCACCCATCCAATGCCTCCTTCTTCTATGATTCCTTTGATCGCCAGCATGGGGTGCATCCCTCTTCTCTGTTGCTTCCTGCAGTCCGCTTTAGACACTTGCTATGAATGCTTAACATCACACTACCTGCAACTTTCCCACTGAGTGTGAACCCTTCACCACCTTGGCTTCGTGAAGCAGCCCATGTTAACCTTGGCTTCATTCGCTTCCTAAGCATACTACTCCAGCCTCGCTCTATCGCCTTCAGTTTCACGACCTTCGCATGGAACTTGAAAGACGTATACATTGCTGGCGATGGGCGAGGCATGACAGAATCTCTGACCAGAGAGTAGTTTATAGTTAGTTGTCAGTCGACAGTAGTAGTTGTGGTCAGTCGACAGTAGTGGTCAGTCTGTGCTAGTCCGTGCTAGTCAGTGGGAGTCGGCATGCGTTGGCTGTGTGCTCTGCTCGCGACTCTGGTCAGGATTCTGGAGGATGAGTACTGTTGTAGAAGGTAAAGAAGCAGCCTTGTGCATATTTAATAATGTATGTTAATTGTAATTTAATTTGTTCAAAGAAATGCCCCAATAATAATTTTATAATATAAAGCAACCCTTTTGAAGAAAAGCATTCATTTCAATTTAAAGAATATTTCAAATGCATGATCATTCCTTCCAATAATCAAAAAAAAAAATGTACGCCAGCATTGCACGAAGCTGTGTCGAAAAATTCCAACTTAAGAGCAGATATAATTGCGGTTTTTATTGAGGTAAGAATTTTTGCTTTTTTTATTCAGAATACAGGGCCGAAGGTCAGCGCTGCTGTCCTCATAAAATTTATCAGGTTACACAACTTTTTTATTATTTTTGTTGTTTAGGAATTTTTCTATTTCGAACTTGACATTAAATGAGAAAAGAATTTTGTGGGAATATTAAGTGTGAATGCATTCTTTGCATAGAGACTATAAATGGGAGCCAATTTTGTTCAGAGGTTACATTAAAATCAATTTTTGTTCAGAGGTTACAATATTTAAAAATTCATTTAATTATAAATTATTACATTTTGTGGGAAGGTTAGTCTTGGCTCACATTTTTATTTCCATTTTCGTTCTCTGCGGGGAGGTTACACGAAAGACGTGTACATTGCCGGCGATGGGCGAAGCATGACAGAATCTCTGAAGGTTAGTCTTGGCTCACATTTTTATTTCCATTTTCATTCTCTGCGGGGAGGTTACAAACTTCGCGATAGTACCTTTGTGTACAGTGTTGGCTCTCGCACTGACCGTGGGGTTGGGTGGGGCTTCGTCATTGCCGCAAGTGCCTCTTGATATCGGCTTCCGGCACACTGTTCAGTATTTACAGCCAAGCTCTTCACCCTGTATCAGGCCACGGACGACATCCGGCAACACAGACCTTTCAACTGTGTCCTCTGCTCAGAATCACTCAGCGTCCTTCAAAGTCTATGTGCGCTGTACACCACCCATCCCTTTGTGCAACGAGTCCAGGAAAACTGTCGCTTGCTCACTCTTGGTGGAGCCACTGTGATTTTCATGTGGGTTCCTGCTAATGTCGGTCTGCCAGGAAACGAGGCTGATGACGCTGCTTGCCAAGGCTGCAGTCCTCGTTCCTCAGCCCACTAGTTCCTATATTCCCTCTGATGATCTCTGTGTTGCCGTCTGTCAACAGGCGGTATCCCTTTGGCATCGCCAATGGTCATCCCTTCACGGGAATAAGCTCTGGTTTATTAAGCCTCTCCTAGCGGCTTGGATGACCTTCTCTCGGCCCTTCCGCCGAGAGGAGAGCCCATTTTTAACCGTTTACGTTCCCTCATGGGTTTGCCGTCTGAGTTATCGGCCGTTTTAGCAAATGACGTGCAGCCTGTCGACCATGTTTTACTTTTTATCCGCCAGAGCAATGTAACGAACGCCATTTAATTTTTAGTTTTGGACCTCCGTTTCTGTGTGGTGTCGTTTTTTAGCCCTCTCTTCAAGTCCCTGTGTTTAGCTGTCTTCTCTTATGTCACATGCGACTGACGTATAGTCTTTTTTTATCTCCTCTCTGTCTTCGTGTTGTGTAGTTTCGACTTGGGAGCATATGACCCTAGTTGTTTTTGCACCATAAAGCAAAACAACACCCACTCATTGCGAGAAGGAAGAGAGTCTCTAAAGTGCTTACTTTGCAGGAATGGGATGAATACAAAACACTAGTGATGTGACCTCTCCCACTCACCTCGACATAGATTTTATTTTTAGAAGAAGCTAATGTTGTCAGCAAAACCAAATGATCCGTATCTTCTCCTGTTGCGATGACGCTATCGAAGTTGCCAGCTTCTGAAATAGCAGTTTCCACTACAAGACATCATCTTCCGTTGCCAGCTTCACCTGAATTCCCTTGGTTTCCAGGTCAGTCATCAGCAATACAACGATGATCTACTTGTTGGTATCGTTGGAGTGAAATTTTCCTTCTAACTGTAATAACAGATGTTCTTTGGATAACACAGGCTTTTTTTATGATCGCATCAAAGGCCATCGATAACATTCTGCTGCTTTGTGGCAGCTTCTCTCAGCCGGATACCCAACAAAAACCACTGTGACGTTGCTCCCAAACTCTCTTTGAACAAACTGCACGTAATTCTGGCACACCACTTGAAACGTGGCTTCTATCAATTTGCTTCACACAACTTTGTTTCACACAACTTTGCTTCACACAGATTTGCTTCACCAACCATCAATAACTGAGTGTTTGCTGTTGACGGGGACTGTTGGTTCTCGTGAGGGGTGTGTGCCCCATACAATGTCCTTGAGCATACCCTCCTCTATGAAAAGAGACATCAGGAACAGGCCTAGCTCGTATTTTTAAAAGTTCCTGTGGTCAGAATCTGATTGTGTGCTGACGCAAATCCGTTGAAATAGTCAAAGGGTGTATGGTGAACTTTTTGTCATCAATCTTCAGAGAGCATGAAACAGATGGGAGAGCAACCACCTTATCCTTCCACCTCAGCTTCATAGCCTTGAAATTCTCTTTTTACAAACAGGTCTTCATACAGGTGATGCCAAGAGTTCACGTTAAGTGACATTTCACAACTTCGGAAGCAACCGATCCTGTAGCTATTGACAATAGCTCTTGTGCATCAAGGAATGGTGGTTAGTCAGCCAACGAATTACTAAGTTTCGTGGTATCAAGAATACCCCTGGCAACACGAGAAGGCCTCATACCCACGTGGTGTTCAGTTGTCTCTGATCGTACTCCAGTGAATACATCCATCTGCTCATTGACACTTCGGAGGCGTGACAAACCCATAATCCATCGAAGCAGCACATTATCCCTTACATCACGACCACAAGTCAGGCACCCATACTTGTTCATGCCTCGCATGAGAACCTGCTCTATGGTCATATCTGATCACATTCCTGACCAGAATTCGCCCGTTCTGCGAATAGTGATGTAGCCCTTAATAGTGAACGTTTCATATTCTTGAGAATCAATTTTGTCTTTCAAGGTGATCATATGCTGGTAGCCCAAGTGTCCACTCTCAGCGTAATTTAAATGGCCTGCTGCATGGAAGAAGGGGACAACTCCCCTCAGTCGAGGTAACCTGCTCTATGACCATAGCTGACCAGATTCTTGACCTGAATTCGCCAGTTCTGCGAAAAGTGATGTAGCCCTCAACAGTGAGCTTTTCATATTCTTGAGAATCCATTTTGTCTTTTAAGGTGACCATATTCTGGTAGCAAAAGTGTCCACTCTCAGCGTAATTTAAATGGCCTGCTGCATGGAAGAAGGGACAGTTTCCCTCAGTCGAGGTGGACGTTCCAGTCATCCATACGTTCAGCTCTTATGGTATTTTTCATTTAGGTACAAATTCGAAAGTTTTTTTAATGACATTGTCTTTACTCCAGTGACTGTTACAAGTTTTTATTATACACTATTGCAATTTCATCCTTAGGTCATTATCAAGTGCTGATATTATGGCTTTAAGTCATGTCAATGTCAGCTTACATTACGTTGACATTACGTTGACATTACGTCGACATAGCTTGAAGCGATAATATCGGCACCTGATAATGACCTAAGGCCGAAATGCAATAGTGTGTAATAAAAACTTATAACAGTCACTGGCGTAAAGATGATGTCCTTAAAAAAAATTTATTGACTGTGAATCCCAGCTATAACAAGTACATTTTAAAGTATTTGATTCATAACGCAGCAGTTGGTTCGCCATCGTTAATTTCCTACAGCACTTTTGTGAACTTAGCTTTCGCACTATGCTATGTTGGGTTCTCAGAATATACCTTGGATTGATATCAAGAATCGATAATCGTATTTATTGCGAACAACTCTTCTTCTTTCAGTTATCGCTCCAACCAGTATAGCGTAAGCAAGGCTATGCTCAAGTACAGCCCTGTTGTAAGCAAGTACAGATAGTATCAATACTTTTGGCTGCAAAAATCTCGCATAACAACTCTTTAAAACCACTCCTAGCCATAATCTTGGTGGAAACCTACTGCCCTCACTATTACTTTGCCCAAATCTGGAATGGAGGCAACCACGTCACGAGCGTTCCAAAACAATGGCCGATCAAGACAGCACATGTTACTTAGTTAACTCACTTATATTCTTCTTCTGCGCCGAGAATGGCTGTATATACTGCAAATAATCACTTACAGGAGCATTAATAAATGACAGGCACACGATCTTGATTCAAATGGTTCAAATGGCTCTGAGCAGTATGGGACTTTACATCTGAGGTCATCAGTCCCCTAGAACTAAGAACTACTTAAACCTAACTAACCTGAGGACAACACACACACCCATGCCAGAGGTAGGATTCGAACCTAGAAGCGCCTAGAACCGCTCGGCCACCGCGGCCGGCTACACGATCTTGAAGCATTCATATTTCTCTCTGTTTGTGCTCAGTTCTATGAATCCATTCCATCAGAGTACTGATGATAAATGCGAGTTCTTCCTATACATCAGGCAATATCAGAGGCAGATGGTACGACGTCCTTTGCATGGCTCATATTTATGTCTAACAATTACACAGTTTTTACTTCTCTATCGGGTTCTCGGAGAATCTGCTTAACTTCAACAGCTTTGCCAATTACGTCTGATGCTGAGGTGACTTTCATACGAACTACCTCTGTCTCATTGGTCTTAGCATCTCAGGGAGTGAGAGCCTATAATCCTCCCAAGGCTGGAATGTGCCTTTTCCATCCAGCGTGTTCACTGTGAAGTCATCGTTGTCGAACTGACTGAAGGGATTGCATGACACGTCAACAGAGTCTCTCTCTGCTTGCAGTAGACACGATTCCTTAAGCCTAGAAGCTTTATCGTAGGAATCTGAAAATCCTGACGTTGCTAGGAGGTTTAGAAAAAGTTTGGATCAAAACATCTTGTAAATATATGGTGCAGCCCCAATTAAAATGAGAGACAAGAATGATTTTGGTCGCACGGCAAGCATAATGGCATGTGCCAGAGCGAGATATTTAATCTTCCACGATTCCAGTCAAAAACTTTCCTTTGTCAACATGAGAAACAGTTTCTCAGGAACAACATGATGGGAACCTCCAAAAAATTAACAGTGGGAAGGTAAGCAGTAGAGTGGCCATCCTCTAAAATAATTTTGCCTGCAGTTTTCACACCTCGAGCCATATGTTCTTGAGGGTATTCTTGTTTTTCGTTCAAGTATCAATTGTCAGGCACAATTTTTAGTCATTTTTATTTAAACATGCGACACTCCCTCCCTTGGATGAAGAAGACATGATTGTGGTGTCTTTATACTTTTTCTTCAGATTCATTTTCATAGTTTTAACATGAGGACGAGAATTTTCAGACGCCTCATCAAGCAACTGTCTTTGGGAAACTGGCTCTCGTCAGTGTTTTCCTCGAGGGAGGAGAATATAGTTTCCACGCTTGATCTGTGTTGGAAGGAGTTTGTAATGGCCTCTTGTGAACACTTGCAGATATTTTGTAGAAATTATGAATGCACTTTTGGTGACATTCCGCGTTAGCCGCAATTAAATCTGAGTCCATATTATCGAACAGGCTCAAACGAATTTTTGTCCTGTCCCCATTTCCTACCTCGCAGCCTTGGATATGACAAAATCACACGTCCTACCTCTGGCTGCATTTCTTTTTTAACTTGGTCTGTTTCCGTCTGTACTCTTCAGAAACCTCTTCCTTGCTTAAGAAACACTTGTTGTTGAAATCAAATGATAATGATGGCTTTCCTGGGCGGGTTGGGTTGGGGGCAGTTGTAACGGTGTCACTTCACTACTTAATGAGCCCAAAATCAGTTTCTCATTGTTGTACTTTTTGGCAAGTTCTGTAATTCACCCCTTCAATGGTTCAAATGGCTGTGAGCACTATGGGACTCAACTGCTGTGGTCATCAGTCCCCTAGAACTTAGAACTACTTAAACCTAACTAACCTAAGGACATCACATACACCCATGCCCGAGGCAGGATTCGAACCTGCGACCGTAGCAACAGCGCGGCTCCGGACTGGAGCGCCTAGAACCGCACGGCCACCACGGCCGGCAATTCACCCCTTACAGTAACCGTTGATGTTCAGGGATTTCGCGTTTGGCATTGGAGACAAGAAACGTAGCAAGTTCTCTCTTTCTAACTACAGCCTCTTCATATTCGGCCAGACTATATTCGTATACGGAACACCGTTTTAACACTACTGAAGGTGTCATGTTAGCTCAGCACCACCACGAAAATAATTCTAATTACAGCAAGTTCAAGAAAAACGCTTCGTAATGTCACTCAAATAAGAAATCACCAATGAACATCCTGGGGGAGCGTACACTGCAGCTAACACGGGTTACACAGAACTATTGACAAAGAAAAGTTACCAGGCAAAGACCTGTGTTTTACACCTATTTTTGACAGTTTGAGAAATTGTAGTACTTTTGAACCACTGTATTTCTGTACCTATTGAGCCAGAAAATGCTGTTGACGAGTGAAATGCGGAAGAAATTAGGTGCTCTTTGACTTTGTAAATAGGCACGTTCCTCTAAAAACAGATGATTTGGAAATTATTATGGAAATAACGAAAAAAGACGAAAATTTCGAGGTATTTCGCCCTCCCCTCCCAAACTAGCCTAAGGTCCTCGAGGTAAAAAAATCAGATTCTAGTCCACAGGTTACCCACAAACCACATACTGAAGTATAACTAACTTCAGAATTCTTTCGACGTACAACCCTTCATGTATTATCTGCCACCCCGACAAATTTGCTAATGGAAACATTTAACTTGTGCTGCACCTCTGAATTTCGACTTTGCGGTATCGGTGAACTGGGCAGTTGTGTGCCCTACATACTCACGTTTCAGCACGAGTAACTTCGTAGCTCGGCTTCGCCTTGGTGTGCGTGGGCAGCATTCTCCGGCCGACCCACTACCGCCCCTGAAACGTTAATGCTCCACTCCGTGACTTGTAGGGCAGTTCCAGTTCCTCCCTGCGGCGGCCATCGGCTGCTTTCTCCTGTCCGCTGCAGAGCCTTGCCGTACCTCTCTGCTCTCCAGCAGCCTCCAGCCTCTAGCCTCCTGGAATTATTCCTGAGCTCGTCAGCCACTGGCCGGCAGAAATGGCGTTGCTTCTAGCCCGATTTTGTGCCGTGCACTGTTTTGCAACTGGCTGGCCAGTGCTGTTGATCTGTCGAGAAGCGGTATTTAGATTTGCTGTTACCAAACATTTAAAACTACCGTAGGCTACCATAGACTATCACAAGTAAGATTACACTAAGGTAGTTTTCCTCGTAGCTTTGGTCAGTGAAGATCGTAACCGCGTTACATGTACCATTAGGTGTGTAGCATATCTGTCAAGATTTCTCTCATCTCGATCGCGTTGTTTGCATAGGAGATCAACGTCTTACTAGATTGTCCTAGTAACCGGAAGCAGTGAAATGGTTCAAATGGCTCTGAGCACTATGGGACTTAACATCTATGGTCATCAGTCCCCTAGAACTTAGAACTACTTAAACCTAACTAACCTAAGCACATCACACAACACCCAGCCATCACGAGGCAGAGAAAATCCCTGACGCCGCCGGGAATCGAACCCGGGAACCCGGGCGTGGGAAGCGAGAACGCTACCGCACGACCACGAGCTGCGGGCGCAGTGAAATGTCTAGAATCTGAGTGGGAATACATAAAGCGCCATGTAACCTAGGGAAAATTCCTGTTCTGCATAGTTACATTCTTGTCTGCTATTTAAAACTAAGCAACATTTATAGTGCGACTGAAACTGTCAATATTAATTTCAGGTATTATTGGAAAATGGTTGTTTTGTAACGTGAAACACAGGGATGTGGTAGTAAAAACAAAAAAAAAAGATTTATCATATAGCGCTTGAAAAGAATTAACTCAAAAAAAGGTAAAATTTTAAAAAAAAGCAAATCAAAAATATACCAAATATAGCTTAATACATCATTTTCTTATATAAAACATACCTCTGTTGTTCTGCTGAGTACAGAAAACGACAGTCATAGATATTGTTACTCAACGGCGTTTTTTTGTCGGCATAGAATATCTGCCGTATTACTTAATTAAAATTAATCATAGGGATGTCATTTTGAAGGTAAAGTTCCCCGCTAATGAGGAAAAATACACAAATAGTTTAAAATTATTATTTTCGTAAAAACTTTATGTTGAAAACATTTTTCTGGACACATTGTGTAAGGTATGATTAATATCCACAACGGCTGTTGTAGTTGTTTGGATTCTTCACGTAAGCATAGTCTACTACGAGACACGTCGATGTAAGGAATTTAGAAGCCTCAAACCACTGACAGTCTAATTTTGCTATTACTCACAACAGCGGTTGGAGTTGTTTACTCTCGTAAAGAAAGCGCTGTGTACTGAGCGAATAAACGGAATTACATTAATGTTCATCATTACAATAAGTGCCGTTTACTTTCGGAACTTACTTTATTTAACTAGTAATTTGTCGTTACTTTACGGCGTTTTGCAATGAAACGTTATGCCTGGTTAAGCTCAACGCCATTAATCTGGTTCATCTGCAAGGGTAAAACAAAAATTTACTATCGCGAATATTTATTTCCTATTAATTTTTCGTCACAAATGAATAATCACAGAAAATCAAACTGAAAAATCTCTGCTAACTGTTTCCTTTCGTATTTCGTGCTTCCACAGAGCACAATACGCAGTCCATATTTAATGCCAAGAAATCAATGAACAAAATGTTTCGCAGTTCTGTTCAACGGCCATTCTATGTCCAAAAAGCGATGATTGTACATCTGTAACCAATATTTCATTTCCAATTTGTTGCTTGGAGAGGCAAAAGCTTACCTCAGTTCTGATTCTGTCAAACTAGAAGAAATAGACAACGTCCAACTGTTCCCCGTAGAATTCCATAACCCTTTAAATCCGTCCGGTTTAGCACTTTATGAAATTGTACAAACATCTGACATAATTTGTCTTCGAATACCGACACAGCTCATTTCAAATAGACAGACATCACAGGAAAGGTATTTGTACAATTCCACTGGACAACTTCGGTATGGGATGCTTTTAACTAATCTGTTGTACCCTACATCCTGGATGATGGTTAATACCTGAAACCCATAAATGACTAATGGGACAAATAAACAGCTGATGGTTAAAACGCATTGTATAAAATACACTAGATATTGCTATGTAGTTCGTTGCAAATGGTAACTTAGTTCGTAAAGCGTTTTATGGACACAATTGTACGTATCTATGCGGTTTTCTGCAAATTTTAGCTTCATTCATAAAGTTTTTATGGAAACACGTCTACATGTGCCGTGGCAGAATCCGATTTAAAGTCCCTGCCTTTTGTTACAGTTAGCATAATTTTGAGGTACTGCTGTTACAAAGCCATCTGTGCACGAGAAAGTGAAATGTGTTTTGATTTTTCATGAAACACGGTCGCTTGATACGTTTCATTTGTATTACAGATATGAGTGGTGTTTGTTCTGTCAGACATGTCCAACAGAACATATACCACTCACAATGAAACAGCTCGGACATGGACATACATAAATGAATAGTTTGGGGGAAAGCAATGGAAAGGAAACAGGGTGGGAAAGAGATAAAAGGTTCAAATGGCTCTGACCACTTTGGGACTTAACATCTGAGGTCATCAGTCCCCTAGACTGAGAACTACTTAAATCTAACTAACCTAAGGACAACACACACATCCATGCCCGAGGCAGGAGTCGAACATGCGACCGTAGCGGTCTCGCGGTTCCAGACTGCAGCGCCTCGAACCGCTCGGCCACTTCGGCCGGCAATTAGTTCTTCAGAGGCGACCTCTACAGTAAGTTGCAAATATAATGCCCTATCGGCCTGACATTATTACCTTTCCCCTCTTTCACTCCAATTATTTATTTTAGTACATCTCATACGACAGTTCCGAAATGCCTATGGTCGAGATCAGCTAGAGGCATCAGAACGGCGAAAAATACATAAAAATATCTATCTATAAATATTTGCCGTGTGCAGGGGCCTGAAAACTTCATCAAAATTTAAATGCTCCCTTTAAAAATGGAAAATAATCTCGCCACTTGTCACGCGATTTTGTCAACATTACGGAAGCCACACAACGATTTACTTCTGTTAAAACTAAGCGATCCAGTCACTTCATAGTTCTACCCGAAAACGCTTGTTTAAGCCTGGCTGTGACGTAATCCGAGGCACAGAGCTCGCAGGCGTTTGACTGACATGGACAGGTTGATAAACCGCTGCAAAGTGTCTCTTCCTACTGCCTCTGGCCGTGTATATGGGCGCAGCGGACTGCCGAACAGAACTTCTGCTACCAACTGCCTTACGCACAGGCAGCAGCATCTACAGGTCAATGGCCCCTTTCTCGGACACGCATTAATTAATATCTTTGTCGTTTAATAATTTTCAATCTTCTTAATTTTTATGTGAATCTGGTCAAGTTGGATTGACTTACTGAAAATGTTTGAAGCTCAACTGCGTTTCTGGCTAGAATTTTTAGTACGAAACTGACAGTAGAACATGACCTGTGAATTGCCTCTTTAAGATTCCTTGTATTTTATTTATTTATTTACACGTCAAGTTCCGTAGGACCAAATTGAGGAGCAAATCTCCAAGGTCATGGAACGTGTCAGTATATGAAATTACAACAAAAGTAATGAGAGATAAAAAAAGTTTATGAATCCGAAAAGAGTCAAGCCGTAAGTTTATGTAAACACAATCAACAATACAACAAGAATCAGCTTAATTTTTCTAGGAACTCCCCGACAGAACGGAAAGAGTGACTCATGAGGAAACTCTTGACTTTCGAACTTTCTATTTGAAAGCGCGTTGATTACTGTTAAGATCTTTGAATTCTTGTGGTTCCTTATTGAAAATATGTATGCTGCACACGTTTCTGCACAAGAGTTAAGGAAGTCCGATCCAAATGCAGCTCTGATTTCTGCCGCGTATTAACTGAGATAAAGCTACTATATAGAGGTCAATGTCAAAATACGTACGCTCGTGAGCAGGGTCTGACAAAAGGTTTGTGAAATTACATCACTTATCGCCCCACCGACCATTTTGAGCAAAAATATCCTTTTAGGATAGGAAGAGTTGCCCCAAAATAAAATACCATACGACATGAGGGAATGAAAATACGCAGAATAGTCTAATTTTCGTATATATACTAGGACGGTATCTGTTCTTTCTGACATGTCCGAAATAACAGATACCATCGGTGGCCATGCAGCTCGTTAGAATGAAATTACAATGAAATGAACACCCTTAGCTGATTACAGGCGTTGACATACGTCAACGCCTGTAATCAGCTAAGGGTGTTCATTTCATTGTAACTAATTTTCGTGTAGCACGATCACTCACTTCAGATACCGATCGAATAGTAAAAATGGCAGCATTCATTCTTTGAGCAACATCCTGAACTGAGCTTTCCACAAAGAGTTTACTTAGCTATCTGAACACTTAGAAATATGAACTATTCACTTTCACTAATCATATGCCCTTTCTGTGAAATTAAAACGTCAGGTTTTGTGAATTGCGTGTTAGAAACTGTAAAAACTGAGTCTTGCTGTAATTAAGCGTTATTTTCTACAAGCCATGAACTTATGTCATGAGCTGCACTATTTGAAACCGAGCCAATGTTGTACGCAACATCCTTTTCTACCAAGCTAGTGTCATCAGCAAACAAATATTTTAGAGTTACCTGTAATACTTATATAAATAAGGAACAGGAGTGGCCCAAACACTGATTCCTGGGGCCATCCTCACTTGACCATATCCCACTCAGACCTCACATCATACGCATTCTCAACACTGTGGGTAATGATCGTTTGCTGTCTGTTTTTAAAGTAAGAGGTGAACAAATATCGAGCTACTCCGCGTATTCCGGTATGCTCCAACTTCCGGAGCAATATTTTGTGATCAACACCATCAAACGCCTTAGTTAAATCTAAAAATATGCCTAGCGATCGGAATCTTGTTTAACCCACGGTACCTTACAGAGAAAAGAGAATATACATTTTCAGTTGTTAAACGATTACTAAAGCCGAACTGTGCATTTGATAGCAAATAGCGTGATATAAAATGATCAATTATCCTGACATACACAGGCTTTTCAATAACTTTTGCAAACACTGATAGCATAGAAATGGGTCTAAAATTGTCTACGTTATCCCTTTCTCACTTTTTATAAAGCGGCTTTACTACTGAGTACTTTAATCGTTCAGGAAATTGATCATTCCTAAAGGAGAAGTTACAAGTATGGCTAAACACAGGGTTAACATGTGCAACACAGTACTTTAATATTCTGCTAGGCACTCCCATCATATCCATTAGAGTTCTTAGTCTTCAGTGATTTAATAATTGACTCTATCTCCCCATTGTGTGTACTACAGAGGAGTATTTCAGACATCAATCTCGAAAAGAGATTTGCCAAGAGAGTTATACGATTCCCTGTAGAAACTGAATTTTATTTAATTCACCATCAACGCTCAGAAAATGATCGTTAAATACTGTATATATACATCCCATTTATCAGTAACATAAACATTTTTGTTACGAACTGACTTTATATCGTCGACCTTGTGCTGCTGACCAGACACTTCTTTCACAAAGGACTATATGGTTATAATTTTATCCTGTGAATTAGCTTTTTTTTGCGTACTACATACTCTTTGCCTTCCTAATGATATTTTTAAGCACCTTACAGTACTGTTTGTAATGGGCTACTGTAGCTTGATTGTGACTACTTCTAACATTTTGGTATAATTCCCGCTTTGTTCTAAATGATATCATTGTGCCACTGGTCAGCCACCCAGGTTGAACTTTCTAATGGAAAGCAGCTCTCAAAGAGCATGAGAAATGTGTTAAGGAAAGCATTATATTTATCATCTACGTTATCTTCACTATAAACAACCTGCCACTCTTGTTCCTTGAAGAGGTTTAAAAATTCTCTATTGCTGTCGGATTAACTTTCCTACATAGTTTGTAATAATATGTGACATTTGTTTGAGTACAAAAGTCTTTTAATGCTAAAATTTGTGCATCGTGGTCTGAAAGGCCATTCATCCTTTTACTAACAGAATGGCCATATAGTAGTGAAGAATGAATGAAAATATTGTCTATGGCTGTGCTACTGTTCCCCTTCACCTTAGTTGGAAAAAACACAGTCTGCATCATATCATATGAATTTAGAAGATCTACCAACTTCCTTTTTCTTGCACCATCATATACAAAATTAATATTGAAATCACCACGTATAACTAATTTCTGGTACTTCCTATAAAGTGAATCAAGAACCCTCCGTTGCTTAAGCAGAAATTCTCTGAAGTCACAGTTAAGGGATCTATCAACTACAACAATTACAAGTTTAGTTTCACTAATTTCAACTGCCTCTGCACAACATTCAAATGTTCAGTGCAGTGCCGTGATACGTCTATGAACTCAAATGGCTTACTGTTTTTTACGTACATGGCCACTCCCCCACCCCGCAAGGAACGCCTTGAAAAAGAACCAGCTAATCTGTATCCTGGTAAAGGAAGCATCTGAATCGACAAACTATTTAAGTGGTGCTCCGATGTACCAAAATTTCAAAGTCAACATCCATAAGCAGTCCACGAACTTTATCTGTAACCTCTTACATTTAGATGAAATATGCTAAATCCTTCTCTGCTTGGAAACATGACGTTCTCTGAAGGTGATCCCTTAGTTAGAGGGACTTCCTTTAAGCGGGTATACCTATCAGCTGACTGCAATCTAAAAAATGTTGCAGCTCTAACACCAACTACTACAGGTAGTGATTGTTATTTACAATAAAGTCTTCAAAATTGGTACAACTGTATCATTTAATAAACGTAATCAAGCGCTGTATTTACAACTTTCTGTTAAGTAACAGAAATGATACTTAATCTAATATGAACAGGGATGTTTTCGTTCCAAATTTAGCTTTTAGTGAATAACCTGAAAACTAATAAAAGTGGTTTAATGGAGTCACTTAGTTAAAGTTTCTGTATCAAACTGCGGCTACATACGAATTTTCATCTTCCTGAGTCTAATATCTAGCGCATTCAAATTTTCGTAAAAACGCCGATTTTGACAAAAATATTGGCCGGGCCGAATCGAGATATGTGACTTTTGATTGTGACATACATTTGCATATCCTGAGCTGCTCTCTAGCTCTCTAGCTTCATTATTTAGCACCACTTATTTTTTTCTTAAAATAATATATTTAGCAAAAAATATTCATTAAATCGTTCTGAATTTTCGCAATGTTAAGATTAATATACTGAAGAAAAATGTATTGAGAAAGTTTCCCTCTTAGATCTTGGAGTAATTTTTTTGTATGCTGGACGCGTTATGATGACAGCTTGTGAACTGGGGTAAGTCGCAGCACGCTCCCTGGCCTCTGTATCAGCGCTTGTTTCGCTACACGTGGTATGAAAAGTTTAAACAACAGCATCGATTACAAGGCAAGTGGCGGTAAACTTGGAGTGACGACAATGTTCATACCGTGCTTACTTGTACAGAGTTTCAAGGGAGACCGCGGAAATCGACGTGTCGTGTTTCCAGAGAAACAAGCATAACTTAGAGAACTTTGGTGATGACTTTACACAGAGAGTTGCATTTCCATACTTACAAAGTGTAGCTACTGCAAGCTACGGAGCCATATGATAGGCCTAGATGTGCTTAGTTTGCAAGGAATACTCGTGTGCTGGAACGAATCGATGCAGAAATCACTGCCTCAATAAAGTCTGTTTTTCCGATGAAGTGACTTTTCACATCTCCGGAGATGTAAAGAGGCATACTGTTCCGATCTAGGAGTCGGAGAACCTACATATCGTAGTACAGCAGATAAGGAATAGCCTGAAAGTGAATATGTGATTTGGCATAAAGCACACCTGAAATAATGCACCGTTCTTTCCTTTATTGAGCGTACCATTATTGCAACGGTCGACGTGGACATGTTTGAACTTAACGTTGCACTCCAGTCGCAAGAATTTCATCCATAAGCAGTGTTTCAACAAGATCATACACCGCCAGACTGGTGGTTATTCGTTCGCCAACTCTTGTCTGAAATGTTTCCGGACAGGACATCGGTAGGGACGGTCCAACAACATGGCCAGCACGTTCAGCAAACATAAACCCTATTGACGTTTTCGTAGTGTTACGTTAAGGATAAAGTGTCCAGTTCAGCAGTTGTGTGTATCACCTATACCTGCTAAGAGCAACCAACGTAGTACACGTGGAAACTTATCCATAAAAATATCTTATGAGTTAATCTACTATTGGGAGAAAATCGCATAGATGTTTCTGACATATTTCTTAAATACTCGTAGGTTTTGCAGTCACCCTCTATTTAAGCCTCCGGCGGCTCGTTTCGCAGAAACTGTGTTTCATTTTATTCCTACCCCTGACTTCTCGATGTATCTGTATAGTACCGAAACTATCCACACAATTGCTCAAAGGTAGGCGGTACTGGCCGTGTTTCTTGATTGAAGTGAAATCTGATCCTTTCACACACACGACATATTCCCCTGGTAACAGTAATTCTGTTGTGTCTAGGATATGTTAGCTATCTGTTAAGACTGATTCAGTGAAATATGGCTAGCTTTACTGATGAGAGTTGTCCGGTATCCCTCTCGTTTATGGGTTCACTGAATGCGTCACGACTTTGCTAAGTTGTTTTCCCAGAAAAGAAAACCACGCCTCAGTGCCATTGCAGCAGTGTGCCTCTCTTGTCTTACACCGCGTTTTTTGTTGCAGGTTTTTTCACTGTTGTTTCGACATTTTCACATAAACAAAGTTGACTATGGGAACAAAACGAATAAATCGTTCAAATGGCTCTGAGCACTATGGGACTCAACTACTGTGGTCATAAGTCCCCTAGAACTTAGAACTACTTAAACCTAACTAACCTAAGGACAGCACACAACACCCAGCCATCACGAGGCAGAGAAAATCCCTGACCCCGCCGGGAATCGAACCCGGGAACCCGGGCGTGGGAAGCGAGAACGCTACCGCACGACCACGAGATGCGGGCAAATGAGAATAAATCGTAATCACGTTATCGCTCTGTAACGATCCTCTAGAATCAGCTACCGTCTTATACCCAAATACTCAGAAAATGCCTCTGAACAACCGAAATCTTATTTCTGGAGACTGTGTACACCCCGTGCGTATCCAAGTAGATGTACACCAAGTGTCTCTCCTAGGAGTCATCAAGTGCATTTTCTCTGGTGTTTCGGCATATAATTCAGTTTCTGCGATGTTTAGTTTGAGTCAGCCCGATCAAATACTGCTCATCGCGTCTTTCATCCGACGCCTAGTGTCAATGCAAAAAAATAATCGGTTTTATCCCATTTCAAACAAAGCAGACTTTCACGTACCTTTCGATAGAGCAGTCATGTCAATGCATAGCACTAAACCTAATATCACACTAGACTAATCTGGGACCGCTATATGAAATGGATATGTAAACTTCCTTTTCAGAAGTCGTTTTGTTTGTAACGAGAAACACACCGGCGTTTTCAGTTGGTGCTTGGCATCGCATTACACGTATGACGAACAGTGGTTTTGGGGGAATCCACCCACACATTTCATAAACGAAATCGCAAATATTTGACGAAACACCAGAGAGAATCAGCCTGACGACCCTTAAGAGGGACACCATATTTACACATATATTAAAATGTGTCCCGTTTTTCTCTTTTTTTTTATTGATAAGAGTTAGAAAAAAACATCGCTGTTTCCTCATTCCGTGGAATGCACTGTTGTGTGGGTTCATTAAAAGAATGTGGCCTATTAAATTACGTCAACTGCGCAACAGAAATGTATATCAAAATTTCAAAACGACGCTCAAAGGAATGAGTTACATAGAACCTTCTTGAATCATTTCTCCGGCAGGCTGATCTCAGGGAGGACGTAGGAACAAGGTGGACTGCACTTGCGAAGAAAATAAGAATCTAGTTATGCTGCTTGAAATAAACTCATTCATCACGTACCAAAAACAGAACAATTTTGCTGATATATTTTCTTAAAATGGGGTGGGTGTTCGAATACATTATCATTATCAGCAAGGGATCTTTACCCAGGGGAGATAATTCGTGCGTGCACTTTGGAATGTAACAAGTTCAAATATTCGTAACATCCAAGGATTTACAACGACTTACAGGAAGCCAGACGGAAAATGTACACAGTATCCGTACACCAACGAGCAACGTCATTGCGGATGGATCATAGGGATGTCAGAAGTTAAGTTCACCATGCTGGGTAAAATTCAGATATTTCTGAGAAATCCACAACTAAGCACATTTCTATGGGCATGTAAGAATTCTTAATGATCAATAAATGTCGTGGATGACAAAGGTATGGGAATATTGTGCATTGCTGATCACCTTAAATTCGGTCCCCCAAACTCATAGTAAAATTGGTAGAAATCAGGACACGCTGATTTGTATATCGGTGTACGTTCTGGTCGGCAATGAACGCTCTGATTAAGTGTGAAGATGAGGATTTGATCGATGAGACAGCACTTCAACTTCATTTATTCTCCTGGTGGGTGAATTTGCATAATACAGTGATGATCAACATTGCACTACGAATTAAATGATGGACCCTAACCGAAATAACTCACACTAGATAATCTCGTAAGAGCACATCTTACTGACCATGCTGACATAGCCTAAGCGCTCTCTTCGAAACTTTTAGAAATCTACGTTAGCCGACATTTGACAGACAAAAGACATTAGTCAGCCAATCGGCAAAACGCTCGGGAGGCGCGTTCCGTTATCCAATCGGATGAATGCTAGAAAACCCTGAAAGGTCGTTGCCCTGTTCCCACTGAAGTTTACCGGACAAAAGCTTGAGCAGAGAAAGCACTGGATATCTTCACAGCTTGATTTTTGCTTCACAAACCCCAAGCCCCACTTTTAAAAAGAGACGGACGCAAATTGTCACTGGCCGCTTCAGATCACAAGCCAGGACCGAACAAATTCAATGGAAATTTATCGAGCCCTTACAAAGAAACGATAAGATAATGTACCCTGATTCTTCTGTTACAAGTGCACATCCAATTACTGACCCACACACACATTATAGAGCTTGGGCGGTGATAACTGCTTCGTCAGACCACAGATAGGAGCTGTTGCGCCCTCTCTACTACTTCTTACTTAATGTTAGGAGAGTAACAGAGGTAGGTAAATCAGTACTTGTCTTACACTTTTCCACTGAGCTCGCTCGCACTCACAGGCGCAAGTGCCGAGACCGTACTCTAGGTGACTGACTAACCTTAGCGAAATGTTTACGCCTGGTGGCTGTCTCGTGTTAATAACTTACGTGTGCTTGAGCAATGCCGGGCTGTAGGGAGTTAGAAAGATTTTCTCTCTCCTCTTCCTATTTTAGCGCGTAACTGTGCTATGTCTACCTAATTGGCTTCTCGGCATGCAAGGACATCATAACTTCGTATCACATACCACGTACCTATCGTTTCAGCACAGACGGGTGAAAAGGTCTCACTTTTCTAGTAGCCGTGCACATACATAAAACAAAAACATTAAGAAACATATTTTCCATTGATACTGTCTCTCTGTAGAAGAGTTTAGTCTGCAATGAACACTGAAGAAAAAACTAAACTTCTTTTATCAGCTTACAAACTTTCCTCAAAAATTAACAAAAACGGTAATTTCTCCCCGCTGACCAGTAAAAAAAAAAACTCTTTCATCTTCTCCCAGTGTTTCTTCCTCATTTTATTTTTCACTCACAATGCTTCCTTTCCCCTCTCATTTCTAGTGTTCTGCTACGTAGCTCATTCTGCACTTCCTCCAGCCCTACTAATGCCAGGTCTCGTAGTTTAAGTCCACCCACATGCATTTAATTTTTGTAATTTCACTTTTCATAGATTAATGTGAACTTTGGTTTGTTTTCCTAGAGCTGTATCTTGTGTGATTCTAACAGCTGAATATTTCCAGCTGGATAAAACCGAATAAAACATTCTTGCAAATACGGAGACGTATCTGTCTACCACTCACCAAGGTCATTTTGCTGTAAAATTCCGCCTTTTCTATACGCAATATTTGAAAACTTACGAGTCTAAAGACCATAGAACCACAACTGGGTGAAGAAACGTATAACATGTAACGGACATTCATGACGGAAGATACAAAAATCATAAATGAGATATTGTTTGGAATAACAGCTTAATACAACATCTATTAACTCATGCCGTACTTAATGAGCCATATGCACCAAATTAGAATTTGCAATCTTATCGTACTTTCTGATTTATTCTGCGTCAATGTGCGAGTATCGAATTTCAATTAAGTGATTAAGAAACAGCATTACCGTCAGTAAGTGGGTCATGTGAGCATGTTACTTTATTTTCGATGTGCCACACTGCAATAGTCCAGTATCAAACAAGCGTTTTCTTAAAAGGGGACTACGAGGTGCGACAATAAATTAATGATACTGATTTTCTTTGCAAGATGTGAAACCCTGCAGTCTTGAGTAGGCACAAAATCTTTGACCTTGTTCTATGAGCTGCTTCTAGTCCATGCAGTACATCGATGCAACTGCTCAGTCGTGAGTTGTGTTGTAATAAGTTAACACGTGTTTGTGTATCTCGTCACGGAGATGGAACCGCATAATATTGCGCAACGGTATGCCATTTCTTTTTGCTTTAAATTGGGTGAAAACGCGACGACAACTTACGGTAAGCTTCAGAAGGCTTTTAGAGAGGAGGTTATGTCAAGAGCTCAAGTTTTTCGTTGGCATAAAATGTTTAGTGAATGCAGAACGAATGTTGAAGATGATGACCGCAGTGGACGACCATCAACTTCACGGATGGATGTCAACTTGGCAGGGTCCTGGACAATCAGTTAACCAATATTACTACAAAGAAATTTTAGAAAGACTTCGTAAAAGAGTTTTTCGTGTCCGTGCCAACATTGCTGATAATTGGATTCTGCATCACGATAATGCGCCATCCCGTATTGCTCTGTCAGTGCAGAAATTCTTAGCCTCAAAACAAATTTCAGTTCTACCACAGCCACCTTATTCATCAGATATAGCTCCATGCGACTTTTTTCTATTTCCAAGAGTCAAAATGGCGGTCAAGGGACACCATTTTCAAACAACACAAGAGATCCAAAAAGCTGTGACGACGGTCTTGGAGGATATTACAGAAGATGAGTTTCAGAAATGTTACTATCAATGGCAGAAGCGCTGGAAAAAGAGTGTGCAATCAGGAGCGAACTGTTCTGAAGGAGACAACACTAAACTTGACTAAAACTGTAAGCAACATTTTTTTCACATCAGTCTCATTACTTTATTGTCGCACCTAGTACACTCTAACCACCAGAAACAGCCCCTCCTCCTCATTATTCCACAATTGCCACTGCGAATGTTGCTGAGTAACGTTTTTCAGGCATTCGCTAAATCCCAACCCTTCTGTTGGCTCACTGCAGGGTATACCGTGATTTATCACTTTAGTTCACTCGGTTCCTGTCATCCACTCTCCAGTGCCGTCGGTCTTTACACCACCTCAAGTGTCACTTGACACTGACTGCAGAAATCTTTCGCTTAAGAGGATCTACTCGACCACTGTACCTCATTTTTTCCCTTGCACTCAGTCACTGTAGCAGTTGGACGGCTGTCTGTATTCGTACTTTGAACTGGAGAGCGATTCCTTCTGCTGATTTCATGAAACTTCTTACAATCATCCTTTACAATGTTCGCTAGTCCCTGTCCGTCAGTACATAACGTATACCTAAAAAAAGAACTACACTTCTCCAGAACAGGCCATGAAAGCCCAAAGTTACCGACAGCCGCCGTGTCATCCTCAGCCCACAGGCCTCACTAGATGCTGATATGGAGGGGCATATGGTCAGGACTTGGAACTGCAGTTGAACGGAATGGATAGTATCTTGAAAGGAGGATGTGAGATGAACATCAACAAAAGCAAAACGAGGATAATGGAATGTAGTCGAATTAAGTCGGGTGATGTTGAGGGAATTAGATTAGGAAATGAGACACTTGAAGTAGTAAAGGAGTTTTGCTATTTGGGGAGTAAAATAACTGATGACGGTCGAAGTAGAGAGGATATAAAATGTAGACTGGCAATGGCAAGGAAAGCGTTTCTGAAAAAGGGAAATTTGTTAACATCGAGTATTGATTTAAGTGTCAGGAAGTCGTTTCTGAAAGTATTTGTATGGAGTGTAGCCATGTATGGAAGTGAAACATGGACGATAAATAGTTTGGACAAGAAGAGAATAGAAGCTTTTGAAATGTGGTGCTACAAAAGAATGCTGAAGATTAAATGGGTAGATCATATAACTAATGAGGAAGTATTGAATAGGATTGGGGAGAAGAGAAGTTTGTGGCACAACTTGACTAGAAGAAGGGATCGGTTGGTAGGACATGTTCTGAGGCATCAAGGGATCACCAATTTAGTATTGGAGGGCAGCGTGGAGGGTAATAATCGTAGAGGGAGACCAAGAGATGAATACACTAAGCAGATTCAGAAGGATGTAGGTTGTGGTAGGTACTGGGATATGAAGAAGCTTGCACAGGATAGAGTAGCATGGAGAGCTGCATCAAACCAGTCTCAGGACTGAAGACCACAACAACAACAACATGGTCAGCACACTGCTCTCCCGGCCGTATGTCAGTTTTCGAGACCGGACGTAACGTATGCCTGGTTTTGTTTTATTTTTGGTTGTTCCTTGGTGTTTTCTCTCCAAACTCACAACAGTCGACTAGGGCAGCAGCAGAAAGGTTGCAGCGTCCAGTTGGGTTTGCTACTCAGATGACTTCCAGTGACTAGTTCTCTTTCGAAGTCACTGAGCTCTCCCGGTCGACCCATTTCTGTTACTGCTCTTCTATTCACCCTGCCCCTTTTTATACTCACGAGTACAGCTCTCGTGAAGTGTAGTCATCAGTCCTGGATTACATAAGAGCCCACATACTTTTGATCAGATCGCGTACATATATTGAAATTTTGCAAGTGTTTCTCTTCCTATCTAAAAATACACTCATATGTTACAAAGAAATATTTCTTCAGAAACTTGTTATACATTGAGGTAACAAAACTCATGGGATAGCTATTAGCAAAAAACACATTTGCAAATAACATATAGTGCACACAAGACACAAATAAGCAGTGCATTGGCGGAGCCGTCATTTGTATTCAAGTGATGCGTGTGAAAAGGTTTCCGACGTGATTATCGTCGCACGACGGGAAACACTCAAACATCAAAGAAACTGGTATAGGCATGGGTAAATACAGAGATTTGTAAACAGGCAGAATACGCCGCTGCAGCCGGCAACGCCTATATCAGACACAGGTATCTGGCGCAGTTGTTAGGTCGGTCACTGCTTCTACAATGGCAAGTTATCACGACTTAAGTGAGTCTGAAGGTGGCGTTATTGTCGGCGCACTAGCGATGGGACACAGCAACTCCGAGGTAGCGATGAAGTGGAGAATTTCCCGTACGACTATTTCACGAGTGTACCATGAATATCAGGAAACCGGTAAAACATCAAACTCCGACATCGCTGCGGCCGGAAAAAGATCCTAAAGGAACAGGACCAACGTTGACTTAAGACAATCATTCAACGTGACAAATGCATCTCTTCCGCAAATTGCTGCAGATTTCAATGCTGGGCAATCAAGAAGTAGCAGCGTGCTAACCATTCAGCGAAACATCGTCGATATGGGCAGATGCCCACTCGTGTACCCTTGATGACTGTGAGACACAAAGCTTTAGCCTCGCATTGGCCCGTCAGCACCGCCATTGGGCTGACTAGAAACAAGTTGCCTGGTCAGACGAGTCTCGTTTCAAAATGTATTGGGTGGATGGACGTGTGTGGCTATGGAGACAACCTGCATGTCGGCAAGGGACTGTTCAAGCTGGTGGAGGCTGTGTACTGGTGCGGGTTCAAATGATTCAAATGGGTCTAAGCACTATGGCACTTAACATCTGAGGCCATCAGTTCCCTAGACTTAGAACTACTTAAACCTAACTAACCTAAGGACATCACACACATCCATGCCGTAAGCAGGATTCGAACCTGCGACCGTAGCAGCAGCTAGGTCCGGACTGAAGCGCCTAGAACCGTTCGGCCACAGCGGACGGCCAATGGTGTGGGGAGTGTGCACTTGGAGTGATATGGAATTCCTGATACGACTCTGACAGGTGACATGTACATAAGCATCTTGTCTGATCATTTGCATCCATTCATGCCCATTGTGCATTCCGACGGACTTGATCAATGTCAGCAGGACAATGCGAGACCCCACACGTCCAGAATTGCAACAGAGTGTTTTCAGGAACACTCTTCTGAGTTTAAACACTTCCGTTGGCCATCAAAATCCTCAGACATCAACATTATTGCCCACATCTTGGATGTCTTGCAGCGTGCTATTCAGAAGAGATCTCCACCCAATCGTACTCTTACGGATTTATGGACGGCCCTGTAGGATTCTTGGTGTCGGTTGCCTCCAACACTACTTCAGACATTAGTCGAGTCCATGCCACATCATTATGCGGAACTTCTAAATGCTCACGAGGCCTCTACACGATATTACACAAGTGTGTCGGTTTCTGTGGCTCTTCAGTGTAGTTGGAGCTAGCGGTATTAGACATTCCATTTCGGAAATCGTCAGGGAATTCAATATTTCGAGATTCGCAACGTCAGTGTGCCGAGAATACTAGATTTCAGGCATTACCTCTCAGCACGGAAAACGCTGTGGCCGGCACCCTTCACTTAACGACCGAGAGCGGCGGTTGCTGAGTAGAGTTGTCTGTGCTGAGAGACAAGTTACAATGTGTGAAATAACCGCAGAAATCAGTGTGAAACTTGCGGCGAAAGTTAGTTCAGTGTGGCGAAATTCGGCGTTAATGGGCTGTGGCAGCGGACGACCGAGGCGTGTGCCTTTGCTAATAGCACGACATCGCCTGCAGGGTCTCTCCTGGGCTCGTGACCATGTTGGTTGGACCCTAACCGACTGGAAATCCGTGGCCTGGGTAGCTGAGTTCGGATTTCATTTGGCAACAGCTGATGGTAAGGTTTAAGTGTGGCGTATACCCCACGAAGCCAAGACCCAAGTTGTCAATAAGGCTTTGTGTAAACTGGTGGTGGCCCTGAAATCGTGTGGGCTGTGTTTACATGGAATGGTCTGGGTACTGTGGTCCAACCGAACCTATCATTCGCTGTAGATGCTTATGTTCGGCTACCTGGAGACCATCTACAGCCATTTGTGGACTTCACGTTCCCAAACAACGGTGTCATGCCACTAGGTCACAACTGTTCACGACTGGGATGAAGAGCATTCTGGACAGTTCGAGTGAATGATTAGACCACCCAGATCGCCCGACACGAATCCCATCGAACATTTATGGGACACAATATCCTGCAATGGCAACAATTTCGCAATTACGGAAGGCTGTAGATGTATCATGATTGACTATTCCTGCAGGGGACTTCCAGCCACTTGTCGAGTACATGCCATGTCGATTTGCTGCTCTACGGTGGGTAAAAAGAGGTCCGACACCACATTGGGAGGTATCCTTTGACTTTTGTCACCTCAGTGTACTCATGGCTCTGAGCACTAGGGGACTTAACATCTGAGGTCATCAGTCGCCTAGAACTTAGAACAACTTACACCTAACTAAGGACATCACACACATCCATGCCCGAGGCAGGATTCGAACCTGCGACCGTAGCAGTCGAGCGGTTCCAGACTAAATCGCCTAGAACCGCTCGGCCACACAGGCCTCAGTGTACTCATTAGATTTGTTAACTTTCAAACACTAATTGTACTGATAGACAGATTATTACACACAAGAAACAGTGATGGTTTGTAGAACATAAATATGACCGTATTGTAAAACTGTTTTTATTCGGTTTTAATCCTTCGAACTGGGACTCTCCCTTCATAAATGATGGAACCCATAACAGATCTCAGCGAAGAAAAGAGTGAAGAATACCTGGGCAGAGATACCAGAGGGTCTTATGGCCCTTTTCTTGCTACGATAAATAAGCCGATCAATAAAAAAAAATAAACGTCAGTACGGTCTAAGACAATCTGGATATCATTCAAGTCCACGCAAATGCTGCATCAGAAAACTATTCGGAAACGCTGCTTGACCTCTTCTGTGGTCATGACGTACTCCTAAATCGAATTGTCGCACATGTTACCGATCAAAAAAACTAACACGGCGTCTCGTGCAGTTCAGGTAATAAAGCGCGCATTGTCCGGAATCGTATACAAAACAGCCGCGAGACAATGCCGCTGCTGTCATCGGCCAACTGCGGCAATATTTGCGAGGTGCGCGGTTCCGCCGCAGACCATTATCTGCTGGGGATCATCCCTTAGGGCGGCTAATATATAACTGCCTGCGTCCCGGGCAAACAGCGCCGGACACGCGCTGCAAATAGATAACGCGAATTACCGCGCAGCGGAAATATTGCCGTGCAAATATCTTGAGCCCCCACCCCAGCTGTTGGCGGCCGATACATTAGCCCGTTAGCGCGACGTGAAATATCGGCGCATTATACAACACTCCTGGCTGCGAGTCGCCGAAACCTGCAGGGTGGCGTAAATCAGATTTTCAGGACCAGAATAAACAACTACGCGACCAGTAAATTCTCGTTTCAGTCTTCGGAAAAAAATGACACGTGGGGCCAGGTGCACGTATGAACCGGACTGGTCATATTGCACGTACTACGAAAAGGTTTTATAGTGACCCCGGTTGTCGAAATATTCCATGCGGAGGTAGAATACAGCTGGAGAGAAGCGAACGAAAAGTACAAAACGAGGATTAGAGAAGAACTTTTGTTTGTGTCGTCAGTCTTCTGGCTGACATGATGCAGCCCGCCACGAATTCCTCGCCTCTGCCTACTCCCAGGGTAGCACTTCCATTCAACGTCCGTACTTATTTGTTCGATATATGAGTATTTCAGTATATGTCTTCCCTTAATTTTTAACCCTCCACAACTCCCTCAAGTACAATTTATTTTCAGGCAACTTTTTCCTACCGGCTTCGATATACTTCGAGAATGCATGATACACTGTCTTGTTCAAATGGCTCTGAGCACTATGGTACTTAACAGCTGAGATCATCAGTCGCCTAGAACTTAGAAATACTTAAACCTAACTAACCTAAGAACATCACACACATCCATGCCCAAGGCAGGATTCGAACCTGCGACCGTAGCAGTCACGGGGTTCCAGACTGAAGCGCCTAGAACCGCTCGGCCGCTACGGTCGGGCACTGTGTTGTGTTGCATTACATGCATTCACAATCGGTTTCGATCATGAACCATCTTCACAGTGGAAAAATACCTATTAGGATTACTTCACATTGCATACATGATGTTTAATCAGAAAAATGAAAAATGTAAGCCATTGCTTACTTGGAAACGAAAGAAAATTATAACGCCATAATGCAGGCTCAGCCAAAAAAAAGCACTCAGACATGAAGACGTGTAAGAGCACTGAGTACGCAGCACCACTGCTCAAGTTGTGGCATATATTTTTCTGGTTAAATAACATGTATGCCATATGAAGTTGTCACAAAACACATTTTTCCACTGAAAGTAAATGTATTGTAACTTAGTGTATAAATTGTAAGACAGTGTATAAATGTATTGTAAGGCAGTGTGTATCATGCCTTTCTCCAGGTTCCCCTTTTGGCAATGAAGTAATGCGTTGATGTATCAATACAAGTACTATGCTCATGTCCCTTATTCTTGATAATGTTTCGCACATATTCCTCTCCTTGTTCATTCTGCGGAGAACCTCCTCATTTCTTATAACGCATCAGTTTCTTTCTTTTCTGGTTTGCCGACAGTTCATGATCGCTTTCATAGAACCCCGAGCTCCAAACGTACATTCTCAGAAATTCCTTCCTCAAATTAAAGCCTATATCTCATACTAGTAGACTACTTTTGGCTAGGAATGTCATCTTTGCCAATAGTATTCCGCCGTTTTTGTTCTCCTTGATTTGTCCATCATGTATTATTTTGCTTCTAGTGTACCTAAATTCTTTCACTTCGTCTACTTCGTGGTCCGCAATTTTTATATTAAGTTTACACTCAACTGGGTTTTGCTCCTGCTCATGACTTACTTTTCAAACAAACTTCAGGGTAGAAAGGGGTGGTGCCATGAAGCCACCACGTATCAATATGAATGGTCAGAGTGACGTTGCTACACGAGAGGATGAAGGAAAATTCTCTTATTCAATAAATTTGCATACGAAAAACCTGAGAGAATCATTGCCTTAATGTTTGAAAATAAATAACACAGAAATTGTTGTCGCACATGAACACTGTATATCAACAACGCAGCTAACGTCCAAGTTCACAAACCACTGAATTACCCTATAATATCCATAAAGATAGCTACAAAATGCTTACATCGCTTTTCACTAGAGACGGTGTGTATGTGTGTGTGTGTGTGTGTGTGTGTGTAAGAGAGAGAGAGAGAGAGAGAGAGACAAAGACAGAAACAGACATACAGAGATTGTAAAGCAGATGCTAATGCTGTTCTGCTGACGGCTTTAAAAGTTATTCGTAACTGAATATCCCCATCTACGTCTGCACGTGGATTCTAATAACTCAGACAGAAATAAAAAAGTCTCGTAGCAATTCGTGAAACAAGCAATTAGCAAAACTGCGCTGAAGATACATTACTCGGAATATATTTTTGAAACACGAGAACCGAGAAGAAGTAGAAATGAATGATACAGCAGTCGAACAAGCCCAGTCAGATGGTGGTTACCACGTATAAAAATTGCGGAAATTTTTACCTCGAATTTTCTGTATATTTTTATGGGCGCTGAATCCGTATTCTATGTTTGCTGCCTTACAGAAAGTGGGCTTCACAACAAAAACGCGAAGATCTCATAATTTTCCCATTTTTTAAAATTTTTCGCACTTGGCTCGAAAATTATGCTATTTTAGAAGATGAACACTCAATACAACATCAAAGTGGATAAAATTCCGTACAGAATGAAACATTCGGGTCTGTTTTTTTAACGTGCGGCTTCGGTGCTAGAGCGCGCCGAAATGCAGCGACTTTTTTGCGCCTTCTGCGAAACGACAAAAACGCCCTCACCCTCCCCTCACAAATATACCTTATCAACAAAAATCCCTTCACAACGTGCAGGCACATTAAATTTCATTAAAGAGAGTTCTGCAACATTCAGTTTTCTTATAAGACGGGAGGGAGCAAAGCGAATATTATGAAGAATTCCCTCTGCATTCTCCAGACAAACGACCACCACCTGTCTGTCTCTCACTGACGCAGTGTTTTCGGTTTATTAGGCTTAAAAGACAGTGTTTTGAATGAACTGGTGTGGAAACGAGTGTCATGAAAACATTAAGAAATTATATTTTCAGCATGTTACGCACAAGTCACTGAATATAAAGATGAATTTGATACCTGTATGTAGTAATTTACATGTTTCATGAAATGAGTGGATGTCAAGCACAGGATTGGGCCATCGCTTTGAGTGGGCAGAAAGAAGCCATTTAGTGATAGACTAAGGATACAAAAGACAGATAAATTGTTTAGTGAACTACCGCTGTTTGATGTACTTATATCCTGTGCGCAGTTTTCAGTTCTTTTACTCGTTTGAATTTGGTTGTTGAAGGCCCATGGAACTTTTTTTTGGGTAGCAGGAGGCCCAAGTGAAGCACCTTGGTCAATAAAAGCTCCGGACACAGCGTCAGTGGTTGTGGAAGGTCCAGACTGAACAGTAGATGTTGCTGTTCATTAGATGAAAAACCTGTAATTGAATAATTGATACCAAAATAAAGAAAAAATAATTAGTAATGATATGAGTTAATACCTCCGTCACCTCAGCTGTTTCACACAGTGGTACTGCAAGATAATCGTCCAGATGGTTTTCATCTTCTATATTAATATTGTCGTCAATGTTGGACCACAATCCTTCACACTGCTGGCAAAGCTACGTGCAGAGCAGTCCAATTCGCCTACAACCACACCGACTTTGATAACCCGTCTTTCATTTCCAACGCATAGGTTGAAGAAACCTTTCGACACCAACAGGTTTCAGTGTGATAATGGCAGCCACCCCATTTGTTGCCAACTTGAAAGCCAACTACTCTGGATCAAGGTACACTCCATCCACTGCTTTACCTGACGGAAAACTCCCAAGATGAGTCATTGAGCTACAGCTTCAGCGAGAGTTGCTGGAGCAATGTTTGCCGTTGCCTTGAGACTCATGTCACATATTCCTTATACCTCAGTTTGTTAAGTGCTGTAGTTGGTTGGTTACCACCATGAAGTGCAACGAGAAATTTCTCAGAAGCAGCTGTAACTTCCTTCCGATGGGCCGAAGAATCAGTTTACTTAGTAAATCTAGATCCGAGTATTTGGAGACGGTCTTGAGAAATTTGAGTTTGCCCTGAATGAATAGATCAGATGTAGAGCCACAGCCATTCGCTGGGTGGGGGAACGGAATGTGGTGTCACCGCCAGACACCACACTTTCTAGGTGGTAGCCTTTAAATCGGCCGCGGTCCGTTAGTATGCGTCGGACCCGCGTGTCGCCACTATCAGTGATTGCAGACCGAGCGCCGCCACACGGCAGGTCTAGAGAGACTTCCTAGCACTTGCCCCAGTTGGACAACCGACTTTGCTAGCGATGGTTCACTGACAAAATACGCTCTCATTTGCCGAAACGATAGTTAGCATAGCCTTCAGCTACGTCATTTGCTACGACCTAGCAACGCGCCATTACCAGTTACTATTGAGATTATGAATAGTGTACCGTCAAGAGCGACGCTCATCATTAATGGATTAAAGTTAAGTATTCCACCTGCTACGTCCGTTTTTCTAAAGTCTAAATTCCTTGTCCTGTTCCAGACCTCACGCCAGCTTGCGTGAGCTAAAACGCGTGCCTTTCGGCTTCCTCTCATACCCGATGTTGGCTCTCCTGCCAACCCACAACACGGAATGTAGCTGGAAACATTCTTGTCCAGTGTACTTCACGGAGCTGAGGGTGGTGGTAAGTTCATATGGAACCAAACTGCTGAGGTCATAGGTCCTAGGCTTACATATCACTTACGCTAAGGATAACACACAAACCCACGCCCGAGGGTGGAATCGAACCTCCGACGATGGGAGTCGCATGAACCGTGGCAAGCTGCCTCACACTGCGCGTCTACCCTCCGCGGTGGAGCTGAGGGACTCTACTGTACCTCTCCCTTGCTTCAGGAAGTATACTTGTGTAACTAGGCTGTTTATGTGTTTGTATGTTGGCAGGGCTATGTAGCGCTCTGCATTAATAACTCTGACAGCGGTGTGCGCACTCTGTAAGAGACTCTGTGGCTTGTCGGACTCGCAGTTTGAGGTGAACAGCCAGCAGTAATGGAAGTTGGGAGTGATTCGTCAGCAGTGATGGAGGTTAGAGGTTAATAATTAGCAGTGTTGGAGGTTTGCAGTATTAGCGCGAGCGGGCGGTCCGAATGTGTATTATTTGAAGTCAGGCTATAATTTCTGAGCAGTCAGATTGCGTTGCGCTGGGATATTGTGATTCAGAAATGAAGTGATAAAGACAAGCAAAGAGACAGTACGGTCAGTTTCACTCAGCAGTTTCAGAATTAAATTAAGAAGTTCCCCCTTCTCAGTTATTGCAATTTAAGTGAAAAACTTATTTTATTAAGAAGTTTCAATTGCAAGGAGTCTGGAGACCCATCATTATGACCCTTATGTCAATTCTGACCCTCAACTGCGACACTATTATGAACCGAAGCCAGGAATTCTATCGTCCGCACTAACAGAGTGCCTGCTTCATCAGTTCCCAGCTTGGAGGCAATTCCACTTTCACTGCCTTTTGCCACCAGCGTTCTATAGAAAATTGACTTGTGAAACTGTTGACATCGTGGTGCTGCTAAGTTGTCTCCACAGACTGATTTTTGGTCGACCACCACAAATGTTCCATGGACTTGGTAGTCTTTTGCCCACCCGAGAACACACCGAACACAGTTCTCGCGCTTTGAATCTACTTCCTTCATACATAATGGATATGGTGCAAATTTGTTTGAAGGTATGTCCTCTCGAGCCCACGAATTTTCGCAACAAAAAGCCCCCATCAATCACATTTACTGTACTACTTGGATCCAGAGCTCTGAGGCTCCCACTACTACACTGAAACCTCGGCTTCCGAGAGGTTTATTCAGCTTATATCTTGTGCCAGCAATGTGGAGAGTCCTGCTCCAACATCGACGACAATTTTGATATAAAATGTGATGACGATGTGGACGAACCTCTTGCAGTATCACAGTGTGAAGAAGCTGAAGCTAAAGAAAGTATTAATTCATATAATATTCTGCAGCATTAAACATTTTTATTAATCCATTTTTCTCTATTATCACATTAATCAATCAATTACAATTTTTCGTTTGGAAAACAAAAAACACCTACTGTTTAGTCTTGATCTTTACAGCCCCTGAAGATTTGTCGCAGCTTTAATTGGCCACAACACTACACAGAAATCTTCTGGTGCTCAAAACACATTGCCTGGGCCATCAGCAACCGAATTCAGATGAGCAAAAAAAATTCGCACATGACATCAGTACATCATACATCTATAGTTCACTATTTAATTTACACAGAAGAGGCAAAGAAACTGGTACACCTACCTAATATCCTGTAGGGCCCCCTTGAGCACGCGGGAGTGCCGCAACACGACGTAAGATGGACTCGACTAATATCTGAAGTAGTGCTGGAGGAAACTGACACCATGAATCCTTCAGGGCTGACTACAAATCCTTAGGAGTACGAGGGGGGTGGAGATCTCTTCTGAACAGCACGTTGCAAGTCATCCCATATATGCTCAATAATGTTCATGTCGGCGGTGTTTGGTGGGCAGTGGAAGTGTTTAGTCAGAAGAGTGTTCCTTGAGCCATTATGTAGCAGTTCTAGGCGTGTGGGGTGTCGAAATGTCCTTCTAGAATTGCCCAAGTACGACGGAATTGTGCAGGTGATCAGACAGGATGCATACGTACGTGTAACCTGACCGAGTGATATGTAGACGTATCAGGAATGCCATATCGCTCTATTTGCACACGCCCCGCGCCAGTACAGAACCTCCACCAGCTTGAACAGTCCTCTGCTGACATGCAGGGTCCATGGATTCATGAGGTTGTTTCCATACCCGTACACGTCCATCCGCTCGATACAATTTCAGACAAGACTCGTCCGACCAGTCAACATGTTTCCAGTCATCAATAGCTCAGCGTCGGTGGTGAAGGGCACGTTCTTGCAGGATCTTTTTCCAGCCGTAGCGGCGTCGGAGATTTGACGTCTCCACCAGGTTCCTGATATACAAGGTACACTCGCGAGTACGGGAAAATCCCCACTTCATCGCTGCCTCGGAGATGCTGTGTCCCACAGCTCGTGCGCCGACTATAACACCACATTCGAACTTAGTTAGATCTTGATAACCTGGTATTGTAGCAGTAGTAACAGATCTAACAACTGCGCCAACACTTTTGTCTTATAGAGGCTTTGCCGACCGCAGGGTCATATTGTGCCTGTTTACATATCTCTGTATTTGAATACACATTCCTATATCAGTTTCTTCGGCGCTTTAGTGTATATTCTATCGGTAAATGCCTTCTTTCTTTCCCTGATGGAGAACGTACTCAAAGTGATGTCCCAACCCTGGACTCCACATTTACAGATTTCATGGCATATAAATTATTACATACAAATTTCATATTCATATTTCTATGTAGTGTCGTGTACGTATCATGTAAATATAATCTGTTAGTGTTTTAATTGCGTGAACCCGCTTTTCGATCAATTCATTCAAAACAACGGCTTTTAAGCGTAATAAACCGAAAATATAGCACATATGAGAGAAACAGTTGGTGGAGGTAGTGGTCGTTTGGCTATAGGGCGCAGTAGTAGTTCTTCATAATTTTCGCTTTGACCCCTCCCGTCCTTACAAGAAAATTGAATATTACAGGAGTCTCTTGTTGGAACTTTAATGTATTTTCTCGTGGTGTAGCAGATTTAGTTGACAACGTGTATAATTATGAGTTGTGAGGGGCGTTAGTGGGCGTTTCGTAGTTTCGCAGAAGGACCAAAAACGCTGCGTTCAGCGTGCTCTGGCGCTAATACCGTTTGTCAGAAAATCAGACCTCAATGTTTCGTTCTGTAGGAAATTTTGTCATCTGCTTTAATTTTGTATTGAGTGGTTATCCTCTAGGCATCATGTCTTCCGAGAACAAAGTGAAAAACTGCCAAAAAGTGCGAAAATATTGAGGATTTTTGCGTTCTGTTGTGAAATCGACCTCTTACAAGGCAGAAAACATGAAATTCCGATACAGCACTCCAAAAAACATATAGAGCCGATGATGAAAAGGCTTCTATGTTTGAAACAGTAATCACTGGATTATACAAAATTGCGCCAGACAGCGTGACGATGAAGTGAAGCAGCACCAGTTTTCTACAGAACGTTTAAATTATACTGAATCAGGAACCTAGGGCAAATGTGTAACTTCCTCCGTTCAGAGCAATCGGAAGCACTGAATCTGATGTATGCTCTTTCGTTGACACGCTTCGGTGGAGTACCTGAGCTAAGACTTAATACAGCAACTGGCATAGTCATGTTAACCCTTCACAAAGAAGTGAGTCGCACAGGGCGCGGCTGCGCAGAGTATGTGAATTATGGAGCATGTCTGAGCGCGTGGCGCTAAAGTCGTGTGCACGAAATGAATTTTCACTTCTGACCATGACTCATGAGAGTATGAACCGGTAATATACACTCCTGGAAATGGAAAAAAGAACACATTGACACCGGTGTGTCAGACCCACCATACTTGCTCCGGACACTGAGAGAGGGCTGTACAAGCAATGATCACACGCACGGCACAGCGGACACACCAGGAACCGCGGTATTGGCCGTCGAATGGCGCTAGCTGCGCAGCATTTGTGCACCGCCGCCGTCAGTGTCAGCCAGTTTGCCGTGGCATACGGAGCTCCATCGCAGTCTTTAACACTGATAGCATGCCGCGACAGCGTGGACGTGAACCGTATGTGCAGTTGACGGACTTTGAGCGAGGTCGTATAGTGGGCATGCGGGAGGCCGGGTGGACGTACCGCCGAATTGCTCAACACGTGGGGCGTGAGGTCTCCACAGTACACCGATGTTGTCGCCAGTGGTCGGCGGAAGGTGCACGTGCCCGTCGACCTGGGACCGGACCGCAGCGACGCACGGATGCACGCCAAGACCGTAGGATCCTACGCAGTGCCGTAGGGGACCGCACCGCCACTTCCCAGCAAATTAGGGACACTGTTGCTCCTGGGGTATCGGCGAGGACCATTCGCAACCGTCTCCATGAAGCTGGGCTACGGTCCCGCACACCGTTAGGCCGTCTTCCGCTCACGCCCCAACATCGTGCAGCCCGCCTCCAGTGGTGTCGCGACAGGCGTGAATGGAGGGACGAATGGAGACGTGTCGTCTTCAGCGATGAGAGTCGCTTCTGCCTTGGTGCCAATGATGGTCGTATGCGTGTTTGGCGCCGTGCAGGTGAGCGCCACAATCAGGACTGCATACGACCGAGGCACACAGGGCCAACACCCGGCATCATGGTGTAGGGAGCGATCTCCTACACTGGCCGTACACCACTGGTGATTGTCGAGGGGACACTGAATAGTGCACGGTACATCCAAACCGTCATCGAACCCATCGTTCTACCATTCCTAGACCGGCAAGGGAACTTGCTGTTCCAACAGGACAATGCACGTCCGCATGTATCCCGTGCCACCCAACGTGCTCTAGAAGGTGTAAGTCAACTACCCTGGCCAGCAAGATCTCCGGATCTGCCCCCATTGAGCATGTTTGGGACTGGATGAAGCGTCGTCTCACGCGGTCTGCACGTCCAGCACGAACGCTGGTCCAACTGAGGCGCCAGGTGGAAATGGCATGGCAAGCCGTTCCACAGGACTACATCCAGCATCTCTACGATCGTCTCCATGGGAGAATAGCAGCCTGCATTGCTGCGAAAGGTGGATATACACTGTACTAGTGCCGACATTGTGCATGCTCTGCTGCCTGTGTCTATGTGCCTGTGGTTCTGTCAGTGTGATCATGTGATGTATCTGACCCCAGGAATGTGTCAATAAAGTTTCCCCTTCCTGGGACAATGAATTCACGGTGTTCTTATTTCAATTTCCAGGAGTGTATATGTACCAAGTAAATAAGTGTATTACAAACGGATCATACTACTCCAGTCCGACAATGCCAAATTCCATATTACTGTAGCGCCGTTGCCTAGTCTTACGAGAAATGTGTAAGACGTTGCCGTGGAGAGCTGATTTAGCTACCACTGGCCGGTAAGCTCGGTTTGGCGAAGTGTAGGTTCAAAATGGTTCAAATGGCTCCGAGCACTATGGGACTTAACATCTATGGTCATCAGTCCCCTAGATCTTAGAACTACTTAAACCTAACTAACCTAAGGACATCACACAACACCCAGCCACCACGAGGCAGAGAAAATCCCTGACCCCGCTGGGAATCGAACCCGGGAACCCGAGTGTGGGAAGCGAGAACGCTACCGCACGACCACGAGCTGCGGGCGGCGAAGTGTAGGCTATGACAACACGTGCACAGAGGAATTGTGAGAAGGGCTAGCCGGGCCCTGCGAAACGTGTAGCACGCAGCGCTAATAGCCGAAGGGGGCTCCCATAACAGTGCAACAAATGCGCCCCGGAGCAGTACACATAACTGTCAGTTTTGAACAGAGACAGTCGGAGCCCAGCAGTACTACTACGATGTCAGGGTTACGCTAGACGACGAGCTGACTGGGTTGCACCAACTGCAGCCCTGGATTCAAAACTGGGATGGGACAGGAGCCTCTCGCATTATGAGGACTTGGTGCCGCAGCACACTAGACCTGCCATCCATGCCGACCTCCGCTGAACGTCAGCCGCGAGAGAGCCGGTCATGTCCCCTGAATGGCGATCATCCCTCATCACTGTAGAAGACGCGAGCCATATTTGGGTCGCTGGGCACAGCCGTTCAACATACACTGCCAACGCAGTAACAATGAAAGCGGGACTGACGTCAAAGCCTTGACCTGCTGATGTGCTGCCAGTTCGTTTCCAGGTCTGTCACTAGAGCCCCTGTCCAATCGGGATGGGGGCTAGCCTCCCCCTAACAGTCGCTAGACTAATACGGTGGAACAGGGACTGACTGCCTCTCGTTGACAACGGAGAAATGTTGTAATTAAAAGCAATAAAGTGGCTCGTCAACAAGCAGTCTATAACTGTGACCCACTGGCTCACCACTTAGCCCCAGCTGGACCCCTCAACATCAAAAAAACTAATCACTATGGAGGAATAGGATGGGAATCGGTAGGTGCTATGTATATGTACAGACAAAGAAATGATTATATTTTTAGAAAAGTTGGAAGATTTATGCAAGAGAAACAGCCTCATAAACTGAGCAAGCCAATAAAGTGTTGGCCCTTCTGAAAGTAGTTATTCCACTTGGCATTTACTGACAGATTTGTTGGATGGTATCCCCCATTCTGTTCAATTGGCGCTTTAGATCGTCAAAATCCCTATATGGTTGGAAGGACCATAATGCTCCAAATGTTCTCAATTGGGGAGAGATGCGGCGGCCTCTATGGCGAACGTGGGATTTGCAAGCACGAAGACAAACAGTAGAAACTCTCGCAGTGAGAGGGCGGGCATTATCTTGCTGAAATGGAACCTCAAGAGGGCTTGCCGTGAAGGGTAACACAACAGGGTGTAGAATAGTGTCGGCTTGTCACTGTGTACCCGTTAGTGTACCAGCTTTGGTTAGTAATGAAAACGTCGTAGGTCCCGGGTTCGATCCCCAACACCATTTATATTTTTAATAAAAAGCTTCACCGCAAGTGGCCGAAGACTTCCGGCAGAAGAAATCACCCTCGTGCAGCCGACGGCCTGTCACAAAGGGTGGAGGAGAGATCAGAAGTTCAGGGCACTCTATTGGCCCTGGAGTGGTAATCTACGACTAAGAGGTGGAAGAATCAGCAGTGGTGAACAGCATGAGGGTGAAGAAGGCAATGGAAACCAGTGCATTAAAGCCACATAATGTGCATCCTCAGGACGTGTGGCCTGAAATAAAAAAACAGTGTCATGATGCTTTCTCCATTGGCAAACGTTTCTGGACTGGTCCGCCATTCGCATCTGCAGAAGGGGACTGCCAAGGGGGAGGTGAATATGAGAAAAAATCATGAATAACCAACAAAAGGGTACCGTTCTACGAATATCAGAAGCATGAACGTGGTAGGGAAGCTAGAAAATCTAAAAAGGGAAATGATAAGACTCTGCCTGTATGTAGTGGGGGTCAGTGAAGTGACATGGGAAGACAGAGGTTTCAGTTACGTATAGAGTAACATCAACAGCAGGAGAGAATGGTACAGCGGGAGTAAGATTCGTAATGAATAGGGAGGTATGGCACAGAATGCTACTGTGAGGAGTTCAGTGATAGGGTTGTTCTCAGTAGAATGGACAACAACAACGACAACGATAGTTTAGGTGTACATTCTGACGTCGCAAGACGAAGATGAAGAGATAAGTATATGAGGATACAGGACGGGTAATTTAGTATGTAAAAGGAGATGAAAGTCTAATAGTCATGGGCGGCCTGAAATGCGGTTGTTGGGAAAGGAGAAGAAGGGTTACGGGTGAATATGGGCTTGATAACAGGAATGAGAGAAGAGAAAAACTAATTGAGTTCCGCAATAAATTTTAGTTAATAATAGAGAATGCTCTGTCCAAGAATCACAGGAGGCAGAGGTATAGATGCCGGTAGATTTCAGTTAGATTACATCATAATCAGGCATTCTGAAATCAGATACTGGATTGTAAGGCGTATCCAGGTGCAGATTAGACTCGGATCACAATTAAGTAATGATGAAGAGCAGATTGAAGTTTAAGAGACTAGTCAGGAATAATCAATACACAAATGGTTCAAATGGCTCGGAGCACTGCGGGACTTAACTTCTGAGGTCATCAGTCCCCTAGAACTAAGAACTACTTAAAACTAATTAACCTAAGGACATCACACACATCCATGCCCAAGGCAGGATTCGAACCTGCGACCGTAGCGGTCGCGCGGTTCCAGACTGTAGTGCCTAGAACCGCTCGGCTACTCCGGCCAGCAATACACAAATAAGTAGGATACTGAAGTACTAAGGAATGAAGAGATATTGTTCAAGTTCTCTATGGCTATAGATATTGCGATAAGGAATAGCTCAGTAGGCACTTAGGTAGAATAGGAAAGTACTTCTCGAAAAAGGGCAATGACAGAAGTTGAAAAGAAAACGGTAGGTACTAAAATGGCACTTGCGAACAAACCTTGGATAACAGGAGAAATATTACAGTTAATCGATGAAAGAGGAACGTATAAAAATTTTCCGGGAAATTGAGGAATGCAGAAACACAAGTCACTTAAGAATGAAAAAAATCGGAAGTGCAGGGAAGCTAAGGTAAAATGGCTGCATGAAAAATGTGAAGAAATCGAAAAATAACTGACTGTGAACGGCGCTAGCAGCGCGTATCAATATCCTAGTATCTTTGCTCGACTGCTATTACTTCCCGGTCGTTATCTGTCGTAAGCCAGTTCGGGTCGCGAGTTCGGGCTGCCAGGCGGTTGGAACGCTTCTGGAGCGCAGTATCGGTGGTTCGCTGTTGGGGAGCTTTTCCTGTGAGCAACACCGAGTGGTTGTAGAGGTGAAATCGAGACGCCGTGCGGTGGAATCAACTATATTGGTTCACTACAATTCAAGTGTACCAGCGGAATTTTCTGCCTTCTGGCCGTTAGTGTTCCGGTTATCTGCCCTGGCCACTAACGTAATTTCAGGCAGTGTCCTTCCCTCACCTGTCGTCGCTGTCCAACACGGTGTGTAGTTTTGTCAGCTTAATACATATTTCATTGTCGATAATAACGTCCGTAACAGTTTGGACTTAGACTTTTCATGTACCGATTGGTGGCTAGCAACTCGTTTGGTCGGTCGGTCCGTGACAGTCTTTTCGTTGGGTTACCGACGAATTCAGTGTAGTTGGGCCCACCACATGTTTCACCTTGTATGTAGGCTGTTTAGGTTGGTAACGTCACCTAATGCTCTGTATGAAAATCACTGGCTGTGCTGTGTGCAGTCTGTGGCTGGTTGGCATTGTTGGAATATTAGCCATTGTAGTGTTGGGCAGTTGGATGTGAACAGCGCGTAGCGTTGCGCAGTTGGAGGTGAGTCGCCAGCAGTGGTGGATGTGGGGAGAGAGATGGCGGAGTTTTGAGAGCGGATGATCTGGATGTGTGTCCATCAGAGGCAGTAAATTTGTAAGATTGGATATCATGAACTGATTATATATATATATATATATATATATATATATATATATATATATATATATATATATATATATATATATATGATGACTTTGGATCATTATTAAGGTAAATACATTGTTCTCAATCAAAATCTTTCATTTGCTGACTATGCCTATCAGTAGTTAGTGCCTTCAGTAGTTAGAATCTTTTATTTAGCTGGCAGTGTTGGCGCTCGCTGTATTGCAGTACTTCGAGTAACAAAGATTTTTGTAAGATAAGTGATTCATGAAATGTATAGGTTATTGTTAGTCAGGGCCATTATTTTTTAGAGATTTTTGAAAGTCAGATTGCGTTTCGCTAAAAATATTGTGTGTCAGTTTAGTGTTGATGAGAATAGGTAAAGAGCGAAATGTCTGAGTACGTTCAGTTCTGCTCAGCTGTTTGAAAATCAAATAATGTGAGAGGTTTATCAGCACAGTTATTCATAAATTTTTCTAAGGGTACGTTTCAACCTAAATGAACGTTAATGTTTCGAGGGCAGCCCCCATCCCCCCCCCCCCCTGCCCCCAGGAGGCTTCTGAGTGCCGTTATCTATACTGTCCTTTTCATGGGTGTTAATGGTCTGTTGGTAGTCTATTATAGCAAATGCTTTAAAAGAAAAAAAAATTATTGTGATTCATGTAAATCAAGGGCCTGCAGCTTGTATAAGTAAGTTTGAATTCTGGCAAGTGGAAATTTTGCTGAAAATTAATGTTGTTGTGCTATCTTTTCATTTAGTGCGCTGTTAGCCACTTAAAACTTAAACATTTAAGGTATATTGATTTTTTTGGAAAATCAATTGTGGGCCTTTAGCCACTTAAAAACTTATTCTTAAATTTAGTTATTATCGTTGCATTGTTTTCTCATTTAGTGTGCTTTTGGCCACTTAAAACCTAAAGGTTAAGGTATTTTTTTGAAGTTTTGGAAAATCAACTGCTGGCCTACAACCGCTTAAAGACTTATTCTTAAAAAGCATTGTTGCCTTCTGCCTTAAAAGATTATGGTAATATATTTTAAATTTTTGAAATTGAATTGTGGGCTTCAGCCGTTGGTATTGCACCTTGGTTATGTTTGTTCTTTCCACTTTTGCCTTGAGGCTTTCAGCCTAGCTGTGATATATACATATATATTTTAATTATTTTATTTGCAATTTTAACTGTGTGTCTTCAGTCACTTGAAATTTATCTACCTGATTTTTAAGATTTTTTGTTTCGAGGCCTTCAGCCGTGAAAGAGTTGGGTTTTTAAACTCGTAGTTTTAAACGTTCGGCTATATGCCATTTTGGTTTAAATGTGTTATTAAATCACAATAAATTGCAATTTTGAAGTGAAACTGGTCGCCACCTTATTTGGCCCTTTCCACAATCCTAATCACTTGCTCCGCCCTGCGGTTTTAGCGGGCGTTTCACTCCCCTGAGTCCCTCCACCCCTCCTCAGCTGTTTTCCTCTCCCAACCCTTCCCTCCACAGCCCTCCTTCTGCACACCCCTCACCTCATCCCCATTTCCCTCCCATCCTTTTACCTTCTCCCTTGCCCCCCCCCCCCCAGCAGATGATCCCAGGTTTTTATTCATTATCAAGTGTGCTGCGTTAGTGTTGGTTCGGTGCCATTATACATGTTATCTAGTGATGTGGTTTTAATTGTGTGCTCGACCTGTGTATAGTCCATGATTGATTCTGTGCTTTTTATACTGTGGCCGACTTTCAACTTGTTTTTGCCTCCAGTGTTCTTTAAGTGCGCTTCAAATTGCCAGCTGCGTTCTTTTATCTTTATGGCGACTCTTTAACTGTCCCCTAGTGCATGTACCTGTATTAGTGTGTATTTTAACTCCCAGCATCTCCATTTCCAGTGTTTTTATGTTCCCCTTTTAATCCTTTTTATGAAAGAATCCCCCTTTCACTATTTTATAAAGCCCTTTAGCTGAAGAGCGGTGGACTGTGATGCTGCCAGCCCTACAATAAAGAAGGAAAAAACGTCTTCGTCAGTCTGCGATGGTTCACCTCAAGACGACTGGCGGGTGTCCAGTCAAAACAGCGTGGAGTGACGCTTACGATGACCGGCTGAAATCCCGAACAGCATTAGTGTAATTTATTATGCTTAAGTTGTGTATATGATTTTTTATATTAAATCTGTAATTACTGAGTTGTCTGGGTGAATGGTTAACGCCAAGGGCCAACAAATAAATGAAACAGAATTTTGTATTTGTGGGGATCCACAGCCTCCAGATGCTTAATAAATGCAAACATGATCAGTAGTACGCTGTAATGCGATGTTTATCTAATAGATCGATCAGATGATTTCGACTAAGCGTCTCTGTAAAGCACATTTGTAACAGATGTTCAAAATATGGTGAACAATGACGCTTAGTCGAAATTAGCGAATCGCACGATTAAACATTGTAATACAGCAAATAGGTGGAATGGTGGTCTGACCATTTAATATCAAAAGACTATGACCAAGGTGTGGACGGGGCCAAGGAATTGACATATGAGACGTGATTTAACACATAAATAATTTATTCATAACATACAATACATAACACCAACTACGTAAATCCTGCTTTTATGCTTACAATTGCCCAAAATGGGAGGGCCACCACTTTCGAATTGGAAAGGCTTTAATTTAAGAAACTAAAACGCCTATTATAATTTTTAAAAATAATAATAACACAACACATAAGTCAGCGCTAAGTGAACGCACTCTTAAATCTTTAATTATTAATCACCATGCGTGGGTTTACCGCATTTAAATTCTCATTGCAATATAAAACATAAATACATGAATTCACAACTCAGCATGGCTTCAAAATTTCTACCTGGACAACCTATGGTCCTAAAACTTTCGTATTACATTCCAGCCAATCACATTAATAACTTATAAGCACGGTTGATAAAATACAAACGTTTGCACTATAATCAATTTTAATAATCCACAATCTCTCAAAAAACAACCATCAGAAGTTCGATACGGAGCATGTAATCCTATTTATACAATCTTTCGGACCAAACTAGGTACGAGGGCCACCATAACAGAAGTGCGCTAGTTGCTTTTCGGATAGGTGCTCCCATTAGCTTAATCACTGAGCAGATATTTACTTAAGCGACGGGTGAGATAGCTAATGCACATAGAAGGTATTTCTAAAGTTTTTTTTTCTTCCTCCCTTTTAACAAGGGGGTTTTAGTAAGGTGGAAATTACACTTTGAGGAGACGCAATAGCAATCTAGCGGGCGCGCCTTCACGAAGACGTCATGCCACTACACACGTACTAAACTAGCCGCGTATCCGCTGTTCAAGCCAAACATTAACAACACAGATCCATACTCCTGACACCCAAATAGTCGGGATCAAAACAAAACCAAAAATCCCAAAAGCGCAAGATCCAGCATAGCTTTAGAACAGATCTTACTTCATGCGGTTGCCTTCACAAATACAGATATCGAAATGAAAACAAGAACGTGTAACAACATTCCCTAATCAGCACAATGTTCTTCTTTAAGTCCCGGTAGCGCTGGACAACGCTGACATGCCAATGTTAACAAACCTCTAAGGCAACACCCTCCAACTGACAGGCGAAACCAGTGTGACCCCTTATGAGCTCCGTGACAGGACTCGAACCCCCAACTACTGTCAGTGCACCTCACTTAGAATAAATACAGAGCAAATAGTATGGCGGACACATATACCCAGGGATTAACAGAACACTAGACTGAACTAGAATTAACCTTAATAATACAGCACTAGATCTTGGGAGACAGGGAACTAACTCCCCACCCGAAATTCTGCAACCACAGGGCGGGAGGATGAACTACCAAAACATAGAAGTGCAAACGTACACAAATAACTACCAAAATACACCACTACACCAGTTAGCAAAGATGTGTGGAGGAATCTGCACTGTCAGAATTACACCAGCGAACAGAACAGAGGAGTGCCACAGCGGTGGCCACAAGGCGGGAAAGACGACTGGATGAACTTAATTCCAAAGGACGATCAACTTGAAACACTCACACTTAACATCTTTCCTCCTTTCCCTCGGCGCACTTCGTCGTTTGTCCGGGACTGCTGTGCACAATTATGAACCGTCCCCAGTCGTCCCGGCAGACACCGTGTAAGTAGGCTGTGGAAGGACAACACTACTTCTTCAAGGCTGCATGGAAATCCACTACTTCCGTGTGCATTTTCTTTTACTCCTCAGACTTTGAGAAAAACACTGCAATTTTACTGTAATGGACAATCTGGACTGTCTTTATGGACTGTGAGAAAATTTTAGCTTTTGACCAACATTGTATCAATAAGTGTGTGCATTTGATATCTTTGTTACTGTAATTATGAAAAATTTTATCAAATCATTATTGGCCACTGCCCAAAACAATTTGTAAAATTTTTTGTGGGGATGTAAGTAGGCTGTTTATATTTTCTTATTGGCAACGTTACGTAGCGCTCTGTATGAAAATCACTGGCTGTGCTGTGTGCAGTCTGTGGCTAGTTTGCATTGTTGTCTGCCATTGTAGTGTTGGGCAGTTGGCTGTTAACAGCGCGTAGCGTTGCGCAGTTGGAGGTGAGCCGCCAGCAGTGGTGGATGCGGGGAGAGATATGGCGGAGTTTTGAAATTTGTAAAAATGGATGTCATGAACTGCTGTATATATTATGACTGTTGATGACTATTAAGGTAAATACATTGTTTGTTCTCTATTAAAATCTTTCATTTGCTAACTATGCCTACTAGTAGTTAGTGCCTTCCGTAGTTTGAATCTGTTATTTAGCTGGCAGCAGTGGCGCTCGCTGTATTGCTGTAGCTTGAGTAACGAAGATTTTTGTGAGGTAAGTGATTTGTGAAAGGTATAGGTTAATGCTAGTCAGGGCCATTCTTTTGTAGGGATTTTTTGAAAGTCAGATTGCGTTGCGCTAAAAATATTGTATGTCAGTTTAAGCACAGTCTTGTACAATTTTTCTCCGACCCAGCCGAACTGCTCCCAGACTCAAACCCTCGCCGAACGGCGGCTCCACCGCCCCATGATGGTTACTGTTTGTTTGCCTCCGTCGACGCAGGCGATGATTAGACTGCCATCCGCCTCCCGCGGACAACCAGTGAAGAGCGGACAGAGGGGCCCAACCAGGCCGACGTTCCTCCACGCGTAGAAGTGCGGGTTCGATAACAACGCCCGTACGCGGAAGGCAGGATGTCGACGTCACCAGAGCAGACACGAAGGCCACTGCACGACAACCTCCTCCAGCGTGACCGCGCTCGCCTATAAATAGAACAGGCCAAAGAGTCTCCTGCAGTAAACACGTGAGTCGGTCGTGTTACCAACCTACGGTTTCAAAGTACACCAAAGACATAACTCGCAATCGATAGTGGGTACACTACGGGCAGGAGTTCAAACGAAAGAGCTTCATAAAAGACCAACCCTGAACAACCGCAGAAAAACGAAATAGAAGTGAAGCAACAAAAGACAGCAACGAGATGCTAGAGCCCGATCGCGCCCAAACACTGTCGATTACCAAAAATATTGGCTCCACACGACGCTCAGGAAACGAGCCGTGGAAAGATGGAAGTACACACGGCTCAATAGGGACCATGTTTGCGTTTATTAAATGAAATAGAATAGTTACAGCCATAATTGATAGCATCCAACAGTATTTATTTCCTATATATATGTTAACAACCCGCTTCGAGAAACAATGCTATCATCAGGTTGTGAAAACCTAACTAATTTTGTTAAAACACTAAAAAGTCTACCAACTTTACTGCGACGATTCTGAAATAAGCATAATATAAAAACATTGGACTGTGCATTACACGAAGACTATATCATAGCAGTCTTAGATGGGGAGTTTTTTGAACTATGGTTGAGTAAGATACTGGTAGAGGTCGGGCCTGAACTACCGCTAACAACCGCAGCAAAAGATGCCGGCCGCGGTGGTCTCGCTGTTCTAGGCGCTCAGTCCGGAGCCGCGCAACTGCTACGGTCGCAGGTTCGAATCCGGCCTCGGGCATGGATGTGTGTGATGCCCTTAGGTTAGTTAGGTTTAAGTAGTTCTAAGTTCTAGGGTACTGATGACCGCAGATGTTAAGTCCCATAGTGCTCAGAGCCATTTCCAACCGCAGCAAACAACTGCGATGTAGCCACTACCAAATGCTTTGTGTTATGGATTGCTTGTTTTTTTTCCATAAAGGGTTTTAGAATGTGACTCTCACCACAACGTCAATAATCAGCAATCGCTGTGACCTTTCTGTCAGTTCTGCTTTCAGGGAAGCAGACAATGCGGACGTAGAATGGCAGTCCTTCGAGAGGGTAGCGGGGCTTATTCCCCCACATCTCTCCACTGTTGTGGGACAGACAAAGTTCTCGTTTGTTTACGGTCGCGGTTGACTCCCACGATATACTGTCCATATAATATCCTCGTGTTACAGTAAAATCATAAACTTCATCAGTAAATGTCCGACCTCACACCGCACACTACGCCGCGTCCTGCTGACGTGCAGGGGGCTTTAATGGTATAAGTCGACGATTTTAATGAATCCTGCTGATATGCAGTGAGCTTCGATGGCAGAAATCGACGATTTTAATGTGAGATGAGGACCCACGGTCTGATGCGTTTTTATTATATTTTATTTTAGGAACACCGCAATTGTGTTGTTAGAATTTTTGGTGCTTTAATCTCATGTGTCAAGTTTCTTACAACCAGATAATGATAAAGAGATCATTATCTCTCGAAACTCGTTGTTAAGCTGTATGCAGGAAAGAAATGCGGTTGTGTGCTACCAATTATCACTGTAGCAAAATAATAGCTCTTTCTTTACATCCCTGCCGGCCGGAGTGGCCGAGCGGTTCTAGGCGCTACAGTCTGGAACCGCGTAACCCCTACGGTCGCAGGTTCGAATCCTGCCTCGGGCATGGATGTGTGTGATGTCCTTAGGTTAGTTAGGTTTAAGTAGTTCTAAGTTCTAGGGGACTGATGACCAAAGCAGTTAAGTCCCATAGTGCACAGAGCCATTTGAACCATTTTGAACCTTACATCCCTAATGGAGAATATTAAATAGCATTTTATTTTCCGAGAGGTTCTTCATACCTTAAGGTATCCATTACACGTCTCTGACATGGTACAGTATCACAGATGCAAACAGGTGTTAAAAGTTCACGAAACATCTTCTACACATTTTCGTAACCTCACAGCCATCTCTCTCTCTCTCTCTCTCTCTCTGTGTGTGTGTGTGTGTGTGTGTGTGTCTTTTTTCCACTTTTCCGCGTTACCAACCGAATGTGGCCTCAGGTACACAAGAGCTGTGCAGGACGTGTTGGTGTTGTCTGTTGTAACGTTTCTGAAGAAATCACGTTCCAGCCGGATGTACGGTTAGAGGCGGACCTCTCTCGCCCCCCCCCCCCCTGCCCCCCACCCCGCTAAACAGCACAAGTGTGCACAGAGCAGCAGACCCCACAGTTCCTGTTACCGCACCTCGGCCGCCGCGCTCGTAAAACAGAAATTTAATAAACAGGGGCTGCGCGCGGCTAGGGCCCTACTTATTCTACTCGAGGCAGCCCCAATCCCTGTAGCCTCGGAGCTGTTTTTACGGCGGAGTCTTTTTATTGCTATTTTTTGGTCTCTCGGGACACCAGTTTCGTAGGCGATGTGCTTGCCAGGGTTTTCTCCTTGGCACTTTAGCGTCCTAGTGTCTTCTAGATGAAGCGTGTACATGCCAGTACTGCGGGCATGGAACCATTACATGTCCGCTTATTTTTCCATTTCATCAGTGGGTACAAATAACCAGTTTTAATGACTCATCCTCCTTTCTGCTTTTATTACCACACATTTCCTTACCTAACAGTTAGAGATATCTACATTTTTTAATCTTTTTAAATTTATCTTTAGATGTGATCCACCCACATCATTTTTAATATGGATAGTAAACTTGCCGTTTATATATTTTTTTATCGTCACAGTCTCGTGTCGTGAATTACGGAGTATTGAATGACATTTTGGCGCCACTGTCACCTAGAGGGTGCGGTGAAGGAATTGTGGTCTGTGGACAGCCCCTCCTAGTTTCGGCGCGTCGTGAGAGAACGAATAGGCTTGGACAGACCAGAAGACCTACTGGAACAGTCCTGAGTTGACCAGTGGACGAGCCGATCAGGTCAGTCGAGCTTCGGACAGTGAGCAAAGACGTACGGTGACCTTCATTACGGTGGTGGTAGGGGACCCCCACATGGAGTTTCCTTGAGGATGGCATGGGCTGTTACTGATGCCTAATGGGGCCTACAATACACTCAGAAGTTTGCATCCATGTCCGAAGGAACATCGAATAGTTCGTCTTAAGTCCTACCGTCATATCTTACCTTCTTGCCAATGTTTTCCATTGGTTCGTTTCTTCGCCGATTCATTTCTTATCAGTCGACGTAATTTTCAGCATTCTGCTGCAGCACCACATACCAGAAGCTTCGATTCTCGTCTGTTCCAGTCTTCCCTCTGTCCACGGTTCACTGTCACAAAATTCAAATAAATTCCTTCCTCAAATTAAGGCCTAAGTTTGATTCTACTACACTCCTTTCGGGTAGGAACACCCTCTTTGCACTATCTTGCTTTTTATACTCACCTTGCTTTGCCCGTCATGTGTTGTGCTCCCAAAATAATGTATCTCCTTCACTTCGTCTGCCTCCTGGTCCCCACTGGAATGGTAAGTTTCTTACTAATATAGTTTCTGTGGGAGCCCTGAGGAAATACATTAGTTGCTGTCTATTTGCTTCGGTCGAGGAGGTACGCGCCTGCGTAGAATCGAGGTTCCGTAGGCACAGTGCGGTAATTCTGTAAACAGTTACGGCGATTTCTTTCGAAATAATAAATATTTTGCTCACTTTTTTGCCATCTCTCTCGTTTTCATTTGACTGACCTTTATACTAGACTAAGAAGCTGCGACGAAATCCCCCCGTATATCAAGGCTCACCGAATTGTAATTCATATTAAGACATCTGTTGTGACTACGATGGTCACTCCAAAAGAAATGCAAACTATTTTTTTTAATTCCATCTTTTATTCTACATGTTTGAAAGTTTTACAGTGTGTAGATACATCCTTTAGGAACAATATTTTCATTTCTCCACATAATTTCCATCCCTCTCAACTGCCTTACGCCATCTTGGAACCAGCGCCTGTATACCCGCACGGTAAAATTTTGCACCAACCTGCTGGAGCCACTGTTTGGCAGTGTTCACAAGGGAGTCATCATCTTCAAACCTTGTTCCACGAAGAGAGTCTTCCAGTTTCCCAAAGAGATGATAGTCACATGGAGCCAGGTCAGGACTGTAAGGCGGGTGTTTCTGTTTTGTTCCTCCGAGTTCTGTGATCGTTTCCGGGGTTTCTTGACTGACATGTGGCCGTGCAACGGCAAAACATCCTGCTTTTGCCGATGTGGTCGAACACGACTCAGTCGAGCTTGAAGTTTCTTCAGTGTCGTCACATATGTATCAGCATTTATGGTGGTTCCACTTGGCATGATGTCCACAAGCAAGAGTCCTTCGGAATGAAAAACACCGTAGCCATAACTTGTCGAGAAGAAGGTGTGGCTTTGAATTTTTTTCCTTGGGTGAATTTGCATGATGCCACTCCATTGATTGACTCTTTGTCTCTGGTGAAAAAATGATTGAGCCATGTTTCATCACCTGTCACAATTCTTCCAAGAAATTAATGTCCACCATTCTCGCCCTGTTCCAAAAGTTCGCTGCATATCGTTTTTCTTGTTTCTTTGTGAGCCACTGTCAACATTCTGGGAACCCACCTGGCACAAACCTTTTTTAACGCCAACACTTTCAGTATTCTGCAAACACTTCCTTCCCCTATCCCAACGTAGAGTGACAGTTCGTTCACTGTGATGCACATGTCAGCAGTCACCAATTCGTTAACTCTCTGCACATTGTCTGGAGTGTGTGCAGTACGAGGCCTGCTGCTGCGAGGACAATCCTCAATATTGCCGTGCCCGCTTTCATCACGTAACCTGCTTGCCCACCGACTAACTGTACTGCGATCGACAGCAGCATCTCCACAACCCTTTTTCTACTTCTTGTGGATGTTTCCCATTGTCTCGTTTTTACAGCAGAGGAATTCTATGACAGCACGTGGCTTCTGACGAACGTCAAGTGTAGCAGCCATCTTGAAGACATGCTGTAACGGTGCCACTCACGGGAACAGGTTGAACTAAGTAAAGCGGGAAGGATGTATCTACAAACTGTAAAAGTTGCACACATTCAGAATGAAAACTGTATTTTTACAAAAATAGTGTACATTTCTTTTGGAGTGACCCTCGTATTTTTCTTATGAAATCATGCAGATATTTGTATATGTGATCACTATAGTAGATTAAATGCATTATTCGATGTATTATAAGATTTTCTAGTAATCCTGTACGCGAAACGTTATTGGTTGTCTCGTGATTTAGTTCCCTTTCATAGGTTCGAAAAGGATCCGGTTTGAAGGCACTGACTCTACGTAGGGTCTTCAGAAAGTAAGTTACAGAAATGTCGTCCCACGACAGGACCACTGCGCAACAAGAGTGGCCCACTATCAGAAGAGAGAGAACATGTTCCTGATTTCCTTCTAACGCAGTTCTGTAGCAGTACGGATAACATGTGCATCACAGTGTGGAAACGAAATCGCACGGCAATCGCAAACGTATTCCGTACTAGAAGCATGCGGGACGGTACGATTCTGGTGGACAAAACATGTGTATTGAACATATTCATCGAGAAGTTCTGGCGGTGGGTAGACCAAATGTAATGCTGCTTCGAGAGGTACCTAAAGATTGCCAACAATTTGACCAAGGTCGCACAGATATGCGTCATGCTAATCGGCAAGGCATGGTAAACTGTCCAGAATGTTCTTCAGACCAATAGCGAACAACTGTGGCCTGGTGACATGACATGTCGCATTACCGTCCAGAAACATTCCATTATTGTTGGGGAACATGGTGTCCATGAATGGGTGCAAATCGTCTCAGATGGTTCAGCTGGACCAGAGGATGCAGTCTATTCCACGAAACACGGCCTACACATTTATGAAGCCACAACCAACTTGCGTGGTGGGTCCATTGCTTCGTCGGATCTGCGCCGCGCTCGAATCAAATGGTTCAAATGGCTCTGAGCACTATGGGACTCAACTGCTGTGGTCATAAGTCCCCTAGAACTTAGAACTACTTAAACCTAACTAACCTAAGGACAGCACACAACACCCAGCCATCACGAGGCAGAGAAAATCCCTGACCCCGCCGGGAATCGAACCCGGGAACCCGGGCGTGGGAAGCGAGAACGCTACCGCACGACCACGAGATGCGGGCCGCTCGAATCCCACGATCAGCTTTTGACAACTGAAATCGTGACTCATCTGACCAGGTCCCGGTCTTCCAGTCGTCTAGGGCCCAAACGATACGGTCACGAGCCCAGGACAGGCGCTACAGGCGATGTCGTGCTGTTAGCAAAGGAACTCGCGTCGGTAGTCTGCTCCCATAGCCCATTAAGGCCAAGCTTAGCCGCACTGTCCTCACGGATACGTTCGTCGTACGTCGAGCCCAAATCCAGTGTTTTAACCGCCTGCCATCCTGGTTACCGGAGAGGCCCAGATTTACTTTAGATTTGGTGCGGTACAGGAGAGATAGCACTCCTGCTTCCGTTTTTAATCCGGTCTCTTCTGCCGTTTTATCTGAGCACCACGACCATGTAGCTGTTTTTACGGATGGGTCTAAGCAGGGTAACTCTGTTGGTTGCTCTGTCGTCTTCCCGGATTGTGTCCTCAAGGTCAGACTGCCTCCCGAATTTACCATCTTTGACGTAGAATTATATGCCATCTTGCGGGCACTGGAGCAGATGGGACTTTCTCCCAGTGTTAGATTTCTCGTCTGTTCAAATTCTTTGAGCGCCCATTACTCTCTCCAGTGTTTGTACCCAGCAGATAAAGGACTCAGACTATCCACGACGGCCTCCTCCAACTACAGCGACTGGGGAAGCAGGTGTCTTTCTGCTGGGTACCAGGGCATGCAGGAATTCTGGGGAATGAAAGGGCTGATCGAGCAGCCAAGGAGGCGCGTCGTGACCGTCAGGTCTTTCAGTGTGCTATCCCACTGCATGCCCTCACCTCGCTGTTAAGGTATAAAGTCCTGTGTCGTTGGGAAAATGAGTGGCTAGAAGTGACCGACAACAAGCTCCGTGTGATCAAGCCCACAACTCGGCCGTGGCGTACTTCCTTCCAGCCACGTTGACGGGACGAGGTCATCCTTAATGCCGGTTCCCACTAGGGCTGCCGTGCGTCAAAACCGCGCGTCAGCGGCGTGGTTGCCGTGGAAACGGCATCAGCGGCACGGCGCGGCGGGCTCTGCGTCGCGGTTTGACCATGTCGAACCGCTTCCGCTGCCGCGTGACGAGCCCTAGGTGCGCGCCGCCAATCACAGAACGCGCTGAGCGTGACGTCAGGTACGCAACCCCGGGCCACAAGAACTTTCGCCGAACCGCTGGCGCGGACGCGGCGGCAGCTATGAAATACTTATCATCCGATTCCAAGGAAACTATTCGGTAGAAAAATTTGATTCTTGGGCATGTTACAGCCTGATATATTCTCTCGATAAAGGGCCGAATTTCTTTTCGATGTTCGTCGTGGTTACTTGCTGTATCGCTTTTACATAAACCTTTACGCAAAATTTTAATGAGTGTGCAGAGGTAAAAACGCATTGCGTGGACTTTGCGTACAGTTCATTTTAGGTAATACATTATTGTGTATGAAATTTAGTCAACATATCGAAATTGCTTTTAAAGCTGAGAGCAGAACGATAGCTATCACCGTTCTCGAGAAATTGAATGATATGTCGGCGGACGGGCTGTGCGGTGACTGCGCGCAGATCGCTCGCGACGCGACCGATACTTCGTCCTGCTCGTTGTAAACCATGTGGTTGTATCAACTGCAAATTTCGTAAACGGTTCAAGAAATCTAAAAGCGTTTTTTTGCAAACGATAACTTGTAAAAAGTCATGTATTTCGTCGCATGATAAATATCCAAAATCTGTTTATCTACCGAGATATGAAAGAAACTACAGTTTTTCAGAAGGGATAGATGATTTTTTTTAAACAGCATTTAATAGCGTGTGGAATGAGAAGTTAAACAGAAACTAATTTGCTGGTATGTCATAAGATGTAATTTGCTAAGTATCTACAGCTATTGATTATTTCCTTTGGTAAGTAACAAACGTTTTTTTTCTTTATTGAGTGTACTTTATTGGTTCAAGACGCGTTTCGCCTTTTACTTTAAGGCATTTTCGGTGGAATCTAGAATGATTCAGTTTTGTTTTAAATGCATAACTGATTACTTACAGTGAGTCGAGTTTTTGGCGGACATATACGTTTCCCCTCACCTGGTCACATGCTGGAGGTTGAACTAAAACTTAGATTATGGAACATAAGCACATTTTCATGTTCGCTCTTTTTTCTTCTGTCACTAGCTGTAGACATTTTACCGAAAACACTGATTTGAAGTCGTAACTACAGTGTGTTCACCTCATACCCCTTCCTGTTTGGTTTGTTTATGTACATGTTGCCAACCTAAAGAATTATATGCTGAAATTGTTTGTTTATTTCTGTTCTTCTTATATCTGTATATGTGTGGGGCTAGCCGGTGATAGTTATAGAAAGTTGAAAGTGAATCCAGTAGTTGTCAGACAGTGGTTGAAAGGTTTGGTGTTCAGCTGATTTCAGTTTTGGTTTAAATGTTTTGTGGAGGAGTGCATGGAAGACTAAATTCACTGCTTACATTAACAGATAAAATAGTAGAATAGCATTTGAACAAATGATTATTATCAGAATACTATCACCCAACCCCTTTGTCCTCACTCTTTGACGCCTCATAATATGTCCTGTCAACTTACCCCTCTTGTAGTCAAAGTTGTGCCGTAATTTCCTCTTCCTACTCTATTTAATTCCGTACCTCTTCTTTAGTTACACGATCCTCATATCTAATCTTCAGCATTCTTATTGATCACCACATTCTGAAAGCGTCCATTGTCTTCTCGACAGAACTGTTCATCGCCCACGTTTCACTTACAAGGCTGCACTCCACACAAATACCTTCGTAAAATAGTACCCAATCATTACAATTTATATTCCATGTGAACAAATTTTCATTTTCAGAACGCTTTTCTTGTTATTCACAGTCTTCATTTTATATCCTCTCTGCTTCTTCCTTCTCAATTACTGCTTCCCTTTCAAGTCATTGAAGTCTTAGAAATACAGTTTGGTTTCTGTACAAGTTGTAGATAATCTTGTGTCCCTGTGTTTTATCGATGACATCTCCAGAGTTTCAAAGAATGTTTTAATTAAGATTGTCAAAACCTTTCTCTAAACATGCAAATGCTATAAACACAGTTTCGCTGTTCTTCAGTGTGTCTACTTAGTTAAGTGGTAGGATCAGAATTTCCTTGCGTGTTCAGACATCTCACAGGAATCTAACATTGTACTTATGTTAGTCTGTACAACCCCTCCCCCTCTCCAGTCTACATATTCCTTCCACTATGTAGCCTTCTCTTATTTGCTTAGTTCTGGCTTGCCAAATGAGTTCTTGACAGTTGCTTCTCCTTTGAGCAAAGTTTTCTTTGTTCTTTCTCATTTTCATTCCCTTATGTTTTCCAAGTGCAAAATCACGTTGCAATTTTGGACTTTCTGTCAACGTCATGTTTAGACATTTCTATTTCCAATAGCCTACTTTATTTGCTGCATTTTTATATTTTTCCCTCTTGTCAGATTTAATATTTCACGTTTTATCTAACGATATCTACTGTACCTTCTTCCCGTTCTCATACTCTGCTGCATTCACCACTTCTTCTCGCAAAGATATCCATTCGTATTCTAGCGGATTCCTTCCTCTGTTTCAGTCAGTCGTTGCATTACGCTAACTTTAAGATTATCGGAAAACTGTGGGTCCTGACTTATTCAAGTTCCATTTCCTTAATTTGCTACCGTTTACTGTCTCTTTAGTTGTAAACTGCAGCTCGTAACTAATAAAGTATTGTAGGTTTGCGTCTGCACCGGGAAATGTCTTATAATTTAAAATCTGGTTTCGAAAACTTTGTTCCAAATATGTATTATTCTTTCATGATTCTTAAGCAATGTGCTAGATAGTGAACAGTGATGAACGGTAGTCATGAAATCTGTTTATGGTGAAATGAGAAAACATGCATAATGGAATATGTGAAAGAGTACATTGTACAGAAAATGAAAAATTGGTATGTCTTCACCCAACTAGATATAGTTTTTCAAACGCACCGCGCGTTTCAGTGGGTCCTACCCCGTACCTCAGTGGCTGTCCGTCATTGGCTACCGCTAACGTCTGCCGCTTCCAGATGGGAACGCCAATTCCGCGAGCCGCCGCGCCAACGCGGAAAACGCTTGCCGCTGCCGTTGCCGCACGCCGCGCTGCCGCGCTCTAGTGGGAACCGGCCTTTACTCGTCTTCGCATTTGCCACAGCTCTATGACGCATGCATTTTTACTCCGGCGAGAGGACTCTCCGATGTGTGGTGCTTGTGGCGTGCAGATCACGGAGTACCACATTTTATTGGACTGCATTTTATTTGCTGATCAGCGGACTGCAGCGATTTGCCGGCGGGTCTGCAGTCTATTTTATGCAATGTTCAAACGAATGTGGTTCGGGTTTTAAAGTTCTGTGAATTGTCCCACATTTTTAACAGGATTTTGGGGAGATATTTTTAACGTGTTAACGGGTGGCTGGCTCATCCAAATTTTTTCGTAATTGGTCAGCCAGTCTGATTTCCCTGTGCTGTCCTGTTAACTCTTTTGCGGTTTGTTTTCCCTCTTTTACATTCTTGATTAGCTATCTTGCCTCCTCATTGGTTTGCATGTGAGAGTGCCTGTGCGATAGTCATTGTGTCGTCGTTTAGTGTGCATGCGTGTACGACAGTTTTCGTTCTTTTCCACATTGTTTTCATCGATGTCAGGGCGCTGATAACCTCGCCGTTGGGCGCCCATAAGTTCCCAAACCACACACAAACACACACACAAACACACACACACACACACACGTCCCACGTTGATTTTGCAGTTATTTCACGCAGTGTCCTTGTCTGTTAGCACTGACAACTATATGCAAACGCCACTGGCCACGGTAGTTAAGTGAAGCCATTGGTCAGTGCCTTGTCCTTGGTAAGAGGTAATGCCTGAAATTTGGTATTCTCGGCACCGTCTTGACAGTCTAGATGACGCAATATTGAATTTCGTAATGAGTTCTGAAATGGAATGTCCCATGCGTCCATCTCCAACTGCCATTCCGCCTTCAATGTTCATTCCCGTTGCGCCATCATAATCACGTCGAAAACCTTATCACGTGAATCACCTGAGCACTCCATCAAAGCACAGCCCTTTCACACCCTGTGTACACGATACCACCGCCATGTGTGTGTATATGCATATCGTTATTCCATGACTTTTGTCAACTCAGCATAGTTCGCTGTATCCTCGAAGTTTAATGTCAGCGAACCCTACTATTTTTAATGAGGTCTTCTATATTATAGAACTACATTACTGGCCATTAAAATTTCTACACCAAGAAGAAATGCAGATGATAAACGGGTATTCATTGGACAAATATATTATACTAGAACTGACATGTGATTACATTTTCACCAAATTTGGGTGCATAGATCCTGAGAAATCAGTACCCAGAACAACCACCTCTGGCCGTAATAACGGCCTTGATACGCCTGGGCATTGAGTCAAACATAGCTTCGATGGCGTGTGTACAGGTACAGCTGCCCATGCAGCTTCAACACGATACCACAGTTCATCAAGAGTAGTGACTGGCGTATTGTGATGAGCCAGTTGCTCGGCCACCATTTACCAGACGATTTCAGTTGGTGAGAGATCTGGAGAATGTGCTGGCCAGGGCAACAATCGAACATTTTCTGTATCCAGAAAGGCCCGTACAGTATCTGCAACATGTGGTCCTGCATTATCCTGCTGAAATGTAGGGTTTCGCAGGGATCGCATGAAGGGTAAAACCACGGGTCGTAACACATCTGAAATGTAGCGTCCACTGTTCGAAGTGCCGTCAATGCGAACAAGAGGTGACCGAGAGGTGTAACCAATGGCACTCCATACCATCACGCCGGGTTGTACGGCAGTATGGCGATGACGAATACACGCTTCCAATGTGCGTTCACCGCGATGTCGCCAAACACGGATCCGACATCATGATGCTGTAAACAGAACCTGGTTTCATTCGAAAAAATGACGTTTTTCCATTCGTGCACCCAGGTTCGTCGTTGAGTACACCATCGCAGGCGCTCCTGTCTATGATGCAGCGTCTAGGGTAACAGCAGCAATGGTCTCCGAGCTGATAGTCCATGCTGCTGCAAACGTCGTCGAACTGTTCGTGCAGATTGTTGTTGTCTTGCAAACGTCCCCATCTGTTGACTCAGAGATTGATACGTGGCTGCACGATCCGTTACAGCCATGCGGATAAGATACCTGTCATCTCGACTGCTGGTAATACGAGGCCGTTGGGATCTAGCACGGAGTTCCGTATTACCCTCCTGAACCCACCGATTCCATATTCTGCTAACTGTCATTGGATCTCGACCAACGCGAGTAGCAATGTCACGATACGATAAACCGCAATCGCGATAGGCTACAATCCAACCTTTATCAAAGTCGGAAACGTGATGGTACGCATTTATCCTTCTTACACGGGAGATCACAACAACGTTTCACGAGGCAACGCCGGTCAACTGCTGTTTGTGTATGAGAAATCGGTTGGAAACTTTCCTCATGACAGCACGTTGCAGGTGTCGTCATCGGCGCCAACCTTGTGTGAATGCTCTGAAAAGCTAATCATTTGCATATCATAGCATCTTCTTCCTGTCAGTTAAATTTCGCGTCTGTAGCACGTCATCTTCGTGGTGTAGCAATTTAAAGGCCAGTAATGTATTTAATGTAGAATTGGCGAGAAATTGCATTCTGCATTATTAGAAAAATGAAGTATTGGAATTTCACTGGGGCAAATGCGCTACGGTTGCAACAACAAAGTCATCCGATTTCACACGAGTATATCCTCTATGTGAATGAAGATACAAATTTATCGTGAAATTTATTTTAATGATTGAAACTAACAGATTTCCTTGGCTGTAGGTGTTAAGTTGGTGGATGGTGTCTATGCCGGTATGTAACTCACTGGCCACTTGTCTGGCTCGTTCTGTACCCAGCGTGTGGTGAGTTGAGGTACAATGCAGATGCCGTGTGGCTAGGGCCTCCCGTCGGGTAGACCGTTCGCCCGGTGCAAGCTTTTCGAGTTGACGCCACTTCGGCGACTTGTGCGTCGATGGGGATGAAACGATTATGATAAGGAGAACACAGTCCCTCAGCGGAGAAACTCTCTTAGCCAGCCGGGAATCGAACCCACGTCGTTAGGTACGACATTCCGTCGCGCTAACCACTCAGCTACCAGTCGCGGACGTGAGTTGAGGTGACGGTGACACAGCAACTGTTTAGTGGTCTTCGTTTCAACAGACGCACTTCAGTTACAATTGCTGCGCGTCGCGATTTTCGCCGATTCTAGGGCACTGCAATGGCGGATCGGCCGCAAGGAGCCTCATAGGCCGCTTCATCTCACAGAACGTTTCTCCTTTTTTTTGTTTTTTTATGCGTTTGTGAAAGATTCCTTCTCTTTTGCTACTCTTCCGATAACTCGGGTGAACTGAGGTGCCGCATAACAACAGCAGCAACTCCAGACACGCCAAGAAAAGTGTGGGACGAATTTCATTAACGTCAGGTGGATTGTACATTAAACATTTGTGTTAGGCCAATGAAATCACTGATACTAAAAAGTACGCTATCGTTGCAGGTGCATGCACGTAAAAGATATTCCCCTGTGAAATCGGATGGTTCCTTTTAAAATAAAAAAATAAAAAAAATGATGTAGTCATGTGCATAAGCTAAAATTTACTACGAATTTCTCTCTTCAAAAAAATGGCTCAGAGCAATATGGATCTTAACTTCTGAGGTCATCAGTCCCCTAGAACTTAGAACTACTTAAACCTAACTAACCTAAGGACATCAAACACATCCATGCCCGAGGCAGGATTCGAACGTGCGACCGTTGCGGTCGTACGGTTCCAGACTGTAGCGCTTAGTACCGCTCGGCCACCCCGGCCGGTTTTCTCTCTTCTGTCATGTAGAATATACGGTATAGTCTCCTGAAACGGGGTGAATATTTATGGCACATCTTATAGTCACGCCCTACTACAGTACTGATACAGACATTCAAAATTGCTACACCTTCCATAAAGCTGTGGTAAACTAATATTTTTCCGCTGATTGCTTATTGACAGGATGTACGTTAACGCTGTGGAGCTGTGTCACGCGCAAATAAGCAAGTGACACATGTCTCGAAAAGCAACAGGCGGTGATTGTCAGGTGAACAGCATAGCGACAGCAGAGGGACGCTTGTACAGCCTGTTCGTTGTTTTGGTCACGTCAGGCCGTGCGATGCATCGCTAAAAACCGATACGCGCTTTTGTCGGCACGTCCCGGCGGTTATTAATAACAGTAATCCTACAAAGAGTAACTTGATAACATTAGAGTATCGCCTTTCGTCGAACACGTTTAATAAATTTTTAGTTAATAAATATCTGATCCATGACAGACGCGTGAAAAGACGACGAGAAATTATCTGGCAGCAGCAAATTCTATCATCGCTATGACAATTTCATTATGTTTTGAGCGTATGGAGGAAACGTTTAAGATCTGACTGTTGACGTTGGAAATAGTATTTCCCTTTTAAAGACGAGCGAGTCATTGTGATTCGAAAACAGCGGATCAGATCGACTTATGACTATCAACATTTCTGTAGAGTTGTAGTAATTGTAACAGTATTTGATCGCATACTTCATCTGATTAATGTAGATCAGTAATTCCCATCTTCAAAACAGTCTGTGCTAATACAATGCTGTGAGAAACATCGCAACATTTGAACAAATAACGGCAGTGTTAGAAAGTACATAATAAAATTGAAGAACACGCAATTATATATGCCTGTACAGTAGGGCCACCGTCGGTTACTCGCAATTAATAATCATTCGCTTAACGCATTTATTGACTTTCCCACGTGGACAAATGTTTTAAACAAAAGTCTTTAATAGCTGGTATGTTAGGCCACAGATGTTCTATGTACAATCAATGTCATCGTCCGTTGTCAGTAGTACTGTTGTTGCCTGAGTAGCATTATAGAGTTTGAAGTGAGTAAAGTAATGAGATGTAGTAGAAAAGAGAACAGCAAGAAACGTAACGGCAAGTAGATGAAGTTACGGAATTCAACTACCCAGGCAGCAAAATAACCAACGACGGACAGAGAAGGGAAGACATCAAAAGCAGTCTAGCACTGGCAAAAAAGGGCATTCCTGACCAAGAGAAGGCTACTAGCATCAAACATAGGCCTAAATTTGAGGAAGAAATTTCTGAGAATGTACATTTGGGTCTCAGCAGTGTATCGTAGTGAATGACGCCTTTGTGTCGGAAAAGAAGATGAAACGTCCCCTTAGAAAATTTATTCAATTACTGTGCTGATAAACCTCTTACGTTATATGCTTTTCAAACAGCTGAGCAAAACTGAACGTTCTCAGACATTACTCTCTTTACTTATTCTGATCAACACTAAATTGACAAACAATATTTGTAGCGCAACGCAATCTGACTTTTAATAATCTCTACAAAAGAATGGCCCTGACTAACATTAAACTATACCTTTCACAAATCACTTACCTCACAAAAATCTTCATTACTCGAACTACCGCAATACAGCGAGCGCCAACACTGCCAGCTAAATAAAAGATTCAAACTACTGAAGGCACTAACTACTGATAGGCATAGTTAGCAAATGAAAGATTTTGATAGAGAACAAACAATGTATTTACCTTAATAGTGTTCAAAAGTCATAATATATATAGCAGTTCATGACATCCAGTCTTACAAATTTACTGCCTCTGATGGACACACGTCCAGATCATCCGCTCTCAAAACTCCGCCATCTCTCTCCCCACATCCACCACTGCTGGCGGCTCACTTCCAACTGAGCAACGCTACGCGCTGTTAACATCCAGATGTCCAACACTACAATGGCAGACAACAATGCAGACTAGCCACAGACTGCACACAGCACAGCCAGTGATTTTCATCCAGAGCGCTACGTGGCGTTACCAATAAGAAAACCTAAATAGCCTACTTACGAAGAGAATCGAAGCATTTGAGATTTGATGCTACAGACGAATATTGAAATTTAGGTGGACTGATAATGTAAGCAATGATGAGGTTCAAATGGTTCAAATGGCTCTGAGCGCTATGGTACTTAACATCTGAGGTCATCAGTCCCCTAGAACTTAGAACTACTTAAACCTAACTGACCTAAGGACATCACACACATCCATGCCCGAGGCAGGGTTCGAACCTGCGACCGTAGCGGTCGCGCGGTTCCGGACTGAAGCGCCTAGAACCGCCCGACCACAGCGGCCGGCAATGAGGAGGTTCTGTGCAGAATCGGAGAGGAATATGTGGAAGAAAACTGACAAGGAGAAGCAACAGGATGATAGGATATCTGTAAAAGAGATGACGGAATGACTTCCATGGTACTACAGGGAGCTGTAGAGGGAAAAAAGATAGCAAGTAATTTAGGATGTAGGTTGCAAGTGCTACTCTGAGATGAAGAGGTTGGTACAGGAGAGGAATTAGTGGCAGACCGCTTCAAACCAGTCGGAAGACTGAGGACACATAAAAAAAGTGAGGTGTCGGGTGTTGGTCGCACTGCTGAGCGGTCCAGCAATAACTAGCAGAAAACAAAGCTGCAAAGGATGTTGATTTTTGGAAAGATGGTTTAACCTTATTAAATGTTCAGATAATAAGTTGCCGTCTCTTTATCTAAGAATAGATTTTGAATGCAGCTAGCCGCTATTTCTGTGTAATGTCTTGTCTGTATAGACGTGTATCTGTTGCCTTTAAGATCCCTTCACCTTCACATATAAATCTATACAGTAAAGTAAGGCCATCCCCGTTCTTGGCTGATCCGTAATAAGACAGGCGAAAAATTAGACTAATGGAGGATTATTAGTATTATCTCTATTTTCATTCGCTCTCTCTCTTTCTCTCCTTTATCTATGTACAGTTTTTAATATAATATTTCATTACGTGAAATCAGCCAAATAGGATCTTTGGTGGAGTCCTTCGTCTTGGTAATCAGCGGCTGGCTTGCTGTAAGAGATCTTTACATTTATTATTACTGTTAAACACTGCAGTCAGTCGGGAGAATCAATAGTTTGGACAATTTGTTCCTTTTATGAAAGATTGCGAATTCCAGATGTGTACGAAGCCTTTTTGGACGATTTAACACAGACTCAGTGATTGCAGGCTCTCTTCGACACAGCTGAAACTTCCCCACTAATTACAGGGCCAACGTGATCATCAAATGATTCAGAAAAACTCATTCGTTCATTCACTCCAGAACAAAAAAGTCACAAACCCTATTTATGGAGGAAATTGTGTATTAAATCCATCTCCATTACATATCCAGATCTCCGGTGATTCCACGCCTTAATTATTTTCCTTTTACAGTCTCTTTCCCCCCAAACAAACCACTAGCGGCACAAATGTTAATTGGCTCGCTTTAGCGAGAAGAAAAGCAGAATATGTATCTCTCAGAAACACGTCAATCCCTCAACAGATACTCCAGAAGCTGCTCTAGTTACCACTCTAACAACCATGGAGAATGCATATATGCACCTCTGTTATTTCAAAGAATAAACGCACTAGAAAATACTTTGGCGTCGTCGAGCTGTCGCCAAATATATATTACGAGAAAATCAGATCAGATAACTTTTCCAAAGTGAATGAATGTAGATGGTTTGATTGAAAATGATTAACTGGTGCGTGGTAGAGGGTATTTTCTGTGGGGACATTACAATGGTTCAGTAAAGACTGATTCTTAGACATGTAAAGGTATTCAGATAATGTTGTCACTGCATTGCTTGCTTGCGCGTAATTTATCATAAATTTCAGAAAGGTAAATTTTCGGTGTGAGTTTTCTTTATTGATTCGGACCGGTTAGTCCAACTGTCAAGAAGACATTAAACGAAATTATTTTTCCACATGGCTTGCACTCAGAGTTATAGTCACCAGTCCTTTGCCATTTCATTAAGGAACTACATTGCAGAGTATTTTTTTCTCATGAGAAGAGAATTTGATGAAGATTTTTGTAATAAGTAAAAGTGAGTTTCACAATACAGTTTTTAAATGCTAGTCTCTTCGATATCATTCAGTTAGTTCAGGTTCTTCCACAATACCCTTTTACTTTCTGTGTAATTGCGTGGCACCACATTGCACTTAGCGAAACTACGTTGTTCGAAGCTTAAAGTACAAATGGTACTAGGAAAGTTTTTCACTACAGCTTCATTTATTTAATTTTTTCAGAGTAATTTCCGCTACATTGAATGCACCTCTAAATCCTCCGAAACCAATGCCTAAACCAATTCTCCCAAGTTTCTGTAGGGAGTAAGGCGCACTACTTGCCCCAAGCCCTCAGGAGATTCTTATCACTTGATAACTGCACTCCTTTCAGCTTCGTTTTCACATGCAGGAACAGTGAAAAGTCACAAGAAAGTAGGTCTGGACGGTAAAGAGGGTGTTCAAGAAGTTTCAGTCCTGTATCCCGCAAATATTCGGTGCATGCTTTGGCGCGGTGATCTGGAGCGCTCTCGTGACGGAGGAACCAAGGGTCCATTCTTGACTACGGTCGCAGGTTCTTCTTTTGGCAGGCACTGCTCAATGTACCACTTAGCTGTGACTGTCTTCTGTGTGTCCAAATCAACACACTCCAGAATTCCACTCGATATGAATAAAGCACCTGTCATTTTCTTCTTTATTGATTGGGATTTCCTGACAGCTACGGGTGTGTCGTCGTCATCAAAGACGCAGACTTTGTTTTGAGTCTTAGTCGGCACGCCATAATAGTACAGCTGAATCTCGTCATCTGTCACGATGCTATTCACATACTGAGATTGCCCCTCAGTAAACTTTTTCAACATCTTTCGCCACCAAGTCACAAATCGCGTCATCTGCTCTTCCGTCAGTCTATGCAGCACCCAGCTTCTTTACATGCATATGTTCACGCAGAATCGAACGAACTGCTGGTGCATTTAGCCCTAAGTTATTCTCTGTCTACTTATGGACCCCTCGCTTGTCTTCGTATAGCATTTTCTTCCCAGCATCAACGTCTTCCTCCCTCTCAGCGTCTTCCAGGGTGAAATTCCCTTTTTGGAATTCTCTGTACGACCTGAATGTAGTTGTACGACACATATCACCGAGTGCAAGAGTCATTTCTTCAAAGCACTAATCTATGTTTAAACCGTGCGCGAAGTTGTACCGCAGAACTGCACTAATCTCACTTAGTGACCACGATGCCATAGCAAGCACTTCAAATTAATCCTGCTAATGAACGACTGCGCCTACAGACTTCACACAGTAGCTACAATGCAAGTATGAGATTTTCTCAGAACACAGCGACAATCAACTCCCTGCAACTTATTGTTGCGTAGAATTGCAATACTTTCCCTTTGTATTACCTTCCTAGCGTAGATGTTTTTTCTTGCATTGCACCTGTGCAAGGTTTTCCTTAGGTGGTTTGCGCTGCGCTGCATTTAAACATTCACCACTTTCAAGCGGTAGCGAGTTTACAATGCCACAAGATGTTACGAAAGTTTGTTAGGGCCTTTATAGCGTCACTATTAGGACATAATAAGATTATTTGCAGTCACGCATTGCATTTGAAAATTATCATCAGAGACAGTTCAACTAAAGTTTAGTTCAGGTCTCATTTCTTGTCTCAGACGTTCTTACTGCTACAATGGAGTGTTAGATGTTTGGGTGTGTATAATTCAGCATTCGGAATTTTACTTGGTTAGTTTTAGTATGTAAATTTGCAGGGCATTTTAACAGAACATTTTGGCCACTTATTCTCGGAAACTTCCGTTTGTAATTTAACGCAGGATTTTTACTACATTTTCTCTGTGTGTTGTAACTGCATGACATGTACTGTGACGTCACGGATTGTAGCATTATTCATTGCACTGCACAATTCAGAATTTCATAGGATAGCTTCTTTAGTATACAGTTTTACATTTTCTAGTTGCTTTCAGTAAAATTGACTGGAATAGAGTTACACAATTTCTGATGGATTTGGGGACTATTTCCATCTAACAGCTCTTACGTAAACACATTTTCAGTTGACAGAACATTCACAAAACAATATGCAAACAAAACAGACACAAATTCATAAGGTGCAGTGATATTTTTGCTCAGTTTGTCCTTTTTAATTTTTAATATACTTTTCAATATCTACGTGTGAAAGTTATTGTAATAATATGATTTCTGTTATTCATTAAAAGTTTTGTTTGCTGGCAATTTAAGCCATATGAAAGTTACGTAAACTTTCAACATTGGAATCCGTGAACTTCGAACGTAAGAATTGGAGTGCGAGAATGTGTTGCAAAATCTGACTGCGAGAAAGAAACCTGAACGTGCCTATCTGGTTTCCAGTCTGTTTAAACATTCGTAAAGACAAGAATACTGTCTGTATTCAACACTGTGAATAATCAAATTTTTAAACTGATAAATTGGCCATGGAAAAACCCGATGTTCCTCGTTTTTTATTGTTTAATTTTTACCTACCTGTTGCACAATGGAAACACCGTGACTCTGCTCTTGCCTTGAATGTGCGTCGCATTTGCTGAGCTACAACTGACTACTGAAGTGCGCCTGGTACGATGCGCTCTCTTTTAAAAACGACAAAGCGTACTGGTTCATAACAAATCCGAACAAGTAGAAATGAGAGCTTATATTTTGACATTGGCTTTGGATACAGACGCTGACTCGTGATAAATTATAACAGCAGATGTAATTAGTTTTCTGATTAGAAAAGTCCTGTATTGAAAAATTATCTCTTTCTTTGCTTCTCAAATATTAAAAGACAAAAAAAATTGCAGTAATTCTGTGGACAAACGTAAATAGTCTTTAACATCAAATGAGATCTTTTCAGAAATGCATCTTATAAAAATGACGTTAAATATTCAACAGTTATTCCTATCCCCAAATCCGAACTTAAAATTATGCATTGCTGTTTATCTTTCCCTATACCCAAGTCTCTGGATGTCTGAACCAAGAATCCGTAACTACAGGCTGCGACAATGAAGTACAAAATTAATTGCCTTATGTAATATCCTCCGCTATTATTCAGTCCGCAGCTCGTGGTCTCGCAGTAGCGTTCTCGCTTCCCGAGCACGGGGTCCCGGGTTCGATTCCCGGTGGGGCCACGGATTTTTGCGTGCCTCGAGATGACTGGATGTTGTGTCGTCTTCATCAACATCATTCATCCCGATTACGGTTGGAGGAAGGCAATGGCAAACCACCTCCACTAGGACCTTGCCTAGTACAGCGGTGTGGGTCTTCCACATCGTCCCCTACTCTCTGCCAAGGAGTATGAGAGTTCATCATCATCATATATTATTCATCAAAACGATCATAATAAAACATCCTTCTTAAAATGCTTGAGTGACTTTCCACATCTCAAACAATTAAACGGTAAATCAACATGGTCCATTTCCTCAGAATATAACTGCAACTGTACCAAAAATGGTTCAAATGGCTCTGAGCACTATGGGACTTAACTGCTGTGGTCATCAGTCCCCTAGAATGTAGACCTACTTAAACCTAACTAATCTAAGGACATCACACACATCCATGCCCGAGGCAGGATTCGAGCCTGCGACCGTAGCTGCCACGCGACTCCAGACTGTAGCGCCTAGAACCGGCCGGCCCAACTGTACCACTCGACCTATACCATACTACTTCTCATGACACACCACTACCGACTACTTCGTCTCCTTATCTCACGACTATCATTGCGCATCAACTCCCGCCCATCTTGCGAAGAAAGCAAGCCTCCAGGCAACACTGTATCTCTGATGACACTGCGCACTTATAATTTCAAACAGTACAAAGGCGCTTACGTATTCACGACATCCAAATACTATGATTCCATTTAAGTACCAAGCGATCTGGCAGCTGGTCTGAAGGAGATCCATTCGGGAGTATTCGGGAGGAGATTTCCACTTTTAGTAATGGCCTTACAACAAACAGAATCCTCCCGAAAACTTTACCAAGACCCAGGGGACGGGGATGATTTTTAGTGTAAGTCTGGGTTAATATAGCGAAGACGAAACATGATAATACAGTTCGATTACTCAAAACGAATTTACAAAATAGTTTCCAAGAGTTTTAAACTATTCACAAAGCACTTGGATGCTTTATTATGTAACTGTGAGTAATTCATCTTAATGTGTATGAGGTGTACACTCTTGTAAGGGATAGTTAAATATCGACTTAAGTGGGTGACTGTCTGGGTCTGCCGAGCTCTGTTGATAACACTTGTGATGCAAGTTGAGGAGCTACTTGGCAGAAATAGCGGCGCCGGTCACGAAAACTGACAACAGCCAGGGGAGAGGTATGCTGACCACATGGCCCTTATTGTGAACTTACTTCTACAACGAATGGCACTTCTATTAAATTCATCTCTAGAAACATTTCGTGTCATCACGAGACGTGCTAACCTCGTCTGCGTATGAAGAATACAGAAATAAAATGCTAATCTCGTGAGACTGCTACAGTTTAGTTTAAGTAAATGACATTCCTGTTTATGAGAACTTAGTCGGATGGAATTATTTGCGCGTTCATGACCTAGCAAACCGAGCCGAAAATCTTCGAACCTTGTAGTGAATATTTCCACATTTTACAAATAAAATACAATTCACATGTCGCTGGCCGTTAGCGTATGGAAGTATCAAACATTGCATGACGTGCGACACTGTAAGACGTCGTCGTCTCCTGTCCTCCGTTGCTTACATATTCGGCCCTCACAGTCATATTCAACACATCAAGACGCTTCATTCAAACCCGAACTTGATAAGATTAAGTCAATATTGTATGAATTCATGTAAACAATATGCCATTGACAAGTGAGCGCACCGTGGTTGAAATACTCGAGGCTGACGTGCACACATACATTCCAGACACGACGGTTACAGAGGCTTTTAGTTCGGGAGAGAGGCCGCACAACGGGACGGCAGGCCCTTCAGAGGACAACCCAGCCCATGTCGGCCGGTGACCGCTCGTAGCGGACAGCATGGGCCCGAGTGCAAGGAGGGAATGACCCCATGTTCAGCTTAAAAGCAAATTCTGCTACATTGTATGGGAGCAGCCAGCCTATGCATTCTTTACACATAGCACGCAGTTTCAGAGATTTTCACAGAGAGACAGCAAACGCCAAACGCCAAAGCTATAGGTTTTCAGATTGGTCGACTTAAACAAAACGTCATTCTCCAATTTTAGAAGAGCAATGCTGATTGGCAGACCATATTTCTGACGCCTTGAGCTGAAGTAATAATGGAAGAGATCGAAAGGTATACCCCTTCACGTCTGGCGTGGAGAGGCGCGGTTCCATTGTCGCTCTTGGAGCGAGGAACAAGTCTCTTCTCAGTACTTCACTGGGAGATCACCTCTGTCGAGAGCGAATCGAAGTGCGACTCTCTATATTGAGTCCTTGCGATTAAGCATTGTTCACTGTGTTGGCCGACACACTTATTGTGCGGTGTGAACGGACAGAGTTACAATTAAACGCCTATGAGCGAATTTTTGAGTGGCATCGCGGTGGACTGGTTATCTGATCGGTGTACCACGCCAATAGTTAGACTAGGGGCGAATAGGAATCCTTGACTTCATCAAGGCGTAGGGAGAGTTTGAATGGCGAAGGTCAATCCAGATAGAACGAGAGTTATCTTATTTGTCAGCAGTGAGCGGTGCAGACAGCAGTCATCGCAGCTTATGGTATTGTGCGCTACAGCTATTGTGAGCCCCATATTTCCTCCACAACAGTACACTTCACTGCATTTCACACGCAACAGCCTCGACCGTACCAAGCAAAATTGTAAAGGATAATTATTCGAATTGAGTAGGCGCAGCTCTCAGCCATTCTGCCAAGTCAATAACAATATTAAACTTTGTATAGAAATTTCATTAGCGAATCCTATCGTTGAGAGGTAACATCACATTCCGAAAAGAACCAGGATATAATTTGTTCAATTCATAACTAAAAGTGGCATTGCGATTTCTCACAATTTTTGCAAAATAAATAATAACTTTCGTTAGTTTCATGTTTTTCTTACACTAACTAGCACTACTCCAGTACCCAAGTATCCTACTAGTTACGTAAGAAATTTTGTGAATTTTTGTGTCATTTCCTTACAGCGGACGACTCCAGAGGATATTCATTGCTGAAAGTTTTCCAGGCATTTCTCTTTAGAACGTTAGGAGCGTCTGTCTGACTTCTGTAGCAGTGTGGGGGTGGAAATTGCATCTTGCAGGGGCCACAGGGTAAAGGATACTTCTCAGATTAATTCGTTGCGCAGAATAACAGAATCTCAGATCTACCCCTCGCTCACAACACTTTCCAACAATAGAGAAAGTAACATTCTGTTCTTGTCTTCACGATGACAATTTACACTTTTATTATTAAAAAAATGTAGCGGTCCAGACTGAAGCGCCTAGAACCGCACGGCCACACTGGCCGGCGAATGACGTCAGAAACGGACTGTGACAAGTCGCGTATTTGCGGTAAAAACGGATAGTGAACTCGCGTGGAATTTGCTGAAGTAACTATTAGTGTCCGTTCGTGATAATTACAAGTCCGCGTGACAAGTGGTGACTCTATTTCCACTGCTGTGGCGAGCATTTATTGCAAACATTCATTTGAGTATTATTAGCCAGGGCGAAAGTCAATCTGGTAGGAACGTACCATAGAGGTCGCCTCTGAACTGCTAGTTGTGCTATTTATGATAGAAAGATTTTCTGTCAATTAAACATAGTGAATTTCGAAGTGTTGTACGTGAGAGACTTTACTCAACAAATGTATGAACTAGAACTTTATACATCCATTTAGAATCATAGTCTTGATCACTCTAAGCAGAAAGAGAATAGAAACATTTCATTCAGTGGGCTGGAACAGAATGTGGCCGTGAAGACGGGAAAGTAAGGTCAGTATGTTTTCCTCCGCTTTCTGGCTGACCACAAAATTAGTTGCCAGGCTCGCGTGACACAGACGGCATACTAAATAAACTATCATCATTATTAAACACACCACCCCACAGTCCAATTGTAATACATTTTTTTGTTTGTAGTTGTGGTCTTCAGTCCTGAGACTGGTTTGATGCAGCTCTCCATGCTACTCTATCCTGTGGAAGCTTCTTCATCTCCCAGTACCTACTGCAGCCTACATCCTTCTGAATCCGCTTAGTGTATTCATCTCTTGGTCTCCCTCTACGATTTTTGCCCTCCACGTTGCCCTCCAATACTAAATTGGTGATCCCTTAATGCCTCAGAACATGTCCTATCAACCGATCCCTTCTTCTAGTCAAGTTGTGCCATAAGCTCCTCTTCCCCCCAATTCTATTCAATACCTCGTCATTAGTCATGTGATCTACCCATCTAATCTTCAGCATTCTTCTGTAGCACCACATTTCGAAAGCTTCTATTCTCTTCTTGTCCAAACTATTTATCGTCCGTGTTTTACTTCCATACATGGCTACACTCCATACAAATACTTCCAGAAACGACTTCCTGACACTTAAATCTATACTCGATGTTAACAAATTTCTCTTCTTCAGAAACGCTTTCCTTCCCATTGCCAGTCTACATTTTATATCCTCTCTACTTCGACCATCATCAGTTATTTTGCTCCCCAAATAGCAAAACTCCTTTACTACTTTAAGTGTCTCTCTCAATCCCTCAGCATCACCCGACTTAATTCGACTACATTCCACTATCCTCGTTTTGCTTTTGTTGATGTTCATCTTATATCCTCCTTTCAAGACACTGTCCATTCCGTTCAACTGCTCTTCCAAGTCGTTTGATGTCTCTGACAGAATTACAATGTCATCGGCGAACCTCTAAGGTTTTATTTCTTCTCCATGGATTTTAATATCTACTCCGCACTTTTCTTTCGTTTCCTTTACTGCTTGCTCAATATAAAGATTGAATAGCACCGGGGAGAGGCTACAACCCTGTCTCACTCCCTTCCCAACCACTGCTTCCCTTTCATGTCCCTCGACTCTTATAACTGCCATCTGGTTTCTGTACAAATTGTAAATAGCCTTCGCTCCCTTTATTTTACCCCTGCCACCTTCAGATTTTGAAAGAGAGTATTCCAGTCAACATTGTCAAAAGCTTTCTCAAAGTCTACAAATGCTAGAAACGTGGATTTGCCTTTCCTTAATCTTTCTTCTAAATTTTCTAATAGAGGAAAAAAGACACTTTTTTGTAATGTGATACCTGAATATTGTACGTTTCGTATATAACTTAAAGCTGGATAGCCGGCCGGAGTGGCCGTGCGGTTCTAGGCGCTACAGTCTGGAACCGAGCGACCGCTACGGTCGCATGTTCGAATCCTGCCTCGGGCATGGATGTGTGTGATGTCCTTAGGTTAGTTAGGTTTAAGTAGTTCCAAGTTCTAGTGGACTGATGACCATAGATGTTAAGTCCCATAGTGCTCAGAGCCATTTGAACTATTTAAATCATTGGCCTTCAGCAGTCTTTTAAGGTTGATTCTTTTCAAGTGTTAGATTTTTGGGCCTTCAGCCAAATTATAGAACTTACTGAACGTGAGGCCTTCTGCCTTCTAAATATTCTTTTTGGAGTCTGAATTTTGAGTTAATGGCTTTTAGCAGTTTTTTTTTTTTAAATTAATGTCGTTGTGCCCTTGAGGCATAAGATAGTGTAGCGTATTCAGCCGATAACTAAGTTCAAGAAGTTGTACTGTAATGTTTGGTCAAATAGATAAAGTCATATGTGTTTAAGTGTAACTGACAGCCGCTCATTTGGGCCCTTTTCCACAATTCCAACTACCTCTCGTGTCCTGCGGGTTTAGCAGAGCGTTTCATGCACAATGTTGTTCATTATCGAAATGTAAAAATTCAAGGACATTCTTCTCGCCGTCAGCAAACAAGAATTGATCTGTGGGTCCACAATTCCACCTCATGGAGTTTGTGTTTGTTTTTGGGAAGTATCCCTAGTCGGGAAGAGGAGCAGGGGTTACGTATCTGAGGAGGAGTAAATGGCAGCATCTGACGGACCAAGAACCAGACACCGATTGCCGATCAGCGCTCCAAGCGATGCTCACCCGTGTCCAGAAACGTACAGGCGGCACAAACTGGGGTATCACCAATGTGAACACCATGAAAGGGTGACCAGCATACTTGCTTCCCATTGACCGTAAGGTATCGTGCACACTGAACGCCAATGGCAAGATAAGGAGCGCACACAGTTCGCCAGACGCCAGCACAATCGACGTGGGGTTGCTTTCCATCAGCCACATTCGGTGTCCTGGTCTGCTGACGTAAACCATAGATCGCCTTCGTGGACATATGTATGTTGGCAATAGCACAGTCTCGAAGCAGTGCCAATGTACGAACCCAATGCAGCTAGCATGCGGCGGTCTATGGACAGCGGAATGGGAAGTGTCTGTGCCACATGGGACATACGTGACGCCAAATGAAGGGCTTATTTCAGTAGTGGTACAAGTCCATTTTTGTTCATATTGTGATACAGAGTCCTAAAGTTAAATGAGTGCTGAAAAATCTGCAGTAGAGATACCAGAAATAGTCAAGCATATGGCTTTTTGCTAGAGATGAACCTTTCTTTATGTTTGTTTGGCTCATTAATTTCAGAAGCATTATTGACAGAAAAGTGGAGGTAATTGACTTGTACCACTATTGAAATAAGCCCTTCAAATATATAAGTACATTAACACATGACACCCGTTGTAACGGATCGAGAGCTCTTAAACCATAATCTAGGAGCCCAGCGGATCAAGATTGGAGGAGTGAACGAGTCACCTAAGCAGACGGATACTGCAAATAGTGCTAACTGTCTTGTAAATAAAGACAATCGAACAATCTCATTCATCAGAAAGGGTACCCTTAAATTTACATAACATGGAATATTGTACAATATTAGTCTATTAAACTAATAAGTAAGTATCAGCATGTATCACAAAACGCAAAGTTTAGTAAAAAAGTATTGTCATACAATGGCACACAAACCATCTACAGATAAAGTGTTCAAATAGTAATTTGTGTGACATGTCATTACGCTTCACCGACCATAAGCGATCAGTGCTGATACTTTGCATCTTGCTGTCACCAGAAAGCTATAATCGTAAATATGTTATTAGCTGACGACTGTAGCAAGCTGCACCAAGAACACTGCGTTTTTGATGGATCCTAAATATTCCGTTGCCTTGAAATGCATACTTTCGTAATATGCAAGTTGCAGATATCTTTAATCACCAATGTGAATTTTCCCATCATTTTATTACAACAAATCGTACATTTAACGACGAGTTTTCGAGATATTCTCAATTTTGTGGTGCTTATAAACGGCATATCCACATATGGGCTTCAATTGAAAGCCAATATGGCGTCTTGTGACTCAGCACTGAAGAGAAGAGGCATTATCCGACGCCGGTGGCGTTCTTCCATCTCATTAGTCTACATTCAAATGCACGTTCAGAATATCTGATATTTCGCTGTATGTTTGGAAAGACTCCCAAACGTGCTTTTTTCCGAGTTGTGAAGACAGAAACTCGGCACCCAAAACAATCAACGTTAGATTGCAAGCTGCGTGTGCCAACGGATTTAGCAAAGTTCAGCACACTAGACAGTTTACGTTACGTACGTAATGTACGGCATTAAGCAGAATAGAAATAGTCTTACAATTAGTTGTGTTACATATCATGTTAACTATTGCGTCTATTTCCAATTTTATATGGCTTTATGATGGATGAGGCCACAAAAGTGAGAAACATGTCACTGATATTAAATAATTTCGTAATCACGACTGTTTTTCTTCTGGAATAATTCGAAACTGGTTGCCGTATCACTCTGCCACAGTAGAATGGAATAATTAATTAGGAGATGATACACCGGCACCATCTGGCTCCTAGCAACTTCCATTGTTAATCTCCACCAGTAACTTATCATCATAACAGGTTCTAAACCAGTAGCGGAGAAAGTTCAAAACTGGCTCTGAGCACTATGGGACTCAACATCTTAGGTCATAAGTCCCCTAGAACTTAGAACTACTTAAACCTAACTAACCTAAAGACATCACACACACCCATGCCCGAGGCAGGATTCGAACCTGCGACCGTAGCAGTCCCGCGGTTCCGAACCGCAGCGCCAGAACCGCTAGACCACCGCGGCCGGCGGGCAGAGAGAGTTACAAAAATACTGCACTTCGAATATATACGAAAATATATATAATTTATGACCTTCGATCAAACATTAACGAAGTCCCTCTCGGTCACTCAACTACCAGCGCCCATCTAACTACATGGCTTCACAACCTAATTTCTGTCTTCTGCCTACCAAGTATGTGGACTCTCGCTAAAAGGCAACATTCGCCTGGAATATCGAAAGAAGACTTGAGAACGCAGGCTTTCTTGTAGGCTTTCCTTATTTGAAACATAACATGGTAGTTACTTACGGATCATTCTAATTCTGTCAGAGACAGCAAACGACTTGGAAGAGCAGTTGAACGCAATGGACAGTGTCTTGATACGAGGGTATAAGATGAACATCAACAAAAGCAAAACGAGGATAATGGAATGTAGTCAAATTAATTCTGGTGATGCTGAGGGAATTAGATTAGAGAATGAGACACTTGAAGTAGTAAAGGAGTTTTGCTATTTGGGGGGCAAAATAACTGATGATGGTCGAAGTAGAGAGGATATAAAATGTAGACTGGCAATGGCAAGGAAAGCATTTCTGAAGAAGAGAAATTTGTGAACATCGAGTATAGATCTAAATGTCAGGAAGTCATTTCTGAAAGTATTTTATTGGGGTGTAGCCATGTATGGAAGTGAAACGTGGACGATAAATAGTTTTGACAAGAAGAGAATAGAAGCTTTCGAAATGTGGTGCTACAGAAGAATGCTGAAGATTAGATGGGTAGATCACATAACTAATGAGGAGGTATTGAATAGAACTGGGTAGAAGAGGAGCTAGTGGCACAACTAGACAAGAAGAAGGGATCGGTTGGTAGGACATGTTCTGAGGCATCAATGGATCACCAATTTAGTACTGGAAGGCAGGGTGGAGGGTAAAAATCGTAGTGGGAGACCAAGAGATGAATACACTAAGCAGCTTCAGAAGGATGTAGGCTGCAGTAGGTACTGGGAGATGAAGAAGCTTGCACAGGATAGAATAGCATGGAGAGCCGCATCAAACCAGTCTCGGGACTGAAGACCACAACAACAACAACAACAACTTACGGATCACGGACTATCGACGTCAGAAGGACACTTCTGAATACCATTTCTGTACCTGAGTGGACACGGCTGCCCTCGTATCAGCAAGAGGACCTTCGACCGAATGCCTATTTCGCGAGCTACAAAAACTCTCCACGAAAGAGTTTTGACGTTCTTGCCCTTCAGCCAGTCAATCCCAAAATGCAAGCATTTTCTTTGGCCGTTTTTGCTCCCACTAATATCACTTTTCTGAGCAATACAAATAAAATAATTGATGTGTCAGTTACTTGTTTATTTTGCCACTACGCAGTTGGAGAATTGTTTATTTACATGACTCGTGTCGTTGAAGAGTGCAGACGTCTTATCACAGTCGCAAACGGCAGTGTAGACTATTTTGCGTCTTTTGGTAAGGATAAAAATTTAGAGATTACAAAACATGAATTTATGACAGTTAATTTTACTTACAGGGACAGTAGAGTCGTAAAAGGTCTGCATACTTTTCCCTGATGTATGTCCTCTCCACTGAACATTATATTTATACTGTAGTTTCAAAGAAGTTGTACATGTTACAGATATGTTTATTTACACTGGTTACAGAAATACAAGATCAAATGGTTTCTAAGAAAATGTGTTTTCCTGTTTTAAGTAAGTGAATGGCTACACCAGAATATTGACACGTGCGCGACTCAGTTATTATAATACACTCCTGGAAATGGAAAAAAGAACACATTGACACCGGTGTGTCAGACCCACCATACTTGCTCCGGACACTGCGAGAGGGCTGTACAAGCAATGATCACACGCACGGCACAGCGGACACACCAGGAACCGCGGTGTTGGCCGTCGAATGGCGCTAGCTGCGCAGCATTTGTGCACCGCCGCCATCAGTGTCAGCCAGTTTGCCATGGCATACGGAGCTCCATCGCAGTCTTTAACACTGGTAGCATGCCGCGACAGCGTGGACGTGAACCGTATGTGCAGTTGACGGACTTTGAGCGAGGGCGTATAGTGGGCATGCGGGAGGCCGGGTGGACGTACCGCCGAATTGCTCAACACGTGGGGCGTGAGGTCTCCACAGTACATCGATGTTGTCGCCAGTGGTCGGCGGAAGGTGCACGTGCCCGTCGACCTGGGACCGGACCGCATCGACGCACGGATGCACGCCAAGACCGTAGGATCCTACGCAGTGCCGTAGGGGACCGCACCGCCACTTCCCAGCAAATTAGGGACACTGTTGCTCCTGGGGTATCGGCGAGGACCATTCGCAACCGTCTCCATGAAGCTGGGCTACGGTCCCGCACACCGTTAGGCCGTCTTCCGCTCACGCCCCAACATCGTGCAGCCCGCCTCCAGTGGTGTCGCGACAGGCGTGAATGGAGGGACGAATGGAGACGTGTCGTCTTCAGCGATGAGAGTCGCTTCTGCCTTGGTGCCAATGATGGTCGTATGCGTGTTTGGCGCCGTGCAGGTGAGCGCCACAATCAGGCCTGCATACGACCGAGGCACACAGGGCCAACACCCGGCATCATGGTGTGGGGAGCGATCTCCTACACTGGCCGTACACCACTGGTGATCGTCGAGGGGACACTGAATAGTGCACGGTACATCCAAACCGTCATCGAACCCATCGTTCTACCATTCCTAGACCGGCAAGGGAACTTGCTGTTCCAACAGGACAATGCACGTCCGCATGTATCCCGTGCCACCCAACGTGCTCTAGAAGGTGTAAGTCAACTACCCTGGCCAACAAGATCTCCGGATCTGTCCCCCATTGAGCATGTTTGGGACTGGATGAAGCGTCGTCTCACGCGGTCTGCACGTCCAGCACGAACGCTGGTCCAACTGAGGCGCCAGGTGGAAATGGCATGGCAAGCCGTTCCACAGGACTACATCCAGCATCTCTACGATCGTCTCCATGGGAGAATAGCAGCCTGCATTGCTGCGAAAGGTGGATATACACTGTACTAGTGCCGACATTGTGCATGCTCTGTTGCCTGTGTCTATGTGCCTGTGGTTCTGTCAGTGTGATCATGTGATGTATCTGACCCCAGGAATGTGTCAGTAAAGTTTCCCCTTCCTGGGACAATGAATTCACGGTGTTCTTATTTCAATTTCCAGGAGTGTAGATAGCTATACATAGATTTGTATATGAATGTGCTGCAGCATGCGATGCCAAAATAATTATTAAATAGTTATGTACATAAATACCTTTTACTTTTGTTTTAAAAATGTTTTTCGTTTACTCTTGAATATGTGCACATATCAATTATTGTATTGATTTCTTATATATAAAAAGATTACTGCAGATCAAACATTCGTATTGTAAGTACCTACCTGAAGTCGTCGTAGTCAGCTACAATCCAGGAGTATAGAACAGTAAACTGGAGAACTGATTGTGTAGAAAAAACATCAGCAACGCAATTGAATCCCTCGACGACGGTGTGAACACATAATCGTTAAGGATATTGTGATCTCCAATTCGCATCAGCACCGTCTTGCACTGTCGGAAGATTGCATATCAGGTAGCTGAATGTAAGGTGTGCACCTGGGAGGGAAGGTCTTGACAATGTACACATGTTATGCGGTCGAATAGCATCGATATTAGTCCTGTCACGAGGCCCCGAAAGAATAATTCAGATGAAGAGACTGCTTCGCTGCGTACGGGTAGCAGACAGCTTGAAAGAATTTCGTCGGAATCTGTTTCGTGATAGGACTGGACTTCGAGGTAACTTGAATCAGATTTGGTTTCAGCATGTGTTGATTTCCACTCCAGACTGACGTCTAGGTTCCTGGTGAATTATCAGCCTCTACAAGGGCGTACCCAGAATCTGAACTAGAGGGGGGGAGGGGGGGGGCAGGTCATACTGGTCGCAGGTTCAAAATGGTTCAAATTGCTCTGAGCACTATGAGACTCAACTGCTGTGGTCATAAGTCCCCTAGAACTTAGAACTACTTAAACCTAACTAACCTAAGGACATCACACACATCCATGCCCGAGGCAGGATTCGAACCTGCGACCGTAGCGGTCGTGCTGTTCCAGACTGTAGCGCCTTTAACCGCTCGGCCGCTGCGGCCGGCCTAGTCTCAGGAAACAAGGACTCGAGACAACATACAGCACTTCTTATTAAATAAAACAGCAAACCAGTAAAAAACTGCTTTTAATAAACATTTTAAATACAAGAATGCACTCGTACAATCCGAGAAAACATGTAGCATTTCTTATTAAATAAAACAGTAAACTAGTGAAAGACCGCTTTCAATAAACATTTTAAATGTAATAATGCACTTGTTAAAAAATACAACTTTTTAATTCAGTAATAATCTGCTAGGCTTTGCCGCAAATTTCTCAGTTGCTTTCTTCTCTAACATCTCGCAGTTTTCTTTTACATAATTGCGGTGTACGCTCATCAGGCACAATCCTGTGAGCCTTTCTTCTCCCATTGTGCTTCTGAGCCACGTCTTCACTCTTCGAAGTGTGCTGAAGGATCGTTCCACAGTCGCTGTTGTGCATGGAATAGTGCTCAAATTTTTAGTGCTTTTTTCATGCTAGGGAAAAAAATATTGGTCTCGTTAAACAGGTCAACGACTTCCATATCCTTTAGTTTAGCTTCGGTTATATTCTTTTTCCTCAACAAATTGTACCATAGTTCCAGTTCTCCGGAAGTATCATCCAATCCATACAATGCTTTAAACAATTCTGCACTTTTAAGGAAGTCTGTTACACTAGAATTGCTCATATTCAAGGGATGTAGCTTATTTAGAGCAAAAGCTGGTGTATTTTCTGGTGAAAATCGTATATTTAATGATGACACGAATGATTCGATGTATGGTATTACCAGCGATCGTCGCCAGTATTCGTTGTCATTTTGGGATGGAGGATTGTTTCTGAATTTTTGATTGCAAGCAAAACGTGGAACAGTAATTTCTATTTCCAGTTCCTCTGCTATAACTTGTGCTTTTGCAAGTAATTCGCTAGTTATTTTGTCTGCTTCGTTTCGATCATTACTGAGCACGTCAAGGATTCCTCTGATGTGTTCCCTCACCGTGATCATATTTACAGACTTAGACTGCAGGACATTAGCTACTGGTTCCAAAACTGCTGAGTATTTGGCTATTGTTTGTAAAGGTAAGATGAACACTGGTTTGGTAATGGCGGAATGCAACTGATACGCAGATTTCCTAGTTGCTTAATTTCCCTGAGGAGACAATTTTTCTAGAGCTCTCACAACCTCTGGGACATTTTGAGAAAATAGTCTGATGGATTTATATTTTTCAGACCATCTCGTCTCACACATTCTTGTTAAATTGGAAGCGTATTTCCCATGTGTACTCGATTCTCTAAAAAAATTTATAGTGTCTTTCACAGTGGCAACAGTATCCTAATTTCCGGCACTGCGTTTGCATCGTTCACCACAAGGTTGAGTTTGTGGCTTGAGCAATGAACGTATGATGCTCGATAATATTTCTTTATTAAAATGGCTTGTACACCACTCTCTCTACCTGCCATTGTAGAAAAGCCATCGAAGCCAAATCCTACACAGTCTTCTGCTGGAAGATTATTACTGATCAAGAGGCATTTTGTGACTTCAGTTCTGTAAAACCTACAAATTCTTCCCGGATTTTCACTTCTTTTTCGTCGTAGAACCCCACACCTATTGATAGCTGTTCCTTCCCAACTATTTCAGCTGTTTCATCAGCCAAGATCGCATAAAACGTCGCTTTTTTAATGTCAGTGATTATATTCTTCTTAATAGCATCGCCACATAAATTTATGAATTCATTTTGTGTTTTTGGCGATGGGTAAACAGCATTGCGGCGACATTTTTTCCAGATGACTCCTTAACTTGTCTTCGTCAGAATCGATTCTTAAGTTCAGTAAATCTAACAAAACACCTTCATCTGTCTGTTTTCCTCTAATAGGCATATCATGTGTGCCGCAACCACTATACAAGAAAGAATGGATGACAGTATTTGCCTGTTTTCATCGATCACTCTTTGGTGCACGTTCTGCAATTGGACGTTCACAGGTACATTTTCAAGAAAAGATTTTGCTCCAGCTGACGCTGTTAAGTGAATGTGGGTTTTAACATGTTTCCGAGAGTCTTCATGCATATTCTTGAATTTTGTGAATGGCCTAATGATAAATGATACCAAAACGCCTCTAACAGTGCCAGTGACAGGAGGGAACAAAACACAGTGATTGCATAGGGCGCCTTTCACAAACTTGGAGTATACTAGCCATGGTGCATATTGGTCTAACCATGCATGATTAAATTTTCTTTGCAAATGGCTTGCATCAGTTTCAAAATCATAATTATTTGAAGAGATCCAAGAATTTAGTAAGAGATCCTTCTTCTTGTCCACTGGTAGCTGGGTAGTTAGCCCAATAAACCGACCCAGATCATTTTCATTGCAATAACTATTAATTACAATTTCCGAATCGTCTTTGGACACAAAAGCTAGCTGGGCTGTTGAGTGAGAATAGTGAACAGGGGCTGCTATAGTTACAGGTGCTGTTGATGAAATTGATTGTTGTTCAGTGTCACCTTTAGGTGATGATTGTGACACTTCATTTTTCTTATGATCGTCATCGCTTCCCTGCTACTATTCCGACTTCTTTTCCTTTCGTGAGCGGTATTCCCTACAAAATAAATACATGTAATTTATTTTCCTACAACTTAGCCATAGAAAGAAAACAGGGTTAAGAGAAATAAAGGGAAGACTTATAGGAAATGGAGGAGGGTTGCCTACATTGGACCACCTTTAGATTTTGTCACCCCAAGTCTTCAATATATATTTAACTGAAACAAAACATCAATGTTCACGTCACAGACCTTTTATTCTTGTAAACGTTTCACAGATTTATTTTTATAGCAGTGTTACCGGCACTAGTACATTTTCAACCGTGCCACCGTGCTGTCTCTGGCACCAATGTCGAAGTGCCTTCCTTACATTAGAAATGGCCAACACGATTCTTTTTCAGCAAACGATTGCTGCTATTCAATCCCACAATGCGTATCGATTCCTACGATTCGTTCACGATTCTTTCTAGTCTGCGGTGGCACGATTCTTACAGAATGCCAAAACGTTCTACATCTTACTCATAAATGGCACAACATGTCTGAAAATGTCAAGGAGGTTAGAAACATGCCTATATAGATAAACTTAAAAATCAAAATCCGTGTCTAAATATAAAATTTTATCCACATCGTTAAAGCCGTCTCCGAGATACACGAAATTCGCGTTTTTATATAAAAAGGTTTTTGTGTAAAATCGCGTTCTTTTAGGAAAGACACATATATACAGATAAAAATAAAAACCAAAGTCTCAGCTACATTCAATCAGAACACAGATTTACGAGATGGCGTTATAAAAACATGTAAAATAGCGTATATATATATATAGTTGTAAAATTGCGTTTTTACGAAACATACAGCTAAGTAAGTGAACTCAAAAAGCAAAAACCTGTCTAAATACAAAATTTGATCCAAATCGTTAGAGCTGTTTCCGAGATACGCGAAATATTATACGGTATGTACAAGAATTGCTCGTTTAAATATATGTAAACTGTATAAAGAACGTGCGTTTGTGTTGCATTGCATCTGGAACAAATTAGATGTACATATTTATTCATAATATTTTGATTTCTGGATTTTAATCGTGTGTATTGGCAGCTGTGTATTCGCTGTATTTCGTTTCTGTTACCAGTATCTCGTGTATTTAAAAAAAACAACTTTTTCCAGTTCATGGCGGATTTTGGTACAGCAACCAGTGGTGAACTGACAGAAAACAAAACAAGACTGTTTTGTTTTCTGCCTCGTGTATTTAGTCAACGGCCCACGATATTCGTTCGGTGCTTCGCTTGTTCACACGAGTCCCCCTCTTGACTGCTCTCTGGCGTTCGTAATCATTCGGCAAGATTCGGCAGTTGCCGTCGATGCATAGCGTTCTAATGAGTCGTTGAAACTTGGAATCGTCACGAGACAGAAATACGCAATCGTTCTTACGATTCTTTTGAACGACGATTCGTCCCTACCACGATTCGATTCTTACGATTCTTTATTTATATTCATTCAAACTAGCTGACCCGGCGAACTTCGTACCGCCTAACAGTCAATGAATGTCGTGTTACCTTTTAGCTGAACTAATTTAGGCTTTGATGAACGTAATACAATGATACAAAATAATATTAATATAGATAGAAATATAAAAGTATTTTATTTTGATGAATGATGATGAATACATACAGAATGAGAATAAAAAATTAAAAAATAATAACAATTAAGTATTTCAAACACATGTCAGAAAAAAATCATTGAAAACTATGTTGTGCAGGTTGGGATACACTCTGATTAATTCTTTAATCGGATTTTCATTCAAGCACATTGTGGTAAACGACATTCTTTGTTTTTTGGTCAGGCGCAAGAGCAAATAATGCGGATGGTTTGCCGACACGTGAGCATGCCACGTAAAATTGACCATGAGAAAAATACGCATTTTCTAGATTGAGGCCACAAAAAGTCAAGGATTGGCCCTGTGATTTTTTGATCGTCATGGCGAAGGCAAGACGAATCGGGAATTGAATTCGTTTAAACTCAAAGGGCATAGCTGTTGGGATCATCGGAATCCTTGGAATAAGAACTTCCTCATCTTTAAATTTTCCTTTAAGTATCGACGCGTGAATCACATTGCTCATCAGTTTTCTCATCACCAAACGCGTTCCATTGCACAATTTTGGTTGATTTAAATTTCTAAGCATGATGACTACCGAGCCAACCTTCAGTAGTAAATTGTGCGGTGGTAAACCAGGCACATCCAAGGAGTTCAAAAATTCAGTTGGATAATTAGTGGCTTCTTCTTCGTTTGTTACACAGTCGATAGATTTGAATGAATACAGAGTACCTACGATTTGATTTTGAATTATAAAATTGAGGTCATCTACATCTTTATTTTTAGCCGCCAAAATTGCTCGCTCACTTAACCATTTAGTATTTTTGTGGTTAGCAATGATACCCGGAAATACTTTGTTGATAAGCTCGTCTTTTGATGAGACGAAATTGCAAAAATTTGGAGGAAATGAAATCAAACCGCTCGATTCGTCAACAGGACCACGGCCATTACCGATAGTCAGCAATTGCTTCGAGAAAACATCAGCAGATACATCGTTCAACAATGCAACTCTCATATTTACAGACAGTTGAAGTTTGTTTACATATCGCCACAGATTCGATGCTTTGAGGCAAGCGTTTATTTCGTCGGCAGCAGTAGATCTTGGAATTATTGGTAGTGTTTGTCGGAAATCGCCAGATAATAAAATCATTGAACCACCAAAACATCTCGAGTCATTGCGCAGATCTTTTAATGTTCGGTCTAGTGCTTCCAATGCGCGTTTGTGCGCCATTGTGCATTCGTCCCATATGATGATTTTTGATGCTACTAAAACTTTGGCCATTGCGTAGTGTTTCGAAATGTTACATGTCGGTTGTTCAGTAGTTTGAAAGTTTAATGGCAATTTTAACGCTGAGTGAGCCGTACGGCATCCGTCTAACAATGTGGCCGCTATTCCAGAAGAAGCAATTGCTACCGCAATTTCGGATCTCGCACGTACAGTGGCCAAAATCAATGACATGAGGAATGTCTTCCCAGTTGCACCGGGGGCATCCAAAAAAAATAAGCCACTATTTCCATCATCAATTGCATTAATCAGTGTATCATAGACTTCCTTCTGCTTAGGATTCAACAGTGGTACATTCGTTTGAACTGATTGGATTAGTTCATGTGGATCATATTCACGTTCACGTTCCAATTCTCTGTTAAATGCGTAATTCATTCCGCGATCTGGCGCTGGCATTCCTAACCTAACTAACAAACTGCCGCACATGAGGTAACACATATCTTCGATCAAGAGCAAAGCCTGGTTATGCATCTCCTCATTCGCCTCAAGATCGGGATTTCTTGAGCTGACACGAATTCGATATAAAATGTCTTCTGACATGTTATCTTTGTATTTGTTCCATAGGTCACGTGGGTTCGATGGGAAGCATGTCGAAATGATAATAGCAAATAATGTGCGTATATGACTTGGAGATGCAGAAATAATTGCTTCAGCGATTGTCGTGTCCCACTAAGTATCGTTTTCAAGCAAATTCAGCTCTTGACATGCTGCACGAAATGTGGGGCACACTATACCATTAACAGTTCGTAGTGATTCAAATGATGTTGGCCCTCGAACATGTACCAGTAACAACCGCAAATAGAAACATTCATCATACTTCGGATGAACTGTGTAAATACGACCAAGAGCATCAGCAGAACGCATATCTGGATGACCAGGAACTGCATCGCCTTGCTTCCGACGTTGAAATTTCTTCGATGTAGCGTTCCAAGTGTAATAACGTGACATTTCCGAGTAAAGCAACGTTCGTGCGAACGGATCGTTTTGACAAATCGCAAAGAAACTGGTCAGTGTTGTCGCTGGAGGTGTTTCGGCACGTTGAGCAGCATTCGCCGCTGTGAAATATACTCTCTGACCGTTCTCTAGATGCACCCCCAAATGTACAACAGTGGGATAACGTTCGTGAATAGGGAATGAGAATATACGCCAAATTGCATCATTGCAGTGCACATATCTACCAACTTGATAGCGCGTGATTTCATCGTTGATATTGGATGTTTGGATACCAAAAACCGCCATGTCGCTCCCTTTCATGACATATTTGCAAATGTATTTAATAGATTTGACCGAATTGCAATACTCAACATTACAATGTGCCTTGAATGTTTTGGAAAGAACTGGCGAATATGGAACAATCCAACTGTTGTCAACTATGAAATCGTTTCCTTTCACTTTAGTTGTGATAGTTCTACCATTATCATCGGGCGATCGACGCCGATACAATGGATAACCATCGTTGCCTGTAATGGTCTCTGCCGTGAATTTTCGCGGATACCGTTTGGAACACTTGCCGTCGACCATGCACGGTGATTGGCGGTTGATAGTGCCACATGGTCCATGAATCATATTCGTGATTACAACATCATGTAGGTCTGGATCGGTTTCAGGAGCAGGAATCTCCGCACATATGATGTCATCTATTTGATCTGGCCGAATTCTGTCTACTAACCAAATTAGAATGTGAGCATGCGGTAGGCCTCGTTTTTGCCATTCGACTGAATACATCCAGCATCGAGTAATCCCAAAGACGTGTTGCTTAACAATGTAATTTATTAGTGACCGAATTTTTTGCTTGAAAACCCGTGCGGTGATGTCGTGTCGATCACTTGATGTTTGTCCGCGAAGCAGCAATTGAATAATTTCCATCAATTTCGGATTACATGTAAATGTAATGAATAGATCTGGCCGACCATAATGACGAACATATGTCATTGCATCTTGCGTATATTCATGCATATGACGCGGGCTACCTGTGTATGTCGCTGGTAAAATAGTCAATCGACCAACATTTTCTAAATCTCCTTCTATGTTTATTGCATCGCGTTAATGAATATACTCTTCCGAACGCAATTTAGCTTGATTCAACCGGATGAAAGTCAGGCGCTCCGTTTCGATTTTAACGTACATGTCAACGCAGTATTGTTGAAGCAGTCGACGAAATCGCAACAAATAATTGTCAGAATTTTCACGAATCATCAAACGATATGCGTAATAATTTATCGAACTAACCTTCTTGGTAGTTTCCTCACCTGAAACAAATACAGTAAAAATTGTATTTTAGAACCCCTAATAGGTTAACGACTCTTACAGCTACTCTCTACTAAATTAGGAATGACAACTTTTTTTGTGTACCAAAAGCAAACAGAATAAAATGTATATCAAGTTAAAATGAAAACAATGATATTGATCTTACCATTCAATGGATTAATCATTTTGATATTAAAGTGATATCCATCGTCTCCTTGCCAAAACATCAGCGGGTATTGTAACGCTTCATATGAACGGTGTGTTTCATATATTCTTTGTAGTTACCCAGTATTGCGTCGTGTAAGCACAATATCACGTGTTTCCAAGTTTTCACCAACAATCAGGATTGCCACTTCATCGATTGTTGGAGCATTAAATGTGCGTTCATGTGTTCCAGCTGGTCTTTTATCTGCTCAGATTACAACTTTATAGTCATCACTTGGAATGCGCTCTAAAGAAGTCTTGAACAGCCTGACCAATGCATGATGTTCATGAAGCATTTGCTGCAAATCTTGGAGAATTGCTCTTTTCGTAGCTGTGTTGATCCCTTGACGCCGGTCAAGTTGTTCTTCCATATTGCCCATGAAGTATATTTGCAAGAATTTGTGCTGTGCACCTTCAATAGGTTGCAATGATCCAATGTGATGGCAAATCTGGCCTTGAATCTGTAAATTCAAAGCCATAGTTATAGTTAGATTTACAAACACTTTTTTTTAAATAATAACATACCATTTTTATTTTAGAGACAAATCGAAAAATCTAACAAACTACATTCCAAATTTTTTTTACAATAATAGAAAATAAAGTTTTTAACGTAAATTACCTTAAATGTCGGATTATATCCGTGTTCTTCGATAATTTCCGCCCCAAATGAAGTCATTTGGAAACAGACATTGTATTTTTGAGTGTTCGCTAGAAAATGTCGTGATTCTAGTATTTCGCCATAAAGCAGGGAACGCAATGGCTCTGGTGGCGGGACCACTAATGGCAATGTCACTTTACCACTAAGGCAGCACAAACCAGGCGTTTCACCAGCAAACTTCAATGCGCCACAATGCTGGCAAACAACATCCATTGGACCAATGCAAACTAAACGATGCAAGCTGTAGTCGATGGTGCAATCATACCGAAACGCTGCTCGATTCTAATCAATACTTGAACCATTTCTTCTTGCACTTCGAAGATTATTCCTCTGTTCATCTGTACGATAAGCTCGACGATTTCTCGTTTCTAATCTAGCCGTTTCACGGGCTGCCTCTCTTTGCTCTTGTGTTTGAGAAGCACGAATTAAGGCCCTTCTTTGCTCCATCCTAACGCGGCGCTCTTCTCGGGCAATTTCTCGTTCTTCGCCAGATAATTGACTTGCGATATTCCGTTGCCTAATTGCATTACGGCTCCGCTGGGAAAGATTAGATCTTCTAGGACGCGGCATTTTTATTAATAGTAATACTGAATATGCACTCGCACAAAACCACATAAAACAATCGAGACATAGACAATAGCTTATCAAGAAAAATCATAGACAACCTATGAAAAGACATTTACACTTTTGTTAACCTGTAGAATAAATCTTTAATTAATTTATAAATAATTTACACAAATTAATGTCTAAAACAAACAAATATAACAGTACCTACCTGAACTTTCGAGACATTTTACACAAAATAAATTTCTGAACGCACACATAAATAGTTGTTACAGTATTTGACAGGATTGGACAACAAATGTTTGACATGTAATAAACAAATGAGCATTTATTGAAATGATTAAGTATTCATTACACATTTCTGAACGCACGCGTAGTATTTTTCAATCTTTTTTTAAAAAAATACACATAATAGTTTATTCATCCATTTTAAATAGTTTATGAACGCATGCATAAATGTCAATCATTACTTACAGATTTTGACAAAAAAATTTGACAGCTCCGAAACTAAAGAACTTTTAGGGAAAATAACGCATTTTTCAAGTATTCATCAATTTTTCATTATTTTTAAGATGTATTCTGCTATTCGGGGCGGAGACAAATCCAACAAATCAAAAACCATGAAAATTTTTATTCGTCAATTTTTCATTATTTTTAAGATGTATTCTGCTATTCGGGGCGGAGACAAATCCAACAAATCAAAAACCATGAAAATTGGTCCAGCAGATCTCGAGTTATAAGTGTTGTAACAAACCCGACTTTGTTTTATATATATAGATGAACGATTCGTTTACAAATCGCCACAACTCTAATCACTAGCACCAAGCCATGTGGACACGGTGGATTGCGCAGTTGCAGGATCTACCCTAGCACGCTCCCAGACAGACGCAAATTTGCAACTTTCATCCTTCACTAGTATCGCAGTCCAGAACGAAATTTTCACTCCGCAGCGGAGTGTGCGCTGATATGAAACTCGTGGCAGATTAAAACTGTGTGGAGGACCGAGATTCGAAATTGGGACCTTTGCCTCTATAAAAATAGCCTTCCTTCTCAAGGAATTCAAATATACAACACAAATAAGGCAACAATTTTCCGATCGACTAGAACAGTATACTTTTAAGTGCTTTCTGGAGGTATTTTATGAATAATATATAAATGAATTCGTAGGATTCATAATGTAGAAGTTTAAAAGGTAGTTTTATTCAGAACTGTTAACAGAGATATATTGAAAGTAACATGGTTATACACCTCCGTCTCCTTTCCCAATTGTAACTGCAAGTTACACAAAAAATTACATCCTTTTGACAGATCTTTGAAGTCTCGTGGTTTTAAGCGTGGCATTTTCTTAGTACGGCAATATTATAGAACTGCCAAGCACGTTATATTAGTTTTGGAACGCTGGAATGCAGCAGGCCGTAGAAACAAATTGGGGGTTGACAACTAGCACTACAAGTGACCAAGGAACGAAATTACAAACAGAATTGGGATAAGTAGCGTATGAGCAGAGCAAACACCAAGCACGGGTTTTTACGTCATCGTAGCTGCGCATGAGCAGAAACGCGTTTTCTAGCGCTCGAAAGTAGCTCTTTGGCCGCCGCTTGAAAGAACATGATAATGCTACGGGAACATACTAAATTAAATTCTAATTTGCGATGTCTAATTATTGACTAATGAAAGGCACTTACGAACTATACTGCCTGTACAGAAGTTTGATTTGTAACACAATACTTATAACAAAGACGAAGGGAATACAACAAAGGCAGATATTCTTGATTCACTGGGTAGGGTCAATTGACCACTGGGCCTTACGACTTTGACAGCATTTCTCACCAGTATAACCAACTTGAAGGTTTTAAGTTATCGACACATAGCGAAATACGAATGTGGTCCGACTAAGGCAACTCTCCCCTATAATAAGTTTCAATTGCCAAGTTATTACTTCCATCTGGCCGTGAGCCATGAGATATTATTGTTATTTGTGAACTTTTTAATATATTCACATCATTTATACTCCAATGATTTTTAGTAAATGCAACACGAAGCAGACAGAATTGTAAATCAAGCAACAATCAATTTATGTCTGGAACGAAAGTAATTTGCTGTTGTAACACTCTCAAGATATTTCGAGTCACATTTCATTAAACATTATTCGTTGAACATGTCAGTAGAGCTATTCCAGCATAAATAGCATGAATTTGTTTATGCACCAAATCGCAGTTTGTATAGAGAACATCGAATACTAATAACCACTATTATTGCTTCACAGATTACAGTATAATAAAATAATATCCACACGAAAAATAAAATGTAGTTAAACATCCTGCCTCTTAAAAAACGCGAGCAAAGAAGTAGGTAATGTAACTAAACTCACCTTCTTTAAAAAAATTCCTGAAGTCCATTTGATGGTTCCAATAACTCCATGGAACAATAAAAAAAAATTGGTGGCTTAGTTTAAATTTACGCTGCTCCCCCGATGAAATACAATGCGATGACAATGGAACGGAAGCTGAAATCGTGTAATGAGCGAGGGTGGGGGGCAGCTTGGTTTCAACAGTAGCATAGCGAGTTGCCCGTTTAGACTGCGGGCTGAGCAGAGCGATGCAGAACAGTGCCCCACGGTAGCTCCGAGTTTTGTTTCGTGCGATCGTTGGATGCGATTTCTTGCGATGAACATCGAAAGTCCCATATGTACGTCAACATCCCGTGTTGTGGGATCAGAAAAACAAACAATGCCACGACAGAGGTCCTGGTATACCAAGTTTGGAATGTACTGTATAAGTACAAAAAATTAAAATAAATAACTACCAAAAATACTACAGACAAGAAACGCATAGACTTTGGTATATTATCATATTTAAGTTACGTACAAATTTTATCATTTTAATAAAGAAATGATAGCCCCAGTAGTTACAGTATTCAATAAACGATTCATGAGGTAAATTTGCAATAATGACAGTTGACAGGTTTTGAACACCTCTCCTCCGCTCCTCATCCTTCTTGAAGCCCACTGTTGGCTTCTGAAAGCATGCTTCAAAGCACTGTTTTCGATTTTGTCCTGGTAAAAACAAACTCAACTGAAGGGAGATTTTGGGTCTACCTTTATCGATTCATATGTTGTGAAAGAAGGAGATGCACTGAATAACAATGTCTTCGTGTTCTAAAGTAGTTTTTTTTTCTTTGGGAGAATATGCAACTTGCTCGTCAAAAATCCGAACGTGCGTTCCACTAGCACTCTAGCCGCCCATAATTTCTTGGTAAATAGTCTTTCTTCGTCACTTAGTAACAATCCAGAAAATGGACTCATTAAATTATGCAAGTGAACAAGGGCTTCAGGCAGCCCTAATGGGGCTTTTACTGAAGTCCCCGGTAGTTTTTTTGGTGATGGCCAGTTTTGTGAATCGTTCTAAAAATTATTTTATAAATCACTTGCACTAAATGTCTCGCCATCTACTGCTTGTCATAACCTGCACGTCAACTGCTATTAATTTACAGTTAGCGTCAGCTGTAACTAAAAAATTAATAGTTTAGGAGCAGAAAAGCATTTTACATTTAAATATGGTAGGGGAAACGATATTGTTCGTTAGAAACTTCACGTAGTCATGATCTCTTACTGTCTACAAGTGAATACGCTGTTCCTTGGCGCCGTGACATACCCGCGAATAGCAGAGTGGATTGCTTATCACTAAATTTATTATTTCTATAAACTTCCCTGCCGACAGTAGCGTCCCGAAGACGAAAAAATTACTCCCTGATCTGCGCGAACGAGTTCGAATACCCTCGCTGGGTACGCCCATGAGCCGCTATAGAAACACGTGTCCATTTCCTGATGCAACGGGTTGGATGGTTTAAGAATAAGTTATTGCATACTTACTCCGCACCGAACTCCTTACCGACATCTCTTCCTTGAACTGCAGAGTTCGCGATGAGTGAGGCTCTTTCCGTGTACCACTTTTATCGGTATTATAAACCTCCATAAGTTCCATCGTGTTCATTAAAGACACTATCTCCTTGCGAATTTCGTCACATCATTCATTCACGTCACCGTGTGTGTTCTAGACTTTAGTTGTTACACACTTTGTTATTCCCCTTGAGCCAAGATGGTGCCTCTGTTTAAACCTTTCAACCCATCCATAGATAGATAAAATCAATCGAGTCTGCCCTATTTCTCGGGCCTTTTGCAAACTCTGTTGTGACCATTGACGCCTATAACAGTTCTCGCCAACATGAAATTTTCAGCTGCACAACAGTCAAGTATGTGAAATTCTGAGCCCCTTTCTCCACCACGTGACGTAAATATTGTAGATGATGTATGTCTTGCACCATACATTATCGTTTCTACACTGTACAGGAGCTTCATCTTTTCGTTTTGCCACAAACCTGGAATGCAATTGTATCTTTTACCTTCTCAAAAGACATATCACCCCACTTCTTCCTCTTCGATGGGACTGGCAGGTAAACAGACGACTCGCTTTCGTCACTTTGTAACACCTCTTCGGCACTGTCAGGTTCTGGATCATCCTTAAGTTTTTCACTATCAGGCAAGCCTTCTTCTTCTACAGATTCATATTCTTCTATACAGGGTGTTACAAAAAGGTACAGCCAAACTTTTAGGAAACATTCCTCACACACAAAGAAAGAAAATATGGTATGTCGACATGTGTCCGGAATCACTTACTTTCCATGTTAGAGCTCATTTTATTACTTCTCTTCAAATCGCATTAAACATGGAATGGAAACACACAGCAACAGAGCGTAGCAGCGTGGCATCAAACACTTTGTTACAGGAAATGTTCTAAATGTCCTCCGTTAGCGAGGATACATGCATCCACCCTCCGTCGCATGGAATCCCTGATGCGCTGATGCAGCCCTGGAGAATGGCATATTGTATCACAGCCGTCCACAATACGAGCACGAAGAGTCTCTACATTTGGTACCGGGATTGCGTAGACAAGAGCTTTCAAATGCTCCCATAAATGAAAGTCAAAAGGGTTGAGATCAGGAGAGCGTGGAGGCCATGGAATTGGTCCGCCTCTACCAATCCATCGGTCACCGAATCTGTTGTTGAGGAGCGCACGAACACTTCGACTGAAGTGTGCAGGAGCTCCATCGTGCATGAACGACATGTTGTGTTGTACTTGTAAAGGCACATGTTTTAGCAGCACAGGTAATCCCGTATGAAATCATGATAGTGCTCCATTCAGCGTAGGTGGAAGAACATGGGGCCCAATCAAGACATCACCAACAATGCCTGCCCAAACGTTCACAGAAAATCTGTGTTGATGACGTGATTGCACAACTGCGTGCGGATTCTCGCCAGCCCAAACATGTTGATTGTGAAAATTTACAATTTGATCAAGATGCAATGAAGTCTCATCCATAAAGAGAAAATTTGCACTGAAATGAGGATTGACACATTGTTGGATGAACTATTCGCAGAAGTGTACCCGTGGAGGCCAATCAGCTGCTGATAGTGCCTGCACACGCTGTACATGGTACGGAAACAACTGGTTCTCCCGTAGTACTCTCCATAGAGTGACGTGGCCAACGTCGCCTTGTACAGCAGCAACTTCTCTTCCGCTGACATTAGGGTTATTGTCAACTGCACGAAGAATTGCCTCGTCCATTGGAGGTGTCCTGGTCGTTCTAGGTCTTCCCCAGTCGCGAGTCATAGGCTGGAATGTTCCGTGCTCCCTAAGACGCCGATCAATTGCTTCGAACGTCTTCCTGTCGGGACACCTTCGTTCTGGAAATCTGTCTCGATACAAACGTACCGCGCCACGGCTATTGCCCCGTGGTAATCCATACATCAAATGGGCATCTGCCAACTCCGCATTTGTAAACATTGCACTGACTGCAAAACCACGTTCGTGATGAATACTAACCTGTTGATGCTACGTACTGATGTGCTTGATGCTAGTACTGTAGAGCTATGAGTCGCATGTCAACACAAGCACCGAAGTCAACATTACCTTCCTTCAATTGTACCAACTGGCGGTGAATCGAGGACGTACAGTACATACTGACGAAACTAAAATGAGCTCTAACATGGAAATTAAGCGTTTCCGGACACATGTCCACATAACATCTTTTCTTTATTTGTGTGTGAGGAATGTTTCCTGAAAGTTTGGCCGTACCTTTTTGTAACACCCTTTATAGTCTGTTGTATTTTCGTAAGGTGTCTCATTACCATTGGCTACCACTGTTTAATCTATCACATTAATTGCGAATGCAGCTTCATCTCGCTATTTTTTTTTCTTTTATATAAATTTGTGGTAAGCTCCTATGGGACCAAACTGCTGAGGTCATCGGTCCCTGGGCTTACATAGTAACTTAAACTATTTTACGCTAAGTACAACACACACCCATAGCCCAGGGAGGACTCGAACCTCCGAGGGGCGGAGCCGCACGAAGCGTGGCAAGGCGCCTTAAACCGAGCGGCTAACCCACGCGGCTTCATCTCTCTACTATACCGTAATTTCTGTGGATCTTCTTTGGTTTTCATAATGACTACCAGTCATGCTCATTATGTATGAAGCGCTCCTTATCAAACAATTACATTCACAGTGAGGGTAGCGTGACGCATTAGGAAAGCGGTAACACCACAATCAGGCGGATTAACGGCCGAAGTTGATGCATCACAGACGGGGGTCATTACTATGCTGATGTTATTGCTCTTATGCGTGATGTCCCCTAGATGTCGCATCGGACACTTCGTCGGCTCCTCGTCGGTACGGCGCGGCGTGTGTCGACCGTAGGATACACTGCAAATGACTGCAGCGAATGGAGGAACACTGTTTATGACGGCTGCAGTCACTAAAGTCACGACGTCATGTTAGGTATGGTCCACTGTGAACGGAGTATTGCATCTTTGTAGCTTACAGTGTAATTGGCGATGGCAGTTAATTTATACATTTTTGTAATCAGCACCTCAAACATGGTCATACAGTAAAACTTGCTCCAAATGAAAACGCATGGGACTGAAACAATTTTCCGAATGGGACAAGTTTCCGGATCACACAAAACTGATTGGGCTACATAAATTGGGCAGGTATCATGCGCAAAAGTATAAATTTCTAATAATGTACGTATTTACGTACCTTCACCCCTGCATAGTAGATGTCATTTTACTGTGTATTGTACAACAGAACAGTAGACTTTACAGAAACAGATAAATAACACGGCATTTCTGTATTGTTGTATGTACAGTCGTGCTCAAAAGTATCCGAACGACCTGAATTGCATTTCGCCTGTTTCGCATACAACCCTCATACAACAGCTGTCTAGCAGATCCTGTAATCGCTCCTTGGTACAGTCGTTTGACTATTGAAAATGGTTGCATCAAACCACCACTAGAAAATACTTATCTGTATCGCAATAACTCAAGATATAAAGTAATACCACGGTACTACAAATATCAGGGAACACCTTACCACAGATGAGACTGTCCTTAAGGCTTGTAAGCTCACATTTATTACAATAAATGACATACCTGAAATGTTACCACTCTCATTATTACGTCAGACAGGTAATGGACGTAATAAGTTCGTCGTATTCATGATTTCTCATTATTACATCAGACAGGTAATGCACGTAGTAAGTTCGTCGTATTCATGATTTCCTATTCAAAGTAACATTCCGTACTTATTATTTAACACAAAATAACATTAAAAATGTAAGTTACTTATGAGCTGCTAGTTGAGAATATGTATGAACTTCAAATGAAACGAAGAAAAGTCTCGTTCTGCATATGGATTCAAACCCGGGTCATGCAGTCTACAGAATGATTTCGTGACTGACGGAAACCAACAGTCATTCCTGACTAAGCATACAGAGAGTGATATACCTCGATTTTAGACACTATCAGTTAAGAAATATCAACTTTAAATTACATAACGTAAACATTTTTAACGGACGCGAATTCCTACCCAGTATCTATCGTCTCTGTTAAGAAACGCCGGCCGTAGTGGCCGAGCGGTTCTAGGCGCTCCAGTCAGGAACCGCATGACCGCTACGGTCGCAGGTTCGAATCCTGCCTCCGGCATGGATGTGTGTGATGTCCTTAGGTTACGTTAGGTTTAAGTAGTTCTAAGTTCTAGGGGACTGGTGACCTAAGATGTAAAGTCCCATAGTGCTCAGAGCCATTTGAACCAATGTTTTTCCTTTGTTAACAAACTACGAGAGATGTTAAATATTGCTTCTTCACAAGTAATTTACTTGAAATGCCGTGAGGTAAAGCTTTGTGTTGGACAGGGATTAAAACCCAGAACCTAATCGGATTGTTATCGAAGCACAATCAACTGTGACATATCGGATTTTCTCGACAGTAGCTAGATGTTTTAACTGAAATGACGAGAGGAAACATTACTTTTTTCCTTCCCAGGGCTCCAACCCGGCACCTATCGCTGTTATATTCCAGAGAAACCAAACGTTAAATATGGGTTTGTTATACCAGCAGCGACATGTGAGCATGTTTGAACTAGAAATAATATGACGAAGTGTTCAGAGCTGACTGGTACTCGAATCCCACACATATCGTTGTTGACTACACACAAAGAGACATTAGCTACTAAATATTTCTCCACTAGCAGCTCGGAATAACATCCTTGAACTTACAGTGATCTCTCAAATAGTTCTGTGTCTCACTGGGAGTAAAAAACGTCAGATATCGTTAGTGTTGACAACGAATGAAAATGCATTAAAAATCAAAATTATTATCCAACAGCAGATAGGTGTTCTCAAACTAGAGCTTGATAATACACAATGAAGACTTTAATGCCAGGCCAGGATTTCGAACCCATTCACGCGCAATATGTGGAGATGTTGAGGAATCTGCAGTTTTCAACAAACAACAAACTGTAGTCGAGCTGTATTGTCACCAAGGGATCAAATTCCGCTTTAAGCGCGGTCTGAGTTGCATTCCCAGTTCAGAACCAATTTTGTCGACATAGAGAAGCTCAAATAAAAGATGGAATAAGTGTCCTGTGACCCTACATAGCATTTGTTTCCTCACTAGAAATAAATAACTACTGTAAGAAAGGTTACTGGTGATAGAGTTTCTACATGTCGCCGCTCCTGACTTTATTGTGGTTCAACCTAATGTCTGGTTAGTAGAGAAGAAATACCATGTTTAATGTCAGACCACAATGTCATTATACCTTCTTCACTTGGCGTAGCCAGAAGAGAATAAAATCTGTTCCTCCCTATCAAAAATCATCGGCAGAAGTTGGAATCGAACACAGACCACGAGCATATGAACCTATCAGCAATCCAACAGACTACCAAGTCCTCTTATCTGAGGCGGATTTTTCAATTGTAACGCCGTTGCGCCACACTGGATGAGAATTCTGACACACAGGGTCCCTGTAGTGGTTTGCAGCATGTTCAGTACATTCATTTACTTGGTTGACCGAATCACCATGAACTAGCTGCCTCGGCTACCCAGTGCATACATTCGACTCTGTTTTGTAACCCATGAAATAAAATCACGTAGCTGCCACCTACACAGAACTGCCAACAGTGTAGGATGCAGAAATTTAAATAGGAAGTGTTCCTTTCCACTTGAGCTACTCTATTGCGCTATCTGTTTATTGAAAACGACGTGCAGTGCAAAAGAAAAGCTGCAACTGTCTGTCTCTCAGAAGTCTACATCCGGCCATATGCATTATCTCACAACACCGTGGTATGTGGAAGCTCTGGAGGATTTGTTCTTGACTTCTAGAGCTGCAGTAGCTACGGTTCAGCTTGTAGTGTGACGGTAAGTGTAGTGCACCATAGACAAAACCTCGCGAGTTCAAATACACTCCTGGAAATGGAAAAAAGAACACATTGACACCGGTGTGTCAGACCCACCATACTTGCTCCGGACACTGCGAGAGGTCTGTACAAGCAATGATCACACGCACGGCACAGCGGACACACCAGGAACCGCGGTGTTGGCCGTCGAATGGCGCTAGCTGCGCAGCATTTGTGCACCGCTGCCGTCAGTGTCAGCCAGTTTGCCGTGGCATACGGAGCTCCATCGCAGTCTTTAACACTGGTAGCATGCCGCGACAGCGTGGACGTGAACCGTATGTGCAGTTGACGGACTTTGAGCGAGGGCGTATAGTGGGCATGCGGGAGGCCGGGTGGAGGTACCGCCGAATTGCTCAACACGTGGGGCGTGAGGTCTCCACAGTACATCGATGTTGTCGCCAGTGGTCGGCGGAAGGTGCACGTGCCCGTCGACCTGGGACCGGACCGCAGCGACGCACGGATGCACGCCAAGACCGTAGGATCCTACGCAGTGCCGTAGGGGACCGCACCGCCACTTCCCAGCAAATTAGGGACACTGTTGCTCCTGGGGTATCGGCGAGGACCATTCGCAACCGCCTCCATGAAGCTGGGCTACGGTCCCGCACACCGTTAGGCCGTCTTCCGCTCACGCCCCAACATCGTGCAGCCCGCCTCCAGTGGTGTCGCGACAGGCGTGAATGGAGGGACGAATGGAGACGTGTCGTCTTCAGCGATGAGAGTCGCTTCTGCCTTGGTGCCAATGATGGTCGTATGCGTGTTTGGCGCCGTGCAGGTGAGCGCCACAATCAGGACTGCATACGACCGAGGCACACAGGGCCAACACCCGGCATCATGGTGTGGGGAGCGATCTCCTACACTGGCCGTACACCACTGGTGATCGTCGAGGGGACACTGAATAGTGCACGGTACATCCAAACCGTCATCGAACCCATCGTTCTACCATTCCTAGACCGGCAAGGGAACTTGCTGTTCCAACAGGACAATGCACGTCCGCATGTATCCCGTGCCACCCAACGTGCTCTAGAAGGTGTAAGTCAACTACCCTGGCCAGCAAGATCTCCGGATCTGTCCACCATTGAGCATGTTTGGGACTGGATGAAGCGTCGTCTCACGCGGTCTGCACGTCCAGCACGAACGCTGGTCCAACTGAGGCGCCAGGTGGAAATGGCATGGCAAGCCGTTCCACAGGACTACATCCAGCATCTCTACGATCGTCTCCATTGGAGAATAGCGGCCTGCATTGCTGCGAAAGGTGGATATACACTGTACTAGTGCCGACATTGTGCATGCTCTGTTGCCTGTGTCTATGTGCCTGTGGTTCTGTCAGTGTGATCATGTGATGTATCTGACCCCAGGAATGTGTCAATAAAGTTTCCCCTTCCTGGGACAATGAATTCACGGTGTTCTTATTTCAATTTCCAGGAGTGTACATTCACTGCTATATTTTTCATAACGCAATTCTGCTGCCTGCTGAAGTTATCAATCTAATGGAACTTTGAAAATAAATCCCTTCACTTCTCAACCCGGAATAGTTGCATATTGAAGAAGGGCCAACTACTGCGACATTTTCTTCTTTTCAGGTATAACAGACGGCCAGGCGGCAGATGCATCTCGAAACTTTTGTATTATGTATGGGGAGAGCGCATCGTGCCAAAATACGTCAGAAAAGTATTTTCTACATTAGCTGTCGTGTGGTAGTGGCATTTTATTCTTCTTCAAACCTTGTTTGACAGCTTTAACTCAGAACCATGCATGTAATCTATAAACTGCAAGGGCATGGTAAGACTGTTATAGTTATCATCAGAGAATTTGCAAATATCGTTGATGATTAATTTCTCTCTCATGTCTGCTATTGTTTAAATAACACTAAAAGAAACCCTACGAAAATTGTGCGCTGTATTATAAAAATGACATAAAACTACCCACGATAACGTTACGAAGAAAGTTTGTTTTAATAAAGCTGAGTATCTGTACAAAAGCATGCGTCTATCGGACCGAATTAGTAAAATACTACTCAGATTCAAAATTTGCTTGTCAGGAACGGAAAGAGGCATTACCTGTTGTGCAGCATTGTAAGTTTTTCACCATTGCACTATGAGCCGAAAGTAGCTCACTGCTTATAGCCCTTTCACAGAAGGGATAAAAACGTTGCAGTCAGCGAGATTTGAATAATGATCCAGAACAGACGCTTTTTTTTTTTTTTTTTTTTTTTTACAGTACAGCACGTTACCACAGAGCTAGCGCAGAGGTATGTGTCTGGGATTCCTACTACTAGGCAAATAGTGAATAGATCTCGTAAACTGCTAATTAAAGGACAATATTAGTTACGATTTCCACGTGCACGATTTTCCTGGGCTGAAAACACTAAATTTACAATCTTTTGTTACCCCTCAAGCGATAATAACTCAGATTATTCAATGTAAATGACAGAAAAAATCAAGTGACATTTGAGGCTTAATTCCTTGCACACCAGGAAGTAACTCGTCTATCACAGAGTTGCCATAGATACCTTGCCCTGTTGCCAAATCTCAGTTACAGTGCCAGCTGGAAGAAGACGAACCTATGTATTCCTACAGAGGGCTTGGAAGTGACCATAGCTGGCACCTCAAAGACACGGCTGGCACGGCCTGGAATACGTAATGCGTCTGATTCGCGTTTCTGTAACTAGGTTTACGGACTGGAGCGTAGTTACTAATAATACTCAGAACTCACTGTAAACTAAGCATTATAAATCAGTAACTCTCACAGCTGTTTTTTTATTTCTTTCGTAAGTGTACTCAAAACCAAGAAACTCATTCATGGACGTTTTCGTGCCTGGCCGGCAGTGGAGCACAACAAACAAATAAAAATAAAAAACAATGTTTGTGTGTGTGTATGTGTGACAGAAGAGAGAGAGACAGAGAGTAAGAGAGAGAGACAGAGAGAGATAAATATAAAAAAGAATGACAGAGTAAATAATTATTGTAAAAAAAATTGCATCATATTATGTAAAGAAATCTTTCATTAAAATGACACGTTGCACATCATTACGAAATATCGTATTCATGATCTATGGAATAAATATTAATCTAATCTAATCATATTGCTGAATAGCCATGACGAATCATGAATTACCGAAATTTTCGCCAATATCAGTAACCAAATCTAAACTTGAAAGTAAAAGACCACAGTTTTTGTAATAAACCGGGACTCCTATCGACACCCGTTCGTCCCTTTTAAATAACCTAGAAAGATGTCTGATATACCTCCATTCAGAAGTAGCAAAGTGTGCATGCATTTAAAGATGAAGCGCATGATGTGAAGTTGTGTGACGGAGATACGAACCCAACGCGTAATCGGATTATTAACTAAGTAAAGTCAAATGTTATGTATCGGTTTTTCTTACCAGCTGCTAGGTGTTTTAATCTGAAATAAGGATACAAATTTTTGTGCCTGGGTGACAATCGAACCGCACACCTACTGTCCTTCTTTATCATCTACGAATATAGCTTAAGTATTAATTGGTTACTCACCAACAGTAAGATATGTGCGTGTTTGACCAGAAATAACGACACCTATTGCGAATGTTGGCAACACATGAACAGACATTAAAAATGCATGTTAATTTTCACTAGCAAGCCGGTGTGCACGTGATAGGGCTTGAAATGAAATTATGAATATTTTTGTACTGGATCTGTAATCGGACCCACATACTTACTTCTAGAGGAGACCCGGAGAAGATTGCAGTCTTGGGAAAAGGAACGAAATGACTGAACTTTACTGTTCCGAGAGATTCAGATCCTCGAGAGTGGAGATACGAATTCAAATCACAGTCCAGCACCAAATTTTTCAATGTCCGTAGATCAATCAATTAGAAGTAAAATAAGAGCCTTGTTCCTTTAAATGGCTGACGGTTCATCTAATAAAATTAAACTTTCTAATGTAAGTAAGTTTACGCTGGCGACAGTATTTCTGTTTACCATGACTTCCGCCTATGTCATTTCCCAACGTCAGCCGGCTCTGCCCAGTTAGTAATGAAGGTACGTGATGTTTAATGCGGATTCTGAATTACGAGTGCCTCTTAAAAGTAAATGCCCGAACCCACGCATTGCACCTGTGACAGTTCGTTCCACCAGACCATTGTGGCCACATTTCCCAGACCCAGGAGTGTGCTGTAACGGATCATATGCTTAGCTTACAAAATTAGTCACGGGGGGTAAAATGCGAATCTATTAAATATTTAAGTAGAAGCAAGATTCTGACGTGGAGATTATGCTATTCTCATGTCAGCAGGATGTAAAGACTCTTCTAGGCATCATAGCCTCGATGTGAAGGCATTTGAAATTTTCACTAATTCAGCAAATTTCTTAGATCGAGAAAATCCACTGTGAAGTCTGAAGTTACCAAATAATTCGATTATTACCGTCATTATTACTATCACTTTCTTCATACCGCTGCTGGATCACATGTGCTAGAACATCATTTAATGCCTTTTTGGTCATTATAGAAGTAGTTGCCGAAGAACAGGTTCTTTCCCTGTCTATGGAATTATTTTCATGTTAATATCAAACATCAGTAATTACTCGTAGATTACATTCAAACTAAAGTAATTGATGAAGACGTCACTTGATAACAAAAACGCGCTGTCTTTCTTCGTTTACTTCCGCTGTCGAATACTGGCAAACCAAAAGTCAAGAGATCCTCCTGCCTTCCGATATACGTCGCCGTCAGTTCTTCCATATGATGACCTGTTTCAGGTTGTGTATGACAGAGAATGTTTTAGAAAATCAATTGTTTTCCTTTGCAATAAACTGAAAGATTTTCATTCTACGCTATCCTAGTTCAAAATTTTCGCAATATTAGTTCAAATTTAATATCCGGGTCTGTAATGTGATAAAGTATTTCACAGTTGCAAAACCTGCATCCTATCCATTGACCTTACACTTAGTCGCTGACCATAAATTCTAGCTCAGAGTGACATCAGTTTAAGTAACCTAAAGTAGCGAAGACTGTTTGTCAGTACTCTTCCTCATCGGAAAATACGCAACTAACCCATTGTGCTCCGCAAGTAATTGTAACAGTAATTTCTGTGTGAATGCAATGCATACGGATTGTAGAATTTAGTGGTGCTCTCTCTTCAACTTTTGTATATAAAATGCCTTATCTAAACTGACCCATCATCATTACAGGCCCTGGGCAGTGCATCATCATACTGACAACAGTAACGTGCTTTTACTGGCAACGTAACTGTTCGTTTTACCTGATTTTGTAATCATTTATATCTAACAGCAAGACCTTCCAGTGTACGTTTTTTCTCATAAGACGCATAATGGCAATGAAAATTGAGACATCAAAGAGAGACCATTTATGTTGTTTAATTTTTCTCCTTTCTGTTTATGCCAACTTGAAGGCACTATACTCAATTCAATTCTCTTTACTTTGGTGCAGGGACACGCAAGTGCCAACGCAGGCAAAAACAAGAGATACTTAATTTTAATTCCAAGCAGAAACAGCAGTGTTGGCTACATGGCGGCAAAGTAATACATAGCAAGATTACGAGTACGAAATTGTCGGGTTCGATCCCTGGTCCGTCCCACGAATTTTACCTCCCACTTTACACGTATTTGCCCTCGGGCAGTGTTTGTTGATGTAAAAAATGCACTGTCGTCCGAAAGCCACGTTAAACTGTTGATTCCCCTATTAACTGTCTAGGGAAGTCAACTCAAAGGTCGGAGGAAAGCAACGGCACACCACCTTCAACAGGACCGTGCCTATTAAATCACTGTGTTGTTCAAACCACTCTTCTAACTGATGACTGCTTTACTTTACTATGGGTTTGAAAGTTAATGATCTTCAAGTTTTTAACGTTTTTGTGTTTTCATACTGTAGCTTTGATACCAGTAAACGTAATTAAGCGGCCGAGCACTGTCACTGTTCGAGTTGTCAGGGTGGTAGACGACGATGCTGTCGACCCCATTGACAATCTTGCTCATGACTCTGTTTCAGTCGAATACCCATTTGTGCCTTTCTGTGTATTTCGAGATATACTTTTATACACTTGGTACGTATCCACAGTGATATCTGATAGAGCTGTATTTAGCAACATGAACCAGATACGTTTTCCGAGCAATATATCAGACAATACGTCAGTGCAGCGATATTTCGTTTGTGTGTTGCACATGGTGCAAGAAATATTTGTGTTTTGCTTGCTTCTGTGATAGGTTTCACCCCACTGAACGTGCGCAAGCTCACGAGAAGACTATGGGTAACTGGAATTACGCAATAATATACTTAAAAGATGTATTTTTGCATTATATAACCAAATGAAAATAACTGTAAATAGATTATATGCCTACTTGCTTATTACTCGCACCTCTTGATGCTTTCCTCAGAAAATTAAAAGAAAAATAAAAAGAGAGAAATAGAGACAGAGAGAGGAAACAGAAATGTATTTCAAATATTAGCTCGGTGACGCTATGTTCGTTTCGTGATGTAAAGCATGGATAGTTGATAGGTAATATCGCGTTGTACTAGCGATATGTATTGCTACAGGGTTGTCTCTTCTCCCTCTGCAGACAACCAGAACAGAATTCAGTAAGAAAGTGGTAAGAACACGTATGCAGTGCGCCAATTTAACACTCAGCCTTTCTTGGTTAGTTTGTTAATCGTTAACAATTGTCTGTAATGCAGTAAACATCCTTTATTACTGATTTGTTACTACTACCTTTGTTATTGTTATTCGTTACCTCACAACAACTTTCCTATCACTCATTGCTGCCGATGCACATAACGAATGGATCAGGATGCATGGAATGTGGTTGTTTCGTCACGGAGAATATACACATTTATCTCGGCGTCTTGTGTTCAGGGTAATACGAAAATCTCAATAAGAGAAGACAACAATGGGATGCCGGTGATGCAGGCAATAATAACCAACTATTTCTGTCGACTTAACAAGATGACGACAGACAAACTGGCGTCTCAATGTATTTTGATTATACTTCGTTAGCCTTCTTGCGACCTCGTTCTAATATCTCGTGGGAGCAGGCATAACATTTCGCTTTTTGAACACCGAGCAATAACACACAAAGATGGAAGGATACAAAGAAACAATCCGACTCATGGGTGTGGATCCAGTTCATCATAAGAAGACTAAAAAAGAAGGAAACATTACCAAAGCAATGAATACGCTGGTTAGTATACGTTATTTGTATAGATCTGAAGATGAAAAAGCGCAGATCTGCACAGTGCCCGCATCTACACTTCAGTTTCTGTCTTAATGGGCATAATTTTTAGTTTCTTCTCTTCTGAATTTTCAAATGTATTGATTATTAAGTGGCACAGAATAATTAGTTAACTGTGTTTCTTATAGCTTCCATCCCCACCAACATTTTTCTACATTCTCGTGCAATTCATGAAATTCTACTTGTATGATCACAAGACTGCACATAGATGCAATCGTTTTCAGGGTGCAAAGTGTTTGTTATCTTAGTTTTCGTGACAGATGGTTAAAGTTGATTTCCAAAAACTTTTTATTGTACTGAAATAATCTTTTGTCACAAAGTAACAGGGTAAGTGTTTTGTTCGTATATATTCTGTGGGAAACTGTAATCGTGATGGAAGTTTATACACCTGAATGTTTGATACTACTGGTAGGAGAAAACGCTGCATATTAACCAAACCCCGCGCCTCCCCTCCGTATCCTCCTATGACACAAGCACGGGATTCTCTTAGCATACCGCTACAGAGCTGTTCGTAGCACAACTGAGAATTGGCAACATAGTCACAAAAATTTGCCAAAACTATGACAGTGAAATCACTTGCACGTATGGTACTGAATTGACTCACTAAATTCACTTGATATTCCCTTTCCATTTGAATGACTCGTGCTATACAACCCCTAGACACTGAGACAGAAAATTCTTTTTTTTTTTTGGCTAAAGAAATGCTGTTTCTCACGTAAGCAACAACTTTTATTATCGCTCACGATGCGTTATGAGGCTGAGCGACTAATACCATGATGAGAGTGGCATGCTGGCAGCAGTGTGTCCGTAGTCCTGTGCCCCCGTCCGTATCTCGTGTTGCACTGGCTCAATGAGTCGTCAGTTCTAACCGTGGCAGGGATTAGCACGTGCGAGGTTTTTTTCTGATTTATTTTATGGAGCTGCGAATTTCCAGAAAAATTCTGTAACGAAATCGGAAGAAAACCTTTACACATCAAGTCCTCTTGGTAGCTCGACACAGCAAGTTGTGTTAACGGTCATAGATCTCGGCATCCTGACTGCCAAGCTGCTTCACAATACAAGCGTCTCTGAAGAAATTCGAATCGACCGTCAGTGATACGAATTTCAGTATTGTTCTTCACTTAAGACTCACATGCCAGGGTGATAAGTACGAAGGAAATGAACCTCTTGATTACTATAGGGCCTCTATGCTAAATTTCCACAGTAGCAGTTAGGAACTCTCTGCAGACATTTACTAACAGTGGCTCTAGCAACTTAGTTTTTCTCTGGGTAGCTTCCAATATGGGCAATGTTGTCGCATTAAATCCAATTGAATATTTTAAATATCACTTTTGAACAGTGTTCACTTCTCCATTAATTAATGTATGGACCTCAAAACAAGCAATTTGCCTGAGTAGCTATAGAGTGGGTTCTGAAAGATACTGACACAATGTTTCGCATCCATTTACCATAGGGAATCAAAGAAAGAAACCTAACGCATTACATTGCATTTACTCTCTGTGCCTTGACTAACACATATGAATCCATGACAAAAATAAATTATTTGAAGAATCTCCTGTGAAAGGAAAAAGAACAGGATGTGCGCTTTACTTATAGCACACTGGATCAGGAACGATGAAATTAATTCTGTGCCACATTGATGTATGGCATACTAGTGTAATAAAATACTCATCAAATAAAAACGGTTATGTGCCTCTATTGCTGTCGAGAGTGAAACACAAATCGTAGTCAGATTCTATGGGTCACCACTCAACAACATTAAAGCATTTTACACCGTCGAGAGTGAGGAGTTGAGCAGGTGTTGTCGGCAGAAGGCGAGACAATGCAGTGCCTCAGCCCCCGCCGGCAGGCAGCAAACGGGTCCCAGGGAACTCAGACGCATGCGGTGTTCAGAGGCAGATGGCCGGCCAAAAAATCTCTCGCTAAAATAGTGTTTGAACCAAACTGTTATTACCAATGTGACAGAAAGCGAAATATATTGTAGATTCGCTTGAATTACACTCATAGCTTCAGCACCGAGAGGAAAGGGGCGATAAAGTTTTGTCTACATGTGCTTTCTCTTGCCAGATGTCGTAGTAGCTAATCTCGTGTTTTACCTCAAGACTACGGTCGTTGTCAAGACTGATGTACTGAGACATCAGTCAAGACTTCCTCCGGGAAATGCCGTAGTCTACAATGTTGCCAGATCGAGCATATTGCCGGACATAGAATTCTGAGGGGAGAACGACTGTACTGTCCACCCTACGTGAAAGACTCGGCAGTCAATGTTTTTATCTAAGACTGTATCTACAACACATATTGCACGCTGAAGACCCAGAAGAATTAAAGAAACAAAATTAGTTTATGAGAGCAACGTTAACTATAGCGTTCGAAGATTTCATAGTTTTGTATACGTGTGTGTAAACGCCTTCCAATGCCCACTCAAGGAAGACAAGCATACACAGTCTAGCTTCAGTATTATAAAGACGTCTCAGTCTGTGAAGGAACTCTGTCTTAGATTGTTAAACATTTTTAATATTTAGCAGTACTGTACCCATTGGTGTTGATCTCGTTTCCAACCACCAATCCCACAGCTACAGATACACTACTTGTAACACCTCTTACACAAAATACTAACCTAGTGCTATCACACGAAAAGATAAACCTGACACAAACTGTGGGAAGTTTGTTTTACAACATTCGTACCTGGATAAAGAGCTTTTGCTGTTTGAGATATCTGTGAACATTGCCGCATAAGACGATTTAAGAAGAAACTAAATTCCTTCAGCTACGGTAATGTTTAAAGAAATCGTCTTAACGGCACTAAATCGTGGTTTGTGAATCGTTCACTAGCCGCATTTCGCTGGTTGGAAGGCAAAAAGCTTACTGACAAATTTCACAGATGGAAAAGGGGACGAAATGTCTCGCACTGGAAGGTCATTTTGTTTCATTTAAATGACTACAAAATAAGGTAAAACGAACAGTGAGGTTGTCAGTAAAAGCACATTACTGTTGTCAGTAAGACGTTGCACTGCCCAGGGCCTGTAATGATAAAGGGCCAGTTTAGATGAGGCATATTATATACAAAAGTAGAAGAGAGAGCACCACTAAATTCTACAATCCGTATGCATTGCATACACACAGAAATTACTGTTACAGTGTACTTATGGAGTCCAATGGGTTAATTGCGTATTTTCAGGAGAGGAAGAGTACTGGCAAACAGTCTTCGCTACATTAGATTACTTATACTGGTGTCACTCTGAGCTAAAATTTATTGTCAGCGACTAAGTGTAAGGTCAATGGGTCGGATGAGGGTTTTGCAACTGTGAAATACTTTCCAACATTACAGAAGCGGATATTACATTTGAACTAATATTGCGAAAATTTTGAACTTGGATAGCTTAGAATGAAAATCTCTCTGTTTATTGCAAAGGAAAGCAATAGATTTTCTAAAACACTCCCTGTCATACACAACTTGAAACAGGCCATCATATGGAAGAACTGACAGCGACGTATATCGGAATTCAGGAGGATCTCTTGGCTTTTGGTTAGCCAGTATTCGACAGCCATTTGTATGCGCAAGTAAATAAAGAAAAACAGCACGTTTTTGTTATCAAGTGACGTCTACATCAATTACTTTAGTTTGAATGTAATCTACAAGTAACTGCTGATGTTTGATATTAACATCAAAAGAAGTCCATAGACAGGGAAAGAACCTGTTCTTGGGCAACTACTTCTATAATGGTCAAATTCATTAAATGATGTTCAAGCACATGTGATCCAGCAGAGGTATGAAGAAAATGATGGTAATAATGACGGTACTAATCGAATTATCTCTTAACTTCACACTTCACAGTGGATTTTCACGAACTAAGAAATCTGCTGAATTAGTGAAAACTTCAAATGGCTTCACGTCGAGGCTATGATGCCTAGAAGAGTCTTTACATCCTGCTGACATGAGAATGGCATAATCTCCACGTCAGAATCTTGCTTCTACTTAACCATTTACTAGATCGCATTTTTCCACCGTGTCTAATTTTGTAAGCTAAGCATATGATCCGTTACAGCACAGTCCTGGGGCTGGGAAATGTGGCCACAATGGTCTGGTGGAACGAACTGTCACAGGCGCAATGCGTGGGTTCGGGCATTTACTTTTAAGAGGCACTCGTAATTCAGAATCCGCATTAACGCATTAAACATCACGTACCTTCTTTACCAACTGGGCAGAGCCGGTTTACGTTGGGAAATGACATAGGCGGAAGTCATGGTACACAGAAATATTGTCGCCAGCGTAATCGTACTTACATTAGAAAGTTTTATTTTATTTGATGAACCGATAGCCATTTAAAGGAACAGGCCTCTTATTTTACTTCTACTTGATTGATCTACAGACACTGAGAAATTTGGTCCTCGACTGTGATTTGAATTCGTATCTCCACTCTCGAGGATCTGAATCTCTCGGAACAGTATAGTTCAATCATTTCGTTCCTTTTCCCAGGACTGCAATCTTCTCTGGGTCTCCTCCAATGGTGGGTCTGATTACTGATCCAGTACAAAACTATTCATAATTTCATTTCAAGCCCTATAACGTGCATACCGGCCTGCTAGTGAAAATGAACATGTATTTTTAATATCTGTTCATGTGTTGAAAGCATTCGCAATAGGTGTCGTTATTTCCGGTCAAACACGCACACATCTTACTGTTGGTGAGTAACCAATTAATACTTAAGCTATATTCGTGGATGACAAAGAAGGACGGTAGGTGTGCGGTTTGATTGTCGCTCAGGCACAAAAATTTGTGTCCTTATTTTAGATTCAAACACCTAGCAGCTGGTAAGAAAAACCGATACATAACATTTGATTTTACTTAGTTGACAATCCGATTACGTGTTGGGTTCATATCTCCGTCACAGAACTTCACATCATGCGCTTAATCTTTAAATGCATGCACATTTTGTTACTTCTGAATGGAGGTATATCAGACATCTTTCGTGGTTATTTAACAGGGACGAAAGGGTGTTGATAGGAGTCCCGGTTTATTACAAAAGCTCTAATCTTTTACTTTCAAGTTAAGATTTGGTTACTCATATTGGAGAAAATTTCGGTAATTAATGACTCTTCATGGCTATTCAGCAATATGATTAGATAATATTTGATTAATATTTGTTCCATAGATCATGATTACGACATTTCGTAATGATGTGCAACGTGTCATTTTAATGAAAGATATCTTTACATAATATGATACAATTGTTTACAACAATTACTTACTCTCTCATTTTTTTATATTTCTCTTTCTCTCTCTCTCTCTCTCTCTCTCTCTCTCTTCTCTCACACATTTTTATTTGTTTTGTTGTCCTCAACTATCGGCCAGGCACGAAAGTGTCCATGCTTGTGTTTCTTGGTTTTGGGTATACTTACGAAAGAAATAAAAAAACAACTGCGAGAGTTACTTATTTATAATGCTTAGTTTACAGTCAGTTCTGAGTATTATTAGTAACTACGCTCCAGTCCCTAAAGCTAGTTACAGAAACGCGAATCAGACGCAAAACAATTCCAGGCCGTGACAGCCGCGTCTTTGAGGTGGCAGCTATGGTCACTTCCCAGCCCTCCGTAGGAACACATAGGTTCATCTTCTTCCTGCTGGCACTGTAACTGAGATTTGGCAACAAGGCAAGGTATGTTCTGAAACTTTGTGATCGACGAGTTACTTCCTGGAATTAAGCCTCCAAGTTCATTTGATTTTTCCTGTCATTTCCATTGAATAATCTGAGTTATTATCGCTTGCTGTGTAAGAAAAGATTGTAAATTTACGGTTTTCAGTCACTGTAAAGTCACTGTAAAGGGAAATCGCAAATGATCTTGTCCTTTAAATAGCAGTTTACGAGTTCTAGTCACTATTGGCCTAGTAATAGGAATGTCACACACATACATCTGCGCTAGCTGTGTGGTAACGTGCTGTACTGTAAAAAAAGCTTCTGTTCTAGTTCATTATTCCAGTCTCGCTGAGTGCAACGTTTTTATCCCTTCTGTGAAAGAGCTACAAGCAGTCAGATCAAACATCGATAAAGAAAACGCAAGAAAATACTTTCGGCTCATAGTGCAATGGTGAAAAACTTACAACGCTGCATAACAGGTAATGCCTCTTTCCGTTGAGCAAATTTTGGGTTTCTAGGAATACATAACTTTATTTTTGGGATGCTACTTTTCATACCTCTTGAGTATGACACAGCATACCAACTAAACACAGACCCAATCGAAATCTGAGTATTGTTTTACTAATTCGGTCCTATAGAGGCACGCTTGTCTACAGATAGCTTTATTAAAACAGACTTTCGTCGTAATGTTATCGTGGGTAGTTTTATTTCATTTCTTATAATACAGTGCTGAATTTCCGTAGAGCTTCTTTTAGTGTTGTTTAAACAATAGCAGACATGAGAGAAAAATTAATCACCAACTATATGTGTGAATTCTCTGATGTTATCCCTTTATTGATTACATGCATGTAGAAAACTTATTCTGAGTTAAAGCTATCAAACAAGGTTTGAAGAAGAATAAAATGCCACTACCACACGACAGATAATGTAGAAAATACTTTTCTGACGTATTTTGGCACGACGCTCTTTCCCCATACATAATACAAAAGTTTCGAGATGCATCTGCTGCCTGACCGTCTATTAAACCTGAAAAGAAGAAAATGTCGCAGTAGTTGGCCCTTCTTCCATATGCAACTATTCCGGGTTGAGAAGTGAAGGAAATTATGTTCAAAGTTCCATTAGATTGTTAACTTCAGCAGACAGCAGAATTGCGTTATGAAAATTATAGCAGTGAATGTATTTGAACTCGAGAGTTTTGGTCTATGGTGTACTACACTTACCGTCACACTACAAGCTGAACCGTAACTACTGCAGATCCAGAAGCCAACAACAAATCCTCCAGAGCTTCCACATTCCACGGTGTTGTGTGATAATGCATATGGCCAGATGTAGACTTCTGAGAGACAGACAGTTGCAGCTTTTCTTTTGCACTGCACGACGTTTTCAACAAACAGATAGCGCAATAGAGTAGCTCAAGTGGAAAGGAACACTTCCTATTTAAATTTCTGCATCCTACACTGTTGGCAGTTCTGTGTAGGTGGCAGTTACGTGATTTTATTTCGGTGGTTACAAAATAGAGTCGAATGTATGTACTGAGTAGCCGAGGCAGCTAGTTCATGGTGATTCGGTCAACCAAGTAAATGAATGTACTGAACATGCTGCAAACCACTACAGGGAGCCTGTTTGTGAGAATTCTCATCCAGTATTGCGCAACGACGTTACAATAGAAAAATCTGCCACAGGTAAGAGGACTTGGTGGTCTGTTGGATTGCTGATAGGTTCATATGCTCATCGTCAGTGTTCGATTCCAACTTCTGCCGATGATTTTTGATAGGGAGGGACAGATTCTATTCTCTTCTGGCTACGCCAAGTGAAGAAGGTATAATGGCATTGTGGTCTGCCATTAAACATGATATTCCTTCTCTACCAAGCAGACATTAGGTTGAACCACAATAAAGTCAGGAGCGGCGACATGTAGAAACTCTATCACCAGTAACCTTTCTTATACTAGTTATTTATTTCTAATGACGAAACAAATGCTATGTAGGGTCACAGGCCACTTATTCCATCTTTTATTTGAGCTTCTCTATGTCGATAAAATCGGTTCTGAACTGGGAACGCAACTCAGGCCGCCTTTAACGCGGAATTTGATCCCTTCGTGACAATACAGCTCGACTACAATTTGTTGTTTGTTCAAAACTGCAGATTCCTCGACATCTCCACATATTACGCGTGAATGGGCTCGAATCCTGGACCGGCACTAAATTTTTCATTATATGTTATCAAGCTAGAGCATGAGAACACCTATCTGCTTGTGGATAATAATTTTGATTTTTAATGTATTTTCATTTGTTGTCGACAGTAACGATATCTGACGTTTTGGACTCCCAGTGAGACACAGAACTATTTGCGAGATTACTGTAAGTTCAAGGATGTTATGCGAGCTGTTGGTGGAGAAAAAATCTGTAGCTGACGTCTCTTTGTGTATAGTCAACAAAGATATGTGAGGGGTTCGATTACCAGTCAGCACTGAACTCTTCGTCGTATTATTTCTAGTTCAAACGTGCTCAAATGTAACTGCTGGTGTAACAAGTCCATATTTAACGTTCGTTTTCTCTAGAATATAACAAAGATATGTGCCAGGTTGGAGTCCTTGGAAGGAAAAAAGAAATGTTTCGTCTCGTAATTTCAGTTTAATTATCTTGCTACTGCCGAGAAAATCCGATATGTCACAGTTGATTGCGCTTTGATAACAATCCGATTAAGTTATGGGTTCGAATCTCTGTCCAACACAAAGCTTTACCTCAGGGCATTTCAAGTAAGTAACTTGTGAAGAAGCAATATTTAACATCTCTCGTAGTTTGTTAACAGTGACGATAGATGCTGGGTAGGAATTCGCGTCCGTGAAAAATGTTTATGTTATGTAATTTAAAGTTGATATTTCTTAACTGATAGTGTCTAAAATAGAGGTATATCACTCTCTGTATGCTTAGTCAGGAATGACTGTTAGTTTCCGTCAGTCACGAAATCTTTGCTTAGGCTGCATGACCTGGGTTTGAATCCTTATGCAGAACGATCCATTTCGTCGTGTCATTTGAAGTTCATACATATTCTCAACTAGCAGCTCGTAGATAACTTACATTTTTAATGTCATTTTGTGTTAAATAATAAGTACGGTATGTTACTTTGAAGAGGAAATCATTAATACGACGAACTTACTATGTGCATTACCTGTCTGACATAATAATGAGAGTGGTAACATTTCAGGTATGTCATTTGTTGTAATAAATGTGAGCTTACAAACCTTAGGGACAGTCTTATCTGTGATAAGATGTTCCCTGATATTTTTAGTACCTTGGTATTACTTTATATCTTGAGTTATTGCGATACAGATAAGTGTTTTCTAGTGGTGATTTGTTGCAACCATTTTCAATAGTCAAACGACTGTACCGAGGAGAGATTAGAGGACTTGCTAGACAGCTGCGTTATGAGGGTTTTATGCGAAACAGGCGAAATGCAATTCAGGTCGTTCGGATACTTTTGAGCACGATTGTACGTGTTTAAAATTAGACTAAAATTTGCTTTAAACCTTTCAGCAATTGAATTGTTTCAGTTGGGAGGTCGATAAAACGATCCAGTTATTACTTGATTCCCGATGCTACCAATGACATCTACCCATACTAACTCAAAGGAACTACCTAATTCAATTTCGCTACAAGATGAACTACTTCTAAGAGCAACAAACACGGCTACGCCGACTGTGTTTACCTTATCCTTTCGGAATACCGTTAGATTCTTTATAAAAATTACCGCTTAAGTTATCTCCTTCTTCAGCGAGCTTACATTGCCTATTACGATTTGAGCATCAATGTTTTCTATTAGAACTAGAAGCTCTGGTACTTACCAACACAGTTACGACAGTTTACAACCGTTAAATCGATGATTCCTAGACCTATGTTCTTCGTATGTTCGAACTGCACACTGAGACAGAACCCCTTTTTGTGTTTCTTCGAGACTTTGTAACCCAGAAAAACCGCAAAGTCCACGCCACACAGCCCTCCTACCCGGTAAAGCCTCCTCGTGTGCGCAGTGGGCTCCTGAAATATTCAGCAGAACACCAAACCCAACACCCTATGGCAAAAATCGAGGAATCTGCAGCCTACACGGTCATAGAACCGTCTGAGCCTCTGACTTAGACCCTCCACTCGGTTCTCAACCAAAGGTACGCGATCGGTCTTGTCGACGATGCTACAAACGTTGCGCTCTCCTTTCATCTCGCAAGCAAGTCTAGCAGCTTTTGTCACTCTGTTAGCCGCTAGAAACCAGAGAGAATCTCTTTCGATGCAAAGCGACACACATCAATGCTACCGATTTGATCCACCATCTGCAGTTGGCTACTCGCTGTGCTCTTCATGGCATCCGGAAGGTCCCGTTCCACGTCTGGAATGACTCTACCCAGTAAGCATACGGAGTGCACACTGGCTTCCTTCCGCTCCTTGGCAGCCATGTCTCTAATAAGCCTCATAACGCTTCCAACATTGGAGTTCCCATTTACCAATAGTCCGACTCTCTGTGATTGCCCGGATCTTGCAATAATAATAAAAATATATATTAAAATTCCATCGCTAGAAAATTTCTCATAATCACAAAATGTTGCAACAACCACGCCAAATAAGGAGTGAGTATGATTGGCTGAAATAAACAGACGAACAGCGAAACATCTTATGCACGACAAAATACTATCAACTTTTCGATCCAGTACGAAAAATGAGGACATTAAGCGTGCTGTATCCGAATATAAATTTTCTGTAAGACAGCAAGTTAGTGTTTAAGAAAACACAGAAAAACCTTATCTCCTGTTAGAAGTGAGGTGACCTCTTTTCTGACATTTTTGCACCAATTCGTAGGTTAGTTTAACTGTCTGAGTGGTCGTCGACAAAGCTTTAAATGCTCTAGACACAATATATCATTTTCTGCAGGGCTGTGCATAATTATGGTTTGCTACATGCTTTATTTTGATGTCCAAAGATTTTTCGAGAGTTATAAGCCACTGGTGAATGTACTGTCTGCCATTGGGTTCCCCTAAATGGCAGGCAGCACCGCATAACAGTCACGCTATGAGGGAAACAAACCAACAGCCAAACAGGTGAAGACATCAGGTAAACACGCCGAAGATTCCAGTCGATTAATAGGAACCTTTCCTTGCAGAGGTCGCCGCGACATATCAGGCCACGGATTCTTACGCCGGGTTTCTATTGGCTCCAGCTCACTATATAGGCTCTGCCGGGCTAAGGTAGACCAGTCTTCGTCCGCTGCTAATGGCAACCGCTATAGCAGAGCCTCCGAGAAGATATCGCCGAAGCCGATGTACTGCACCGCCGATCGAAGTACCAGCCGACTGAGAGGAACCACATCTCCGGCTAGATCGACGGACGTCTGCATCTATTGGATAGCCAGCTATTGTATTGTAGAAGAAGTTACGTTCAATAAACTGTTGGAGAATACAACAGTGAATAAAATGTAAACGCATTAATAAGGACACGATAATCAACTGTAATAAAAGTTAGTTTAATTATGTCCAAATGCACAGCTAAAAATGAAATGCATTTATACGAAACACGATTTCATGTGACAATGCTTGATTTTGGGCAAGTACGACAAGTGATAAAAGATTTTGGCAAAGGTTTCTTACATTTACAGTAGGACTGAATTTGTTATTATCATCTCTGTCACCTTAAATGGTCTCAGCTTGTGCGATTCTCATTAAACCGGATTTTACTTGCATTTATATGCAAACGTAGACTGCTATATCGTGGCAAGCGATAAAGCTTTCACAAAACAACAGGATAGCCATTAATTGCACGATACTGTCTAACTTCTTAAAACATTTGAACCGATTCGCGCAATTTGGAAACATAGACGTGGCGTGACGTGCTTAGAAAGGCTCATAGAAATGTGTATTTTGTACATAAAATCGAACTCAATTTAAATTTTTGAAAACGAATTTTCAATTTTACCGTAGTAAGGCATTTTGTATTTGTCTGATTTACTTTAAAGCGTTTACGTGCATTCGATTCAAGTAAGTACGAATTTTATGTGCTACTAGAAGATCGAATGTAAACCAGCTTATCTCGACAACGGATCAACATTATTGGAATAAAAAAAATTATTTTGACCGCATCCATTTATCTATCCCCGTGCAGAGTATGAACCGTTTTATATAAGTTTCAAGCATAGAAGTGACGTGCTTCAGAAACCTCCCTGAAAAATGTATTTCTTGTACGTAAAATCCAAACAAAGCAAGACTGTTTTGAAACTGTTGAAACTTACCTTAGACGAAGGTCCGACACGTGGACAAAATCTGAACCATGAGTCTCACTCCAGTCAGCAGTTATTTAAGGGCGACTGTTTTTCCTCATAAAATCCGAATGGTGCATATACAAATGGTATTATTAACTGAGCATTAATTTCAGCCCAATTACAATCTTTTGTAAATGGAATTAATCGATTCGTCCATTTTTCCTGGGTGCCAGCTCCGGGTCGTCGATCAAAAGTTGCTTATTATAATGTAAAAAAGCCACAGCAGAACTGATGTCAGAATGTCTATAAAAATGGCCACAGGCCCGGGCTAAAAGAAAACATTTCCACCCTATATTTTTAGGTCAAATAGGAACCTAACACCAAGAGCCCCCAAAAAACAATTCCGTGTGCAGCCTTTTCCACGCTGTATCGATACATCTCTATTGCTTGTTATTTTAAATGTTTTTACTTCAACTGGCCGACGAAAGAAGGAAGTACAAAAATGTGCAGGCAAGTTCAGGAATATAGAAGTGCAAAACACTTAGGAACTAAATAAATAGGATATTCAGGGAAGCAAAGACGAAATGACTGCATGAAAAATATGAAGGAAGCGGAAAATAAATTACTGTCGATAGGACTGTCTCAGCATATAGAAAAGTAAAAACAGGGCGATAACACAAAGAGTGCAATGGAAATTCCTCTACTAAATGAATAGGGGAGAATGGATGTATGGAAACAGCACATTGAAGGCCTCTGTGAGGGGGAGGACTTGTCTGATGACGTCATGGAAAAAGTAAGTAACAGAAGTCGATAGGGAAGGGGTAGGAGATCCAGTATTAGAGTCAGAATTTAAGAGAGTTTTCGATGACTTGCGGCCACATATGGGAGAAGGGGTAGATACCATTCAGTCAGAATTTCTATAACTATTCGGGGGAGTGGCAACAAAACTACTAGTCACGTTGGTGTGTAGAGTAAATGAACTAGTTATATACAATCTGACTTACGAAAAAAACATCACTCGGCGGGAATGGATGGGTATGAGCGACTTACAGCGATGGACTAGCGGGTGTGTGCGAGTGACGGTTAGGAGAGCTTGTGGGCGTCTGACGTGAGTTGCATGTTAAGAAAAGCCCGAGTACGTTCGCATGCCACAATTTTTGGGAAAGTTTTTGAAGGTACTGATAAAGGTAAAATGAGGGAGCTGATAACCTGCTTTTCAGTCAGAGTCCTTTAAATAAACATGAACTTATTCGATTTTTTTGTACTCCAATAGGAGCATTGTTCCACCGGTTGACAGATCCTTGGAAAAGGAAGTGGGTATCGTCTTCTGAATGTTACATGGTCGCTCATTGTAAACTGCCATGCGAATAAGGGGTTCAAAAATGGTTCAAATGGCTCTGAGCACTATGGGACTTAACATTTGAGGTCATCAGTCCCCAGAACTTAGAACTACTTAAACCTAACTAATCTAAGGACATCACACACATCCACGCCCGAGGCAGGATTCGAAACTGCGACCGTAGTAGTCGCGCGGTTCCGCACTGTATTGCCTAGAACCGCTCAGCCAGCGCGGCAGGGATTCTACAGTAAAAGTTTGTCCAACTCCACGCCAGCATGAACCAAGTCCTGAAAATGAGTAATTTTGTACGGATATGAATACATGAAGTTTCGTAGAATTTTATGCACCGGTCTCACAGGCATGTCCAAAGTTCGGGTAATTGCACGTGCACTCTATGTTTCCACACCACTGCTCTAGCTCCCTTGCAATGCAGAAAATATTGCATCTTCAGGATTATCGTTATCATTTACTCCATACCCTTGGCAGGCGTCGGACCAGCACCCTTTTTCATTACCTTAGTGTCCAGAACTTCTGAAGAGTTACTGGTGCGCTGTCACAGTTCATTTAATAGAGCTTTACAAGCAGCGCGCAACCCTGCGTTGATGCAGCGACTCTTATCTCAGACGCAAGCTGAGGGACAGCCGTTTAGCCTGCGTCTTATATTTTGCATTTTCTCCTGCTTACATCGCCATCTGTTGGTAAGACTTTCGAGTTTTTTCCCTATAGAGTTTCCGCCTTATTCGGTAATAATACGTGCAAGTTAGAGGTAATTATGAAAAGTGGTTAGCTGTTTATAACGTTTTGATACTGGAACTACAATTTTTATAACCCTGTGAATCAATAACGTTATTTTCCTTTCTATCACCATTATTATAATAAACAACAGCGATCGAGTTAAGCAGATTATGAAAATAAGTTTTGAATTATCAGTAATAGGGCTTGGATTTAAAGGTCTTATCTTTATTTACCCCATTATGATCTGAGCCATTGTCGTGTTGTTCTCAGGAGATCGAGCGGAGAGCGAGGATGAGTGAACCTGTATAACGCCAGGGTTCTAATGAAACGTCATTAAATAAAAATCATTTCTTGGCGAGAATTTTACAGTCTCTCAGTCTTTTTCCCGGCGCTGCCTATCAGAGAATGTGCCGAGTCCGCGCTGCTTGAAAGCGCGAGGTGGCGCGTCAGAACCTGGCGAGGAACGTACCGAGCACAAGTTCCGCGTTTCCCGTTGTCAGCGCTGCAGCCGGCCGCGGTGGTCTAGCGGTTCTGGCGCTGCAGTCCGGAACCGCGGGACTGCTACGGTCGCAGGTTCGAACCCTGCCTCGGGCATGGGTGTGTGTGATGTCGTTAGGTTAGTTAGGTTTAAGTAGCTCTAAGTTCTAGGGGACTTCTGACCTAAGATGTTGAGTCCCATAGTGCTCAGAGCCATTTGAACCATTTTGTCAGCGCTGCGGCTCCGGTGCAGGAGACTGCGGCGGCCGTGCGTCCCCGCAGCCCGGTGTGGCCGTGGACGTCCGTCAGAGCCTCAGCGTTCTCGACGAGTGAAGCTGCACCGAGGCTCAGCCGCAGAAATCTGGTTGTCCCTGCTGTCGGTTGTCGGGATGCCGTGTAGACGGGAGACCCAACAGCAGCACGAAGGGCAGCCGGAATGGTGGTCCCAGAACACAGCCGATAAGGCGGTATTTATACTGCCCCAGTAGCGGCGACATAGGCTGCCCAGCTTTCGGAGACAGTGTAAGACGTCGCGGTCTCCTGAACTTCATTGCTTACATGTTCCGCGCTCACAATAATATTCCGAACATCAAGACGCTTCATTCGAACCCAAACTTGATAAGACAAAGTCAGTGTTGTATGAATTCATGTAAACGATATGCAATTGACAAGTGAGCGCACCGTGGTTGGAATACTCGAGGCTGGCGTGCACACATACATTCCAGACGCGACGGTCACAGAGGCTTTTAGTTCGGGAGAGAGGCCGCACAACGGGACGCCTGGCCCTTCAGAGGACGACCCAGCCCATGTCGGCCTGTGACCACCCGTAGCGGACAGCGTGGGCCCGAGTGCAAGGGGGAAACAACCCCGTGTTCAGCTTAAAAGCAAATTCCGCTACATTGTGTGGGAGCGGCCAGCCTACGCATTCTTTACACATAGCACGCAGTTTCAGAGATTTTCACAGGGAGACAGCAAACGCCAAACGCCAAAGGTACAGGTTTCCGGATTGGTCGCTTTAAACGAAACGTTATTCTTCCGTTTTAGAAGAGCAATGCTGCTTGGCAGACGATATTTCTGACTCCTTGAGCTGAAGGAATAATGGAAGAGACCGAAAGATATACCCCTTCACGTCTGGCGTGGAGAGGCGACATTCTGTTGTCGCTCTTAGAGCGAGAACACGTAACGAGAGCGTGTGCGCTCGTACGTGTACTCGAAAGAGCGAGGAACAAGTCTCTCCTCAGTACTTCACTGGGAGAGCACCTCTGTCGAGAGCGAATCGAAGGGCGACTCTATATTGAGTCCTTATGATTAAGCGTTGTTCACTGTCTTGGCCGACACACTTACTGTGTGGTGTGAATGGACAGAGTTACAGTTAAACGCCTGCGAGCGAATTTTGAGTGGCATCGCGGTGGGCTGGTTATCTGACCAGTGTACCACGCCAATAGTTAGACTAGGGACAAATAGGAATCCTTGACTTCATCAAGCATAGGGAGAGTTTGATTGGCGAAAGTTAATCCAGATAGAAGGAGAGTTATCTTATTTGTCAGCAGCGAGCGGTGCAGACAGCAGTCATCGCAGCTTGCAGTATTGTGCGCTACGGCTATTGCGAGCCCCATATTTCCTCCACAACAGTACACTTCACTGCATTTCACACGCGACAGCCTCGACCGTACCTAGCAACATTCTAAACGATAATTATTCAAGTTGAGTAGGCGTGCCTCTCAGCCATTCTGCCAAGTTAACTACCATCTTAAACTTTGTGTAGAAATTTCATTAGTGAATCCTATCCTTGAAAGGTAACTTCACATCCCGAAAAGAACCAGGATATAACTTGTTCAATTCATAACTCAAATTGTCATTGTGATTTCTCAGAATTTTTGCAAAATAAATAATAACTTTCGTTAGTTCCATGTTTTTCTTACACTAACTAGCACTACACCAGAACGCAAGTATCCCATTAGTTACTAAGAAATTTTGTGAATATTTGTGTCATTTCCTTACAGCGGACGACTCCAGAAGATATTTATTGCTGAAAGTTTTTCAGGCATTTCTCTTTAGAACGTTAGAGGCGTCTGTCTGACTTCTGTTGTAGTGTGGGGGTGGAAATTGCATCTTGTAGGAGCCACAGGTTAAAGGGTACATCTCAGATTACTCCGTTGCGCAGAATAATAGAATAATAGATCAACCCCACGCGCTCGGAACAGGCAGATCGGTTCTTCATCCAGGAAAGACAATCCTGTCCCCACCATACCCAATCGGCCACTGTTGTGGTCGGCAGGAATGCGGATCGCAGATCAAATGTCCCCTCTGAGGCCGGACGGCTGTAGATTTGCAACAGTGGACTACAAGTTGCCAGAAGCTTGTAGACGGGTGTTGAGTTAACCAGAGCATCCTATAAATTGGCGATGAAGTGGCACTATCATCGCCCTCCCCCCCCTTTCCACGCGCACACCGGTGACTGAGGTGACTTAATGTCCTCTCTTTTCTAAGTTTGTTAGTGGTCTCGGCTGTTCTAGTGTTTAACTTCAGGATTTCGGAGTGTTTCTTTATGTGAACTTTACACCCCTAAAGGTATTTTTATGACACCCTTAAGTGAAGTTACTACATGTAGCCTAGAAACAATACCATTTTATGTCTGTTTCCCACTGTTGTCAAAATGCTGAATCGGTTGTTCTCGGATTCCCAGTCGCATAGTCTGATGAAATGTGCTCGTAGCTTGTTTGTACTTTTGGCCTCCAACGTTGACATTCAGTTTCAACACCGTCACGAGGCCGGTATCAGATGCGGCCTGTCGCTTCTTAACATGATATTATCTCTGCACTACTCACTGTTCCACTGTGCAACATACCTCAAACGGATTAAATCGTTCTTAAAGTCCTAAAGGGGAGCTAAACTGGACTTATGCAGAAAAAGGAAGAACCAAAAAGACTTGTTGCTACAAAAAATGATTTTTAAATACAATTTCTGATACAATGCTACGGAAAAAAATTACGTGATTTTGCACGTGATTGTATTTTATACTCTGTCCTCAAATCATGGAAGTCGTGTGGCACAATATCGCTTATATTTATAATTCCATAAAGTGTCAGAACGCTGACCAATCGGTGGTACCTGCGTCTACTTAGTTTTGAAATTCGGAAACTGTGAGAATTACAGCTCACACTGAGATCGACATTATGTAAGACGCATTGTCGCCGCTTGAATACAACCACACCCTCGTTTCGTCGGGACAGACCCGTTTAGCTTTAATTTAAATTCCATTCGGTAGTAGGAAGGTATATCTCAGAAACAAGTCGGCAGCACATGTGTCTATTTGTCTTTATACAGGGTGTTTCAAAAATGACCGGTATATCTGAAACGGCAATAAAAACTAAACGAGCAGCGATAGAAATACACCGTTTGTTGCAATATGCTTGGGACAACAGTACATTTTCAGGCAGACAAACTTTCGAAATTACAGTAGTTACAATTTTCAACAACAGATGGCGCTGCGGTCTGGGAAACTCTATAGTACGATATTTTCCACATATCCACCATGCGTAGCAATAATATGGCGTGGTCTCTGCATGAAATTACCCGAAACCTTTGACAACGTGCCTGGCGGAATGGCTTCACATGCAGATGAGATGTACTGCTTCAGCTGTTCAATTGTTTCTGGATTATGGCGGTACACCTGGTCTTTCAAGTGTCCCCACAGAAAGAAGTCACAGGGGTTCATGTCTGACGAATAGGGAGGCCAATCCACGCCGCCTCCTGTATGTTTCGGATAGCCCAAAGCAATCACACGATCATCGAAATATTCATTCAGGAAATTAAAGACGTCGGCCGTGCGATGTGGCCGGGCACCATCTTGCATAAACCACGAGGTGTTCGCAGTGTCGTCTAAGGCAGTTTGTACCGCCACAAATTCACGAAGAATGTCCAGATAGCGTGATGCAGTAATCGTTTCGGATCTGTAAAATGGGCCAATGATTCCTTTGGAAGAAATGGCGGCCCAGACCAGTACTTTTTGAGGATGCAGGGACGATGGGACTGCAACATGGGGCTTTTCGGTTCCCCATATGCGCCAGTTCTGTTTATTGACGAAGCCGTCCAGGTAAAAATAAGCTTCGTCAGTAAACCAAATGCTGCCCACATGCATATCGCCGTCATCAATCCTGTGCACTATATCGTTAGCGAATGTCTCTCGTGCAGCAATGGTAGCCGGCCGCGGTGGTCTAGTGGTTCTGGCGCTGCAGTCCGGAACCGCGGGACTGCTACGGTCGCAGGTTCGAATCCTGCCTCGGGCATGGGTGTGTGTGATGTCCTTAGGTTAGTTAGGTTTAAGTGGTTCTAAGTTCTAGGGGACTTATGACCTTAGATGTTGAGTCCCATAGTGCTCAGAGCCATTTGAACCATTTTGAACCAGCAATGGTAGCGGCGCTGAGGGGTTGCCGCGTTTGAATTTTGTATGGATAGAGGTGTAAACTCTGGCGCATGAGACGATACGTGGACGTTGGCGTCATTTGGACCGCAGCTGCAACACGGCGAACGGAAACCCGAGGCCGCTGTTGGATCATTTGCTCCACTAGCTGCGCGTTGGCCTCTGTGGTTGCCGTACGCGGTCGCCCTACCTTTCCAGCACGTTCATCCGTCACGTTCCCAGTCCGTTGAAATTTTTCAAACAGATCCTTTATTGTATCGCTTTTCGGTCCTTTGGTTACATTAAACCTCCGTTGAAAATTTCGTCTTGTTGCAACAACACTGTGTTCTAGGCGGTGGAATTCCAACACCAGAAAAATCCTCTGTTCTAAGGAATAAACCATGTTGTCTACAGCACACTTGCACGTTGTGAACAGCACACGCTTACAGCAGAAACACGACGTACAGAATGGCGCACCCACAGACTGCGTTGTCTTCTATATCTTTCACATCACTTGCAGCGACATCTGTTGTTGGAAATTGTAACTACTGTAATTTCGAAAGTTTGTCCGCCTGAAAATGTACTGTTGTCCAAAGCATATTGCAACAAACGGTGTATTTCTATCGCTGCTCGTTTAGTTTTTATTGCCGTTTCAAATATACCGGTCATTTTTGAAACACCCTGTATGTACGAACAGATGGCCGAATAATAATTTTTCGAGCCCTGCCAAAAACAAATAACTAAACACAAGTTATTTTTATCATTCACGTTACGGTTTCTTGCTGGTCTTCTTCCCTGAGATTTTAAAACCGAATTTGCAACGGGCGACCGGAAGATGTATATGCAACTGGAGGGTGTAGCGCGACTCCGATGCGGGTATATAACCACCAGCATCTACGTGTGCTGTTAATGTGGGATTTGTATATATACTATGTTCGTACAGTAAAAACTGAAACATGAACTACGGCGACATTATTACTAAATGCCTCCAAACAGGACCAACGTACTGTTACTGTTTTCTTGGCTGCCGAAGGCTAAATGCAAGTAGACATCCATCGGAGAGTGAAGAATGTATGGGGGTAGCATATCAATCTGAAAGCACCGCTGTGTAATGGTGCGCCAAGTTTCGTGGTGGTCGCGATTCGACAGATGGTGTCGGTCGATGTGGGAGACCACACGCATTCACGACGGAAAACCACAAGGGGGCGGTTCACGATGCCATTGGGACGGATCGGAACATAATAATTCGTGTGCTAGCAAAGGATGATGACATCAGCTTCGCCAGCGTGCAACACATTATACGGCAGCAGTTAGGCTACCATCAGGTCTACAGCAAGTGTACACCAGGCGCAGAATCCCCAACAAAAGGCAAACCGGATGGTTTTTTGTATGTAGCACCTGACGAGACTGAAAGCTGAAGGCAACGTATTCTTATGGAGCATTGTTTCAGGCGGCAAAATCTGGTGCCACCACTGAGAGTTGGAATCGAAAGCATTGACGATACATTTTTGTCATTCATCGGTCCTTCGTCGCAAGAAGTACAAGTGTCAGCAATCTGTTCAACCTATTAACTGATTATCAGAGACTAATGATTTGATTTTAAGGAATGTGGTGTCTCTTTCACTGGATAATGGTATTGCGCAACGCTGAAGAAATTATGCCGTATAAGTAAGGCGAAACGTTCGTGAAAACAGCTACAATGGGAGCTGCTGCTTCGTGATAACGCACGACCTTGACAAATAAAAAAAAAATGTGTGTGTGAAATCTTACGGGACTAAACTGCTAAGGTCATCAGTCCCTGAGCTTACACCCGACTTAATCTAAATTATCCTAAGGACAAACACACACACCCATGCCCGATGGAGGACTCGAACATCCGCCGGCCTTGACAAATCAGCGATACCTGTCGAAGGGTGTGTATCAGGTAGTTACGGACTTGTTGTTTTAGCCAACAGTTGTCCTCAGCCTGATGCGTCGGTGGAATGATATCCTGAATGCCCACGGCGATTTTTCCTGATCGGCATACCGATTCTGGACTGTACGGCTTTTGAGCAGAAATTTTGTGATCGTTCTTTATAAAATTAAATAACTGGGAGGCATATGTGATTGAGCTTAAGTTGACATTTTATATGATTACCATCTTATTTTTTTCAGTTACTGTCATTTCATTAGTAATCGTATGTTTAGGTAATCAAGTCTAAAAAGACATTTTCTTCAGCACCAAGGTCCACAGCTCACATTACGCGCTCCACTAGTAAGTAGATCAAACACAGACTGAACCATTAATGTCTCCTGTGGCAAATCTTAAAGTGGGCAACTTTCATCTAGACTTGTGTGAGGATTTAGTGCCATGTAATCTGCCATGGGTCGTTCTAAGGAACACAGCATATTAAGACCTTCCTACAATATACCAGGAAAGTCGGCACTGTAAAAATTATTTGTAACGGATGTATGAAAAGGCTAATGCTGGTATTAAAACAGACATTTGTGACCATTGCGTTTGGCTTTCAGTCGACGAGACTACAGACGTCTATGGCAGAACTTTCTCAGCCTGCAAAAATGTACTGAGAGACAGTAGAAAATGTGTCATATTACACAGCTTAGAAGTGTGGTTCACTGTGTACTGCGGTTTCAAAATGTAATATGATTGTAGTGTTAGGCCACGGACTGTGGTCATACTCAGGTACGCATTAGAAGTCTGTGTTTTTGTGTGAGTGAAACGCGTCCCATTACTGTATTATCAAAAGAGAAGATAGTTGTAGCACTGGTAAACATCTCAGCTGCTTGTGAATTCTTTGCGAGTTTTGACGTAGGGAATAATTACTTGCTCATTTGCAACAAAGGACTAGAATGGCTCTGTCAAAAATATATTGACGTATTCTGTGTTAATGTTGGAGTCCATTACACTTTCCATTGAAGGACTCCAAAAACGCCAAAATTAGTTTTACAAAAACCCAATAATGCGGGCGCTAGTCATCACCAATTTTCGCTGCTTAGCATCGGTCCCAGGGCAGGCTCACAACAATGAAAAAAATCGCTCGACGTGACACTGCCGTTGCTTAGCAATTGTCTGCTTCGAGAGCTCAAGTCATTCGGGCGTGTGTCGAAGTTCTTTGAGAGGAATACAGTGATTAAAGAGTTTGCTGCCGTTCTTAGCAAACAGAAGTTAAGTAAGGCTTTGAAAGAAGGTCAACTGTTGAAGAGAAGCAGACTTGTGACGAAAAGCAATGGAGGTAAGGGACCAATCCATATTCAGCCATCATAACACTTCCACGCTGAAATCTGATACTGTAGGCAACAACTTCAAAAGCTGTTGCTGCTGAATGCTGCGTGTAGTAATCAGAGTAAGATACAGCGTGAATAGAGCAACACCAAAATCGATTCCAAAGTTTTGACGGGTTTTTCCTTAGTATTTTGGCGTGGGAGTCTCCTGTGAATCGTGCATCACTCTGCTTCGACAGATATGCTCCGCAAACCGCTTTACGGTGTGTGGCAGAGAGTGTGTCTGCACTTGTGCCCTCCCTCTTGTATTCGCACGTGGTACAGGGAAGGTCTCCTGTAAACAAGCCATCGTAACGACTCCAATTGCTCTGATTTCCCAGTCGTTAGCATTTCGTGAGAATATGCTGCCCAACTCCCTTCGGCATGTATGCTCTTGAAATTTCTACAGTACCATCTTCGTGATGTACAACATCTTATGGCGTCTGCGACTGGGATTTGTCTTTTGAGCATACCGTAACGTTCTCGTGCCTACTCAAGAATCCTTTGACGAAACGTACCGAACTTAGTTGAATCTTCTCAATCTCTTATATTAGTCAAACCAGACAAAGGCTCCAGAGTGATCAGCAATTCTTAAACCCCGGCCGAACAAAATTTTTGTAAGCCATTTCTCTCGCGAATGAATTACATTTCACTAAGTTTCTTCCAGTGAACCCCAACCTGGTATCATCTTTTACTACAATTAGTTTTATGTGAGTATTTCACTATTAACCACTTCGGACAGTTAATCCTAGGTATTTTACCGAAACTGATGATTCCAAGGATTTTCCCCCAATACCCCTATCGAACAGTAATGAATTTCTTCCCCTATTTATACGCAGTGTGTTACAATTCATTTAGTTTTTAAGGTCCTGCCAGTCTCTGTACTACTAATCGACTCTCCCCAGATATTTTTGCATTCTGCTCACAGTCCTCTGACGTTGCAGCCTTCCTACAGCTAGCAGACTCATCTGCGTGTAGCCTCAGTAATCTTCTGACATTATCTACCTCTGTTTGAAGAAGACTCTTTCGCAGATTTCCTTTTCCCCCGAAACGTCGTAAAGCGTGAGCGTAAAATATATTCCACAATTCTACAAGAGACTGACGTCAGTAATATTGGCCTACAATCATGTGCATGTACCCGAGGACCCCTCTTGAATACGGGAATGCCTTGCACTTCTTTTCCAATCGCTTGATGCGAGTAATCTGTGTAGAATGTCGCACTGTCTCACGCATCAACAATGTGTTGCCTCTGAGGAACAATTGCGGTTGATTTCCTATTTAGTGGTCGCTTGTTTCAAAACTAGCTCTTCGGCATTTGTGCAATGATTCAAAGGAGCAATTATTGTAAAGCTTCGTGGCGAAACATTTTCGGAAAGTCAAATACCGCAGTACAGCCTTTTCTTTATCGCCCTCTACTCCTGGGCGAGTACAGCTAACTCAGCGACTGATTAGAAGATTTCGATTATTTAAGGGAAATTGCCATGAACCTGCACTTATTCCGTGGATTGACACGGTGGTCTCAGCAAGAGCCTGTTGAGTTTCACCAAACTGACAACGCGAGCAACGGATATTTTTTCGCTAACCCAAGTGAAACTAGTTTCATCAGTTCACGGTTTTCATGTAGTAATCGAGAATGCACGCTGCTAAATTTTAACTCCATCTCAGGTGTGTGCATGTTCTTCCAAACAGAAGTAAACATACGTCCGAAGGAAAAAGGTCTGTTAAATGGTTCATCTGTAACCCTCCGACCCATCGCCATCGTAGATAAATTCTTCGCCATACATTCTAAGCAAACAGATTGCCTTATATCCATTTTCTATCAAATTAAATTTTTTTGAGGATCAGGAGAGATCGATTTCGATTTGTTTTCGCGTTTGTAGCGTGAATGTAAGACTGCAGTAATAAAACAAGCATCCCAATCAAATAACTTGTTTTGTCAGTACGTACGAACCTATTTGTCTGATTACCATTAAGTTCTTTATGTTCAGTACACATGATGGTGGAAGTGAATTAAAATACATATTAAAATAGATACATCTGAACAGAATTTTAGGAATAAATAATTGAAAAATAATCCCAGTTACTGAATCATTTTCACTATTGCCTCTCATTATCAGAATTTGCTGTTCCACTACTTAGAACCATGCATTATGGGGTACGGAATTGAAGTGTTTCGTAGGACAGCGTTCATACTGAATGTGATTATCAGCTAGCATTTACATTACCATTGAAGTTTCTCGAAACTTTTTTTAGAAGTTTACATGTTCATTAAAGTATGTATTAATAAGTTTTCTTAGGCATTAGAAGGTAAAAACACTGCATCATGCATGTCGCCATAGGATGTAAGTATTAATCTTCGGACACAACGATATATCAGTCACAAGAAAGGTGTACCATGACTATAATTAGTTAAATGTCTAATGCGCATGTTCATCACAAGATGTACGCTACAAAGTCACAGAATTTTCTGATTCTGCTGCGGCTGCACATTGAGCTATGTTGTAAAACTGATAACTTTTTACAGTAAACGCAACTAGTAGTTAATTTGCGAATCTCAAGTGACTGACCATGATATATTTACTGTCGGACTATTTACTGAAATTTATGACTAATGCAATGAAAGAAGCTGTTTAACTTTGTTGGTCGTAGGAATCTACATCTACATCTACACGAATACTCTGCAAATCACATTTAAGTGCCTGGCTGAGAGTTCATCGAACCACCTTCACAATTCTCTATTATTCCAGTCTCATATAGCACGCGGAAAGAATGAACACCTATAGCTTTCCGTATGAGCTCTGATTTCCCGTCACAACGAAAAACGCCTTTCTTTTGACGATATCCAGCCCAAATCCTGTATCGTTTCTGTGATACTCACTCCCACATTTTGCGATAATACAAAACTTGCTGCCTTTCTTTGAACTTTTTCGATGTACTCCGTCAGTCCTATCTGGTAAGGATCCCCCACCGCGCAGCAGTATATTAAAAAGGTCTGTTACATTTTATAAGTGTCCTTCCAATAAAACGCATTCTTTGGTTAGCCTTCCCCACAATATTTTCTGTGTGTTCCTTCCAATTTAAGTTGTTCGTAGTTGTAATACCTAGGTATTTAGTTGAATTTACGGCTTTTAGATTAGACTGATTTATCGTGTAACCGAAGATTAACGAGTTCCTTTTATCACTCATTCGTTATTCAGGGCCAACTGCCACTTTTCGCACCATTCAGATATCTTCTCTAAATCGTTTTGCAGTTTGGTTTGATCTTCTGATGGCTTTATTAGTTGATAAACGACAGCGTCATCTGCAAACAATCTACGACGGCTGCTCAGATTGCCTCCCAAATTGTTTATATAGATAAAGAGCGCCAGAAATCACTTCTGTTTAGCTCGATGACTTTCCGTCAAGTACTACGAATTGTGACCTCTCTGACAGGAAATCACAAATCCAGTCACATAACTGAGACGATATTCCATAAGCCCGCAATTTCAATACGAGCCGCTTGTGTGGTACAGTGTCAAAAGCCTTCCGGAAATCAGAAATACGGAATCCATCAGAAATCCCTTGTCAATCGCACTCAAAACTTCATGTGAATAAAGAGCTAGTTGTGTTTTACAGGTACGGTGTTTTCTACACCCATGTTGACTGTGTGTCAATAGACAGTTTTCTTCGAGGTAATTCATAATGTTCGAATACAATATATATTCTAAAATCCTGAAAAGTATCGACGTTAACGATATGGGCCTGTAATTTAGTGGATTACTCGTAGTACTTTCGTACCCATACTAACTTCATTCATTTCCTAAGAGACAACCTAGAAAGAGGGATGGATATGGATGCTAACCGTGGCCGATTTACTCTATGACGCACTACTTCACTGTTTACTCTTCATCTCCACACAAAATAATGAAAGATTTTAGTAAGCTCAAGGAAGGAAAGAAGATGATACAAAGTTGATTACTAGGATCCAAATATTTTACCACCTGATTTCTAGAACTGTGTTGAATCTTCGGCCTAGGCTGTGAAGCTCTATATTAACAGACGTGGAAACTTGGTTTTGACGTCGCGTAACTTTTTGATTGGGCAAAGCTGTACCATTAAATGGATCATAAACTTTTCAGGTGAACCAATCCCGTTTCCTAAGTGGCTAAAGGAAATGAATTAAATTTCAAGTGAGATCGCTGAATGACGGTGTGAGTAGCTCGAGACGTATGAAACGCCATTGTGTTAACTACTCCTTCAACACATCCTGCTCTCTAAACAAACGTCGCTGCTCGTTAAGAAAACGGATCTGACATACCGGGCATTAGATATATTTGCACATCTGTCCCCTTTTTGTTTCGAGGTCGTCAATCTTATGAAATTGCTGATTGTGATCTTATGCCAGATGTTTCAAAAAGAAAGAATAGATTTCAGTTGTTTATTATACATGGCTTATGACACTGGATAAAGGAAGTTTTAAAGTTTTGAGCAACATGGGTACTGCAACACAAGAGAAATCATTTTGTGTGTTGGAATTTGGATGATATCAATCCATTGCTCATGTCCACCGTGCATTTCGCCACCGATACAGCAAGAAGCCACCTCTGCACATGCAGATTTATGCTTAGCATACAAAATCGTTGGAAGCTGGTTGCATACGCACAGGGAAGGGCATTGGTCTTGGTCGAACATATCCGAGACGCGTTCACACGGCGCCCTCGCAAGTCCACAAGAAGACCAGGACAGGAAAGTAAAGTTCTTCAAACAACAGTATGGGTGTTCTGAAATGACGTCTGCATATGAAGACTTACAAGTTACAGTTGCTGCAGAAATTGCGTCCCGTCGACCGCTAGAGAAAATACGAATTTAACAATTCATTTCTCCAGAATATGGCAGAGGACACTTTTCCCGAACTACTCAACTTCTCAGTCCAATCCATGTTTCATCTATCTGGTAAAGTAAACTGCCGTAATGTAACAATTTGGGGATCAAAAAATCCTATCGTCGTCTTCGGACACCGAGAATGAACGTCTATTGCTCCGTTTCTGTTCGCAGTGTTTATAGACCTTTCCTTAATGCAGAGGAAACTGTGACAGGAATGTCATACCTGGACATGTCACATAATTGGTTGTTTCCTCAACTTCACGTATTTTTATGCGTGATTGTGCTCGCCTCACTTTCACCTCGAGATACAGAATATTTTTAAGAACACCATCGCCGGCCGGTGTGGCCGAGCGGTTTTAGGCGCTTCAGTCTGGGGACCGCGCGACCGTTACGGTCGCAGGTTCGAATCCTGCCTCGGGCATGGATGTGTGTGATGTCCTTAGGTTAGTTAGGTTTAAGTAGTTCTAAATTCCTAGGGGACTGATGACCTCAGTTGTTAAGTCCCATAGTGCTCAGAGCCATTTGAGCCAAGAACACCATCCCATAACGCTGGACTGGAAGAGGTCAACAACAAGATCTTCTTCATTCCTTTTGGCTTGCCAGGTCACCAGACCTCACATCTTGAGATTTATTTCTCTGGGAGTGCATACAAGAAAGAGTCTTTGTCGCACCTATGGCATCTACTCTTCAACAGCGGTGTAATGTCTGTGCGAAGATAAAACTTTCAACCTCCCTCTATCCAGTGACACGCGTAAAGTGTTTTGTCTTTCACAATTTGTTTGTAATAAACAACTGATATCTGTTGTTTCTTTATGATTCAACATGTACGTTCATCTATCAAATCGGCGTTTATCAGGGCAGAGCGGGCAAAGTGTAATGTGAAGAAGGCATCAGAAGGACAAGCAACAAGCACACTGGGCCTTTATTTTGTTGCATTTTTAGTATTATTATTATTATTATTTGGCTTGGGTTCATTTATCCATACTGCAAACCGCTTGGTACACATATAAATTCGATATTCAGAGAAAACAGGGTATAAGTAGTGCGTCCAATGGCTTTAAATTATTTGACTATGTCACAGAGGTTCAATACGTATCGATAAGGAATTTTCACATATCAAATATAGACAGAATATAAAACAGCTTTGTTGATCCTCCTCTATCCAGAACTTAGATTTTGGGAATAAAAATAATGTTGGTCAGTTAGTTGTTCTCGGACCAAACAAGCCCGGAACACCAAATTAAAAAAAAAAAAATCTTCTGAGTCAACTTGGTGCTCTTTATTGGGGGCTTGTAGCATATAGGCTACATCATAAATCAACCTCGTTTTTCATCCTAATAATTACATAGTCCCACGGATTACTTTTCATACATTTTATTTATTATATTGACAACTGAATTATATTTATGTATGTGCCACAAAATGTTAGTTACTTATTATATCTGAAAAAAACTGTCACAGAATTGTTCATTCCAGGGCCTTCAGAAAGTATGTTACTTATTATTATGCCAGGCCAAGTGACTTTTACTAAATGCTGCACTACACTTCCAACTGACACAAATACATGAAACTGTTTTGCTTTATAACAATCAAAACTGTGTAAACGAACCCTCGGAACGTTTTATCAGTTGCTGAGTTCCACGACTACCGAAATCAGACCCTCGGACACGGAGCCATTCCAGAACAGTTACGTAAATTGCTTCGTCGTCGCAAAATCTTTGATCACTGTGAATCACTTCCTCGACTGCCTTCACACTGTCGTCTGTGGTCAACTTGGAAGTTGATGGCTCTCCTTCCCGATTAGCATCGGCCACATCTGTGCGGCCTTGCTCAAACTGTCGGCACCACTTCACTGTGTTTGGACGCGACATTGCCTTTGATGCACATCCCACCAGAATTCACGGTTAATCTGTGGCCTAATTAGACGTTTCTCCCGCTAGAATTGTACTGTCCCTCGTAGTTCAACTTTGGAGTTGGTCGCCAGTTGCTGTGCCCATTCACTCTCACACTGTGAGGCACCTGTTATCTGTAACACGGTGAACTGTGTCTGCAGGACAGCCACAGCGTATACTGTCCTCCAGTAATGCCCCACTCTTCTTGCACGATGATCATAGCATGAGACGATGTGTGTCCTTCGTAGTTCCTTCTGCTGTCACTTATGGAGTTGCAAAAAAAAGTTCATTTTTTTCTCTGCAACAAAATATTTTGCATATAGCGTATTACACAAATGTGAAACCGTTTCAACTAAGCAATGCATATCAGAATAGGCTGTTATGGGTTTATTCAACATTCAATATATATCAGACACAGCTCTCGCAATTTCATCTGTGTAATAAAATAACTGATTTTGTAACATTTTACGTCCGCAGCTCGTGGTCGTGCGTTAGCGTTCTCGCTTCCCGCGCCCGGGGTCCCGGGTTCGATTCTCGGCGGGGTCAAGGATTTTCTCTGCCTGGTGGTGATTGGGTGTTGTGTGATGTTCTTGGGTTAGTTAGGTTTAAGTAGTTCTAAGTTCTAGGGGACTGATGACCATAGATTGTAAGTCCCATAGTGCTCAGAGCCATTTTTTTTTTACATTTTACGAATTACTAACAAGGAGCGAATTATTTACTTTCACTTGTGTGCTTTGGAAGTTTAGTTTTTGAATCTCTGCGTGTAAATTTATTTTATTAGACACAGTTCTTGCATTTACGTTAGAGTCTATAACAGAGTTTCGTAGCTCATATAGTTAATGGTTTTTTTGTGTAGTGTAGTTTTCCACCATCCAAAGGATAGGGGCTGTGATTGCTGTGTGCGGATGCGGCATTATGCTCTCAACGCTTCTATTACACAGCTTGAGGCTGCAGTCGATGGGCACCACCGTTATGGCCGGGCCGTGGGGTTCCAACGGTCGTCCAGTAGAAGTAAAGCGTCCTCCAATCAGTCCGCACTGGCGGCCAGTCCAGTTCCTGCTCGCACTGAGGTTGAACCCTCAACCGTGATCAAGTGGGCGGCAGACTAGAGAGGGGGTGTGTGGGGGCAGGGAGCAGGCTACGAAAGACTTCGCGGTGACGCCACCCCGGTTAGGCTGACAAACAGATTCCAGGTGCTACCTGCAGCTGACAATATCCCTCAGTCAGATCCAGTCACTTGCCCTGTTTCAAAGGAAACCTATCGGCCTGCAAGATACGGGCACTCACACAGGGTTGTGTTATTGGTAGCTGGGAGGTCCAATGTCAGGCGCGTTATGGAGACCCTTAGGGATATGGCTGCCAAGGAAAGTAGGCAAGACCGTGTGCATACCAAGTGGAGCCAATCCCGATGTGGAACGGGTCCTTCCGGATGCTATGAAAATCACAGGGTGCAGCGAACTGCAGGTGGCTAATAAAAAGTACTGGTGATCTAATCGTTATAGGCACTTAAAGTTATGTTCAGTTGACATTTTTTGCGAAGTACGTAAGAGTGATCAGAAAGGATAGGCTAAATACAGCTGGTGGTCGCGTGTTTGTTGCCGTTAGAAGCAGTTTATCTTGTACCGAAATGTAAGTAGATAGTTCCTGTGAATTAGTATGGGTCCATGTCATTCGTGGCAACCAGAATAATATAATGACTGGATCGTTTTACCGGCCTCCCAGATGAAATAATACACTTGCTGAAAGGTTGAAACAAAACTTCAGTCTAATTTCAAATACGTACCCGACTCATACTGTTATAGTTGGTGGTGACTTCAACTTGCCCTCGATATGTTGATGAAAATACATTTTTAAATCGGAAGGTATGCATGAAACATCATCCGCAGTTGTGTTAAACGCACTCTCTGAAAATTATTTAGAGTAATTAGTTGATCAGCCTATTAGAATCCAAAGCGATTGTAAGAACACTGTCGATCTCTTAGCAGCAAATAATCCTGAGATAGTAACGAGCATCAAAACGGATACAGCAATTAGTGAACACAGGGTTGTCGTAGCGAGCCTAAGTACCGTAACTCCAAAATCCACTAAAAATACTTCTATTCAAAAAACCAGATAAAAATTCGCTCCATGCTTTCCTGAGAGACAATTTCCATTCCTTTTTAATTAACAATATAATGTAAGTGTAGACCAGATATAGCTTGAATTCAAGCAAATAGTATCAACAGCAATCGAAATATTTATATCAAACAAAATAGAAAACGACTTCACAAACCAGGCCATAACACCGCTGCAGAAATAACGAAAAAGCATGCCAAACTTAAACGGACGTAAGACACCCAAAATGGCCAATCTTTTACAAAAGCTCGAAACTGATGATAGTACTACCAAAGCGGATTTCCTAAACAAAGCCCTCCGAAATTCCTTCAACGAAGAAGACGTATTAAATATTTCATAATTTGATTCAAGAACAGTTGCCAACAGGAATAACTTTGCATTAAATGTCCTCGGAGTAGTGAAGCAACTCAAATCATTTAATAAAACCAAGTTTTTCGGTCCGCAGTGTATACCAATTAGGTTCCTATGAGAGTATCTTGATGCAATAGCTTCACAATTAACAATATAAACAACCGCTCGCTCGTCGAAAGATCCGTACACAAGGATAGGAAAATTTCACAGATTGCACTAATACTCAAGAAAGGCGATAGAAGTAATTAACTAAATTACAGAACGCTAGCATTATCGTCGATATGCAGTCGGATTTTGGAACATATATTGTGATTTTACTTTTACCTCGAAGATTTAAAAATCATCGTTCTTATGAAACACAAGTAGCTGTATGCTCAAAGATGTGTTGAGTGGTATCTGCAAAGGATTTTATATTGATTCCGTTTTTTATAGATTTCCAGAAGGCTTTTGACGCCGTACTTCACAAGTGGCTTGTAATCAAATAGCGTGTTTACTTAATATCGCCTCACTTATGCAAGTGAATACGTGATCTACTGTCAGAGAAGTCTCAGTTCGTAGTAGACCGAGCGAGATTGCGCAGTGGTTAGAAAGCTGGACCCACATTCGGGAGGACGACGGTTCAAACTCGCGTCCCGCCACCCATATTTAGACTTTCTGTAATTTCCCTCAATCGCTTCAGGCATTTGTTACATAGTTTAATTCTTAATTTCTTTGCGTGTTTTTGGTACTTGCATTGTTTAATTCATAAATTTCTGGCGTATTATAGTATTTGAGAGTTGTAGCATCGCGTTTTAGTACCTGAATAGTGTAAATTCGCGTAGTCGTCTGTCTTCTGTTTTTGTTTTGAACGGCCAGTGTCGGTTGGTCAGAGTCAGTGTGCTCCCTGCCGCCGTTGGATAAGCAGCTGCAGCAGCAAGTCGTATACTCCTAGCTCACTCATTTGTTACATAGTTTAATTAATTTCTTTGCGTGTTTTTGGTACTTTCATTGTTTAATTCATAAATTTCTGGCGTATTATAGTATTTGACAGTTGTAGCATCGCGTTTTAGTACCTGAATAGTGTAAATTCGCGTAGTCGCCTGTCTTCTGTTTTTGTTTTGAACGGCCATTGTCGGTTGGTCAGAGTCAGTGTGCTCCCTGCCGCCGTTGGATAAGCAGCTGCAGCAGCAAGTCGTATACTCCTAGCTCACTCATTTGTTACATAGTTTAATTCTTAATTTCTTTGCGTGTTTTTGGTACTTGCATTGTTTAATTCATAAATTTCGGGCGTATTATAGCATTTGAGAGTTGTAGCATCGCGTTTTAGTACCCGAATAGTGTAAAATCGCGTAGTCTCCTTCCGCCGCCGAGCAGTGTGTCAGAAGTGCGCAAGTAGCAGCATTACTGCATTTACTAGGCAATCTTGTATTTTAATAACCGTTTAAATTTTGTGTCGATTTGTTTGCGCTCTCTGTAAATTAGTCCAGACGTTCTTTGCATAACAGTTTTTAGCATGGATAGGGACTGCAACTGCTGTGTTCGGATGCAGGCTGAGTTGGCATCCCTTCGCTCCCAGCTTCAGGCAGTGTTGGCTTCGGTCACACAGCTTGAGGCTGTTGCCAATGGGCATCACTGTGGGGGTCCGGATGGGGGTTTGTCGGAGACGGCCAGCTCGTCCCACGCATCCCCCGATCGGACTACGACTGTGGTTGCCCGGGATACTGCCCGCATTGAGGCTGATCCCTCACCTGTGGTAGAGTGGGAGGTCGTCTCAAGGTGTGGCAGGGGGCGAAAGACATTCCGGAGGGCTGAACGGAAGGCCTCTCCAGTTTGTCTGACGAACAGGTTTCAGGCTCTGTCTCAGGCTGATACTGATCTTCGGCCTGACATGGCTGCTTGTCCTATTCCAGAGGTTGCCCCTCAGTCTGCAAGACCCGGGCGGTCGCAGAGGGTGGGCTTACTGGTAGTTGGGAGCTCCAACGTCAGGCGCGTAATGGGGCCCCTTAGGGATATGGCAGCAAGAGAGGGGAAGAAAACCAATGTACACTCCGTGTGCATACCGGGGGGATTCATTCCAGATGTGGAAAGGGTCCTTCCGGATGCCATGAAGGGTACAGGGTGCACCCATCTGCAGGTGGTAGCTCATGTCGGCACCAATGATGTGTGTCGCTATGGATCGGAGGAAATCCTCTCTGGCTTCCGGCGGCTATCTGATTTGGTGAAGACTGCCAGTCTCGCTAGCGGGATGAAAGCAGAGCTCACCATCTGCAGCATCGTCGACAGGACTGACTGCGGACCTTTAGTACAGAGCCGAGTGGAGGGTCTGAATCAGAGGCTGAGACGGTTCTGCGACCGTGTGGGCTGCAGATTCCTCGACTTGCGCCATAGGGTGGTGGGGTTTCGGGTTCCGCTGGATAGGTCAGGAGTCCACTACACGCAACAAGCGGCTACACGGGTAGCAGGGGTTGTGTGGCGTGGGCTGGGCGGTTTTTTAGGTTAGATGGCCTTGGGCAAGTACAGAAAGGGCAACAGCCTCAACGGGTGCGGGGCAAAGTCATGACATGCGGGGACCAAGCAGCAATCGGTATCGTAATTGTAAACTGTCGAAGCTGCGTTGGTGAAGTACCGGAACTTCAAGCGCTGATAGAAAGCACCGAAGCTGAAATCGTTATAGGTACAGAAAGCTGGCTGAAGCCAGAGATCAATTCTGCCGAAATTTTTACAAAGTTACAGACGGTGTTTAGAAAGGATAGATTGCATGCAACCGGTGGTGGAGTGTTCGTCGCTGTTAGTAGTAGTTTATCCTGTAGTGAAGTAGAAGTGGATAGTTCCTGTGAATTATCATGGGTGGAGGTTACACTCAACAACCGAGCTAGGTTAATAATTGGCTCCTTTTACCGACCTCCCGACTCAGCAGCATTAGTGGCAGAACAACTGAGAGAAAATTTGGAATACATTTCACATAAATTTTCTCAGCATGTTATAGTATTAGGTGGAGATTTCAATTTACCAGATATAGACTGGGACACTCAGATGTTTAGGACGGGTGGTAGGGACAGAGCATCGAGTGACATTATACTGAGTGCACTATCCGAAAATTACCTCGAGCAATTAAACAGAGAGCCGACTCGTGGAGATAACATCTTGGACCTACTGATAACAAACAGACCCGAACTTTTCGACTCTGTAAGCGCAGAACAGGGAATCAGTGATCATAAGGCCGTTGCAGCATCCCTGAATATGGAAGTAAATAGGAATATAAAAAAAGGGAGGAAGGTTTATCTGTTTAGCAAGAGTAATAGAAGGCAGATTTCAGACTACCAAACAGATCAAAACGAAAATTTCAGTTCCGACACTGACAATGTTGAGTGTTTATGGAAGAAGTTCAAGGCAATCGTAAAATGCGTTTTAGACAGGTACGTGCCGAGTAAAACTGTGAGGGACGGGAAAAACCCACCGTGGTACAACAACAAAGTTAGGAAACTACTGCGAAAGCAAATAGAGCTTCACTCCAAGTTTAAACGCAGCCAAAACCTCTCAGACAAACAGAAGCTAAACGATGTCAAAGTTAGCGTAAGGAGGGCTATGCGTGAAGCGTTCAGTGAATTCGAAAGTAAAATTCTATGTACCGACTTGACAGAAAATCCTAGGAAGTTCTGGTCTTACGTTAAATCAGTAAGTGGATCGAAACAGCATACCCAGACACTCCGGGATGATGAAGGCATTGAAACAGACGATGACACGCGTAAAGCTGAAATACTAAACACCTTTTTCCAAAGCTGTTTCACAGAGGAAGACCGCACTGCAGTTCCTTCTCTAAATCCTCGCACAAACGAAAAAATGGCTGTCCAAGGAATAGAAAAGCAACTGGAATCACTCAACAGAGGAATGTCCACGGGACCTGACGGGATACCAGTTCGATTCTACACAGAGTACGCGAAAGAACTTGCCCCCCTTCTAACAGCCGTGTACCGCAAGTCTCTAGAGGAACGGAAGGTTCCAAATGATTGGAAAAGAGCACAGGTAGTCCCAGTCTTCAAGAAGGGTCGTCGAGCAGATGCGCAAAACTATAGACCTATATCTCTGACGTCGATCTGTTCTAGAATTTTAGAACATGTTTTTTGCTCGAGTATCATGTCGTTTTTGGAAACCCAGAATCTACTATGTAGGAATCAACATGGATTCCGGAAACAGCGATCGTGTGAGACCCAACTCGCTTTATTTGTTCATGAGACCCAGAAAATATTAGATACAGGCTCCCAGGTAGATGCTATTTTCCTTGACTCCCGGAAGGCGTTCGATACAGTTCCGCACTGTCGCCTGATAAACAAAGTAAGAGCCTACGGAATATCAGACCAGCTGTGTGGCTGGATTGAAGAGTTTTTAGCAAACAGAACACAGCATGTTGTTATCAATGGAGAGACGTCTACAGACGTTAAAGTAACCTCTGGCGTGCCACAGGGGAGTGTTATGGGACCATTGCTTTTCACAATATATATAAATGACCTAGTAGATAGTGTCGGAAGTTCCATGCGGCTTTACGCGGATGATGCTGTAATATACAGAGAAGTTGCAGCATTAGAAAATTGTAGCGAAATGCAGAAATATCTGCAGCGGATAGGCACTTGGTGCAGGGAGTGGCAACTACCCTTAACATAGACAAATGTAATGTATTGCGAATACATAGAAAGAAGGATCCTTTATTGTATGATTATATGATAGCAGAACAAACACTGGTAGCAGTTACTTCTGTAAAATATCTGGGAGTATGCGTGCGGAACGATTTGAAGTGGAATGATCATATAAAATTAATTGTTGGTAAGGCGGGTACCAGGTTGAGATTCATTTGGAGAGTCCTTAGAAAATGTAGTCCATCAACAAAGGAGGTGGCTTACAAAACACTCGTTCGATCTATACTTGAGTATTGCGCATCAGTGTGGGATCCGTACCAGATCGGGTTGACGGAGGAGATAGAGAAGATCCAAAGAAGAGCGGCGCGTTTCGTCACAGGGTTATTTGGTAACCGTGATAGCGTTACGGAGATGTTTAACAAACTCAAGTGGCAGACTCTGCAAGAGAGGCGCTCTGCATCGCGGTGTAGCGTGCTCGCCAGGTTTCGAGAGGTTGCGTTTCTGAATGAGGTATCGAATATATTGCTTCTCCCTACTTATACCACCCGAGGAGATCACGAATGTAAAATTAGAGAGATTAGAGCGCGCACGGAGGCTTTCAGACAGTCGTTCTTCCCGCGAACCATACGCGACTGGAACAGGAAAGGGAGGTAATGACAGTGGCACATAGAGTGCCCTCCGCCACACACCGTTGGGTGGCTTGCGGAGTATGAATGTAGATGTAGATGTAGATGTTTCCTTTGAAAGGCCACGGACGATTTCCTTCTCCATACTTCCCTATATAGGAGGCAGGGTTTCACGGACATGATACGGTATTTGGGGTGGGCATCATTAAATCACAAGCATCTCTCATTCCGGTAGGACCTTATCACGAAATTTCAGTCACCAGTTTGCTCCTCCGAATGCAAAAATATTTTGTTGACACCGACATACATCGGAAGAAAAGATCATGTTAGTAAAATAAGGGAAAGCAGAGTTCGCACGGAAAGGCATATGTGTTTGTTTTTTCTGCATGTTGCTCGAGAGTCGAATAACAGAGGATTATTGTAAAGGTGGTTCGATGAACCCTCTGCAAGGGACTTAAGTGTGATTTGCATAGTATCCATGAAGATGTAGATATAGATGTGTACAACGAAAGTTTGAAAGTGAGGGTTCTAATTTAGACCCTCACCCTCAAACGTTCGTTGTATGTGAGGGTCAGGCTGACTAACGTTATCCCTATAGCAGCAGGTCAGCTGAGAAATCATAAGACGCTGGAGCACCTATCTTTAACGACTTCATTCGTCCTGGTTTTCTTATCTGGTAAGCGCTTTCAGATGCTCGGACACTGTTCTAAAGAGCCACGGCTTTTAGAGACTGTGGCTGGCGCATCCTGCAGTATGAGCATTGTTGTGTACATAGTTCCACATAGTCAGCGCGTACACAACTTTCCCACTAGAGCGCGTCGCACTAAGCACAACAGCGCAGACGCAGCGCTCGTCCGTCTCCGCACTACGAGATGGCGCTGCCATAGAGATGGACCAAATTCTGCTTCCGCCAATCCGCATATTAATATGTAGCGCAGCCAATGAGATTGCTGCTAACGTAGAACCTTTTCTCCTCGCGGATCACACTCGCGCAGTGATACATGAACGAGCGAGGTATTATAGCGAGTGTACAGACCTCCGATTAGTCAGTCTGCATTAGTCTGCACCAGTCTGTACCAGTCTGCATTAGTCTGTACCAGTCTGTACGAGTTCTACATTTGTCTGTACCAGTCTATAATCAAGTATCATTCTGCGCCTAATAAGATTACCATATTCCTTTACATAGCCATGAAGATAAATGTATAGACACTTTTGTCAAGTATCAGAGGTATATGTGAGAATAAGATTAACGTACCAATACCAAAGGAACTTCAGATTGTCAATTGTAAATAGCATCCAGAACCAAGTTAAGTAATTTTTATGCTTGTTATTATTTTAATAAATGTGTGTGAAAATTAATCAAGTTCTGTTTAAAGTTGGTCACCGTCAATCTGCTACTCTAGGCGTGCAAGTGGCACTTCTATCGTCTGACCTAACGGCAGAACACGCCACGATAAGACCACGAGACACATTGCTCACACTCGCCTACTTCGTTAGAGCGACCAGGCAAATAATCGGATGGTGTGTGTACTGAAGATCTTACAGTACGCACACCACAAGCATACTTAATGGGTGCTCTTGCATTCTGAATATCTCTTCTTGCTCGACAGTACCAGGCCTTTAGGATGTGGCTACTTCTCCTTCTATGTCATAATTAGAACGCTGGATAAGTTTTGACAAGGGAAGGGGAAAAAGCTCTGTTTCCGGCCTAGACACCGAGAAGAGCACGTGGTTCCAGTGTTTTCTAAAATTAAACATAACGTCTTTTCCACACCGATCAACAGAATTAATCATCGAGTCAGCTTAGCATTGGTCAAGGAGAGAGTACGTGACATGTGTGACCGACTTGATGTGACATCCAGAGTGTTGCTGTCTCTACACTATTTTATACCAAACCTTCTAATAAGACAAGTCTTGGGCTGATTTGATGGGATCTTTGGTCACTAGCGGAGTGCACAAGGGAGAAATCAGTGTCCTGTCAACTAACCAAGTTTGAACGTTTTAATAACAAGGCGCAGCCGAACGAGGACGCTCGCACGGTCGTCAACCTGAGCGAGAAGGGATTCGATGCAACCACATTGAACGTGCTCAACAAAGATCTTAATTTCTCAGTTACGCCCATAAATATTCCTGCGGCGGCCTTCGTTACTGCAATGGAGCAGGAGGCCCTGAAATTTACTGCCAATGATGCTGAAGAAGTGCGAGGGGAGATTCGCAGAGCGCTCACGAAACATCTCTGGTGATGGGATTTTTTCCCTTAAACAACTCCAGGAAGATGATAGCGTTGTGGTGTTACCAGCAGATAAAGGGGAATGCTATCCTCGTCCTACAGAATGCAGATTATGACAGTAAGGTGCGACAACTTCTAGACGACCCAGTATAAAGACTAGTGGACAGCGACTTCTCATGACAAGGTGGATAAGAAGATCTGGGCTCTTCTAAAGGAAATCAGCCTTCCAGAAAAGATCGTTAAGCAGCTAAGAGCAAAAGCACCAGTGACGCCAAGACCTTATGATCTGCCTAAGGTGCAAAACGAAGGCGTTCCTTTACGTCTAGTAGTCAGCAACACGGGCACAGCCACCTACCTCACTGCTCAACACATTCAGAAGATGCTCTCGCCATTTGTGGGAAAGTGTGCCCGTCACATTCGTAACTCAGAGGATTTCCTATAACGCCTGAGGCAGCTGCAGGTCAAGGTATCTAACGTCACGGTCAGTTTCGACGTGGTGCCCCTGTTCACCCGCGTAGCACTGAATGATTCACGTGATCTGATAGGGAAAAGTTCGACGGTTCTCTGCTAGACTTATTGAGGCACATATTTACCTCGACGTACCTCCTACATGGGGATCAATTCTACATGCAAATAAAAGGGGTGGTAATGGGCAGCCTTTTCTCACCGATGATGGTCAATCTCCATATGGAGAGATTTGAAGACGAGGCACTTACATCCGGCCCAGATCACCTGCAATGCTTTTTTAGGTACGTGGAAGACGGCTTTGTTATATGGCAACACGGGAGGGAAAATCTCGATGTTTCCTTGGACCTCCTAAACTCACGCCATGACAACATTAAATTTATCGTGGAACTGGAGATGGATGGGCTATTCCATTCCTAGGTGTACTAGTGAAGAGGAAGGCAGATGGCATCTTCAGTCACAGTGCGTAGGCCTACCCCAAACACACTCCGACTTCTTGTTGCACGCCAGTAGTTGCCACTATCAGACATAGAAAATCAGTTTACTCAGAACTAGATCAACAGCGACGAATAATTTGGCGACGGAGATAGAACACTTGCAATCTGTGTTCTTCAAACACGGATACTCTTCTAGATATGTTCAAAAGGCACTGCGGTCTATTTCCCCATCAGAGGTTCCTGAAGATGTGCAAGATGAAATGAAGAAAGTTGCGGTCTAAGGCGCTGCAGTCATGGACTGTGCGGCTGGTCCCGGCTGAGGTTGGAGTCCTCCCTCGGGCATGGGTGTGTTTGTTTGTCCTTAGGATAATTTAGGTTAAGTAGTGTGTAAGCTTAGGGACTGATGACCATAGCAGTTAAGTCCCATAAGATTTCACACGCATTTGAACATTTTTTTTAAAGAATGTTGGATATTTGCCATATGTCGGGCCGATTTCTGCAAAAATCAGTAGAATTCTCCTCAGACATAACATCAAGAGCGTGTTCCATCCAGCCACCTAGCTTAAGGCTCTGCTAGGGAGTGTGAAGATTTACCTCGATCTGCGGAAACCAGGCTTTTACCACATACATTTTGAATGTGGAATGGAATATATCGGCCAGACGACTAATACCGTTGCCTTAGATGCAAAGAACATCAAAGGCACACCAGACTGAGACAGGCAACCAAGTCAGTGATTGTCATGCATTGTTTAAAATTCAATCATTCTGTGAAATATAACGATGCCAAGATTCTGACACATACAGTGAGATATTAGAGCAGCATTATCGAAGAATCTATTGAGATTAAAGTCTCGGGGAGTATTATTAACCGCGACACCAGTTTCCAGTTGAGCTCTGCCTCGAATTCGGGACTCAGTCTTCTGAAGTAGCAACAGAAACAACATGGAGACCCCACGGGACACAAATATGAAGACGGAATTAGAGAAAACTGCCCGCCTGACACGGCACGCCACGGTAACAGAACGTCCTAGGTCACAGGTGGGCTTAAATGACGACAACCGGAAGATAAAATGTCTAGCACGACTTGGACGTCGTTCAGACCTGCAACAACAAGACTGACAACGGGTAATCACCACAGCGTTCAGAACTGCCGCGGCTGGAGGAAAGCACTACAGTCGCTGCTATTGGTCGGTGCATACCACAGGCATAGCACATGACGCGGGGCGGACCGTAGACGGAGCCCCTAGCACAACATAGTCATAAATACCGGACTCGTTCCACACTGAAATCAGTATCAGGCAGCACCTTGAGAAGACTGTGAGTTACACAGTTGAAATAACGGTACAAGAAAGCGGCGAACAACCGGCAGAAACCCGATAGTCTTGATTTCTTTTCTCTGCACATTATTTCCTACTCCAAAATTTTCTTTAGTTTTCTGTACTGCTTGCTCAATGTACAGACTGAATAACATCGGGGATAAGCTACGACTCTGTCTCACTGCCTTCTCAGCCACTGCTTCCCATTCCCGCCCCTCGACACATAACCGTCGTCTTGGCTTTTGTAAAAGATGTCAATAGCCTTTCACTCCCTTTACTTTACTCCTGTTACCTTGAAATTTTGAAATAGAATGTTCCAGTCAGCTTTTCTGCAAGTTTTTCCTACATCTACAAATATTATAAACGTAGGTTTGTCTTTCCTTAATCTATCTTCTAACAAGGGAACCTCCCCATCGCAACCTCCTCAGATTTAGTTATAAGTTGGCACAGTGGATAGGCCTTGAAAAACTGAACACAGATAAATCGAGAAAACAGGAAGAAGTTGTGTAGAACTATGAAAAAATAAGCAAAATATACAAACTGAGTAGTCCATCCGCAAGATAAGCTACATCAAGGACCATCTGAGCTCAGGTGTGCTGTGGTCCCGTGGTTAGCGTGATCAGCTGCATACGAGAGGTCCTTGGTTCGAGTCTCCGCTCGAGCGAGAATTTTAATTTTTTATTTTCACTCAATTATCAAAGTTTAGGCACTCACACACAATCAACTTCGCTCACCAAAATTCTAGGACATGTTCAGATTTGCTTGGACATATGCAGGATTTGACGGTCTACACACGGAAATATTTGATAACGTTAAAAACGTATGTTTCGACAGAGCATAGGGAAAACTGTGCGACTGTGAAACTGTTGCATTCATTTGTTGCAGTTTATGTGACAAACTCTTACGTTTTCATCACTTTTTGGGAGTGATTATCACATCCAAAAGAACACCTAAATGGGGCAAGGTAGAGGAATCTTTTCACCCATTCGCCAAGTGTACAAGTTAGGTGGGTCGACAACATATTCCTGTCATGTGACGCACATGCCGTCACCAGTGTCGTATAGAATATATCAGACGTGTTTTCCTGTGGAGTAATCGGTTGACATATGACCTTGCGATCAAATGTTTTCGGTTCCCATTGGAGCCCGCGGGACTGCTACGGTCGCAGGTTCGAATCCTGCCTCGGGCATGGGTGTGTGTGATGTCCTTAGGTTAGTTAGGTTTAAGTAGTTCTAAGTTCTAGGGGACTTATGACCTAAGATGTTGAGTCCCATAGTGCTCAGAGCCATTTTGAACCATTTTTGAACCCATTGGAGCGGCACGTCCTTTCGTCTACTAATCGCATGGTTTTGCGGTGAGGTCGCAAAACACAGACACTAAACTCATGACAGTGAACATAGACGTCAATGAACAAACGGACAGATAATAACTTTGCGAAAATAAAGAAAGTAAACTTTTCACTCGAGGGAAGACTTGAACTATGGACCTCTCATTCCGCAGCTGCTCACGCTAACCACGACACCATGGCGCTCCTTAGATAAAATATTCCATAATGTTACCTACCTTGCGCATGGACTACTCAGTTTGTATATTTTGCTTATTTTTTTCACAGTTCCACACAACTTCTTCCTGTTTTCTCGATTGATCTGTGTTCAGTGTTTCAAGGTCTATCCACTGTGCCAACTTATAACTAAATCTGAGGGGGATGCGATGGGGAGGTTCCCTTGTAAGAGAGGTCATGGGGTCAGTATTGCGTTGCCTGTTATACCTTTCTAAGGAATCCAAACTGATCTTCCCAGAGGTTGGCTTCTACAAGTTTTTCCATTCTTCTGTAAAGAATTCGCGTAAATATTTTGCAACCACGTGTAATTAAACTGATAGGTCGGTAATGTTCGCATCTGTGAGCACCTGCTTCAGCGCGGATGCAGAAATACGTTCGACTTGCTGCGGGAATCTCATACTCGCCAGCATTCAGAACATGGGCGGGGACTGCAGTCAGGTGGCACCAGACAGGAATGTGGTGCTGCTGGTAGAAGCGCCAGGACAGTCAGATCGTCTGCGATAAACACCGGGTCGGGGTAGCACAGTTGTTGACGTAACTGCCTAGCAAGCAGGAGATACCGGTTGCGAATACCCGTCCGGCACACATTTTCAATCGTCGTCGCTGATTTCTCATAAATTCCCAGATGCAGCTGACATCATTATTTCCTTACCATTCAGTTAGTTTCTCCGCCCTCCAGCATCAATTTATATATTCCTTATTCTGATGATGCGAAAACTTTTGAGCAGCAAACAAAGAACGAGACTACCTCACCCATGACTTCGACAACAGGAAGTCCAGCCAGTACATCCCTCAGCAAGGTTTTACTTAGAAGCTTACTGCACCATTTGCGGCTTGGTTTTGTTTTAGTTTTTGTGGTTTTAGGGCGCACAACTACAGTGGTCATTAGCGCCCAGACTAAGTTATGAATCCACTGCGAGGCACAATGTTAAAACAGCAACTGAAAAGGACATCACTATAAAAGGCACATTAACAGGCAAGGGATTAAAAGAAAACAGCATAATCAAATCTCCTTAGACAGGTTTGTCAAGTGGATAAAACGAAGAACGCGAGCAGCTGCTCCTGGGTCATCCGCTAAAATGGCATCCAGAGTGCATGGCAGGCCAAGATCAATGCACAGTGTATTAAAATTCGGACAGGACGTTAAAATGTGGCGTGCCGTAAGCAATTGCCCACATGGGCAGAACGGCGCCGACGCAGCCGTCAGCAGATGGCGATGGCTAAACCGGCAGTGCATAATTCTTAACCGGGCCAAAGCGACCTCCTCCCGCCGAGAAGGGCGTGCAGAGGTCGTCCAAGCCGTGGGGAGAGGTTTCAAGGCCCGAAGCTTGTGTAGCCCAATCGGCATGCCACAGCGATAACATGCGCTGACAAATGACCCTGCTAAAATCAGATGAAGGCACACAAGAAGAAGCTGTACGAGGCTGGACGGCCGCAGCCTTGGCTGCAGCATCTGCAGTTTCGTTCCCAGGGATACCGACATGGCCAGGAACCTACATAAAGGTAACCGGAGAACCGTCGTCCACCAGCTGCTGAAGAGAGCGTTGGATCCGGTGCACGAAAGGGTGAACCGGATACGGATCACTTAGGACTTTACTGTTGCAGATAGAGTCCGCCATCAACCCGCGACCAATCGCTCAGGGAAGCTCGGAAGGACTTACACTAAGCTGTTTCTTCACTGGAGAACGGTAGGCTATAATACACATCGGCCATGAACAAAGTATAAAGAAAGATCTTGAAAGAGAGGCCAGGCAACGAGGAAGAGAGCAAATGATGAAGGTATGGAAGGAAGCATACCTGCTCGACCTCTGAAACTTCCATGAAGTCCAGCGATCTAATAGGAAAACTGGGAAATGTCGGGTGGATTGTACCCTTGCAGGAAGACAGAGGGTGAGGCACTGGATGGAGAGAACCGGCATTATCGATAGAAGGCTAGGGAGAGAGGGAATCGTAAGGACCTTAATGATTCATACCACAGAAGGAAGAAATATTAGTCGGCCGGTGCAACGGGTCATCCCACTTCATACTGACCACGTGGTGACACTGTTGAGGATTAAATAAATTCTCTATTTACGATTCATCTCTGTAATACTTATATCTTTGAAAGGAGCCGAAAATACAGTAGCAGATACGATATGTGGTGTCCTCTCAGTTAATACGTGATATGTGATTGAGGGCGTTAGTTTGTTGCCTTGACCAACGCGTTCTCTAGGTTGAAAACGTCTGGTAGTGCGTTGTCGAAAGACTAGCGCGCTAGCAGTTGCCTGTCACTACAATGGGTGGACTGTGACAGTGAGTTGAAGCAACTCGGAATGATGTGTCCCTATATCCCGTCTAGGATCAGTTCAGCACGATGGCCGACCGAATTAAAATTAATATCGCTGAGTGAGGAGGCAGTTCTGTGTACTTCACACTCTGTACACCCCCAGATCACGTGCAAATTAAAACGGGTATTCTTGTTGCTCTTGCATATACGATCAATGATTAAAGCTTCGTTACTGGTTATCTTCCTAGTGTTACGATTTTAATGGCCAGAAGTGCACCTTTTTTGGATGATTGATTTACCATTAAATGGATACACTAAAGCAGGGATTAGGACGGTATCTCTAAACTCTGTAACCTCTAGACGAAAAGTGTTGCTTTTATCATTCGTGTTATGTGTTCTTAAGACTGTATCATCTTATGTCAGAGGAACGCTTAACAATGGGCATTTAATCTCCCTTTTCTCGTAATACACTTGTCTCGTAATATACTTATACAAGTATCAGTATTTCTGCAACATTTCCTCATAGAAAAATAAAGATCAGGTTAAAACGTCGAGTATATGACCATATCTTCGGAGAAATATGACAAGCATGAATTGAACAGTGTTGGTTAACGAAGTGAACTGTGAACCTCTTCACTGGACCCCGCCAGGCATTGGCCTCAGTCGGATGTAAGGTATCGAACAGAAGAGCATAATGTGGTTAGACGGACTTGTGTGTGAACCCTTGTTATCCCGAATGTGGGTCCGGAAAAGGGACGAAGAGGACAAAAATGTCCTCTTCGTCTCCTTTCTTGGATAATACTGACATACAAGTTCAACAGAAACACTCCAATTAATTAATTACTCATTCAGTCTCTCTGCTATTGCGTATACGCACAATTAGTAAGGAATCGACATTTGTTAATCATCTTGCTGTTGCAATTCTAATGGCCATCGAGGTTACGTTACTAGCCACCATCCCGTCAGATGAGCTAGGTACAATAAATGCGTGTCTCAAGTTACGTAGAATGCGTTACTGCCGCTTTTTCTTCAGTTTAGAAACCATTAATGGATCGTCTGGAGCAAAGAATTTAATTCCCTGTTGTAAAGAATGCCTGTGAAAGTACGACATTAAGACATTACACGTGTCGACTCAGTTTTCTAGCTGGCTACACAGAAGACGCACGATTTTTGTAAATTAGTGAGCTATGGGGTGAGTCAAACGATCAGCAGAAGCGATGTGTTCCTAGCGTGTGGCATTAGCTAGCAACAGGTGGATACCAGAAGCCACTGTGCAGTTTCACGGGTCTGCAGTGGCGATTTCCTCTGCGGAACTTCTTAGACCGTGCTATCCACGTCTCACAACGCACTCACCCTGTAAGCTACCTGAAAGTAATTTGTACTCGCTGTCCCTCCAATACTCCATAATCCATTAAATGGTAGCCACTTCTAGATACCAGATTCCCTTTGTTATTACAGCTAAATCTATAAACTGTCAGGTCTTCTCATTTCACCCGCTACATTCTACTTCCCATATTCATTCAAGCAGTTCATCCAGCTTTGATCGCGCCTATGCAGTATGAGGCAGACATGTAGTGAATGGAGCTTACTTTTTCATAAATATCATTTTTCTTCTAGTATACACAGTAAGATTATGATTCACTTGTATTGAATTCCTAGTTAAAATATACGGGCATGGTAAGCCAACTGTAAGCCAGCATTAGATTTTATGTTACGTGATACGATTAATGTTAGCAGGATAGGCCAACTGAAAGGTTGCTGACATGGAAAAGAGCAATGTTGCATCTGTGAATATTGTTCCTTATAGAAATCACATGTGCAGTGTGTATGTGTCTGTAGTCTGTCTAGCATGCAGTCCAATACTAATATATTGAAGATCAAACAAAACAAGATACGCCAATGATAGCGAATTCTAATCATACAAACTGAGTACCTCCAATTGCCTGGGTATGTATTGATTCTAGTGTTCTATTTGTCCACTCATCCGCCCCTTCTGTGTCCACTTTCTCCTGCACCCATCTCCGATACTGTCCACATTATTCGCCCTCTCACCCTATCCGTTTCCTCATGCTTCTCTTTCCACCCATCTCCTACGCCCTCAGTCTCATTTTCCCCGTTTGTCTGTTATTCTCGTCCTTTAACTCTGTCCAGCTACTACTTAACCCTCACTGTTTCTCCATCTCCTCTTCCTTCACCCTTCTCTCCCCGTCACCGCTCCTCAGAATAGTCGGTGATGCCTAGGTCCACAATATTTCATTCCAAAAAATATATAAGCAACATGTGTATCAAACATGGTTCACATTTGATTTAGGAGCAATTTTTACTTGCAGCTTCACCTATGTAGGCGTGTGTCACATACATTTCAAATATATTTAACGTATTTGATACAAATTGGTACCCGTATTTGACATGTAACCCTAGTAAATTTCTCCCTGCAGTTTCCTTTTCATGAAGTTCAATGTTTTGACGTCTTACGTTCTGAACGATGTGTCGTACTATGATATAATGTTCCAGATACATTCAACGGTATTTGTGCATACTGTACGCAAAGCGTGTCGGGAGTAGAGTTGGTTCTAGAGTTGCAATAAATTAAAATGTTATGAACACTGAAGCAGCTTTTCCCGCATGTTAGTGTATATGACGTCATATTTCCAGAAGTATGTGCCGCACATTGGTATATTCTGCAAGTGCAGTCGGTGGTATATGTGGATACTGCTTGCAATATGTGTCACGAATAGAGTTTCTATAAAAAAAAAGCCATAAATTAAAATGCAGCTGTTTTACTCTACTACATGAAAATGTAGTATGGGATAAGCACTGAAATTACGTATAGAGTTTGTTCCAAATGATTAAGTGCTCTCACTCTTAAATGTTCAGTGAATAAATTCCAGACATTTGTCAGTCGTGGGCTACGTTACTTTTTCACCTACACCCCCCACCTCTTTGATTGGTAAGCGGTTCTTACACACCACAGCGATTCTTTCCAGACAGTGCGAAGTTTGAATCAAATCGATCCAGTGGTTTAATAGCAGATGTTAAATACAGTCAACGATACAATTATACATTTTTATAAAATATATGGATTAATTCGGCACACAAGGACAGGTTATTTCATTCTTTACCATTTAATGTACTGCATGTGGTGACTGGATGCGCTGCTCATCTGATTACACTGAGACCTTAAATTTACAGGTGATTGAATTACTTAGCTTCACAGCAACTAATGAATGACTTCTGGACAGAAATTTTCATTTAATTACTGTCATATGGATAGCACACGCACAAACACACACACACACACACACACACACACACACACACACACACGCACACGCACGCACACGCACGCACATATAAAAGTGTGTGTACGTGTTTGTGTGTGTGTCGGATTCATGTACCGAAAAGTGTCTACAGTAAAATGCAAATGTCTAAACTTGACCACCAGCTCACAACACTCGGAGTCACCTGGTGCCGAGTCATCAGATTGCCATGGAATACCGCAAGTGCTCACTCCTTAACTACGATTTCATAATTTCCTCCTTTGCTCTGCACTCGGTACCAACAGTTTAGAGGAGACCCCACTTCGTCAAAGCGTAACCACATCTCCATTAACCCGTCCTATTGCCATTCATCTTCGATCAAATTTGGCACCGTAGTTTAAGTCATCAACATTTTTCGTTGGGTCTTGAAGAACCTGAGAGTTGTTGAGTGTACGTGCGTTCGTTCCCGCGGTGGCGCCACCCGGATGTCACGTCGAAGAAACGGGTACCTTCTGAATCAGCCTAGTGTGGTTGACGTCATTTCATACGCGTAGTTGGTGGATCTTGTAGGGCATTGTACATGGAAGAGCAAGTGTACCTCAGCTGCTTTCCTCTTTATATATTTCGGAGCAGTATAAGACAGGACAGCTAATACGGAATTGAAGCAATAGGGTAATGGAAACATACGATATCAGGTGGGCGAAGGAAACAGGAAAGAAACTGCTGGGAAAGCTACAAAAAATGGGAAGACCACCATTTGTATTTAGAAGGGAGTAGAGTGGCTGACTATTTTTAGAGTGTGAGGTAACGGGCGAGTTGTGGGGGCCCTGAAAACATTCTAAGCTGCACGGGTCGCTCGGCGCGCTCGGCAGGCCGACCACGTTCCGCTGGACGTTGGCCGAAGCAAGAGGGGTCCAGCTCGAGCGCGTGGTTGGGAATTCCATGGTGATGCTGTGTCGTTGAAAGAGACTTGTATGCCGAGAGTGTCAAAGATGGCGGATTTGTGAAACCATCATGGCAGACATTTCACAGTTCATATAGAAATTAATAGATGTCAAATGAATCACGATACCTCAAAAAGAAACATGTGCATTACTATTATTTGCGCGACGATTCTGATGGTGTTCTCAGATTTTCAATATCTTTATTAGTTTAAAGTTTAGTATCTGACTGTAAATTATACAAGTAACACCGATCAACGAATTTCCAAAATCTAAACGGTTCATCCGATTTCGCCGATCGACGTGTCTTTAGAAAGCTGTTGGTGTAAACATAAGCTGGTATAAATTACAGGCATGTAACTTGAATAATACATGAGTTATTGGAGGTAAAAGTGGCCGATTACTATCCATCGCGTCAGGCGATGAGTACGCGACAGTTACACGAGAAACGGTACCAGCATGTTTATAAATACAGGGTGCTACAAAAAGGTACGGCCAAACTTTCAGGAAACATTCCTCACACACAAAGAAAGAAAATATGTTATGTGGATATGTGTCCGGGAACGTTTACTTTCCATGTTAAAGCTCATTTTATTACTTCTCTTCAAATCACATTAATCATGGAATGGAAACACACAGCAACAGAACATACCAGCGTGGCTTCAAACACTTTGTTACAGGAAATGTTTAAAATGTCCTCCGTTAGCGAGGATACATGCATCCACCCTCCGTCGCATGGAATCCCTGATGCGCTGATGCAGCCCTGGAGAATGGCGTATTGTATCACAGCCGTCCACAATACGAGCACGAAGAGTCTTTACATCTGGTACCAGGGTTGCGTAGACAAGAGCTTTCAAATGCCCCCATAAATAAAAGTCAAGAGGGTTGAGGTCAGGAGAGCGTGGAGGCCATGGAATTGGTCCGCCTCTACCAGTCCATCGGTCACCGAATCTGTTGTTGAGAAGCGCACGAACACTTCGACTGAAGTGTGCAGGAGCTCCATCGTGCATGAATCACATGTTGTGTCGCGCTTGTAAAGGCACATGTTCTAGCAGCACAGGTAGAGTATCCCGTATGAAATCATGATAACGTGCTCCAATGAGCGTAGGTGGAAGAACATGGGGCCCAATCAAGACATCACCAACAATGCCTGCCCAAACGTTCACAGAAAATCTGTGTTGATGACTTGATTGCACAATTGCGTGCGGATTCTCGTCAGCCCACACATGTTGATTCTGAAAATTTACAATTTGATCACGTTGGAGTGAAGTCTCATCCGTAAAGAGAACATTTGCACTGAAGTGAGGATTGACACATTGTTGGATGAGCCATTCGCAGAAGTGTACCCGTGGAGGCCAATCAGCTGCTGATAGTGCCTGCACACGCTGTACATGGTACGGAAACAACTGGTTCTCCCGTAGCACTCTCCATACAGTGACGTGGTCAACGTTACGTTGTACAGCAGCAACTTCTCTGACGCTGACGTTAGGGTTATCGTCAACTGCACGAAGAATTGCCTCGTCCATTCCAGGTGTCCTCGTCGTTCTAGGTCTTCCCCAGTCGCGAGTCATAGGCTGGAATGTTCCGTGCTGCCTAAGACGTCTTCCTGTCGGGACACCTTCGTTCTGGAAATCTGTCTCGATACAAACGTACCGCGCCACGGCTATTGCCCCGTGCTAATCCATACATTAAATGGGCATCTGCCAACTCCGCATTTGTAAACACTGCACTGACTGCAAAACCACGTTCGTGATGAACACTAACCTGTTGATGCTACGTACTGATGTGCTTGATGCTAGTACTGTAGAGCAATGAGTCGCATGTCAACACAAGCACCGAAGTCAACATTACCTTCCTTCATTTGGGCCAACTGGCGGTGAATAGAGGCAGTACAGTACATACTGACGAAACTAAAATGAGCTCTAACACGGAAATTAAGCGTTTCCGGACACATGTCCACATAACATCTTTTCTTTCTTTGTGTGTGAGGAATGTTTCCTGATAGTTTGGCCGCACCTTTTTGTAACACCATATATATATATATATATATATATATATATATATATATATATATATATATATATATATATGTGTGTGTGTGTGTGTGTGTGTGTGTGTGTGTGTGTGTGTGTGTTTTGCTGTATGTAAATGTATTATTTTCAATAAATATGAGTTCATGTTTCTTTATGTGAGTGGGGAGGGGGGGGAGCAGGTGAGGGGAAGGATATTCATTAATTATTTATCCTGGCTGCATTTCGGTTTGTTTTTGTTTTGGTGGCTAGCATGATCAGAAAGTGATGGTTTACATTGATTTGGTTGTTGAGTACCTTCTCTTCCATTGGGGTGACTCATTGTATGTGATAGTTTTCTTGGAATGTCAGGAGCTTTCTGTTGTGATTATTCACTCTGATAACTGTCATGTCACATTCCATGTCGGATTGTTGATTTCCATGATTTATAATGTGTTTAGCGAAGGTAGAGTGGCTATTTTCATATTTACAACATCTTATATGTTCTTTATATCTAGCATTGAAGTTGCTGCTCGTCATCCCCAGATATACTGATTTATATTCTTGGCACTGTAGCTGGTATATACCAGACCCTTGGTAATTATCTGGTCCGTCTGTTGTTTGTAAATGTGATTGGAGTGTGTTTCTTGTTTTCTAGTCCTGTAAGCTCTTTTTAATCGCTGTTTCTTTAGTATATTTGGCATCTTGTGTGTTGCTTTTGTGATTTTATGTAAGAATGTACCATGTTTTTTGTTATTCATGTCAGGAGTGTAATTGTTTTGTGTTTCCGTGTGTGATGTAATGTATGTGGATTTCTGTGCTCTCTGCATGTTTTGATTTCTCTTTAGTTGTGATTTAATTTTTTGACTGCGATATTGTAATATATGGGTGCTGTAATCATTGTTTGTGGCTATGAGTTGTACTGTGTGTAATTCTTTTTCATAGTTTTTTTTGCTGTGTGGGATGTTATTTAGTCTGTATAACATGCGTCGTAGGGCAGCTAATTATTGATTTAGCGGGTGGTTGGATGAAGCAGGAATAATAATGTCTGTGGCTGTTGGCCTTCTGAAGACGTCAAATGTGTGTTTATTATCCTCTCTCTTTATTGTTGTATCCAAATACATCTAAAGCAATAGTCTTTTGCTACTACGCCTTGGTTGGCGATTGTTGATTCGGATGGAACTTTTTGGCCCGTAGAACTTTGAAACTGATTCTTCAAAACTGCTGTATGAGCAAACAATATTAATTTTAGTTTTTATTATTTTATGCCATTTGTCTGCTGCTTGAGTTTATGCCTTACCTCTCACTTTGTGAAACTCTTACGAGCAGGGGGGTAGTTCCACCAAACGTCTTCAATTATATGTTGTGTATATTCCTTGCTCTGTATTCCCCTACAGTTTTCAACCTCTGTAGATCCCTCTAGTGTCAAGAAAACTATTTCCTGATGTTTCAAAACACGTCCTATCATTGTGTCTCTTCTTATGACCTCTGTTTTCCACATATTCCTGTCCGGACGCCTTCTGCCGAGAAACGCTTCATCCCAGAATGAAATTTTCACTTTGCAGCGTAGTGTGTGCTGATATGAAACTTCCTGGCAGATTAAAACAGTGTGCCGGACCGAGATTCGAAGTCGGGACCTATGCCTTTCGCGAGCAAGTGCTCTACCACTTTTTTTAATTACTAGATTGACTTGGTATTTTCTTGAAAATCAGTTAACCATAGCCAAATCATCATTTAATATCAGCTGCAAAAAGAAAATCAACAAATTAGTTCAAGCACAAACAATTATTAAATTCTGAACAGGAAGGCTAACCCATTATCCCACCCTTCTAGTCATTTTTTTTATATACATGTGGAAGAGAAGAAGTGACAAAACAAAGCTACAAGGGAGGGGACTCAAGCTAAGGGGAGAAACAGGGGAGCTTAATCAACACTCTGACGCTTAAACACAAGAGAAAACATATGGGCAAAAAGCGTTTGTTATCGTGGCACACGCTGTTGTCAGATAATGGTTAAAAGCGCGGCGATCTGGGTCATTCTAACCTTCAGTGACACAGTGAACATAGTAACCCAAGAGCCAGACAATCGTGTTCGTTTTCGTCTGAGGAAAAGTATAAAAGGATATGTCCGGACGTAGGAAAATGTCGTCTGGGAAAGCAGTTTCAGGTCCTTGAGTACGGGAAAGCTGATTGACAGCGGACCCAGATCCAATGATCCCGTCCGCAAGCAACAAGCCTGTGAAGTAAGGTATCAGTCTGACGACATTCCTCACACTGATCAGTCGGACGAAGGCCAATACAAAAAGACGATCACCAGTAGGTATCAGACAGTGTACGACCTTATACCACGTTGAAGCAATCTCCATCGGCAATATAGGAAGACTAAGAAGAGACCAGACCGTTTTCCAACACGTTGAGCCAGTTCAATAGACGAAAGGGGAAATGGTGCACCACAACGGGGTGGCAGCATGTTCGTATTAACATGAGTCATAGAAAGTATGTCAGCACCTAGGATACCGATAATTGGAAAATATTCACGAATGTTCCGCAGTTTAGTATTAATATGCCCAACATCAACAGGAGGGGTCAGACAGACCGGCCTGAGGCGGGAAAGTAAACGAGAGGTAACTGAATGCAGAGCCTACGTACAGGTTAAAACATTGCGGCAGGCAAATAAGATGGATGTTTTCATTTTGATAACGGAAAGACTCAATCCTCCAAGCTTTTGAGGCCTGGCCAGTACTTCATACCGGACACGAAAGATATGGCGGCGCCACAGGAATCGAGCAGACAGCTGTTTCAGTCTGCGGGCCATCATCGTGGGAAGCGGGAAGACCTGCGCAACTTAATATACTTTACTGAAGATATAGGTTTCCAAAACCGGTACCTTGTGAAGGACCGCCCCATGAACACGACTCGCAACCTCACGCCAACTTGGTGTCGCCATTTAGTTCGGATTGCGATCCACTGAGATCCCTAAGGTCTTGGCGATTGAAGACCGTCGCCTAGGAAATGACGACACGACCGAAGCCCCTCAACGGTAGGAACGTGCATTTACCATCATTAACGCGAGGACCAGCAAGACGGCAAAATGAATCCGAGGTATCCGTAAGCCTCGGTATGTCCTCGACATGTCGTACTAAAACTATGACGTCATCGGCGTATGCACGGTCCGAAGTAAGTTCCTCCAATAGTCCAGCAACGTAATTGCATGGTGAGGCGGCGAAGTAAGGGCTCTAAGAACAAGACATAAAGGGACATCGATAAGCCCGTCTGATCGATATCCGGGGGGGATTATTCTTATTACCAATGTGGATGCATGAGCTGCTAAGCTGATTGTGCGACAGACCTTTATCATACTAGAGTAGCATTTGTTTCACACACATAAGTACTTCAGTCGTGCGTAATAGGTGGAACATTGTAGACCGCTTGGCTCCTTGCTTCCGTTGTGCCATAACCAGAGCCATACAAAAAGACGATCACCAGTAGGTATCAGACAGTGAACGACCTTATACCACGTTGAAGCAATCTCCATCGGCAATATAGGAAGACTAAGAAGAGACCAGACCGTTTTCCAACACGTTGAGCAAGTTCAATAGACGAAAGGGGAAATGGTGCACCACAACGGGCTGACAGCATGTTCGTATTAATATGAGTCATAGAAACTATATCAGCACCTAGGATACCGATAACTAGAAAATATTCACGAATGTGCCGCAGTTTAGGATTAATCCGTCCAACATCAACAGGAGGGGTCAGACAGACCGACCGGATGCGGGAAAGTAAACGAGAGGTAACTGAATGCAGAGCCCATGTACAGGTTAAAACATTGCGGCAGGCAAATGAGATGGATGTTTTCATTTTTAAATTTGGAAAGACACAATCCTCCAATCTTTCAAGGCCTGGCCAGTACTTCATACCAGACACGAAAGATATGGCGGCGCCACAGGAATCGACAAGACAGCTGTTTCAGTCTGCGGGCCATCATCGTGGGAAGCGGGAAGACCTGCGCAACTTAATATACTTAACTGAAGATATAGGTTTCTGAAACCCGTATCTTGTGAAGGACCGCCCCATGAACACGACTCGCAACCTCACGCCAATTTAGTGTCTCCATTTTGATCGGATTGCGATCCACTAAGATCCCTAAGGTCTTGGCGATTGAAGACCGTCGCCTAAGAAATGACGACACGACCGAAGCCTCTCAACGGTAGGAACGTGCATTTACCACCATTAACGCGAGGACCAGCAAGATGACAAAATGAATCCAAGGTATCCTAAGCCTCGGTATGTCCTCGACATGTCGTACTAAAACCATGACGTCATCGGCGTATGCGCGGACCGAAGAAAGTTCCTCCAATATAGTCCAGCCACGTAACTGCATGGCGAGGCGGCGAAGTAAAGGACATAGATAAGGGGCTTCCTGGGGTAAAGCCCGTTTGATCGATATCCGGGGGGGGGGGGGGTTAAGGTGACCGTTCACAATCACCGAGATACTGATACCGTTAAAAAGGCGACACTTAGTATGTTGTCTTTTGTCTTAATTTTCCATAAAACTTGCTTCCATTACCAATCATTATGTCAAAACTGCTTACTCGTGTCCATCTTCATCAAAGCCAAATCCAGAAGCAGATCCAGAACATTCTTTCTCATTCTTCTGTGTATTATTCTTATTACCAATGTGGATGCATGAGCTGCTAAGCTGATTGTGCGACAGACCTTTATCATACTAGAGTAGCATTTGTTTCACACACATAAGTACTTCAGTCGTGCGTAATAGGTGGAACATTGTGTACCACTTGGCTCCTTGCTTTCGTTGTGCCATAAGCAGAGCCAGGCTTGTGTGGTCGTTCAACTTTAAACCGGTCCGAACTTAAGTTCCAGAGCTTCGAAGATTGTGACTGATTCCAGTGACAGGTAACCAATCTTGTGATCAAAGCACCTCATAACTTTTCGCCCATTTAACCGCATTCATTATGTTTATTCTTTGTGGTCAGTCTTTGCGACATACGGTCATCACCTACATTACCTGTGGATAAATACAGGTGCTTGAAAGCAAGTGTCATATATTCCAAACTTGACACAGTATTGTCCAAACCAGCAGGGAAATTTCCCGTAGTCATACACAGAGCGAGACTCTATAAGTAGGGCGGCATGTGATTTGCACGGATCATGACATCCTTCTCTGTTCTCTTTCAAATACACCTGCCTCTGTTCGGATTGCGTTACATGCGTTGGTCACACGCTCCTGTTACGTTCACACTTTGTCGATGGACTGGACATACACCGATGACCTTAAATGACTCGACAGCTACAAATCTTGCACATTCGTCTCCGGTGAATGATGGAGACATGATACCGGACCTACTCGGCGAGGATATCGCCTAAGAAACGATGCCGTGTGGTGTGACCCGCTGTACACAGTTCTGCAATAGGACTGGTAATCGGTAATACAAAGCACTTGTTAACCTGTTTGGTTAAGTGTCTCGCTCAATGAGTCTGTCACCTGAAACTGCTGCGCATTAACTGGTGCTGAAGGAATCATGACGCCACAATGTCACTTTTGCACCAGGAATGGCATTAGATCTCTCGACCGTACCGCCTTAATTTACTGTGCCATCACATGAGAATGCCGCCTTACTTGAAAATATAGCAGACGCTGTGAATTCTGGATATTCAACGATCCATATCTCAACAGGTTCTTGTTTCCGAACATGTCATTATTTTCTTGTTTCAGTTTTGAATAATACTTCATCCTGTAAGAATATCTGAAACTTTTCAAAGGAGCATGCATCAGTTAACCCCTGCATAGTGAGAAAAATCCCTGTGGTGTATGATTACAGGTTGAGTCAGCTTCCCGAACTATCTGCTAAGTCGGTCAAGGTCTATGTCTGCAGAAGTCTCTTTTTCAGATTTTCTTTCTGCTGAAACGTGCAAATGAATGAGCATAAAACGTGTTCCACAGATCTACAACACACGGACGTTGTCAGTAATGCCGTATTATCATGTGAATCTGCCCGGCGACTTCTCCTGAAAGCTGGATTGACCTACGATTCTTTTCCAGTCACTTGGTACCGTCAATTCCTTAGTTGCTCCAGCGACCTATAATAAACTGGTTATTGAAGGGGTGCAACTTCTTTGAGTGACCTCTCTAAAATGTCCCAACTTCTCATCCGTCCTTGATGCGTTTCCTCTGGCTAGGGATTTCAGTTGATTTCTTATATCCTGAATGCTTGTCTCAAAGCTAACACTTCCACGTTTGTGCAGTGACTGAAAGTAGCATCCGAATTACGATCTGTTGTAATTTTCGGAAAATCGAAATCAGTAATATGGTCTTCTCTTATCGTCTTGCATTTCTGTGCCAGTATGGCCAACGAAGTGACTGATAGATAATTCCGATTATTCAAGCGGATTTATAATGAACTTACGCATATTCAGTGGAGTACAACTTGCAGTAGTCACAGCATGAGCTCGTTGAGTTCCACCAAATTACCAATGCGAGCAACGTACACTGTTTGTGCTAGTTCACGTGAAACTGTTTCCACAAGTCCACAGTGCAGTACACTAATGCACTCTGCTAAATTATAACTCCATCTCATGTGTGTGCACGTTTCTGCAAACACCATTAAACATACGTCCGGAACTCTCCCACCTAACGCCGTCGTAGATAAGTTCTTCGCTTTATGTTCTATTCAGACAGATCACCTTATGTCCAATGTCAAGATTTTTTTTCTATAATCAGAACTGACGGAATTATGTCCAGTAATTATGGAATCGTTTGTAACGTTAATGTAAAACTGCACTAGCAAAACTAGCATCCAAATTAAATAAACAATTTTCTCTGGATGTACGAAGCAACTTGCCTTATTACTGTAAGTGATTGGGTTCAGTCCACAAGAAGGTGGAAGGGAATTCAAATACGTTGTCAGATGCATGTGAGAAGAATACTAAGATTAAGTAAATAAAAAACACACACATTGTTTCATCAGTATTCCCTGACAGTATCACTAGTTTGTTTTCCACTACTTATGACCATACGTAGTAGGAGACAGAAGTGAAATATTCCGTAGTAAGAACTTTCGTACTGGCTGTGATTCTCGGCTTGGCATTATCATTAACGTGAAGTATTTAGGAACGTGTTATAGTATTTTACAGGTTCAGTAAAATAGGCCACATATGTTTTTTTAGCCGCTGGAAGTCAAGACCTTGCAACATGTGTGGCCGAACTACATCGTCGCTTGCTCTATGTGATGATACTCCTCCCTTTCATAGCATTTTGTCACTGACACCTAAACCTCCAGATGTCAAACACTTAGATCAATACCAAACTTTGTGTGTCGATAGAGGATCAACATGCTACTCTCAGTGGTATTATATATATAGTAGAGAACAGGAAAATAAATAAACTACGTTCGTGGCACCTCTACTCCACGTTCCTTAAGCTTTCTTTGGTTCCTGGGATGTTGCAACCCCTGCTCACTTTGTCCCCACCCCTTAAAAAAAAAAGGAAGTTGTCAGTAGTGCTTGAGTTCGTCGAAACTAAAGTCCCGGGTTGGAACATCACTGACAACATTTTTTTTATACGTGAAATTGTTGCGTTGTAAATTGGCAGAACATTTTCCTGAATGTAAAATGTCTTTTCGGAGTTTGTAGAAACGTTGTTTTGGCAGTCTGCTTTCGCTTCGTTAGTCGATAGTACCAAACCTACAGATTACATTTGTGTAAACAGATGTGTTTTTATCTACACAAATGTACGTTACAGGTTTGCTACTTTCAACCAATGAAGCGAAAGCAAACCGCAAAAATAACATTGGTACAAACGCCGAAACGTTCTTTTACATGTCAGGAATATGTTATCCCTTATAAGAATTTCACGCGTAAGCTGTTTTAAAATAAATCGCGATCAGTGGGCTTCGAACTCGGGACGTTTAGGACGACGAGCTGACGCCTTACCCACTCACGTCTCACACTTCTCTATGGTGTATTAACACAGATACACTTCTCCTATACTCCACTGTGCTGGTGTTACTTTTAATTATCGTTTATGGACTACAGCACCCAGCACGAAGTAAATCGGTGTTTTGGTTGATACTCTATTGACACACAACGTTTGGTACCGATCTGAGTGTGTGATATCTGGAGGTTCGGGTGTAAGTATGAGAAATAACGACACAATTTAGATTTTCTAACTTCTATTTGCGTGTTGCCGAGACTACGATCTTCAGTGTTCTAATTTGTATGCACTGATATATCAATAACAAGAAAGGCGTAACTGAAGTATAACTTTGTAAACGTGCTTAAGCGTCATGTACATATAAATTACAAGATCTACGACTACACACAAAGAGCTGAAAGACCGCAGAATTTCCTCATTCTGCGACGGGAGCAAATCGAGCACTGGTTTAACACTGATGAAGACATAAAGTAAACGCAACTAGAAGTTATTTTTCTTATCTCAAATATTTGATCACGATGTATTCATAATTGAATTATTCACTGAAAGAAGCTGATTAGGGTTACTGCTGCTAGGGTACGTCTAGTACCTAGGGAGACAACATGAACTTAGGAAAGTTGGATGGATATAAATGATAACCTTGGCCGTTTTACCCTAAGAGGCATTACCTGTATTCTTCACTTTTCAACTCCAAATAAAATAGTGAATGATTTTAGTAGGATGAAGGAACTAATTATGGTGATTCAAACTTGATTATTCTATATCCAAGCTATCGATTAAGGATCCGAAAGGTTGCCAACTGATTAAAGGTATTTCTAGAGCCTCGCTCAAACTTCAGCCTACATGTGGTGTACTACATAATTAGAAACGAAAATTTGCTTTCGACGTCTCGTCGACTTCGGATCGGACAAAGGTGTACCAATAAACGGATCATAACCTTTTCAGGTGAACCATTCCGGCACCTGCTTGAAGTGGACTGAGAAAATGAATAAAATTCAGGTGAGAACGTTGAATGAGGATCCCAGCAGCTCGTGATGTATGAAACTTCAACGCGTTAACCACTTCGCCAAGACGGCCTTCTCTTCTTTCTCGGCCACAACTCAAAGAATACTTTGTATCTCATTAAGACATCAGATGTGGGCTGCTAGGCATTAGATACATTTGATGCACCGGTTTCCTTTCCCTCTTGGGGTCGTTAATCTAATGACATTCTTCTTAGTCTTCCCATATTAGCTCTCAAGTTGACTTTAATCAACTGGTGGGCAGAGGAAGTAAAGTATGGAGTGATATGAAGAAGGCATAGGAAGGACAGCCAACACACACACACACACACACACACACACACAGAGAGAGAGAGAGAGAGAGAGAGAGAGAGAGAGAGAGAGAGAGAGCCTTTACTTTGTTGCAGTTTTATTATTGTTATTATTAGTACATTATTTCGCTTGGGTTTACTGAGCCATACTGCAAACTGCTTGGTACAAATGTCAACTTATATATGCAGAGAAAACATAGTATAAAAAATGTGTACAATGGTTTTGAATTATTTGCTGTTTCATATATGTTAAATACTAAGGAATCTTCACATATCAAATGTAGTCAGAAAACCCGAAGTATTATTCAAGAGAGAATGAAAGGCATACACACAGAGATTAACAAGAGTATTCACTTAAAATAACAAACCATATTTCATATAAACACACTATTATTTCGTGTAAAGCAAATAAGGGCTTTCTTGAATGACACCTCAGGTTGGCTGCCGCATTATAAAATCAACTTCATTCAATATTTCGGCGATCCAGTTGTTCCCCATCTTTATCAGAACCCCTGTTGTGGAGTCCTCTTGAAAACTGATGCCAAGGTTGCAGGTCGTCGTAAAACACAGGCCTCTGAGGAGACTTCCGATTCTGATTACTACGAGAAAGAATAAAATTTCACACAGGAACTTTATTTATTCTCCTCGGTTCTGAGCCTGAGTTTTGCGAATGAAAATTTTGTATTGGCTGTCAATGAAATGTTCTGGGACCGAATAAGACTGAAATACCAAATTTTAAAAAAATTCTTGTGATTCATAAAAGTATTAGGGCAAGTAGGATCATATATGCTACATCATACATCAAACTCGTTTTACATCCTCTAATGACGTATTTTCACGGATGATCTTAAGAGATTTTGTTTGTAATGTAACTACTAAAATTCATAAACATTTTTACTTAAGTAACGGTAAATGTTAGTTAATTATTGTGTCATAAAATACTATAAAAATTGTTCACTCCAGCGGCGTCAGAAAGTACGTTGCACCTTGTTATGTCACGCCAAGTAAATTATATTGATAGCTGCATTAAACTTCAAACTAACACAGATACATGACAATGTTTTGCAACACAGTCATCAAAGCTCTGTAAACGAGACTCGAAACGTTTTATCAGTCGCTCACTTCCTCGACAATAGAAATCTTGAAACTTCCTGGCAGAATAAAACTGTGTGCCCGACCGAGACTCGAACTCGGGACCTTTGCCTTTCGCGGGCAAGTGCTCTATCATCTGAGCTACCGAAGCACGACTCACGCCCGGTCTCACAGCTTTACTTCTGCCAGTATCTCGTCTCCTACCTTCCAAACTTTACAGAAGCTCTCCTGCGAACCTTGCAGTACAAGCACTCCTGAAAGAAAGGATATTGCGGAGACATGGCTTAGCCACAGCCTGGGGGATGTTTCCAGAATGAGAGTTTCACTCTGGAGTGGAGTGTGCGCTGATATGAAACTTCCTGGCAGATTAAAACTGTGTGCCCGACCGAGACTCGAACTCGGGACCTTTGCCTTTCGCGGGCAAGTGCTCTACCATCTGAGCTACCGAAGCACGACTCACACCCGGTCTTCAATAGAAATCTTCATCGTCGGAAAATCTGTGATTGATGTGAATGCGTTCCTCGATACCTTCACTATGTCGTCTATGGTAGACGAGCAAGTCGATGGCCTCCCTAGGTGATCAGCATGACCCTCATGTGTCCGGCTTTGGTGAAACTATTGGCAAAATTTCACTGTTGTTGAATGCGGTATTGGATGTGGTCCATACAGCATCAGAATTCACCGTTTATTTATATGTTAGACGTTATGCCCACAATGATCGTAGTGTCCCACGTAATTCAAACTTCGAGTACGTGTCCAGTTGTTGCACGATTTCACGCTCGCTTGTTATCCCTATCACTGAAGATCTGTGTCTGCAGGACACCCACAGCATGTACTGTCTTCTGACAACGCGTCACACTTGTTACACCAGCATGGGTCGAGTTGTGTCACTTGCTTTTCCCACTCACTATGAATATGGCACTTTAAACTGTTTCTTCTATTTGCTACATCTCTCTCTCTCCCCCTCTCTCTCTCTCTCTCTCTCTCTCCGTCTCTCTCTCTCTCTCTCTCTCTCTCCGTCTCTCTCTCTCTCTCTCCGTCTCTCTCTCTCTCTGTCTCTCTGTCTCTCTCTGTCTCTCTGTCTCTCTCTCTCTCTCTCTCTCTCCGTCCGAACAGTCCATGAAGGCCCAACGGTACCGTCCGGCCGCCGTGTCATCCTCAAACCACAGGCTTCACTGGATGCGGATACAGAGGGGCATGTGGTCAGCACACCGCTCTTCCGGCCGTATGCCAGTTTACAAGACCTGAGCCACTACTTCTCAAACAAGAATGTCTTCAGTTTGCCTCACAAGGGCACCCCGCTTGTCAACAGCGTTCGGCAGACCGCATGGTCGCCCATCCAAGTGCTAGCCCAGCCCGACAGCGCTTGACTTCGGTGACCTGAAGGGAACAGATGTTATCACTGCGGCAAGGTCGTTGACTCTGTTTTTTATGGAACTGAAAAAAAGCACCTTCTTTCTGTTTCTCTGAAACGAAAACGTATTTTGCATTTAATGCACTACACAAATGTGACACGAAGAACATCATTACACCAGAGGTTAAAACTCTCCAGTGTGCAGATGATTTATGCCTTTTTTCTATACTTAAAGGCCAAATCTCTATGCCTGACTTCAGGCAGATATCCTTAAAACCAGGCAACGCAATCAGAATCAGCTTTTACAAGTTTTATTCAACTTCTCAGGTAGATGCACTATATGAAACATCCTTAATGTTCCGTTGGCAGAGGCTTTGGTATTCTGGTGCGTTTCCTCATTGGAAATGCGTAATCTTTGTCATCATATTTAGCCTTCTCTTCTTCGCTCTCTTCTACGTCTAGCATCTCTGCTGTGGATGTGCCGAATGGAGACTTCGCGCTACATCTGTAAAAGCATCGCTGTGTTTTTTGAGGAAATAAGTTATCTCTTTCTCTATAGATTAAGATATATTAATATTCTAAAGAATATTCTGTTGTCAATCTAGTTCAAAAATACTAAATTCAAACAGAAAATAACTCTGTTTCTCAAAACCATGCTTCTGCAGTTAAATGCTGAAACCTACATGTGATGAACAGAAAGCACGTGGCGTGGAGTACAAGGTACAAGCGAGAACAGCGAATTTACTTACTATTCTGAGCTACAAGAAAATAAAATTTTTTGTGTAGCCTAAACGCATCATAAGGAGAGAGGAGGATATTTGAGGACGCCTACGATAAAAAAAAATAAAAAATAAAAAAAAACATGAGCACTTGTGGGAATGGGAGCCATCAGTTTCAAAAAGGTTTTGCAATAAAGAGTCTTGATGTGTTTCCAATTAGGTGTAGGAAAACAGATAATTACTTACGTCCGCTTCCTTCTTGTGTGTTCTGAGAGTCGCAGATATTTTGCAGCTTACTTCTACCAAATGTAAGTGGGTTCGATGAACTACGGTTCATATGAACAACTACCAGACTAGCAGGAAGCTGAAAGTCTCGAAGACAGGAGAACCTTCTTGTTACTGGCTGGATCGCAGTGTTTCATTGACTTTACGTCCAGTTTCCGAACCCACCGCTGGAAATCTGAGGATGGTAGAACGACGTTCATCACACATCCAGAACCATTGGAATTCTTCACCAGCTTTCCAACTAAGTCTTCCAAACCAGTGATACATGATCTGAGGCCAATTGCAATAAAATTTCATACCTGTTCGGTTATTTCTCAATGTTTATCGTAAAATTTCAAATACCTGAATATTCATTTTATTGTCACGCTTTAGTTTGAATAGATTGGAACACGCTTTTTGAGTCCGAGACTACAGCAGGTTCTGGAGCCTCGCATAAACATCTAATGTCAGAACTTCTCGAATCGCTGCTGCTTCTGCAGTAAAATATGAACAACGTGGTGGCAACGAAGTTCTTAGGAATACTTCGGCTGAGGGAGAAGTAAGACGCATCTTTCTGCTGAAGTCTCTTGAAATTAAAAGCAATCAGTATAAAAGTGAACAAAGTGCGTCAGTAAAGTTTAAAGTAGGCAATGAAACTGGAACTCATTGTGCCAAAGCAATTTTTCATCGTACTGTCAATAGTAAATAGCGAGATTTTACATCTGATACTCGAATGGATTTCTAAGTTGGTCTATGGATGTATCTGTTTGAACCCAACTGTAGATACTGTGCACTGAGCCTAATGCTTTCACCAGCAGAGGTCAGACACTCCTCATTTCCGATGTAGACCTTGTGTGCGGAAGACACCCTCATTTGTCGCAGGAGCATTAACCTGTATTGGGCTGCTGCGCTACTTGGCTATTAAAATATGCCTCGAAGTACTGACGTCGAACATGCATCGGAGATTCAACAACTTCTCCTAGTAAGACATTCTTGTAAGTTGATCGCATTGCTCCAAGGCCCACAAGCCTGCACCCGAATTGTACTAAGTCAAATTGATGAAGTGCACCTTTCGCAGCAGTATAGTATAACGATCATTCTAATCGATTATGCAGAGGACGAATACTATGTTACAGTGTGCACACCGTCAAGTCCCAGCTGCAGGACTCATTGCGTTAATGCTGTTTCTTTTCGTAGTTACATAGTGGGCTGAAGAGAACTATAGAAAATTTCTTAGTCAGACTGTTAGATCGTTGGCAGTCATACAGTCATTGAACGTGTAAATGGCTCTGCCTGACATGAGGCATGGAGATTTGACCTTTAATTCTAGAAAAAAGCCATAAATCATGTCCATACTGGAGAGATTTAACCTCTGCTGTAATTATGTTCTTCATATTTCGCGTGTATATTAAAAACAGAATAGTGCTCTGATTTGAGCATTTTGGGAGCTTCTTGAGTTTGTATGAGTAATTTTTTTTTTAAATTCTTACACACATGGTACTGCGCTTTGGAAAGATTTGAACGCAAAAGAAAATAAGTCTTTCAAGAGCTCTTTTAATAAACGGCGACAAGCCGACAACGGGATGGGTACGTAGAAAGTTCCATGCACCGATTTAGATTAGGGAACTGTAACCATTATTTGAACTGTTCAGGGAGGTAGCAGCCTCGAATTCAGATGTCGATAATGTTCGTAGAAAAGTCGTGAAGGGACGATTTGTCACGAGAGAGAGCACAGGACAATGCACATAATCCACTCCAAGGACTGAATTCGAAGAGGACTTCCGTATTTAATTTATCTATTTCATCTGAGACGAGAATCTTAGGAAATGATCATACGCGATGACTGCTAGGGGGGATTTATCCAGTTAAGATGTTTCACAATTTTTAAAACATGTTAGTTTGAGCGTTTATATCCCAGTTGCACGGGTAATCTTCCACAGATGAGAAAACGTTACCCTTCTTATGTTCTAGTCGACGTTCGGCAGTCTCTGGTGAGTATTCCGTATTCCACCGCGCCACGCAGTTCGTAACATGTAACTAAGTGAAATGTCGCTTTTGACACTACTGTTGCATTTAATATTGTGAAGAATTTGTAGTGAGATATTTACACTGAGCTGGTCTCTGGTAAACTTACTTCAGCAACTGTATTCTCACTTTTTGAAAGAGTGCCAGTTTTTGTTATTTATGTCCCAATGTATTTAGGAAAGAATTCCACGTCTCTTATTGTCGCTACCATTGTCCAAGTAACAGGAAAAATTACCTGATCCTGATTTTTGATGCAATATCGACCGAGTAAAGATATTCACTTTTGGTGGCAAGCATTACGTGAGCCACTATTGTGACGAAGAGACTCCGGGATAGGAGAGCCGTCGTTGAGGACTATGTGGTGACTGTCTTCCATTACCTTAGGTGAGCTCTGTCCTGGGTCTCTTGTACACGAACTTCCCTAAATAGAGGTGTGATCGATGAAATTCGAACACAGCTCAAGTTGGAGCAACAGTTCTTTCCACTCTTACTTCACGTATCTCAGTTCTCGGGGATTAATAACCAGCTAACGGGGTGGATAATACAGATCATAATTTAATTCGTGCTACCGACATCTGCAGTCCTGCAGTAAGTTCCTCCCTAGCAGGACAGCGGCAGCCCCTTTAGAGTTGAGTCTGCCTGAACTAATAACAAAGAACCAACTACAGGTGATATGCCTATCTAGTTTGGATCACGTTTCGGAAATCCAAGCATCAGACACATATTTAGATGGAGTTCTTGTTTCAGGCTCTCTCTGTTGTCTACGGCTGACCGAACATGCCACTGAAGAACCATGAAAATAATGATTGTAAATGATGCTTAGAGTTAAAATTCTTACGCCTCTCGTACCTAACTCTGCTCTGGTAAGGAAATACACCTCACCTGTTAACATGATACTCCAGATATTATCTCTGAGTTAACTGCAGCTGCCATTCGTCGTGGACGTCCTGAACACTGACACTGTGTTACGGCTTGGTAATATGGAATTTCAGTTCGCCTAGGATAAACGAAGCACGAGGGTACTGTGTGAGCCTCCATTGTGTCTCATAACTCCTCACTTGATGTAACATAAAACTAATTCGAAAACATCTGCATACCCGCACTGTACGATATTGCACTTCACCACAGACCCACTGAACGTGAAGCATTGACCGAAATATATAATTCATTTTTTTCTCAACGTTTGGAAAAAAACACGTCTATTAACGCAGATTTTACATTTTCAAGAGATTACTCCAACAAACTGAGGCGAGGGTCAAGTCCTTGTTAGAGCCAGTCCACAAAAAAAACTCTTACTTTCTGATTGCTATGTAGTCCACGTTTGAGGCGGCGTCATCGTTGTCTTAATGTGTAGGCACTGGTTTACGCCTATAGTGATTTTGTTTTGGCTTCTCAGGTGCTACGCAGCATATTGTGCTGTTCGTGTCTTCCCTGCAGGAAGAAAACAAAGAAAACGAAGAAAACTAAGCAAGCGACGCCTTATGTGGAGCGCTACACAAGTAGAAAAGAGTGGAAGAAAGACCTTGATGCTGGAATAATGGATCTGAACATGGTGAGCAACTCCTAGACGTATCAAAAACGGCACAGCGATGTTAAAGCATTACTGACATTAGTAATAATGCTTACTCTAGTAGCAAAATCTGTTCTTTTAACTTCCCAGATTTTTTCAATATTCCAACTATTTGTTTTAGTTTTCTGGTTTATATTAAATCTTAAATTAGACCTTACAATTACACACATTTTCGGTATCTACTTCTAATTCTGGAGAACTGTTGTTAGACTTTATTTGATATCTTTACTTTCTCAACGTTAATATAAAATCGACGAGATGGCTGCAATTATTACCTTGAATTTCCAGGTACAGTTCTTTATTTTATGCACTTCAAAGATTATGATGGTTGTATCACGTTACGTTCATCTGAACAATCAAGGAGACGCTCTCCTTTATTGTTTGTGGTGCACTGTCCAAATCTATTTGCCCTCAGCCATCCACGATCACTTCCCATTAAGAGGTTCAAATCTCACCTTAAGATAATATTACGTATTTTTCATAGCAAGTGAACATATATTTAAATGAGAAGCGTAGTATTATATAGTCGAAATATTTGTCTTATGAGAGGACAAATACTAACAATGAAATAAATCCGTATAAATAAAATAATGGGTATGTTATTGATAATTGCAAACCATATAATGTCTGTTCGCTTCCATTATTAATTTCTGCGGCAGTATTACCATAAACATATGTTTTAAACGGGTTTCGTTCACCTGGTTTGCATTAGAACTCTCCTTGCGTTTATTAATAGGGAAAATTTGACTGAAAGCATTGGAGCTTACGAATACTTGCTTGTTTTTCCATTTGATAACACTGCTACCTTATTCGATGGAGAAGTACTGACTATGTGGCAAAGTGGAGGTTCTGGAACTATAAATATACAAGAACAGTTGCCAAAGAAACTCAGATGTTACCAAAATACTGGAAACCATTTAGGCCATTTAAATATATTTTGTAACGGTAGATCAAGTATGTTTACTTAAGGAGGTACCTAAAGAAACATTTGCCCTATAATAAAACAATAATTCAAAAAATTACGATATACAGAGGTAGCGATATTGTGGGTGTGAATCATTAAAGAAAGAAAGATAGCGTAACCTTGGAGCAACTATACAATTTCACAAACTATTACACCGTGCGATGAATCTGAATTATTATATGTGGCTAAATTTATTCGATGTAATAATTTATCAGGACACCGAATTTATATGTTATTAACAATGTATTACACTAATTGATTTAACTTAGAAGATGATTTAGGGAGGTATTATTAGCATAATTTTATATTTTCGTTTCCAAGTTTCATGTTTATATTTGCATACAAAATTTACTACGTACTTAATGTTCCCATCTGTGCATACACATCTACTGCTGTACTTACTAAGCAAAACATCATCATAGACGTTATACACAGCCTGGGGCACAGATAATCAATTATGCTTATGGAACATGAGGCTCTTGACGGGTTTCATTCTTCTTCATTGTCTAATCTTTTTATATCACTATGTTAACCACACTGCATCGGCAAAATCTGCTTATTATCTTTTAAACTTCGCACTTACACAAAAGTTTTGGTTTCAAGTGGCCGTTAACTATTTTAGGATTTCTTAGCAGCAGTCCCATTAACCTGCGTCCAACCCTGTTGAGCATGTTCCATTAAAGGCTTACCTCACCATTTCACTCTTGTACCTCTCATTTCTCTACTTTATTTGATTTCTTAATTTATAACCGCTCCCTATAACACTATGTAACACATTCTTCAGAATTTACACGTTCGGACTGAGTATGTAATATAAAATCCATTCGAGTGTCGTAAGTGCAATCTCTAAGAGTATTCTTGTGTGTTAGTTATATGCAATACTACGTGAGTCAGTAATGGCAAAAACAAAACACCCACAGTTTATGGAGTACGGGCGCTTCAGAGAGAGAAGGGAGTCAGAATATCCGTCCATCTTCGAGATCTTTCCCTGTCAACCGACTCCAGGACCTGCCCCTCGCATCAAGAAAGAAGAGAATAGCAAGGACGATACTCCGAAGGACGGCCGTGCAGAGGTGAGCAAACATCAATACTACTGGGTTTGCATCGCAGAATCAGTCACTCTCCCAGACAGCTCTCTCATTTTTACTTGTGGGACTAAGTAAGGAACGCACTTTGTTGTAATCCATTAATAAAAAATAGCTGTGGTTACAATATCCTAAAATATATGTAACATACAACGGAATGATATTGCTGTGGAAAGTACACTTCCGTTGTAAAATTACAAGGATACGGAATATACCACTCGTTTGAAACACAAGCTAAAAACGCATGTTAACAGTCGATTCAGTATCCCATGTGCATTCGATATGCTACCTCAACTGTCCAGTACACGATGTACAATCATACGGAGTGTTAGCTTCAATACCTGTTCATGAAACTAAGTCTGCTATGAACTGCAGTGGGCAAATGTTGTCGGTAATAAGAGGCACAAATCCGACTTCAACTTCTACTCAGTAGCTGCAGGAGAAATACACACGATACCAATGCGACGTAATATGTTTTACAGTTCCAGTGCTTGTGGCCTCCATCAATGCGACATGCGGAATAAGGTTTTGAAACATGAAGAATAGTTAACAAGAATATAAGTAACCAGACCAAACCACATGAAGATATAACAGAGAGTTGTATAGTGTGGGGGGCTCTTAAACAAAAGGTAACGATATTGACGTAATCTCTTTGTGTAGCCTTCCAGAATGTGAATTCGTCGTAAAGTAGGCGGCGTCATAGAACTTTATACGTATATTCACGTGACGATCAGAGGATCAAGTGAGAGAAATTAAGGTAACAGAGAGTATTATAAATATAAATATAGGTTCTCACTAGCAAATTTTGTTGTTTACAGTTGCGTGCGTATTTTGCTAAGTTCTTGCTGTACGTATACTTCTGCTCTACTTTCGCAATTAGTGAACAAAAATGCATCATAAACGTTATATACAAAACGGATCACAGACAGTGTCTTTGTGTTTCGAGTCATAAATCTATTGACTTATTTCAGCTTTCTTCATATGTTGTGTACTACACAGTGCGAGGACAACAATCTGGTGTTTATACAATTTGACACCTTCACATTCTTCCCCTTTCAGGTGCGGGTTACATTATTCCTAGATGCCTTATCATTAATCGTGTCAACCAACCTTTATTTTGTTAAGTGTGCCGCATTGAAACATTCTGTACCCTTTTCATTCGTGTGCTTCTCAGTTCCTTAACTCTATTTGATATATTATTTTTTGACAAACGCCTACAGCATCACATTTCACATTCGTTATTAGACACAGTTATGGTCTGCTTACTTAATATACCATCTGTTTAACAAAGCTAAGTCAGTTGTCTAAAGTTTTCTTCTTTTAGACATATGGCATCATAGCTGAATAAGCGATAGTAAAGTCAAACCATCCACAGGACCATGCTGTTGGGCGCGTCAAGAAGAGAAAGGCAGCCAAAGAAACATCACCGTCTGATGACCGCGAGCGCAAACACACCGAGCAGCGTCGCCGTCGCCGCAAGAGACGTGAGAATAAACTGGTCGCGACGCCGCAGGAGGGCCCTGCTGGGGTAAGTCAGCGTCATTACTGCCATGAAGGGCAAGCAGGGAGAGACGGGTAGACAGGTTGAGAGCTAAGAAACAGCATCTACTTCTTAAAATGCACGCACTGCACAATCAGCCACTCTGCCAGATAATGTCTATCGAGAATTTCTGACGTTGCAGACATGCCTCCTCGACTATTAAATCAAAAAGGACAATTTAAGGTATTCACTTTATTACAATCTAATGATAGATTGGTTACAAGACAATGATGTAAATCTTGGTTCCTACCGATAGCTATTATTGTGGGATTAAAAGGCCCGGTGTAAAATATCCACGGGTTCGTATTATAACACTTGTGTGGAACACAGCAGCTTCAAACAGCTTCATGTGCGCAAATTATAGATCTGCAGATGTTTGAGTCACAACTGACCAATGACTGCTGCCAGTCGGAGGCACACCTGTCCATCAGTATCGCAGATTTGAGGTAATGGTGTAAGACTAGCGAATGGCATCCAGTGTCGGCGAATACATTATAGATGTAGTTAAAAGTGTGGAATGACGGAGAGTGACACCGTTTGACTCATTTTTAACGCAAGTATGCCGATAACCGTTTTATGTGATTTATGTAAGCACAGAGAACCGCAATCCGATTGGCCGACGTGAATTTAACTGAACACATACTGATTTCGCGAATTGTACCTTAAGCAACTCGACCCATCACCTGGTTAAAGTTTCTTGTGGAAATACCATCATTGTTCAGCTTGTCTCTTACAGCGACATGAAATATCGCCTATGTATCAGACTGGAGAGCTGAACTGCTCGATTGGTTCGCTCAGCAAAGGGTGAGCTCAAGTACCTCTAGCTCCAATTTGATTGCGTCTTTAGCTATTTGCTAACAAGGAAAGAGAAATTCAGCTGCACGGTAACTATAAATCGTAGTGTCATACTGTCGCCCAGCCAGTCCCAAAATGAGCACAAATACTTACGCCAGGACCTATCACATCAAAGAGAAAACTGCCAAGTACATAAAGATAAAGGTATAAGTGATATTAGCCCAGAGTGATATTAGTCCAGAGTGATCCGCCGATCTTGATGCTTTGTTCAACCTTCGACATTGTCTCCTCAGAAATTGACGGTCTCCCGCTCCCTTTGTTCGTCGTGAATTTCGGTCCGACCAGCTACAAACTCTCTACAACACTTACCCACATTTTTGACATCCATGCACGACTCGCCATACATTCCGTCAATTGGCTAAGGATTTCAATCGGCGCAGTGCCCTTTGCCTTCAAAAGCTGAATAAATGTGCGCAATTCGCACTTCGCGGTAACATCCAACGAGAGCTCCATTCTCAACAGCGCTCAAGCCAAGACTGAGCGCCTCAGAGCGATGTGGGCAAGTTTACACACAGCTCGTGACTCACTCTTCATAACATCGTGACCAATTGCAACACAAACAGAGTTCTGTACTTATAAAAAAATAGGAGACCTTACTTTTGGATTACCCTCGTAACACTAGATTTCCTTATTATTTCCTGAATCTGGGCGATTGTTTAAATGAGGAGAGGGGAATCCTACTGACTACACGTTGAACACAGACCACCAGAAGAAGGGAGCGTGTGTCGATGTCAGGCCACAGTATACTGCATGTGGCGTGAGCTCCACGGCAGAGGCACTGCCCGTGTCTGCATCCTAAACGATGGGAAGCTGATCTGTACGTTTTAGCTTGGCGTGTCCACTGGCGCAGAGCAGGCATATCGCCAGTTAGCAGCTACAGGTCGTGTTCCCATGTTCTCGGAACTCCTAGCCCCACAACGGTGAAAAGGTAAGATTGGAGTGGGACGAAAGACCATCTGGATCTTATGTGCTTAACAGCACGGCTCCCTGAGATGACAGGCTGCAGAGAAGCTAACTGAAATTTTGTTGACTCTGATAAGAAACGTGCGAACACTGACATAGGATAATGCAAATAAATTCTGGAGAGGAAGCATAGAACTCGAATGTGTCTACATGGAGAAGGCCTGATTGGCTTAACGTGATATAGGACAGATGGTAGGAGTCATAAGTTGCCTGTTTCTCAGCTCCAGCGCAATGAACCTATGACTAGTTTATTATGTTAAACTAAATAGGGAAGGGAGATTTTTGCACTGTTATAAGGGATCTGATTGGCTGGTACTCAGGAGAGTAGGAAGCGATTTGTTTATCGGTAAGGTCACCCGATACAGATACTTCTGACTTCCATATAGGTATGTCGATGGCTTCGTCGTAAACTCACAAAGGGAGCTTCCTAACGAAAACGTAATTTATTTTTACATTATTATGCAGAATCTTGTGCCAAAGAAAACTGTTACTTTCAATTAAAAGTGAATCACGTGGAGTTATTAACTACCTATATGTCAGATGCCCTGATAAAACATTACTCGTTATACTGAAAGTACTTAGTGACACATAGTAGATTTTCGCGCTGTTTCTGTATAGTATCAGAGCCCCTATATCTGCTGTAAGTTTATTAACACAGCACAATTATATTAGTTCACACCTGTCATATTAGAGCCCTTTAAATTGTGTACATTGTCCTTGCTCTTATTTAGTATCGTTACGTGCTAAAGCTTCAGTTATTATGGTGGTCACAGATGAAGTGGACATACAGATTGGATGACATCTGGTTTCGTCCTGGGAGTAATCCTATCAGAACCTGCACCAAGGCTCCTGGGCCATCTTTGATTCGCTCCAGTGAGAGGCAGTAACACATTTTTCCTAGTTGTGCCGTTGACGTCGTGTGTGCTCTACGGACTTTTATTAGTAGTATTTCACACAAATAGCCTGGCTAAGTTATGTATTGACGAACTCATTCTTATCTCATCATGGAAAGAATTGTTGATGGGATTATAATAAACCAGAAAAGACTGCACAGATGCTTTTAATTCGTCACTTCTGTTTTAAAAAACTTAAGTTGTTCTCGCTATGCCATTTGTGTCAGTCACTGAGGATTTCATTAATATAATTGGAATGTACCCGCAGTCTGATTAACTTCGACTAACTCTTACCAAGTTTTCTGCTATTGCAAGGTAGTCACTTCACTTCTACAATGTACGTTAGTTGAGTCATCATTTTCTTGCAGGCATAAATCGCCGAATTGTTGTAACTGATTCCGAGGGCTTTATTGGTTCCCTACTGTCTCATGAGTGCAACTGATGGTATATGGGGCGTCATTAATACTCAGCTTGTGGTTTCGTACGAGTATGTCCTACTGAAGCGTTCAGTTCGGATCACTCTGGATGATCTCTGCACGTTGGTCCCTGAGGTTTCCCGAAGCACCGCTCACAGAATTTTAACGGAATCATTGAACTACCGGAAAGTATGCGCAAGATAGGTGCCACGCATGCTGACTGTGGACCACATGCGGCAACGAATTGATGCTTCCCGCGCATTTCTTCACCGCCTTGCAGCCGAACAGCACAACGTTCTGGACTCAGTTGTTATTAGTTTAAAAGAACATTTGGCCGGAATGTGATTCAACTCCGACGACAAGGTGAGAGAAGAGGTTCATAACTTTCTGAACAGCATGGCGGCGAGCTGGTATGACATGGGCATACAAAAACTGCCACAGCGTCTACAAAAATGCGTCTACAGACATGGTGATTATGTCGAAAAATAGCTAAATGCTCAAGCTGTAAACTTATTTAAACCATTGTAGAAACGAACAGGTCTATGTACTTATAAAAAAATAGGAGACCTTACTTTTGGAATTGCCCTCGTAGATACGAAAGCCACTGACGTCAGTTTCAACAAAACTCTTATTTCTTGCTTGGAATTGATTTAGATTCGGTGGGTTAGTGAAGTTAACGGAGTCTGACTATGGCACTAGACAGGGTTTACGAAAACTTTTGCATAACACCCTGGTTTGAGATACATGCTTACTTTACTATGTATTTGGCATACGTAAGTTTGTGCTGTACTGTGTTAAGGAGTAAAGAAAAAAACCTTCACGAAAGTTAACTACAAAACAGGCCACGAAAAATGTCTCATATGTTTAAATCTATCACTTAAGAGGCTGGTTTCATTCTTCTGTGTGATCTAAACTCTATGTCTTCTCACACATCATGCACTTATTCGGTAGTAAAATGTTTCTTATCTTCCAATCGAGGCACATCATCTCAGCTTTTCCTATCAAGTGCCTGAGTGACTATTCATGGATAAGATAGAAATATTCGTGTCAACCTACGACTGATCATCGACCTTTAGTTTTGTATCCCACAGTTCTCTACCTTATTTAATAATCCAGTTTTTAAATGACTTCTTCTTATCGCCTACACTTAAGGGCTGCTAATTTAATGTATAATCTGTTTAAGAATGCTAAGAGAAGTATCTAAAGCTTTATGTATTATAGAAATATGCCATCCTAACTTAGTAAGTAACTATAGGATCAAACCACCCACAGGTCCACGTTATTGGGCGCTTCAAAGTCAATAAGGTCGTAGAAGATAATCCACCGTTAAAGGATCAAGACACCGACCTGGCCACACAAAGAGAGATATACTCCGAGGAACGAGATATAATACTGGTCGATGCGCCGCAGGAGGGCCCCAGTGAGGTGAGTCGACTTATTACTAACATTATGAGTATGCGTGTGAGTGAGATGAGGAAACAGCTACGTCTCTGATTGTACTCGCAGCAGAATTAGCCACTTAGACAGGTGTTATCAATCGAGAAAATCGTCCCACCGCCACACCTTCACCTGCCCATGTTAGGCAAAATTTTCTGCCTGACTCATGTAGTACTATCACCGTCAGAGGGTGGTACGGGACTACAAGTCCCACCGCCATACCTCCAAAGTGAATTGCAGTGACGCAGTCTGCGTCACTGCCCTGTGGAAATTTACTACCTCACCAACACAGTTAGACCGCAATAGACCGGTGATGCTGTATTGTAACATATCACCCCTCATGACTTGCGCACATCTCCACGACTGTTAAATGCAGTTGTCCCTCATCTTTACATGAAGTACTGACAGACTCATTCACGATATTAGAATCCAATAATATAGCAATCATGGCTTCGAAGACGCAAGTGTAAATATAAAGTACAACCCACAGGGAATGTAATATTATGTTGTGAAACTGACACGGGTTCGGCAATTATTACTCGTTTTACAGACGCTAGCCTACAACGATTGTGAGTCCGCCAACGATAGAACCCCGTCATGACGGGTCTCAACGGTCCGAAGGCTGCTACCAGTCGGAGACACAACCGTTTAGCAGTACTGCACTTACCAGGCAATGCTGTGTAAGATCAGCAGCTGAATTTCAGTTTGCGACAAAGTCATAATTGACCTAGTGCAACTTATGGCATTTTCTGTGGAATACCTTTCATGATTGGCTTGTCTCTTACAGAGATGTAAGACTTCGGCAAAATATCCTACTGAATCATAGCTGAAAAATTCTACAGTTGCTAGTGAGGGTAAGAACGTCTGGCTACAGTGCGATTGCTGCCGTTGTCATTTGCTATCAAGGTTAGCGGAAGTTCTTTAGTTTCTGCTGTGTTATGAATATCAGGACCACAGTAGCATACACTCGTCTGGGCAGTCACATCTTCAACAGTCACATTAGCGCAAAGAAATATCACAGTAAATGGCAACTTCCTATGCACTTATATACAAATAAGTACAATTAGGCACACATCTTAGTGAAGCAGAGCCCTTCTGCGTGCTACGCAGCAGCCAGTGGATGTGAAACCAGCAGCTGCGATTAACTGCCGCCATGAATACCACTAAAGAACATGTGAAACGGTAAAGGACGGATAAGGCAGTCACAACAGTTACAACACTTCAACGATTATTGCCTACAAGAAGGTTATTATATCCCATCTAAGGCGGATGGTGGAAATGGTATAGTTACTGCATCTAGTACGTTCGCTTGATAACGGTACTTTGGTATGATCTCTTCAAACAACTGAGCAGGATATATTCGGCCACATAAACATCCCATCTGTGTAAATAAATGATCGTCTGACCTAAAGAACATTGTCATCTCTCTTCCAACACTGCTCAGACAATGAGAGCTCACTTCGATCCAATTACGTGGGGATCTCCTTTGCTCTGTTACAACACTTCTTCGGACGTTGAAACAAGCGTGGTCTTATAAAAGGATTGTCAGTCTATACTATCAATTTAACTTGATAAGAAGTGCAGGGCCCAGGTTACGAGAAAGTATATTTGCCTCTCATTGAGGCGAACGATAGGTTTCCCACGTGTCTCCATGCAGGTTCTGCTAGAGGTACTATGCCAACATTAGTTTTCAACACCATAAAACTTAAGTTTTGGAACCAAAAAGATCATTAACAGGGTATTACCAGATCGTTAATGGATGTTAGTCTGTAAAGTGGAATTATTTTGTTTTCTATAGATATAGGCTGCTATAGAATTAAGCTGATTAAGTTACAGCTAGAACAATAGTGAAGATTATACTCTGTTCCAGACTGAGCAACAAGTTAGAGGTAAAACGTACAAATTATGATTTAACGTATTAAAAAACATTTACTTTGACACTGCTGTCGCGGATTGATAAAAAATTTACTCATAGACGGAGGTTAACAGAGCAGCGTGTGCGAGATACACTATGTGATCAAAAGTATCATAACATCTGGCTGAAAATGACGCCCTCCATCGGTAATGCTGCAATTCAATGTGATGTTGGCCAACTCTTAGCCTTGATGACAGCTTACACTCCCGCAGGCGTATGTTCAATCAGGTGCTGGAAGATTTCTTGGGGAATGGCAGCCCATCTTAACGGAGTGTTGCAGTGAGGAGTGGTATTGATGTCATTGGGTGAGGGCTGACACGAAGTCGGCGTTCCAAAACCTCCCAAAGGTGTTCTATAGGATTCAGGTCAGGACTCTGTGCAGGCAGTCTATTACAGGGATGTTAATGTTGTGTAACCACTCCGCGACAGGCCGTGAATTATGAACAGGTGGTTGATCGTGTTGAAAGATGCAATCGCCATCCACGAATGGCTCTTCAAAAGTAGGAAGCAAGAAGGTGCTTAAAACATCAGTGTAGGCCTATGCTGTGGTAGTGCAGCGCGAACCAATAAGGAGTGCAAGCCCTCTCCATGAGAAAAACGACCACACCCCATCACCACCGCCTCCGAATTTTGCGCTAGCCAGTGACGCTCACCGAGCATTCGCCATACCCACACCCTGCCATTGGATGGCCACATTGTGTGCCGTGATTCGTCACTCCCCACAACGTTTTTCCACTGATAAATCGTCCAATGTTTCCTCTTCTTACACCAAGCGAGGCGTCGTTTGGCATTTACCGGCGTAATGTGTGGCTTATGAGCAGCCGCTCGACCATGAAATCCAAGTTTTTTCACCTCCTGTATGATGGTGTGGATAGTGTCTGCTTATTACACGCTACGACCCTCATCAACTGTCGGCGGTCTGTGTCAAAACAGACGAGGACGACCTGTATCCTTTTGTGCTGTACGTGTCCCTTCACGTTTCCACTTCCCTGTCACACCGGAAACAGTGGAGCTAGGAATGTTTAGGAGTATGGAAATGTCTCGTACAGACGTATGACACAAGTGCCACCCAATCACCTGACCATGTTCGAAATCCGTGAGTTCTGCAGAGCGCCCCATTCTACTCTCTCACGAAGTCTAATGACTACTGAGGTCGCTGACATGGAGTGACTGGCAGTAGGTGGCAGCACAATGCACCTAAAATGGAAAACGTATGTTTTGGGGGTGTCCGGATACTTTTGATCACACAGTGTAGCTGCATTTCTCCCCTCACATGTAGCACAGGCTAATTACTCCAACATGTACTCATTTCCGGACTTTCAAAGCGTCTTGCCATTAGTTGTTCCACTTTCAAAACTTATCATGATCTCCTTCTTCTTCTTTGGTCTTTAACTATCAGGTTGGCTATCAGCAGCTTTCCAAGCATTTCTGTCTCCGGCCTTTTTCTTGAGTGCAGTATAGGTGGTGGAACTTGTGTCGTCCATGATACGGTTGATGTATACTAGACTATATTTGTCTCTTGTGTTCTTCCTTTCTCCTGTCCTTTCAGCAACACCTTTAATGACACCATAATGTCTCAGCACAAAGCTGACACATGTGGTGTTCAATAAGCTTTAGCAGACATAGCTGCGCGTTATCTACCCTGCAGTGCACCAGTTCGTTTAATACGTTCTTTTCACAGAAGATCTTGAGCCTTCTGCAATTGAACCACATATCGAAGGCTATGATTTTTCTTTCCGCCTCCTCGTACGTCCGTATTTCACATCTGTACAGCGGCACTGTCCACATAATATCTTTATGGGGTCTTTCCTCAGGTATCGGACTATGAAACGAGATGTGTTAGGTTCCTTCTCTTGTTGAAAACAGCTGTTGCCTGGTTTATCTGGCTTGTAACATCCTTCCTTAATCCGTCTGAGGGTGGTTTTACTCCATAGGAAGCAAAGGGATTCTACTGTCTCCAGTCACTCTTTGTTAAGTGAGCACTGGGCAACGGTATTTTGTCTACTCATCGAGATTTTTGCCTTAACTTCATTAATTTGCATGTTAGGAAGAAATGGGGCTGACTTTCATATGCATCTCGGTTCTGCAGTTCCGCTCATTCACTTAACACTGTAGTACCATCAGAAAATCTCAACATGTCTGTTATCTTACCTTCAATTTTAATTCCTACTACAAGTCGTAGTTGGTCCCCAAATTCATCTAGAGCCCTCTGAATGTATCCGCTGAATAAGATAGCTGAAAGTGAACAGCCCGGCCGTACACCTTATTTAACAGTGGCTTGCTCTTCATGTTATTCGCTTCTTATCACAGCCATCTTTTCTCTGTAAACTTACTGCAGTACTCCTCTGTTCTGATACATTATGCCATTCCCTTTCTCAGCATCTCAAAAATCTGTCGCTGGACTACACCGTCTAATTCTTTGTATTTGTTGACATAGGTAATATACAGTGTCCTGCGAGGTATGATCAGTCTTCAGAGATGGGACAGCACGGTCATTCGAAGCAAAAGAGACTAGTAAACATAAACTGTAAGACTCGTAGTTAAGATCTACAAGCACTTGTTTTGTGGAAGGGATGTCTTTCACACCGGTGAAACTGAACACGTGCCCAAAGGTCTGAAGGTCAGCACTCTACAGCCCATATTTACAGGAAATTTCTTTCGTGATTTAGGCCATACATACGCCTCTCAAAATACAGACGGCCAAGACGAGATTTCGTTACAATATCGAAGATGAAGTGCTCATAGCAGCATTTTAGAGCCCATGTTTAGTAGACGGGTAAGCTTCGGATGATCGTTCCTGTCATACACCTGAATACTGACCATTCCTCCTACGACACACTGCTGCATTCTTGGCTCTTGCTTAGTCTTGTCTCAGGTATTAACCGTAACCCAAGTATTGCTTCTCGTGTGCCTACAGCTCCTCTAAAGCCAAATTGATCTTCCGTATTTTGTACACTTATCCTTTCTTCAGTCCGCATGACAATGATAGAGGTCACGATCTGGGTGGCGTGTGTTATCAAATTGATGGTGCTGCGTTGTTCACATTTGTTTGCAGATTCTTTCTTTTGTGTTGGCTCTGTAACTATTCTTCGATGTCTGTTCGGTGTTCCCTGGCTTCGTATGTAATTAGAACGAAATGGAACTGTTCTTCATGCAGCTGTTGTCTATCAGCTTTGACGAATTCTGCTGGATTATCACCATACGTAATTATTGTCTACTTTCCTTCCTGATTGCTGAATTGCTAGGTGACAAACGTATCTCACTCCCGTCTCAGCTACTGTATGCCTGCGAGATCCTGAGACCTTTATAATTGCACTTTGTTTTATGCACGAGTATGGGATAACATCACACCCTGTATTTTATCACTGTGACCCTCAGAAATTGAATTCCTACCGATTTACTTTTGCCTTGCAGCAGTCTGTCTTCAGAGTCCTAAGGTCGGAAATGACTTACTCGTCCCCATACCTCCGCGCTAACTACATTCATCTCCCCAGAAATTCTCCGCTACCGATGTCTTCATTAATTCGTATTACATTTTTCGTTACCATTCCGTTTTCATTGAAACTTAAGAGCATTTGGTCTGTCTGGGAATGGGAATATTACATGTTTTTCAAAGAATGAGTGTATTTTGCCTGCTTAGGATGTTTTACATATCACGTTTAACACCTTTTTCAGGTTCCCTACCAGTGATCTTAACAATTTTGAAACACTGTAGTGTACGCCAAGGGTCTTTCTTCGAATTGGGTCTTTTACTGCTGTGTAAAACTCTTTTTAGTGTACCTTATTTCACTTAGAATCTTCATCCATTCCCTTTTTTAAGTTGGTTTACATTGTAGGACCCATTCATACGTTAAACCCAGCTTTCAGATCTCCGTCCTTTCGTTCGTAATGGCTTGCCAGGTAAGCGTTTGATATTTATGCATCTGAACCTCTCTCCTCTAACGGTTTCCATAATTTTCCCATATATGGTATCTAACTTTTCGATTGTTATACACGCTTCTATTGTTCCGCATTTCTTCTGTATCCAGCCTCGTTTTCCCGTTTTTAGTTCACTGCAAAACTTATTTTTACGTGTGTGTATTCATGTTTGAGGCTTCATTTCTTGTTTTTCTTTTTAATTTTCTTCTTTAAACAGTTAAAACCAGCATGTGGTGAATTAGACAAGAATTCTATTGGAAATAATATTTTTGCCCATTTGATTCTCAACTGCCCTCTCTATTTCATGTGTTCAAGTTTTCCATTCGTCTTCTAATGCAATGCTTCCCCTTTGTCAGTGGGTTTTAGACTTACCTCTGGCCATTTTTCCAGATTTCAATCTTTCTGCAGCTGCTTCAATTTCAATTAGACCGTAATATCCAACAAAATATGGAAGTAGTCCATAACTGCTACTGGAAAAAACAACGAGTTAAAAATCTGGTTTTCAAATATCTGCCTTGTTAATACACAATTTGAGTGGCTTTGAAACCATAGGGAATAAGAGCAAATGGGGATATGTGCGTTATTTGCGAATCCCCAAACCACACAATGCTTGTAACTGACACAGTTCTTCGTCGGAAGGTACGTAGTGTCACTTTCCGAGTCTATACTAGCACTACTGAAGACGAAAAGACCGACATACGTAAAATTTGTATCCCGTACTTCAGCTGACGTATACAGGTCAACAGTAGAATAGGATACCAATGCTAAAGAAAACGAAGAAATCGACGTACGTTAAATTCGTATACCATACTGCAATTAAGCTACCCAGATCGACTGAATTTCGAGATACAACTCAACTGAGGTATTCTAAGCTGGCACTACGCGTATCCTTTTTTTTCGTTTATTTTTTACTGCAGCACTAGGACTCAAACAAGCGATATCCTTAAAATTATGGTCGAAATATTACTGGACGTTATATATGTCTACCACCTGCTTTTCTCTCCTGCATTCCTTAGTTAATGAACACTTGTCTCAGCTGTTGAATCTGTGTACTAAATCATCTCTGCCAAATTCTGACGTCATTGGTCAGAGCTGACGGGTTGTATCCCGTTCTTCAGTAGGCCCGAAACTTTTAAGTTACAGACATGCTGCTCGTATGAGGATCACAGCGATACATTATTGTGCAGTCGGTGATAATGGAAGACCCTCTTTTTCGTACCATACACTAAGTCATCAGCTTCTAATGCCTATGCGGTAATAATATTCCAATATCTTACTCACTAAATGTTAAACATTACCACTACTATTGAAATTTTGAATTTCATTTGAATCTGACATAAAACAGTGATGCTCCATATAAACCTCTTGTTCGCCGCAATGTCTGATAATTCTTACCCATTATTATTTCATAATGTAAGTTCTAGTGTATAATGTTGTTTCTACTTTAACCAAGCACCTAACAATATCTTGGTATCATAGGTGGATGCTGCCAAGATGGCTCAAGAGGAGGAGAGAGTAGCTGAGTGTCTCGTGGATACTGCCAAGACGCAACAAGAATGTCAAGATTTAGAGGAGGAGGCAGCCAAGAGTCTCATGGGTGCTGCCAAGCTGGGCAAAGCATGTGGAGAGATTGAGGAAGGGGCAGATGATGGTCTCATGGATGCTGCTGAGATTGACCCAGTATGTGGAGATGAGGATGAAGGGGCAGCTGAGAGTCTCGTGAATGATGCCAGGATGGAAGAAGCGCACCAATATTTACAAAAGGAGGCAGCTGAGGGACTCATGGGTGCTGCCAAGATGGGCAAAGCATGTGCAGAGATTGAGGAAGGGGCAGATTATGGTCTCGTGAGTGCTGCTGAGATTGACCCAGTATGTAGAGATGAGAAGGAAGGAGCAGCTAAGGGTCTCGTGAATGCTGCAAAGATGGAACAAGACTGTCAAGATTTACAGGAGAAGACAGTTGAGAGTCACATGGGTGCTGTCAAGATGGGTGAAGTGTGTGGAGAGATTGAGGTAGGGACAGATGAGAGTCTCAAGGATGTTGCTGAGATTGACAATGAATGTGGAAATGAGGAGGATGGTGCAGCTAAGGGTCTCCTGAATGCTGCCGAGATGGAAGAAGCCACTCAAAATTTAGAGGAGGAGGCAGCTGAGAGTCTCATGGGTGCTGCCAAGATGGGCGAAGCATGTGGAGAGATTGAGGAAGGGGCAGATGATGGTCTCGTGAGTGCTGCTGAGATTGACCCAGTATGTAGAGATGAGGAGGAAGGAGCAGCTAAGGGTCTCGAGAATGCTGTAAAGATGGAAAAACACTTTCAAGATTTACAGGAGAAGACAGTTGAGAGTCACATGGGTGCTGCCAAGATGGGTGAAGTGTGTGGAGAGATTAAGGTAGGGACATATGAGAGTCTCAAGGATGTTGCTGAGATTGACAATGAATGTGGAAATGAGGAGGAAGGTGCAGCTAAGGGTCTCGTGAATGCTGCTGAGATTGAAGAAGCTAGTCAAAATGTAGAGGAGAAGGCAGCTGAGAGTCTCATGAGTGCTGCCAAGATGGGTGAAGCATGTGAAGAGATTGAGGAAGGGGCAGATGATGGTCTCGTGTATGCTGCTGAGATTGACACAGTATGTGAAGATGAGGGTGAAGGGGCAGCTGAGAGTCTCATGAATGCTGCCAGGATGAAACAAGCCCATCAAGATTTACAGGAGAAGACAGTTGAGAGTTGCATGGGTGCTGCCAAAATGGGTGTAGCAAGCGGAGAGACTGAGCAAGGGGCAGATGAGAGTCTCGAGAATGCTGCTGAGACTGACAAAGCATGTGGAGATGAGGAGGAAGGGGCAGCTAATGGCTTCGTTAATGCTGCCAAGATGGAACAAGAATATCAAGACTTAGAGGAGGAGGCAGCTGAGAGTCTCATGGGTGCTGCCAAGATGGATGAAGCTTGTGGAGAGATTGAGGAAGGGGCAGATCATGGTCTCGTGGATGTTGCTGAGACTGACCCAGTATGTGGAGATAAGGTGGAAAGGGCAGCTGAGACTCTAGTGCGTGCTACCAGGATGGAACAAGCCCATCAAGATTTACAGGAGAAGACAGTTGAGAGTCGATTGGGTGCAGCCATGATCGGTGAAGCAAGTGAAGAGATTGAGCAAGGGGCAGATGAGAGTCTCAAGGATGCTGCTGAGATTGACAAAGCATGTGGAAATGAGGAGAAAGGTGCAGCTAAGTGTCTCGTGAATGCTGCCAAGATGAAAGAACCCAGTCAAGATTTCGAGGAGGGGGCAGCTGAGAGTCTCATGGATGCTGCCAAGATGGAGGAAGTTCGTGTAGAGGTTGAGGAGGGAGCAGCTAAGAGTCTTTGTAGCCAACCCTCGGGTGCCGCTTGCACCCACTGAAAAAATGTTTGTTTATTGCTAAAGTTCTTGTTTGTGTTCAGATTTTGTTCTGTTTGTTTTTGATTTCGTTTATCGTTTCGTGTTTCGTTTTTTCTGCGTTCATTTAATTTTATTTGTGTTTATTCATTTTTCAATTTTCATTAACAATCCTTGGATTATTTAGAGCAAAAAATAAATTTTACGTATTTCACCAACTGTTCTCTTATTTTTTAGTGTACATCTGCAACAATAATAGTTTTATTCTATGTCTGAGTGTCTCCCTGTCGTTACAATGAAATCAACAATAGACTAAACCCGAGCGCCAGTTTATGGCATTTATGAAACTCAATTCAGTATTACTGAAAGGTCTGTGATATATACACGATAATAGTCATCAGTAAGTGCTACATTCACTATTGTATTGCGAACATCACATGATGCCGATTTACGCAATCTGATTTTATAGTTGTTAGAGAGTGTTATGTAACCAGCCATAATATCGGTGACCCGATGTCTCTAATGACTGTGGAGGATCATGGGCTGGGCAATTGTCCACATTTGTGACCAATCTGTATGAGTGTATTTCATGGCTGCAACATATGTAGGAGTGCATTGTATGAAAAATGCAGAAAGAATATTGTAGACATTACTGTAATCCGTTCTCCCCTATGTAGCTAACTTCTTTGTAGTAGAAGCGTACATCCTTAAATCTGAGTGTTGTCAGATTTGGGACATTTTGTTTGTGATCCTCCCTGCTTCTCCACTGAGTTTATTTGCAGCTTGTTTAAAAACACTGTCATGACGTGCCAGGATATACAAACTGAAGTCAAGCTGCCATAGAGAGGAATTGTCTCCAATTATTTTCTGGTATGTGTAGTATAGTTCTGCGCTAATAATACATGTGCAATAAATTGGGTTGTTTCTGTTTTCCTCTCGTTTTAACTCGGGCAAATTCCTAGAGAGGAGAAATAGAGTAGGAGTTGTGCTGTGGGGAGAAATCAAAATTCGAGCACGTATCCTTCTCTGACCAGCTTCTCATCTGCATAGCACGGTAATATGATACGCTATAAAATGAAAGAAATGTATCGTATGCCACTCAGCTTAATTATGCCACTCATTCCTATCCTCAATGAGTATTTTCGCTCTATGTGCTCATCAGAAGCATGTAAACGGACCCAGTTATTTACGGTTAATGGGCTACGAAAGTACGTGCGTGAGCAACACAGATTTTTTCCGTATGCTACACCAACGTGTATTATTTGAAAGCAAGTGTGTGGTTGGAAAAAATGATACAACTTTGTAAGTACATACAGTAGGTGCATGGCGTGATGTACCATCTCAGTATGCTAAATTGACATACTGGCTCATTATTATTTAATTTAGTACAATGGATATGGAAGGGAACTGTCACCAGTAACTAATTGGTCGGGTTTATAGCTGGGCCGTAACACAGTCACTTTAAATGTCTGAAGAAATCAACTGCGGCACCATACGCCTACCAGAAATTGTGGGCAATCAGAAAGGAGACTGATTATTTACAAACGGCACACAGAGAGTGCACACCTACCCCCTGATTGTAGAAGTTAAGCAAGAAACTGTAATAACAAAAAGAAGGTGGGGTCATCGGTATATCAGCGTAACATAAAGCACAACATCGTACAGGCCAAGACGAAACCTCATCGTATATGTTGTTGTGACCACGTGCGAGCGTAGTAGAGATATTTTCGGCGCAGAGCGGCGTTGTGAGTGTGGTCATCAAACCGCGCCGCTCTGTGCAACAACGAACAAGTTGGGCTCGGTGTCGGTACACCAAAGGACATGGTTCGGTCCTTTGTCGGCTTTTCTCGTTTTCCATTGTTACTGTAGCGCGCTGCAGCGCACTGGTACGCTGTTGCGCACTGATGAACACTCTGTTGCCGTATATGCAATGAAAGAGGTGGCTGTTGTTCGGTTAAACAATGGTTTTATCCAACAAGCTCAAGCATTCCAAATAAATGCACTGTGTGCATTATCTTCTATCGAATTCAGATCACTAGGAGCACATTAAGTAATACCGCTAACACGATGTCGAACAAAAAGGATGTGTCAGTAACGTTTAACGAAAAGATTAAGGTAGACGAGGCTTGTGAGAAAGAAACTCTATGTGCACGAAATGATGGCGCGTTTCAAATGCGGTAAAACACAAATTTATGCTACCTTAAGAAGCAGGGATAAGGTGGATGAAAGGGAGGGGCAAATGAAAGAGAAGAAGACGGGAAAACAAGACATTAACGGGATAGTGTGGGAAGGGTTCATAAGCGCGCGAGCAAAAAATACTTACCTTCGTCTGGAACCATGTTGCAGAGTGAGGCTCTGGAAGTCGCTAAAAAGCTTAGAAATAACGAGTTTGACATCCACAGGATGGCTTGACAGCTTCATAGCTAATTACCACACCGACTGACATGAAGTGTGTGAGGAAGCTGAGAACGTGCAGGAAATAGTGGCAACACAATGGAGGACAATACTGTACAACCTAATAGCGAAACATTCCACGTTGTACAGACGACAACATTCGAAGCGATGGCTTCCTGTCAACTCACTCTACTATTACTTCAGCAACAGATTTAATAGAAATCCGCAACACAGAAGATGATCAGGAAGAAACAAAGGGAGAAGAAGAGGAGCGCCATGAGATCCCTAGAAAAATTAACACGCCTGCAGCACACACAAATCCTCCCAAGCTGTAGGAACCATTGTACAGTGCAAACAATTGCGTAGAATAAAAATATTGGAACAGGAAAAAAGTGGCAAAAAAGTGAAATGTAAGGCAAATAAAAACAAGAATACATAATATGTATGTACAGTCGATCTCAAAAGTATCCGAACGACCTGAATTGCATTTCGCCTGACTCGTATGCAACCCGCAAAACGCAGCTGTCTAGCAGGTCCTCTAATCGCCCCTTGCTGCAGTCGTTTGGCTATTGAAAATGGTTCCAACAAGTCACCACTAGAAAACACTGCTCTTTATCGCAATAACTCAAGATATAAAGTAATACCACGGTACTACAAATATCAGGGAACACCTTACCACAGATGAGACTGTCCTTAAGGCTTGTAAGCTCACATTTATTGCAATAAATGACATACCTGAAATGTTACCACTCTCAGTATCACGTCAGATAGGTAATGCACGTAGTACGTTCGTCGTATTCATGATTTCCTCTTCAAAGTAACATGCCGTGCTTCTTAGTTAACACAAAATGACATTAAAAATTTAAGTTATTCACGAGCAGCTAGTGGAGAATATGTATGAACTTCAAATGACACGACGAGCCGCCTCATTCTGCATATGGATTCAAACACATGTCATGCAGACTAAGATTTCGTGACTGACGGAAACTAACAGTCGTTCCTGACTAGGCACACAGAGAGTGATGTACCTCGATTTTAGACAGTATCAAATATCAACTTTAAATTACATAACGTAAACATTTTTAACGGACGTGAATTCCTACCCAGCATCTATAGTCCCTGTTAACGAACTACGAGAGATGTTAAATATTGCTTCTTCACAAGTAATTTACTTGAAATGCCGTGAGGTAAAGCATTGTGTTGGACAGGGATTAAAACCCAGAACCTAATCGGAATGTTATCGAAGCACAATCAACTGTGACATATCGGATTTTCTCGATAGTAGCTAGATGTTTTAACTGAAATGACGAGAGGAAACATTACTTTTTTCCTTCCCAGGGCTCCAACCCGGCACCTATCGCTGTTATATTCCAGATAAACCAAACGTTAAACATGGGTTTGTTATACCAGCAGCGACAATTGAGCATGTTTGAACTAGAAATAATATGACGAAGTGTTCAGAGCTGACTGGTACTCGAATCCCACACATATCGTTGTTGACTATACACAAAGAGACGTCAGCTACTGAATTTTTCTCCACCAGCAGCTCGGAATAACATCCTTGAACTTATAGTGATCTCTCAAATAGTTCTGTGTCTCACTGGGAGTAAAAAACGTCAGATATCGTTAGTGTTGACAACGAATGAAAATGCATTAAAAATCAAAATTATTATCCAACAGCAGATAGGTGTTCTCATGCTAGAGCTTGATAATACACAATGAAAACTTTAGTGCCAGGCCATGATTTCGAACCCATTCACGCGCAATATGAGGAGATGTTGAGGAATCTGCGGTTTTCAACAAACAACAAACTGTAGTCGAGCTGTATTGTCACCAAGGGATCAAATTCCGCTTTAAGCGCGGTCTGAGTTGAATTCCCAGTTCAGAACCAATTTTATCGACATACAGAAGCTCAAATAATGATGGAATTTGTCCTGTGATCCTACATAGCGTTTGTTTCGTCACTAGAAATAAATAACTAGTATAAGAAAGGTTACTGGTGATAGAGTTCCCACATTTCGCCACTCCTGACTTAATTGTGGTTCAACCTAACGTCTCTTTGGTAGAGAAGGAAAATCATGTTTAACGTGAATTTCAGACTACAATGCCATTATACTTTCTTCACTTGGCGTAGCCAGAAGAGAATAGAATCTATCTATTCCTATTAAAACTATCGGCAGAAATTGGAATAGAATCCAGACTATCGTGATAGCAACCTGTCATCAATCCAAAAGACGAACAAATCCTCTTCTCTGAGGCAGACCATCGTCATAGGAACATATTATTAATCCAACAGACAACCAAATCCTCTTCTCCAAGACTCATTTTTCTATCATAACACCATTGCGGCACACTCGATGAGAATTCTGACACACAGTCTGTCTGTAGTGGTTTTCAGCATGTTCGGTACATTCATTTACTTTGTTGACCGAATCGCCATGAACTAGCTGCCTCGGCTACCAAGTGCATACATACGATTCTATTTTGTAACCACCGAAATAAAATCACGTAATTGCCAACTACACAGAACTGCCAGCAGTGTCGAATGCAAAAATGTATATAGGAAGTGTTCCTTTCCATTTGAGCTACTCTGTTGCGCTATCTGTTTGTTGTAAACGTCGTGCAGTGCAAAAGAAAAGCTGTAACTGTCTGTCTCTTAGAAGTCAATTTCGGCCATATGCATTATCTCATAGCACTTTGGAATGCGGAATTTCTGGAGTAGTACTTTATAATGTTCATTATCTTTCATACTTTAAAACAGATTGCGTACTTTAGTACAGTAGCTTATGGCTAGCTACTTCACCAAAACATGCCAGGGTGTGCTGTTGTTACGAAACAGATTTATGTCCCAAGTAAAGTTAAATACTGCTTTTAGTTTATTTAATTAGCAATACATTTGATTAATTATTCCGGTGACCTTTTTCGATTGCCATGGCTACAGACAGAACTGCTAGTCCCACTTTAATACCGTTGATTCAGTTTCCGCTAAAATAGCTGTTGTTTCCTTTTAATAAATAATCTTTCAGGTAACGAAACTTGTGCGATACCTAAACTCGTTCAAGGTCAAATTTAAATTTCTGTCGATGTAGTAACGTTATAGTTGACTTGCTCTTGTTATAGGAATACGCAATAGTGTTATACTTGACTTTTCCCGTGAATGTAGTAGCAGTTTTAAAGGGTGTTGACCGTGTCGCCTCGTGACTGGACATTCATTGACTTATTTTATAGTAAATTACGAATCGCTACATATGTAGTTACCGTGAAACAATCATATTACTAGTACTGAGTGCCCAATGGCACAAATGTGCAGAAAATGTAACACTGCCACAACTGACGTCATCGCCTTGCGTTTCACATATTGGTTGGTTGTACTTAGTAACAGAGTATGTATACACGAAGAGGCTTTGAAGGTTGGAAAATGTTGCTTCCTGTCAGGGCTTACTGAATAGAAACTGAAAGAACACCTGCTATTCTGGAGAAAATCACTCATCGTTGAGCCAGCCTAGTACAGCCCATTTAGGAGGGTTACGGAAAACCTGAGCCATCAGCTCCAGGCTGGACAGACCACCTTCCCTGGTGGGTGTAAGCAGAAATTTTATCAGGAAGGGCAAGGTGGACAGAAACATTCCACAACTGCCATTTTTTTATTTAAATGTGTTTGTCAATTTCGAAACTTATCAATCAGTAAGAAAAAAATGGTTCAAATGGCTCTAAGCACTATGCGTCTTAACTGCTGAGGTCATCAGTCGCTTAGAACTTAGAACTAATTAAACCTAACTAACCTAAGGACATCACACACATCCATGCCCGAGGCAGGATTCGAACCTGCGACCGTAGCGGTCACGCGGTTGCAAACTGAAGCGCTAGAACCGCAAGGCCACACCGGCCGGTTATCAATCAGTAAGAACTAAATTTTGTCGGTGATAGTAAAAACTTCACAGAGAATCATTGGTTATCCACTCAATATCTGAATGATTTCAGGGGGAGAGGTGAGCACGAAGTGCCTTGCGAATGTCTGTGCCTCCCTCTCAAATATTGGAATCTGGTACTCACACCCACGATAGCCCAGTCCGAACTCAATGATTCGAAAAGATTTTAATGTACATAGCCAGATACTCCGAAAGCATGGGCATATATCTCCTGGAAGGTGAACTGGTAACAGCCAGACAAAGCATCTGCGATTATACGATCACAGATCATCTGAGTCCAAGCACCACAAAAAGCAAAGTGAAAACATCAGTGTCGAGTAACCATAAGCCTTGTGTGCGAATCACAGTATGGCAGGGGTGGCCAAGATTTCGGCTCACGGAGCTTGTCCAGGCACAAGTGCCGAAGCGCTCAGCCTCACTGCAAATTTCCCCCAACGCCACACCGCCCTGTCTGAACGCGAGAAAGGGGAAGAGTGAATACGCAACATTTAAATGTCAGTGCGGTCGTACTCCATACCATTTGGTTTTATATATCACATTTCTCAACAACAAAGGTCACAAACAAAACAAATTTTCAGTATTATTTTACTATTTTTGGCGTACTGAACATATAATTTTTATCTGGTACAAACTGTCGATGTATGGAGGGACACAGATAATTCCAAAGAGTTTCGCACTCTAGTTGTCACGTAATCCTGACTTACTTAGTTTCACAATCAAAAATGGTCTTTCATACAATAGAAATATTGTAGCAATTTTGCAGCCTCAATATAGTGACTTGGAAACCCTAAGTGAGGAAAGTAACGTAGACATCCTGAGCAGATTTAACGTAAAAAGATTTTTTATTAAAACTGGAATTACCTTGTAGGTCAATCAGTTACATCGGCATATGCACAGGGCTGCTTTCAACTGAAACGCAAAACAGTTTCAAAAACATCATGGGAACATACGTACGATCTTTATGAAACTGTCCTCGTAATTCCTTCAAGGTGAAATGGTTCAAATGGTTGTGAGCACTATGGGACTTAACTGCTGAGGTCATCAGTCCCCTAGAACTTAGAACTACTTAAACCTAACTAACTTAAGGACATCACACACATCCATGGCCGATGAAGGATTCGAACCTGCGACCGTAGCGGTCGCGCGGTTCCAGACTGTAAACCTAACTAACTTACGGACATCACACACATCCATGCCCGAGGCAGGATTCGAACCTGCGACCGTAGCGGTCGCGCGGTTCCAGACTGTAGCGCCTAGAACCGCTCGGCCACTCCGGCTGGCCTTCAAGGTCAAAATCAATTCTTAAAACCCTGAGTTTTCTTTATGACAGCGAGTTTAGGAAAGTGGATTGTCCTTGTCAGAAAATATCCCTTCTATAACGCGATTTTCTTTTTAAATGCATCCCTACCAAAACAAAAAGAAGTTACCTCGCTATGTCTTACTGTATGCAGTACGCAGTCTGCAATCCATTCTAGATTATCTAATTTTCGTTCTTGCAGTCCTTTTTTCTTCTTAAATTCAGCAATAACGAATTTTGAATGGAAAATTGATCCAGGCATGCCCCTTGACTTAAGTACTTTGTAGTAATATATGAGGTCTCCCTGCTCGTCACTTAGTTACACTGATAATTGTTGCAACTAGCAGTGGGGTAATGCGTGTGACTTCGGAAATTTTACTGTTCGCATGATCAATTTCTGCATGTTCTCCAAGCCTGCAAACGTAGCACAAAGCGGCATTTTATTCGCAGGCCTATGAGTCACGTCTGTCGATCGTCGTAATTTTTTGCTCTTTCATTGTCAACTAAGTCTTTAAATTCTTTACGAATGGTATTGTAATGTCGATTCATTGCATATATGCAGTACCTTTCATTATGCAAATTGAGAATTCTCATCCCTCTCTTCTGTCATTTACATTCATTTTAAAGGACTGCCACGGCAGATCACTAGGCTGCCTCTTCTTGGACCTGTGAACATCCTTCATACCACGAACAAATAACGAAGATTAAGGAGCGCTAACAGCACGATTCCGCCGAACTCAAGAGAGTTGTGTCGTCAGAAAAAGGCCTCAAGGCAGTACTAAATGACACGTCGGGCTGTTCCGGGTACTTCCGAGAAGGACCGAGCAAAAATGAAGGATAGGCCGGGCCCTGGCTCACCCGCAGCCCACACACGCTGTACTCGCGAACTTTTGCACGCCGTGGCCTATTTAGCTGTACAGGCATTGTGCTGCCGTCGTCAGAGAGTACTTGCTTACTGGGCGTCACTTTTAAGAACTTCACTCCCAGAAAACCCCACCGGTAATCGAAAACAGAAATGTTTGCTATATTGTTCTGCTTAACACCCAATGCTTACTCCCGATATTCTGCTGACACTGTAAATGGTGTAAAACTGTGCGCTAAGATTGGTTTCTGAAGGTATATGACAAGGGAACTAAAACGTCCTTTTCTTTTATCAGTCCACCTGAGTTTCAACGTTCTTCTGTAGCACCACATCTCAAACGTTTCTATATACAGGGTGTTACAAAAAGGTACGGCCAAACTTTCAGGAAACATTCCTCACACACAAATAAAGAAAAGATGCTATGTGGACATGCGTCCGGAAACGCTTACTTTCCACGTTAGAGCACATTTTATTACTTCTCTTCAAATCACATTAATCATGGAATGGAAACACACAGCAACAGAACGTACCAGCGTGACTTCAAACACTTTGTTACAGGAAATGTTCAAAATGTCCTCTGTCAGCGGTGATACATGCATCCACCCTCCGTCGCATGGAATCCCTGATGCGCTGATGCAGCCCTGGAGAATGGCGTATTGTATCACAGCCGTCCACAATACGAGCACCAAGAGTCTCTACATTTGGTACCGGGGTTGTGTAGACAAGAGCTTTCAAATGCCCCCATAAATGATTGTCAAGAGGGTTGAGGTCAGGAGAGCGTGGAGGCCATGGAATTGGTCCGCCTCCACCAATCCATCGGTCACCGACTCTGTTGTTCAGAAGCGTAGGAACAATTCGACTGAAATGTGCAGGAGCTCCATCGCGCATGAACCACATGTTGTGTCGTACTTGTAAAGGCACATGTTCTAGCAGCACAGGTAGAGTATCCCGTATGAAATCACGATAACGTGCTGTAAGTAGGCTGTTTATGTTTTCTTATTGGCAACGTTACGTAGCGCTCTGTATGAAAATCACTGGCTGTGCTGTGTGCAGCCTGTGGCTAGTTTTCGTTGTTGTCTGTCATTGTAGTGTTGGGCAGCTGGATGTGAACATCGCGTAGCGTTGCGCAGTTGGGGGTGAGCCGCCAGCAGTGGTGGATGTGGGGAAGTGAGAGGGCATATTTTTGAGAGCGGATGATCTGGACGTGCGTCCATCAGAGACAGTAAATTTGTAAGACTGGATGTCATGAACTGATATATACAATATAACTTTTGAACAATATTAAGGTAAATACATTGTTTGTTCTCTATCAAAATCTTTCATTTGCTAAATATGCCTATCAGTAGTTAGTGCCTTCAGTAGTTTGAATCTTTTATTTAGCTGGCAGTAGTGGCGCTCGCTGTATTACAGTAGTTCGAGTAACGAAGATTTTTGTGAGGTAAGTGATTTGTGAAAGGTACAGGTTAATGTTAGTCAGGGCCATTCTTTGTAGCGATTACTGAAAGTCAGATTGCGTTGACCTAAAAATATTGTGTGTCAGTTTAAGCACAGTCATGTATAATTTTTCTAAGGGGACGTTTCAGTGCTCCATTGAGCGTACATACTGACGAAACTAAAATGAGCTCTAACATAGAAATTAAGCGTTTCCGGACACATGTCCACATATCATCTTTTCTTTATTTGTACGTGAGGAATGTTTCCTGAAAGTTTGACCGTACCTTTTTGTAACACCCTGTATATATATAGTTAAGGCTCACCAGCCACTTGACCATATTCTTCTGTGCAGATGCACAAATAGTGCCCGAAATCTTACGGGAATCGGCAGTAAAGCCGCGAGTAATTATAATGTGCAGGGGCACTATGAATATAGTGCGGGACAATAAGTTGCGAATGTGGGTCTCACGGGCGGCGTGCCAGAGGTAAGTCCCTGCAGTCGCACTATCCTATGTGTCCTCGGTGGCTCGGCTGGGTGCCGGCACGGTAGCTCAGCTTGTTCGGTCAGAGAGCCTCTGTAATGAAAAACTGAGCGGAAGGATCAACAAACAAACTTGACCGGATGTCCTGTGGCGTCTACAACGACCAAATACAACTATCAACAACGAACAAAATGCAAAAAAAAAAAAAAAAGATGGATTGAGCGTCTGTCATGTAAGCAGGACATCCCGGGTTCGAGTCCCGGTCGGGGCACACATTTTTCATCTGTTCCCGTTAACTTATATCAATGCATGTATGCAGCTAAGGGTATTCATTTTATTGTAATTTCAAACTTTTCTGTTGTCGACTCTTCTCGATTTCCCACAGTCTGCATTTCATTACTATACAATGCTGTGTTCCAAACGTACATTCTCATAAATTTCTTCCTCAAGGCCTATTTTTGATACTTGCAGACTTATTTTGGCTAGGAATTTCTTCTTTGCCCGTTTTAGTCTGCTTTTTGCTTGTTGCTTCTTCTGTCATTTATTATTTTGCCTCTAAGGTACCTGAATTCCCTAATGATTCCCAATTTTGATATTAAGATTATCACAAATCTCATTTCTGCCACTTCTCACTCCGTTCATCTTTCTTCGGCTAATGGTAATCCATATTTTGTACCAATTCATTTAACAGGTCCTGTAGTTCTTCTTCACATTTATCGAGGAAAGCAGTGACATTTTGTCCCTATTAGTAAAAATGCGTTTGGAATGTAAGTTTCTATATTTAGTCCTAATCTGAGACGGCTCAAATTTCAATCATAGTTTACCTCAACAAGAAATACAGTACAACTTTATCATGTTACAGTTCACTGTACGCTCATGTCTGCTGAAATACAGGCCGGCCGCTGTGGCCGAGCGATTCTAGGCGCTTCAGTCCGGAACTGCGCTGCTGCTACGGTCGGAGGTTCGAATCTTGCCTCGGACATGGATGTGAGTGATGTCCTTAGGTTAGTTAGGTTTAAGTAGTTCTAAGTCTAGGTGACTGATGACCTCAGATGTTAAGTCCCATAATGCTTACAGCCATTTGAAGCATTTTGCTGAAAGACATGTTTCACGTTTTGTCGTCACATTTGGATGCAGTACTATACTCGTCTCTATTGTTACTTATGAATTCTCACAAACGAGCACTGGTCACCTTGTAAATACATACATGAGGCTCTGCTCCAGTGTTTCATATTTATTAGAGGAGGTACTGTCTGCTTTACTTCTGAAATGACCCGAGACAGAAAAAAAGGAGAACTCAGGTCAACTCATTTTGAAAGCAAAGTTTAAGTCCGGCTCGACTTTCCATATCGTAATGCATTGGTGCGTTAGCGTGCGGTACAGCTGTGCTAGCTGAGACGACTCAAGCCCTATGGCTACATCCGCGCGACTGTCAAATGTCACTCTCTTGATGTAACTGAGTAGAACCACTTCCAATGCTCCATCACAGCTGCGCGATGGCAGAGCCTCCAAGGAGGCATGTAAACTTACGCGACTCTACAGCTTTGCCGAGCGCACCAGTCGTAGCAGCCCCGCAGAATGCTTTGACGCTGCAGCTCACCTCATCCTCTGGCAGTTCTCAGCCTGAAATGGACGATAGACAACTCGACGAATTGGTGCGAGAACACGCAAACTGGAACAATTCAGTACAAATATGCTAATGTCAGGAATAACGTGCATATGAAGATTGCAGGATCGCTTCGACTACAACGTGATTAGAAAACGTTATTTATTCCTATAATTTAATTTCGATTTATTTGTACCACAACATCAACAGTAATCATAGTTTTTTTCCCTTCATGCTGGCCTGTTCTGCTTACTTGTTTCGTTCGCAATGGTACTATTACGAGGTGCATTCAAGTTCTAAGGCCTCCGATTTTTTTTCTAATTAACCACTCACCCGAAGGCGATGAAACTGGCGTTACTTCTCGACGTAATCGCCCTGCAGACGTACACATTTTTCACAACGCTGACGTCATGATTCCATGGTAGCGGCGAAGGCTTCTTTAGGAGTCTGTTGTGACCACTGGAAAATCGCTGAGGCAATAGCAGCACGGCTGGTGAATGTGCGGCCACGGAGAGTGTCTTTCATTGTTGGAAAAAGCCAAAAGTCACTAGGAGCCAGGTCAGATGAGTAGGGAGCATGAGTAATCACTTCAATGTTGTTATCACGAAGAAACTGTTGCGTAACGTTAGCTCGATGTGCGGGTGCGTTGTCTTGGTGAAACAGCTCACGCGCAGCCCTTCCCGGACGTTTTTGTTGCAGTGCAGGAAGGAATTTGTTCTTCAAAACATTTTCGTAGGATGCACCTGTTACCGTAGTGCCCTTTGGAACGCAATGGGTAAGGATTACGCCCACGCTGTCCCAGAACATGGATACCATCATTTTTTCAGCCCTGGCGGTTACCTGAAATTTTTTTGGTGGCAGTGAATCTGTGTGCTTCCATTGAGCTGACTGGCGCTTTGTTTCTGGATTGAAAAATGGCATCCACGTCTCATCCATTGTCACAACCTACGAAAAGAAAGTCCCATTCATGCTGTCGTTGCGCGTCAACATTGCTCGGCAACATGCCACACGGGCAGCCATGTGGTCGTCCGTCAGCATTTGTGGCACCCACCTGGATGACACTTTTCGCATTTTCAGGTCGTTATGCAGGATTGTGTGCACAGAACCCACAGAAATGCCAACTCTGGAGGCGATCTGTTCAACAGTCATTCGGCGATCCCCCAAAACAATTCCTTCCACTTTCTCGATCATGTCGTCAGACCAGGTTGTGCGAGCCTGAGGTTGTTTTGGTTCGTTGTCACACAATGTTCTGCCTTCATTAAACTGTCGCACCCACGAACGCACTTTCGACACATCCATAACTCCATCACCACATGTCTCCTTCAACTGTCGATGAATTTCAATTGGTTTCACACCACGCAAATTCAGAAAACGAATGATTGCACGCTGTTCAAGTAAGGAAAACGTCGGCATTTTAAGTATTTAAAACAGTTCTCATTCTCGCCGCTGGCGGTAAAATTCCATCTGCTGTACGGTGCTGCCATCTCTGGGACGTACTGACAACGAACGCGGCCTCATTTTAAAACAATGCGCATGTTTCTACCTCTTTCCAGTCCAGTGAAAAAAAATCGGCAGCCTTAGAACTTGAATGTACCTCGTAAAATACACTGGTGTACAAATTAAAGGAACAAACGTAAATTTTGCAAGGCAGCGTTTATTTTGCCACAAAACAGTATAAACAGGTGATAGTAAAAATAAACAATGTAAAGAATACAGAACATAGATAACAGCTATAGGCATAATCGCAGACAAACATGTTATTCGTTTTTTCCAACTTAACGGATTTGCACAAACATTCCGACAAACGGTTAATGTGTTTAATGTGTTCAGTATGGGGTGTGACCACCTCTAGCAGCAATACAGGCCTGACAGCGATGGTGCACGCTGTGAATGATGTAATCAATCTCATGTTGTGTCAATAACGCACATTCTTCCACCAGAGCTGCTCGCAAGTCCTGGAGGGTGGTTAGTGAATGCTGACGTGATGCAATCCGTCTCCCTAGTGCATCCCAGACTGCTCTATGGTATTCAGATCAGGAGCGCTAGCAGGCCACGACATACTTGCAAAATCTTCCGTTTCAAAAAATCACCCACCCATGCTGTATAAGGTCGAGCATTATCGTCCATCAGTACAAAGTCTGGGCCCACAGCTCCTCGCAACAACCACACATGAGGTCCAAAAACTCGTCACAATACCTGTCACAAGTTAAACCTTGCTACTCACCCGTACAGTTTCATGAAGATACGTTCGTGTGGTCAACATAATCCCTGCCAACACCATTAGGGATCCTCCTCGATATCGGTCCCTTTCCTCACTGTCTGGGTCCCGAAATCATGTTCCACGTTCCCTCCAGATGCGAATCCGTCGAGAATTTCTCTTAAGACCAAATCGAGACTCATTTGTGAGAAGAATATTGGCTCACTGTTCGACCGTCCAGTTGGCATGTTGACGACTCCACTCTAGACATTCCCTTCTGTGAAGACGCGTCAGAGGCACACATACGGCAGGGTCTCTTACAATAAACATCACTCCGCCGAAGCCGTTTACCTCGATACAACACGTCCAGCGGATGCTTCGAGGTCAAGTATGAGTTGCCATGGAGTTCGAAGGCGGTACCGTCGCTACCTTACAGCCAAATAACGGTCCTCTCTTTCTGATATCACACATGGTCGGCTCCGTCCTGATCTTCGGGATGCCGTTTCGATTTCTCTAAACTGTCACCACATCCTAGAAACAACAGAACGATTCACATTAAGCCGTCGGGCGCAGTCAGACTGCGACTGCCCCGCTTGCATTCTTCCTGTGGCCCTCACCGCAGAGAGTTTGGTAGGCGTCTTCCCTGCGGTATACTACACAGCCTGTGGCTGTGTACACAGCGATTGTGGATATGGGACTACCAGGCAAGCCTTACCACGTTTGATAGGCACACTGACGTCATCGTTGTCGTGGCACCAGAATGCCATCTTCCGTGGAGAATACAATCGTACGGACATGCGTTGACAGTTTGTATGATTATATCGTGAATTAGACATAGGACGGGAAAATAGCGGATAATTGCTTTAATTTTGGACATCAGTGTAGTAAAAAATTCTTTTACAAACCATTCATTGTTTCCAAACCCACCTCTAGTCATGAAAAGCGTCACATTGAAAGGTATGTGCTAATGTCTGATCAGGGTAGCACCAGAATATAGTCGGTAGTTGCCAACCGCAAGGTGGAACGAGTATAATATCTTTGAGTAGGAGGTTCTTTGATGGTTAAGAGAGCAGGGCGCGTGCAGTAAAAAACTGGGCAGTCGCAGCTAGGTGCCCAGAGGAAGCAGATGTGTGGTGAAAGCTGTAAGGTAGGTCGCGCTCGCTGGCCCAGAGCAAACCTTAGCACGTAAATGAGAGAAAAGATATAATGATTTCAGATTGGTTTTGTTAGATAATATTCAGAGTTGGGATTTGTTTGTCCAAGGTTTGACACAGTAAGCGTTTGTTAAAATTTTTGTAAGAGTGTTTCGTGCTACGGTAGGTTTTGTGTATGACTTAAAATTTTAACAATATATATATTGAGATCAACATTGTGTTTCTAACAGCCTGAATCATAATCCAAATCCTCTGCTTAAATTGAATATGAAAATGAGTAGTAGAGTAAAGTTACGCACCAATGAAAGAACTAAGTAAACATCAGGACCAAAAGTTAATTTTCCAGTAGCATCTTAATGCCATTGCACAAACGGCATTATTCTCTTAAATTTTATTGCTGAGTAAAATACATGTTGCATTTCTGACAAAATGGAGGAGTGCCAGAAACAAGTTCACAGACGCAGTCAGATGCAGGTTTGCTGAATAATTAATTTAGAACAATCTTATCAATGATACTTTCAACATCAAATGTTTCAGTTTTTGTAAGTCCGTAATGGCGGAAAAAACGTGTTTTCTTCTTTGGGGAAACCATCTCAGAAGATATAATGAAGGCAGCAGTCAGTCATTATTAAACTTTCTTTCACTTATGCATTAATAGATACAGTAGTGCAAAACATTCACAGTATTTGTGAATTCCTCCTTGCTCGTGAATCTCGGTAACTGAAAATAAGTTTCTTGTTGATGTTTGTGTAAGCGTTGCTTCTTCAATATGATTTCGTCATATGACAGTTTGAAAGCTTCTTCTACGTGGTAACGCTCCATCTACATACGTTGTGGAAAAAGATGGCATTGCTCTTTTTAATAGCTTACTGATATTCGGTTTTTCAATTATGCTATAGCACCTTCTTTCTCCACATCTACCACTATAAATGTGCATTTAACTTACAAAATCAAGTGAGATTGCAGAAAAAATATCACTCATCTTCGCATTATAAGTTAATCATAAGGCGTACAAACATTTGAATGCTAAGTCTGCCCACCAATGATATGGTGATTAAAAAATCGTAATTGTGGGAATTTTAGTGACGTCAATGTCGACTTATACTGTACTTCAAAACCACGTATCCACTACTGGAAACAGTAACTTAGTTTTCGATTTGCTTAGTTCTGTAAACTTATATTCACAATACACCACTTTGTAATATAGCAAAGTACTCTGACCACGACCAGAATTAAACTAAAATTGAAAGAAAAAACTAAATGTAGACTGTCAAAACACATGAAGATGAGTCCCCAGGGCTCTAAATGCATCTTGCATTGAAATAAAATCATGATTATGACTCAAGGCGGTTGTTCTTTACTTTATGAAAGTTAACAGTCACGGAAGAAACACTCACAGCAATGGATAAAATTAAATCATAATCAATTGTCAGACCCAGTTTTCAGACAATGTTGTACGCATTATATGCGTCAAAATGAACTGCAAAAATATCTCATCAACTTAATTTTGCGCATATTTGGCGGGAAATATGTGCAGTCAGGAAAATAACTTTCATTAAGTGCTCTTGGAGCGGAAAACTCCTACGCTCTCTCTGCTTCAATAAAAAAATACCCTCCGACGCACCACAGTGAAGAGCTTCCATGACAGGAATAAAAACGTGAAATTTCAAGAGACAGAGGTAAAGAGAGAGAAAGAGAGAAGAAAAGAGGGAGAGAGAGATAGAGAGAGAGAGAGAGAGAGAGAGAGAGACAGACAGACAAACAGACAGAGAGAGAGAGAGAGAGAGAGAGAGATTCCGACAACATCCAAGTAATGCTTTTGCTCACTTTTCACTTTTTCACCATAAAAACGGACAATTCTTGACAACTTGCACCGACGAATGAACGCGTTTCGGTTGAGTTGATAATCACATAAGGTCTCTGTGATCTGAGCGCAGGTGTTATACAAAATGGTACAGTCCCTGGGATCAAGGTTCTTCTTCCTGAGCTTTGCTTACAACATAAATAAATCGCTAATTTTTCATTTCCTGTAAACCATAGATGGCATGCTTGATACCGAAATGGACGTGTGAGCACGATTTTTTCTAAAAGGGAAGCATACTGGAGTGATCTACAACTAGTACGGCCGCTCACTTGAAACTGGTGGGTCGCAGAATGTGACCTCTCCATGTGAACTACTGTGAAAGATTGGAGTTCATTATATTAGGTTGGAGCCTAAGTTCGTAGCGTTTTCGTTTTGTGTGTTGGTATCCAGGTTGTTATGGATTTATTTATCGATTGTAGCTTTTTATTTGTAGTTTATTGTTGCTATTTGAGTTCACATATTGTCATTTGGAGATACTGAGTGGAGATGTGGACGCTAGAAAATGGAGTGCCAAGTGGAGAAATCGGCACATTTCCAACATATTCCTCTGTATGAATTCAGTAGAGCAATGGAGACAGTGAGAAACATTTGCGCCGTGTATGAGGTTAATGCCGTTGGACAGAACAAGGCACGAAAATGGATTTCTCGTTTTAAGGAAGACTTTCGGGGTTTGATGAAGATCGTTTAAACGCGTTAATCCACAATAATCTACGTCAGTGTAATCAAGAACTGGCAAACGTGATGGGCTGCGACATTTGCATGTAATGGCGACGGTCCAAAAATCGGATGTATGTGTGCCGCATGCTTCAAGACAAAATCACAAAAATCAGCGGGTGACCGTATGTGCTTCTCTGCTTATTGGTCATCAATTGGCTCGTGAACAACACCGACAATTCCCCGGTTACCGCTGAAGAGGAATGATGTCTTTAGGCTAACATAAGGAAAAGAAACAAATATTTGAGTCCGAACAAAGCAGCAACTCGCCATACAGAGAAAAATCTGCGCGATCTATAAAGGAACAGCGTGATTTCTACAGTCACGGAATAGAAAAGTTACACCAGTGCTGGCAGACTGTTGTAAATCGTGAAGGAGAATGTATTATTTATGCCTAAAGTCTCTGTTATGTGTATCTGTTGTGTTCACTAAACTTATGAAAAAACGCTACGAACTCATGCACCAATTTCATATTAACAAGTAAACCAGTAAGGGAGCTTATCAGTTGATAGTATCAGACACGTCGCTATAAGCATCCATAGAAGATGTGCGGTATATGAGTATGGTGTGGAATACTCATCTCTTTACAGTAGTGAAAATTTTATACTCTCGAATAATAAACTTCATCCTGAAAACAATGATAAATCACCCATATCCCGTTGGCCAACTGGTAATGAAAGGCGAGTTCTGGGATCACGAGATCCGCCAGCAGCCACTGCACTTACCGAGACCAACTTCCTACAGTTGGTTTACAGCTTTTGCATGCCGCAGCGAGAGCGCCAGTGGAACCGATACGGGACTAGAATACGTGACATGGGGAAGCAGCAGGCAATGTGAGGGTGGGTGGGGGTGGCGGGGGGGGGGGAGGCGGCTTGTGTCTTGTACTCGACCAGACTGATGTATATTTCAGGCGCGTTGCCTGCCTGCCTGCTCGCCCTGGTGTTCAGACGCCTCCAGGCGCAGAGCCACTCTTGCTTCCCAAAAATTAGGTTCCCCGCACTAAACACAAAGTGACTGCAAAATTTAATTCTTGTTGCGTGTCAGAAGCGTAGGGAAGCCAAATTTAGTGGGGCGGGGCGTATCTAGAATACCTGAAGAGTGTGTTTCAGAGATTGATTTATCACTATTACAATGGAAATAGTTCATTTACAACTTTATATCGTGGAGTAACCCAGAAAGGAACGACAACTCGGATTTATTAAACTTAATAAACCTATTTTATTAGGAAAAAACAATACGTAGAAAGGTTCCCTTTTGCTGCGTTACATCCGTATCGATAATACCGTGGCTTGCAGAGTGGAGATGTAGATATGTTGTTGTTGTGGTCTTCAGTCCTGAGACTGGCTTGATGCAGCTGTCCATGCTACTCTATCCTGTGCAAGCTTCTTCATCTCCCAGTACCTACTGCAACCTACATCCTTCTGAATCTGTTTAGCATATTCATCTCTTGGTCTCCCTCTACGATTTTTACACTCCACGCTGCCCTCCAATACTACATTGGTGATCCCTTCATGCCTAAGAACATGTTCTACCAACCGATCCCTTCTTCTAGTTAAGTTGTGCCACAAACTCCTCTTCTCCCCAATCCTATTCAATACCTCCTCATTAGTTATATGATCTACCCATCTAATCTTCAGCATTTTTCTGTAGCACCACATTTCGAAAGCTTCTATTCTCTTCTTGTCCAAACTACTTATTGTCCATGTTTCACTTCCATACATGGCTACGCTCCATACAAATACTTTTATAAACGACTTCCTGACACTTAAATCTATACTCGATGTTAACAAATTTCTCTTCTTCAGAAACGCTTTCCTTGCCATTGCCATTCTACATTTTATATCCTCTCTACTTCGACCATCATCAGTTATTTTGCTCCCCAAATAGCAAAACTCCTTTACTACTTTAAGTGTCTCATTTCCTAATCTAATTCCCTCAGCATCACCCGACTTAATTCGACTACATTCCATTATCCTCGTTTTGCTTTTGTTGATGTTCATCTTATACCCTCCTTTCATGACACTGTCCATTCCGTTCAGCTGCTCTTCCAAGTCCTTTGCTGTCTCTGACAGAATTACAATGTCATCGGCGAACCTCAAAGTTCTTATTTCTTCTCCATGGATTTTAATACCTACTCAGAATTTTTCTTTTGTTTCCTTCACTGCTTGCTCAATATACAGATTGAATAACATCGGGGATAGGCTACAACACTGTGCCACTCCCTTCCCAACAACTGCTTCCCTTTCATGCCCCTCGACTCTTATAACTGCCATCTGGTTTCTGTACAAATTGAAAATAGCCTTTCGCTCCCTGTATTTTACCTCTGCCACCTTCAGAATTTGAAAGAGAGTATTCCAGTCAACATCGTCAAAAGCTTACTCTAAGTCTACAAATGCTAGAAACGTTGGTTTGCCTTTCCTTAATCCAGCTTCTAAGGTAAGTCGTAGCGACAGTATTGCCTCACGTGTTCCAGTATTTCTACGGAATCCAAACTGATCTTCCCCGAGGTCAGCTTCTACCAGTTTTTCCATTCGTCTGTAGAGAATACGCGTTAGTATTTTGCAGCCGTGACTTATTAAACTGATTTTTAGGTAATTTTCTCGTCTGTCAGCACCTGCTTTCTTTGGGATCGGAATTATTATATTCTTCTTGAAGTCTGAGGGTATTTCGCCTGTCTCATACATCTTGCTCACCAGATGGGAGAGTTTCTTCAGGACTGGCTCTCCCAAGGCCGTCAGTAGTTCTAATGGAATGTTGTCTACTCCTGGGGCCTTGTTTCGACTCAGGTCTTTCAGTCCTCTGTCAAACTCTTCACGCAGTATCGTATCTTCCATTTCATCTTCATCTACATCCTCTTCCATTTCCATAATATTGTCCTCAGGTACATTGCCCTTGTATAGGCCCTCTATATACTCTCTCCACCTTTCTGCTTTCTCTTCTTTGCTTCGTACTGGGTTCCCATCTGAGCTCTTGATATTCATACAAGTGGTTCTCTTTTCTCCAAAGGTCTCTTTTATTTTCCTGTAGGCAGTATCTATCTAACTCCTAGTGAGATAACCCTCTAGATCATTACATTTGTCCTCTAGCCATCCCTGCTTGGCCGTTTTGCACTTCCTGTCGATCTCGTTTTTGAGACGTTTGTATTCCTTTTTGTCTGCTTCATTCACCGCATTTTTATATGTTCTCCTTTCATCAGTTAAATTCCGTATTTCTTCTCTTACCCAAGGATTTCTACTAGCCCTCGTCTTTTTACCTACTAGGTCCTCTACTGCCTTCACTACTTCATCTCTTAAAGCTACCCATTCTTCTTCTACTGTATTTCTTTCCCCCATTTCTGTCAATTGTTCCCTTATCCTCTCCCTGAAACTCTGTACAAACTCTGGTTCTTTCAGTTTATCCAGGTCCCATCTCCTTAAATTCCCATCTTTTTGCAGTTTCTTCAGTTTTAATCTACAGTCCATAACCAATAGATTGTGATCAGAGTCCACATCTGCCCTTGGAAATGTCCTACAATTTAAAACCTGGTTCCTAAATCTCTGTCTTATCATTATGTAATCTATCTGAAACCAGTCAGTATCTCCAGGCTTCTTCCATGTACACAACCTTCTTTTATGATTGTTGAACCTAGTGCTCTGTGCAAAATTCTATCAGGTGGCTTCCTCTTTCATTGCTTAGCCCCAATCCATATTCACCTACTACGTTTCTTTCTCTCCCTTTTTCTACTACCGAATTCCAGTCACCCATGACTATTAAATTTTCATCTCCCTTCACTATCTGAATAATTTATTTTATTTCATCATACATTTCTTCAATTTCTTCGTCATCTGCAGAGCTAGTTGGCATATAAACTTGTACTACTGTAGTAGGCATGGGCTTCGTATCTATCTTGGCCACAATAATGCGTTCGCTATGCTGTTTGTAGTAGCTTACCCTCACTCCTCTATTTTTTTATTCATTATTAAACCGACTCCTGCATTACCCCTATTTGATTTTGTATTTATAACCATGTATTCACCTGACCAGAAGTCTTGTTCCTCCTGCCACCGAACTTCACTAATTCCCACTATATCTAACTTTAACCTATCCATTTCCCTTTTTAAATTTTCTAACCAACCTGCCCGATTAAGGGAGCTGACATTCCACGCTCCGATCCGTAGAACGCCAGTTTTCTTTCTCCCGATAACGACGTCCTCCTGAGTAGTCTCCGCCCGGAGATCCGAATGGGGGACTATTTTACCTCCGGAATATTATACCCAAGAGGACGCTATCATCTTTTATCCATACAGTAAAGCTGCATGCCCTCGGGAAAAATTACGGCCGTGGTTTCCCTTTGCTTTCAGCCGTTCGCAGTACCAGCACAGCAAGGCTGCTTTGGTTAGTGTTACAAGGCCAGATCAGTCAATCATCCAGACTGTTGCCCCTGCAACTATTGAAAAGGCTGCTGCCACTCTTCAGGAACCACACTTTTGTCTGGCCTCTCAACAGATACCCCTCCTTTTTAGGTTGCACCTACGGTACGGCTATCTGTATCGCTGAGGCACGCAAGCCTCCCCACCAACGGCAAGGTCCATGGTTCTTGGAGAGGGAGAGATGTAGATATAGATATGAAATACGAGGACTGTTAAAAAATAAGGTCCGACTGATCGCGAAACAGAAACGACAGTGAAAATGCGATCAGATTTGTACAGGTGTGGTGGACAGAGTTTCTAGTATGCCTGTCCATCACATCACGTCTCACTTTTCAGTTGTGAACACCCAGTGAGCACTTAAAGAAGTCTAAAAAATAGTATCTCACGCCACTTTTGAATGCCTGTTAATTCGCCATATTTCATGCAGCCTACACGACGTAACTGCCATATACAAGGGTGATTCAATTGAAAAGATTTAATTTGTAATAACAAATCGAAATTTCGCGCCGTTATCCTGTTAAGTTGGTAAGTGTGCTGCAAACAGCGTGCAGAATGGCCTGTAGGTGGCAACATAGAGCAGATGCACACATACCGTCGCAGTATCACTATAAAGATGGCCGCCCCACTTGCGACTTGCACTAGGGAAGAACAGCGTTCTGTTATTCGGTTTTTGCGTAGTGAAGGTGTGAAACCTATTGAAATTCATCGACGAATGAAGATTCAATACGGTGATGCATGTGTCACAGCAGTAAGTCTACGAATGGAGTAGGAAGTTGGAAAATGGTGTGACTTCAGTGGAAGCTGCTCCTCGTCCAGGTCATGCACAACGAGTTGTGACTCCACAGAACTTTGCAGCAGTTGAAGCTATAGTGAAGGAAAACCGCCGAGTGACACTAAATGAGATTGCAGCATGTTTACAGATTAGTCAGGGGTCAGCACACCCCATTGTGCATGACGTGTTCCAGTTTCACAAAGTGTGTGCAAGATGGGTGTCACGGCAGCTGACTCCTGAAATGAGAGAAGACGTGTTGATGCTTGTGAAGAACTTCTTCGGCGCTTTGAACGAGAAGGTGATGGCTTCCTTGCAAGAATCGTTACTGGGGACGAAACCTGGGTTCACTTACACCAACCGGAAACGAAGAGAGCGAGCAAGGAATGACGCCATTCCTCATCACCAAAACCAAAGAAGTTTCGAACAGCACCAGGGGAGATTATGCTGACTCTCTTTTGGGACGAAAAGGGCGTCATTTTGGAGCATTACGTGCCTAGAGGGACCACTATCACCAGTGCATCATACACACATCTCCTAAAAAATCATCTACGGCCTGCAATGAAATCAAATCGACGTGTCCTTCTGCAGCATGACAGTGCAAGGCCCCACACTACCCGTACAACAGTTTGCAACAATAACAGACCTGCATTTTGAGTGTCTTCCTCATCCACCATACTCGCCAGACCTTGCCCCAAGTGATTTCCATATGTTTGGACCACTCAAAGACGCAATGGGAGGAAAGAAGTTCCGTTCTAATGAAGAGGAACGCCACGCGGTGCGTGAGTGGTTGCGCGGACTACCAAAAGAATTTTTTTCTAAAGGAATTTATGCACTTTGTAAGCACTAGAGGACTTGCATTGAGCGTGGGAGAGATTATGTTGAAAAGTGATACAGCTATGTTGAAAAGTGATACAGCTTTGTACCACTTCTGCAGAATAAATAATGCTTAAAAATATTTAAGGTTTTCATTTGACTCACCCTCGTGTTTCCTTCTTCATGACAATTCCGGCTGCATACTGCAGGGGAAATGGGGACGCTCCTGCAGCGTTTTCGATGGGAAGTGTTTAATCACCCACGACAGGTTTCCTCTGGTTTTCACCCCTGCTCACATGAAGTGTTTGTCAACACAGCAAGATGCAGATCAGCGTAGGGAAATCGCAGGAAGTACAGGAGGCTACCTTCTGTGACGAGGGTATTGGAAAGTTGCTACGATTCTACGACAAATGTCTCAGTCGGAGCGGCGACTATGTAGGCAAGTAGCCGGCAGGTGCAGATAACTGTTGCAAAAAAGTTTTTATTTTCATTGTAGTTTCCATTTCGCGACCGATCGGACTTCACTTTTCGAATAGCTCTCTTAATTCGTACATATCGGCTGTTTAGTGTGATTTTAAATTTTAATAAATTACAAAATTTTAATAATTTGTATTTAATTCCAAATCGCTTGTCCTTTGCTCTTGCCACTGTGGCCATCATGAAATCCAGCCGGCAAATCTTTTGAGGGTTAGGAGCGACTTTTGTTTTATGTGAGAGGAACAACAGCGCATTTCGCGACCCCCACCCTGAAAGACCACGTTCATTTCTATCAGTGTTTCCTTCCATTAGTACCGTTGCCTTACTCTTGTTGGATATCTCTTCTGCCTAGCTTTTACACCACTCCTGAAAGCAGGGTTGCTTAGTCCATCAGCTAAGCCGTTCCAATGATCTCCAGCCTTCACTGCCACTGAAGTCTTCGCCAAAATACTGGCAAGGGACTCTCGCTAGATACTAATACTTGGGCTAGCTGGACCATTTTTTTTAACGTGGTGTACTCCTCCCACTCCTCCTTTCTCATCTGATTTGGGACTGGTTACGTCTTAGTTGATTCAAATTATCCAAAACAGTTATGCAAAAACGGTTTTTTTTAAAATATGGACGTAAGTTAACAGAAAATATCTTAAATAATCAAGGAGTACGACAAGGTTAGGTTTATTTTTATAACAGTGCATATGGAGCATATGAAATGTTTAGATTTACAGATCAATAGCACGAGCGGTTCTGAGGTACCAGGTCGCCGGCCGCGGTGGTCTAGCGGTTCTAGGCGCTGAGTCCGGAACCGCGCGACTGCTACGGTCGCAGGTTCGAATCGTGCGTCGGGCATGGATGTTTGTGATGTCCTTAGGTTAGTAAGGTTTCAGTAGTTCTAAGTTCTAGGGGACTGATGACCACAGATGTTAAGTCCCATAGTGCTCAGAGCCATTTGAACCATTTTTTTTCTGAGGTACCAGGTATGCTGCAACACCCATGTTAGTACATGTTGTAGCCTCCATAAGCGGCAATGTAGGCGCTGACCCTGGCATCCAGTCGATCGTACAGACGTCGAATATATAATTTATGTCACGCCTGCTCGTCCTGCCCACGTAGTACAGTAAGAGATTTTGGTTGACGCGTCGCGCGAGTCACTTCTCGTCCCGTCATGTCCTAGATGTGTTCGTTTAAAGATAAGTCCCGAGATCGTGCAGGCCAGGGAAGTTGTTGCACGTCTTGCAGAGCAGGTTGAGTTTCACCAGCAGTTTGTAGGCGAGCATTATCCTTTTAGAACAATACATTATCTTTCTGTTGGAAGAACAGCAAAACAACGAACAACATGCTAAGTGTTCCGAGCGCAAGTTAGCGTCCCCTCCAGAAACACCAAAGGTGTGCGAGAGTTGTAGCTTATCGAACCACAGACTATAAGGCCTGCAGTAGCGCCAGAGTGTGTTGAATGAACGCGCTTTACGAAACAGCGCTAACCAGGTCTATGTTGCCTGCTTTCATCGTTAAAGACTACGGCGCGCTATTCCATCTTCCAAGTGATCTCTTATGGCCGGGTCCTACGTGAGCGACAGAAACGAGCGACAGTGAGCGACTTCTGAATACGCGACACTCCAGCGAGCAGCAACCTTGGGTGTCCTGCGTGCGAGCGACCATGTCGCGCTACAAGATGGCTGCATAGAGCCAACCAGCTGTTTCTATAAATCGGCGTCCTATACCTGTAGAACACTGTAGCTGGAGAATAAGGCTACAGAATTAGGTTTACCTAAGGAAATAAAGCGAAAAGGAATGCTGTTGTAATATCCACGACGCTATGTTCTAGCCCCAAGATGTTAAAATGAACTAAGTGTATAAACTTCAACAAATATTATCGATACTATGTATAAAAAAGACTGTATCGTGTAAAAATGACGATATTTATTTCATTATTTCTGGAATAATTTAATTTCTGTGTGAATTAAAACTATTATCAGAGAAGTACATTCATAGACAACGACAATTATGATTTTTTTTGTTATCTGTGAGAATTGTGGTTCAGTTGTTCTTCCTGTGCTAAGTGATGAACTCTTCGGACTGAGACGTGTGAGGTCTGTAAAGAGAAAACCTGTAACTCTATTGTTAATTATTATTTGAAAAATAGAGTCGCTATTACCTAGACGTGGATTTGTATTTATTTCAACTGTAATCCAATCTAATTAGTGTTTCTAAGTGTTAGGTTTCAGCTCCGAAATTAGAAGCGCAGCCATTAGCGCTAGTAAATTACAGCGGAGTTTACTAGTAGCTGGTGTAAAAAATATGAAACATTTTTCATTGAGAGTAATTTTAAATGCTAAAGAATAGACAACAAAAGGCTTAAAGACTTATCTGAATATATTAACTTGATATAAAAGGAATCGAGAACAACAACAGACAAATTGACTATCGTCTGTCTGCCGCCATCTTAGCAAAAATATCTCTGTGGCAGTTTTGAATCGAGAATTTTAACAAAGATAAATGTTGTTAGATATAAATGAATGGAAATAAATGTGCACCGGTGGCCCCGAATCTACTTTAAAAGACATAATTCAACTCAGATTGAATCTTTAAAAATAGTGCTCACACCACGTTACGTAATATCAATTTCTTATTTGCTGATGCATGAAGCCTAATTATTTCGGACGATTTACATGATCTATTTTAACAGGAGACATGCGTCAGTGTTGTGCGCGGGTAGAATTTTATGACTAAATGTTCCCTTTGCTAGAGAAAAGTGCTTCCATCTTAAGTAACAGTTGTGTAAAAACTGATAAGTGATATACAATTTAGCGCCACTCATACGACTTGACAGACAACATTTCTACACAACGTCAAGTGGAGATTTCTTTAGCAGAGTAACAAATAATAGCCGGTATAATCATTTTTGAGATCAAACGAATTGTTACGCTTACAATAGGTAACTGGTTTTATATTTTTTGATCTACCTGAAATATCATTTATAAGTATACTATACTATAAACCGGTTCCGCCACACTGTGCATGAAATTTGCAAAGGGAGGAATCTCCGTGGAGAATTTCATAAGTATCGTCAACTTCGAAGATCACCAGACAAGTTCTTCGAATACACGTGAATGAGCAGAGGAGCATTCAACTATCTCATCAATAAATTAAATACGAATGTTTTTTTGTGATCAAGAACTTTTAACAGCCAATAAATGGAGAAGAATAGCTATTACATGACTAACTACACTAAATACAAATAAGCACACAGATTGACAACGGAGAGTAATAGCTAACTGTGGTGTAGTGGTAGCGCATACAGCTCATGTGTTCGATTCCTCCCTGCTATTATATTTTTACTGACTCACTTACGATTCTGTATACTAAGTTTTATGTACACTGTTTACACTGCATCGCTAAGTATATTTTTAAGGCCTTGCCAAAGAAATTTATCTTCACACCTATCCCAGTATATCACACACATTTAATTCCTAATAAATTACAATGAACCATGAAATTTTACAGATATTTGATGTTTCGAACGTAATTTATCAGCAGCCAGTGTTAAGGCCAAGCATTTGAATTACTCTAAATAGTCTGTAAAAGTTAAGCTTACAAAATTTTTGAAAAGAAAGTCACGTTTTGTGTAATGACTCGTCTAAAAGAATGAAATAAAAAATATTAGGGAAACGTTTGGTGCACCTCATTTTCTGTTCATGATTTCGAGCATTTTCAAAGGCACGTAGAACGTTTGTCTGATCTACTTATTTCTTTTACACGAATCATTTCATAAAATATTTGACTGATTTCGTCCATTTTTGAATTTCAAATTTTATTCAGAAAGCATGATCTTATTGACTCCTCGTTTGTCTTCCTAACGTTCTTGATTTTAAGGAAGCCTTTTAGACATTTAATGTCTTTTTATGTGCAAAATAGCTAGGTCTTGAACAGATGACATTTTTGACTGTTGTGGATTGGCAAGACAGCCAACCCACTATGACAGGAAGCCGAAAGGCACGCGTTTATGCTCACGCAGGCTGGCGTGAGGTCTGGAACAGTTAAAGGAATTGAGACTAGTAAAAAAAGTACGGAGCTGCTGGAATACTTAACTTTAATCCATAATTGGTGAACATCGCTCTTGACGGTACATGTTTTACAGCATCAATAGTAACTGGTAATGGCGCCTTGCTAGGTCGTAGCAAATGACATAGCTGAAGGCTATGCTAACTATCGTCTCGGCAAATGCGAGCGTAATTTGTCAGTGAACCATCGCTAGCAAAGTCGGCTGTACAACTGGGGCGAGTGCTAGGAAGACTCTAGACCTGCCGTGTGGCGGCGCTCGGTCTGCAATCACTGATAGTGACGACACGCGGGTCCGACGTATACTAACGGACCGCGGCCGATTTAAAGGCTACCACCTAGCAAGTGTGGTGTCTGGCGGTGACACCACATTGACACTTCATTTACAGCAGCTTTTCGTGAAATATTTCAATTTTTCCTCAGTTTATTAATTAAGTTTTCGTTCATTACCCTGATTACTTTCAAGCAGTTAAATATTTTCATGCCAAACTAGACCTCATGCTGCTCACTTTGATACCCCGTCTACCCTTTTTCTCTCCCTTTGTTTTCCTATGGAAATTTTGGCAAAACCATATGGTGTAAGTTACAGGGAGTCTTGTTTTCGCTCTGCTCACGAGTTTACCAGATCGAGTGTTAATCTTATGATAAAATAGTCCTTTCTGCGTGCTGTCATTTCCAAAAATCGTCGTTTCGATATCTTGAACCTTTTATGAGGTACGACGTTTTTTACGACCACGAAGCGCAGGAAAGGTTCGGACAAGCCGCAAGCGACCCTTCCGCGGATATAACAACCAATACCTCAAGAATGAAAAGAGATATCATTCCGGTCTCAACTTTTAATACAATTTAGATATATTGGTTACATTTAATACGCAATAATGTATGGCCTTAAATGAACTATACGGAAAGTCTACAGTGTGATTTTACCACTGCAAATTCTTAGAAATTTCGTGCAGCCATGTACTCAGTTTCGTACAGCACAGTAACTTTGACGAATAACGAAAATAAATTCTGACCTTCATCATTTAAGGATATCAAGCTATAGGTTGCGGAATAATCAGATTTTTCACCGATTAGTTTCGCTCTGCGACGCGCGTGCTGCAACGACTAGATTCAAATACGTTTGAATTCAAATGTCGCCAGTTGCAGCGGGAGAAAGGGAGCGACACAGATGTCGCTCACGTAGGACACTTCCGTAACTGCACCTGCGGTCGTGTTTTGTCGCCTGAAGCTGTCGCGCGCTGTCGCTCGCTTCTGTCGCTCACGTGGGACACGGCCTCGGCACCACTCGAGCCATGCATGTCGATACTGTGACCTGCCCCTAGCTCCACAGCTAACAACCAGTTCACAGCAGTTCATGTTGACACGTCGGGGCTGTGCTGTGGCAGCTGCCCGGTCTGCCACTCCTGCCCTTGTCATTAGAGGACCAAGTAGAAGAGAATAAATCTTCATCTAGTCGCGCCTTCTTTTTCAATGCGAGAATGAAGTAACTCACTTATTAAAATTCTGACTGTCCTATCGGAGGGGGCTGATGTAATCATCAGGTCCTGAGTGTAATTCTTCCTTTAGCAGATCTTCGTGGGTATATTTCTGTTTCAACTTCAACCATTCCTTGACCACCGTCTTGTTTTCTTTTTCTCCTCTGTACACAGTGCTAAAGTCAGTGCTGAAAATGATTCGTCTTTATTGGTATCCATAACCACCAGCATCAAAATACTTCGCGACACGAACTGTGTCTGCTTCCGAAGTAAGGTTAACTTGACAAAGTTTATCAGTAAGCCTATGGTCTTGTTTGAGAAACATTTTGATAAAAAATATCGAATTTGATAAATAGTTTTGATCGCATGTGGAGGCCTTAAGGAGTTAACTTGGAAAGTAACACAGTGCCACAAGTTGCAACAAAAAAAGAAAGAAAAAGAAAAAGCGTAAAAGAGTACCAAGTTTACAGTCACATATGTTAAAAAATTACTCCTTATGTTATAATTGACGTATAATTATTATACGTTTTCCGACAAGCTGCTGAACATATTCGAATGAGATGTGAAGTCATCTTCGACTAGCTTCTAATTCGACGCATCTTGTTCTAAAGGTATCACACGTGTTTTTCATGGAGCACATCAGAGTGAGTTGTGAATACAGTTTCATTTGCTTCAACATATTTCATACCGATAGACCTACTTGTATAAACTGCATCGTTTTAAAGTTTTTCTCTTTCTCTTATATCGGTCACAGCATGCATCGTGTTTTCACTTAAGGATATCTGTAGGTCTTCGAAGAAAAATGGAAAACTTTGGTATCGAGTACCAATGTTACCAATAAAAAGAAAATGATGGATTCCATAGTTTCTGGATGTAAACCATGGTTGTCTATAACATGGTATGGCAAAAACTTTGATGAAATTCCAGTCAACCTCAATAAGGACCCGGAGATACTATGCAATCGTAAATGCTACACCTTTCGTAAAGTGACCCCTGTGAAAGGACAGCGCATAAAGTATGAGAACAGACCCAAATATTTGGAGAAGTAAGGCTGTTTCAAACACTATTTACATCTCTCTCTACACCTACAGGCTGCAAAGTCATTGTGAAGTGCATGGGAGATACCCACAGCGCCACATATTAGAGTCTTTTTTTCTGTATCAGTTGTATATGCGGGAAGAAGTTAACAGAGAAACAGGAGTGTAAAATCTCTGTCGTTCAAGTGAAGTTACAAAACGCAAGGAAGGAACTAAGAAGGATGAGGAGGGAGAAGAGAGTTGGGGAATGGGAAATGGAATTTGCAATAAGGCTCCTAGAAGTAGGAAATATTCAGATAGTCACACTTTACATGTTATCAATAGGTTTGACTGGCTGTCAGAGTCTAGTGCAGAGGAACCACTTCTAACTGTATTTGTAGGAAGCATGCAGTTAGGGAGCCTAAGCCAGTCGCAATTTCTGACAGAAAGAAGGAGGTGCTCCTTTTAGGTAGTTCTCATGGCAGAGGTGTAGCCCAGCAGTAGCAAGAAGTGTTGGGGAGTGAGTACCAGTTCACCAGCATTGTGAAGCGTAGTACGGGGCCGACTCAGGTGACTTTTAGCACCGGTGAGTTACATAGGTATTTTACGAAAGAGGATCAGGTAGTGATTTTGGGTGGGGCTGGGAATAGCCTTGATAGTTCGATGTAGGTGTTGACCGAGAAAAGATAGCTACTCAAACTCGTGGCACAAATGTTCATTTCGCGCAACTATTTCAGCGTCATGATCGGCCTCACCTTAACATAGCTGTCTGGTGTAATAACATGAGGCTCGAGGAAGCACTGCTGGTGGAGGGCATGGCTCACATTTCAGTGGTTACAGTTTAGTCTATGAAGAGGGCACGTTTCACTAGGTATGGCCTGCAACTCAGTAGGTATGGGAAGGGGAGGCTGGCAAAGCGTAGCGTAGTGAGGGGGGGGGAGGGGGGGTTCGGATCACTCATAGGGAAATTCCTGTAGTACTTGAGTTAGAGCAGCACCATTCTCAGGCTGAAGTCAGCTGACAGGCATTCCTGCTTAAAGGAAATCGCTCTAACGAAAGAACCACTTTCGACAAAGGTAAGGTATCCAGGTAATGAAGGAATTACTATATTTCATCAAAATATGTAAGGAAATAGAGATAAAGTTAGTGCTCTGCTTATAAATGTTAACTCTGACACTATAGGTATTTCAGAGCACTTCTTAAATAATTCAGAGGCTTCCTTTACTAGGATACGGGTTAGCTGGCTGTTTTTAGGCGTTTTTTGCTGTGTGGGGGAGTGACCATGATGTAGGTTAGCTGGCTGTTTTTCTATGCATTCCTTGCTGTGTGGGGGAGTGGCCATTTACGTAAAAAACGGTTTTCCGTTTGAGTCCATTGACGTTTCAACGCCCTGCACGGAACGGGTGTTTGAATGTTGTGCAAGTGTGGTTGAAATTAGTGGAACTAAACCTCTAATTGTTGTTATTTATATGTCCCTTGACTCTGACTTCCGAAAATTTCTGCTCAAGCTAGAGAGGGTTCTTGGTACAGTTTAAAGGAAATAAAAAAAATTAATGCAGTTGGAGGTTTCAGTTTTAATTGCATAAGTAAGTGATGCAAACTGTATTCTTTCGAGCGAAACTGCAGGGGAACAATATCACAATCGTAGACAACTTTTTGTTCATTCTTCATTACTAAAGGGGTAGTCTGCTAGCAAAAAGGTGTATGGCCTCTCAGACCATCATGCACTAATTTATCACTAAGAGGTTTTTGTGCTCAATCATGTGTCAAATATAAATATAAACTATTTGGAAAATCTAAGCCGGTTGCAACAGGTACCTTCTTAAACCTCATTCAGGTGCAAGAGTCGCAGGCCGTTTATAGTGCTGATAACCTGGACGATCAATATAATGCATTCCTCAACACAGTTGTTTTCCATTAGGAAGTCGAAAATACAATACTAGCACTAAAAGGCAGCCTTGGTGGGAAAAAAAAGTGGCCAGTGCGACAGACTGTCAATCCTAAGGTCCCAGGTTCAATTCCCGGCTGGGCCGGAGATTTTCTCCGCTCAGGGACTGGTTGCTGTGTTGTCCTCATCATCATCATTTCATCCCCACCGACGCGTAAGTCGCTGGAGTGGCGTCAAATCGAAAGACTTGCACCAGGCGAGCAGTCTACCCGACGGGAGGCCCTCGTCACACGACGTTATTATTATATTACAAACAGTATTGTTACTTGCCTCAAAATGTTATTAGGAAAGGAGAAAGTATGTGGCTTGCAAATAGAGTAGCTAATTCTCATGACAAAATTTAAATCATATGGTCAGTGGTGAAGGAACTGTCTGGTCAGCAGCACCAGGCTGAAGATACAATCTCAGTGCGCAGTAGAAATGTTTCAGTTACTGATAAGTAGGTTACCTGCACAGCATTTAATAATCACTTTCTGAATAGAAACTAAATAGAAGTATAGTCACTGCAGGTAATCATACATCTCTTAGAAAATAGCTTTTTGAGACTGTTATCTGAAATACACCTTCATGATAGTGAGAAGTTGGATATTGAGTCAATAATTAAATCACTAAAGACTAAGGATTTTCATTAATATGACGAGGTGTCTAATAGAATACTAACGTGCTATTCTGCATATGTTAGCCCAGTACTTTGCTATATCTGTAACTGCTGCTTTCGGAATGGTCTGTTTCCTGGACGATTAATGTACTCTCTAGTAAATCCAATTTATAAAGAAGGAGATGCCGGCCGCGGTGGTCTAGCGGTTCTAGGCGCGCAGTCCGGAACCGCCCGGCTGCTACGGTCGCAGGTTCGAATCCTGCCTCGGGCATGGATGTGTGTACTGTCCTTAGGTTAGTTAGGTTTAAGTAGTTCTAAGTTCTAGGGGAATGATGACCACAGATGTTAAGTCCCATAGCGCTCAGAGCCATTTTGAAAGAAGGAGAAAAAAAACGTAGATAATTTTAGACTTATTTAAATGGCATCGGTTGCTAAGGTTATTGAAAAGGCGATATATGCAAGGGTAATTGATCATTTGAGTTCACATAATTTGCTGCCAAATGTACGGTTTGGTCTTAGAAGTGGTCTAACAGCTGAAAATACTATACTCTCTTTTCTCTGAGATTTTCTTGGCGGATTATATATAAAGTTACGAATGTTAGGCGGCTTCTTTGATTTTAAAGAGGCCTCTGATTGTGTTCATCACAAAATATGACTGCAGAACTTGGGCCAATATGGAATAAGGACAGTAGCTTACAACTGGTTCACCTCTTTAAGAACAGACAGCAGAAGGTCTTTCTCCGCAGTATTGAGGGTGGATATGACATGCAGTACCAATGGGGCTCGTGGCGGTGGGGGGGGGGGGGGGGGGTTGCCCTAGGTGTCGGTGCTGGAGCAGCTACTGTTTCTCATTTATGCAAGTGATTCTAGTATTACATGAGATTCTAAAATATTTCTGTTTCCTGATGACACCAGCTTAGTAGTGAAGGATGTGTGAAATAATAAATAATGCAAACCAAGACATAAATTCATTATCATAGACAATAAGTTGATGGAAAAACACAGTAAGACTCAGTTTTTACAATTCCTACAGCACAATTCAACAAAACTGACATTATCATTACACAGACTCGGAATATGATTAGTGAGACTAAACAGTTCAAATTCCTTGGCGTGGAGATAGATAGTAAGCTGTCGTGGAAAGCCCATGTTCGAGATCTTGTTCAAAAAGTAAATGCTGCTTTATTTATCTTTAGAACAATATCTGAAATATTTAACAGGAACATGAAAAGTAGCCTGCTTCGCTTGTTTTTATTCGCTTTTGACGTATAGTATTATTTTTGGGGGTAACTTTTCTGATTAAGAAAGGGTATTTTTGGCTCAGAAAAGGGCGGTTCGAGTAATATGTGGTGTAAGTTCACGAACCTCTTGCTGACTCCTGTTCGTTAGTGTGGGAATTCTGATATCGGCCTTTCAATACATATTTTCTTTAATATCGTTTGTTTTTAACAATATCAGCTTATTCCCAAGACTTAGCAGCTTTCATTCAGATAATACTAAGTAGAAATCAAATCTGCATTTGACTCTTGTGCGGAAAGATGTGTAGTATTCTGCTACATCCATTTTCAATAAGCTGCCACAAGAATTCAAAAATCTTAGCACTAAATCATGCACTTTCAACTTCAAACTGAAGGGTTTCCTCATTCCCTTTATTCTGTGTGGAAAAATTAAGAAATAAGCTAACTGCTGTGTTACGTGGTTGATTGTGTATATTTAAAATTAGGATATGTCGTCTATGAAGGATTCAATATAATTTTTATTTAATCTATTATTACTCTTATATTATAGTTCCATATACTGACTTCTTCCATGACCTTGGAGATTTACGAGTGAATTTGGCCCTACGGAACATGAAATATAAAATAAGTTAAACCTGTTGCTCAAATGCCTCTTTGTTCTGATTATTATTCTAATATCGTCTTTGCGGTATCCCTGTGGGGCAGATGCCTCCGGAAAAAGGTGAAGAATGAACTGAACAGCCTTGATTCTGTTTTGGCAAAACAGGATGATAGTTCATGGGACTATGATGCGAACATCTTAATGACCTTTGTTCTGGCGCTGACAGCCAGCGTTGCAGAATGTTATGAAGATACTGAGGTGACAAGCAACACTGCGTGAAATAACCGCAGGAATCAGTGTGAGACACAAAAAAAAAAAAAAAAAAAAAAAAAAATTCGAATGTGTGAAATCTTACGGGACTTAACTGCTAAGGTCATCAGTCCCTAAGCTTACACACTACTTAACCTAAATTATCCTACGGACAAACACACACACACACCCATACCCACGCCCGAGGGAGGACTCGAACCTCCGCCGGGACCAGACGCACAGTTCATGACTGCAGCGCCTTAGACCGCTCGCCTGTGAGACACACGACGAACATATTCGTTAGGACAGTGCTGCGAAATATGGCGTTAATGGGCTATGGGAGCAGACAACCGAAGCGGGTGACTTTGCTAGCAGCACGACATCGACTGCAGCTCATCTGCTAGGCTCGTGGCCGTATCAATTGGACCCTTGACAACTGTAAACCGTGTCCTGGCCAAATGAGGCCCGACTGCAGTTGGTAAGAGCTTGCCAGTACGGTTCGAGTGTGACGTAAACCCTACAAAGCCATGGACCCAAGTTATCAGCAAGAGCCTGTGTAGGTTGACGGTGGGTCCATAATAGTAGAGGCTGTGCTTACATGGAATGGCCTGTATCCTCTGGTCCAACTGAATCTATCATTGACTGGAAATGTTCGGCTGCTTGGAGACCATTTGCAACCATTCATGGACTTCATTTACCCAAACGAAGATGGAATTTTTATGGGTGACAATACTCCATGTGGCAGGGACAGTTGTTCACAATTGGACTGAAGTACATTGTGGACAATTCGAGCGAATGATCTGGCCACCCAGATGGCCGAACATGAATCTCATCGAGTATACAGGGTGGTCCATTGATCGTGAGCGGGCCAAATATCTCACGAAATAAGCGTCAAACGAAAAAACTGCAAAGAACTAAACTTGTCTAAAACAAGATGGCGCGTTGGTTGGCCCGCTAGATGGCGATGCCATAGGTCAAACGGATCTCAACTGCGTTTTTTTAAATAGGAACCCCAATTTTTATTACATATTCGTGTAGTACGTAAAGAAATATGAATGTTTTAGTTGCACCGCTTTTTTTCGCTTTGTGATAGTTGGCGCTGAAATAGTCACAAACATATGGCTCACAATTTTAGACGAACAGTTGGTAACAGGTAGGTTTTTTAAATTAAAATACAGAACGTACGTACGTTTGAACATTTTATTTCGGTTGTTCCAATGTGATGCATGTACCTTTGTGGACTTATCGTTTCTGAGAACGCATGCTGTTACAGCGTGATTACCCGTGAATCCCACATTAATGCAATAAATGCTCAAAATGATGTCCGTCAACCTCAATGCATTTGGCAGTACGTGTAACGACGCAGCCATCGTGGATTTTCGTTGCCCAGTAGTGCATATTATGCCGTTTTACGTTACCGCTGTTGGTGAATGACGCTTCGTCGCTAAATAGAACGCGTGCAAAAAATCTCTCATCGTCCCGTAATTTCTCTTGTGTCCAGTGGCAGAATTGTACACGACGTTTAAAGTTGTAGCCATGCAATTCCTGGTGCATAAAAATATGGTACGGGTCCAATCTATGTTGCTGTAGCATTCTCAGCACCGACGTTTTCGAGATTCCCGATTCTCGTGTAATTTGTCTGCTACTGACGTGCGGATTAGCCGCGACAGCAGCTAAAACAACTACTTGCGCATCATCATTTGTTGCAGGTCGTGGTTGACGTTTCACATGTGGCTGAACACTTCCTGTTTCTTTAAATAACGTAACTATCCGGCGAAAGGTCCGGACACTTGGATGATGCCGTCCAGGATGCCGAGCAGCATACGTAGCACACGCCCGTTGAGCATTTTGATCACAATAGCCATACATCGACACGATATCGACCTTTTCCGCAATTGGTAAGCGGTCCATTTTAACACGGGTGATACATCACGAAGCAAATACCGTCCGCACTGGCGGAATGTTACGTGATACCCCGTACTTGTACGTTTGTGACTATTACAGCGCCATCTATCACAAAGCGAAAAAAAGTGGTCCAACTAGAACATTCATATTTCTTTACGTACTACACGAGTATGCAATAAAAATGGGGGTTCCTATTTTTAAAAAAACTCAGTTGATATCCGTTTGACCTACGGCAGCGCCATCTAGCGAATCAACCGTAGCGCCATCTGGTTTCCCCCTTCAAGCTAGACAAGTTTTGTTCTTTGTAGTTTTTTCGTTTGACGCTTATTTCGCGACATATTTGGCCAGGTCACTATCAATGGACCACCCTGTATATGGGACAGAATCGAGTGGTCAGTTCGTGTACAAAGCTCTGCACCGGCAACATTTTCGCAATTATGGACGGCTACAGAGGCAGGATTGCTCATTGTGTCTGTAAGGGTTTTCCAACGACTTGTAGAGCCCAGACCATGTCCAGTTGCTGCATTTCGTCGGGCAAAAGCGGGTCTGACGCGATATTGGGAGACATCACATCACGATGGAAATACTGAGATTGATCTCCGGAACATTTTATCCAACACAAAGTGCATGGCCTCCAGCCTTGGTGCACATCGAGCCTCACAGGCATCTAACGTGTACCGCAAGATCAAGAACAAGTCCACTTTTTCGATACGGTGGGATCTCATGGGCAGTAACCACCTCAAATAAAGCTCCCCTTTACGGCACGTAAGCCGTATATGATATATGATAAGAGTAGAAGAAAATCTGAGGCATCGTACCCTCGTACTTCATTTACGTTATAAGTGCAAGGTTTGAACCTACCTAGAAAACCGTCTTCGGCGTTGAATTGAGTGGTTATGGAAGAGAGTAGAGCGAGGGTTGTTGCAGTGTGGGGCCTACAAAATGACCCTCTATGACTGTGGACGGTTGCAGTTCATGGAAAACCTACTGGATTGCGTACTGGAGCTACCGATAAAATTTCGGCTGCAGTCCGCGGATGTTTTGTATTCTGGTATGAGGCACATGTACTCTGCGGTGGCTCGTTGTTGACCAGTAATGTAAGTGTAATGTATTCGGTTTGTTACCCTAGTTACGTTTGACTTTGTGAAAGCTGGCGGGTGTGGCCGAGCGGTTCTAGGCGCTACATTCTGGAACCGCGCGACCGCTATGGTCGCAGGTTCGAATCCTGCCTCGGCCATGGGTGTGTGTGATGTCCTTAGGTTAGTTAGGTTTAAGTAGTTCTAGGGGACTAATGACCTCAGAAGTTAAGTCCCATAGTGCTCAGAGCCATTTGAACCATTTGAACATTGTGAAAATACCTCCACGTCAGTGGAAAACCATGTAATATCGAGCCACCGTAACACGAAAGGATTTCGTTTCTCTTGGGCGCCTACGTAAAAATGCAAAAACCGAGCGACATTGCGCAGTGGTTAGCACACTGGACTTGCACTGGAGAGGTCGGCAGATATTTTTATGCAGAACAGATAAAAAGATAAATGTGGGTCGAAAATGAAACGAGATTCAGTTTCTCGCTAATGAGGCTTCACTGACCACGGGTCCAATATGTCCAAACACTCAGAAAACTCTCCAATATTTTGTCAATTTTTCTTTTCCAAAAGGGTCGGCTATAAACCAAATGTTTACAGCATTATCGGCTATTGTTCATTTATTACAATGCCTTGCAGCCTTGCAGCTGTATTTTCATTTTATTTTTATCAATATTGAGAGATTATTTTGATGTCATTTTAAATTCTGTCAATTATGTAATTAGATTGTTGTATTTTTTGTTTCTCATACGTTATTTTAAATTCCCTTATTTATATAATCACATGTTTTGTTTTTGTTCAGAGGGATGCAGTTGTGGAATTCGCATGGTATTTTGAGTTCCACCACTTACGTTATTACAGTATTTTTCTTTTTGCTTGTAAAAGCATGCAGTGATTCCGTAATTTCTCTTGTCACAGCCACTATGGATGGTACGGATTTTGGGACTTCGTAAAAATAGGATAAAAATGTGCCGTTTACTTTCAGTTTTTAACTTTAAATTTTTTTCGCTAACATCTAAAGAGACTTTTTCTTTGTTTCAACGGTCGTATTTCGAAATATATTTTTGTACCATGGGTGTATTCAGACCATCTCATCTAAAATAAAATAAAATAAAACGGTTCTAGAAAGTCCTTGCAAGCCGAACTCTCATTCTTCCCATCACTTCATTAGCATACTGATCAAAGCCAGAATACGAAACGGATGTTTATTAGTGACAAGTGTAAACGAAGCTTTTAGTCGTGAAATCTCATAACTGTTTCACCGTCCGTCACTTTTCTTCTTGCAACAGAAGATGCCAGATGGCTTTGCATCGTTCTACCTCTAACGCATGACTTTTTTCTCGTGTTTCCATCTAGTGTAAGAAACTGCAACAAATGTGAACAGAGAAAGTATGCACATGTATCTGGAAGTTATCTGGCTGACAGCAAAATAAGATCTATGAATGTCATACACTGTAGATATAATGTACTTACTGTAAAGCAGTAATAGTAATGTGTCGTGAGTAATAAACAGTTTTTCAATAGGTTTTCGTTTTATTTTGTAAGAAATTGTCCTTATTTTCCAAGCCGTCTATCCCCACTGAAGTTGGTAGAGTTACCTATCCTCATTTCTAAACAAATATCCAAGATACGTTCTTTCTTTCGACCTTAAAGAAAACATTGTCCGGTTGACGCTTTTACTTTATAATTACACATGTAATCTCAATGGAACCAGGAAAATAATTGGAAGATTGCTTGATCCAAGCCATGCATTACGGAACTCTGTATTATGTGAAATACATGTGTGATTTATAAAGAAAAATAAACTAATCGGCCACTTTTTAAGGGTTATTGGAAAAACATTGGTAGTTTGGACGAAGTATGACAGTAATAACCCCTCACATACAGAAGGCATTAAGAATTTTACATCTCTTTTACATACTACAGTTACGAATTTTCATCTAATGTACATATAATCATGTACATGTCATTTTCCAATAAAAATATGAATCTGTGAAAGAATGGAACGTTAAATTACGTGAGTGTTGTTTCCTATATTTTGCATGAAATAAGAATTTGTAAATTGAAAAACTTTTGTTATTAATTATTCATTTACCATTTTACTGCAAAATAAGCTGTGTGTAGGCTGCAGAAAGTGTAAAGTTTTAAAGAACATAGTTCTTTTTATAGGAAACAGCGATCTATAATTATTATAAAAAAACTGGAAGCAGTCTTGATCGTATGTTTTTTTAATGTGGAGACCGCTTGCAATATAATTAAAAGATCATCTTCAGACCTACAATTAACAAGAATCCTTATAAACATATAAAGGACGAAATCGTATATTGATAAGACAGTAAATAACGCTGATATACCATAAATGTCTGCTGGAGGCGGCGGTGCATGGCAACTCTCTTGCTTGTGGCTGGTGGTGTACTGCAACGTGAAGGACGCCAGCTGGTAATTAAATACTTGAATCCCCGCCCACCGTCTCGGGCATAACGTCATGGATAGCCAAACGCGTAAGTTGCATTTCTGCCACTTAAGAAAGTAACGTGGTAGCTACTATTAAGTCATTGTTACCATCTATAGAACTAATAAAACAAGTTAAAATCTTACAGCTTATAAAATATAGTGTAAAAAGGTAATTACTGGACCTAAATAATGTGGCCCTCTTTCGTGCACTGTTATCGACCAAAGCAAAGATGATACCAAGGACACCACTCTAGTAACTATGGCTACCTACACGTCTTATTAGGGCCAAAGAGGCTATCTGTGGGGAAAGCGTCCTGGTCGCTCTAAGGTTGCCAGGGAGACCCAAAGAAGGTCGATCAGTACATGGTATGGGTAAGAGGTATGCTCATAAGTTACTGTTACCATTAAAATTTTAATTAAAAGACATCTCATCAAAACTAATGTTACGTCTAGAATGCGATGTCAGTAGTGGAATGTTATAGAAATTTATAAAGTAAGAGCTATATTACCGTTACGGTCGTTGGTCTGCATAGGATGTAACGTGAAGGCTTTTATTTTCATAAGAGGCAGAAATGCAACTTATGTGACTGGATATCCTTGACGTTATGCCGGAGACGGTGGGCGGGGCTTCAAGTATTTAATTAGCAGTTGACGTCCTTCACGTTGCAGTACACCATCAGCCACAAGCAAGAGGTTTGCCATGCGCCACCGACTCCGCCAGACATCTATGGTATATCAGCGTTATTTACTGTTTTATCAATATACGATTTTATCCTTTACATTTTTATAAGGATTCTTGTTCATTGTAGGTCAGAAGATGATGTTATAATAAGATCGAAAACGGTCACAACATTAAAAAAAAAATTGATCAAGACTGTTTCCAGTTTATATGCAGAAAGTATACATTAAGTGTAGGCGAACTTGTAGTTTCCTGTTGCCAAAGATTTTGAATTTTTTTCTTTTTCTCTTTTTTCTTTAACATAGTTCTCGACATATGAGTACATGTACTTTTACCACTTGCCACAAACATAAGAGTTCACTGAAATAATAACAAATAAATGAAAATCATAAATTTCATTAAAAAGTACGATGCACTCGCTTTCAACTAACAGACGTTATTTACGTATTTTGGAATTATCGTTCAGTAAATGTGTGTAGTCACTATTTTAGTTTGTCTACGAAAAAGGACCATGAAAAGTAATGGTCAAGTAACAAGCTACTACAAAGTTTCACAAGATTCGTCAGGATGTTTTTAGCAATGCGCCTTGCAATGTTACTTCGCGCTCTTGTACGCAGTATGCAAGAAATTTCGTTGCGCCGGTGCAGGAAGTAGAGAAATGAGCAATTTATGTCGTCAAATATTTTTGGCTACAGACCCATAGAAAAAAGTTACATTCTGTGGTGGCAGACATAAAAAAAAGATCCATTCCCATAGAAGACAGGTGTTGACAGGCAGTTTAATAAGCAATTTGTAATATATAGTTACAAAATAGGGACACGTTTACCCTCGAAATGCTGGCGAAAATACGTGTTGAAATCCGGAGGTAGGAATAAGACATCATCCGAAATTGTGCTAAATGCATTCTCTGAAAATTATTTCGAGCAATTAACTCATGAGCCTACTAGAATAGTAAATAATTGTCAAAACACACTTGACGCCTTGGCAATAAACTAGCATCAAAACGGATACAGGGATTAGTGAACACAGGCTTGTCGTAACGAAACTAAATGCCATTAGCCCCAAATCCTCCAAAAACAAACGAAAATTATACCGATTCAAAAAATCAGATAAAAATTCGCTTGGCTCCTTCCTGAGAGTCAATCTCCACGTCTTCTGAATTAACAATGTAAGTATTGACCAGGCGTGGTCTGAATTAAGAGAAACAGAATCGATAGCAACTGAGAGATTTATAACAAGTAAATTAACAAACAACGTAGCTGATCCACCTTGGTAAACAAAACAGGTCAGACAACTGTTGCGGAAACAAGGAAAAATGCATGCTAAATTCAAAGTAACGCAAAATCCACAAGATTGTTGATATTTTACAGAAGCTCCTAATTTAGCGCAAACTTAATGCGAGATACTTACAATAGTTTCCAAAAAGAAACTTTGTCTCGAACTCTGTCAGAAAATCCAGTCGGATTCTAGTTGCACGTAAAGCATCCTAGCGGCGAGACACGGTCAATGCCTTCTTTGCGCGACGGGTATGGAAATACTATCGATGACGGTGTTCCTAAAACTGAGTCAACAATCACAGCCTTTCGAAATTCGTTCACCAAAGTAGACGAAGTAAATATTCCCGAATTCTAATCAAGAATAGCTGCCAACATTAGTAACTTACACGTAGATATCGTTGGAGTAGTGAAGCAACTTAAATCACTTAACAAAAGTAAGTCTTCCGGTCGAGACCTTTTAGAGTATACTGATGCAATACCTCCATACTTAACAGTCATATACAACCCCTAACCTGACGAAAGACTGGAAAATTGCAAAGGTCACTCCAATATTCAAGAAAGACACTAATAGTCATCCACTAAATTACAGGCCCATGTCATTAATTTCGGTATACAATAGGATTTTGGAACATACATTGTGTTCCAAAATTATAAATGACTTCGAAAAGAATGATCTAGAGGCACACAGTCAACTCGGATTTAACGTGTATTTTAATTAATTGTTGAAAGATTCAAAGTAAATGAAATGAAATGAGCGTATGGCATCGTTGGCCGGAAGGCCCCAACCGGGGAAGTTCAGCCGCCAAGCGCAAGGAATTCCTGTAAAGCACAACTCTGCCCCTTTATTGGTATGTGGGTGTGGAATTACGCTCATACTCTTATTGCGTTCAGTTCCATGATTGTGGGGTTAAAGATAATTTCTTATTTCATTACTTGTTGAAATTTAAGATCCTTTTTCGCGTGCTATGCGCAGATTTGTCTCGATTATCCGGCTGGTGACTGTATCTGACTTACCCTGACTAACTACCTGTGTGCACCCGGTTGGGTTCTGAGGTAATCGGTAGTACTCGTGTGGCCCGAAAGAAACTGCTTGACGCAGCGTTGTGCCTATCTTGGTTTTTTTTATGTATTTTTTGAATGTGTGTATGTCTTTTTGGGGAACTGAATGTAAATTTTAAGTTCATGGTTTTAGTAAGTTTTCATTCCTCTGATCAGTAGTGCTGTGGAACTTTCTGTGATACGAAGCAATTGTAAATCAGCAAATAGGCTGTTAGAAAATACGATAAGGTGAACTGGTGAATTGTTAAATTGTTTATGGCAAATATTCTTCTTTTTGTAGCTGTCGTCTTGAAGCATAAATACTGTATTAAATTTTTTCGTCGTTATTCTGCCACATAAGCTTCTAGCAAAAAAAAAAAAATAATAAGTAAATAAATTGTGTCCGAGTTATTACATGGTAACTCAGCACTTTAGTGATAAGTGATTAATTCTCAAGGAACTGCTACAAAATTCTTTTCATCTTTGATGTGGGGTTGTTGAAAGTATTTGCTTCCATAACTGTGTTAGTTGAGTGCAAAGCTCATTCATTGTCCTTGAACATAGATTTTTCATAACTATGTACAGTATTTTGGGTTTCATATGTTTTAACAGTACAATGTGGCTCAGTGTGACAGTGTATTAAAATATTATATGAATGCAAAGTAAACACTGCAGCACATGTTCAGGGATGTGCACATTTACTAAATTTGATGGCTTTTGAGAGATGTTGTTGTTGTTCTTAAAGTGTATTTTAATTAATTGTTGACAGATTCCAAGTAAATGAAATGAAATCAGCGTATGGCATCGTTGGCCGGAAGGCCCCATCCGGGGAAGTTCGGCCGGCAAGCGCAGCTCTTATTTCATTCGACACCACACTGGGCGACGTGTGCGCCGGTGATGAAGATAAAATGATGATGAGGACAACACAACATCCAGTCCAACATCTCCAACGCGGCCGAGTATCGAACCCGGGCCCGCTTGCATGGGAGGCAAGTACGTTACCACCCAGCTAAGCAGGCGGACTCTCAAGTAAATTTTTCTTCATTGGTTTGATTGGTCTTTTAAGCATACGTTGTTTCATAAATATTTTGGTTACGAGTGATGTTCAAGCCTTAGTTGGGCCTGATTCCCCCCTCCTAGACATAATCACGCAGTAGCTGTGAGCCAGCAACTAGCTCTTTACTCACACAACGTGTGTTATTAGCAAGGGTCTTCAAATTGATTCCGTATTTCTAGATTTCCAGAAGGCTTTGGACAGTGTGCCTCACAAGCGGCTTGTAATCAAACTGCGTGTTTATGGAATATCGTCTCAATTATGCTACTGGATTCGTGCTTTCCTGCCAGAGAGGTCATAGTTATTGATAGAAAGCCATCGAGTAAAAAACAAGGCATGCTCCAAGGTAGTATTATATGCCTTCTGTTGTTCACTGTCTATACAAGCGATTTAGTAGACAATCTGAGCAGCCGTCATAGATTCTTTGCAGGTGATGCTGTCATCTACCTTCTAGGAAAGTTATCAGATGTTCAAAACTAACTGAAAAACGATTTAGATAAGACATCGGTATGGATGGCAGTTGACTCTAAATTATGAAAAGTGTGAGGTCATCCACCTGGGTGCTAAAAGGAATTCGTTAAATTTCGGTTGCACTATGAATCAGTCTAAAGGGAGTAAATTCAACTAAACACCTACGAATTACAATTACAAACAACTTAAATTGTAAAGAACACATAGAAAATGTTGTGGGGAACATGATCCAAAGACTGCGATTTATTAGCAAAACACTTAGAAGATGTAACAGATCTACTAAAGAGACTGCCTACGCTACACTTGTCCATCCTCTTCTGGAGTTCTCCTGCGCGGTGTGGGGTACTTATCATACAGGATTAACGGAGTACATTGAGAAAATTCAAAGAAGAGCAATACGTTTTGTATTATCGAGAATAGGTGAGAAGAGTGTCACGGACATGATACAGGATTTGGGGTGGACATCAAAAAACAAGCGCGTTCCTCGTTGCGGCGGGATCTTCTCACGAAATTTAAATCACCAACTTTCTCCTCCGAACGCAAAAATATTTTGTTGACCCGACCTACATAAGGAGAAACGATCATCATTATAAAATAAGGGAAATAGGAGCTGGCACGGAAAGATTTAGGTGTCCATTTTTTCCTCGCACTGGAATTATTGTGAAGGTGGTTGGATGAAACCTCTGCCAGGTACTTACGTCTGATTTGCAGAGTATCTGTGCAGATGTAAATGTAGACGTAGACATTGAAACATCGTCCCCTTTGAAAATTTATATTTTACTATGCTGCTAAATCCCTTACGTTATTTGATTTTCAAACAGCTGAGCAGAACGGAACCTACTCAGACATTTCTCACTTTACTTATTCTGATCAACACTAAACTGACTCACAATATTTTTAGCGCAACGCAATCTGACTTTCAATAATCTCTACAAAAGAATGGCCTTGACTAACAAAAACCTATACCTTTCATGAATCACTTACCTCAGAAAAATCTTCGTTATTCGAACTACTGCAATACAGCGAGCGCCAATACTGCCAGCTAAATAAAAGATTCTAACTACTGAAGGGACTAACTACTAATAGGCATAATTAGTAAATGAAAAATTTTGATAAAGAACAAACAATGTATTTACCTTAATAATATTCAAAAGTCATCATATATATATATATATATATATATATATATATATATATATATATATATATATATCAGTTCATGATACACAGTATTACCAATTTACTCTTTCTGAGGGACACACGTCCAGATCGTCCGCTCTCAAAATTCTGCCATTTCTCTTCCCACATCCACCACTGCTGGCGGCTCACCTCCAATTGCACAACGCTACGCGCTGTTCTCATCCAACTGCCCAACACTACAATAGCAAATATTCCAACAATGCAAACCACAGACAAGCTTCACACAGCACAGTCAGTGAGTTTCATACAGAGCGCTACGTTGCGTTACCAACATAAAAACTTAAACAGCCTACTTACGACACTATTTACGGAAGAATGGGAAAGCTAGTGGAAGCAGACCTCAGGAGGATCAGTTTGGGTTCCAGAGAAATGCAAGAACACGTGAGGCATCACTGAGCCTACGACAGAGTGTAGATAGGCAAATCTATTTTTATAGTGTTCGTAGATATATAAGAAGCTTTTAACAGTATTAACTGGAATTCACATTTTGAAAGTCTGAAGAAAGCAGGGATACAGGGAGCGAGAGTTTATCTATAACTTGCACAGAAAGCAGACTGCAGTTTTAAGAGGTGAAGTTAATGAAAGGGAACCAGTATATGAGAAGGGGTGACACAGGCCTGTAGCATATTCTCGATGTCGTTCAATTTGTATACTGAGCAAGGACTGAAGAAGAAAAGGTGAAGAATTTGAGGTTTGTCGATGACAGTGCAGTTCTGTCGGACGGTAAATGGCTTGAAAGATCAGAGTGTGTCTTGATTAGAGGTTGTAAGATGTACAACAAAAGTACAACAAAGTTAATGGATTGCGGTCGTATTCCATGTGGCGGTGCTTAGGGAATTAAATAACGAAATAAGACACGAAAAGTAGCAGATGAGATTTGTTATTTTGGGAAGGGGGATAACTGTGTAAGTAGGCTGTTTATGTTTTCTTTATGTAAGTAGGCTGTTTAGGTTCTTATATTGGTAACGCCGCCGCCACGTAGCGCTCTCTGTATGAAAATGAAATCACTGGCTGTGCTGTGTGCAGTCTGTGGCTAGTTTGCATTGTTGTCTGCCATTGTAGAGGGGCAGCTGGATGTTAACAGCGCGTAGCGTTGCGCAGTTGGAGGTGAGCCGCCAGCAGTGGTGGATGTGGGGAGAGAGATGGCGGAGTTTTGATAATTTGTAATACTGGATGTCATTTATGAATATTAAGGTAAATACATTGTTTGTTCTCTATTAATATCTTTCATTTGCTAATTATCCCTATCAGTAGTTAGTGCCTTCTGTAGTTTGAATCTTTTATTTAGCTGGCAATAGTGGCGCTCGCTGTATTGCAGTAGTTCGAGTAACGAAGATTTTTGTGAGGTAAGTGATTTGTGAAAGGTATAGTTTAATCTTACTCAGGGCAATTCTTTTGCAGGGATTTTTGATAGTCAGATTGCGTTGCGCAAAAAACATTGTGTGTCAGGTTAAGCACAGTCTTGTATAAATTGTTCTAAGGGGACGTTTCATATGTCGACCATTAGCCTAGGATACCTCACTGGAATCTTCTGATTTTTTCTTGTAGTTTGTGTATTTAGTGTAGCTTGTGAACAGGGAAGCATTATCGATCGATCGGTCGGCAACAGCTCGCCTCAGAAATCCGAAATGATAGGACACAATTTTGCAAATACTGTAGATTCAGGTTTTGCGTCCTCACCGTTTTCTCAAATAAGTCAAGACACATTTTCAGCTTGTCAAAATGTGAATGTTGCCGGTGCAAATGCACTGCCGAAAAGAGTAGAGGAACAGATTCCAGACACTAATGCATTGTTATTACAACTAATGCAACAAATGGGACAAAATCAGAGACAAACACAGCAACAGTTAGACACAATGGGACAAAATCTTCAAAAGTTAGACACCACACTTGAACAAACACGTGAAGATTTAACTACTGAGTTACATAACATCGAATCGAAATGTCAAAAGGTCTGTAATGACGTAAAAACACAAATTAGTGAGCATTTTCAACCTATTTTTTCGCGGCATGAAAAAGCATTACAGAATCATGAAGCAGCCATAAAAGAACTGCAGACTACTGTTCATGAAAATCATGAGACCTTGCAAGCTAAAATGGACTCAGTTGCATCTACCGATTCGGTTACGCAACTTGCAAAAACTCAGGAAAACTTAAAGGACACAGTAGAAAGACACATGGGGGAAATTAGTTCATTATCAGAGAAAGTAGTTGAACTTTCGGATCAGCTAAATAATTTATCTACGAAGGTAGATGATAATCTGAATGACACGAAACCAGTAGTCTTTAATGACACAGAAGAGTGCGAACAAATTAGGAAATTCAAACAAAATCAGAATCAAATTAATACGTAACACCAAAGAGAAATCCAAGAAGTACAAGATCAGTTGACGCAGGTGATACAAGAATTACATATTTCAGAGGACACTCGCACTCCAACACGGAAAGAGGAACTTAGAAATACGGAAAAGCCACAAAATAATAACACAGGACATTTCGGTAATTATGAAAGGAATTGGCAAGGTGGACCGAATTTTGAGATGGAACCGCCGACACGACGTAACAATGACTGATATGCTACTCGCCGACACGATGACTTTGACTATAAGCTGTTCATTACTACACGTAAATTCAAAATGTTTAAGAATTCTGCCAACGACATTCATCCACAAGCGTGGCTCCATCAATTCTCTCATTGTTTCCCTCCCAACTGGTCATTGGAACACAGGTTAGAATTTATGTGTGGCTACTTAGAGAATGAACCAGGTGTAAGAATGTGATCGGTCATTCACGATTGTCACAGTGAAGGAGATTTTTATCATGCCTTCCTCTCAGCATATTGGTCTCAAGCTACACAAGACCGAGTAAAACATAGCATCATAATGATGAAACACTTCGAACAATCTGAATTTTCCAGTCTTGTGAAATATTTTGAAGACATGTTGCACAAGAATCAACACCTGTCAAACCCATACAGCCCCTCAGAACTCATCCGCATTTGCTTAATCAAACTGCCTGAACATTTACGACATATTATTTTAGCAGGACGTTGCAAAGACGACATTGAAGCTTTTCAGGGACTGTTACAAGAATTAGAAATTGACACAGACAGTCGCGGGATGCGAAAACAGGAAAACAATCACTACAGGTCACATCCGTCACAATTCCGTGACGACAGAAACAATAACTGGACGCGACAAGGCTATTCTCACCACACAAATCGTGACCAAAATAGACACCACCCGTATGACAACCGTTGGCAGAGTAGTCATAATTACAGGGAAAGATCACCTCTCTGCAGTTATGACTATCACAGAGACAATCAGAGAAACAGACAATATGGGAACCAAAATAACTATTATCAAGGGAGATAGAATAACTTTAGACGCAACGGTCCAGCGCGTAGTTACGATTCAGGGAGAAATTCCCCACCACATGACCGACAAGAAAGAAACTATGGAATCTACCGACATGACGACAGACGATATGATCGTAACGACAGACCTGAATTGCATCAGAACTGGCGAGATTTAAACAGAGCAGAGCACTCTCGTCACGATGAATTTGTAGAAGTTAGGTCTCCAAATCCCAATAACGACGCGCGCCAACAAAGAGACAATAGGCAATGACTCACTCCGCTGGCAGCCACAATACGTACTTATGAAACTGACGACGCAGCTGCCGTAGCTAGTAATTACGTAAAAATGGAAGACATTAGGGACATCTTACTCCAGGAACACGACGTAAAACATAACAACATTGCATATCCTGTGATTCATATTACTGTAAATGACGTAAAATTTACGGCAGTACTTGACTCTGGCAGTCCCATTTCAGTAATTAGTGAAACAGCTTTTAGCAAATGCAACAAATCGAACGATTGCCCCACACTTCCGTTACGTAAGATTAAATTACAAGGTGCATTCTTTGGAAAAAGTGTAGATGTACGCCAACAAACCAATTTAGAATTCTTTTGCCAAAGCCACAGCTTCTCTATGAACTTTCTTATTGTTCCATTATTGTCGACGGAAATTATACTGGGAGTAGACTTTTTGAATGAATACAAAGCAGTCTTAAGCTTTCACGATGCTGAAATAAGTTTAGAGAAAGAAGGTAAGTCAATAGCTTTGAAATTTGAAGACGGGCTCTCAAACCATGATGAGGAAATTAATCGGCTTTACCTTCTGTTAGATAACAGTTCGGAATTTTCTACGGAACTAGACACTAACAATCACTCTGCAAGTACTGACAGGGATGACATCGACGGCATATTTGAAATTAATGAGTTAATTCAGAATAAAATTCAAACAATTGAGAATTGTAATGAGACTGATAGGCAGGACCTTTTTGAGATTTTACAAGCACATTCCACAGTTTTTACTCACAAAACAGGAACAATCAAGGGATTTCAATACCAATTTCGTGTTCGTGAGCATACTAAATTTTGTGTTAGACCATACGTAATTCCAGCACATTACAGGGACCGTGTTAGAACAGAAATACAATATATGCTTGACGAGGGCATTATTGAGCCTGCAGTAAGCTCATACAACAATCCGTTACATGTTGTTGAGAAGAAAAATGGATCGATCAGGCTTGTCTTAGATTCGAGACAAATCAATACTATCATTATTCCTGAAACAGACAGGTCGCAGACGATGGAAGAACTTCTTCAAAATTTTAATGGTGTAAAAGTGTTGTCTTCCATTGATCTCAGATCCAGCTTTTATCAGATCGAACTTCATCCAGAATGCAGAAAATACACAGCTTTCCTTTGTTTCGGCGTTTGTTATCAGTTTCGGAAACTTCCTTTTGGTTTGAACATTTCTTCGGCAGCATTCATTCGTGGGTTAAATTCCATATTACCTGAGTTCTTAAAACGTCACATCACCTTATATGTGGACGATATTCTAATAGCAGAAGCTTCATGGGAACAACATAACCGTATCCTCAACAGTTTGTTACGTATTTTTGCAGAATCTGGAATTACAGTTAACTTGGAAAAGTCTGAATTCGGTAGGTCAAAGGTGAAGTTTTTGGGACATATTATTTCTTCTGAAGGCATTCAGCCGGATCCTGAAAAGTTAGAAGCAATCAGAGCCATTCCAGTTCCATCCACAAAAAGACAAGTCCGCAGTTTTCTAGGTCTCGTAAATTTTTACCGTCGTTTTCTGAATATGCAAATTCTAGTTACACCAAAACTTTGTTCTCTCACGGGAAAAAATACTATTTGGAACTGGGACGAACAAGCACAGTTGGAATTCAATTCTTTGAAAGAAGCGTTACTTCACGCGCCAATACTAGCTCATCCAGATCTGTCACAAGATTTCTGCCTTAGCACGGATTCTTCTAAAGTCGGTCTTGGTGCCCACTTATTTCAAGAAGCCATAGAAAATGACACTACTGTTCAGAAAACCATTACTTTTGCTAGCCGAGTCCTAACAAAATCTGAAAAAAATTATTCCGTTACTGAATTAGAAGCTTTAGCTATCGTTTGGGCATTTAACAAATTCCGTTTCTTTCTTTCTGGTAAGCACGTAAAAGTATACAGTGATCATCGTGCATTACAATTTCTTATGTCTTCAAAATTAAATCATGATAGGTTAAAACGTTGGGCATTGTTTCTGCAAGAATTCCGCTTCACAATAGTCTACATCCCCGGCAAGGAGAACGTTGTTGCGGACGCGCTGTCACGCGCACCGGCTGGGCTTGAGAAAAGTAACACAGAAGGCAACCTTGAGAAAAATTTCAGTATTCTTTACATTCAGAAAGTCGCCTTTGAAAACTTCATCACCACATCTTTAAAGGACATTGCTCATGAACAAGATAAAGATCCGATTTGGAAAGACATCAAAAGTAAATGGCATGAAAAGACACACACTCAGATTCGGCATTATTACCTGGTTAGAAACAACATACTCTTCAAACGCTGCTCTGTTGATGACAAGCTATGGGTACTTTGCATTGCAGACGATTTTGTTAATAAGCTCATTTGGTACATTCATTTCAGCTACGCACATTTTGGCCAACGAAAATGTTATCATATTCTTCGAACGACTTGTTATTTTAACAATATGGAAAAGCGAATTCGAAGAGTCTTGTCTATTTGTAAACTTTGTCAAAAGGCGAAACCGTCTACTATCTCACATCGTGCTCCGTTGTTTCCAATTATTCTTTCTAAATTAAAAGAATTTGCTGCTGTTGATCTTTTGGGACCCCTTGTCAGAACATCGAATGGATTTTCGTACGTTCTAGTCGCTGTTGAACTTACTTCAAAATTTGTTTCTTTCACTCCGTTACGTAAAGCCACTGGACGGTCTGTATCCAACGCCTTTGTTAAAAATTTCTTACGTGAAGTTGGACACGTTAGTAAAGTCATTTCAGATAACGGACCGCAATTCAGATCTGCTGTTTGGTCACGCATGCTTCGGAATCATAAAATCAAACCTGTTTTTATTTCATTGTATTCACCACATTGTAACCCGTCTGAACGGATTATGAAAGAAATCAATAAGCTTTGCAGACTTTATTGTCACAGAAAGCATCAGCATTGGGACAGATATTTACACTTATTTCAAAATGTGCTGAATGAAATGCCTCATGATTCCACTGCTTTACCACCTACTCTTGTACTGAAGAATGTAGAACCTCCGAACAGAATCAGAGAGCTTGTACCTTTCCCGAATACACGCAAACTTCGATACAAAGACATAATTGATTTGGCTCTTAAAAATATAAAATCTGCAGCAGACAAAAGGAGAAAACTACACGGTAAAGCAAATGCAAAGAAATTATATATTGGTCAGAAAGTTCTCATTAAAGCTCATTCATTGTCACATAAGAAGAAACACTTGAGTCACAAATTCTTTCTAGTTTACAATGGACCTTACAGAATCCGACGTATACCACATGATAATTGCGTTGAAGTTGAAACTCTGCGTACTAGGAAGAGTAAAGTTTTACACCACATTTCTCATGTAAAACCATTTATTGACAGATAATCTGCTTTTTAACTTAGTCTTTGCAATTTTCACTTCACGCTACTTGTACAATTTGTCACACTGAGAAACTGTTAACATGCAACAATGTTTGAAGTTAAATATCCAGTCAAGAACCAAGAGAACTTATTTAAACAGAAATTACGAATGCATTGTTATTGTGAACAGGCGACACAGTGTTATTGTGTGTGTGCATTCTTGCTTGTTAGTTGCACGATTATGTAACGACTATAAGGCTCACATACTTGGAACATATACCGGCACTGCTAATGAAATTTTCATGCAACATTTTGGTTTGCTTGAGAGTGGATTCTGGATTTAAGGTACTTTCAGTGAGATACCAGATGAGATAGTGGTTAGTTTATGTGACAGCTACACGATTTTATCACGACGCTACTAATGAGTGACAATTTACAATATTGCTCTTGCGGTGTATCTGTTTTATATCTGCACAGTTTTTCTGTACTATTCTGGAAAGTAAAACATGTTTTAGTAGTAACTTTTGTGCTATTGCTACAAGGAGACAGCCTTTTCCGTAGGACAACTGCACAGTACTTTCCTCATCACGGCAATAAGCGTAATAACTAAGTTATCTATACGCAAAGCATTTCACTTTTGTGTATCATGAGGTAAGTACATTGACTTCTGCAGAACTTAGCTTTCGGAGGATAATAACTACGACACTTCCCAGAGATTATCTTACAGCAAGACGCACATTTAGCGCTACAGGACACGTATTTGAGTGATTAATTTTGTACTTAAAACATTTATTTTTAAAGATTTTTGAATTACAAAGAAAGTTTTTCGTGATACATTTCATTCCATTGCTGTAATCTGTAACACCTAAGGGTATAATTACAATAATCCTCAGGGGGGTACACGCCTACTTTGAGTATCATGTGTTTGGCAAGCACAAGGAGCCCTAGCTAATATGGTATTTGCTTATACAACTTTACACATCGGTACCATATTTCTCTAATACATAAATTACACAGCTGTCTGATCATTTAACTGAGAGATAAACATGCTTTTTACTACGTCAGTGACACATGTTTACGTAATTACACCGTTGGGTAACTTCACACTTATGAAATTGTATTCTGTCTGTACTGTGTGAACTTTCATATTTTTTCGGAACCATTGTGATACTATGAGAGATTTGAATGATGTATTTGGTATGAGATCATGATTTTTAAAGTACGTTTGAGGCAGATGACACTATTGAAATGAGCAGAGAATATTTTTTATGGTTTGAAATTATTGCAGAAAGCTACGACTTTTTTGAGATTTGACTGAGGTGTTATGATGTTATTTTTACGACGACGATGTGTATTATGTTGTTGAGGTATGTTTATGTCAATAAGATGATGCTACCATATATCAGGAATGTGATTGCATGTTTATATGTATATGAATAATGAAAGAAGTTAAGGACTCTTGACTTGTGAAAAAGGATGTTGGAAACCGAGAATCGTACTTTAAGAGTTATGCAATGTGTGTGTAAATGCGTGAATGTATCACAATGCCGGCGAAAATTTTTTGGACACTGTTATATTCATAAGATTTGGTTTCTACACATTTGCAACGCAAATTCTCGACCCATGAAATTTTGTATATGAGACTGTCTCTGTAGCGGAAAAATGTCGTAAATATTTCCATAAGAATGTTAAGTGACCACCTGCACGTGCGTCGACGGCACACAGCTGTGTCAGACACCTGGAGAACAAGCCATTAGGGTGTGCCTTTCCGGAAGCACAGGCAGAAAAAAAAGGAGGCCTACACACCCGCTAATGACATTCGTTTCTAGAAAGCACCGCAAAAACTACTTGGTCGAAATTAAAAACATATGATAACACTGTGGAGCTCTTAATTTATGATATTTACTGAAATGCCTAATGAAATGACGAGAAATATCTTTACATCTGCACACCTGATTACGACAAGTGTCTTTCTACGAGAGTTGAGAGAATTTCTACTAACTTATGAAATGTCACATACCTATTGAATGATATTTTTATGCTTTGGTTTGCGTAATTGCTTATTTCATTTAATATCTGGTTTCCAGCTGCGTTGCAGCATTGCTTTTATAAAATAAAATGCATTTGCTAATGTGAACACTTTCTGTCAACAGATCTATTAAATAATTATTTTATGATCCACATTCTTTAAAAAAGGAGCACTTGGAAAGGAAAGAACAATAAGAAGGAACTAGTAACAGTAACACATAATTTTCTTTTCAAGTACATGGTAATATTTCTTTTTACAATCAGTTGTTGTGGCGCACCACTTTAATTACATAGACATTAAGATGTGAATATATATTTTCCTTTTCTGCATTGTTGTTTTTACTGTAATATTTTTTCTGCTTGAGCTTTGTCATGTATAGACATAAGTTTTATATTTTTTATATTTGCTGCTGCTGTTTGCCAGGCATAGTGCTACTAAATTTCACTTTGTATTACTCTGTTAAGCTAGTTTTACTATTTATTTATTTTTATTGTTGCTGCACATTGTCTCATATTAGTTGTAATGTTGCATTGCTTGGTAATTTAGATTTACTGTAGCTTGCTTTGCAATTTTCCATTTTTTTTGTATTGCTGTTTGTGCTAATTTGTTATGTGCTGCTGCATTGCCTCGTCCCTTGGCATATATATATATCTGAGCTCAGTAGATTTAAGTTAGCTTAAGAGGGGTAGACTATATAAGAAACTAACTATGATGACTTGGAAGAAATGTATTGAGAAGCTATATGAAAATGGTTTGGGCAAAAAAAAAAAAAAAAGGATACTGTACAGTGGAGAAAAACTATTTTTGACAGAGGATGTGAACAGAATACAGAAAGCAAGCTTAAATAGGACTTTTGGGAATACTGATGAACGAAGGGAGATCTCCATGCAAAATACTGCAGTAAAACAAACCCTGTCCTTTCCTTTTGTGTTATCCCACTATGTGTTTGGGTACCCATGTGTAATTATGTTCTTCCTGTCTTTATATGTTTATCTGATAAGACTTATGTTGTAGAATTTTTCTAATACTCAGCTACATTCACTATGATGAGGAATACTGTTATCCGCAAATATACTTTGCATTAATAATATGGTATTTTCTTTGTAAAGTTGCTTAGACATTATTTATTCTGTTCTGTTTTAATGCTCATGTGTAAAGTTGATGTTTCGAAAGTTATTCTGATCTTTTATGTATTTATTTATGTCATAATTCTTGTAACACTGATGTATATGTTTACTTCTATTCTGTTGTAAAGCCTGTACTACAAATATTATCTGTATTGTTATGTTCTTTAATGATGTATTTTGTACCTTTGTTATAGTATTCTCATGTTATAATATTGTAATTCACACCAGTTAATCAAATTAAGTAACTTGTAAGCATTCATTTCACTGCACACATTTCTGTTGGTCATAGTATATGGACAATATGTGAGAAGTAGGGACTGTTAGTGTTTGCACGTGTGTTAATAATTCAGCAAGGGACTGGATAACAGCATTGCTGGTTCTAAGGACAATTCCAAAAACTTTGTGAGTGCACAAGTGGTGGTATATGGACTTGCTATCTTCTCTGCAAGACTCTTTGATGGTGATTGTGCACCTGCACAGTCGCAACAGATGGCTGCTGGCCATCTCTACAAGGACTCTATTAATATCTTTCATTTGCTAACTATCCCTATCAGTAGTTAGTGCCTTCTGTAGTTTGAATCTTTTATTTAGCTGGCAATAGTGGCGCTCGCTGTATTGCAGTAGTTCGAGTAACGAAGATTTTTGTGAGGTAAGTGATTTGTGAAAGGTATAGTTTAATGTTACTCAGCGCCATTCTTTTGCAGGGATTTTTGATAGTCAGATTGCGTTGCGCTAAAAACATTGTGTGTCAGGTTAAGCACAGTCTTGTATAAATTGTTCTAAGGGGACGTTTCAACTGAGATTGGCCAAAGTAGAAAAGATACAAAATTTAGTCTGGTAGTAAGAAGAAAAGCGTGTCTGAAACTGTTAACATCAGATATAAATTTAAGAATATGGAAATCTTTTCTGAAGGTAGTTATCAGGTGTGTGGACTCTAATGGAACTGAAACGTTGTCGAAAAACATACCACACACGAATAGGGTATAAGATTTTCGAACGTGGTGCAAAAGGAAGCTCAGGACTGTATGGTTAGATCGGGTAATCAACGAAGACGTACTGAATCGCACTGGGGAGAAAAGATAACGGGAGGAAAGGTATCAGTGGTACAAGTTCACTGAAAGAAGGAGGCGGCTGGCAGAAGAGGGTTGAAGTGGGTGTAAGCTGGCGTACTTCTGCGGAGATGAAGCGGCTTGCGCTGGTTGCGTGGAGAGATGCAGCAAACCAGACACCTGACGGAAGATCACAACAAGTGACATATACAGTAGAACCTCGCTAATCCGACCTCGGATGATACGCCTCCCAGCTTATTTCGGCCATCTATCTCATTTGGTTGTCTATTTACATTTATCTATGACTCATCGTCTGCAATATGGACCAGCAGACAGCTGATTTTTAATATGAAATAATTTGTTTCTGCCTCAATCAATAAGTGTTACTGTGCACGCATGTGGATTATAAATTAGTAACAGTGTTCCTCTTACATATTAAGGCAAGTAAAACTAAATTATGTCATAAGCTAAACATAAACATGTGATGCTGTCTTTATCGGGAAAACTGGAAGTGCCTGTAAGGTTAGACAAAGGTGAGTCTGTTCAGAACATTACAAGTGAGATAGCGGTAGGCATAGTAACTGTTAAACGCCGGAGAAAAAAGTAGGAAAACTCTTGAAAGTCATTCAGTGACGACTGAAAATACGCAACACTGATGAGCCCTAAAAATAATATACTAGGCAATTCTCTGTGGATATGGTTTGAGCAGGAGAGAAGAAAAGGAACTCCTTTGGCTGGACTAGTCGTAAAAGAAAAGGCACTGTTTTTTATGAAAAATTAGATAGGGACAATGAAAATGAAACATTTCCAGCGAGTGCAAGTTGGTTACATCGGCGGAAAAAACCGCATGGGACTCGAAATACGAGTACAATTATTTCTAGCGGGAAGCTATCTGCTGACGAACTAGCAACCACTGAAATTGTTCCGAAATTTGAAAACTCAACTAAAGAGCTTAAGCTGATCAACTGTGTAACATTCAACACTCTAACTTAAACTACAAAATGCCTCCTACAAGAACCCTTGCTGCACAAAATGGAGTCAGATGTGTGTCACTGACGTATCGTAGGTATGCACAGTTGTTAACTCCCACTCACAGTAACACTATCTTACCGTATGATACAGACGTATTTTACAGTACAGACACTACTGTGTATTACACATTCGTGTAAGATTTTTTAGTGCGCCGGCGTTTTATTTTCGTTTTTTTTTCTGTTTTAACAAGGAACAATTTTTAAGTAAGCGTTTCCTCCAGGTGAAATTTAAAGTTGTATTGTACTGCATTGTGATGTTAGGGGTCAATACAAGTGTTGCTCTGACAATCCCGAAAGGGACGGACTGGGGGTGTCTCAACTGTACTAAAACAAATTGTCGTAACTAACTGATCTAGCAATAATGTAATAGGGTGCTGACGGCATGGTAGGGTAATCACCTTTTAGGTTACAGTCCTTTGGGTAGAATGCCATCACATAAACGTGCGTTGGTAATTTTGCGTACTGAGTTGGGAAAATAACGTGAAATCGTCGTTGTAAGTAATGAAACGAAAATAAGCGAAACGATGTGGTGAAAATTTAATCTTGCTTGCCAAAAATGCCTTTCTTTCTTTCTTTCTTTCTTTACGTGCCTGCTTAAACAAGTTGTTTCTAGAAAACTGCAGCCGAAACGTTTCAAACCGACACTTGCTGTATCAAGGACGCACGTTCACAATTTCGCAACGCTCATTTAAGCATCCCCCTTTTTATTCTATTCCTCAAGTTACTCAAGCCTATAAAAGCTCAATACTGCAGTCAGCAGTGCATCTGGATGAGCCCTAAGCAGTAGCCGTGCACTTGCGAATGCTAATCTAAATATTTTCCTGTTAGCTCTCCTTCAAGGGTGCCGAAGAGACTTGAAGACAGGAAACTGCTACGTTGAATTTAACAGCGCGCCTCTCGCTGAACTATACGCAGCTGCAGTGCACTTAGGAAAGCAGAGCCGTGTTTCTGCAGACGGACACTTAGCTGCACAAACTCCTGGCATGAGGGAGCGTGGAGCTGCATGCAATGAGGCAACGGAAATTAAACGCCAAGAGGCGGACTATTCGCACACTGCGTATACAGTTAACACTTGGAAGCGCCGAGGAATAGCTCGTAACTCGGGGAGGAGCTGCACTCTGCTGGTGAGTTTCAGAAGCTGCAGCACGTCTGCTGGGAGCCTGGAACCTCTGGTGTGCAACGCTGATGCAGGAACTGAAAATACTAAAAGAACATTAAGAAAATTGTAGCGTATGAAAGTTACTACTCAGCTTTAACGAGACGATTTAGAAAAAGAAAAAAATGTTTCTTAGTATCTTATCCTTGACGTATCTGTGCGCATATGAAAACTGAAAGATGTCGTTTGAAAGAAAATTGTCATCAGTAATAGCAATTTTTGCGTTTCTACTTTTGACGATAATACGTTAATTTATTTTTTGTCATTTCATCGCTTATTTACGCATCACGTATTCCATACATTCCTGCTTCTCATATGTTTAATAACAAAGTGTTTCGTGTTCCTAAAGGAGATAGTACGAGTTAAAACTAGAAAAAACGCACTATGAACGTATAATACTGCTTGTGTACAACTGCAGCATCAAGAAGGAGAAATATCATTAAAATAAAATTTTGTGACGTTGATGGCAGTACACAAATGACTAGAATTACCTAATTATACATACACCTTGGCCATGAGAATTCATTACCGCATGCTGTCGCCAAGGACAATGATCAAAGACCGTACACGTCGTGGCATGGAATCTAAGAAGCCTGGATGTGTTACATCTACATAAAAGCTCCGCAAGCTACGTGACGTTATGTGGTAGAGGGATATTCTGTTACCTCAAACCGACTCCCCCTTTGTTGCCGGCCGCGGTGGTCTAGCTGTTCTAGGCGCTCAGTCCGGAGCCGCGCGACTGCTACGGTCGCAGGATCGACTCCTGCCTCAGGCATGGATGTGTCTGATGTCCTTAGGTTAGTTAGGTTTAAGTAGTTCTAAGATCTAGGGGACTGATGACCATAGATGTTAAGTCCCATAGTGCTCAGAGCCATTTGAACCAACCCCCTTTGTTGCTCCACTCACGAATGGCGAGTTGAAAGAATGATCGCCGGGGAGCCTCTGTATTAGCTCCAATTTCTAGAATTTTCTCGCCGTGGTCATATTGCGAGATGTGTGTGTGTGTGTGTGTGCGTGTGTGTGTGTGTGTGTGTGTGTGTGTGTGTGTGTGTGTGTGTGTGAGGGGGTGGGGGGTGGGGGTGGTAAGTACTATGTTTTCCAACTCTTTCCGGAAAGTATTCTCTTGATATTTCAATAGCAAACCTCTCTGTGATGCACCTCGTCTCTCTTGCAGCGTCTACAACTGGCAGTTATGCATCTCCGTAGACGCTCTCGCACCGACTAAACGATTCCGTTGTAAGTGAGCTGCTTCTGTGTTGGCAGCGTTGTGTAGCGCTTTGCATTGGATCTCTGAATGCGCTTTCTTTCTAAGAGACTCTGTAGCAGGTTGGGCTCGTTGGAAGTTAATCGCCAGTAGCGTTGGGCAGTTGGAAGTTAGTCGCCAGCAGTGATAAAGTACTGTGGGGCAGTTGGAGGTGAACAGCCAGCAGTGATGGATGTTAGATGTGAGAAGTTAGCATTGATGGAGGGTGAAGGACTGAAGTGTTAGCGTAGGCTAACGATCTGTACATGTTCGACTTCGACTTGGAGACTGAATGTTATTCATGATTATATACCTTAGTACTAGATGTCAATGACGATTTATATTCGTTTCTGAACTGGATGTCAGACTATTGAGGTAAAAAAAATACATTATTTGGTTTGCAGCAAAATCTTTCCTTCGCTAACCATATGCCTATTAGTAGTTAGTGGCTTTAGTAGTTAGAATCTTTCATTTAGCTGGCAGTATTGACGCTCGCTGTATTGCAGTAGTTCGCATAATGAAGATTTTTGCAAGGTAACTACTTAATGAAATGTATAGGTTATTGTTAGGATTTCTTTTTAGTCGGGGCCATTCTTTTGAATAAATTATTTGAAGTCAGGTTATCCTTTTTTTGAGCAGTCAGATTGCGTTGCGCTAGGACATTGTGGGTCTCAGTCATTCAGCAATTTAAGTACAGCCACACTCATTTAATTAAAGAAGTTTCACCGTGACGATACGCGCTGTTCTTCGTTGGATCTTCTCTATCTCTTCTATCAGTCCTACCTGGTAAGAATCCCAGAATGATGAACAATACTCAAGAATCGGTCGAACAAGTGCCTTGTATGTCAGTTATTTCGTGGATGGCTTACATTTGCTTAAGATTCTTGACATCAATCTCAGTACGGCAACTGCTTTTCCTACTATTTGTTTTATGTGGTCATTCCACTTAACGTCGCTCTGGATAGTTATTCCTAGTCATTTTACGCCTTAAACCGTTTTCAGAAAATTATCATTAACAGCGTATTTGTACAGTTTTCCTATGTGTGCGCGTTATGGTACATTTATGAGGGTAATCCCAAAAGTAACGTCTCCTATTTTTATAAGTACATTGACCTGTTTATTTCCACAATGGTTTACATCAGTTTACAGCTGGAACATTTAGCTATTTTTCGACAGAAACACCATTTCTGTCGATTTATTTTTGTAGATACTGTGGCAGTTTTTGTATGCCCCTGAACCTCTTCTTTCACTTCGTCGTCGGAGCTGAATCTCTTTCCAGCCAAATGTTCTTTTAATCTAGGGAACAGGTGATAGTCACTGGACGCCAGGTCAGGACTATAGGGCTGACTATAGGGTGGGTGGGTAATTATGTTCCACTGCAACTGTTGCAGGAGAGCAACGGTCCGTCGAGCGATATGCAGGCGAGCGTTGTTATGGAGAATGTTTACGCCCTTGCTCAACATTCTTCTTCTCCGGTTCTGAATTACCCGTTTGATTTTTTTTCAGAATCTCGCAGTACCTGTCAGCGTTAATTGTGGTCCCAGCGATTCAGCTCCGACGACGAGGTGAAAGAAGAGGTTCATAAATTTCTGAACAGCATGGCGGCGAGCTGGTATGGCATGGGCATACAAAAACTGCGACAGCGTCTACAAAAACGCATCGACAGAAATGGTGATTATGTCGAAAAATAGCTAAATGTTCAAGCTGTAAACTGATGTAAAGCATAGTAGAAATAAACAGGTCTATGTACTTATAAAAAAAATGGGAGATCTTACTTTTGGGATTACCCTCATAGTTACGTTCAGGGTCAGTTGGCAGAGCCCGTACCATTCATCAGTCATTGTAAGATGTCGTGGTCTCCTGACCTTCATTGCTTATATATTCCGCCCTCACAATCATATTCCGCACATCAAGACGCTTCATTCGAACCCAAACTCGACAAGATAAAGTCAATGTTGCATGAATTCACGTAAACGATATGCAAATAACAAGTAAGCACACCGTGGGTAAAATACTAGAGGCTGGCATACACACACACATTCAAGACATGATGGTCACAGGGCTTGCTTTTAGTTCGGGAGACGCAAACCATGTGCCAGTCCCTTCAGAGAACAACTCAGCCTATGTATGTCGGCCGGTGACCGCCCGTAGAGCAGACACCGTTGGCCCGAGAGAAGAGGGGGAACGACCCCGTGTTTGGCTTAAAAGCAAATTCCCCTACATTGTGTGGGAGCTGCCAGCCTACGCATTCTTTACACATAGCAAGCAGTTTCAGAGATTTTCACGGGGAAACAGCAAACGCCAAACGCCAATGCTACGGATTTCTGGATTGGTTGCCTTAAACGAAACGTCATTCTCCCGTTTTAGAAGAGCAATGCTGATTGGCAGAAGATATTTCTGACACCTTGAGCTGAAGGAGTAATGGAAGAGACCGAAAGATATACCCCTTCATGTCTGGTGTGGAGAGCGGTTGTTCTGTTGTCGCTATTGGAGTGAGAACACGTAACGAGAGCGTGCGCGCTCATACATATACTCAAAGAGCGAGGAACAAGTCTCTCCTCAGTACTTCACTGGGAGAGCACCTCTGTCGAGAGCGAATCGAAGTGCGACTCTATATTGAGTCCTTGCGATTAAGCATTGCTCACTGCGTTGGCCGATACACTTATTGTGCAGTGTGAATGGACAGAGCGCGAGCGAATTTTTGAGTGGCATCGCAGTGGACTGGTTACCTGTCTGGTGTACCAAGCCAATAGTTAGACTAGGGGCGAATAGGAGTCATTGACTTCATCAAGGCGTAGGGAGAGTTTGATTGGCGAAGGTCAATCCAGATAGAACGAGAGTTATCTTATTCGTCAGCAGCGAGCGGTGCAGACAGCAGTCATCACAGCTTATGGTATTGTGCGCTACAGCTATTGCGAGCCCCATGTTTCCTCCACAACAGTACCCTTCACTGCATTTCACACACGGCAGCCTTGACCGTACCTAGCAACATTCTAATGGATAATTATTCAAGTTGAGTAGGTGTTGCTCTCAGCCATTCTGGCAAGTCAATAACAATCTTAAACTTTGTATAGAAATTTCATTAGCGAATCCTATCCTTGAGAGGTAACTTCACATTCCGAAAAGAACCAGGATATAACTTGTCAATTCATAACTAAAAGTGCCATCGTGATTTCTCAGAATTTTTGCAAAATAAATAATAATTTTCGTTAGTGTCATGTTTTTCTTACACTAACTAGCAATACTCCAGTACCCAAGTATCCCACTACTTACTTAAGAAATTTTGTGAATTTTTGTGTCATTTCCTTACAACAGACGACTCCAGAAGATATTTATTGCTGAAAGTTTTCAGGCATTTCCCTTTAGAACGTTAGGAGCGTCTGTCTGATCTCTGTAGTAGTGTGGGGGTGGAAATTGCATCTTGCAGGAGCCACAGGGTAAAGGGTACATCTCAGATCAATCCCACATTCATCACATCGTCTACAGATCGTTTTGCAAATCGATACTGTCTTTTGGCGTTGCTACTCTCTTGTAGACAATCAAATCATGCCCAACTGCGAACACCTTGGTAGCGTCCAAAATGCGCGCTTCCATCACTGTAGTGCGAGTTGAAACTGACTTTCCCAGAAACAATACATTTTAGCGTTCAGCTCTCCAGCGACGACGTTCACGTACCAGTAGCCGTCTCTCTCTTGGACTCAGTATTACTGGTGGTTCCTGTTCTATTGGACGCGACGCCATAGCATGCGTACCACCAGTCCAGCCGTCAGCAGACGCCGTCGAACTGTTACCGGAGACAGGTCCACATCCGCTGCACCATTCCAACGGCGATCCAACCTGTTCTGTCGGTTACAGGCATACGGATAAGATGGCGGTCTTCCCGCAATAAGGTCACATTATACGGTCCTATACTCGCTCGTCGCCGTGTACGACTACTTCTGTCCACTGGTCCGTTGTCGTCTTCAGTACGAAGACTGGCTTCATGCTATTCTATCCTGTGCAAGCCTCTTCATCTCCGAATAACTGCTGAAACTTACATCCTTCTGAATCTGCTTACTGAAATCGTCTCTTGATCTCCAACAACAATTTTTATTCTTCACACTTCCATCCAGTACTATTCTGGTGAACCCTTGACGTTTCAGCATGTGTCCCGCCAACCGATCCCTTCTTCTACTCAGGTTGTGCTACAAACTTCCTTCCTCCCTACTTCTGTTCAGTGCCTTCTCATTACTTTTAAAAAGCTTCTGTTCTCTTCTTGTCTAAACCGTATATAGTCCATTTTCCACTTCCACTTTCTTACACTATTGGCCATTAAAATTGCTACACCAAGAGGAAATGCAGGTGATAAACGGGTATTTATTGGACAAATATATTATACTAGAACTGACATGTGATTACATTTTCGCGCAATTTGGGTGCATAGATCCTGAGAAATCAGTACCCAGAGCAACCACCTCTGGCCGTAATAACCGCCTTGATACGCCTAGGTATTGAGTCAAACAGAGCTTGGATGGCGTGTACAGGGACAGCTGCTCATTCAGCTTCAACACGATACCACAGTTCATCAAGAGTAGTGACTGGCGTATTGTGACGAGCCAGCTGCTCGGCCACCACTGACCAGACGTTTTCTACCGGTGAGAGATCTGGAGAATGTGCTGGCCAGGGCAGCAGTCGAACATTTTCTGTATCCAGAAAGGCCCGTACAGGACCTGCAACATGCGGTCGTGCATTATCCTGCTGAAATGTAGGGTTTCGCAGAGATCGAATGAAGGGTAGAGCCACGGGTCGTAACACATCTGAAATGTAACGTCCACTGTTCAATGTGCCGTCAATGCGAACAAGATGTGACCGAGACGTGTAACCAGTGGCACCCCGTACCATCACGTCTGGTGATACGCCAGTATGGCGATGACGAATACACGCTTCCAATGTGCGTTCACCGCGATGGCGCCAAACACGGATGCGACCATCATGATGCTGTAAACAGGACCTGGATTCATCAGAAAAAATGGGGGACACTGCAGGAGCCTCCACGAAGATTGCGTTCACCACTCGAACAACAAGCAATCGGGCGTCCCCTGGAAACGACCTAGTCGGCCAATCCTGCAAACACCGGAGCACCAAAACGAAAGATGACAAAACAACTCTCCGAAGAGACTCAAAAAAGGCCTTTATCAATACCATCACTAGTGACAACTTCCTGCAATATTGAAGGCTCATCTGTAAATAAAGAAATTTTATTATCTGATATGTGCAAACGAAACAACTGTGATATTTTAGTGTTACAAGAAACACACAGAGCACCAACTAGCCATAGACCAAAAATACAGGGCATGAAAGTAGTTCTCGAGAGACCACACGAAAGGTACGGAAGTGCTATATTTGTGAAATCGAACTTAGACGTATGCTCCTGGCTCTGACCTGCGAAGAAAATATAGAAATTTTAACTATTGAGCTACATTCATGTACTGTAACATCCGTGTACAAACCACCCAGTGCGAGGTTCAAATTTACGGAGCCTGGAAATTTCCATTCAAAAAACATTAAAGTTGTACTAGGAGATTTTAACTGTCACGGTCTCGCATGGGGTTATAAAGAGACAAATGACGATGGCGAAATGCTGGAGACCTGGGCAGACCAGGCTAAACTGAAATTGATACATGACCCAAAGTTGCCTGCATCATTTAACAGCGGAAGATGGAAACGAGGATATAATCCAGATAACATCTTTGTCTCCGAAAAGGTATCCCTGCAAACTGTAAAGCAAATCGAGGACCCAATTCCAAGATCGCAACACAGAGCAATAACTTGCTGCATTACTGCAGTAATCAAATCAGATGTAATGCCCTTTAAGAGACGCTTCAATTTCAAAAAACCTCATTGGGAACTTTTTACAGAGGACCATGATAAGGAGATCTTGGAAATTAAACCAGAGATACAATCATATGAAACTTTTATAGACCTTGTCAAGAAAATCTCTCGACGGCGCATACCTAGAGGGTGCCGCACCCAGTATATCGCTGGACTAAATGGTAGCAGCAAGGAAGCTCTGAAAAAGTATGAAGAACTGTACAATAAGGACTCCTTCTCAGAGGAAACGATCCAGGCAGGTGAGGTACTGATGTCTGGTATCTCCGAAGCGAGAAAGGAAAAGTGGTGCAACCTCCTACAAGAGACGGACATGAAGCACAGCAGTAGGAAGGCATGGAAACTGGTCAAAAGTCTCAACAAAGACCCAACAGAACCACAACCAAATTACAGTGAAGTTACACCTGATCAGATAGCTCACCAACTACTCATGAACGGAAAAACTAAAAGGAAGATCAGGAATGGCAAAATTAAAAGAAAATTGAACGAGGAGATTAGCTTCCTAGCTCGCCCGTTCTTCATTCAGGAGCTACAAGATGCCATCAATGATTTGAAAAACAATAAGGCCGCTGGCCTCGACGATCTGACATCTGAGCAAATTAAACATTTTGGACCGGGAGTACAAGCATGGATCCTATAGCTAATGAATAACTGTATTACAACAATGCAAATTCCTAAACTGTGGAGGAAAGCTCGAGTTATTGCGTTACTAAAACCAGGGAAAGACCCAGCAGAAGCTAAAAATTTCCGGCCTGTGTCACTGCTTTGTCATTTATTTAAAGTGCTGGAGCGAATGGTCCTCAAACGCATAGCTGATTATGTGGAAAAAGCCCTCATTAACGAACAAGCTGGATTCCGACCAGGAAAATCATGCTGTGGCCAAATCCTTAATCTCACACAGTACATCGAAGACGGCTATCAGAGAGGAGAAGTAACTGGGGTCGCATTCCTGGATCTCAGTGCTGCATATGACACAGTTAAACATAAGTTGCTTACCCAGAAAGTGTATAATGTCACTAAGGACTACACCCTTTCTATGTTCGTGTAATGTCTGCTACAAAACAGACGCTACTATGTAACCTTACAATCTAAAAACAGCCGATGGAGGACACAGAAAAATGGACTTGCACAGGGTAGTGTCTTGGCTCCAATATTATTTAACATCTATACCAATGATCTTCCCATCAGCCGCCAGACACGAATGTTCATATATGCTGATGATGCAGCAGTGGCCACACAGGATAAAACCTTTGAACAAGTGGAGGAGAATCTCACAGGAGCCTTAACAGAACTTGCTACCTATTACGACGGCAATAATCTCAAACCAAACCCTAGTAAATCTCAAGTATCCGCCTTCCATCTTAGGAACAAACAAGCTAAACGGAAACTCCGAGTCATGTGGCAAGGGGAAGAGCTGAAACATACAAACAGCCCAAAATACCTGGGAATAACATTGGACAGAGCACTTACTTTTAAGCAGCACTGTCACAACACTAAAAAAAAGGTCTGTGCCAGGAACAACATACTGCGGAAGCTAACAGGTTCATCGTGGGGAGCTCAACCACATGTTTTGCGCACCACGGGTCTGGTGCTGAGTATCTCAGCAGCGGAATATGCGGCGCCAGTTTGGAGGAACTCTGCTCACACTAAACAAGTTGACGTCGCCGTAAACGAAACCAACTCCCACAGACATCATTTACCCCATCATAGGCATAGCACCACCCACTATCCGCAGACAAGTAGCCGCCGAGATCGAAAGATCAAAACAAAAGAATGATCCTCGACACCCGATGCATATGCACCGAAAACAACGTGTCCGGCTGAAATCCCGCAGGAGTTTCATTGAAACTACTGAAGAGCTCGCCACCAAGCCCGCCGCAAGGCGGCTATCTCTTTGGGAAGAAATGGTGCCACACTCCACAATGGAACTACTCGAGGAGGGATCTGCAGGATTTCAACTACCTTTTACAACTTGGAGATCATTAAACCGGCTGCGCACTGGAGTAACTGGGTGCAAATCAAACCTATTTAAATGGGGTTACAGTGATGGCGACAGGTGTGAATGCGGAGCAATACAGGACTTGGACCACCTACTGATCTGCCCAGATATGTCTATAACATGCACTAAAGATGATATTTTGAAAGTCAATGACAAAGCAATCTACGTTGCTAATTACTGGGAAGGGAAGATATAATTGGTGCATCCGGACACGGAAGAAGAAAATCAGAAAAAATGACGTTTTGTCATTCGTGCACACAGGTTCGTCGTTGAGTACACCATCGCAGGCACTCCTGTCTGTGATGCAGCGTCAAGGGTAACCACAGCCATGGTCTTCAAGCTGATAGTCCATGCTGCTGCAAACGTCGTCGAACTGTTCGTGCAGATGGTTGTTGTCTTGCAAACGTCCCCATCTGTTGACTCAGGGATTGAGACGTGGCTGCACGATCCGTTACAGCCATGCAGATAAGATGCCTGTCATCTCGACTGCTAGTGATACGAGGCCGTTGGGATCCAGCACGGCGTTCCGTATTACCCTCCTGAACCCACCGATTCCCTATTCTGCTAACAGTCATTGGATCTCGACCAGCGCGAGCAGCAATGTCGCGATACGATAAACCGCAATCGCGATAGGCTACAATCCGATCTTTATCAAAGTCGGAAACGTGATGGTACGCATTTCTCCTCCTTACACGAGGCATCACAACAATGTTTCACCAGGCAACGCCGGTCAGCTGCTGTTTGTGTATGAGAAATCAGTTGCAAACTTTCCACATGTCAGCACGTTGTAGGTGTCGCCACCGGCGCCAACCTTGTGTGAATGCTCTGATAAGCTAATCATTTGCATATCACAGCATCTTCTTCCTGTCGATTAAATTTCGCGTCTGTAGCATGTCATCTTTGTGGTGCAGCAATATTAATGGTCAGTAGTGTATATTGCACGCAAATACTTTCAGAAAAATCGTCCTAACGCTTCAATCTATATTACATGTTAACAAAATTCTCTTCTTCAGAAATCCATTTCTTGCCATTGCCAGTCTATATTTTATATCGTCTCTCCTTTGGCCATCATCAGTTATTTTGCCGCCCAAATAGCAAAACTCATATACTATTTCTAATCTAAATCCCTCGGCATAATCGGATTTAATTCGACTACATTCCTTATCCTTGTTTTGCTTTTGATGATGTTCATCTTATCTCCTCCTTTCACCACACTATCCATTCCGTTCGCTCTTTCAAGAATTACGGTATCATCGGCAAATTTCCAAGTTGTTTCTTCTCCCTGAACTTTAATTCCCAATCCAAATTTTTTCTATTGTTTCCTTTACTACTTGCTCAGTGTACAGATTGAATAACATCTGTGATAAGCTACAACCCTGTCTCAGTCCCTTCTCAACCACTGCTTCCCTTTTATGCCCCTCAACTCTTATAACTACCATCTGGTTTCGGTAAAAGCTGCAAATAGCCTTTCGCTCCCTGTATTTTACCACTGCTACCGTGATAATTTCAAAGGGGGTGTTCCAGTCCCCACTGTCAAAAGCTTCCTCTGTCTACAAATGCTATAAATGTAGGTTCAAATGGTTCAAATGGCTCTGAGCACTATGGGACTCAACTGCTGTGGTCATAAGTCCCCTAGAACTTAGAACTACTTAAACCTAACTAACCTAAGGACATCACACACATCCATGCCCGAGGCAGGATTCGAACCTGCGACCGTAGCGGTCGTGCGGTTCCTGACTGTAGCGCCTTTAACCGCTCGGCCACTCCGGCCGGCTATAAATGTAGGTTTGCGTTTCCTTAACTTGTCTTTTAAGTACTGCCTCGCATATTTCTGTATTTCTCCAGAATCCAAAGTGATCTTCGCCGAGGTCGGCTTCTACCAGTTTTCCCATTCTTCTGTGAATAATTTGTGTTAGTATTTTGCAACCTTGACTTATTAAACTGATAATTCAATAATGTTTACGCCTGTCAGCATCTGCCTTCTTTAAAATTGTAATTATTACCACAGCCATGTCTTTGTTAAAAGGGTGTTGAAATATTCCACCTCGGCCGTTTTCCTCACAAGCATTCAATTTGTTATACTTTGCACAAAGTATAATGATGGTATAATAAATTGGATACCTGTGAGAAAACAGCCGAAGTGGAATATTTCAAACGTTCTTCATTCCTTCTGGATGTGGCAACTCTCACCAACAGAAGTCCTTGTTTGGAAATAAATTGTTGTTGAGATGTGGTGCATTCTATCCAAAGATATTCATCCGTCTTTTGACTCTACAAGAGGTGCTCAGTGTAGTTATCACTTATTGCTCAGATTGTAAGATTCCAGTAAGGACACACATGGCTGCCTTCAGGCTTAATAACATGCGCTGTACTCACGATCGTACAACTGCTGCATTGTCGAATGCACCGTTACCTTAAATGTCCCGACAGCCAAAAATCTAAGAGAATCATCTGCGTTGGCATGGACTATGACCAATACATCTCTCACCAAAAGTTTGTGTTAGATACCATTTCACTAGATGTAAAGAATGGGGCTGGCGCGCCATCGCACATAAAATAAATTAGGTTTCATTTAATGGCGTGTGTTATCTGTCGCGCCACAGTTTTGGGCGAACAGCACGTGTTAAGTTACTTGGCAAAGTCGTAAGTTTTGTGTTAGAAGACAATTTCATTTCCTCAACAACTTTTCTTTAAATAACAATTTTCTAACATTTCGCAAAAAATGCAGTATGCGTATGTAGTGTCTCTTCGAGACAGTGAGGCGGAAACGTTGCCTCTGATGACTTATGCACACTCAGCCAAGAATGTTCACTTCATTCGAGGTGGTTTCTAATAGACGCTTCAGTCAATTTACGCTTGTAGTGCGTGTACCATAAGATCTTTTTTCATAATTCCACATGGTAAACTTGCGATGATTTGCGGAGACAAACCATTCGTTAGGCGTTACGCGTTACAAGAGTCTTTGTGTTTCCCGTGAGCTTTAAGCTGGTTACAATATCGTTCATTGTATGTTCAGTCCGAAGCACTGTGTATTCTGTTTAGTCATTGTCTGCTACAAGTTTGGTCATACTGTATTTTTCTGGTTGTCGTGCACTAACGGGGAGAACACAGCAAGTGCCGTAACGCGGTTTCCCAGAAACTTCGCTCAGTGGGAGAGGAATCAAAGTAAGCGAACACGTATCTCGGCTCATCCGTAGACACTCTACTGTTTCTGGAAAAATGACGGTCAAAGTTTTCGGGGTATTTTCCAGGCACTTTATGCGCCTATCTATTACGCGGAATGGTGGCAGAGTGGTTAGCGTGTTCACTTATTAATTTGCGCCCTGTGTCCTAAACCCGATTATTACTTTTATTTTTGTTTTTCATTTACATACCCACGTCTACCGAAGATTACTACACGATTTTTTCCACTGTATATTGATATAACGTTGTCAATATTCGCCATCATGTCAGATGAATGAATTTCAATGAAAATGGGAAAATTATTTGAAATTGTTTTCGCTGAAATCTGTAGTGTATCTTGATTCGTAATCAATATTGCAAGCGCCAGTTTTCGGAAAAGGGATACGTTATGCATGGTTCACCGCGAAATTATAGGCAAAGTGTGAAATCTTCAGTTATCTTAACAATGTTTCTTTCCCGAGTGAGACTTGTAAGAAATGTCACTGTGCAAACCTGCCTTCAAAAATGATCAAATGTGTGTGAAAACTTATGGGACTTAACTGCTAAGGTCATCAGTCCCTAAGCTTACACACTACTTAACCTAAATTATCCTAAGGACAAACACACGCACCCATGCCCGAAGGAAGACTCGAACCTCCGCCGGGACCAGCCGCACAAAACCTGCCTTGGAGCGATGCTCGTGGTGTTTGTAAATCCCTCTTTCGAATGTTTCTACGGTCGGTATCATCCAAGGGAATGCATCAAATCTTCCTGAAAAATAAAGGTATGAACAAAATGTAAGAATTAATATAAGTATTGATATGAGAATGAGATATCAGTATATGAGAATTTAAAAAGACTATAACCCCTCAACATACCATACAAACATGTATCATATAATATATATGTGATACTTATTGTGAAATTCAGTTCTAATTTTGCAACACGTATAACATGAAACTTCCTGGCAGATTAAAACTGTGTGCCCGACAGAGACTCGAACTCGGGACCTTTGCCTTTCGCGGGCAAGTGCTCTACCATCTGAGCTACCGAAGCACGACTCACGGCGAGTCCTCACAGCTTTACTTCCGCCAGCGTACACTCCGCTGCAGAGTGAAAATCTCATTCTGGAAACGTCCCCCAGGCTGTGGCTAAGCCATGTCTCCGCAGTATCCTTTCTTTCAGGAGTGCTAGTTCTGCAAGGTTCGCAGGAGAGCTTCTGTAAAGTTTGGAAGGTAGGAGACGAGATACTGGCAGAAATACAGCTGTGAGGACCGGGCGTGAGTCGTGCTTGGGTAGCTCAGTTGGTTCAGTCTACCTTCGGCAGGGCAACAGAGCGGACGCGTACGTGTTGACTTCGTGCGGCGCGCGAGCTCGCCTTGTTTACTTTCTGACGGCCGTTGCTTAAGTGCCGGCTTACCTTGTACGATCCATGGCGAACCGTTACCGTAAATCAACACTCCGATTTACTTTCTGCAACGATTATGCCCGACCCAAAGCACTCGAGGTGGAGCGTTTTCTGCGAGAGGAAGTGAAGATCCCGGCGACCGATATTATCGGCATACATTTGTCCATCGTGAGCAGCACGGTCTATGTGAAAATCATTAACGACGCGGCGTGCGAACGCATACTACGTGAGACCAATCAGGGGCTCCGCTTCTGTCACGCTGATGGCAATGTGGGGGAGGTAACCGTCGACCACGCAGTCTTAGGTATGCGAGCGATACGCCTTTTCGAATTGCCATTCGAACTTCCAGCTGAGGAAGTCGTCGCGGCACTACGCCCATACGGCACAGTCCACGGCCACACTGCGGAGAAGTGGACACAGTTTCGGACGTATCCTGTCCTAAACGGGGTCCGACAGGTCACCATAGATCTCCGATGCCACGTCCCGTCCTACTTACAGATCGGCGGGTGCCGTGCAATAATTATATACGACGGCCAGCCTCGGACCTGTTCCGGGTGCGGCAAAGAAGGCCGCCTTAGATCCGAATGCCTACAACGGCGTATTACGCAACTTCCAGCTGCCGAAGAACCACACACGTCGCAACCTGCAGTGCTACCGGTGACCTACGCCGCTGCTCTAGCTTCTCCTACCACTTTGCAACGTCGCCCGGTCACCACAAACGACGCCACCAACGAGCCCGACCAGACACCGAGCGCCTCGGAAGACCCGCCGCCTCGGCCGGCCATTGACGCCGCTCCGTAGATGCCGACGCAACCAGACGCTGACCCTGATCTCAGAAACACGATGGAGATCGACTCGCTCATCGTTCCTACAGCGGCCTTTCTGCCAGAACGACGCGACTCCCTTCCGTCGTCGGACACGGAGGGTCGCACAAGGAAACAACGTTCCCGAAACGTCGCAAGCGAAGACGTCGCATCGTTTCCGGCCAAGAGGAGACGTTACAAGTCGAGGAGGACGTAACCGTCGACCAGCACGAGGCCTCAGAACCCGCTACTGCTTACGAAGACGTAATGAGCGCGGAGACATCTATCGGTGTGCCTGCGCCCCGTGCTGACGCTGAACTAAATCATGAACGTTTCACAGGCGACACTACACCACGCACAATTACAACATCTTCTGCAGACAAAATGGACGATACACCAGTGTCCTCTTCCACGGCGTGGCACGAGGAGGAGGTCAAGGAGCAGGAGCCGTTACGGGACCCTGCGCCGTCACGGCCGCACCACTAATCATACTCTCCCCAGACTCCCCTGCGGGCCAGCGGCATAACGTTCCGCTGCGACGCCCACACCCTTGCGCGGACGGCGGAGTGGACCAGCCTCCAGCAATCCGACACCAGGCCTACCGGATAGCATCCATCAACACCAACAACATCCGTTCCAGGGTGAAAATTCGCCTTATGCAGGAGATGTTCTGGGCTTCGGGATATTGATTTCGCCCTTCTGCAGGAAGTTCACTTGGCTAGTCTCCAAGTTATCAATGGATATACCGCCCACGCCTACGCGAGTGATCCTATGGGCCGCGGGGTGGCCATCTACGTCCGCCACGGGATTTCTGTGACCGATGTCGCCTTCCTTCCATCAGCTCAGGGCATGGCACTCACTGCCATGGGGACACGCATCATTAATGTCTACGCTCCCTCAGGCACCGACCGATGGCATGAAAGAGCCCAGTTTTATTCCGAGGAAATCGCTCCCCTGTTTTTGCCTACTAGGAGGTGATTTTAACTGCGTTCTGCATCCTAAAGATCAGATTCCCCACTATACTACATGCCAGGAGCTACGTATAATGGTGCGAGACCTCCTGCTTCACGATTCCTGGGAAGTACAACACGGCGACCTTTCTGGCCATACCTTTCTTACAAGTCATTCCGCAAGCCGACTAGACAGGATATATGTCTCACAAACTCTTATATCTGCGATACGGGGCGCCGAACGCTGGCCGCTGGCCTTTTCCGACCATTGCGCTTACATCTGTATGGTCCTCCTTCCGCCGCAATCAGTATGGCGCAGCCGTGCGCCATGGAAACTCAATACCTCACACTTGCATGACCTGGCGTGTCGCCAACAAGTCACTGAAACGTGGACAGCCTGCGAACGACGCCTTCCCCGCTACCACTCGACATTGACATGGTGCCTGGACTGCGCCAAGCCGGCGATCCGGAGGACACTGATGAGATACGGGAAGGACATGGCCGACTGGCATCGCACCACTGTTGACTTCTATTACGCGATTCTCCGAGATCTGGATGCTCAACCGCCAACCCCGGACAACCAGTTGGAACGGCAAAGAACTAAGGCGAAGATAATTGCGCTGGCACGCCGGAAACTGCAAGGGGTCGTGATACGGACGCGGCGCCACGATCACGCGGACTTAGAAATTCCATCCATGCATGATATAGTGTCCGACAAAAGGCGTCGTCGGTAGATCATCAGCACTCTGACCACGCCTCATGGAACGCAGGTGACCACTCAGAATGACATCGTACACGCATTCGTCGAGCACTACCGTCGTATTTATAGTGATGAAGACGCTGAAACTGCAGCAGACGACTCCATTTTGCATTACGTCACGCGCACCCTCCCCCACACGGAGGCGGATGCTTTGACAGTGGCGGTCACGCTAGACGAAGTCAACAACGCAATCGCCAAGGGTGCAGTCAACAGATCGCCCGGCATTGACGGCTTACCGATTGAGTTTTAGCGTACCTTTCGGGACCTCATGGCACCACGGTGGACGACTATGTATCAAGAACTGATGACATCTGACCAAGCAATCCCACTCGCCTTTGCTGAGGGCATCATTATACCAATCCACAAACCAGCCCGTGGTTCGATGGTCACGAGTTACAGACCGCTCACCCTACTCAATGTAGATCACAAGATTTTCGCGCGCTTACTGGCAATGCGGCTCCGAACTACACTCCCTCATATCCTCTCGCCAGAGCAAACGACGCCTGGCGGACAGGTTAACATACAGACCGCCACAGGGGAATGCTGCGACTTAATTGCGATAGCGTCGGCCTGCAGGCTCCGGGCAGCGGTCGTCGCTATAGAATTCGACAGCGCCTTCGATAAAGTGCGTCATCGTTTCCTGTTTTCGGTGGCAACCCGAATGGGCATCCCCCCTCCGTTCCTCGAGGTCATCCGACGTCTTTACGACAGTGCCAGTTCACGTGTCCAAGTCAATGGACGTTTAGCAGGGCCGGTACCTATCTGCCGTTCGATATGGCAGGGGTGCCCCCTCTCTACTCTCCTGTATGCCATTGCCCTTGAGCCACTTATTGGGGGCGTGACGACCAAGCTCTCTGACCTCACCCTACGCCAACACACTTTTCGCTGTCGGGCATATGCTGATGACCTCCTCCTCCTCATTCGCTCCGGCTCTGAGATTCGGGAAGTCCTCGAATTGATTACCCGTTATGGGGCTGCCGCTGGCAGTGCCATGAACGTCGCCAAATCTTCTGCAATGCACATTGGACGAGGCCTCCAGGAGGGTGAAGTGGCACCCCTGCCACTTGTGCGGACTTTCCGGTACCTGGGCATTACCTTTACCCCCACGGTCACACGCACGGCGGCAACGAATTTCCGTCGCCTGTTACACGTCATCCGCAACGAGGTCCGCCAGAACCTCTTGCGCCGCCAGGACACACTTCAACGAGTTGAGTTTATTAATCTTTATGTGGCATCAAAATTGGTTCACATCGCGCAAGTTCTCCCTCTGCCAACTGCAATTGGGCGCAACCTTCAGGCGGCTTTTGGCTATTATCTCATGGCTGGTTCAATGTTTAAAGTCCGTTATGAGACACTTACCCTGCCCTCACGGTATGGTGGCGTCGGGCTCGTCAATGTCCGTATGAGAGCTGCAGCCTTGTACATGAGTACCATGAGAAAACAGTGGACGGGCCAGGGTACATCTCTAACACGCAGCTTGCTTGAGGTCCTCCTACCTGCTTCCACCTCACCACCGGTGTCTGTCGGCCATATCGTACCTTATTTGTCCCATATTTCGACCTTTTTCGTCGACTACAGTTACATACATACCAGTCTTCCAGATACACGCCCACCTAGGACTAAGGATTTTTACAGCCTGTTGCTGCGCTGTATTCCCCGGAATGTGATGGAGACCAAACATCCCTCCATCCAGTGGCCCATAGTGTGGACTACCGTCCACCAGCCCTTCCTCCCTACGAACGTCCGGGCACTGTGGTATCACATAGTCAACAGGAAATTTGCCACGAAGCAGCGCCTGCACAACATTGGCTTGTCAGAATCACCTCTTTGTCTCCTTTGCCAGCAACTGGACACTGATGAACACCGTCTGACATGCGCCTCATCGCAAGACGTATGGCGCTTCGTGCAGCAAATCATTGCCTGCTATCTCCGGGTGCTACCAGACACAGTCGAACCTCGAATGTTTCTACACCCGGAGGACCGACATTTTCCCGCCGCCAAATGTCATGCTGTTACGTGGGTCAAAGGGTGGCCGGTCGCTTATCTCTTTCATGAGGGACCTAAATCCCGCCTCGACTTCTGGACCTATTTACGAACAGCCCATGCAGCTCTCGAAAACACGCCACGTTACCGAACATTATTTGCTAACTATCTTCGAGCGGTCTTTGTTAGACCTCCACTGAGTTGGGGGGTGCCTGGCTCAGAGGGCACCCACCCCTCCTCCCCCGGCGGTGTCTGAGTTTCAACCGCCTACGATCTAGTCTTCTTCTGACCTCCGCGGATGGGAGAGCGCGTCGCAGATTGCGCGGATTTTATTTCTTTTTGCTTTTCCTTTTTCCTTTCTTTTTCTTTAACCAGAATTTCTACTTCTTTTCTCTTTCGCATATGTGTTCCCATAATTTCATGCTATTAGTGAATCTTACAAAAATACATGCAAATAAATACGTAACAACGCCTTCCACTACTGTTGATTCCTGTATCTCCCACTTCCCTAAGCACCACAGGCTCAGTGGTGGTGAGGGGGACACTGTGGCCACGCCTCAGGTTTCGACCCCTGCCCACTTTGCCCCCCGAGCCCCCACCGATCCACTACAAAAATAAAAAAATAAAAAATAAATAAATAAAAAAGATGGATAGAGCGTCTGCCGCGTAAGCAAGAGATCCCGGGTTCGAGTCCCGGTCGGGGCACACATTTTCAACTGTCACAAAACAAAACAAAACAAAAAAGATGGTAGAGCACTTGCCCGCGAAACGCAAAGGTCCCGAGTTCGAGTCTCGGTCGGGCACACAGTTTTAATCTGCCAGGAAGTTTCATATCAGCGCACACTCCGTTGCAGAGTGAAAATCTCATTCTGGAAACGTATAACATGCTTGTATCCCGTAATTTGATAAGAAACAGTAGTGTAGTAACTTTCTGCGGACATGGGTACATAAATGAAAAGGACAAAAAAAAATACGAACTTCCAGCATGCTGGAGTAGCTTGGGTCAGCCAATTCTGTTAATGAGTAGAACGAGAAACCAGTCTAAGTTGCAAATTTGTACTTTTTATTCCGTCGATGACTAGTGAGCTGGTGCGCTGCTGGCGCCAGTCTCCATCGATTGCCATCCCGATCGCTGTGAGTCGATTTTCGATGCTTGCTTCTCTTCCTCGCATCTTTGGCAGATGGCTATTTAACTGCGGTGCGCGCGTTCTGCTGGGGCTTGCTTCGAGTATCAGCTGAGTGAGCGACAGTGACGTGTGTCGCTGGCGAATGGCCGAGTCGGTACGAGGGAGGAGCGTGGGCAGCTGCTGCGGCGTGTTTAGCCGTTTGAATGCAGATCCGCTGCCGACGGTGATTGGGATTTCCTTGAGATCCGAAGGACAGATTTCCTTCGCCTCTGTTCCATGTTACTCAAAGTGAATGGAGTCGTCGAATTGTTCCTTGGTGGGTTCTGTTCATGTTAATTGAATACCCGATTGCATTGAAAACTGTCTTGATTGTTTCAGTTACTTCTTACTCTATTTGTTCTGGCCGCCTGATATGATGATGGTATTTAAGGGAGCGCTAGCTACGCATAACAAATAGACATGAAGCCGTGCTCAGTGCGTAGCTAGAGGTCATGCCAAGTAGTACGTAAGCCTGTGCATGACGTTCAAGAGCGGGGCAAAATAATTTTTCCTATTCCCCTTTTTTATGTTATTATTTTATTTGTTTGTTCTAGAGAATTGGCTAATCAAATTTTATGACCCGTTCCTGGGCAAGTGGTCCCATAGGTTAGTTCTGCTTGGGTTCATTTGTACCGTGTATAATTAAAGGTTTATTTATAACCAGTTGGGCAGATATGTTTGTGTATCTGATGCGCCAGAATGTTGTCTGCCGCTGATGTGTTTATGTTTCAGATAATTGGCAGTGGTCGTCACGAGCAAACTCCGATCGGGGTATAACGGTGGAAGAGAGAAATTTAAGGACCGGGATCGGTGTCTGTGGCTACTTTGTTAGTGTCCTGCAATTCCATCTTTCCAGTGGAGCATTGTAGTTTGCTGGAAGCTTAATTGTAGCTCAAAGTTGAGTATAGTTCCACTTTACCTTCTGGTCCGTCACTCTCTTGTATCTGGTAGAACCTTTCGGTCTGCTCGCGTCCATCACTAATTTTCAACGTAAAATTGAAACGGCTCCATGTTAATACTATTTAATATGCTATCATTATATTCTGGCCATGAAATGTATGTGAACCTCGTACCTGAGAGTAATACTAAAGAGAAGCTTAGCTGAGTGTATTAATCTGATTATACTTTTAATTTGTTACAATTGCTTAAGATCAGTCCACAGAAGATGTCTTAGTTTTTGGAAGCAGTTTTAGAATTGGATATGAGTTATGTGAAAGCCAGTCATGAAGCATTCATTTGTGTCAGGTAAATTTGATAAATGGTGGTTTAATGAACATTGTTTTAATTAGTGAAAATTGGTTGAGTAAATTTTGGAAGATCTGTGTCTATCGCACTTAAATACATTAATGTTCTAAACTGAGTACTGCTGCTGGTTCTGTAGGGCAGGTGCCTTTTATTATAATGGTTGTTACTGTTGGTTTCATTAACAGCATGTGTTTGTAATAAAGAAGTGTATGGCAACTATAATAAGCTGGTTATGTGTTTAATTTCGATGTATCAAAAGGAGTAACACATCAACTAGTTTCGGGCCGAGATCCATTTTCAAATCAATCCTATATTTAGAAAACCAAATTTACAGTTATGCGTAATACAGTTATTACCAAATTATTAAGAATATGCCAAAGATACAGAACATATCTCTTTTAACTTACATAACAAAGTCGAAAATGGCATTTCCGAAGATGTCAAATACGTGCAATGAACATTCACAGTGCAAACAGATAACTGGCAGTTTACTCCTTCCGCTGTCTTGAGGAAACCTCAGGAAGGGGGTGCCCTATGAGGATAGAGGAAATCTTTTCATTTATTAAAATGTTCTCCAGCCATCAAGAATACAACAATTCATACAATAACTGCACAATCTGAACTCTTTACTGTGGCTCAAAATATGGCTAACGCAATCTGAAATTATCTAACACTGAATAGACTTCGGTGGATTTATTCTACACAGAATTTGTACTACGTTGATGCAACTGAGAAGAAGTGACGAGATTGTGATTCTGTTTGCCTTAACAAGCTGGAGCAGCAATACAGTACCCCTTTTCTCGATGTGTGGCGCCGTCTCAGGTGATTGCTGTGGTTCAAGTATCTGCAGAGCAGCGATGTGCAGCACCTGTAATTCCCTGTCGCGGGCACGAAATATGCAAAGTCGTGGCCGGTGGTCTGTTAGACAGATCGCAACTACTCCCTACTGGAGCCCTGAAATCTACGTAGACTCCGGCGTATGACTCGCGTTCGCCGGCTATACGACAAATTTAACTGACTCATATGGCTGTGCTCACAAAGAGATCAAATGTCAAAGCGGCAGACCTGTCGCGAATAAGATTCCCCTGCCCACAGCGGGTTGTCCGAGATGACGGAGGTATAAACTGTTGATGCAGCTGTCCTTCAAGTCAGTGCTAGTGCGAATTCAAGCCGAGGAGAAGTGTCAAAATAGCAACCCAATCACAACAAAAGTTAAGGCCAGAATCCTCTCCACCTTGGAGTCTGATTCAGAAAACCACTCCAGACTGGAGTCTTAAACAAAAGACCAAGTTTCTACTGTCCTCACTATCCATCAATTCCTGGTAAACTCCACAAAATCACTCCCACAACCGCCCCCCCCCCCAAGGATTTCGTGCCAATCACAAGACTCCATGAGCTTCATGTCTTCCCTCTAAATCGTCTGCTCCACTCATTGGCCAATCCTAATCAAAGTTAACAACATTCTTCCCGTTTCAGGAGAAGCAGCGAATCTCTAACTCGCATAATCCCACACAGAGAGAAGGAGACGTTGTGCTCTGGACTTGTTTTTTCTCATGGTCACTTCAGACAGCGTGTTATTTTTTGTTCCCATATAGCTCTAAATTGAACAACACGTTTATCACGGAGATCATTTACTGGCGTGCCTGAACGTTATTACGTGTCCGACCAAGGGCCCTGGTTAAATTAAGAGGAGTGCTTTTGTGTCCTAACATCGTTTCAAAGCCGCCATAAATGTTGCATTCCTTCCAAAATTGTTTTGAAGGCCTGAGGCTTCCCAAGAAAGTTTGCAGGCCGAGGGGCAAATCACACGATGCCTCTCTCGATAGCGTCCAGTCCACAGTGAACACAAAATCTCACAAATTTTTATGACCGCCATCCCTGTTCACAAAGGGCGTTTACGACACTGTCGTAACGTGTTGACCAGGCGATCTAAATTTCTCCCACGACCCCTGTGCCTGCTGTGACAAGAGGCGCCTAACAAGTAGAACCAGGTACACCGTTTTTTTTTCGCCTCTATCTTAACCGCTTAGGCTATCTGAGCTTGGTTTCCATCCAACCAAACTTATCTTTTTGCCACAAGCTACGCGTATAGTGTCCACTGTCCATTGTCGTCATTGCTCGCCGCTGCACCTGATCGCGCAGGGGTTAGTTACAATGTAGCGTGTATCTGCAATGTAGGTATCAATATTGGCCGTTGACACCACGTATAGAAATAGGCTTCCCTTGCATAGAGAAGTAACTGAAATTCAGAATTAATAATTCGCCATTTGCGGATGGAATCCCAGTTGGGATTTACGTAGAGTATTCTACAGCATTGGTTTATAGTTATTGCACATTCTCACGCTGCGAAAAATCCCAAGCGACTGGAAAAAAAAAACAGGTAAATGCTGTATATCGGAAGGGTAAAAGAACGGAACTGGGAATTTACAAAGCAATATCTGGTAAGGTATAGTACTGGTAAGCAGGGCACATGGTCTGCTTGAGTGGAATGCTGTCCTCATTTGAGGATACAAAAATTTGTTTTCACCACGTTAATGAAAACAGAGCACTGGTAACAACACAATGATTAATTAGCATTTGCAAATTCCGGTGATCTACACCGATTATTCAGTTGTATGAAAGCAATGACAATAATTCAAAAAAATTTAAACGAAAAACAGCCTTACGGCCACAACTTGAAATTTGTGTAGAGTAATACTACAGACATATAACTTTAACATAACTGCACCTCTGAGCTCAATAGTTGTGAAATTAAGTCAATTATCAGGCCTTCTGAATATGAAAAATAACAATTTGTAAAAGCTATTAGGTTTCAAAAATACTCAATCAACAAAATCTCATAAATACGTGAATTAACTAATATGGAAAATATTCGGCAATATGATGTTATGATAGCCTGAAAGATCAAAAATGGTTCAAATGGCTCTGAGCACTACGGGACTTAACATCTGAGGTCATCAGTCCCCTAGAACTTAGAACTACTTAAACCTGACAAACCTAAGGACATCACACACATCCATGCCCGAGGCAGGATTCGAACCTGCGACCGTAGCAGTCGCGAGGTTCCGGATTGAAGCACCTAGAACCGCTCGGCCACCGAGGCCGGCTCCTGTAAGATCCACACAGCAATCAGCACATTCTCGACGTATAGCGTTCACATCGGCCGCGCATCTGAACTGTGTCCTCGACAGTTCAAGTGACAACAACAGGTAAGAGGGCGTGCGCACACCAAGAACGGATTCTAGAACACACAAACCCAGTATTAATACACAGTTCACTAAAATACTAAAACCATCAGCCTAGTACTGGGTAGCGCCAAATGCAGGAAGAGATGTGAAACGTTATAGTGTGACAACCGCAATTACTATGAGGATCGTCCACAAAGGAAGTTCCGTTTCTATTTCTATCCGCGGCAGCGCTACGATCGCAGTTCCGAGCATTCGCGGCACTTAACTCTGACTAAAGGAGAAAACATGTACGCTATTTTCAGATCGCAGCTGCCGACGTGTGCTTTGTAGTGCTTCTTTATAATGTCAGCCGTATTTGAAAATGCGTGTGAAATCAGATCTGTAATTCGTTTTCTAAACGCATAGAAAGTTAAAGTAAAGAAAATTCATCGGCAAATCTGCGAGGTTTACAAAGAAAATGCTATGAGTGATTCAATGGTTAGAAGATGGGTGAGGCTGTCCAATAAAGGACGTGATCAAGTACACGATGAAGAAGGAAATGGAGGCCCGTCTATGGTTACTGATGAACTGGTTCAGACAATTGAAGTGAAGATTAACCACAACCGTAAGTTTACACTTAGTGTCCTTGCTATGAACGTTCCGCATACCACACGATCACTAATTCATGAAATTGCTACTGGAAAACTGAAATTTCGAAAACTTTGCTGACGTTGGGTACCCAAAATTCTTACTGAACAACACAAAAAACAACGGATGTGGAGTGCACTTCAGTTTTTGACACGCTACAATTAAGAAGGCGGTGGTTTTCCTTCTCGGATAGTCACAGGCGATCAAACTTGGGTATCGTACGACACCCCTGAAACAAAACGGCAATCAATGGAATGGAGGCAAACTTTATCCCCAACGAAGGTTAAGCCTAAGCAAACATTGACACCTCGAAAAGTCATGTGCACCGTTTTTTGGGACAGAAAAGGCACTTTGCTGATTTCTTACCACGAGGCCAAACAATCAATGCACATGGTTACTGCGAGACCATTAAGAAACTGCGCCGCGCAATACAGAACAAGCGCCGAGGATTACTGTCAAAAGGTGTTTTTTTTCTCGCGATAATGCCCGACCTCGCGCGGTGAATGTGACCAAACAACTCTTACCGGAATTTCACTGGGACGCTTTTGATCATCCTCCGTACAGCCCGGACCTCGCTCCTAGCGACATTCATCTCTTCTTACAGCTTAAATCTGTCCTTGGTTGTCAACTCTTCCACGATGATGACGAGCTGAAAGAACATATTACCACATAGCTGAATACACAGGCGGCAACCTTCTATGAAGAAGGCATACAAAAACTTGTGCCTCGCTATGAAAAGTGCCTACAAAATTTCGGAAGCTATGTAGAAAAGTAGGTTAACAGTTGTAGATTTTTGTACAATAAATATTTTTTATGTATTTGTACACGTTTGTTTTATATAACCAAACGGAACTTTCTGGACGACCCTCGTATTAAAGCAATAGTTCATTAAACGCTCTCCAATGACATGAAATTTCACTTGATAAGTTTATAAATCACAACTAGCTCACGGTGATAATGAGCCGACAATCCGCCCACAACCTGAAATACCAAAGCACCGTCTGACGGCGCAGAATTCTTACTATTATAGTTGCCAACAAGGAAGAAGTTTGCAATTCCAATTTAAATTAGCGGGGTTGAAGTTTCATACAGAGAATAAACTTTGATTCATAAAGTTGACCACGGTAATAAAAAAAGGAATCGCTGAATATCGGCCTCACTTGTAATTCAAGATAAATGCAACGGAACCACGGCACAGCGCAGTTACACGGACTTGCAATACCAAGTATCCCGGACCCACATCCAAGTGGTTTAAGGTATGACTAGGGAAAATCAAAGTGGCTACACGGAGCAATCACATCCAAAAGTTCCACCAAAAAATAGCTCACCATTTAAAAGATAGTCCAGGATCTCGCTGTTAATATGCACACAAGGTTAAACACATGCGCTCTCCTCAGGATTCGAGACAGACACGACTCTTAAAACAGAGCCTATGTCGACCGGTGGCTGCTTCCGCACTCCAGTTCCTCTCGCCGTCAGACCCATGCACCGGAATGTCAACACCGTACGTCCTCGCACTACACCGGGCGCCGACTGACTACTAGAGATGCTCCGTGCGCTGTCTTCCCTCTGTCACTGCCGCCGACCGAGTCTGATCTCGCGAGCCACGGCCGTCCTACGAGGTGCATTCAAGTTCTAAGGCCTCCGCTTTTTTTTCTCCGGACTGGAAAGAGATAGAAACATGCGCATTGTTTTAAAATGAGGCCGCGTTCACTGTCAATACATCCCAGAGATGGCAGCACCGTACGGAAGATGGAATTTTACCGCCAGCTACATCTACATCTACATCTATACTCCGCGAGCCACCTTACGGTGTGTGGCGGAGGGTACTTATTGTACCACTATCTGATCCCCCCTTCCCTGTTCCATTCACGAATTGTGCGTGGGAAGAACGACTGCTTGTAAGTCTCCGTATTTGCTCTAATTTCTCGGATCTTTTCGTTGTGATCATTACGCGAGATATATGTGGGCGGTAGTAATATGTTGCCCATCTCTTCCCGGAATGTGCTCTCTCGTAATTTCGATAATAAACCTCTCCGTATTGCGTAACGCCTTTCTTGAAGTGTCCGCCACTGGAGCTTGTTCAGCATCTCCGTAACGCTCTCGCGCTGACTAAATGTCCCCATGACGAATCGCGCTGCTTTTCGCTGGATCATGTCTATCTCTTCTATTAATCCAACCTGGTAAGGGTCCCATACTGATGAGCAATACTCAAGAATCGGACGAACAAGCGTTTTGTAAGCTACTTCTTTCGTCGATGAGTCACATTTTCTTAGAATTCTTCCTATGAATCTCAACCTGGCGCCTGCTTTTCCCACTATTTGTTTTATGTGATCATTCCACTTCAGATCGCTCCGGATAGTAACTCCTAAGTATTTTACGGTCGTTACCGCTTCCAATGATTTACCACCTATGGCATAATCGTACTGGAATGGATTTCTGCCCCTATGTATGCGCATTATATTACATTTATCTACGTTTAGGGAAAGCTGCCAGCTGTCGCACCATGCATTAATCCTCTGCAGGTCTTCCTGGAGTACGTACGAGTCTTCTGATGTTGCTACTTTCTTGTAGACAACCGTGTCATCTGCAAATAGCCTCACGGAGCTACCGATGTTGTCAACTAAGTCATTTATGTATATTGTAAACAATAAAGGTCCTATCACGCTTCCTTGCGGTACTCCCGAAATTACCTCTACATCTGCAGATTTTGAACCGTTAAGAATGACATGTTGTGTTCTTTCTTCTAGGAAATCCTGAATCCAATCACAAACCTGGTCCGATATTCCGTAAGCTCGTATTTTTTTCACTAAACGTAAGTGCGGAACCGTATCAAATGCCTTCCTGAAGTCCAGGAATACGGCATCAATCTGTGAATTTCTTGGGCAAATAGGGCGAGCTGAGTTTCACATGATCTCTGTTTGCGGAATCCATGTTGGTTATGATGAAGGAGATTTGTATTATCTAAGAACGTCATAATACGAGAATACAAAACATGTTCCATTATTCTACAACAGATTGACGTAAGCGAAATAGGCCTATAATTATTCGCATCTGATTTATGACCCTTCTTGAAAATGGGAACGACCTGCGCTTTCTTCCAGTCGCTAGGTACTTTACGTTGTTCCAGCGATCTACGATAAACTGCTGATAGAAAGGGGGCAAGTTCTTTAGCATAATCGCTGTAGAATCTTAAGGGTATCTCGTCTGGTCCGGATGCTTTTCCGCTACTAAGTGATAGCAGTTGGTTTTCAATTCCGATATCGTTTATTTCAATATTTTCCATTTTGGCGTCCGTGCGACGGCTGAAGTCAGGGACCGTGTTACGATTTTCCGCAGTGAAACAGTTTCGGAACACTGAATTCAGTATTTCTGCCTTTCTTCGGTCGTCCTCTGTTTCGGTGCCATCGTGGTCAACGAGTGACTGAATAGGGGATTTAGATCCGCTTACCGATTTTACATATGACCAAAACTTTTTAGGGTTCTTGTTTAGATTGTTTGCCAATGTTTTATGTTCGAATTCGTAGAATGCTTCTCTCATTGCTCTCTTTACGCTCTTTTTCGCTTCGTTCAGCTTTTCCTTATCAGCTATGATTCGACTACTCTTAAACCTATGATGAAGCTTTCTTTGTTTCCGTAGTACCTTTCGTACATGATTGTTATACCACGGTGGATCTTTCCCCTCGCTTTGGACCTTAGTCGGTACGAACTTATCTAAGGCGTACTGGACGATGTTTCTGAATTTTTTCCATTTTTGTTCCACATCCTCTTCCTCAGAAATGAACGTTTGATGGTGGTCACTCAGATATTCTGCGATTTGTGCCCTATCACTCTTGTTAAGCAAATATATTTTCCTTCCTTTCTTGGCAATTCTTATTACACTTGTAGTCATTGATGCAACCACTGACTTATGATCACTGATACCCTCTTCTACATTCACGGAGTCGAAAAGTTCCGGTCTATTTGTTGCTATGAGGTCTAAAACGTTAGCTTCACGAGTTGGTTCTCTAACTATCTGCTCGAAGTAATTCTCGGACAAGGCAGTCAGGATAATGTCACAAGAGTCTCTGTCCCTGGCTCCAGTTCTGATTGTGTGACTATCCCATTCTATACCTGGTAGATTGAAGTCTCCCCCTATTACAATAGTATGATCACGAAACTTCTTCACGACGTTCTGCAGGTTCTCTCTGAGGCGCTCAACTACTACGGTTGCTGATGCAGGTGGTCTATAGAAGCATCCGACTATCATATCTGACCCACCTTTGATACTTAGCTTAACCCAGATTATTTCACATTCGCATTCGCTAATAACTTCACTGGATATTATTGAATTCTTTACTGCTATAAATACTCCTCCACCATTGGCGTTTATCCTATCCTTGCGGTATATATTCCATTCTGTTTCTAGGATTTCGTTACTGTTCACTTCCGGTTTTAACCAACTTTCCGTTCCTAATACTATATGCGCACTATTGCCTTCAATAAGAGATACTAATTCAGGAACCTTGCCCTGGATACTCCTGCAGTTTACCAATATTACGTTAACTTTTCCTGTTTTTGGTCTCTGAGGACGGACGTTCTTTATCAACGATGATAATGTCCTCTCTGGTAAGCCGTCAGGTATTTTATCGTTTCGCCCAAGGAGGGGTCCCTCTAACCTAAAAAACCCCCGTGTGCACGCCACACATACTCTGCTACCCTAGTAGCTGCTTCCGGTGTGTAGTGCACGCCTGACCTGTCTAGGGGGGCCCTACAGTTCTCCACCCAATAACGGAGGTCGATGAATTTGCAACCATTATAGTCGCAGAGTCGTCTGAGCCTCTGGTTTAGACCCTCCACACGGCTCCAAACCAGAGGACCGCGATCGACTCTGGGCACTATGCTGCAGATATTAAGCTCAGCTTGCACTCCGCGTGCGATGCTGGTTGTCTTCACCAAATCAGCCAGCCGCCGGAAGGAACCAAGGATGGCCTCAGAACCCAAGCGGCAGGCGTCATTCGTTCCGACATGTGCTACTATCTGCAGCCGGTCACACCCAGTGCGTTCAATAGCTGCCGGAAGGGCCTCCTCCACATTACGGACGAGACCCCCCGGCAAGCACACCGAGTGCACACTGGCATTCTTCCCCGACCTACCCGCTATTTTCCTGAGGGGCTCCATAACCCGGCGAGAATGAGAACTGTTTTAAATACTTAAAATGGCGACGTTTTCCTTACTTGAACAGCGTGCAATCATTCGTTTTCTGAATTTGTGTGGTGTGAAACCAATTTAAATTCATCGACAGTTGAAGGAGACATGTGGTGATGGAGTTATGGATGTGTCGAAAGTGCGTTCGTGGGTGCGACAGTTTAATGAAGGCAGAACATCGTGTGACAACAAACCGAAACAACCTCGGGCTCGCACAAGCTGGTCTGACGACATGATCGAGAAAGTGGAAGGAATTGTTTTGGGGGATCGCCGAATGACTGTTGAACAGATCGCCTCCAGAGTTGGCATTTCTGTGGGTTCAGTGCACACAATCCTGCATGACGACCTGAAAATGCGAAAATTGTCATCCAGGTGGGTGCCACGAATGCTGACGGACGACCACATGGCTGCCCTTGTGGCATGTTGCCAAGCAATGTTGATGCGCAACGACAGCATGAATGGGACTTTCTTTTCGTCGGTTGTGACAGTGGATGAGACGTGGATGCCATTTTTCAATCCAGAAACAAAGCGCCAGTCAGCTCAATGGAAGCACACAGATTCACCGCCACCAAAAAAATTTCGGGTAACCGCCAGTGCTGAAAAAATAATGGGGTCCATGTTCTGGGACAGCGAGGGTGTAATCCTTACCCATTGGGTTCCAAAGGGCACTATGGTAACAGGTGCATTCTACGAAAATGTTTTGAAGAACAAATTCCTTCCTGCACTGCAACAAAAACGTCCAGGAAGGGCTGCGCGTGTGCTGTTTCACCAAGACAACGCACCCGCACATCGAGCTAACGTTACGCAACAGTTTCTTCGTGATAACAACTTTGAAGTGATTCCTCATGCTCCCTACTCACCTGACCTGGCTCCTAGTGACTTTTGGCTTTTTCCAACAATAAAAGACAATCTCCGTGGCCGCACATTCACCAGCCATGCTGCTATTGCCTCAGCGATTTTCCAGTGGTCAAAAGAGACTCCTAAAGAAGCCTTCGCCGCTGCCATGGAATCATGACGTCAGCGTTGTGAAAAATGTGTACGTCTTCAGGGCGATTACGTCGAGAAGTAACGCCAGTTTCATCGATTTCGGGTGAGTAGTTAATTAGAAAAAAAATCGGAGGCCTTAGAACTTGAAGGCACCTCGTAAATAGAGGCGCCAGCCAACCATGACACCGCAAAACGCGTAACTTCGATGGAGAAACTATCCTGCCAAGAGCATCGCATCAAATCACGGCTCAATACCCATAAGAACGATTTACTACAGAATTCTTCTTCTCAGTTTGAACATAACAAGTTTCAGCCGGCCTCGGTGGGCGAGCGGTTCTAGGCGCTTCATTCCGGAACCGCGCGACTGCTACTGTCTCAGGTTCGAATCCTGCCTCTGGCATAGATGTGTGTGATGTCCTTAGGTTAGTTAGGTTTAAGTAGTTCTAAGTTCTAGGGGACTGATGAACTCAGATGTTAAGTCCCTTAGTGCTCAGAGCCATTTGAACCATAACAAGTTACCTTGAGACAGCTTCAGTCCACAGATAATCACGGTATCGGAAAGCATCGTTCCTGTGAAAGTTATTTTCCATTTTTCTCAGATGATATCCTCAAACCATGGATGGACGGCAACAGTTAGATTCCATACTCCCAGATTACTCTGCATTAACTCTGCACACTGTTGAAGAATGTACGAGCATACAGAATAGGTTCCCAGATATATAGGTAGCTTGAAGACTTTCTCAGTGATAAAACCTAGTACGTTGTCCTCGATGACAAGTGTTCATCAAAGACGAGGTTATCGTCAGCAATGTGCCAAGAGGAGTATGATAAGTCCGCTCTTATTTGCTATATACATAATGATCTTACAGACAAAGTGAGTAGCAATCTGCAGCTGTTTTGATAATGACACTGTGACTACGGGACTGTGTCTTTGTTGGATGACTGTAGCGAGGGTACGAGATGACTTGGGCTAAATCTCTAGTTAGTGTAATGAGAGGCAGCTTGCCCAAAACGTACAAAAATGAAAGTTAATGGAGCTGAGTAGGTTACAGAGTCCCATATTGTTTGAATACTGCGTTGGTAGTGTGGTGCTTCACACAGTCATGAAGGCGTGTCGTTGCAAAGCAATATGAAATGGAATGAGCACTTAAGGATGGCAGTAGGGAAAGCGAACGGTTGTAAGTAGTCTGTTTAGGTTTTTATGTTGATAACGCCACGTAGCACTCTGTATGAAAATCACTGACTGTGCTGTGTGCAGTCTGTGGCTGGTTGGACTCATTGTTGGAATATTCTCTTGTATAGTGTTGGGCAGTGAAAAGGGCATAGCGTTGCACAGTTGGAGATGAGCCGCCAGCAGTGGTGGATGTGGAGAGAGAGATGCCAGAGTTTTTACAGGTTACTGTAAGCGGATGATCTGGAAGTGTGTCCGCCAGAAAAAGGAAATTTGTAAAGATGGAGGTCATGAATTACATATATGATGACATTTGAACATTATTAAGGTAAATACATTGCTCGCTCTCTATCAAAATCTTTCATTTGCTTCATTTGCTAACTATGCCTGTCTGTAGTTAGTGCCTTCCTTAGTTAGTACTGGCGCTCGCCATATTGCAGTAGTTCGAGTAACGAAGATTTTTGTGAGGTAAGTAATTCATGAAAGGTATAGGTTATTGTTATTCAGGGGCATTCTTTTGTAGGGATTACTGAAAGTCAGACTGCGTTGCGCTAAAAATATTGTGTCAGTTTAGTGACGATCAGAATAAGTAAAGAGAGAAATGTCTGAGTACGTTCAGTTTTACTCAGCTGTCTCTGTATCAAATAACGTAGAAGTTTAGGAGCACAGTCATTCATAATTTTTCAAAGGGGACGTTCCATATTTCTTAATTTTCCAAAGGGGGCGTTTCACGGTCTGTTGTGGTCTATTTGGAGGATTTTAGGAGACCGTGATTCATGTGTACAGGAGACCACAATTGGAACACTAGTGCGACAAATTCTTGTCTTCTGCTCGAGGATTAAAGAAAGACATTGAAGCAGTTAAGAGTTGCTAGATTTGTTACCAGAAAGTTCGAGGAGTAACCCAGGTATTACAGGACGTTTCGTGAGCTCAAATCCATGGAGGGAAGACAACGTTCTGTTCACAGAACACTATGGAGAGAATTTAGAGACATGGCATTTGAAGCTGACTGCAGAATGATTCTACTGCCTGCTACATACTTCTCGTGTAAAGACTACGAAGATAAGGTAATACGAATTAGGCCTCATAATAAGGTAAAAAGACGTTTTCCTTTGGTCTGTTTGCGAACTGATCAGGTACCCTCTGTCACACGGTGGCTTGCAGTGTGTGCATGTAGACGTAGATGTAGGGAACGATAGAGCCTTGATGTATACGAGGAGGTGGGAATAGAAGTGAAATTTGACACGGAGTTTTGGTACCTGAAAGAGTGGGTCTGCTACACATTGCTGGGTGGTCAGTCGTGTTATTTGTAGTAGCATAATTAAATGAGTACTTAGGGGAAATGGGGGGGCTCTTTTAGTGATGAATTTAGGTGTTTCAACAGATATGGATATTTGTGTTATATGGTAAATGAGTGTCATTTAGAAGGTCATCGCATGATTCGACAAACACAGAATAGTGTGGTAAATGGATATCAGTGTGAAAAGAGAGTGAAATGCTTTCGATATTGTTAAAAGAAAGTCAATTTTATTCGTTTGTATAGCATTACAATGGATGTGCACTGTGGTATGATGTTCAGCCTCTGTGTCCTTCACACGATATCCCATTAAAATCGAATTGTGGTCTATGGCAGATGGAACCACAGTCATCAGGCGAGCGTCCACCCTGGCAGGCGCGCCAGGTGTTCGTCGACGTGCGGGTCGAGCCTCAGCGAGACGGCCGGCCCGCCAGCCAGGAGGGCCGCCCATTGGCCGAAGGTGCCGTAGTCGAGCAGCGACTGGTTGCAGGCGGCGAGCAGCGCCAGGTCCTGCTCCGGGGAACCCCCGCGCGCCACCAGCACGTCGCGGCTGGCGCCCCCGTCCGCCAGGTGGCGCTCGCACCAGGCCGGGTCGTCGCTGGCCACGGCGAACAGCGCGCGGCCGCCCTTCCACAACCGCGCCCTGGCGCGGCACAGCGCCATGCCCGCCGAGAAGTAGGACTCGTCTGCCGGCAGCACCAGGCAACCACACACCCTAAGTCTTCCACCAACCTGCTCGTTATCACTTTTCAACTAAGCTACGCTTTAATTGATGCAAGGAGAAAATATAAAAACGCAGTAAATGAAGCAGGCAAAAAGGAATACAAACGTCTCAAAAATGAGATCGACAGGAAGTGCAAAATGGCTAAGCAGGCATGGCTAGAGAACAAATGTAAGGATGTAGAGGCTTATCTCACTAGGGGTAAGATAGATACTGCCTACAGCAAAATTAAAGAGACCTTTGGAGAAAGGAGAACCACTGGTAAGAATATCAAGAGCTCAGATTGAAACCCACTTCTAAGCAAAGAAGGGAAAGCAGAAAGGTGGAAGGAGTATATAGAGGGCTTATACAAGGGCGATGTACTTGAGGACAATATTATTGAAATGGAAGAGGTTCAAAATGGTTCAAATGGCTCTGAGCACTATGGGACTTAACTGCTGTGGTCATCAGTCCCCTAGAACCTAACTAACCTAAGGACATCACACACATCCATGCCCGAGGCAGGATTCGAACCTGCGACCGTAGTGGTCGCGCGGTTCCAGACTATAGCGCCTAGAACCGCTCGGCCACTCCGGCCGGCAAATGGAAGAGGATGTAGATGAAGATGAAATGGGAGATACGATACTGTGTGAAGAGTTTGATAGAGCACTGAAAGACCTGAGTCGAAACAAGGCCCTGGGAGTAGACAACATTCCATTGGGACTACTGACGGCCTTTGGAGAGCCAGTCATGACAAAAATCTACCATCTGGTGAGCAAGATGTATGAGACAGGCGAAATAACCTCAGCCTTCAAGAAGAATATAATAATTCCAATCCCAAAGAAAGCACGTGTTGACAGATGTGAAAATTACCGAACTATCAGTTTAATAAGTCACAGCTGCAAAATACTAACGCGAATTCTTTACAGACGAATGGAAAAACTAGTAGAAGCCGACCTTGAGGAAGATCAGTTTGGATTCCGGAGAAATGTTGGACACCTGAGGCAATACTGACCCTACGACTTATCTTAGAAAATAGATTAGGGGAAGGCAAACGTACGTTTCTAGCATTTGTAGACTTAGAGAAAACTTTCGACAATGTTAACTGGAATACTCTCTTTCAAATTCTGAAGGTGGCAGGGTAAAATACAGCGAGCGAAAGCCTATTTACAATTTGTACAGAAACCAGATGGCAGTTTAAAAGAGTCGAGGGACATGAAAGGGAAGCAGCGGTTGGGAAAGGAGTGAGACAGGGTTGTAACCTGTCCCAGATGTTATTCAATCTGTATATTGAGCAAGCAGTAAAGGAAACAAAAGAAAAATTTGGAGTAGGTATTAAAATCCATGGAGAAGAAATAAGAACAATGAGGTTTCGCCGATGACATTGTAATTCTGTCAGAGACAGCAAAGGATTTAAAAGAGCAGTTGAACAAAATGGACAGTGTCTTGAAAGGAGGATATAAGATGAACATCAACAAAAGCAAAACGAGGATAATGGAATGTAGTCGAATTGTCGGGTGATGCTGAGGGAATTAGATTAGGAAATGAGACACTTAAAGTAGTAAAGGAGTTTTGCTGTTTGGGGAGCAAAATATCCGATGATGGTCGAAGTAGAGAGGATATAAAACGTAGACTGGCAATGGCAAGGACAGCGTTTCTGAAGAAGAGAAATTTGTTAACATCAAGTATAGATTTAAGTGTCAGAAAGTCGTTTCTGAAAGTATTTGTATGGAGTGTAGCCATGTATGGAAGTGAAACATCGACGATTATTGGTTTGGACAAGAAGAGAATAGAAGCTTTCGAAATGTGGTACTACAGAAGAATGCTGAAGATTAGATGGGAAGATCATGTGACTAATGAGGAGCTATTGAATAGAATTGGGGAGAAGAGGAGTTTGTGGCACAACTTGACAAGAAGAAGGGACCGGTTGGTAGGCATGTTTCTGAGGCATCAAGGGATCACAAATTTAGCATTGGAGGGCAGCGTGGAGGGTAAAAATCGTAGAGGGAGACCAAGAGATGAGTACACTAAGCAGATTCAGAAGGATGTAGTTTGCAGTAAGTTGAAATGGTTCAAATGGCTCTGAGCACTATGGGACTCAACTTCTTAGGTTATTAGTCCCCTAGAACTTAGAACTAGTTGAACCTAACTAACCTAAGGACATCACACACATCCATGCCCGAGGCAGGATTCGAACCTGCGACCGTAGCGGTTTCGCGGTTCCAGACTGCAGCGCCTAGAACCGCACGGCCACTTCGGCCGGCTTTGCAGTAAGTATTGGGAGATGAAGAAGCTTGCACAGGATAGAGTAGTATGGAGAGCCGCATCAAACCAGTCTCAGGACTGAAGCAACAACGACAACAACAACATCAACGCTTGTCAGCAAATTTCACTGCCCCTCACTTGTTTCTAGAAGATTCTCAGCCAGCCATCGGACAGTCACTTAGAGTACTACTCAGAGATCTTGTCGAAATAACCAGACTCCCCGAAGGCGCTGCAGGCGCAGATTGTTCTGAACTTCAGTTGGACATTTCTGTAAGAGTACCGTCAGTTGAAGTGAGTGATGGCTTCTAAGGGCACAGATCGAACATTATACGGGGTGTTAGCCCTGAAGTGGACAGTTCCCCCAAACACAGCACATCATTTGCTGCCTGATGTTTCCTGCACAGTAGTAACAGTGCCGTGAAGTCGTCTACACCTGTTAGTATAGACCATATGTTCGGCGTCCACGTGTCCACACCTTAATACCTCACCTGCTGCCCAGCGATATGTAAACTTTAATAACTTGCTTGTGTCGCAAATACGTGGAGGTACTAATTATCCTAAAAGCATACTGCTTGTAGCAGCTATAATTATTAGTCTGCAAATGAAGTACCGGGTGATCAAAAAGTCAGTATAAATTTGAAAACTGAATAAATCACGGAATAATGTAGATAGAGGGGTACAAATTGACACACATGCTTGGAATGACATGGGGTTTTATTAGAACCAAAAAAATACAAACGTTCAAAAAATGTCCGACAGATGGCGCTTCATCTGATCAGAATAGCAATAATTAGCATAACAAAGTAAGACAAAGCAAAGATGATGTTCTTTACAGGAAATGCTCAATATGTCCACAATCATTCCTCAACATAACTGTAGTTGATGAATAATGTTGTGAACAGCACTGTAAGGCATGTCCAGAGTTATGGTGAGGCATTGGCGTCGGATGTTGTCTTTCAGCATCCCTAGAGATGTTGGTCGATCACGATACACTTGCAACTTCACGTAACCTCAAAGCCAATAATCGCACGGACTGAGGTCTGGGGACCTGGGAGGCCAAGCATGACGAAAGTGGCGGCTGAGGACACGATCATCACCAAACGACGCGCGCAGGAGATCTTTCACGCGTCTAGCAATATGGGGTGGAGCGCCATACTGCATGAACATCGTACGTTCCAGCTGGTGTTTATCAGCCAGGCTGGGGTTTGATGCGATTCTGTAACATATCGGCGTACCTCTCACCCGTCACGGTAGCTGTCCAGCGCAATCTGTCGGACATTTTGTGAACGTTGTTTTTTTTGTTCCAATAAAACCCCATGTCTTTCCAAGCACGTGTGTCAATTTTTACCTCTCTATCTACATTATTCCGTGGTTTATTAAGTTTTCAAATTTATACTGACTTTTCGATCACCTGGTAAATACTGATGTAATGTTATTCAGTACTCTCTCCTCTGTTAGGAATAGAAATATCTATACTTGTCCTCCAACTACTACGCATATTAAACTACCCAGCAATTTAAAACCATGCACCAGACCGAAACTGGAACTCGGGACCTTTGCCTTCCACAGGCAAGTGCTCTACCAAATCAATTTTTTACCAGAATATCTTAGTATGTTTATGAATATTCAGATGACCATAGTCAAAACTATCATGTAACGTGAGCTGCAAACTCAGAAAAAAATTGAAGGTAACAATACAAGAGAAAAAGACTCTGAGTAATCAGGAAACTAAATCACAATCTGTTGTCTTCTGTTTTATCTATTTTTTCTATTTTTTGATTTTTGCTTTTTGTAATTGTAAGTAATAAAAGTGAACAACAAAACGGCGTTCGCGTGATTCTGCATCAGGAACAGGGAGAAATCAATGTTTAAAGGGGAGTGAACCAACATCCTATCATCTAAAAATAAGAAAAAGCATTGCATAGAAAGTTATCGAGTTTCCCACAATTCCAAGTAATTAAAATTAGACGAGCTTTAGGCTAAGCAGTCCTTCGCGACAGTCAAGTGGTGTCACTGCCCTAATTACACTAGCTGCCGGCTGTGACGTCACTGCTGCCCGCAGCATCGCCGTATACGGGTATATTTTGACTCGGCGTTCGACGCGCCCGCTTCAACCGCGCGATCGCTGGCTGCCACGTCGTGCTGAGCCGCAGGCCATCTTCTTTATTTATGGTGTTATTGGTGACTTGTATTTCAATGGCTTCTTTACTTACACAATGCCGGAAGTCATTTGTGCGAGTCACGGCGGATTTTTTCTCAATTTTAACTGGTGTTCGTTTTCTAAAACATTCTCACAAGGGAACCTCCCAATCGCACCACCCTCAGATTTAGTTATAAGTTGGCACAGTGGATAGGCCTTGAAAAACTGAACACTGATCAACCGAGAAAACAGGAAGAAGTTGTGTGGAACTATGATAAAAATAAGCAAAATATACAAACTGAGTAGTCCATGTGCAGGATAGGCAACATCTAGGATAGTGTCAGCTCAGGAGTGCCGTGGTCCCGTGGTTAGCGTGAGCAGCTGCGAAACGAGAGGTCCTTGGTTCAAGTCTTCCATCGAGTGTAAATTTTAATTTTTTATTTTCAGATAATTATTGTCTGTCCGTCTTTTGGGAGTGATTATCACATCCATAAGAAAACCTAAATCGGGCAAGGTAGAAGAATCTTTTTACCCATTCGCCAAGTGTACAAGTTAGATGTGTCGACAACATATTCCTGTCATGTGACGCTCATGCCGTCACCAGTGTCGTATAGAATATATCAGACGTGTTTTCCTGTGGAGGAATCGGTTGACCTATGACCTTGCGATCAAATGTTTTCGGTTCCCATTGGCGAGGCACGTCCTTTCGTCTGCTAATCGCACGGTTTACCGGTGTGGTCGAAAACACAGACACTAAACGTATTACAGTGAACAGAGACGTCAATAAACGAACGGATGGATCATAACTTAGCGAAAATATAGAAAGTAAACTTTTCACTGAAGGGAAGACTTGAACCAACCTCTCGTTCCGCAGCTGCTCACGCTAACCACGGGACCACGGCGCTCCTGAGCTTACTCAGTCCTTGATGTTGCATATCTTGCACTTTGACTACTCAGTTTGTATATTTTGCTTATTTATTTCACAGTTCCACACAACTTCTTCCTGTTTTCTCGATTGATCTGTGTTCAGTTTTTCAAGGTCTATCCACTGTGCCAACTTATAACTAAGTCTGAGGTGGGTGCGATGGGGAGGTTCCCTTGTCAGCAAAGAAGATTCCTTGGGATAGCATACATGATAAAATCTCAGGCCTCTTCGTGCATTGTTCTACAGTGCATACCGTTTGTCAGACATAAGACTGGCCACATTCGCAAGGTATTTTGTAGACCCCGGGTGTTCTGAGACCTACTGCATCTTTATGTTACGGCGTAAAGTCAACCGCCTACACGCCAGTCAGGAACGAAACAGAAGAGACAGCTGTGAGAAGAGGTCAGCCAACCGCACACCGACAGACACCAGTCTAGGATGATAACGCAATAGTCGCGGCACCTATGTGAAAAGGACGTGAGTACCGTGACCGACTGGTCACTAAGCAGTTCGAATGCAGCATCAGCTCTAGTCTCTTCGCTTGTACTCTCTATGTAGTACAGAATTGGGATAGTTTATATTGAAGAAGATTGATTATATTTGAGCTGTGGCGGGACCGTCGTCAGTGGTTTCCATTGGAACGTTTCTACGTAACACCTGCTTGGTTTAACCTTTAAATCTGAAGGGAGTGGAAGGGCTGACCCAATAACACATAAGTGTTTATTAACTATACCGAAAACAATCACACATAAAATTGACAGACGCCACTCAGGCAAGATTGGTTACGAAACACTCATTACATAAAATAATAAGCAAGTTAATAAATCATTAGCCAACGATCTCCCATAAACGTTGAGAAACACCACTCAGGCAAAATATTTAAGAAACTCTCTCATTGCATAAAATCATTAATAAACTAATAAACCATTAGCAACGATCTCATATAAAAATTGGCAGAAGCCACTAAGGCCGAATTTGACCATAACTTTAACAAAACAACTCTAGTTCAGACGCGTTATTTAAGACCCTTTCAATTCCAATACTTTAACATTACATGTAAAATAAAACTGGACGCACAGCGTCAGTTTTAAAACGAATACTTAGAACATATTTATTAAAACGTAGCTCGGGCAGTCTTGCAAATTACTAGACTAGAGAAACTTGCAGAGCGAACCACGAAATTATTCAAATGCCCATTGGCTTGTAAGATGGGCTTTTAGGGCATAGAAAGTTACAACTTTGTACAATCATAAATGTGTAACAACAGAAGTAAGGCCCAAGCTTGTAAGGCCGAAGTTTAACCACGAACAGTGGAACAGACTGAGGGAAGCAATACTTAACTTCGAACCAACACGTGGCTCCGTTTGCAACCCCATATCGAGTAGGCCACCGTAATGTGAACCCAGCAAACGCTACCGAAGAGGGCCGGCCGCGGTGGTCTAGCGGTTCTAGGCGCTCAGTCCGGAGCCGCGCGACTGCTACGCTCGCAGGTTCGAATCCTGCCTCGGGCATGGATGTGTGTGATGTCCTTAGGTTAGTTAGGTTTAAGTAGTTCTAAGTTCTAGGGGACTGATGACCTCAGATGTTAAGTCCCATAGTGCTCAGAGCCATTTGAAACATTTTGCTACCGAAGAGGAACACACGAGCTCAGGCGAAGTCCACAGCCCGCAAGCCAAACTTGTAATCTAAAGGGAAGCTCTGCGCTTCGGTTGCCCGCTGCCTTAGCTCACTGAAACACAGACCACACCCGACAACAAGAGGCCAAAGAAAAGGTTAAACAATACAGGTGTTAAGTGGAAACGTTCCAATATTGTTTGTCGCCCTTGTGACACCTCTGTGCAAATTGACAAAATTAAGTATTGTAATTTTCTTTTTGTGATAAACTCATTAACTCGACTATTTGATTATTGTGTAGTCAACCGAGTATGCAGGCTTCCGAGACATCACATATTTGACGACGACGCTGAACGAATACCAAAGCGACGACCTGTTCACGTTTCGCACCCAGAGCCTGGCTGCCACAACTTTGTTTTGTCGTAAACTTTTGTGTTTTGCTGGTGCCTTAATTCTACCTTGTCTTTTCTTTGCAGGGGTGTGTTTACGTGTTATAACAGTGTCTCTTTTAGTGTTTTTGCCAATCAGTGTTTTCAGGTGGGCGCTGCAGAAATTTTATATGCTTGTGTGCTTATTTTTATTGCTTGAATGGTCTGTTTATTGCATTTTCCTCTTCCAAAAAGAGCCGCAGCCACTTCCAGTGTTCCGCGCTACTTACCACTGTCACTCTAACGTTAGCAGCAAACTTTAATTACCGCAGCTCACGGCCGAATCGACCAACGTCAGTTGAAATTAAGTACAATATTAAAATACTACTGCCTCTTTAGTGTTTTTGTTTGCTACTCAGAAAGAAAGATACACTCATATTATTTATCTTTTCTATATCCTGCTGTCAGTTGCTAGAAGATATTATTATAAAATTGGTAATGGACCACCACAGTCTCCGTCTTAGCCCCCTTATTATTCTGTCCACGCATCTTCGATCCCCCCATTACCGGGTCAACAAAACTCTGCTACGCGGCGATATCGCTCTTGCTTGTAGAACCAAAGATCTCGGAAAAACGGAGACACTTCTCACAGAAGTTCTAGCTGTTATGAGCTGTTATTTCAAAAAGTGGCGACTGAAAGCCAGTACAAGTAAACCTGAACAACAAACAAGCTAACACGGAGCTCATAGTAAAACTTGCCGGAAACACTATTTGCCATAACAAGTACCCTGAGGTGGTACATGTACAGTTGCAGTGATATGACACCCCCGATAGTCTACTTCGATTCCGGTAGGTGACACGTACGTAAGCATCCTGTCTGATCACTTGCACCCATTCATGTCCATTCCAACGGACTTGGGCAGTTCATGTGGCGTCCAGCCCACTCGACTCTTGTAGGGTGCCTAGGATGCTGAGTTCTCGGGTAGCTAGACGACATACAAGCAAATCACATTAATGGCTTTTTATTACAATAAAGTAGATTCACAGTACTTTGGGCCGCAAGAAAACGGCGACATGCAAATTATCAGTGTCCTCCGATATATATATACTGTCCATGCAAGTAATACACACAAGTCATATGGATCACAAGTTACAGCCGTTCTGGTGCCTCTCTTCTAGTCCGGGTCTACTAGTGTACGTGTTTTATTGTCAGGCAGAGGCTGGCAGAAGTGGGGCGGATAGAGGCCGCTCCTGTCGTGGTGCGGTCCTAGTCAGCGAGCTATTGGCTGACGTCGTCTCATAGCCATATCTGCTCTTGCGTTCTTCATCTTCGTCCTGGCGCTTGTCGTTACGCTGGACACTTCCAACAGGACAATGCGATACCCCACACGTCCAGGATTGCAACACAGTAGCTCCAGGAACAATCCTCTGAGTTTAAACACTTCCGCTGGCCACCAAACTCACCAGGCATGAGCATAATTGAGCGTATCTGGGACGCCTTGCAACGTGCTGCTCAGAAGAGATCTCAACCTCCTCGTACTCTTACGTATTTATGGACAGCCCTGTAGGGTTCATGGTGTCAGTTGCCTCCAGCACTACTTCAGACATTAGTCGAGTCCATGCGACGTAGTGTTGCGGTACTTCTGCGTGCTCTCGGGGGCCCTATACGATGTTAGACAGGTGTTCCACTTTCTTTGGCTCTTCAGTGTATGTCTTTCCTGGACGGGAATATACACAACGTACGAGTGACGTGCGACGATGACATATGGAAGTTTGAGTCCGGATGTGATTCATGCACGGTTAGCCGAATCAGTTAAGGCAACCGCTCACGTAAAGCGAGAGATCTAGATCCAAGTCCAGGTTCGGCACAGATTTTCACTGCTGTCGTTCCAATAGTACGCCGAAGGTGGTTCATATTCGCAACTGCGAATACCTTTCCTGTACTCGAAAATATCTCGGCAACAGTTGGTTCAAATGGCTCTGAGCACTATGAGACTAAACATTTGAGGTCATCAGTCCCCTAGAATTTAGAACTACTTAAACCTAACTAACCTAAGGACACCACATACACCCATGCCCGAGGCAGGATTCGAACCTGCGACCGTAGCGGTCGCGCGGTTCCAGACTGAAGCGCCTAGAACCGCTTGGCCACACCGGCCGGCTCGGCAACAGTTAGCCGGGCAGTATCCTGCAACAAAATGATGCCTTCCGTCCACATTCCTGGGCTTATTTCAACAGTGGTACAAGTCCATTTTCGTTGATATTGAGATACAGAGTCCTAAAGTTAAATGAGCGCTGAAAAATCTGCAGTTGAGATACCAGAAATATTCAAGCATATGGATTTTTGCTAGAGATGAACCATTCTTTCTGTATGTTTAGCTCATTAATTTCGGAAGCATTGTAGACAGAAAAGTGGAGGTAATGGACTTGTACGACTATTGAAATACGCCCTTATATGTAACATGTCTAATCGTTTAAATATTTAGTGGTAATGCGAAGAAGCGATATGAAATTTAAAGAGAACGTAATTTCCGTATTGGGAAAGGTGAATGTAAGACTTTGATTTGTTGGAAGGATTTTGGGAAAGGGCAGAGACTCTAGAAAGGGAAATTTTTGCAGGACGCTAGTGCGATCAATTCTGTTCCTGTTCCACTATTTCTCAAAATAATACTCATCACAGCAGACATCGAAACAATTTGAGGATGGTGGTAAGAGGTCGGTATAGCCCACATGAATGTGTAAGAGAGATGATGGGGAACGTATTGGAATCATTAGTAGGAAGACAACATTGTTCTCGTGAAACACTGTTGAGTAAATGTAGAGAACCGTTGTAGGAGGAAGAATTTGATATGGTTCTGCTGCCACCTTCGTATATCTCCTGCAGCATCTTGAGAAAAAGATCTGAGTGATTAGCACGCTTGCGAAGGAGTAGAATTCTTCAATTTGTAACACTACAGCACAGTGTCTCAGCATGTAACACAGCATCACTTTCGGGTTACTGAATTATATGCTTTTTCATGAATGTAATGTTTACTTTGTTATGAAGGAGTAAAACATATTTTGTAACTTTTTATAACAGAGTCATTGGCAACAAGTATATGATTTTGTATAAAGCCTATGGTATTGTCTGAGTGGTAAAAGAGACTCTTTGGAGCGCGGTAGAGATGAATGAGACAGTAGCGACCATAGGGGAGACGAGATTTAGCTGCGAGGAAAAAAAGAGGACATGTGGGAGGGGGGCGGGTGTCTGGGGAGGGCTCTTGCGTAGTGCTTATTCCTGCATCAGTGCCTTGTAGCAGTGAGATGCTATTTTCGTGAGGCACAATCTAATGATGATTTTCGAGGAGGCTTCAGGAGGAATATAAACGAAGAATACTCTGTTAGGCCAAAGTACCGATAAAAAATATTTGCAACGGGAAGATGGCGCATGATCATCCTAATGGATTCTACCGTGCTAATTCGTCGTGGCAGTACGTTCGCAGAAAATACGACTGAAGCATTCCACTCACCCTGGTGTGTAAAAGACTTGTCTGGGACTTGTAGGATTTTTTTTTTTGATAATACAGTACTTGTGTGAGCTTTAATCATAATTTGGTAGTGGTCATTAACTCACGCCTTAACAATGGAAACAGGGTCCATATCCTATTATTGTGTTAACCCATTAAATTCCGATAATCACATTATGAATGAGAAAATATAGTAACGTTCAGTGTTTTCTAGCATTACAAGTTCATTTCCATACTTACAAACATCTTGATTGTGAACTGCAATTAACATAATTAAATTTTTATTATTTTTTTTAGCTTTTCCTCGTTACAGAGGCTTATTTCCAACATAATAATTTACTTGGAAATTACAATACAAACAATAAACGTTCTTAAACTATACTCTCAAAATATTTCTCCAGGTGTTTCGATCTTGCATGTCCTCTTCCTCTGCGCCCATTCTCCTCATTGTGTGCTGTACATTTTGGAGCCAGGTGGGCACAGGTCGTCCTCTTCTTCTTCTCCCCTCCGGTTCCCACTCCAGTATCAATTTTGGTATTCTGGCTTCCTCCATTCGTCGTACATGCCCGTACCACTGTAATTTCTTCCTATCCATTACGTCATATATTCTTTCTTTTATTTCCATTCTCCTTATTACTTCGGTGTTCCTTATCTTTTCTTTCCTGGAGATTCTTGCCGATCTTCTCCAAAAGTCCATCTCTAGAACTTGTAATTTTTTAATGTGCTTCATGTTAAGTGTCCAGGTCTCCGTTCCATACAGAACCACACTCTCTAATATGGATTTGTATATTAATTTTTTAGTTCTGCTCATGACATTCCTGCTCCATAAGACTGAGTTAAGCATCCCAATGACCCTCCGTCCGCTACTAATTCTTTTATTGATTACATAATTAAATTTTTAATTAATATTTGTGATACATCGGAAACTACTGAATCTGCCCAACTGTAAATAGTTTTACCTTCCTCTCAGTTATACGGATTCCTTTATGATAGTCTGATGTGTTTATGTATCGATGTCTTGTTTGCAGTATTTTGTAAGTTGCTATGGTATTTAGTTTAGAGTCATTTCTGTGTAATTATTAAGTTATTGAGAGCGAATTTTGAATATTTGGAAGGTGGTTAATCAAAGTCAGGTTATGCTCCGCAATTATTACACTGACGCGTAATGCAAATAATACATTGTGTTGATTTTTTCATATAATTTCTTTAAAGAACTCTTATGTTTTGAATACATAGTTGAGTTTGACTAGCTAATTTTGTGATCACTTGCCTTTGTAAATCAGTCCCCACACGAGTAATGACCATTGTCTGCCCATACACTTACTAATCACTCTTGTTAGTGTTACATCTGTCCTAGGTATTATGCCGATGTCACATCTTCGTTGTCACCTCTAGGTTTTATGAGTCGTGCCCGTCTCTTCACACCATATCCCCAACTCGAATACTGCAGCTTAATGTCCCGTGCAGATCTCTGTTTCACGATGCAACAAACCATATCCATGAAGATCAACCGCTGCCACCCGTAAGACGTCGGTAACTTGATGTGGAACCCTTCTTCGTCGCGGGCGTAGTCGTCTCTCACGCAGCATTTGCCACACAACGATGCGCTCATTGGTCGCCTTCAGCTCCTTACATAAAAACCTAAAACAGCTTATTAGATGACGCTGTTCGCTCCACCCGTGCGCAAAGAGGAGAGACGCAGGAGTACAGTGGCTGTGAACTTAGAATAACTAACTGATGTGATAAACGTTTAGTTAAAGGAAATTACAGATTATATTTTCAAGACTTTTTTACCGTAATACCATAGGGATATTAGGCTTTATCGTCCCTTTGACGACGGTGTCATCACAGATAATAAATGTCATTCGCTAGTACCGCTGTATCAGCACTCATCATGTTGTGTATCTGACCGAAATTTGGAAGATACTGTCGGTAGTTTATTACTTTCCCTTTACCTTAATGAGATGCATTTGTCAATTAATAATGTGCACAGAAATGGCTTCTTTAGTTCACTAAGTCAAAAAAATAAATTTTATAAACGTTTTTGGTGCTTTTGAAGTACAATACACAAAGTTACAGCGACAACCATAAGGCAAGTTTCATACTGCACTGTGGATACTTTACTGCTACATTTGTTGAGTCTGGAACTCGTTATCTAAAATTGTAGGTTTGGTAATAATAAGAATGTGACGGCACAAGAGAGTAATCAGAAGAAAGATGTACAGATGAAGGTCCGAATTGTGTGTATTTTACTAGAGAAATATGTTTTCTAAAGGCATTTTAGCCATTAAAGGCTTTAAGTATTCATTTACTTTAAGGGCAGCACATGTTGCCACGCCACTCTTTTGCCTTCTGTCAACTTCTTGAACTTCAAAAACCTAATTTGCTGATTTGTGAAAATATTTCGTGCTTACAGTTGGCTGCCCTGTTCGTGCGCTACGTTCACTTGCTCCTTGTCCTTCCACAAATGAATCACTTAACAATGTCATATGGTCTACAATTCCTAAAAGAGTATTTGTAGGTGAAGGTATATTGAATTTGGGTGTTTATGATGCAGTTCTTTCATTTAATGATGGCAATGTAGGGAGAGTTAGGTTGCTTCAAAAGTTAGGCATACAAGGAAAATATGGTGATGGCATGTTCCGACCTGGATGCTGTCTATGTGAAGAAAGCAGATTATGAAGTGACTGTGATAGCTAGGAAGGCAATAATGCACTCAGTGCTAAGAGAGCCATGGAGGATGGAGAAAATGCAGATGACGCAGGATATGGTGCAGGGATGTTCTCAGGTCAGTATCAAACTATGTTCATCTTTAAAGCCGGTTTCCTGAGATTTTATTTTTTTAATGATTAGGTACGTTTTTTTTTTCAGGAACCTACCATCGTAGAACAGAAACTAACACAAATTACAGGAACTAGGCTGAACATCAATGATGCATTTTTAAAAGAAGCTCAGTTTAATATTGTAGAAATTATGAATTAATAAAGCTTAAATATGTGGAAAAAATGTTACAACTTACTCAAAATTCTCTAAAAAATAAATTATGCAAGCGACTTATCTACAAAAATAGGTCAATGGAGTGAGACTCTTTCTCCACCAGCCATTAAAATTTTGTAACATTATCATGAACCGTTCATGAGATAAATGTATCTAAAATTGAGAAATTTAACATTAATTTTAAGGCTTTCGTGACCACTTGTTGACAAACTCCCTATTGGCTTCTGTCTCGGGGTCTTCGGCCGACGTTTGTCTGGTGATTTTATTGACGTTTCGCCAGGACGAGTGGCTGGCACTGTCAGAGCTTCACCCTCCATTGCCGGTAGTGGAGGGTGAAGCTTTGACAATCCAGCCACTCACGCTGGCGAAACGTCATTAAAATCATCAGACGTACTTCGGCCGAAGAACCCGAGACAGAAGCCAATAGGGAGTTTGTCAAATTTAACATTGTAAGTATATAAGGTACAATCTGTCCTTAAGAGGAAGCCCATGAATTGTTCTTAAGGCTCTTGACTCGTACTGAGGACAAGGTGGGGCATAGCTCCCCGTGCAGTCACGCTGACTTATGTTCTCCGCATTCTATATAAAACGTTTTTTTTTTAAATCATCAGTCTTCTGAATTGTTGACGCAACCCAGCACGAATTTCTCTGTTTTGCTAAGCTCTTCAGCTCAGACAAGCACTTGCACCCTAGATCCTGAAGTATTTGTCAGATATATTACATATTCTGTCATCCCCCTCAGATTGTACCCTTTTCAGCTCGCTGAGACGTGGGACTAAGAGAAAGCAGGAAATGGTGTGAATGGGACCTAATGAGTTACTGTTGATTGCACAGTAAACTCATACACTTTATGTAAGGAAATAATTTTTTTTAAAAACAAACATTAAAAAAGTTGACTGCAACACAAGCTAATATGACGGCTGAAGGTCTTATTAAGACGAATTCAAATTATTTGTCTGCTGAAGGCCACAATTAATAGGAATAATTTAAACAAAATATTATTTTTAAACAATTGACACAGTCATAAAAAATAAAAAGGGAGTGATCTACAGACAGTGCTCCAAGGATCGACCTGAGAAAAGTCCCTACAGCTGCGCAAGCGATGAGACAGGCAGTCAAGAATTATGGTCACCTAACAAGATGGCAACTCAAACTAGGGACAGTTTAAACGCCAATCAATCCTCTTACCAAATCCACCTAACGTGCGTTAACCAGTACAACGATGGAATAATTCGAGCGAGGGCAAAGTGACAGGCAGCACTGCGTCTTCAGAATCCGGTGTTTAAGACATCAGAAGGCAGAAGGAGTCACTACAACCAAGGTAGACAAAAGAAACCACAATGCACACAGCAATCAAGGAAGCTGTCGAGCTACACGTCATGCCGGACAGCATCGACAAGACGATGAAAAGTGGACTGCCACAAAAATACGCTAACCTCCAGGTCAGGTAACTGGGGTGTTAGCGGCCACTAGGCAGTAAAATACCGCTAGTTCCACTTCACCAAATAATAACACAAAATTAAAAAACTAATAACAGGCAGTAGAAGATGGCTAATAGATTCCGCCAACTCGGTATGCTGCACTTGCTGCTGCTTGTCTCACGGCGACCCTCGAGCAGCAACGCACGAACAAACGGCGTGACCACAAAATAGTGGAGATTTCACTACTGGATTAATGTTCACTCAACTCAACGTGCTCGGTCCGGTGGACAACGAGGTCGTCGCCCTCGCAACCACAGCCCCTCGATCCGGCAGTGGCTGCGTGCCTCCAGCGATCCCAGCCTGTCCTCACGCTGTCGGACCTCTCTGGTGCTCCGTCCCCACCAAACTACCGACACACCCGACCAGGAAAACACTTCACTTCCTCCCAAAGATAGTACAGGTACTAGATATCGATAACCGCTGCTGCTGCCACTCGCGGACAGACAACGCTAGTAAACGTAGTGGCGAGAGGAAGAAGAAGAAGAAAACGAGACGCCACTATCCCTATTACACGATGCCAACCTACCAACGGCACCAATGCGAGCCGCACACGGCTCACTCGCCCTGATACCGTCGAAGTTATTCTTTGATGTCTTGACACAGGTCCCATCATCCTGACTCTTCTTGTCAGTGTTTTCCACAAATTATTCTTCGCTCAGTTTCTGCGAAGAGCCTTCTCATTTCTTACCAGTCCACCTAATTTTCAACATGCTTCTGTAGCACCACTTCTCAAACGCTTCGATTTTCTTTTTTCCCAGCTTTCCCACAATCCATTATTCACTACTATACAATGCTGTGCTTCCAACATACATCATCAGAAATTTCTTTTTCATTTAGACCAATGTTTGATACTAGTACAGTTCTTTTGGCCAGGAATGTCCTCTTCGCTTGTGCTAATCTGTCTTTAACGGCCTCCTTGCTTCGTCCATAATGTGTTATTTTGCTTCGATTCATCTCCTTCTTGGTCATCAATTTTGATGTTACGATTATTGCTAATCTCATTTCTGCTGTTCCTCATCAATTTCGTGTTTTTTTTCGGTTTACCCTCAATCTATAGCCTTTCCTCGTTAGATTGTTCGTTTCATTCAGTAGGCTCCGTAATTCTTCACATTCACCAAGGATATCAAATTCATAAGGGAATATTATAACTGATATCATTTTACCCTGAATTTTAGACCCACTCCCGATCCCATCTTATGTTTTAGTAATTGCTACTTCGATTTAACAGTTGTGTGTTACACCCATTTCAACCCTAGCACTTGGTTCTTGCTTTTCCATTCTTATTTTTCCCTCTTGGTTTTTGTACATATTGTACGTTACCCATATTTCTATACAGCTTACATCATTTTTCCAAGAAAGTCGAATGTTTTGCATCAGTTTACATTGCCGAATGGTTTTTGAATATCGACAAATACTTTCAACATGTCTTGACTTTTTCTTAAGTCTCGCTTCCATTGCCATGCATAATGTTACAAATGCCTCTTCTATGGGCATACCTTCCACAAAGCCAATTTTTTGTCGGCTAATGGATACACCTTTTTGTTTTCCATTCTTATAAATATTGTTCTAGTTTAACATCTTTGATGCAGGAACTGTTATAGTTATTGTACAATAATTTTGTCACTTTCTGTCCTTGCTATGATCGGGATTGAGTGAATGATCTTTTGCGGTAACTCTGATACTACATCTCCAGTCTCATAGATTCGACTAACCAGTCTGGATAGTCATTTGATTAGCGCTTCCTCCGATGGCTTTCAGAAATTCCGAAGGAATGTTATCTATACCTTATTTGATCTCAAGTCTTCCAGAGCTCTATTAAACTCAGTCTGTGATTCCCTATATCTTCCTCGTCAACTCCCATTTCTTCTCCTATAGTCTGTCTGTAAACTCAAGAGCGAGCAGCTCTTTTGGTGGGGGAAGTGGCCTTTCCCGGAAGAACGCTGTCACCGGCCTACAGGGGCACCCAAAATCTGTTGCCTGTTATCGGTCTAGCGGTGTAGATCGGCGTGCAGTGATATACGTCGTTTCTGTTCGTGGGATCTTAGTTGCCAGTGTTAGTGAGTTAATTTTATATACTTACTGATGTACTTCGATATCCGGAAGTGATCGATAACCGTCTAGCATTGCAAGAAAATATGCAGAATACGAAGAAGTGGAGGTATTTGCGGAGTAACGAGCGTTCGATCGTCTCTAATGTTGTTACAGTGTGTGTTAAAGAGGCGGCCCAAAAAGAATTGTTGGCTAATATTACCATTCCCAATTAAAGGGCTACAATCTATGCAAACGTCAGCCTCACCAAATAGGACACATAAGTAAGGAACGGAAAAATAAGCCGCATGGTTTGCTGGAATCACCACGAAGAAAAACTAATAATTTTTGGGAGGAAACTCATCGTTATAGACAGTTTCAAAATCACGTAAAACTTTGATGCCTATGGAACACTAAATCTGTATCTCGGTCACTATTCACCTGATTCTAAGACATATTGCTTAAAACATGTGCGCACTAGCTATTCTAAACACTGCTGAAATTTCCTTCGAAACATGTACAGCGATTCTGGACTTCTAAGCAAAATGATTGACATTCGAGGTGCGTTCACATATTCATTTCTATTTTTTGGTAAGAACTTTATTTGTTAATCTACAGCAATGTTGTCCTCTTCAAAATATTCCCCAATACATACTATACACTTATGCCAGTGCTTTTTCCAATTACCGAAACACTTTAGGAGCTGTTTCTTCGGGACAGTTTATAAGTCTCTTAACTGAGCATTTTTAATCCCTCCATGCTTGTAAAACCGCTATTCTTTAAGGCCTGCTTTGAAATGTTTATACCACTTGTCTGCCCTGGGTTTACTCATAACAGGCTCACCAAAAGCAATTTCACCATTTCTAAAAATCTCATACACTTTATTCCATTCTTATAACAAAATTTAATACAGGTTCTCTTATTTATTTTTATACAAAACAAATAATCGTTGATGCTACCAAAACATATGTAACCTTTCTGACAGCAGACAACAGAGTAAATACCCAATATGCATAACATTGTACACATACTTTTGAGGCATGTTTAAAAAGACAGTGACAAAAAAGTAGTGCAAATCGGACTAATACTACACACAAAATTTTTAAACACTCTTCGTGTTGCAAGAGTTGTTAAGTTTCAATGCAGTCCTTCAAAGAAAACTTCTACTTTTTAGTAGAAACACAAAATAAGAACAAGCCTTAAATTCTACAGACTGATTGGATTATATGGGGTTCGTTTTACGAATAGCAACAGAGGAACGTACATTCATATGAACAGGCATTCGGTTCTATGATTGGAGTAGAATTCTGACTTCCGTTCTTATGTTAATAATATTTACTCTATAATGTTGTGTTTCGGAAGAAGGTATCGTTTTTTGTGTTCCTTATGGTCTTAATGCATTTGTCTGAAACTGAACGCAGGGGAGACGTATCTGTACACGGCGTCGACACAGATTTAAAGCACGCGCCGCGGCAGGACCGGTACTACGTTGTGAAACAGTCTGTAGAAGCGCCCTGTGACGTAGCTGCGTTGGCAGAGTGGGGACTCGCTCGCTCGCTCTTCAGTTTACCGACAGACTATATCATGTCATCAGACTCCGTAGAGATCTTGAGCGTGTACTTTCTACTTATCCGCTCACTCCTTTGTGTTTAACAGTGGAATTCCTCTAGCAGTGCTGTGTTCCCGTGTTTGCGGCAACATATTTATGGTTCCTTCTTTCGCCGGTCAGTTGATTTCTTCTCTTGCCAAAGGTTTCTTCGACTTTCCTTCCTTTACCCTGTGTTCAGACGCCGAGCCTCGCGGACGCGCCAGCAGCAGCAGCATTTGCCTGATACACAGTAATTTAGTTTAGTTTCTGGTTTTTCACGTGTTTCTGCAAAGGAGTGAATTCTACCTGTGTATTTTACTGTATAGACTAGTGGTTAGCAAATTACTGTAAGTTTTTGTTTTTGTGTTTATAAAATTTGTATAAGGAGGCTTTCTTGTGTACTTTTCCCGACATCAAACCACCACGTCACCCCACTAAGTTAAAATCTCATGCTGTTATAGCATATAATTTAGACCAGTGAATTCTAGTTTACATACTTATCTCGCGCAGTTGCTTTCGGATAAGCAGTTTCTACTGACGGATAACTGTAGATACAGTCACTTCTGTAGCGAAATTTATTTCTGTTTAAGAGTTTGCCGCCTCATTGCATAGTGAGAAATCTGCAGATACGTTTTTAGTGTTTCTTTGTTCTCCTCGTTTCCTCGTTAAATTTTGCGTACATTCCAAACTCAGTAGCGCCATTTGAAATCTTATGTCTATTTTAGACGCTACGATATGGCAAGGAACTGTGTTTGTTGTGAGCGGACACAAGGAGAATTGACTGCAGTCCGTAAACAGCTGGAAGCAACATTGGCTACCGTCGACACGCTTCTATCTACTGTTCAACGTTGCGACGGCATCGGAGCTCTGGTGACGGGACCTGCGACACCTTTGGTGCCTTTGAATCCCCTGGTGGCCCGGATGTCGCTGCATCATCTGGTTCACAACATCTGAACAGCCCGTCCTCAGTCGAGAGCGGGCGGCAGACAGTGATGGGTTCGCGTGTCAGTAGACGGAAGGCGAGAGGAGGAGCAGGTCGCGCGGCTGGCTCCCTATGCTTTAGCAACGTGTACGAGGTGCTACCCAGTGTTGATGATGACTACATCTACATCTACATCTACATAAATCCTCCGCAATCCACGGTGCGTGGCGGAGGGTACCTCGTACCACAAATAGCACCTTCTCTCCCTGTTCCACTCCCAAACAGAACGAGGGAGAAATGACTGCCTATATGCCTCTGTGCGAGCCCTAATCTCTCTTATCTTGGTGGTAAAATTACAGTGAAACTATACTGCAGTCAGCCTCAAATGCTGGTTCTCTAAATTTCCTCAGCAGCTCAGTAGCAATTCACGAAAGGAACGCCTCCTTTCCTCCAGAGACTCCCACCCGAGTTCCTGAAGCATTTCCGTAACACTCGCGTGATGATCAAACCTACTAGTAACAAATCTAGCAGCCCGCCTCTGAATTGCCTCTATGTCCTCCCTCAACCCGACCTGATAGGGATCCCAAACGCTCGAGCAGTACTCAAGAATAGGTCGTATTAGTATTTTATAAGCGGTCTCCTTTACAGATGAACCACATCTTCCCAAAATTCTACCAATGAACCGAAGACGACTATCTGCCTTCCCTACAACTGCCATTACATGCTTGTCCCACTTCATATCGCTCTGCAGTTTTACGCCTAAATATTTATTCGACGTGACTGTGTCAAGCGCTACACTACTAATGGAATATTCAAATATTACAGGCTTCTTTTTCCTATTCATCTGCATTAATTTACATTTATCTATATTTAGAGTTAGCTGCCATTCTTTACACCAATCACAAATCCTGTCCAAGTCATATTGTATCCTCCTACAGTCACTCAACGACGACACCTTCCCGTACACCACAGCATCATCAGCAAACAGCCACGCATTGCTATCCACCCTATCCAAAAGATCATTTATGTAGATAGAAAACAACAGCGGACCTACCACACTTCCCTGGGGCACTCCAGATGATACCCTCACCTCCGATGAACACTCACCATCGAGGACAACGTACTGGGTTCTATTACTTAAAAAGTCTTCGAGCCACTCACATACTTGGGAACCAATCCCATATGCTCGTACCTTAGTTAGGAGTCTGCAGTGGGGCACTGAGTCAAACGCTTTCCGGAAGTCAAGGAATATGGCCTCCGTCTGATACCCTTCATCCATAGCTCTCAAGATATCATGTGAAAAAAGGGCGAGTTGCGTTTCGCAGGAGCGATGCTTTCTAAAGCCGTGCTGACGCATGGACAGCAACTTCGCTATCTCAAGGAAATTCATTATATTCGAACTGAGAATATGTTCGAGAATTCTGCAACAAACCGATGTTAAGGATATTGGTCTGTAATTTTGACGATCCGTCCTTCTACCCTTCTTATATACAGGCGTCACCTGCGCTTTTTTCCAGTCGTTCGGGACTTTACGTTGGGCAAGAGATTCGCGATAAATGCAAGCTAAATAAGGAGCAAATGCAGTAGAGTACTCTCTGTAAAACCGAATTGGAATCCCATCAGGACCTGGCGATTTATTTATTTTCAACCCATTCAGCTGCTTCACAACCCCAGGGATATCTATCACGAAGTCCTCCATACGGGAATCTGTACGAGACTCAAACGGCGGTATGTTTGTACGATCCTCCTGCATGAAAGATTTCTCAAATGCTAAATTTAAAATTTCAGCTTTCGTTTTGCTGTCTTCCGCTGCCAGGCCAGACTGATCAGTGAGTGACTGGATGGAAGCCTTCGACCAGCTTACCGATTTTACGTAAGACCAGAATTTCCTTGGGTTTTCAGCAAGATCTTTTGCTAAGGTACGACGGTGGTAGTGGTTGAATGTTTCGCGCATCGCTCTTTTTACAGCAGCACGAGTCTCTACTAAAGTTTGCCCGTCCTCATTCTCCCGATCTTTCTTGTACTACGAGTGCAACTGCCTTTGCTTCCTGAGCATTCTCCGAATTGCGGTGTTAAACCACGGTGGGTCTTTTCCGTCCGTAGCCCACTTTCACGGCACATACTTGTCCAATGCGTGATTACAATGTGTTTAAAAATTGCCCACAATTCTTCCACGTCCATCGTACCAGAAGTGAATGAAGTCGATTCATTTACTAAGTGGGATGCTAACAACTTCTTATCTGCTCTACCTGGTAAGAATACTCTCCTAGCCTTCTTGACCGACTTTTTAACTTTCGTAACCATAGTCGTAATGACAACATCATGATCACTAATCCCTGTCTCAACACTGACACCGTCGATGAGGTCTGGTCTGTTCGTGGCTACCAGATCTAAAATATTTCCATTACGCGTTGGCTGTCGATTTAGCTCCTCAATACAGTTTTCAGATAATGTGTTCAAAAGTAATCCACACGACGGCTTGTCTGTACCACCTGTAATGAATCCATAGACATCCCAGTCTATACTAGGTAGGCTGAAGTCGCCTCCGACAAATATAGCATGATCCGGGTACCTCTGCGATACAGAATGTAGACTCCCTTTGAATGATTCTAGAACAGTCAGGGTGGAGCCTGGTGGCCGGTAAAAACACCCGACAATTAACTTTATTTCCCCTAGCCCTGTTAAATGTGTCCAGATAACTTCACAATCACACTCTACTTCGACCTCAGTAAACTCAATATTTTTGTCAACTGCAGCGAAGACACCACCTCCTACGGTGTCTAATCTGCCTTTCCGATACACGTTCCAACCCTCACTAAATATTTCAGAACTTCCCGTCTCAGGGTTCAGCCAGGTCTCAGTCCCGAGAATAATTTGCGTGCCACATGCTTCCTGGAGGGCAGTAAATTCAGGAACTTTATTCCGAACACTCTGAAAATTTACTGCTAATATCTTGATAGCTGAAGTGTCTTTATACTGAGCGCGTCCTGATTTCCCTGGCGTCCTACAATTCCCAATAACTCTAAGCCAGCACAAAATGCCACTCCCGTTGGGCCAGCGACCGATTTTCCTGCCCAATCCGAACAAGTGCAAAGGGTAGGTATGCTTGTCACTGGGAACTCCAATGTTAGACTGGTGATGGAGCCCCTCAGGGAAATGTCAGGCAAGAAGGGAAAGAATGCCAGTGTGCGCTCGGTATGTTAGCTGGGGGGTAGTGCTTCCTTTGTGTAGTGCACCCCTGACCTATCTAGGGGCGTCCTACAATTCCCAATAACTCTAAGCCAGCACAAAATGCCACTCCCGTTGGGCCAGTCCGAACAAGTGCAAAGGGTAGGTATGCTTGTCACTGGGAACTCCAATGTTAGACTGGTGATGGAGCCCCTCAGGGAAGTGTCAGGCAAGGAGGGAAAGAATGCCAGTGTGCGCTCGGTATGTTAGCCGCGGGGGGGGGGGGGGGGGGAGGGGGGTTTCTTGACCGTGATGTGGAAGAGGCTCTGCTGGCAACTGTCGAGCGCACTGGGTGCAACCGGCTGCATACAGTGGCACATATCAGCACGAATGACGCCTACCGCTTGGGTCCTGAGGGCATCCTCGTCTCCTTTCGGCGGAGGGCTGATTTGGTGAAGGCAACTAGCATCGCGCGCATGGTGCAGCCTAAGCTGCCTATTTGTAGTATCGTTACCTGGTTTGGCCATGGTCCTCTGGTTTGGAGCAGAGTGTAAGGTCTGAACCAGAGGCAAAGGCGACTGTGCGACAGTCTCGGAAGCGAATTTTTCGACGTCCGAAATCGGGTACAGAATTGCATGGGTCGTCTTATAATAGGTCAGGCGTGCACTACACAGAGGAAACGGCTACTAGGTTAGTGGAGTACGTGTGGCGTGCACATGGGGCTTTTTAAGTTAGAGAAATCCTTCCTTGGGATCAAAGACGATTTGCCTGATAAATTAGCCAAATGTCCTCAGAGAATGTGGGGTTTTTTAAGTTAGAGAAATCCTTCCTTGGGATCAAAGACGATTTGCCTGATAAATTAGCCAAATGTCCTCAGAGAATGTTCGTCGTCGCAGATCAGAGATAGAAAAGATTAATACATTTTCAGTAAACTGAAGTATCATACAGGGGCCCAGAATTAGTATTGCTTACTGAAGCTATAAAGTACAGATAGTGCTAGGAACAGAAAGTTGATTGAAATCGGGCGTTAATGACAATGATATCCTAATTTTTGATCGGAATATTTATCCTAGCGATAGGTTAGTTGCCAATAGCGGCAGCGTATTTATTGCAGTAAACAATTTGATAAAATGTAACGAGGTTATCACGTATTACAATTGTGAATTAATCTTGGTGAGGTTAAGTATCAAAGGTCCATCAAAAATGGAAATCGGATACTTTTATACGCCGCCTGGGTCAGGAGCTCTAGTAGTAGAGCGTTTGATACAGTACTTTCAGAATACTGTTAGTAATTTTCCTTATCATGCAGTTGTAATAGGGGGTGACTTCAGCTTGGCAGTTATACATTGGGAATGTGATGCTTTCAAAACTCGTGCCAGAGACAGGGATTCGTGTGACATTGTTCTGGACGTCTTGTCCGAAAATAATTTTGAGCAGATAGAGACCCAACTCGTGAGCGTAATGTCTTAGACCTCCTGGCAACAAACAGACGTGAACTTACCGAATCAGTTAACGTAGAGGAACATATTAGTGGTCATAAGACTGACAGGATCTATGACGACGGGTCCTACAACGACGGTTAAGAAAGGTAGGAAGATATTTTCTCTGCCTCGTGATGACTGGGTGTTGTGTGATGTCCTTAGGTTAGTTAGGTTTAAGTAGTTCTAAGTTCTAGGGGACTTATGACCATAGATCTTAAGTCCCATAGTGCTCAGAGCCATTTGAACCATTTTTTTAAAGATATTTTGCTTAGCAAGAGTGACAGGATATAAATTTCGGAGTATCTGAGCAGTCAGCATCAAATATTCAGTAATGAGGACAAATATGCGTAAAACAAATGGAATCGTGTAATATGGCCTCGACAAATAAGTTCCGAGCAAGGTCTTAAGGGATGGGAAAGACCCAACATGGTATAGCAGTCATGTTAGAAAACTGCTACATAAACAAAGAAACTTCACCTCAGATTCAGGAGAAGCAGAAGCAGAAAACTAAATGACAAACAAAAACTGAACGAAGCGAAAATGAGCGTAAGGAGAACAATGAGAGAAGCGTTCAGTGACTTCGAAAATAAAACTTTGTCAACCGATCTGAGTAAAAACCCTAAAAGGTTCTGGTCGTATGTGAAATCAGTAAGTGGGTCAAAAGCATCTATTCATTCAGTCAGTGACCACACTGGCACCGAAACGGAAGATGACAGAGAGAAGGCCTAAAGACTGAATTTGGTTTTCCAAAAGAGTTTCACCGCGGAAGATCGTAACACGGCCCCTCCTTTCAATCATCGTACGAACGTCAAAATGGCAGATATTGAGATAAGCGTTTGCGGAATAGAACAACTACTGCAATTGCTTAGTAGTGGAAAGGCGTCAGGTCCAGATGAGATACCTATGAGATACAACACAGATTATACGAAAGAATTTACTTCCCTTCTAGCAGTAATTTGCCGTAGATCGCTTGAGCAACGAAGGGTATCTAGTGACTAGAAGCAAACGCTGGTCATTCCCGTTTCTAAGAAGAGCCGTAAGACAGATGCACAAAATTATAGGCCTACATCGTTGACTTCAATATGTTTTTACATTATGGAACATGTTTTATGTTCAAGAATTATGACGTTCTTGGAGAAGGAAAATCTCCTATATAAAAATTAACATGGATTTCACAAACAGAGATACTGCGAATCTCAGCTTGCTCTGTCCAGCATAAGATCCACAGCGCAGTGGACAATGGCGCCCAGGTTGATTGTCGTGTTCCTTGAGTTCAGGAAGGCATATGACACCGTACCGCACTGCCATTTAGTGGAAAATATACGAACTTATCAGGTATGGGAGCAGATTTACGACTGGCTTCAGTACTTCCTTGCAGACAGAACTCAACACATCGTTTTTAACGGTACAAAATCGACAGATGTAAACGTAATTTCCGGTGTACCCCAAGGAAGTGTGATAGGTCCGATACTGTTTACAATATATATGAGTCATCTAGTAGAAACTGTCGGATGCTCTGTAAGGCTGTTCGCAGACGACGCGGTTGTCTGTGACAAACAGCAACGCCAGAAGATAGTAACGATTTGCAGAATGACCTCCAGAGAATTTTTGAATGGTGCAGGCTCTGGCAGTTGACTCTGAACGTAAAAAGATGTAACATATTGCTCATACATAGGAAAAGAAATCCACTAGTGTATAGCTACACTATAGATAACAAACAGCTGGAAACAGTTTAGCCGTGAAATATCTAGGAGTAACTATCTGGAGCGACCTTAAGTGGAATGACCATGTAAAACAAATAGTGGGAAAAGCAGATGCCAGACTCAGATTCATAGCGAGAATCTTAAGGAAGTGTAACTCATCCGCGAGGAAAGTGATATAAGACTCTTGTTGGACCAATTTTTGAGTATCGTTCATCTGTATGGGATCCCTACGGAGATGCTCAACAAACTCCACTGACAAACGTTACAAGAGAGGAGTTCTGCTTAACGGAGAGCTTTACTATTGGAATTTCGAGAGGGAACTTCCCGGGAAGAATTGGACAACATATTACTCCCCACTACATACGTCTCGCATAATGATCATGAGGAGGAAATATGAGAAATTAGAACCAACACAGACGCTTACCAACAATCATTCTTTCCACGCACTATTCGCGAGTGGAGCTGGGTTACAGGGCTCAGTTAGTGGTACAAAAAATACACTCCAGCACACACCGTTAGGTGGCTTGCCGAGTATGAAGTAGATGTACATGTGTCCAACTTCTGTGGTTGTCCTTTTTAAAGATTTCCACTCCTTTTCAACTGAATTGCCTGTTGCGCCGCAGTACCTACAACCTTAGAGAACTTCAAATATGTCTCACCACTCCTTAGTAGCTCAGCATCTCACTTCCTTCAAGACTGGTCCTTCCGAGCGATTTTTTAAAGTTTTAGTTTACTCTTCATCATTACTAAATAGTGATCTGAATGTGTATATGCTCCTGGGTACGCCTCTCAAACCCTCTCTGAATTCGAAATCTCTGTCTCACCACGTTTGAATCTGGAATCTTCTCATGTCTTGAGGCCGCTTCCGAGTACAGCTCCTCCTCTCGTGGTTTTGGAACAGTGTATTCGCCATAACTAGCTAAGATTTGCTTTTGAAACAAATGGTTCACATGGATCTGAGCACTATGGGACTCAACTTCTGAGGTCATTAGTCCCCTAGAACTTAGAACTAGTTAAACCTAACTAACCTAAGGACATCACACACATCCATGCCCGAGGCAGGATTCGAACCTGCGACCGTAGCGGTCTCCCGGTTGCAGACTGCAGCGCCTAGAACTTCGGCCGGCTTTGTTTTTGAACTCAGCCTTCTTCCTCTCTCATTCCCCTTGAAAAGTGGGCTTATTCGGCCTAGGATCCCCTTCTGTGGGACTACGTACAAAGCCAGTCCAGAGCGGAGAATATGTCCGACGCAACCTGGAATCACTATCTCTTCATCTTCTGCTTCTAACGCCTGAACTATTGTTTTCGCTTTCGTTTGCTTCCCTTTTACTTTACTGACCCAAATATGTTCAGACTGAGTCTTTGGGTTTCCCTTTTTAGGTTTTCTAGTTTGCCTACTATTTTCAGATTTGACATTCTACTCTCTGAATCGTACGACGTTGCTCTCTCGGTGGTTATGCACTCTTTTTCTCACGATGCAAAATCCCTTGGCGGCCCGCTCCCAGAGATGTGAGAATCTTTTACCAGTGGACTGCTCATCATGATACTTCTTCAGCTACAGGCCACATGCCCTGTGGTTACCCATTGCCTTTTGCTTCGTCATGCCGTTTATCACTGCTAACTGCTCTATCTCTTACGGCAGTTTCGCAACACAAGGTAAGAGAGTGCCACGAATCTCTATCCACTCTGCCGACCTCTTTGACAACACTGTTGGCTGAATGAGGGTGACCAATTATGCCAGAAATCATAGGAAGCCGATGCAAACGATTTTTATTCAGAATACAAACAGTGTATGGGTTATAAGCCAGGATCCACACTGTTCGGTTTATAAACCAAGTACGCTACTCCCAGACCACGAGGAAGACAGCCAACACTGAAAAGCAATATTAGAAGTGAATAGCATGGGGGGGGGGGGGGGGGTGCTGGAGTGTTCCCTCTATGATTAGCTGGCACTCCTCAGTTAGTTATTACCTAACTGAACGTGCCATCTGCCCACGAACCACTTTCGTGACAAAACTCACGTCATATGTCGTGTTGATGGTGTTCACTTTAGTTCAATACTTGGCTTCCTGTAGCTGAGAGGTGGGAGACTTGGAGTGTCATCTTGGTACTGGTTCCTACCCTCAAAGATTTAAACCGCAGTTACGTATTAATTACAGTTGTGACATGTTTGTGCATAGAATGACTATAAGAGAGGAACGTATTACACGTTGTGAAGTTTGTAATACCTTTTCAATGTTATGCTCACAGCGTTGGTAACATCTGATTGAAAAATAGAATTATATTTAGTAACATTTTTAATTAGTGTGTTCTTTCTTCTGTCAACCCAGTTACAGTGTGCGAATGCAAACAAAACAAGCACCGTCCAAGCAGACCTTGAAGGCCCAACGGCACCGACCGACCGCCGAATCATCCTCAGACCTTAGGCGTCACCAGATGCGAATACAGAGGGGCATGTGGTCTGCACACAACTCCCCCAGCCGTTGTCATATTTCGTGGCTGGTGCCGCTACTCCTCAATCAAGCGGCTCCTCAATTGGCCTCACAATGGCTGAGTGCACCCCGCTTGGCTCTGAGCACTATGGGACTTAACATCTAAGGTCATCAGTCCCCTAGAACTTAGAACTACTTAAACCTAACTAACCTAAGGACAGCACACAACACCCAGTCATCACGAGGCAGAGAAAATCCCTGACCCCGCCGGGAATCGAACCCGGGAACGCGGGCGTGGGAAGCGAGAACGCTACCGCACGACCACGAGCTGCGGACGCACCCCGCTTGCCAACAGCACTCGGCTACCTGAACGATGACCCATTCAAGAGCTAGCCAAGCCTGAGAGCGCTGAACTTTGGTTATCTGACGGGAACCGGTGTTACCACTGTGGTAAGGCCGTTGGTACAGTATGTGAATACAGGGTGGGCGAATTAAAACTGGGGTGGAAGATATTTACAGTGATGCGGATGAGCGTCACAGACGAAACTGGAAATGGCCACTGTTGACGTCGTTGTATTGCTGTGCTCAGTTTATCAAACTGTGACACACGTGTAGCAGCTCTGCCTGAGGGACAGCAGCAACAGCGTTTTCTGTGTTCAGCTGCAGCTCTTCCAATACCTAACGATTATTTGAGTATACCTCATCCTTCAATTTACCCCAAAGGTAAAAATTCCAGGGAGAGAGATTGTGCGATCGTGGTGGTCCAGTGGTTGCACAGCCACCAGTGAGTCTCCTCTACTCACTGGACACTTCAGGCTACCGTGCCAAGGTTATCAAGGTGCTGCATGCTGTTACCCGTCTTGCTGAAAACACAGCCGTTCATTTTCTGTGAGCTCATTCACATGTGAAATAAGTAGTTCCTGGACATACTGGTCGGCTTTAACCTTTTGGCGAAAGAATCGTGCTACAATGTGGACACCAGTCGTTGCACACCAAACGCCAATCTTGAGATTATGCAAGAGCTGTTGAAAGTACTAATGGAGTTTTCTGGCGCATAATGGCACATGTTCTGTGATTTCACACGCTCAGCCGGGATGAACCAGGCCTCATCTGAAGGTAGGAAAAAGTTATGATGCAGAAGTGCTCTTCCACTTCACTCAGAAATCACCGGCACAACTCAATGCGGGGAACTTCTTTTGGACACTTTAACTCACGCACGACACTAAACTTATAAAAACAGAAACGCAGGTCCTTTTTGGTAATGTTTCGACGCGATGATCAATTCCAAATTGCACAGATTGCTTCTAGTAAACTCCAATGGGGATATTCATCGTCCCATTGCTTACAGTCAGTTCGATAGCGTCACCATCGACTTACTCATAAAACTCTTCGTCGCATACTTCTGGTCAGTTCCAGTGGAAGAAGTATCTCCTGTTCCTTTTGTTCGGTTTCAACGGGAGGATGAATTTTATAAGCAAGTCGAAGCTGTAGCCTTAGGTAACGCATTACGTCCTGTAACAGTTAAATTTTATATGGAAAAATTAGAACTAACTGTTCCCGCATAACATCAAGCGTCGGCAGGTCGGCCTGGAACGTTACAGCAGAGAGGGCCGTGAGACGGCATCAGCCAATAGTACCCTGACTGCGACGACACCACGACTGGACCGGCCTCTACACGAAGAGAATACCAGCAGTGGAAGAAGAGCCGTCATCCAAACGCTACAGCAGTGACATGAACTGTTTTGTTTTGCTTGCATTGAAATTGTATATGAAGGACCTGCGCTAGCAGAATACAAATGCGGAAAACACAAGTCAGAAAACAATTTATAGACTCACCAAAACGAAACTATTAACAATCTCCAAAAGTACAACAGACTCGATCCCAACTGCAGATCGTCACAAATGTTGAATATGCATGTTCGGTATGGTACAAGTCCAGTCATGCCAGGAACGTGGATGTGGCTTTAAAGGAGTCTTGCCGGATTATCAGGGGTTGCTTAAGACCTACTCCTGTGGACAAACTTCACTGCCTCGCTGGCATAGCTCCTCCTGAAATCAGACGTGAGGTAGCTGCGAGATGTGAGAAAAGTAAGGCCACAACGAAGGAACCCCATCCAATACATGGTCGTCAGCCCGCACAGCTTAGTGTGAAATCAAGAAAGAGCTTCTTGACAACTACTGAGGTTTCCATCGAGAATCCACATATGCCAAGGAGCTCGCGATGGCGGGAGAAATGTCGGTATTTGGGAGAATGGATGGCTCCAAAGGAAGAACTTCCCCTGGACATTCGGAGAAGCTGTCAAATGCAGGTCTCTCAGTAGATTAAGATCAAACACAACGAGATGTAAGACCAATCTGCGGACTTGGGGTTTCTCTGTGGACTCAGTTCTTTGCCATTGTGGCGTTGAGCAGACCAACAGCCATTTCCTTCAGTGTTCTTCATCACCAACCAACTGCACCATGCAAGACCTTATGAGAGCTACACAAAATGCACTTGAAGTGTCCAATGTTTGATCTTCTTTTGTGTAAAATTATGTCATTTTTCTGTACTTTTGACACGATAAATGAATAATCGTCACAAATGTAAAATAAAAAATAATAATAGGAAAGACCCGACTCTTCACAGGGGAGATCACAATAAAACAATTCTACAAAATGTCACGATGTTCGTCGACTGTACCAAGTCCATCTGCAAGACATCGGCCAGCTAGAAGAGGCATCTGGCCGTGGAAGCCGGGATAGCAGCTGACAGTGCACCGCCCTGTAAAGCCCGCTTGGCTGATGTATCTGCAGGAACTATTTGCGATTACGTGTCTGGCGTATCACAGTAGTTCCTGGGCTAGCTGAGACCTCTGGTGAAGCTGTTCTGCAGGCTTCACGAACGGGCAGGGGTCCCAGGCGGCGTTCGTGGAGACCTGGAGTTGTGTTGTGGCCGCTGGTAAATATTTGTGTTGACAACACAGACGACGTGGTTTTCCTGGTCAATATACGCCCTGTGATTCAGGCATCCCGTGTTGGTTGGACGTGAAGCGGGATGCCGGTGCAGCAGGCACTACGATGCATGAAGTGGATGGCGGCAGCAGTATACACCTAAGTATACTGATTATTCACATGTCGCCAATTGCTTGCGACACACCTTTGTGAATACGCAGAGTTAACTGCTGTCAATTTAACTTACTGTAATAAACTCCATCAGTACGATTTGATTGATTCGTTGTCTGGCGATCCGAGAAAACAACTTCCTAGGCACGCTATATTAGACGAGTGGGGAGGATACTACACAAACAGCTTTAGAAAAGAAAATAAGAAATCATATCGACGGTAACGGTTTGTCGGCGATATATCTGTTAATTTGTCACACAGTAAATAAGCTTTAGAAGAATTCCTTTGTTTCCAGAATGAGATTTTTGTGGTGTCACCGCCAGACACCACACTTGCTAGGTGGTAGCTTAAATCGGCCGCGGTCCATTAGTACATGTCGGACCCGCGTGTCGCCACTGTCAGTACTTGCAGACCTAGCGCCACCACATGGCAGGTCTAGAAAGACGGACTAGCACTCGCCCCAGTTGTACGGACGACATTGCTAGCGACTAGACGTACGAAGCCTTCCTCTCATTTGCCGAGAGACAGTTAGAATAGCCTTCAGCTAAGTCCATAGCTACGACCTAGCAAGGCGCAGTTAATCATATCTGGAGAGAGTCTTACTTGTGTTCACCATAAACGATGTATACCAAAAGGATGGATTAAAGTTAAGTATTCCCAAAGCAACGTACTTTTCTTATTAGCATTCATTGAGCATCCTGTTTCAGTCTTCACGATATTCTGGGTGAGATTATAGCGTGCCTATTCGGCCATTCAAAATAACACTGTGTCGGCACTTCTGTCGACACACAACATTGGCGACGCGGATTAACGGATTGTTCTTTTTTTTCCTTGCTTTGCTCTGATTTGCTTGTGTCATGGCTTCGCCACAATCACCAGATGTACTGTCCGAATTTTATCGCTTGCAGAATCAGCAGACGCAGGCGTTATTGGATGCCATGGGACAGCTCGTCCAAGGTCAACGTGCGCTGCAAAACGATGCGGCCGCCGCCGCTTCATCGCTACCGCAGCCACAACATGCAGTTGCACCGCAGTTTCGCCAGTTTGACCAACCTCAGGAGAGCTGGCCGGAATGGTCTCGCCAGTTTGGATTCCATCTCGCCGCCTACAGAATTCAAGGTAACGAGCGGCAGCCTCACTTATTGTCTTGTGTCGGCGTGCAAACGTACCGTGTGATAGTGAAATTGTTTCCCCGACGCGACGTAGCAACTCTGTCCTACGAAGAAATTGTGTCGGCTTTAGATGCCTATTTCAAAGAAACGGTCAATGTCGTTGCAAAAAGGTATACGTTCTTTCGTACAAAACGTACGGCCGGTCAAACTAATAGGGAGTGGGTTGCAACTTTGCAAGGCTTTACTAGGGATTGCGCATTTGAATGCGACTGTGGCCTTCCTTATTCAGATACAATGGTGCGTGATGCAATAGCACAGAACGTTTCTGATGTTCGCATAAGGGAACAGATTTTGAAACTAGTCCATCCCTCCCTTCAACAAGTGATAGACATCTTGGATAGGCAAGACACACTTGACTTTGCTCAGGAATCATTTGCAACTTCGCCAGCTGTGTGTCGCATTAACCGGCCCGCCGGGCGCGTGCAAGGAACTGTAAACAGCCTTCGCGCACGCCAAGCGCACCATCACGTGCCCCGCGAAAACGAGCGAATGCAGTGCTGAAATCATGCCCGCGGTGTGCAACTAGACATTCGCGTGAACATTGCCCGTCACGCCAAGCTATTTGCTTTTTCTGTAATAAGAAAGGACATGTTCAAAGTGTTTGCCAGAAAAAGCTTAGATCGGACACTAATAACCATTCCAGGCCCTTTGCTTCGCGCCGGAATCGAACCAAGGACACTCAGGCTCGGGAACCTTCGCCCATGGACATTCATGTAGTTAATGCCACTCCGCCCAGTGTTCCTCTCTCTAATAGTGACTGTGTTCGTCCCACAAAAAGTGTGCGTCGACGTCGACGGCTATCCCGTCACGTCGCACGTGATTCTGTACCAGTGTCTGTTCAAGTTGCACAAAACGGTCGCTCTTGTCGTCAGCAGGACAATAAACTTTTTGTAGATTTGGACTTTGCCGGACAAGTGATACCATTCCAGCTCGATACCGGAGCTGCAGTTTCATTGCTCAATCACGCCACGTACAAACAACTGGGCGCCCCGCCGTTGCGTGCCGCAAATGTTCAGCTCACTAGTTATTCAGGACAGCATATCCCTGTGTTAGGACAGTGCAGCCTTCTTGCAACATACAAGGGACAAACAAAACTTGTGTCGTTTTACGTTCTTCGTTCTTCTGCTGCAGTGAACTTGTTTGGTTTAGATTTATTTCAGTTGTTTAACTTGTCAATAGTGAATCAGGTACTATCAGTGAACCAGACTGTGCCTTCCGCCAGTGTTTCTCGACTATGTGAGGAATTTGCAGACATTTTTGCACCGGGCCTTGGTTGCGCTAAGAACTATGAAGCACATTTGGAACTCAAAGTCAACCCGCAACCGAAATTTTTCAGAGCGCGCAATGTTCCCCACGCATTGCGTGATGAGGTCGCAAGAACATTAAACGATCTAGAATCACAAGGTGTCATTGAACGTGTGCAGGCTTCTCTCTGGGCCTCACCCTTAGTAATTTTGCAAAAACCTTCCGGAAAATTGAGACTTTGCGTGGACTTCAAAGCAACAGTGAATCCACAACTAGTGACTGCTACTTTTCCTTTGCCCCGCCCGGAAGATCTTTTTGACAAACTGTGCCCGGGAAAATATTTTTCAAAGTTGGACCTAGCAGATGCGTACTTGCAAATACCGGTGGACGAAGAATCCCAGCGCGTATTGGTGGTTAACACGCATCTTGGATTGTACAGATTCAAAAGACTGCCATTCGGGTGTGCCTCCGCCCCTGCATTGTTTCAGCAATATTTACAAACTATTTGTGCGTCGGTCCCTACTGCAGCAAACTATCTGGACGATATAGTGATCTCCGGAAAGACAGAAGCGGAACATTTACAAAATCTCCGGACATTATTTCAGGTCTTGCGACAGAATGGTCTACGTTTGAGGAAGGACAAATGTGTGTTTTTTGCTCGTGACTTGCCATATCTGGGCCATGTCCTTAATGCCCAAGGCATACATCCGAATCCGGAGCACCTCCGTGCCATACAGGACTTGCCTTCGCCGCAGAATTTGAAGCAGCTACAGAGTGTGTTGGGAAAATTAAATTACTATCATAAGTTTCTTCCTCATGCCTCTTCAATTTCAGCTCCGCTTCATCGCTTACGCCGTAAAGGTGTTCCGTTCGTCTGGTCGACGGAATGCGAACGCGCCTTTCGCCAATTGAAATCGGCGTTGCTTTCAAATACTTGCCTTACGCCATTCGATCCCCAGAAACCCCTTTTGTTGATGGTAGATGCATCGGATTTCGGGATCGGTGCTGTGCTTGCGCACAGAGATGGTTCGCATGATCGCCCTATTGCCTTTGCGTCCAAATTGCTCTCGTCAGCGCAAAGAAATTATTCCCAGATAGAGAAAGAAGCTTTGGCTCTCGTGTTTGGTGTTACAAAGTTTCATGATTTTTTGTATGGTCGTCACTTTACCATCATCACAGACCACAAACCTTTGACATCGCTTTTTCATCCGAACAAACCTGTACCTCCGCGTACCGCGCAGAAATTCATTCGCTGGTCTATTTTCCTCTCGCAGTACCGCTACGATATCTTGTACCGGTCCACTGCTAAGCACGGCAACGCTGATGCGTTGTCCCGTTTGCCTGTTGCCGAGGATAAAGCATTCGATTCTTCCGAACTTGCTTGCATGTTCATTGATGCGGAAACTGATGACGTGGTCGAATCGTTTCCGATTGATTTTCGTCGTGTAGCTACGGCCACGGCTGCCGACCCTGTCCTTGCTACCGTTTTGCGTTTTGTTGCTACGCAATGGCCCTTGTCAAAGTCACGGATCGCGGATCCGTTCGTTCGCAGATTTTTTGCTCACAAGGAAAGACTTTTTGTACGACGTGGTGTTTTGTTGTTGCGTTCTGATAATGATCAGTCTAGGGTCGTGGTCCCACGTTCGTTACAGTCCTCTGTCTTAAAGCTTCTCCACCAAGGACATTGGGGTATAGTGCGTACGAAACAACTTGCTCGTCAGCACTGTACTTGGTTCGGAATCGATGCTGCGATTACGAATATGTGCTCTTCTTGCATGGCGTGTGCCGAACAACAATTCGCACCGCCGCGGAAATTCTTTGCATGGCCCAAAGCCACTTCCCCTTGGCAACGCTTACACATAGATTTTGCTGGTCCATTCTGGAATGCTCGATGGTTGGTTGTTGTCGATTCCTTCAGTAATTTTCCTTTTGTTGTCCGGATGTCTTCCACGTCGTCTTCTACCACCATCCAAGCGTTGTCTGCTATCTTTTGCATTGAAGGTCTTCCACAGACTATTGTTTCAGACAATGGCCCACAATTCATGTCCGCAGAATTTCAGTCATTCTGCAAGGCCAATGGTATTCAACATCCGACGTCCGCGCCGTTTTCGCCTCAGTCAAACGGTGCTGCTGAACGTTTGGTCCGGACTTTCAAGTCACAGATGTTGAAATTGAAAGAGTCGCATTCTCGGGAGGACGCGTTGTTGCTCTTTTTGTCTTCGTATCGCTCTCAGCCCCGCGATGGTCGCTCGCCGGCTGAGTTGCTTCACGGTCGTCCTCATCGAACCTTGATGTCTTTGCTGCATCCGCCGCATCAGGTTCCTGTGCAGCGGCAGACACCTGCTTTTGCTCCAGGCGACGTTGTATTCTATCGCAACTATCGCGGTTCACGGCGTTGGCTCGCAGGGCGCATTCTTCGCTGCCTCGGCCGCGCGATGTATTTGGTTTTGGGGGCCTCTGGTGAGGTGCGTCGGCATCTCAATCAGCTGCGCCTCAGTCGTCGCCTGGGTTCTGCCGCTCCCCGTCTGCTTTCAGCGACGGAGCCGTCCGGTCAGCGCCCTGGGGACCCATCTACTGGCTCGCCTCATCCCCAGGTGTTACCGACGATGCCTTCCATTTTGCCTCATGGCGTCGCGCAGCCGCCGTCGCCGCAGCAGCCGCCGCCGGCGCCGCCCGCAGAGGACGCTTCGCTGCAGCCGCCGACCGCCTCCCTGGGTCACGCGCCGCCGATCGCTTCCCGTGACCCGATGTCCTCCGCCATGGAACACTTGCCCTCGCCGGACCCCATGGCGTCATCGCGCGTCGGATACCCCGACGCAATGGAGATCGACCCTTCGGCCACTCCTGTCTCATTACGGGCGCATACGCCGCATGTTGATGTGCACCCTGGAGTAGGTTTCCAGGCGTTTCCTAGGTCCCCTCGGACCGAATGGCCGGGTGCGGGTGGCACAGCCTCGCCTGTTGTTAGGCTCCCCACCTCATCGCATACGTCAACATGGGGCCCTCCCCACGGCGGGCGGAAGCCTTATAACACGACCGTTCGCCGATTTGCGGGGGAGGAATGTGGTGTCACCGCCAGACACCACACTTGCTAGGTGGTAGCTTAAATCGGCCGCGGTCCATTAGTACATGTCGGACCCGCGTGTCGCCACTGTCAGTACTTGCAGACCTAGCGCCACCACATGGCAGGTCTAGAAAGACGGACTAGCACTCGCCCCAGTTGTACGGACGACATTGCTAGCGACTAGACGTACGAAGCCTTCCTCTCATTTGCCGAGAGACAGTTAGAATAGCCTTCAGCTAAGTCCATAGTTACGACCTAGCAAGGCGCAGTTAATCATATCTGGAGAGAGTCTTACTTGTATTCACCATAAACGATGTATACCAAAAGGATGGATTGAAGTTAAGTATTCCCAAAGCAACGTACTTTTCTTATTAGCATTCATTGAGCATCCTGTTTCAGTCTTCACGATATTCTGGGTGAGATTATAGCGTGCCTATTCGGCCATTCAAAATAACACTGTGTCGGCACTTCTGTCGACACACAACAATTTTCACTCTGCAGCGGAGTGTGCGCTGATATGAAACTTCCTGGCAGATTAAAACTGTGTGCCCGACCGATACTAGGAGACTAAGAGACGAGATACTGGCAGAAGTAAAGCTGTGAGTACCGGGCGTCAGTCGTGCTTCGGTAGCTCAGATGGTAGAGCACTTGCCCGCGAAGGCAAAGGTCCCGAGTTCGAATCTCGGTCGGGCACACAGTTTTAATCTGCCAGGAAGTTTCAAGGATCAAATGGCTCTGAGCACTATGGGACTTAACTGTTAAGGTCATCAGTCCCCTAGAACTTGAAACTACTTAAACCTAACTAACCTAAGGACATCACACACATCCATGCCCGAGGCAGGATTCGAACCTGCGACCGTAGCGGCCGCGCGGTTCCAGACTGTAGCGCCTTTAACCACTTGGCCACCACAGCCGGCGAAGTGTCAAGTTTTAGTTCTTTTGTTGTTTAAATAATAAATCTAAACACCCAGTTTACAGTCGAAATCGAAAATTACAACGAAGTATCATTTTCAATATTTTAGTTATGAGACAGACTAATGGAAGTTTTGAACACAAAACTTTTCGGTAAGTCACCCACAAGGATAGAGATTTGCATAAGACCTGCAACCATCATCAACAAGAAAAGACGGGCGCCATTAAAACTCTCGTTGATAGAGGCAAAAGAATTTACACACCGGAATACTTGCACTCGTAACTAAAATATCTTAGCAAGCTTTCAAGGAAAATGGCTATTAATCAAAATAAGCAAATACAGTTCTGAGACCAAATAACTGTAAACTGAAACACAAAAATAAAACATAACATTGGAAGAACTCATTTTTCGCTCCCCTTTTTAAAGAAACGTGAAAACATATCGGTTTTTAGAGCAACAATGGTAACAGGTCACGCCCTGAAATCTGTAAAGGATGAACGCTTTCCTCTGTTAACATGTGGGGTATATAATATTCCGTGTACGTGTTGGAACTACGAAACAGATGAGTTTCTGTGGACTTGGGAAAGTAGAAAAATCAGCTGTAGCAGAGCACGTTCTTCAGCCAGGATATTGTGAAATGAAATTTTCCGGAATCAAAATTGTATTATAGTGACGTTCTATTAGCCACTACTATATAGAGAAGTGGAAAACACTGACAAGGAGAAGGGACCTGTTAAAACATCAGGGAAGCCTTCCATGGTACTAGAGGGAGCTGTAGATGGCAAAAACTGTAGAGGCAGACAGATATTGGAGTATATCCAACAGATAGTTGAGGTCGTAGGTTGCAAGTGCTACTCTGAGAGGAAGAGGTTGGCACAGGAGAGAAGACTGATGACACCCCCCCCCCCACAAAAAAAATACAAACATCAAAAAGTATAAACATGGGAGACATTTGAACAGGATATAACAAAACCTTGAAACTCAGTAATACACTGCTGCAAAAAAATTTATGCACCAGGAAAGATAACGTCTATTTTGATCCAAAGACGTCATATGCCAGCTCAGAGATAGTATATGTGCTGATAATGGTTTCAACATCGAGCGTAGTGGCATAGCTAACAGGACGCCATCTGTGCCTACCCTTTAATAGACGAATCCTCACAGCCAGAATGCTCAATGTGGTGAGAAAGAGTAAAGGAAGCAGGCAATCATGCCACTGAGGCGCACTCGTGCTTCATCCAGCCAATTGAGAGAGTTTGAAAAGGGTCGAATGGTGGTCTTCCGAGTGGCGTTACGGTCCTTCCGGAGAACTGCCACACAAATTGAACACGCTGCGTAAATAGCGCCACAATGCACACAATCAGTGGCGACGTGAACTTTCTCACACCTGTAGAAAGGGTTCTGGACGTCACGCAGTACAGACACCCGCCAGTATCGTCCTATTTTAAGGGCAGCAGTAGCAGATTGTACAGCTACCACAGCACAGAAAAGAGGGTTTGTGTGCCCAGACGTGTCAACACGAAGTGTTGCGAACGGGTTATTAGCAGTGCCACTGTTAGCATGCACACCTCTTGCCAGTCTTCCACTCACACCACACTATCGACGTGCACGGCTCGACTGGTCCTTTCTGAGGATCACTTGGAAGATGGAATACAGCGCCATGGTCTGACTGGTCCTTTCTGAGGATCACTTGGAAGATGGAATAGAGCGCCATGGTCTGACTGGTCCTTTCTGAGGATCACTTGGAAGATGGAATAGAGCGCCATGGTCTGACTGGTCCTTTCTGAGGATCACTTGGAAGATGGAATAGAGCGCCATGGTCTGACTGGTCCTTTCTGAGGATCACTTGGAAGATGGAATAGAGCGCCATGGTCTGACTGGTCCTTTCTGAGGATCACTTGGAAGATGGAATAGAGCGCCATGGTCTGACTGGTCCTTTCTGAGGATCACTTGGAAGATGGAATAGAGCGCCATGGTCTGACTGGTCCTTTCTGAGGATCACTTGGAATATGGAATAGAGCGCCATGGTCTGACTGGTCCTTTCTGAGGATCACTTGGAAGATGGAATAGAGCGCCATGGTCTGACTGGTCCTTTCTGAGGATCACTTGGAAGATGGAATAGAGCGCCATGGTCTGACTGGTCCTTTCTGAGGATCACTTGGAAGATGGAATAGAGCGCCATGGTCTGACTGGTCCTTTCTGAGGATCACTTGGAAGATGGAATAGAGCGCCATGGTCTGACTGGTCCTTTCTGAGGATCACTTGGAAGATGGAATAGAGCGCCATGGTCTGACTGGTCCTTTCTGAGGATCACTTGGAAGATGGAATAGAGCGCCATGGTCTGACTGGTCCTTTCTGAGGATCACTTGGAAGATGGAATAGAGCGCCATGGTCTGACTGGTCCTTTCTGAGGATCACTTGGAAGATGGAATAGAGCGAAATGGTCTGACTGGTCCTTTCTGAGGATGACTTGGAAGACGGAATAGAGCGCCGTGGTCTGACTGGTCCTTTCTGAGGATCACTTGGAAGATGGAATAGAGCGCCATGGTCTTCAGCAATGAAAGATTTTGGCTTCACATAACTGATGACCGTTGCGCGTACGACGTAGTCATGTTGAGCGCTGTCTCGTAGAGTGCATTCGTCCAAGACACGCTGAGCCCACAGCAGGCATTATGATCTGGGATACGACAAGCTGCAATTCCCTTTCACCTTTGGTGTTTGTGGAGGGGACAGTAACCAGAGCTCAGTACGTGTAGAATGTTGTTTGACACATTTTTTTTTTTTTTGTCGCTCTTGGTGTAGGAAGCTGATGTTTTGTTTTGCAACAGGATAATGATCGCCCATGCACTGCTCATGAAACTCAACGTGCTCTGCAAGACGTGCAGCAATTTCTCTGGTCAGCACCATCTCCGGACTTGTCTCCAGTCGAGCACGTGTGGGATGTGATGAGACGAGATGTGACTCGTGCGATTCGTCAGACAACAACTCGTACAGAGCTACGTCAACAGGCCGAGCAGGCGTGGCATAATGTATCCCAGGACGGTATTCATCATCTGCGCGATCGAACGGATGCCAGAGTCAGCGGATGCACTTCCGCTCGTGGAGACTGCATCACTTACTGAGCCGCGCGCGGCTCGTGTTCATGCCGTTTATTGTTTGCCATCTTCTCTTACGGTACTGCCGTCTCGTTTATTATTCCATTTATTGGCGTCACTAATTTCCTGTCTTACCTGCCCGTGAGAGGCAGCAGCAGCAGCGCTTATCGATAAGTGCATTGTCGTACCATTTCTGGAGCGACCGATAGTACTTCCGGCTTGTCGTAAGTCTGAAGGACATTCCGAGACGCACCAGCAGTTCAGTTGGGATGCAGCAGCACTGAAGTTCAGTCGGGGATGGAGCGCTAGTGAGGTGCGGATATCCAGTGCTCGCAGACCGCTGGCGACACACATGAACTGTCCGACGGAAGGAGATTGGAGCGGGACGACCGTTGGTTGGTCGTTCAGTTGGTCGTCTCATCGGGCGTCGTGTATTAGGTCTTTTAACCGTTTCTGGGCCTCGTCAGTTGGTCAACTTGTCGGACGTGAGTCGGTTCCTTCCTCGTCCAGAGATGTCGTGGCCAGTGGGCAGGAGTTACTTGTGCATGGATGGGTCCGAGCCAGGGTGCCCAGGTCGCCGTGTCTCCGAATTCCGAACGGACACAGATTTGGGTCGGGTTGGAGCTGCAGTCAGCTTCGGACAGCCAAGACTCGTCCCACCGTTGTCGACGCACGTAACTTGAGTGGGAACGACGTGGGTTGGTCGTTCGGTCGGTCGTCTCATCGGACGACGTGTATTTGGTCGCCGACCGCTTGTGGAAACACTCTGTGTGTCGAATTGATTCGTCCTTGTTGTTCCGCAGTGATTGCTTTTACGATTGTTCGAGTTCTTGCGCAAGTGTGTTTACGTGGAACCGTGTGTAGCTTCTGTGATTTCCACTGAGCAGATGGATGCTGTCTGCGTACCGGAGTAGTCAGTCGGTCCGTTGAAATAGAGCAGCGAGTGTGACGGATGGAAGGGAATTGATTAGGCTGTTGGTTGGTTCTTGAGCCGTCCCTAGGTCACGTTGTCACTCGATAGTTTAGTGTTGCGGTTGGCTGCCTGTCTCACCTAAACTGTGGTTAGAGTTTCCTCCCCAGGCCGACCCTTGGAACACTTCTGAGCACCACTGTCTGTTGGTGATTGTCATTTTGTTTGGTCGCGGGTACTGTGCCAGGCCTTCAGCCGTGTATTAATATTGTCTGTTTTAAGCGTAGTTAGTATATGGGCTTCAGCCGAACTTCATGTTAACTACTTTAAGATTAGGCCTTCAGCCGTGTTTTATTTAAAATTCTTGTTGCTCTGTATTTAGACCTTCAGCCGCGTTTGTTGCAGAATCTGTGGCTTTAATATGTCTGTAAACTTTCTCTTTAATTACCGTGAATTCGTGAAACGGCCTTCAGCCGTGTTCTGTAAATGTTTATCTTAAGGTTGACTTTAATTATTTTTGAGTAATTGTTTGGGCCTTCAACCGAAAAGATACTTCAAGTTTTCTTAAGATGTTTTTCTGTTGTACTGTGTAAAAATTTATCCTTAGAGCCTCTTTTACTATATTAAAAAAATTTTATTGGGCTTTCAGCCAAAGAATTAATTTGAATTTTCCTTAATATGGCCTTTAGCCGAAATTTGTAAATGCTTGGCTTTTAAAGATTTTCCTTAGCTGATCTGAAATATTACTTCGGCCTTCAGCCGCGAAGATATTGCAATTTTATTTAAGTAACGCTTTCAGGCGTTTCTCTAAATCCTGGCGTTTTATGAGGAATTATTTGGAGAAGTTACTTGGGCCCTCAGCCACGAATTTATGTTTGTTGTTTTAAAGAGAAACTGTGATTTGGTTTCGAGGAATAAAGTTGTGTGTTCTTGTATAACTAACAGTAATTGACCTTGGCCTTCTCTGGCCTTCTCTGTCCTGCGAAACCAGATTTCACTTACTAATTTCAGTGTTTCAGCACGGGTCGATACCTGTAACCTCAAAACTACTGGTGTACTCCACACGCACTGTTGCAACAATAAATACTGAATGAACTTAACCTCTAAAAGGATGTACGACCTTTTTTTTTTTTGCAGTTTGTATGGACAGTAGCTGTAGAAAATCGATGCATAAGTTTTATCTTTGACAGACGATATTTTGATAGATAAGTTTTATCTCTTTTATCTCTGACAAGGATTGTTAGTGCTTGTCATGTGCAAACTAGTCGACATAAAAGTTTTCTGGGTTTGGTACCGCGTCATAATGTAAAAACTACTGCTGCTATAGAAAAGCCAACGTTTCGGCCACGATTGCAGCGGCCTTCTACGCAATTATATGTGCAAACTACTTACACGCCCTTCTCTCGCATCATTTTAAGTCGGTCTCGTGCGTCGGATCCGACGGTCGGCAAGTCTCAGCGGAGTCGCGTTCAACTCTGAAGATATCCAGTGCAGCTATGAATGAAGCGTCAGAAAGAAAAACGTTCCATAGATCGTGGCCATATAAGTCGGAAAATTGACCAATAGCTAAGACAATCGGTCATGAAATCAACCGTTGTACCATATTCGCAGTTCATCTGAATCAACGGTCAGTTCAGTTCATCTGCACTTTTTTTCTACTCTTTATATAGAAGATAATTATAAGAATGAGACTGAAAGAAAATATTAGCCCTCCTCAAATACATCAATTTAAGAAGTTACCGACTGTTCGATTCTTGCCTCTGGAGTTCTATAACAGTATCGAAAACACTCAAAAGGCAAATCCATAGATTTTCATACGTTGTGCCTCTTGTATCAGTCCTGAATAACACAGAAAATGTTCTGAAGACTAATATTTATCTTTTCGTCTATGGAATTCATAGTTTCTTCAACTGTATCCAATTTGGAAATGACCACCGTAATTCCGAGTTCAGAAATTCTTACAAAACGAATAACAGAAATAAAACTTCCACCTATACAGAGAGTGTATGGAATTAATGGCGAAGACTAACGTGGATGACATTCTAAGATATAGCTAAACTTTACCTAACGTTCCGTGTTTACTCTAGACAGGGCAATTGGACCGACGGAACTCCGTGTCAACCTCTGCCAGTAGCGTCATTGAATGCGCTATGGAAGGGCTTATGGTCAACTTACAGCTCTTCGGATTGTTTTCGGGTTTCTTGAACGTGGAACCGTCGAGTAGCTCCTCAGTTGGCCACACAAGGCTGAGTGCGCCCCCTATCAGTCGTCCCACCAAGAACGGGAATCGAACCCGGGTCCTCCGAATGGCAGTCATCTGCACTGACCACTCAGCTAATAAAAGCAAAAACTTTCCAATAAATATTGGTTTGCAAACTAGGCGTTTTTGAAATAACTCTGAATGCGTAGTTTCGAGCCTTTAGTGACTTCGCTACAAAATTTAAGCTTTTCAGTTGTCTTCATCTAACAAGGCTCCAATTCCACCCACAACCCATGGTTGGGTAATGTGGTAGTTGCATGAGAGGGCACCAGCGAACTCTGCTGCTAAGGTACGACGAAATCAAACGTGCCAGTGTAATCCAAGATGGAAAGGTCGAGCAAGGATGGTATCCTGATCTCCAGGATTACGTGACCTCATTGCTCCTGTTTATTTTTCTTTGTTTTTCCTTTTTTTAATCTCGTGTCATCTCGGAAGTGAAGTGTGCATCCGTCGTTGATTTTGTTTGTGAACTGGAGCAGCGAATTTTACACTCTTGTCAAAAGTGACGTTACTACCTGGGGAGTATGAAATAATCCCCAACTCACTTCACAGACGAGTGTAGTATTTGCAGCCGTAACGCTACGACCAGTTGCAGAACACGACCTTTAATAGATGCGAGTGTATGGGAATTCTGTGGAAATTCTGACTTGTTGCGTGCTGGAACAATATTGCATTTCTTGTTAAGATAGCCACGGGTGAAGTCTGAACCCACTTACGTGGGTGTGCAATCTAAATGTTTAATTAAGCTCAGTTAGGGCAGACTTTCAAGCTGAAACCAGTCGCTAGTCTTAACCATATATGAGCAGTTATCTCGCAAACGGTTCGCTTGTAGACGCGATGTTTACGTGAACACGTTTGCTCTGTTATCGTATATTTTCACTCGTATCGGTTTTCAGTGTTAATTACGAAACCTGATGATACCAGAACTGACGCATTGCGGGGAAACGAGTTTGTATCTCCAGAGACATACTATCATTAGTATCAGTGTACCTCAACGAATAAAAGCACAAATCAGTTTATTAATAAACAGTTTAATATTCAGACTAAGTCGTATTCATTTACTTCCTCTCCCAGTCCTCTTGTCGCCCACCCTGTCTCTTGTGAACATATGGTATGTTGAACTGTGTAGCGTCCTATGTCAGTGTCAGTTCCCGGCCGGAGTGGCCGAACGGCTCTAGGCGCTTCAGTCCGGAACCGCGCTGCTGCTACGGTCGCAGGTTCGAATCCTGCCTCGGGCATGGATGTGTGTAATGTCCTTAGGTTAGTTAGGTTTAAGTAGTTCTAAGTTCTAGGGGACTGATGACCTCAGATGTTAGGTCCCATAGTGCTCAGAGCCATTTGAACCTTTTGAACCAGTGTCAGTTGCAACGGGTTACGGCTCGTTTTCCTCGTCAGCCGATATACCGGGGCCACACTCGCACCTCTGCAGTTCATTTTTTGTGCAACTATTTGCGCTTTTATTTGTTGAGACATTCTGAATGTCGTCGTCTTATGCTATGAAGATGACAGCTTTTTCTTTCGAAACGTGCCAGTTTTTGTACTACAATTGTTGCATATTATCAGTACACCAGTTTTCACTGTCAGTCATTTTTTTGTTGTAATACTACACATTTCGATGGTCACGCCGTTATCTTCAGCTTATGTAGTTACATTCTTTTCGGGGTAGTGCAGAGCGCATACATCTTTTACTACAGCTAAATGAATAACAGATTGCGTGTAGTCTTTTGCTGGAGATAAAATGATATTTTCGGAAATAGAGGTGCTATCGTTAAAAATATAAATTATGCGAGGTTTTTATTTTGTTTTACTTTCTCTATAAGCGTACACTGCCAATGGGCTTGCCGCAGTAGTAACACTGGTTCCCGTGAGATACAAACTCGTTTTCCCGCATGCGTCAGTTTTAGTATGATCAGGTTTTGTAATTAACACTGAAAACCGATATGAATGAAAATATACGATAATAGAGCAAACGTGTTCAAGTAAAGTTAAGCGTTGTCGGACTGGGCTAGCACTTAGATGGGTGACCAGCCGATCTGCCGAGCCCTGTTGGCAAGCGGGGTGCACTCAGCCCTTGTGAGGCAAACTGAGGAGCTACTTGATCGAGAAGTAGCGATTCCAGTCTCATAAACTACGATACGCCTGGGAGGACGGTGTGCTGACCACATGCCCCTCCATATCCACATCCAGTGACGCCTGTGGGCTGAGGAAGGCACGGCGGCCGGTCGGTACCGTTGAGCCTTTCAAGGCCTGTTCGGAATTTAGTTTAGTTTAGTTTATAAGCGTACATTACTCTTGCATGACTTTCGGTTTTAACTGTACCTGTTCTTTTTATGAAAAAAACTTTTTTATCGTCAGCAAAATACGAGACGAATCCTTGGTAGGGTATGTTCGTTTCTGGACCATTAAGAGCTAGACGTTAGTATAGCGGTGCCGCGGGGGTAGCCGCCCGGCATGAGGTGCCTTGCCACGGTTCGCGAGGCTGGCCCTGTAGGAGATTCGAGTCCTCCCTCGGCCATGGGTGTGTGTCTTGTCCTTAGCGTAAGTTAGTTTAAGTTAGATTAAGTAGCACGTAAGCCTAGGGTCCGATGACCTCAGTAGTTTGGTCCCATAGTAACTTACATGCCACCACCAACATAGTGGTGCGGCCTAAAATATCGGAATATTAGGCGTAAATGAACTACATGTGTAAGAATGAAATTATGGATATGCTTGTAAATGCTTAAGTTAAGTGACATTGTGGTATCCAAAAAGTGACTCGTTACAGTATCATATGCACACGAACTATCAATTTAAATCACAGCTGCAGTTTGTCATCCACAATGAATAAAATGAAATATTTATTTTTCACTTGGCCTATTGCTGTGAAAAGGCGTCTGTGCTCTGCAGTGAAACAGAAAATTATGAAAACACTTATTTCTCCACGTGAATGTGACGGTGCCATCGAAACGCGTAGTGGTTAATTAAATTAGTGGCTCAGGCAGAAATCAGTATTATTGATAATTAATTACCTGTAGGAGCTTTTATCTGTCCTCACCCAAACAGCATTCATGCTCACACTATCTGTGCCCATTACAGTGATTCATTCTCTTACATATGCCTTCATTTTTAATTTATCCCTTAGAGTCAGTCAACTGCAACACCTCCACAAATCTATCTCCATTGACAAGAAGTTCCTCATAATTCTTTCATTTATTTCCCATGTTTTTGCTTCAAACGTTGCTACACTGTCTACAGTTGTTTTAAATAACCTAATCCTCGGTTCTCATTTGTGTGTTCCATAGAACTCCATTTAATAGTTTGGTGTTTTGGCCAAGACGGTTCTTTATTTCACTTTTACTGGGTCCATTTTTGTTATTAATGACTTGCAAATATTTGTTGCTATCCCAAAATCTTATGTCAGGCATTGACCCAATTCTCCAGCAAATATATTCCGTTTTCACTAAATTAATGGTTAAACCCGATTTTCGATATTCTCTGTACAACTGTCTATCCATGTAGTTCATATCACCCTCATCCTCTGAAAAAATTACTTTATCATCAGCAAAATGCACAATGAGTAACCTGTCGTAATTATAGATACACACGTATTTCAACAGGAACGTTTCCGTAACCTTAAAGCAGAATACATGTATAATTTAAATAATGTAGGTACTGTCGAGCCCCACTGGCCACTGGAATCTTCCTGACATTTTGTACCTATTTTAATTACACATGTTTGGGTGAGGACACATGGCCTAAGAAGATGATGGAATGGATGTCAACTATTAAAAGAAGAAGGAGAAGAAGAGGTAGAAGAAGATACCTTTAAACAACATGAGAGGAGTGAGTCGGAAGATCTATGTCAGAGGCGAATTTAGGCGGAAGATTGTAAAGGCGGGGCACTCTGGAAGCTGCGATATGAAAAAGAACTATATTTATCCAATCGCAATAACATAGCAGTCCTCATGATCCCATCCTTTACAGACGCAATAAATGTGGTTGAGTCGAATTCTTACTTTAAACTAGTTTGTTGCCCACTGCTTCGCCAGCAAACGCATATGTCACATATGATCCACACGCATATGTATTTCACATAAATTTAACGTATTTTGCAGATATTTGTACACATATTTCTTCTGTATCTCTAGCGAATTTAGCTCTGCAGTTTCATCTGAAATCTGAGGAAACTTGTAGTTGACAATGAAAGATAGTCTTTTCGAGAAAAACGATGTTGCTGGCAACTATCTGATCCTATGCTGTTTTCACCAAGCGACTTTAGAAAGGATGTTAAATTTATCTGCAATATTTTAGCAGCGTTGCATGATGTTTGGCCCCGAAACACACTGGCTATATTACTTGCTCCCTGCTGTACTCATTTTCAGGATGTGATTGATGCACTGAACAATAGAAGTAAGACAGATTATTCTTCGTACTTTTAAAGAATTCCTACTCAATCATTTACCGGAATTGAAAATTGACAGGTCGTTTTCGCACGTTTATACATGCCACTACTTTTCATCATCATCCCTAGCCCTAGCGGTAATAGAGGTCTTTCACAAGCACTCTATTTGCATAGCAATAATGTTGAAACTGGTGCAAGCGTTCCTGAGTTCTGCTTTTATATCACCCCCTTTCATCCCTAACACTCAGCCGCAGGTTGCCAGGAGTGTGTTACGGTCAGAGCAAAAAAATTGTTCAAATGGCTCTGAGCACTATGGGACTTAACTTCTGAGGTCATCAGTCCCCTAGAACTTAGAACTAGTTAAACCTAACTAACCTAAGGACATCGCACACATACATGCCCGAGGCAGGATTCGAACCTGCGACCGTAGCGGTCGTGCGGTACCATACTGTAGCGCCTAGAACCACTCGGCCACTCCCGCCGGCTGTTTCAAGTCAAACTAAAAGCTCTTAATAGTAATCATCCAACAGTTATGAATATCAAATGTAAAATTGAAAGCAGGACACAATTTTCACGAAGACTTCGGAGTTAAAAACAGTTGTGAATTGGGTGACTATTAAAGATATAATTGAGTCTAATGATGCAATTTTGGCGTGACTCAATATCACTAAACTTTACACCACTGTCACCATTAATGAAACTGTAGAGATTACAAAAATCATAATCTGATGCCTCACCAGAAAATGATTAAAGCAGAAACCATACAGCTCACAGCTTTCCTACTTCTCTTTTAATAACAAAATAATTGCCGAAAACAAGGCGTTGCAGTGGGAAGTAGTTTCGGTGGCAGACTATGTGATATTTCTACTAATGACTTAGAAACAATTTTTTTTTATAAATTCGCAGACTTTGAAGATCAAGTCATCTACTATAAACATTATGCAGACGACATCTTGGTGATGCAAAATGGTAGAGTAAACGATATTGATTTCTTCGTGCAACGGTTTTGTTCTATGCATCCCAAAATGAAGTATATCGCCTGGCCAGAACAAATAACTCTTTAACTGTTTCGCCTTAGGTATCACTAAAACTAACAATAGACAAGGTTGCAGCATGTATAGCATACTTACTTGCACAGTTAACATTATTCATATAAAATTCTACCACCCAATTCGGAATGAAAGACCTTTTCATTTACTTTCACGGTTTCCCGACTTTTTAATCTGCCATTAAATAGCCGAAAAATGTGTTGCATGTTGGTATTCCTGTTGTTTTTCGTTTATTTACGAATTGTCATTTTTATTTGTAGTTCCCCGTTTCTATTTGCGTTTACATATTGTTATTTTGTCATTTGGATATAGTGAGTGCAGCTGAGGACGCTAGAAAATGGAGCGCCAAGTGGTGACATCGGAACATTTCCAAAATATTCTTCTGATTGAGTTGAACAGACGGGTGGCAGCAGCGGATGCAGCCATAAATATACTTTTTTTGGTCATCAGTCTACTGACTGGTTTGATGCGGCCCGCCACGAATTCCTTTCCTGTGCTAACCTCTTCATCTCAGAGTAGCACTTGCAACCTACGTCCTCAATTATTTGCTTGACGTATTCCAATCTCTGTCTTCCTCTACATTTTTTGCCCTCTACAGCTCCCTCTAGTACCATTGAAGCCATTCCCTCATGTCTTAGCAGATGTCCTATCATCCTGTCCCTTCTCCTTATCAGTGTTTTCCACATATTCCTTTCCTCTCCGATTCTGCGTAGAACCTACTCATTCCTTATCAGTCCATCTAATTTTCAACATTCGTCTATAGCACCACATCTCAAATGCTTCGATTCTCTTCTGTTCCGGTTTTCCCACAGTCCATGTTTCACTACCATACAATGCTGTACTCCAGACGTACATCCTCAGAAATTTCTTCCTCAAATTAAATAAAGGCCGGTATTTGATATTAGTAGACTTCTCTTGGCCAGAAATGCCTTTTTTGCCATAGCGAGTCTGCTTTTGATGTCCTCCTTATACACTACTGGCCATTAAAATTGCTACACCAAGAAGAAATGCAGATGATAAACGGGTATTCATTGGACAAATATATTATACTAGAACTGACATGTGATTACATTTTCGCGCAATTAGGGTCCATAGATCCTGAGAAATCAGTACCCAGAACAACCACCTCCGGCCGTAATAACGACCTTGATACGCCTGGGCATTGAGTCAAACAGAGCTTGGATGGAGTGTACAGATACAGCTGCCCATGCAACTTCAACACGATAACACAGTTCATCAAGAGTACAGACTGGCGTATTGTGACCAGCCAGTTGCTCGGCCACCATTGACCAGACGTTTTCAGTTGGTGAGAGATCTGGAGAATGTGCTAGCCAGGGCAGCAGTCGAACATCTTCTGTATCCAGAAAGGCCCGTACAGGACCTGCAACATGCTGTCGTGCATCACAACAACGTTTCACTAAGCAACGCCGGTCAACTGCTGTTTGTGTATGAGAAATCGGTTGGAAACTTTCCTCGTGTCAGCACGTTGTAGTAGCGCCACCGCCGCCAACCCTGTGTGAATGCTCTTAAGAGGTAATCATTTGCATATCACAGCATCTTCTGCCTGTCGGTTAAATTTCGCGTCTGTAGCACGTCATCTTCGTGGTGTAGGAATTTTAATGGCCAGTAGTGTAGTAGACCACGGCGGGCCACTTCATCTTCCAAGTGCTCCCCTGACGGCACCAGCTGAGACGTGCACGGCGATGCTGTGGCGTTAGTGGAAGACAGGCTAGAGGTGTGCAGAGTCCCACTGCTAATAGCTGCATCGCAAATATGCATGCTGCCACGCCTGGGCTCACAAGCCCTCTTGTCTGTGCTATGGCAGCTATACAAACTGCCACTGCCACCGTTACAGTACGACATTCCTGGTGGGTGTGTGTGCTGCGTGGAAGTCCAGGACCTCGTCTACGGCCGTAACACTGTCGACGTGACCACACATACCAGTGTTGTTGTACAATGATGTATCACGTCCAACTTATGTTGCAGTTTTCCTAAAGGGCCATCTCGCCACTCGAAAGGCCACAATTTTACCCCTTTCAAACTCGCTCATCTGGCTGTGGGGAACAGGTGTGCGTCTACATAACATGGTTGGCTGCTTGCTTCACACACTTGCATCACATGAGCCTTCTGGTTGCGAGCATTCCCTATCAAAGGGCAGACACAGATGGCGCTGTGGTACCTATAGCACTACGCTGTCTATTGATAGACGATGCAGAAACCATTTTCGGTACATCTGTTATCCTCCAGAAGAGATATGCCGTCATGAGATCAAAATCGACGTCGTCTAATTTTTTTTCCTGCAGTTTGTTTTATTTTCCTCTTATTTTAATTCCAAGAATGCAGGTATGTTTGCTAGATCCTTCTTTCTGCTTCTGATGTTGATAACTTGTTGTTGTTGTTGTTGTGGTCTTCAGTCCTGACTGGTTTGATGGAGCTCTCCATGCTACTCTATCCTATGCAAGCTTCTTCATCTCCCAGTACCTACTGCAGCCTACATCCTTCTGAATCTGTTTGGTGTATTCATCTCTTGGTCTCCCTCTACGATTTTTACCCTCCATGCTGCCCTCCAATGCTAAATTTGTGATCCCTTCATGCCTCAGAACATGTCCTACCAACCGATCCCTTATTCTAGTTTAATTGTGCCACAAACGTCTCTTCTCCCCAATCCTATTCAATACCTCCTCATTAGTTATATGATCTACCCATCTAATCTTCAGCATTCTTCTGTAGCACCACATTTCGAAAGCTTCTATTCTCTACTTGTCCAAACTAGTTATCGTCCATGTTTACTTCCATACATGGCTACGCTTCATACGAATACTTTCAGAAACGACTTCCTGACACCTAAATCAATACTCGACGTTAACAAACATTTCTTCTTCAGAAACGCTTTCCTTGCCAATGCCACTCTACATTTTATATCCTCTCTACTGCGACCATCATCAGTTATTTTGCTCCCGAAATAGCAAAACTCCTTTACTGCTTTAAGTGTCTCATTTCCTAATCTAATTCCCGCAGCAGCACCCAACTTAATTCGACTACATTCCATTATCCTCGTTTTGCTTTTGTTGATGTTCATCTTATACCCTCCTTTCATGACACTATCCATTCCGTTCAACTGCTCTTCCAAGTCTTTTGCTGTCTCTGACAGAATTACAATCTCATCGGCGAACCTCAAAGTTTTTATTTCTTCTCCATGGTTTTTAATACCTACTCCAAATTTTTCTTTTGTTTCCTTCACTGCTTGCTCAATATACAGATTGAATAACATCGGGGACAGGCTACAACCCTGTCTCACTCCCTTCCCAACCACTGCTTCCCTTTCGCACCCCTCGACTCTTATAACTACCATCTGGTTTCTGTACACATTGTAAATAGCCTTTCGCTCCCTGTATTTTACTCCTGCCACCTTCAGAATTTGAAAGAGAGTATTCCAGTCAACATTGTCAAAAGCTTTCTCTAAGTCTACAGATGCTAGAAACGTAGGTTTGCTTTACCTTAATCTAGCTTCTAAGATAAGTCGTAGGGTCAGTATTGCTTCACGTGTTCCAACATTTCTACGGAATCCAAACTGATCTTCCCCGAGGTCAGCTTCTACCAGTTTTTCCATTTGTCTGTAGAGAATACGTGTTAGTATTTTGCATCCGTGACTTATTAGACTGATTGTTCGGTAATTTTCACATCTGTCAGGGCCTGCTTTCTTTGGGATCGGAATTATTATATTCTTCTTGAAGTTTCGCCTGTCTCATACATTTTGCTCACCAGATGGTAGAGTTCTGTCAGGACTGGCTCTCCCAAGGCCGTCAGTAGTTCTAATAGAATGTTGTCTGCTCCCGGGGCCTTGTTTCGACTCAGGTCTTTCAGTGCTCTGTCAAACTCTTCACGCAGTATCGTATCTCCCATTTCATCTTCATCTACACTCCTGGAAATTGAAATAAGAACACCGTGAATTCATTGTCCCAGGAAGGGGAAACTTTATTGACACATTCCTGGGGTCAGATACATCACATGATCACACTGACAGAACCACAGGCACATAGACACAGGCAACAGAGCATGCACAATGTCGGCACTAGTACAGTGTATATCCACCTTTCGCAGCAATGCAGGCTGCTATTCTCACATGGAGACGATCGTAGAGATGCTGGATGTAGTCCTGTGGAACGGCTTGCCATGCCATTTCCACCTGGCGCCTCAGTTGGACCAGCGTTCGTGCTGGACGTGCAGACCGCGTGAGACGACGCTTCATCCAGTCCAAAACATGCTCAATGGGGGACAGATCCGGAGATCTTGCTGGCCAGGGTAGTTGACTTACACCTTCTAGAGCACGTTGGGTGGCACGGGATACATGCGGACGTGCATTGTCCTGTTGGAACAGCAAGTTCCCTTGCCGGTCTAGGAATGGTAGAACGATGGGTTCGATGACGGTTTGGATGTACCGTGCACTATTCAGTGTCCCCTCGACGATCACCAGTGGTGTACGGCCAGTGTAGGAGATCGCTCCCCACGCCACGATGCCGGGTGTTGGCCCTGTGTGCCTCGGTCGTATGCAGTCCTGATTGTGGCGCTCACCTGCACGGCGCCAAACACGCATACGACCATCATTGGCACCAAGGCAGAAGCGACTCTCATCGCTGAAGACGACACGTCTCCATTCGTCCCTCCATTCACGCCTGTCGCGACACCACTGGAGGCGGGCTGCACGATGTTGGGGCGTGAGCGGAAGACAGCCTAACGGTGTGCGGGACCGTAGCCCAGCTTCATGGAGACGGTTGTGAATGGTCCTCGCCGATACCCAAGGAGCAACAGTGTCCCTAATTTGCTGGGAAGTGGCGGTGCGGTCCCCTACGGCACTGCGTAGTATCCTACGGTCTTGGCGTGCATCCGTGCGTCGCTGCGGTCCGGTCCCAGGTCGACGGGCACGTGCACCTTCCGCCAACCACTGGCGACAACATCGATGTACTGTGGAGACCTCACGCCCCACGTGTTGAGCAATTCGGCGGTACGTCCACCCGGCCTCCCGCATGCCCACTATACGCCCTCGCTCAAAGTCCGTCAACTGCACATACGGTTCACGTCCACGCTGTCGCGGCATGCTACCAGTGTTAAAGACTGCGATGGAGCTCCGTGTGCCACGGAAAACTGGCTGACACTGACGGTGGCGGTGCACAAATGCTGCGCAGCTAGCGCCATTCGACGGCCAACACCGCGGTTCCTGGTGTGTCCGCTGTGCCGTGCGTGTGATCATTGCTTGTACAGCCCTCTCGCAGTGTCCGGAGCAAGTATGGTGGGTCTGACACACCGGTGTCAATGTGTTCTTTTTTCCATTTCCAGGAGTGTATATCCTCTTCCATTTCCATAATATTGTCCTCAAGTACATTGCCCTTGTATAGGCCCTCTATATACTCCGTCCACCTTTCTGCTTTCCCTTCTCTGCTTAGAACTGGGTTTCCATCTGAGCTCTTGATATTCATACAAATGGTTCTCTGTTCTCCAAAGGTCTCTTTTATTTTCCTGTAGACAGTATCTATCTTACCCCTAGTGAGATAAGCCTCTACATCCTTACATTTGTCCTCTAGCCATCCCTGCTTAGCCATTTTGCACTTCCTGTCGATCTCATTTTTGAGACGTTTGTATTCCTTTTTGCCTACATCATTTACTGCATTTTTATATGTTCTATTTTCATCAATTAAATTCAGTATTTCTTCTGTTACCCAAGGATTTCTACTAGCCCTCGTCTTTTTACCTACTATGTCCTCTGCTGCCTTCACTACTTCCTCTCTCAAAGCTACCCATTCTTCTTCTAATGTATTTCTTTCCCCCATTCCTGTCAATTGTTCCCTTATGCTCTGCCTGAAACTCTGTACAACCTCTGGTTCTTTCAGTTTATCCAGGTCCCATCTCCTTAAATTCTCACCTTTTTGCAGTTTCTTCAGTTTTAATCTACAGTTCATAACCAATAGATCGTGATGAGCGTCCACATCTGCCCCTGGAAATGTCTTACAATTTAAAACCTGGTTCCTAAATCTCTGTCTTACCATTATGTAATCTATCTGAAACCTGTCAGTATCTCCAGGCTTCTTCCACGTATACAAACTTCTTTTATCATTCTTGAACCAAGTGTTAGCTATGATTAAGTTGTGCTCTGTGCAAAATTCTATCAGGCGGCTTCCTCTTTCATTTCTTAGCCCCAATCCATATTCACCTACTACGTTTCCTTCTCTTCCTTTTCCTACTACCGAATTCCAGTCACCCATGACTATTAAATTTTCGTCTTCCTTCACTATCTGAATAATTTCTCTCATTTCATCATACATTTCTTCAATTACTTCGTCATCTGCAGAGCTAGTTGGCATATAAACTTGTACTACTGTAGTAGGCATGGGCTTCGTGTCTATCTTGGCCACAATAATGCGTTCACTATGCTGTTTGTGGTAGCTTACCTGCATTCCTATTTTTTTATTCATTATTAAACCTACTCCTGCATTACCCCTATTTGATAACTTATCATAATGTTATTATTGATAAATATGCACATTCTTTTTTAGAGCAATCTGTAGCTGGTCATTGCAGTTGCACCTATCATTGGATAAAACAAATACTTGTAAGTATTGACTGTTGTTGTTTTTCCTTATTGTCAAACTTAAGATCGCTCTTTTCTTCAAGGTGACCACGTTACCCCTCATCAAACAAATATTCTTCTTATGTAACGGGTGACACACGGGAGACGGACGGTTTTGAACTGCGTAGTACTGAGGGCGCGGTGGTGGGAGATGGTCGTGGTGGGGATAGTTCTCATCCACACAAGATGCCATTTCATTTATTCAGTCACTGTGGAGCAGTGGGACTTGCAATGTCGAGTGTTTGTCTATGAGAGTTGCGTGAAAAGTGGCGTATCTATTACTGCTACGCAGAAATTGTTTCGTGCGCAGTTTAATGTCAGTCGCCATGGAGCTGTTCCGAGCCGTAACACAATCCTCAGATGGGTGGAAAACTTCAGATCAACTGGAAACATACTGGATAAGAAGCATCCTGGGCCGAGACGCAGAGCCGGCCGGATTGGCCGAACGGTTCTAGGCGCTACAATCTGGAACCACGCGACCGCTACGGTCGCAGGTTCGAATCCTGCCTCGGGCATGGATGTGCGTGATGTCCTTAGGTTAGTTAAGTTTAAGTAGTTCTAAGTTCTAGGAGACTGATGACCTCAGAGGTTAAGTCCCATAGTCCTCAGAGCCATTTGAACCATTTTTGAAAATTTTATTGATGATCGATGAAGCTCATTTTCATTTAAACGGGACCGTGAAAAAGCGAAACCTACGCTACAGGGCTCCAGTGCATTCACACCTTACCCACCAACGTCCTCTACACTCAGAAAAAGTAACAGTCTGGTGTGCTCTTGGTTCAGTTGGCATTATTGGACCTTATTTTTTTGAAGGGAAAGGGGCCACAGTTACGGTTAATTCGGTTCGTTACATTCGTATGCTTGAAACATTCTTGAAAGCAGAAGTAAGAAGACGACGAATCCCTATAAAACGCGTTTGGTTCCAGCAGGATGGGGCAACATCGCACACCGTAAACACTTAAATGAGAGTTCTTACACGCATGTTTCCTGGTAGGATTATCTCACGTTTTGGCCATGTTCCTTGGCCTCCCAGGTCTCCTGACTTGTCAGTATGTGACTTTTTTCTGTGAGGGTAACTTAAGAACTGTGTCTATAACCACAAACCACGAAATTTGGACGACTTGAAGAATGCAATCGTTTAAGAGATTGCTGACATCCCTGAAGAGATTTTAGTCCGTGTGATGGAGGATTTTGAGAAGGGACTTGAGTCCTGCATTCGAAATGATGGACATCACCTTGACGACATTATTTTTCACAAATAACTTTGTTAACTAAAATGGCAAATAATGAGCTTTGATTTTGTGTAAATAAACACCTATTAGGCGCACTGCGATTGTAGTCGTGTGGACATGTTGCGAATGTGGGTCTCAAGGGGAACGTGCAAGGGATAAGTCCCTGCAGGCGCACTATCCTCTGTGCCTTCGGTAGCTCCGATGGATATACTATACATAAATTGCTTTGTGTTACGTTTTTAACAGTCTCTGAATTGTTACAACAGTGCCGCCCTTACAACCCCATCGAACGTAAGTATCCACAGTACGTGTGTCGACACATATGGAAGGCGATCCATGCGCGTTTTATCGAATCAGACGTTCAATCAGCGTGGTACATCACGAGAATGGCAAACAAGTCAACCGAGATCGTCTGCACCGCATCCATCTCGCCGATTAATCCCTCTGCACCCACTGTGGAGTGGATGACACGGATGTCCACCGGTTCCACTGTGGCACAGCGTTCGACGTCTGGACACTTGCGGGGCGAATTTTGGCGTTTCTTACTCGACAGACACCAGTTCAGATCGACGTCCACATGCTTTTGTACCCCGATAAGACTTTCTACCCCTCCGCCAGAACTCACTCTGTGAATTGGATCTGTGGCCACACGATCCGCTATCCTTTTACTTCTCGCGACAAGTCTACGCTAGGATATTGGACTTATCTCATCGAACGACACTGCGTCCTGATACGCAACCCACGCTATAAGCAATATTTTTCCAACTTCTTACGGAGCACCTTCGATGACCCAACTCGTAGCTGGAACGTCCAAGCCCTGAGAAGCTGAAAACTGTATTAACCGATCCGAACTGAATAGATCTGCTACCCAGAACCCACGCCTACGCAACGAGAAGACACGTTTGGACGAGCTGGCCTGCTGTAGGCGGAGACACTTCAGGCGCTCCTGTAAGAACTGGTCTTTAATTGCAAGTCGCACGACGACTTTATATAATAATAATAATAACCTTTTCGTTATTTATTCCTCATAATCTGTTCTTAAAGGAAAAAGAAATTTGATTTTGGCTTTAGGAACGTTTTTTCCCCCCCAAAAGATTGCTTCTTCGCCATCAAGACGAAGGAGACTAATTTTTGTTTACTGGAAGAAGAAACCAGTATAATTGGAGTATTTGTTTTCTTTTGCAAAAAAAAAATCGATAGAGCGTCTGCCATGTAAGCAGGAGAATCCAAGTTCGAGTCCGAGTCGGAGAACATATTATCAATATGTCCCCAATGAAGTATATCAAGGCCTGTTTGTTGTTATTGTTGTTGTTGTGGTCTTCAGTCCTGAGACTGGTTTGATGCAGCTCTCCATGATACTCTATCCTGTGCAAGCTTCTTCACCTCCCAGTACCTACTGCAGCCTACATCCTTCTGAATCTGCTTAGTGTATTCATCTCTTGGTCTCCCTCTACGATTTTTACCCTCCACGCTGCCCTTGAATACTAAATTGGTGATCCCTTGATGTCTCAGAACATGTCCTACCAACCGATCCTTTCTTCTAGTCAAGTTGTGCCACAAGCTCCTCTTCTCCCCAATTCTACTCAATACCTCCTAGTTAGTTATGTGATCTACACACCTAATCTTCAGCATTCTTCTGTAGCACCACATTTCGAAAGCTTCTATTCTCTTCTTGTCTAAACTATTTTTCGTCCACGTTCCACTTCCATACATGGCTACACTCCATACAAATACTTTCAGAAACGACTCTCTGACATTTAAATCTATACTCGAGGTTAACAAACATTTATTCTTCAGAAACGCTTTCCTTGCCAATGCCACTCTACATTTTATATCCTCTCTACTTCGACCATCATCAGTTATTTTGCTCCCCAAATAGCAAAACTCCTTTACTACTTTAAGTGTCTCATTTCCTAATCTAATTCCCTCAGCATCACCCGACTTAATTCGACCACATTCCATTATCCTCGTTTTGCTTTTGTTGATGTTCATCTTAAACCCTCCTTTCAAGACACTTACCATTCCATTCAACTGGTCTTCCAAGTCCTTTGCTGTCTCTGACAGAATTACAATGTCATCGGCGAACCTCAAAGTTTTTGTTTCTTCTCCATGGATTTTAATACCTACTCCAAATTTTCTTTTGTTTCCTTCACTGCTTGCTCAATATACAGATTGAATAACATCGGCGAGAGGCTATAACCCTGTCTCACTCCCTTCCCAACCACTGCTTCCCTTTCATGCCCCTTAACTCTTATAACTGCCATCTGGTTTCTGTACAAATTGTAAATAGCCTTCCGCTCCCTGTATTTTACCCCTGCAACCTTCAGAATTTGAAAGAGAGTATTCCAGTCAATATTGTCAAAAGCTTTCTCTAAGACTACAAATGCTAGAAACTTAGGTTTGCCTTTCCTTAATCTTTCTTCTAAGATAAGTCGTAGGGTCAGTATTGCCTCACGTGTTCCAATATTTCTACGGAATCCAAACTGATCTTCCCTGAGGTCGGCTTCTATCAGTTTTTCCATTCATCTGTAAAGAATTCGCGTTAGTATTTTGCTGCTGTGACTTATTACTTTCATATCTGTCAACACCTGCCTTCTTTGGTTTGGAATTATTATATTCTTCTTGAAGTCTGAAGGTATTTCCCCTGTCTCATACATCTTGCTCACCAGATGGCAGAGTTTTGTCAGGACTGGCTCTCCCAAGGTTGTCAGTAGTTCTAATGGAATGTTGTCTACTCCCGGGGCCTTGTTTCGACTCAGGTCTTTCAGTGCTCTGTCAAACTCTTCACGCAGTATCGTATCTCCCATTTCGTCTTCATCTATATCCTCTTCCATTTCCATAATATTGTCCTCAATAACATCGCCCTTGTATAGACCCTCTATATACTCCTTCCACCTTTCTGCTTTCCCTCCTTTGCTTTGTTTGCAGCTAGGGTGTCCATTTAATTATCATTTAAACAAACATGCATTAATTTTAAAGTTGGCTGAGTATTATTTCATTGAAAACCGTCCGTCTCCCGTGTGTGACCCTGTATTAGAGTGAGACTGGAGCTTTTCGGACGAAAAACGCGTCTTTGGCACGTTGCCCGGTTTCGGACTCACCGGCCAGCGAGCGGTTGTAGACGCGCGGCAGCCAGGAGGAGAAGTCGGTGCGGCGCACGTGGACGCCCACGAAGGTGACGCGCGCGCGGTCCGGGACGCCGCTGCGCCTGCGCAGGGTCCAGAGCGCGCGCTGGGCACCTGCCTCCAGGTCCGGTCGCAGCCGGAAGTCGCCGGCCCGCAGCTCGTCGAGGCGCGCCAGCACCGGCTCCGCCAGCACGATCCAGCGGTGCAGCAGTAGCGGCCGCCCCGCGAAGGCCGGCAACGCGCGCGACAGCGGCTCCAGGCGCCAGCGCTTCACCGGCTCTGACGCCTCCAGGCGCCGCCTGCAACAGCGTGAAACACTTGACTTGCTGCCAGTAATTTAGTTTGAAAAACAGCCGACAGGGGCGCCACCGACCGTAATTGCTGAAAATGGCGATGAGTCAGGCAGGAAAGCCATTTTCTGCGCTATAATTTGCCCGTTACCAATCGGCAGGTAGTCTGTAAGGCACGCCATCTGTTTGCAACAGCTTAGTAGCATAATGAAATGGTACAAGAAATCTGAAGAGGATGGTTGTTGGTGCGATGCAGAGTGTCCAGGCAGACTGGGCGTGACAGGAAAGACGGTGGCCAGTGTGAAGGACACTGAGCCGTAGTTGTGTCTGGCTCTTCGAAAAGCGCGCCAGGTGGAGTGCTTTCGTTTCGCGTCTAGTGTTTGCGGTGACGCTAGTGGTTTGGTGAGCTGTTTGGATCGCTACCGCCCTCTGGCAGGGGTTGGAGCAGGTGTACGATCGCGTGACGATCGAGGAATACTTACTGGGCGGTGACCGAGAGAGGTGGTGGCACGAATGGGTCCCTGTTGTTGGGGGTCGTCAACTACTCGCCACGTGCGTTGGCCGACCTCTTGGGACCAAAAAATGGTTCAAATGGCTCTGAGCACTATGGGACTCAACATATTAGGTCATAAGTCCCCTAGAACTTAGAACTACTTAAACCTAACTAACCTAAGGACATCACACACACCCATGCCCGAACCTGCGACCGTAGCAGTCCCGCGGTTCCGGCCTGCAGCGCCAGAACCGCTAGACCACCGCGGCCGGCTCTCTTGGGACCGTATGTCTTCTTATCGGCCGTTGAAACCACTGGCAGCGGTTGGGTCTGACGAGTATAAGGAAGTGCAACATGTTCCCAGTGCTGTCGTGGAGTGTGGGAAATTGAATACTGTTTTTATGTAACTGAAGTGTATGAGTTTCTTCACCAGTGGTTTTGTTGGGATCTTCCCACTGCGGTTTTCGTTTGCCTGTCCGTGGGGATGTGGTAATTGCTTCTTGGTCGGGCCGTTTCATTCACGCCTTCATTGGGTGATTTAGTTTCGGAGTCGTGTGTCTCTGTGCTTCAGAGTCTGTACAGGCACCGCCCTTGCTACATCTTCTGGTTTTGGGTAACTCGGGGAGGTGGTAGCTTGTAATGCAAGTTTTGGGGGTTCATCTGCTGTGGCCCTATAGACCACCAATAACTATTCCGACTATTGTGACCTGGGCCCCTTAGGACGTGTCACTCCCTCACCGAGCTAAGGAAATTTTTTTGGAACTGCCTTTAATGTGAAGGTTTGTGTGCTGGCTTATTCACATTGATCTTGTAACAACTGACAGGTGTAATATAACTTATTTAATTGGCGAGAGATAACTATTTTAATTTTAGTACAAAGTAGCTACTTCAAAGTTTTTTTAAAGGAATTGTTCTCTTATATATAAATGATAAGTTTAAAATCTTATTATTGGGAAGCTGTTAACGTCATACCTTGCAATATCCTTTACATAGAGAAAATTTGCCGTCTATTTAAAAGAGGTTTTTTTTTAATATTTGTCTTATATATGATGACGATGAGTCCCATACTCCTTTACAGAGCGTAGGGGAGCGATGCGGGAGATCCTTATTATTGGGAAGTTGTTAACGTTATATATTGCAATCCGCTTTTCATAAAGAAAATTTGTCAGCTATTGGAAATTGCTTTTGAAATTGTTTTCTTAAAAAATGACAGACTTAAAAATTTATTATTGAGAAAGTCTTTTAAAATAAAAAGGTAACTTTAGCAGTGTGTGTTATTTCACCCTAACCTCCTGGCCCCTACTTCCACGATAACGTTTTTGGAATAACATGTGTGCTTAAATTGTTGTTTGTGAATCGTCTTAATTGACGTTTCAGACACAATGTTGCGAAGTCTACTTATCGAGTTTGTCTGAAGTTGAACACCCCTCATACAACAGTGCGGAAAATCGTTTGTGAGCAATTAATAGAGAAATTGTACACACTACACCTGTAAATTTAATATTCTGTAAATTATTTTCGATTTATATTTATATTACATTATTGTTTATGATGCACAGTTGGATTATTTATCATTTCATTGGCTGATACTGACTAGCACCACATACTAAAAATTTATGTAATATTTTATTTCCGGGAGGTAATTAGAGCTCAGCATTGACAGAAAAGGCGACATGAGTTACACCTTCCTCAGAAATCACCATCGGCAATAAAATGGGAAATTTGTAGTAAGTTCCTATGTGACCAGACTGCTGAGGCCATCGGTCCTTAGGCTTACACACTACTTAATCTAACTTAACTAAGTTAGTTTAACTTAGCTAAGGACAACACACACACCCATGCCCAAGGGAGGACTCGAACCTCCGACGGAGAGAGCCTCGCGAAACGTGGCAACAAGCCTCAGACTATTGGCGAGAAGAGGAGCTGGGAGGAGAGCTGTCATGTTCTGCAGGGGTGGGCATTTACTGCTTTATGAGAGAGCAGAGCGAGAAGGTAGCAGTATTCAGAGGTGGAAGCCACAGAACCCCTGTAGCGAGGAAAGAGCATGTTAGAGGTTGCACTCCGATGGGAAGAAAAAATAAATATTATAGCGTACCTAGCCAAAGAGTGTCATGGATGGAACAAGGCGAAAAGACATCTTTTTAATGCAAAGAAATGCACAGTGACACAAACGACGGATGCGAGCTGACCTCTAATGAATCTTCTCAAGACAAATGCTAGGGCATATTTCCCACTGAAAAGCAGAGATGCATGTTTGACGTTTGGAGTGCTAAAGATGTAGAAAATCTTCTGAAAGGAGTAAGAGCTTCAGACAATTGTCTGGCAGTTTCATGACCCATGTAGTGGGCTGTGATGTTTTTTGTAACAGCTGCTGGGATTCGTTGCTTGAGTGCAAAGTTAGGCGCCATATGTCCAGGAGAGGGCGGGCGTATGGTGTCTAAAGGCACTTCCCTGCAGGTATCGATCGAAGGCACTTCTTTCTGGGGATTGATCGAAGACACTTCCCTCCGGGTGTTCGAGCTACAGTCCGGTGGCAACAGCTACCCTGGAGAATCTGGCGGTTAGATATTGTTGTTTTTGCTTTCAACACTACGAGTTCGTGAAATCGTTTCTCCGTGAACAGAATAGTTATTCTGTTTACTCAAGTGAGACTCTTAACTTCTCTGAGGAGTGTGAAACACACTGAAATACTTCTTTACTTAGAAATACCTGAGTCGGACTTACATCCCTGGCTGTGGAGCAAACAGAAATCTCGACTCGTGTTCGTCTTGTACTGAGATAATTTCAGCACTAGCAGCTTGTGGACGGCATACTGCGTCCACTTTGTAGGCAGAGAATTGCAGGTACACCACGTACATTATATGTATTGTGACCAACATCCAACGAGCAGATCATCAGTGCAGTACATATGTTGTCCTTACTTCAGTGCGTGACACGCGCACGCTTGTTTGTTGGATAGGTAAACACTCACGGTAAATGTAATGAGTGCCATTTGTTTGACTATTGAGCTTTTACTGAAAGTGCAAGAAAGGGTCTAGATCTTCTGTTTCTCACCGCTAATCAGTATCAACCAACTTTGCGTCCGTCTAATAAAGGAAGGGGTGCGGGGGGGGGGGGGGGGGGAGCGCATTCTACAGGAAGTCAAACATACGTTCTGCCCATCTCGAAATTACACTTAGGGAAGAATCTCACATTCTGCCCCACATATTTGTACAATTTTTTGCACTCTACATGTTTTTTGAGAGTAAGTCATTTACATTATCCAAGTCATGATTCATTCTAGTAACAGCCCCATAGGAATGAATTCGTTTGATTTTCTAAACTGAAGTAAAACCACAACACAATGCTTCGTTTTCTGAAAGTCCCTAGGCATGTCAATGGAAGGGTCGTTATAATCATTTGTAGGTGTGAAAATTCCACTGCAGAGACAACATTAGGCAACCTCACATACACACACTACACTGAAGAGCCAAAGAAATTGGTACACCTGACTAACATCGTGTAGGGCACGCAGAAGTGCCGCTATGCTACGTGGCATGGACTCGACTAAGTCTGAAGTAGTGCTGGAGGGAAGTGATACCATGAATCCTGCAGGGCTGTCCATAAATCCGAACGAATACGAGGGAGAGGAGATCTCTTCTGAACAGCACGTTGCAAGGCATCCCAGATCTACTCAATAATGTTCATGTCTGGAGAGTTTGGTGGCCAGCGAAGGGTTTAAACTCAGAAGAGTGTTCCTGGAGTCACTCTGTAGAAGTTCTGCACATGTGGCGTGTGGCATTGTCCTGCTGGAATTGCCCTAGTGCATCGGAATGCACAATGGACATGAATGGATGCAAGTGAACAGACAGGACGCTTACGTAGGTGTCACCTGTCAGTGTCGTATCTAGACGTATGAGGTGTCCCATATCACTCCAACTGCAAACGCCCCCACCAATACAGAGGCTCCACCAGCTAGAACAGACCCCTGCTGTCATGCAGAGTCTATGGATTCGTGATGTTGTCTCCATACACTTCCATCCGCTCGATATAATTTGAAACGAGACTCGTCCGACCAGGCAACATGTTTCCAATCATCAACAGTACAATGGCGGTGTTGACGGGCCCAGGCGAGGCGTAAAGCTTTGTGTTGTGCAGTCATCCGGGGTACACAAGTTGTTCGGCTTCGAAAATCCATAACGATGGTGTTTCATTGACTGCTCGCACGCTGACACTTGTTGATGGCCCAGCAGTATAATCTGGAGCAATTTGCGGAGTGGTTGTACTTCTGTCACGTTGAACTTTTCTCTTCAGTCGTCTTTTGTCCTGTTCTTGCAAGATCTTTCTCTGGCTACAGCGATGTCGGAGATTTGGTGTTTTACCGTATTCCTGATATTCACAGTACACTCGTCAAATGGTCGTACGGGAAAATCCGCACTTCATCAGTACCTCGGAGATGCTGTGCCCCATCACTCGTGCATCGACTATAGCACCACGTTCAAACTCACTTAAATCTTGATAACCTGCCATTGTAGCAACAGTAACAGATGTAACAACTACGCCAGACACTTGTTGTCTTATACAGTCGTCGCCGACCGCAGCGCCGTGTTCTCCCTATTTACATATCTTTGTATTTGAATACGCATGCCTCTAAGGTGCGTCTAAAAAATTCGATGAATGGTCTCAGAAAATAAAGGGAAGCAGAGTTTCTAACGAAGTAGCTTTACTGGCCTTCAGGGTGACCAGTTTCAGCTACAACAATCTTCTGACGTCGATTGTAAGCTTATTGCAAAGCGTCAGTAACTGTGTCTAAAAAACGTCGTCTGAGAAAATTTAAGTTGAATAAGACGCAAATTCCTGTTTCGATAGCAACGGTTTGAAACATCACGAATTTCTACCCGAAGGAGGCAGGGAAGACGATGAACATCATGCGTTTGCCTGTCGTTTAGTGTTCGGATCGGAGTGGCAGCACCAAGTTTCATTACCTTCAAATGTGGATATCCAACAACACGACGCTTCGAGTGATTCCACAAAAAGCGTTTTCTGACAGTTTCCAACAGCTTTACAACCAATGTGAGAAGTGTGTTACAGTTAATGGTGATTACTTTGAAGGCCAGTAAAGGTATACTGTTTCTAATTCTTGCTTCTTTTATTTCCTGAGGCCGTTCACCGAACTTTTCAGACGCACCTTGCATACCAGTTTCTTTGGCGCTTCAGTGTATACGGTACAAATAATACGTGGGTTTGTACACATCCTACAAGCCGTAAGCCATGACGACAAATTGGGCAGTGCGCAGTTCTGCACTGATATACAGAACCGAATCGTCTCGAAAATGGTGACTCCACACGAAAATTAATCTTCAGGGACGAAGCTTCCTTCAGGAAAGGTCAAACGCCACAGTAAACCCACATGGGCGACGGAGAATCCATATATCCGTGCCGTGCCCAACAGGACAGTCTGAGAACCATTCGTCTTAGCTGAGGGGCCTGATATCATGTTGTAGTTACGGCTAATGCCACAACCTGAAATGGATAGCAGCGATTTCATCTTTCAACAAGATGAGACACACATTTCCGCAGTCGTGAACAAGATTACCTGAACGAGATGTTGTTAAGTCTCTGGATGGACCGCGTTGCGTCCGCTGACTCATCACTACTCGAGTGGCTACCACGGTTGCCGGACTTGATGCTCTGCAACTTTTTCTTACATCAAGGACAGCGTTTACGTTCCACCTCTAGTACAGAACTTCGAAGACTTGCGAACCAGCATCATTCTTATGTCATATGCTTGGTCGGGTATTGGCAGAACTGGAGTCCCGATTAGATGTGCCCCGTGTGACTAGGGATGCAATCATAGAATATTTATGATCACTGTGAAACAACTTTGGGAGATTGTCTTTCGCACATTGCATCATTGTTACGTTGATCTTACACATTTATTCGTACCCATTTTTTGAAATGTTACATAGAATTTATAATCACCTTTACGCTTATGATTAGCATTTTTTCCAATCCTGAAACCATTCTGTAACTCGATTTTAGGGGTATCTTTTAGAGAGTTTCGTTTTTACTCTCTTCTATTCTTGTAAGATGGCAGGCCTTCAAAGCTAGCCAAGCCCGACAGCGCTTAACTTCGGTGGTCTGTTAGGAACCGGTGTTACCATTGCGGCAAGACCGTTGGCATCTTCGTGTATTATCGTACACTATTGGCCATTAAAATTGCTACACCAAGAAGAAATGCAAATGACAAACGGGTATTCATTGCACACATACATTATACTAGAACTAACATGTGATTACATTTTCTAGCACTTTGGGTGCATAGATACTGAGAAATCAGTACCCAGAACAACCACTTCTGGCCGTAATAACGGCCTTGATACGCCTGGACATTGAGTCAAACAGAGCTTGGATGGCGTGTACAGTTACAGCTGCCCATGCAGCTTCAACACGATACCACTGCTCATCAAGAGTACTGACTGGCGTATAGTGACGAGCCAGTTGATCGGCCACCATTGACAAGACGTTTTCAATTGGTGAGAGATCTGGAGAATGTGCTGGCAAGGGCAACAGTCGAACATTTTCTGTATCCAAAAAGGCCCGTACAGGACCTGCAACATGTGTTCGTGCGTTATCCTGCTGAAATGTAGGGTTTCGCAGGGATCGAATGAAGGGTAGAGCCACGGGTCGTAACACATCTGTAATGTAACGGCCACTGTTCAAAGTCCCGTCAGTGCGAACAGGAGGTGACCGAGACGTGTAACCAATGGCACCCCATACCATCACGCCGGGTGATACGCCAGTATGGCGATGACGAATACACGCTCCCAATGTGCGTTCACCGCGATGTCACCAAACACGGATGCGACCATCATGATGCTGTAAACAGAACCTGGATTCATCCGAAAAAATGACGTTTTGCCATTCGTGCAGCCGGGTTCGTCGTTGAGTACACCATCGCAGGCGCTACTGTCTGTGATGCAGCGTCAAGGGTAACCGCAGACATGGTCTCCGAGCTGATAGTTCATGCTACTTCAAACGTCGTCGAACTGTTCGTACAGATGTTTGTTGTCTTACAAACGTCCCCATCTGTTGACTCAGGGAACGAGACGTGGCTGCACGATCCGTTACAGCCATGCGGATAAGATGCCTGTCATCTCGACTGCTAGTGATACGAGGCCGTTAGGATCCAGCACGGCTTTCCGTATTACCCTCCTGAACCCACCGATTCCATATTCTGCTAACAGTCATTGAATCTCGAACAACGCGAGCAACAATGTCGCGATTCGATAAACCGCAATCGAGATACGCTACAATCCGACCTTTATCAAAGTCGGGAACGTGATGGTACGCATTTCTCCTCCTTACACGAGGCATCACAACAACGTTTCACCAAGCAACGCCGGTCAACTGCTGTTTGTGTATGAGAAATCGGTTGGAAACATTCCTCATCTCAGCACGTTGTAGGTGTCGCCACCGGCGCGAGCCTTGCGTGAATGCTCTGAAAAGCTAATCATTTGCATCTTGTTCCTGTCGGTTAAATTTCGCGTCTGTAGCACGTCATCTTCGTGGTGTAGCAATTTTAAGGTCAGTAGTGTATTTATATTGTTGTACGTGCCGCTCCCATGTACCACATTATAAATTTTAAAAAAATATTAAAAGTTGAATATACTAAGATCTTTGCAGAAAGGCCTTCGAACAACACTATTCTTGTGAAAATGACCAGCGATTGGAAGTAGTTAGGCTTCACAGAGCTATCACGACCAGCCCCTCCTCCCCTTCATCGGTGGGACGCACCTCGCGGGGCAGTCCTCCGGTAGGTCCTCGAGCGCGGGCAGCGACAGGTTGTGGAACACTTTGGAGAGCGCCCGCAGCAGCGACCGCGGCACCACCGCCGTCTTGTTGAGCTCCGGCAGGACCCTAGGGAGGGCCCAGACTGCCGCGTACTCCCACAGCTTGTTACCGAGCCGGCCTCCGTCCTGTACACTCACCAGGTCGCCGTCAGGGCACTCCAGCTTCCCTTTCAGCCCCTCGTTCTTCTCCCTAATTACACCAGTTTTCTTCTCAATGACAATCTCGCTCTTCACCTTCGCGACATTTTTTGCTTCTTTATACTGAGTTGAATGTTCTTGTAATTTCACACTTTCTCCTGCAGATTTCCTTTCGTCTTGTTCTTTTATCACTGACTGTCTTTCTTCTACGTGATTCGGATTCTTATCCAGTACCTTCCCTTCCGTCTTACCTGGCTTATGGAGGCTGTCAGCTGACGTTACTTCTAAATCCTGAATAAAGACTTGTTCGTCTTTTTTCACTTCATAACTGTTGCCATTACGAGAACCCTCGTTAGTCAAACTCCTAGAAGTGACATGTAGAACGTTGTCGCCCTCATTTGACTGTGCTGCATTTTGTGATGAGGACTTGTTCTCTGTGGCATCACTTCCCTTTTGTATTGTTCCAGTATTTTCGTCATACGTATCTGTAGGCTCTTGCGACATTGTCTCACTGACGCTTAAATACCTGCGGCCAAACAGTTTCTGACCTCCGACCTCAGGCGTTTCTCGAGCGTTGTAGCGTTGTGCGTGCCTGCCTGTGCCCTCGTAGGAGTCTGGGTCCCATGCCGCAAATTTGCTTGGATAATTAATATTATTGCTAGCCATAGCAGGTGAACTTCGGTAGTCTCCATTTTGGTTAAACTGCTCTGGAGATCTTGAATAGTATAAAACTGGTTGTTGCATTTCTTCCCTTGTGTGAAACGAAACCTCTGGATTTTTACTTTTGGTGACTGGTGGATATTCTTGAGGATAACTCCACATCATACCTTCAGGGATACGAACAGGTCTCAGCGGTGACTGGACCTGTATTGTCCTGTGCTGAAGTCTTTGCCGTTGTGTAGGAGAATGACCGTAGGCTTCGAAAGTTCCACTGTCTCGCCATCTAGGGTCTACATTCGCACTGACATCGTTCGACGGTTGTTTGTAGCCCGTGGGTGCACCTTGGGGAGAACTCTGGACTGGCTCCATGTTACCTGGCAGCTGCGGTCCTGGCTGTAAAGGCCACCACTCAGCTGGGTAGTCATACTTTACCCCTGGTACGCCACTATTCACCGCTTGTATCACTGGTTTCGTTCCCCCAGTGGAGTCCTGTCCCACTTGGGAATCAATAGCAGTGTAATTATTTCGGCCCTGGTTCGTCAGTTCCAGTGAAACTCTGGAAGGAGCTGTCCTCTCGTGCGTCTGCTCTTCTCCAAGTACGGCAGCAGCTGCGTTGCTGTCGAGTATACCAGAACGGAGTTCGTTTGCTTCTGGTGCTTGTACATCAGCTGGACCTCCCTCTCCAGCTCCCTCTTGATCGGTCTGACGGAAGGGAGTAGCTACTGGTAGATCTGACCTTCCGAATTGTGCAGTTGGCTGAGTGTCGTCAGAGTTTTCTGATCCTTCGTCTGCTGCACCGTCGTCGTCACCCAGCTGAGACTGCTGAGGGCCTGTGGCCACCGCAATTTCCGACACGCGCGGCGGCGCCGAGCCGTACAGCTGCAGGAAGCGCTGCAGGATTGCCGCGTGGGCGGCGTCGCCGTCGGCGGCAGCGGCGTAGGTGGTCTGTAGGAGCGGCTGGGCCGATGCACCACTGGAGGCGTCACCGAGTTCCCGGGCGGAGGCCGTGGTGTCCGCGGGGCGGCCGGGAGAGAAGAAGATGCTCACCAGCCACAGGCAGCAGGCTACTGCGGCGCACCACGCCACCACGCGTTGCCAACCGCCAGTCTTTATTTTCGGCACTGTACTTGCCATACCCGGTTGACACAGTCTGGTTGTTTGTACGCAGTCAGTTGCAGCCTAAAACTGTAAAAAAAGGGAGAAAGTAATCAGGACTTGAGACACAACAGACAGCGTATGTTTTCCTTTAGTTGTTATACACCTGAGACTTCAATTAGATTTTTAACACACATGTGGCGAGGCAACAGCAACTGTATGCGAAGGAAATTGCCCCCGCCGGCCGAAGTGGCCGTGCGGTTAAAGGCGCTGCAGTCTGGAACCGCAAGACCGCTACGGTCGCAGGTTCGAATCCTGCCTCGGGCATGGATGTTTGTGATGTCCTTAGGTTAGTTAGGTTCAACTAGTTCTAAGTTCTAGGAGACTAATGACCTCGGCAGTTGAGTCCCATAGTGCTCAGAGCCATTTGAACCATTTTTTTTTGAACTTGCCCCCCTTCTTGTACCGTAGGTCTCTAGAAGAGCGTAGCGTTCCAAAGGATTGGAAAAGGGCACAGGTCATCCCCGTTTTCAAGAAGGGACGTCGAACAGATGTGCAGAACTATAGACCGATATCTCTAACGTCGATCACTTGTAGAATTTTGGAACACGTATTATGTTCGAGTATAATGACTTTTCTGGAGACTAGAAATCTACTCTGTACGAATCAGCATGGGTTTCGAAAAAGACGATCCTGTGAAACCCAGCTCGTGCAATTCGTCCACGAGACTCAGAGGCCCATAAACACTGGTTCCCAGGTAGATGCCGTGTTTATTGACTTCCGCAAAGCGTTCGATACAGTTCCCCACAGTCGTTTAATGAACAAAGTCAGAGCATATGGACTATCAGACCAATTGTGTGATTGGATTGAAGAGTTCCTAGATAACGCAGCATGTCATTCTCAATGGAGAGAAGTCTTCCGAAGTAGGAGTGATTTCAGGTGTGCCGCAGGGGAGTGTCTTAGGACCGTTGCTATTCACAGTATACATAAATGATCTGGTGTATAACATCGGAAGTTCACTGAGGCTTTTTGCAGATGATGGTGTGGTATATCGAGAGGTTGTAACAATGGAAAATTGTACTGAAATGCAGGACGATCTGCAGCGAATTGACGCATGGTTCAGGGAATGGCAATTGAATCTCATTGTAGACAAGTGTAATGTGCTGTGAATACATAGAAAGAAAGATCCTTTATTATTTAGCTACAATATGGTAGGTCAGCAACTGGAAGCAGTTAATTCCATAAATGATCTGGGAGTAGGCATTGGGAGTGATTTAAAATGGAATGATCATATAAAGTTGATCGTCGATAAATCTGATGCCAGACTGAGATTCATTGGAAGAATCCTAAGGAAATACAATACGAAAACAAAAGAAGTAGGTTACAGTACACTTGTTCGCCCACTTCCTGAATATTTCTTACCAGTGTGGGATCCGTACCAGATAGAAGAGATAGAGAAGATTCAACGGAGAGCAGCGTGCTTCGTTACAGGATCGTTTAGTAATCGTGAAAGCGTTACGGAGATGATAGATAAACTCCAGTGGAAGACTCTGCAGGAGAGACGCTCAGTACCTCGGTACGGGCTTTTGTTGAAGTTTCCAGAACATTCCTTCACCGAGGAGTCAAGCAGTATATTGCTCCCTCCTACGTATATCTCGCGAAGAGACCATGAGGATAAAATCAAAGATTTTAGAGCCCACACAGAGGCATACCGGCAAGGCAACCCTTCTTTCCACGAACAATACGAGACTGGAATAGAAGGGAGAACCCATAGAGGTACTCAAAGTACCCTCTGCTACTCAAAGTACCATCTGCCACACGCCGTCAGGTGGCTTGCGGAGTATGGATGTAGATGTAGATGCGTCGTCAAGCCCTTACAAATAAAGAGTTCTGAACTATTCAGCTGATATAAAATGCAAGTTCAGATTCATACACTAGGAGAAATCACAAATCCAGTGACCGCAACCACAGTTCGACTGCGTGCATGCTAAGTGATCTGGAAAACTTAATATGCAAATTTCTCCTGTTATTGTTGTGGCGTTCAGTCCGATGATGCAGTTCTCCATACCCTGAGCAAGCCTCTTCATGTACGAATAATTACTTAAACCTACATCCTTCTGAATCTGGTTACAGTATTCGTCTCTTGATTTCCTTCTACAATTTTTACCTCCCACACTTGCCTCCATTACTAAATTGGTGATCCTCTGATGTCAGAATGTGTCCTATCAACTGATCCCTACTTTTAGTCAAGATGTCCCACAAATTTCTCGTCTCCCCAACTCTACGCAATACCTCGTCGCGGTCTAGGGGTGCCGGCACGGTAGCTCAGCGTGTTCTGTCGGAGGGCTACGTGCTCTCTGTAATAAAAAAAAAATAGTCAAGGAATCAACGATCAACTTGAAGACATTTCTTGTGACGTCCGCCCAGACCAAACGCAACGTACTACATCGAAAAAAAGGGGGTAGCGTCTTTCTACATCTACACCTACATCCATACTCCGCAAGCCACCTGACGGTGTGTGGCGGAGGGTACGTTGAGTACCTCTATCGGTTCTCCCTTCAATTCCAGTCTCGTATTGTTCGTGGAAAGAAAGATTGTCGGTATGCCTCTGTGTGGGCTCCAATATCTCTGATTTTATCCTCATGGTCTCTTCGCGAGATATTCGTAGGAGGGAGCAATATACTGCTTGACTCCACGGTGAAGGTATGTTCTCGAAACTTCAACAAAAGCTCGTACCGAGCTACTGAGCGTCTCTCTTGCAGAGTCTGCCACTGGAGTTTATCTATCATCTCCGTAACGCTTTCGCGATTACTAAATAATCCTGTAACGAAGCGCGCTGCTCTCCGTTGAATCTTCTCTGTCTCTTCTATCAACCCTATCTGGCAAGGATCCCACACCGGTGAGCAGTATTCAAGCAGTGGGCGAACAAGAGTACTGTAACCTACTTACCTTTTCAGATTTTCTGGTATCTCTACCACGTTCAAGCTTCTGACAGTCAGGGGTCAGTGAAGTGAAGTGGAAAGAAGACAAGGATTTCTGGTCAGATGAGTATAAGGTAATGTCAACAGCAGCAGGAAATGGTATAACGGGAGTAGGATTCGCCATGAATAAGAAAGTAAGACAGAGAGTTTGTTGCTGTGAGCAGTTCAGTGACAGAGTTGTTCTTATCAGAATCGACAGCAAACCAACACCGACAACGATATTTCAGGTATACTTGCCATCGTCGCAAGCTGAAGATGAACAGATACACAAAGCAGTGTGCGATTTGCAGGGGGGGGATGGGGGGGCGATTTCCCCCCTCTGCATCAGACCATCCCCTCCTCTGGTTTTAGTTTATGCATCCCAACCTGGGATGTTTATTTCCCATGCACTGGAGTAAAACTTTACTTATAATTTAAATTTGTGGAGCCGAACACTGAAAGTTTTTAATTAGTCTTACTATTAATATTATTAGTATGTTTCAGTTTTCTATCATCAGAATAAGTACAGCTTTTCACAAATGTGCCTCTACTTTTTGAATTCCCCTCGTATACCTGTATATAGATGATTTTGTAAATAAGCTTTACCTATAATGTACTTTTAAAGATATAACAAGGGATGGCTTTTCTGATAGTGCATACACGTGAATAGTGAGTTTCGGCATTAACTTCTATTTACAAATAGCTGTTTAACCATGCGTAACGCCACGGTCCAAGCTAGTAACATATATAATTCTACTAACCCCCTAAGACATCCCCCCCCCCCCCCCCCCCACTGGTAAAAGCACAATCGCACCCTGACACAAAGTGTGTGAGGATATTGAAAGGGTAATAAAGTATGTAAAGGGGGATGAAAATCTAACAGTCATGGTGGACTGGAATGCAGTTGTAGGGGAAGGACTAAAAGAAAAGGTTGCATTAGGCTTGGGACAAGGAATGAGAGACGCGGAAGACTAATTCAGTTCTGTAACAATTCCAGCTAGCAATAGCGAATCCTCTGTTCAAGAATCACAAGAGGAGGTCTACTTGGAAAAGGCTGGTGATACGGGAAGATTTCAGTTAGATTACATCATGGTCAGACAGAGATTCCGAAATCAGATACTCGATTGTAAGGCGTACCCAGGAGCAATTACAACTCAGATCGCAATATGGTAGTGATGAAGAGTGGGCTGAAGTTTAAGACATTAGTCAGGGAAAATCAATACGCAAAGCAGTGGGACACGGAAGTGCTAAGGAATGACGAGTAACGGTTGAAGTTCTCTAAGGCTATACAGGGTGTTACAAAAAGGTACGGCCACACTTTCAGTAAACATTCCTCACACACAAATAAAGAAAATATGTTATGTGGACATGTGTCCGGAAACGCTTAATTTCCATGTTAGAGCTCATTTTAGTTTCGTCAGTATGTACTGTACTTCCTCGATTCACCGCCAGTTGGCCCAATTGAAGGAAGGTAATGTTGACTTCGGTGCTTGTGTTGACAAGCGACTCATTGCTCTACAGTACTAGCATCAAGCACATCAGTACGTAGCATCAACAGGTTAGTGTTGATCACGAACGTGGTTTTGCAGTCAGTGCAATGTATACAAATGCGGAGTTGGCAGATTCCCATTTTATGTATGAGGCAATAACCGTGGCGCGGTACGTTTGTATCGAGACAGATTTCCAGAACGAAGTTGTCCCGACAGGAAGACGTTCGAACCAATTGGTCGGCGTCTTAGGGAACACGGAACATTCCAGCTTATGACTCGCGACTGGGGAAGACCTAGAACGACGAGAACACCTGCAATGGACGAGGCAATTCTTCGCGCAGTTGACGATAACCCTAATGTCAGCGTCAGAGAAGTTGCTGCTGTACAAGGTAACATTGACCACGTCACTGTATGGAGAGTGCTACGGGAGAACCAGTTGTTTCCGTACCATGTACAGCGTGTGCAGGCACTATCAGCAGCTGATTGGCCTCCACGGATACACTTCTGCGAATGGTTCATCCAACAATGTGTCAATCCTCATTTCAGTGCAGATATTCTCTTTACGGATGAGGCTTCATTCCAACGTGATCAAATTGTAAATTTTCACAATCAACATGTGTGGGCTGACGAGAATCCGCACGCAATTGTGCAATCACGTCATCCACACAGATTTTCTGTGAACGTATGGGCAGGCATTGCTGGTGACGTCTTGATTGGGCCCCATGTTCTCCCACCTACGCTCAATGGAGCACGTTATCATGATTTCATACGGAATACTCTACCCGTGCTGCTAGAACATGTGCCTTTACAAGTACGACACAACATGTGGTTCATGCGCGATGGAGCTCCTGCACATTTCAGTCGAAGTGTTCGTACGCTTCTCAACAACAGATTCGGTGACCGATGGATTGGTAGAGGCGGACCAATGCCATGGCCTCCACGCTCTCCTGACCTCAACTCTCTTGACTTTCATTTATGGGGGCATTTGTAAGCTCTTGCCTACGCAACCCCAGTACCAAATGTAGAGACTCTTCGTGCTCATATTGTGGACGACTGTGATACAATACGCCATTCTCCAGGGCTGCATCAGGGATTCCATGCGACGGAGGGTGGATGCATGTATCCTCGCTAACGGAGGACATTTTGAACATTTCCTGTAACAAAGTGTTTGAAGTCACGCTGGTACGTTCTGTTGCTGTGTGTTTCCATTCCATGATTAATGTGATTTGAAGAGAAGTAATAAAATGAGCTCTAACATGGAAAGTAAGCATTTCCGGACACATGTCCACATAACAAATTTTCTTTCATTGTGTGTGAGGAATGTTTCCTGAAAGTTTGGCCGTACCTTTTTGTAACATCCTGTATATACAGCAATAAGGAATAGCAAAGTACACAGTCCACTTGAAGGGGGATGGACATCTCTAAAAAGGGCCATCACAGAAGTTGGGAAGGAAAACGTAGGTAGAAAGAAGGTAGCTGTGAAGAAACCATGTGTAACAGAAGAAATACTTCACTTGATCGATGAAAGGAGGAAGTAGAACAATTTTCCGGGAAATACAGGAATACAGAAATACAAGTCGCTGAGGAATGAAATACATAGGAAGTGCAGGGAAGCTAAGACAAAATGGCCACAGGAAAAAATGTGAAGACATCGGAATATAAATTATTATCGGAAGGACAGACTCATCATACAGTAAAGTCAAAACAACCTTCGGTAACATTAAAAGCAAGGGTGATAACATTAAGAGTGCAACGGGAATTCCACTGTTAAACGCAGAGGTGAGAGAGGATAGGTGGAAAGAATACATTGAAAGCCTTTATGAGAGGAAAGATTTGCTGATGTGATAGAAGAAGAAACAAGAGTCGATATAGAAGAGATATGGGATCCAGTATTAGAATCAGAATTTGAAAGAGCTTTGGAGGACTTAAGATCAGATAAGGCAGAAGGGATCGATAACATTCCATCAGAATTTCTAAAATCATCGGGAGAAGTGGCAACAAAACCATTCACGTTGGTATGTAGAATGTATGCGTCTGGCGACATAGCATATGACTTTCGGAAAAGCATCAACCACACAACTCCTAAGACGGCAAGAGCTGACATGTGCGAGAATTAAAGCACGATCAGCTTATCAGCTCATGCATCCAAGTTGCTTACAAGAATAATATACAGAAGAATGGAAAAGAATATTGAGGATGCGCTACATGACGATCAGTTTGGCTTTAGGAAAAGTAAAGGGACGAAAGAGGCAATTCTGATCTTGCGGTTAATAATGGAAGCAAAACTAAAGAAAAATCAAAACACATTCATAGGATTTGTCGACCTGGAAAAACCTTCGACAATGTAAAATGCTGCAAGATGTTCGAAATTCTCAAAAAAGTAAGCTAAGCTATAGGGAGAGACGGGTCATATACAATATGTACAACAACCAAGATGGAATAATAAGAGTGGACGACCAAGAACGCATTTCTCGTATTAAAAAGGGTGTAAGACAAGGATGTAGACCTTCGCCCCGACTGTTCAATATGTACATCGAGGAAGCAATTATGGAAATAAAATAAAGCTTCAGGAGCGGAATTAAAATTCAATGAGAAACGATATCAATGATACGATTCGCTGATGACATTGCTATCGTGACTGAAAGTGAAGAAGAATTGCATGATCTGCCGAACGGAATGAACAGTCTAATGAGTGCAGAGTATGGACTGAGAGTAAATCGAAGAAAGACGAAAATAATGAGAAGTAGTAGAAATGAGAACAGCGAGAAACTTAACACCAGGATTGATGGCGATGAAGCGCACACCAAGAAGAAATGGAGATGATAAACGGGTATTCATTGTACAAGTATATTATACTACAACTGACACATGATTGCATTTTCACGCAATTTGGGTGCATAGATACTGAGAAATCAGTATCCAGAACAACATCCTCTGGCCGTAATAACGGCCTTGATACGCCTGGGCATTGAGTCAAACAGGGCTTGGATGGCGTGTACATGTACAGCTGCCCATGCAGCTTCAACACGATACCACAGTTCATCAAGAGTAGTGACTGGCGTATTGTGACGAGCCAGTTGCTCGGCCACCATTGATCAGACGTTTTCAATTGGTGAGAGATCTGGAGAATGTGCTGGCGTACAGTACCTGCAAAATGCGGTCGTGCGTTATACTGCTAAAATGTAGGGTTTCGCAGGGATCGAATGAAGGGTAGAGCCACGGGTCGTAACACATCTGAAATGTAGCGTCCACTGTTCAAAGTCTCGTCAATGCGAACAAGAGGTGACCGAGACGTATAACCAATGGCACCCCATACCATCACGCGCGTGTGGTAGGCCAGTGTGGCGATGACGAATACACGCTTCCAATGTGCGTTCACCGCGATGTCACCAAACACGGATGTGGCCATCATGATGCTGTAAACAGAACCTGGATTCATCCGAAAAAATGTCGTTTTGCCATTCGTGCACCCAAGTTCGTCGTTGAGTACACCATCGCAGGCACTCCTGTCCGTGATGCAGCGTCAAGCGTAACCGCAGCCATGGTCTCCGAGCTGGTTGTCCATGCTGCTGCAAACGTCGTCGAACTGTTCGTGCAGATGGTTGTTGTCTTGCAAACGTCCCCAACTGTTGACTCAGGGATCGAGACGTGGTTGCACGATCCGTTACAGCCATGCGGATAAGATGCCTGTCATCTAGACTGTTAGTGATACGAGGCCGTTGAATCCAGCACGGCGTTCCGTATTACCCTCCTGAACTCACCGATTCCATATTCTGCTAACAGCCATTGGATCTCGACCAACGCTAGGAGCAATGTCGCGATACGATAAACTGCAATCGCGATAGGCTACAATCCGACCTTTATCAAAGTCGGAAACGTGATGGTACGCATTTCTCCTCCTTACATGAGGCATCACAACAACGTTTCATCAGGAAACGCCGGTCAACTGCTGTTCGTGTACGAGAAATCGGTTGGAAACTTTCCTCATGTGAGCACGTTGCAGGTGTCGCCACCGGCGCCAACCTTGTGTGAATGCTCTGAAAACCTAATCATTTGCATATCACAGCATCTTCTTCCTGTCGGTTAAATTTCGCGTCTGTAGCACGTCATCTTCGTGGTGTAGCAATGACGAACAGCAGTTGACTGTCGTTGCCTGGTGAAACGTTGTTGTGATGCTTCGTGTAAGGAGGAGAAATGCGTACCATCATGATTCCGACTTGTAGCCTATCTCGATTGCGGTTTATCGAATCGCGACATTGCTGCTCGCGTTGGTCAAGATCCAATGACTGTTAGCAGAATATGGAATCGGTGGGTTCACGAGGGTAATACGGAACGCCGTGCTGGATCCCAACGGCCTCGTATCACTAGCAGTCGAGATGACAGGCATCTTATCCGCATGGCTGTAACGGATCGTGCAGCCACGTCTCGATCCCTGAGTCAACAGTTGGGGACGTTCGCAAGACAACAACCATCTGAACGAACAGTTCGACGACGTTTGGAGCAGCATGGACTATCCGCTCGGAGACCATGTATGCGCTTACCCTTGACGCTGAATCGCAGACAGGATGGTGTACGCAACGACGAACCTGGGTGCACGAATGGCAAAACGACATTTTTTCGGATGAATTCAGGTTCTGTTTACAGGATCATCATGATTGCATCTGTGTTTGGCGACATCGCGGAGAACGCACATTGGAAGCGTGTATTCGTCGTCGCCATACTGGCGTATCACCGGGTGTGATGGTATGGGGTACCATTGGTTACACGTCTCGGTCACGTCTTGTCCGCATTGACGGCACTTTGAACAGTGGACGTTACATTTCAGATGTGTTACGACCCGTGGCTCTATCCTTCATTCGAGCCCTGCGAAACCCTACATTTCAGCAGCATAATGCACGACCACATGTTGCAGGTCCTGTACGGGAGTTTCTGGATACAGAAAATGTTCGACTGCTGCCCTGGCCAGCACGTTTTCCAGATCTCTCACCAAATGAAAACGTCTGGTCAATGGTGACCGAGCAACTGGGTCGTCACATACGCCAGTCACTACTCTTGATTAACTGTGTTATCGTGTTGAAGCTGCATGGGCAGCTGTACCTGTACACGCCATCCAAGCTCTGTTTGAGTCAATGCCCAGGCGTATCAAGGCCATTATTACGGCCAGAGGTGGTTGTTCTGGGTATTGTTTTCTCAGGATCTGTGCACCCAAATTGCCTGAAAATGTAATCACATGTCAGTTCTAGTATAATATATATTGTCCAATGAATACCTGTTTACCATCTACATTTCTTCTTGGTGTAGCAATTTTAATGGCCAGTAGTGTATTATGATCATTACCCAACGCGAAGTTGGATGCCCTCTGGTAGCGTTGCGGACACATGCAGCGGTAACAAAGCTATCTGAGTGGAGCGCAAACAGAAGGGGCATCTACCCTAGCGAAGATACGGGCTGCAGATAGGGAAATGCACTGAGATAGGAGACTTTGAGAAAGGGTAGATTACTATGACTCTGAACGAGTGTCTCGAACAGGGTGAAACTGGTCGAATGTTCATTTGTTGCTGTCTTGTGCATCTACGGAAGAAGGTAGAGGACAGTGAAACTACCACTAGGTGCCAAATGGTTGGACGTCCACTACTCTTCACAGAACATGGGGTTTGGAGGCTTGTCTGTTGTGTAACGTAGGATGACGGTTATCCGTGGGGTCTTTGCCAACAGAGCACAGTGCTGGTGCACGTACAAGTGTTTCTGACCACACAGCTCATCGTATAGTGCTGAACATGGATCTCTGCAGCGGATCACCCCTACATGTTCACATGTTGACTCAAGGACATAGTCAGCTGCGACTGCAGTGGGCACGGGACCATCGGGATTCGACGGTCGATTAATGGAAACATGTCGACTCTTCGAGTGAATCACATTTTTGCTACCCTAAGTCGCTCGTCGACTCCACAAACGCCGTCATCGAGCTGAACGGTGGCTCGAAATGTGCAGCGCGCCACGGATGCAGACTGGTGGAAGCAGTATTATGCTATGGGAGACTTTCTCCAGAATTGCATGGAATCTGTGATATTAATCGAAGACATATTGACAGCTGCGAACCACCTGCATCCCTTCACGAGTGATGTCTTCCCCGACGGCGACGTCATCCTTCAGCACGAGTAACATAGTGATGCTCACTTTCTAGATTAATGATTAAAATGAACTTTCTACATAGTGAATAAAAGCTGTTACCTGAGTTTTCATGTTCTGGTGAAAGTCAGGTTTATGATTCTTCGTTAGAGAGACTGCAGAAAATTAGACTGCAGGCTCAACTTGTGAATAAGTAAGTATACGTTCAATAGCGCTCTGTTGGTGCGGTGTTATTACGTCACCAATAGCGCCGTTTGTGCCATTATATCCGGATCAGAACTGCTACCACACCAACAACCAATGAGAGAACGCACTTGGACGCACCTCCTGTTTCGTTCATCGTTGTCAAATCTCTGTGCTACTGCAGGTAGCGGCTACTGTAGCCAGTTGTAGACGACGCTCGCGGCCGGTAACGTAAACAGTTGGCCGTTCTATGTTTTGTTTCTCTGTGCGGCGAGTTTATTTCGCGCTACGGAATGTCTGAAGCTTGTAGCGGAAGTGTGCAAAAAAAGTGTGACTCCGAAACGGGAAGTTCAGCGATCTGCTCATGTTTTGCATGGTCAGGCACGTGAATTGGTGTGCTGGGTGCGAGAATATTTCGAGAAAGAGAGAGACAATGGTGCAGCAGTATTGCCTCTAACGAAGGGCAAGGTAGTCGAAAGAACTGCAGACGCCTTGAAGACACACAAAAATAAAGTCGTCAGAATTTGCAAGGGGTAATACTGCGTGGAAGGGGAAGAGCTTGGTTCATCCAAACTGCGGACACCTGGAAACAAAAGACCAAGGTTTCGGTACATATAAATATACCTTCATCAGAAGTAAAAAATCTAAAATTACATCATGCAATGGAGATTAATAAAACAATTGTGCCAAAGGCGTCGTCAATAATTAAGACATCTTCTCCATTTTTACAACATGACTATAGGCACAGGGTCAAAGCGAACAGTTTAGCATCATATAGGCGAAGTAATGGTGCTAAACTGTTCGCTTTGACCCTGTGCCTATAGTCATGTTGTACAAATGGAGAAGATGTCTTAATTATTGACGACGCCTTTGGCACAATTGTTTTATTAATCTCCATTGCATGGTGTAATTTTAGATTTTTTACTTCTGATGAAGGTATATTTATATGTACCGAAACCTTGGTCAAGAATTTTAATAAATTTTTATCCTGCAACTGTTTTTGGCTGTCATCCTTTATCGTGAAGAACATATATGGATGTTGTTGTTGTGGTCTTCAGTCCAGAGACTGGTTTGATGCAGCTCTCCATGCAATACAGTAAAGCTGCATGCCCTCGGGAAAAATTACGGCTGTGGTTTCCCCTTGCTTTCAGCCGTTCGCAGTACCAGCACAGCAAGGACGTCTTGGTTAGTGTTACAAGGCCAGATCAGTCAATCATCCAGACTGTTGCCCCTGAATTACTGAAAAGGCTGCTGCCCTCTTCAGGAACCACACGTTTGTCTGGCCTCTCAACAGATACCCCTCCGTTGTGGTTGCACCTACGGTACGGTCATCTGTATCGCTGAGGCACGCAAGCCTCCCCACCAACGGCAAGGTCCATGGTTCATGGGGGGAGGGGGGACACATATATGGATATTACGAGAGAAAAGAACATCCAAGTATTAAAAAACTGTGCATTGCTCTTAGCAAGGCAGTTATTCAATGGCACCAAAACGTCTTTGTTGATGGTTGTCAGAGCCCTTCGTTTTCGGTATAAAAACATTAATGGACGGAAAATTATAATGGAGAGAAGCGACATTGTAGTGTGGTGTTGTTGGTTTTTGAGAACTGTCGTTAAAATGCCATTTGAAGATATTGTGTGGCTTGACGAAACCGCGATAAAAGCCGGTCATTCTGTCAGAAAAGATTGGGCAGATGATAGCATATGCGGAAGTTCTGCCATTCCGATGGGAAAGAGCGCAAGAATTATTGTCTTGCGTGCTGTAACTGCATCTGGTTTTGTACCTAACTGTCTCCTCGTTTACAGATCGAGGAAAACAAACGACTACCACGTGGAAATGAACCACAATAGTTTTTTGAAGTGGTTCAAAGGGCAACTACTGGAAAACTTAAATCGGCCGTCCGTCATTGTAATAGATAAAGCCCCATACCACATAGTTATTAAAGATAAAGCTGCAACGATGGCAACGAAAAAAGCCAACATTTTTGAATGATTGAAAGTCCACAAATTGAAAATTCAGGACGATTTATGTAATGCTGAGCTCATGGTAATAGTAAATAAAGATAAGCCACAGTTTCAGCAGTATATTATGGACGAGGTAGCTAAAGAACATGGCCACAGCGTTCTTAGGCTTCCACCATACCAATGCCGCTTTAACGCTATTGAAATAATTTGGGCACAAATTAAAAATTACGTTGCAACGAATAACGAAAGCTTCACTGTGGCAGAAATTCAAAGACTTTTAGAGAAAAAAGTGGCACAAATAACGTCAGAGAACTGAAGAAATGTTGTACGCCACACGGAAACGGCTGTTAAAGAAGCGTGGAAAAGTGAAGTTAATGTCGACATAATATAGAAAATATAATACAGAAAATATAATTATATCCTTGGGAAATTCCAGTGGCTCGTCCACGGACCAGAGCTCAAATGGTTCAAATGGCTGTGAGCACTATGGGACTTAACATCTGAAGTCATCATTCCGCTAGTACTTAGAACTACTTAAACCTAAGTAACCTAAGGACATTACACACATCCATGCACGAGGCAGGATTCGAACCTGCGACCGTAGCAGTCGCGCGGTTCTTTGAAGCGCCTAGAATCGCTCGGCCACCGCGGCCGGCACCAGAGCTCAGATAACGACAGTGTCGAGGAAGAAAGTGATTAAGAACTAAGTGACATATACCATTTACCTTATTTTGTCATTATCTTTGTGTTTGTATTTCGTAGCTTTGATTGAATGGTGTCTGCTGCAGTTGCACAATAAGTCTCATCTCATTATTAAGGAATACTCATCTGCACAAATATGACAGTCTACATGCACCCTACAGTGATTGGTAAGTAATCTAGCAGTTTATATTATTTTAGCGTTTACTATATTAACATGAACGATTCAGATCCATTTTAACACTCCTGCTCATTGTAAGAGCAGTGCTCTTCCTGTTGCTTTTGTTCAGATATACAAATAATATGAACAGAGTATCATTATATAAACGGGAGTGTGTTTGTTAAACCACAAGCATATAACGATCCCGCAAAGCGAACTCAATGCCGCACATTAAAATGCGGCGTGAGAAGATAGCCCAACAAGGACCCGCACAGTTGTTGCTGCTACAGCCATAATGCGCGAGCCGGCAAACCGACAACAGACCCCCTTCCACGCTCAGCTGTGCTTCGCTGTCAACCACTTTGTTATTAAGATTCAGGTGTAGGCAAGACTGTGTGGCCACCTAGGACGGCAGAATTTTAGGGGCGGCTAAGGGAGGAAACAATTGACTTTAAATCAACCAGCTAAAAACTTGAGCAAACGAGAATGAAATGAAAGACAGGAAAAATTATAACTCCAAATTGTTTTAGAAAGCATACGGAACAGTTATTTAATAAGCCTTTGGTGTATGTGTTGTTCTTAGCGTAAGTTAGTTTAAGTCTAGGGACCGATCACCTCAGCAGTTTGGTCCCTTAGGAATTCACGCACATTCAACATTCAGTAAGCCTTTACTTACTTCGCGACAGGAAATACACTGCCTCTATGTACCTACCTAACTAAAGCAGCCGCTACTAAGCAAGAAGCGGAAACAAAAATGAGCTTGATTCATGTCTATCGAGCGCTAGTGGGGCACATGGGCTGGCTTACCAAAAACTAGCAATGAATTTATGAATTGTATCATTCTTGTCCAATAAACGTACGACGAATCTGAGTGATATTTTTCGGTTGATATCAGTATAAAATAAGAGTAAATTGCTATCATTCAGAGTATTACTTCTGATAAATTTTAAAATGTTATTCATAGTTTGGGGGGGGCAGCATAGAAAAAAAAGCTACATCTTGATTTTGTGCCGTAATTTCATCGTGATTGTGCGCAAAAAAAATAAATCTGAAGCCAAAAATTTATGGTACAGAAGAAGGAATATTCCAAGTCCAGCAGCTTTGCTTGAAGAAACAGATTAATGAAAAACTGTACTTACGAAGTTTTTTTTTAACTTAGGGTTTATTGTCCACTGTGAGCAACTCAGTCGCCTGTAAGCAGTCGCCAGTCCCTAATTTAGTACCACTGACTCCAGGGAAGGGAAAGAGCAAGTGCCTTTAGACAAACACAACATCCATGCTGCCAAACCGGGACCCATATCGGATGAATAATAAGAGTCCAGACGTTTTGACTACTGCGACACAGTGGCAGCTAATATAACTTGTAGATGAGCAAACATGATTTCATCAATGTATATTAGTCATAATCTGTTGTGCATTGTATTGCATTTTCTTTGTCTATGTTGTACGTAGCTCTGTATAGTATCCTGTCCTGCGTGATTAGTTTGTTGATTAGTCAGAAGATGAAGGCTGATTGTAATACAATGTAAATCTTTCAGGGGTGATTACTTGTTGTAATTATTCAATGTGGTTCCATGTACTTGTTTGTCGAATTTATTATGGGCTGATACTGTCATCTTGGTGCCCAATTATAAAGTCACAAGAAGTAGAAGGAAGAACACAATGTAATGTACAGTCGATATTGAGGTCGTCAGAGATTGAGTAGAAGTTGGGAATGTTTAGAGAATGCTTTTTTTTTAAGCTCTTGGAATGGATCGCACTATTGAATCGAGATTACCTCAGGGGGACAATCCCCATTGACCAATGTCGACACAAGCAGACATTCGGATTCTGGGGGACCTGCCAGAAAGTGTAAAAGGGAAGAATTGGACCTCCCAAGAATCTCAAAGAAGATTAAAACTAAACAGTCTTTCAGAATTGGAACCACAAACGTACAGCCAATGATTAAGACTGGTGAACTTAAACAGGTAATAGATGAGATGAAAGAGAAAAGCATTGCAACACTAGCGACGCAAGAAGCAAGATACACGAATGAGGATACAGTGGATTCAGAAGGCTTCTTACTACTGAAAGGGAAACCAGGAGTTAGAGTGGGAAAGGAAGTCGTGCACCGAGATGCTTTGGTACGGGGTTCATAGTAGACCAGAGATACGAGGATGGCATAACTGAAATAAAGAGCAGGTCAGAAAGGATATCAACACTGACATTTCAAGCAGGGAACAAAAACTATACAATAGTAAATGGACGTGCACCTAAAATGACAAGAACAGGAATGACAAGAAAGTTGCAGACAGTTTCTGGGAAGAGCTAGATGATACACTGGAAAACATACCATCCAGACATGTAAAGATACTCGTAGGATATTATAATGCACAGATTGAAAGAGAGAAGCAACATAAATGGTTAGTGGACGAGTACCCTGCACACCAGCAGACAAACAAAAATGGAGAAACACTAATTGAACTGTATTGAGAACACAAAATGAGATTGATGACAACACACTTCAGGGCCAAACCGAGTAATAAAAAAACATGGGCGAACTCATGCACACGCCTTTGGATCCCAAACATGGACAGACTGCCACTAACGAATAGAAGAACTGGAAACATGAAGATAGACACATTAAGACACAATCGATCCAGATATGGTGGTGGAACAAGGAATGTGAGGAAGCAGTAGAGACTCGCAAGGAAGCCTGGAGAGACTGGAGTAGCGAGAAGGACCCGGAAAAAGCAGAAGTTTTCTTAGGAGGAAGAAAGCAAGCGGCCTGAACGATAAAATGGACCAGAAGACAGAAGATGAAGCAGGAACTGGACGAGATTGAGACCGACTTCAGGAAAAACAACAGCAGACATTTTTTTCGGGAAATTCAAAAAGAGTCTGATTGGATGCAAGGGTAGAGACCTGTTTATAAGAGATAAGAAAGGGGAGCTGGCTGTTAGTGCGAAGGAGAATTGTAAGATTTTTGCAGAGTACTTTCGTGACCTGCTGAACTATGAACCACCTGAAGACGAGCAGGGATTGGGGACTGACACAGATGAAAGAGAGCCACGCCCTCCAACCAGGGATGAAGTCGCTCATGCCATAAGCGATCTAAAGAATGATAAGGCAACTGGAGAAGATGGTATAGCAGCCGATATGATAAAGTAGGGAGGCAACAAAGCAAAAAAGCAAAACAAAGCAATAGACAACATGACCAACATAATCCACCACATTTGGAGAACAAAGAAGTTACCAGAAGGGTGGAAGAATGCAATTGTAGTACCAATACATAAGAAGGGGGACAAGGGAAATGCAAACAACTACAGAGGAATATCGCTACTAGACGTCAGATACAAGATGCTGTCAAAACTCTTGCTCAAGAGAGTAGAAGAACAGGTAGAAAGTACAGTTGTCGACTACCAAGCGGGATTCGGGAAGGGAAGAGGATGTATAGAACAGATATCTATACTGAAGCAACTGATAGAACATAGGGCCTTAAAAACTAGACAGTATTAACCTTCGTGGACTTCACAAAGGCACATGACTCTATCGACAGAGAGACTCTTGTTAGGATCCTGAAGAACTGAGGACTAGATGGAACTACAGACTGACTGACAGACATAAAAGCAACGGTGAGATTCAGAGGAGCACTGTAAGAAGTATTTGAGATCAAGACTGGTGTTAAACAGGTAGATGGATTGTCACCATTGTTGTTCGATATAGCACTGAACGAAGTGATCAGGCAGTGGTGGAGAGCAATAAACGAGGAAATGAGAATACCAAAGACCCATGTGGTGTCAAAAAGTACAACAGGGCTGAAGTGGACTGCCTAGCCTTTCCAGACGACATAGCAATAGTAAGTGAGGCGGAAGAAGACGCAAAGACACAACTCGACAACTTAAGTAAGGTAGCCAGAAATGTGGGACTGTGGATTGCCTATAACAAGACAAAGACATTAAATACCACTGCAGACTGGGAAACACCGTAAGGCACTGTGCGAATGGTGGACAAATTTAAATACCTGGGAGAATTTGTAACAGGAAGGAACAGGAGCAAGGAGGGAATAACAGAGAGGATAAAGAAGATGAGATCAGACTTCTGTATGACGAGAGAGATTTACAATAAAAAGAATATATCCACAGAGGCAAAGATAAGCCACTACAAGGCAATGCAGTATTATATGCTGCTGAGACGATGACACTAGGAAGAAATGGGGCAGAACAACTAGAGAAAGAAGAGAGAAAAATACTGAGAAAAATACTAGGTCCCAAAAGAGTTGGAGAGAGATGGATGCGAAAAACTAGGGAACAATCGTACCGGGACATGAGAACAATATCTGGGGAAATCAGACTCAAAAGGGCAAGGTTTGCTGGACATGTAATTAGGATGAGTAGGGACAGAATGACGAAGAGAGTGTGGGAAACAACAGGGAGGACAAGGGAAAGACAGGAACCAAGTGGGTTGTTGAACTCCGGTAGGACTGATTGGATTTGGGGATCAAGTTCGAAGGAAAAGAAAATTGGAGGAACAAATATACACTGACTATCAACGACAGAGAAGAATACAGGAAAAGATTAGTGTGTCATCAGTGGAGCCGACAGAGAAAAGGACACTGATGATCTTGGAAGAAGAGTGAGAGAGAAGAAGAGAAAGAATAAAGAAGTTCTGGGAGAAGAAGAGGAAAAAGCAGTCCATGAATGGGCTACCCATGGTCCTACAGAGGCCGTAACGCAAGAAGAAGAAGTAGAATGAGGAAGGAAATCGATAGTGTCTGTTTCAAACGAAGCAACCCGCCATTTGCCTGGAGCGATTTAGGGAAGTCACAAAAAACCTACATCTAGATGGCGAGGGTGGATTTGAACCATTGTCCTTTCAAATATGAGTCCATCTTGCCAACGACTGCGCCACCTTTCTCCGTGACATTATAAGACAAAATGTAGCTCATCCCAGGTAACTTGTCACGGAGAAAGGTGGCGCAGTCGTTGGCAAGATGGACTCATATTTGAAAGGACAAGTGACTAAAGAAGAGGTGGAAATTAGTGTTCTAGCTAATGTTGCAGTTGATCGGCACATTAGCTCCATCGCAATCACACAAGGATGTGGCATGAGACAGGCATTTTTCATCAACGTGGGTTCCATCTCTCTCCATCAAGATCAAAATGGTTCAAATGGATCTGAGCACTATGGGACTTAACATCTGAGGTCACCAGTCCCCTAGAACTTGGAACTATTTAAACCTAACCAACCTAAGGACATCACACACATCAATGCCCGAGGCAGGATTCGAACCTGCGACCGTAGCGGTAGTGCGGTTCCAGACTGAAGCGCCTAGAACCGCTCGGTCGCACCGGCCGCTCTCCATCAATAGCTGCATGGAAATTATTGTGGGACTCGTGTCAACTTCTGTACATCGGCATTAAGACAGCATACTCCAGATGTCCCATGTAACCTGTTTAGTGATGAAGCCACATACATTCCTGGAAATGGAAAAAAGAACACATTGACACCGGTGTGTCAGACCCACCATACTTGCTCCGGACACTGCGAGAGGGCTGTACAAGCAATGATCACACGCACGGCACAGCGGACACACCAGGAACCGCGGTGTTGGCCGTCGAATGGCGCTAGCTGCGCAGCATTTGTGCACCGCCGCCGTCAGTGTCAGCCAGTTTGCCGTGGCATACGGAGCTCCATCGCAGTCTTTAACACTGGTAGCATGCCGCGACAGCGTGGACGTGAACCGTATGTGCAGTTGACGGACTTTGAGCGAGGGCGTATAGTGGGCATGCGGGAGGCCGGGTGGACGTACCGCCGAATTGCTCAACACGTGGGGCGTGAGGTCTCCACAGTACATCGATGTTGTCGCCAGTGGTCGGCGGAAGGTGCACGTGCCCGTCGACCTGGGACCGGACCGCAGCGACGCACGGATGCACGCCAAGACCGTAGGATCCTACGCAGTGCCGTAGGGGACCGCACCGCCACTTCCCAGCAAATTAGGGACACTGTTGCTCCTGGGGTATCGGCGAGGACCATTCGCAACCGTCTCCATGAAGCTGGGCTACGGTCCCGCACACCGTTAGGCCGTCTTCCGCTCACGCCCCAACATCGTGCAGCCCGCCTCCAGTGGTGTCGCGACAGGCGTGAATGGAGGGACGAATGGAGACGTGTCGTCTTCAGCGATGAGAGTCGCTTCTGCCTTGGTGCCAATGATGGTCGTATGCGTATTTGGCGCCGTGCAGGTGAGCGCCACAATCAGGACTGCATACAACCGAGGCACACAGGGCCAACACCCGGCATCATGGTGTGGGGAGCGATCTCCTACACTGGCCGTACACCACTGGTGATCGTCGAGGGGACACTGAATAGTGCACGGTACATCCAAACCGTCATCGAACCCATCGTTCTACCATTCCTAGACCGGCAAGGGAACTTGCTGTTCCAACAGGACAATGCACGTCCGCATGTATCCCGTGCCACCCAACGTGCTCTAGAAGGTGTAAGTCAACTACCCTGGCCAGCAAGATCTCCGGATCTGTCCCCCATTGAGCATGTTTGGGACTGGATGAAGCGTCGTCTCACGCGGTCTGCACGTCCAGCACGAACGCTGGTCCAACTGAGGCGCCAGGTGGAAATGGCATGGCAAGCCGTTCCACAGGACTACATCCAGCAACTCTACGATCGTCTCCATGGGAGAATAGCAGCCTGCATTGCTGCGAAAGGTGGATTTACACTGTACTAGTGCCGACATTGTGCATGCTCTGTTGCCTGTGTCTATGTGCCTGTGGTTCTGTCAGTGTGATCATGTGATGTATCTGACCCCAGGAATGTGTCAATAAAGTTTCCCCTTCCTGGGACAATGAATTCACGGTGTTCTTATTTCAATTTCCAGGAGTGTATGTCAGTCATGTCCAGGCAAACCACCAAAACATGCTCTGTTGGTCTGCTGACAGTCCCCATTGGCTTCATCAGGTCTAGTATCAGCTTCAATGGAGGGCAAACGTGCGGCGTTGGACAGTGGATCATCAGCTCATAGGCCTAATTTTCACTCACAGAACACTGAACGTAATAGACCACCTTGCACGAATGCTAGCAAATACCTCTGCAGACTAAGGAGAACTAGTGGTACCAAAGTGATTTTTGTCCAGCCCACACTACACGAAGTACTACAGCATGTCTTCACGAATTGTTTCCAGATCAGTGGACTGGACGCAGAGGACCTGTACCTTGGCCAGCCCATTCCCCAGATTTGACACCTGTGGTCTTTTTCAATGGGGAAAGCTGAAAGACGCTGTCTGTGAGGACATACAAATACACCTCATGATATGCAACGACATATTACTGCAGCCTGCTAGGATATGTCTGTTGAAATGCTAGCATGTGTACAACAGTCGTTCTATATCAGACTGGAAGCATGTACTGCTGCTGGTGGTGGTCATTTTGAACACAACCTGTGACGGCCAACTGTCGCTTTACTGCTCAGAATTCACATGACTGGTGTATGCACTTGTGTTACTCTTCACTGTGTGCTCCCACAGGTATTGTCCAAGTGTTGGGGTGGGAACTTTTCAAAATACGATATCTCGGTAACGAGTCGCACTAGAATCTTGCAACAAACACCGTTGACATTCTAATTTACACTACTTTTAGTTTGTTAATTCAATAGGTATTGTTCCATTCCATTTAAAAAGTGAATGGGTGCACAAAAATTAAAAATTCTGAATATTATTGTATTTCAGTCCTTTTATTAGCTAACAGTACGAGCCCCTGACTACTAACCTATTCTGTCAAAACCGCGCATCAGTAGCACTTTCCAGTTCTGCAATATTTGCGGTACATGTTTCAGGTGATTCATCTTGTGTATACGAATGTGTGTTAGAATGCGTTTTATGTTTCATGTGTTAAGGTTCTCCATTTTAAGCAAGAATTGTTATTTCTTTATCTGTGCAGAATATTGTTTACTTGTGCGTCAGCTAGCACAAGTCAATTTTGTTTTATGCTCTATGTTATCATATACTGACTAATAAAAGGATATTTAATATACCCACGCTTGCACAATCTCCAGCTAGACACCACTTCATCCAAACCCTGCAATACAGCTACCATGGTTGCGATGGCTACAAATTTAACACATTTACGGTTAGCTGCATACTGCTCAAAATAGCTACACCTTTCATTTTATTTTAGTCGTCTATCTTGTGGCTGGTTTGATGCGAATTCCTCTCCTGTTCCGACCTCTTTATCTCAATGAAGCACTTGCACCATACGTCCTCAATTATTTGCTGCATGTATTCCAGTCTCTGTCTTCCTCTATAGTTCTTATCCTCTACAGCTCCCTTTAGTACCAAGGAAGTTCTTCTGTGATGTCTTAAGCGATGTCCTACCATCCTTTCCCCTCTCCTTGTCAGTATTCTCCAAACATTCCTTTCCTCGCCAATTCTACAAAGAACCTCCTCATTCCTTACCTTATCAGTCAACCCAACTTTCTACATTCGTCTGTGACTCCACATCTCAAATGCTTCAATTCTCTTCTGTTCCGGTTTTCCAACAGCCCCTGTTTCACTACGATACAATGCTGTGCCCCAAACGCACATTCTCAGGAATTTATTCCCCAAATTAAGGTCTATATTTGATACTAGTACACTTCTCTTGGCCAGGAATGCTTGCTAGGAATGCCCTTTCTGACAGTGCAAGTCTGCTTTTGATGTCCTCCTTGGGCTCCGTCCAACATTGATTATTTTCCAGCCTGGATAGCAGAGTTACTTGACTTCCTCTACTTCGTGATCACCAATACTGATGTTAAGTTGCTCGATTTTTTCATTCCTACTACTTCATATTACTTTTGTGTTTCTTCGATTTACTCTCAATCCATTTTCTGTCATTAGACTGTTCATTCCACTCACCAAATCCTGTAACTATACTTCTCTTTCACTGAGAATAGTAATGCCTTCAGCGAATCTTACCATTTATATCTCTTCACCTTGAATTTTAACTCAATTCTGTAACCTATCTCTTATTTTAGCTATTGCTTCTTCGATGTATAGAATGAACAGTAGGGGCGAAAGACTACATGCTCGTTAATTGAAAGACTTCACCTCGTGCTCTTCCAGTCTTATTGTCCCCTCTTGGATCTTGTACATACTGTATATTATCCGTCTTTCCCTATAGTGTATCCCTGTTTTTCTCAGAATTTTGAATTTATTACACCATATAATATCGTCAAACGCTTTTTGTAAATGGGAAAATTATATGAACACGTATTGATTTTTCTTTAGTCTTGCTTCGATTATCATGTGCAACGACAGAATTGCCTTTTTTGTACCTTTACCTTTCCTAAACCCAAACAGATCGTAATCTAAAACATCCTCAATTTTATTTTACATTTTTCTATATACTATTTCATTCAGCAACTTGGATCGTGAACTGTTAAGCTGATTGTGCGACGGTTCTATCACTTCTTGGCTCTTATAATCTTCTGAATTGTGTGGACGATATTTTTCCTAACGTCAAGTGGTATATATCCAGACACACCAACGTGAGCAGCCGTTTTGTTGCACTTCCCCCAATGATTTTAGAAATTCTAATGGAATGTTATCTGTCCCTTCTGCCTTATTCGATGTTAAGCCTTCCAAAGCTCTTTCTAATTTTGATGCTACTGCTGGATCCCCTGTCTTTTCTATATCGACTCCTGTTTCTTCTTCTATCACGTCATCAGACAAGACTTTCCCGTCTTAGACACCTTAAATATACTCTTTCGATCCATACGCTCTCTCCTGTGGATTTGACAGTGGAGTTCCCACCGCACTCTTGAAGTTACTACCCTTGACTTTAATTTCACCGAAGGCTGTTCTGACTTTTCTGTATGCTGAGTCAGACTTTCTATCAATTATCTCTTTTTCGATATATTCACACTTTCCATGCAGCCTTTTCTCCTTAGCTTACCGCACTTCCTATTTATTTCATCCTTAATTATCTTGTATATCTGTATTTCTGAATTTCCCTGAACATTTTTGTGCTTCCTTCTTTCATCGATCAACTGAAGTGTGTAGCTGTTACCCGCAGTTTCTTTGTAGTTACGTTCTTTGTAACTATGTTTTTCTTTCCAAAATCTGTGATTGCCCCTGTTAGAGTTGTCCATTCTCTTCAACTGAACTGCATTTTGAGTTATTCCTTGCCGCACTGCCTATCGCCTCAGTGTACTTCAAGCTTATCTCTTCATTCCTTAGTGTTTCTGTATCCGACTTCTTTGCGCATTGATTCTTCCAGACTAATCTCTTAAACGTCAACATACTCTTCATCACTACCAAGTTATGATCTGAGTCTATATCTGGTCCTAGGTACGCCGTACAACCAAGTATCCTACTCCCGTTACACTGTTTTCTGGCGCTGTTGATATTACGCAATACTTACTTTGTACCTGACCAGAAACCATTGTCTGCTTTCCATTTCACTTCATTAATCCCCACTACATCTATATTGTGCCTTACCATTCTCTATTTCAGGCTTTCTAGCTTCCCTATCTCGCTGAAACTTCTGACATTCCTCGTTCGAACTCGTAGCACGTTATTCTTTCGTTTGTTATTCAGTATTTTTCTCATGGTCACCTCCCCCTTGGCAGTCCCCTCCTGGAGATCCAAATGGGAGAATAGTACGGAATCTTTTGCCAACAGAGAGACCATCACGACACTTTTTCCACTACAGGCCACACTATGTGTCTTTAATGCAGTGGTTTCCATTGTCTTCTGCATCTTCATGCCGTTAATCATTGCTGACTCTTCCACCTTTATGGGCTCTTTCTCACCCCAAGGGCTAAACAGTGTCCTGAAATTCTGTCCGCTAGTCCGCTCTCTTTTACAAGGCCGTTGGCGGAATGAAGATGACTTGTTATGCCAGGAGTGTTCGGCCGCCATTGTTAACGATTTTTATTCAAAATTGAAGTGATGGCGGGGTTCGAACCCGGGATCGAGGGCGTTTTGATTACTACCCCTAGACCAAGGGGCTATTTGGCTCTATCAACAACAGAAAATCTGGCAAATTAAGCCTATAATATGCTCTCAAAACTGCTCATGTTCCATCGTTTTAGGCTCCAAAATCAAAACCAACAAAAGCGTACGCATCATTGCCGGAAGATTATTTGCAATAACAGATGCTGCTGTCTTCATCGCAAACAACACTATCACCAAAATTCAGCGCGTTTTACATGGGATATAGTTAACTTAAAGGAAAACTGTAGTGTGCTTGTATAAGCTTACCCACAAAATGATAAAATACGAAATGAATCTATCTTCTGTTTGCGAAACGCACATGATAGTGCATACAGCAGCTGTATATATCACTGGATGTACATGCAAATTTATATCATTGTACGGTACACAATATAGAGAGACATCATAAATACTGAGTTCCGTAAAAATTAAACTGCAGGGCGAAATTCGCGAGAGATACATGTGAAATGTCGAAAACAGAAAACCTGGCAAAATTATCCAATAATGTCCTTTCAAATTGCTCTTGTTTTGTATATTATAAATACGAAGGTTTTTGAGTGTGTGTCAGTATGTTTGTTACTTGTTCGTGCTGAAACAGCCTGACGCATATGGATGAAATTTGGAATGGAAATAGCTTATATCCTGAATTAACACATAGGCTACCTTTTTTGAGGAACTACTCATACTTCATTAGTCCATTGTTTGAGAACGAGAGCACTTAGTATCAAACTTTGCACGTAATAGCAAGCCTTTACGAAACTTGTTCTTGCTGATTACCTCCCACAGAATAATGAAAGGAAAAAAATTATATCGCTGAATACATTTTCGCTGTTCAGGCAGTGAACCTGCCAGACTAACCATGACGTTTTAATTTATTATGTCTTTACTACTAACTTCATTCGTGCCACTTTTTGCATGCTATGTTCACATATACCAGTGAACATACCATCAAAATTATATCATTGTACGACACATAATTCAGGAGATGTGACGTCATAAACACTGAGCTGAGTGAAAAATTGCCGCATCATACATGACGTTCTAAAGTATTACTTTCTCACTACACATTTCACGAACAGCTACTGTATATATCACTTGGTGTACTTGCAAATTTATATCATTGTACGGCACACAATTGAGTTAGACCTCATGCACACTGAGCTGCGTGAAAATAAAACTGCAGGGCGAAATTTGCGAGGGATATAAGTGAAATATGTGTACAAATACGTGTGAAATATGTTGGATATCTGTGATATAGGTCTGATATGTGCGTAAATGGGCAAAGCCATGGGTAAAATCTCATGTCAAACCCTGGAACGATTTCAACCGCATCTGGTGCACATACCACAAGGGGAGGTAAAAAATTTTCCATTTGAGGGTGCTGCAGGACTCCGATGCGGGTATATAAGAATCGACATGTAGGCGAGGGATTAGTGTGGCGATCCTGTCTTTCGATGTGGTTGCGGTAAATACGGAAGCGTGGACTATGATCATGTATTACCAAATGCACCCAAACAGGACCAACGTGCTGTTATTCTTTTCTTGGCTGCCAAAAGACAAACAATGGTCGACATCCATCGGAGGATGAACAATGCGTGTGAGGCAGCACATGTACCTAAAGCGACCATTATGGAATAGTGTGTCAAGTACCGTGTTGTTTCATGAAATGTGTACCCCACATCGGAAATATCTCAACACAGAAGTTATTCCAACTGAAGTGGGAGACGCTCGAGCAACTCTCGTCGTGACCTCTCCCCATGCAATTACCACTCCTTCAGTCCCTTAAAGAAGGCCTTGATAGGTCGACGATTCCTGTCAGACGATGATGTGCAGCAGGGCGTTCCGGACTTCTTCATGCAGCAAGATACGGTGTTTTACCAAGGTGTAGTTTTCAAAGCCGTGCATCGGTGGGATGATTGCCTCAGTGGTCACGGCGATTTTACCTTATTGGCATACTGATTCCGGAGTGTAGGCCTTCGAGGAGAAACTTTTTGATCGCTCCTTGTAGTTAGGTTCTGAAAATAAATACTGTGAAGGCAACAGCCAAGAGCCTTCTGTTGGGGTGGAGAGAGAATAGGGGACGTGAGGATGACAAAGAGGGAGAAGGTTCAAATGGACACAGGTAGGGGATGTAGCAGATGGACAGAGGGAGGGTGGCGGAGTAATTGAATAGAGAGAGGAGCGGGACAAAATTGACAGAGGAAGCGAACAGGAGAAGATGGACTGGGAGGAGGGAGAGGAGAAGATGGCCAGAGAAAGAAAAGAGGAGATATGGGCAGAGAGTGAATGAGGGGTGGAGGAGGTGGCAGCAACAAAGGTCAGGGAGAGATGGACAGAGAGAGGGAGAAGGAGCTGATGCACACAGTTAAGGGGGAGTGGGAGATGGACAGAGGGTGAAGGAGGAAGTAAACAGAGAGAGTGGCAGGAGAAAATGGACAGAGAAAAGGAAGAGGAGGAGATGGGCAGTGAGAGGGTAGAGGAGAAGATAGAGAAAGGAAAGAGAAGAAGGGGGAGGAGAAATAGATCGAGAAATAAATAGGAAGAGGTAGAGGAGAGGGGAGAGGAGGAGATGGACAGAGAGAGAGGAGGAGGAGAAGTCGAACAAAGGAAGAGGAGAGGAGATGGACAAAGAGGGGTGGGGAGATCGACAGAGAGTGGAGTGGAGGAGGTGGATGGAGAGAGGGGGGCAGGAGGAGATGGACTAGAAGAAGATTGGGTTAAATACATACGTTGGCAACGTCGTTTACTCAGCTACCTCTGCATACATGCAGAGAACAACATGTCTCGGAACGTTGTTTACAGTGAGATATTGCAGTAGATTTCCGGCTCTTGACATACACCAAGAAAATTATGATCCTTCCTGTACTAAACAAGTCTGTCGTGATACTATTTACTCCCATTTCTGGCAAATTTTGTAATTCGCTACTCGTTCGCGTAAAGATGCTTTCCGTTAACATGAGTTTTGTCAACTTCCAAATTTTGTGGTTCTTTTCTTTTCTTTTCTTTTCTTTTCTTTTCTTCGACATCGCTGGATTTGCTGGGCGGCACATGGCTCGTGCCGCAAGAGTTCTAAGACACAACTTATGTGACCTCCCTACGTCGGTACGCTCAACATGGTATGTGGGTAAATACGAAGTTCGCAACGAACCAACGGCGGCATGCGATTCATTTGGCAGACACTCCATTATATTTAAGCTGTGCAACAGACACTGATGAACAACGTTTAGCATGTAGTGGGGCGGCTCCGGTGTGGCACTTGGCACAACAGATATTGGCGTTTCTGTTACGCACCGCCCCACACACAAGTTCATCGGCACACTTCTCCCCCCCCCCCCCTCTCCCTCACCCCAAGAATCTTACTTTCTGGTCCATAAAACAAGTGCAGTGACATGGGTACGGGGAATGGTTGTGGGCTACGTCTACAACGAATAGCCAAAGGACGAAATGGACTTTTGGCATTTTCTCCTGGATGGACACGCGAAACTGCAACAGCATAAGAAATATAGGCAAGACTTCGCTAATTATCTGCGGCGGACATTTGCCGACCCGCGGGCTAGATGGGGTGTGACGGGTGGGAGATGAGAAAGACGAAGTAAGACAAGACAGACATCGATCACACTTAAAGGAACCTTAGTTATTTTCGAGAAGACGACCCAGTTTTACGCCAAAGTCTGGAGAACAGATCGATAGATGGCTCTTTTGCTCTATCGGCCGTCGGGTGGTGATCAGGTGTCGCCCCCGACTTGAATTTCATTTCATTGCCAGAGGAGCATGTTTCTTTTGTATTTTTACTATCAGCGATGGCGTCATGTCATTTTCATTTGGATATTTTCAGTTTTATTCATTTCCTTACTTAATTAATTTAAGCAACTATTTGTCAAAATATGGACATGGTAGACAAAAAAAGTTGGTAGAGCACTTGCCCGCGAAAGTTAAAAAAAGATGGTAGAGCACTTGCAACAAAAAAAGTCGGATAAGACATCTGCCATATAAGCAGGTGATCCCTGGTTCGAGTCCCGGTCGTCTTAAAAAAAAGTCGGTACAGCACTTGTCCGCGAAAGGCAAAGGTCCCGAGTTCGAGTCTCGGTCCGGTACACAGTTTTAATCTGCCAGGAAGTTTCACATCAGCACACACACCGTTGCAAAGTGAAAATCTCATTTTGGGGGAATATGCACTGTTGTTGTAAATGCAACACAGGTACAAAGATAAATGGCTATAAAAACTCAATTTAAATGCAATTACTCTGCAAGGAGCCACCCGATATCACAGGTACATCACCAAAATACTCAGAAAACATCCCTCAACAAACTCTCAAAGTTGGTGCTTTTCGGGTTCATCCCTCCCGTGCATTCCACCTCCAGTCGTACAAACACAGGGAAGGCTACTCTTTGGATGTTCGTTTTTGTAAGGAACAACTTCCGGCTCGAATAATAGACGAGGGATCGAATAATAGACGATAATATCCATAGCTCGCTGTTTCGAATCCATCCAGCAAAAATATTTTTACTTATTTTTAAAACAAATAGACAGTCCTGCTGTTGTTGTTGTTGTGGTCTTCAGTCCTGAGACTGGTTTGATGCAGCTCTCCATGCTACTCTATCCTGTGCAAGCTTCTTCATCTCCCAGTACCTACTGCAACCTACATCCTTCTGAATCTGCTTAGTGTATTCATCTCTTGGTCTCCCCCTACGATTTTTACCCTCCACGCTGCCCTCCAATACTAAATTGGTGATCCCTTGATGCCTCAGAACATGTCCTACCAACCGATCCCTTCTTCTGGTCAAGTTGTGCCACAAACTTCTCTTCTCCCCAATCCTATTCAATACTTCCTCATTAGTTATGTGATCTACCCATCTAATCTTCAGCATTCTTCTGTAGCACCACATTTCGAAAGCTTCTATTCTCTTCTTGTCCAAACTATTTACCGTCCATGTTTCACTTCCATACATGGCTACACTCCATCAAATACTTTCAGAAATGACTTCCTGACACTTAAATCTATACTCGATGTTAACAAATTTCTCTTCTTTAGAAACGCTTTCCTTGCCATTGCCAGTTTACATTTTATATCCTCTCTACTTCGACCACCATCAGTTATTTTGCTCCCCAAATAGCAAAACTCCTTTACTACTTTAAGTGTCTCATTTCCTAATCTAATACCCTCAACATCACCCGACTTAATTCGACTACATTCCATTATCCTCGTTTTGCTTTTGTTGATGTTCATCTTATATCCTCCTTTCAAGTCACTGTGCATGCCGATCAACTGCTCTTCCAAGTCCTTTGCTGTCTCTGACAGAATTACAATGTCATCGGCGAACCTCAAGGTTTTTACTTCTTCTCCATGAATTTTAATACCTACTCCGAATTTTTCTTTTGTTTCCTTTACTGCTTGCTCAATATACGGATTGAATAACATCGGGGAGAGGCTACAACCCTGTCTTACTCCCTTCCCAACCACTGCTTCCCTTTCATGTCCCTCGACTCTTATAACTGCCATCTGGTTTCTGTACAAATTGTAAATAGCCTTTCGCTCCCTGTATTTTACCCCTGCCACCTTTAGAATTTGAAAGAGAGTATTCCAGTCATCATTGTCAAAAGCTTTCTCTAAGTCTACAAATGCTAGAAACGTAGGTTTGCCTTTCCTTAATCTTTCTTCTAAGATAAGCCGTAAGGTCAGTATTGCCTCACGTGTTCCAGTATTTCTACGGAATCCAAACTGATCTTCCCCGAGGTCGGCTTCTACTAGTTTTTCCATTCGTCTGTATAGAATTCGTGTTAGTATTTTGCAGCTGTGGCTTGTTAAACTGATTGTTCGGTAATTTTCACATCTGTCAACACCTGCTTTCTTTGGGATTGGAATTATTATATTCTTCTTGAAGTCTGAGGGTATTTCGCCTGTTTCATACATCTTGCTCACCAGATGGTAGAGTTTTGTCAGGACTGGCTCTCCCAAGGCCGTCAGTAGTTCTAATGGAATGTTGTCTACTCCCGGGGCCTTGTTTCGACTCAGGTCTTTCAGTGCTCTGTCAAACTCTTCACGCAGTATCGTATCTCCCATTTCATCTTCATCTACATCCTCTTCCATTTCCATAATATTGTCCTCAAGTACATCGCCCTTGTATAGACCATCTATATACTCCTTCCACCTTTCTGCTTTCCCTTCTTTGCTTAGAACTGGGTTTCCATCTGAGCTATTAATATTCATACAAGTGGTTCTCTGTTCTCCAAAGGTCTCTTTAATTTTCCTGTAGGCAGTATCTATCTTACCCCTCGTGAGATAAGCCTCTACATCCTTACATTTGTCCTCTAGCCATCCCTGCTTAGCCATTTTGCACATCCTGTCGATCTCATTTTTGAGACGTTGGTATTCCATTTTGCCTGCTTCATTTACTGCATTTTTGTATTTTCTCCTTTCATCAGTTAAATTTAGTATTTCTTCTGTTACCCAAGGATTTCTACTAGCCCTCGTCTTTTTACCTACTTGATCCTCTGCTGCCTTCACTACTTCATCCCTCAAAGCTACCCATTGTTCTTCTACTGTATTTCTTTCCCCTATTCCTGTCAATTGTTCCCTTATGCTCTCCCTGAAACTCTGTACAACCTCTGGTTCTTTCAGTTTATCCAGGTCCCATCTCCTTAAATTCCCAGCTTTTTGCAGTTTCTTCAGTTTTAATCTACAGGTCATAACCAATAGATTGTGGTCAGAGTCCAAATCTGCCCCTGGAAATGTCTTACAATTTAAAACCTGGTTCCTAAATCTCTGTCTTACCATTATATAATCTATCTGATACCTTTTAGTATCTCCAGGGTTCTTCCATGTATACAACCTTCTATCATGATTCTTAAACCAAGTGTTAGCTATGCAAAATTCTACCAGGCGGCTTCCTCTTTCATGTCTTAACCCCAATCCATATTCACCTACTACGTTTCCTTCTCTCTCTTTTCCTACACTAGAATTCCAGTCACCCATGACTATTAAATTTTCGTCTCCCTTCACTATCTGAATAATTTCTTTTATATCATCATACATTTCTTCAATTTCTTCGTCATCTGCAGAGCTAGTTGGCATATAAACTTGTACTACTGTAGTAGGCGTGGGCTTCGTATCTATCTTGGCCACAATAATGCGTTCACTATGCTGTTTGTAGTAGCTTACCCGCATTCCTGTTTTCCTATTCATTATTAAACCTACTCCTGCATTACCCCTATTTGACTTTGTGTTTATAACCCTGTAGTCACCTGACCAGCAGTCTTGTTCCTCCTGCCACCGAACTTCACTAATTCCCACTATATCTAACTTTAACCTATCCATTTCCCTTTTTAAATTTTCTAACCTACCTGCCCGATTAAGGGATCTGACATTCCACGCTCCGATCCGTAGAACGCCAGTTTTCTTTCTCCTGATAACGACATCCTTTTGAGTAGTCCCCGCCCGGAGATCCAAATGGGGGACTATTTTACCTCCGGAATATTTTACCCAAGAGGACGCCATCATCATTTAATCATACAGTAAAGCTGCATGCCCTCGGGAAAAATTACGGCCGTAGTTTCCCCCTGCTTTCAGACGTTCGTAGTACCAGCACAGCAAGGCCGTTTTGGTTATTGTTACAAGGCCAGATCAGTCAATCATCCAGACTGTTGCCCTTGCAACTACTGAAAAGGCTGCTGCCCCTCTTCAGGAACCACACGTTTGTCTGGCCTCTCAACAGATACCCCTCCGTTGTGGTTGTACCTACGGTACGGCTATCTGTATCGCTGAGGCACGCAAGCCTCCCCACCAACGGCAAGGTCCATGGTTCACGGGGGGTATGCTGTATGAAAATCAAATCGCAACTACAAAACTTCATCACACCGATTAGAAACAGAATATTATTATATTTTCATGGCGTCCAGATGCTCTTACATTTACAATAGCTGTCCACACACGTACAGTTAAAAAAGATATTTCGTAGGTAATTGAACACACACTTTTTACTTTTATTAAAAAATATTTTTTTTTTATCTTCGTACTGTCCAGCCTTTAAGTTAAAGCTTTTGAAGCTCCATCATCTTACATACATGAAGTTAAGTTTGCTTCAGACATTGACGTTAGTTTATAATTACGAATAGCACAGCCCTTATACCGTTTGCGTTATCTACATGTTGTACATATCTCTCCGTGCATAATACCTACTCGTCCTACGCCTCGTTGTATTTTGAGAACACGGTGATTTCTTCACTACTACCAAAGTTTTCCTAATCAGGTAATTGTTTGAGAGCAAAGTAAATTTATTTATTCTGAGTTGACCATTTCTCAGACTAACGTTAATGTGAAGCTAGATATAATACATCCCAACATCGCAACAACTGCTACAATGAATTCTTGCTAACGCTGTTTTCGTTGTTGGCGTAAAAATTTTAAAAATGTATGACCCTTGCAGGATGTGAACCACTGTCGTTCCTGTTCGCAGTCTCAGGCGCCATGCGTTGGGTCACATACCACGTGCTACTGGGGGCACAACTGTCGAGTGTCTTGTATAGTGGAAATCAGAGCTAAGATTTGCCAAGAACAATTTTATTGTATGTAAATTGAAAGGGATCTCTCCTATCAGATGCAGCGGTACAGTAAGCAGAACCAGCAGCGACGAGCGAAAATGTGTACAGGGCCAGGATTCGAACCCAGCATTTCCTGCTTACTAGGCAGGTGCGGTAAGCACTACGCCATCCCGGACACCGTATTACCGCCACTGCACGGACTATCTCGCTACGCCTCACGGCCGGTCCAGACTCCAATCGAGCGCCGCTTATCCACACTTCCTGTCCATTATACTCCTGTTCGCTGCTTAGAGATTCCCACAGGAGGTCAGACGTACTTGTGCATTCGCAACGAAGAAAGTGGATCCAATGCCCAACCAGCCTTTTCAATTATTTAGCCGGCCGCGGTGGCCAAGCGGTTCTAGGCGCCTCAGTCCGGAACCGCGCGACTGCTACGGTCGCAGGTTCGAATCCTGCCTCGGGCATGGATGTGTGTGATGTCCTTAGGTTAGTTAGGTTTAAGTAGTTCTAAGTTCTAGGGGACTGATGACCTCAGATGTTAAGTCCCTTAGTGCTCAGAGCCATTTGAACCATTTTTCAATTATTTAAATGTGTAGTATCTGTTCCCTCGAAAGAACAGATATCACGCAGATCCACTGTTTGTAGATTGAAGTTACGTACAGTGTTTCACGGCTTCTGGATCTGCGTGGTGTCTGTTATTTCGAGGGAATAGACACTACGCATTTAAATAAATAATTTTATTGTGCTTTGGGTGGCATTTCACGACTGATAGTCGACAACCTAGATATAAGATAAAGACTCATTTGCTACAGTTCTGCAGTTCCTTAGGTTTTGAGCGAGTAATGATATTGCAGGGAAAATAATGTCCGTCCTTGCAAATATCGCCGCTCTAAATGAGTGGAGCACGAAAGCATCAATTTTCTTAATGTTTCCACCATCAACTTCACGAAATTCCTATTTGTTGGTATCAAAAAGTCGTTAATGCGTTTCCTATCACTAAATAGCTAATCTATTTGCAGAAAAAGTATGTAACAAGCTATTAACTTCGGCTAACACTCCTTAACACACGTGTAGCCTCGTCTTACCCATAGTCTGTCGCGTCACCAGAGCTCCAGAGAATAATACAGATTTTTCGATCTCGTGACCAAATCTTGATATTAAATGATTTTAAGCTTTAATTACATAAAAAGTTACAGATTTTTGTGACAATATTGACTCTAAATGCGTGTTGAATATTATAAACACTCAGAATAACAACAGTCCCAACCATATTTTTACGATTCGAAAATAGCCTACTGCCGCTTAACTAAACATCCAATGTAGGTTTCCGTCACAAATCCACTGATGGCATCAGATAGTAGTGACATAGATCTCGCCGCGACTGAAGATGTAGTTGGATTGCCTGAATGCGAAAGTGATACTGAATGTGATCCAGTAGATGTGCATACTGTTCTGTTTCACTTTGCTTTGACTAATTAACTGAAATCCCACACCTGCACTTCGAAGCCTGAACAGCTGTGCAATACTATCAGGTCAGCAGAAACAGTTAGTTGTTCGTATGGCGTAATTATTGTAAACAAAGGGAAATACTGCTGAAGTATGTCTGCTCTCTTCTGGTCCTGTTTTACAGGGTGTTTCGAAAAGGGCTTTACAACTTCGAAAATTCATATAAATTGTAGTGTCAATTTGTAGGGAAACATCAAGTTTTGTCTCACGTAGTTCGCTAATGCTGAATCGCACCGTAAGGAGAGCTGGCAGCAGTTGCGTTTACGACGGCTGCCTGCACTGTACCCGAGCGTGTTAGCTGTATGTTTCGGTTTGAAGAATCGAAGTCGGCGACAACAGATCAGCGTAATTTCTACGCTAAAGATACTCCTAGTAGGCCTATAATTTATGAGTGTCAAAATGTTTTATAGATACAAGGTGCTCGGTAAGATATGGGAAATCTTCAGGTCACCCAAGCACATCTGACGACGTAGTTGAGAGAGTGAGACAACGTTTTGTGAACAGCCGTATGAAACCGACCCGTCGTGCATCTCGCAAACTGCAAATCCCGAATACGACTGTTTGGCGTGTGCTGAGAAACCGTTTGCATTTGAAACTGTACAGATTAACGATCGCACAAGCAGTAAAAGGCACTGATAAAATTTGTCACAGGAATTTCTGTGCGGGTATGTTAAATCGATTACATGAGGATTTGGACAAAATCATCTTTTCTCACAAGTGGACTTTTCAGTTGAGTGGAAGGGTTAACACACATAACTGTAGGAATTGGGGCAATGAAAATCCACATCAAACATTGCAACATGTTCGTGATACCTCTAAACCGAACTTTTTGTGCACTGAGCAAGAACAAAGTGTATGCCCCCTTTTTTTCTTGAGAGAACCATCAATGGGATAGTATACCTATACACTTTTTGATACCACAGATCAATGAGGATAATCAAGAACGAAATGTTTACTTCATGCAAGATGGTGCACCACCCCACTACCTGGCCGAAGTCAGGGTTTTTCTCAGTGACCGCCTTCAGGTCAATGGAGTGGCCTTGATGAGCCAATTGCAAGGCTCCCACTTTCTCCAGATCTGAAACCACTCTCAACCAGAACTTAGAGCAAGAATTTATGCCACCACTGAGCAAATTACACCTTCAATGCTACAGCGAGTCTGGGAATAATTGACTTCCCATGGGATGTGTGTAGGAAAACCAACGGAAGCCGCATACCACATCTTTAGTTTAAGGTAACAAAAAAAAAAAAAAAAAAAAAAAGAAACTTGACGTGTTTCCCTACAACTTAACACTAAACCCAGCTCTATATCTTCTTTCAATAAATTTATACGATTTTTTAAACTTGTAAAGTCATTTTTGCAACACCCTGTATAGATATTTTGTTTCTTTGCGTTACCAAAATTTCTCCTTCATACATTGAACAGATCATCATTCAAATGTCTCTTACGGTAAGAAGCGTAGTTTTCCATTACAATGGCTCATATGATTGTGTTTGGTATTAGCGATGTATATTCTAACCACCTTTCTGTGCGGTTTTGAGCTTTCGAAGTTACGTACTTCTCTTGCATGATCAGACACACAAGTGATTCGTAAGCAGTCACATTTGTAGACTGTGGGCATTTTCCCAGAATCCTGCCAGCGACCTACCTTACACAGATTAATCATTCAATTTCATATCTGTGCAAACTGTTGCATATAGTTGTTTCTACAATTCGACCAATTCCGAGCATGTAGTGTACTTCTTGACAGTTTTACATTTTCCGCATGCCGCCTAAACGGTGTCGCAGTTTCAATGGGCAGTAATGCATTTTCCAACCCAGAAAAAACCAATGCGTATGTTACCTGCAATTACAAGACACAGGGTTTTGGGAACAAATATTGAAAAACCGCGAGAAATGCTGTTTTGTATTTCGCCACGAATGGCACCTGTCTGATCCCCTCAATACTCTTCAAGTGTCAATTGTGGTCAGAAAAGTGTTCTGTGTATTTGTAAGTGCATTATGTCCGAGTTAGTGAATTCAGACGTCGGCAAATTGTTGGTTCTCTTATAGCAGGTGCTTCCGTAACCAAGGCAGCCGAAGTGTTCGATGTTTCAAGAGGTACCGTATCGAAGATATCTACCGCTTACGGAGAAAATGGAGAAACATCATCACCCTAAGTCAGGCCGCCCACGGAAGTGTGTCTTAAGTGAGCATGACAAACGATGGTTGAAGAAGATTGTGACGAAAACTAAGCGGAAGACAGGTGCAAAAGTCACTGCAGAACTGAATGTTGCACACGTGAACCCTGTCAGCATCAAAAACACAGAAGGGAGCACCGTAAGCTTGGATTTGCATGGCGAGCTGGAATAGCAAAGCAACACACCGGTTATGCAAATGCCCGTAACAGAAAAACGTGCCGCTGAAACCATAAAACCTGGACTATGGAGCAATGGAAGAATGTCATTTACTCTAATGAGTCTTATTTCACACCGTTTACAACTTCTGGCATGTTTACGTCCGTAGAGTGAAACATGGCGTTGGTTCGGTAATGATTTGGGCAGCCACATCGTGGTATTCCATGGGCCCCACATGTATTTCGCAAGGACGCATCACTGCCAAAGGTTATTTGACCATTTTGGCTCACCAGGTCCATCCCATGGCCCAACGTCTGTTCCGCAATTGTGATGCTGAGTGTGGTCTTGGCTCAAGGCGAGATGACTCTGTTGACACAGCTCGCATCGTGAACCGACAATGAACTGCCTCATCTCCCTTGAGCACCACAACATTATTAAGCCTTTGTCACCTACTTTGGAGAGGCAGGTGCGCGATCACTGCCCACCTCTATAGTGTTACCTGAAACTGACACTGTTTTGCATACCCATCTTTATCCGTTCCAAGATGACTGGAAGCTGTTTTTAGTGCCAATGGTTTTCCTACACCGTTTTTGTTCCGGAGTAACCACAAGCGCCGGCACGAAGGTCAATAATGCAAGAGGAGAGAAGACTGTGAGAGGACGTCAGCCAATAGCACGCTGACTACGTCACCACGACAGGAGCGGCCTCTATAAAAAGAGAATATACAGGGTGTTTCAAAAATGACCGGTGTATTTGAAACGGCAATAAAAACTAAACGAACAGCGATAGAAATACACCGTTTGTTGCAATATGCTTGGGACAACAGTACATTTTCAGGCAGACAAACTTTCGAAATTACAGTAGTTACAATTTCAACAACAGATGGCGCTGCGGTCTGGGAAACTTTATAGTACGATATTTTCCACATATCCACCATGCGTAGCAATAATATGGCGTAGTCTCTGAATGAAATTACCCGAAACCTTTGACAACGTGTCTGGCGGAATGGCTTCACATGCAGATGCGATGTACTGCCTCAGCTGTTCAATTGTTTCTGGAGTCTGGCGGTACACCTGGTCTTTCAAGTGTCCCCACATAAAGAAGTCACAGGGGTTCATGTCTGGCGAATAGGGAGGCCAATCCACGCCGCCTCCTGTATGTTTCGGATAGCCCAAAGCAATCACACGATCATCGAAATATTCATTCAGGAAGTTAAAGACGTCGGCCGTGCGATGTGGCCGGGCACCATCTTGCATAAACCATGAGGTGTTCGCAGTGTCGTCTAAGGCAGTTTGTACCGCCACAAATTCACGAAGAATGTCCAGATAGCGTGATGCAGTAATCGTTTCGGATCTGAAAAATGGGCCAATGATTCCTTTGGAAGAAATGGCGGCCCAGACCTGTACTTTTTGAGGATGCAGGGACGATGGGACTGCAACATGGGGCTTTTCGGTTCCCCATATGCGCCAGTTCTGTTTATTGACGAAGCCGTCCAGGTAAAAATAAGCTTCGTCAGTAAACCAAATGCTGCCCACATGCATATCGCCGTCATCAATCCTGTGCGCTATATCGTTAGCGAATGTCTCTCGTGCAGCAATGGTAGCGGCGCTGAGGGGTTGCCGCATTTGAATTTTGTATGGATAGAGGTGTAAACTCTGGCGCATGAGACGATACATGGACGTTGGCGTCATTTGGACCGCAGCTGCAACACGGCGAACGGAAACCCGAGGCCGCTGTTGGATCACCTGCTGCACTAGCTGCGCGTTGCCCTCTGTGGTTGCCGTACGCTGTCGCCCTACCTTTCCAGCACGTTCATCCGTCACGTTCCCAGTCCGTTGAAATTTTTCTAACAGATCCTTTATTGTATCGCTTTTCGGTCCTTTGGTTACATTAAACGTCCGTTGAAAACTTCGTCTTGTTGCAACAACACTGTGTTCTAGGCGGTGGAATTCCAACACCAGAAAAATCCTCTGTTCTAAGGAATAAACCATGTTGTCTACAGCACACTTGCACGTTGTGAACAGCACACGCTTACAGCAGAAAGACTACGTACAGAATGGAGCACCCACAGACTGCGTTGTCTTCTATATCTTTCACATCACTTGCAGCGCCATCTGTTGTTGAAAATTGTAACTACTGTAATTTCGAAAGTTTGTCCGCCTGAAAATGTACTGTTGTCCCAAGCATATTGCAACAAACGGTGTATTTCTATCGCTGCTCGTTTAGTTTTTATTGCCGTTTCAAATATACCGGTCATTTTTGATACACCCTGTAAGCGCTGCTCCTGTCAGACTCGACCGAACATTAAAAGACGAACATTAGCAGAGGCACTAGCAGAGAGACCTGGATGAGCAGTGAAACACACATCAAAACAAGTTTTGCATCACCTCGGTAACGGAACCTGTACAGAAAATTGGAATACAGATCAACATAAACATCATTTCCACCCATTTTATTGCTCATGAAAACCACACATTGCATGTTGTGCCATTGCCGGCCGGTGTGGCCGAGCGGTTCTAGGCGCTTCAGTCCGGAACCGCGCTGCTGCTACGGTCGCAGGTTCGAATCCTGCCTCGGGCATGGATGTGTTTGTTGTCCTTAGGTTCGTTAGGTTTAAGTAGTTCTAAGTTCTAGGGGACTGATGACCTCAGATGTTAAGTCCCATAGTGCTCAGAGCCATTTGAACCATTTTTTTGTTGTACCATTGTACAGCGAGACCTTCAGAGATGGTGGTCCAGATTGCTGTACACACAGATACCTCTAATACCCATTAGCACGTCCTCTTGCACTGATGCATGCCTATATTCGTCGTGGCATACTATCTACAAGTTCATCAATGTACTGCTGGTTCCGATTGTCCCTCTCCTCAACGGCGATTCGGCGTGGATCCCTCAGAGTGCTTGATGGGTCACGTAGTCCATAAACAGCCGTTATCAACCTATCCCAGGCATGTTCGATAGGGTTCATGTCTGGAGAACATGCTGGCCACTCTAGTCGAGCTATGCCGTTATCCTGAAGGAACTCATTCACAAGATGTGCACGATGAGGGCGCGAATTGTCGTCCTTGTAGACGAATGCCTCGCCAATATGCTGCTTATATGGTTGCACTATCTGTCGGAGGATGGCATTCAAATCTCGTACAGCCGTTACGGCGCCTTCCACGACCACCAGCGGTGTACGTCGGCCCCACATAATGCCACCCCAAAACAGCAGGGAACCTCCACCTTGCTGCACTCTCTGGACAGTGTGTCTAAGGCTTTCAACCTGACCGGGTTGCCTCTAAACACGTCTCCGACGATTGTTTGGTTGAAGGCATATCCACCACTCATCGGTGAAGAGTACGTGATGCCAATCCTGGGCGGTCCATTCGGTATGTTGTTGGGCCCATCTGTACCGCACTGCATGGTGTCGTAGTTGCAAAGATGGAGCTCGTCATGGATGTCGGGAGTGAAGTCGCGCATCATGCAGCCTACTGCACACAGTTTGAGTCGTAACACGACGTCCTGTGGCTGCACAAAAAGCATTATTCAACATGGTGGCTTGCTATCACGCTTCCTCTGAGCCATAGGTAGTAGTCATCCACTGCAGTAGTAGCCCTCGGGCGGCCTGAGCGAGGCATGTCATCGACGGTTCCTGTCTCTCCGTATCTCCTCCATGTCCGAACAACATCGCTTTGGTTCACGCCTGAACACTTCCCTTTTTGAGTGCCCTTCCTGGCATAAAGTAACGATACGGTCGCAATCGAACCGCGGTACTGACCATCTAGGCATGGTTGAAGTAAGACAACACGAGCCGTATACCTCCCTCATGGTGGAATGACTGGAACTGATCGGCTGTCGGACCTCTCCGTCTAATAGCCACTGCTCATCCAGGGTTGTTTACATCTTTGGGCGGGTTTAGTGACATCTCTGAACAGTCTACGGGACTGTGTCTTTGTTACAATGCCCACAGTCAACGTCTGTTTTCAGGAGTTCTGGGAACCAGGGTGATGCAAAACTTTTTTTGATGAGCAAGTGTGAACAACTTGCAAGAACATCGTATTAGCAAAGGACTTTGATTAGCTGGTTGCCACCCATCACTTGCGACACCATCGTAAATCAAAGTTAAGTATTGTCAGTTTACTTTATTGTAATAAAAACCATTAATGTGATTTACTTGAACTGTTGTATAGCTGTACGAGAAGGCAGCATTCTTTAGGCGAATGGGAAGGTCCCCACACTTATAATTATAGTAATGTGTTGTGTTTGTGGTGTTTCTGTGGTGTCACCGCCAGACACCACAATTGCTAGGTGGTAGCCTTTAAATCGGCCGCGGTCCGTTAGTATACGTCGGACCCGCGTGTCGCCACTATCAGTGAATGCAGACCGAGCGCCGCCACACGGCAGGTCTAGAGACACTTCCTAGCAATCCCCAACAAGAGCCGCAGAGTTTATGGAGAATGTTGTTTCTGGTTTTGAGCTTAGTAGATGTTTGTGACTCGCGCCAGTTGCACAACCGACTTTGCTAGCGATTGTTCACTGAAAAAATACGCTCTCATTTGCCGAGACGATAGTTAGCATAGCCTTCAGCTATGTCATTTGCTACGACCTATCAAGGCGCCATTAGCAGTTACTATTGATACTGAATCATGTACCGTCAAGAGCGACGTTCACCATTAACGGATTAAAGTTAAGTATTCCACCAGCTACGTCCGTTTTTTTCTAAATTGTAATTTCCTTGTCCTGTTCCAGACCTCACGCCAGCCTGCGTGAGCTAAAACGCGTGCCTTTCGGCTTCCTCCAGTAACACGGCGTTGGCTCTGCTGCCAATCCACAACACTTTCCATACTTTGTTCCATCCTTTGTATATGATGGCCTTCGTATGATAAAGCATCATAAATTATAGAACGGAAACATAATGCACGTTCGTATTACACTGTTCTGCAACTTACCGTGATCCCACGTCCCGCTGATATCTGAGAGACTGAAGTAAGCAATTGCCACCAGTTATTGCTCGCTACTTGGTCAGCGATGGGCGACCGTATGAAGGTATTACGGAGCACGTCAGCCTCTCTCTGCCTGGTACAGTTGGGACGCAGAGCTAATGCCGGTCGGGCTTTCTTCGCGTGCGCCGCTAATCTGCATAGCGCGTGCCACGCCAGACCTGAACGGACCAGAGACCAGGCCACGCCACGAGATAAACGCCCGCGACACGCTGTGTGTGTGTGTGTGTGTGTGTGTGTGTGTGTGTGTGTGTGCGTGTGTATGTGTGTGTGCACGCGCACCAGCCCGCCGATTTACACAGCACTAAATTCTCTGTTTGTGTTTGCCGTGCTCGCATTGTTAATGCGAGTAAACATGCCTGAAGGAATTTTATTATTTCTGCAGGAAAATACTTCAAATACAGCGCATCCCGTGTACAGCGACAACGTTGACTCTGCGTCCTCGCTGAAATGCGCTTCGGGCGCTCTGCACCTCTGAGCGGAACAGATCCACCAACTCGTTACGCATCAGTTAATTTATGGTGCGGAGAGATACCGTACAAGGAAACATCGTGAAAATTTCCGTTTTTAGTCGATACAAGTCAGCATTTTAATCGTGTATTCAGTGGTTATTCGTGCAAGTTAGTATAAAATGGGGCAAGATGGCGCCGTTAAAAGGTTTAGCTGACGATAAACCAAAAGGAACCTAATCAGTTCCAATAAAATTTTAACTAATTTTGGCTAGTGTACAACAGAGCAAGAAAGGCGTATCCATAAATTAAACTATAGTACGCACTTAGTAAAAACGACTGCGAGTAGCGATCGCTTTCTGACGGTTCCATACAAAACTAACTACGTATATATTTCGTTCTATGAGTGAGCATACGATATAACGTCCCCTTAGAAAAATTATGAATGACTGTGGTAGTAAACTTCTATGTTATTTTATACAAAGATAGCTGAGTAAAACTGAATGTACTCAGACAATTCTCTCTTTACTCATTCTGATCATTTCTAAACTGACAAACAATATTTTAGCGCAACGTAATCTGACTTTCAATAATCCCTACAAAACAATGGCCCTGACTAACAATAACCTATACCCTTCATGAATCACTTACCTCACAAAAATCTTCGTTACTCGAACTACTGCAACATAGCGAGCTCCAATACTGCCAGCTAAATAAAAGATTCAAACTACTGAAGGCACTAACTACTGACAGGCATAGTTAGCAAACGAAAGATTTTGATAGAGAACAAACTCCACATCCACCACTGCTGGCGGCTCACCTCCAACTGCACAACGCTGCGCGCTGTTCACATCCAACCGCCCAACACTACAATAGCGAATATTCCAACAATGCCAACCAGCCACAGACTGCACACAGCACAGTCAGTGATTTTCGTACAGAGCGCTACGTGGCGTTACCAACATAAAAACCTAAACAGCCTACTTACAACGAGTATCAAAATATGTGACAAAATGGGTTTATTTTTTGACCCATATGCTTAAATTTTTTACACCGCCAAAGGACCGTAGACCTTAGTATTTTAGATAAATTTCAACATGATACCTCTACCCATTCCTAACAAAAGGTTCTTAAAGGACGACCGTATGTTTTTATTGCAATTAGTGCAGTGACTTAGAAGTTTAAATATTTCACATTTCCAAGGGACCGTAGACATTAATGTGTGACATAATTTCAACTTGATACCTCTGCCCATTCCTGAAGAAAAAGGATCGGACGGACAGAAAGATGGACAACGAAGTTATCATATAAGGGTTCAGTTTTTATCGAATGAGGTCATCATCATCATCAGTTTTCTGATATATTAGCAGGTCCTTTACCTCTCCATATTCTGCTATCCATTGCTTCCTTCTTAAGGTTGCTGTATGTTGTACCGTCCATCACGTCATGCAGTATCTCTTCCTTCCTCGATTCCTTTTTCCATCTACATAACGTTCTAAAACTGTTTTTATCAGTCCGTTATTCTTTCTTAATGTATGCCCAATCCAATTTCTTCTTCTTCTTTTTATTACATCTAGTAACTGTCTTTTCTCTCCCACTCTTCTTAGTACCTCTTCATCTTTTACTCTGTCCATCCAACTTCTTCTTTCCAACCTCTGCCATGTCCACACCTCAAAAGCCTCCAGCCTTTCTCTGCCTTTCTTCCTCAAAGTCCATGTTTCAGCGCCATATACACTCCTGGAAATGGAAAAAAGAACACATTGACACCGGTGTGTCAGACCCACCATACTTGCTCCGGACACTGCGAGGGGGCTGTACAAACAATGATCACACGCACGGCACAGCGGACACACCAGGAACCGCGGTATTGGCCGTCGAATGGCGCTAGCTGCGCAGCATTTGTGCACCGCCGCCGTCAGTGTCAGCCAGTTTGCCGTGGCATACGGAGCTCCATCGCAGTCTTTAACACTGGTAGCATGCCGCGACAGCGTGGACGTGAACCGTATGTGCAGTTGACGGACTTTGAGCGAGGGCGTATAGTGGGCATGCGGGATGCCGGGTGGACGTACCGCCGAATTGCTCAACACGTGGGGCGTGAGGTCTCCACAGTACATCGATGTTGTCGCCAGTGGTCGGCGGAAGGTGCACGTGCCCGTCGACCTGGGACCGGACCGCAGCGACGCACGGATGCATGCCAAGACCGTAGGATCCTACGCAGTGCCGTAGGGGACCGCACCGCCACTTCCCAGCAAATTAGGGACACTGTTGCTCCTGGGGTATCGGCGAGGACCATTCGCAACCGTCTCCATGAAGCTGGGCTGCGGTCCCGCACACCGTTAGGCCGTCTTCCGCTCACGCCCCAACATCGTGCAGCCCGCCTCCAGTGGTGTCGCGACAAGCGTGAATGGAGGGACGAATGGAGACATGTCGTCTTCAGCAATGAGAGTCGCTTCTGCCTTGGTGCCAATGATGGTCGTATGCGTGTTTGGCGCCGTGCAGGTGAGCGCCACAATCAGGACTGCATACGACCGAGGCACACAGGGCCAACACCCGGCATCATGGTGTGGGGAGCGATCTCCTACACTGGCCGTACACCACTGGTGATCGTGGAGGGGACACTGAATAGTGCACGGTACATCCAAAGCGTCATCGAACCCATCGTTCTACCATTCCTAGACCGGCAAGGGAACTTGCTATTCCAACAGGACAATGCACGTCCGCATGTATCCCGTGCCACCCAATGTGCTCTAGAAGGTGTAAGTCAACTACCCTGGCCAGCAAGATCTCTGGATCTGTCCCCCATTGAGCATGTTTGGGACTGGATGAAGCGTCGTCTCACGCGGTCTGCACGTCCAGCACGAACGCTGGTCCAACTGAGGCGCCAGGTGGAAATGGCATGGCAAGCCGTTCCACAGGACTACATCCAGCATCTCTACGATCGTCTCCATGGGAGAATAGCAGCCTGCATTGCTGCGAAAGGTGGATATACACTGTACTAGTGCCGACATTGTGCATGCTCTGTTGCCTGTGTCTATGTGCCTGTGGTTCTGTCAGTGTGATCATGTGATGTATCTGACCCCAGGAATGTGTCAATAAAGTTTCCCCTTCCTGGGACAATGAATTCACGGTGTTCTTATTTCAATTTCCAGGAGTGTAGAAGAACACTCCATACAAGACATTTTATGAGTCTCTTCCTCAGGTCTCTGTCCAGACTGCTGTGGAAAATTCTCCTTTTCTTATAAAACGCCTCTTTTGCCATTGCTATCCTTGTTTTAATTTCTGTGGTGCACTTCCAGTCTGTGTCTATCCTGCTTCCAAGATACTTAAAATTTTGCACCTGTTCTAGTATTTCTCCATTCAGCATAATTTTTATTTCTTTACTTCCTCCTAGTGTCAATACTTTTGTTTTATTTGTGTTAATTTTCACTCCATAATTTTTTCCGTTAGCTCCAATGGTGTCCACCAAATTCTGTAATTCTTTTTCCCCTGTGGCTAGAAGGACCATGTCATCAGCAAACCTCAAACACCCTACTCTTCTTCCTCCAATTTCTACTCCTTTGTCATCTAATGAGCATTGGTCAATCATATTTTCCAAGTAGAGTTTCAAAAGAGTAGGTGATAGACAGCACCCTTGTCTTACTCCTTTTCCTATTCCGATCCAGTTTGTACTTTCTCCTCTCACTTTAACTGAGACTTTTTGATTAAGATATAATGAGTTTACAAGTCTTCTGGTTTTCCAGTCCACTCTCATGTCCCTCATAGTCGTCAGCTTGCCCCAAACCACATTGTCAAACGCCTTTTCTAGATCGATGAAGCACATATATAGGTCTCTTCCTTTATCAATAAACCTTTCTCCCAAGATTCGTAGGAGCCCTATTGCATCTCTGGTGCCCGTATTCCGTCTAAAGCCAAACTGCTCCTCGCCAAGATTCTCCTCCATTACTTTTTCAAGTTTTTTATTAATTATTCTTAACATCACTTTGGCTGCATGAGAAATGAGGCTGATTGCCCTGTGCTCACTGCATGTCTTGGTTCCTTGTTTTTTCCGTAATGGAATCATTACTGTTCTCAGAAAATCCTCAGGCCATTCACCACTGCCATATATTTTATTACATAACCTCAATATTTCTCTTATTCCATCTTGGTTCAAGCATTTTAACATTCCTCCCGGTATCGTATCTGTACCTACCGCATTGCCATTTTTCATTGCAGCTATGGCAGACTTTACTTCTTCCATTATGATGGTTGGTCCTTTCTCGAAATCACTTACACTGTTGTGTGATGCAAGATCCAGAGTTTCAGGTTTGCGATTTGTGTCATATAGCTCTTTCAGATATTCTTCCCATCTCTGGAGGACATCGTCATGATCTTTGTACACTACCTCTTCGTCTTTACTCAAAATTTCCATAGTAGCACTTCCTGCTCTGTTTTGTTCCCATGTCATAGTCTTTACTCTGTTGTATAGTAAGTCGTATCTTCCCTTCCTGTACAGTTCTTCAGTTGCATCACATTCCTCTTTTAGCCACTTTTTCCTAGCCTGCTCTGTTTCTCTTCGCAGTTCATTATTTAACCTTCGGTATATCTTTCTTGCATCTTCAGTGTTCTTGTTTTTAAATTTTCTTCTCTCCTCCATCTTGTGGAAATAATTTCTTGTGTGACCCATGGTTTTTTTTTACCTTTTTCCTTTTACATATCCTATATTTTGCTGTCCTGCTTTAATGATTCCTTCTTTCAGTATATTCCAGTACCCGTTGACATTATCAGGTGGTTCTTTGTCTCGTAATGTGTTTAGAAATTCACGTGAGAGCGTTTCTGTAATTTTTTCTTTGTTGGATCTTATCTTCTCTAGATCCCACTTCTTCACCAGTTTTCTTTTTCAGTTTTTTCATTCTTATTTCTGTTTCTGCCATAAGTAAGTTGTGGTCGCTATTAATATCTGCACCTGGCAATGTGTGCACCTTCTTGATTCCATTCCTGTATCTTCCTTCTACCAGTATAAAATCGATTTGGTTTCTGTTTTATCCCCTGTTGATTTCCAAGTGTAGAGCCCCCTCTTGTGCTTCTTGAACCATGTGTTTGCCGCTGTCAGCTGCCTTTCCCTGCAGAAGTCAATTAGCCATTCGTCTCTATCATTTCTCTTTCCAAGACCATGACTGACTACTATGTATCCCTCTTTCCCTTTTCCCACAACGGCGTTCCACTCTCCAATTACTATTTTGCAGCATTTTTTTTATTTTCGTCCATTATTCTCTCTATTACATTGTACGTTACCTCTACAATTTGGTCATCTTGTTCTGAAGTTGGCATATACACCTGGACAATCTTTTTGTGCTCCTTTCAGCCTTACACCAATAACCTGGTCATTTGCATAGTCCACATATTCCACACATTTAGGCAATTCCTTTATCATAATCATTCCTAATTCCTTTTACTTCTCCTCCTAAGTTGTACAATACATATTCATCTGACTGTAGCTCTCCGCGTCCATTCCATCTTACCTCAGCAACTCCAACGAGGTCCATATGATTCTTTTCCACCTCTCTTTTAAGGTTTTCTAGTTTTCCTGCTTGTATCAGAGTTCTAACATTCCAGTACAAATTCTCGTTTTGATTTTTTGCATCATTTCTAGTTGTCCCCCCCCCCTCTCCCCCAGAGATCGGAATGGGGGACTATTTTACCTCTGGACACTGGTTAACATGAGAGGAAACCATTTTTGTGCATAAAATGGAGACTGCATTAGGCAGGTGGTATTCGTTGCCTTTCGCAGTTCTGGAGGCCGCCCCTAACACGGGATACGGACACCTTTCGCAGCCGCCCTCTCCGGGTCAGAAGCTGCCTGAGAAGTATAGGTTGGAAAATGAAAGACCCTTAGCCCTCGAAACCTAATAGCGTCAGGGTCCGAAAATAACAAGAGCTGGCCGAGGGTGGCCAGATAGGAAAGATAAAAGTGAGGAGCCTGGCATAAGTACGTGGAAACAATGTCAGGACTCAGCTGAGGGCCTGTGGTTGCCAGCCACGTTCTCACTAGGTGTGGGTCCCTGAGGGAACCAAATGAGGTACGGAACCTTAAAAAGATGGTGTTCTAATATGTGGGAATGAGTCTTGAACTAAGAAATACAAAAGAGGAATACAGTCGCCTGAAACGAAATTTTTAAGAAATGTTTAAGAATAAAATACACTCTAAGAAAAGGAGAAGAAGAAGAAATTATCCGAATGGAACGGAAATCGGTAGATGTGATGTACATGTATAGAGAAACAGATAATCACAATTTCACAAACTGAGCAAGTCAAAACCCTTTGGTCAACCTCTGGTTCTTATGCAAGCAGTTGTTAGGCTTGGCATTGATCGACAGAGTTCTTGGATGTTCTCTTGAGGTATATCGTGCCAAAATCTATTCAAAGGTTGCGTTAGGTCGTCAAAATCCCGACATGGTTGGAGGGCCATGCCCATAATGTTCCAAACGTTCTCATATGCAGAGAGATCCAGCAGGCTTGCTCGCCAAGGGAAAGTTTCGCAAGAACGAAGACAAGCAGTAGCAACTCTCACAGTATGGGAAAGGGCGTTATCTTGCTGAATCCTAAGCTCAGGATGGCTTGCCATGAAGGGCAACAAAACGAGGCGTAGAATATCGTCAACATACCGCTGTGTTCCAAGGGTTCCACGGATGACAACCAAAGCCGTCCTGCTGTCAAATGAAATAGCACCCAGACCATCACTCCGGTTATAGGGTCGTATGGCAGGTGACAGCCAGGTTGGTATCCCACCGCTGCTGTACCAGGACGTCTGAATCCATGTTTCTGGCCTGGAATCGCATCGACTGAAGTAGAATTGTCTTCAGCGGTGAGTATGCTTCAACGTAAGCCCTGATGACCAGCAAACATATGTCAGGAGACGCCCCAGACGGCGGTGGGATGTCAACCTGACTGTCGCCCACCATACAACTCGACAACCAGGAGTATGGTCTGGTACGCTATTTCTTTTCATAGATGGATCTTTTGGTTGTCATCTGCGGCATTCATACAGCACAGTGGTACGTCACTCGTCAAGCCTAACCACACTGGGCTACATTTCAACAAGATAACGCCCGCCTGCACAGGGCGAGAGTTTCTGCTGCTTGCCTTCGTGCTTGCCAAGCCCTACCACGGCCGGCAAGCTCGCTGGATCTCCCTCCAATTGAGAACATTTGGAGCATTGTAGGCAGTGCCCTCCAACCAGCTCGGAATTTTGATGATCTAACGCGTCAATTGGACAGAATTCGGCACGATATCCCTCATGACGACGTCCAAGAAATCAATCAGTGTCAAGTCGAATAATTGCTTGCATAAGAATCAAAGGTGGATCAACGCGTTATTGATTTCTACGATCTGTGAAGCTCTTCCCCTTGCATAAATCATCCAGTTTTTCTCAAATTCTAATCATTTGTTTGTCTATACATGTACATCATATCTCTTGGTTTCCGTCCTATGCGGATAATACCTTCGTGGTGCATCTTTTTTTCTTGTTTATTTTTTTTTTTGTCTTAGAGTGTGTTAATACGACAGGACTTCCAAAATGTGGGGATGGATAGAAGACCCAATATTTACTGTCCAAGTGATAGTAATGTTCCAAGTGAGCGCATTGTAAGCAGGCTTAAGCGTCTGACCAACTTCCTCCAAAAATGGAGTGGGAACCAGAATTCAAGAACAAGATCTCACTGTACCAAATGGGCTCCAGCAATGTTGAACAGTGAATGCTGACTCTCCTGTCCATCACCACATTTAGGTCTCAGATGCCTTAATTTATATACCAACTTGAAGATGTGGCTCGTTGTTGGTATGTTTAGTGAAACCGAGAATGTGAGCAGCCATTATAGATGTCATTAATTATTTGTTCCATATATTCTAATCCCTGTCTTTCCGTAAAATTTTCATCCTCCATGGGTCCCTCTCGTCAGTGGAAGTTATTCCTATCGCTTCTTCTGTTATTCCATGTCCTATCACATGCAGTCATTTCTATCCCATCGGTACACTTAGCGTTCAGCTCCCTTCTGTACCACCCACTGTCCATGATACACTTATACACAAATCTGTTACAATGGCTTAGCGACGGGGAGAAGGACAAGGGGGTCTGCCATGCCCTGGACGTCACTTGCTAAGCTCCGACAAACAAGATTTTCCGGAAAATATGTTACCATTACAGTAAAGTCCACATATTATGTTACTATATGTGTCCCTGGAGAGGGACGCCAATAAAATGTAGTGTCGTATAACGGGCGCCATGTAAGGGGGGGGGGGGGAGGGGGTAGCAGGCGCCAATGAAGTGTCGTGTCCCTGGCGCTAGTTACGTTCGCTTCCGCACTGTGCTGTTCCTCCTTAAATTAAGACCTATGTTTCATACTACTAGACTTCTTTTATACAGGAAATCTCCTATTACCTATTCTAGTCTGCGGATTCTTCTGTCTTCGTTCCCTCGTCCATATTTTTTTTTTTTTATTTTGCTTCCAAGATAGTAGGATTCCTTCTCTTCGTCTGTTACGCGGCCCACAGCTTTAACGTTTCGCTTCTCGCTATCTCATTTCTCCTGCTCCTCAATACTTTCGTCTTTTTCGGTTTACTTAGAACCGATGGTATGTTCTGAGCAGACTGCTCATCCCTTTCAACAATGCATGCAATTCTTCCTCACTTTGACAGAGGATAACAATGTCAACAGCGCATCTTATGATTGAAATACTTTCTCTCTGAGTTTCAGCCTCACTTTTGAAACTTTCTTTTATCTTCTTCATTGATACTTTAATAGAGAGGTCGTACAGTAGAAGCCTTGCTTTGTTTTTTTTTAATTCGTCTTTCGCCTTTATTGTTCCCTCTTATTGAACATCACCCGCCTTTCTCAATAGTGTATACTAATTTTTTTAAGGATTCCAAACGTCTTACATTACTTTACATTGTCGAACGCTTTATGTAGGTCAACAAATACTACGGAAGTGTTTTAATTTTTCATTATTCATTATCAAGAGCGCAACGTCAGAACTGCCTCTCTGGTGCCTTTATCTTTTATAAAATCAAACTGATCGGCACGTAACAAATTCTGAATTTCATAGTCTATTCTTCCGAATATTATTCCAGTCAGTAACTGGAAAGCATGGCAGTCAAACTGATTATGCAATAATTTTCCCTTGCTATATCCGAAACTAAAAGGAGAAGGTAACAGAGAGGGAACAATTAGGGTGGTAGACCAGGATAGATTAAAAAGGGGCGTGAGACAAGGATTCAACCTTTCTCATCATCCACTGAGTCCCAATGTCATTACTGTAAACTATTAGTGACTGTTGTAAGAACACAAGATTTTATTACTCGGTATGAAGCCAAATACGCAGCTATTTCGTCCGCTATTGGCTGTTAATGACGTATTAAAACGTATCCCTTTCGTAATTCTTCTCTAGGGAAATCATTCGGGATGACCGTATCGAGGTTTAATATGAGCAATAACAGCACAGCACATGCGGAATTTCGATTCATTATAACTGCATAAACAAGCATCATACGGGCAAATATATCGCACCCACAGGAGTCGTTACAGAGGGGAAACAGTAGCTGCGTTGTTTCTGTTTATCTCGTATTTATTGCAATGCGATCTGTAATAGAGTCACGATAATATGTGTCATGCGAGTATATTAAACCGGCCGTTACCAATACGGTGCCGTTGTTCCTGTAGCACTGATGTATTTCTCGCCCCAGGAAGCTTTCCATGAATCTCGGTTATTGTTAAACATTGTGGATGTTTGTGTTGGGCCAGGGTATTTAGTTTCGTGTTGGGCCAAAGTATTTAGTTTCTCTGTTATTGAGCTTCGGCTTTGACAGTGACACATCTCGGGTATGTGGTCGGCTACGTTTATAGGACGTCCTGTTCACTTGGCTTGTTGTAAGAGTAACAAATAGAATACGCAGTGTGTGCAATAACAGAGAGGGCACAATTAGAATGGTAGATCAAGAGAGATTAAAAAGGGCGTGATAGAAGGGTGCAACCTTTCTCCTCTTCCATTCAATCCCAATGTCGAAGAAGCAACGAAGGAGATAAAAGTTCAGAAGTCAGCCTAGATTCAGAGCGAAATGATGTCGATGAGAACATTTTCTGATGACGTTGCAGTCCTATTTGAAAGTTAGTTAGAATTACCGTATCTGTTGCGTACGATTAACAATCAACTGAACACAGAATGATCCAAAAACTGAGAATTACGAGGCAACGTTCTGGAAACTTTGAAGCTACACCATAACATAGAGAAACATTAGAATAAATTACGAAACCTTTTTCTTTCTAATCTGTCGGAGATTAGTTTACATACAACCAACATCTAATAATATGGATTGTACAAGTGTCGATTAGAAAAAATGGCTAACGGCATACAAAGCACATGGTAGCCTGTAAAGGATCATACTAATACGTGATGACTAGTAACAAATACTATTTTTTGGATTATTAATGGTAAAAAAAATCTGAAATCAAACTGTTACATTATCATATGGCTACAAGGTTGGTCTCTATATATACTATAAAATATGTAGGTTGGCATAACCGCCTAACAGGTAGCAAATGTGATGGTACAGCAGCTTTCTGTAGGAATAGACATCCAGTTTGGTTATAATATGTTAAGGATTCCATGATGACTCTGTAAATTATTGTAACTGCTGGTGATACTTGTTAGAAACGGGTGGTTCAGTTTTCTTAATCGCTTGCACAAAGTGAGTGACTATACTACTCTCGTGAAAACGAAGGGTAACTCAAACAATGTCTTGAAATTAATTCGTTGGACCAAGTTGGGAAATCTCTACTGTCTGACGCATTTCCTGTGGAGGTGACAAGGGAACTGTAGAAAGTTCCGTCTCTTATGATAGCTATTAGCTACCGTCTGGCTCGCGTCCACTGGGTGAAGAACGACCTTCTGGAGGGTATAGATTGTTTGTTATAGGGCAAGCTCACTCTGTGCTGCAATTTTTCTTCCAGCTCTTCTTTACATGTCATGTGCCCTTGCTTTTAGTTGAGGGATGTAGAAACATGGGCAACACTGTTGAAAGGACTAGATCTACTTCATGTGCAACAAAAATTAAATAATACTGAGAATCATAGAGCTACAATTCCTTAGAGGCCGATTGACACTCTTCAGGCACTGTGGCTCTTGCTGTGAACAATCAGTTACTAGATGAAATTGCTACCAGCCGCATTTGTAATTTTGACTGGTTAAATTCGCTATATTATTGTCTATCTTCCATCACTAACACTAGCTCTGAAGCAGCTTGTAATATGGTCTGCAGCAGATGCAATAAACCTCACTTCGGGACGTTTCAAAACCTTTTATCTTAGAATCACCTGCAAAAATTTCACAAATGAAATTCCAGCTTCTGCAGACAAGATATCTAGCTATGTGAATGAGATTAAGACTATACAGTAAAATATTAATTTGGAAAATATCGTTGTATCGCAGCTTATTCTTGAGAAGTTTGAGCTCGAACAGATTTGCAAATTTCAAGAAAGCAAGCACATTTCTATGAAATAACTGTAGAAATGTGTATTGCAATAACAATACTTCCTTTTACGAATGTTTGCTTGCAAAGTAGCTATTTACTTGAAAAATGGAACGTAGCCCAATTAAGCCCAGTTTATAAGAAAGGAAATAGATGTGAATGTCACAATTGCAGCGGTGCTTCTGAACACATGTCATAAACTGCATTTTAGAAATGTAACAAAAGAACTGTCGCCAACTGCTGGAACTGTATTATCAGATGCCCAACATGTTTTGCACAAAGCAAGGTCATGCTCAGACTACACTTTCACTACGACTTAACAAGTAGAACAAAAAACCTTGTATTCAATTTACCAACTTTTCTTCGAAGGAAACAGAAGCAAAATATGGAAAAATTTAAGAAACAGAGGGATCTCATCTCATCTTATACAGCCTGTACAGGGTTTATATGAGAATAAGAAAAAACATTAAAAATTCTGGACAGCAAACATAACATACCTGAAACAAACCAATAAGTTAGTGAATGGCATCCCCTTCACTCATTCTTTTCAATATATACATCGATTACATAACGAAAACTTTGGTCAAGACAATAATATTTCTATATTAACTAAGTTTATGACGACGAAGTAACTGTTAACTATGAAACGTCCCCTTAGAAAAATTATACATGACTGTGCTTAAACTGACACACAATATTTTTTAGCGCAACGCAATCTGACTTTCAATAATCACTACAAGAGAATGGCCCTGACTAAATTAACCTATACGTTTCACAAATCACTTACTTTCCTCACAAAAATCTTCGTTACTCGAACTACTGCAATACAGCGAGCGCCACTACTGCCAGCTTAATAGTGTTCAAAAGTCATTATATATATATATATACATATATATATATATATATATATATATATATATATATATAGCAGTTCATGACATCCAGTCTTACAAATGTACTGTTTCTGAGGAACACACATCCAGATCATCCACTCTCAAAAATCCGCCATCTCACTTTCCCACATCCACCACTCCTGGCGGCTCACCTCCAACTGTGCAACGCTATGCGCTGTTAACAGCCAACTGCCCAACACCACAATAGCCAACAACAATGCAAACCAGCCACAGACTGCACGCAGCACAGCCAGTGATTTTCATACAGAGCGCTACGTGGCGTTACCAATAAAAAAAACCTATACAGCCTACTTACATAGCCCCCATGCTCCCCACAAAAAAATTTACAAATTGTTTTGGACAGTGGCCAATAATGATTTGTTAAATTTTTTCACAATTACAGTAACAAAGAAATCAAATGCACACACTTATTGATACAATGTTGGTCAAAAGCTAAAATTTTCTCACAGTCCATAAAGACAGTCCTCATCACAGTAAAATTGCAGTGTTTTTCTCAAAGTCTGGGCAGTAAATGAAAAAGGAGACGGAAGTAGTGGATTTCCATGCAGTCTTGTAGAAGTAGTGTTGGTCCTTCCAACGGAAAGACAGTGCTGACTCTTGACATGCAGACAGGTAATGGGCCACAACAGAGCAAATCCACAGCAGAGTCAGTCGAAGTTTTGAAAAATATTGGTAGGTAGGTCATCACAGAGCAGACCCACTGTAGTCCTGGTAGAGAGTATGGTATTGGTGGGCCACCAGAGGTGCAGACCCACTGCAGTCCTTGTAGAAATAATGGTATTGGTGGGTCATCAAAGGTGCAGACCCACTACAGTCCTTGTAGAGATGGCCAGCAGCCATCTGTTGCAACTGTGCAGCTGCACAATCACCATCGAAGAGTCTTGCGGACAATATAGCAAGTCCATAAACCACCACTTGTGCACTCACAAAGTTTTTGGAATTGTCCTTAGAACCAGCAATACTGTTAATCAGTCCCTTGCAGAATTATCAACACATGTGCGAACACCATCAGTCCCTACTTCTCACATATTGTCCATGTACTATGACCAACAGAAACGTGTGCAGTGAAATGTATGCTTACAAGTTACTTAATTTGCTGAACTGGTGTCCATTAAAATTTTATAACATGAGAATACAATTTCAAAGATAAAGAAAACATCATTAAAGAACATAGCAATACAGATAACATTTGTAGTAGTACAGGCTTTACAAAAGAATAGAAATAAGCAGATACATCAGTGTTACAGGAATTGTGACATAAGTACATACGTAAAAGGTCAGAATAACTTTCGAAACATCAACTTCACACATGAGCATTAAAACAGAACAGAATAAATAATGTCTAAACATCTTTACAAAGTAAATAACATGGTATTAGAAAAATTATACAACATAGCTCTCATCAGCTGAACACATAAAGACAGGAAGAACACAAATACACAAGGGTACACAAACACATAGAGAGATAACACAAAAGGAAAAGACAGGGTTTGTTTTCAGTGTACCATATGGTACTGCAGTCCAACCCATAACTTCATTCCACAGATCTTTAGTCTTATTTCAACATATGTTTCCACCAAAAAAAATCCAATCAAAGAATGCTTTCTGTATTTATATGTTCACATATTTCTTACCTCATTATTTATTTTCCATTATCTTACCTCATCATTTATTTCCAAGAAAATCCTACCTTAACCTGTTGTTCCTAAACCTTACTTTTTTGTTCATATTCTCTTTCAAAGTACTTTTTTGGCCAAACCATGTTCTTATAGCTTCTCAATGCATTTCTTCCAATTCATCACCACTCGTTCTTTTATATAGCATACCCCCTCTTAAGCTAACTTAAGTTTACTGAGATTAGATGCTAAACTAAGGGACGAGGCAATGAAGCAACACAAAACAATTAACACAAACAGCAATGACAAAAAAATGCAAATTGGCAAAGCAAGCAGCAGTAAATGTAATAACTTATATCTAAGCATGACAAAGCTCAAGCAGAAAAAATATTACAGTAAAAATGGCCATGTTTAATACCTATGTCACATCTTAACACTAGAGTAATGCATCACGAGAACTTACTCTAGCAGACAAGTTACCAAACCGTAAAAAAATTATTTATGCAGTTCCTGTGAAGGGAAATGATTATTTGTGCTCTCTTTTCTAAGAAAGTACATCATAAACGTATTCTTTACTGGGTCTGTAGACAGAAAATAGTGATATTAGTATGTCTATTAAATTTTATTTTAACCAATGCTGCAGTGCAGCTAGAAACTAGATATTAAACGAAATGAGCAAATGTATATATAAAGCAACATATGAAACGTCATTCACTAGGCAAATGGCGTCTCCAAAGGCAAAAAATCTCTCAACTAGAAAGACAGTAGCCATAATCAGGGGTATAGACATATTTCTCGTCATTTCATTAGCCATTTCAGTAAATGTCATAAATTAAGGGGCTCCGGAACGCCCTATACTTCAAATTTTAAAATAACGCTTATAAATTACATCTTTCCTCACAAAGTATTTGAGGTAGGAAGTTGAACTTTTTACAGATTATTTATTGGAATATGGGCTACAACTTAACACAGGGATTTTACAAAATTTTAGTTCAGTTATTAAAGATGATTTTTTTTCAATTGTAATGAAAATTCACAACATTTTTTTGCAATTTTTTATTTATATATTCAAAAATATACAGTTTTTTGGAAAAAGGCTGTGTTAAATTATGCAGAAGGTACTGTGTAACATTTACTGAAAGTTTGAAACAAATATGTTTGGAAGATCCTTAGAAAACATGTAATTAGTATGAGAAAATAAAAGTTTTGGGAATCGAGCGACAAAGATTGGATTAACTTTTTAGTGCATTCCAGGTCCATAGGATGGATTATCTTCATCCTCTGCAAACTCCTCCTCCAGCTTCCTCTTGTTCCTCTTCCTGTTTACTCTTGCTTGTATTTCTAGACTCTTTACAGCACTGTCTGCAGCCCAAAGGCGTTCCTTGTCTAAAGCAAGCATCGCTCGTACCATGTTAGAACCTATATTCATTCCCATATTTTTAAATACCTTGCACCTTACAATGTTGCCATCATTGAAAGTCGCAACAGCATCATAGACACCAAAGTGAAGTGTTTCTATTCCAACAAATACAGTCTTGGGTATTCTCGACCATATAACACTATTTACACTTTCATTGGGGTTTTGAGTGTTTCCATGAATACACTTTTTCAGCAGTTCAGGTGCTGCTAAGTCTCTGAAAATAGGTTTTATCACCTCCATTATTGCATGAGGCAGACTATGCTTATGAGTGTACACTTCACCAGTTAGCAATCCTTTGTTATATTTACACCAACTGTCTTCTTCTTTGGGACACAAGCTATGTTGGGGATTTTCATCGGTTGAAGAAGTATGAAAAAAAAGAGCCCAAATAGCCTTCTTCATTTCGTCGACACTTTGTGTATTTTGCCTAATAGCCATCCCATAATAGTTCTGTATTTTGTCAATTACACTGTCAGTTAACCTTCCCTTCCCATCCAACCCTTTACCATCACTGAGTTTTTGTTTTTTGTACGAAGCTTTCAGTCACCGAAGTCTTGTTTCCATTCGCTTCTGTACGTGTCCAATACACTCAAATTTCTGCACTACAACATCATCACCATAGGGCGTCCTTGAACATGTTTGAAACTTTTAGAATCACCGTCACCAAGGTAATTAACATATCGCACTTTATCACACGCCTCAGAACGCTGGAATATACTGGCAACACCAGCCACTTCAATTCCTCCACTACTGCCACTATAGTTAGCTTTGGAATTATTTTCATGAGTACCTTTATATTTTTGTGGACATCTACAATACTTTGATTTTACTGCTACATCTAAAACTTTCCCTGTATACATACTGGTGGCAGAAACTACACCATGAAGATGTGTGTCCCCGTTTATGCCAGGTACCATCGAACGCTGCAGTCAAATCTCTGTTACCATTATTTTCCATTACTGCCTCTTCCACAGCGTTCTTCATAGATTCTATACCGACATCTTCTACTTTAGACCCTATTAATTTATTATAGGTCGTAAACTTAGTTGGGGGATTTGGAAGATTCATGATGCCACAGAAAATTGCACCTGCAGTAGCACCCTTACCAACTGAACGCAAGGAATAAACAAATCTAATGTTGTGTTTGTAGATTTTGCTACCATTTTCTTCAGTTGCAGTTACTGCAACACTGTTCCGAAAGGTGGTCATGTATGAACACTTATCACATTTCAGTTGTATTTCACTAGCAAGTCCTCCGTGCTTTATTATGGAGGGTTCCAGACCAACTTCACTACAATGAATACATCTTACACAGTTTGAAAAAATTCCTTTGAGAACCGACATATCAAATATTTCATTCACATTCGATTCGCCCATAAAACATTCATAGTTTTCACTCATTGAACCAAGCTGCTTCTGTGAAGTATTTTCTTTCCCACTTTGACTGCTATGGACAGGTGTACTTGAGAGGTTAGGTTCACTCACTTGGTTATCGTCTTTACTGTTTACAGTAATAACACATACCTTTGGCTTTCCAACATTTCTCCTTTTCTTAAAAGCCTTCAGAGGATTTCTAATAACTTTACTTTTACTCATTATTATACTTCAACAAAACAGAGACTCAAGAAACAGAATTAATTACGAATATTTTCGAGATAACGACATAGTAAATAAACATGAAACAATCGACAATCACACCAGCGATACATATTGAACCATCAGAGGTTAGCCACAACACATACTTTATCTCACATCACTAAAATGTACCTGATGAACATGGACGTTAATAATAACACCATTTGACAGCAGTTTAACAGCGCCTCAGTGGGTCATGCCCATGTAGAACACATTTCAAAAAAAATTTAAAAATAGTTGCAGTCTTCGGAATTGAATAAATTATATGTCTATTAAAAGGTAATAGTCTGCAGATTCAGAAAACGCAAAAAAGTAAAAATTGAACTTTTCATGATTTTGAGCCTTTCCGGAGCCCCTTAAGAGCTCCACCGTGTAATCATATGTTTTCAAGTTTGGGCGTGTCGTATTTGCGATGCTTTCTACAAAGAAATGTCAGTAGCGAGGATAATAACCTCTTTTTTTTTCCACCTAATGGCTTTCTTTTGTCAGACGACTATCTCTCAGCTGGACGCTCAAAACACATTACATCAAGGTCACTTACCTTTCTTACCGAAATATTTATGACAGCAGTTTCCGCTACAGTGACAGTCTTATATAAAAATTTCACAGGTCAAGAATTTGCGTTACAAATATGTAGAAACAAAATCCTACAAATATAACAGAGTCCAAAAAATTTTCGCCGGCATTCTGATACATTCACGCATAAACACACATTTCATAACTCTTAAAGTACGATTCTTGGTTTCCAACATTCTTTTTCACAAACCAGAGTCCCTAACCACTATTCATTGCTCCTTACCTTATGACACATATACATATTTGTCAACACGTCAATCTTGCGTCGACACTTTATTATTTCACCATAATAAATACGTAGCATAATCAGATTCATCGTATAGCATCAGCTTATTGATGATAAACATACCTCAACAGCATAATACACATCGTCGTCATAATAACAATATCATAAAAACTCAGCCAAATCTCAAAACCATCGTAGCTTTCTGCAATAATTTTAAAACCTAAAAAAATTCTCTGCTCATTTCAATAGTGTCATCTACCTCAAACGTACTTTAAAAATCATGATCCCATACCAAATACATCATTCAAAGCTCTCATAGTATCACAATGGTTCCGAAAAAATATGAACAGTTGACAAAGTACAGACAAAATACAATTTTATAGGTGTGAAGTTATCCAACTGTGTAATTGCGTAAACATCTGTCACTGACATAGTAAAAAAAATGTTTGTCTCTCTCAGTTAAATGATCAGATAGCTGTGTAATTCAGTCTTAGAGAAATATGGTACCGATGTGTAAAGTTGTATAAGCAAATACCATATTAGCTAGGGCTCCTTGTGTTTGCCAAACACATGATACACAAAGTAAGCATGTACCCCCTGAGGATTAATGTAATTATACCCTCAGGTGTTACACATTACAGCAATGGAATGAAATGTATCACGGAAAACTTTCTTTGTAATTCAAAATTCTTTAAAAATAGATGTTTTAAGTACAAAATTAATCACTCAATATGTTTACTGCCACGCTTAATTGTGTGTCTTGTTGTAACATAATCTCTGTCATCATTTAAGGCTAAAAAATGTGCCAAGTGTCGTAACTATCGTCGTCCGTAAGCAAAGCTCTGTAGAAATCAATGTACTTACCTCGTAATAAACGAAGTGAATTGCTATGCATATAGATATTGTAGCTGTTACGCTTATTGCCATGATGAAGTAAGTACTGTACTGTAACGTATTGTTATGCTACAGAAAAGGCTGTCTCATTGTAACTATACCACAAAAGTTATTACTAAAACATGTTTTACTTTCCAGAATAATACATAAAAACTGTGCAGATATAAAACAGATACACCGCAAAAGCAACAATGTAAATTGTGTCACACATTAGTAGCGTCGTGATATAATCGTGTAGCTGTCAAAGAAACTGAATACTAAGTCATCTTTAATCTCTCACAAAGTACTTCAAATAAAGAATGTCTTTTCAAGTAAACCAAATTGTTGCACTGAAATCTCATTAACAGTATATGTTCTAAGTATGTAAGCCTTATAGTCGTTACATAATCGTGCAACTAACAAGCAAGAATGTACACACACAATAACACTGTGACACCTGTTCACTATAACAATGCATTCGTAATTTCTGTTCAAATAAGTTCTCTTGGTTCTTGACTGGATATTTAACTTCAAACATTGTTGCATGTTAACAGTTTCTCAGTGTGACAAATTGTACTAGTAGTGTGAAGTGAAAAATTTTATGGCAAAGACTAAGTTAAAAAGCAGATTATCTCTCAATAAACGGTTTTACATGGAAATGTGGTGCAATCCTTCACCTTTTCTAATGCGCAAAGTTTCAGCTTCAAAGTAATTATCATGTTGTATACGTCGGTAAGAAATGCAAAATCTTTTCTCAAGGTTGGCGTCTATGTTATTTTTGCTGAGCCAGCCGGCGCACGTGGCTGCCTGCGATGCAAGTCATTGTCTGTCTCTTTGTTGGCGTACATCGTTATTGGGATTAGGAGACCTAACTTCTACAAATTCACCTTGTCGAGAAGGCCCAGCCCTGTTTGAATCCCGCCAGTTCTGGTGCAATTTAGGTCTTATGATTATATTGTCTGTTGTCATGTCGGTAATTTCTATAATTAATGTCTTGTCCGTCACGTGGTGGAGAACTTCTCCCTGAGTCGTAACTGTGCAGAGGACTGTTGTGTCTGAAGGGAAGGTATTCGGTCTCCCTTGATAATAATTGTTTTGGTTCCCATATTGCCTGTTTCTATGGTTGTCTCTGTCACATTCATTACTATGGAAATGCGATCTTTCTCTGTAATTATTATTCTGCCAACGGTTGTCATACAGGTGGTGTCTGTTTTGTTCACGATTTGCGCTGCAAGAATAACCTTGTCGTGTCCAGTTATTATTTCTTTCCTCGCGGAATTGTGACAGATGCGAACTGTAATTGTTGTGTTCCTGTTTTCGCATTCCTCAATTGTCAGTGTCAATTTCTAATTCTTGTAAGAGTCCCTGAAAAGCTTCAATGTCGTCTTTGCAACGTCCTGCCAAAATAATACGTCGTAAATGTTCAGGTAATTTGATTAAGCAAATGCAGATTAGTTCTGAGGGACTGTATGGGTTTGACAGGTACTGATTCTTGTGCAACATGTCTTCAAAATAGTTCACAAGACTGGAAAATTCATGTTGTTCGAAATGTTTCATCATTATGATGCAATGTTTTACTCGGTCTTGTGTAGCTTGAGACCAATATGCTGGGAGGAAGGCATGATAAAATTCTCCTTCAAATAAATGCTTCAAATCGCTCTGAGCACTATGGGACTTAACATCTAAGGTCATCAGTCCCCTAGAACTTAGAACTACTTAAACCTAACTAACCCAAGGACATCACAGAACACCCAGTCATCACGAGGCAGAGAAAATCCCTGACCCCGCCGATAATCGAACCCAGGAACCCAGGCGTGGGAAGCGAGAACGCTACCGCACGACCACGAGCTGCGGACAAATTCTCCTTCACTGTGGCAATCGTGAATGACCGATAGCATTCTTACAGCTGGTTCATTCTCTAAATAGCCGCACATAAATTCTAATCTGTGCTCTAATGACCAGTTGGGAGGAAAACAATGATAGAATTGATGAAGCCACGCTTGTGGATGAATGTCGTTGCCGGAATTCTTAAATGTTTTGAATTTACGTGTAGTAATAAACAGCTCATAGTCAAAATCATCATGTCGGCGAGTCGCATATCGGTCATTGTTACTTCGTTTCGGTGGTTCCATCTCAAAATTCGCTGTACCTTGCCAATTTCTTTCATAATTTCCGAAGTACCCTGTGTTATTTTTTGTGGCTGTTCCGTATTTCTATGTCCCTCTTCCCATATTGGAGCGCGAGTGTCCTCTGAAATACGTAACTCTTGTATTACCTGTGTCAGCTGATCTTGTACTTCCCGAATTTCTCTTTGGTGTTGCGTATTAATTTGATTCTGATTTTGTTTGAATTTCCTAATTTGTTTGCACTCTTCTGTGTCATTAAAGACTACCGGTTTTGTGTCATTCAGATTATCATCTACCTTCGTAGATAAATTATTTCGCTGGTCCGAAAGTTCAACTACTTTCTCTGATAATGAACTAATTTCCTCCATGTGTCTTTCTGAACCAATTTTCAGAGTATCTACTGTGTCCTTTAAGTTTTCCTGAGTTTTTGCAAGTTGCATAACCGAATCGGTAGATGCAACTGAGTCAATTTTAGCTTGCAAGGTCTCATGATTTTCATGAACAATAGTTTGCAGTTCTTTTATGGCTGCTTCGTGATTCTGTAATCCATTTTCATGCCGCGAAAAAATAGGTTGGAAATGCTCACAAATTTGTGATTTTACGTCATTACAGACTTTTTGACATTTCGATCCGATTTTATGTAACTCAGTAGTTAAATTACCACGTGTTTGTTCAAGTGTGGTGTCTAACTGTTGCTGTGTTTGTCTCTGATTTTGTTCCATTGTGTCTAACTTTTAAAACTTTTGCTGTGTTTGTCTCTAATTTTGTTCCATTTGTTACATTAATTGCAATAATAAGGTATTAGTGTCTGGAATCTGTTTCTTTATGCTTTTTGGCAGTGCATTTTCACCGGCAACATTCACATTTTGACAAGTAGAAAACGTGTCTTGACTCATTTGAGAAAACGGTGAGGACCCAAAACCTGAGTCTACAGTATTTGCAATATTGTGTTCTGTCATTTCGGATTCCTGAGGCGATCTGTTGCCGACCGATCGATCGATAATGCTTCCCTGTTCACTATTTGTTTCACTGTCTACACCATTATTTGCCGCCCGCTCCATTTCCCTATGCACAGTTACCAAATTACTACTTCGAATGTCTGTTAAATCATTACACAGTGGTGCTGATAAGCGACGTTCGTCGTCACTATTATTTCTCAGTTTACTTTGGAGCCTAGTGTTACGTTTTTCACACGCCATTATTGTCACAATATTTCACACGATAACACAGAAAAGCACAATTTGAAGAGCAAAAATAAGAGAACACATTAACATAGCACTGAAAATAATATCTAGTTAATTGCAAGTGCAGCTGCGAAATACTTGGTGCAAATCTACATGCAAGCCACAACTGTTTTACTGTACAACAATGAAAGACTGCAACTACAAAGGAGATTCTCTCTACAATTACGTGCTAGTAATAAACAAAAGCTACACTAATTACACTAACTACGAGAAAAAATCAGAAGATTCCAGTGAGGTATCCTCGGCTAAGGGTCGACATATGAAACGGCCCCTTAGAAAAATTATACATGACTGTGCTTAAACTGACACACAATATTTTTTAGCGCAACACAATCTGACTTTCAATAATCCCTACAAGAGAATGGCCCTGACTAAATTAACCTATACATTTCACAAATCACTTACCTCACAAAAATCTTCGTTACTCGAACTACTGCAATACAGCGAGCGCCACTACTGCCAGCTTAATAGTGTTCAAAAGTCATAATATATATAGCAGTTCATGACATCCATTCTTACAAATGTACTGTTTCTGATGGACACTCGTCCAGATCATCCGCTCTCAAAACTGCGCCATCTCACTTCCCCACATCTCCCACTGCTGGCGGCTCACCTAACTGCGCAACGCTACGCCCTGTTAAACAGCCAACTGCCCAAGACTACAATAGCCAACAACAATGCAAACCAGCCACAGACTGCACGCAGCACAGCCAGTGATTTTCATACAGAGCGCTACGTGGCGTTACCAATAAGAAAATCTGTACAGCCTACTTACAACTAAAGGGAAAATAACCTACAAGAAGTTGTTTTAATTTAAGGAAATTAGTCAGAAATTGCAATCTGAATGCCTCCATTACTAAGACAAAATCAACGGCGATTTTAGGACACCGGCCCATGCGAGTTAAGATTGAAATGAACAAGTACATCAGAGAACAAGTTAATAAACACATCAAAAAACGTTTTGCATCACCCCAGTTCCCAGAACTCCTGAAGCTGGACGTTGACTGTGGATATTGTATCACAAAGACAGTCACTTTGACTGTTCAGAGATGTCACTAAACCCGCCCAAAGGTGTAAACAACCATCCATGAGCAACGCCTATTAGACGGAGGGGGTCCGACAGCCGATCAGTTCCAGTCATTCCACCAAGAATGAGGTACACGGCTCGTGTTGTCTTAGTTCAACCATGCCTAGACGGTCATTACTACGGTTCGATCGCTTCCGCATTGTTACTTTGTGCCAGGAAGGGCTCTCAACAACGGAAGTGTCCTGGCGTCTCGGAGTGAACCAAACCGATGTTGTGCGGACTTTGAGGAGATACAGAGAGACAGGAACTGTCGATGACATGCCTCACTCAGGCCGCCCAGTGGATGACCGTTACATTCTGGACAATTCGTCGAGCGAATGATTTGGCCACCCACATGACCCGACATGTATCCCGTCAGACACTTATGGGACATAATCAAGAGGTCACTTGTCACGCAAAATCCTGCACCGACATCACTGTCGCAATTACGGGAGACTATAGAGACAACATGGCTCAGTATTTCTGCAGGGGACTTCCAACAAATGTTGAGTCCAAGCCACTCAAGTTACTGTACTACGCCAGGCAAAAGGATGTGACTTTTGTCACCCCAGTGCATATTATTTGCTTCTTGCAGCTCTGAAACGGACTTACAGCTACGAAGGAACAAACCACCCTACTTTCACCATGAGAGGCGTCACACAACATCAATTTGTTTTGTCAGTGAATTTCACTGACCGCAGTACACGGCAGCTGCAGCACAAGTCGAGGAGATATTATCATGCAATTTACTGCGAGAAATAGGAAACACTGTACTGGATGCGATAACTGCTGCAGTCCTCTAACAAAATACTGCAAATTAACTGTACTGCGAGATTACCTCACTTTACTACCCAATTATGAACTAGCTAACATCGCTTTACAAGCTTTTATGAATAAGGATATTTGCAAATTCATAAACCTAGATGTCCTGCTTGTCTTGTATAGTGAATTCCTCTCCTGTGCCAACCTTTCCATCACTGTGTAGCACCTGCAAACTTCATGCTCAATTATTTCGTGGACGTATCCCAATCTCTGTCTTACTCTACAATTTTTACCCCTTTACAGCTCCCTGTAGTACCATGAAAGTTATTATCTGATATCTTAATAGATGTACTACCATTCTGTCCCTTCTTCTTATCAGTGTTTTCTATGTATTCCTTTCCTCTCCGATTCTTTGGAGATCCTCCTCATTCCTTACCTCATCAGTCCGCCTAATTTTCAACATTCGTCTGTAGCACCTCATCTCATATGCTTTGACTCTCTTCTGTTCCGATTTTTGCAAGGTCTGTGCTTCACTATCTTACAATGCTGTGGCCAGACGTACATTACCAGAAAATTCTTTCTCCAATTGAGACCTATGTTTGATACAAGCAGACTTCCCTTGCACAGAAACGGTTTTTTGCCAGTGTTAGTCTTCTTTTCATGTTTTCCTTGCTCATTGGTTACTTTGCTGTCTAAGTAACGGAATTCCTTAACTTCATCTATTTTGTGATCACCAATTATGATGTTAAGTTTCTCACCATTCTCATTTTTGCTATTTTTCATTACTCTCGTCTTCGATTTGCTCTCAGTTACTTTAAAATAGAGAAATGTGTGGGTTATTACGAGTAAAACTCTGCATTTGTGCGCTGTGGATGGCTGGCTCAAATGGCTCTGAGTACTATGGGACTTAACATCTGAGGTCAACAGTCCCCTAGAACTTAGAACTACGTAAACCTAACTAACCTAAGGACATCACAGACAGCCATGCCCGAGGCAGGATTCGAACCTGCGACCGTAGTGGTCGCGCGAATCCAGACTGAAGAGCCTAGAACCGCTCGGCCACTCCGGCCGGCTGCGCTGTGGATGTTTGAAAATAATGGGTTAGGTTGTTTTGGGGGAAGAGACCAAACTACGAGGTCATCGGTCTCATCGGATTAGGGAACGAAGTCGGCCGTGCCCTTTCGAAGGAACCACCACGGCATTTGCCTGGAGCGATTTAGGGAAATCACGAAAACCTAAATCAGGATGGCCGGACGCGGGATTGAACCGTCGTCCTCCCGAATGCGAGTCCAGTGTGCTAACCACTGCGCCATCTCGCTCGGTCTGAAAATAATGAATCTACAGACACAGCAGCACAATCCGTTCACGTAATTATAATCACCACTTTCAAAAGAGTTATAAATGTGGTATTATTTGGCAAAAGTGTAAACATTTGTTTGAATCAATGCACGCTAGCAAATGCAGTAGTTAAAGAGTCATATACCGCAAAATAGAAGTTACTGGTTTGTATGTTCTTCCCTTATCTGTTATCGAAGTTCGGGTATGGAGTCTCATTTAAATTATTATAAAACAGCTAATGGAACAGTTCGTGGTAGAAATCTGAGTAATTTGATCACTATGGCTTTCAAATTAGATATTTGCCAAATAATGTCATGACTCTTGCGAACCTTGTTAACCTTTAAACATCAGTAATACACAAATGAGGATATTCGCAGTTAAATGACAATAGTGGTTTGTAGAACAGGCGTGTCTCCGTATTTTAAAATAATTTGTTTGAATTCCACTCATTCGACTTGGGATACTGAATGCAATATTCACTTGCAAATACGAAGCTCATTTAGTACACACTAGCCACCTAATACTTTAGATTAGGCTAATGTGAATGGGCATTTAAGGAACGTTCTTCAACTGTTTAATTCGTCATATGTAATTACTAAAGAAGAGGAAACAGTAATTCCACACTTCAGCTATATTACGTTTTGATTGGAATGGCAGTGCTGTCAACAACACGTATTGTTGTATTAGAGCAAAATAATAAAAATTGCTTTAATTTATTGAGTAACCACATATGCGAGCTAATTTTCTAAACGTATTACACTATTCTTATTATTGGTACTGTTCGTAATTGTAGATAAACTTGAAGCATACACAGGAAAGAAGTTTCCAATAGATAATTTAATTCTGCTGTAGTGGTAAGGTAACTGCACAATACCAAATTTCATTCACCCTACTGCATCATTCCTCATCATGAGAAGTGGAACGTTCACAAAAATTGTCACACATGTAGACAGCTCCCTTTGTCATTTGTTTTTGCCATCTGTCATGTTAAAAAGAGCGTTGTGTCCATGCTGCAACTGTCCCTATACTGCTACTTCTTCAAGAATTTGGATCACTGGTAACAATGTCTGTTTGAAACCATGGTCACTCTACTCGCCTCTTCTGGTGACAAGATTGTGATTTCGTTAGCACTCTCTCAGAAGGTATCAAAAGCTTGGGTTTTCGCTCTCTTGCACATCGAAAGGTAAGGACGTTGGTCTCCCATCCTACTACTTCATTTACAACCATTCCATGTGTATCGTGCGTCCAAATGTTTTAACGAAGCCGAAAATGAATACGGAGCGACTCCAATGGGATTCGTTTCGACACACGAGCTTTTCTCCGTTACGGAGAAAAAAAAATGGTCCAAATGGCTCTGAGCACTATGGAACTTAACATCTATGGTCATCAGTCCCCTAGAACTTAGAACTACTTAAACCTAACTAACCTAAGGACATCACACAACACCCAGTCATCACGATGCAGAGAAAATCCCTGACCCCGCCGGGAATCGAACCCGGGAACCCGGGCGCGGGAAGCGTAGTATCTGCTTTCACCGCCACACATAACTCAACAGTATGTAGGGACAAAGTAGATGCTGACTTCTGCAGCTATATAAACTCATGATAGAATCCAAACAACATTTTCCAGAATTCTTGTAATCCAACACAATTTTGAATAACAAGGAGGAATCGGTTGCAATACTAGTACAGGGTCTATTTAGGGCTCACTTATTCAGTAACAGTAGCAGTCACCCATGTCCACGAACAGATATTTCCCTTATTAGACAACAGAAAAATGAGTTGCTAGTGTATCGGTTGACAGACTGCAGTAAAAAATGGTACTGGTGATGCAAAGCGTAAGCATCGTCTCATTAAGTTGCAAAAGAAAGAGCTTTTGATTTTTTTTTGTGACAAAAAGCTTGTCAACAATATGCAACGCTCTGATACAGGAGCTCGAGACATAAAGCAACACCGCACACCTACCTCTATACAGAGTCGAACATTAGAAATCTGTTATGTTACTCCATTCCCCTTATATTCATTACTGCTGCACTTACGCTTTTGATACAAGAGTCCGCTGAATCTTCCGTCTGACCATTCCTAAAAGTCGAGTTCGAATCACCGTCTTGCAAGTTATGTTCTTGTATTCCAGATCAAATCACATATTCGAGTTACAGTGCAATCAAATCGAGTCTCAGTTTACAAACTCTGAGAATGTTAAGGAATTTTGTGCAAAATCATTATACATAATTTAGTCAGTTTATCTACAATACACTTTGCTTTCTTGGTGTAAAAACACACAAAAAAATCGTCTTCAGCTTCCTAATGCGCGTGATTTACTTTTATGAGCAGTTAGGATCCATCTCAAGATCACCATGGTCTTGCGACTTTGTAAAGCTCCTCGAATGGATGGTTTTTAAATTGACATCTTATGATCTTCTACATTCCGATTGCTCATCAAAAACTTATTTATATTGCTTCTTGCCATCAGTGACTAGTAACGCAGAAAAACGAGATTACTTGTCTTCTGAACACGTTATGCCATCACTGGTTGTGTTGATGTAATATTTTAAGTACAAATGTGTCATAGCAAGTAACTGTGCGCAATAGAAATTGCTGACAAGTATGTTACCGTCATAAAAGCGCGAAAAAATGCCATCCAAACAGAGGTGTCAGTGCGTTTTTAATTTTTTCCTTTAGCGGATATTGTTTGGTTTTAGCATACATGAGTTTGCTTCGTAGATATTAATCACCCTATAACGCTCTATTGCAAGTTTGCGTCAAATATAACACTAACACAAACTACCATTACCCTCTGGGAGGATTTTTGATGTTTTGACCTTGTGTTTATGCCTACCTAATGGACAGAGAGTATCGAACAGTAATTTCGTATATATGGCAATTAATAGAAAAACTTAACAAGCTTTATTTTGGGGGTAATGAAAGTAGGGAAGTGCATGCAAATGAAATAACAAACGGTCGCCGCCCTAATTAGGCATAATAATTTGAAACATTATGTTCACGGAAATTGAATATGAGTAGCTAAAGTGACATTCATTAACACTCGCTTTGAATAGTGCACCGGATACACACGACTACAGGGCGAACTATGTTGTAGATAGCAATAGTTACCATTTGCACAAATCAGCAATTAGAGGAAGATAAATGATACTTCCCTCATAATAATAATAGTTACTATTGCCATCATTAATCAACACAGCACTACAATGTTACTATATGAAACACTGGAATAAAGTTGGGCATGAAAAGAGTTATGACTTAACCAACATATAAATACCACAACTGAAATTGAATAATACTACATAGACACTTTTTATACCCTCATTTATGGGAATGCATCAGATTTCTTTAGTAACAACAAATATCCCAGTTATCTGTCTCTCCAGGCATCTCTGTGATTATTACAAAACCAGAGTGCAATTCACTAATATTGATTCCTAAACACACTTAAAATAGTTTATATTTTCATCCTTTAAATCAAATTACTCAAACACAGAGCTCAATTAACCTCAACAAATAGTTCATGGTAACAATCAGTGCTAAATTAGGTTTCATAATAGTTAAATTTGTGTGCTTTTTCACCACCTGTGAAGAGAGATTTTAGATAGCAACATTCACACACTGGCACTGAACTTTAGCATATTTAATACAGAAACAAGTCACCATTTAGTTAGGAACAGGATACTCGGTTTCTGCACATTTGGGATGGGATCCTGCATTTTTTCATGATTAGGATAACTTTAAAGTTCAAACACAGGTTTATAACACTTGAATTATTATTGAGAAACACTCACACAAATACACTGGTCCATGCTATAATTCATATCTGTGTTTCTGAAGTTGGTCGAGCAGTGGCACAATAGTGGTGGCAGGCAATGTGGTGGCTAACTGGTCTCACACTCTTGATGTTGAATGATCTTTACAATTTCTCCTTGGCGACGAATATTTATTGTTTTAGAACCATTCTGTAATACCAAGAGCACCATGTAACAGCCAAAACCACATCTGAGGCAAATTTCCATATAAAGGCTTCCAAATGCCTCACTTGGCACCCTCGATGTTTACCGTACAATGCCTAGCCACTGATAGCGTAGCATTTCACCAAGTAACTGCCCAGATCGCCCGCCGAAACCACCTTTTACCATCTGCCAAGCCACTTCTGTAGCAGAGGGGGTTCTCTACAGCTTTTATACTTTACAATACAAATTTCCTAAGCATGAAACAGCTTCCAGTATATAGATTTTCCTTTGTGAATAGGCATATATTATAAAATTTCATTAATTTTAAACATCCTTTAGCTTTTACAATACATACATAACAGACTTTAAATTTCCTCTCACAAATTAATGACCTTAATTAGTAAAAAAAAAAAAAAACACTTCATAGTCACATACACTTAGTTACACACTACAACCTACTTACAATCGATATTGGTGTTACAACCTCATACCTCTAGCTCTTACATTTTTCTGCAAGAATAGTGCTACAGGACAAAATGAAAGCTGAAAAAATAAAAGGCGGATGTCATGGATAAAGACACTTTTCTGATAATGGCCTTCCAAAGATGTGTGTATCAGTAATGCCCTGTCATTATCTGCGTAGGCACCATTCGCACTGTTGACAGTCTGGGAAACTGCACAGCAGTGGAGGCATTCACACCAGCATTGCAACGGGAGACTACAACTCTGCTGACATTCACCTTCATTTCCTATATAGGTTTGCCCCCATGCCTACATGGACTGCATTTGTAAGATGGGCATATGTGCCCCCACATAAATCTAACAACTGTTTGTGATGTGAAACGTTGAAAGAAAGCGTGTTTTCTGACACGGCACCTAAAACTAGGAGCATGTCATGGCAGTTGGATGTTTCTGCAGATTTTGGATCGCTTCTCAAGAAAAAAAAGAAATCATATAAAATTCCTCTCAAGAAAAGTTAACCAGAACCTACAGAAACAGCCTACTATACTTATCTAAAATTAACTAAATTTACATTTTTTCCGTTCTATTTTTTCTTACATTACCCTATACGAAAATTGAGTTTACTTAAAAAGGGAAATGAATCCTCTTTTTATAAAAATAATTTTTCTTTACCTAAAATTTTCCTATTCTTTTCTTCTTTAGCAGACATGAGTTTATTACGAATTAATGATTTTTCATGTTGTTTGAGAGAATGCTTAACTGCATTTCTTCGACATTCACATGTAACTTTAATTTTATGGCATCTCAATACACATCTTTTTCATGCATACTTACATGAAATTCTTCAATATTGCTTTTATCTGTCACTGACTACACTTCTTTATCTGAAAGTTGTTGTTCATTTAAATGATGTAAATATTAGTTTTAAACCAAAAATTATTTTGAAACAAAAAATTCCACATCACATTTCATACAAGTAGTAAGTGGGTACGTTGAGCACACTCAAGATAAAATAATGTCCCTACTTTTGAGGACGCTAGTGCAGTGGTGAGTAATAATAAAAATAGCAAGTAATAATAAAAATTGAACATAATTTTCTTAATTAAACTAAAAATTTCAGATCATGAATTTCATTATCGTTATTTTCAAGTTTTTTCATTCCTTTATATTTCAGGTTTATGCTTCCATCTTCAAAATATTGAAAATTCCAGCCAGTATTTAATTTATATCTGTTTGACAAAATAATTTTGGATTTGTCACTGAGCTCCATACAAATTTTCTCTTCATAGCTAGTTTTCAAATATTCACATCCTGTTATGTAATATGTTTCATTTACTTCTAGCTGACTAATTTTTTTGAACAAACTCGAATTGCTAGCATTGTTGAGCTTCTTGAGTAGAGCCTCCATTAATATACAATCCATTTTTAATATTTTATTTTTCATTCTACATAAACGGATAAGAGATAGTAGTAATGATATATAATATGCCTGAATTAAAGTCTTTATTTTTAAAAGAAGATTATGAATGTGAAGAGTATACTGCTGATGATAATAATAAATAATTCCCATATGGTAATGTATCCATCCTATTTTCCAGAACATATCTTTCATCATCATAAGGACTAAATGCTCTCTTGTTTACCTCAAATGTGTAAATTTCGTGATGACAATTCAAATCATATTTATCATTCTGTATTGCTCTATATTCTTGAACAAAAAATCTGTATAGTCTTCTCTATTTATTTTATTTTTAACAACAGAATTCTTCACTCTTTCAGATTTTTCTCCTCCTTTTCACCAAATTTATAAGAATACATTTTGCTTTCAAACCATAAAATTCTTCCATCATTTTTCCATTACATTTTCTTTCATTTTTCCTAAAACTTTATTTTTGACTTGTGAAATATTGTATATATTACTGATGGATAGTCACCTGTGTTGATGTGATTAATCATTGATTTCATATCTTCATAAAAATCTTCAGTGTGCAATTCGAAAATATATCTGTCTGTATTTTGATAACACATTTCACTATTTTCACCATATTTTGGTTTCATAATTCTATAGTGAAAATCATATATCAGTTCTCTAGATAAATCAAGTATACTCGCATTCACATAGATGGGTTTACTAAATGTAATTTTTGTCTTATTCATAAGGATGGCAACAAAATTATTATTAAATACAGATTTTCCTTTAAAGGTTGGTTTTGCCACAAATTCATCACACTTTTTTCCATCTGCAACTAATCTTATATCTATTCTGTTTCTCATGTTCTCCATCATTTTGCCAAATGCAGAATTATTCATTAACTTAGAGAAATCTTTTTCAGAATCATTCTTTTCTTTCATCCTCATTTCTGTGTTCAAGTTCATAATTTGTTTAGTCAGCCTGTTTGCTTAAATTGTAAAACTGTATTTTTTTGTTATCTTCATTCCTAGAGACAAATTTCTGTAGTGAACTACACAATTATGTTTATCATCCACAGTAGTCAACAACTTGCTTATTTTTGGGAGCTAATGGTATATCTTTGTCTAGATCATATAATTTTCTAGTATGTTCTAGATCTCCTTGAAATATACATCCAATTTTAGAAGTGTCTGAAATCTCACTTGTAGAATTGAAAGATTCTTATTCATCCCATTTAAAACTACTATGTGGTAAATACTGACTCACAGCATAACCATACAGATTGTTTGCATCTAAATATGGTAAATAATTTGATATACTTTTTACATCATAATCTTCATAAATTTATTATTTGCTGTTACATATATTTTACAACACTTTTTTTCATTTTTCATTTTTCAACCTGATGAACCATATCACAATCATGCAATAATTCTAATGGTTTTTCAGTCGTTTTTATCATTGCATTCCAAGACAAACCTAGAGCTGTAAATTACCAACATGGATCCAGGTTAAATGCTTTTATGAAATTTTTGTAAAATTCTCAAACATTTCCTGTAATTTTCTTTGATAGTTGGCACCATAGATGTTTTATATGTAAATATAGAACATGTATGGTGTGAACTGTAAAAGAAAAAAGAGGGAAATATCTACAATATTATATCAAAATATTACAACACACTTCATAAAACAGCACACAATCGACAGGAAATCAATATTTTAGAATTTCATGTGAAATATAACAAGAACAGTCACCAGGTACAGTAACACCAAATGTTATATATACATCAGGATAATGCAGATGTACTTGAAAAAGCAAATCTTCCAAACCACCTGCAGTAAATGTTTTAAGGAGTGATACTGGACCCTTACAATGTCCTTTCAAGTTATATATTTCCTTGCAAGCCCAATCATCAAAAAACAATTTTTTTAATCGTTTTGATTGCAAATCTTTCTTCTCCTTTGGTAGATTTTGTCTTTTTGCTCTGGTACTCTGGATCATGAACTGATTTTACAATAGCTGCTGCTCCACCAGCTAGTGAACTAACTGCACCTAATGCTGCTAACAGAAATGGAAAAATCCCTCCCTTCCCTCACCCCTTCTCCCATCACAAGTTGTAAGCCCTTTACCATTCTTCTTTTGTGTTAAATATTCAAAAATACTTTTTTCACAATAGGTGAACATAATGTTATAAGCAAATTTCCACCTGTCTTGTTTCTCTTTCCTTTTTGTGCGCTAGTTAAACAATTATAGATGCTGTCTAATTGATCACTATTGAGCTTAATTTTAATGGTTTTAACTTTAGCTTTGCCACTAGATAACAAAGCACAATCAATGCTTAAATTATTCATTCAAATAGATAAAAAATTACAAGGATGAATATTTATAGATAGCACTGAAATGGCGCTGCTCAAATTTTCATAAACTCCAACCATTTTCATCAGCTGCCAATTTTTTGCATAATTAAGCATCATAATCATGCATTCTTTCTTTTGTAGCTAACTGAAGTTCTTTATCTTTCTTCTAAAGCTTTATTACCTCTGTAGACAATATCATGTTTTTGTAAGCTTCATGTAAAAGGCTTATAACGATATCACTTTGTGCTAGTCTTTCACCTAGTTCAGTGAATGGTATGGGTATCATGGTAGATGCATCAGACATTGGCATATTATTTAAAGTGCAATTTACTAATCCTTTTACATGCCTATCAGATTTGCAAAATGTGTGCAGCAAGTTATTCAAAAATATAATCAAGTATGGTATTCCTTTTGAATTATCGACAATGAAATTACTAAATTTATATGTCAATATCTGTCTTGTGCCAACCTTATTCATTATGATAATTTTTGTTTCCAGCTAATTCTTCTCTGTTGATTACCATTAATCTATCGATTAGTTCTCTCACATCATTCATCCAAACATATTCAGTTGGTTTTTCTCTATGTTTCTTTATTAAACGTTCACCCACTTTTTCATCTGAAGAATGTAAATATGTTAATTTTGGGTTATCAATATTAAGAATTTCATTTACAGAATAATCTGATAAATTATCTGTATTTAATTGTGATTGTCTTAGGCTTGGGAAATAGACATCAACAATTCCTTTTAACAATATATTGTGTTATTAGCCTCTACTTGATTTTATTTTATTTTGAGTATTTTCAGAATATAATGATCCTGAATAAAATAATGCATCTGCATAATTTGATAAATCAACTGAATCGAATTTTGTGCCCGTATCATCCATGGTAATTTGTTTTTCAGTTGAAAGATTCGTCCGTCTGTACCTTCATATTCCCTACCATCGATCATTAACTTATCTCCATCAAATATTGCTGGTAATTTACCTGCAAATTTAAATATGTGGACAGATCTCAATCCAAAAGCAGTGTTTTCAGTATTGTTGATATACTGTAACATTATTTTTCTTATATTTATTTTTACAGCATCATCCTCCTTTACTTTTTTAACATCACACTAAGCTTGAGCTATCTCTTTCTATCTTTAAACACTTCTCCATACTTCCTGAATGCTTCTTGTAGTTTGATTCAATTAATGTATAGTAGTACTTATTAGGATGATCATCAGACCATTCATACTTTGGGCTTACATACCCTGGTACATCTCTAAATTCTTCTAACTGTTTATGATGATATGGAGCCATTTGTTTTTCAACCCCCTCTATTTTATTCAGTTGCTTTCAGAAAATTGTCATCTAGTCCTTCAGTTCCTTGCTTGACCTGCTCAACTGCATCAAGTACAGGCCGATCTTCTTTTTTATGTTTGTCATATTCTGTTTTTGTTTTTTTTCCAAACTTGAATCTTTCTTTCAATTCTTCAGTTTTTTCTGTTCCTTTTCGCTTTTTAACAACATCTTTGTCATATTTGCAAACATTAACTAAAGAAGATCATTAATAAAATATTTGTAGCATCTTATGTTTTTGTTTAACATGTTTTTTATGGTCATAAAAATGTTTGAATTCTTTTCACTTAACTTGCTGTTATTAGCTTTCCTACTCATGTCTTCCATAAAAAATCCAATCTGATCCTCATTCCAAAATATACAACAATATTCCTTAAAATTATGAAAAGTAAATCACCACCAACAAACTCATGATAATATGATCTAAATTTGGGTCATGTTGCCAAAAATTTTTTAAAACTTAGATTATCCCTGATTACTTGTTTAGGAATTTAGAATAAGTCTGAGCTGAAACAAAATTCCTTTATGTCTGTCTCTAGTAAAATATTCTGTAACTGCATCCTGATTTTCAACGATGAATCATTAGATACTTTGCATTGATCTAGTGATATAATTTCATTGTTATTTTCAATAAATGAAGTGATCTTCTCATTATTTCTATATTCAATTTTTATGCCTTTTTATAGATTCTTGACGTTTTGGTTGATCTAAACTTTCAGAATAAACATACAAATGATTGCTTTTGTTATAATTTAACCATCCTGAAGCTAAAATACAATTATCAACCATTAATGTCATTTTTCCACACTGGTCCTATTATTGCACATCAAATAGAATTCAGGAAAGGCTTTCATGTTTCTTTTTAGATGTCTTCTCTGGAATTCTTAGTTTTGGTTCCCATCTGTCATTTAATTAAGTAATTGTTATTAGTATTAAATGATTCATCTTATGAAGTTGAGTGGTAAGTCATCTGTTCAAAGAAAAGAAGATTGACTGTACCTATACAAAACGTTATAGCAATGTTGCGGTAGATGGCTTTTATAAAACATACTAGCTCCAAATATTACATCGAAAAATAATAAACTGTATTCTGATGGAGACACAATTGAAATTCTTGTTGTTCAATATAGCTTGTAAAAATTTATTAAATCAGAAAAGTATAACAATAAAACTTTAAATAGTGATGTCACATCATATATGGATAAAAAAAGATAGTATTGAAAGTGTATTAGGATTTAGTAACCAAATTGTTGAGACAAATGAAAAAGCTGTTGCCAATTATGTTCCTAAAATTATTCCATTCAGATTAAGAAATATAAATTGTAATTTGGCTGATGGCATGTTTGTGAAGCATACTGGTCATTTTCATCAAGAAATTAGTATTATTGCTTCATTCAAGCATGTTGCTGAGTTTAGTGGATTGCTAACTCATGAGTCACATTGTCCTGTATATATTCCAGTTTCTGATACTATATGGGATTCAGAAATAAGTATAATTGATGAAAATAATAATTTAATTAACTTCAATGGTGGTGCTCTAACATTTACTTTTGAAATGGTTAAGTAAATTTTGTCCTTATTAAATAATGAACAAGATCAAGAACTATCAGTTTTACTCATTCCCTGTGAATGAGAAAAGTAAATATAGCCTACATGCTCATAATAAGGCCACTGAAATTAACATATATATAGGAGATGGATGGCTTCATCCGCATCATGCTCAATTGTACATCACCTTTATAATTGTTGCAGCTGATGTATCAGGTTATCCAACATATGATGAAAAATTAGATAAAAATTAATTGATAATTATGTGGCAAAGCTATTTGATTTTATAACCATGAACAAAGAAAGTAAGTTTATGTCTATAAAAGAGCATTCTTTTGTTTCTTCTTCAGTTTTGTTGTATTTGACTTCATATCTTAATGATAAAATAAGTATGGAAGGACATATACTTAATAATGGTGAAGTCAAGTGTAAGAAAAGTGTGATGCTTTATCCACTAGATATGCTTGTTGTATTTTTCAAAGATTATAAATAAATTTTGTTCAAAGATGATCTTCCTGTAATTTTTAATTGGAGTTCCAGTGGTGGAGATGCTCTTAGATGGCCTGATTGCAGTGATTCTGGAATTGAAATAGAAATAAAAAGTACTCTTCCAAAAGAAGGTAAAACTGTTATAGAATCTGGAAATTCGTGTACCTTTTAGTAAGTGTGAACGAAATTGTATTTATTCATTATTATTTATGTGGATGTCTCTTTTTATTTATTTTGTGCTAGCATGTTTAGTTTTTAAAATTGATGACTATTTGACTGAGAAACTAACAAAAATATTTCGTCCTTTGCCCCTGCGAATTATGCAACCCAACTTACTTCCATGTATTTCGGGTTAGCAGTTTTCGACCCTCTCCAAAAATGCAATCAGAATTCAATTATCTCAAAAAATAAAAAAAAAGTTATAATAAAAACAAATTTCATGCACCTGAATGTTAGAAACCCAACTTACATGAGGAATCTTTGGCTGAGCTGTAGTGTGAAAATCATGGCACTGATGTAACCTCTTTTTAAATTACTGTGAGAATGTTCTTTGTCTTAAACATAAATTATTTTCTTTTTAATGTTAATTTCAGTACTGTAATTGGCATTACAAGCTGTTTGAATTTCGCCTCTTCAAATAAAATTAAATAATGTGAGGAGTATCCTACATTTATATTCAAAATAAACTGTTGAAAATACCACATTTTAGAATGAAGTTCAAATTGCTGTCACTAAGTATGTAAACAACATTCGAGACTCTTTACTTCAGCCAAACTCTACTACATATGCATTACTGGAGGCTGCTATAAGGCGATGTGCAGAGAGTGCTGCCGTTTGGCTAAAACAACCAACATCCTCGCCTGTGTACTTATTAACAACCCAAAAAATGGAGCATATAAATTTGAAGAATCTGTTGATGATTTGGAAAAAGTGACCCAGAACCTTCAGAAACATCTTACTCATGGCATTGTCTCAGCTCTTCATTATTTAATTCTTTCATTCTCTTGATATTAGGGTGTGCATAGCATTCATTTTTTGGACAGATATCACACTAGACTCGAAGTGGGGCAGAAGGAATCCCAATTGAGACTACCTGAGCATTCATCTGGTAAGCATGGAAAACCTCCAGAAAAATTGTGGATCATAACAGTTTTAATTTATTTATTGTCCCAGCCAAAAATTAAAATACATGAATAGAGTGGGAGACTTTTTTTATTTTTTTGTACTTTTCATTCTATAGATAGAGAAGTATGTTCAAGCAATAATGCATTAGAGAATCAGGGGCTGTTCAGCTAAATAGAAGGTGATCTAGCAGTGAGTTGGAGAAAGTCCCAGTCCACACTAGTGTGCAAAACTTTAAGTGAAAGCAACTTCCACATGATGTGTCACTGCCAAGAACACAGCTCCATGAAATTAGGGTCATACCTAGATCTGTTGCAGTGCATTGAGGTGATAAAAGTCATGCAATAGCAATATGCTCATATATGGATGGTGAAAGTAGCACATACACAAGGAATAAAGGGACAGTGCATTGGCAGAGCTGTCATTTGTAGTCAAGTGATCCGTGTGAGAAGGTCTCCGACATGATTGTGGCTGCATGACGGAAACTAACAGACTTTGAATGTGAAATGGTAGTTGGAGCTAGACATGTGGGACACTCTATTTCAGAAATTGTTAGGAATTCAACATTCTAGCATTCTGAGATCCACACTATCAAGAGTGTTGAGAATACCAAATTACCTCTCACCATAGACAATGCAGTGGGTGACGGCCTTCACTTGACAACTGAGAGCAGCTGCATTTATGTAGAGTTGTTAGTGCTAACAGAAAAACAACAGTGCATGAAATAAGAGCAGAAATCAATGTGGGAAGTATGATGAATGTAGCCATTAGGATAGTGCAGTGAAATTTCTTGTTAATGGGCTAAGGCAGCAGACAACCGACATGAATACCTTTACTAACAACACGACATCACCTGCGTTATCTCTCCTGGACTTGTGACCATAACAGTTGGACCTTGGACCACTGGTAAATTGTGTCCTAGCCATATGGGCCCAATTTCAGTTCATAAGAGCTGATGGTAGGGTTCAAGTGTGGCACAGACCCCCTGAAGCCATTGACTACTGCTGTCAACAATAAACTGTGCAAGCTGGTGGTGGTTCCATAATGATGTGGGCTGTGTTTACATGGAGTGGACTGGGTCCTCTGTTCCACCTGAAGTGATCATTGAGTGGAAATGGTTGTGTTTGGCTACTTGGACAGCATCTGCAGTCATCCACGGATTTTATGTTCCCAAACAATGATGGAATTTTTATGGATGACAATGCATCATATCACTGGGTCCCAACTGTTCGTGATGTTCGAAGAACATTGTGGACAGTTGGAGCAAATGACTTGGCCACACATGACGGAATTTTTATGGATGATAATGCATCATATCACTGGGTCCCAACTGTTCTTGATGTTCGAAGAACATTGTGGACAGTTGGAGCAAATGACTTGGCCACACAGTTCACCCTACTGACACCCAGCATGATCCATTCTTGCTGTGACTGATGCATGAAGGGATCACATTGGTAAAAAGAAGTTTACAGATACCAATGACTGTATGGTGGCCACAACTTGGGTTGTACTTGAGTCTGGATTCTTCCTACACTTTGATCAGGGTGCCTGGAGATGGTATGGTGAAAAGCCAAAACTGGTTGCAAAAATAAAATAAAATTGGACTTAAAGACAGCTGAAGATGTTTCTGATTTGACATTTTATATTGAACTACTGAAGTCCTGTATTGCAATGGATTGCCAGAGATTTTCAACTTTCCAGAATGAAATTTTCATTTTGCTGCAGAATGTGTGCTGATATGAAACTTCCTGGCAGATTAAAACTGTGTGCCATACTGAGACTAAAACTCGGGACCTTTGCTTTTTGTGGGAAAGTGGTCCACCATTTGAGCCACCCAAGCTCAACTCACGCCCCATCCTCACAGCCTTACTTCTGCCAGTACCTTGTCTCCTCCCTTCCAAACTTCACAGAAGCTCTCCTGTGAACCTCGCAGATCTATCAATCCTGGAAGAGAGGAAACTGTGGAGACATGGCTTATCCACAGCCTGGGGGATGTTTCCAAAATGAAATTTTCACTCTGCAGCAGTGTGTGGACTGATATGAAATTTCCTGGCAGATTAAACCTGTGTGCTGGACTGAGACTCAAACTCAGGACCTTTGCAAAAGCCCTGAGTTTGAATCTAGGTTTGGCATAGAGGAAGTTTCATTCTCAACCTTGTTCTGGGATGCTACATATCATACAAAAAATTTAAGAGTTTGGTTTATGTGCACACAAAGTAAATTTGATGACATGCTTGAAAATTACAGCGTACTTACGTCATATGATGATAATATCACAGTTAACAGTTGTGTCATTTATAGAAAGACTGAGAGAAAGTATAAGAACAGTCTGGGAGTGAATTTTCAGTGACACTCCAAACTTTAATTTGAAATGGGTAATAGTTACCTGAGTTTGTGTCAAAAATCTATGAAATGGGTGACATACTATCAGATTTCCAGGAAAGCATTTTCATCACATTACCAAAGAAACAATTACAAAAAAATTAGTCTGATGCTTGCCAGCTGCTGAACAAGTAATATACTGAAGAACACAAGGGGAAACTGAAGATGTAGTGGAGGAAGATCAGTTTGGCATCAAGAAGTGAAAAGTCCCATAGAATATATTCCAACATTCTGCTTGGTAATGTATGGCAGATTGAAGAAAAATCAGGAAATCTTCTTAACATCTGTGGACCTAGAGAAAGCCTCTGACAGTGTTAAGGTGGAGTAACTTATTCACAATGGTTAGCAGATTGTACTTAAAGTACAGAGAGAGGCAAATACCCACATTGTGTACAAAACCCATGTGGTAGTTATAAACATGAGAAGGCAAATGAGATAAGTTAGTGTTAAAAAGGTCCTAAGGCATACCAGTGATTAGGTTTGCAGATGACTTTACACATCTAGAAAGATTCAGGGAAATGGAGTGAATGACACATTTGGTACTAAATATACAGTGAGGTGATAAAAGTCATGGGATACCTCCTGATATTATGTCTGGCTGCCTTTTTCCCTGTGTAGTGCAGCAACTCGATGTGGCATGGACTCAACAAGTTGTTCATAGTCCCTGCAGAAATGTTGTACCATGCTGTCTGTACAGGGTGTTACAACAAGGTATGGCGAAACTTACAGGAAACATTCCTCACACACAAAGAAAGAAAATATGTTATGTGGACATGTGTCCGAAAACAATTACTTTCCAGGTTAGAGCTCATTTTATTACTTCTCTTCAAATCACATTAATCATCCGTAAAGAGAACATTTGCACTGAAATGAGGATTGACACATTGTTGGATGAACCATTCGCAGAAGTGTACGGGTGGAGACCAATCAGCTGCTGATAGTGCCTGCACACGCTGTACATGGTACAGAAACAACTGGTTCTCACATAGCACTCTTCATACAGTGACGTGGTCAACGTTACCTTGTACAGGAGCAACTTCTCTGACGCTGACATTAGGGTTATCGTCAACTGCACGAAGAATTGCCTCGTCCATTGCAGGTGTCCTCATCGTTCTAGGTCTTCCCCAGTCACGAGTCACAGACTGGAAAGTCACGTGCTCCCTAAGACGCCGATCAATTGCTTTGAACGTCTTCCTGTCGGGACACCTTTGTTCTGGAAATCTGTCTCGATACAAATGTACCGTGCCACCGCTATTGCTCCATGCTAATCCATACATCAAATGGGCATCTGCCAACTCCGCATTTGCAAACATTGCACTGACTGCAAAACCACGTTCGTGATGAACACTAACCTGTTGATGCTATGTACTGATGTGCTTGATGCTAGTACTGTAGAGCAATGAGTCGCATGTCAACACAAGCACCAAAGTCAACATTACCTTCCTTCAATTGGGCCAACTGGCGGTGAATCAAGTAAGTACAGTACATACTGACGAAACTAAAATGAGCTCTAACATGGAAATTAAGCATTTCTGAACACATGTCAACATAACATCTTTTCTTTATTTGTATGTGATGAATGTTTCCTGAAAATTTGGCTGTACCTTTTTGTAGCACCCTGTATAACCATCCACAATTGCAAAAGTGTTGCAGGTGCAGGATTATGTGCACAAGCTGACTCCATGATTGAGTCCCATCAATGTTCAATGGGGTTAATGTCAGGCAATCTGGGCAGCCAGATAATTCACTCAATTTGTTCAGCATGGTCTGTAAATCAGTCACGAACAACTGAGGCCCAGTGACATGTTTGGGAACATGAAGTCCATGAATGGCTGCAAATGGTCTCCAAGTCCAAGTAGCTGAACATAACCATTTTCTGACAATGATTGGTTCAGTTGGACCAGAGGACCTAGTCCATTTCATGTAAACACAGCCCATACCATTATGGAATGACTACCTGTTTTCACAGTGCCTTATTGACAACTTGCATCCACATCTTCTGGGGATTTGTGCTACACCCAAACCTTCCTATCAGCTTTTACCAACTGAAATTGGGAATCATGTGACCAGGCCACGTTTTTCTAGTTGTCGAGGGTCCAACCAATGTGGTTCAAGAGAGGCACTGCAGGTGAAGTCGTACTTTTAGCAAAGACAATAGCATTGATCATCTACTGCCGTAGTCCATTAACGCCAAATTTTGGCACACTGTTCTAGTGGATACATTTTTCATACATCCCACATTGATTTCTACTCTTATTTCACACAGTCTTGCTTTTATGTTAACACTGACAACTGTACATACACAGCACTGCTTACGGTTGTTAAACGAGGACAGTCAGCCATTGCAATGTCCATGGTGAGAGGTAATGCCTGTAATTTGGTATTTACAGCACATTTGACACTGTGGATCTCAGGATGTCAGAATATTCGATTCCCTAATGATTTCTGTAATGCACTGTCCCATGGGTCTAGCTCCAAATACCATTTCATGTTGAAAATCTGTTAATTCCCATTGCACAGCCATAATCACATTGGAAACCTCTTTCACACGAATCAGCTGAGTATAAATGACAGCTCTAAAAATGCACCACTCTCTCATACCTAGTGTATGCAATACTACCGTCATTTGCACATGTACATATCACTGTCCTGTGACTTTTGTCACCTCCATACAGATTATGTGTAAACATAGCGAAGATGAAGGTGATTAAGACTAACAGAATGGAAATTAATGAGGTGCTTACCATCAAAATTTGGCAACAAAATAATAGTGAAAAATGTAAAAGTGGACTACAGTCCACAAGGAAAAAAAGTAAAGAGGAAATCAGAAGCTGATTGGCAAAGAGCTCTTCCAGTGTTAGATATTGGTATAGCATGGGGAGAGAAGTTCCTGAAAGCAAACACCTCGACCATGGCACCATATGGAAGTGAAATGTACACCACCAGAGATCAGGGGAAGGAAGCATTTGAAATGGGGTGCCATCTACAAATGTTAAAATTAGATGTGCAAAAATAGTATGAAATGAAGTATTGAAAAACATAGGTGTGAATGGAAGTTTGTAGAAAATTCATAGCAGAAGAAGGTTGGTGGAACACCTTTTGCAGTATCCAGGATCAAGTGCTGGAAGGAACAGCACTGAGGAATAGTAGTGAAGGGAGACCTAGATTAAAATAAGCAAATAATATTATATAGGAAGCAATGTATAATAGTTGTCTAGAGACGAAAATTTTGGCAGAGATTAGAAACAACTGGAGTACAGTGCCTAACTGGACAAAATACCTATGACTTTAAGAAATTCTGTTATGATGCCTCAGATATTTAGCAACTGCACTTCTCAGCTTTCCACTTGGAGCACCCAGACAACCATGGAGATAGCAGACCACAAGGGCACTCATATCTGGGGGCAAGGTGGGGCCTGCCCAACCCCTGCCCAATCTCCTTCCTCTCAGGATACGGAAAAAATATGGTGTGGTCATGTGATTTTCTTTCAATAAAATGATTTAAAAGTCAATATTACGCAGGTTTTTAACAGGGAACTGAAACCTTTTCATGCCTACTTAAAAGTCGTCATTTGTCTTCCAAAATTCTAAAAATGCTCCATACCCCAAGAGCAGCCCCCCCCCCCCCCCAGCAAACTATAACAAGGACACATTTGGCCAATCTTTTGCTGAAATGTTAATGAACTGGTGCTGTGTTGGTGTAAGGAGCCATCAGGCACATTAGGGGAGGTCCTGGCTAACAGAAGTCAGTCAGGCTCTCAGGACCTCTTGTTCAGATTAACTATCACTGAATGCACAGGTAAATACTTATTCTATTTGCTGTAAGTCATGGAACTCATTGACAGCTTACATATAAAGTTAAGTCTGTTTATTTTTAATTACATAAAAAATTTATTGCACAATTTGGCTAAGGGAAGGATCAATTGACTTGACAGATCCTGAGGCATCAAGGCATCACCTGCCCTTTTATTTATTCATTTAGCCTGATTTGATTAGGGGCACCAGGTCCTCTCTTACACCAGACCTTTTCTACATCTACATCTACATCCATACTCCGCAAGCCACCTGACAGTGTGTGGCAGAGGGTACTTCATATTTACTTCATATTTACCTAATAAATAACAATTTTAAAATGAAAAACAGTATTAAAATGTTTTGAGTGTCTGAAATGGTGGTGTGAGTAAATTGTACTGACTATGAACAAATAATTTTAATGCTGATACTACTTGTACTACTGCTACAGCTACCACAAATAGTGATAACAGTAATAATAATAATAATAATACCAATAATAATAATGACAATAATAACAATATTGATAGTGTCAGATATAAAAAAGGAAATTTAAGGAGACTGCCCCAGCTCAGAATACTGCAAACTGAGGAAGATCCAGCTGGAAAATTGTGCGAACAGGGGTAATGAGTGGAACAGGCACAGTGATAATAATTATTGTTGCGTTAGTAGGTATGTCCTTAAATGTCTTCCAAGTTGAGGATTTATTATTTTCACCTGTATTTTGACTAATAATCAGTATGTCACTGTGAAGAGTTCAGTGATAGTGTTGTTCTTATCAGAACCAACAGCAAACAAGCACCGACAATGATAGTTCAGGTATACAAGCCACCATAGCAAGCTGAAGATGAAGAGATAGATAAAATATAGGAGGATATTGAAAGAGTACTACAATGCATAAAGGGAGATGAAAATCTAATAGTCATGGAGGGGCAGGAATGCAGTTGTAGGGGAAGGAGTAGAAGATAGGTTACAGGAGAATGTGGGCTTGGGACAAGGAATGAGAGAGGAGAAAGACGCATTGAGTTCCGCTATAAATTTCAGCTAGTAATAATTAATACTCTGTCCATGAATTATAAGAGGAGTAGGTATACTTGGAAAAGGTCAGGTAATAGAGGATTATTTCATTTAGATTACATCATGGTCAGATAGAGAATCCAAAATCAGATACTGGTTTGTAAGGCTTACCCAGGACCGGATATAGACTCAGGTCACAGTGTAGCAGTGATGAGGAGTAGACTGACATTTAAGAGATTAGTCAGGAAGTATAAATACACAAGAAGTGGGATACGAAAGTACCAAGGAATGACAAGACATGCTTGAAGTTCTCTAAGGATATAAATACAGCAGTAAAGAATACCTAGTAGGCAGTACACCTGAAGAGGAATGGACATCTCTAAAAAGGGCAATCACAGAAGCTGGAAAGAAAAACATAGGTACAAAGAAGGTAACTGCAAAAAAGAAATACTTCAGTTGATTGATGAAAGAAGTAAGTACAAAAATGTTAAAGGAGATGGAGGAATACAGAAATGCAAGTCGCTGAGGAATGAAAAAAATAGGAAGTACAGGGAAACTATGACAAAATGACTTCATGAAAAATGTGAAGAAATTGAAAGGACTTACTCAGTATTTATTAAAGCCAAAATAACCTTCCATGAAATTAAAAGCATGCATGGTAACATTAAGAGTACAATGAAATTCTGCTCTTAAATGCAGAGGAGAGAGCAGACAGGTGGAAAGAGTACATTGAAGGCCTCTATGGGGGGGGGGGGGGTAAGATTTGTCTGATGAGGTAGAAGAAGAAACAGGATTCGATTTAGAAGAGATGGGAGGTCAGAATTTAAGAGTACTTTGGAGGACTTAAGATGAAATAAAGCAGAAGGGATAGATAACATTCCATCAGAATTTCTAAAATCATTGGGGGAAGAGACAACAAAACAACTATTCATGTTGGTATGTAGAATGTATGAGCTTGGTGACATACTATCTGACTTTAAAAAAAACTTCATCCTCACAATTCAAAAGACTGGAAGAGCTGACAAGTGCAAGAACTGTCAGACAATCAGCTTAATACCTTATGTATCCAAGTTGCTGACAAGAATAATATACAGAAGAATGGAAAAGAAAATTGAGGATGTGCTATATGATGATTAGTTTGGCTTCAGGGAAGGTAAAGGGACCAGAAAGGCAACTCTGACATTGCAGTTGATAATGGAGGCAAGACTAAAGAAAACTCAAGACACATTCATAGGATTTATTGACTTGGGAAAAGTATTTGACAGTGTAAAAAGGTGCCAGGTGTTCGAAATTCTGAGAAAAATAGGGGTAAGCTATAGGGAGATACAGGTAATATGCAATATGTACAAGACCCATGCAGGAGTAGATGTCCAGGAACAAACCACTTGGATTAAAACAGGTATATGACAAGGATGTAGTCTTTCACCCCTACTGTTCAGTCTGTACATAAAAAAAGCAATGATGGAAATAAAAGAAAAGTTCAGGAGAGGGATTAAAATTCAAGTTGAAAGGATATCAATGATATAATTCCTGGGTGAAAGTGAAGAAGAATTACATATTCTGATGAATGAAATGAACACTCTATTGAGTAGAGAATATGGACTGAGGGTAAGTTGAAGAAAGATGAAAGTAGTGAGAAGTAGCAGAAATGAGAACATCAAGAAACTTAACTTCAGGATTGATGGTTACAAAGTAGATAAAGTGAAGGAATTCTGCTCCCTAGGCAGCAAAATAACCAATGACGGACAGAGCAAGGAGCAGACAAGCACTGGCAAAAAGGGCATTTCTGGTCATGAGGAGTCTGCTACTATCAAACATAGGCCTTAATTTGAGGAAGAAAGTTCTGATAATGTATGATTGGAGCACAGCATTGTATGGTAGTGAAACATTTGAGATGTGGTGCCAATGAAGAATGATGAAAATTAAGATATGGTAGGGTAAGGAATGAGTAAGTTCTGTGCAGAATCGGAGAGGAAAGAAATATGTGGAAAACACCGACATGGAGAAGGGGTGGGATGATAGGGCATCTGTTAAGGGATGAGAGAATGATTTCCATGGTGCCAAATGGAGCTGTAGAGAGCAGAAGTTGTAGAGGAATACAGAGACCAGAATACATCCAGGAAATAATTGAGGACATAGGTTGCAAGTGCTACTCTGAGATGAAGAGGTATGAGCAAAACCAATGCACTGCCCTTTTATGAGTTTTTTTGATGAACATCGAAATTTAACAGTGATTTACACTGATGTGCTTAAGCAGGGCCATACTGTCATCTCATAAGTAGATATTCAGTTTTTGTGTGTTGTTGGAGCTCTTAACCAAAGTAATGCTAACTGAGTATTTACTTTCACACATATTTAGTTTTTGACATAGACTGCTGTACAACCCTAGATGAAATGGAGAATTTCAGGTACAATCCACTGAATAATTTTCTCCTGTACCCTGATTTGCAAAGTTCCCTACAGACCATTCAGCTAATGTATCCTGTAAATAAAGAGATCTAAAACACTGTACACACAACAATGTCAAGAGAACAAAGTATCATTCTATTAGGTAACAGGTCCTATGGAAATCCTGGAAATGAGCAAGCTGATAATGACAGCAAGGGACACATACAAATAAAGTAATTTACTTCCCTGTGCCATTCCTTTGAGAGCTATTACCTTGTTGCTGACAAGGGGAGTTATGCATCAGTGGGAGAACGTGTTGCTGGAGGTACAAAATAACAAATTAAGTCATGCGATGTCTTCAGTTACAGCAGAGAAAACATCAGTCACACAGATAGAAAGAAGTGGTTATTTACACAGCTGAGAATAGTGCACTGTCCTCTGACACAGTCACCTCCTCCAGCTGGAGGACTTGCCAGCATTCGGTGCTTGTTGTACAGCAGCATCAGTGTACCACATTTTACTTGAATCCATTTTATGTTACACCAAGAAAGTTTTTTCTGATAACAGTTTATCCTCTGTTCTAAAAGAATGAAACTCACTGTGGAAAAATTTTTAAGTTATTGTGTGTTGCTGGAACTCCTAACCAAAGTAATGCAAAGTGAGGTGGCACAATGCTTAGCTCACTGTATTTGCATTTGGGAGGGGGGGGGGGGCGCAATGATTCAAATCTCCATCCACTGCATATAGATTTCCCTAAATGACTTAAGACAAATGACAGGCTTGTACCTGTAAAAGGGCACACCTGATTTCCCTCCCCCTCTTCATCTAACACAAACTTACCTCATTGTCCATGCAATGTAAAACGTTCACTCTGCCTACCTTCCTCCTAAGCAAATTATTTTAAAAAGCAGAAGTAAGGCTGTGAGTACCGGGCGTGAGTCGTGCTTCGGTAGCTCAGTTGGTAGAGCACTTGCCCGCGAAAGGCAAAGGTCCCGAGTTCGAGTCTCGGTCGGGCACACAGTTTTAATCCGCCAGGAAGTTTCATATCAGCGCACACTCCGCTGCAGAGTGAAAATCTCATTCTGGAAACATCCCCCAGGCTGTGGCTAAGCCATGTCTCCACAATATCCTTTCTTTCAGGAGTGCTAGTTCTGCAAGGTTCGCAGGAGAGCTTCTGTAAAGTTTGGAAGGTAGGAGACGAGGTACTGGCAGAAGTAAGGCTGTGAGTACCGGGCGTGAGTCGTGCTTCGGTAGCTCAGTTGGTAGAGCACTTGCCCGCGAAAGGCAAAGGTCCCGAGTTCGAGTCTCGGTCGGGCACACAGTTTTAATCTGCCAGGAAGTTTCATATCAGCGCACACTCCGCTGCAGAGTGAAAATCTCATTCTGCAAATTATTTTAATTTACCTCAGAGAAGCCGGTACATTCTTGCTTCTTCCATTAATTGATCTTTTAATCATGTTTATCTGGATAAGTTTTCAGTTTTAACAACATGTTTATTTCTGTTTTAATACAGTACATATTTTAAAACAAGATTCAGCCTTTTATTTAAGAACTTTCAACATACTTGTATCGATCTGAGAATGTTCTGATCACTACCCTTGGAAGAGAGGGTCATGAGGGACAAGAATAAAATTTCAAGAGACTAAATACTATATCCACTCTACGTCACCCAAGAATTTTTTGACTGTGAAGAGAAAGTGAATCTGCCACTGAACTCAAATGTCAATAGCAGTTTCGATGTATGCTTAGTAAAAATGCTTAATAGGTTAAAAATTTTTTTGTATTGTTACATATTATGTAACATGTACATATGTACATATACATGCATATGTACGCACATACGCATGTAGACATGCATGCTTCCATGAGTGATTTCCACTGTCCATTTTAATTTACTAATGAGTAACCGATGTCTGTGTCATCCCTGCCAGACATTCTTTCAAGTCTGTAATGTGTGTCCACGAGCCATCGTCCTGAGAAGATTCTTTATAAGTAAAGAAATTCTTCCAAGCATTTTATATATATTCTGCAAGAGCACTGATAACTATGCCACTGAGGATAATAAAGCCAATAACATCAGCATCTGTTTAGTTATGCAGGAAAGTGTGGGAGGGTAAACTGTAGCAGAAGGGAAAGGTTTGACTATGGTAAGTAAGTTCAAGAAGAAGTCAATTGCAGTAGTTACACAGGATGTGTACTCAGGACAGGCTAGTGTGGAGGACTGCAGACTGAAGACTATAACAACAGGATCTACACAGTTCAGTCACTTTAACGCAACCACTGCCTATTTTTAATGTGAACCTGCAATAACCACTCAAAGATGGCAGGTACCATCACTAACAGTGGAGGGTGTACAAAGCTGTAAGGGGGACACAGAAAACAGTGAAGTTACTATCGTACCGTGGAAGTGGAGCAATTTATCTGTTGACCAAAAGGGCATGATCATTGGCTTTAAGGCCAAAGATGGAAGCATTTCTGACATGGTAAAGTTTATATATTGTTCACTTGTCACCATGGCTAAAGTATACCATGCATGGCAAAATGGCACTATCGAAAATCAGCACCAAGGCAACTGAGGTGCACAATGGCCATAGATGAGAAAATTGAATGCCGGCTATTGAGGTGTTTAAAGGCGAATAGACATGCAACTTCTGTCAGACAGAAACAAACGCCGTGCAATAAGTGTTGGAAGGGACCAGACCAGAGGAGGAAGCATTATGGTCAGGGGAATGTTCTTATAGCACTCCCTGTGTAATAAGGTCATTCTAGGAGGCACAGTGGATCAACAGGCCTACATGCAGTTTGTTTTTCCTAGGCATTACAGCATTTGCCAGTAGGACATTGCAATGTGTCACATAGCTTGCTCTGTACCTGTGTGATAGAAAGAGTACCATGATGAGTTTTCTGTACTCCTCTGGTGACCAAACTCACCAGATTTAAAAACCCAGTGAAGAAACTATGGGACCATCTCAATCAGACTATTCATGCCACGAATCCTCTACTGAGAATTATAGCTCTGCTGTTCATGACACTGGAGTACCTTTGTACTGTTTGTACCTTCAAGGACCTCGTTGACTCTCTTCCTGCATGTCTCGCAGTAATCCACACTGCAAAAAGTGGTTATTTACACGATTGATGGGTGCTCACATTAATGTGGCAGGACAGTGTACTTTAGTTAAAGGTAGGATCAGTACATAAGTCTCTGATAACAGTTGCCTATTGTTTCAGGACACATTGTTCCCAAAGTTAGCAAGAGTTGGTGATCTCAGTAACTTACAGAATGCATGTGAGAATACTGAGCCAGTGTAACAAATGTTCGAATGGCTGTAGCTTCTACCATATTTTTAACAGTAATATGCTATCCAAGATGCTGATACCTGTTAGTGAATTTACTGATTATGTGTATGTCTACTATAAATGACTTTGGAAAGTGCCTTTTGGTGGATCACAGAATAAGTGGTAATTTTGGGACATTAGTCATTTGAAATTTGGATACAAGATATATGTGAATCTAATAAGAAATACAGTAAATATCCTTTTAGAAACATTTCTTACCAAAGAACAGAGTGGGTTTTGGATGAGAAGATCTTGCTGAGATAGTGTTTTTCCAGTCTACCAAATTCTTAAAAAACTCAAGAGAATACAATCATACCACATACATAGCCTTTATAGACTATGCAAAAGTTGTTGATAAAGTTAACAAAGTTAAATTATAGGAAATTAAAGAAAAAAATGGTATACCCCAGCATCTAATGAGTGTAATTCGAAGTATGTATGTACACAACAAAATAAAACTATAAAAATGGATTCCATTTGTGAGAGACATCTCTCAGGGATTGCTATCATAGACAGCATGAAAACTATGACAAACGTCCCCTGTAGCACAATAATGCCCCCACCAATCTATATCCATGGAGTAGTGCATGTTTCGAGTAATTGTTCGTGTGGCTGATGGCTTATCCTGACACAGCCCCCAACCTGATATAGACATGATTCATCTGACCAGCCAATACATTTCCATTGATTCACTGTTCAGTCTTTATGTTCCAGTACTCACTCTGATCATAACAACCAATTTTACTTCTTCAACATGGGAAAATGCAGTGTGCTCCAAAAAAAACTTAGGCCTCCTTCAGAATTGTACTTTGTCATCACATACTGTTTTATGGAGCAGAGAGGTCTCAAATCTCTGTATTCTGTGATGAGCCACTGATATTGAACACTCTTGTCACCTAGATTATTCTAGCTGCCCTTCTACCTATTTCCATAGATAATCACAACAGTAGCAACTAACAGCCAATCTGCTTTACTGTTTTGATATAATCATTTCCAGGAGTCAGGCCATAACAGACTATCCTTTGTCAAAGACTTTTAGGTCACAGGATTTCCCTCTTTCCTGCTCATATTATCACTAGAATGATTCCCCATGCATCTCTACTCCTCACATATACTTTGCTTGATGGATCACATGCCCATAACACCACCAGGTGGCATTCAGTTGTGTGGCAGGCATTTTTGGCTCAACAGTGTATCACTTGCTGAAAAACCACATTTTTTTTGTCTTTAAGTCTCCATGAAACTCTAGGGCTTACATGATTCATTTACAAGGTTAATTTGAGGTCAAATATTAGCTATTTCATCCATGGAGTCTCTTGATGAAGGCACTAGTGTGACTTCTACAACACAACTGTGACTCTGTTTCCCACACTGATTACCCTCAGTCCTTAACATATGAGCTGGTCCATGATATTCAGGTATTCTCCTCACAGTTGAACCTAGTATTATGGCTATAAACCACACAAAACACTTACTTCACAAGTCAAAAAGTTTTAATTTGTTTACACTTGTGATGTCCCAAGCCACAGTCTCAGTGATGTTACGTAAGGTCACTGACCTCGAAAACATAATGTCATCAATTACTGTGACACATGCACATATTGTATCATCAAAAACATGTGACATTGTCAAAGTGACAGATAGCAGGAGGTTTTTAAATAGAAAATTGTGGATGGCAAAAAATGGGGGTAAATTTAAAGATTAATGATGGCAGATGGCAGGAAATCTAAAAATGTGCAACATGGTGGTGGTGGGAAATATTTTTCATCCAATCACAGTTCCAGTACAAGTACTATAGTACGAGGTGTGTTTATTAAGTAAGTACCATTTTGAAATTAAAAAAAGACGTGCTAAGATATCTCAATAATCTTATTTTTACATGAAAGCCTGTAACTTAATATATGCACTGACGCCTTTACAGTCTGATTCTTTCTTGTTTACATTGTGTACTGAATGTTTAAGATGCCTCCAATAATCGTGAGTCCCCCTGACTGTGACGTTTGGGCTGTTATAAGATTTCTTAGTGCTAAAGGCCTAAAACCGATTGATATTTATCTTGAGATCTGTGCAGTTTACGGAGAAAACATTATGAGAGATGGAATGGTAAGAAAGTGGGTGAGAGCATTTAAAGATGACCGCACAAATGTGCATGATGAACAACAGAGTGGGCATCCTCCAGTCGTTAATGAAAGTATGGTGCAGTAAGTGGACAATAAGGTGAGAGAAAACAGACTCTTTAATGATTTCCTCCTTGCAGGATGACTTTCCTAATGTTTCTTGTAGTGTTTTGTATGGCACTGTGACCGAGCATTTGAATTACCGAAAATTGTGCTCACGTTGAGTACTGAAAATGTTGACAGATGTACACAAAACCAAACCTTTAGACAGTGCATTGACTTTCCTTGAGCGGTACCACAACAACGGTGATGATTTCTTAAGCCAAATTATTAAGGGCGATGAAACATGGGTGGCCTAAGTCACACCAGAATCAAAGCAACAGTCCATGGAAGTTGAGCAAGGGCATCATTTTGCTGCAAGACAATGCCCGACCACATGTGGCAAATCAGACAAAAGATCTCATCACATCTTTTCGATGGGAAACTGTAGATCATCCTCCGTACAACCCCAATCTTGCACCTAGTGACTAGTATCTGTTCCTGCACTTGAAGAAACAGCTGGGCAGTCAGGGTCTTCAAGATGATGACTAAGTCAAAACAGTGGTGATGCAGTGGTTAACAAGTCAGGCGGCAGACTTCTATGAGGAGGGTATGCAAAAACTGCTACAACGTAATGACAAGTGCCTCAATATTGATGGAAATTATGTAGAAAATCAGATTAAGGTACAGGCTTTCATGTAAAAATAAAATTGTTGAGATATCTTAGCACGTCATTTTTTAATTTCAAAACCGTACTTACTTAAAAAAACACGCCTCGTATATTCTAAAAGTTATATACATTGGAACTATGTCAAATATCGTTGCCTCATCAGTAAATTTTAAATTTTATTGCTTTTGTGCTTTATTCATTTTCATACTTAATGTTTATGTCAAATACTATACTGTCTTGTAAGTAAACTTCACCTCTCTCTCTCTGTACTTACTTAAAAAACACACCTCGTATATTCTAAAAGATATATACATTGGAACTATGTCAAATATCGTTGCCTCATCAGTAAATTTCATTGCTTTTGTGCTTTACTCATTTTCATACTTAATGTTTATGTCAAATACCATACTGTCTTGTAAGTAAACTTCATCTCTCTCTCTCTCTCTGTACTTACTTAAAAAACTCGCCTCATATATTCTAAAAGTTATATACATTGGAACTATGTCAAATAGTGTTGCCTCATCAGTAATTTTTTTTTTTTTTGCTTTTGTGCTTTATTCATTTTCATACTTAATGTTTATGTCAAATACCATACTGTCTTGTAAGTAAACTTCATATCCCTCTCTCTCTGTTTTCATAGTCTTCTAATGTTTATGTCAAAATACTATGCTACCTCATAACCAGTGTATTTAATGTCCCCATTGTTGTCATGTACTGTACTGCCTAGCCATAAGTAGAGTTCCTCTCTGTCTTTGTAATATACTGTAAAGGGACTGAGGAAGGAAGGTGATTCAAACAGAAAAATTCTAAACATAAACTTTGTTCTAAAGAATTTTAAATTACAGTGTAAATTAGATATAACCTTGGTTGACACATTTACATACAACAAGGGATATTCAGAGTTCAAATTGAATATTTTTAGTTTTTTACATATTTTAATATGTAATTTTCACACTGTGAAAATACTCTGGTTTCCTTAATATAACAGCCAATCATTTTCTTATACTGTAACATAATCACTTTTTATGCAGTGGAAATATACAGATCAGATTTAATAAACATTATATTTCATCTTCATCAATTCCTGTTACTGTAAGCAATTGATTGTCACAATCTCAGTAAATATTTGACATACTTCGATTAGCTTGCCAAATTTTTAAGCTTCATCTGCCTTAGTAAAACTGAAATGACAATTAACTGCATTTTATGGGCAAAATGTATACAGTATGAATAAATCATCCTTAATGTAATGATCAACCACTTTGATATACTGAAACAGAATCACTTTAATGTAATAAATACATTCATACTTATCATAAACTTCAAAAGTAACAAAGTGGTCAGAATCTGTAAAACAATCCTTCTTGAGCATATTATTTTCACATTCAGTTCTGAAAAAGTGTTTGGATCAAAACCATATCCAGCGACTTTATATGTAAAAACTAAACACAGCAACAATCTAATCACAGAGCCACAATAACCTTCTTTCAGATCACAGATCATTAAATAATACAGTAGTATGTATCACTATTTTTTCCATCAACTATGTCTGTGATATATCTTGCTGTTGAGAATACCAAGTTCATCTTCGCTAATAGCCAAGAACTTGATGGTAGATATATTTTGTAGTCATTCAGATAGACCAAAACCGCTGTTCAAAATCTGGTGTTGACACATGTTGCTCTTAAGATTGTGGGCTACTCGAATGAAAAAAGTATTTTGATGCATATTGCACTAACACCATCACCCAGATGCTTGAAGTTCTGTAACATGGAAACAGAATAATCTCCATTTTTTAATTATAATTACTCCATATCAGACACATTTTTTTTGTAATTCAGTGAAGTACACACAGAGGACAGCAGCAGCAGCAGCAGCAGTGCCAGTAGCAACAGTGCCAAAGACTTACTTCTCCTACTAGTTGTCATATATTCATTTGTAATTTCATGCAGAGCCAGCAATTGCCAAGTTCTGATAAGCAAGTCAATATTTTTGCAATCACCAAACATATCAGATTATTTCAAGTCAGGATAACTTGAGGCTTGCAAAATGCATAATCAGTGAGTTCATGCTTGCTGATGCCTATTCAGCATGTGTGGTATATTATGTCAAACTTGTTTCAATTGCTTTTGTGTGACACACAATGAATCACCTTCAGAGTTTGTTTTCATTTTCACATGCACACGGCAATCACAGTTAATTCTGTTCTGCAGCACAAATTGTTTGACATCTTATGCTGTCATATTCTTATTTTTCTTCAACACTTTTTAGAATATAATCTGTGGCAAACAGGAGGCTGTTACATGAAGACACATGCATGTGCTAAGCTCTCATCTTCTGTGTATCCGGCTTTTAATATTTCCAACCACATATTCAGTTTTCCACTGAAACTGAATATGATCCATAGCCATCTGTCCCCAAGATCAGATGCATATTGTTTGGTACATTGTAATTGTAAGGTATTTTTCCAAATCTTTTGATATTTACAAGATGCACCTGTTGTAGATTTCTTCAATTGATGGAATGTTTTCATATGCAGCTTTCCATACTGCAGTTGAGTCTTTCACTTTATTATTTGTGACACACATTGTAAACTTCAAGTGATAATCAATGCATCTTGAAGTACCTGTTTGACAGATATCTATCTATTATCATGTGAATTATTGCTTATTGCTTTCAAAGTTATTTAGAAAAATTAATCATTTTACTAGTTCATCTTTACTGACATCTGCCACCAATTTATTAGATGTCATCTTCCAACGATGATAATCAGCATAATATTCTTCTTCTTTCCTTCATCTTCTTCTTTTCTTCTTTATCATCATCATTGTAATCAACCGCTTCCTCTTCATCATCATCCTCTTCATCCATCCTATTCTCCTCCTATATCTCCACCTCCTGCATCGTTTTCTTTGGTATCATCTTCTTTGTGTTGGTCTGTCTTCTTTCAGAACAGCTGTCCCAATCTCTGTAACAGCTGGAAAATAGGTTTAAATACATTTTCCAACACAGTCGACTTCCACTTGCTTCTTTGTGGCAATGACAGTTCCTTGATAATTGTTATCGAGATTTCAACAAAACTTAGCGAGATTTGTTGTTTCCAGTATCAAATACAGCTGGATTAGGGACTGAAATTGAAGATAATATAATATGTCATTAATATCTCTATTAATTAATGGTAAAAGAGCACATAAATATTGTTCTTTTGTGTAATAACTAACAGCCTTAGGAAATGGATCCGATTTTCTTATCCAAACACACTGCAGCTTCAGATGAAACAATAGAGACTCCAGGTAGGAATATCAACAATGTATGAAAAGAAAGATTGCTACTCACTATAAAGAGGACACATTAAGTTGCAGGCAGGCACAATTAAAAGACAGTTACATAAAGTTTTTCGCCACAGCCTTCATCAGTGAAAGAGAGATACACACCGTTCATACTCACAAGCAAGCACACCTCAAGCACAAATGACCACCAACTCCAGCACCTCCAGCCTATGTTGTTGTACCTTCAGATGGTTTAATATGGTGTGTGCACTACTTTTCTAAGTTCAGATTCAATTCATTTCAACTATCTACTCTGGTTTTCAGTTTACTAAAAGGTATTTTAAAATTTTAGCAGTCCTTCTAATAAATAAATCTGGTGTTTAATTTTTTAAATCTTCTGTATTCCATTTTATTTTCTCTGTCTTCCTTATATATTTTCTACTTATTTCAGACATAGAAAATATAAGTATAAATGTATGATGGCAATGATTGTCAGTTTACAGGGTGATTGTCTGTGGTTTTAATCAACAATTTAAACAAAAAATAATATACCTAAAATCCTTAAAAACAACTACATTATACAAAAGTAGGCCTTACGCAATGCCATTTAATCATTATTCAGCCAGTAGAAGTGGCAATTAATTGTCACCTGCAGTATGGCTTCTTTACAGCAGAAAAACAACCTATCTCACTCAACATCCAAACAAAAATTTTCTAGAAGGTCTGCACTATGTCTCTTGAATTCACAAGATCCACCATTGCAAATGATGTTCAGTTTACAGCATGACCTCCATTACTCTGTATATTATATGGTAGGAGGCAATGATGCTCAGTTTATTGGGTGATCACCATCGCCCCAATCATGGTGACTGCTATACTGAACACTGTTGGTGTGGTAATGATGGCCAGTTGACATGGTGACTGCCATTACCCCAGTCATGGTAATTATCATAATATTAACCCAATCATGGTGATCACCATTTCCCTAAACTCATTGTGGATACAATTGGGATGTAATGAGGCTCAGTTTGCCCCAAGCATGGTGACCATCATTACCTCATGTTTCATATTTGTTGCCCAAAGTCAGTTGACTGTAACTGATCCAGTCTTCATTTGGGATATTGTACATATATAGTAGATTAGTCTGACAGAAAATTTTTACTGTCACTTTATCAATACCACTTGTGGGAATCATGTACTCTGATGCCTCACAAAACTGCACCACATATCTTCATTAAGAGATTTGGAGACTTGTTGAGGAACTCTCTACTGCTATGTGAAACTTCCAATAATAAATACCAAGCAAATGAATTTTGAAGTACCTCATGAATTATTAAACACTCATACACTGCAGTTTAACATTTCTTAACCTAGTACTGTTGTTTTATGCTCTAATATGGCAGGTTCTATGTCCTTCATAATCTGTATCTGTTCCACCATTTAAAATCTAGGACATCAGCAGCTTTCCCCCATAAAATAACAAGTTTGGTCATTCGAAATTAGCATATGATGCATGAGTTACCTGTGAACATTTTAAAAACCTGTTGTAGTAGAAGTAGTTATGCACATATGTTACAAATGACATTTATTGTCTACACTTTAACATGACATCCAACAGCCTTGCCACAGTGGTAACACCGGTTTCCGTCAGATCACCAAAGTTTAGCACTATTGGGCTGGGCTAGCACTTGGATGGGTGACCATCCTTTCTGCCAAGCACTGTTGGCAAGTAGGGTGCACTCAGCCCTTGTGAGGCAAACTGAGGAGCTACTTGATTGAGAAGTAGCTGCTCCGGTTTCGGAAACTGACATACAGCTGGGAGAGCGGGTTGCTAACCACATGCCCCTCCATATCCGCATCCAGTGATGCCTTTGGGCTGAGGATGACACAGTGGCTGGTTAGTACCATTGGGCCTTCATGGCCTGTGTGGGAGGAGTTAACATGACATATGGTTAGTAACTTCTCATTGACGTGAAGCTTACAAAAGCCAGTGCCAGTTACACTCTCTCTCATGTCTCCACACAGTCTAATAGTTTGTGATGTTCTAATGAAAATTATTCCATGTTCACTTGATGACAGAATTTGACAACATTTATATTCCAGCCTGACAGTGCAGAACATTCTTAAATACCTTACATAATTTGTTTACTGATTAAATAAGAGCTGTTGTCTGATCTGGCTCATAACAAGTCATTCCTTTCTATTTTTTTGTATCTCACTTACATAGCAAAAGGGAGATTATTTGTATGTTGCATTACATCACACAGTCTAAACATTTTAAGGTATTGCACAAATGGAAACAAAGTGAATTCAGGGCAAAATTATTGAAAAAACCTGCTGGTGTATGAACAGTCTTCTGCAAATTACCATAAGAAAAAATTACTCACCATTGGTACTTCAAGTAGACAAATTATGGGAACAGTGCTGTAGATTTAACAGATTCTGCTACTCAGTTTTCCAGAGAGAATGCTAGAACCTATGTATTATGCTATTTTTAAGTATTTGTAGCACCACTGGTTTTCAAATGTGTTATTTTTCTGTCTTTAAGACATGACATCAGAGAGTGAAAGTATCAACTTATTTTAGCTTACTAATTTCTATATCCTCAAAATTGGCATTTATTCTGATTGCAAAAGTAATTGAACTTAGCCACTTTAGGAGCTCCAAATTATGAACTTTCCAGTTAAGAATCTCATCTATATGTGTATCCAAAACCTTAGTATGCTCTACCATGGCTACTGACTTCTGCTTGATATGTTATATTTATTGAAGGAACTGTAATCCTTGCAGGAGAAAATTTGATTTACTGTGTTTTTTCAAACTTCGGAGCAAGCCCATTCACAGAAAACAGTCAATAACTTTCCCAAAGACATTATTTGTATCATTTTCTAATAGAGTTTCCTTTACTGGATTAATGATAATAATTGTATCATCAGCAAACAATCTCAGTTTAGCTTCTTGTTTCACATGAGACAGGAGGTCATTCACATATATCAAAAACAGAAGGGGACCCATGATGGAACCCTGTGGAACACCTAATGTAATTTCACCCCAGTTAATGAAGTGGGAAACTACCTTCAATCACTGTAACCATGTATGAAACTTTTTGCTTTCTGTTCTGCAGATATGACTTAAACCGCTCATACGCAGTTCCATTTATACCATAGAGTTGTAACTTCCGTAATATGACATGGTTAACGCAATCAAATGCTTTGGATAAGTCACAAAAAATTTCTGTTAGTGGCATTTTACTACTTAAAGACCCTATTATGTGGGCAGTGAAAATGTATATTGCTGTCTCAGTGGAACAGCATTCTTGAAATCCCAACTGTGATTTACTAAGTATCCCATTACTGTTGAGATAGCTAACCACTTGAGTACATTACTTTCTCAGAGATTTTTGAAAATGCCGTAAGTAAGGATACTGGCTGGTAAATTGACATCAGTGATGTCTCTTTTTTGCAAGAGAGTCTTGACCTTGACATATTTTAACCTTTGTGGGATAATACCTTGACATAGTGATGCATTACATATGTGACTCAGAACATCAGCTGTACTTGCTCCACATTGTTTTAATATCCAATTAGAGATGTCATCTAATCCAATATAACATTTATTGTTTAAAGATTTAATGATTTTCTTTATTTCACAAGAGGTTGTTGGACGAAAATTAATCTGATATTCCACACTGATTTGATTAAATTGCCCTAGTTGTTAATTTCATCACTAATATACATATTTCTTGATTTTATGACAACTTTTCTCAGTATGTAACAATAACGTTTATATTGTAAAATTACTTCTGGGTCTTTACTAATTCTTGCTTTCTCATACAGTTTTCTTTTCCTTTTGGATGACACTTTAATTCTTGTTGTAATCCAAGGTTTCTTTGAAAACTGTTTGGTGCTACATTTGGTAATTTTTTTTCCAACAGTGTTCAGGAAAGGGCATAAAGTTATCAAGAAATAGGTTGCATTTATCATTAGCATTTGGTTCATTGTATACCTATCCCCAATTAACATTTCATAAACTTTCTCTGAAGTGCTCTACAGATACTCAGTTGAGCAACCTTACACTTTTACTTAATGTATCCGAACTGTACACCCTGCTAGGTTTTGTAAGTTAATTAATTGCACATCATGGTCTGATAAGAGTCTGAAAATATTGTGTAGATTGGCAGAATACTGGCTCCAAACAAAAGTACAAAAAGAACGAGGAAAAGTGTTCAGTGTGTAATAGTATCTACGTACATCGCGAGTTTTTGTGTTTTTCTTGCTGTATCATCAGAAAAGTAACGGAAAAGAACAATGAAGCCAGAAGAAGGTATGAAGAAAACTTCACACATGTAGCGTCCACATCGTCATCGACGAATCAAGTGAAATAATACGTTCGGACCACTGCATCTGCGAGAAACGTGCAACAAAAGTTGAAATGTGCGTGGTATGTAAAACTGTGTTCCATCATAAACTTGTAAATACAGATCCAAAAAGTAAGAAATGGTTCTATTCAAAATGTCTCATAGATGATTTAGATCACAATCTTAACGGAAAAGACTGTTCAAACAAAATTGTCTCAGTGTTATGGGAGGAGATAAAAGTTTTAAAACACGGCTACAACAAAGGCACACAACAGAACGCAAGTAACTAGTAAGATAAATTTCACTCAGGTGCAAGAAGTTGGTTGTTGTTGTTGTGGTCTTCAGTCTTGAGACTGGTTTGATGCAGGTCTCCATGTTACTCTATTCTGTGCAAGCTGCTTCATCTCCCAGTACTTACTGCAACCTACATCCTTCAGAATCTGTTTAGTGTATTCATCTCTTCGTCTCCCTGTACGATTTTTACCCTCCACGCTGCCCTCCAATGCTAAATTTGTGATTCCTTGATGCCTCAGGACATGCCCTACCAACCGGTCCCTTCTTCTTGTCAAGTTGTGCCACAAACTCCTGTTCTCCCCTATTCTATTCAATACCTCCTCATTAGTTATGTGATCTACCCATCTAATCTTCAGCATTCTTCTGTAGCACCACATTTCGAAAGTTTCTATTCCCTTCTTGTCCAAACTATTTATCGTCCATGTTTCACTTCCATACATGGCTACGCTCCATACAAATACTTTCAAAAACGACTTCCTGACACTTAAATCTATACTCGATGTTAACAAATTCTTGGATCAACACTAAAACAAGTTACAACGCATTTAAAAAGTACGAGAGAGGTGGCAAAAATGGCGTCATATGCATTGTATGCGAAAGAGAGCTCCATTTAAGGTACGAAAAACTTAGTCCGTCGCAAAAAAATGAAAAAAATTAAAATCGGAATGGAAATGTGATACCGGTAACTGCAGAGTGTTACCAAATTCACCAATTCCTTTTAAAATCCGGTATGACGCCCAAAGTACAGTAGGCCCTAAGTGACGACTCTGTATCATAAAATGCTACTGCAAGCATTCAGATACCTCAACCAGCCGTTCTGCACCCCTGAAGACTCACAAACTACGACAACATGTACCCATGTCGCAGCGAAAAACTCGTGATCGCTTGATGAAACTTTATATTCTAGTCAATAGCCATGGACGCGAATTGCCTCACGTGTTAATGAGACAGCAGTTATGAAAGCCACGGGCTTTGTCAAACCAGGAGCGCCCCTCTCAGAAATAATGAATGCTATCCATTAGAAAGAAATTGTGGAGTTATCTTCAGGCGACTTTATAGCTCTGTTTGGCGGCTCAAACGATATATACAGAAACAAAACATCAACAGCTTGCTCAGAATTAAGGAAACAACTGATTCACATGTCGCACACAAAAGTTCTCTTTGTGACCATTCCCCACCGCAACGACTTGCCACATTAGTCTTGTGTAAACAATGAGATCAGAGCTGCAAACGATCTTCTTTCTGATATATGCAAGTAATTCAAAAACGTTGGTGTTGTTGATATTAGTGTAATTGGGCACAGGTTTTAAACTTCACATGTCCTTCACTTAAACAGTCTAGGGAAGGAAATTGTAACCCAGAAATTACTGGAAAAAATCGAGAGGCATCTGCAGATATCTGTGACAAAAACAGCAGTATCAGTAAAATCACCAAAGCCAGTTGTAGCAACTGCAACACAAATGACAGCAGCAGTAGTAGGCCTACCCCCCCCCCCTCCACCATCAACAAAAACGCCAACAGAAAGAATGACAACAACAACAACAACAGAAAAACAGCAATAACAACTAACCTACATCAACAGCAGAAGAACCATCAGTAGCTGAGGAAAAACCATCAGTTGCAACTGCAGCCCCACCTCCAGCAGAAACAGTGTCAGTAAAAAAAGCAAACAGTCACTGTATGAGAAACCATGTCACCGACAGCACCTACAGCAACAGCCACTGAACATCCAACAACAGTAGCAGCTGATCAACACTGCCTGAGGAGGAGCTAAAGTCCAGGTACAGCTGCTTCACTTAGTGATGATTATTTATGGCACCAAATGAAGAAAAGGAAGAGATTGTGACAAATCAGCCTGAAAAATTGCAGATAAGTGTCAAAAATCTGCAACAAAGCAGCACTTTACCAGATACTGACAAAATAACAAATACTTGCAAAACATTCGGTGTCTCAAGAATAAAGTGTTAGAATTAGAAGTCACCATAAACAACTTTGTGAATATCTCTTGTATTTGTCTATCAAAACATTGGTGCAGAGTCTGTGAATTAAGTCTCATAAATATAAGCAATTTTGAATTAGCATCTCATTATTGCTGCAGTGTTTGTAAAAATATTGGAGTATGCATACACACTAGGTCTGGGCTGCAGTATAAAGTTAGACCTGAAACATATCATCTAAATATCAAGAAACATTTTGAATCATGAGCCATAGTGCTAAAATCTGAGAAGTGTAATAAACTAATTGTCATATCAATATACAGATCACTACTAGGTGACCAAAACATATTTTTTATAAATTTGGAAGCAGTGCTAAACATTTAGTATAACAATGAAGTGAACTTATTACTGTGTCAGGATTTTAACATCAACCTGTTAATTGAAAATGAAAATGAAGAGAAAAGACAGCTTTTGTGTATCCTAAACAGCTTTCACATTAAACCACTCTTCACGGACCCCACTAGAACAAGAGAGTCATCTTCATTCCTACTAGATAATATCTTTACAAATATTGAAAATTATGTTACTGAGGCACAAAATGTAAACTTAGGTCTTTCAGGCCACAACAAACTAGTAACATGCATAAATTCTTCTGTACCTGAGGTGCTTAAGTACATGTGGGAATGTAAAAGGCACTTCTAGACAGAAAAGGCTAATATGTTTATTCAATCTTAACAAAAGCAACCTGGGAAGATATATACTCAAAATCATTAATCATTCAATGCATTTTATAATACAAACATGTCCGTGTTTGAGATGTGTCTTCCAAAAAAAACTGACAAGGTTTAATGCCATGCCAAGGAACAGTAGCCGGTGGATAACACCTGCTATCAGAGTATCCAGTCAAAAGCTAAAACTTCTCAATCAGCTGAGAAAAGTCAACCAAGATGAACACTTTGCAGAATATATTAAGACATATAAGAAAATTTATGAGAAAGTAATTATAACAGCCAAGACAATGATCAATGACAAAGTAATCATAGGGACAGCAAACAAGTTGGAAGCAATATGGAATATAGTAAAAAAGGAAAGAAACAAAAATATTAAAAAGCAAGATGACATTGTATTAAAAGATGATTATGGTGTGTTACTCAGAAATGATACTCTAGCGAGTTACAAAAATGATTATTTTGTAAATACTCCAGTCAATCAGAGTAAAAATTTTGCTAGTAATAGAAGTACCACAGCAAAGTGGTAATTTAATACTGCTATGTCCCACAAATAAATTAGAAGTTCTTAAGATAAATAAAAACAATCAAGAATGAAATGTCCTCTAGAATTGACAAGGTACCAGGTTCAGTCATAATTAAATGTGCTAGTGTAATAGCAAAACCACAGTCACATTTCATAAACAAATCATAAACAGAAGGGGTGTTCCCAAAAAGATTAAAAATTTCAAAAATAAAACCATTCTATAAAAAGGGTTATATAAATGAAGTGGGTAATTATTGACGAATAGCATTGTTATCTGTATATTCAAAACTAATAGAGACTGTTATGAAAAATATTATTACAAATTACCTCAAAAAATTCAATCTTTTGTCTGTAAACCAACATGGTTTCCGCAAAGGCTTGATTACAGAGTCAGCAATTACCCATTCATCGAAAACATTGTTAATGGGACTTGATAGAAATAATTATCACAACTTGAGAGGCTGCCTCCAATACACAAAAAAGGCAGCCACTCAAGTTGTGATAATTTTAGGCCTGTTTCAATTGTGCCAATCTTGTCTAAAGTGATAGAAGCTATATTAAATAATCAAATAGTAAAATACTTTTAAGAAAACAAAATCTTCACTGATAGTTAATTTGGCTTCAGAGCAGGGTTAGGAACTGTTACCACAGTATGTGAAGCAACTAGAAAGCAAGCTAGTGGTTCAGAATAAACTCTTTGATTTATCAAAAGCTTTTGACACTGTGTCTCATGAAATCTTATTGGACAAACTGCAACTGGCTTTACAGGAAGTGCTCTGGAATTGATAAAATCTTATCTACGTAATAAAGTGCAGAAGGTGGTTTTTAATGGTGCAGAATCAGATTACTTACCTGTGGACATGGGTTTCCCACAAGGTTCTGTACTTGGCCCAATTCTATTTATCATTTATATAAATGACTTACCATGTAACATAGCTGGGCCGTCAGCTAGGACTTACTTATTTGCACATGATCTTGCAGTCTGTATAACTGCAGAAACAGCACAGAAGGTGAAATATGAAGCAGACCAGTGCACTGTCAAAGTTGAAAATTTGTGTACAACTAATTCCCTTTGTGTCAACCGAAAAAAATACAAGACGTGTATGTAATGTGGAATAATAACACTGAACTTGAGCAGAGCTCAAATGCTGTTAATTTCCTTGGAATCTCAATTGATTCAAAATTATCCTGGGGTAGCCATATAGAAAATGTGGGAAGCAGCATTAGCAAAGGAATATTTGCTCTAAGGAAGCTGCGTCTTTGTCTAAACATGCCAGTACTTAAAAGTGGTTTATTTTGCTTTAATACACAGTCACATTTCCTATGGTACAATACTGTAGGGACATCAAAGCAAGGCAGCTAATGTCTTCAAACTACAAAAGAAGGCAATAAGACTGATATGTAGCTTGGCACCAAGAGCTCACTGTAGGCCAAGCTTTAAAAAATTACAGATTATGACCCTGCCATCAATATTTATACTACAGTGTGTAATTCATATTAAGGAAAACTATCCGAGTTATCAACAGTATGACATGTGACATAATTATAACACAAGAAATAAGCAGGATCTAGTTTCTTTCCAATGTAACTATGAAAAGTGCTTCTTATACGAGTCCATAAAAAATTTTATTGCCATACCCCAACATATCAGGGATCTTCCAATTCAACAATTCAAAAAAAAGTAAAAGAATTTCTTCTTGAGCTCAGCATTTATGAAACTGATGAATTTTTAAGGGAGGCAAAGAATATGGTATGACTACACTTTGTGATAAGTTTTTATATGCTTCTATATATGAGTTAAGTCTGTAATTGGCCAAATTTACTATGCAATATCAATTTGTACCAGAAGTTTCTCTGTTTTGTATTTGTGTGAAGGTACCATAATTATTTGTGTAATATTTGTATTGTGTAATATTTTTCTTGTTTTTGTAATTATTTGTGTAACATTTATACTGTGTAATATTGACTTTTGTAATGCCTCAGATGGTCTCTGAGGTCTCTACAACAATAAAAATCAATCAATCAATCAAACAGTACAGTAAGAATAAAAACTAACTAGTGCACAATGGCCGCGACCAGTTCGGTTAATTTGAATTCTATTTACGAAATAAGTGAGGAAGCGTGGAATAAACCGTGTTCCTGTAACAAAACAGCAAGAAAAGGCGTGTGTTGTGTGAAGTGTAACAGGAAATTCCATTACTTGTGTGTAAATTCAACGAATAGAGTGAAAAGCTGGAAATGCAGTGATTGTTTTCGTACTGACGGTGACGATATGGACGAAATCAAAACAGACCCGTTAAAAACGTGTGTGTGCGAAAAGTTACAGAATGAACTCAGAATAGTAAGAAAGGAACTTAAGTATTCGAAAACAATTATATGTTTGCTAACAACCGAACTACAGAAGTGAGAATCAGGCAAGATAGAAATGTGCAAAAACTACAGATTTTATGCACCCAACATAAATCATGATTCACAACACAGTGTGCATACCACAACACAAAACGCAGTTTAAAAAGGAAATCAATCTATGGGTGCAGCAATGAAAATGCAAACCTTTGCTCCTGAGAGTCAGTCAGTGAATAGGAGACCCAAAATATTCGTTGCCTCAGATAGCCATGGCAGAGACTGTGCAAGAAACATTTTAAACTTTGCTTCAAATAAATATGATGTTGAAGGGAAGGTGATACCAGGTGCCCCCACTAGTGTAATACTAAAAAAATGCAATGACCTCCATAAGTTGACAAGTGAAGATCTACATCTACATCTACATCCATACTCCGCAAGCCACCTGACGGTGTGTGGCGGAGGGTACCTTCAGTACCTCTATCGGTTCTCCCTTCTATTCCAGTCTCGTATTGTTCGTGGAAAGAAGGATTGTCGGTATGCCTCTGTGTGGGCTCTAATCTCTCTGATTTTATCCTCATTGTCTCTTCGCGAGATATACGTAGGAGGGAGCAATATACTGCTTGACTCTTCGGTGAAGGTATGTTCTCGAAACTTTGACAAAAGCCCGTACCGAGCTACTGAGCATCTCTCCTGCAGAGTCTTCCACTGGAGTTTATCTATCATCTCCGTAATGCTTTCACGATTACTAAATGATCCTGTAACGAAGCGCGCTGCTCTCCGTTGGATCTTCTCTATGTCTTGTATCAACCCTATCTGGTACGGATCCCACACTGCTGAGCAGTATTCAAGCAGTGGGCGAACAAGCGTACTGTAACCTACTTCCTTTGTTTTCGGATTGCATTTCCTTAGGATTCTTCCAATGAATCTCAGTCTGGCATCTGCTTTACCGACAATCAACATTATATGATCATTCCATTTTAAATCACTCCTAATGCGTACTCCCAGATAATTTATGGTATTAACTGCTTCCAGTTGCTGACCTGCTATTTTGTAGCTAAATGATAAAGGATCTATCTTTCTGTGTATTCGCAGCACATTACACTTGTCTACATTGAGATTCAGTTGCCATTCCCTGCACCATGCGTCAATTCGCTGCAGATCCTCCTGCATTTCAGTACAATTTTCCATTGTTACAACCTCTCGATACACCACAGCATCATCTGCAAAAAGCCTCAGTGAACTTCCGATGTCATCCACCAGGTCATTTATGTATACTGTGAATAGCAACGGTCCTATGACACTCCCCTGCGGCACACCTGAAATTACTCTTACTTCGGAAGACTTCTCTCCATTGAGAATAACATGCTGCGTCCTGTTATCTAGGAACTCCTCAATCCAAACACACAATTGGTCTGATAGTCCATATGCTCTTACTTTGTTCAATAAACGACTGTGGGGAACTGTATCGAACGCCTTGCGGAAGTCAAGAAACACGGCATCTACCTGTGAACCCGTGTCTATGGCCCTCTGAGTCTCGTGGACGAATAGCGCGAGCTGGGTTTCACATGACCGTCTTTTTCGAAACCCATGCTGATTCCTACAGAGTAGATTTCTAGTCTCCAGAAAAGTCAAAGATTTTGCAGTTATCTGGGCAGGGGCTAACGATGTAGCAAAGAATGGAACCAAGTTGGCAATTCGTTCACTACATAAAGCCTTGTCAGCATTACAAAATACAAATACAAAAGTGATTGTAGTTGGTGTACCACATAGACATGACCTGCCTGAATGGTCTTGTGTAAACCAAGAAATTCAATCTGCAAACAGAAAACTAAAAAAAACAGTGAAAGGCTTCCATAACACTTGTTTTATTGATACTCCTAGTAACAAGGAGCTTTATACAGCACATGGACAACACCTTAATGCAACTGGTAAAGAACTAATTGCCACAAGGATTTATGAATCAGTGGAAAGAAACAGGAAAGTGTACAAAACAGCAATAGAACTTAAATGGAAGGATACTGAAGTCTCAGATAAAGAATCAGTGAGAATTGTTATTGACACAAGTCCAGCACAAATAACAACAGAATCATTAAAAGTGAACTCTGTTTGTGGGGAGAGGACAATTACTCAAGCAATAAACTTACCCAAGAGGACAGTGCAAAAGTTTGAAGAAGCAGCAATAAGGTGGCAGGAAAGAAGGCACCATATAAGAAGAGAGACCTACTTGCAAAATGAAGAACAGCAAATCAAGCTCAAGGGATGAGAATACCAACACATGGAGTACGGCAGTCAACCTGAAAAAAGAAACCACAACCGAGGGACCTGGATTTTTGGTGGGATCAGCAGTGGTTTCACAGACGAAAGTGGTTAACAAAGTGAGTCATCAAGTGGATGAACAGGTATGTGACTATTATGACACACATGATCACAGTGCATAAAGATTAAAGACATTAACGGAACCTACAACTTTAAATATAAAGTCAAATTGCTCTCAGAGGAATACAGACAGAGAACAAACTACTTACTTTTCTACAAGTTAACATATGTTGTATTTGAAATAAAATTTTAGAATTAGAACATTTATGTAACACTGAGCATGTAGATGTTATATGTGTATCTGAGCACTGGTTAACACAAGAACAAGTAAATATGTTCATTCCCCAAGGGTATGTTGTGGGAGACATTATATGTAGAAAACAGAGAAAAAATGGTGGGGCGGGAATTTTTGTCAAAGAAGGAATAATGTTTTCCAGAATTGATGTATCTACATACTCCTCAGAGCTAGATGGGAAGTTTAGTTGTGTAAAACTAATGAATGAAAATATAGTGGTAGCTAGTCTATATAGGTCACCAGATGGTGATGTAAATTTGTTTATTGAAAAATGTGAATTAATAATAAAAAAAATATTGAAGAGTAAATTGCTATATGTGGTGATTTCAACATAGAAATGGTAAACACACAGAGACCAGTTTCTAGGACATTTTTGAATATGCTGAGATCATTAGACCTCTATTGTACAAATAACTGTGCCACACGTAAGAATGCCTGTACAGACAATATTATTGTGAATTTCCATAGGGAGGATTTTACAGTTAGACTTGCAGGAAGTGGACTTGCAGATCATGAGCCTTACTCCTAACCCTCTGTAAGAGGCAGCCAGTTCAAACTGAAGAATCTAAAGTAGTAGTGGTACGAAGACAGAAGGAAGAGTACATAAATATGTTTGTTGATAGATTAGGAAGTGCAGATTGGGACTTTATATATAATTGTCAACCTGGAAAAAGGGAAGCTGAAATTAGCTTTGGTAACTTCTTTAAAAAGTACACAGATTTATGGTATTCTTGCTCACCAGTAAAAAAAATTAGATATCCAAATGAAATGAAAAATAAAAGTCTGAACTGGTTCACACAAGAGCTAGTAGAAATTAGAGGAAACTTGCATATGCTGTACCAGATGCATAAACAAGCCTCTGACCAAGGGGCAGAACAGAGTGTGAACATTCATAGGTCATATTTGAAATGCAAAAAATACTATAAAGCTAAACTTCTTCTGGCAAAAAAGCAAACAGTGGAGAACTATATAGAATGAGCTCCCAATAAATGCAAGGCAGCCTGGCAAATAATAAAACAAGAGAATATACCGAAATACACAGAAACAGCTCTGCTTAACCCTGAAGAATTAAACGAGTACTTTTTAAACTCAGTTAAAGAAATAAGTAACAGTATCAAAGCAACAAATTCATCTGCAATGAACCTTGTTGGAACACCACTGCCTGTTAACCTGGCATTTCAATGGAGGGCTGTCACACCTGCTGATGTTATAAAAGCTGTATGCAAATTTTCAGGTTCTAAAAGTATGGACTGTTATTGGTTATCAAATAACATAATTAAAGATACAATACACTCAATCGCCAAACTATTAGCTTATATTTTTAATAAATGTGTAGAATTTGGAGTTTTTCCGGATGCACTCAAGGTATCAAAAGTTGTCCCAGTTTTCAAAAAAGGAGACAAACATCTCCCCCAAAGCTACAGACCAGTCCCCATTGTTCCAATATTCTCAAAGGTATTTGAGGCGCTGATAAACACAAATAAGCAACTTCTTTGAAAAACACAATATCCTATGTAACAATCAGTTTGGCTTTCGAAAGGGGAAGAACGCAACAGGGGCCATCTTGGAAATCATTGACCAAACCTTAACAGCTTTTGAAAATAATAACATGGTATCATTGGTATTATGTGACCTAAGCAAAGGTTTCGATTGCAGTCCTGTTGACATACTACTGGGGAAACTAGAGTTTTATGGGGTGAGAGGGAGCACTTTATCTGTGATAAATTCTTATTTAAGTAACGGAAAACAATTCGTTTCAGTCGGAAATTTAAATTCTTCCATCACGGAAATCAGCACAGGTGTACCACAAGGGTCTATCCTTGGACCCTTCTTCTTCATTGTCGCTATTAATGATTTCATCATCATTTATTGCCTTATCGGGCCTTTAAGGCCTACAGCAAGAAGAACAAAAGGAAAAGTAAAGACAAAAAGACTTACAAAAGTACTCTATACAGTAGTAAAAGTTACATATGTACATTACAGCTTAAAGAAGAAACGAAAAATAAACAGGGCATTCAATCAAAGGTTTAAAAGGCAAGAGGGATACATTACAGAAACGAAAAACAAAAAAAAAACACACACGCAGTGTCTGTCAATTACACGAGAGGAGGGAGCTGTTGCAGATGGCAGTCCATTTCATCCGGTCGTTGGCGTCCTCCTCCACGGCTGCTGGTTCCACTTCTTTCAGGATCGTTGTTATCCTATCCTTCCATCGAGTTCTTGGGCGTCCTCTAGGGCGTTTTCCTGTGGGTTGAGAGTGGAGGACTCTGTTTGGAAGGGATCCGTCTGCCCGTAGGATGTGGCCAAACCATTGGAGTCTCTTCTGTGCCAATATTCGTCCAATGTGTGGCTTTCCATACCGCTGGTATAAATCTTCTTTTTTTCTTCGTTCCCATTTACCTTCCATGGCATTGTAGATGGGTCCATATATCTTCCGAAGTACCTTCCTTTCAAATGCACATATTGCTTCTTCTGCTGTTGCTGATGTTGCCCAAGTTTCACAGCCGTATAAAAGTACTGGTCTCACCAGTGTCGTGTATAGGTGGATCTTGTTCTTCTGCGATATCAGCCGAGATCTGAAAAGATTGTTCAGGCTAAAGAACATGCGATTAGCATTTGTTATACGTTGCTGTACTTCTTTCGTTACTTCACTTCTATTTGTTAGTATGGAGCCCAGGTACTTGAACTCTTCAACTCGTTCGAAGGTATGCCTGTCGACATCAATGGAAGGAGGGAGATCTCGGCGGCGTGATACAACAAGATATTTAGTTTTTTCCTCGTTCACCACCAGCCCAATTTTCTCTGCATTGTGGAGGAATCGGGAAGTATCCCTGCGTACTTGCTCTAGAGTGTCGCCAAGGATCACAACATCATCAGCAAATGCCAAGATTGTGTCTGCTCCCACCATCTCCATCTCTCTGGTTCGACAAGTGTCACGGCTTACTTTTTCCAGGGCCAAATTGAATAATATTGGCGCCAATGGATCTCCTTGTCTCAATCCATTTTGTATACTGAATGATGGTGATAGTTGATTACCAAACCGCACTTGGGCCGTAGACTGAGAGTAGCAAGCAGCAATTAAGCGGATGTATTTTGATGGGATGCCAAGTTCCTCTAACGTTTCCCATAACGTGGCGCGGTCAATGCTGTCATAAGCTTGTCGAAAATCGATGAAGATGAGGTGTAGATCCTTATTGAATTCGTAGAATTTTTCTATCAACTGCCTCAGAGTAAATATGTGATCAATTGTCGATCGTCCAGCAACGAACCCACATTGATAGGTCCCTACAATTCCTTCAGCCAGTGGTTTCATGCGGTTTAGTAGCAGTGTTGTAAAAACTTTGTAGCCAATTTCAAGTAACGAAATCCCTCGGTAGTTGGATACATGAGTAGCATCTCCCTTCTTGAATATGGGACATATGATTGCTCCCTTCCATTCCTCAGGAATAACTTCTGCTTCCCAGATGGTAGAAATTAATCGTTTCAAAGCACCCACCAGTGTTTCCCCTCCCAAGCGAAGCATCTCAGCTGTGATACCACTACCTCCTGGAGCCTTGTTGTTCTTGAGTGCTTTTAGGGCAACACTGATTTCTTCCTCAGATGGTTCAGGGACTTAAACTCTGTCAAAACGGGCATCCGTCTGTGTTATCCCTACTGGTGGGTTGTCGGGATTCAATAGGTTTTCAAAATGTTTTTTAAATAGGGTTGCTTGCTCTTCTGGCGGTACAACTTCACCCGTCTCATTCGTTAGGACCAATGTACGTTGTCTGTATGCGCCTCTGGCGAATCTTGAGGCCTGGAAAAACGAGCGTGACGACTTTGCTTCTTCGACTGCAATCAACAGACTTTTGTGGTGGTCCCGTTTCTTCTTTCTCATGAGTTGGTCCGTGTTACGCCTCGCTTCGTAGTAAGCTACCCTTGCTTCTTCCGAGAGTTGCTGTAGCCATTTTATCCTCTTCGCTGATCTAATCTCAACAGATTCTCGACATTGTTCATCGAACCAAGGTTTACTTTTTCGTTTTGCATCGCAAACTAGTTCTTCATTTGCACTTTCTAACACTGCATTCCTCAGCAGCATCCATGCGTTCTCCACACTGGTAGGGTTCTCTGTTATTGTGAGATGTTCTGCAATTTTTTCTTGATAGCGCTGTCTCACTTCTACATCTTTCAACTTATTCTTGTCGAAGCGGACCATCATTTCAGAATTTCTTCTCCACATGGTTGAAAGTTTCAGACGTAGTTTGACTACCACTAAGAAATGGTCTGAATTCATATCTGCCCCGCGAAAGGATCTTACATGCTCGACACTACAATGATGTCTTCGGTCAACAAGAACGTGATCGATCTGGTTCATCGTACTTCCATCTGGGGATATCCAGGTTACTTTATGCACTGCTTTGCGGGGGAAGTATGTGCTTCTAACGATCATTCTCCTTGTATCGGCAAGGTTAATTAATTTGATACCATTCTCGTTGCTTGTTTCATGGATACTATCAGGCCCTATCGTTGGACGATACTGCACTTCTCTTCCCACTTGGGCATTGAAGTCTCCCATTATCAACTGAATTGAGTGTCTTGGGAGTTTGTCTACTACATTCTCTAGTTCTAGATAGAAGTTATTCTTTGTTTCTTCATCGGCATCCTCTGATGGGGCATGACAGTTGACTAGGCAGATCTTATATGGTTTAGCGTGTAAAATCATCCAACAGATTCGGTCGTTTACAGGAGACCATTTGTTGACAGCCGATATCATTTTATTGTGTACAGCAAAACCAACTCCAGAAGTCCAGGCTGGGCTTAGCTCATTGCTGTTAAAGAGCGTGTGAGTATCTCCAATCTTCATAACACCCTGAGGAAGTCTTGTTTCTTGAATTGCTGCCACTATGCATTGATATTTACTCAGTTCTCCTCCAAGTTGTTTCATTCCCCCCGTCATGATTGACCTTACATTCCATGTTCCAATTCTAAATCCAGAAAATCCATTTACGTATCCAGTTTCGTCACCATTTTGATCCGTCCAGTTTTTCCTTTTGTCTTTTTCTTTAACCAGAATCTTTTTTTACAGAGGATGGGGGGTTGGCCCATCCTCTAACCCTCCTCCTTTCTCATCCGGGCTTGGGACCGGCAATGGCGGAGTTGCTATTAATGATTTACCTAAAAATATAGCTCACCCTGTTGTGTGTTATGCTGACGATACAACATTACTTACCACGCATCAGAACATTACAGATCTGAATAACCTAACAAAAGAAACACTAGATAAGGCCCTGGACTGGTTTGCAGCCAATAAGCTCCTATGCAACCCTGACAAAACACAACAACTTTTAATGGGAACATCAAATGAAGTAGGCAATAAGTCAGTAAAACTCTTAGGTATTCACATTGACTCAAAACTATATTGGGAGGAACATGTCAGTCATGTATGTGAAAAAATATCTCGGGTGGCATACCTTCTCTTGAAACTAAGGGAGGTAGTGAGCTTGGAGTACCTCAGGGTGACATACTTTGGGCTATTCCAGTCACATATTTCATATGGTTTTATTATATGGGGGCACTCCCCTCACATCAAAAACATATTGAAATTACAAAAAAAATGTCATACGTATAATATGTAAAAGAGGTCATAGGGAGCACTCTTGTCCTCTTTTCTCCAGACTCAGAATACTTACAACTATAAATTTATACATCTATGTGTCTGTACTCTATATTAAAAATAATGTTTCAGAATTTATAGCCAGAAAGGAAATACACGAACACAACACCAGGGCGAACGGTAATTTAGACATACCGCGCCACAGATTAGTGAGAACAGGAAATTCCCACAAAGTTAACCGACTCAAAATGTTCAATAAACTGCCAATTCATGTTCAGTCTATGGATACAAATTCTTTTAAAATTAAGTGGTACAGCTGGCTGTCAGATCACCCATTCTATCACATTGAAGAATTATTTGAGATGCCTGAGGAGAATATAAGCATTTAAAAGTTGTCTGTAGTTCAACATATTATTTTGTGCTGTGGTTAATCGTGTGTAATTACAAAGTTTATACTATAAACAATAAAATACCATATTATATTAGATTATAAGATAGCTTGTTGCGTTAGCTTTTAAAAGCATCCGTTGTAATTTGGTACACTGCCATGCTTCAAATGTATTTATAATGTATTGACAGAAGTTTATTTTGTTATTCTGTATGTACTAGTACATCTTGTATGACGAAGCCAATATCATTGTAAAATGATCTATGGTGAATAAAATTCTTGAAATTCTTGAAATTGAAGGCATTCGATACTGGTGATCATGATATCTGACTAGACAATCTAGAAGCCATAGGTGTACGAGGACATGCTGACTGTACCAACCGGAGTACCTCAATTTAGCATTCTAGGACCTCTCTTATTTCTTATATATATTAATGATATCAAGTTCCCAATCCGTGGTATGCACATAACTTTGTTTGCTGATGACACAAATATTGTTCTCACAGACATAAATAGGGTATTGCCAACATCTGCAGCCAGAGTTTTGAAATACATACAAAACTGGTTTGAACCAAACAGGCTAACCTTAAATATTTCAAAAACTAATTATATACATTACAGGAAAACAAAGTCTTTTCATGATATGGACCTCAAAATTCAAAATAAACAAATTGAAATGGTAGCTGCCACAAAATTATTAGGTGTGCAGGTTGATGAAAATTTAGATTAGATTAGATTAGATTTACTTTCATTCCAATTGATCCGTAGTGAGGAGGTCCTCCAGACTGGAAAGCCCACATCCTCTACCTCACTAACAAGTTAAGCTCTGATTGCTTTGCATTACACATAATTAGTACTGTATGTAGTAGAGAGTGTAGCAGAACTGTCTACTTTGCTTTCATCCATTCTGCTGTCACCTATGGTCTAACCTTCTGGGGTCATAATAAGGCAAACATGAAGAGCATCTTCACCTTACAAAAACAAGCTGTTAGAATAATTTCTAACAGTACAAGGCAAACATCTTCCAAACAGTTATTTCAACACTTAAATATTCTGCCATTACCATGCCTCTATGTAAAAAAGTGCTGTTAATATAAAAATGCACGTGGATAACTATAAAACCAACTAGATCTTCATTCCTACAATACAAGAATGTGCAATGACATCCACATAAAAAGAGTAAACAAGGCTTTAATTCAAAAACATACCAACATTAAGGATAATATTTTGTACAACAAACTTCCAACTCAGCTAAAAGAAATAAAAATATTGTCTTCATTCAAGGAAGCAATATTTAGATTGTTAATGACCAACTGCTTGTATAGTATAAATGAATATCTGTAGTAACCTTGTTGCACATAATTACATTCATTTACTATATGTTAATAGTACCATAAATCAGATGCCTCCCACAGCCTCTTTGTTAATTTTTCTGAACAAAAGTGTTAAATCAAATATTTATGTGTAATGCATTTCATGTAAAAGATCCCTCTCATACTTTTATATTATTACAGTAATCAAAGTTCATATAAAAAATCCTTCTCATACTTTTATATTATTACAGTAATCAAAGTTGTATTGACCAAAAATATTCTGTTGGGTACAATGAAACATTGTATTATGCAGGAAACTGTACACCCTTATCTTATTTTTGTTATACTATGTTCTTTGACAAAGTCCATACAATGTACATTGTTGCTGGATGAATAAACTACTACTACTACTAATTCATTTATTACAGGGAAAGTATGTGTTAGTTTTACTTCCTCTTGCTGTACAAATACATTATCTATTAGAGTGCTACTGTCTTGAGCTATAAATGTAGGGAAATTGAACACTGATTCTAAGTTATATGTCATTAATAACATTTCTGGTTCACTTTTCCTATCAGAAGTGCTTAGAAAGTTTACATCTAAATCACCACAGATTAATAAATTCTTCTTTGCCTTTGACTCACAGCATACTTTCCATTTCCACAGTTACATGGTGTTCAGACTGACAAAGTGTATCCACCTCAGTCTTATTTTTGAGATCACGAAACACACTAACAGTTCATCTACTTTATTTTTTATTCCCATGATATTTTGATGAAGTAAATTAATACTATCCTTAGATTTATCCCTATTTATTGCACATGAAGTTTCTTTTATTCTATTTTTCTCAATTGTTATCTGTCTGGACTTTGGCTTTGACCTAAAAAACCTGCCTGCCTCATCCCGTTAACCACGGGGATCATTCCTTGTGTGACTGTGGCCTCCCTTACAGTGACTGTTAATAGTAAAGCTAACTTATCTTCCCCTTTCTATTTAGGTTCAGGCCATGTGTAGTGTATCCCCAGCTACCAATAGCATCAACTGTAACAACGCTTATGTGAGATTTGGCCAGTGTCTGGAGCATTCTGTTCAGCTCAGTGTTAACATGCCTTACAGCAGTGTTTACCCAAGGGCAATCATGGTGCTTGAAAGACCTCCACAAACCCCACATTTGTCTGCCCAGTTTCTGCTACTATTTTGTCCAGGTTACTCCTAATGCTATATCTTGGATTCATAGCCAGGCCGTTTCCTGCTCCCCCAACTATAATTACCTGATCTTCCTTCTCAAAGTACCTACATAGC